>NC_142660.1:5000-2505000 GCF_026168435.1 Sesamum indicum | reverse complement strand
ACTCATAGAATACATCTGTCTTGACCGAACTATACTCATAAAATTGTAGTTGATATCATTTTTTTGTGCCATCATACACATATTAAAATAATAAAACGATTATACATATTTCTTTTTAATGACACCAATATATATATATATATATATATTACTAAATTAATTTCTTAAAATATTTTATTAGCTTGGGTGGATAAAATAAAAGAAACGCTATTTGAATTTTTAACATATGCAAATTGAATATTATTGAAATATATATAATAATTTTGATTTTGTTCAAATATTAACCAGTATATCGCGCGGAATCTGAATAATGCCTGCCAAAAGAAATCTAATACAATAAGAATAGACTTAACTGCAAGATCACCTTATTGATGATGCTTCCAATTTATTACTCAGGAGAAAGAAACATATGAGGTAGGAATTGAAACAGTGTATATGGTGGCAGTGGCAGCTAAACAACCTTAACAGAAAGACAAAAAATTATAGTACTAAACAAAACACTATAATGCTTCTTGAATAGGTAAAGTACAAAAACAAGAATAAAAAGTTAACCAGACAAAAGGGAAGAAAGAACATAAATTATTTATCAGGACTAATCATACGTTTGATTAGTATTATTGTAACTCGATATTAATAGTGGATCTAATTTTATTAATCACGAAGTATGGTATAATGAACCAAACCTATTTAACTGGTATAAGTAATTCTATAAATTAATACTATTTTTTTTTTCATAATTTACCCTTGGACTCTCTGTCTTCACTCCCTCCGCTTTTTCTCCCATTTTCTCTTTCTTCTTCCCACGAGTTAACGAACGCTTATTTCTTCTTTCGATATTTGAAAAATATTTGAGTTTTTATCATTAATTAGTTAATTGAATACGTATTCTCAACTTTGACTCTATAAATTCAGACCCAAAAAACAAATAATTTTATTTTAAGCAATTGTATTTTAATAAATAATTTAGTGATTTTTTTTTACTTTTTTTTAAAACCATTCATAAGCTACAATATAAAAATGTGAATACCTTAAAAATGAATACCCTTTATAGTCTTTTTATATTTAATCATATGTTATAATCCTTTCAACCAAACACCATATTATATTATCAGTGAAATATTCCGAATAAAATACCTCAAACGAAACATCATATAATGCAAGATAGAATTAATAATCATTCAAATTTTCATCATATATGATCCTATCACACCTAACTCTATGACACGAACCAAACGATCCCTTTAAAAAGATAAGAAAAGTTGTGCACAGCATCACATGCCTGAGACCCCATTCCAACTGCAAAAATATGTGGCCTTCAATTGCTGATAACACCACCTCAAATATCTCCTCTTTTCCATCACTTAGACACACACATTCTTTAGATTTTTCTCAAACTGCCCTCAAATAAATCCAACAACAAAACAAAAAAACACCAACCAAAGTGATTAATACTCCCAACTTTTCTTAAATATGTAGACCATATTGCCAGTTGTTTTCTTGCTGGATATATATATATATGTGTGTGTGTGTCTGGTTGTGAATATGTTCTTTGTTCTGTAATATTGTGGATAAAAAGGAGTGAGAAAATTGAACAAGAAAAAGGGGCTTTATCCTTACTAGATTGGATGCTTTTCCCCTTAGGAAAAAAGGGTTCTGATGAATTGGCCTTTTTCTCATATTTGATTCAATTTTTTATCCATTAACATGGGGACCAAAATATACAATTCTGTTGATCTTCAAGATGCCCCACATTCATCTTCATTCCTCAGAAGCTGGCTTTGCCTGATGAACAGGCTGAGACATTCTTTCTGTGGATGATATTTTACCTGTTTTTCTGTGAAATTTTTGCATGTTTGTTGTTAGAAGTTGTGAAAAGTTCCGGGACCTCAATTTTTATGAAAAGAGAGCTTGATGGCGCACCGACATATATATGGAGATTTATAGTCGAACGCAAACATTAAAAGCAATCATGTAAAAATTGTTGTTTATGTGTGACAACATGTATAATGTAAGCAAATTCTTATATACATCTGCTGATTGTGTGAACAACCACTCTGCTGTAATACATTCAGTAGAATATCATATTCAATCCCTCTTCCTATTTTGTATGAATATTTACAGAAAATGATATTCGCTTGCAGAAAACCGTAAACATGAGCTAAACCATAGTGTTATCACTTCATGCAGTTAGAACAAAATGTTCAAGAAGATGAGAACAGAAGCAAGTCAGTAACAGCTCCTCAGCAAGTTGAATACCTTCTCTTATTTTCAAGTCACATAATAAACTTCATCACTGGACTGTTACACAGCTGAATTGGCCAAAAACGAGACGTAGATTTGGACGTTGTTTCGCTGTTATTAACAAATTTTGCCTCGTTAGGTGCTCTCATGGAAGTTAAGCGACCGGCACAAGGCTGCCGGATTAGCTTGTAATACCACTGCGGTATTATCTATGTTGCTATTCCTGTCCCCCTTTGTTTCAAAGGCCTTGAAGAGACTTTTCCCATTAATCGAACCAATTTTCTCCTTCTTGATTCCCAGTGTCGACCATATAGAACTCTTTGCAGCTTCATCTGGATCATCGATCCTTAAGGTCTTAGGAACCAACACAGATCTCTCCCTACCTACTTTTTCAGACAGATTTTCTTTTCCCAAGTTTGATGATCTAACCATGGTTTCTTCCCTTGAGTGCTTTCCTAGAATAGAAGATGTTGAGGAAACCAATGGGACATTCCAGGGGCTTGTTACAGCCGATCCCCAGTATGGTGTTGCCGGATAAAAGGTGACGGGAAAGCCTGACTGACCAAAAGTGGTTGGCGGCTTTGAAGATGTCCACTGCATACGGTTCTGAGAAATATGTAAATCTGATTCCTGCATAGCTGCATGACCATCCTTTTCCGTAGAATTTGAAGTCCGAGTGGAAGATATACTTGAGTGTTCATAAAACTCATTTGGGACACAATTTTGTGATCTTTCTCCAAGATTCAAGGTACAGTTCATGGATTCACAAAGTTGCGTGTCAGAGCCAAAAACAAGGAAGCCATTCGGTTTCAAAGATGATAAACGACTCCCATTTATAGCATCTGCTCGAGTTAGCGTGTCCAAAAATGTTATGTGACGATAATTTGGAACCACAGCATTTTTATTTTTGCGACGACCTGATCCAACCGGCACATTCCTCATCGTTCCTCCAGACGTCCAATATCTTTGACAGTTTTTGCAAAAGTGACGGGGCTGGTTGACGTTGTAGTTGTTGTAGTAACAAAACTTGGTGTCCGTGCTATTACATCGAGGACAAGGGAGTATTTTATCAGGTTTCTTAAGTGTCTTCTCTTGAGGGGCATTGCTCTCACTTGGTTCCTCCTCCTTGGGAGTCTCAGGGGACAACGGTTCTTTCTCTAGATCTGCTGTGCCGGGATCATCAGTGATCTCGGATGATGTTGCAGCCTCTGTCAATGTTTCTTCAGTTGGATTGATGGACTCATGTTCATGTTTACTACCTGTCAACTCTTCTTCTGATACATCCTATTAAATAAAACGAAATTTTACATCAGAAACAAGTCATACAAAGAAAGAATGACCAGAAAACGAAAAAGAACAACAATCTCATATGTCCTCACACAATTATGGGTGGAGTAAAAAGAAAGATCTAAAATCTCATCACAATCCTTACACACACACACGCGCGCGTAAAATTTGATGACGATCCTTAGAAGAAAGTTCAACCTTGAGAATTCATAGAGAGTATCTCAAGTTAAATCATGATGGATCAAGGGCAACTGAAGCAAAATTTAGCAAGAACAGTTGGATCAGCATATATACAACCTTGCAAGATTTACGAGCAATCATCGTTTAATAAATTACCGTATTTTAGGGGCAAATTTCACAACTTAACAAAGGGTGAAGCACAGTAGCCATATGACAGAGTTTGCTATCAGCATCTCAAAGTTTGAATTCAAACAATTCAACCAGTACAAGCTCACACTTGAGAGTTAATTGAAGTTTCAGAAAAGAAGGATCCAAGTAAACAGGTCATTTAGAACCAAGAACAACCCAAACTTCAGCAGTAAAAAACAATAAGGAGAAGAACAGACTTCTTCCTGAGAGATCAATTTTAACTTGTGTTTTCATCAATCTACAAAAAAAGAAAAAATCAATCTCCAAAATCTTGCTCTATGCATAACACGTCAAACTAATATGTGGAGAAATCTGAAAACCAAGAAGAAAAGTGAAGTTAAGGGCTAAAACAAGTATGATCAACCTATTAATCTCCTTAATCCTTGAAAAAGACAGTTTATCCGATCAACTCAAAAATAAAAAAGAATCCCAGAACTTATTCCTCACATAAACATCATATCCGCAACCCCATGAACTAAAAATCACAAAATTCCAACCTTTCCTCAAGAAATGAAACCAACCCATTATCAGTTCCCTACTCCAAAGAAAAGGGCTCATCTTAAAACTGCCACACACACACACACACACACACACTTGCACATCGTAAATCAGCAAATGACAAACCTTGGAGTCTTCTGAAGTTGATGTTGCCGAGGAACTCTGTCTATCTTCAGGCACTTTGGAATCAGAAACAACCTTGTCAGGCATCAAACATATGGTCTTTCCAAACAGCTTGATTTCACAATCTCTTTTTACAACTTCTGACATTCTTCTAACTCTGTTCTCTTCCTGCACAACAAAAAATCCTCTTTTCTACCTTCCTTTTCTTGTTCTTGTACTCTTTTTCTTTCTTGACACCTAACTTTCCCTTTCATTTCATGTTTGGAAATTTTCAGGTTTGATTTTTTATATTATTTTTTTTCCCCCCTTGAATTTGCAGAGGAGGGGGGTTTAAGGGGAAGAGGGTAGGAGAGAGAAAGTTGGGCAGGGGTGCCACGTCAGCACTGGGGAATGAATTTGCAGCCACAAGTTTTCTTTGTGGTTTAAGCAAAATCTTTCTATTGGACTTGAGAGAGTTGCCTTTCTTAGTTTTCTTTTCTTTTTTTTTTTTATTTTTCTTTTTTATTTTTTATTTTTTGCCTCCTTAAATTCCCCCTTATCCAGTCAGCTTTCACTTTCCCCTTAATTTCCATTTCTTTTTAACCTAAATATTCTTCTAGAAAAGATAAAGAAAAGGGGCAAATATTAATTTCTCTTCTTTTAATCCCATATAACTATTGATGACCAATATACAAATTGGAAACTTTGAGGGGGGTAAATTGCAATTAATTAGTATTTTGTTTTTCATTTTTCTTGTTTTTAAAAATCGGTTATTTGAATAATAACTTGTAGAATGAATTTTACTTTCCACACATTAGAATTATGTTGATATATAATTAATTTGTTCTAAATGTTTTTATTAATATTGAAAATTTAATTTCATTATTTCTTAACCAATAATAAAATTATTTTCCCATCTATTCATTTAATGGCATCCCTATTCTTACTCCCATGTTCATTCAAAATGGTCAAACATCATGTCACAATGTTGAGAGGATAACATATGTAGTCTCACTAGGACTTGATTCTTAAAGTGATTGTCCACACCCACTTATTAACTATCAAGAATATTATATGTAAAAAATTCAAATATTCATGCTTAATATTTTATGTACGTTATTCTGTTAATGTTCATAATTCCTGAGCCAATTTTAAATATTCATAATTCAATTATCTGAGCATCTGTAAGAACGGTGCAGTGTACGTCCCTTAGACTAGCTGTACTCAAGCATGCAAAGAATATCCCATCGTCTAATATCAGTATAGTAAAAATCTACATTCATTAATTCTTCAAAAATTAATTATTAAAAAACGAACAAAGACCACTCTATATAAGAAAATTCAGAAATTTTTTCCGTAGTCCATGTGGGATAAAAGCCTTAAACAAAACTCACAAAACCATAAATGTATTATAAAGGGAGTGAAATACAATTATGGAAACTTCACTTTCTTGGCATTTCATTTTATTTCATTTCATGATGGGAAATTATATTTTCCGTTTGAACCCAAAAATTGAAAAGAAAAATATGTGTAAGATGAAATTTAAACTTTAAAGAGGTCAAAATAGCACGTGGCAGACATGCCACGCTGGCACAATCCTGCCTAAGTGTGGGCCCAATCTGCAAAAAGTGTCTGAAAAAGGACTTATGTCAGCCCTCTACTCTACACTCCAGCTCACCTCATTGGCACACGAGTCCTGCTATCGTGAACCTCCGGGTCCCACTTTTTGTCAAGAATCTTCTCCTACTGGCTGCCGTTGGGCGGAGCCAAATCTTTCTAAACGGGTTATCCTTCTGATTCTCGACGCGTGTCCGATAGATAAGATTGGGCCCACATCGCATCTTTTTCTCCCTTATCCAGTGCAGTGAGCTCTTTCCACAGGATACATTTTATTTCCTTGAATTTGTTCCTCTATTTTTCTGGATTTTGGATATTTTCATTTTTTACTTTACTATTTCTTAAATGAAACATTAAAAGTACAATCATCTCAAACTTTGTATCACATTTCATTCTTTTCCCATTTATGATTAGTTTTAATAGATTCTGCACAACAATCATAATTAAAGTCAAAACTATATAAATTATTATTAAAAAAAAAATTATCGACAAGTCTGATTTTTCGGATCTTTAATTCCTTTATTTATGTTAACATATCAGAATATCTTGGTCAAGTAGTTGCGTCATACCGTACTTCAGAGCTCGTAAAGCAAGTGCAGTTGGCATCACGTCATAAATCAGACTTTCAGAATTTGTGGCCCAGTGAACTGATATATGGTCTGCCTTACTGCACCTCGTACATTAGATCGCATCATTTTGGGTAGGTCGATATATTTGATCAGGGTTTTTCTTACAGCCCTGAGGGGCATTTTCTTGACACTGGGCTAGATCGAATGTGTTCGAGGTCCTCTGTGTAGATAATTTTACATGCTTTTTTCAGAGGTCTTATTAATGTCTTTCTTATCCACATCAAAATCATAATTTATTTATTTAAAATTATTACGAGAAAATACTTTTTTAAATATTTCTAATTTATTATTTTGATTTTATTCTGAAATCGAATTACATCTTCATTAAAATTATGTTTGAATTGAAGGATTCTGATTAGGAATTATAAACTTGCAATAACAAATCATTTGATATTTATTAGACCAATCCCAAAGGAGTACGAATTATTAAACTCCCATTTTAAATTATATTTTATATTATTGTTATGGATTTGGAAATTTTAATGTATGATATAATTTAATTATTTTTCTTAAATCTTTCGCAAATAGTTAAAGTTAAAAACTCCAATTAGTTGGATTAATATAACACGTTTTTGGGCCCATATGGTGGCATCCTATCATTGACGGCGACCATCTCGAAAATTTTCACCTTAAACAACCACTTTTATTTTTGGGATAATTACACTTATTTTTTTTCTAAAATTTGGTATAATTATACGTAAATTTTTGTAATCTGATTAATTAAATTTAGCACTCTTGATGTTTGCCTCCGTGTAACAAATAAGTTCCCTATATGATCGAAATTCATTGAATTTGCTGATATTAACAAAAAAATTGAATAAAAATTAATAATTACCATCGATTAACTTACTAACCTATTGTAGGTCAAATAATACTTTTGGGACTAAACTACCCTTATAACGTGAAGATATACCTCTTCATATGCATAACATGTGAAGATATATGTGGGTAATTTGATTATAAAATAATTTATTTAACCTGCAATAAGTTAGTAATAAGTCAATCGAGTTTAAATATAATTTTTTTTATTAATTTCAATAAATTCGGTGAATTTTAACTAATGAACAAACTTATTTGTTAGATGAAAACAAACTTCAGGGGTGTTAGATGTAATTTTCCAACCACATAGGATTTACGTACAACTATACCAAATATTAGGGAAGGGGAATGCAATATATCCCTATATTTTCTTATACTACGATTATATTTAAATATAAGGAATAATTACACTGTTCTTTTTATATTTTGATATTATTACATGGTTAAATCTTTTGTAATTTGAAAAGTTATAATTAATACTCCTAATGTTTGTTGTCATCCAACAAATAGATTCATCTGTTAATAAAATTTACAGAATTTGTTGTCATAAGCAAAAAAGTTAAATCAAAATCCATGTTTACCCTAATTGACTTACATACTTATAGTAGGTAAAACAAATATGTTTCTAACCAAACTATTCTTATAAGGATGATGTTGTAATTCCTCACATGCATTAGTGTGTGAAGATGTATAAAAGGTAGTCTAGTAAAAAAAAAAAAAAATTGTTTGATTCCGATAAATCAATCGAGGGTAAATATGAATTTCTGTTTGATTTTTTACTGATATCAAATAATTTTCATAAATTTTGACTAATTGATGTATTAATTTGTTGGATGGAAGCAAACATCAAGGATACTGAATATAATTTTTGAAATCACAAAAGATTTACGTGTAATTACATAAAAAATCCAAGAAAAACAGCGTAATTATCCCTAAATATAATTTTACTAGAAATTATTCATGTGGAATGTGGAATATTGAAACCCGAAAGATAGTTTTAATATTTCACTTTTCGTACCATCAACGCTAATAAAAAGAAAAATTACTATTAGACGTACTCATTGTCTCACATTGAAAAAGTTTAAGCCAAATTTAATTACTTTCTCGTTGTCCCACACTAAAAAAATATAAGCAAAAATTATGCACTTTCTCATTTATCCCGTATTGGAAGAACATGAAACAAGCTTAAGCTATTTACGCTATAAATATATGATAGTTTATTCGAATAATTATCCATGAAACATATTTAATTAGTATATTTGTTAGTAAAATATATAATTTATTATATTATTAAATTTTTTCAAATTTTTTTTATTAAAACTAGTTGGACCGAATACTGAGTTGATAGGCCTTGATTTTATGACTTCGACTCGAACCGAATACATGGCCGGTTCTTGGTCGAACCGCCAATCCATAACCGTGGTCAGCACTTTCATTATTTTCAAATGCTCGAAATAGTCTATACCAAAATATCGAAAATTTAATTTTACCAAAATTAGAAACAGATTTACTTATCAAGCAAGCAGTCTACATATACCCCAGGTCGTGAATGGCCATATGTTTCATCTGACGAGCACTTTTTCTTGGCTTCTTCCCCCAATAAATAAAAGTACTAAAAGCTTGTCGATTATTTTTTAACCAATTACACATTTGTTTTCGGAGATTATAAGATTGAAAAGACAGGGTAGGGTTGGGTTTGGGTGGTGAGTGGTAATTAGCAATAAGTACAAGGTTTTCAATTCGTGACAACCACTAATTATATTGTGTCGATGGATGGATTGGTGGCTGTCGATGGCTGCCTAATTCTTTCGTGGGATTAGGAATCCTGTCCAGCAATTCTTGAACGAATATGGACCAACTTCACGTGTAAAAATACAACTATTTATTTTGTGAATTGATCATCACATGAAACCCCTCATCAATATTGACTTTCTACTATTTCTAATTATATTGCATTTTAACATATATAGTACGTGCATAAAATATTAAAATCCAATTATATATATTTCAGAAAAAAAAGTTTATATCACTAGAAAGAATGTCTATTATTTATATTTTAATTATCATTATTAAAAGTAAAAAATCATGACGAATACTAATAACCACGGCTATACGGTGGCTATTACCCGTTGTTTCTGCAAGTGGAGCCATGCATTAGCTACAAGAAAAAATAATACCAGATGTTTTGGCAATAATTTAATTAAAAAAGTCGTGATGAAAGTTTAATTATTTATATGTAGTAAAAATTTAAGTTTTTGCATCAGCTTTATTTAACTGTGATGATATCTAGAATTAATTGATTTGTCGTGACACTGTTGACCAATATGTCAACAACTATTAAAACATTATTTGTCATGACTTTGTGATGGAATTGCAATCAAGACATGATATCTGGAATTAAAATAGTACGATTTTTAAAATTTTTTAATAGTATTTCACTATTAATTAAATTATTGGCTTTTAATATATATAGCGAAAGAAACTCGGCCCCACATATATTTTACTGGTGGGGAATGACAACTGAAAGTGGGTGCATTCAGTTTACGGTCAGATATATAGATGTGAATTCGATTCTCTCTATTCAAATGAAAAAATTATGTCGGTGGGTAATTTATAAGTATCAATGTAAGCAATTTATGGTTTCAGGGACATGTTCCGACAAATTTGTTATGAATTGTTGGGACTAGATATTCTAAAAAAAAAAAATGGGATGCATGCAATTGTAGACAAAGATGTTCTTGAATCAAACATGGAACAGTGTGAAATAAGGTTTCTTTAAGAAAAAGAGAAGGGAAAAAATGATGAGAGAGCATCTCATAAGGTGTATTGGAATACCTTTTAACTTCATTCACAACACTGAAAGGAACCACCTAAAACTGTATATCCCACAAAGATGAAAGACAGACAATAATGTCTTAAGTGGAGGTGAGGTGTCAGCCACTTGTGGTACAAATAACACCCAATATCCACCATCATTTTCAATCTTTCTTCCTTGTACACTCTTTTCTCAGAAAGTTTCAATTTTCCCACTGCCCTTTGCTTTTCTCAGCATTCTGAGGAAAACCCTACATCTTAGTTGGATTTTAATGATGTTAGAATTTCTTGCAACTGCAATTTTCATCACTGTTTCTAAGTGGATGTAAGATGGAAATTTGAGGGGGTCAAGACAGAGAAATTACAAGAAATATTATAATGAGGGAACTCACAGTATATTGATTGGATAAAAATATAGATATTTATATATTGTCAGTCCCATTATCTTTCTTGGAGGTGACACCATTCACAGCCTCATCACTTCAAATTTGACTGGTAAAAGTAAATTTTGAGTCTTTTATTTCGGACGCAATGCATTTTTTATTTCATTTAATATATGTATATATATGATATGTATATTAAATTCATGTTATCAATATATTTAAAGACATTTTACGTACGCTCTGTGTATATATTTCTTAAATTCAGATATGAAACATCATCTTTTGTAATAAAAAGTTCGGACTGAATCCAAATCAGTCATCTCTAAGATGTTTTGGAGGAGAGCGGAAAAGTTATCAAATTGGCTTGTTTCTAACTCAACAACGTTGGTTGCACGATTTCATCTACTATGTTGTAAGTATTGTCTGTGTAAAAATTATGTTGTATGAATTTGAAATAAAAGTATTCAATTCAAACCGCAAATGACGACTTTAGAAGCTTTATGTCTACACATTGTGGCGTTGAATGTACAGTTCAGACAACATTAATTCATGGATTACTTTATTCTCCAAGAGACACGTAATGCACGTTTTCATGCATAAATGTTAGATTAAGAAGACAATCCAGCGTCCCTATTGTAACTTGTTAGGAAATTACAAGATATGTAAAAAATAAAAGAAAATTAGACACAATAACAACCTAATTGTCCCAATATTGTATCTTACTATATATGATAGAATTTCGTACCAACAAATCGTCAACTATTATAATTATAACTAACGTTTGTTAGGCCTTGTGAAATTAATAACAATTTTATTCTTGAGAATGAATCATATGACAGAAACGAGAGCACCATCGATGCACTGTTGAGTACGATCTCCGATAGTAATATTATAGTGAATTAAATTTCACGTTCTGATGTAACTATCAAGTAACATACATATGCCAACAAACCCGAGTTTCTCATACCTATATATGTTCGTCTCCATCTAGACAAATTTCAATGCTCGTCTCCAGTATAACAATGAGTAGGGCAAAATGGGAACAAATCAGAAACTTGTTTGAAGTAAAAGATGAAACAAATACTTAGGAGAAAGAATTGCAGCCTCACCTTCGGAGCTCTTATTGTTAAAGATGTTATACATTTAGTTTGTAATAACTTTGCAGCTTCCCTCTATTTTACGTGGTGTAATAATCTGCACAGTATTGCAATAAAGTTGTATTTGTTACTTCACAATTACTACAAGAATTGCAAAGCACCTCTTTTTTTAACTTTCATGATGAAAAATAAAGCAAAGTGGACAGCACGTAGCTAATGGAGTACGCTATTTTGTGAATCTAAGTGGCTATAAAAATGCTACAAAATTTTTTGTCACTTTATAACTTCTTATATTCTGATAGCGTGAATTTTCTATTTCAAATTCTATTTTATTTAATTTTTAAATAAAATATATAATCATGCGATTTTTGTACACGTAAATGTATAAGTTAAATAGAAAAAAAGATGGAATCCTATCCCGTCCATGAGAAGCTCTTCCTCTCAAAATTTACAAATTTCACACTCTCCCTAAGTAGAATTCTAGGTCCAAGACAAAGTTGAGCGCGCTTCGACCAACTCGACATGTTGATACACGAGGGGATCGAGGAAAAAACTTGTAAATTAAGCCCAGAAGAACAAGAAGCACACCCTATCTCAACGTTCTTGTAGTATGCTGTCTGAATGTCCAACTTCATCAAAATGACAATAACAATAGCTACTAACAACATAATGAAAAATTTCTCTTACAGGCTCCGGAACAGATCAACACAGTATAAATCCCACGCTACGGTTGTAATTAACTAACTCAATCCTCATCGTTCCCATAGAACACCAATAAATGACGCGACGCCAACATCACCATCCCGAAGGCTAATTATGAATTTTGATGGGATAAATATGAACGATTCCGCGGTGGGATGGCGACAAGTTCCTTTTGTTTTTCCCCTTTTCTTGATTCCTGAGGCCATATTCTCCTCCTCTCCCTCCTTTTCCATGCTTTTGGAATTGTGAGATCTCTCTCCAACCCTCTTCATGGGGTCCCCCTATCAGAATAATAATTGATGTTTTAGATGACTTTTAATACAACTGGACCTTCTTACAACCTGACCTTAAAATTCCAAGCCCCTCGTAGTTTTTGCATCATCCTAGAATCTCCTTTTCTTGCCATGGAATATATTAAAGCAACAAAAGGAGCTTCAAGTACAGCAGCTGCTTAAAGCCAAAGCCAAAGCTACTTCATTTACTCTTCCTTTCCTCTTTTTTTTTTTTCTCCCTCATTTCAGACTTTCTGGGCCACATACCTCCTAATAATTTATATTCCGCAACCATAAATTATCTTATCCATCATCGATCCGAATACGTAACAGAAAAGGCAGCACGTGTACTACACGCACGAGCGTGTCAGCATTCGGACATGCCCGACATGTTCGCCAACATAAGTAACACAAACATATATACACATCAATGATCACATCACAGACAATGTGTAAAACCAGTTTCAGCATCAAGTTAGCAACTTATATGTATAGCTACTAGCTTAGAATAAGCTAGAAGCTCAGCTTATTTGCTTATTACATAGCTTTTACACTGCTAGAGCAAGTGAATGCGAATGGGAGTGCTTTGGAGATATTAATGATTGGATTTTGATTCCAGGGATCCAACGCTTTGCCCGCTATCCAAGAAATGTAAAAAAACTCATCTCATCTTAATCACTTTTCGAGATTTTTTGTTTGCCATTGTCATCTCTCTCCCTCTCTCTTTTTTTCTCTTTATTTTCCCCCTCGAAAACAAAACTTAAGTGAGTTTCCAATTCTATTCACGATTTCACAGATTGAATTTTCCATTCCAATTAATATGTACACATCAAGCGTACAAAAACGACATCATGTATTTTATTTACATCGGCGTATATATGTTATGCGAAATAGAAGATGCTGTGGAACTTGAAATAGAGAATCATTTTGGATGATTTCATAGTGTAAGTGCAATATTTTAATTTAATTTTTCAGCCCCTCCTCCCTTTTTCATGGGCTGCTTTTGTAATAATATATGGATCTTTTTGTCATTTCCTTGTGTTTGTTTATTGAGAGAAAAGAGATTCTGCATGCCAACACTTAATTAATTAATTCCAACAGACATCATCGTCTATGTTTAGTCAAAGAGAAAAAGGACTAAGCTAATGGCTTCAACTCAATTCTGATGCTAAGCTCTCACCTCCTTAAAATAAGAGTTTATCAATATATCACGAAAAATAAGTTGAAAAGAATATTTTTAATCTCCATTCCGAACTTTTGAGCTTCTCGAAATTAAAAGAACTATACGAAGAATTATAAATAACTTCTTATCGACTTTTGTAACAGTTTATTGATAAAACAAGCACTTTTCATTGTTGTTTTCAAACGCCTCTAATTTTCTCTACCACTTAACACTTAATTTTTTTACAATTTATTTTCATTATAAAAGCAGAAGTTATTGCAAATCTGTTCTAAATTTATATAATTACAAGAATCTATGCAATTCTTGGAGTTTAAGCAAAGAGGAAAAGATGGGCCTCCTCTCTACAAGTCTGACTATGCAAATACAATAATTTTTATGCACAAAAGTTGACTGCAAATGGGTAAAACTTGAGGGCTCAAAAAATTGGCTTTTCTTGTGTCCATATTATTATCCCTTAATCCAGTAAATTTTCTGACAGGACAATCTATGGAAACATGCGGTTCTGACACTTTGAAGATGAAAGAAACATAGGAGAAATAACTGACATACATAACTCACTGAATGCACATCAATAATACTATAATAATGTCAATCATACACCAACACTTGGTTATTTGATAACACCAAAACATACACTTGCTTGTCCTAAAATCTAATGGTAGATTCTTTGATTCCTTCATCCCAACACAAAAAAAATAACAAAAAGCAACCGCCCAAATTCACTTCACACCTCCTACTAAGAAAGGAAATTCCAGGAAATTAAGAATAATGCAAGAACCAAAATTCACAAGAAATACACTCATTTTTGGTTATCCCTTTCAATCTTTATTAGAAAAGAAAACACAGCCCATTAATTAAAGCATCATCATCATCATCATTCATTTTTTCTTTTCTTTCCATCAAAGCTTCTGAAGGGGTTTTCATGAAAGTTGCACCCATTATGCATCATGGTGGGGACTGCCTAACTCATATGGGAATCAAACACACACACACACAGTGGGAGGTGAAAAAACACAAGGATAAAAACAAACTATACACTTTTTTCCCCCTCTTTTCTCTCCTTTTGAGACACAAATTGAGGTGTGTTGCTTTCTCTGTTTTTGCAGCACGGGAGAGATTCTCTCCACCCCTTTCAAGTCAAAGAAGAGAGAAAATACTTAGAAACAAGAAATAAAGAAAGTTCGATATGAAATGGGAAATGGAAGAAAAAAAGGAAGGGCCACAGCTCATGGCATATATTCCCCCTCGGCATAAACCCCACTTATGTTTCCAGATATGGGGTGGGAACATAGGACAGGCTAACAACTCCCAATTATAAAGAGAATTATAAGCCTACCGCATTCTTCAGACAGTGTTCTCAAGCAACCGACGTCCTTTCCTATGATCCAACCCTCTTACATCCTATTCTTCTTACACAAACAGAAATGGCTCTTCAGAATGTCCAAACTAAAGAAATGAGCTTGGTATTGTCTAGTGATGCAAAGCCCAGATTGAAATGGACTCCGGAACTGCATCAGCGTTTCGTGGATGCTGTCAACCAGCTTGGGGGTGCAGAGAGTGAGCATATCTGGTCTAGTCCATTTTACTGCATACTAGATTCTATATATACTAATATAGGAAATTGTGTTGTTCAATGTAGAGGCTACGCCAAAATCTTTGATGAGGGTGATGGGCATTCAAGGACTCACTTTGTACCACCTCAAGAGCCATTTACAGGCAATTCTCTTGTTCTTACACATTGACTTCATTAGATTTTGAGTTCAGTTTCTGTATAAAGGTTCTTGAATATGACGATGTCTTCTGCTGCAGAAATATAGACTGGGAAGAAGTCAACAATCGCAGACATACCACAATAATAAACAGCAAGGTAAGAATCAGAGAACTATGATTATCATGAAACACATGAAAATACGAGGCGTTCACATGCATCTTTTTCCAATTCAGATAATGGAGAAAATCAGAGAAGTCAGCTGAGTAATAAGATTTGTGATGGAGCACACGAGCAGATTAACGAGTAATGATATTTCGATATGGTTTTGAACAACATGAGATTAAGTACAAGGAACGAATTTGACTTAAGTTTGTGCTTTTTTTCAGAAGTTTGCAGGTAGCTCATGCTTTACAAATGCAAATGGAGGTGCAAAGGAAACTTCATGAACAGATTGAGGTAACAGAAATTTACAAACTTATTTAGTTACTTTACGCATTGAGAGTCTATACAGAAAGCACAAAATGATCCATCGGGAACTTCTATACCTACAATTCTTTTCAGGTGCAAAGACATTTGCAGCTAAGAATCGAAGCTCAAGGAAAGTACTTACAGTCAGTCTTGAAGAAAGCACAGGAGACTCTTTCTGGATACAGTCCTTGCTCCATTGAAGTGGAAAATGCAAAAGCTCAACTTTCTCAGTTAGTGTCGATGGTCGACTCTGGGTGTCCAAGTTCCCCGTTCTCCGTATTGACAGAGAGTGATGGCTCGGTGCTAAAAGATGCAAGGAACAAACTATTAGGACGTAATGGATATTCACTCGAGAGTTCTCTAACATCGTCTGAGAGCTCAGACAGGAAGGAAGAAACTCAAATAAAGCATGAAAGTGAGGAGAATTATAAGCATGGAGACGACAAAGCCAATAAAGGGAAGAGAAACTCTGTTGTGCTCTCGCTTATGGAAATGCATCCAGCTGAAAATAGTGGAGCAGAGAATCAAACTAGCAACAGAAAGAAGATCAAAAGTGCCATCGATGAGGTTATGCACAGAGAGCAATCCATTAGTGAAAAGTCCACAGAACAAAATAGTGACGAGGAAGTGCAACCGTTCAGATCATTGGCCAACATTGATTTGAATTGCAAATCCCTGAATGACTTTGATTCAGGTCCAAAAGTGATAGATTTGAACTTGAATGGACTCGAACTCTTCAATGGGACTTTTAGTGTCTAGAAACAGTACTAATAGTTCATCACGAGTCGTATAATATAAAAACTAATTGGTTTTTACTAGCTAATAGAATGCTTACAGAAATTATGTGTATATTGTTTTGTGTATGGACCATAATGAACTTCTGGGGTATATCCAAATTAAAGGTATACAACATATATATAGCGTATATTCTTCATTGATCTGTGCATAGTAATATCAATAAAACCATGTGGTGCAAGCAGAATAGTGCTAAGATCATCCAGATTAGTATCCAAATCTATCCCTTACTCAAGATGCTCAGTACCAGTTGCTCCCAACCTATGCTTCAAGCTGGAGATACAAAAGTTCTTACCAATGCTTCAGCTGCAGAAGGTTCCAAGAAAGCTTGTAGCTCTTCAGATTAATGTTAATAATCTCAGAGAGTATAGCTCAATTATTTCAGTTGGGGTATCATTGACATTAGATCCGTACTAATATCTGGCTAGAATTCACTTTCTGCAGCATAACAGTCTTTCATTCATACCACAATTACTACTATAAATTGGAGACGGAAGTGGAATTACACTCATAGGCTGAAAGCTTCAGTCATAAGCTAAGTTGTGAGTAAAAGTTGCAAAAGAATTATTACTTCACTGTAGATGCTAGCATCTATTCGATACCCTACCTAACATGTGAAATAGACCAGATTCGCAATTTAGGAAGAAATACACAGAACTTCAAAACAAACTTACTTTCTTCACCTGATCTTTTTATTAGTTAGATCGAGTCTATCTACGGTCGTACACTTACCTTGAAAGATTAAACACTAGACAACTGTATGTTCAAACAGAATAAATAAAGCAGAGTCCTTACTCGGGCCAGTATATCGTCTCTGATTCTCTACTCTCCAGCATTCTAGATAAACTTATAACCTCTGCTGGACGAATTACATTGTTCAATGCAGAAGCGAAACCACTAGTTCTTGCTACATTGTGGGAGCTCTTCATGATATAGCTTGAACCTGAACTAGTTTGCTCCAGCACCACAATCTAGGCCAGCTTTTGCATAATTAGATAGATGACTGTTTCTTTTATTTTGAGAAAACAGATTAGCTGAAATGGTCCAGCTAAAAGGTCCATGCAGCATGTCCTGGATTTTCAAGCACCAGATGTTTTATTTATTTTCCTTCTTTGAAGTCAGTTCACATGCCAAGTGGGCTGGAAGTGTCTGCCACTAACCGACGAGAAGCTGCTCAAATATACAGCAGAGATGACATATCTGCTCAACCTACAAAATCCCTTTTCGTGAAGAAGCCTTCACTTGCTTCACATGCACTGTCCCATATGCTTTCTTAATGCTGCCTGCACTTCACATGAACTGTTCCATCAAATAATGTTCTCCTGCTGCTTATAGATCCAGATGTCAAACACTTGCATTCTTCGTTCTTCACCAGTTAACAATCACTCAAAAGCTGTAAAAACACAGGACCATGGTAACATCGTCATAACAAAACTGCTCCTCCTCACCATCTCATCTCTATAGTTCAAAGCCGTTAAGCGTTGCCCCGTGCAACCAAATTCAGCTGGATCACCTCAACCTCATGTTGATGACTTTATTTGATGCATTACAGCAAATGTATCAAGTACCAAATCAAGAATAAGAATCCAGCCAAAATTGCTTCCCCTCATGCTTTGATGAATCAATATTTTCCAATCATTGACATCTCCACTAAGTTCTATATGCCAGCTGCAGACCTCAAACTTTTATAGCTCAAAAAAGTGATCTACAAAAGCGTGGAAAATCACTGGACTCCTACAGAAAAACAGGGATGCACAAAGTGATCTCAATAATTTATCTACCATTAGTGTTGAATTGTAGCTTTCTCCGACAGAATTACTTCCTCTGGTCAAGAATATGAACGTCAGTGATAATTCTCAAATTTAAAGCAGAAATTTAAGTGAGCATGAATCAGTGAACATAAGATAGCCGAAATTAATCTTTATCAGAAATCATTATTATTTCGACATAAACTGCATTGCCAAAGGAAATCATGCGGACTTTAGCATCCTCTGATGTGAATGAAAGGAATTTAACCTCAACTAGAGTTGAGAATTCAAGATAACAGTTCACCTGCCAATCAATATGGCAGATCATACCAAAGAAATGACAGTCAAACAGAGAAGTTTTGCTTCTGAAAACACAATTTATTCATTTAGAGAAAAGATATTCAACAAGAAACTTGGCTCTATAAACAAGTCATTCCCATCACAAGAAGATACAGAAAAAGATTAAAAAGACAAGAAAAAAGAATAAAAAAAAAAATCTAACAAATATGTTCCTAGCCCTCTGTTTCTTGATGACTTGTTAAAGAATCACTAGTCTCACTGCTTTCACTAGAAATACTTTGATTGCTTTCCCCACTTCTCCTACCACTAGCAAATGTAAAGCTCACCCAAATCTCTCTCCTCCTTTCTCCATCACCCTCTCCACTTCTTCTCTTCTTCGCATCATCATCTTCTTCATCCACAGGCATTTCATATCTACAAACAGGACAAGACCCATGAATCCTCAGCCATTTCTCTATGCACTCCCCGTGAAACCTATGCTTGCAAGGCATTTCTTTAGCCTTTTCACCAGCCTCCCACTCCTCCAAGCAAATAACACACGGATCATCATCATTTTCACTACCCACAATCTCCACACTCGCCATAGCATCGATGGACGCTTTTGACGCAGGCGGCTGACCACTTTTCCCCGAAAACACATCTCCGAACAAAGCTTCAAAGCCTAACGATGAGCCGTTACTGCTATTGCTGCCGCTTCTTTCTATTACCACCATGCCTTGCGTAAAAGGGTTCACGAGGATGATCCGATCAGGCGACTCACGTGGGACGCCATGATCTTCAGTTTCTTGAGGTGGGGTCGCGGCGTTTAGGCCTATGATGAAGGGGAAGAAGAGAGATATGTCTCTGTCTCTCGAACTCATGAGCCTTTGAATGAAGGAATATGGGTCAGAGGCAGCTGTTTCCGACGCCATTTCTGTTGGTGAATTGAGCTAAACAACCAAAGAGGAGATGATTCAAATGAGTTTGGAAGGAGAAATTTTTGCTGGAGGAGAGGGGCTGAGAGTTGGGATTTTTAAGCAGAAAGGTGGGCGCCAACAGGAAGTTTGTAGAAAGATCTGGAAGTAAATGTCAGAACTGTCCGCGTTTATCTCAAGAATTGCAGAGCTCGGAAGGTAGAGCTGGGGAGATATTTTCTTGGGGTGACGGATTGAGTACGTGGGGTTTCATTATAGCTCTTGTGGGCTTCCTTTTTCTTGCTATGTACAATCAATATTAAACATCGAAAGTCTTGTTTTCTATATTATTGAATTTATTAAATTATTTAATATATATATATAATATATTTGATTCAATATATTAATAATTCAAATAACTATGGGACTAGCCATTCTCCCACTTACTCATCATTTTAGCTATTTCTAATTGATCGGGAATAATTTTTTTTTATGTTGCTAAAATAATTTTTAATAAAATTATAGTTGCAAAAATTGTAGTTCCAAAATTATTTATTATTTTAAATATATTAAATAAAATGAATATCAATATTAAATATTTTATTATGTATTACCAAAATATGTAATATATAATATAAAAAAGATTTAATTTTTTAAATATAATATAAAGTTATTAACATCTTTATATGCATTTTATCAAATATTGTTATAAGTATAAAATATTATATTAATAGCATATTTATATATATGCTGAAGTATGTAAATAATAAGTATTTATAAAAAAAAATTAAATATATGAAAATATTCAACTATATATATTATAAATTTATAATTAATTTAACATTTTAAAATAATATTTCTTATGTAATGAGACATTGCTCAGTTGCTTTTTTTTGTTTTAATTTTAAGTTTTACTATTTACAAAATATATAAATGAGTAATTTAGAAAGTTTTGATTCAATTTCTTTTTTTATTCATTTTAGTATACCAAACATAACAAAGATATACCAAAATTATTCTATTTATGCTTTTATTTCATTTATAAATTTATTCTATTCCCCCAATTTCATTCCAATATACCAATAACTCTCTTATTATTGGTGTAATATTTCAATCTTACCAATTGAATAAGACATCGTTGACATCAAATGTCTTGTTTCATAGGTTGAATTGGGTGATGGCAAAATTGTATTTATACTTCTGATAAAAAACAATATGAAATAATAATAATATATTATGCATACCAATTGAATTAAAAACTTAACTTTTTTTTTTATATATATAAAGTCAAAAAGGATGCAACTGTAATAAAATAATATTCTCGAATTATAGTCATTCGTTAAATAGTAGTCGTTTATAAATAGAAAAACTAGTCATATTTTTATATTTTTTTTACTTCCTATATATGAGGTGAGGTGAACACTATTATTGCGTATATTTCTTAAAACACTAGATGAATTACTTGAACAAAATTTTTTCAAAAGATAGATGCAATAATGATGTACCTCATATCATATATAAGGAGTAAGAAAAAATATACTAAAAGATGACTAGTTTCTCCATTCATATCTATGATATTTTTAGTCCAATGGTTATAATTTGGGGCAATATTTTATTACAGCTATATTGTTTCGCCTTTATATATATTACACTTATCCCCTTATAAATATAAAAATATTACATATTAAATAAGGGATAAAATTAAAATTTTATATATATATTTTTTCTAACGTCGTCATTTTCGTCCTAGCCAAGTAGAAGGGGCTAGGTGTGAATGATGAATTTTTTTAGTGTAAATGTAATTTTAAAATTTTATTTATAAAAAAGTATATTTCCTATTTTCAAATGAGATTTAAGTGTAACTAACCCTTATTTTTTAGAAAAAAAATCATATACAAATCCAACTTCCTCATATAAAAAAAATAATAAAAAGAATAGCTAAAAAAATAAAAGCGATAATTACACTCTCCTCCCCTGAGGTTTGGTGTAATTTCATGTAAATTTCCTATGGTTTGAAAAATTACATCTAATACTTTTGAAGATTGCTTCCATCTAACAATTAAGTCCCTATGTTAGTCAAAATTAACTGATTGAAAGAAAATTGATGCTTACTCTCTAATATGTATAGCTAAAAGTACTTGGCCCAAAAGAGGTCGCGAAGCCCAAGCCGAGCCTATCGGCCCATTATGAAGGCGGCCCATTGGAGGATTACCAAATTTGGCCCAAGAGGGAAGTCCGATAAAAAGCTTGCCTGACTACAGGGCTACCCTTCAAGTCCAGCCCAGGAGAAGGGAGGCGTAAGACTCCTTGACCTAGAAGGACTCCCTGCAGAATAGGAGTCCTCATGAAGAAGGAGTCATCCTCCACGCAAAAATCTATTTATCAAGCCAAGGATAAGATGGAATCATGCCTTATCCACAGGTATCTAGCCTTTTTTCTCAAAAATGCAGGTAAACAGTAGAGTCCCTACGGGAACGCCCCCTCTATAAATACAGACAGCATCCCCCAACGGGGACACTAATTTGGAAATTGCTTCGCTAATTTGGTTGCAACTCTCAACTTGCGCTCTAATCATATTTGCTCATGAAATTCTTATTTTTATCTCAATTTCTCAGTACGCTTTATTCTTACAATTATTTATTCCTAAATTCGGAACTAACTTGAGCGTTGGAGTGCTAACGTGTTGTTTTATAGGTCCTATTTTTCAAGTTCTTTTGCTTAAGCAGCCCAAGTCCATCATTAACATTCAAGATCGTTGGACTCGTGATAAAATTGCACGCATCAATTAACGTCGTTCATGGGAGCTTGAGTTACCATGGAAACCCCCGCAACCCCGCTAACAAGCAAAAAATCGTGGAGACACCCAGCAATAATTAGCCTTTGCAGGTTGTTGCAGGAACTCGATTAACCTCGGTTGGTGGAGGATTTGCCCCAACCTTGCCTGCACTAATACCACCTCCCAGAGTGGTGGACTTTATGGTTGATCTACCAAGACGAAGCCTTCCTCGAACACCACCTCAGGAGAGTTTTCCCCAGCGTTGTTGGGTGCAATTCAACAAGTGGCCGCAACAATAATTTGGGAGCAGATGGCAGTGTTGGTTTCTACCCGCTCAGCCCCGGCTATGGAGCAAGGCATCCTTAAAGAAGGAGTAGAAAGAGGCCTACCGAAAGGAGACATCCTTGTATCCAGGCCACCTACTGACTAAGAGACAAAGGCTCCCTCCAATGGCTCCCCAAGAGGTCCACCGGCAATGGCTGGCACTACCGGAATGCCTTCAGAAGGGTCTCCAAGATGTAGCGCACCAGATAGCTAAGAAAAGAACCTGGTGAGGCACCCAATGCAGTTAAAAGATTAAGCACACTGAGGTGTAAGGCTTGAAATGAATTAGGGCATAACAGAAGAACATGCCCAAGCATTCAGATACTTCAATGCATTTTATGTTTTACAATGCACTAGTTTCTTCAACTTTAATGTTGACGGTATTTTCTTGCTATTTTAGGTTCGGAACAGTGGAAGGGGTTCAGACCTTTATGTTCCTTTATCATAGCTAACAAGAAAGTGGATGAAGTTGAAAGGTCAAATATAGAAGCTTTAATTGGTAGGAAAAAAGGAAAGTTGTGGTGCCTTTAGCGACAACTAACACAAAAATGACTAATGCCACATTGTCCCAGCCACCAGTACAAGTTTCATCCTCCCGACCTTTGTCCAAGACAAAGGAAGCATGCTACAGTTTCATCTTCACAACCACAACCATCCTCACATCTTGGAGCAACATATCTACGGCCAAGTTTTTGGAGAGGGTTAGGAATCTCCCCACAAAGGGAGACAAGGAGCAAGAATAAGAATGATGACAAAGATTCCAATGAAAAGTTTTAAACAACTGATGTACTTTGGACAATTTATGAAAAGTTTTAGTGATGGTTTTGAAATATATATGTTTGGGATGATTCTAATGGAATGATGTATATATTCCTTTTGTTAAGTTAGCTGTGAATTGAATCTATCTAATAATTACAATACTTACTTTAAGGCTTATAAGCCATTTTAGCTCAAAAAACAAAGTCAAAAACATTTTAAAAATTAAATAAATAATAATAATAATTTTCATAAGGTCATTTTGGTCATTTCATCCGTATAAAAATGGATGGAAATGAGTTATTTGTTAGACGATTACAAGCCTTAAGGGGGTATTTTAAAAATCGAAAGGGGTATCCGTAATTATGTCAAATCTCATGAGAGGTCATTGTAATTTACTCTTAATTTCATTATGGCTAAAATTGTATCTTATAAAAATTTTAAATTAGTGAAGTTAGTTGACAAATTTAAAACGTACAACCAATTTTTTCTCCAATCACATTACAATGATATCAATAAAAATTACAAAATTTACAATCATCAAAATACAATATATGATGAGATATGTGTTCAATAAAATTAAATTTCAATTCATTATTAAATGTTATTGAATTCTTAATTATCAAATGTAATACAAATTATTTTAATAAAATA
Organism: Sesamum indicum; assembly: GCF_026168435.1. NCBI lineage: Eukaryota > Viridiplantae > Streptophyta > Magnoliopsida > Lamiales > Pedaliaceae > Sesamum > Sesamum indicum. The sequence goes on along the minus strand of NC_142660.1, from coordinate 2,480,562 downwards.
ATAATTTTATAGTACGTAATATCCATATAACATGCATATCAATAATTCAAAATTAAATCATTTTATTATGTAATATTATTGTACAACATATTTTCAATCATGAAAATTATAGTATACTATCATTACTTCTCAAGAATTATTTCTAAAAGGAATACAAAGATGAACTATACAAACTTTATCAGAAAACTAATGACTGAAGAAGTACAACATATATAACAAATTATTACTGTAAGATATAAATATAATAGAAAATAATTAAAAAAAATTTACTGTAAGTTAACACAAAAAAAAATTAAGACAAAAGATAAAAATAAGTATAGTTCGAATGACAAAATATAATTTACCATATTATATATAAAAATATAAAAATAAAATTACTGAGTGAATTACATTTTGCTATTAGAACTATGACCGTTTTTACACTTTGGCATCTAAACTTGTTTTTATGCCAATATACTATCTCAACTTTATAAAATTTTGCACTTTGTCATTTATAATTATTTTTTAACCAAGTCTTTTATCAAAAAACATCACATGTATTACATATATAACATTTAAGGGTTATGTGATGGGATGTTTTTCATATATGCACAATATGTGATGTTTTTCGATAGAAAAATTAATAAAAAAAATGATTATATATGGTAAAGTACAAATTTTGCAAAGTTAAGATGGTAAGTTAACACACAAAAAAAATTAAGACGAAATATAAAAATAAGTATAGTTCGAATGACAAAATATTATATATAATAGACAGAGAGATACTGAAATCATGATATTCCTTTTAATAAAAATGATGCACAATATAGAGATTGGTACAAGCCATCAATGCATGAAGAGACTTTGTTGTGCTGAGTTTGGTTGCACTGGAACTTTTTCACCTCTATGATTGCTATTTGTCTTTGAGTATAATATTGCATCTGCATGATCCCTTAGGAGACAGTTGGCATCCCATCAGCTGGTGGTTGTACTAACTTACTGTGTCATGAGATGCATTGAATAAAAACCTCACTCTCTCCCAAAATTATTATTGTGAAATGACTCAAAGATAATTGTCTTTCTTGTTACTGATTCTTTTTTTCTTTCTTCATATCTTTTCATATAAATAGGAATAATTACACTCTTTTTTTTTTTTCAAATTTGATAAAATTATACGTCATTTTTTTATAGTTTGAAAAATTATATCTAACCCCCTAAAATTTATTTTTATCTAATAAATAAATTATTACATTAGTCAAAATTCACCAAATTTTCTGAGGTTAACAAAAAAATTAAATAGTATTTGATATTTACTTTCGATTGACTTATTACTAACTATTAGAGGTCGAATAATTTTTTTTCGACGAAACTATCCTTATAACGATGAAAATTTATCTAATATGAATTAATGTATGGAGGTGTATGATGTAATTTGATCATAAAAATATTTATTTGACTTGTAATAAATCAGTAATAAGTCAACCGGAGATAAATATAGATTTTTTTCAACTTTTTTGTTAATATCAATAAATTCGATGAATTTTGACTAATGAATGAACTTATTTGTTAGATGAAAACAAACCTCGAGTGCTGGATGTAATTTTCTAAATTATAGTAGGTCTGCGTGTTATTACACCAAATTTCAGGAGATGAAAGTGTAATTATCCTTACTAAAATATTAATTATGATGTAACTTAAATTTCATTACTGAAATGATCATGGTTGAAAAATAAATTAGTCTATCCGATCTTCGATTAAAATTAATTAATAAAAACTTGTTGAATTAAATTTGCTAAACTTAACAAATTAAACATGAACAAAAAAATTTATTCAATAAATTTTTAAATTTAATTCGATGAGTGTAAAAATAATAAAATATACTATAAGAAGTTAAATTAGTTGAATTTGACTCATATTTAATTAATTAAAATTTGTTTGAAGTCAATTATATTTATAATCAAATCAAATTCAATTTAATTTTTCAAATTTAATAATAATTTAAATAAATTTAAACAAGGATAAAATATACTTTGCCCCCATGAACTATTCGTCATGTAAGATTTACCCCCTTTAACTGACAAATGTAACACTTACCTCCTCGATTGGACAAAATGCCCGTTATGCCTGAAACAATTATATTATTCTCAATATATTTTAGTATTTTATACATTAAATCATCACCAAATTATTTTATAATTATTTTTTTTAATATGTGAAGAATTTAAATTAAAAATAGAATATAAATATATATATATATAGTAGATAACAACAAATATAATATAACCAACAACTCATAAATATATGTTTAATCAAAAGTTAAATATTTTTTGAAAAAAATAAATTCATATATTTTATCATATTTTTAAAGAAAATATGTTAAAAAAACTGATATGCAATTACTCATTTTTATCTAAAAAATAAGTAGTTAATAACTTAATTTTATTATAAATTAATAAAATCTTTTCATGATTTCTTGTGTATTTATTGTACTCATTTATTACTTAATTTTGAGTCCGCAAAAAAGATAAAATTCGAATTATTTAACTCACTAATTGTATTTTATTTTATTATAAATAAAATATACTTTTTTCATTTAAGAATTTTAATTAAACTTAACATGAAAAATTTGTACGAATAATTCTTTTTGAATTAAATAAATATATATATATATATAATAACAATATTATTTAAAAATTTAATTGTCTGGGGGAAAATGTCATATTTGTTAGTATAGGAGGGTAAATGATTGAGCTCCAATGTTTTTATATCCGTCGATGTGAGAGAATCCCTTTCTTCTAATTTCATCCTGACCGTCATTTAGCTGCATCAAGTTTCGAAGTTGTTGTGGGATGTGTAAGTAGCGACTCTTCTCAACTCTTTTAACTTTTCGGCAGTTTAAAGAAAGGTGCTACAACCGCAACATGCTCTTCTGTCGCCGAATCGCAGCTGACCCGTTCGATTAAATGCCTGAACGAATTATTCATCTTCAATTTGGCTGTATCTTTTAGTTTCTTTGACAGTAATCTTCTGGGTTCAAGGCGAGTGGGAGAATTCATGGCGATTGGGTCTTGTATTGCTGCACTGAAGTTCCAGGCTTGTGGGATCTTTGGAACTAGCCTTAATAACCTCAATATCCTTCCCCTGCACTCTGCAAGTGAGAAATATAAGTTGCTTTCTTTGTATTCTTTTCGTAAGCAAGAGATAGTGTCACTGTGTGTGAATATAGGGTAAATTGCAATTTAGGCAAACAGTGTAAAAATAAAATAGCAATTTATTTCTCTGTATTTTTCAAAATATAGCAATTTACCCCTATGTTTTAAAAAATATATGCTTTTACTTGCTGGTACTGCTATTGTGGGTGGTGAGGTGGACTTAGGAGCAAGAATGTCTGTGTTAAACTCTTGATGATTGGTGTTTGGCTTTCGCGAATTCTGATGAGAAAAGCTCATTTCCAGATTTGGTTATGAAGCCATCGGTGATTGAAGCAAGAGCTAATACACGGACTGACGGTGCTAAACTTCAGAATAGAAGATTAAGAAAGAAGGTAAAGAAAGTGATGGACTGATGTATCGTGCTGCAATGGATTGTCTGTGCTGCTTCACTTAGGTCCCAAGGGAGATTATGACATAGTTGTTAATATCTTTTTTCCCAGTTTAATGGGACAGCGACAAAACCAAGGCTTTCGGTGTTCTGTTCGGATAAGCAGTTGTATGCTATGTTGGTTGATGATCAGAACAAGAAGTGTTTGTTCTATGGAAGCACTCTGCAGAAATCGATACGAAAGGATCAATCTTGCACGACCGTTGTAAGTATTTCTTTCCACTTTTTGGGGCAATGTTATTCAACTGAACAAAGTTGTTCAGTTGATGTTGTGGCCCTATACTTCATAACAGAAGTTCTAATTGGCACTGATTTTCCTTTCCGTTGTTGTTCTTCTCTTTTTTTTACTAATTTGTTAGGCCCGGATTAATTCCGAGTAGTAAACAGAACTATAATTACCAGTAGAAATTCTTCATCTCAGGAGGCAGCTGAACGTGTTGGGGAAGAGCTTATCAAGGCATGCATGGATCTCAACATAAACGAAATCACCTTGTATGACCGCAATGGCTTGGCTCGAGGAGAACGAATGCAGGCCTTCGAAATTGCTGTTGCTCGCCATGGCTTCTTGCCGCGATAGATCTGCTTTGGGTTGTTTGCTAGCCTTTTGATATGGGAAAAATGTAATTTACCTACATGTAATATGAGAAATGAGTAAAAAAACCCATATGAAAAATAAAATAGAAAATTACCCCATGTGTTTTGAAAAATAAAACAAATTATCCCCTATCTAAATCATTAATAGGGGTAGTTTGTTTCATTTTTTGAAACACAAAGGATAATTTGCTAATTCTTTTTTCACAAGGGGTATTTGCTCATTTCACATATCGCAAGGGGCTAAGGGTAAATTGCATTTAACCCCCTTTTGATATTTGATAGTCTAGCAGAAACAATTGTATTTTGGAATCTCATAATATGCATAAGACCACATTTTTCCATGTTCTCTCTTGTATCGGAAACTTGCATGGTGTGTGAATGATGACCTATATTTTGAATATGATTTTATTCTTTTTAAATGATACGCGGCTTGATTGTTATCTCGTTGCATTTGGTAATGTACTAAAATAACGACTTAATAGGAAGAAGAGGTCTTAGTATTTATAAGTTGTTAGGAATGACTAAAAAGAAGACCAAGTCCCTTGCCTTAATTTTAGCTAATTAACCAACAAATCCTCTTTTATTCTATTATACCCGTTGGATTAAGGATTGGATAAGTCCAATTGATTCCATCTACTTAGTCATGGCTCTATAAATAGGCATGAGTTCTCATTCATTTGTCACACCAAAAAAAAACATAGAGCTCTCCTCTTCTAGCTCATTTCATTTCTTTCACTTCTGAGTTTTATATTCTGTTCGTTGTTCCTAGCTTTCTTCCACGAGTGCGCGTGTAAGAAAGTAATAGCTGTATTAACCTTGGGGAGGGATCGGTTTATACTATCTGCACCACGGTAGTACCGAAATTTCGCTTTCAAGGCAATGGTTTTCCACGGCACAGTCTTTCAATATTCCAACAAGTTGAAAGTGAAATATTGTTATAATGGCTGTTCCAATTGCTAAAACACTGCCTGACCTCTCCAAACTAGAGCCACTTGATGGGATCAACTATAAACGATGGTCACAAAAGTTGCTCATATTTTTTGAACAATTGGACGTGGACTATGTGCTGTTCCAGAATCCACCGGAAACTCCAGCTGAAATCTCTACTCTTGCCATTACTGCAGCGGCAATTCCAGCAGAAGGGACGATTACAAAATCTGAGCACAAGACAAAACTGAAATACGACAGAGATAATAAAACGGTGAGAGGTCATCTGCTGAATCATATGAACAATTCTTTGTTCGATTTATTTGTCAACTATAAGAGTGCCAAAGAAATCTGGACTACAATGGAGGCAAGATACGGAGGTGATGACGCTGGAAGAAAAAAGTACGTCGTCGGCAAATGGCTTCAATTTCAAATGGTTGATGAGAAGCCTATAATGGACCAAATCTATGAGTACGAAAACCTAGTAACTGAAGTGCTAAGCGAGGGCATGAAAATGTGTGAAATTTTACAAGCCAACGTACTACTGGAGAAATTCCCTCCTACTTGGAGTGAATATCGCAACCACTTGAAGCACAAGAAAAAGGATCTAACACTTCAAGAACTAATCAGCTATATGAGAACGGAGGAAGCAAATCGTCTAAAAGATAAGAAAACTTCTCTCTTTTCTGTTTTAGTTAAAGCTAACCTTGTTGAGTCTGCTGGATTTAAAAACAGGTTTCCCTAGAATAAAATAAAAGGCTTTCAAAAGAACAATCAACACAAGACGTTCAAAGGACCTGACAGCAAGATCCAAAAGCACAAAATATCGTGCTACTGCTGTGGGAAGCTAGGACACAAAGCGTACCAGTGTTACCATAGAAAGGATTAACAAAAGACAAACCAAAATCCAACCACTAAATCAACTCTACAAGTCAACCTAGCTGAAAATGATGAGATCATCGCTGCGGTAGTTGTAGAAGCCAACTTGATAGAGAACAAAGAAGACTGGATACTAGACATTGGAGCGTCCAGACATTTCTGCTCCAACAAAGCACTATTACATGAACTTAGCGACGCAACGGACGGCGAGTGTGTCTTCATGGGAAACTCTACAACCGCCGGAGTCTTGGGTAAAGGAAAGATCTTCCTTAAACTTACTTCTGGCAAAACACTTGCTTTGAATGACATACTATATGTGCCTTCTTTACGTAGAAATCTAGTTTCTGGTAGTTTATTGAATAAAGCTGGCTTGAAAATTGTGTTAGAATTTGATAAGGTTATAATCACTAGGAATACTGACTTTGTAGGAAAGGGATACTTATCTGGTGGTTTATTTGTTCTAAACACTGTTTCGCCTGCTATTAATAAAATTTCTTCCAGTTCTGCTTATTTGATGGAATCTGTTGATATTTGGCATGGTAGATTAGGACATGTAAACTATTCCTCTATTAAAAGGTTGAAAACTATGAATCTTATAAATATTTCTGACACAAATGGATGCTCTAAATGTGGAGTCTGTGTAGAGGCAAAATACGTAAAGAAACCTTTTAATTCCATCACATCTAGAAGCACTGAATTACTAGAATTAATCCACTCAGATCTAGCTGATTTCAGAAATATATTAAGCAATGGTGGTAAAAAATATTATATCTCCTTCATTGATGATTTTTCTAGATACACTAGAATTTATTTATTAAAATCAAAAGATGGGGCTGCTGAAATATTTTTTAAATTTAATGCTGAAGTCGAAAATCAATTGGATAAGAAGATTAAAAGACTTAGATCTGATAGAGGTGGAGAATATAATACTAAATTCTTAAAAGAATTTTGTGAGATTAATGAAATAATCTATGAAATGTCTGCTCCATATACACCTCAACAAAATGGCATAGCTGAACGGAAAAATAGAACTCTAAAAGAAATGATGAATGCTGTGCTTTTAAGCTCAGGTATGCCTGATAATATGTGGGGGGAAGCAGCTTTATCTGCATGCTATATCCTTAATAGAGTCCCACATAAAAAATTGGATAAAACCCCTTATGAATTATGGAAAGGGTTTGCTCCTAACTTTAAACATCTTAAAGTGTGGGGTTGTCAAGCTAAAGTAGCATATCCAGAATTTAAAAAAACAAACATAGGACCTAAAACCTTTGACTATGTGTTTATTGGATATGCCCAAAATAGTGCCGCATATAGATTTATATGTTTAAATGATAACTCTCTTTGTGAATCAAGAGATGCTGAATTTTTTGAACTAGTTTTTCCATTAATTAAAACTTCTAGAACGTATATAGCTTCGCCAAGCAATAAACCTTTGTTAACTTCCTCTAATTCTATTGTGAATGAACCTAGAAGAAGTAAAAGACAAAAAACTGGACATAGTTTTGGACCAGATTTTTTAACTGCTTTCATAACGGACGACCAAGGAAAGATAAATGAAGACTTTGTTTCAATGTTTTTAGTTGAAGATGATCCTAAGACATATACGGAAGCAATAACCTCCATAGATTCTAGTTTCTGGAAGGAAGCTATTAAAAATGAACTAGATTCTATAATGTTAAATCATACTTGGGATTTAGTAGATTTGCCTATAGGAAGTAAGCCTATAAAATGCAAATGGGTATTCAAGAAAAAATGAAAACCAGATGGATCAATAGATAAATTTAAGGCACGATTAGTGGTTGTGGGTTATACACAAAAGAAAGACATAGACTACTTTGATACATATTCACCTGTGACAAAGATTGCAACCATTAGAACTCTAGTTGCCCTATCAGCTATTCTTGGCTTAATAATTCATCAAATGGAAGTAAAAAACAGCCTTCCTAAATGGAGACTTGGAAGAAGAAATATATATGGAACAACCAGAGTGGTTTATTATACCTAGCCAAGAAAATAAAATTTGTAAACTTAGAAAATCACTATATGGGTTAAAACAAGCACCCAAACAATGGTATGAAAAGTTTGATCATACTTTAAAAACTAATGGATACAAAACAAATGTATCAGATACATGTGTATACTCAAAATTGTTTGGGACAGAATGTGTTATTATATGCCTATATGTCGATGATATGCTGATTTTTGGTAGTAACATAGAAAGAATTGATGAAACCAAAAGATTCTTATCAGCACAATTTGACATGAAAGATCTAGGAGAAGCTGATGTAATCCTAGGCATTAAAATTAGAAAAACAGAAAATGGGTTCTCTCTTTGTCAGTCTCACTACATAAAGAAAATCTTGGACAAGTTCGATGGTCAAGATGAAATACCAGTCAAAACACCCTATGACGCAAGTATATGTCTCAAAAAGAACAAAGGTGATAGTGTGTCACAAGCTGAGTATGCAAAAATCATAGGGAGTGTTATGTTTCTCATGAACTACACCAGACCTGATATAGCTTATGCTGTGAGTAGACTAAGTCGGTATACCCATAATCCCAATAATGAACATTAGAATGCACTACGTCGCTTGTTAAGATATCTAAAGGGGACTATAAACTTAAGTTTGCACTTTAATAAATTTCCCCCAGTGTTAGAAGGATTTTGTGATGCAAATTGGGTTACCGATAATGATGAAGTAAGCTCAACTAGTGGATTCGTCTTTACTTTGGGTGGGGGAGCTATTTCCTGGAAATCTGCAAAACAAACTTGTATAGCTCGCTCTACTATGGAATCTGAATTTATAGCTCTTGAATTAGCAGGTCAAGAAGCAGAGTGGCTGAGAAACTTATTGAGAGATGTGCCCTTGTGGGGGTCAACTGTGTCAGTATCTCCGTACTGTGACTCCCAAACTGCTATTGGAATTGCCAAGAACTATGCTTACAATGGCAAAAGGAGACATATTCGTATCAGACATGAAGCAGTAAAAGAACTCCTAAAGAATGGGATCATCTCCCTAGATTATGTGAGGTCCGAGAGGAACTTGGCAGATCCTCTCACTAAAGGACTAACCAGGAGAATTATCTTTGAGTCTTCAAGAGCAATGGGGTTAAAATCCCTTGATTGATGAAATATGGTATTGACCATATAAATTCATAGCCCTGTGTTTGGGTGGTCCTAATAAGGACTTGATGGATAACTCTGACTCTATTCAGAAAGATAGCCTCATAGCTCAGTTGTTGAGTGGTCTATAGACTTGATGAAGCTATATGTGTTAAGTGTGGAGGTGGGCCGCCTTCTATGAAAGAAAAATGAAAATTCTTTCTAGAACACTCATTTGAACCCAAGGTATAAGCGCACGGCCATTAATAGCACTCGGAACTTTATCACGGAACAACGAACACTAAGAAATTCATACGTGATTGTGAGGGTCTCAATTTGAGCTATCGAAAGTTCAAGAGTCATATCACTCTCGTTAGCCAAATTGATTGCCTCACTTCACTACGCATTAATTCAATCGAAAAATATTAATGCTTAAGTATATTTATTCCTTCATTCAGAAATCATATTCTTTTTCTATATTAGTCATTTGTGGGGGATTGTTAAGAATGACTAAAAAGAAGACCAAGTCCATTGCCTTAATTTTAGCTAATTAACCAACAAATCCTCTTTTATTCTATTATACCCGTTGGATTAAGGATTGGATAAGTCCAATTGATTCCATCTACTTAGTCATGGCTCTATAAATAGGTACGAGTTCTCATTCATTTGTCACACCAAAAAAAAACTTAGAGCTCTCCTCTTCTAGCTCATTTCATTTCATTCACTTCTGAGTTTTATATTCTGTTCGTTATTCCTAGCTTTCTTCCACGAGTGCGCTTGTAAGAAAGTAATAGCTGTATTAACCTTAGGGAGCGATCGGTTTATACTATCTGCACCACGGTAGTACCGAAATTTCACTTTCAAGGCACTGATTTTCTACGGCACAGTCTTTTAATATTCCAACATAAGTCATGCAAGCTCTTTATCTATAATCAATATGGGATGTTTAACTACATCACTCTAGATATTATGTTATATTTATATATGTAAAACTTCTTTCCCCTTATGACTATGAACAGGCACAAAGTAACCCCATTCTGAAAATGAGGAAATATGCAAATATCAAGAAATCTGGGGTGTTAGTGATATTTCCCTAAAACTTGGGAAACGGTGGCAGCACGTCGCGGTTATCCATTAACGGTTGAAATATTTTAAATTTCTCGTTACAAACCGCTCTATATATCATCAAACGCAAAGATATTTCTCAATCCATTGTTGATCATCTCCCTTTCTTGATCAATTCTTGGATACGCTCATTGTGTAAAATCATGGAGAAATCCTCAGAAGAAATCGGCATAAAAATCTACACCGCCTCCCCGACACTCGACCTACCGCCGCTTTACCCCTGTTCGCCGCCGTCCTCCACTACCCCTCTACCCTCAAACGCCGGCCGGAAAAGACGAGCGGTGGCGAGCGGCGTGCAGAAAACCCTCTCCAAAACCTCGTTGCTCGCCAACTTTCTACCCACCGGGACCCTGCTCACCTTCGAAATGGTCCTCCCGTCGGTCTACGCCAACGGGGAATGCTCCTCTGTGACGACCCACATGATATACTCTTTGTTAGGCCTCTGCACTCTCTCTTGCTTCTTCTTCCACTTCACGGATTCTTTCCGGGGGCCCGACGGGAAAGTGTACTACGGGTTCGTGACTCTAAGCGGGCTGGCGGTTTTCAAAACGGGCCTCGGGGTGGAGGTGCCGAAAGACGACAGGTATAAGGTAGGGTTGAGCGATTTCGTGCATGCACTGATGTCTGTTCTTGTGTTTGTGGCGATTGCATTTTCTGATCATCGGGTCACGGGTTGTGTGTTCCCGGGTCATGCAGCAGAGTTGGATGAAGTGATGCAGAGTTTTCCACTGATGGTGGGGATCATTTGCAGTGGGCTGTTTCTTGTGTTTCCTACAACTAGATATGGCATCGGTTGTGTGTCTGCTTGAGGTTTCTTGACATTTTCCCAGGTCGTGGATTCGCACCCGTTGGATCAAATGCTATGATGATCTGGAGCATGTGAGAAATCCATCAAAACTCCTAATCATGGGATACCAATAGGCTCGTATGGGCTCATTTGTTATGTCCTATATTATTTAGTTTGAAGGTGTTTCGGTTGTGATGTAGATGCTATAACAAGTGTGGTTATGTTTGTTTATGTTGTTCTGAGTGAATGAACTGGAAGGTTTGTCTACGACTGACTATTCCAGCATTCTTGAATTGTTTTAAGTTTGATTTATAAATTAGAATTTATGTCGGGGAAAATACAGTTCGTATGCAATATATATGTATGGTGCCACTGCAAGTTTATTTGACGTCAAACAAGATTAAGCAAGAATAGATGAATACTGAAAACAATTATGATTTCTTTATCTACACAACAATATCACATAACCAATTGCTCTTGGTTAATCTCTACTGATCCACATAAAGCCACACTTCACTCGCATCTCTTTACCTCTCTATACATATGATACAACTCCCTCATTGTTGCGACAAAAATGGAACGGCAAAGTAATACGCATTAGTAAATTCTATGCTCTAACCATATGCATAATATCTCCTACTTCTACAACTATGTTAACTCTTCCATTGCGTGGAACCGATACTTTCCTGTCAAGACTGAAACCCACCTCCATCATTATTCTCCTCTAGATACTATCACAAGTAGTTGTCCTTGGAGCCAACTAGTTTCAGTATATGATCGAACCATTTTGCATGTTAAACAAGATAGTTACTCGCCACAGCAAAAAGCACGTTTTGTCTCTTGAATCTTTTGCCACAAGCAAAGGAGCTCTCTGGGGCCTTGGTAATGGGCAACAACATAACCATCCTTACAACCATCATTAAAAATCCTCTCGTCCTTCTCATATCTGACTTCCAGTCCCTTCTTCTGCATATCCGCAATCCAGATTCCCATGGCAACATCTTCTAGTTTGAATATCTGTGACAATAATTTCTAATGCTTGAGATATTGGCTTGACTGGTAGTAATGGAATGTTCTATGCATGTGTACCATCATGATAGCCACCTAATTTGCAACAAATAGTGAGCCAATTCAATATAAAACATCAGCAAGTTGATTCTTACCTTTAGGTGTCCCTTTCTGTGTTTCTTGGAAATTGTCCTTGCTATATCACTTGAGACGACATAACCAGGACCATGTGCCCAAGGTGGATATTTGTCATCAGGCCATTCCTAGAATCAGGTGAGATGTAAAGTTGAGTTAGATTATATTAGCATAAGACAATTATAGGATAACCAGCACTAAGTACTTAACCTGGCCTACATTGGGTACAAGTGAAGACAATTTTAGGATAACTGTTAACTTGAATTCGCACAATAATTTTGAATCATTAAGATGAAGAGGCTGACATAAGTAGATACTATTAACAGAAACTTGGGTCCTTTCCTGTCCTCATATTCCTCAAGTAAAACCCCGAGGCTTATTATTCACTATATAGGGCGGCAATTATAGATGAGGGCAAATTACTGCCACCTCCCCTAAGTTTGGCATAGTTACAAATACCTCATATTGTTTTGGAACCCCCCCCCCCTTACCGCGGATTCTAATGTCCGTCTAACAACGAACCAATTCCATTATCTTCCGCTAGGTTTCCATCTAATTTTTGTGGCGAATTGGCCAAATGTTCTTTTTGAATTATAGTTTTATATATTTTTTAAAATTTTCTAAAATATTGTTATAGATGAATATGCCCTCTGGATGATTTATTTTCCCACCCTTGGGATTTTTTTACATTTTTTACAAACATTTAAAAGAACAAAAACCAGCAAGGATACAGTAGCAATTTCAACATCTCATCTAGGGATTACATAATTATTTCCATTTCAGGGTAGTATTTGTAATTTTCCAAACAACAAGGAGGTATTCCTACTTATGCCAAACCTAATAGGAGGTAGTTGTAATTTACCTTAAAAACGTCAATGTGTGTACGAATACATTACCTCCTCATCCTTTACTTCCCGGCTTTATTGTATCATAGTATTAGGCTTCACTTGTTCAGATGGTAATTTTATGGACAATGTCAAATACCCAGTTAAACAGTCTAATTTTTAGTTAATGCAACCAAACATAATGTTTCTTCTGTTGCTATCTGATCTTCGGTCTCTTTTTTCTGCTTGGAATGCATAAATTTTTCATGAAACAGTAACAAAACAGTTGAAAGACATACCTCAGGACTAATATACCACTTGCTGTCTGGACTCCGATGAGGCTGTGAGTCTGAATTGATGAGGCCGTAGAGCAAACCATGAGTCACATTGGTTCTCCTTAAAGAATTCAAAATTTCATCTACACGAACAAATGCGTCGTCATCCGTCTTCATGATAAACTTAGCTGATACAACCTCAGTCTGTTGAAGAGATTAGGGCAATGAGGTACTAAAGGAATACTCCATGAGCAAGGAAGGTTAGAGGACTTTACCCCAAAGATGCAGATGGCTATGGTCTTCCATGTGATGAGACTGTAATAGTCAACAAAAGGCATCAACTGGATGTCTCCATAAGTCCGTGCCTCATTCCAGAGCTCCTCATTCACCATCTGGTTTTTATGCTGCATGATATTGGTCATGTTTCAATTGTTATTAGAAATCAATATATGGAATTAGCATATAAGGAATTGTTAATAAGGCCATCTGCTCTTGCCATCAAAACTTACCAGACCAACGAAGAAACGAACTGCAACCTGTCCTGACCGTACTTCAGGATACTGCATCCAGGATCTTCGAACTGCCATTCTACGCTTGAAATTGTTGGCGGTGGAGAAAATACCAATGAAGAGGTTCAGCTGTCTTTGATGAGGTAATTGAACAGCTTTAAGAGCTTCCAAGTCAATTATGTGTTCTAAGTCCTCTGATGTCGGTAAGCCACTGGCCACAACAGATATTAAATTTATATCTCCAGAAATTCTCACTTCACTAACAAGCCATGGCTCCAAAGCCTGTATACATAGCCAACATAGGGTAATCAATTTTGATTTAAAAGTGCAAGTTGGATCTAGGAAATCTGACATTTTATATGAATGGACTGGGAAAGGGTCAGAGAAAGATTACTTCACGGAAAGCAAATGAAGTTATGTGCTTTCCATCCACTGTCATTTGAATCCCTTCTGAACCAACTCTGAGTGTGGCAACAAATAAGTCATTTTGCTTGAAAGGAAAGTACTTTCTTGGTTTCCCATCATGCACCATAGAAATCTTTCTTGATCCATTAGCATGTCGGTAAGCTTTGATCATCTGGTTATTCTCTTTACCCACCAGCTCATTGCACTGGTCCAGCTCATCCACTGATATCAGCAAGTAGCATAGCCCAAAGCATGCAGCAACAGATAACGATTGATCGGAAAGAAAAGTAAACATCATTAAGTGAAAATACGAAGTGAAAGAAAGCCATATCCTGGTAAGATGATGCTCTTCAGAGAAATGTTAGGCAGCTAGAGTAACTTTGGAAAGTAAATCCAATTCAGTGTTAAACCAAGTTTTTCGTCATCAATTAATTTAAGTCCATAACTCAGGTTAAGCAAAAAGGACATATTGCATCGATGGTTGTTTATTGATTTTTCTTTTTTGGGAACAGAGATGGTTATTTGTTGTAAAAAGGAACAAAGTTCTGGAACAAGAAAAAGTATAGGGAAAAAAGCACACATGTTGATGCAGCAGTTCATGCTACAAAGTTCCTAAAGATAACATGAGAACCCTACATAACTAAACTAAGACGACGTTTTCACGTATAGAATACAGAAACTGTTATGCAACCTACAAATTCTAATTGTTTCGAAGAGAGACATGTATTTACCTTTTTTAATTTTTTCCCTGTCAGGAGATGGACAGCGCTCCTCTTCACCCCAGTCATGGGCAATAGTCCAGGTGTTTTGAACAATTACAGGATCCTCAGTTATTTTATCACCGTGGAGTCTAACATTATAGTGCAAAATAATAGGAGGATCTGGCTCCCCTGGAAGTGGTTCACCAGTCAAGTCAACTCGGAAATCACCAAGAAGGCCATTAGGAATGCCGATAAATGTGATTGAAGAACCTTGAGTCAATCCACAAGGAACCCGCAACTTAAAGCCATTATCACCAAGTTCTGAGGCATTCATTTTACTAAGAAAATGAGGGCATTGTTTCTCTTTCCCTCTCTTTGGTAAACTTCCATTACTTTGAAGTTTTTCTTCTTCAATAGAGGTAATCAGATTTTTCCATGCAGCACCAGCTTCCTTAATGGCTTCAACAGCATTAGGTAATCCCTGAGCATGTGTAACCAAGTGTTTCAAACGGTTCCATGTCTGCAAAGAACTTTGTTCTTCTTTTGACAAGTTCCTTTGAGTAAAGAACTCAGCTACAATAGCTTCAGCAGAAACCACTTGATGTGTAATTTGTGGATTGGAAAGTGCAGGTGGAGCACCCGCGTTTATCCACTCCAGAGGATTTGTCCCATTGAAGTTCAGAGGACTCGTGAAGTAGTTCTCGTTGATGGGATTTTTAATTATATAATATCCAAGAACAAGTAACATCAAGAAAGATGTGGTCAAAACACCACCATACCATTTCTTCATTTCCGCTCATTTACGGGACGTGACCACTCATATAGACCTTGATTTCATGATAGTTGAACCCTAAAGAACAAGAGGAAATAAATAGAAAACGGTATCTGCAATAGAAAACAATAAAAGAAGTAAACATTAACATTAAGAGTGAGGTCTAAATGTGAAGTTCAGAATTGAATGAGATCAATACTATGAGCATAAGAATATCAAAACAAGAGGAAAAGAATTACCTAGTCAAACCCATAAATTATACAAACTCTATTGAAATCTCAAAAGGGGAAAGCAACAAGAAAAATCATACCCTCTATTTCTTTCATATGGTTATCGACCCATTTTAGAAGGTCTGTACACTTCATTACTTATCTCTAGAGTTTCAAAGACACAACAAAAAGGAAAGAGTTGAGATTTTGACAATGTCATGAGCAGCAGATTCAAGACCTTCGAGCCTTTCTACTATATAACAGAATACAAGCTCAGAGACACTAAAAGTAAAAAGTCAAAATGAAATTTTACGCAGTGTATTTCTAGAATTACTGATCAAGAAGCCTACTCTAATTAATAGTTACTAAAATAGACCAACAAAAAATGCCAACTTGCATATAGATCACAAGATGAAGCATGAGTTGGTTTAGGAACAAGTGACGAGATTTCTCTTAAGAACTCATGCGGTCTACAACTGCAATTCTCCAGAATCCAACTGCAGATCTCAGTCTCAAAACTCAACTGATCATAAGCGCTAAATCCACCAAAAAAACACCATAAAAAAACGACTAAAAACTTCAAAAACTCACGTAAAATTAGCTCAAATAATCAAAATATTCGAAGCACATAACCCCTCCTTAATTAAAAAATAAATAACTAAAACGATACGAAAACACCATCTCACTCAATCACACCCAAAAGAACACCACATAATTCAGCATTTCCAACTCACTAACCACAAATCAACTCAAAACTCGCACCTCAAGCACTTCATTACTTCCTCAGACCACCACCACCACTTACTCCAGCAACATCCACACCCACACCGCTGGCAGACACTCCACACTCGCACAAATAACAACAACTCCACAGATCGGAATGCATTCCACTAAACCACAACCAATCACTAAAAAACCTCACCATCCAAACAAATCACAAGTAACGGCAGCCAGCATCAATGCAAACACCAAAAAAAAAAAAAAAACGTAAAAAACAAGGCAGCATACCTCGTTGTACCACAATCCAAAGCCGTGATTTAGAAAGCGAAGACGCTGATTTTTGAACCGTGTCGTTCGGGCTTCAAAACCTCAACTTCAAGTCTACGCCAAACCCAAACACCTACTGTTTGGTGGTTCCCCAGATATCTGAGTTGGTTAATTAATTCAATTCCAGGTGGTCATTAAGCTTTTTCATTACCGCTTTCAATTCAAATATTAAAAACCAAAACCAATTACTGCAAATGTTTAACCAGCGACAACAACAGTAGCAGCAGCAGCAGCAGTAGGTGCCTACTAGAAACTGCTCTCCTCTCTCCTCTGTTTTGTTTATAATCCAATGAAAGATTACTAGTACTCTACTAAGAGAGAGAGACAGAGAGAGAGAGAGGGAATGAATGGGAAAAAATGAAAGCGTGTGACTTTTCGGGTCATGTCATGTGTCGTGTTTGGTTTCAAAGTTGTGTTTGTTGTCTCCGTCCAATTTTGAATTTTCATCCTTTACTTAATGCACGACTTCTAGATTTGTTTTACCAAAACTCATCTCTCTACAGCTTTTAATTTTAGATATTATAATGGTCAAATTATATATCACTTTTTTTTATTATTATGACACATACACCTCAATTATATATTGATCTCACACAAATAATCAAAGTTAAATGACGTAACATAAAACCTTTATAAATTAATAAACTTTCTAAAATAATAAAATCTTCCGGTCCCGATTTGGACCTTTGTAAAAAATCATCAAATTAGATAAGATAATAAGATAATAATTTTTCAGAAATTTTTTTTATAAATATTAGGTCCCATTAAAACACTAAATTAATAATTTATAAATATGACAATTATAAATATTATGGTACTTTACTAAAATATGAAGTTTATGGTACTTTACGCAATTGATCATTCATGGATGATTTTGCGATGCCTTTAAGAAGAAAAAACATGGTTAGGTGTCATGAATTATTTTATTTTCATGTTGAGATTTATATAGTATACGTTTCATCATCATGCATGAATATATTTAATTGACTATAATAGTTATTTAAGTGCAACGAATTAATGTAAACATGTATATTTAAGTAATTTCAATTAATTGATACATGCATCTATGAATATAATAGTTAATTGTATACAACATGAATATATTTAATTAGTTACAAAGAATTGATTGATGCATGAATATAATCAATGAAACATATATGAATTCATTTATTTTCAATACATACGTACTAAATTTGTTAAATTTAAAAAGTCTCTCTTTTAATTAATAAAATATTAATTTATGAATAAATTAATATTTTTATAAATTAATAAAAATTCATGGTCCCTAGATTATTAATTTATAGAGATTTTACTATATATGGAATGCCCGTAAAATATCGCAATAGGTAAAAATTCACGTCTTTTATTTTACAAGTTAATACAATCAAATCAGATAGAATTCTTAAAAAAATTATCGAATCATAATCATAATGACTTTAAAACTTATCGAAATAAAAATTAACTTGTAGAATACGATATGTATACATATTAATATTACAAATTTAATTATTGTTGTTAAAGCACGTCTTAAGAATTTATAATATTTATTAAGTACGAGCGTTGAGATAAATTATTTTGACTAAAATAATCTTAAATAACTTGTTTTTATTAGGAATTAACCATCTCTTCAGTCACTTAACGTTTATCTATAGTTTCATTAATGAAGATTCAAAGTTAAAATATTTTAATAATTTTTTAATTTAATTAAATAGATATAATAAAAATTTAAATTATACACACGCATTAAATGTACTCAAAATAAAAATAAATTACGCCCTCCACTCTATTCTTTAAAAGCTCGAGCGCGAAGGGAAGTAGTCAAAAAATAAAATCAAGCATCCAAACAAGGCCTTAAAGCCAGCACGCCGGCTTGGGAGCTGGAAGACAAGCGTCCAGAGGCGGTTGTACTGTCACGACCGTTAGGTACGATGTCATGTCGTTTTAACAATTTAGACTTGTTTTTTAATTATATTTAAGATTGGGTTTACTCGGGAGATCCGGAAGGGGGGCAGGGCGGAGCCGGTGATGAACAATGTCCTAAGTTGAATTCAATGTTAATTAATTGTTATTTAATTTGCTTTGACTTAATGTAAGTGTTTAATTATTATTCTTTGAACTAAACTTGCTATTAATTGTATTTTTATTTTTCTAAACTAGGAGCTATGTGCTGCACGTGCGATGACTTCGATAATATTTGGACCTATTTGGAGAACAAATCTTGTTATTTTTTGTTTTGGAATTAACCCGAGAATTATGAAAGAATAATATTTGATATTTTTGTAGTGTTGAGAATATATTTTTGGATAACTCTATTCTAATATGATGTGTAATTATTGTTGATGCGTGCGAAATTGTACGAGTCCAGTAAATATGGATTATTGTTTAAAATTTGGGCCGAAGAGTACGGGGGCTTTGAGGAGAGGACTTGCAAAATAGATGTTAGCATTTCGACACCCAAATTAGTATGGAATTCTTGATAAGATAAAACCAAAAAAGAAAATAAATTTGAATGAAATTGATATATGGTGAAAAAGATCGATTAATAATGCAAGAACACGCGTGGTATATTTGTCAATTGCTGAAAAATTGGGTGAAATTATTTTAAAAATGCAAACAAATTGGAGTGATCCCAATTGTTAAAATTTTGAGTGGCACCGCAATGTTAAAGCGCAGTGCCTATAATTTTACAAAAAAAAAAAATATATTCAGTCACTATGATAAGAAATCGAGGTAACTGATTTTTATAAAAAAAAATATTTTATTCAGTCACCACGATAAGAAATCGCAGTGACTGATTTGTATTAAAAAAAAAATAAAAGTGAAAGAAACGTTATCTAAAATTAAAAAAAAAAAAGAGAAAGTCGGTCAAAGCAGCCTGCAATTTGCAGGTTGCTTTGTGGCCAGACACCGCAACATTGCGCCACCGCTAGTTGTTCCAGCGGTGGCGCAGTGTTACTATTCCTCCGTGAATTGCAGCTCACACTTATTTAAGTGTGAGTTAGAGTAGAAGAAAGAATTCAAAGAGTTACACCCTTTGAGCAAAAATTTTGTAGAGAAGTTCCACTCGAGAGTTAAAGAAGAAGAAAAAATTTGAGCAGTGAGATTTTGTAAAGAAGAAGAAAAAATTTGAACAGTGAGAAAGAATTGAGCTTTCAAATATTTATATTTTTTTAGTGACTATAGCTAACTTTGATCCTATTGATACAAGTGTGTTGTACGAGAAGTTAAATCATCGTCTGAAAATGTATTCGGAGTTCTAGATACAACTTTATACATACGACGCGGTGCTATATCTTTTTTCCGCATTCTTCAACTAGTCCCACGTTATACTCGTGTTTTGCAAGTACTCCACAATATGGGGTTTTTTGGTGTTTACAGTGTGGGCATATTGAGATTGACACCCACCTAATAACTGCATTAGTCGAGAGATGGCATCCCGAGACACACTTTCCATTTCTCGATTGGCTAGGCAACTGTAATACTGCAGGACATCGCCATCATCTGGGCACTCTGGGTAGAAGGTATTCTTATTACCAGAGTAGATACAAGGTATAGTACTCAGCATTGGCAAAATTATTGCCATCAATGGTTGGGTTTTATGCTAGATGAAAATGCTTTCACATGGTCCAGAATAAAACTGACAATGTTACACGAATATTTACTTAAAAATATGTGTGATAAAGATAGCCCGTTCGAGACCGTATTACAGAAGGCACGTATATGTGTCATGTGCATTATAGGTGGGGTATTGTGTCCTGATGCTACGGGGAACACCATGTCATTGTTGTATCTACGGTATATGGAGAATATACATGAGGAAGGTACCTCAAATTGGGGTTCAACAGTGTTGACTTATCTATATCGGGAGTTGTGTACGGCATCACAGCAAGGGAAAACTAATACTAGCGATGCCATATAGTTATTACAAATATGGACATGGTCCCACATCATAACACTTGTATTGATTCCCTCGAATGATACTGCAGATCTAGTGACAACAATAACCATTATTGGTAAGCGTCTAGCACCTTTTAACACTCCATTTATACACTTTGACAAGTTTGTAGTTAGGATACCAGTTCTCATGTATTTGAGTCGTAAAAATAACCCCAACTACCAGTAGGGATATCGATTGAGTCAGCATGCACTTCTGGATGTGTTGTGCTGAAAAATAGAATAACCGGATATAGGTTTGTTCGGTCAGGGACGACGGACATGTTCAAATCAAACTAGTCTTGTGGCTTGTTGACCTATCTACATTATCACCAAGAACATTCATCATAATTGGTATGCTTACATCACCATCATCGTCATGATATTATCAATCTGGCCCTCTACTTCAACCTCATCTGGTTCTGAGTTTGTATGCTCAGTGTTTAACAAACTGTCGGCTTCAGGCTCCGCGTCTTGTTCATTGTATTCAGATGGACCTGCATAATCCGATGAGCTTGCAAATGCAGATGGGCTTGCATATGATGATGGACCTCATAATCTTTATTAATACTAAAGCGCCCCATTTCTTGAGTTACAACTAGCAAACTCGAAAAATCTTGCGTTATCAGACATATACATTCCCCACTCACCAACAGCTGGGTCATCTGGTATAGTATTTTGAAAAACTTTCTCAACTTCGACAAAAATATCAATAGACACATATCCATTCATCAGATTGAAAAAAAGTTGATATCACAATCCTTCTTAACTGCCAACAACGTCTCCCTCTTTTGTCCAAAATAAATATTATGTATTTAAAAAATATATGCAACTTAAAGTTATTCCTATCAATTCAATTTTTTCATATAAATTAATTCTAACTCAGCAAATGTAGTACTACGAGAAATTTACAAAAATCCGAGTGGAGGACGATCATAACTTACAGAACCATTTGAATTAATTTGTTGACCTCCAAAATATATAACAATATCAACGATGTTTTGCTCTGCCATATCTTCACAACAAAATAAAATACACATCAAAATAATTTTTTTAATAATATTATAATAAGATATTCAAAGAAATAAATAACATAAAATTTTAATAAATAACTTACTATACGCCTTTTCAATCGTAAACCTTCAAATAAAAAGTGAAGAAATTTGAGAAGAATGCGAGAGATAGCGGTGACGAATGTAAGAGAATATTTGGCTTCGGTATGTATGAATGTGGGAATCGAGTCCGATGGCTTCAATGTGTATGAATGTGGGAATCGAGCCCGATTTTATAGGCGAAAAAACCGCTATAAAAAATCGCGGTGACAGTACATAATTGAACTGTGACACCACTGCATTTAGAAGCGGTGTCAAAAAAACTACCTGCAAATAACGTACTGAGCCGGAAAAGTTGACTGTCACCGCGCTCTGTGAATTTATATATAGAAAAATTATAGTTAAAAATATATAATAAACTTAAATAATAATTTGACTAATAAACTTAGATGATAATAAATTCAAAAAGGACTTAAAATAAATTTTGAAAGAAAAACACAGAGTATTAATGAATTAAAGTACTAAAACCTTAGAAGTAGAACAATAAAAATAAAAGTTTTTAGAGTTTGAAAAGTATAAAAAAATAACTATTAGAATAGTCAACTTAGCAAATAAAATAAAAATTATATGCCATGCATTATTTAAAAAAAAAAGCCCAACAAGCTCGACCCAACTATTTTTTTATTGATTCAATTTGAGAAGTTGGTATGGCGTGGAGGCTCAGTCAGCAGGTCCATGGTTCTGGAGGATCTGGGACTGTCATTTCACTGGCGGGGCCCAAAGGGGCTCCTGGCACAACTTAAAGGGTCTGGGCGCTACCAGCTGTCTTCGCGGCCTTCTGCTTACTCAATGCGTTGTTAGGGGTTTCCTTTGCTACTCACATCTTTAGCTTTGTGTTTGCTGCTTGATGCATGCGAAAATTGCACGAGTCCAGTAGATATGGACTATTATTCAGAATCTGGGCCTATGCGTACGCGGGCTTTGAGGAGAGGTCTTGCGAAAAAGATGTTAGCACTTCAACATCCAAGTTAGTATGGGATTTTCAATTAAATAAAATCAGAAAAGAAAATTAATTTGAATGAAATTGAGATATGGAGAAGAAGATCGTTTAATAATGCAAGAACACGCGGTGGTATGTTTGTAGAATGTTGAAAATTTGCTTAGAGAGAGAGAGGAGAGAGAGAGAGAGAGAGAGAGAAGCTATCCCCAGCATGAAAGGACTGAACCTGTATTTATAGGGGGAGTGCCCTCGTCTGCAGGGGGTCTAGCCTACTTCCGAGAACTCGCGAAAATTGGTTGATTAGGGGATAAATCCTCCTTATCCATGGGTGGATGTGTTTATTAGAAATCTTCTTCGTCTTGGAAGACCCCACGCCTTCAGAGAGTCATTTTTCGCCAGGGAGTCTTCCCTTGGGCTTTCTTGAGCTGATGTAGTCTAAGGTGGCTGTTATTACTTAGGTCAACTAAGTGCTATGTTGGAGCATGGGCTACCATGTGTTTAGGCCCTTTGGACCAAACGACTTTTTGGGCCTTAACTATGGCCCGAACTGTGGGAGGTCCTGGGCCACCATCCTCCTCCGTAGGCTTCTTGTCGCTTAGTTTAGCGGTGGGCTGGGCTATCCTAGGCACCCCCATCAACCGTACATCTTAAAAAGATAAAAAGAAAAATACGAATCAAACAAAAATTGTTGTGTCAGGCACAATACTAACATTCCCATATCATCTCTTTTTTCGGGAAAAATGCAAGCCACCTACTTAATATGACGTATGTGCCAAAATATTTTCCTATTAAAAAATGTTAAACTATATGCGCCACGAGTGCAATTTACATTAAGTTTTAAAAATAAAATATTATTTTATGTTTAATTATATAATATATTATTAATTCCTATAAAAATGGGATGATTCAAAAAAATCAACGGTCCAAAAGAAAGAAAGATGTGAAAAGAAGCCAAAGAAATGCAAAGCCTAAGGTGCTCTCCAGAAGGCACAATTTGGGTAAGGGAACGCCCCTAAGAAGGCTAGTCCGGGTAAAGCCCCTAGGAAATCCACTAGGAGGTGCCCCCAACAAATGAATTGGCCATAAGGAAGTTTAGGGACTTGAAATTCCACAACCATAGTAAAAGCTCATCTCACATAGCATCTACATTGGTCTAGGTGACATTCATGTAGGATTTCTGGAGGCACACCTCACAGAATCAAATAAGGACCAGCAACCCCCTCAGGGACATACGGCAACTCCAACCAGAAGTAGCTTATAAACCCTAAAAGCTTGGGCTCCATTTGAGAGAAGAAGTCTCCTCAACTACCTTTCTGAAATTTCAGAAAAACATCCTTATCCGTAGAAGATACCTTTATCCACAATGGAACCCTCGAGAATCGTGATTTTTCAACTATCAAGAGATAACCCTTCCCTGAATTTGGGGAATCGCCCAACCGATAAAGACTCTCCATCGAATTTGTGGAGATTCAGTCTCATCTAACAACATTAAAATCATGCTCCACCAAGTACATGGTCTTCTCTAACCAATTTATGGTTGCCAATAAATAGAGTGCTCCCCCAGTAGAAGAAGACATATTTTTACACTTTGTCCCTACATACTATAACTTGCACCTTTATGCTATAACTATAGTGGAACGGAACAATATATTTCGTACTTAGAATTTTGCTTCGATATCATTCTCTCATTTGCACACGAAAATCAAGCAATCCCCACCCCCTTCCCATTCCCCACCCATCACCCCCCTCCTTTACTCCCCATCGTTGTCCCTTTCCCCTTCCCCCCTCCCCTTGTCGGCCTCCATCCCCATTCCTAGCCCCCGTTGTCATCTCCTTCCCCTTTCCCCCTCCCATTGCCCCCTCTGTCCCCATTCCCAGCCCCCCGTTATCGCCCCCTCTCTTTTCCCCTTTCTATCACGGGCCACCATCCCCATTCCCAACCCCCCTGTTTCCCCTTCCATCCCATCTCTCTATATATAATTGCACTTATATATGTAAATATATTACTTATAATACTTTTTGTTAAAATTTACTAAAATATATATTCGTAAATACATAATTTTAGATTTATACAGTTATTTGAATTAAGTAAAATCTAAACAATTGATCCACTAATCAAACAGAAAATTTTGAAATCAATTCAATAGTTCTTAAATAAGACCATAAATTTAATTTTATAATTAAAAAATTAAAAAAAGCGCGTAAATTACACAAAATCATGTCAACAGATAAATCGCTCAATGTAAAAAAATACAAGAGAAACTAATTTATTAAAATAAAATATTATAGACGAATAATTTACTCATTTACAACACCAATGAAGCCACATCTTTTTATATTAGCATCATATATGAATTTATTTTTATTTTAATTTTTTGAAAGAAAAATTAATATGTGGTTCCGATGGTGGCCTTTTCCAATTGGATGAGTTGGTCAAATCGCAACCCCACATGGTATGAACTCGGCATAAACGAGGGAGGTAGGCAGATTTGGTTGTTGAACATGGAATGAGACTATGCCATCTCAATTTGCATTCAAATCTTTTGGGAATTAGAGTAAGACAGCATCATCCGTCCATCCACGTGTTGAAGAATGTAATGATGAGGGAGGGACAGGGACTCGTTCTGCCACTCACCTCAATACCCAATCATGGGACGCCTCATTTCAGGGTCTACTGTACCAAATGTTAGGAGAAAATTCAGAGTATTGAATGGGAGATAATAAAATAATAATACTATAAACATGATGGTGAAAAAGCTCATACAATTACAGGGCTTATATTAATTTGGAAATTGTATTTTTCGATTTGAAGTCTTCAATCCAAATTCTTGTCTTGTTTTCAGAGCAGAGTTGGAAAAAGGATTTGGAATAAATACAGATCCGGAAATTGCGCATTTAGTAATAACCAGTTGATTGATTAAGCAAAATTTAGGATGATGAAACACTAAATCCAATAGCAAATGACTTTTTGGCTTGGTTGCTGTGAGTAATTACGAATGTCTCCAACTTTCTTTATGTTGCAACCAAACACAATCATTTCAGCTAACACTTAATTATCAACACACAGGAAAAGGACCAAAGTTGATGAAGGATGGATTTGGTGGTATTGTTATTATTATTAAATCTTAAAAGCTGCCTGCTACTCCTGTTGGCTGTTGCTGTTGCTGCTTATAAATTCATAACTTTCTTACAATCAACGCAAATCGTGGAGAGAGAATCTGTAGGGAAAGTTAAAAGAGCAGAGGAAGAAATATATAAAGGAAACATAATGTCGGAGAAATGGGGTATATGACAACCACCCCACATAATTTCACAGATGATATAGCATAGTCGATATACCAATACCCATCACAAGGGTCATGGATGCTATTCAACAACATTTGAACATGACAGAAAAAACTGTGATGCACCATCACACGCGCAGTCGGTCATATAAATGCGTTTCTTGCTATGATGAATCGATAATAACAAAAACTAATTATAACATCATATGAATCTCCGTCCACCAAAAACAGCCCCATTAGACGGGTTTGACCGACAAGGGAAGAGTGGTCATTGGAAAATTATAGGCACCAGAACATTACATGTCATGTTCCCTATACCAGTTTCACCATATGCAACTAGAAGACAACCACCTTCCCCCAAACTTCCCCACCCAAAACAAGAAAGAAATGAAAATGAAAAATCACCAATTGTCGACGAAAATGAGGAGAAAAAGCTGTTCTGCCTATGGGTGGGATATGTGTTCGAATCTGATTTTCTTCCTAACTGGAAGAATTCCTTCTTGCGGCATACACACGGTAAGCAGCTAACCCAACAATGGCCACAGCAGCGCCAACTGTAAGCAGATAGATGGATAGAAGGTTTCGCATTATATTGAGTGAAAGAGTGCTTAGTAATTGAAGATGCAAGATAAGCTTTTCAAACAAGCATTATGGTTTTCTAAAATAGTTGAAGATCAAAGAACGGTTATGAGCAAAATAGAGATATCATCATGAAACAAGTGAGTTTCCGTACTCACTATTCACATGTTTATCAGCAACCTGTTCTAAATCTAAATGAAAAAAAGGTAAATCAAGAGGTATTCTAGGCACAAAGGGAAAAAAACATCAAACGAACAATTAAACTTTCAAGCAACGATATGGAACGCCAGTGTTATTTTTTTCAAGTCTTAAAGTTTGTGAATCCAGATTGTGTTAACAACCATGACATATCAACAATATTAGGACAATATAAATACACTTCCTGCAATGGAGCGAAAATTTTGATTTCAACAAGCTTGCAAGAGAACAAATGAAAATGATGTTCGACAATACCTGATACAAACACGAGGGAGCGATTGATAAGCCTATGATACTGCTTACGGCTTTTTCCGGCCGATGTTTCAGGAATGCTCAAATGAGGGTGTTCCGCCGCCCTCACAATTCTCTGAAATATGTTACTGAAATCTCCCAGCTTTGTGCTGAGAGGTATAGGTGCCTCTATCCCCATGTCCTGGCTTACCTGTTTAATTCCATAAAACTATCAGCTTCTGAAAGAAGAAACAAACATCCATTATGTTGCAAACAGAAGCTCCAGTGTTCTATAAATGCAACATTTTTCTCCATGCATTTTTTAAGGTTCACATGTGAGATACAGATCCACAATAAAATCGGAGGGGTTACAAAAAGGATGAGTTTACGATCAACCTAGCACCCCAGAGCATAGCTTTTGATTAGAAAAGGTTACATCTTTTATGAATTCCTAAGCTAGATCACTCAATTTACGGTCAAATGTGATTGAGATTTCATTGGTGCAGGCTTCAACAAATTTGTCTCAGTCTGCTTCAAAAGGGAACAAGCTGAAGCCATTCAAAGTCCCTGATTCATGCACAGCATACAAGGACTACCAGTAAACAAACATAGGAAGAGAGGCTATAGGAGCGGATCTTTACCCGTGTTGAGTCTTGAATCTCAGTCAGGAAAGGGTCAAGATCATCTTTAGCAGCAACAATTAGACAAGGCACCTCATAACCAGTAGCTTCCCCTTGACTGGCAACATCCACAAGCATCTCGGTCGCTTTCTCCCACGAAGGCTCACGAGAACTGGTATAGCAAAAATCACACTCTGTAAATTATAAATGGTAATTGCAATTTCATGTGTTGACAACTGGAAAAATTTATTTCTGCCTCATCACAATCTTTGTACTCTAATTTTTTCTATCAAACGGTATCAACAGGTGTATTCTTGTTGTCAGATCATGCATGAAATATTCATACTTGCACATACGATGGAAAATCTAATCAAGACAACTACAGGATTTCACAAGGGATCTGCACGCAAGTTCTGTAGTTTGCAACTTGAGGCTGATTTATGTGGACTTTCTATCACAAGCTTACAATGTTACAATTCGAAATAGTTCTTTTATGCAATATTTTCTTCATTAGGATGATTTTCTCATCCAAGTAGTTTGATATCAACTGATTGAAGGTGCTTTTGCTTTCTTAGAATGTAGGAAAGGAAAAGCGTGGCAGCAGTGTGATTGTCATGTAGAAGCAATAGCTGCAAAGAACTGACGAAAGAGACCATTTTGACTGTGAAAGATCAGGACAAAGCTGATTGTGATGCATGTTTAGCATAAATGCCTTGGTTTTTCCACATTAAAAGACTATAAATCGACATGTATGTTAAGGTAATTTCTTAGTGATTGCTGGTATTAGAAGGGACCAAAAGATGTATTGAAATATCAAATCCAAGACCCGCATTACCTATTTTTCCTCAATGCTTGCATTGTTAATACTAATTTAATTTGAGTATTTTACTATGACAAAATATAAAAGTCATCCATCAGATGCAATTAAATAATAATTAAAGACGCAAATCAGCTACCTGTCATGAACAAACACTGCCACATCACACGCAGCCAAAGCATCCTTCTTAGATAGTAACTCTTTCACACCTTCCTCAGGAATTTCTCGCAACACAAGCGTCTTTTTAACTCCCTGTCAAGATGCCAAAAAATACTTATTCAAAAACACATGTTTTTATGGATGAAAGGCAATTCGCAAAGGAGCATATGCTAAAAGGTTCCCTACACAGAGTCTTTATAGTACCTCCGAACATAAAGTTAGACATTCCTTAAACATGTAACAAGACTCACATGGAAGCAGCATCAAGGACATCATTTAGGATATAAAATATTTCTACTTAGAGCAAACTCTTTCCTAATGTTAACTTAGGATTTAAGTAAACAATTTATCACATGGCAACTAAGGACGCAACCGATTTCTCTTAGGAAACATTTGCAAAAGTGGCATATTTTTCCTGAAAAAATCTTTGATTCAACGAATTTTGCTGATAGCATTTAGAGCTCCTGTCCAACAAAGAGCTTCAATGTTGAAAACGCCAATTTAGTTTTTCTTCTTTTGTAACATCTCCAAGTTCTGTGAAAACTAGCAAATATCTACCAGCAATCATCAGTTCTCTATATTTGTCTGGATTTTCTATTCTCATTTGATTAATCTCAAGATAAGGTGATGGCAGCATATTATCCTATCACTATCAATCATTCACAACACATTATCATATCACATGAACTACCCTCAGTTTCATATTACCCCTTGCAAACCTGTCCAAATAAATCTAGTCCTCATGGTCCATTGGACTGGTGTTGGGTGGGATGGTTTCAGATCCACACAGGTGTACACGTAACAATTTTAATCTATTGAAGCAGATTTCATAATTCCATAATATTAAGCAAGCATATGTTAGGACATATAATATGTCTGTCAACTCATCCAGACAACATATTCCTGCAAGCAAGCTTCTTGTGCCAAGTCTTCAAGACTTCAACTCAAAGCAATCATAAGATAGGAGGATACTTACTGCAGGTTGATCAATGACATTAACAGCATATCGGTCACGAGTTGTTGAAACATATTCTTCAGGGAAAGGCCTATAAAATGGATGAGCATATTTCCGTAAGAAAAATAAAATAATGCATCTGAAAATACTTTCTTGTTGAGTAGATGCCAAAGGTACCTTCCAATAAAAGAATTCAGTAAAGCAGATTTTCCGGACTCTTTTGGTCCAAAGACAAAACACTGATACACAGTTCTATCTGTTTGCTGCTTCTTACGATCTACACGTCTTCTTCGAGTTACACGTATGGCAGATGAGGGATCGCCACCATAACCTATGTATATAAGGGTCTCCACGCTACGAATTGGATCTAGAAGGGTCATAAGGGCCCACTGCAATGCATTTAATTGTCAGAGTGGGAGCAGAAAAGATATTTAGTTTGCAGAAAAGGCTTTATGTCGGCAAAAATATTGTGTCAATTTAAGGGGGCAAGTGCAACTGTAGCGACACACCTATGCAGGCTGCCCCAGCCACACACAAAATCATGAGTAAGCTTCATAGGATTTACCATGCCCTCATCGAGGTATCCAAATTAATTTTCTTTTTTGATTTTATTTTCATAAACTGTATGGGTCTGATTTTTTTTTTTTTTTTTTGGGGGGGGGGGGGGGGGTTGCTAAATATTTTTTCTGGCGCAGACAAGGATCAGCACATTGAGATACACAAAAACAATGGGAAAGGATGAGAAACAGACAGACTATAGTTCAACAAAGTCGTGAAGAATAATGACTCATGGGTTATGATGAACAGCATTTTCAATGGCAGAACAAACACAACACAGACCAGTGATAAAAACCCATCAAGTGATAGGCCTCCCAGAGCAGTCTTCTGCGCGGCTTCCACATATGGTGCTTCATTCCAAGGACTAAATTCCAAAAAGTTAAGCAACATCAGTGAAAAGTCAAAACGACAACTGCTTTATGTAACAAAATAATCACAGACGAAAAAACAAAATTTCCAGCTTAAACCACTTACTTTAAACTGAATTTGAGTGAATATCAATATGGCCAGAAAAATATACTAGAAATAACTTGCTTCTAAGCTTTCAGAATTCTTTAGAGTATGCTCACTATATCCACTACACTACAAAGTTCAATAAAGAAAATGTGTGATTCTAGGTTTTCCATGTTTTTTCTCTAAAAGAACATGAGGGAAGAGACATCTAATTTAAGAAGAATGGTTATAACAAAGTGATAATCATGAGCTCGAATTTCAAACCATTGGACAAACGTAAATGAGTTGTTTCATATTACTTTTCAGGCGCTGTGGAAAACAAATCTTCAAGCTCGGCAGATCGAAGAGCTCCATCCTGAATAGCATGAGAACCAATAATCAATATTTTGATACCTCATGGAAGAAGAATTCAGTGGAAAAAACCACCAGATCAACACATGATATCAGTAAATAACCAAAAAAGTAGTAAAATGTGGAGTTAAATAATTGAAAATATTACCATTAAAGTGCATATTCATACTTGA
Organism: Sesamum indicum; assembly: GCF_026168435.1. NCBI lineage: Eukaryota > Viridiplantae > Streptophyta > Magnoliopsida > Lamiales > Pedaliaceae > Sesamum > Sesamum indicum. Next base: position 2,449,317 of record NC_142660.1, on the reverse strand, counting down.
CAGATCTTTTATAGGAGTCTCAGAATATGAAACTACTCAGCATTGTCAACCATTTCTTTAACAAGAGACTCAATATTCCAAAAACTCTGTTCTTAGAAAAACCATGAAGAGCAACACAAGCAATAATTAGGCTTCAAGCTCTGTATAAACAGTAGCAGAAAATGCACTTTCAGGCAACAGTGCTGGCTTCAGCCTTACGTATTCTACTCAATCAGTCATCGAAACAAGCACCACAGTACTTCAAACACATTCAGCATCATTATTACTCTTCCAACCCAGTTAAAAAGCAACCCAAATTGCTGATTGACACTGCAATGAACAGGGTCCAACTCTATATTTATCTGCCTTCAAAGTTAATGTGCTTGATAAACTACACAATGAATTCAGCATCAGTGCTTGTAAAAAAATCTTAAGGTAAAAGTGGGATGTTCTCCAGCTACTCAGTTCTGTTGCCAAGCCTAATTACAGTTCTTGAATGGGTTGTGTAAGGTACATTTTCAAATGCAGGACACTATCCAAGACAGTACAGGAAAATAAATGCATAAGTGTTGTTTATTAAGCAACAACTGCAGGTCACATACGGAAACCTAATTACGTTTTCCATCTCAAAGTGACATTAATTGATAGATGGTCCTTTTCCCGATTAACAGAATCTACAACAGGGCATTTGATGACCTGAACTTACGAAATTCCAAACTGATAGAATACATTATTTAAGTATGATATAAATGAGAAACTATGTTCAACAACAAGAAGAGAGCAAAAAATTTTTGAATTATTATTCAATAATAAAGGCTCAAATGAAGAAATATTTTAAGGAATCAACTGAAACAACAATGTATCAAGCTTTAAGTAATAAACACATGCAGATATATCTAGGAAGAGACTTTACGTACACCATCAACATCGAAGGTGAAGAAAATTTTTCTGAGAAACTCCACAGCTTCAGTAGTTAACTCCACACTCTACACAAATGAGAATCAGGTGTTAGCAATTTAAATACAAAGACAGGGTCTTGAGGAAATTACAGCTTTAAGTAGGACAACCACAGAGTGAAGGGGTCTTACAATTTCCCAAGAATTTCATGCAGGTGCCTAGGACTCGCTGGACTTGTGGTACTTCCATAGATAGATCATTATCATTTTGTACTAGCAGCTCATTTCAATTTAAAGAAACAGTACATAATAAAACCTAGCAACTAATATTCATGAGATCCTCTATATGTTTCTCTGAAATGAATGTTTATCTACTGAAGAGAAGCTTATAGATTCTTCCACAACAAAACAGACCTCCAAAGTATGAAAAGAGATAAATTAAACCTAAACTTAATGTCAAAGAACTACTAGCATATCCAGGTGTCTTAAAGGGAAGAAAACCCAAACAAAGGGGTGGCAATTACAGTTACCCAACACCCATGTCATCTTAAAGAAAGTGAACACAAGATATCAATAGATAACAGAAACATGAAACAATAGGAATACTTCTGATATACTGATGTTCAAAATAGCAAGAAGAAAGAAACAACTACAGGAATCCCAACTACTTGGATGAGGATAACTGGGAACGGGCTTAAACTAACTAGAAAAAGGTCTTCCAAACAATAATCTTTTACATAGTTCATACTATTTGTTATTGGAATTCGGAAAGAAACATTACCTGGTCTGGATATCTCTTTATGGGGGGTGGTAACTGATCATCACGAAGTCTAATTTCATTGTTATATCCAAATTTCCGAAGGACAGTCCATGTTGTCTCCAAACGTCCCTTCTCAATAAAAAGTGCATGGAGAAACAAAAAGCCGGTCAATGTAAGACCACGATCATCAACACCTTCCGGCAATTTCTCTTGCACAACCCTTTTAACACCAACTATTTCAGATGGTTGTAGTGGGGCATTGAAACACTTGACCTGCATATTTATTACTATATCATGTCAGAATAGCAGCTAATGCAGGAAAGTTATTATCATATATGATAAAAATACTGCAGAAATGCAAAGTTTTAAACAGAATTAGAAGAACTGCACCTGAAAGTCATTCAACTCTGCATCACTGAGGGCACCATCTCTGTCATGATCGCAGAGAATAAAGATCCTTTTCAAAGCCCTTACACACCGTGGTTTCAGAACTTGTTGCTCCTGATCAAATAGTGGAGCAGTCGGATGAAGCACAGCTTTTTGCGCATAGTAGAAAACCTCAGGAATCTGCAAAAGGTGACCGCCATTACTTGAGAAACTTGCCTTAATGCATAAAGCATGGAAACAAAGAAGCCCAAAAGTGTTCCATAACAGCCAAATCTTAAGCAGATTAGTGATTAGCATAGAGCCAGAAAACTTCTATGAAATGAGATCATCAAATTACATATTTCAGATATGTCAATGTTTCATTGTTGATAAAAGTAGATGAAACTGAAATACATTGACAATGGAGACATATAGGTGGTTAGAAAATAAGACTGCTTCACAGTACATAGAAAATTAATTGCATTTAAGTCTCTAAGATGCTAGCATCAAATCTAACAAAATCTAAACCTTTTCGCATATTAGTAAAATGTAAGTATACTAACCTGAATATGGTTTAGCGCAGAACATTCAATACAAGTTTCAATCTCCCGGAACTGTTGCATTATTGGTGACATAACCTGCTCCAGACTAACAGGCTGTTGATCACCTCTCTTATCTAGCATGCAACCCACCACAATGACAGGCACTTTAACCTGCCCAGGGATGTACAAGCTAAATCACCCGAGTAAATTAAGCTAAAATTAAGACAAACAAGAAAAATTATTCATTCCAGCATTTTAAAAAGCATTCTGAAATATTAGATAACAACTAGAGTAGGAATTATTCAAGCTCAAGCACACAGTAATAGAACTTCAATCAATTCAATAGCCAAGCTCTTGTCTAATTACCTCTAATCGCCTTAGTTCAGGGAGCCAGTAAGTACTTAATCTGTCAAGAGTTTCAGGTCTATCACATGCATAAGTAAGGACAACGGCATCAGCTCTCGTCAGTTCTTCAACAAGCTTGCCTCTGTTCTCAGGACTGCAGTCAATTGAATTGGCAAAATGTTATCAAATTTCAATGTAGAAGGGTATCAACTGAAAAAGTATATGTAGTAACTATAACAAAACCTAAAGATACATAACCACAAAACCATGCAGTTAAAAATATGAATCATTTCGTGACTTAAACTCAATGCACGAGGTAGCCTGCATGAAGAGAAAATATACCCCTAACCACAGACACTCACGCACATTATTTTGATTGATATATTCATAAGGCTGGAATTCGAAATAGCTTTCTAACCAGACAAAGCATGTTTCATGATTCAGCTATACACAAATGTTCACACATTTTGGGGTGAATTTAAACTCACGTGCATCAATATAGGCATTTAGTTACATATTTTCACGATACCAGTTTCCACCTCGCATGCACATATATTCTTAATTTAATGTGCATACTAAATTGTACAATACATCCAAACGCACACATAAACTTATATACAGCAAACAACCGCAGTGCTTCAAAATTGGAGGAACAATTACAAACAACAGTCGGAGTTTGACAATCTCCAAGTACCACCCACACATACAACACCAAACGCGAGCAAATTAGGGGCCGAAACTCCACTAACTCTTCCAAATCCTAAACAGTAAACACAACCCAATTGCAATTTTTCTCGCCAAGCTTCAACAGACAAAAAGGAACTGTTCAAAGACCTCGAGGAAGTATCAATAATGGTGACAGGAACCCGGTCAGGATACAAGTCCTCGGGGAGCCTGGTGGGCGGCAACACCGGGGGAACATTGGTCGGAAAGTTCTCTGCGGCGGCTGTAACTATCAAACTCGACTTCCCGGTCTTCGCATCGCCCGCCACCACAATTCTCACAGCATTCCCCGCAGCACCAGAAGCTGAAGCACCTCCCGCCATTCACGGCCACCACTGCAGGAAAATATGATCTCAAGATTACAGATTTATGTGTGCTTAAACGCTGTTGGTGATTGATTTGACAGCTCGATAAACCCTTCACGGAGAAAAAGTCAATATGATTAAACAATTATCTACCAACTCAAAATCAATGGAAATACGAGCAAATACACACGCACATAACATACCTTGAAGAAAGGGAATACCGAGAGATAGCAGAGAAATGAGAGAGGTTTCTTCTCTTCACAGAAAAATGGTTTCCTTGTCTAGAACATTTGCACCGAGGGTTTAAAGCGGAGCTGCAATAGCAGAACTGTAAGATACGAGGGATTTGATCAAACGGCGTAGGTGAACATACAGGTTGTGCGCGGTGACAGGAGATAATTTTGGTTTAGTAAGCTGACTTGGGTTATTCAGCCGGGCCTAAGCCCAATTTGATTAAACCGTAGCCCAATAAGTGAAGAATTTGGATAGTGGTTTGGGCCTCTTGATTTTATGGGCCCAACAATTAGCCCACTGAATCAACGGCGTTGAGAAATCATTACATGCTACATATGCATAACACCTTGTAACTCTTTAACTTCAATTATTGATCATAATCTATGATGGAATGGAATAATAGCTCTTTCATTTCTTATGATCTAACAAAATCAAATTTTATCATTGGTGCACAATATTATAAAACATTGTTTACTTCGATTAATTTACCGACAGCTTATTTTCAAATTATTAGTAGGGATTAATTTATTCGGTATTTTACATTGTACTGATATATCATAGTAAGAAGTAGAAAATCTCGAGTATGAATAAAAATTGATTAATATTAAGCTGTACAAATAAAGGAATATTTGTAACGTTGTTGTTTTGATATTACTAAGATATATATATATATATATAATGCTAGCAACAAGTTGTTCGTTTAGAGATATCTTGACCTTGAGTATCTTTAGCTAAATTTTTGCAAATTTTGAAATAGAACCTGCAAAAAATGCATTTGCACTCTCACTCCCGAATCAAATTGTGAAAGGGCAAAAAACAAGAATTGAGCATAATGAAGCACTAATGAGTTATAACGTAGGCGTGGAATGCTTAAATTATTCGTGCTTTTTGTGTACATGTTCCAAAAATGAGTTACCCTTTACTGGAGAGGAGAGGCTGACTTTTATAGCCAATGCCTACCGAGCGAAGATGTGTGATCCCTTGGAGCTCAAGTCAGTAGTTGCTGCAGATAGGCCTCCTATGAATCTGGAAGCGATTGGCAATAATGTTGAAAGATTTTGTTCGGTGAGGGTTCTTGTGATTAGATAGGTCTTCTAGTAGAATATGCCCCTAAATTTTTAAGGAGAGTGTTTGAGTAATATGAGATGATCGGTCTAGATCCTTGGTCCTCGTCACAGATTACTGACCAACCTCCTTCCATGTGGCCAGACGGCTCTCTTCCCAAGTGTTCATGTGGGAACTCTGGTGCCTAGATGGGCGTTGAGTCATCCCCCTTACAGGCCTCAGCTAGAGCCTATCTCTCCCAAGGGCCACTCATGGGCCCTTGGGCGGAGAGCCCTTTCCCCTTGGATTAGGTGCACTCATGGGCTCTTTATCGAGCCTTACTTGAGTGGGACTTCTTTTTAGATCAAATGTATTTTAACGGCATCAATATATATATATATATATATATCATACCGTCGTTGTTGTAATTAACGTATAAAAAAAACTCAATTTTGATAATTATTTATTAAAAAAATAAATCCTAAGGCTACGAACTAATTAGAAAAATCAAAATCATATTCACATTGCTTTCCTAGTAATATTTGAGATCAATACTTAACAAATATAAAATTAAAAACTTCAAAAACGAGTAAAAGTATATTGAATGTTGTCAAGAAACAAGACGATATATCAAATATATGGATACATCGGTGATACAAATGATTTGTCAAGAATGCAACAACATCAGAATTAACCAAAAACAAGTAATTAAACAAAGGTAAATTATTCAGTTACAAGACAAATCAATCTGAATGATGATAAAACTCTGAGAATTAGTTTTTGAGGGAGTGTTTGTGAGTTAAAGTTCATCCCTGGATTGGGAATCAGAAGAGAATGAAGGGAACTCAATGTTGTTTCCACATCCTCTTCCATGTGGGAGAACTGGGCACTGAATGAAACTAGAGGCAGAGGTGTCCACACACAGGTAAACCTGGTAAAGCTGGTGATTCCCTTCTGGATCAACATTGCATTCTATATAGGCTCCATACCCTAATCCTTCTTCAATTGCTTGCTTTATGCTCTCCAAACTGTAAAAGTTTCCGGGACGAATTCCTGCAACACATTTTTTATTTTCGTCCATTCAAATTCGTGCATATAAATACTCGTTTAGAAGTCAGGCTAGCCCGGGCCGAATTTGAAAGTTTGATCATGTAACTATATATATAGAGTGATTCTTTTATTTTCCTTTCAGGACAAGGACGCCCTAAAACTCTACGGAACGAATTCCTCCGATACTTTTTCAGTTATATCCACATATATATATTTACATCCGTACATACCATTTACTAGTTCAATCAAAAGTTTCGTATCAGAAATCGAGCCTAACTCAAGGGTAAAATTGGAATTTTTAAATAATTTTTGGTCCTTTGGACTAGTATATATATAGATAGATACCTGCATCCCCAAGGAGTTGGAGCAAGTTGGCTTTGGATTTGAGTTCAAGGGCAGCCTGAAAATAACTGTGCTGATCAAGGGAGGTGCATGTCCCATGTTTCTCCCATTCATGACCCCAGAATTTCATGCCATCTCCACTTGGGCAGGCTAGGGTTGGCCAATCCTTCTGCATTCTGCTTACAAGATCTGAGATCTGTACATTTAATTTCAAATTAATCACCTAATTTTTAATCACATTATGGAGAGAAAAAATTAAAATGGAAAATACTAATAAAATAATATGTACTAACTAATTAATTTAATTAGAGATGCCATATATTGCGGCTATTAAAAGTTAAATTAATTTCTTTTTCTAATAGTTTATTTTTGGGCTTAATGTAATTAATTTACCCTCTATGATATTGTAAATAAGCAAATTACCTCTCTATAATAAAAAAAAATAGCAATTTACACCTCTGTACTTTTTACATTCAAGTAATTTAATTACCTCCCTGTCTAAGGACTTTATTTTAAAAAATTATAGGGAGATGAATTGCTAAAAAAAAATCATATGGGTAGTTCGCTCATTTGCTTTACAGGGATTTTTTGCTCATTTTATATATCACAGTAAAAATTAGAATACGTGATTACTTTTGATTCGTCTAAAGAGCTCTCACGGTCACAATTTTGTGGATATTTGCCAGAATTATAGTTCGGCCACAGCCCATGAATGCTGAAATCTTCGTCGGGCTTTCCGGTTGTGGGATAGCAGCAGCTACGTCTCGTGTCACAGTACGAAGCAGGCCACTGTATCATAATCACATGATAAGTATATTATATGCAAAGTTGATATATAAGGGATGGATTCATGTTAAGACATGGAAAAATAACAGAGTAGTTAACCTGTTGAACAAAGTAGAAGAAATCAAAATCCTGGGAAGAACACAAAATGGAGAGACATTGTAAGAGAAGAAGCGTGATCGCTGCTGAACCCTTAACTGACCTCATGGTGTTGGTTTTCACAACTTTTTAATGTGACTCCTCGGACTTGGACAAGAATGTATGAAGTATTGGCCGTGTTGTAGAGATGAGTTGTATTTATAAGCAAAACTCTTGGGGAGGAAAATGGAATATCCACAACAGTATATGCCTGCCTATATATATATATATGTATGTATAGATGGAGAGAGAGAGAGAGAGAGAGAGAGAGAGAGAGAGTTAGAGAGAGGGGTGTAATGCAAGTTTGTTGTTAGGGAAGTGAATTAATTAATTATTAGTGATTAATTACATAATTATTGTCTTTTACTATTATTAATAATCTCCAACACGTTTTTTCTTTTTTCTTTTTTGTTGGATAAGACTTAATTACGTGGAGTTTTCGTAATGGGCACATGCATTCCCTTTCACATGTACAGAAATATAATATATATATATATATATATAAAATTGTAATTTAATTAAGTTTTGAAAGTGTAATGGGAGAGCATATATATATATAGTGTGAATAGAAATTTATCCTCCTGTGATATTAAAAATTAGTACATTATCCCTCTATAAAAAAAATTATAATAATTTACCCCTTAAATTGTTTCATTTTAAAAATCATATTGGGGTAAATTGTTATATTTTATAAAATATACAGAGATAAATTACTATTTATTTTTTATAAGAAAATAATTTACTTATTTACAATATCACAATAAAATTGCTTGAATTTTTCCCGATATATATAATAAAGGGTAAGGTTGCTTTGCTTGGTATAGTTAGTATGGTTTGCTTATACGTTTTCAACACTAAATACGTAGGTGGAGTTGAGAAGCCAATCATCTTTTCCAAATATTTTTTTTGCTTTTTAAGCTATTAAATTCCTTTTTTTTTTGTTTGTGGCCTTTCATTGCTACCTTGTACCATAAGGTTTTCATTACAGGGTTCCTTTCTGTCTATTAAGGAGGTTTTCATTTTCTATTATTACAAATCATGTTCGTTGTAATACAACATGAATTGAAATAGAAATTCTCATTCAACACAGAATTCTCCGCACCCGAGGAAAAGAAAAGGAATTACATGAGGATTTATTACAAAATTAGTACTTTCAATGTGTAGGGGATCGGAAAAAGGTAATTAAAATCAAGGGATAATTGCTCTCCTCGCTCTTGAGGTTTGGTGTAATTACATGTAGATTCTTTGTAGTTTGGGAAATTATATCTAGCAGTATGAGGTTTGCTTTCGTCTAAAAAATAAGTTCCTCTGTCAATTAAAGTTCACTGAATTTGCTTATATTAACAAAAATAAAAAAAACTGAATGAAATTGACATTACCCTCGATTGACTTATTATTGACTTATTGCAAATCAAATAATTCTTTTTACGGCTAAACTATTCTTATAACGGTGAAGATATACATCCTTACATGTATTAACGCGTGAAGATGAACGAGGCTAATTTGATCATAAAAAGATTTATTTGACCCGCAATAAATCAATAATAAGTCAATTTGGGATAAATATAAAATTCTTTTTTTCTGAATTTTTGTTAATATCAAGAAATTCGATAAATTTTGACTAACGAAGGGACTTATTTATTAGACGGCAGCAAATTTCAAGAATACTAAATATAATTTCTCAAACCATAAAAAATTTATACGTAATTATACTAAATTCGAAGAAAGGGAAATGTAATTGTCCCTAAAAATCAATTATTCAATTACAAAAACCATTTTCACCTAACTCCACCTACTTGTAAGCCGTGTTGTAATAACTTGTTAGTTAGGTTTGTCGAAGTCCTAAATCTTACACCCAACAATTCAAAAACTAAAATATATATATTTGTTATGACAAAAAAGAAGTTTATTGATGTAACTAATTAGTCAATGGGAATTGACATTTCCACCCTATTTTTTTATGTTCATTATAAGTCTACAAAAGTTGATATATATTGATAGTTACTTAAATGAAAAAACATCGGAGAACCGACAAATGTTTATTATAAATACACGTTACTATTCAGACTTACAAATATAAAATTTACGCCATCGGTATCACCACATTATAAAAAATGCAATAGTTAATAATAGTTATTTGTCATATTTAAAAATAAAATAGTCATAGCAAATGGTCATTGATCACGGTCATGCAACGATTGCTGGCCGTGGTATGACTAAAACATTTCTTATGGTTAAAAGCGTTGTCAGATGTTTTTATCATGGCTCTTAGCCATATTTTTGCATTGATTTTATTTAATCGTGGTCAATAAAAATTATTTGCCATGATTTTTAGTTCATAGCTATTTAAATTATAGCCAATAATCATTTTTTTCTAATGGCCACAATACCTAACGTATGATGCGATGTCATGTATGTAGTAGTGTGACTAGCGGATCGAAATTTTTATTTCAAATCCTGATGCATTTTTTTTAAAATTAATATAAACACACAAGTCTTGTCTAAAATATTTACATCATATATTTTATTCAAATGAATATTTCAAAACTAAATAAAAGATGAAACATGATTTAAATAAATAAAAAAAAAAAGTCCAATTTGTGTGACTTGGTGGGAATCAACAAACCAAACATGCGACTTTTAGGGAGTTATCTGTATTTTCCGTGGAAGGCAGTTATTGTTCTTGTATAAATGTCGTTATTCCGCTTGGCTGATAATGAAAGCTTTGCCCAATCTTTAAGACAAGAGAGCAACTGCGTGTACGTCTGTAATAAACAGTTTCAACAAATGTTTTGTTCAAAAAATGCCAAATACTACTTACAGTTCAATGAAAGCACAATAATTATTTTTATTTAGGGATAATTTCATGGTTTATTTAGACAAACTATTCTGCTTTTTTAAAAGTTATATATACACCCGCTAGAAATGTCAATATTATTTGCACAAATCATCTATACATTTTGAAAAGTTACACATAGGGATTTCTGTAATTAATATGCAAAGAATATGAATGATTTGTGTAAATAGATCATAAATCAAGAGTGTAACTGCAGTTGTTCATTTTATTTATTCAAACCACAGGTAATCTACCTATTTAAATCGAGTGAATAGCCATTTACCACCATGTGATATTGAAAATGAGCACATTACCCCCTATAAAAAAAAATATAGCGATTTACCCCCCTATATCCTTATACGGGGAGGTAAATTGCTTCATTTTAAAAATCATAGGGGGGTAAATTGTTGTATTTTAAAGTATACAGGGAGGTAAATTATTATTTGTTTTTTCATAAGGGGGTAATTTGCTCATTTGCAATATCACAATAGAGTTGCTTACATATTTTCCTATTTAAATCTTTTCTTTTTATCTTCAATTCCTTTTCGTTGAAACTAGCTATTACAAAAACCTCAAATAAAGCAAAAAAAAAAAAGAAAAACAAATAGATTGAAAATGCATCCATGAAATCTGCAATATTTATTACAAGTTGGTTCAGAGAACAGTACAGTTTGAAATGGTGAATACACACAAGAATTAGATGACAAAAGCAAAAACATTAAACTATGTAAGAAAAATGGTTTGCAAGTCTAAAATGATGGGAACTCAATGGTGGAGGCACATTTCCCATTTGGAAAAACAGGGCATTCAATCAACTCAGAACCTGAAGTGTCAACACAAACATATATCTGGTACAACTGGCTGTTCCCTTCTTCATCTACATTGCACTCTATCCCTGGAGTGTACCCTATCCCCTTCCTAATAGCACTTCTTATGCTGCTCAAACTGTAAAACCCTCCGTCTGGATTGATCCCTGATACATATTTATATCCGAAGTCAAAAGTTAGTCTACGTACAGCAAGATCATAGATCGTCGATGGTTAGTTCTTATAATTTTATAGTATTTTTCGAACATTCTAATTATAAATCGTCGATGGTTCTTATATTATGTTTTGATTTCTTCTATGGTTTTCTTACACGTTCTACTTCTTTCTTGCAATTCTTGACGTACTCTAAGATCATGGGATAAAGGGTTACCGGCGCTTTGAAGAATTTGGAGGAGGTCGAGTTTAGACTTGAGGTCGAGAGCAGCTTTGAAGTAGCCATGTTGGTCGAGCACTGACTCGGAGCACGTCCCGTGTTTTTCCCATTCGTGTGACCAAAACGTCGAGCCGCTGTTGCTAGGGCAGGAAAGGGTTGCCCAATTTTCTTGCATTCTACTTATCAAGTCGGATATCTGCAAGAAAATGCAGAAACATTTGAGACAATCCAATATCTCTGACGTTTGTAGTTCAAATGTTAGAGAAGTAATTAGTACAAGATGAGAAACCTTGGATTGATCATAGGGATTGCTAGGATCACAATTTGAAGGGTAAGATCCGTCCCTGTAATTCGGCCACAGTCCGTGGATGCCAAAATCCGACGGGGGCTTCCCTGTCGTCGGATAGCAACAGCTTCGCTTTGTGTCGCAGTATGATCCAGGCCACTGCATTATTACAACAAAAGCACACACGAAAACATGTCAAGTGATACTACCGAATCGAGCTAAAACTTCAGAACAAAACGGAGAAATTGAAACACCAGTGACCTGTTGCACAAAGTAAAAGAAATCGAAATCTTGTGCAGCCGACAACACCGCAACACATTGCAAGAGCAAGAGCTTGATCAAGACCGAACTATCGAATTTCGGCACCATTTTCTATTTTTTCTTTTTCTTTATTCAATTTATTTGGAGATGATTGAACCCTTTGATGCTGCAATGTTTATAGACAGGAGGAGGAAATGTGAACTGAGTTAATGTGTGGAGTGTGAACATGATGATTAATGATAATGATTGGTGATTATGGTATGAATGTGTTGTTTTGATTGAGACAATGTAATGTATGACTTGTAAAGTGTTCGTACATCTGAATTTGGATCAGTTTGGCATATTCGATGATGATGAGCATTCTCAAGTTTCTCTTGTCTCAATGATTGGACTCGGAAGTCAGCGGTTGAGAGTGTGAAAGCCATAAATAAAAGTGTGGACGAGAGGAAAAATAAGGGAGTTTGAAGCTTCCTATGTTTGGGGAAGTATCTTTTGGACAGATTATATATATTGAAATTATTTGATGACAGCAAATTTTTATTGTTTAAATGGAAATTTTGTAAGAATTAGGATTGATGGCTACAATTTATTATTTAATATTTTACTTGTTATGGGATTAATTATTTTTTTTTAATTTTTTAATTTAAATTTATTTATTTATGTAATTTCTGACTGGTATGTAAATAATTTTATTGAAAAAAGTTGTTTGAGATTGTTTACGTATGTGTGTGCTCCACGCTTGTATTGCGTATTGGACTTTTTATTCTAAATCTTGTTACATTTTTGTTTCAATTAGCATACACACGCTACATGCATAAAAGCTATGTTATTTGTTTTATATATAACACGTGTATACGTCAATCCAAATAGAAAACACAATAAAATTTGAAATAGAATTTCAAATGCACGTACGTTGAGTGTAAATATCTATATATACTATATTATAGAGTTAGATTCATTTTGACCCCCTGTGTTATGAAAATATATAAAAAAATCTCCTATGAAAATTTTAATATAAAAAATTGTCCCTATGCTATGAATAATGAATTACACCACCCCTGGTCAACCTAAGCCTATTTTTTTAAAAATAATAATTAAAATGCCCCTCCTGGTCAATCTAAGCCTATTAAAATATACTTATAATATATCTATAATATATAAAATTAAAATTTCATATCGAAAAAAATATTTTTTAGTCCGTTGAATATGTTCAATATTAATTTTAGTCTGATAATTATATCCATTTTTTGTAAGTCCATTAAGTTTCAAATCGATAAAATTTAGTCTTTCGGTAGCCGAAATTTAATTTTTAATCGAAAAATGACATAGCATGCCAATTGAATATTTTTGGGGGGTTTTTAGTCCTACGTCGCTTTAGAAAATGAGTTGGATGTAATTATATAATATGAATTGTTATAATGTATAAAAATAAAATTATTATAATTATAATTTATAAAAATAAAATTATTATTTTAAAAAATAATAATCAAACCCCACCCCACTCCACCGCCCCTGCTCCACCCCCCGTCTACCCCCCCTCCCCCAACCCCTGTTGCCCCCTTGCAGAGGGCGCATCGCCCAAAGGTGAGGAAGCGATAGAGGGCACGGCCACACCCTCCTCTGCAATACGCCACCGCCGCCTTTTGCTTTTAAAAAGTAATTTTAATTAGTTTGATTATATTTTTAAAATAATACTATATTAAAAATATTAATATAATTATATTTACATAAAAAATAATATTTTATTATTAATAAAATATTTATATATTATATAGTATACATAATCGGGTGCAACATTAAAAATAGGAGAAAGAAGGGCAAAATTGTCAAAAAAATATAATTTCTAGACCCCTCTTGCAGTCAACACGGGTGTATCACATCCTCTAGCTTCGGTGGGTTTCTCTTTTAGTTTTTTTCTATATCACAGGGGATGTAATTGGTATTTAATTTTTTATAAGTTTTTTTTTAATATTTCTAATATCGTACGGGTCCTTGGATTATTCTCCTATACAATATATAAAAGTATGGATCTCTCATTTGACTGTTCCTCTTGTGAAAAGACATCCATACCTTTGCATAATCTTTTTAAAAATAAATCAAAATTAATTATAAAAGAATAAAATTATATCAAAAGAAGACTATTTAAGAGTCCTAAATCCCAATTCATCTAAACTACTTAGACAACAATAATATATATCCCATTAAAATAAATAAATAGGCACATAATATTTTATGCGATTAATTTGTTGGAAGATATTTTTCGATCGATCTATAATCTATAATCTATTTATAATTCTATAATCTATATAAAAGTATGAATCACTCATTTATTTATTTTCATTGTGAAAAGACATCCATATCCTTAATTAAATAATAATAAAAACTACTTAGATATATAATAATAAATATCCAACTAAAAAAATAAATAGATAAATAATGTTTCTATGCTATTAATTTGCAAGAAGATATTCTTAAATACTTAAAAAATATTAATTTATTAGGGCTCAGTAAATTTTAGATGAATAACATTGAAATAATATATAGAATAATATGAATTTATTCCCATTTTAAAATGAACAAAAAATATTGGCAAATAAAAGCACTAATTTTTATTAATTTAAAATTGCATATGAAAATTTAAATTTTGAGTGAATCTCATATTATTTGATTTTTCAATAATAAACAGGCAAGGTGATCATGGGTGGGTGGTTAGGGGAATTATCCAATCAATCTTGAAAGTCCATCGTCATCCACAAAAGTGAAAGTATGGAACCGACGTCGGATTCTACAAACTCTATGCCTGCCGTTATTGCAGCACTATAACGTTCGTTTAATATTGGGTGAATAGCCATTTAGTCCATGTGATATTGAAACTGAGCACATTATCTCCTGTAAAAAAAAAAATATAGCAATTTACCTCTTTATAGTTTTTAAAATGAAGCAATTTTACCTTCCTATACATTGCTTCATTTTAAAAATCATAGGGGGGGTAAATTATTGTATTTTAATAAATATAGGAAGATAAATCGCTATTTATTTTCTCATAAGAGGTTAATTTGCTCATTTGCGATATTACAAGGAGATTGCTTGCATTTTTTTCTTTAATAATCTTATTACCAAACTATCAGCCAACATTTCATTACCAGTTATCGACAAACATTCATACATTTTGAACATGCCGCACAATTTCTCTTACAGAAATAAATGTCCCCATCACTGCAACAATAAACCCCAAGACAAGAATCACCAGAATGAACATCAACTCGCCCCCAAAACGCCGAGATGCTTTGTTGATCTTGAGGTAGCACAGGCACGGAAACAAGATTGAGGCACTGATACTCAAAAACGCCCCGATGAACGCCATCACATATCCGAAAAATGGGACGACTAGAGCCACTGTGACGGTGCTTATCACTAAAGTTGTTCTGATCATTAAGCTCATCGTTCTGCTATTCCGTAAGATTAGAGTCTCTTCAAGAGCTGTTGCGATTGGGGTAACGATTATAGCGTACTTGGTGACCGGATTAATCAACGTCGTGTATATTGCAATTTTCGAGCTTGTGCTTCTTGTGGGAAGATTCAAAGTCACTTGAGACATCACATTGTCTCCGTACATTAAGTATCCTAGGATTGCCATCGATCCGTAGCTGATCGTGCTCAAAATGAAGCATACCAACAGAACCTGCAACAAGAACCCAACAAAATAAAAATCAGGTTTTGAAATGTACGTAATTCATGTTAGTAAATCAATGTAACTCTCAGTGTCCTCAGATGTAAACAAAATATCGAACAAGTTAAGGATTTCATTTTTTTAATTTCGAGTCACATATGGCCTGACCCAAATTGGCTAGAACTAGGTTGAGAGTCGTTGATGGCAAAACACGGGACAACATGTAATCATATGACATCATGATTGTATGGTAACCCTCTTCCTATATATGTATATATTTAATATATTCACCAACTTTACCATAAACTCGATATTGATTTGACTGTCAAAAAATTTTAATATTGGATAAGTTCTACAACCCTAACCCATTATGTTGATTGTGGATTACGAATCCCAAAGAGTTTGTAGACACTAAAATGACCTAAAATAATAATTATTAAGTGAAATGAGTATTTTAAAATATAATTAATTAAATACCTTAGGGAATTGGGTTTTGTCCTTCATGGAGGAACATAGAGTAGGGAAAATTGCATGACCACAATAACAGAAAGTGTACAAGCTTATAGCCGTCGCTAATCCGTCGCACCTCAAGAGAACTCCCTTTTCATTGAACCCCACGCCCTCAACCGCGCCAATCCAAGAAACCGTCGCAACAAGGACAACGGAAGCCAAAATCCCACCTGCGGAAACATAAGCTAAAAGAGACAGATTCCTGAACCATGTTGTAGGAAGCATGACAAGCGCCGTGAGCAAAATAAAGGCCTGTTTGCCTCCAACTCTTCTTCCGAAAACGTGGACGCAAAAATTTGGAAAGAGCTTATGCAAGTTATCGCCTTCCAGTATAAGAAACTCAACTGCAAGCAAGAACAACTCAAGATACATGAAAATGGATATGACAGCTCTTCCCTTTCGGCCAAACGCCTGCGCGCCTATGTCGGGATAGGTTCTGATGAGAGGGTTTGTGTCCATGCACCTTTTCAGGAGTAAACCTGTGTACAAACAAACAAGACATATCATGAAAAGTGCTGTTAAGGATGTCCATCCTCCCTCTGATAGTGCATATGGGATTGATAGTATGCCTATGCCTGCAGAAAAACAAGAATTGTGTTAATAGATGAACTTGCAAAATGATGTAAGAATTAAGGAATGAAGAGTTTGAGAACATGTGATCGAAATTTAGAAGGACCTGTTAGAGCATTGAGGCCATTGAAGCAAGTAGTGATGAATGTGGTGCCTTTGTTTTGTGGTTGTGGTGAGTGGGGATGTCTCTGTGACTCCAATTTCTCAATGTTACTGGAATCCATCGTTTGCTATGACTTTCAAGAATCATGCATATATAAAGAGGGAAACTTCTAGTTTAAACCTTGTTTGATCTGTTTCACTTACATGACCACAAGGGGAAATTTTAAGCTAGATGATCACGTTTGGCTGGAACATAAACCAATCATATGATAAATGCAATATACTTGCAGTATTATTGTCATATAGTTCATAAAAAAATAACTAATCACATGTCAAGTGTATTACATTTGCTTTGTAATTGATTTGATTCGACCAAACCTCATTTCGATCAAAATTTTCAACCACAAAAAGATGTATGTTAGTCAAATTTTTGAGGCAACATAGCCAACTGAATAGTTATCTTATTCTGTGGGTCTGATTACAAACCCACCTCAATAGGTCGGACTACCATCACTATACTATCACTTTTTACACTTGACCTTCATGCCAAAACATGGACCCAATATTTTGAAAATAAACAACAGGCTATTCCGCCAATCTTACTTTATAAATAAGGCCTGAAAAAAGTGATGAATCACATAATAAATACAAAATACTGATCAATTACATAAGAAACGTAGCAACCCTGATCATGTGATTCACCGAATGTAACAAACATTTTATTTTCGATTTAAGGAGAGAAAAGAGGTGGCATATTGATGTTGTTGTAGTGTTGGTGGTTTGCTTTCATGTTTCTTCTACTTTTCATAATTCCCCAATGTGGCTGGTTCAGAAGTGAAGTCCGTGATGATGAGTAGATTTCCAGTGTTGGTTGAGAAGAAAGAACATGAAAAAGAGACAAAAAAGATAAAAGTATATTGATTTTGAAATTATTAAATTCATTTAATTTAAAATTAAATACGATTTACATTCGCTGAAATATACTACATTTTTTAATTATCCATTCTTAATTATAAAAATTTCCAATTTTACGTACCCTTCCTCAAATCAGTAGGGGTCATCATATAGTGAACATAATTGATACACACTAGTATGATTTTTGTATAATTTTATAAATCATATTTTGTGTTAATATGATAATTATCTAAATATTATAATTAAAAATTTAAATTTTGTATATACTAACAAATTTCACATCATCTTTTAAATAATTTGTATTAAAAATAATTTCCACAATTAAATAATGAACGTTAATTCGTGTTTGGAAGTTCAGAAACGATGGTGATAAATTTAGGACAGCAAAATATTATTTTTCCCAAGAGAGTGGAGACACCTTTTTCAGTTAGCATCGCACTGAAATGGTACTTAAAAGCAAATTTCTGAAAAATTATTACCAATTTAGTGCTCGACAAAAATCAATATGGTATGGGTGTAATTTATCATAATTTCAACTGATATTTTTATTATCTATTGTAATTAAAATGCTCCTAATCAAATTTTACATTGCAACATTAGCTTATACTGAATTGAGGAAGTGAAAAAGAGAAAAAGAAGTCAAAACCAACATGTGGGCATATTAGAAGGATAATTTAGGCGTGCCCACGCTTAAACCAGGGAGAATGTGGCTGAAAAAAGAATGTCCAAGAGACGAATTTGGAAGGTTTTGACGTTGATTGAGATTCCTTTGACTGATTGAAAATTACCTTTGCTGGAAGAATCTCTTTAGGACAATAATTTTAATTCCTTAAGTCTTTTACTTTAATTAGAAATTTACCTTTTTTAGTTCTAATAGAATTAGGTAGCTATTATTATAAATAAGTCATATAATTCACCATATGAACATTTTTTTGATCTCTCGTCTTTGCGATATTTCCCGCGTTTTTCTATAATATTTTCTCTTCTCCTTTTATTTGTTCTCTCAGTAGCATGCTAGACTAGTTATTTTATTTCTAGTTAAAGATTCGGTGAATTCTTGATTCTAATATATTATGAGATCTAATTTATGCTTTATACTTTCATTCATATTGGTATTTGTGTTATTCTCTGTGCTTTTATTATGAATAATCTGATTTATGAATAATAGGGTCCATTGTTTATTGTCAAGTATATTTGCCTAGCCAATTGAACTTGTAAATCCGTAATTATTTTTTTAGTTCAATAACTAACGGTAACACGACATAATTGATTATGCCGTAGTTTTCGATTAGTTGAAAATGCACAATCTAACTTAAATACATCCTCGTAGGAATTTATTGGTTAGAATTGAGCCTTTCTAGTTTCTAATGTTGTTGGTAAATTAAATCTTGAAAATGTTTTCAAGGTTATCCACTGATTAGGGATTTAGTCAATTGACATTTCTTGACTATCCACAGGTAAGAAAATGTGAGGTTGTTGTGTCGTACCAATGACCATAATCAATTTATCTATCATGAATGATTGTCATCTTTGCATCCATGAACAACTATGAAATTGAGTATGATTCTGTCTTTAACTCGAATATTTTTATCATAATTACTCTCTTTTTAAGGATTTTCTTTTATTCAACTTTAGATTTAGATTTTGAAACAAAAAAACCCCTTCCTTTTATTTCACTTCTACTCTTAAAAGAATTAATTTAAAACCAATTTTTATGAATTTGACCCTACTCATTACTTTTGCAAGTTCTAGTAAAAAAATATTTTTGATGGACTCGACATTCGTCACAAACTCATAAATATCGCAATAATTTTGTCTTTCCAAAAACTAATATCAAATATATTTTCATCCATTTTTGACATTCTTCAATCAACTTAAAATATAATAAATACCAACTATCCATCAATCATATCCCACTTTTCATGAGCTTTCAATTTCAAATCCACCAAAAAGAAAGTCACAAAAATGTGGTTCCAAACAAAGCCAAATTCAAAGGGATGGTCTAAATTTTGGATAATTACCCAACCCTCATCTAAAGTTTATTATAATTACATTAAATTTTTTTATGATTTGTAAAATTATATTTAATACCTATAACATTTGTTTCTATCTAATAAATAGATTTCTTCATTAGTTAAAATTTATCGAATTTACTAATATTAGCAAAAATGTTGAATGAAAATTTATATTTATTCCTAATTAATTTATTGCATGTCAAATAATTAATTTTTTTTTCCGACCAAACTACTCTTATACATCTCCACATGCTAATGCACTTGAAGAGGTATATTGTCACATATATAAGGATATTTTGATCATAAAATATTTATTTGAATCTCGGGGGAGGATGGTGAAATTATTGCTTTAAATTCTGATGAAGTTAAGAATATATATTTATATATATTCTTTTTATATAGGTGGAAAAAATTGCTTGGTTTGCATATGGGTGTATGCCTACTTTTATAATAGTTTGTTGTTTCTTTATCTTGTTTAAATGCACCGGTTGATTTAAATCGTTAATGTATTAAGATTGAATTTTAAATTTAAATATATTAAATAATTTAATGAATGAAAACTATACAAAAGAAAATGCTTCATTATGTAAGATTTATTCTTGGAGTGTTTTGCTATGTTCTATGGAGATAGAGAGATAAAAATAAAAATAAATATGTGTCAGAATTGTGCATGTTTGGATTTATTTTTGTCAATTATTTAAAATAATATAAAATAGGTGTTGTTTGTTTGGTTTTGTAGTATATGAGACAAAATTCACTATTTATTGTTAAATAATGTCTCTTATATATTATTGTATATGTTCGAATAATATGTGTTTTATATGTATTTGATTTCCATTTGAAAATGGGCCAAATTAAAAAAAAAAAAATATCAAGATAAGGCGTCTCTACACAAACCCAAACATCAGATATATTTCAGTCTGCGTCAACAAGTCTAAAATAAAAACAAACATAGTGAAGTTTGGGTTTGAAAAATCGTCAATTGAATTTATAGAATATTCAATACAAAATCTTAGGAATCTGATCATTTTCAGCTCAGGAATCTTTAACTTTCTGAAATTCTTTAAAGAAAACATGATAAGAAAACCTCCTTTTTCATTTTATCTTATCTATAAAAAAAGATGAAAACGCATTTCAATAGTAACGTATGGACGGCCATACTTTAGCAAAGTTATAATACTAGGTAAATTACGATGGGCTCTTTTGAGTTTTTTTTTTATAATTATAATTAGTTTTTTATTATTTAAAAAATTATAAATATTTTAGTGATTTAACAATTGTTTAATATATAATTTTACGGAGTATTTATATTTATTTTAAAAAAAGATGTCAAATTTCAATGTCAATAAATTAAAGATCAATAAATTCAGCAAAAATGAAATTTTAAAAAATGTAACTTATTCTAAAAATTCATTTAATACATAAAAACTGATAAACTCTCATATCTAAAATTTTATTTGAAAATGTGTTTCCAAAAAAAAAAAAAATACTCTTAAAACATAATAGGTAAATTACAACGAGCTCCCATGAAATTTATTATAATTACAACAGTGCATCAAACCTCTCAATTAAAACATGTTACAACTTTCAGTATCAGTCAACCTCCTTTGAACTCTTAAAACACCTGCCCCAGATATCAAGAAGGCCATCAGGTCAACTGCAACATTTGCCGTTCTAGGTTCATGAGAACCTTGGACCATCAAAGAAATATGCTTAGCAGTGTCTGCACACGCACAATCTCCCCTAAATCCAATCAGGTTAGAATAATAATATTCAAGAAACCTCAAAAACTCTATCGCGACAGACTTGGGAAACACCACTCCAAAACGTACTACTGCGGGTATTAGCTTGGACAATAATGGCGAAGTTACCTGCATATAGTCTTCATGAGCACACCTTGACAAGCACGAATATTAATTAGAAGTATGAGAAAATTTATCAGTAAAAGATAGATCAAGAAAGGCATAAAATGCAATTTAGAACAATGGTAAAACGTACATTTACCAACTTCATTAGGGTTTTTCCAGTGCAGTTAACCATTTTGGGTAACTGTGATTTGAATTATGGCAGAAATCAAATTGTGTTCACTTTTTTTCTCATCTCTCTTTGCATGTAATAAATGAATCTTGATGTACAAGAGTATTTGAAATTGGATAAAACTCAACTAGCATACTTGACAAGAAAAGAGAAGAACTTCAGAATCCTTTTAGAGGGTAGAAAGTGTGGCTTGCCATTATACTGTAAAATTTGCAACGGAAGTGGTGTAGATAGCCATTGTAATAGAAGAGAATAGATCAAAGTAAAATTTCATAGCAGAAAAGTAATGCTCTGTTTCTGTATCTCTTCACTGAAGAAGAAGATTACATATATAGAGTTCCTCAGCCAACCGTCTATAACTAACTCTAACTCGCACTCTTATTAACAAAAGCGTACTAACGTTTTAATAAAAGTAAAACTTGCTGTAACTAATAAAAGCGCCTTTGTAAATAAAAGAAACGAAAGTCTCTTCAGTACGTTTTCTTCTGCAGGAATACTTCTCTTCTTCAGCTGGAAAGCAGCAACTAACAGCAGCTCGATCATCCATGAAACCTGTAATTTTACACACCCCCTTCAAGTGGGACTTGTCATAATGTTTACAAGTCCCAACTTGGATACTAAAAACATAAATCTCGGGCCTGGTAGAGCTTTAGTAAAAATGTCTGTTGTTTGAAACTTTGAGGAGATATGCATAGGTGCAATAAAGCCTTGCTTGTACTTATCCCTCACCAAATGGCAGTCTATTTCAATATGTTTGGTCCTTTAATGAAAACCGGATTAGTTGTTATGTAAAGAGCATCTTGGTTATCACAAAAGAATTGAATAGGTGTAGATGGAACAATCTGGAGGTCTTGCAGCAGATTGAAAATCCAAACCAATTCACATGTTGTAGTGGCCATGCTCCTATATTCTGCTTCAGCAGATGATCTGGAGACAATCGTCTGTTTCTTCGTTTTCCATGAGATTAAAGCCTTTTCAATGAAAATACAATAACCTGTAAGTGATCTCCTTGTGTCCTTGCAGCTTGCCCAATTTGCATCTGAATAGGCTTTAAGTTCAAGGTCATCATTTTTATCAAACAATAACCCTCTGTTAGCAGTTCCTTTCAGATATCTGACTAGGTGAATTGCTGCATTCCAATGTGACTTGCATGTAAATTGCATATGTTGGCTTAGTTGTTGAGTTCCATGGCAAATGTCAGGTCTTGTAAACCCCAGATACAACAGCCTCCCTATTAATCTTCTATACAATTCTGGATTCTGCAATTGTTCTTCATCTGTTTTGCATAGGTTGATACCTGCTGGAAGGGGTGTGTTTGCAGCCCTTGCTTGTGACAGTCCCAGGTCTGTGATGATATCATTTATGTATTTTGTCTTATGTCTGAGACAGCACAATTCCTTCCCTTGACCTGCAAATTTCCAAATCAAGAAAAAATCTGGCTTTTCCCAGATCTTTAATAGTGAACAGTTTATCCAAGTAAGTTTTGATGTGTGTTATGGTTTCCTCACAAGGTCCTGTAAGCAATACATCGTCTACATATACTAACAGACAGAAAAGCCCTTTTTCAGTTTGCTTAGTAAATATGCAATGATCAAGCTTAGATTGAATAAAACCATAGTTTTCTAACTGCAGTGTAGACTCTTGATTCCATTGCCTAGAGGCTTGTTTTAAACCATATAGGGATCTTTTCAACTTACAAACATGACCCTTTAGCACTGAGCATCCCTCAGGAGGAAACATATAAATCTCTTCATCTAAAAAGCCATGTAAGAAGGCATTGTTTATGTCTAGTTGGTGTATATGCCAGTTCTGTTTGGCAGCTATAGCTAGTAGTGTTCTAACTGTAACAGCTTTGGCTACACGTGAGAAACTATCAAGATAGTCTATTCCTTCTATTTGGTTATAACCTTTGGCAACAAGTCTAGCTTTGAATCTATCTATGGTGCCATCTTGTTTCAGTTTAAGTTTGTATACCCATTTACAACCTGTAGCCCTCTTATCCTTGGGTAGTTCTGTTATTTCCCAAGTACAATTATCCTCTAAAGCTTTTATTTCATCATTCATGGCTTTTGTTCATTCCTTACTCTTAATAGCTTCATTGAAATTGCTAGGTTCTGTAGGATTATTGCCAGCAGCAAGTAGACATTTATGGATGTGAGGAGAGTGTATAATAGCAGATATGTCCAAATTGGTGTCTGCGTGAGAACAAATAAAATCTTGAAGCCTTTTAGGCTGTGATCTTTGTCTATTGAATCTTCTAATGACATTGGTATTTTGGTTGCTATTTTCTTGTACTTCAGTGTCATTATCTGTTACTATGTCAGGTTCTTCAAAGATTTCTTCATCAAGGTTGTCATCATATATAGTAACAGGCAGTGTACAGGTAATAGGATCATCGGAATCCTTTGCATAAGGAAATACATCTTCATAGAATGTAATATCCCTGGACACTATCATACATTTTCCTTTTAAATCATAAACTTTGTAACCTTTTTTATTCGAAGCATACCCCAAGAAAACACATTTCACAGCTCTAACATCAAATTTTGATTTGTGAGGCATGTTGTTTGTAGCAAAGCACATACAACCAAAGGTTTTAAAGGAAGAGTAATCAACAGGTTTATTAAACAGCACCTCATAAGGAGTTTTCCATTTCAGAAGGGGTGTAGGTATTCTGTTTATTAAAAAAGTTCGCAGTTAAAACAGCCTCACTCCAAAACATTTTAGGCAAGTTTGCTTGACACATCAGACACCTAGCCATCTGTAACAGATGCTTATGTTTTCTCTCCACAACTCCATTTTATTGTGGAGTATATGTGCAAGTAGTTTGATACATTATCCCTTCATTCTTGAGGAAGTTTTGGCATTGTTCTCCTAAAAACTCAGAACCATTATCACTTCTTATTTTTTTAATTCTCCTGTTGAACTGAGTAAAAATCATTTTATGAAAGGTTTTCAATAACTCTACGGTTTGTGATTTTTGTTGCATGAGGTAAGTCCATGTACATCTAGAGTAGTCATCCACAATAGTAAGCATATAAGTACATTTGGAAATAGAATATTCATTATAGGGACCCCATAGATCTATATGAATCAATTCAAAACATTCCTTTGAATCAGAAACACTTATAGAAAAAGCCATCCTCTGTTGTTTGCCTTGTGGGCATATTTCACAAGTAAAATCAGGATTTTTAACATGCTTGGATAATCCAGTGTGCAAGAATACATTGTGAGAAAGATGCCCTAGTCTTTTATGCCATAAACTCAAAGAAACTTGTGAGACATGAAGGCCAAATTCATTATTTCTGCAGAGATATTGGTCTATGGTTTTCTTGTCAAAAGATTGAAAACTCAGCATGTATAGTTTCCCTATTAAGTAGGCCACTGCAATGACTTCCTTAGTCTTGTGGTCCTGCATAATACAACAAGAATTAAGAAACTCAATCTTAATAGGCAGGGTAGTACATAGTTTACTGACAGACAGTAAATTGAATTCAAAATCAGGTACATATAGAGTATCTTTCAAGGTAATTCTATTGGTTAGTCTTATGTCCCCTGATTTTCTGACCCTATGTCTTGTTCCATCTGCCAAATGCACAAAAACATTCTTTATGTGACGCCCCAAACATTATAATATATAATTGGGGGATTAATTGGTAAAATTTTATGAAATTTAGTTAATTGGTAAATAAATTATAGGTCATAATTGGAATATAATAAAACTTGAACGAATTAAATTGGAATTCATTATAATATTTTGGGACAATTATATTAATTAAGAAATTTAGGAAGGACGTAATGGGTATTTTGAGAAAAATCTAAATTAAATAAAAATAATAATAAAGAAAGAAAGAGAAAAGGAAAGAAAAAGGAGGAAAATGAATTGGGGGAGGGGTGGGCCTTCACCCACCTCCCCACCCCCAAGATAAACAATAATATATATACATATATGTATGCCTTCAAACTATTTCAAGCAATTTTCCCTTTTCTGCTTCAGTTCACGCAGCAAGGTAAGATTTATATTTTAATTTTTAATAATTTATATAATTATATTATTTAATTAGTCCGTTTATTAAATATTATTTATATTAAGCAGTGTACTATTTAATCGTAATATTTTATGAGTTTGGGTATTTAAAATAATGTCGAATTAAATATTAAATTGGATACAAAAATGATATGGTTAATTAGATTATTAAATTATTAGATTTGAATATTACTATAGCTAATTTATACAATTCCATCGGAATTGTCAACCAAATACGCAATTCTACGTATTGTATGTAATTAAAGTGTACAATAGCGAGAAATTGAAAGAAAATTCATAGAAATATTTCGAAAGTTATATTTAATAAATGGTATGTTAATAAAGAGGAAAAAAGAAGATTTGTATTTCGATAGAAATAGAATATTAAAGAATTATTAGAAATTATATGAATAATATTTAATATTATATTTAAAAAAAATTACGATATTTTCGATATATTAACTGTACGTGGTATAACTCATTATAGGATACGGGGTAGAGTGAAAGACCGAACCACTACCTATTGGATAGATACTCGTTGTAAGGTCGATGTAAGTAAATAATTAGTATTATCTATATATGTATCTTTATTTGTGATTTTACTGTTATCTGAATTTGTGGTTCATGCTGACATGGATTTATCTGAAAGTATATAAGTGATGAATGATTTGATTTGACTGATGCTATTGTGTACGTGAAATGAGAAAATACGTTGAAATATTATGTTTGTTGTTTGATGTGTTGTGGATGTCTGAAAATGGAAATATATGGATATACTATTTTACATTACTAGTTGCTTACAAGAATGATGATATGTGGAAATGAGGGAGTGGTGGAAATTGAATGTAATTGTGGCGTGAATACCCCTTGATGTGTTGAAAAGCCTATAAGGCGAAATGAAATGGAAAGAGCTTTGATGCGATATGAAAAATATGTGATGTGAAAAGAGCTATGATGCGAAATAAAAGAGCTATGATGCGAATTGAAAGAGCTATGATGTGAAGTGAGATTGATGAGCGGGCTGTCAAGGGGATTCACTTAAATTTATATAACGGTGAGATTGAGTGGGCGGGAAAAACACAATATCACCTTCTGGTAAGCAAACTAGGAAAAAAGGGAGTTTAATTCGATTATCTTATTATAAGATAGTCGTGTGGTGTAATAAAGATGATTATGTGGAAGCAAATTGATTGTATTCCATGCGTGTAGCTTGTTTATCTTGTTTGGGCTGTGTTCTATGCATCTTGCCTATTTATCTTGTTTGAGGTTATATGTGATATACATCTATAGATAAGGCTGGTTATTTGCTTACTGAGTGGCAGGCTCACTCCCCTGCTGACATTTTCTTTCAGAAGTAGACTTTGAGGTATCTGACTGTTGAAGAATAGGTCTACGCGCTATACCTGCATCCAAATAAATTGTGTGCATAGAAAGTTTCCAATAAAAAAATGAATGCATAGGTCATACTGCCAGAAAAGGTAAATCGACAGAATTAATTAGCAAGTTGCAAGAATGGCAATAGGCATGGTATGTTTTTCAAATTACATAGGTGCAGTGGATTAATAACAGAACTTGGGAAGTATTACACACCCAAGCAAGCAGAAAGCGACAAGTGCCAACATGATAGAGTTCATTAGTCTCCAAAGACTGAGAGGACCCAAGTCAAACCCTAGATACCTTGTGCACATGTCATATTTGCTCAAACACGAATTCACCTGTGAGGATAGACTAATCATCAACTTAAGAAATCAAGGTATACAAGTAGGGCGCAACATTGACAAAATGGCCAAACATGTGACTAACACCATTAAGCTGAGAAAGGAAAAGATACTTTACTGAACTCTACCTCGTTTAGTTTACAGAAAAATAGAGATAATGTTTCAAGCATTTTAGACAAGAACTGGATTAACCTTTAGACCTCCAAAAGTTGTACCAGTTCTTCCTTTGAGTAATTACAATATTATTCTAAACTCCTCTTTTAAGTATAAGAATTCAACAATAAAATAACCATGAAAAAGGTGCTTGAATTAGTGTGTACAAGAAACCAATATATGCATCTTTTACATAGAATTATCAAATCAACATTATTTAGACAACAATTTGGTTAACCCTTACACCTCTAAAAGTTGTTGAAATGCTTCCTGTGTGTAAGTACTAAGTATTGTATTCATTTACAAAGAATCATCGATTTAGCTTTATAATTTATACATAGATTTAATGTGTCCAGACATCCAAGATGAAATCAATCATAGAGGTGATACATTTAGGATCACAAATAAAACGGTTTTTAATTTGTTTCTTCCAGCAACATAGATCTCAGACCAATTAGCACTCACTTCATCAGTAAAAAATATGTGATTTAAACTGCAAAGGATCGACATGTAATTATATCAAACTTTAGGGAGGTTATGTAATAAACTGTATAATATTTATTATCTACTCAAAATGGAAACGCGGGAATTTCTTAAATTAATGAGACTATAAGATCACACCAACAGTAAGTCGAATATCACATTATCATAGAACAATCAAAATATCATAGTACCCAACAAAAAAGTGCAAAAAGAATACCAAATTGGCAAGGCATTTCAGTATTTCATCTTATATTCCAAGTAATATATGTAAGATAAGAAGTTACAGTATATCGACAAAAACTTAACTAAAAATTTGGTTGTCTAACAGAATGCAAAAATTCTTCTCTTTCTCCTTTACTGGTTCAACACAGTCATCACTTGTAGAACTCGAAATCAGAGTCAGGTTTTTTCACATTGGATTTGTAACTCTTCTCGAAATCTTTTGGGAATATAACATAGCGATTTTTTCTTACTGCAAGCATACCTGTTTCTTGGCAAATAGCTGCGATCTGCACCAGTAAACACTGTAATTATGGTCAATTAGACTAACAGATGTATCGTCGATCATTGACAATGAACAATAAGATCGCTTCAAATATGGGGGATCGTGGCAGATATCAGAGGAAGAGGTCTCTAGCATATAAAATTGTAAAAAAGTAACTAGATTTCTCGCTCTGTGAATGTGAAAAAAGTGAGCAAAATCACTGACCTCAGCTGCATGGATTTTATATGGTCGAGACACATAGTCCTCTAAATCTAACTCATCACTTAAATTCATTTTAGCAGTGCAAACCTGCAAACAAGGCCCATTTTTTATCAACTATAATAACACAAAGAAACTACAGTTTACGGTGATAGAGAAGTTTAGGCATCTATGTCAATCTTGATGTAGATAACTTTTTTTCCATGGTTGCATAAACTCTTTTCTCCTTCACCAAGGAGGATTTTCCCTTTCTTCTTAGCTTCTTTCGTCGCAGTTTCTCCTCTTTTAAAGGCTAATTGGGTTGAGACTTCTTTTTGTGAGTGAGATGTGAGGACAGTTTAATATAAATGTTGTTTACTTAAGAACCAGCAAGCGCCAAATAGTAAATGATCTTCGAGATTTACCTGACGGACGAGCCTCTTCTGACATCTATCTGGCAAAGGGAACTCAATATTATGATCAAGTCTTCCCAGATGTAAGATGGCAGGGTCCAAAGTGTCAGCTCGGTTAGTTGCCATGAAAACCTTCGTATTAACTGTCTGGTCAAATCCATCCATCTGTAAAGACAAAGTACATTATAACTTAGAATGTTAATGGTATAGGATGCGATATGGATACTTTGAATAACCACTCTTTCATACACGCAGGCAATACTCGACATGTTGGCCAGAAAGTATATACGTGACTGAGCGCACAGGCATATGTTTCAACCTACAGTTGTCCTGATACAACAAAAAAAGCTTGCCTTGCCTGGCAAAAGAGTCTTCAGCATAATCAATTTTCCATACTTCTTCGGAGTGCCACCACCAAACATCTCTTAGCCAAAATTGTCTATTTCATGTACCTTTGAGAGGTTTTCTTTACCCTGCTGATATAGTCATCTAACAGGAATAATTGATAAAATTAAAGACAACTATAATAATATAGCATTTAAACATTTTTAGATTATTGTCAGTTATATTGGTAAAATAATATCACAGTTAGAATCTATCGCCTCCCAACCAAAAATAGTAGTCAGATAAAGTCTAAATAAAGGCTTTTACACAGAATTTTCAGATAGCCATCAAGAAATGCGATAATTTTTAGATATAAATCAAAAATAGAAGGAAAGGACTATTGCAATTTTTTTGAAGTTATTGCCTCCCACACAAAACGCAATACTATTATTTGCTGTTATAAGTATGTAAAGCTAAGCTTATCAAACTCCCTAAACTTAAACAATTATCCTCAAGCAAAAGTCTGACACTGCAAAAAATATGTTCTCAATATTGTGCTAATAATCCGTAACAAATGTAATCTATAACCTATATGCAGATAATCTCAAAACACAAATGCCGCAATACGTTATACAAACGCTAACTTAGCATAATGAGGGTAAGAGGCCAATCACATCACAACACTTTGTCTCGCCAAGTAGAGAGCAAAACAATCAAGCTTCCACAAAATCATAGGTTTCTAAATGTCACCATACTCGTTGCTTCAACACAATACCCTTTATCTCCTTATTTCTGCCTAAGTTGGGACGATTTTTGTTGTTCTTTCTTTTCTTTGGCCACTAATGATTTTTTTTCCTTTTTTCTTCCCCTTGTCACGGCTTTTATTTCCTTTCTTTTTTCTTTGTTCTTTTCCCTGACTTACGTTCTTTAGGCCGTATTTCAATCTTTTGAAGCGAATGACAACACTTGTGGTGAAAGCACCCGGTTACTCAACCAAAAAATATTTTACCTAAAGTGCTTTGAATACTCATGGCTCTAGTCACCGTTTTACGTGAATAACAACATTTGTGATGAAGTTACCCAATTACTAAGTGACCTAAACCAGCAGAGTAGATTTAGTCTTCCTTTTTCTTGCTATTCTTTCTTCTTCTTTTTTTCATGGTAAAAGAAATTTCTAAGGGGAAGGGCCTTTGAATTTTTCAAAATGATGCATGTCCCATGTTAGGCTTATAAGGATCAATTGGGTGGCGTTTTGGCAAACAAATATGATTTCACAAGAACTCCTATCATTGAGAGGAAAAGAGACATTCCAACTCTATTTCAAAGCAATTCAAAATGCATGAAATTATGCCTCAATTACTCCACATTTACACAAGCAACAATCACATAACACAAGTGCACATTAATGTCTCAATCTTATGCTTCCTAAATCACATTTATTCATCAAATTACCAACTATCATTCTCGATAAACTCAAAAAAAAAGTAGTAGTTTGATAATATAACAGAAGACAAATGAAAACTTGAAAAGGTGGCATTCTTTACATTTGAAATAATTTATTGGGTCCTTCAAATGAAAACTGGATGAGTACTTCCATGTTAATGGAACCAAGAGCCTAAAGCAAAATGCTAAAAAAACATTCCGACAATCAAATATGTCTCACAAAACTTGATATACCATAAAGAGCAAGACATATTGTTTATTTGAATGAGACTACACTGAAATACATATAAACAAAAAAGGACAAGAACAACCACAATAATAAATCAATTGAAAAACTACTGAAAAACCATCCAATAATACTTTCAAAAGAACAAACTTGCTAGATCTAAAGAAAAGTACCTTCGCACTATGGTGCAAATGATAAATATCAAGATTTCAAGATAACAATACACGCACATAAAAAGAAACATGTCCAATGAATGAAATGAAAAGTGGAAGCCAAGAAATTTTTTTACCACCATTATCACTTCGCAAAGACTTTTTACTTTCTTTAATCATTATCTATGTCATTGTTTTCAGAGCCCCAGCCTCCAGCACAGCTGTAGTATTCCTCCTTGTTGCCACCTCATACACATTTCCTTGGTAGCTACCATGCATGAAGACAAATAGATAAGTTTGCAATTCCTCAACCTAAACTACTGCATGTTCATAAGAGGAATTATTATGTTATGTGTCATTCAGTCATTGGGAAATTTTGAATAAATAAATCACAAATTTACTTCTAAAGCCTTGATGATTCCCTCACGCTCTAACGCCTTCTGCAACCATTCCTCCAAACTTCCCTTATAGAAGTCCACAAGCTTACTCACCTATTTAGTCCAAAAATATTCAAATAGAAACCAATTGTCAAATGCATAGATATGGCAACATGTCTGCATGTAAAAGACAAACCACCAATGCAATGCTTAAAAAAGATAAGTTAGAAGGCCATCATATAACTAAGAAGAATATGAAATACGCACACACCATACAACAGACAAACAAAAGAAAGTGAGAGACTTTTAAACAAAACCTTTGAGTTTTGTTATGCTTTGTTATGATGATCGCCATACTTTAGACTAAATCACAAAATAGGTCAGGTCAAACCTTACTCAAGCAATTATATCATAAAGTCACCACTACAAGTATATACCCACACGCAAAGTATGATTCACAAAGAAAATGGACATGCAGTTAGTTATTTTCTAAAAGCACATACGCTTCATCTTATTACATTTTTAATAATCATTTTCTAACAACTACTTTTGATGCTGAAAGCGAAGCCTGAATTTTGAAGGCAAATTTGAAGTTCCAAATCATAACAATTCTAAATATCAGAGTGGACCTACCATTAGGAAAGTAAGCAAGGCTTACCAAATGTGGATTAAGAAAACAATTAAGAAGAGATCCATTTCTTAATATTGGATTGGGTATCCACATTAAAGATACAACTGCATTCTATTTATAGCACAAAGTCTTAACTCGAGAGAAATGTTTGCTACCATTCAATCAATTTGATAAAGTAAATTGGAATTTTAGTGAAAAGAAAATTTTATCTTCATACATTGTTATTATTTTTCATCTTCATTTATATCTCAACATACCTGATTCAAAAGTTCCATGAGAATTCGCTGAACCTCTTGACCAGCTCCAGTTTGAGCATCAAATCTAGCGGTAGCAATTGTATCTACCTCTTCAATGAAAATATTTGCAGGTGCATTTTCTTTTGCAAGCCGAAAAACATCACAAACCATTCGCGGACCGAAAAATACAACTTCACCTTTGATCGATTTTTCCGGATGTTTGTCCTGAGCACACAATGATGTCTAACCGGTTGATAACGCTCTCAACCAGTGCATCAGGCTAATGAGCGTGTCAGAGGACCCGAAATTTCATATACCCTTGTAAACAAAATAAGTCTCATGATGAATAGAAAGTGAAAGTAAAAAAGGAAAATTCGCTGCAATAATTTTGATCTTCATGGTTTCTTCTGCAGGGAACATACCAAACAGAAGACTCGCAGGAACGGTCATCAGACATGTTCCTGCTGAGGAGTTGGCTGTGAAGGAGCCGTCTATGAAGCCGTTGCTGGTGTCGAGGCGACAAGGAGGCCTCGGCTTTGTGCTGACTGGACCACAATTGCAAACTGGGTCGCTGCGAGAGCCGCAGCCTCCTGTTCCAGCTGAGGATGGTTAGAAACACAGATGACAGAAGCTGGTTTATATCTGTGGCAAAGTCTTGGGGTGTTCTTTTCTTGGATGAAAATAATGCATAATCAAGAGGTAAAGAGGTGGAATTGTTATCGGGTGATATACCTGTCTTTGCCTTCTGCGTTGCAAGATACTGATGGCCCAGATCATGATGTAGCAAGGCAAGAGGAAGCCAATAGCTCGAAGCAAGAAAAGCTGTAGTATTATCGAGTACTAAGCATAATTCACAATCATACTAACCATGGTGGAGAGAGTTTAACACTATAATGTAAATAACATAATTAGTTCATATGAACTTACGGAGAAGAAAGTCGATGCATCTTCCTCTCCTTCTCCATCTCCATCATCAGTAATGGACAGAGCATGCCTCAGTAGCAGAAAAGCCATTAACTGTCAATTAAAACACCAAAAGTTAGATGTCTTATTGAATGGGGTTTCTGGAGCAATAGTTCAGAAAATATTCACAGGAACAGTTACTATAAGATTCAAACATAAGTCAACTTCTCCAATGATCACTCAGAATAACTCAAACCTCAAAGGATGATCCATTTAGAGTGTATGGTGAAAATTGCAGTAGTGAAAGATCTAAATCCAACTTTCAGGTTACATACATGTCTCTGAATTATTTGGTTCCATGAGCACTACAACTCTATATCAACTGGTTCAAATTCTAATGTCTGGCAAGCACTCAGTGAAATAGAGTGATGGTGGAGGCTCAAAGAGGAAAGCCTTGAAGCAACAGTTTCATGGCCAAAATCCACAATGTTGTGGCCAGCATGTTTATATCAATTCGATTTCCCAGGGGAAGGATAAAAGCATATCTTTGCCATTGTATCAGAAGAGACTTAGAAGAACATTTTCGTTCGATATCATTTTCTTCTTGAAACTCCCAATCATATACACAGTAATCACCAGCAGATGATGAATGGCAACAATGAATTTGCAGTAGTAAAGGCTTACAATTAGAGCAGCTGAACGGCAAAACGCAGCACCACTGCTATTAGTACCATTATACTCATCATAATCAGCTTCAAACAACTAACGTTCAGCCTCAGCAATTGCCAGGAGATGGGGATCATGCATATCCAGTGGCGTGCCCGAAATTTGCCACACTCCCCTGGAAACAAAATTGAAGAAACTAAATGACAACAAGATTCGTAGTGATGGTCACAGGATCTTCGACGTTAACATAAAAATGAAGAAGAACAAGGTTTCTTCTTTTAAAATTGTTACTGCAGCTGTCTGTATCTCATTATCAAGCAAGAAAAAGTTGCTAGAATATCAAAATTCCACATGCATGAGTTTGACACATTAAAACAAAAATCTACCCAATATCAATGGTAGTCTCATTAGATGGAGGACCGAAAAACATCACAAAATCGAAAATATTTGCAGGTGAATTATTCAATACAACTTCAACAACATGGCTCTGATACCATATAGCCATGACCGAAAAATAATTTGTCTTTACCTTTAACATTTATGATTTTTATTTGACGGAATAGAGCCTATTAAAGTTATCCACATCTGCGCATATGTGATGCTTAAATGGATAGTTTCAATGATTCTATTTTATTATATATAGATAGACAATCATAAGTGGAAAGCTATGATCACATATTAAAGTGCAATTTAGTAATTGAGATTTAATTTTGATCATTATGTTAAATTGAAAATTAAAAAATTTTAAAGCACAATAATATAAAACTCTTTAAAAGAATTATCTTTGGGTTATTTATAAGTTTATAGAAGTACTTATAAATACGTTACAACACTTTTCACATTAATAAAAAAAAATAAATGAATAATAATTTAATTTAAAAATAATTTATTCTTATCAATTGGGCAAACAAATATCGATAGCAAATTCAAAACTAGTAAAGTTAAAATCTGGTTACTAATAAGAGATCTGATAATGAAGTTAGGAATATATACATATATATATGTATATATATAATTATTATTATTATTATTATTAGATTAGATATATATAAAGAAAAGAGAAATACAATGATTCCACTATCATCGTTTTCCCCCAAACATAAACATCAAAAAGAGGGAAGGACAACACAGTTTCACAAACAGAGAGAGAGAGGGCCAGAATTTTATCAAAGAGCCCTCTCAAATTCAAAACACAAATTAAAAAATTGTGAATCCATAGGAGTGTTATTGTTGTCGATCCATTAACATTGTCCTATGGTTCACAAAGTTTTGGTATTTGATGCGCCGATCGAATGCCCGCACAGTAAACCCTAGTTTGGAGGCAAAGAAAGATATGGATCGGATTAAGCTTCCATTTCGATCGACCCGGCCCGGTTTTCGATCTCCCAATAGCAAACACTCAAACCCCAGATCAAGGTTTTGTTTAAGCACTTCATTCTCCGTGGCCCTTGTGTTATTTTGCTACATTCTGTTCTTTGGGGATAAGAATCAGGAGAGCAAGAGGTATGGTGTGGTGATTGATGGGGGGAGCACGGGTACTAGAATCCATGTGTTCAAGTACGAGGTTAGGAATGGGAGCTTGGTTCTGGATTTTTCCGAGAAAGGATTGGTGTCCATGAGGGTGAATCCGGGATTGTCAGCTTACGCCGAGGAGCCAGAGAAGGCTGGTGCTGCCGTGGCAGAGCTAATGGAGTTTGCAAAGAGGAATATTCCGAGGGAGAAATGGGCGTACACCGAAGTTCGCTTGATGGCGACTGCGGGTATGAGGTTGTTGAAGCACGGGTATCAAGAGAGGATCTTGAATGCCTGCCGCAAGATATTGAAGGCGTCTGGATTTAAGTTTCATGATGATTGGGCCGCTGTTATTTCAGGTACGGAAAAATATGATGTGGTTATGTTGTCTGTTATTTGTCTCCTACTTTACTAACCACGTTCTATGACTTTGTTGTTCTAATCTGATTCTTGGGCAATGTGTTTCTTGATGATTCAATTGAATCAGAAAGAATTATTGCCCGCTAGCAACTTATTGCAGCTTTTCAGGAACATTAGTGAATCTTCTTGTAGGTAGAATGTTTTGAACTGTCTGGCATCATGTTCCTCACGTGCTACTTCTGGAAGAGTTTCAATTTCAGAATAGAAGGGTTTCATATTGTGCATAACGTGTGAAGTGCGCTTAGTGTTTGTAAGCTGTTAAGTTCCCTTGTTGGTGGTATTTTATACGTGAAATGGAGCTTTAAGTTGTACATGTTACGGCCTTTCCATATTGACGGCCTTTTGTGCATTTTATGTAGTTGGCAAAGTTGTAAGTTCGCTCATTTAAGTCGTTGGAAGAATTAACTTTTCCAGTTGCCTATGTTTGGTAGACCACTTTTGGGGGTATGAGGAAATTTTCTGTTCCCTCCAGGCTAGGATATTTATAATAATAAAGATATATAGCAGTTTGAGCTATTAAGCCTGTTTTAAGTTCTATACTTTTAGCTCACATACTTTTGATGATTCTAAAGTCTTCAACTTTTTCAGGGTCTGATGAAGGCTTGTATGCCTGGGTTGTGGCTAATTATGCTCTCGGAACTCTTGGAGCAGAACCAGCACAAACAACAGGAATTATTGAACTTGGTGGTGCTTCAGCTCAGGTTCTTCCCGTGATTGTTTGTGTAGTTTATTGGACAAGATTTCACAGTAAAGAGCCATGAATAATGTCTTTGCTTCATGGGTTATTTTATACTTTTCTGAAAATGAACTAGTAAACATCTTAAGTGAGTTATGATGCAGCGATGTCTTGAACTTTTCATTTTTTGTTTGTATATTCTCATTGTTAATCTGATTTTACAACGCAGGTTACATTTGTCTCAAATGAACCCATGCCCCCTGAGTTCTCTCGGAAAGTTAAATTTGGGAATTTTACTTACAATCTATACAGTCACAGCTTGCTTCACTTTGGCCAGGTAAGCTTTCTTTTCGCAACTTTACTGAAGTAGTGTCAGTGGTGATAGCATGTGTGCTTTGGCCTATGGAGTTTTAAATGTATCTCAGACTCATATTTGTGGATTCCTCCAAATATAGACTGCCACTTGTTTAAAAATCTGTATACATCTTCACTATTCATTAGATGGGTCAATATCGTAAATTCTCTAATCAGAACACACTTTACTATAAGTTATGCATTTGGATGGGTAACTGAGGAACACATTTTTTCACATCACCAAATTAATCTGGAGTATGTGCAGCCTCTTCTTCTCAGCAAACTTGATAGCTGTTGTTCTTTTGCATATGTTTAGGTTTTAACCAATATTATCTGATAACAAAAATTCTGAACAGATGCTTTCTGCTGGTTTGTATAAACTTTCATCCACAGATATTTTGGTTACCTGGGAGGCTGGGACTTTATATGTAACGCACTTTAACAAACATGTGGATTTTCTGGTGTGACTATAATGTGTAATACTTGATAGCGACCTATAATGTATTTTAAATATTAATTATCAGGTCTGTTGCCTTTCCAGCCGTTTTCTTATGTTCTGGTGTTCATGTTTATATCTTGGCAGAATGTTGCATTTGACTTGCTGAAAGAATCTCTTGTTTCAGGAGGCCAAGAATTGGGTACGTCAAGCTAAGTGTTGTTTTGTTTGCTGGTTGAGTTTGCATGGCTTTTACTTTTTTGGTGAATTACTGCGACCAAAGTTGCATCATTTCATTTAAATTCATAATGCAACTTCATTATGATAAAGGTACATTCGCTCTTCGATATGGTATATAGTCTTAAGAAATTTTATATGGTCTAGATTGTGTCTAGCTCAACATTTGAGACAGTTCTAAACCCATGGGCTTCACTTAGTTTGCTTATTGTAGGCAAAATAAGCAGAGTGATACCATGTTTTTTGAATTTTCTACACATACTGGAGCAGAGACACAAAATTTCAGTTATGATTCAAAATCATTCCATTTGCTTTTTCTTGCAGTCTCCGTCATCATTGTGTGTCCTCTTGTACACGTATAGAAATGTTTTTCCAAGTGCATACCTTTTCCTTTTTATCATAAATAGTGATTGGAATTTTATCCCTGTTCATTTATGATGGTTACAATTGATAGTTTGCTGCATATACTTTCTGTTAGGGGCTCTGGACACTAGAATGCTGTAGTTTTCAGAGTTATAAATTTGTATATTTGATAATGCAGCTACTGAATCCATCCGGAGAGAGAAGCTAATGGATCCTTGTACTCCTAGAGGATATGCCCCTAATAAGGACACATTGAAACTCTCTCCTACTTCATTGATTGAAAAGAACAGATACCTATCTACTTTGCTTGCCAGCGGTAATTTCTCAGAATGCAGATCTGCAGCTTTAAAACTATTGCAGAAAGACCAAGGTATTTTCCTTGATTTCTTCAGATGTTTCATTGTGTGTTATCTCAGTCATGAATTGGGTCATTATTGACCATTATGATTGATAGCATTCATCTTTTCATGTGAAATGCAGATAGATGCTCTTACCCGACCTGCTACATAGGGTCAACATTTATACCAAAGCTCAAAGGGAAGTTTCTGGCAACCGAGAACTTTTTTCACACTTCTAAGGTGAAATCTGACTTTGCATCTTCAAATTGAAATTAATTTCTGCCAGTCCTTTTTTTCCCTGCCTCTTATCTCTTATTGAAATTTCCTTTTTCTCTTCTATGGCATAGTTCTTTGGTCTGGACCAAAGAGCTTTTCTTTCTGATCTGGTGGTTTCTGGGCAACAATTTTGTGCTGAGGACTGGTCAAAGTTGGCACAGAAATACAATTCTCTTGAGGAAGAGGACCTTCTTCGCTATTGCTTCTCTTCAGCATATATAGTTGCAATGCTTCATGATAGTCTTGGAATTGCTTTGGATGATCAGAGGTATAACTTAATAGCCCAAACAAGAAACGTTTTTTTTTTTCCTTCCCTATTTTGTGTGTTTTTTCGACTTTAAGATTTAGATTCATATAAGGTGAGCTATAACTTGGTGGCTAACACCCTGATTATCAGGGTACATAATCTTCGAACTTCATCTAAAATATATGGTGCCTTCCCCTACTAATGAAATAGAAAAAGGTATAGAAAGGGGATTGGGAAGATATTGAAGGATAGGTTATTCATAGAGATGGCAATGGTGCAGGTGCAGCAGGTCCGACATGCAGTCCGCCACAAACTAGCTGAACAGGCAGCCATTTCGGCTCCATAAATAAACGGATTACAACTTGGTCATGGTCTTTCTGAACCAAATTGGGTTGGGGTGGGTTATGTGTCTTAGCCTATCAGACCAAAGATATAAACCATAAATTAACACATATACAAGTGTTCTATCTAGTTGTGTATATTTGTATATTACATTCACCCTCACACATCAGATCCAAGTTAACACAGAACTAAAATGCAGAATGAAAAATTAGTAAATAGTTACTACCATCAATATACTCCAAAAGTAAAAGATTATGTCAAGAAATATAATCTCTTAAGAAAAGAAAGCATGCATATTAATGTGTAAACAATGGATGGTTTGACAATAGTATCCTTTAGCCATGGTTACAAGGGATCACGATGATACCTTAAAATATATTTTGTTTGGTAAAAAGTGGGTATTGGGTTGGCAAGGGGGAGCCAGGCAATTCTCAGATCCTACTTGTTAACTAGGCAGG
Source organism: Sesamum indicum (assembly GCF_026168435.1). Taxonomy (NCBI): domain Eukaryota; kingdom Viridiplantae; phylum Streptophyta; class Magnoliopsida; order Lamiales; family Pedaliaceae; genus Sesamum; species Sesamum indicum. Next base: position 2,409,315 of record NC_142660.1, on the reverse strand, counting down.
TGTCATGCAAGTTCTATGCTCCATTGTGATCCAGTTTCTTTAACTCATTTCATCATTTGAATGATCATTGGGCAGGATTGGATATGCTAATCAAGTGCACGATATCCCACTCGACTGGGCACTAGGAGCATTCATCCTGCAGAGTGCAGCTGAATTGGATGCTAGTTCTGACTGGATGGCGACTGTAATAGGGGGTAAATCCTCACCATTGCCACTTCTATTTGGAATCTTCATCTTGTTAATACTTGTATCATGGCTTGTGTCGAAATGGAGAAAGCCTCAGCTAAAGACTATTTATGATCTAGAGAAAGGGAAGTATATAGTTACACGCGTTGGTAGATACTCGTAGGTTATAGGAGAGTTCAACTGAGCGCCTGATTGCGCCACACTGCACTTGCTGAATTTTGGCCCGTCGACAATGCTCTGTTCAAGATGAAGAGAGAGGATTCGGACCATCCTGCCGCCTATTGGACAAGTTCCGGCCGAAAATATCGAAGCAAAGTGAGATAATTGTTGATGTAGTTCTTGTGTCCATAGTATAGAGAGTTGTAAGGATCTTGTTTAAAATTTAATCCATAGAATTATAGAAGGGAGCTCTCTGTGATAGCGAGTTTGGTTCCCTGAATAGTGTTGGATCATTTTAGGTGTCAAATTCTTGTATTGTTTCTAGTAACGTACTTTGCTGATTATATATTTTTTTTCCATCAATGTATAATTTTTATGTCATACTCTTCAATTTCTTTTCCTTGCATTGCTCTTTGACGATTCTTGAATTCCTTGCATGTCAAACTGTAGCCGTCGGATGCGAATCCTTGCACCCCCTTCTTCACTCAACTGCAGGATAAAAATTTATTTTCGTCCCTAATATTTTAGCTCAATTTTAAAATTAATTTTATTTTCTTAGTTGACTTTGAATTAGTCGTTCCAATGAATTATCAACATTAATTTCCAATGAGATATAAATGTATTAATAAATTGAATAATTTATTAACTTAAATTTAAATGGGCGCACATATATCTACCAACCATCGACAAAAATGTTAATTTATATTAATTAAATTAAGATGAATTTTATAAAAAATTAAAGGAGAGTAATTTTGTAAAATTATATAACTTAACCTGGAAATTAATTTCGAATAAATTAATTTGAAATCAATTAAAATATAGAAATAATTTTAAAATTGAATTGATAAGTTAGGAAAGAAAATAAATTCTATCTGGAAACTGTAGGACAAACCCCCCATAGTCTGTGGGTAGACATACAAATTGCACCCCTATATACTCTTTTATTATTGTCTGCCTAGTAGACTTCGGCAACCTTTGATTTTGTCTCATATATTTGTTTGTAAACACAAATTCCAATTATTTTTATTCTTTTATTGATTAATATTTCTAATAATAATTAATCAAAAATACTTACACCACTCTTTTTAAATATTTGATATAATTACACATAAACCCTCTATAATTTAAGAAATTATATCTAATATCTCTGATGTTTGTTTCCCATTCTAACAAATACTTGTCAAAATTCATTAAATTTAGTGATATTAACAAGCAAATTGAATGAAAATTATTTGAGATTGATTTACTGCAGGTCAAATAATTTTGTTTACCCAAACTACCCTTATAAGTATAAAGTATAACTCCTCGTGTGGGCTGGTGTGTGCATACGTAGAGACAGTATCAAACTATTCTTATAATGGTGAAATATACATTTCCATATACACTAACGTGTGAAGACATATAAGAACAAGATTTATTTAATATGAAATAAGTTAGTAATAAAACAATTAGAGAAAACTATGCATTTTCAATTATTTTTATTTGTTAATACCAATAAATTTAATAAAGTTTGAATAATGTAGGAATTTATTTATTAGAAAAAAAATATTAAGAGTATTGGATATATAATTATACAAAATTTTAGAAGACGACAGAAATATATCATCCCTAATAATAAAACAAACAAAAATTTTTCCTACACTGAATATAAAATATTAAACAATATTAATTATACCGTATCAATATATTATAAATTTGAAATTTAAATCAATGGTGGCATTCTTGATGTTTTCATCCAATTTTTTACAAAAACAAGGACAGACACACACTGCTCAAATATATATATATATATATATAATATTCAAGAAATAATGTGGGATTAGAGCGTTTGAGCAACAAAAGTGTGGGAATTGATAACATTGTCCATATAACGTTAAATTCCAAACTGTTGAGACCTCGCTCCGTACAAAACGTCTCACCTCATTCAAATACGAAATCACTCTTCACCAACATCAATCTACGTGTATTGGAGTGTGATTAAGGTTAAGTTTGATGTTTTATAAATAATTAAGTGTTCGGATCTCATAAATTGTTTAAATATTTCTTTTATTTTATACAAATATATTTTATATGAATTATTGTAATTTATTTATTGTTTATAAAGATTAATATATATATATATGTATACGATGACAATGTAACTACGTATGATTTATGCGTATACGTATGACCCCAGCGTATGTATTCTTGGCGAGAAGGAAACAAGTTTAATTTTAATTTAATATTGGGAAAGGAAAAGAGGGGGGAGGGATTCCTGATGAATAGAGTAAAAATTGGGAGCTAAGTCAAATATTAGCCAAAAGTCACCCAAATAGCCAAAGACAACGCCGCGTGAACGCTCTTTACAATCCCATTCCCCTAATATTTATTGACCTTTAGATTTTTCTTGGCTGCCCAACGACTTCGCGATTTGTTTTCCATTTCTCATTTTGATTACTTTGTTCGTCATTCAGGTACTTGTGTTTCTTTTTCTGTTTTTTGTTTTTTTTTTTTTTTTAAATTTTTGGGTCTTTATATGTTTGTTGTATTCTTCTCTTTTCTTTTTGTTCAAATTCGAATTGAGTTCTTCTTGTTTAGTTATTGACTTCTGGATTGCTAGGATAAAGAAATTCTCTGATCCCGCTGCGTATGCCAGCGTGATCAGTGGATTTCTTTCATTTTTTTTAAGGTTTTTATTTTTTTTTGTTTAGGATACGCTCGATTCTCAATTAATTTTTTTTAGGGATTAGAGTTTTAAGTTTTTGTCTGAAAGGGTGTGGTGTTTTGGAACGTTAGGTTAGGGGAAGCGGATTTCTATGCTTACTTGAAATGGGTTTTTTGTTTTAGTTTCGAGATATTTCTCCCAGGTGGTTTCGGTGAATGTACATGTTAAAAGATCAACACTTTGTAAGTGGAGAAGAAATGAGTGTTGATTAGATTGTAATTCCTGTGTCAACTTTTTTTTTTTTTTTTTTTTTTTAAATATAACGGTTTTAATCTTGTGATTTTGAGGGATTTATATTGATATGGTGTTTCAGGAAATTCTTGGTGGTTTATTGTTGCTTGAGGTGGTGGTGATCTAAACAAGGTTTTTAAATGGGTGAAAATTTGGTGGTCAACGTGAACCAGCTGCCCAAGTCTGAGGCGGGTGAGCCCAGCCAGCAGGTTCCTCTGGCTGTAGGATGTGGGCCAAACGGAAAGAAGCCTGAAATGGTAGGGTCGTCATCATCAATGGCATCGGAAGATGATAAAGTGGTGGTGATAGTGGATAATGAGGTGGCAGATGAGGAGGCGCCGCTGATAGGGATGGGGGAGTGCCGTATTTGCCAGGAGGAGGATTCTCTTACCAATTTAGAGAGTCCTTGTGCTTGCAGTGGGAGTCTTAAGGTAAATGCTTATATTGATACATCGTACTAGGGTGGTTAATGTTATCTGTGTTATCTTATATTGCTGATGAATAAAGAAAGGGATTTTATTAGGTATTAAGGGCAAAGATGGTCTGATCTTAAACATTAAAACAAAAGAATTATGTGTGTCTGGAAGGGTGTGATCTTATAGATATGTCTGAATTGTAGAATTCATGCTGATAGGAACTTGGAAGCAAACTCGGCGAAAAATTCTGTGCAGAATGCTTAACAAAAGTTCCTTGAAAATCCTTTGATTTAATGGGCTTTATCTGAGAATGGATCAACATGGTCTCCTTTCGTACTGTGTTGATGTGTTTGAAAGCTTTTCTCTCCCAATCTTTTGCTCATAATCTTGTGCAACTGCATGCAATATTTAGGTTATCCTTTTGCCAGTCTCAAATATGGAAGAACTTTTCCTCCCACCTGACATTTTCTCGTCAGGGTATTCATTTGTTTAAATGGTCTGGTTTATTATTTTTCTGAGACCTTTTCTGTCACAGTATGCTCACAGGAAATGCGTTCAGTACTGGTGCAATGAGAAGGGAGACATTACTTGTGAGATTTGTCATCAGGCATGTACATTACTCCTTATACCTTTGCCTATGTGCTAATGTTGTATTAGTGCCACCAAGGTTAAATAAGATAATTCAAAAATTGATCATTGGAGAAGTTGATTTATGTCCCCATTTTACTTAAATGTCTATTTTGGCCACTTACGACAAGTGTTGATGCTTTCTAAATTCGAAATGTTCTCTCATAGGAAACTTTCTAGGTTTTCCAATTACAGGAAAAATTGATCATTAGAATTTTTCTTTACGATCAATTTACTAGTCATGGAACTGGTTGATACCAGGACAATTTTCAGCAGACCTAGTTATTAGAAGTGGTCTTTTTGTTGATAAATTATCAGTCATGGCAATCTGAATATTCTGATACAGTTTGCAGAAAAAAGTTAACATTTGGAAGGTTATTTATTATAAACGTATAGATCATGAAAACCTGAAAATAGACATCCGGCTGTCTTGGATATGTTGAAAATTAAAATCTTATGTTCTCATATGAAATAATGGAAGTTCCACTCCATATATTGCATCTTGTTTACTTGTTTTTCCCTGTGCTATTGGTGCATATCCTTACAAATTGCCTTAAAAATACTAGGTGTACTAAAATCACCGTCTACCTTTTTTGATAATTTGAATCTCCAAGTTATGGCGCATGAATGTGAATCAGGGCAGAAGGTTATGGTTAGACCTGCGGCAGGGAAATAATTATCATAGGGAAATAGTGGTCTGTTGTAACTAGGTTTTATAATCAGGTAGAGAGTAGTCAACTGACTCAACTTCTTTGACAATTCACAAGATACTTTCACAGTTGAAGCATATGATACAATAGATTTTTCAATATTAGAAGTCATTTTGTTTTATTTATACTGCTGATATTATAGTCTATCAGTACGATGACACATTCTTTACTTTGTTGTGCAGTCATATCAACCTGGTTATACAGCTCCTCCACGTCCTCCATCTGATGAGACTACCATTGATATTGGGTAGATTTTTGTTTTAATGTGTCAAACTCATGCATGTGGAATTTTAATTCTTGCAACTTTTTCTTGCTTGATAATGAGATACAGAACAGCTGCAGTAGCAATTTTAAAAGAAGAAACCTTGTTCTTCATTTTTATGTTAACGTCGAAGATCCTGTGACCATCACTAAGGATCTTGTTGTCATTTAGTTTCTTCAATTTTGTTTCCAGGGGAGTGTGGCAAATTTCGGGCACGCCACTGGATATGCATGATCCCCGTCTCCTGGCAATTGCTGAGGCTGAACGTCAGTTGTTTGAAGCTGATTACGATGAGTATAATGGTACTAACAGCAGTGGTGCTGCGTTTTGCCGTTCAGCTGCTCTAATTGTAAGCCTTTACCATTGCAAATTCATTATTGCCATTCGTCATTTTCTGGTGACTACTGTGTACATGATTGAGAGTTTCAAGAAGAAAATGATGTTGAATGAAAATGTTCTTTTAGGTCTCTTCTGATACAATGGCAAAGATATCCTTTTATCCTTCCCCTGGGAAATCGAATTGATATAAAAATGCTGGCCGCAACATGGTGGATTTTTGCCATGAGACTGTTGCTTCAAGGCTTTCCTCTTTTGAGCCTCCACCATCACTCTATTTCACTGAGTGCTTGCCATACATTAGAATTTGAAGCAGTTGATATAGAGTTGTAGTGCTCATGGAACCAAATGATTCAGGGACCTGTATATAACCTGAAAGTTGGATTTAGATCTTTCACTACTGCAATTTTCACCATACACTCTAATAATGCTTCATCCTTTGAGGTTTGAGTTATTATGAGCGATCATTGGAGAAGTTGACTTATGTTTGAATCTTATAGTAACTGTTCCTGTGAAAATTTTCTGAACTATTGCTCTAGAAACCCCATTCAATAAGACATGTAACTTTTGGTGTTTTAATTGACAGTTAATGGCTCTTCTGCTACTGAGGCATGCTCTGTCCATTACTGATGATGGAGATGGAGAAGGAGAGGAAGATGCATCGACTTTCTTCTCCGTAAGTTCATATGAACTAATTATGTTATTTACATTCTACTGTTAAACTCTCTCCACCATGGTTAGTATGATTGTGAATTATGCTGAGTACTCGATAATACTGCAGCTCTTCTTGCTTCGAGCTGTTGGCTTCCTCTTGCCTTGCTACATCATGATCTGGGCCATCAGTATCTTGCAACGCAGAAGGCAAAGACAGGTATATCACCCGATAACAATTCCACCTCTTTACCTCTTGATTATGCATTATTTTCATCCAAGAAAAGAACACCCCAAGACTTTGCCACAGATATAAACCAGCTTCTGTCATCTGTGTTTCTAACCATCCTCAGCTGGAACAGGAGGCTGCGGCTCTCGCAGCGACCCAGTTTGCAATTGTGGTCCAGTCAGCACAAAGCCGAGGCCTCCTTGTCGCCTCGACACCAGCAACGGCTTCACAGACGGCTCCTTCACAGCCAACTCCTCAGCAGGAACATGTCTGATGACCGTTCCTGCGAGTCTTCTGTTTGGTATGTCCCCTGCAGAAGAAACCATGAAGATCAAAATTATTGCAGTGAATTTTCCTTTTTTACTTTCACTTTCTATTCATCATGAGACTTATTTTGTTTACATGTGTATATGAAATTTCGGGTCCTCTGACACGCTCATTAGCCTGATGCACTGGTTGAGAGCGTTATCAACCGGTTAGACATCGTTGTGTGCTCAGGACAAACATCCGGAAAAATCGATCAAAAGTGTACTTATTTTTTATGTCCTCCGTTCATGTATAACTGAGTATTACTGATTGATTCACTATTTTTAATTAATTTAGTGAGACAGTAGTTAATGAAGAGTCTGTTATATATCAGCAAAGGCTCTTGAGTTCAAGAATGAGATTAATGTTTCTTACTACTTCATTTGTTTGTTTGTTCATCTGCTTTTTCCTATCCTACTTGTCTGATGTTAAAGTTTTTCAATTCTGGGCAAGTGTTAAAATTGCACTAACACCAAACATTTTACATTTGGAATGTAAGAACTGAACATGTTATTTTTGGACTAATAATTTCAATTAACCTCAAATCTCTCCTCTCTTTCTTTTCATCACAGTTTAGTAACTCAATTTTAAATGCACCCTAACAGTCTCTCAAACTCTAATCTAAATATATGTCTGTAAAATTCTTGACAATTAAATCTAATGGAATTTAAATAACAATGGATGAAATATTCCACTAATAACGGAAAAACCAGGAAAAGCCCAAATTCCTATATTAGTTTTGCATAAAATATTGTTACATCACAATCATAAATTTTTTTTGTATGAAAAAATACTAAAAATATTAAAAAAAGAATCATAAAATCATGTAAAGAAAATGGCTTTCTCCACAAAATAAAATATAAAATTAGATGCAATAAAGGGAAAAAAAAAGTTTTAATTATCATTGTAACGACATCACATCATTTACCAATACGAGTTCTGTATTGATAATTTTGGTCTCATTTACACTGTGATAGATATCGTTTTTGGTCCTGTAACTATAAATTGTTAGGAGCAAAATTGTCAATACATGATTAAATTTGCCAAAAAAGAACCAAATGTGAGATGTTCAAAATTAAAATCGTCAAAAAAGAAATAAATGTGTAAATAGAGTAAATTATAAAATTAAATATACTAACAGGAGATGTGATTTTGCCTTTAAATAATGTAAGATTTTTGTCGTATTAGTAATGTGTTGGTGTTGATTATTTTAATGCAAAGTGGGTTGTAGTATATTAATGGTAAGTATTAATAGCAATATTAATAATTTTCTTAATTGATTATAACATATAATTCTCCACCCCCATATATATATATATTTGTGGTATGATTACTTTTATTTTAATTTAAATGAATTTTATGTTAAAATTATTTTTAATTGAAAATTCACCTCATGTAACCATATATTTTTAATAGAATCAAAATTACTTTCACATAATTAATTTTTTAAATATAATTTAAATTATAATTATATTAATCCGCACATATTTTATAAGAATAATTAACATATTTACTCTTATTATATTGTTTATATAGTGGGGTCAAATTAGTAATTTAATTTTCAAGATATAAAAAATCTCATATTTCTTACAACAATCTATTCTATTTATTATTTATTATTTATAATATTTGAAGGACGTCTTTGACCTTAGTGGTTAAATTTTGACCAAAATTCTAATTTTCTATAATTTGCATTATTAAATTATCTAGAAAAAATTTAATTAGTTGGTTTAATTTTAGCAGGAATTAATTTCTTTTAAAAAATCAATTAATGACAAACTAAATCCCTAAAATTTTGCATGGAAAAATATAACTTTCAGGAGGAATTTTAATTTCTTCTTTTTTAAAAAGTTCAGTTACTAAACTAAATTCCTATAATTTTGTATGAAAAAATTAAATTGATTGGTTTAATTTTAGCAGGAATGTTAATTTCTTCCATTTAAAAACGTTCAATTACCAAATTTAAATCCAAAAATTTTGCATAAAAATAAGAAAACCCTCATGAAAATATTTAAAGAACACCAAACATAAGCAATAATTAATGAAATATGCAGCAAATGCAACCTCTTCCTGATTGTATTTAATTCATTAATGAAGGTTGTATTTTGGGATGCATACTTTTTTTATAGGATAAATAGCAATTTATCCCCCTGCGATATTGAAATTGAGCACATTACTCCCCTATGAAAAAAAAAAATAGCAATTTATCCCAATGAGCACATTACTCCCCTATGAAAAAAAAAATAAAATAGCAATTTATCCCTCTATACTTTTTAAATGAAGCAATTTACCTCCTTATACAGGAAGGTAAATTGCTTCATTTTAAAAATCATAATGGGGTAAATTGTTGTATTTTAAAAAATATAAGGAGGTAAATCGCTATTTGTATTTCCATAAGGAGGTAATTTTCTCATTTACAATAGGACAAGGGAGTTGCTTGCATTTTTTGCCCGTTTTTATAATATAATAGAAAATTGATTTTGTATATGAAAAACATCTTCTTATTTCTCCATCATCTAATTTTTCAATTTGCATATACACTCTTTATTTTTTGGCTTTTTTTAACAAACACAAAGATATTTCTCATTGTTTTTAATATAAATTTATTTATTTTATTTTATTTATTTCTCTTAAAGACATCTATTATGTAATTATTGTAACTTTTATCTTTTTACTATATAGAGGGAATGAGACATTTATTGACTGATGTTATTTATTAAAATACTTATTATAATTTATTAGTTGATATTTTGTTATTTCTAATCTTTTAGAATTTTGATTTTTTATTGTTTAAAATTATGGTAATTGGTTGTTTCATATTTATGAAGAACATTAAGTATTATTTTTCTTAATTTTTGTTTAATTTATATTTATTAGTTTTTTTTATAAATTCGTGAAATTTCTTATGTTCGAATTTGTTTTCGTTGATTCTTATTTTTTTATTATTAATTTTTGTTTCATGAGATCATGAAAGATCGAAACCTTTGTCATTGATTTTTGTTTCATAAGTTCATGAAATTAATGATTTTTGTGTTAATTATAATTATTTTTTTAATTTATATTTATTATTTTTTAAGAGCTCATAAAATTTCTTATGTTCGAATTATTGGTTTTTATTATCAATTTTCATTTACGCGATCATGAAAGATCAATTTGTTTTTCATTGCTTTTTCTTACATTCTTTATTATCCAATTTTATTTCACGAGTTCATGAAATATATGATTTTTGTGATAATTATAAATATTTTTTTAATTTTTATTTATCATTTTCTTATGGGTTCATAAAATTTTTTATGTTTTGAATTTTTTTATCATAAAATTTCGTTTATTGAATTTTCTTTTTGTACGTATTTATTCGTTCGCTAGCCATTTTATCGACTTTGTTGTATGTAAACTTAATTCTTTTTTTTAATCTAACCTTTGTATTATATATATATTGATTTTTTTTTTACAAAAGATTAAATTCTCCTAATTCTAATTTTTCCAATTAGGTTGAATTTTTTTTGTTGGTTCTTTATGGTTATTTAAATTATTTAGGTCATCAATTATTCATTCTCATCTTATTATATATACTATTTATTTATGTTCAATTTCAAAAAGATATTTCTTCTTCTCTTAAACTATTTAAGTCAATAATTAATCATGCTCTTATTAAATTATTGTCAATTAATATAAAATTCTGATTTTATTAATTAGTGATTTGATTGATTTATTTATTTTATTTTGTATATTATAAGTTGAACCTTAATAAGTTAATTATGTTTTCATCATTTAATTTGAAATTTATCTACTTTAGGACTTGCCTAAATTTTATTAACAAAAATTTTGAATGTATAGTATGTTAGTACATTATGAAACTCAAACTTGAATTTATTCTTTGTATCTTTTTTCAATATAAAGATGGTTGTTTTTTAATTTATAGAAGTAATACTTATTCAATTATTTCTATTGATATATCTCTTTGTATACATTGTGAATTTTAATTTTTTTTAAATATTGATGTAATGTAATTTGAAGAGCAAAATTTATTTATATTATTAATCTAAAAGCATCTCTTTTATTTGACTTTTACAAAAAGAAAATCTTTAAAAAATATATTTTAATTATTTATTAATTTAATCTGTGCATAGCATGGGCATACGTTAGTAAACATTTATTTACAACAGTAAGAAAGTAACTTCTTTGTGTGTAAGCCATACAATAAATGCATGCACCCTACAAACATCATAATAAGTACTTAAGATATTATTTTTAAAGGTAGGTTATTATCCATTGATTTGACCGCTCATTTCATCCTCTCCCAAAAAAAAAATTCTCTCACTAGACTTGAATTATTATTTTGCTGTGTTGTTGTGTCGAGGGTAAATTTTTCGTTTACTCCCTTATTCAAAAGCTTGCTTTTTCTTGGCCATTTTTTCACATCGTGCTTTGTAGAATCCTTGGATCAGATTGATCATCAGTTGAGAATCACTGTAGATGACAATCTTTATCGCACCCGTGGCTAAAGCTAATTCTACTCTTGCCAAGAATGCCTCGTATTCAGCCTTGTTGTCCGACGAGGGGAACTCCAACTTTGTAGCGTATTCTAACTTGTCTCCTTGGGGGCTTACCAAGACTATCCCCTTTCCACTCCCTTCGGATGTGGACGATCTATCCACATACAAGCTCCAAGTCAACGTAGAAATGCTCGTTTCGTCATATGCCAACTTGAACGACGAAATCAGTTAGCACTTGTGTCTTAATGGTTGGTATCAGGTGGTATTGAATTCCAAGCAAAATCATCCTTTGAGGCAACATCCCATGAACATATATTGTAAAGGAACGGAAGAGCTCATTAAAGTGAAAAGACTATGCTCATATATATAAAATATTATTGATTTACATACCAAAAGGTCTGACCATATGAGGCGAAAGAAAATCATCCCAAATATTAAATGTCGATTATATAACAAAGACAAATATCCAACTAAAAGTCGAACAAAAATCATCCGAAGCATTAAGCACAATACATGCCAATCATCCGATTACAAAATTTAAAAAGCTAGAACAACTATACTCCCCCATCTCCCCCAAGGTCCTGGGGTTTACACCAGAAGCAAGATCCGTCTCTCCCTCCTCCTCCAACACCTTAGGGTTAAGAAGATCGATATTCTCCTCTATAACTCTACCCTTCTCGCGGAAAGTTCGATGGAGAAACCGGTTGTAACTGGTAGTGGCCCAATCAGCTATGAAAGTTTCAAACTCATTGGAGGATTAAAATTTGGAAATAACCTCTTCTTTGGTCTTAGCGACAAAAGCAACACAAGATGCAAAGGTAAAAGAATTTCTCAATATGGTCGTCTCCCGCTCAAAACAGCATTCTCAAGTAGCGACATTCTCAACAGCCCCATAAATCCTTCAAACTGGAGAACTCGAGGTCATGTTGCTTCATGGCGGCCTCCAAGCAGCTTATCTCCCCTATCTTTGCTGCCCGTCGGTTCCGAGTCATCGTGGTCACAACAAGAGCCTGCGAAAAAACAGCCAAGTAAGCAAAAAAAATCTAATACACAAGTAAAAATAAAGGGACATATCACGTACCTGAGTCATGTGCCAAGCCAAAAGTCATCCATTTGCTCGTCTATGTGACGGACGATCTGACTCACTCTATCCTCTTCCAAAAAATTCTCTCACTAGACTTGAATTATATCTGATTGTGTTCTTGTGTTGAGGGTAAATTTCACCTTCATCCCTTACTCAAAATCACCACCACATCAATACAAGTGTGAATTTCTTGCCACATTGCTCAATCCACACCACCTATTTGCCACCCCTAATAATTAAAAAGGCTAAATTCCATTCCCCCCTATTTACTTGAAATGGCTAAAAATTTCTCTATTTTTTAAAGATAGATTAAATAGCCTAATGTGTTTTAATAAATTCAATAGAAACTTCCATTCCATTAGAAACTAATGAAATGTGGGATGCACCTGCTTGAAGTGTGTTTGGGCTTGATTATTTTTGTATATTTTAATATTTTTCTTTATTGACTAAAATGCCCTATATTTTATCTGAAATTACTATGGTAAAAAATTGACTTTTTACTTTTTTTTTACTATGGTAGGAAGTTGGTGGTAGTTATTTTTTTTCCTTTTTTTTTATATATAATAATAACAATTTTTTTTAGAATTTTGAATTATTTATATATAATATAAGTTTAAATAATTTGTCGAATCCATACGTTTTTTTTTTTTTAAATATCTAATGATGGAGATTAATTAATTAGCTATGGCGATCATTATTTGATAAAAAAAGATCCAATGGTCATTAAAAGAAGAAATAATAGATATTAAATAAAGGTATAACGGTTATTTTATTAAAAAAAAATTAACTGTTGTTGGTTAGATTTAACGGGGAGGAGTAATTGAGCTATGTTTAAGAAAGCAAAGAGGGGTTTTTCGCCTATTTTTAAAATAAAAGGGGATTTTTGGAGAATTTTTGAAAATACTGGGGTTTTATACATTTAAGTCCAATTAAAAATCATATTATAGGGTGGATTTGTATTGATGATTTTGGATTTGAGAGAAAAATTTGAACAAAGAATTTCAAATGATTCCTTTTTGATATCACATTCAATAAAACATAATTCAAAATTAGAATGGAAGGATTTGAAATTCTTTAAATTTTAAAATATCCAAACAAAATAAAAAAAAATATTATTTAAGAATTTTCAATCCATAATTTCAAATCTTTCAATCCAAATGCAACCTTAAAACTCCTTTTTTTTTTCTTCTTCTTATATACAACTTGTGTATGTGGCGAGGACTAACTTAATTGGTAAAGTTGGGGCCCATAACTTTAAGATCGTGGGACCCAACATGACCAATGTATAGGATGCTTATACTTTAATAGTAGATGTTGATTAGATATAATTTGATATTATAAATAATATATGATTGTTATTGTTGTTGGTAGTTGTTAGATATTAATATTTGATATTGATCATTGTAATCGACTTATTAAAAAAAAAAGAATAACAATTGATTATTTTCATTAATATATATATATATATATAGAGAGAGAGAGGAGAGAGAGAGAGTAGGATCAACATTTATCTTTTTGGGAAACTTTTTCTTTTTGTTGATCAAAATGATGGGAATGATCTCAAAGTAAAGCAAAGCATATTAGGGTTGGGGCTTATGAGTAACATTCCATTTGCAGTGTCCCACTTCCCCCTTGTTTAGGACATTAAAGATACATAACAAGTTATCAATCTTGTTCTTCTTTTCATGTTTGAATATACCAATAATTGAGTTTAAGACATTGATTTATCCACAATAATTATCTATTTTTCTCGCTTTATGTAAGTTATTAATTACATAACGTCGATAATATCTCTAAGTTAAATATATGAATATTTATATTTCATGGAGTTACCATTTATAAGAAGAGGAAGTGATAATAAAATATATGATTAAATAAGTATTGATCACCCAAAACTATGGTGATTGCTTCAATGGAATGGCTCAAATGACTCTTTATTTTCTTTTATTGATTGGAAATGGTCCAAATGAGTTGGAAAATGGGAATGTTGAAAGGTGAGTTGGTCTATTTTGCTTCTTTGTTATTCAGTGGAGCCCATGTGTTTGATAAAAGATCTAAAAGACCATTGCTTCATGGGATATTTAATTTGGATCGGGTTTGGTTGGATTTAAACGAATTACATGATAAGTGTAGTATATTTGTTGTGTGATTGGTGTATAATTTCAGAAAAAATGAGCAATCACGTACCAAGTATATCACATTTGCTCCGTAATTGATTTGATTCGACCCAACCTGATTTGGAAAAGAATTTTTCTTGCTTTGAGAATGCAATCAAGAATTTGTGCATATTCTTTGGAACATAATTCTTGAAGATCATCAATCTTCACTTTTCCTAAGAGAATTCGATCCATCACTTTAAAAGGGGAACGGGATGAACCCTTTGAGGTTTTAATAGTAGCACTTTAGTACATGGATCTAATAATTAGTACATCAAACCAAAAGCAAGGAAACGGTCCCAATTACAACAACATCAACATATGTAATAGCTTCATGTCTTGCCTTATCCCTCTTTATTTTTTCTTTATATATATAATTTCTTACGAGAATTTTTCCCAATTCGATTGAATCGGTATAACCATAAATAGATGTTTACGTGCCAATTATGGCAAGAAATGCATTCTTTATCTCGCCATGCAGTATAACATCATACTATTCGAACTCGACTCGTGTTTAGAAAATTTACATTCTTGTAGTAATAAACAAACAATAAGACTCAAATTCAAGAATCAAAACCAATATCCATTCATAAGGTAAAAATCAGACTGGATTCTTTGTTTCATATGTAGTCCATCATACATGCAAAAGGGATTCCAGGCATCATCTGTCTCTACTGATTCACACACATATGATTGCTGTGCATGAAAGACCTATGCAATGCAGGTCTTGTACATTCAGCTACACATGTTGTACCTTCCTGGAGAATGAGAACTACTAGTTGGCAAAAATTCACCCACTCTTTCAAAACTCAAATTGGATGATCAAAAAGCAAAGAATCTGTCCATTTTGATGAGCTTTCGATGTCGGGACGTAATTGTTTTGGACCATTACAAAGTTACCTCTAGACATCATCGAATTCGAATCCCACAGCATAGATGCAGAATTTGAAATAAAGCATGCTTTAGAATGTTCCAAGTTGCATGTGATTTTTGTATTTGATTAACCTCATCAAAAAAAAAAAAAAAGTGGATAAAGAAAAAGATGGTCTTCCTGGTTAAATGAAGAACAAAAAAAGAAAAGAAAATTTAAAAAAAAAAAAGAAGAATTGTAAAGAGAAGGAGACAGTTGAATCAAAAGAACTCAAAGAAACTGGCAAAAGAGTCATAAAGAAAACAGATTTAGCACAAGAAACCAGGACTCTTGCATAGAAAACAGAGCTTGGAATTCTAAAGTGAGATCTCCAAAATGGCATAAAGCTAATGTTTGGTTTTTTAAGGGTAGATGTTTTATTCCACTTTTATGACTGCTTTGAGATCTTGTGTTTTGGCTGCTCCATTTCATTAAACTTTCTTTCTTAATCACTAAGGTAAGTCTTGATTTTCATAAGAAACGGCGTCATTGTCATTGTCATTATGTGTGATTCAACGATTGGTCGTACAGAGTACTTGAAATGAGTGATGTGGGACGAGCCGGGACAGAACCTGAGTGTCGAATATGGATTTGTTTTCTTGCCACGTAAGTGGGACGGGGATGACGTGGCTGGGAGTCCAAGGGTGACCGGGCTGGTCTTTGTTCAAGAAGACAAAAGCAGGGCAAATGATAGAAATGTAGAGAAACAAATGAAAAAGATGCTTAGCTTCTCGAGGGTGTTGTTCCAATCACCTTTATTCATCCTATTCAGATTCTTACTTTTTTCCCCCTTATTACAGCCTTAATGTGCTTAGATTTGCAGATTTATGATTGGGGTGAATCTAAAACTCTTGTATGGATTCTGGGCCATCCCTTGCTTTATGCTTTAAATTCCCCTCCAAATTCTTATAAGAATTATATATCCACAATGGAACATAGAGACAGAAGGATTACAACCTCAGACTCCTCCTATATTCTCCTTCTACTTCACTTCAAGAAAAACATACATACTCTCATCACCCCTATTAGTTTAGTCTCACAAAGAAACCATGTTTCTGTCCGTTGGCAGACTGTTTCTATTATTCATATGTATAGGATTACTAGCATTTCGACCATACCAAGTTTATGGCTTCACAAGTGCAGGCCTAGTCCTCAGACGAGGTGCACAAGATCAACCGTTGATGACAAGGAATCATCGCATGCTCAAGGAAGTTGACACAAACAGCTTTAGAACAGACAAGAAACGAGCCCGTCTGAACAAAGCGTTTGATCCAAACCAATCGAGCAAGAGGAAAGTTCGACGTGGATCGGATCCCATCCACAACAGAACATGACATGAACAGGGCACCTCTCGGGCATCACACACAAGCAAGAAAATTGACACTGAAAGAGAGGAACAACTTTGTACCTGAATGACCTTTGTGGTGGATCATCATGTCTGCTAGCTAAGGTTTCTATGTGGTTCGTTGAGTGGCTTTCCACATCTGTTTTGGAGTTTTGACGTAGAGCTATGTGTATAGCATTAGAATAGCAACGAGCCGGCCCTGGAAAGCTGAAACCATGAGCAGAGCCAAACTTCTCGAGTGCATATCAAGCTAAGGGTAAGCAGCGTTGAACGGAGCAAGGCTTGTCTTCTGAAAACCAAAGACAACGGTTTTCCACTTTGACAGGACGACATGGCCGGTTTGGATTCATTATTTCTTCGTTTCTTGAAGATGTAATGGTATTCTGTTTTCTTTCATCCTATTCTAATCGTAGACTCTTCAGTATTACACATTTGATGCCTTAAGTTTTGAGAAGATATTCTCAACTTCTGTTCCACCAGACAATTGTATATCAGTTGAGAACTATAAAACATCATAAACACAGCACAAACACACACACACAAACACACACTATTGATTCAAGAAACTAGCAAGCACTGAAGTTGCAGTTCTTCAATTCCCTCTGGCAGTAAATTGCAATAGCAGAACGGCCACTTCAAAGCCCACTAAGACAAAATTCCTGGAAAGTTGATCAGAGTTAAGAACAGTGGATTCAACTTAAAACAATGTGTTTGATATTCCTTGTACAGTAGCAAAACCTTATTTCAGAAATGGCAGACAGATGCCTTATCCTACGCACTGAACGATTATTTATTTCGGCTTTTAACCTACGCAAACTCTTGCAATCTTCTCATATATCGCCGTATTTTACACGTACAACTAACAGACGAACCCGTTATTGGGAGAAACTTCCCAGATATCATGGACTCCTTTGACTAGTTTAGGGTCGACAAAATGAGCTTTCTTATGCAAAGTGGATAAACTTTACTTTTGAGTTCAAAGCCACACTTGATGAAGATTGTGTTGCAATGGAACAGGAAACTATAGCCGTAGACAAAGGGACAGCAACAAACTTAGCATCAAATCACACAACAGGCCACACCTTTTACACTGTTGAACTAAAATTAGTTCCAGATCCCATAACGTACGTGTACAAAGGCAACGTTCGATCTGTCTGCAAAGAAAGAACAGTAAGGTGGCAGAAGGAACCACCTGAATCTACCGCTTATTCTACATTGGTATTCTTACAAGTTTTGGGAGTAGCTGAAGAACACCTTCATTTTATGACAAATGAACAACGCCTGCGATTTTGGCTAGTCATAAATTCGAGCCTTACTAAAACGATTGAATGTTACATAACAACAGCTATATAACGTCAAGTTTGCATTGGTTTCTTTGCTAGATGAGGCAACAGGACTCTCTTCCCGGCATTCAGACAGAGATACTCGAACTAAAGAGCTAACTCAAGCTTCATCCTAGTAACCACAGAAACATCCTGGTTTACGGAATTTTGTTAATACTAGGATAGCAAAAGTGCAATCTATTCAACATCGTGATTGTTGGTTGCTTCAACTAGATCAAGGAAGTTGGCGACCTGATGACTTCTGAGCTGGGATCGAATCGGTACATCATTGATCAAGACTTGGAAAGCTTAACATAAATGGGAGGGGTTTAATGGATTTTACCTCCCGTGATATTATAAATGAGCAAATTACCCTCATGAGAAATAATATAAATAGGAGTAGTAATTTACTCATCTACAATATCACAAGGGAGTTGCTTGTATTTTTCCTTGAATAAGACGGAATTACGCTCAAGAACCAACACAACACATTGCTCGTTTCCTTGAACGTTACGAACTCGAATTTCACTGAGGAGATAGAGCTCGTCACTTTATGTAGGTGATCAAGAGTAAATGAATGTTAAAAAATAATATAATTACCCTTAATCCAACCTTATCCTAACAGCAGAAATGGGAATAAAGGCAAATAAATAAGTTTAGTTGGATTCGTACCCACAAACACTGAAATCGAATCAGATTCTTGTTCATTAAATTGTCACTCTCTCTATTGATTTACTTGTAGCCCTTATGCAAAAGACCACAAACCATTGTAGCATGCCAGTCTCTTATGAATGAAAATACCCCCCAACCCCCCATCTTTGTAAGAAGAATATATTATTTCGATTCTTGAGATGCAACACTCCATGCACGTTAGACCGAGTATTTTATTTTAGGGTTAATAGCAATTTATCCCCTGTGATATTGAAAATGAG
The DNA here is from genome assembly GCF_026168435.1 of Sesamum indicum. Taxonomy (NCBI): domain Eukaryota; kingdom Viridiplantae; phylum Streptophyta; class Magnoliopsida; order Lamiales; family Pedaliaceae; genus Sesamum; species Sesamum indicum. Next base: position 2,390,253 of record NC_142660.1, on the reverse strand, counting down.
CACGTTACCCCCTATGAAAAAAATATAGCAATTTATCCCCTGTACTTTTTAAAATAAAGTAATTTACCTCATTATACAGGAAGGTAAATTGCTTCATTTTAAAAATCATATGGGATAAATTGTTATATTTTAAAAAATACAGGAAGGTAAATCGGTATTTATTTTTTTATAAGGGAGTAATTTGCTCATTTGCAATATCACGTGGGGGTTGCTTTCATTTTTCTCTTTTATGTTATGTTACATACACCTATAAGATTAAATTCGTGCTAGGGATATATGTCTGTAGTAAGCACACATTCGGTATCAGTGAACTTAAGTGGCTTATAAATTTCAAGGACTCGTCTCTCTTTAATAAGATATCTTTTTAAATAAAATTATAAAATTCATACAAAATTAGAATAAATAATATTCCATAATAGAATACAGATTGAATTAAAACTCGTACCGATGTCAATCTGTATTTAACATAGCATGTACAAGACCCTCTATAAGATATTCGCACTCCAAGGAGGAGTATATAGTTTGTGTATGCAAATTGGAATTAATTGCGCGTGCTTGCTTGCGTGTGATAAAATGATAATCATAAATGTCAGGTCGCAATTCTACCAATGAGGCCTAGTTTAGTCAGCGAAGGTGAGACCCCATGATTTTAGAGGCCATGAGTTCGAATTTCGTCAGGTGAGTGGGATGTTGTTTGCTGTAATAGTAGACGTAATTGATTAGGATATAATTATTTTAATAGTTTTTATTAAATATTAATGTCTACAAAAATAATTGTACTTATAATTAATTACTTTTTAAAATTATATATTAGTTACAAAATAATTATATTAAACTCGTCATATAATTAATTTAGATTTGATCAAACTTAATTTGAGTTAGAATTTTTTGAAGGGATAATTACGCCCCCTTGAGATTTGGTGTAATTACATGAAAACCCCATATGGTTTGGATTTAACCCAATCGACTTATTATTGATTTATTGCAGATCAAATTATGACCAAATTACCCTCACGCGTTAATGTATACGAGGAGGTATATTTTTACCGTTGTAAGGGTAGTTTAGTGGAAAAAAAATTGTTTGACCTGCTATAAGTCAATCGAGGGTAAATATCAATTTTCATTCTATTTTTTTTTGTCAATATCAACAAATTCAATGAATTTTAATTAATAGAGGGACTTATTTATTAAATGAAAGTAAATTTCAAAAATATTAAATGTAATTTTCAAATTACAAAAAATTTATATATAATTACACTAAAAAATTTCATAAAAAGACAGCGTAATTATCCCTTTTTTGAAAGAACCTCTACTCACTCGAATTTGTAGCACTACTATAGGAGGATCATGCTCGTGCTCCAAATTTAATTATTATTGGTTGAATTATTAATTTGCATTTAAAAAAATACTATAGTTGCTATTTTAAATTAAATATATTAAAAATAATAAATATATGACTATTAACTAAGACGAAAAGCTTGAGTTGCTTGTGAGTTTTAAAATCACATCTACTTAGCGACACGGCAAACTGTAACATCATATAAAATCATAGCAAAAATATACCTTTCGTAACGAGATTTTTACTGAATTGCAAGCCGCATCAGTAATATAATTCGGGTTTATTATTATATCTATTATTATTTCTTTTACTATTGATTATTATCATGTTAAATCTTAAATTATTCAATTTTCATATTATAGACTTTATTTATTTTTAATTTAAAAATATAATTCTCCCCTGCCTTGAAACAGGTATTAATTAATTATTAATTTAAATGAAGATGAAGAATATATATTAATTATTAGGTCCATGGAATATAGTCACGAAGCTCTCTCTCAAATCTCAATCTTGTGTGATTAAGAAGATACAATAATTGTGTTAAGCAGCAAATCCTGACTTTGAGGGCCGACCAATCTCACGATTTTACATCTGATATATTATGCATTCAACAATCAATTCAAAAAACGTTTTATTTCTTCAACAAATTCTTAGTTAATTAAAAAATACATCAATTAAATTAAATTAAAATAAATATAAATAATTCAAATTCACGCGAGGATTGATTTTATAAAAATCTCATTGGATACCACAACTAAACTCTAGCGGGATGTTGTCATAAGTATAATATCTTATTACAAGAAAATTCTTATTCGAATTAAATTTGACCGGAATCAAACTATCACACTTACTCCGTGATAGGTCATTTTCGAAAAATTCTAGCCCAAACTAAATTTGGCTGAATCAAACTAATCATAGAGCAACTGTGCTATACTGACAATGTGACTGATCACTTTTCCTAACATGTACACCAGTCACATTGACAAATGTATTGCACTTGCCGTATGATTGATTCAAGTTTGGCCGAATCAGGTCTGGGCTAAAATTTTCCATCATTTTATGTGAACTGTACACCAATTACATAGTATGTGTAATGTACTTATCATATAATTGGCCTAAATCTAATTGAGCCGAATCTGAACTAAAACTTTCTCTTATTACAACAAGAACTATGTATCAACCTTTCAAATTTCCTTGACTAAGCGGTTAAAGAAAAAATTATTTAGAATTAGGTTTAGTTCATTCCTTCAATTACATCATAAGTATTATGAGTACACGTTAAATCATAAAATAAAGTTGAGTTTGAATTAAAATCTTACATGATTATCCATTATTGGAAAAGATGTTTTGTCCGGTTGTAACCCCCCCCCCCACCCCACCCCCCACACACAGCAGAACCTTCAAATTTGCAAATCTCAAATCCAAATTTACCTTTCTTGAACTCACACACACACACTTACTTAAAGAAAGCAGGAGGATTCATGGAGGTAGAGTTAGCCCCCACCTCTACCAGAAGTCCTGGTGATGCTGAAACTGATATCCCAGCCCACCCACATATGAAGAAGCCCTTCTCCTTCATCGACACCTGCGCACCCAAGAAACACCATCCCCCGCCACTCCCATACAAAGAATGCATGAAGAACCATGCAGCCACCCTAGGCGCCCACGCCGTCGACGGCTGTGGCGAGTACATGCCCCCATCCACCACCTCGCTAAAATGCGCAGCCTGCGGCTGCCACCGCAACTTCCACCGCCGCGACCTGCCCGATTACCCTCCCACCCCATCATTTCTCGCTTTCCGAAATCCCAAACGGTCTTCTCTTTCACCCTCTCCGCCACCACCACCACCACCATTTCAACACAGACCCTACCAGCTGTTTACGCTCAGCACTGAGGCCGCGGCGGAGGACCACCACCAGGATCCGGAGACGCCGAAGGCGGAGCACCCAGTTGGCAGAAAACGGTCCAGAACTAAATTCAGCCAAGAACAGAAGGAAAAAATGCATTCTTTCTCGGAGAAGGTGGGGTGGAAACTGCACAAGTCCGATGAAGCGGCGGTGGAAGAATTCTGCCGCCAAGTTGGGGTTGCAAAAGGGGTGCTCAGAGTTTGGATGCACAACAACAAGACCACGTTTGGCAGAAAAGCAACTAAGATCAGCAGCAGCAGCAGCAGCAGAAATGAAGAAAGTAGAAAGACCGATAATCGCAGTGGAGTTGATTGATTTAATTTCATGTATTATTTCTTCCACCTTAATATGATTTAGGAAATATTGATTAAGGGGTATGTTAATTAATTAATTAATTAATTAATCCCGTGTGATTAACGAGCTACTTGATTAATGTACGTAATTGACTTAACAATCACTTAAATTATGATTTATTATGAACAATTATACTTGCAATTGAATGTAAATACCGTAGTTTAATATAGGGTATATTACTCTCGCCTCCCATTTAGATTTGATATTATTATAAATATGTGATGAGGTAATTACCCCCTCCAGCTTCAAAATACAAAATTGCCCTTCAATTTTAAAGAAAACAATAAAAATACCCAAGATTCGGGTGTGAAGACACGGGTCGAGCTATCTGATCCGGCCCAACTGATCAACCAGCCTTGATAGCCGTTGGATTATCTGATATTTAGACGCCCAGATGATGCCACGTGGCACATTCCCTATGCGGTATCGTACACTATAAATACTAGCATTTATGAACATTTATTGCAAGTACTTTTATCACATTTTTAATCTCACCAGCTCTCCTTAGATCGCATTCGACCTCGTTTTTTCTAACTTAAATATCGAATGGCCTTCGCTGGGGGCCACCTAACAAGCCTAACGTGTGTTCTGTTATCAAAATCTATTAGTAGGAAGCTCGAAGAAGGGTTCAGCGACCCGATCTCAGGGTATCAAGGTCCGATAACCCGACCCCGATTGTGCGATTTCATCAATATGTTCTCATTGTTTTAAAAATTATAAATACTCCTCTAATTTTAATATCCATCTAATAACGAATTGATTCCGCCTTCATTAGGTTTCCATTCAATTGCTTGTTGTGTAAATTGGCCAAAATGTCCTTTGAATTATAAATTATAATTTTATATATTTATTAAAAAAAGTTTATAGACTAATTAATATGGCATGTGGATTATTATTTTACCCACTCTTAAATTTTTTTTTATATTTTTAAATATTTTTTGTAAAAAAATTTAACAAGAGTAAAGTAGTAATTACAACATCACTATTTAGGGATTACATAATTATTTTTCATGTAAAAAAGTATTTATAATTATGTTAAATTTTAAAAGAAGTAGTCATAGTTTACCTTTTAATATAACAAAAAAAAAATATTATTTTACCGTATTGTATTCATAATATAAAATTAACTCATAAATATAGATTTTAAATGTTATTTGTAAATCGAGACGTTTCTTTAGACTTCGAACCAGAAATTCTGCAAAGGACAATTATCCCTAATTCATATTATAACTATTTTTTATTTCTTTAACTTTCTTTATATAACTTTTAATATTTTGAAGAAGCAAGTAATTCAAATTTAGAATTATGGACCAGCGCAAATTCCACGTCTTGGGATGTGGTTGTAATTATTTATAAATGCTTGCCCGTGTATTTTATACGGTTCAATTTTAAAATTTAGTAGTAGACGTAGGTCGTCTATATAATTTTAATTAGTTATTTGGCAAGATAATTGACTGATTGAACTGACTTATAGAAATCGTCATATGAAAGTTTTTAAGACTTGGTCGGTATTATTGGGATTTCCGACTTCAATAGTATGAGACTAGTTCTCGAACTTGATGAATCATGACAATTACATGCAAAATGATTGTAGCTTAGATTTGGCGAACAATGACTATGATATGAGATGCAGTCATTATAAGCTTTATTCAATACAGTCAAGAATGTATAGTGAGGACGGTAGGTTTGAAAAAAGAATTCATCCTCTATCACTATTATGACAACAATATCTCCTAATACTCTTCGAGACCTGTTTAAGCCTTTAGAATCTGTGGCCACAGTGACTAAATGATTGGAATAGGTTTTCCTGTGATACTTCAGTAGGGTAAATAAAAGGTCTCGAGTTATTAAGCATAGATGCTTGGTCCAAGATGAGAATCAAAGCCCAATTTCGTGCTCTAAATTATAATCGGGAGACGGTTGATGGAAGAACCGTACTCGTAGGAATTCGGGAACCTAAATATTAATACTATTACTCACCTAATCTCTAGCGTCATGGACTGTTGCTAGACGGCCACCCATGGCAAAGGGCATTTCTGGTTATTGGGTAATTGAAAATAATTAATTTAATTTAATTTAATTAATTATGTTGGCAACATGCCTAAGTCTAGTTGTGGGTAAAAGTCAAATGCTAATCATTAGAATGTGATGAATTAATTTAGAATTAATTTTTGAAGAAAAAAAATTATTTAATTGGATTAAATTAATTTCTTGAAAAGTATAAATGATTGGATCATATATGTAAAAATTCATGGTTTAGATTTTCATAAAGATTAATTAGTTAGATTAATTAATTTTAGGTTAGGCCTTTTAAATTAATTAGATTAATTTAATTGGACGTGGATTAATTTATAAATTAAAAGAGAAAGTGTGCGTGCTTGGGTCTTTTAATTGGATTAAAAGACATAAATTTTAAATTGATGGGCTCACAATTAATTTAGATTTAATATAAGCCCATTATACATTGGTTTGATTCAGTACAAAAAAATTCGAGATTTGTGATTGCTCTTTTGGAACTGCATTTGTAACAACTTTGAAACGGAAAATAATTGCTGAAGTCACGTTTTTTGCCAGAAAAATTTTGTATGTTTGGAACGGCAAAATAATTACAAAGGCCGTTCCCAAACAGTCGTATTTCTAAAGCCGTTATAATAATTTGGAATGGCTTTTGGATTGTTCTTAAAATTTGGAACGACTTCTCTTTTTGTAAAAGCTTATCATTCCAAAATTTGGTTAAAAAGCCATTTCAAATATATAATTCAATTAAGCCGTTACAAATACCGGCACAAAATTTTTACTTTTACAAATTTACTATAATTTTTGAAACGGCCGTATTGGTGTTGTAACAGCCACTGGAAAAAAAAGAAAGAATTTTTATTCTAAAAATTAAATATAAAGCCGTTACAAAAAATAATACACATGAATGGTCCACAAACCATTTCAATTATCTAATATTTTGAGAAATATTTAAAATATGATTGAAATATTTTTCTAAAAATTTTCAGAAATATTTCAAAAAATATGATTGAAATATTTTTCTGTTTCTTGTTTTCAATTTTCTATTTTTCTGAAATATATTTTTGTTGGGTATATTTCTGCAATTGTTAATTGTTAGAAATATTTTGTTGTATTTCTTAATTGGTTGGTATATTTTGTTGTATTTCTGAAATTATTTATCGGTATGTTGTATTTTTTCTAAATATATGTATGTATGCTGAATCAAGATGATTGTTGATTATTTAGAAATATATTTACGAAATTATTTGTATGTATGTTGTATTTGTTATGAAAGTATGTATTTGTGTGTATGCAATTTTTTTAATATTTTTATGTAATTTTCTAATATCACACATTTTAGGCAAATTTTAGAAAAATTATCGAATTTAATACAAAATTTTAAAAAAAATTATGGACTTTAATGAAAATTTTAGAAAAAAAAATATCTATTTTCTTAAAGTTTGTAACTTTTTTAAAATAATTCCTAAAGTTTATATTTTATGAAAATTTATTGAAAAGAATTTCTGAAAATTTTTCTGTAATTTTTGAAATGTTTGAAACTTATTTAATTTTTCTGAAATTTTTAAAAAAATTTAATATCTTAAGTTTTTGAAAATTTGTGATAATTTTTATGAATATGTGTAAGTTCTGTTAATTTAAAAAATTTGAGTAATTTCTAAATTTTCTTTTTGAAAATTTAACAAATTTATTTTTCTGAAAATATTTATATAATGTAATTTTTCTTAATTTAAGAAAATATGTGTAATTTTATGTAATTTTGTGTTAATTTATAATAATATTCTTTAATATATTAGGAAAATATAATTTTATACATAATATAATATATTTTTATTAATATTTCTTATTTTCTCAGGTCCCGACCTTGATTATCGGGTAGCGAGGCTCGAGGAGTGGATGCGGTGGATGCCATTCCACCTGGCCCGATCCTCCATCGTCCCAGTCTCCAGTTGATTCCCCAATACTTGACGGCAACGACTATAACGACGAACGCACGGATGAAGGGATATATAATTAGATTAGGAATTTTTTTATATGTAGCGATACAATGTAAAAATAATATTTTTTTTATAATTAAATAATTTTTATTTTTTTCTTATATTATATATATTTTTTAATATAATATTGTACATGTAAGAAATTAAAACTACCTATATATAACAAAAATTCCAATAATTTAGTTTTACAAAAATAAAAATTAAAAAAGATTAATACAATTAAATATTAAAAAAATTATTTTTTGTCATTGCATTTGTAACGGCTTTTGGAATATGTATAACTATCATATAAAATATAGTTATCAAATTTGAAAAAGGCCGTCCAAAAATTCGTCACCAAAGCAGTGTTCAAAGCAGTAACAAAGGAAGTTGCAACAACCATTACAACAACGCATGACCGTTACAAAAAATATTCCAAATACTGCTCATATATTCAAGCACAACCATATCTATATGTATTCCAAAAGGCCATTCTAATAATTATTAAATTTAATTTAATTTGATCGATCTAAAAACAGGTCTAAATGCATTTTTTACAATTGATACTATTGCAATGGTCTCTCATAGCCGTTACAAATTGTAATGACTTTCAAGCAAGTCGTGACAAAGATTTTGTAATGTCCAAAAGAGCCGCAGTAGGGGGTGCCGTTACAAATAAAAAAACTATTCCAAATTATTAACTTGACCGTTACAAAAGCCATTACTATAAAATAATTTTTTTGTAGTGATAGTCCATTTAAGGTCAAGCCCATGACTCGACTTTGACCTATTGTAGGTCAAGGAGGAGCTAGGTTCCTCCTTGAGAGAAGACTTGGCCGAGTGGGGCTCTTGGAGAGTCCCCACTCGATCACATTTGCTTTGCTTATAATGGGTGTTTTGAACAAATTTAAGAGCATATAAACATGAAAAGTGATACAAAAAAAGCTAAAAAATCCGTTCCAAAAAACGATGTAAACATACAAACTTTACCGTTCCAAAATTTGCCACAACAACCGTTGCAAATTAAGTTAAATTATTAAATTCAACAAAGAATATGTTACAAAAGCGGTTCTAAAATGCGCAACAAAAGTATAAAAAGAAGTCGTTTTCCAATACGTGCTACAAAGTTCTTTGCAAATTCAATTTAATAACACTTGTATATCGGTCAACTCCAGTATCGGGTATGTATAACCGTTAAAAAAATCACTCTAAACTTTAAACAGGTCTACTAGGCTCATTACAAGGTTTTTCCGACTTTTCTAACACGAATGGACGGGTGAGTACCGTTACTAAAATTGCTCCAAATTTTGACAGCTATTGTAGGTCAAGGAGGAGCTATTGTAGGTCAAGTCCATTTAAGGTCAAGCCCATGACTCGACTTTGACCTATTGTAGGTCAAGGAGGAGCTAGGTTCCTCCTTGAGAGAAGACTTGGCCGAGTGGGGCTCTTGGAGAGTCCCCACTCGATCACATTTGCTTTGCTTATAATGGGTGTTTTGAACAAATTTAAGAGCATATAAACATGAAAAGTTATACAAAAAAAGCTAAAAAATCCGTTCCAAAAAACAATGTAAACATACAAACTTTACCGTTCCAAAATTTGCCACAACAACCGTTGCAAATTAAGTTAAATTATTAAATTCAACAAAGAATATGTTACAAAAGCGGTTCTAAAATGCGCAACAAAAGTATAAAAAGAAGTCGTTTTTCAATACGTGCTACAAAGTTCTTTGCAAATTCAATTTAATAACACTTGTATATCGGTCAACTCCAGTATCGGGTATGTATAACCGTTAAAAAAATCACTCTAAACTTTAAACAGGTCTACTAGGCTCATTACAAGGTTTTTCCGACTTTTCTAACACGAATGGACGGGTGAGTACCGTTACTAAAATTGCTCCAAATTTTGACAGCTAATTGCAAATAATTTGAAATTTGTGCCCAAGAACTATTTTTTGTTTGTAGTGATGCCATATTCAAAACACATCACAATGTATTCCTACGTACTCTTGACACATTTTTCTTATATTCCATATAACATATTCACCCCATCACTTTTATATATCCAAAAATATTATTAATTATATGGTATTATTTTTAAAATTAATATTTATGCATTAATAGGTACAACAAAATCTTTCTTTTCTTTAAAACAGGCAAAAGACAATTTTCGTCCCACAGCTATAGGCCATTTTTGTTTTAGTCCTGTAAGTATTTAGGGTTTCAATTTGGTCCCGTAAAATTGAAAAATTCGTAATTTCAGTCCAAATTTCGCCGGAAAATTTTGTGGGTCGCCGGAAAAAGTCACATGCGATGCATGTGACTTTTAAAATTGGGGGCTCGATCCTGATTGGCTGGAGAAGCTGATATGGCGCATATGTGGAAATTAAAAAAAAAAAAAAAGAAAACGACTCACGTGGATTAAAAATCGCCCGCCAGTCGCCGCCACCTTCTCTCTTCAATTCCGCCGCCGTTACTTGAAATTTCTGGCCATCACATATACCATTCGATTCCCCATAGCAAGGAGAACAAAACCCTTCAACCAATTTTGAGATCCCACCATGACAGCGACTGGGCTTTGAAATTGACCGCCGCGGACAATTCCCGTCGATTCGCCGGCAACAGGACGACCCACGATCGCGGATTGGTACCATTGGATTCGTCTCCTCACTGCGGTTTTAATGGGACTAGTCTCATCCATTTTCATCAACTAGGTGCAAAGATCCATCGTTTTGAAGATCTCGATCGTCTTCCGCCGCGACTGCACCTTCCGCCGGCGTATTCTCCTTCGTCTGAACGAACCACCTACTCGGAAGACCATCGTTGAACGCCTCTCGTTCTGGCGAATCTTTTGAGACCAGTCCCATCGATTTTGGTCACCTCTGTGCAAAGATTTGACGAAAGCCATCCTCTGCCTTTGACGGTCGCGAGCTCGATTTTCGTCGTTTTTTTTTTTAATTTCCACGTATGCGCCACATCAGCTTCTCCAGCCAATCAGGATCGAGCCCCCAATTTTAAAAGTCACATGCATCGCATGTGACTTTTTCCGGCGACCTACAAAATTTTCCGGCGAAATTTGGACTGAAATTGCGAATTTTTCAATTTTACGGGACCAAATTGAAACCCTAGATACTTACGGGACTAAAACGAAAATGGCCTATAGCTGTGGGTAATGTAAAGAGTTGAAAATGCATCGAGACATCCAATACACGGTTTAACTTGCATGTGAAGAATAAGCTACAAAGTCCAAAGCAATTGAGTTTTTACATCTTTTGCCCAAAAAAACAAGTATGGCAGTCTTAAAGGAAGAAAAACTACAAAACATACAAAAAAAAGAATTGAATATATATAGAATCAAAATTGATGTTCTCTGCTCATCACGTACTATATATAGACTTGTTAATTAGTAGAAAAACTAGGGACAAGGAGAAGAACCCCACAGCAAACTTGATTTCCATATATGATCAGTACCCAAACTCAATGGTAACCTATAATTAGGAAACCCCATATTCATAGACCTTATTGTCTCCCACTGTTCATCTACTAATTGTCCCAAACCACTATGCTGTCCTTTTTCCAACACTTCCACTTCTGATCCATGTCCGAGATTTCCTTGCATTAATACTACTTCCTCATGAGCCACTCCAAACATACTAAAATCCACATTGTATGAGCCCTTCATAAGATCTCCTGACATGGAATTTGACATGTCAAGCAACAATGAAGATGCATCAAGATTGATGTCACATTTTGAGGCTGCAAGTTCACAAGTTTCATTGGATGAAAATGTATTGTAGCTTGGGGTCAGGTCATGCTGATCTCCACTTGAAACTGAAACTGGAAATGGTAGAGGGGAGAAACTTGTAACGGACGAATGCTCTATCTCGTTGCAGAAACCGAATTGGAGGGTTGAGTTAGTTATACTCTTGTTTGCTATCAAGGTATTGCCAGTGAACTGAATATCGCTAGCTACGTTAATGGGGTCGATCATGTTCGTTGTAGTAGAAGCATTGGTAGTATCAAGAACCGGCGAAACCCAAGAATGAGAGAGAGCCCGTGTAGTCGATTTAGCTTTCTTGAAAATTCTACATATTGCCCATGCCTCCTGAAATCATAACAAAGAGAATTCAGTACAAATTACTAATAGTACAGCTGAACATTAAAAGCAAAGTTTTGAGTTATGTACTTACGTTTGCAGGGATGTTTTGTTCCAAATATCTCTTATTATGTGAGACTGAGTCCGACGGAAGTCTAAACTCATGCATCATCCAATCAGTCTTTATTCCTTTTGCGGCTCTACCTTTGTAGAAAACAAGTGATTTCTTCAACCCAATGCATTTTGAATCTTCGGAAGCGTAGATTGGCCTGTCGGTTCCCGTGGCTTTCCAGAATCCAGCTCCAGTTACTCGGTTAGGCCGTGCGCTGTTTCTATACTTTCGGTCCCTTGGGCAGTAGAAATACCATTCTTTCTCCCCAGAGATTGCCAACTCTGGTTAAAGAAAGTGTATAAGCCCAATTATATATATATATATATATATATATATGTTCGTGCAGCTTTATTCAAATTAAATAAGCCAAGAAAGAAGAACAAGATTCGTGGGGACTGATAAAATCAGCTTCTTACACACACACACATACACATATATATATATATATATATACGATTTCTGAAATCTTGAATTTAAATTAAGACAAGAAAAATTGTTGCTTACTTGGGAGATCCCAAGGATCATATTTATAGATGTCGAGTTGCTTGATGAGTTCAATGGAGAGAGGTTTCTGCTGAATCTTCCTTGTCAGATAAAACCCTACAAGTTCTTCATCAGTGGGATGAAATCTGAACCCTGGCAGCATCACCTCATCTATTTTATCACATTCATTTTTGTACTCATCCTCCATATATATATATATCTTCTCTTTATAAACTTCTCAAACCAGAATCTTCTATATATTCTGAAAAAAACTAGAGCAAATTCACAAGAAACTGACGCTATAGAAAGCCTTTCTCTTCAAAAACTGAAGGCAAGAATTCAATCTGAAAAAACCAAGCTTACCACCCAAAAACTACGTAACACTAAAAGTTAAACATACAGGAACCTTATACTCAAAACTGCATGATCCTTAAACTTAGCTTTTGAGGTTGTAAACCCTAAAACCCTACAAGAAAAGCAGACTGAAAATATGTAAAAAAACCTACAAGTACATATGAAATCCAAGCAGATAAACTCAGAGTAGCTGTGGCCGACTTCAACTCTGAAGGTTCACTTAATATGGAGCAAATTTCATGCAGCCCGAGGAGGAGTCTGCCCCCGAAGGATCAGCCGCCTTTTCTGGTGACTTTAAAGGAGCTTGTTTTTAACAAAAATCGCGATATCTGGGAGAGAAGTTAAGCTTAATTAGGGCCAAGAACTTCAAGAAAACACCTACCAAGAAAACCCCAAGTCAAGAAATATATATACATATATATATATATGTGGGAGTAGTCCTAGCAATGACTCTCTTTGATTAATATTTCTTTACTTGACCATGACTCATTATGAAGCAAATTGTGTGTTGTTTATAAGTCCAAATTGAAGAATCTCAAGAACCACCCAAATCAGCCCTCATGGAGATTTGAATGTAACAGTGATTTTCATGAGCTTAATAATTAATTAACTAAGTATTTTATTGATGTGAAGACAAAGCAAGCTTCTAATAATAATAAATGCATGCATGGTTTTGAAATGTTATTTGAAAAATGTGGAGCAAAAAGCAAGTCCCAATGCAAAGGGTTGAGATATTATTCATCTGTCAAATTCTTGAGGAGACTATAGTGAATAGTCTATGCATGATCAGAGTTTATTTTTAGTGGAGTAGAGTCAGTGAGTCTCAGGATCCAAAAATGCAACTTCTATTCCATTCCCAAAAGCTTCTATTCCCACTGACTTGTCAGATTTTCACTAATTAGCTATAGGGTTAATTAGTCATAAGGTTTAAAGGGTATAATATAATTATGGACCACACATCTTATATAAGTCCTAATTAAGGGTTTTCATTCAAGAATTATAAGTTGACCATTTTGGGTAATTAGTTCTTGATTTTTGTTTTATAATTAGGTCGTGACATTAATTATATAATAGGGTCCACAAGTAGCCCTCTTTCGGACATCAAAATTGTATTATACAAGCTAACTCGGTGGTGTTTGCACGTACACTACAAGAATTATAGCTTTTAATGAATTAGGTTTAGTTATTATGGTTAAACATAAAATATGCATGACAAATATTAATTAACACGACTATATAATGGTTATTAGTCGTTGCTTCTATAAGCGAGACCATAATACTTACTACAGTCACTACAAAAAAGTTGAGTTTTCGCTATATTATAAATTACCACAACTTAAAAATTATGGTAAATTAATACTATTAACCATGATTGATAAAACTAAAGTAAAAACTTAAACTTTTTACCACAATATTTAATCAATATTCACCATGATTTTTCGCCATAGCGAAAACAATTGTCATGGTTTTGGCTATGACTAATGTTTTAACCACACTTACAGAAACAACGGGCAATGATCGTTGTGAAGTAGTTGATTTGTATTTACCACGATTTTTTTTTTTTACTACAGTAATTAACCGTGCCGGAAAATGATATTTTTTCTGGTGAACTAAAAACTATTGCAAATATTTTGGTCATAGAAAAAGGCACGGCAAATATTAATTAATCGTTGTAAAAAACTTAAGTTTTTCTCATCGATTTCATTTGACGGTGTATAGTATTGATTTAGGGAAAATAGCATTTTTCGTCCCATATAGGATCTTTCCACTTTTGATCCTATAACTTTCAAAAAGTAGCACTTTTGATCCCATGACACCTTTTCGTCAGAAAAGGCCACATGGTCGTTAAGTACATAGGACCAAAAATGTGAACTTTTAAATTTATGGAACCAAAAGTGAGAATCTCATATCCAATAGGATTAAAAGTGCAAAGGTTCTAACATCCATGTGCTAAGCATGTGGCATTTTCTGCTAAAATATCTAACAAAAATGTATCTTGGGGCCAAAAGCGCTATACTTTTGAGAAGTTATCAGATCAAACATGAGAATCTCGTAACTAATGAGACCAAAAATGGAAAAGTCCTAATTAAGTTACAGGACAAAAAATATTATTTCATCTATTGATTTACTATGGCTTTTAAGCTGTAGTAATTTACAGTGTATGGAATAATCAATATTTTTGTAGTGACAACTACTAAAAAATCTCATTTTTGACCCTATAACATAGGTTTTGTTCACTTTTGGTTCCAATGATTACTTTAAGATTAATACCTTACATTTTGTCTCACTTTTAGTCGCACCATTAAATAACTAACATAAATGACCACATGAGACTCACGTGATAGCGTTTTGGAGGAAAAAAGGCATGTGCGCCTCTCACAGAAAAATATCATTTTTTGTCTAATAACTTAGCATTTGTTCACTTTTGGTCCCAATGATATGGGACTCTCATTTTAAAGACAATAATTTATGATTTCTCTCACTTTTGATTCTGCCATTAAATATTTGTTAGAAACGGTCACGTGTTAAGTTGGGGCGTGTTGGAGGGAATTCTAGCATGTGAGAAGCATATACGTCATTGTTTGAGAGATTATAACTACAAGTTTTGTCAAGAGAGGTAAAATAACAAACTTATGGCTGACATCGTCTAGGTCCTTCCAAACTAGCAAGAATTGAGCTTCTCAAGCTGATAATCTGGCTTCAACAAGTGATTCAATTGTTGTAAAATCAAGTATGTGTGCTTGAAATGAGAAAGCATGTATGAGAATCTCGTGGATGAGCTCGAGTTCGGGGAAGGCTCTACGGCCATAACAATATGGCAAGTATTGTTTGAGAGATTATAACTACAAGTTTTGTCAAGAGAGGTAAAATAACAAACTTATGGCTGACATCGTCTAGGTCCTTCCAAACTAGCAAGAATTGAGCTTCTCAAGCTGATAATCTGGCTTCAACAAGTGATTCAATTGTTGTAAAATCAAGTATATGTGCTTGAAATAAGAAAGCATGTATGAGAATCTCGTGGATGAGCTCGACTTCGAGGAAGGCTCTACGGCCATAACAATATGGCAAGTGGGTGTGAGTTTTTTTACGTGGGAAGACCCGTCAATTTACACAAGGGCGAAGAAAATGATACCTAGGTCCTTCCCCAGGTACACAAAATGGAAGAAAAGTTTTCCATGATGAGGAAGAAGACCAAGATTTTTCCTCCAAAACGCCCACTTAAGTGCCACGTGAGTATCACATGGTTGTTTCGGTCAATATTTAATGTCCATGTGAGTATAATAAATGATATTCCCGTAATTATTCTTCACTCTGATTTCAACAATAAGAAATTCTTCCATCGTCATTTGTAGTTTTAATTTAGCTCATGATTCCAAGGAGTAATAGAATTATGAAGATTGGGATGATAAAAATCTCATATTTGATTCTTAAATGAGATTTTTAAGGACCACTTTAAAGTGAGAATATCGCGCCATAATTCTCACTTCTCCATTACAAGCTTTCTTCCGCAGTAACACATAATACTTGATTTTACAGTAGTGAATCATTTATTGAATTTATATTTTAGCTTGATAAGTTCAATTCTCTCGAGTTTAGAAGAACCCAAATGGTGTCAGCCCTAATTTTGCTATTCTCCCTCTCCTGCCAAAAGTTGCAGTTATAATTCCTTAAAAACTGAAGTATGTGCCTCTCACTTGTCAAAATTCCCTTGAACATGACCCAAATTAGTGGTCGCACGAGTATCACGTGATTTTTTCCATCAAACATTTAATGGCAGGATGAAAAGTGAGAAAAATTGTAAGTTATTTTTTTTAAAGTGAGAATCTCGTAATCATTTTGGGACCAAATGTAAACAATGGCTAAGTAATGGGAACAAAAATAAGATTTTCCTCTCAGATGCACATGTCTCTTTTTTCCTCCAAAATGCCCACTTAATAGCCACATGATTTAGTCTCACGTGGCCATTTTTGTTAATTATTTAGCGGTGAGACTAAAAGTGAGACAAAATATAAAATATTGTTCTTAAAGTCAAATCCCCGTAATCATTGTAACCAAAGGTGAATATAACCTAAGTTATGAGAGAAAAAAATAATATTTTCCCTAGCAACTGCTTAAATATCTATTAATTTATTGCTGAAAAGAGTATTTTTTTATTTGCCGGTTTCGTTTTTTAACTACTCAAGTTAATTTAGATAAAAAATTGTCAGCAATTTCCGACCAACTTCTGCATTAATTTATTGATAAAATTCAATAAGATGTTTTCTCAAACACTCCAACTTCAACTTTTTCATTTTGCACTTTTATTTTTAACTACTCCCAACATTCACAACTATTTAAATTATAATTTTCTTTGCATTAATTGTCATTAATGGTTGCATCCAAATTTGAATGAATTTTGTAGCCAGCCCATGTGCATAATAATTCATAACAAAATTAGATTGAGTTTATAACACAAGTAGCAACAATTCATATATATACATTTGTTGAAGAGAGTGTTGATCTTGAACATATATATAGAGAGGAGGTTGATTTTTGGCTGTTTGAGAAGCAGAGGTCAATTAATCTTGGATTTTGTAGCCCCTTCGGCTTTGGGGGACATAGATTTCCTCAACTCTTTCTTGCTTCTTGAAAAGCAATTATGCAAACTTTTCATCATAAAACTTCAACTAATGGATTATCAATATTTTAATTTAGTTTTCTCGTACCAAAGTTAATTTTTCCGAATTCCATGTCTTGAATGTGGATGGCAACAACTCCATCAATTAAATGGAGATGACTCAAATTAATTAATTAGTACCAAACTTGGGGACTTCAAAATTTTGTGGCAAACTCCAAAAACCTAACCCTCGTTCGAACCCCTTTTCTTGTCTGGTTCTTTGACCTAGGTTTTTGTTTCCCAATCGTGCAATGTGAAAATATGTGTACAAACTCTTTCTCATTCAACTCCAAGAATCCTAGATCTCCTACCAATTTTTTTTTTTTTAATAATCATTTGGGATACTATAATAATTAATTTAAACCATGAAGTTATTTTTTTTAAAAAAAACAAAAAAAAAGAAGATGAAAATCTTCACTATATACTAGATTTAAAAATTATTTCAATTTCCCACACAATTTTACATTAAAAGAACAATGAATGAACAATTCCTTTCACAATGTTTGGTTTTATTTTTGGACAATTTTCGAAACAAGATAAAATACATCCTATACTTGTCTATTATTTTTTATACATTATTCGTGTATTTTTTTGTTTTTGAAATTTCTACTTATAATATATATACACACTTAATTATATATATAAATATAATATAAAAGAGATATGATTTGACAATAAACAGTGATTTTTGTCTTCTAAATCCCAACATCAAATTTACACCACTTATTTTAAAATATTTTAAAGGGTAAATGTCACATTTGGTCCATTAAATTTTCATTTAGAATCACTTTAGTCCCTCAAGTTTATTTTTTAACTTTAACATCCTTAAACCTTAATTTTTGTCTCAATTTCGTCCCTCTAACTTTTTTGGTGGCCGGATTTTGACTCTTTAAAGAGTAAACTGGTCAATAAATTTGATTTTATCGGTATAGTCCCTGAAATTTATAAAATTATTAGATTAGTCTTTTTTTTAACGAAAAAAATAACCTTTTTATATTTTTTTATGCTGATATTTGTAATTATCTTATGTGAATAATAGAAACTTTGAACTCTTATGAACATAATAATAATAATAATAATAATAATAATAATAATAATAATAATAATAATAATAATAATAATAATAATATATTATTTAACTTAAAATAAATATTTTTTTCCAGTAGTTAAAAGAACAAAATTTATGAATAAAATTAATAAAACTTATCTAATATGAAAATATAATAAATAAAAAACTAAGCCAGTAATTTTTTATTTTAAGAATTAAAGATATGTTTAAAAAAGTTAAATCTTAACAATATTCATTAAATATTTGGTTTTTGAATAAAAAATTGATAGAGTATACTTTGTAACTAGATCTTGGTGGATTTTATATATTATATATAATTCATTTTTAGAGGGTTTCTAAATATATACTTTCATTTTATAAAAAAAAATTCTGTAAAAACCTCTTAAAATGATTTTTATATATATTTAAAATTCATCAAATAATCTAGTTAAAAATACATTCAACCATTTTTTTCTTCAAAATCGTAGTTGTTAATATTTAATAAATATTATTAAGATATAATTTTATCACACTGATCTTTAACTCCTAAGATTAAAAAACTAACTTAAATTTTTTAATTATATTTTCAGATTAGATAAGTTCTATCAAATTTATTCATAATTTTGAATTTTTATTTCACTTGTGAAAAAAAGAGACTATTTATATGAAGTTAATCGATATGTTATTATTATATCTACAAGAGTTTAAAGTTTTTATTTTTCATACCAGATAAATGCATCATAATCACCATATAAAAATATAAAAAAGATAATTTTCTTTTTAAAAAAAGACTAATTTGATAATTTGACAAACTTAAGGAACTAAAGTGATAAGATGATCAAACTTAAATAAAATATTTTACCCTCCAAAAAGTCAACTACTGGCCGCATTTTCACTGAAAATTGGTCGGACGGAAAAATTGAGACAAAAATTAAAGTTTAGGAATGCTAAAGTCAAATAATGAACTTGAAGGACTAAAATGGTTCTAAATAAAAACTTAGGGGACCAAATATAACATTTGCCCTATTTTAAATTACCTCTAAAAATAAATTTAAACATATACTCTATCTCCAACACATATTTATTTATCTCTAAATTCTCTCTCTATCTCCAAAACACAAAAGAAAATCAAACACAATTTTTTTTTTTTTTTGAAATATAATTTAGAATCAATTTTTAGTACTAGATCTAGAAATTCTTGGTACAGGAGCAAACTTTGCACTCTTAAGTTGTTATGTCAGACCACATAGTTACGAGGGATTATAATGTTGTCAACTATGTCTACTTGTAATATATAATAGCACCCTTATAATATACATAATTAGTACTAATAATAATATTAAAAATATCACTTAATTTGTTACTAATATGTCTAAAATTTGACTTCCGAGATACAAGGTTTTTTCTTCTTTAGGTGTTTACACAACCATCCACTCATAGGTTTTTTCTTCTTTAGGTGTTTACACAACCATCCACTCATATTGCAAGAAGTATTACAGTTCACATTCAACACCATTGTCAAAGACTCCATGCCCAAAATGATCAGAAACTTTTAGTATTACACATAAGAACTAAATTAATTTGGCAAAGACAAAATTCGTATGTCTCGACAGTACGTTTCTACAACAGTAATAACATATACAACTCTTGAATTATTGGAGTGTATATAACAAAATCGGTTTAACACAATCATTACAGGCTCTGACTGGTCTTTTTTCGCCATATTCATGGAGGGTTACACAAGCAGCCGACCAATAGGTCCTACCTAGTTCAGCGAGGCTCCGACCAATGTGAATCAGTACGCTTGCAACAATTCCTTGATATCGTATCCTTGGAGCTACACAGGAACAACCATGATGAACATTCTTACAATCAGAAACAAATTAAAGAAATATTTTAACAGAAGAAATTATCCTCGAATATGAGAGGGCAAGCGTCGATCTGTCCTGCAAAGGACACGACAACAATCTTAACTTGCCGCACCTCTCCCACCATCCGAAGAAGAAGAAAAAGGAGCAGCGGAAAGAAAGAAATGGGAAAGTGGATTAGTAAACTAATACACTCTGAGTGATTGGGCAAAGAATTACCTGAAGGAAGGTGAGAAGCACGATAACTCCCGAGTTCCAAGAGGCATGAATCATGATTGGTGTTAGCAGGTTGCGCGTCTGAGCGTAAGAAAATCCCAAAGCAGTTCCTAAATAACACATCATTGCAAAGATTTAACATATATTTAATTCTAAAGCATGAATTTAGTTCTCTACAAAATAAATGATTAGATGGGCACTTCATATGGTGTTTGAGGGGAAAACAGGGGGCTCAGCTGTGCCAAAAAGTTTATCTTTTCAAGTCTCATCTAAAAACACTGTCAATCCTAGCAAGGGCTTATTTGTCCAACACTGCATATATCTATGGTAATGCATAATTTGCAGCCACAAATGATTGTTTTATGAGACATTTTTTCAATGAAATTTTATGTTTTTCACACCAATGAGGTTAATGAGGGGCCAAAAAACATTTCTATAATGATAGCTTTGTCGATGTTATGGAAAAGTCAATGTCTCAATATAACGTGGACTTCTGCTCACTGTTTGATGGTAGTCATTTTCTCTGCAAATTTTAGCTTGTTTACTATCAGTATAAACATCTGGGCAAGCAAAATACCAAGAACAAACAGCTGTGGAAATTCTCCAGGAGTGAGATGTGCTGCTGCAAATACGGCAGCACTGACAAGTACAGAAAGTGGTGTCGGCAACCTGCAAGGAAAGTTGTCAAAGCAGCAATCAGCAAATAAACTGCAAGTATTGCATCGAGTTTACAAATATTCTATGACAGAGCATTCCAAAATCCAAAAGATCCTTCTTTTCTTATTTGGAGATCAATAGTTCCAATAGCCTTTAGTATTTGGAAAAGATAAACTCATTCATGTTGACCGATAAGGATAACAGATTATCAAGATCTTATTTCGGCAGCTAAGCCCATGACGGAGCAGCACTTAGAGAGTGTTTGCAAAAACTTCTGTTTTTAGAGAAGTGATTTTTGTAGAAAACGTTGAAAGTTGTAGGTAATGTTTGTTAAAAAAAGTGAAAAACAGATAAAAGCTAAATTGGATAGTGTTTGGTGAAAAATCACTTCTAAATAAACTTAATTGATGGAAGACCTTGTCCCTATCGTTAAAAAGATACGATCTTTTTGCTTATTATTTCACTTGTTGTTTGTCACTAATAATTATTTTTTCACAAAAAACCATAAATTTTATTTCGATTAGTATTTCATGTTTAAAAAATATTAAAAGATATATTTAATTTAATAATGCTCCTACTAAGTAATATAATGTTCATTCATACACAATAATTAAACTTACATGATTGAAAAAAATAATTATTTTATTAATTAATCAAATAATAATATGTGAACAAAATAATTTATAGTGCATAAAATATAAAAAACTTAAAATATTAAATATATGAAAGTGTAAATTTAATGATTGTTAAAATTTAAATTATTTGGAAACACCGATATCAACTTTAAATATGCAATTTTAAAAATAAATTAAAAACAATAAAGTTGAATTAAGATTAATAAAGGGTAAAGTAGTCAAAAAATAGAGTTGTACTTATTTACAAAAAAGCCAAAGTAGCTAAAAGCACCCCACAAGGTGCTTTTAGCTTTTGGTCTAAAAGCACTTTCTTAGCCGTTTTAGAAGCAGAAGCAGGCATCCCAATCACTTCAAAAGTGCTTTTAGAGAGCCAAAAGTTGAAAAGTGCTTTTTTGAAGCACTCGCAAACACTCTCTTAGTCATCCTTTTATCAAAACCCACCTCAGTTACTGAATCTCATAAAAGATGAGTCAGTTGTTATTAAACTTTCTGGAAAATTTATCTGTGCACTCCGAACTACGAAGGTATGTCCTTAAAAGTCAGCATCCTATATGCAAGTAAATACAGAATAGAATGACCTGGACGCTTGTCAAAAGTATCACAGATGCTGCAATCGCACGCCGGAAGCAGTCTAGGTATGACTACTAAAGCAGACATTAGACTCACAAGAATGAACTACATACATTTCATAAAATTCCATTACATGCATCTTAAGTTCTTTTCCTAAAATAAAGGTAGCTGATTGAGTTTTACCATCCACTACTTGAATGATAAACTGCTCGGACATGAAACTGCACATTAAGTAAACATCATACCATTTAGTCAGGGACACCATAAAAAATCCTCGAAAGACAGTCTCCTCGAGAATGGGAGCAAGTATGCCTGTGATCCCCAACAAGGAGGCAGTGCTAAATTTAAAATCAAAACGCAGTTAGTTTAGTTTCTTTTCTCATTTCAAAACTAGATCATAGCTGAGGGGGAAAGACAATATCAGAAACACATGAAAGGCTTTTGAGAGACAGCAGCATGAAAATTTGAAGCCCTTATGAAGAAGTACCTGATACTTGAAGATCCAATCAACGGAAGCAACCGCACAAGAGCATCAGTCTGCATCAAATAGAAAGTGACTAAAATGAAATTATGTTGGAAGGAAAAACTGCTGTGCCTATGAAGCTAATTTGTAAAACTAAATAAAATCCAATCATTACTGTGTCACAGAAAAGACAACAAATAACTCCTAACAAACTATGGACAAAAAAACGACTTAACTCCAATTGATGTTGAAAAAATGCTCAAGTCACTTGTTGAAAAAAGACAACAAATAACTCCTAACAAATGTTCAGATTTTGAGTCTTATTCATGTCAGACAGAACAAGGTGGTCCATCAAACCATTAGCAGTCAAAGGCAACAAGATTAAGATTAGCCCATTAAGAAAGCTATTGCATTCTCTTCTTTTTCCTTCTCTTGAGCAGTTTTAGTGTTTACATGTACAAGGTAAGCACACAAAGCATCAGGAAAGCTAGAAGTATTTCTAACCTCTCTCTGTGGAGGCTCACCGTTGAGAAAAGACATTGCAACTCCTGTTACAGCAATGGCAGCCAGGGCTCCACCAAGACCTATTCCAGCCCATAACAGCCAACCTTTCTCAAGATTGAAAGGTTCCCTCCAATCTGAAGCACGAATTGACTATAAGTGAGGTAGTTATAATTATCTCTCAATGATAATGCATTTCAACTCTTAACGTAGTTCTTCATTGCCATAACAAAGGAAAAGCATACAAGTTTAACCTATAAACTTTTAGCACAAGCAATCGATAAACATTAACAGCAATGCCTGCAGTATGATGGCTGGAGAAGCATTAAAGCACTAGACACTCTCTCTTGAAAGTCATACATGGAAACATGATATGAGAGAGAGAGTATATGAGTTATGACGCCTTCCAGGAAAACAAAAGCACAATAAACCCCCAACGCATGCAATGTTACTCGATATAAATTGTACTAATTACCATAGCGATATATGTCATCAGGAAGGGGAGAGAATGACTTTGTCAGACTATACAGGACTGCAAGAACCACTATAGTTGCAATGCTACAATATAGTAAACGAACAAAATTAGAATTATGTGCAAAATAAACAATGGTAACTTTTGTGACAAGTAAATATACGGACAGAAGTACTGGACAAATAACAGAAAGAAATCAAAGATGGAAATCGCTTCGTACCCTTGATCAGCTAACAAAATTTCTGCCTTCTGATCCAAACTTAACTCTTCAATATTAAGCCCTGAATATTGTAGTGCTACTGCCTCAATTAATCCTGTCAAAACAAAACTGTCTGAAAAACTAATTAGTTTCCTCAGATAGCCAGACTATTTAACCATAATAATTAGGCTTAAAGCAAACACAATCCAACAGCTTAAGAAATCAATCATCCATACATGTGGTAACTAAGACTACCAGCTATGTTGCCAGAATACATTGAAGTCACAGCTCTAATTAGTATTGGCATCACTAATCAAAGTGCATCCTACTATGTGAAATCAGAAAAAAGAATAGGCACATTAGTATGGCGAGTTCACCTCAATCCACATGCAAGTGAGGTCAAAGAGATTGTTTGCCAATTCCATGGCACATCCCACCTTTTCAATATTCGCCAATTTAACCCACTATCCTGTAAAAACAAAATAACCAACTGTAAAAACCCAGAGGTAAACTTGATTTGTATTGATTAACCGTTGAGAAAAATAATCTTTTCAAGAAAAAGATTTAAAAAGGAGAAATAAATACAACTCCTTTTTCAGGCAAGAAAACTAAAAAGTATAAAGCTCACTTTTTTACTAGATTCTTGAGGGGTATTGTTCTTGTAACAGCAAACAGTACAGAATCCCCTCGTGCTTGTGATTCTAAGCTTCAGAGCATGCGTTAATGGCGAAAATCGGAGCCCTGGAGACAATTGAAAATGGGTTCTAACGGGCGAATAAAGTTTTGGGGAAAGACGAACAGTGGAGATTGAGGAACGAGTAAATGATGTGTATAAAGTGACGGCCATTTTCACAAAATTGAGAGGATTTTCAGTGGGTTTTGATTCAAACAGGAAATCCCCAAGTTGCAAAAATCGATGAAGATAAGGTCCAACAATTTTGTCAAAACTGCCTGGAATTTTGAAGAGAAGGGTACAGTAGAAGCTAAAAGAGCATCACATTTCACATGCTGCTTCTATCAAGGCTCATTTTTTCTTTTTTATTTTTTGTTGATTTGATAAAATATAGGTTAATTACACTTAAATTCATTCTAAAAATATGAAATTATACTTTCTCAATAAAAAAATTAAAATTACACTTACGCTCCTCCAAAATTCAAAAATTTATATACCTTTTTGTAGTTTTAAGTAAATATGAAAAAATTATTTAATTTTTTAGATGGTTGAAATTACAAAATTAAAAAAAACACGTAAAATAAGATAAAGATGCCTAAGTTATTATATAAACACCATGAGGAAGAATAAGGTCAAAAGCAACAGAAAACACCCCAAAACGCACAGGATTTGCTGAGTTTTACAAAATATAAAGGAGGTTTTAGCCTATTTCCTAAACATAGGGGGTTTAGCTATTTCAATAAAATACAGGGGATAAAATGTATTTTAGCCCATCTTAATATTTACTGAGCAGGTTCAAACTGATAGAATTGCATCTTGTGCTTATTTCATATGATATTTTGACATCTTTTGTGATCAAAATACTTCTAATTAAATATTATTTTGCAGCATTAGCCTATTCGGAAAAGATGGAATTAAAAATGAAGAAAAGAACCGCGACGGAAATTTGGACAGATTTGAAGAAACAGGCACACCTAACTTGCAGATTTTCGTCTGAAAAAGGAAAGACTCAAACTCAAATTCTGGCAAGAATTTGGAGCTGCTTCAACTACCTTTTTTTATGAATGGGGAACACTTGCTGGAGAATCTATTTAGGATAATAGTTTTATTTCCTTTAGTCTTTTAGTTCAATTAGGAATTTACCTTTTTAATCCTAGTAGAATTAGGTAACTAGTTAGTACATATATGTAATGTAATTAACCATATGAACATCATTTGGATCTTGTAATCTCTCATTTTTTGGATATCCTCTGTGTTTTTCTATTATTTGTCTCTTTTTCCTTTATTTTTCCTCCCTTTAGCATGCTACGCTAGTTCTTTTAATTTCGGTTAAAGACTTGGTGAATGCTTAATTTCAATGGGTTGTAAGATCTAATTTATGCTTTCTACTTTCACTCATATTGGTATTTGTGTTGTTATCTGTACTTTTATTACAAATAATCTGATTTATGAATTATAGGTACCGTTATTCATTATCAAGAATATTTGCCTAGCCAATTGAACTTGCAAATCTATAATTGTTTGTTTAGTTCAATAACTAGTGGTAACATAGCACAATTGATTTGATAAAAGTTTTCAATTATGTTATGAAGAATGCACAATCTAACTGAAATAAATCCTTGTAGAAATAGGTTAGAATTGGGCTTTTCTGGTTCTTAATGATGTCGATAAATTAAATCTTGAGAACGTTTCCAAAGTTGTTTACTGATTAGAAATTTAGTCAACAGACGTTTCTTGACTATCCACAAGATAAGAAAAGGTAAGGTCGGTAGGTCGTACCAATGTCTATAACCAATCTATCTATCATGAATGATTGTCATCTTCATATCTATGATCAATTGTGGAATTAAGCATGATCCTATCTTTAACTTTAATGCTCTTCTCATATTTACTTCTCTTTGAAATACTATTTTCTTCTCTTTAATTTTAAATCTAGGTTTTTAATCAAAACCCCCTTACTTTTATTTTATTTCTACTCTTGAAGGAATTAATTTAAAACAATTCCTCCGGATTCGGCCCTACTCATCACTTTCACAAGTTTTTAGTAGGATAGTATTTTTTGTGGATTCGACACTCATCAAATTTTGGCGCCGTTGTCGAGGATTGGTGTCTTTAAATTAATTTCTTTTGGTTACTTATCTTGTCACTTGGTTTTTTATGCCAAGTTCTTCTCGTGTAGATAAATTTGAATTTGACCCAGAGATTGAGAAGACGGCTTGTAGACTCTGGAAAGAAACCAAACAACACAAAGAAGAGGCTTCTACTTCTTCCGAACCAGAAGCAGATTTTTATTTAGCCGTGCCCACGTCTAGTGACTTTGAAGACAAAGTCATGGCTCAAAATCTGGAATAAACAATCAAAGAGATGACTTTCTTTAACTTAAATTAGCAGCTTCTCTGCATTGAATATATGTTGATTTTGAATTTAAGTCCGGCCTCATTCACTTACTTCCTACTTTTCGTAGCCTTGCAGGTGAAGACCCGCACAAACACCTCAAAGAATTCCTGTGGTGTGTTCCGGCATGAGACTTCAAGGAGAAACCGAAGAACAAGTCAAGCTAAAAGCCTTTCCATTCTCATTGAGCGATAAAGCAAAAGATTGGCTCTTCCTTACCTTTGGAATTTTTTATTAGTTAGAACAAGCTCAAAAAATAATCTCTTGAGAACTACTTCCCACTTCAAGGACTACAAACATCCGGAAGAAAATCAGTGGAATATGCCAATTTTTCGGTGAAAGTTTCTATGCGTATTGGGGGATATTCAAGCAATTGATGGAGAGTTTCTCCCATCATCAAATTCCCGACCATCTTCTAATTTAATATTTTTGTGAAGGATTGTTTTAGGCAAATAAAAGTTTGGTTGATGTGGCTAATGGAGGTGCTTTATGAGACAAAACACCAAACGAAGCACCCAAACTCATCACAACTATCTCGGCTAATAATCACCAACTCAGTAGTAGAAATGACAACTCACTGTGAAGGGTAAACGAGGTAAGCACTTCTATTGATGAACGTTTAGATAAACTTACCTCTCTTGTCGAAAAGTTTATAGGGGGAAGCACTCAATAAGTCAAAGCTTGTGGAATATGTACATCTTCGGGACATTGCATCGACGCTTGTCCTACACTTCACGAAAAATCAACCGAACATGTCGACGCCTTCGGTGGATTTTTCGGGCAACATAAAAGAGATATAACCATTTTCCAATGACTATAACCATGGATGGAGAGATCACCTAAATTTGAGATATGACAACTAACCTCAACACTTGCAAAGGGTTCCACACCAACAACCATTACTACCACCACCACCTAAAACCAATCCCAATAGTGGTATGTCCGTAGAGAATAACATGAAAACATTCGCCTTCAACACCCAACAATTCTAACAAGAAACTTGCTTGAGCATACAAAATTTAGAATCTCAAATAAGCCAAGTCTCAAGATAAGTTACCCTCCCAAACTATCATTAATCCTAAGCAAAATGCTCGTACTATTATTTTAACCTAAGTTGGGGGGGAAATTGCAAATTATTCCATAAGTTCGGAGGTTGTCTGCATTTAACCTTTACAATTTTACCGAACCCAAAATCGCCCTCAGGCGCGTGTACACACGTGGACAAAATATTTTCTACCATTATTCTCCGAAAAATATAAAGTGCAATAAAATCAAAAGATTGGATAGGAAAGTGTTAAAAAAAAAAAAGATTGTGTGCAAAGTGCAAATAACTCCATACATTGTAGAATTGTCTGCATTTTACCTTATATAATAACACACAACTAACCTACATTCGATATGTAGGTTAGACAATAAGTTAGAATTATTACATAAAAGATTGAAATAAGTATTGGGAAACATAACAGAAAACATCTTTACTTCGATATTCAGTTGTATGGAGTAATTAGTTAATGCAGGTACTTCACTCTTGTTAGCTTTTACAAATAAGGAGTGATCCAAATTTTTTGGTTTCATCACAACAGATGAAACTAACACTAAATACCACACAAACTGTACCGGCATGGGCTTTCTACTTAATTTCAAGATCTACATACATATCATAACTGGCCATAAGCATCAGTGTCGAAAAAACATTCATTATGTTTGGATTAATGTTTTGGGTGTTTGTGTTTTGGTGTTTTGGAGATAGAGAGAGAAAAATAGAGATAAGTAAAAATGTATTTTGAGATAGATGGTATGTTTGGATTTGTGTTTTGATATAATATAAAATATTGTAAAATAAGTGGTGTAGGTTTGATGTTGGGTTTTGGGAGACAGGAGTTACTGTTCATTGTCAAATCATATCTTTTAATATATATTTTTAGATATATATATGTGTATGTATATAGTATTTTGTTTGTTAGTGAAATATAATATATATATTTATGTTAAGTAATTTTTTTTATATTTTAAATAATAATTATAATTTTAATGCATAATTAAATACAGTCTAAAATGATTTTGTTAAACTTTATCTTTGAAATTAAAAAACATAATATATAAAATTTAAATAAAAAAATTAAGAATTAAGTATGTATTATTGGTGTATTGTCCTCAAATTTCTCAAATATTTCAGTGAAATAGGAAAAATTATAAGTACAAAAGATTTAAATGGTCTAAGTTGAAAAAATATATAATCAAGAGTTAAATGCACTACATAACATGTTGAAAATACATTCATTAGAATTTTATATGTGATTTGATAAATTTTAATAGATAATTGAAGTAATAAAAATACGAATTAGGTATATAGTAGTGATATATTGTTAGTAGTGTACGCAACTGCTACAATATTTCCATTAGGTAGAAAAAATTTACATATTTTAACTAAGTAGCATTGATATTAAACATTTTTTATATCAATGATTTCATAAGTTAATAATTATTTTTTAGTAGTAATTATTAATTATATTTCACCAATATTATATATTAAATAATATATAATACATATAATAAGAAAGAAGAAAAAAGAAAAGAAAGAGAGAGAAGAAAGCTGGGACAAGATGTAAGAAGAGAGAGAAAAATAAATACCCCTCTAAAATTAATTTACTTGAGTTCTAATTATAATACCAAACAACTTAAAAATAAATATTATAAATTCTTTATCAAAAAATTATAAATACCCCTCTAAAATTATTAATACCCTAATAAATACCCCTTTATGACAGACCCTCATAGAGGGGTATTTGTAATTTCCAGGAGGGATAATTATAATTTTTAAACAAAAAGGAATATTTATAATTATAGTAAATTATAAAAAAATCAAATTCTAATTTATTCTTTGAATTAAATACTATTAGTTTAAATATATTTTTATGTTAGATAGATGCAGATAGTCAAAACACATTTTTCAAAACACATACTAAGAGTTTAGAATAGGGATAATTATATTCCCTTTCTTAAAGTTTGATGTAATTACACGTAAAAAAATTTCGTGGTTTAAAAAATTATATTTAATACCATTTGAATTTTGCTTTAATCTAACAAATAAGTCCATTTATTAGTAAATTTTATTGATATTAACAAAAAAAAATTGATCAAAAATTATATTTAGCTCTGATTGACTTAGTACTGATCTATTGCAGGTCAAATATTTTTATTATCAAATTACCATTATACTTATTTACATATAAATGCATGAGAGGAGGTACACTATAAGAAAATAGCTTGATAGCAACGAAAAAAAATAGTGTTGAAATAATTAGCAAGTAGAACTCTCGTTGCTAAATCACATTATTTAATATAAAAATTGATTTACTTGCTGATATTTAGAAACGAAAGTTCACTTGCTAAAAAATTTAGCAATGAATTGTTTACGACATATATTAAATAGTGTATATCAGCAATGAAAATTTTACTTGCTAATTTTAGCATCAATCTTTTTTTGTAACTGTTGAGTTATTTTCTTGTAGCGGTATATCTTTACTGTTATAAGGGTAGTTTAGTCAAAAATATTATTTAACCCGCAATAAGGGGATGTTTGGCTAAGCTTATAAGCTCCTAAAAACATGTTATAAGATGTTAGAGAACTTATAAACTCCAATAACGTGTTTGGTAATTTTTTCTTAAAAAGCTAATAAGATTGCAATTTCTTTTAAAGAGTTTATAAAATCTCAAAATAAGATGTTTTTATCTTATAAGCTCTTTTAAAAAAGTTAACTTTCCTAATTTTTCATAAAAATATTATGTAATAGCAGATATTTTTCAATCTATCGTCCCAATTAATCTTAGATAGTTAATTAATAATCCCTTTATTAAAAAAGGAATAAAGGATCATCGATCATACATTAATTATATTTATTCATATAATTACATGTAGATCCCTTGTGGTTTGAGAAATTGCATCTAACACCCATGTGGTTTGTTTCCATCTAACAAATAAGTCCCACTATTAAATAAAATTCACCAAATTTGTTGATGTATACAAAAAAAAAAAATAAAAAAAATCTATATTTACTCTCGATTGACTTATTACTAGTTAAATAAATCTTCTTATGACCAAATTACCCTCATGCGTCTTCACGCGTTAATGCATGTGAGGATGTGTATTTCACCATTAATAGGGTAGTTTAGTCTAAAAAAACATTTGACCTACAATAAATCAGTAATAAACCAATTGAGAGTAAATATCAATTTTCATTCGATTTTTCTGTTAATATCAGCAAATTTAATGAATTTTGACTAATGGGAAGATTTATTTGTCAGATGGAAGCAAACCTTATGAGTACTAGATATAATTTCCCAAACTACAAAAAATTAATGTGTAATTACATCAAATCTCATGGAAGGAGAGTGTAATTATCCCAACTAATTAGTACTAGTGAATTTTTCGAGATTGAGAACATGAGATTTTTTAAGACTTATACGCATTAAAGGTCAGCTACTTCCCAATGCCTAATACAAAATATCTACCCTTTTTCTTTTTCTTTTAAAAAAAAATAAACAATATCAGTGATTTAGTTTTCTCATACTTTGTGCAGTAGTAGTTGTCATGTGGACTCTATTGTCGGTGCCCTTAAAATAATCCTCATTAATGTCCTTTGAAGTGATCATGTTTTAATGTCCATTCTTAAGAGAAACACAACAATATTATCTCAATGGACTGATTTGCCCTTCAAAAATGAGAAAAACCCTGAACATTCCCAAGAATCCGTGCCTTTTTCACCTTCGAGTCGGGTCACCGACCTGACCAGCTCCAACTTGCCCGGTTTATGGGCCATAGATCTCCTGACAGTTCCTAACTTTGATTGCGCTACTTGGATCAGGATAGTGGATGCATTTACCTCTATAAATACAATTACTACACTCTATTTACGGTAAGAAACGTTTACTACGATTCACTGACATTAAATATCTCAATTCGAATTATTCTATCCCGATCTCAAGTTAATTTAAGTATAAAAAAATCTTAAATGGGGACCTCCCAATAAATCTAAACGATTTTCTTTTCTGAATATTCATACATTAATCAAATACGGTTCAAGAAATCTTAAATTTAATATTAAGACTTGGACCAAGATCTAAAATTTTTAGCCTATACATTTTCTCAAGTCCACACGGCATAAAAAAAAGGGTCGGCGCATTAAAAACCTCCAAATGGCTCTTAGTGTGGCTCCATTGCCTCTTGTCAATGAATCTACACATCACCTTACCTTTACTTATTCAACATTTAAGTTTGAAAATTAAGAAATCATGATAAATATTTCTTTTTTAGTACAAAAATATCATAATAAATTCAATTCTGATCATCATCACAGACGAAAGCATGCCCTTATGAATTTTTTTTTTTTTTTAGGTAAATGTAAGTTTCATTTATAAAACAAGATCGTACAGTACAACAGTGCTCAACTGGTGGTTTCTCCCTCGACAGGCCAAGAGATACGCCATAATCTATATAACGCACCTGAACTAACAGAATGAGATAAATTAAAACTGATAATCCTCTGTCTAATATCTTCCACAATAATGGTGGCTATGATATTCGGTGGTCGCTCCTTATAGCTACAGATCACTTATAAATATGCGCATAATTATGCTTCAACACAGTTTTCGTATTAATACAAAAGCTCAAATCTACAATCATTTAACTAAAATTGATTACCGATTGGACCCGATACTTTTTCTTTTTAACCACACATGCATCTACTAATAGACGTGTCCGATAGAATTTGAATCTGCACCTGAACTGTGTAACATTGGATTCTCAATTATCGGGAGCTCCTAAACGACAAAAAAGGATACCGACCTGCCCTAAGATCTATAGAATAAATGTGAACCACCCTACCCGACACACATTAAGTCTAATATAGTGCCAATTTTTTAAAAAAAATATTTTGAAATTATAATTTCGTAAGATTGGTGACTGAAATTAATGAAGTGGGGGCCCTAAAAAGAAAAGAGATTAATGAAGTGGGGTGTTAGTTGTCATGCTAATACTTAATATTTATTAAAGTTCCGACAACAATAAAATGCTCATCAATTTAATTAAGAATGGTCCTTTTTTAGGACATGAATTTTCATGGACATGGAATCTATTTTAAGGTATGCGTATAATGTTAAAATTAAAATTGATCGGTTTTAAATGAATCGGTTACAATTATAAAATAAATTTCAATTATCAATATTAAATACGTATAATTTATCAATAACTATTATTACAATAGATTAATAAAGACAACAGTTTTTATTAAAGTAGATCAATTTCATACATTGGTGGGACTTGAACCCATGACCTAGAGGACATATTATTATGAAATATCAGCTTTGTGAGTTAATCGGGACCTCTTGTTTTTTAAAACGTAAAATTAAGAGTGTATGATAAAAAGATTTAAGATTAAATTCCATTGATATATATGAGTTTATACTTTTATTTGCATGTTTTAAAAGTCAAAATCTGAATGTGATAATTAATATTATTTAAATCATACTGACAGGGAAAAAAAAAAGAAAAAAAAAGATTAATTTTAAACTTTCTACGATCAGAGCCACGAAATGTGCTGACTTTTCACCATACCAGTGATCAGACTACAGTGAACCTGCCCATACTAGATCCACATGAATGCGCGCTACCTCCCTGAAATGAAAAGCTTTATTCACGTTTGGTTGGGCCCCAGCGTGGGGGCGCGTTGCGCACCCCGTGTACTATAGCGAACGCCGATACGTCCTAAAGCTTTTTGCATCCCCACCATTGCTTCCCCGGGAATAGAGAAAAAACACAAGGCGGGTAGGATTTCAACATTTACTCATTCTCATTTTCACCCCCTCAATTCTTGATTTTTATCATTCTGCCCCTTTCTTATTTACTATATCGACCCCATCTGTCGGGACGATGATTTAGAATTTTCAATTATTTTCAAGATTAAAATTATTTAAACTAAATATTTAATTTTACGCCGTGAAGAAAATATTATTAAAAAAAAGAAATATTATACTATATAACTATATTCAAGAATCTTAGGATAAGATTCGATAAGATTTTTATCTAAGTTACGTGGGATGAAAGTTTAACTTCTTCTTTCACTAAAATTTGCACGTGTCATCATTCAAAATCGATATCTAAATATAATTAATTTTAAACTTATAAACGGATATCACTTTATTAAATATACGTATGAAAGTATGGCCCTGATAATACTTTGTACAGTCCCACTGTCATCGAGAGGTCGAGAGATGGTTGGGTGTGATGGAAACAATCATAAATCTAGATGTAATTTATTTGGACCTACTCAATGATAGTTGTAAGAATATAGTTGATTGTACCATGAGCACATTTATAAGAATTAAATGTAAAAAATGAATTTGGTGGAGGGCAAATGTGTCATTTAAAAATAATGATGCACTTTCTGCAATTAACACAAAGAATGGGGCCAACATGAAAATTTGCTTTCCATTGTTAGCGCATTAAATGACAGAGACTAAAAAAGAACCAAGATTTATTTGTCGTACGACACATGTGTGTGTGTGAGAGAGAAAGAGAGAGAAAGAGAGAGAAAGAGGGAGGGGGACAGAGCGAGAGGGAGAGAGAGAAAAGAGTGACAAGAACGTGCATGCTTGATCTATATATACAAACACAAGCGTTGTTGAGCATCTATATCAAATCATTTGAGGGAGAATTTTTTGTTCTTTTTTTTTCTTTCTGGAGGTCAAAATTAGGGATTTTAGTCGCTGTTAATCGGATCTGTTTTCAGCGTTTTCCTTGAGGGAAGATAAAGATACGAGCTTTCAGCATTGTCGAATCAGGATTCGCATCAACTGATGCGATTGGTATGAGATTTAATGCTTCTTGCCGTAATTTATGAACTCGAATTAACGATGGTTTCTGTGTTTGTTTTGCAATTAGCGTCTTCTGGTGATGGCTTATTTTTTTGTTGCTGCAACGAGATGTGGTGTTTCTTTTTCGTGGGTTTTGTTTTCTGGGTCGGAGAATGGTTTAAGATCGGGTTGAATAATTATTAAGGAACGTAATTTTGCTGACCCATAATAGGTAGCTACTTCTAGTGCTGTTTGAGCGTCATATGTTTGTTTCTCATAGGAGTTTGATTGAATTATTTAATGTTTCCTTATCTTTAAAGCAGATGTATGCTTGATTTGAGAAGTTATTAATTGGAATCTGGTGTAGATGGAGTCATTCTGAAGTTTTCACCTATTTTTGAACGATCTTTAGTGTTTTGATGTTTGATCTAAATTTTAATCTTGGATTATTATATAGATTTCCTTCTGATGTTTTTACTGAAATTATAATGTTGGTTGAAGTTGAAGCAAAAAAGTTGAGTCTTTTACGACTTAAACATCTGGATCTGCTTAATTTCCTTTGGTCGATATGAAGGCAGATTTTGGTCTGTGGATCCAAGTTATGTGCCTTGGTATAACATTCACCACTAGCTGCTGTGGTGATGCAAGAACATAAGAAATTTTCTACAAGAAGATTTCATATTTTTTATTTTTATATATTATTCATTGGCTGCTTCTTTCTGTAGCTTCCAGATTACAAAGGAAATTAAACTGAAATTAACATGAGTTTCTTGAGCCTGGACTTTGACCTCTAACTAGTCCTCCCATCCTGGTCAAATCTGATGCGATCTGGATCATCTCATAGCGTGCATGATTATGCTGTTGTGAACTTTTGTTGTTAATATAGGAATATGCACTCAATAATTCAAACAGACGACTGGTAATTCAGGCTATTCTTTCCACTGTCTCTTCTAAATTTTAGTAATAAATGTTTCAGGCCTGTGATGGCGAACAAGTATAATTCAGGGGACAGTAGGACCAGGAGTTCTGTGTCCATTTTCATAGTAGCTGGTCTGTGCTGTTTCTTCTACCTACTAGGAGCATGGCAGAGAAGTGGGTTTGGAAAGGGGGACAGTATAGCTTTGGAGATGACCAAGAGCGGAGCTGACTGCAACATCCTTCCAAACCTCAATTTTGAAACGCATCATGCTGGTGAGGCTGGGATAATTGACGATTCTGATTCAAAAGTGACTGTGTATAAGCCGTGCGATCCTAAGTACACTGATTACACACCCTGCCAAGATCAAGGACGTGCAATGACTTTCCCTAGGGAAAATATGATCTACCGTGAGAGACATTGCCCTCCTGAAGAAGAGAAGCTGCATTGCCTTATTCCAGCTCCTAAAGGATATGTAACCCCGTTTCCATGGCCAAAGAGCCGTGATTATGTCCCCTATGCCAATGCTCCATATAAAAGCTTGACAGTAGAAAAGGCTATCCAAAACTGGATCCAGTACGAAGGCAATGTGTTCAGGTTCCCTGGTGGAGGAACACAATTTCCTCAGGGGGCTGATAAGTACATTGACCAGCTTGCGTCAGTTATACCAATTGCAAATGGGACTGTTAGGACAGCATTGGACACTGGTTGTGGGGTATGCTCATTGCCTGGAAGTTTCTCTAGTGACTTGTGCATTTATCCTTGTGCTTCTTCTGATTAAGATGTCTCTTTGCCAGTCTGCGTAACTGTGTGATTTACTTTTCACTTTTATGTTCTTGTTCAGGTTGCTAGTTGGGGTGCATATTTGTGGAAAAGAAATGTTATAGCAATGTCATTTGCACCAAGAGATTCACATGAAGCCCAGGTACAATTTGCTCTTGAAAGGGGTGTACCGGCTGTAATTGGTGTTCTTGGATCAGTAAAAATGCCATATCCATCAAGAGCGTTTGACATGGCTCATTGTTCTCGTTGTCTTATACCTTGGGGGATGAATGGTAAGAATCAAAATTTTTCTTGCATGTTTCCCTTTACAATGAAAATAGAAAAACAGAGCTGAAGTTGTTTTCTTTATTAGAGGCTTGATCATTCCAGAATGTTATACAATTTGACCACTTTCTTGTGAAAAGGAGCGCTCGTTAACATCTTCGAGCAATTGAGCTGATGAAAATATCATAATTTGTTACCTTTTCTTTGCAGATGGACTATACATGAAGGAGGTTGATCGTGTGCTTAGACCTGGTGGCTACTGGGTGCTTTCAGGCCCTCCCATTAATTGGAAGACTAACTTCAAGGCATGGCAACGCCCAAAGGAAGAACTTCAGGAAGAACAAAGACAGATAGAAGATGTTGCTAAACTTCTTTGCTGGGAAAAGAAGTCTGAGCAAGGAGAAATTGCTGTATGGCAGAAGACAATGGATTCTGCTTCTTGTCGTGCCAAACAAGAAAATTCTGGAGTGACATTATGTAAACCTGATTATGCTGATGATGTCTGGTATGAATAATTATTATTTGAGCACATAGTAAAAATCTAGTAGTTGCATTGTTTTTCCATTTGTGGGGTGCTTATGCGCAATTATTTACTGAGGCATATGTACTTCTTTACATGTGGCTGAAAGTTGCAGACTTTCGGTGGTGATAATGCAAATCTAAATTGTTCCGGTGTTTATCTATTTTATCAGGTACCAGAAAATGGAGCCATGCATTACTCCATATGACAATGCTAACAGTGGAGTTGCTGGTGGGTATCTTAAACCATTCCCGGAGAGACTTTATGCAGTTCCCCCAAGAATTGCTAGTGGCTTGGTTCCTGGAGTTTCTGTTGAGGCATACCAGAAGGACAATAAGCAATGGAAGAAACATGTAAATGCCTATAGAAAGATTAACAAGATTATTGACTCTGGAAGGTACCGCAACATTATGGATATGAATGCTGGATTTGGAGGCTTTGCAGCTGCACTTCAGTCTCCGAAATTGTGGGTTATGAATGTTGTACCCACTATTGCCGAGAAAAATACCCTTGGTGTTATTTATGAACGAGGACTGATTGGCATATATCATGACTGGTATGCATTCTTTTGTCACTGTATTTAGTGTCTTCTAAGCAATTGTGCTGTTTTTACTTGAAATTCATGTAGCTAGGCTTAGGCTTTAGGCATGCACCCAGGCCCACCAAAGAAAGGATTGAGCTCGCTTTGGGGGCAAACATGATCTAGTTGCATGTCCTCTGGAAATTTATGATAACACTAAATGCTTCATACCATAAGCCAAGCAAAAACTCATTTTGCTAACATTACAATGTGGGCAGTAAGATGATCAAACTTGCCATCAAGATCATGTCTTGAACTGTGCTGGATCAAGTTGCAAGTAGGCTATGCATTTTCCATATATCCTCCCTGTACTTTACTTATGTCAATGATGACTAAAAGTGCAAGCTTCACTAAGGCCCATGTCTGCTCAAATTTATTTTTCTTGGTTACAAAATCTTATTTTCTCTATTACTCTGTACTTATTGTAATTTGCTTGTTCAGGTGTGAAGCCTTCTCCACATATCCAAGGACATATGACCTGATTCATGCTTATCGTGTTTTTAGCTTGTACAAGGACAAGTAAGCATACAGTTCTTGATCTTTTATATTCATGCCTTGAAACAACCTTCTGTTTTAGGCAATGATAAGTAAGGATTTGGAGATGGACTTAGCTGTAGCATACAAGGAAATGGCTCTTCTAAATGAGAAATTTCCCAACTTTAGTTTTAGGGAATTTAAGAAATACAAGATACTAAGGATGTAATGATGGTTCTCAGTTTCTCTCGCCTAAAAGTTACACTTATATCTTTTCTTGGTGAGGTGAAGGATGGGCCTTCGAGTGGGATGCTGTACATCCTCAAACTCTTCTTCTTTTGTTTGTTTCTCTATCCCCCCCCCCCCTCTCTGTATATCATGTGTGGATCCCTCAAAGTGTGACAAATATTTTCCTGAAATAGCGATTCCAAAAGTACTGAGAATTGGAATATGGAATAGATATCCAAAAGAGACAGAATTTTGCAACATGTATCATGAATTAATCAAGCTGCCGGAACTGTAATGGTTAGGGACTTGTGGTCATACAGCTGTGTTTTGTTTGTATTCTGTGCGGTCAAAAAGTATAACATTCTCTGTGCTACATGAATTTTAGATTATAAAACTCTATAACTGCTCTAGCACCTAGTTAATATGGGTGAATTGTATTTCAAGTTTAAATAAAAATTGAATCTTGATTTGCATGTTTTAGGTTGCTTAACAGCATGATAAATCCCACCAAATATAGAAAATACTGCAGCTGTATGAGGGCTGTGTTACCCCCAGTACAGAATTCCTTTATTAAGATACGGAGATGGTTTTCTTCTCTAAAATCCTATTCTCATAGCTTTAGGAAATTATATTGTCCTTGGTAAAAGACTCGGGTCAATTTTGGTCCTGTTTTTCTGCACTTGGCATTATGTGTAACTTGGATTGGAGGAGTCATCCAGGAACTTACAATTTATTCGAACAAATGAATACAGGTGTGACCTCGAAGACATTTTACTAGAGATGGATCGGATTCTGCGGCCAGAAGGTGCAATTATGTTAAGGGATGAAGTTGATGTACTTGTCAAGGTGAAGAAGATGATTGGTGGTATGAGATACGATTTTAAAATGATGGATCATGAGGACGGCCCCCTGGTCCCCGAGAAAATCCTAGTTGCAGTTAAACAATACTGGGTCGGCAACTCCACTTCTGCGCAGTGAAATCCAACGCATACAGATTCTTGATTTGCCCGTTGGCATGATTTCAAGTGGCAATTCTTTCATTTATTTATGAGTAACAAATGGCTCAGTCTTTCACCATGAGAGGGTCTTGCCGGGAGATAATTTTGCCACAGAAGAGGGGTTGTGGTTGGGCTGGATTGCACGTATTAACCAGGAAGTCTTGAGTAAGTTATATATTGTACTCTACTTGTAACACTAATTCTGTTTCTTGATCCCACTGGAAAAGCTTGAACTCCATCTCCCTTACAATACGAAGAGGAGCAGTACGACCTTTTAGACGATCACTCGTGCATTTTGTTATTCTTCTAGATCTATTTTTCAAAGTGTTGAAGCCTCATTTCTAAGCATATATCTATTCACGCATTCATCTATTCGTTCGGGTTTTAATGGTGAGTAGTGTTTATATCTCCAAGACTTGGATTGAGGTCAATAGACAGTTTCTTGTTTCAACTAGGTTTAGTCAGATCCAATTAATCAAATAATCAATATTACTGTTCTTGTTATGTGATTGATGGCTCTCTTATGCATTAATTGTGATGTAAGTTACTTGGATTGTTGGGAACTCAAATCAGGCTAAAATTTGTGGTGGTGAATATTTCGAATGCTTCCTCAATCAGATCAGGAAGTCTCTTTTATGGTATCATGTGATCTGTAGTTGGAGGTAAGTGTAGGTTGACAAATGTGTCTGATCAAAGACATCTGAAAATATGGATCAATGTTTACAATATGGCCTTGCTATGTTTTGTAGTTTAGGGTACAATGCCTTGTCGTCCTTATTGGTCATAAATGTTACCCTATGCCAAACATTACCCACAATGGGTTTTAAAACACTAGAAAATGATACATATGTACAACATGAGATAGGATAAATTACGACGAGCTTTTTGAAATTTTGTATGATTATGAGTATTTTTTTGTTGTTTGAAAAATTATCAATACTTTTTATTATAACAGTCGTTCAATAATTAGCTTCATTCATTAGCCTCTATTAGAGATTTTTATTTGTTTTTGTGGTGAACTGACTAGTAATTTAAATTATAATTTTATATTTTGTTTTGAAAAATTTACGAAACTTCTTTTATGGAATAAGTTGATTTTTTTATAATTTTTCACAATTCTTTATTTAAAAAAAAGAAGAATACAATGAGGTCAAAATAGATAATATTTAGGAGTATTAATAACTTTTCAAACGACGAAAAGATAATTATAATTATGTCAAATCAGGTAGCTCATTTGACTTATCCATAAATTATATTATTGATGTGACATTATTGGTGTGAAAATCTTTGCTAAAGATTAGAATAATTCGCATTCCAACATCATAATAATCGGTCCTTCTCAAGAAATTTTCGATATTATTGGAGAAATTTTAGTTGGAATCAGATTTGATCAAACTTGAACTAAATTACTTACCATACAATTGGTTCGATCCAACTAAGAGGGTGTTTGGCGAAATTTATTCACAAAATTTTATAAGCTCATACATTTTATAAAATATTTCTATAGCTCATAAGATGTTAGATCTTATTTAAAAATAAATTCATGACGTATATGGGTAAAACAAGATAATGCAGCTTATAAGATGTTAACAAAAATTTGTTTTTAATTTAAATGAATTTGTTAAAGTCTTAGAATTACTTTTCTTTAAAGAATTTATAAGTTAATAACGTCTTATTTTTAGAGCTTGTAACCTTTTTACCTAAAAAAATTTCCGAACACTTTAAAATATCTTATAAGGCGTTTCAAATAATTTATTAGTTCATCCAAACACCCTCAAATAAAATACATTACGCAATTGATTCTACCAAGCCAAATTAGACTTGACAAGAATTGTTGACAATGTAGAATATAAATTACATCATGAATAGAGTTTCCTAGTGAAAATAGTGTATAGGGTTTTTGAAGAAATTGAAGAAGCTACGTACGAAGCATTTGTCCAATCAATGGTGAAAAAGTGTCTGCCGACAGTATGATGAATAAATTCTAACATAGAAAAAGGTTTGGTAGTACCCCATGTTGCTTCTTCTGCCAATGTAATAATGTATTGCTCATCAAGAATTCGTTTCACTACAGCAACAAAAATGCACATATGCATCAAGACACAAACCACCCACAAGAGCTAAAGATTTGAAAATGTGATGGGGAATTGAGTTAGTTAATGTGGGTTCATCAATCATCACACCAACCAGAGACAATTTTAAATCTTGAAATTACATTTCTTGTTTGCAAGTAAAATTTCCGACAATTGGGATGAGGGCTGCAGTATTATTGGCTCCTCGTGTATATATTAGTAATATTTATTTATTTATAAGGGTATAAAAGTTATTTTTGTATACAAGCCGCACAATGAACACCTACCTCTTACTACAACATAAAACTCTCAACACTATTATAAATACTCTATATATTATTTTTTAAACCAACTTTACTATTCATGATTTGACAACTCAATACTCTCTAAAAAAACTCTCCCGGGTAATTCTCCCGTTGAACTTCCCATTTAATCCACAACCACATGAGCACCAAACAGGTGAAAAGGTGCCATAACTCAGGCAAGCATGGTTGTAATGCCGTGGCACTGGCCGGAGTTTCTGAATCTCTTGTCAATATTCTTCTGAGTTCTGTACCAAAATGCAGAAGCAAACATAATAGATATTTTCAGGGCAGTTGAGTTCTATCTTGTGCTTGAAATTAGTGCAAGTAAAGTATGAAACATGCATCATGGTACTTTTGACACCTTCCTGACCTCATTTATCTGTTATTTTCAATGTAGTAAGAAAATGTGAAATTTGGTGTTCACTTTCCCAAGGTCTCAAGAATCTGCCTCATAGTTATGGTAGTTTTATTAGCATTACTGTTCTGTCAGTTAATGTGTTGACATAAGCAAAAATGAGTTAGTTGAACACCATTAGTCATCAAGACAATGAGAGAGAGAGAGAGAGGCTAGTTCTAGTTCTAGCTTGTAGCTGCTGGGAACACCGACAAGTCGGTAACTGCGAACTCATGTTATATGGCCTCGAAACATGATCAACATGATTCTTGGTACTGACTGTGCTAAGAGGGATTGCCAAACTCTCCTCGAGAAAGAAGTGATCATATGATATGGACCTTAAATGCAACTCTACAAGAAAAAGGGTTCTGTAGCTGGTTTTATTTTCTTGTCTAAAAATGGACAACCTACTCATGTCACATGCAAATATTGCAGAAAGTGGTCATAGTGGGATTGTATGGTGCTGGTGTCTGGCCATGTGAAGTGTGAAGAGAGCCAATAGTTCACTCTTAATGTCAATCTGTGAAAAGTCAATTCGGTCCCTTTAGCTTGTAGGTAGGGGAGGGGGTGGGGGTGGGGGGATGATGAAACAGACAAATGACAATGGCCTTATTTGATCAATAATTTGATCTCCAGAAAGACAGAAAACCACAGGGAAGGAAATAAGGTTACATATGGTTAGGCCCAATCCCATCAGCACCTACTTAGAGTTTAAAGCAGGCAAAAATAACTGAAACAGTTTCTCTAGTTAAAAACAAGAATGATGACAAGCAAACAGTCAATATAGACAAAAGTCATTATTTCTAATGAGCCAAAACTCTTTCACTATATTTGTTTTCATTTTCAAGTTATCTCTAGAATAAGTCAAAACATACCCAATGTTTGTCATCATACAAAAACACCTTATTTGCGTGCTTTAAATGTTTTTATATAAATACATACATATATATAGACACACATATATACATAAATACATATAAAATGTACATGATTTGACAGTGATTTGACAATGAACTGTAATTTTTGTCTCCCAAAACACAACATTAAACACACAATACTTATTTTAAATTATCTCCAAAAACAAATCCAAACATACATACTATATCTAATACATACATAATTATCTTTGTTTTCTTTCTCTATCTCTATAAAACACAACAAAACACTTCGAAAACGAATCCAAACATAAGTTTGTCATTTGCACAGTTCTCTTACAGCTACTTATATATGTAGAAGTGAATGTAAATTCTCACTAAGCCAAGTTGGCTTTCAGACCTCTCATAAATTCAGGCTATTCTACTTCTATACTTACTATATATATAGCTTCTCTTCTTACAGCTGATTCAGAACTCTTCTAATATTTTTTGCTTTCTCTTCAGTTTCTTTGCTGATTTTTGCTGATTAGTTCAATATTATTCTCAATCAGCTGTTATGGTCTTTTTCTGCTTCGCCTTCTCTTGTATGAGCTAAGCTTGTCCCCATTCAGACACAAAAATGTCCATTCCTGTAATAACACTGACTTCAGCATCCAAAACGAGTGTTTCCGGTCCTCCCGAAATCAGCAAAAGATTTCGGGATGCTTCGTTTTCCTCGTTCTTGGATGGAGCTGAAGAAACCTTTGTACTTAAATTGGAAGGTGCAGGCACTCAGGGCCTCAGTGCCTCCATCTCAACCCCGCATGATCAC
Organism: Sesamum indicum; assembly: GCF_026168435.1. NCBI lineage: Eukaryota > Viridiplantae > Streptophyta > Magnoliopsida > Lamiales > Pedaliaceae > Sesamum > Sesamum indicum. Next base: position 2,346,193 of record NC_142660.1, on the reverse strand, counting down.
GCTTTCCTTGCAAAAACTAAAGCAGAAGAGACAGAAATTGATGTCTTCAACGCTGAGAAGTATTTCAACGAGGGGTTAAGCCAAGTAAATCATAGTCCTAAAGTTAGTTCTAAGAGTTTAGTAAGTCACCACCAGCAGAAGAGACATGATCCCCTTGAAATACTTGCAGTCAAAGAGCGGCCCTCGAATGCAGCACAAAGTATTCGTTCTGAATCGAGCTGGAACAGCCGGATTGCATTATTGCATTCCGTTCCAAGAAACCAGCAGCCCAGAAAAGCAAACAAGAAGAGTTTGCTTGCCAGCATTGGCTGCAACTGTTCTTGTGCTGACAAGAATTCTGTTGACATTGATGATTATAATGGTGAAAACAAGAGCAAAACCACCGGGCTGGTTAATGGCAAATCAAAGCAAGGAGATCAAAGAAGTGACTATTTTGTTAGGAAATCACAGTCAGATCACAGCTGTGTACGATTTGATGGAACGGAGCTGAGGTTAAACTCCGAGGATCATTTCAGCTTCCCAGTTTTCAATTCTAAAACTGGAAATCAAGCAGCAAAAATGCAAGTACAAGAGAAAGATGATAGTACCGCGAAGAGGAAATCGCTAGAAGTGTTTGGCTCCCCCATCCTGGAAAGTAGTCAGACTAGCTTGAGCCTGGAGAAGAAATTAACTGTGATGGCTACTTGGGATGCAATTGCTGCACAAGAAATCAAGATTCCTTCAATTTCCAGTGAAATGCATGACGACAGTGACAGTGATGCAAGTTCAGACTTATTTGAGATCGAGAGCTTTTCAAAAGGCAACCCTTTTCTTTCCAGGCAGGAATCAGATGGCCTGTCAGGCTGCCTTACTCCCACAACCTGTTATGCACCAAGTGAGGCAAGCATAGAGTGGAGTGTTGTAACTGCCAGTGCTGCAGATTTCTCTGTTCTGTCGGATTCTGAAGAGTTAAGACTGTCCTCCACCATCTCAACCCCACATAAAGTGGGCCTCAATTCTAAAATCCCAAAACTGCGTTCGAGTATTCTGTCAGGTTGTAAGAGTCACAAAGCAGTTAGAGTTGCTGGAGATGCACATAGAGCAAGTGAGCAAGGATTTTCCAATGCAAGGAGGAACCTCGAGCCGGTATCCTTCACAACGACGACAAGATTTCATAATGAGCATAAGCTGGCTAGTTTTGATGCACGAAGGAGGCAGCAATCATTTGATGAACGCCTTCTCTCTCGATCACGATCTGGAAGTGCTACACATCTGTTATATACTTAGTTAATGTATCATGTTGTCATCTTTTACCAAGTTATTTGAGTGAGAAGAACTACTAAATCCACTAGATCGATGCTCATGAAGAGAACCCTTTACATATGACTGAGTATAGGTTAAAATCAAGACAGAACTATAAAGAGTCTTCTCTGTTTCTGCTTGAACTTACTATTTTACCTAAAATCCTGATCTAATTTGTTGTATCTATTTAGTTTATTTACTTCAGTTTTTGGTGTTATGCCAAGTTTCCAAGTTGGCTTGATCTGCTTATAGTTTTACAGCCTCGTCAAACAAAGAGTACAGAACCTGAAATTTACAATTCTTACAACCAACTAATGTTAGGAAAGGTACACCAGAAGCTAAAAAGAAAATCTGAGCATAGCCCTAATAAAATCTAATAATATACACTAATGCCAGCGACATGTCCATGAGCTTTTTGTACGAAGAATTGCACAGTTGACAATCCTAACTAAGAACTAATGCAGGTTAAACATCTCAATCTTTTTGCCTATTATTCAATGGGGTCAAGAGGAGATAGCTTTCAGTTTTAAGCAAGAATTCGGGATTGATAGTGAAAACTCAGCAAAGAATGTCTTTCTCATTCAGGGCAACACGCTGGTCTAATGAATGCCACAAGCGGAGGCGAAGGAAAGGTTGGCTGAAGTTCCATTCCATAACCACCATATTAATGGCAGGGCCCCTCCACATAAGGGGACAGCCACCACCAGGGTGTCTATCATCATCAGACTTCCTCTTATCTAATTCCCATTTAATTGTTGAAAGACTACACGTTATCCGATTCTAACATGACATCAGATGGATATACAGTAACCCAGTGCTATTTAAGGATTGAGACTGAGTTCTACTATTGTCTTGGAGTGTTTAGTTCATGCAAGAAAACTTACAGTACTCTGCTTAAACCAGCCTTTTCACTTAAATCTGTCTATAAATTAGGACATAATGTCAGGATGGTTAGCCTACCAACAGCAGAAGTTGAATTGCAGTTAAAAAAGGGACAGTGGATAAAGGCAGGGGAAATGGGGTGGGTCAAGAAATGATACCGACACTAGACGTTAGCTAGTCCATAAATGCAAGAAATGAATACAAATTTCTAAAGTTGAATTATGTCTGAAAAGAAATCCGAATATGACAACTGCTAGGTCCGGCCATTTATATTCAACCATATTAGCTCGTTTGAAGCGATATAAAATCATAGTCGGATTATTGGGTCGAGACAATTGTTAGCAACCATCTCTCTAGCAAATAGGGACGCCCAACTTGATAGAATTTATACTTAGTACCCCAGTAAGGATTCTGAACAACCAACTACCTCATACAATGCAAGGAAAATCTCAGGAACAGAAGATGATAAAGAGAAAATGCCATGATTTCATGATCTGGAGGTCCATAAGAGGGCTTTATAATCCTGTCATTTTCTTGTGCAAGAATCTTCATTAGCTAAACAACTAAGGTTTAAATGTCTTAAAATTGGCATTTAGAACTGGTCCAATGGCCTTGAGTGAATATCCGACCAGCTCTTAATGTCTCTGGGGACTATTGGATATTTGATTGAGAAATTCTGAAAATTACAAATACTTGCTGGCAAGGCCGAAAGAAACAAATTTTAATGCCAGAAAACAGCATATAGCAACCAAGATAAAGTGATGCTATGTGAACAACATGCTTCTCCAATGTTTCATTTGGATTGGGGGAGAAGGATTTTCAGAGTAAAGGACATTCTTGATTACATTTAGATTTGAAGAAATTACATTTCCATTTTAGGATGTCAAAATTCCAAGACTGCGCAATGCCTCAACACACCTATATATAACAAGCCACCACAGATCTCACGAACCCAAACACAGAAAGTAAACTCCCAAAAAGGGGTTTCCAGGGAGGATTTTGCAGGGTTGGAGGGGTGGGGGGCAGTCGGAGCGCTTAGGCACCGGACACCCGCCTCTAAGAAAAAGCTTCCACTTTCATTCTCTCTCTCAAGCATTTCTATCCAAGAAGAGAAAATTATACAACAATATACCACAAACAAAATGATATCTAGGTATATACAAATCACAAATCCGCTGGAGCACAGAATTTGGTAACATAAACCAAACCCATACTAATACATGCTTTCTTGCAGGCAATGATATTTGCTAATTTTCTTTGCAATCTTTAACAGGCCGTGCTTGAAGACCCCCTTCCATTTTCTTCTCAATTTTATAAGGCAGGTAAGTACCAAGAATCCTATCCCACATCACAAAGAAAGGCTGTGAATAGTTATACTTGGTGCCATAGAGCTGATGATGAATATCATGATATGCTGAGTTGTTTTTAAAGAAGAGCTGGAAAGGGTTTCCCGGCAGCCATAGCCCACAGTGATCATCGACTGTTTTCATTGTGGCAAAGGAGAAGAAGAAGATAGAAGCTCGAGGCGACATTCCTGAGACGAGGAAAGCCAAAGCTCCACCAACTGTGTCAAGAAGCACGCCCTCCAAGGGATGGTTGTACAGGGCTCCAAAAGCATATGGAACGACGAGCCTGTGATGTTGTGAATGGACATGCCTGTACAAGAACTTGTTGTGGTGCATATACCGGTGCATGAAATACTGCCAGGTATCCAGTACCATCATCGCAACAAAGAATTGTCTACCAAGAACAACAAGGGAAATCTGCTGAGCTTCTGCAGATTCACAGTCGCTTCCAGTAACCTACATGACAGATAGAGTTCATATAGAGGTCAAGAAAAGAAAAAAAATGAAGTTTTGGCGAAATTCCAAGACATAATTATATGTACCAGATATAATTGCAAATATTATGCTAAAACCAAGCTTTCTGTTTGACACGGAGTATCAGGACGAACATATCCCAAGTGAATAAATTTATGTCATCCACAAACATATTATCATAACAGGAAGGCCAAACAGGCAGCAATTACATATATTTATGAACAAATATCAGATAAGTTTATTCCTAGCACATCATAACGCTTCCAATATCATTAGAGGGATCAAAAGTCAAAGTTTAGATCCTTTCTTCCAATCACTAATCACAGCATTTCAAATCACAAATATATCTCAATTTTCTGTCCAAGGTTTTCTACAGAATACACTATATGGCTTGAAAATCACTTGTTGTAGCAAAATATCTGGCAACTGTAATATGGGACAACCAAGAATGTGTTGGTGTGCATAACTCCCCCATTTACTCAAAACAGGTTTTGAATCCACTGAACTGAACTTTCTTCTTGAACTTTAAATCATTCAATCCCCACATAAAACTTCACTAAGTTGAAGATTGTAAAGCCAGTTCTTTAATTCTTAAAACATAACAAGAAGATGAACCTTTCATGTCGTATCTTCCAACATCAGCACATGATTATTTTCTTTGAAAAATAGCAGCAGCAAAGTCACTGGAGTAGATGTAAATGACATGTTAGAGGTACTTTCCAGCCAAAAAGGACTTAGTCATTACTTAGAAGACAAAATTACAATCACATCGCACATGGTTAATCAAAAGCATCGCAAACAGCTTTCAGTACTTATTATTACTCAAGTATTGCATAATTACGAATAGACACTGCCGGGATTTCACTCATCTCAAATGCAGGGCACAGGAAATTTGTTCCATAATATACCTTTATTAAAATAATTAGTAAATCAGCTGCTTTCGATTTTAATTTGCTACAAGGGAATAGCCTAAACCCATAAAAATCCAACTCTTTAGTTATAAATTCAAAGGACATCTGAGATGGCAGGGCGAGAACTTGATCACAATCATCACACCGATAACACTACAATAATATATTATTCACATGAAGCAACAACTAAAATAGATATGAAGTAGCGAGCAGGGGCATTTCCATATCCCAAACACTGAGAAAGTTAACAGCTATTACAGGCCAGATTTCATATCGGAAGCACTGGCCCACAAAGAGACAATTTGTTTACCCATCCAAGAGAATGGCCTAGAGCCCCAGTTCTGACTGAAAACCTACGAATAGCTAAGTATATTGACCATATCCCGTATATTAATCATTACCAATAAGTACCTTATGTTATAATAACTAGCATAAACGAGCAGCTCATTACAAACTTAGACATAACTTGACATTAGCTCCTCATTAATCTACCCACCGAATATTCATAGCTATTTACCCCACCACTTTTAACACATTCAAATGTATGGAAGTGGAAAATGTCAGAGCTTCAGCCATCAAATGTGCTTTATAAAAGTGAAAGTTCTCAAATGTTTTTCCTTGCCCAAAAGCACTCTTGTGCCCATGTGTTCTAGAATGAACTAGCCAAATGATCAACATCCATCTGCTTATCACCACAAGGATGGTTGATGCACCTACCGGGTTGGCACACGAGGTTAGCTTCCAGAAGACTCTTGATAAGCTCAACATCCAACCAAGTCTTGTGAAAAATGTCTAGCAACAACTTTATGAGGATTGATTCCCACCAGCCATACTGTCAAAATGCTTATGAATGCTTCAAACATTTGGAAGAAACCTAAAATGTAAAAATATCTGTCCATATCAAATAAGAAGGGTTTGAAACTGACAAACAACGCAGTTTGAAGTGGATACACTGCACATCAATCCTCCAGAATTTTCCCAAGAAAAAATGCATGTGCAGTGATTGAAGAACAAAAGGCAAGATACAATCTTTAATGGACTTATCTATGACAGAGCAAAACCTCATAATTAAGAAAAGGAAAGGGGATGAAAATAAAGAAAAGTTTTGGAATGGAAATAAGAGTCACACAACAATCATGATCCTACAGGACATTTTCACAAGTAACACGACCACACGACACCTTATATTTGTAACTCTCTCCCTCACATTTACAGACTAGAGACCATCAGAAGTCTGAAGACTCCTACAACAGCAGAAGCCAATTCCCTGCAGCAGGCTGCCCGTGCAGATGAAAAAACACACCTAAACAAACTACACACACTTAGATGCAGAACCATCATCAGGCTGATTCCATTTCAATCCAATATGATGGCCACTCCACGTGTCTCAGCTGATCCACCCGGATCAACACCCAACCATGTCATATATTCGGGACTATGGAACAGAGGCTGGCGTTCCTGTTCCGACCGTGATGAACCATGCCCAGGAATTGTCCACAAGCATTTAACCCACCCATAACTATAGATTATCATCATGACGTTACTTTTGTAGTTTCAAAAGAAAAAAATTGATACAGAAAAGAACACCACTAATCAATGATATATCCCCATATATTTTTTAGAGTCCCGACCGATAAATGCAAACGACCACAATCTTATTTATACAAGTCAAAACATCACGAAACTCCACCCAATGTACCATATCTGCTACGAAACATGTATAACCCAAATTGTTGGGTCCCTAATATGTCACATTAATATAGCAAAAGAAATCATATCCCTATGCAACGCCCTCAATGAAATGTGCAAACTTACAGTACAAATGCGTCAACAAAGTCACAATCCAATAAACATGAAACCAAAGAACACAAAAAGAAAGAAACAACTGACCGCAAAGAGGATGGTGGCAACAATAGCTTGAACAGCCTGCTGAAGGAGGACCCCTATAACCACATCTTTTTTAGGCACCAAATTCTTCTCATCTTCATCCTTCCTGGAATGCAGCCTGTAACTCTCCATTGATCCCAGCATCATATAGATCCCTGAATACACCCAGTACAAAACTATGGGAGCAAATGTCCCCAACAATTCATCAGAAACTTGTAATCCGCCGTCCATTATTAATATTCCCATGCCTGATAATTAATTTCCGAGCGAAAAATCCCCTTGTTTGGGAGGAAAAACAAAAACAAAATAGAAATGAGCTAGGGTCTGGTGTTCTTGGAAATCAACAACAAACCCTAGTGAAGAAATGGAAATAGATCTAGGTAGGGTAAAGGTTGAATGCAATGCGATGTATGTATATATTGGTCGTGAGGCGTCCTTCAAAAATCAGAGAGTGATAGTAGAGGTGCCTGCCCTTCCCTCCCTCCCTCAGATATTAATCATTCATATGTTGGGGGAAAAACATAACAACATATACATACATATATATATAAAAATCCGCCCCCCCCCCCCCACCCCCTCCCAAGCCCATTGTCTCTATATACTATATTTATACTATACTAAATTCTAGAAATAATCAACACAAGTATTTTATTTATTTATTTAAACAATCAATATTTTTAAATAATTTCGTGTTATAACAATATGTGTATATATATATATATTTATCCATTTACTCAGTGTATTTCCAATAAGTATTTTCCAAGGACTCGAACAAAAAAGATAATTAGTATGAAAATAAATAATTGTTCGTGCTTTAATTGATATTTTATTTCGAGTGAGTTTAAAAATATTACATAAACAATAGAATATATAATTCTTTAAAATATTATGAATGTTCAAAAAAAATTAATAATGCCATTCGAAATATTAGTTTGAATGATTTTTTTCGACTCTTTTCAACTGTCATATCAATTCTTTTGAAATAAGTGTTAAATTCAGATAAGTTGTGCTTTATTTTAGTTATTTAAATAAAGTGGTCTTTTTTTTAATTATTTGAATAAAGGGGATTAAGTATGATAATAAATTGTGTATCAATAATTATGGATTAAAATGTATATATATATATAGTAGAAAATAGATATATTACTCTTTTTTTATGGGTTTTTATTTTTAATGGTTAAAATTTAAATAGAATAGAATTGATTAGGTGATGATGAGGTGAAAGGAAGTTGAGGTGAGCAGTCAAAATTCAGAAATATGATTTGACGTTGACTTCATGTCATATTTCCTGCATGTGACGTTCAAAATATATTCAAACAGATTTTCATCATGAAAAAATTTATATAATCTCTTGTAAAATTTAAAAAGGTGTATACTGAGCACTAGTGTATTTGAACATAAGTTTGATGTTGTAGTGACAAAATTATTTTTCAATGGTCTATATTTAATCTGATTTAAATTTGTGGTTCAAATTTAATCATGCTTATCAAAATTAAGCCCTGATTCTAGTTTTCTTCTTCTCTCATATTTTCGTTGTACGACCACTTTTTCGAGCAAGCTTATCATCGTTGGAAAGCCCATGTAACGGCGAACATCTTGATACCGCACCCACTGCAAACTCCAATCTATTGGTGAGTTATCTCAATTTTTCTGCTAAAAAAACCCTAACCCACGCCCCCCATCTTCTATTATTTTTTTCTCTGCCATCCGACCACCTCTCAACATGTGTTACCACTGTTGGAAAGTTTGTCTAACGGCAAGCATTTTGAAATTTCACCCACTGAAAATTTTCAATCCGTTGGCAAGTTATATCTATTTTCTGCTCAAAAAATCCTAACCCACGCCTCCATCTTCTATCGCTTTTTTCTCCACCGTCCGACCGTTTCTCGATGCAAATCTACCACTATTGAAAAGTCTGTCCAACGACGAGCATTTTGATACAACAATCTCCCATCCATCGGCAAGTTATCTTTATTTTTTTATTTTATATTTTTTAGGTTTCCTTATATATATACATATAACTAAATTATATTTTTTATATTATATTTTTAAAATATGTATAATTTAAAGATAGGGGTAATTTGGTTATTTAGGGCAAAATATATATACTTAGTTGCATTTTGGGCGCGTGAAATACAATTCTAGAGGCGAGGGGGTAATGTGCACCTTTTTAAATTTTAGAGGGAATTATATAATAATTTTTTTTTTATTACAATGGCTTATTGAACATTTTGTATATCACAAGGGGCTAATATGGATTTTACCATCATTTCTCATGGTGACCGCGAATTTTTTATATGTCCGTTGTGGAGAGACAGACAATAGAAATTGACTTCACAAGAATGAATGCCCCATTGCTAATGAGGCTGTATTTATGGAATAGTAGTTATCTTTGTTAGATATTAATATTCGATAGAAATTATTATAATTAATTTATTTCAATAAATAATAATCATCGCTCTTACTTCCGAAAAAGAACAAAGAACCCATTTTTGCCCTAACCCAAAAACTATATATACACGCATGTTATCTTTATTTTTAAAAGAATTAATTATATTTATACTCTTTTATTTTTATGAATTATTTCTATTTTTTACGTGATTAAAAAAACTATTTCTGACAATTAAAAATAAGAATAATGGACATTTTTAAAGTGTATATGTAATTATAATTTGTGTAAATGATGTTCGTTTCAAGTAAGTATATATATAATTTTTTAAAAAGAATGAATAATTTGTGTAGATAAATAATAAATTAAATGAAGTGGATATAATTATTCACTTTAAGATTAAGATGCTCCGAGATAAGTTTACCTTAGTAAAAATTGAACCTTTACTTTAAGACTTTTCAAGAAAAAAAAAGAAATAAATTTAAGACATTTTGTGATTTACAGATGCTTAATTGGGTTTTTTTAAAAAAAGAAATAAAAAGCATTTATGCAAAAATAAATGATTACTTGTGGGTGTGATTTTTGTAGTAACTGACCTAATTTATGCCACAAAACAATTATGATTTACTGCATATTTAATTTATGATGAAGATAAATCATTATAAACACAAATATTTATCTTATAAAGACAATATTTTCCACTAATGCAATGTAACATGTCTCATAATTTTATTGCTAGCAATGTGAAACTCATTATTCTCCAAAACTAAGTAAATAATTAATTTTCTTATTTGTATGAAAGAGTTAAATCCAACCTTACATACAATATAAAAAAGAATAAATAATATTTTTAAACTTTTGTTTTTCTTTTTCAAGTAATGAATTTTCCATTTACAACATCAAGCTTCCCAGTGGAGCAAACTGAACACTCTGTGATTCAGTTTCTTTAGACCAACAAAAAAGAAAATCAGACTACCAAGAAAAGATCTCATTAGTGTTAACTGTACTTGTGTAAATCAAGAAATTTAGGAGTAGCATCTTCTTCCCATTTTACTACTCTGCAACATCAAATGCACAGGCAGGCAGAGACTGAGGCAGTTATAGCATACAATGTGAGTCATGAGGCATCTGCTGTAGGAACCCTCTTCAGGAAATCGAGCGTGCTTTGTTTGGTCTTCGTTCGATTGGCAGGAGCTGTAGTGGAAGTAAAATCATAAGTGTAAGCAAGCATGGAATGGGAGCTGAGAAAAATTCCGGGTGTAAGGGAGAAGGTGGCTATTGACTACCTTCAGTTTTGCTGCGTTTATTAGACTTGAGAACGGCGGATTTCCATTCATCAAAGTCATGTTCCTCCATTTGCTTACGCTTCTTGTAGGCTGAAGGCTGCAAGTATATTACATAAAGTTGAACATAAAATGACAATCTGCTGTGAAGAACATGTAAAAATACCAAACAAGCATTGTCAAGAAGTTCAGTTGCTTGAGGGGAAAAAAGGTTTCATCCTTGCATAGTAATACTTTTGAGTTTTGATTTACAGAAAGGCTGTCAGATTCTAAGATGAATTTGTTTTAGAAACATTTTAAGTTTTTCAAACATATGAAACCAAATTGGTTAAGAAAGATACTGATGATTACCTCATTCCCATCATCGGAAGAATAGCCACCATCCTCGAGCCTCCTTTTTTCAGGTAATGCATCAAGAAGCTCTGCATGCACAGGGCAAAGAGTAAGAGGAATTCATCAACTAATAGCAAGGGAAAGAAAGAAAGAAACCAAGTAAGCCTAAGACACTGAGTAAACAAACGATGAGGAATAAGCCCAATAGCATAGAAGGTCTTTACTCTTTAGGACTACTGATGTTACCTCGGTTTCCTTTAATCTTTCTAGAATCCTTCTTTTCCTTAGCTATCCCAAATACATCAAAGCATAGTTCTAACATTGAGGTAGACACCTGAAATTACATAACTGAATGATTACTAATAATATGGGAGAGCACTCCATTTACTGTACCATATAAACCATCGGATGGATACAAGAATGTGATTCTTACACTAGAAAATTCTGATTCTGATGTGCCGGCAAGCTCAATCAACTTGAATTTATCTACCTTGAGCTGCAAAATTTGCATAAAAAGAGTCAGTAAACTAGCCACCTCACACTTGGAACTGAATAAGCAAGTGAATGTAACAGTAATAAGATCCAAGATTTGTGCACACCTTTTGTTTTTTGGCGCAAAGGTAAAATGCCACGGCCGTGAAAACTGGCCGACTGAAATCAGTACTACCCTTTCTAGAAGGAGGCAATGAAGCAAGAAATCGGTCCTTAAACCTGAAAATAACCATGACAAATTAGAATTCTTACCCCAATATACATGTTGCTGTTCAAACTTCAAAGCCCTTGTCATATGATTATACAAATTCAGCCATCATCAAGGATATGGAAATACCAAATCACATTCACACACAACAACCATACCCAGTCAAATTTCAAACAATTCACGCTGATGTAAATTACATAAAAAGAACAAAATCGATACAAGATGGTCTACAAATCAAACATAAAACAAATTCAATACTTACAAGGAGAATCCCTTGTGAGCAATCGGGATGAGCCGCACACATCCAAATTGAATAGCCAATTCTCTTATATCAAGCTTGTTCCTAACCCAAAAAAAATCAAACAGAGAAAATTTTAATATCTTCAGTAACCTCAAGATTTACAAATAACATAACATAAGAAAATGACAATGAACACTGACTTGACACCAATGCCATTCTGCATTGAATTAAAGGATCTGTTATAGGCCTTCTCTGACATCCCACTCAACTTTATCGCCGTTTGTCGATCGAAAATAACCTCCATCCTAATTACACAAAAATTCATCACGAAAAATTCAATGTCAAAGTCCTAACTCAATTATCAGAAGCAAAAATCCTCGTGCTAGATCAAATACCTGGAAGCGGCAATTTCCAGGCAGATTATCGCCTTACAAATCTCCCCCTGAAAATCAACATTCACACCTATAAAACCTCATTCGCATCACAAAAACAAGAACACGGCGATTAAATCAAATGGGCTTCCTTTAATGTAAATAAAGAAAACCTACAACTCCAATAACGGACGAATCGAATTGGATGTCAGCGAGCCGGCGAAGCTCGGCGGCCTTACGGATGAGTTGCTTCGATTCAGAGAAGCCCAGTTTCTTGGCTATCTCTGACATGTCCATTGCAATAACTTTAACCGGTTCTTTCCTCTCTCTCTTCACTGAATGGAGGCTGAGGGATTAGGGAGAAGAGATTGAAATGGTGGGCTTTGGTTGAGCTTTTATTCAATCAAAGATTACTGGCGGGAACGCGAGAGGAGTGTCGAGTTCTTGGGGAAAATATTTTGATTTTGGCGCCGCGGTGAGAAATGGAGGCAATTGTTTCTGTTTGGCGCCAAATGAGTTGGATTTTCGTCGCTGTTACTGTAACACTAATAATTGTTCGTTTATTGTAATAATTCCAAGGCAAAATATGACTTTTGGTCCCACTAGATATGCCCATTCTCACTTTTGATCCCATGGTTTACGTGTTCAACATCTTTAATCCCAAAACTCTATTTTTTTAACACATTTAGTCCTGCTCCGTTAAAAGTTGACGGAAAAACGTGCCGTTAGTCAGTTGGCAACTAGCATTAAAAACAGACTGCAATGCTTGTGTACAGTATTTGGAGGGAAATAATGGCGCCAAAAACACATTTTTTTGCTATATATATATCTAAACAACACACAAACACCACACAACATTCTCATCTTTTTTTCATAAGCCAAAAGATGTCACAAACATCTCAAAATTCTTCAAATACTGAATGTTATTGTCACAAAGCTGCTCATTTGAAGACCTCGTGGACAAGTGACAATCTAGGTAGAAGGTTTTATACTTGTTCTTCGAGGAGAGGTAGAGATGGATGTGGATTTTTTATGTGGTTTGATCCACCAATGTGCGTACGAGCTATCGTAATAATTCTCGGTTTGTTGCGCCGATTGAATTTGCAAGAAGAGGAAATTCAAAAATTGCGTCAAAGAAATCAAATTTTGATTTTTGTAATGGTTGGATCTTTTTTGCTGTTGTTATGTATGTTGGTAGTTTGAACAATTAGGTTATTATGCATTATTTGATGTTCTTATATATTACTAGATGACCTTTTAGTAATAGTCAATTATGTATAAAAGGACTAATGAATACGCCTTTTTTGCAAGTAATTATAGTTTTTGTTGTGTTTAAATGTGTAAGGATAAATTTTGAAAGAAACAAAAACGGAAACTAAATTGCACAAAAGCAATAAATTAAATTGCAAAAAAAACAAGAAATATACTCAAATGCACTGATTTTGATCATTAATAAAATATGCTGTAAAGTGCAACTTTACATGCTTAAAATCTGCCAAATACTACCACTTTAGAAAGCCAAAATGTGACAAAAGTCTTCTTACAGTACCTAGCAACATTTTATTCCTTGAAACTTCACAAATTTCCCTTGCCAATACAAGCCAAAAATCTGCTGCTACAAACCAAAAACGGCTGCCAACAAGTCATCAAAAATCTGTTGCTATACAAGTCAAAAATCTTACTGGCAATGCATCTCATTTTGACTTTTTAGCTATTTTCTTCTTCTTTTTAGTTGTATCCAATGCTGCACTTAAATTTGTTATTATGACAAAATTATTTCCTCCTTTTGTGAGACAAGGGACTCCACTAACAGAAGATTGGTTTACTTTTGAGCATTATGCAAAATTGTGGAGCATGTGTTCACTTGTCTACAAAAAATCAGCTTACTGAGATGAACATGAATTAAGAAAAATGAGTTTAATGAGATGAACATAAAAAATTATTTACCATTCCAGTGGTATTTGACTGAGAAGTTGCAAGATTTGGTCCAGATGATGACTCAATGAGCACAGATCTTGTAAATCACCTTGACTGCACATAAAGTAACATTAGTTTCAACTTCATAATTAATGGCACTAAATTATATTTCAACTTACATCAGAATTTGCAGAAACTTGTTTATTTTGATCCTGCTTCATGGATTTTCTTGTGGACTTTCTTGTCTGTACATAACATTAAATCAAAGTTAGTGATATCAATAACTGTTGGCTGCAACAAATTAAAAGACTTACAGTTTTTTGTGGGGCCTTTACAATAACTGTTGGCTGCATGCTTATCACGGGTTGGTCCTTCTTCTTCCTTGCACATCCTTTTTTATTGTGGCCTGTTTCTCCACAGTAATGACACTTCACTTTGTATGGTTACCTCTTCATTTTGGTGGTCTGATTCCTTTTGCCTCTTGTCCTTTTTTTCCCTTGTTAGCTGGCTCACCATATTCCAATATTCTCGCTCTTGCAGGTCTTCTCGCACCCCTTCCAAAGTTGGGTGGAAGGGGTGGGGTAAGTCCACTTTTCTCCCAAAGCTTAGGGCCATTAACATGTAAAATTGCATGCTTATACACATCAATGAATGTTGCCACGCTATAGCAAGGATTAATAAAGTCATATGGCTCTAAGGATTGAGTACATATGGCACTCATTCCATGTTTGCATGGAATGCCTGTTAGATCCCATTTTCTGCATGTGCAAGTGTGGTTTTGCAAATTGACAAGATACCAAGCACCATCATAACAAGACACTTCATAATGCCAATCATCTGACTTGATTGGTACACAATCAGCAACTTTTTCAATATTTTTTTCAACATTTTTTCTGATTTTAAGGCAGATTTTGTTGTCTTGCCATTTTTTCTGGCCCTGTCTCTCAATTCTGAAAGTCTATTCGTTATCCATTCCCTGATCCATTCAACCATGGTCATGATTGGTTTTTCTCTGGCCTCAAGAATGCTACCGTTAAATGTCTCAAAAATGTTGTTTATCAACATATCACACTTTGGAAAACAATTAAAATGAGCCCTGCTCCAATGTGCTGGAGGCTTGTCACTCAGTCATTCAACCAATTTGGGATCTAGTTTAGCAAATTCCTCCATTCTGAAATTAAATTCACTCACTGTTGTTGCCTTTGCAGCACTCCACAATGCTTTTTTAAAAGCTAACCCTCTAAATCTAGCAGTTCTCATGTTGCCAGTAAGTGCCTAACACAGAATTCAAATGGAGGAATTAGCCCTTTCTGCTTGTCACTAATAAAAGTGTATGTGTCATCCCTCACAATATGCAAATCATCCTTTAACAATTCAAAGAACCACTACCATGCTTCCTTAGTTTCTCCAGAGACCACAGCATAAGCCAAAGGGTACAAATTATTGTTAGGGTCAATAGAAATTGCAGTACGCAAAACATCTCCATAGGGACCCTTTAGATGACACCCATCTACCCCTATCACAGGTCTACAACCAGATAAAAACCTTACATCAAAGCATCAAAGCACACATAGAATTTAGAAAATTTTCTCTGCCCATCATTCCCATCTGTCATTACCATCATCACTATGGACCCAGGATTACTGCTTCTTAATTCTGATGCATAGTCCCACAAGCAATCAAATTGATCTTCAGCTTTGTCTTCATTTTTTCAAGTGCTTTTTTCTTTGCTCTATATGCTTGGTTTCTTGATACATGACACCTAAATTCTTTAATTACATTCTTTCTAAACCCCTTCACATTTCTTTTAGGATCTGTTCTAAAAGCATCTTCATATTTGGTTAACAACCATTTGCTATTCACATTCTTCGCATTAAATGATCTAGCATATTTATGTGTTGGGTTATACTGTCTGATTTGGAATGTACTCTCTTCCCCAAATTTAAGGACATGCATTCTCCATTGACATCTATCCCCTAGACACTGAACATAAACTCTTCTTTTATCATTCTTGAATATTTTTAAACTCCTCTTTATACACACAATATGATTGTGGATTGCCTCTCTCAGTTCTGTTTTATTACTAAATATCATCCCAATTTCAAAGTGAGGATCATATTTGTTTCCAGAATTGAAAACATGATGAGGTTCTTTTTTCTCCTCATCAGAACCAGTAACAGAGTCAAAATCATCTCCACTTGAGCATACATCATCACCTGATGTTGTATCCTCTTTGTTAGATGATTTAACCTCCTCTTGACCACTTTCCTCATCCCCACAACCATCTGAAACATTGCCCTCCTCATCATACTCAGAGTCCTCTAAACTATCACTCTCATCATCCCCTTCCTCTTCACTTACCCCAATCTCATCATCATCACCTGCCCCATTACCCTCCGCCTCATTATCATCTGCATACATATCCACTGGTCTGCAAACCTCATCCCATTCTACTTCATTCAATTCAGAATCATTCCCATCATCCACTACTACCCCCCTTCCTTTTTGGATATTTGTTTGCATCTGGGGTTCAACATTAGGGTTTGAGGAACCAAGCTGACTATTTAGGGTTTCTACGCATTCCAGATACAACGTAAAAATTCTGTTTTGGGGACTGTATGCTTCAATAAATTTGACATCTCAGTTTGATACTTGAGTTGTGTAAATTTGTTCAAATATAGTCTATAAAATTGTTTAGGCCCCATGTAACCCAACTTCTCACCAAGTTTGTTCAAGTACTCCACAGTAACATTAAATACATCCACAAAGTCAAACTTACTTTTAATCCCACCCACATATTCAAGTTTAGGGCTACGAATAATTGAACCCCCATTATACATAATAATAGTGATAAAGGGTTCATTTCCCTGAAAAATATAAAAAAAAAATAAAAATAAAAGAGCATGCATCAAAAAAAGGGACCACAATAATTTATCCTCAGAAACCGAAAACAATAACATCGGGGAACCAAAAATATGTCTCAAAAACAACACACACAACAACATATAGACAAAAGCAAACCCATTTATCCTCAGAAATTGAAAATAATAACATCGGGGGACCACAAATATGTCTAAAACACAACATACTCAACAACATATAGACAAAAACAAACCTATTTTGTTTTTAAAAACAACAGTACAAACAACTGCAAGTTGAGAAAAAACAAACCCAAGCTGGAAATTCGTTGAAATCGTAAAACAGTTTGCAAGTTTACTAACCGTATTTCTCATACTTAGGGTCTGGAAAATTGACGAGCACTTGGTGCCTCAAGCTCATCTTCCTTCCGCCACTCATTGCTCCAAAAATTGTGATGATTTGTTTCGTGGATTTGGGGAAAAGGGATTTGGGGGATTAGGGATTTAGGGATTTTGTTTTGTGGATTTGGGGAAAAGGGGGAGAATATTTTTCTTTTTTCGTCTGAAATGACTTACCAGTTGACCAACCTGCTACTTACCAGTTGACCAACCTGCTACTTACCAGCTGACTAAGTCACGTGCCGTTTCCATCAGTTTTTAACGGAGCAAGACTAAAGGTGTTTGAAAAATAGGAGTTTGGGACTAAAGGTGTTGAACACGTAAAGCGTGGACCAAAAGTGAGAAAGGCCCTATCTAATGGGGCCAAAAGTGATATTTTGCCTAATTTCAATTATTAATTAGTTATATATAATGGATCATTATAATTAACGTATACTAATTGTTGATTAGTTAATTTATAATAAAAACTTATGGTGTGAATTGAATTTTGGAGAGTTGTATATAATTACACTTCCCTCCCTGAAATTTGGTATAATTACACCTAGTCCCCATGTAATTTGAAAAATTACATCTATCATCCATTGAGATTTGCTCCCATCTAACAATAAGTTCCTTCATTGGTCAAATTCACTGAACTTGCCGATATTATATTAAAAAAAAAACATGAATGGAAATTGATATTTATCTCGATTGACTTAATACTGGCTTATTGCAGGTCAAACAATTATTTTTCAACTAAACTACTCCTATAACTGTGAATATATATATTATCACATTCATTAATGCGTGAAGATGTATGAGTGTTATATGGTCATGAAAAGATTTGTCTGACCTGCAATAAATCAGTAATAAGTCAATCGGGAGGTAAATATGATTTTTTTTTAATTTTTTGTTAATATCAGCAAAACTGGTGAATTGGCTAATGGAAGAACTTATTTGTTAGATAGAAGCAAATATTAGAAGTGTTAGATGTAATTTTTCAAATCATACAAAATTTATATGTAATTATACCAAATATTAAGATAGAAAAGTGTAATTATACTTTAATTATATGATAAATAAATTTTATACATATAAATGATCGTAGAATTGAGCTGCTCGACCCACATTGAGTTTGAGAGTTTTTTATTTTGTTTTTGTTATGTGTGTCGTGAAATGAAAAAGAAAAAACATATCGTACATGTGTATTTTTTTTATTGGATAATATAATATTGAGTTTGGCTTCATGGATTTGAAATCCATACATAGTGGATTCGGAACTCAATTATTTTTTAATATTTTTCTATAATTTTCAAGTGTATATGTTTTATTTAAGGTTCTCTTATATAATGTATACAAATTAAGGCTTTTATAATTAGAATAACGATATGAAATAGTTTTATATATTCAATGTTTGTATAAAAAAAATAAATTGAAAGTTTTAATATTTTAAAATTTAATAAATAATATTTTATATGGGAAATTGTCCTAGTATTATCTCTAATAAGTATACAGTTCAATTGTTATCACTATAATTATGTCGTCACTAAGCTGTTATATAAATACGTTACTAATTATTTAAAGTGAGTACTTTATATATATATATTAAAATTATTGCAATTTGATATTTCATCATTAATATTAAATTTCATCGTAACATGACTCAAGTCGCATGTTGGAGAAACTCTTGACGGGTCGATCTCAAATTTTGATATGTCAACCTAAACCCGACTCATTGTCATTAACAATATTCCGGGTCCAAAAATAAAAATATAAAACATGTTTATATTTTCAAAATCCAAATTATATATGGGGCTGATTTAAATTTAATCAGCTGGACCCACTTTCCACTCCAGATTAAATTAATTAATTCTAACAAATTCAAATTAATTAGGTTGATGAATTCATGCAAAATGTTAATTTTTTTTGCCCCAAAAGATAATAACTGCACGCACAATCTTTGTATGGTCATGAAAATTAATTAGGTAGGGGACCAAAGGGCCTAGTTTTAAATTAGGTCCCGGGACATGACTTTTATAGACAATCACTACCATCAAAATCTACACATTAATCACTGTCCATGAGTACTAGGTTCGAAATTTATATCCAAATTAGATTTGTCTGTACTGAATCGATAATATATAGGGATAGTTATATTTTTTTGTCTTGAGGTCTGGTGTAATTATATGTAAATTTTATGTGATTTGAAAATTACATCTAGTACTCATGAGGTTTGCTTCCGTCCAACAAATAGGTCATTCCGTTAGTCAAAATTCACTAAATTTGTTGCTATTAACAAAAAAATTAGAATGAAAATTGATATTTACGTTAGATTCACTTATTACTGATTTATTGCATGACAAATAATTTTTTATAACTAAATTACATTTATAATGGTGAAAATACACCTCATCACATGTATTAACGTGTAAAGATATATAGTAATTTGGCCAGAAAAATATTTATTTGACCTATAATGAATTAATAATAAATTAATCGAGAACAAATATAGATTTTTATCCTTTTTTTTTGTTAATATCATTAAAATCGATTAATTTTAACTAATGGAAGGTCTTATTTGTTAGACAAAAGCAAATTTCAGGGGACTAGATATAATTTTTCAAACTATAAGGAGTTTACGTGTAATTACACCAAACCTCAAGGGAGAAAATTGTAATTATCCCTAATATATGTGATAAGTATGTAATTAACCTTTTTCCTATACTAATTAAAGGAGTGTTTGCCATAAGTTTTACTTTTGTGATGGAAAAAAATTGTAAAGAAAGTCGTAAATTAAGTAGTACTAAATGTTAAAAGTGAAAAAAATTCAGGTTGCAATATTTGAAAAAATAACTTAAAATATTTACAATTTATTTAAAATTATAGGAAATTTGATAAGAAGTTGCTTATGTATTTTTAACCTTTTTTTTTTTTTTTTAATTAAAACCACCTAGAGGTGGGGGAACTTTTCGGAGTCCCCAGTCCTTCTATATTAAAATTCACAAAATACTTACAGCGGGGAGAGCTACCTCCCTAGAATTTCTAGCAAAGCCATAAACAAAGAGTACTACTCCCTTAAATGTATTTTTAACTTAAATCAATTTAATGTAAGTAATTTCAAAGCAAAATTCGTAAAACAATAACACTATTATATTCAATAATAAGCTGATAAACGCTTAAAATAAACTTTTGCAAGTCCTGATAATCTCTTCAATCACTAGTTTCATATGGTATTTCATCAAAATGTGCAGAACTAAGCTAATGTTCCCACTTTAGCTATGTTCACAACTGTTCTTCTGAGTAAGAAAGCCAACAATACAAACACTAGAAAACAAGCAACTCCACCACCCAAATATCCTATCACCAACCCTCTTTTGATCCCACCATTTTCACCTTCCCAAACAGTAAAATTACCACCTCCTGCAGCAGCAGAATGAATCCCTTCATAGTAAAACTCATTGCTGTCAAAATGAACAAGGCACGGCCCGTAAACCGCAGTGCCTCCGTTTTTACCACCGCAGTAAAACTGAAGCTTCTCAGTGGCTTTTCGTACGCAAAAATCGCATTCTTGGGGTGAAAGTGACCTCACGCATTCCACAATCCCGTAGATTCTGCTGTCGCTATGGTTAATGTTATCGTACACGATCTCCCCCTGTGAAAATCCATGATGAGTAGCAAGATCAACGTCGGCTCTTAGCTTGAGAAGCAGGGCTTCGAGAGCTGGCGCGGACCTGGCCGGGTCTTGATTCTTGGTCCTGTTCGAGCAAGAATGGTTGGAGACATCCATGTGCGCGTCATGATCGTGATCATGAGAAGAATTCATGATCATCATGGAGATTTGAACGTAACAGCCGTCGTACCAAACTGAAACTGCATTGGAGTTTGGACAGAGGTTTAGGATTGTGTTCCGGGCTGCGCTTGCACAGAGGGTGCAGGCTTTGGGGCGGAGCCCTGGCCGGCATTGCATGAGGCCCGAATACCATTCTTGTCGGAAAGTAGTGTTGAAGGTTGTGAAGCGGGAGTTGAGTGCAACCGAGGTGAGGTTATCAAGAAGGGTTTTGATGGGATTAATGCTGTGATGATGATGAGTAGAAGGAGACGGGGTGCAGCCGAGAGAGAGAAGAGGAGGGATAAGGGTGGAATTTGTAATTGATGAAAATGTGGAGATGATGAAGAGGAATGAAGAGAGTCGAAAATTCATTCTCAAAATCTTTAAATTTTTCAATTTTAGGTGCAGTGTGTATGATTTTTATACCATCGAATTGGAGAATGCGCCTGTCACAGAAAATCACATAAGTCGTGTCTGAAATGATCTTTTCTATTTATGTCGCATTATTCATTGCTACAACAACCAACTGCAGAAAAGTTAACTACATTCAATAAATGAATAATATGAGAAAAAAAAAAAAAGAAATTGTTATGGGATTTGCATGTCTTGAATGTAGAATGGGGTAGAAGATTATCTCTTGGCAAAATTTGTGTGCTTTAGAAAAAAAATAAATTTTTTAAGGAGGTTTCTAACTTTCAACTGCTTCCCTACTGGTTCATACAAATTTGATTTTTTTATTATAAATTTTATTTTATTATAATATACACACTTAAAATAAAGTGTATATGTATAACTTATATTTTGTTGAACATTAGTGTATGAGTTATAATAATTTATTCACTCTGTTTAATAGGATTGGGAATTGTTCCCAGGAGTCAAACACAGAAATTTGGCAGTAGTTGTTCTGCAGATTGGAATTTTGGAATTTTTTGAATTTGTCAGGCCAGAAAGAAGCATCAGAGACAGTCAGATGAGATCACGAGCCCTTCATAATTCTTTAGAATCTTTTCTAATCTATTTTGCTTTTTTTACTCTGATTTTTGCTTTTTTCTATTAAGGAATGCAAATTGAATTGAAAAACAAAAATAGGGATCAGTGGAAATTTAATGATACATACCAAATTTAAGAAATGTGTTCTCTTCTTGTGTCTTTATCTAATTTAAACCAATACTGAGAAAAAAATAGATGAAAGTTCAGCCAGCACAAATATATCCTGCAGAAATAAAGATGTGTTTGATGACGGTCAATCAGTTACAATTCCACAGCAAAAGCTAAACAGAGAAACAAGTTACCTGATACATAATTCTTCAGGCAAGATATCGGTATAATCGTCTATCCGAATCATCCCTTTCCAAGAAATCTCGTTCAATAAGGGACTCTATTCGCTTCTTAATCTCCCCGGGGTTCGCCAGAAACCGAGATTGCAATTGCTTTGTGACCTCGGCAATGATGTTGTTGTGATCCAATACCCTCCGGGATTTCATAATCCTGACTATGGCAGCCTCTATCTGGGGCTTTCTGTCCTCCTCCACCCTCTGTCTCGTCTCTTGCTTTTCCGGCTCGGTTTCCTTTTGTGCAACCACAGTTCCTATTTTCACCTTCCTAAGTTTGCTGGTAAATTTGTCGTTAACAGAAAATGCATCATCCTCCCCTATATCCTTACTCATTGGCTCTTTCTGGAGCACATTTTTCCCTTTTACACATGCTAAAGACTGCAGACAACGTTTTAAATCAGACGAGGGAATCTCAGTGGCCTGCTCAATCTCCCTATAATTAAGAGAATCAGTATCGTTGAACAGCATTAGGACGCACATCTGATAAGTCGAAACATTTAACTCATACTTCTGACCATTCGCAAAGGTTGCTCTCAGATCAGCTGTTCCCATATTAGTCTGCCAGGATAATCTCCTACCAGTATGGGTACCAAGGTAATATGATCGAAACTTCTCACAAAGAGCTGACAGTTCAGCTGGCAAGTTGCAAGTGATGCTAGATTGAGTTGGCCAAGATCCAGTAGTCAAAACCTGGACCACTAACGTAGGTCCATTTCCCAATTCAGCAGCATGGGCTGCATAAAACCCTTGCATAGTGTCCTGAGAGGTCTTCATGTCTGTAAACATGCCTTCTAACTTTGAAGTAAATTGATACCCACATTCGGTCTTCAGTTTGATTATCAGACTCCTCTCAGCATCATCAGATACCGTTTTTCCTGATAACAGTCGCTTTGCCAAATGCTGTTTGTAGTATTTCTCAAAAACATCTTTCTCCTGGAGGTAACGGAATAACATCATCACTTTATCAAGAATAATCTCAATGTCTTCTTCTTTTTCTCCCTTCAGTCCTTTGCGGAGTTTATCATCCACAAATAATGATATATACTCTGGAGAACGAGGATTCAAATTGATAAAATATTCAAAAGAAGCATTCAAGGCATTTTGGAAGGTCTTATCATTGCTGAATGCCAAGCTTATGATCCTATCATACTTATCCCTTTTATCAAGGAGCGTGTCGACAAACTCCACCGGGTTCTTTGATTTCTCAGGATCAGTAACGAGTTGTTTGCCAGTATCTCTGATATGAGATGTCATTACGTCCCTGATTGTAGAAAGACCATCAGCTACCCGGCGAAATAAGTTATAAATCCTTCCCAAGTCTTCAAATTTATCATCAAGAAGCATCTTTACCAATCCTGAATTTTCCATGTGAACTAGTCTAGGCATGTGGTTGGCTATCATCTCTTTCTCTACGACATTGGTTATCTTCACTTCAGTCTTTGCGTCCAAGTAGTGCGACACCCTCTCTATTTCTTCATTTAGACGCCTTTCAGCTTTCTTCAGATAGTCCCCACAATCACTGCACTCAATAAATTCCAGAGATTCTGCTCTATAGAACTCAGCTGAAACTTCAAGAAATGGTTTCTCAAAATCCTCTTGGTAGACTGAAGGCCCCAAATCCATTAGCATTTTGATTATGTTTCTCATCAGCCCCCTGTTGATAACCTCACCAGTTCGTTCCCTAAGTATCAAATCAAGAAGTGTATTCAGAAGCCGTGGCTGGATTTTACTAGAGTGAATCACATAGTCCCTCCACAGATTTAGCCCAAGCTCATGCACAGCGGTTTTGTGAGTGCTTGGGATGAAAGTTCTGTCCATGTACATTAGTATGTCACGGATCATCTGCAGTGCTTTAGTATGATCATTCCATTTCATATTAAGCTCCTCCAGGAATGAAGCACCATGGGCAGCCTCTATAGATTTGGACATTGTGTGCAGATGGAATGTCATTGTCGAGACAAGTCCTGAATATAGTTTCTCTCCAAATTTATGTAATACCATATTGTAAGCATTTCTGGATGCATAGAAAATACACCCAAATTAGAGGACAAATCCTTTATGGCACAAATGTCCGTTATAGGAATATCCAGATTGGTTTATACTTCATCATTTCTATTTTGCAGCAAATAACATTTTATAAGATCGATCAACAGATAAAACCACATAATCAGCCAACTTTTGAGCAAGGAATAGTAAAATTCTGATTGAAAATCATAATCGAAAATAATAAACATGTCTCCACATAATCTACACACGAGAGGCATATAGTATAACAACTGTGAGCCAAAAATCATGATTGAACACTGAAGCTGAAGACGCATGAGAATCTTTACTAATTCAGAGTTGCAGCACTTATTTTACAGGTATTCTTTTTCCCTTCTCTTTCACCTTTCCCCCTCCTGTCGATCTATCACTTCATTTTCTGGAAAGAAAACAACACCATAAAAAGCACACAACATGACAAAATTCCCCCACCATAGTTCCAAGTCATTTAAGTCCTAGACCTGATCCACTGGAGGCAGCCATGTCAGAATAATCATCTTTTCAAATTCCAAAATTGGATAAAGATGCGTGCAAAAGAACAATAAAGAATCCCACATATGATGTGAATGAACTCTGAGAAATGACTTATAAAATCTATTTTTGCTACAGAAACTACAGATAACTTGCAATATATCCTCATTGGTAGGCATACTACCATTAGTTACTGTGTAAGTGCAGGAGCATAGGAGACTTTAAACGCATTATCCACGACAAACTATTTAAAGTAGAAGACACTATATATATCTCTCGAGACATGTTAATGTGCACTTCAATAAACAGTATCTACCAATAAAAGGAAAAAGAAATTCCACTAATTAGATAAAGACATCTTCATCGGTAATGCAAAAGGCAAAAAATAAATAAATCAATTGCATCAAGCATACATCTTCTGTTTCATATTACCACAATTTCAATGAACAAATAAGTCACTCAAACCAAATAAATAAACATTAAATAACAAGAAATAATAGTAGTAGATAAAGTCAATTCTGCTACAACAGAAAAGCAAACAAATCCAGTTGCAAGAAATCAATGATTAGCATTTGCTGCAACGAAAAGATTAAAAGAAAATCCCGCAGCAGTAAACCAGTCCATAAGTCTCATTCAAGCAAATAAGCTGACAAGAATGCTAATATCACAAACAAACAAGGAAAAATCAGAAAGAATGCGATTTTTTTCTCTGAAGAAATAGAAATGGCCAAAAACCTGTATAATTCTTCAAAGCTCAGCCCACTAGCATTGTGGTTATAAATCTCGTGAATTGCATGCTCCAAAATCCTCCAAGTCTTGTCTGCATACTTGGGATCCACCACCACTTTATGCTTAAACGCTTCAATCTGAAAATTCCTCTTTTTCGGCCCGCTACTCATTTCTAACAACAAAAATCAAATGAAACACGGAAAATCGATTCCCAGACCCCGAATCGATTAAATTACTCTACGGACATAAAAAAGAAAACACTGAAAACTGCGGTTTTGGGCGTTTATGGATTCATCATTTCCAAAAGAATCCAGGTTTCAGGGCTTGCAACGGCAGGAAGAATACAGAGAAGATTGTGTTGTAGGTTATACTAATTCACCATAATAGGATTTCGATTGCGAGAACAGAAGTACAGTAATCTGATGCAAGTTTGCAGAGGGGTTTTGCCGTTCTGAATGATGGTTTTCTGATGATTTTGTGTCATTCAACCAAAAAGGGAAATTTGGATGGTTTTCTTATGCGGTGAGTTTGGGGTGGGATGGGAGGGAATGATTTGTTAAGAAGAGGGAAATGACTGAACAATTTTGTAGCATGGAAAATAGTGGAAAATTATTTATATATTTTTTTTCTTTTTATAATATTACTATTATTTTTCACTATAAAATGGTAAGACCTGGTATCCATTTTCTGTAGATTATATTATAAATTCATATTACATCTTCTTAGGATCATTTAACATATACACGTCACGTCGTATTACATCCGGAGGAGCGATGATAGTTCAATGAAAATCAAATTTATGTTGCAGACATGAAAATGCGGACAATGGTCAATCAATTACACTTCCATGGGAAAAACGGGTAAACTCGAATGGGAATTTTTCAGGCAAGATATCGGTATAATCTTCTATCTACATTGTCCCTCTCCAAGAAATCTCTCTCGATAAGGGACTCTATACGCTTCTTAATTTCGCCAGGGTTAGCAAGGAACCGCGATTGCAATTGTTTTGTCACCTCGGAAATGATATTGTTGTGATCCAATACCCTCCGGGATTTCATGATTCTGACTATTGCAGCCTCAATCTGGGGCTTTCTGTCCTCCTCCACCCTCTGTCTCGTTTCTTGCTTTTCCGGCTCAGTTTCCTTTTGTGCAACCACAGTTCCTATTTTCACCTTGCGAAGTTTGCTGGTAAACTTGTCGTTAACAGAGAATGCATCGTCCTCTCCAATATCCTTGCTCATGGGTTCTTTATGGAGCACATTTTTCCCTTTTACACAAGCTAAGGACTGCAGACACCGTTTCAGATCAGAAGAGGGGATACAAGTGGCCTGCTCAATCTCCCTATAACTAAGACAATCAGTGTTGTTGAACAGCACTAGGACACACATCTGATAAGTTGAAACATTCAGCTCGTACTTCTGGCCATTCCCAAAGGTTGCTCTCAGATCAGCTGTTCCCATGTTTGTTTGCCAGGATAATCTCCTACCTGTATGTGTCCCAAGGTAATATGATCTGAACTTCTCACATAGAAATGAAATTTCGCCCGGCAGGTTGCAAGTATTGCTGGATTGAGTAGGCCAAGATCCAGTAGTTAAAACTTGGACTACTAACGTAGGGCCATTTCCCAATTCAGAACCAAGGGCTGAATAGAACCCTTGCATCGTGTCCTGAGAGGTCTTCATGTCTGTAAACATGCCTTCCAATTTCGAAGTAAACTGATACCCACACTCAGTGTTCAGTTTAACAATCAGACTTCTCTCAGCATCATCAGATACCGTTTTTCCTGACAAGAGTCGCTTTGCCAAATGTTGTTTGTAGTATTTCTCAAAAACATCTTTCTCCTGGAGGTAACGGAACAACATCATCACCTTGTCAAGAATAATCTCAATCTCCTCTTCTTTCACTCCCTTCAGTCCTTTCCGCAGCTTATCATCCACAAACAATGATATGTACTCTGGAGAACGAGGATTCAAATTGATAAAATATTCGAAAGAAGAATTCAAGGCATTCTGGAAGGTCTTGTCATTGCTGAATGCCAAACTTATTATCTTATCATATTTATCCCTTTTCTCAAGGAGAGTTTCAACAAACTCCACTGGATTCTTTGATTTCTCAGGATCAGTAACAAGCTGTTTGCCTGTATCTCTGATGTGAGATGTCATCACATCTCTAATTGTAGACAGACCATCTGGGACCCGGCGGAATAAGTTGTACATCCTTGCCAAGTCTTCAGACTTATCATCAACAAGCATCTTTACCAATCCTGAATTCTCCATGTGAACTAGTCTCATCATGTGGTTGGCTATCATCTCTTTCTCTACGACATTGGTTATCTTTGCTTCAGTCTTTGCGTCCAAGTAGTGCGACACCCTCTCAATTTCTTCATTTAGACGCCTTTCAGCTTTCTTCAGGTAATCCGCACAATCACTGCACTCAATAAATTCCTGAGATTCTGCTCTGTAAAAATCAGCGGAAACTTCAAGAAATGGTTTCTCAAAATCTTCTTGGTACACTGAAGGTCCCAAATCCGTCAGCATTTTGATTATGTTTCTCATCAGCCCTCTGTTGATAACCTCACCAGTGCGTTCCTTATGTATCAGCTCAAGAAGTGCATTCAGAAAACGTTGCTGGATTTTACTCGAGCGAATCACGTAGTCCCTCCAAAGGTTTAGCCCAAGTTCATGAACAGTGGTTTTGTGGGTGCTGGGGATGAAAGTTCTGTCCATGTACATTAGTATGTCACGGATCATCTGAAGTGCTTTATTATGATCATTCCAATTTGTATTAAGCTCATCCAGGAAAGAAGCACCTTGGACCGCCTCTATACGTTTGGACATGGTCTGGAGATGGAATATCATTGTCGACACAAGTCCTGAATAAAGCTTCTCCCCAAATTTATGTAATACCATATTGTAAGCATTTCTGGATGCATAAAAGAATCCAAATCAGATACCAAATCTTTTACAGATGCACTTTTGCTTTTGGAAAGACAGAAAGATTCATAGTTTCATATATCTATTCCTACTGCCTGACTTATACAAAACATAGTAGACAGTCTATACCCATTCAAAAAAAATGCTCTGTTTTAGAAGAAAAGATGTATGCAAATGACAAAACAAGAAATAAGCATAAAATTGATTCTTTTTCTGTAGAAACGTTTACTAAAACCTAAATGTATCATTGATTCCTTTTTATCCACCCCCTTTACATTCCCTCATATCACATTGCCCTGAGTCTTCAAGGGAAGTGTCTTGCCTAGAGCTGAAACATAAACCAAGCATGATCTGAGTAAAATTCATTACAAACTCAGTCTCTTCTCCACTAAATTCTAATATGCACAATCTTGACGTAAATCAATATGTTGCAATTCATAAATACCCTCAAACAAGCTCATTTTATTTGGTGTGTATCAATCTTAGAAACAGAGAGGTTACAACTTGAACATGCTCATCCTATAATCAGGAGACATTTTTCTTACACGGCAGATAACAAAAAGCTGCCATGACACAAGCAGACAAGTGGCATTCACTAGTGTCCTTGGGAAAAACTATTTCACTACAGGACCCAATCCATCCTAGCTAGTGCAACAATTTGAATGAAGAATGCTGAACGTGATGTTTGAGTAGGGGAATACCACTCTAATAAGAGTATAAGACAACAACCAGAAAACTAGTGGCACTAATACAGCATGAATCCAGTTGTCCAATTTCAATAAACTCATGCCATGGGAAGGTGAAAAAGCTGTTATCATTGCTCCCAAGAATTTTATGTATCAAGTTCAAGCTAGCTTGCTAACAAAATTCGGGGGAAGTAAATCCACATGGAAATTTCTCCAAAGTCATCAGGCACCTCCGTGCTTTCCATTTTTCTTAGCCATTTCCACTTTATGTTCTCTCTGTTCCTTTTCTTTCTTATTTGAACCACACTATACATCATGCATAGCCACACAAAGAAACAACATAAAAACACATAACAGGACATGATCCTGCATCCTTGTCCCAAACTCATCTAAGTTATGAACCTAATCCATAATAGGCAACCAACAAATCTTTCAAATTCAGAAATTGGTGTCAAAGACAAGCTAAAAAGCAACAGAAGAATTGGATTTGATTACATACAATTCAAACTCCCGAACAAAATAGTACTAAACTTTGGCCTCAAAATAGTACTAAATAAAAAAGATCAACAGAATTACCCAAGAACTCCAACTAAAAAACATTATGTACCAAGAAAAGAGAAATTATCTCTTCAAGAAACTATTAATTAGTGAATAATTCTTAATGCCCACAAATGATAATAAATGTCAGAAAATGAATTACCCATCAAAATCAGATATACACACAATGCAAGCACGCAAATTCAAGTCTGCTACAAACAGCGAACGAGCAGTTCATATTTCAAGACCAAATAATGAGCATCTGCCGGGACAAAAAGTTAAAAACACCAAAATAATATCACAAACAGTAGTAGTAAACTAAACCAAGAATGAAACCCAAAACCATTTGTG
Organism: Sesamum indicum; assembly: GCF_026168435.1. Taxonomy (NCBI): domain Eukaryota; kingdom Viridiplantae; phylum Streptophyta; class Magnoliopsida; order Lamiales; family Pedaliaceae; genus Sesamum; species Sesamum indicum. Next base: position 2,316,029 of record NC_142660.1, on the reverse strand, counting down.
AAAAATTAGCAAAAAAGAAACCTATATAATTCTTCGAAGCTGAGTCCGCTGGCATTATGATTATAAATCTCATGAATTGCATGCTCTAAAATCTTCCAAGTTTTATCAGCATACTTGGGATCCACCACCACTTTATGTCTAAAAGCTTCAATCTGAAAATTCCTTTTCTTCTGCCCGCCGCTCATCCTCGCAAAAAAAAAGAAAACAAAAATCGAAAAAAACTGCAAACTTAAATCTCCAAATCCGAATAAATAGAGGAATCTAGAGCGCGAGGTTTTAGGGGGGAAAATCGATACTATATTTGGGCGTTATCAATTGATTGAGAAAGAGAACGTCCAGGTTTAGGGCTTGAAATGGGAGGTAGAAACCGTAACTCTGTAGATGAAAATTGGGTTGTAGGTCAGCTAATCCCCCATACCAGGATTTTGGTTTTGAGTATACAAATTGAGATTGACTCACACAAGATAGGTATAAATTTGGTTCATTTTTCTACCCCTTTTTTAAAGGAAAAAAAAAAGCAAAACTTTTAAAAGGTGAATAAGATTTTACATTCTATTTGAATTATTATGGAATTTAAAAAACTATATTTGAAAATGATTTAATTGCACTTATACAAGTTTTAATTAAATTAAATATGTGTTCAATTTGAATAATTTTATATTTTAAAATATATTTTATTATTTTTACACCACAGTTTATGGAACAAATCAATTTTGTTCAAATTTAATTTGTTAAAGTTAATAAATTGAATTCGAACGAGTTTTTATTAATTGATTTAAATTAAAAAGTTTGGTTTATTTTAGACTTAAGTTAAAGGTGGTTTTTTTTCTTTCTTTTTCTTTAACAAAACCAAGCTGAAATTTATATAATAAACCAAACAGTCTCGTTTCAAGAGGAGTTAATCAGTCTGATAGAAGAACAAATCATATTGATGCAGGTCGCTAATGATGGGTCGGATCGTGAACTGGGGTAATCTTTAGGTCGGGTCGCAACTCTTCTTAACTCCTTGTTAGTGGATTCTGAGAACAGAAAATATGTTAGGCTTGCTAGAATGCCCCCAACTAAGGCCCTCCGATACTTAAGTTAGAAAATGGAGTTGAATTCGATCAAGAGGGTTTTAAAAGGGTCGAATATAGCATTAATTGCACGTACCATAAATGTTTATGATTGGTAATATTTATAGTTCTCAATACTGTATGAAATAACTCCACGTAGCAGTATCTGGAAGCATAATTGTCAAGTGATCCAACGGTCCATAAGCCAGGCCTCTTCTAGGGTTGGATCGGGTTGGTCAGGTCTGTAGCACCCCCTACTCGCTACATCTAATCATTTCTATTTCATCCTTTCTTTAATCAAAATTCATTCTATAAGTAATTCCATTTCAATCAGTAAAATAAATTCTAATTTATCAATATAATATTATATGTCACAAAAGATAATATATACCACCAAAATTAATATTTACCCTCACTACACGTTCTCGTGTACATAACCTCAAGAAAAATCATACCACAACTTTTAAACACAAATCCCGACAAAAGACCAGAATATTTACAACCCAATAATCAAAAACTTTGGCTTCAGAAGTCACGGCTGACCCACCTAATAAAGACGACGGCACCGCTCAAAGTCAATGTGGCTAGTCAGTGTGACCTATCTCCTGAAAAGTACGTGGCAAGGAATGAGTTGCCTACTCAATAAGTATAGCTGATCAATTTATATATATATACACAAACAAAGATTCACGTACATGCAGTCATACCGACAACAGTCATTCGTCATACAGCAACATCAAATATAAGCAACAATACATACTCACAGCTGTAAATCAATCCACGACATAATATTCATTCGTTATCATTTATTAGTTAAGGGCCCCACTTACTCTAACTGGAGTACATCAGTCAATGGTTTCGCCGGCCATCATCATATTATATACAGCACAGGATACCCGTTGTGTGATATCCCCACACTCTTTTACTTCAGCTGTGAAGCAATATAGCACAGGACATCACAACAAACATGGTACCCCCACACCACCCCAGTGTGTAGCTAACAAGCACAGGATATTCCCTGCTGCCCCGGAATACCCCGATACCCTACGCGCCATGGTACCTAGCTTAAATCGTATATTTTTCATATCTCATTATCAATCACACTTTCATAAACCATTGACTGTGTTCCCAACTAGGTAAGCATCATCTTTTATTTCAACTCACAATCATCATTCTATTCTTTACAATAATCACTTTCTCAATTACAACTCCCAATTTGATTTCATCAACAATCAATTATATGATTATCACATAATCATATCCCGCATATCTCTACATTACCATTACATATCACATAGTAACAATTTCACCAATATTATGATAATCTAGCAAATAATCCATAAATAATTATATAAACAATCAATATACGAAAGCCACACATAATAATATAAAACCAAATCCACGTTCGCATCCAAGAAACCAATATATATAATATATACAATACTACACATATAGATATATATATATATATATATATATAAATCCAATTAGCTATACTTACCTTAAATCCCAAAATACTTCGATTCACGAGGAACTGCTCAACCCTCTACTTTGTCGTCACGTCCTATAACAAAATGTTATACGTATAATCAACATATATATAGAATATCATAAACTCTAAATAACCTATTATATAATGTTCGTACATTTCTATCAATCTTTTAATATTCTATTTATATTAAAGTCCAACCCCCTGTTCCATTTCTTTCAAATAACTACCTTTTCTAAGCTCCTCAAATATATATTTAATTTATCAATAAATTCATAAGAATTCATTTAATCAAACCCCTTATATATCCATAACTATCATTTTTAATAACATTCGTAAATTATATTACCACTAAAACCTCCTTTCCCTAATTAATAACATAATATTTCTAAAATATAACATCCGAAGTATTTCTATGAATTTTCTGTCAATTTATCGTTGCTATAAAATTTAATTAAGCAATAATACATAGAATTACATATTTGGTTAATCATTCCGATGGAATTGTGTAAATTAGTTATAGTAATAATTAAATCTAACAAATCTAATATTTTAATTACCCAACTATATCATTTTTATAACAATTGTGATATTTAATACGGCACTAATTTAAATAGCCAAAATCATAAAATACTCCGGTTAAATAATTCACCGCTCAATATAATCAACATTTAATAAAGGGAGTAATTAAATAATATAATTATATAAATTATTAAAAATTAAAATTCAATATCCATACCTCTGTTTTTTTTTTCCGAAATGTGTGTGCGTTGCTGTGTGTGTATGAGTGTGTGTGTTTTTGTGAATGTATGTGTATGTGTGCAATTAACATTCATATATATATTTAATGGTTGGTGAGGCGGTGGCAGCACATGCCACGGCCCACCATCCTATTTTCTTTTTTCTTTTTTAAATCCTTTTTAATAATTACTATTACGTCCTTCCTAATTTTCTTAATTACTATAATTTGCCCCCAAATATTATAACGAACTCCAATTTAATTCGTTCAAGTTTTATTATATCCCAAATTCAATCTATAATTTTATTTACTAATTACATCTAAATTTCTAATAATTACCAATTAGTCTCCCAATTACATACAAAATTCTACGGACGTCACAAGGTCAACCGATCTGACCCGTAGATATATACGCAGATCTTGTCCTCTTTTGCAATTTTCATGGGATTGAGGGGTATTTTCATCTTTTTGCTCATCGGGTACTTACTACCCCTATCACATATCTTCCCTAAGTAAGGGACACAAAAAAAGGCGTGTAGGTATCATAATATTCAATCAAGCCTAATGTCAAAGCCCTTTGAGCCAAAAGGGCCGCTGGTTTGTTCCCTTCTTTATAACATTACTGCAAAAGAACTGATTTAAATATCAGTCAAGATTCACCAGCAATCCTACAAAGGTTCGCCAATGTTTTGATTGGATGAGCCGGATTCCTATCAAAGAGATGAAAAAAATAACTGAATCAATTTCAATAATAAAATTATCAATTTGCACTTTTGAAGCCAATTGAAGTCCCTTACAAAATCTTTCCATTTCAACATTGTTATTAGTTGGGGTACCAATGAAGCTCATGAACCCTGCAACATGGTGTGATCGATCTCCAGAGGTTGCTGCTTGGTTTTTGGGCTCAGAAGATTGAGAACGAACTTGGGACTTGCACAGAGGAGTGCTGAACTTGACCCGACGTAAGCACTTTGATGCTCAAGTTAGGTCGTATAAAGAATGTAGGTCATATGTTAAGTGGAGTATTTAAGTAGAAGTTAATACTTGAATAGCTATTTTGACTTTCATAATGACTTGAGATATTTATACCGGAGACCGCTCGCACGAACGACATTTACCCCTAGATGTTGAGGACACGTGTCTTTGATCCAGTATCTCCCATTGACTTATGTGCTTGATGAGCCCTAATGTCAATGGGGTATTTTAGGCTTTCTTTTGATGTCTTAGGTCTTACTGATTTTTAGTTATATCACAATGAACTCACCTTGGTGATCCCTCATAATTCCTCTTGAACCTCATTTACTCGGATTTCTTTTGCTAAGCCATCAATATTAAGTTTAAAACAACCTAATGGGGGAAGTAGGTCTGTCAATGGGTAATGTCTTACCTTATCCAAGCCCAGACCCTAAAAAGACCCAAACAAATTTATTTAGACCCAGACCCTATCCAATCCATTGAATCTCACTCGAGACCCATGGGTCTCAAGACCTGACCAGACCTAATGTTTGGGTCCGATTAGATCTAGACTTGATTTTTTTCTTTTGTTCCCTCCTATTTTTCTACAAATCATACTAATCAAATTAAATTATTTTTTTATTTTCTATTTTTACCCATAATCTATCAATAAATTCAAAATTATTGAGTCCAATTCACAAGTAACACTTAAATATATCATTTATTATACCATCTACAAATAATCTTATGAATACGTGATAAATAATGTTATGATGTCTTATATTTTTTAGATTTGTTCACTTGAAGATTGATCGATTGATAAATAATAATTCGATTGAACAACGAAGAAATAAATGTATTTTTTGGTCCAAATTGAGTACATAGACCCATGGCTATTGATGGGTAGAGATCCAACCCAAACCCAATCTATATTTTTCTGATAGGTTTGGATCTAATAATATTTATTGCGTCTGAGTTTGGGTCTTAAAATTAATCTATGGATTTGACCCTACCCATTGACACCTCTAGAGGGAGGGATCCATTTGATGTAGTGATGTATCTTATCACGGTTAGGTGCACTCACTTGTCTGACTAGAACTTGATTATGTTGCCATCCCCTAAGTTCCAATAGACATAATGTTTTAGAAATGGAACGATCCAATTAATACTCTTCCAAATCCAATTATGATCAGTTTTCCATTGAGACTCCAACAAATTACTCTTAGGTAGTATCTCTTTTTCATAAAAATAGCCCAAAGATCATTAGATTTATTAAGAAGCCTCCATCTTAATTTAAGTGTGTTGCTACAAAAAATATACAACAACTTTAATTGCTACCCCCACTCGAATGGGTATGCTATTATCGAATTGGTATAGAACGCTATTGTGCCCAATTTTCAAAAAATAACTGAACTGAGAAATTAACTCATAGTTCCCTAAGAATTCAATCTTGGTTCTACTACCGCTACAATTGTTGAATCAGTAATTAATTTTGACAACTTCGACAATCGATAACTTCCCAGGCTCAACTAAATGGGTTCAAAGAAGTCTACGATAACTCCCCCTTCGACGTAGCCTGTGGTTAATGCCCCCTCCTCCTCCTCCTGAGCCTGTGGTTATACTGATTTGAACTTCCAATCCTAAGTTCTTCGTATTTCTCAGACCTCCTCAGTACCAAAGGTCTCTTTCAGACGTGTATTTTTCAACTTTGAAGGAGGCAAACATATCTGATCATTTTTCATGTATTATGCTTAATTATATACATAAAATCATAAAATCCGCACTGCCATACCACAAAATAACATTCATAATAATTTAAAATAAAAAATAATCAATTCATTCTGATATTATTATAAATCTATTTTAATAGTAGTGTCTTTTATGTTTATTTATTTTCAATTTATTGATTGATTTGGAAATATTAACAGACATATTAAATTGGTATTTAAATTTATATGTAATGTTGTAATAACGAACAACAAAAGAAAAACTATACCAATACGCAACACATTTTAAGCAATTTTCGACGATTAATTTTCAATTATGTGGGAAAAAAAATAACAGTTATCAAAATCAAAACATCCAATATATACTTTTCAATTCCTTTGATAGTCAAATTTATTTTTTCAAATATTCCAAAAATAACCCAGACATTCTTAATATGATTTATTGAACTTTTTTTTTTTTTGCAATCTGATTTGCATAATTTTCTTTCAAATTCAAATATTTCCAATATTAACTATGTCCAAATCAAGTTATATCTCATCATCAATTATTCTAAGAATAAAAAACTGGTTTGTTACGTTGTATAAATAATTTTGAATCCATGGATTTCAGTCTTATCACACGTGTGAGAGTTTCTCTCATTTTATATAAGTTTATGGTGATTTATTTCATAATTTTTAGTTATAAAAATAATTGATCAAACTGATATTTTATTCTATTCTTCAATTAATTGAAATATTAATTATAGTTTTTATATATATAAAAATATTAATGATGAGTTAAAAAAACGCACGGGTCCAATGCATATGAACTATTGTTCAAAATTTAGGTGCATGCAGATCCTGAAAGGAGGATTTGCAAAAAATGTGTTAGCACTTCGACGCCCAAGTTAGTATTGAATTTGAGATTGAATAAAGCCAAAAAGTAAATAAATATGATTGAAAATCGAGAAATGGTTAATAAAATTGATGAAAAGAGCAAGAACACGTGACAATGTGCTTGTAAAGTGTTTAGAGAATGATTAGAGAGTGAGAGGAGCGTGAGAGGGGTGTCTCTCGTATGGAGGACTAAACTTGTATTTATAGAAGGAGTGCCTCCATCTGTAGGGGCTATATCTCACTCTCGAGAATCTTACGAAAGTTGGTTGGGATGGTCGGAATAACGGATAAATCATCCTTATCCGAAGCTATGAGTGCTTTAGTAGGAGATTTCTTTATCTTGGGAGATCCCTTGCCTATGAGAAGTCCCCGCTGCCAAGGAGTCCCTCCTTGTTCACGTGGGATTCCTAAGGCTAATGTGGTTCGAGGTGGTTACTGACACCTAGCCAACTGGATGCCACGTGTGAAGTAAGGGTTGCCATGTGTGTGGGCATTTTAGGTCGAATATTTTGTCAGATTTTAATCATGTGTCCGAGTCGAAGGATGTCTTGGGCCTCCTTCATTCTTCTTGGGCTTCTTGCGCTCTTTGAGCATGCCTAATTAGATTGTGGGTTAGGACATCCTTGACCTCCTGGGAGTATTATGGACGTGGGATGTCTTGGGCCTCCCGGAGGGTGCCATGATTCTTCTTCTTTTCGGCCGCTTGTGCCTCTTTGAATTAATTTATTTTTATGCATATCATTATATATATAAAAAAATGGTTACCTAAATTACTTGTTAATTACATTTAATTTCTTTATAGCGATTATTTGTACGCAAGACATAATGAAAAGGAAACACATACATAATTAAAATAAAATAAATGGATAGAATAATTTTGACTTTGGATAATTACATCGCAATCTTCTAAAGTTTGTTGTAATTATATGCAGACTTTTAATGTGATTTGAAAAATTGCACCTAGTATCGGTGACATTTGTTTCAGTTTAATAAATTATAAATCCATCCATTAGTAAAAAATTCATATTTATCACCAAACAAATATTTTTCCGACCAAACTACCCTTATTCGTCTTCACATGCTAATCCATGTGAGAAGGTTTATAAGGGTAATTTGAACATAAAAAGATTTTATCTGACCGTTAATAAGTTAGTAATAAGTTATTCCGGGTAAATATATATTTTATGTAATTCTTTTACTAATATCAATAAATTTAATAAGTTTTAACTAACGTATGAATCTATTTATTAAACAAAAATAAATATTAAGTGTATTAAATATAATTTCTTGAATCATAAAAAATTATATACAATTACATAAAATGTAAAAGAAGGGCAGTATAATGATCCCTTTTAATTTCAAATATAAAAGGAGAGTTGTTTCTTTGATACTTATTGCTCTTCAAATACAAAATTATGAAATGTTACTTAAAATAAATAGGTTTTCTATCGTGGAAAAGTAGTATTTTCAGCGAGATAAAATGCAACAAATCAGAGTGGCGCAGCGGAAGCGTGGTGGGCCCATAACCCACAGGTCCCAGGATCGAAACCTGGCTCTGATAACTCAGAAGCAAGCTTCCCAAGTCATGTCTACATTATTTTTGCTCCATAACCGAATCCACTTTTCCTGACCCGAATATGTTAATATCGGGTTTGATCACACCCGGCCCGACCCAGCGTCGTAATAAAGCTAACGCCACCGTTTAGTCTCAGCTTCCAACTCCCTCCCCAGACTCTTCCACTACCCTCTTCCAATTTCACATATAAATTCCGAAAATTTGAACAATTTATTTTTATTTTCGCAATTGTTTTGCAAGAGGAACAAAAATGCCTGAAGATTTATGCGCTGAACGCCCTCTCTTCGGCGGCGCTATCGTCTCCACCTTTCCCCTGCGCTTCGTGGTTTGCGATTTTTCTGGCTTATTTTTATATTGCTATTTCATATGTTTGTTTTCAGTCAGTATTAATGTGGTGTGGATGAATGATTACTTTGAATGTGTAGGATGTAAGTTACATACGCCAAGTTCCTGATCATCAGGTTAGCAATTTCTTATGTATGTTTAATTTTTGCTTGGTTTTCCGTTTTTGCGTATTTGAGGATTGATCAAAGTATTTTTGTTACAGGAGGTGTTTGTGGATCCAGCTCGAGATGAGAGTTTGATATTCGAGCTGCTGGACTTGAAGACTGACGTAGCGGATCAAGGAAGTGCCACGTGGTTTCTTCAAGACCTCGCCAGTGAGCAGGATGCTGAGGGAACTATGGTACAATCTGAATTCTTATTTATTTTTTTCGTTGTTGGTTTTCTTTCTTCATTTTTAATCATGTTTATAGTTAATGAGTGAGTTTGGGACTTGTAATTGAACTGGTTGGAGTACTTCTTTCGGAAAATTAACTTGATTCAACAAGTGGATTTCTGTATGTTTTAGAATCTAAGGAGACTGTGTTGGAATTATTTTCAAAAGTTAATATTTTTCAGTCGATTGTCTGGTTTTTTTAGTTCACAGCTGAATTTGAAACTATTTTTCTGTTAAATGTTGCTAGAGCTTCACTGTACAATATTTGCCTCCACAACTAGCAGCAAGTACGACCCTTGCACCTCCCTCTAATGTAGAGTATTTTGATGACGACTGTGTTGGAGAAGTTCGTTGTCATGGTGGTGGTAGGAAAGACTTCAGTGTTTGTGGTGCCATGTCAAAGTATGCTGGTGCACTGGTGTAATTGGATTTTTTGTAGGAAGTTTTGCAATTAAGTTGTCAGATATTTTTTCTTATAGAAGCACGCTGGAATTTGAAAAGTCTATCATTAGTATGTTATATGCCCAATTCCCCCAGCCAACGAGGCCCCTACTTAGGCAACCCAACATTTGTGAAAGGTTGTAGTTCTATCCTAAGTAATTCTCCTGTAGTTGCTGTAAGGTTGTATTAGAACTTCCAATCTCATTTAATCTTATTGCTGTATTGTAATCAGAGATGAATCAGGGGTGGACAATTGTCATCAATAATTTTATCCGTTCTCAGTTTGTGGTTAGGGTTTTACTTATTAGGGTGTTAAATTTATTTTCTTTCATGTAAACAATATGAAGGTCATTTCACTCATACTCAATTTTTCTTTTAAGCATAATCAAGAGAATTATTATTGATGATGCCATGCATCTTGTCTTTGTAATTTTATTCCCTTAAAGGTAGTTTGTGTGCATAACTTTTTATTCGATGCAGCTTTTGTTCAGGTTAGAAAATTCGACAATTAATATTTAAATGGATGGGCATGGGAATCTTGATTCCCTTTCTTGAAAATAAAGAATAAATAAAATAAATAATCAGGAAGAAGAAGACGACTCTAGCTTCAGCTGCTTCTTACTTGTTCTGTCAACTTTCATTGTTTAATATATATGCATGAGCCGTGTGATTTGTGGATAATAATAACGCTGCATTCATTTTACGCATGTAGGTGCTTGAACAGTCCGGGGTGTTTGAGGCTGATGGACTTCGATGTAGAAGCAGTCCTGCTATCATAACAACTGCAGTTGGACAAATGGTGTGTACAACCTTCTAGTCCTCAGTTTTGTTTGGAATACCTTAAACTGCCTTTCGAATCGCTTTGGTTTACCTCATAAACAATTTTCTACGAGAGAATGATGGAGGTTCAAACATTATTTCTTTGTTGCTTCACCCAGCTTCCGTAAAATTGTGCTGTGTAATTAGACGTTCTTGGCTTGAGCCTTAAAAAAGTTGATCAAGATATATCCCGACATAGGCAAGTGAATGAAGCAAATTATAGGACTCAATTTGTTTCCCAAGTTTCCTAATGTCATCGCCTGCTATAACCAAATAATTTCTGTATTTCTAATACTTAATTGTTTCGGTTCTTCATTTATAGGCTATATCTAAGGGGAGACAGGGAAGAGAAGCACAGAACATAGTCAAGGTAAACTTGTCTCCTCTTCTCTTTTGTGGCCATTAGTTTAAGCTCTATTGTTGTATCTGAATAGACTTTTGCTTCAGGTTTATTTAGCTAATTTGCGCCTCAAGGATGTCGCTACAGATGTTCTGATAACTGCTTATGAGCCTATGTTGATAAAGTAAGTTTCCATGAACAAGTTTGTTCTTAGTCATTACGATGGTGGCTTTAATTCATTTCCTCTTTTTCTTCTGATTGAGTATGCCAGTAGAAAATATTATAAGGTTAATCATTTTATCTGCGCTTTTCTTGTAGCCCTTTGAGTGAAACTGCTGCCACAGTTGGGGCTGGTTTACCAGTACCTGCTGCACAGTCGGGATGTTTGCCAATGGCGGACGTTTTCAAAAGTGCTGTCACTACCTTCAAGGTGAATGACTGGAGCCTTTTTGGTGCTGTAGCTTGAGTCTGGAGGACTCCATACCAGAGATATCCTACCATAGCGTCTTCATCCCGGTTTGATTTCTTGTTTTAGACAATTTTATTCTCCGTAAGATTTGCACTGTTAACTGTGTACTTTGTGAGGAGGCGGAAAGCTCTTTCATCGGCCCATAACCTCCGTTTATGGGGGCGTAAGTGCTAATAGGCAGAAGTGGACTTTTGTTGTGGGATGTAAATTGTTCCGAGTTCTGCTCCTTGTATCTTTAATCTATAATCATTTGGAGAATGTTAGTATATTGTACTATGGTTCCTGAAAATTTCATAATATCATTGTTGTATCAGATTAATTTCAACTGATTTCTTGATAATTATTTATTTCTCTGCTTCTATAATACATATATATGTATTAAATGGAATGTTGTGTGGAGTGGGGACATGGAAACTCATTAATCTATCTGGGTGAGACCAAAGTCTGAATCCAGAAATAGTTGGGCAGAAATGTTTTTATATATCTCATCATATCTAAATTTAAAGGTAACATGTCAACGAGGGTTAATTCAGTTGGTGAAAGGTCATGGATTTGGATCCTGTTATATGTGTGGGATATTTCTACTCTATAGTAGGTATTGTCTGCTGTAATAATTGGTGTTGTTAGATTTAAATTTATTTGGTATTATTGATCAAGGTGTTGTAATGATCTTTGTTATATATGACTGATGGAAATAATTATAATAAATTTATTTCAACTAATAATAATATATTGCTTTTAGTTTAAAAAAAAACATGAATGATTGATTTGAAATAGGTAACTTCAATTTTGGAGTTGATTGAATATGCATTATAGATGGATGCACGTTGCACCAATCTAACAATCCTGTCGGAGTTTGTGGAAAATTATCAAGTCCTGACCAACTCCTGTCAAAATCAGAATTGAAACACCAATCTGTTATATGCACATATGTTTACATAATTATCTTGCTAGATATAGTGCCAGTCAATTAATTTTGCTCAATATACGACTTCTCTACTCATCTTTTTCAACAAACACGCTTTATTGTTTTCATACCCAAAAGTCTTTTTGAGCTATATTATATACATAGGGAGTCAAATTCACATCCAATTATTGGACCATAAAGATATTGATATTTTTTTAGATGAAGAGAGTGATGTGCTGATATAGACTCCTGATCTATAATTGTGCATACAAAACTACCAATAAATCAAAATATTAGATTGCTTTACTGAGTTTATATATATTAGCATTCTATTTTGTGCATTCTTGTAATTAGGGACACAATTTTCATGTTCATAATTTTTTCTAGGTTTAATTCCGCTCAGACTCTTTCTAAAAATTTGAAATTATATATATATATTTTAAATTTTAAAATTATATTTACACCCCTTATGAAAGTTCACCGTTTACACTTAACCACATTTTGTTATGATTTGGACATAAAATAATAACGTTAAAAAAAATATTACATAAATTATTTTAAAAACTATTTTTTTAGGGCTTTCATCTTTTTTTTTTTTTTAATAAATCGGCCAAAATGCATTTTTTTTTTCTTTTTCTTGTAAATCGGTCTATTTCTATGTTTCATTATATACCTATCAATTTTACAATTTTAGTCGACTATCATTGATTTAGTCAGTAGCAATTTTAGTTTTATTTGGTTAGAAATTCAAAAAAATTAGAGTTGACTATAAATTTGAGTTTTTGTGACTTTTGTGTCCTATTTCTTGCATTAATTTCTTTTGTTTTTTGTATTAAAAAAAGAGACAAAAAATGGGCTGGCTCAACCACCAGCAGTCGGTGGTGGCGGTGGTGCTCCATGGGTGGTGGTTGGGGTGGCTTTTTATGGATATTTTTGTATGGGTTTCTTTAATTATGCAGTTTATATTTTCGAAAATATTTCTTTAATTTAAAGCAAATTTTTGGATATATTCCACCCAAATTATTGACACCAAACCAATAAATGACGGACAAAAATTACAAACATCCATCCATAATTAAATAAACAATAGAACTTAATTTTCTTTAATTCTTTAATTTATATACGTACTACTTTATTCTTTTTATTTAAAAAATTTAGTGTAATTAATTTTTCTAATTTAATATTTTGTGACCAACTAAATTAATTCTCAAATGACAAGTTATTGATAAATTATAAAGTAAAAATTAAGCTTCATCATTGCCAATACTATATTTTTTTTTTTTTGGGGGGGGGATTTTAATTAAAAACATTTTATCATTTATATATATGTATAAAATAATTGATTTGAACACACACATACACACATACACACACAAAAAATAATAAAAAATAGAGAAAATGGATAATTGAAATTAAATAAAGCATAGGGTAGAGAAAACATTCCGACAAATTGTGGAATGATTATATGAATAAGTGAGATGGTAAGCCATCTTCATCAACCAATATAGGACAAGTCATAGCACGTGATATATCTCCCCAACATTTGCATTATTAACCTAATCTTCTCCTCCCATCACTTCATCCACTTATATTTCAAAGATTCATAATTATAAATATTTTTTTTATCGTTTGAATAATAATGAATATTTTTTAAATTTAAAATCCGTTTAACAAATACCTCCTTGCGACCGTCTATTATAAAGGGTATTTATAATTTTTCAAAACAACGTAAGAGGATATTTAACTATGACAAATTTCAGAAAAGCCCGTTGTAACATATTGTCATGATTATTGACATATGTCGTAAGATATTCGTACGTGCATGAACATTTGGTGGGAAGCATATATAATTGAGCAATAATAATTTATTTCCATAATTAAAAAATGATCAGTTTGTCGTTTGGTTACGCATCAAATTATATGTCGAATTCATATTATGCTGATTTGGTTTTATTGTGGTGATGATGAGTCCAATTAAGGGAGAGATTTGAAGTCAAATGTTGTTTTATTATTAACAACCAAACAGGACATTATTATTAAGTTGGTGAAGTTCTTTAATTTATTATATATGACAATATATATTAGTTACCAATACTGCATGGATCATCAATTTGCATGCACGTAAAGGAGTACGTAAAAATATTGATTGTAAAGAGAATAAGTACTCCTCATTTATAATTTTGGTAAAAATATTATTTTAGTCCGTTAAGTATGCCTAATTTTAATTTTAGTCCGATAACTATGTTCATTATTGTTTAGGTCCAGTAACTTATGAAATTGCTTACTTTTAGTCTTTTGGCAGATTTTTGAACAATTTTACCTCTATGCAACTTTGAAAGACAGTTTTAGTCCATATACACTCGTAAAGAAAAAAAAAATAATTGCAATTTAGGCCTTTTTTACTGCATGGTATTGTTGTTGGAAACAAATACTTATTAAAATCGATCAACACATCAATTTAATCTATAAATTGGGGTAAAGGAAAAGAAAAGGAAATTGGTAGAGTTTTTTCCATAAAGAAAAGATAATGGTTAATTTGGCCTTTGGCGTAGCCGTAGTAGCCCACCACCCCCTTGTACTCATTGTGTTTGCTGCTTAAAGCTTTCTCACTCTCTCACTTCCCCTTATCCCCATTCCCCCTTTTTCTCTCTCCTAAAACATAATAATCCATCTCAAAGTAATTGATAAATAAAAATTAAATATATTTTTTATCAAATCAGGTTTGATCAAATCAAATTAAATATATCATATTTGGTGTATAATTGACTATTTTTTTTTAATTTTAGATCAATTATATAACGAATATATTGTACTTATCATAAATATATCATATTTACTATATAATTTATCAATTTCTCTTAATTATATATTAATTAAAATAAATATATTATATTTATCATATAATTAATTTAAATTTGATCGAAATAATCGGAATCAAAATCCCCCCTTTATAGAGAGAGAGAGCAAAAGGTCGATGCCATCATTAATAAAAAGTAAGAAAAGAGAAAAGAGAGAGAGAGAGAGAGTGACAGAAACTGATGAGGGTCATCTACAGATGATGATAGATGTAGTAGCTAGACTAGCCCCCCGCCCCACCACCACCAACATATACAGCTCCTCGCATTATCATGGATGCTGGCCATGGAAATGCTATGCACGCCCCTAACTTTCCATTACAACTCTTAGAGAAGAGAGATCATCGTCATCATCATCATCATCGTGAGGAAGCTTGCTCTACCTCAACTCATCTCCCCGTTTCTGCACCCAATACTTCTTCTAATTCTTCCCCACAACACAAGAAGCCTCCGCCCAAGAGAGCTTCCACCAAGGACAGACATACTAAGGTCGACGGCCGTGGCCGCCGGATTCGGATGCCAGCCACCTGTGCTGCCAGGGTTTTCCAGCTCACTAGAGAGTTGGGCCACAAATCCGATGGTGAAACCATTGAGTGGCTGCTCCAGCAGGCGGAGCCGGCGGTGATCGCCGCCACTGGCACTGGAACTATCCCGGCTAATTTCACTTCGCTTAATATATCAGCCAGGAGCTCAGGTTCAACCATTTCTGCTGCCTCACATTTGAGGAATAATAATTACTTTAGCCAGAATTTCGCGGCGCCCCAGTTCAGAATTAGAGCTGATAATCAGTGGGAAAGAAGCGTTGAGGATTCATCGGAGACGGAGAGGAGGAGGCTTTTGTTTCCTGGAGTTGGGTTGGCATCATCTGATCAGACTAGGATGAATTTTCTGAGTGGAAATGTGAATATGAATGTGAATGCAATGTTACAAGCTAAGCAAGAATTACGTGACACGGGGCTTGAGATGGCCGTGGCAGCAGCGCCGGAAGGGGAGGGGAGTATAGGGCGGAAAAGGCGGCCGGAAGAAGATCTGCCACCGGCAGTGCAAACCCAGATGGCGAATTATATGCTGCAGTCTAGTGCGGGGTCTATTCCGGCGAGCCAAGGTCAGATTCCGGCAACAACATTTCTTATGAATGGCGAATCGTTGTGGACTTTTCCTTCTGTCGGGAATTCCGGCATCTATAGAGGAAGCGCAGTCTCTAGTAGTGGACTCCATTTAATGAATCTTCCAGCGTCGGTGACGCTCTTGCAAGGGCAGCAACTAGCTACCGGAAATGAAGGTGGCGGTGGGGCGGTGGTAGATGGGCATTTAGGCATGCTTGCAGCTCTGAATGCGTTTAGGTCCTCTCCAGTTGGTGGAGGGGTGGCGGCGGAAGCTCACTCAAGCGGCCATGGCTCAGGTAGCGCTGCTGGGTGATGAACTCAGTGTATGATTGGTTAATTTCCTTGTCGAATTTCATCAATTTCCTGAATTTGGACACACATATATATATATATATATATGTAATATACAAGAATGGTTTGTAGTAATAGGTTCCAGCAGGATGTGATAACTCTTGAGGAATCTTCTTCTGATTTTCATGAATTTGATTGCGTGAATATCGAGTTTGATCTTTAGTCTTTTTACATGCTGTCTATCTATACTACTCCAACAGCATTTTTAGGGTTTTCAGACTTGTGTACAAATGACATTGACCACTTCAAAAAGTCTTCATTTCTGGACTACATCTTATACTTCTCTCTCTTTCTCTCAAAATTCTTCTTCCAATCAAATTCATATTTACAAAATAAGTATGATACATTTATTATATAATTGATTATTTTTTTTTAAACTGTACAACAATCACACAACAAATATTACACTTGCTATATAATTGATTCAAAGAATCGAGCTTGAATTTTCCGCACAATCTCTGTGAAAGTATGGAGAGTTGTGCGCAGGGAATCCATGGAAGAAAATCAGTTGAAATTTATTCAAGAAACAAGAATAGTTTGGTCTGTGTTACAGTTCTTTTGCTGAAGAGGACGAAGGCCTCTCATATATACAAGGCTAACGGAAATAACTGCTGAAAACTAATAAATCGCTTTCCTACTTAAAAGACGTGATAGCGCTTTTATAAGTGACAGGAAAGAATGAACAACGGCTATGAGAAAACGTATTCTAATTTAAGTGACGTAAGTCGTGGTAGCGAAGCGGGAATGCGATAACAACTCTGCTACTGTAGTCCTTCTTCCTCCTTCCTCTGCTACTGTAGTCCTTCTTCCTCCTTCTTCATTCTGCAGAAGCATCAGCAACTTAAACTGATTTAGGGCCAAGCTGCTACAGAGATTCAGGGCCAAGCTGCTACAGGTAATTTTACAGCCTCCCCTCAAGTTGGACTTATCAAGACATTGATAAGTCCTAACTTGGAAATAAAAGATGCAAAGCTTGGTCCTGGGAGTGCCTTAGTGAAAATATCCGCAACCTGATTCCTTGAAGCTATATGTTGAGGAGCTAAGAATCCTTCTTTATACTTGTCACGTACTATGTGGCAATCAATTTCTAGATGCTTCGTGCGTTCATGGAACACGGGATTCGCCGTAATATGAAGAGCAGACTGGTTATCACAGAAGAAGGGGATAGGTGTTGGCACTTTGACTTGAAACTCTCCAAGTAAGTTATATATCCAAATTATCTCACATGTTGTAGATGCCATACACCTATACTCTGCCTCTGCAGTGGATCGAGATACAGTTGCCTGTTTCTTGGTCTTCCAGGAAATCAGACTTCCACCCAAAAATATGCAAAATCCACTTACTGATCTTCTTGTATCTTTACAGCTAGCCCAATCTGCATCACAGTAGGAAGTTAAATCAAAGTTCTGAGCAGCTGGAAAATGTAATCCTCTATGCAAAGTTCCCTTCAGATATTTGACTAGATGTACAACAGCATTCCAATGTTGTTGACGAGGGTGTTGCATGAATTGGCTCAATTGCTGTGTGGCAAAGCATATATCCGGCCTGCTGAATCCCAAGTAGAGTAATTTCCCAAGCAATCGTCTATATTTCTCTGGATCCTCCAATTGTTGTCCTTCATGCTCACTCAATTTCAATCCACAAGGTAATGGTGTAGCTACTGCTTTTGTATGCTCCATTCCTACATCTTTAACAATGTCAGTGATGTATTTTGTTTGTGTAATAGACATACCTGTCTTCGACCTTGCAATTTCAAGCCCCAAGAAGTATCTGGCTGTGCCCAAGTCCTTGATGGTGAAGGTTCTATCCAGATATTGCTTTATTTCTATGATTTCATCTTCTGAAGATCCTGTTACTAAAACATCATCTACATATACGAGTAAACAATATAGACCAGTAGAAGTGGTTTTAGTGAACAAACAATAATCATACTTGGATTGTACAAAACCATAGGCTTCTAATTTGGAAGTAAATTCATGATTCCACTGTCTAGAAGCTTGTTTTAAGCCATATATAGACCTTTTCAGTTTACAGACATGATCCTTTTTAATATCATAGCCTTCAGGAGCTTGCATGTACAGTTCTTCATTAATATAACCATGTAGGAAAGCATTGTTAATGTCTAACTGATGAACATGCCAATCAAGTTTAGTAGCTACAGCTAATAGAATCCTAACTGTGACAGTCTTAGCTACAGGTGAAAAGCTGTCTAAAAAATCAACACCGGGTATTTGGTTATACCCTTTTGCTACTAACCTTGCCTTATATCTATCAATGGTGCCATCTGAGTTAAGCTTGAGTTTATAGACCCATTTACAACCTATTGTTCTCTTGTTATTAGGTAATTTAACAATGTCCCATGTATTATTCTTTTCTAAAGCATCCAACTCTGTTTTCATGGCTTCTTTCCATTCTTTTCTTTTAATAGCTTGGTTGTAAGTTCTTGGTTCTTGTTCATGTGAAGAGGCTACAAGAAAACAAGCATGCATGTCTCTAGTATAAGTAGCAGTCAATAAGTCCGGTTGTTCTGAAACTTGAGAACATATAAAATCCTGCAATTTTGCAGGTCTAGTGATGGTCCTAGATGATCTTCGAAGTATATTAGAAGGTTCAGGTTCTGTAGTTAAGGTCTGTTCCTGTAGTGGATGAGGTGGAGGGTCATTGTTATCAGCAGGATCATCTTCATTATCCAACAAGTCAATGTCAGAATCTAATGCAGGTATAGAGCAAGTTATAGGATCAGTCTGCTGTCCCATATATGGAAAAATATGTTCTTGAAAAACAACATCTCTAGATACAATGATTTCTCCTTTCTTGATGTCATAAAGTCTATAGCCCTTTTGATTGTTAGCATATCCTATCATAACACATTTAGAGGCTCTAGGATCAAATTTAGATTTATTAGGAAGATTATTAGTGGCAAAACATAGACATCCAAAGGTTCTAAAATGTTTGTAACTGACAGGCTTTTTATATAATATCTCATAAGGAGTTTTCCATTTTAGAAGGGGTGTTGGGATTCTGTTAATGATATAAGTGGCCGTAAGGATAGCATCTGTCCAAAACATTTTGGGCAAATTAGATTGAAATAAAAGTGATCTAGCTACTTGAAGTAAGTGTTTATGTTTTCTTTCAACTACCCCATTTTGTTGTGGTGTATAAGTGCATGATGTTTGATGTATGATGCCTTCTTTTTTAAAAAAATCTTGACATTGAGCACTTAGAAACTCAGTACCATTATCAGTTCTTACAATCTTTATTCTTTTATCAAATTGTGTCATAATCATTCTATGAAAATCAATAAGAATGCTAGCAGTTTGCGATTTAAACTTCATCAGAAAAGTCCAAGTGCATCTACTTAAATCATCAACAATAGTGAGAAAGTAAGAACATTTTGATAAAGAGAATTCATTGTATGGTCCCCATAAATCTACGTGTATTAGATCAAAGACATTTTTAGAGCAAGAATCACTTAAGGGAAATGGCAGTCTTTGTTGTTTTGCTTGGGGACAGATGTCACAGATTTGTGTAGAACTACTGTTTCCTTTTATTAAACCAATGTGAACCATTACATTGTCTGAAATGTGGCCTAGCCTTCTATGCCATACTTCATAATTCGTGCTAGATACATTCAAGCTAAGATCAGTGTCTGAAGCTAGAATCCTATTTACATGTTCTTGTTGCATAGAGTGGCTGTCAAGGATGTATAGCTTCCCTATAAGGCTTCCTACTCCGAGGATTTGTTTAGTCCTCTGGTCCTGCATTACACAATAGGTAGGGAAGAACTTAAAAGTAATATCAGATTTACAGCACAGCTTGCTAACAGAAAGAAGATTAAACCTCAATTTAGGAACATAAGCAACATCATATAAAGGGATTTTATCAAATAAAAGTATGTTCCCTGCCTTAATGACAGAGTGTTGTGTACCATCTGCAAGATGAATAGAAGAATTAGTCTTGTTAGTATAAAGTTTGTCAAAAAAGGCTAGATTATTGGACATGTGTGTGGTAGCACCACTGTCTATAACCCATAAGTTGGAGCATAGCTTGTTAACCAAAGAAGTTTTAGAACATTTACCAGCGTATTCAGCTCCTGTAATGCTGTTATTTGTAGATGCTCCGTGTTCTATTCCTCCAAAATATTTCTGGAGCTCGGTTCTCACTATCTCAGCAACAGTCCCTTCACTGGTTGCATTATGTACTTGTTCTGTAGAATCTGCAGCTACCAAGGCCCTATTGTTCCCCTTTTTTTGTTCAATCAGATTCTTGTACCAATCTGGAAAGCCATAGATTTCAAAGCAAACCTCCTTTGTATGTCCGGTCTTCCCACAATGCTTACAAATCTAGGATTTCTTGTCAATGTTGTTTCTTCTTTTCTGAAATCCCTTTGGTTTTTCAATTGTTCTTATGACTTGCATTGCCATATTTTGTGGTGGGCACACATTGCTGGGAGTGATGTCCCTTTGGCTTTCCATTTTCAGTACCATAGAGTAAGCTCTGCTTGTGTTTGGGAGTGGGTCCATCATCAAGATTTGATTTCTTGTCTGATCAAAAACTTCATTCAATCCTACTAAGAATTGCATCAACTGGTCTGACTCTTTCATTTCTGAAATGATTTTCATTGCACCGCAGCTGCATTCTGGAGTTGGTACAATATTATCCAACTCGTCCCATATTTTCTTTAGTTTGCTGAAATAAGCAGATACAGACAGGGTGCCTTGAGTGACTGAGATCATCTCCCTCTTCAGCCTATATATCATCGGACCGTTGCTTTGTCCAAACCTTGTTTCCAACTCAATCCATAGATCTCTTGAAGTTTTAGTATACATAAAGCTTTCGACTATATCCTTGGATATTGAGTTCAATATCCAACATGTCACCAGATTATCGCATCTTATCCACTGTTCGAGTTCTTTTCCACCCTCTGTAGGTTTGACAGCTTCTCCGGTAATGAAGCCCATCTTCATTTTAACCCCCAGGGTTAATTTGACAGATCTACTCCAGGAGAGAAAATTCGTTCCATCTAGAAGATTTGTAACCAGGCTTAATCCTGGATTTTCACTGTGATGAATCTTGAAGTTCTCCGATTCTTCTCCCATGGCTTATTTCAATTAAGGGACAGAGGGAATTTCTGGAAACGTATATATCAGTAGGAGAAGGGAAAGAGGAGGTAATCAGAGACCATCAATGATGGCTCTGATACCATGTGAAAGTATGGAGAGTTGTGCGCAGGGAATCCATGGAAGAAAATCAGTTGAAATTTATTCAAGAAACAAGAATAGTTTGGTCTGTGTTACAGTTCTTTTGCTGAAGAGGACGAAGGCCTCTCATATATACAAGGCTAACGGAAATAACTGCTGAAAACTAATAAATCGCTTTCCTACTTAAAAGACGTGATAGCGCTTTTATAAGTGACAGGAAAGAATGAACAACGGCTATGAGAAAACGTATTCTAATTTAAGTGACGTAAGTCGTGGTAGCGAAGCGGGAATGCGATAACAACTCTGCTACTGTAGTCCTTCTTCCTCCTTCCTCTGCTACTGTAGTCCTTCTTCCTCCTTCTTCATTCTGCAGAAGCATCAGCAACTTAAACTGATTCAGGGCCAAGCTGCTACAGAGATTCAGGGCCAAGCTGCTACAGGTAATTTTACAATCTCTCTTTCTCATCTTAGGTATATATCAAGAACGAAATCAATCTAGGAGTATTAATATTACACTTTTATTAATTGTGTGCATTAGCATTTCCAATTTTCATTCTCTTTATCCTTTTCGTGTTGTAATTTTTAATCCACAGTTCATTTAATTTCTATCTAATTTGAACATAACTTAATATTCATTCAAAAACCCTAAAATGTAATTAAGAGATATTTAACATTGAATTACCTAAAACCAAATCCCATGCAATTTCAGTTATCTTTAAATTTTAAGAAAATCAAACAGAAATTACAACTAATTAATTTAGTGTTTCATGCAACTCATAATTATTAGTTCAGAAAATTCTGTTGTCATCACATCACCGCTGTTGTTCCACTTATCATGAAATTGATAATTTTGTTCCGTAACTTAAGTCATAATTTTATGTTTTTGTCCTTAAATTTTTTAAAATAGTATTTTGGTCTTATATTTTTTTAATTGCTACAGTTCTAGTCCATTTTGTTCTCTCAGCGAGAAAAGGTATCGGAATCGCGAGGATTAAAAAAAATACAGTAAAAATGCTAACCTAAAAACCAAATGTCGTAATTAAATTACGAGCCCAAAAATTCATTTAAGCCCACAAAAAGATATAACAACCCCAAAACCTGAGATACATATTTACTAAGTACATAAGCAACAATCCCTTCTCCTCCTCATATAAGGTGGCCGGCTGCAGTTCTCAGGTGATGGGTTGGCCCTACCACACATGCCTTACCAACCTGGAAATCTGGCCGTTCATTAATTGTCCTGTTTCTTGAAACTTTTTTTAAAAAAATAATAATTATCACAGTCTTGTTTCTTTTTAAACTGGAAATTACAATCATGGTTTGAAGAAGAGCATCTTTCCAGGACATATTTAGGTTATCGGACTGCCCTTCTGATTTGTTGTAATAATATGAGTACGTACGTGCGTACATCATGCACGGTCGTCGTTCTACGTACATGAGATGTTCAAAATCCATTTAGACATACATACATGCTGTACAGAAATAATAATAATTCCACCAAGCCCAGTATACAGTACAGTACATGTTCTGCTGCTGCTTTCCATGGACAAAATATCTTCAGATTCGATTTTTGGAAAATCAATGTTGCAATTCATGCCAAGTATTATATTAATTGCTTATTTATCATAGAAAATTAATATGGACTTCATTAGAGAAATAATGCTTTTTTTTTTCTTGTAATTAGGGCCTTTTCAATTTTGATTCCATTGATTATGGAAATGTTACTTTCAGTTCTGTAATTTTTAAAAAATAATAGTTTTCCCATGACACGTTTTCGTATTTAATGAAAAAAGCCACGCAACCGTTAACTGTATGTAGGGGTGGGCGAACGGGTCGGGTTTCGGGTCCCGACCCGACCCGATCGGGTAACGGCAAATCGGATCAGGTTTGTCGGATTCTTTTCGGTTTCAGGTTATCCCGAAACCCGTTCTTCCCAATCGGGTTCGGGTTCGATATTAAATATCCACCCGGAAAACCCGATTGGGTACCCGATTAGGAGAAGGGGAAAAAGGGCTGCTAGTGCTACGGGTACAAGCCAAAAAGAAAACCCTTGCTTGCTGCTGCTCCTGCATTCTTGCTCCTGTTTCTTTCCTTACTGCCATTGTTGATTTGTTGCTGCCGTTGTTGCTGCTGTCGCCGGCAACCAGTCGCTGCGGCCGCGCCACCCACTGGACTCCGACGACGACGAGCTCTCCTTCATCGCCGACAACAGTCGCTATTTTTGCGAATTTTCAGAATTGTGCCTGGTAATTTTTCAATGATTGGAGTTGTTTTGTTGATTTAATCATATAATAGTTATGTATTGTTGTTGTAATTAGATTTTTGGTTAGTTTTAATTTGTTTTACATTTTGATTTTGAAGGTAAGTTTGTATGCATACTCAGTGTTTGCTGAAATGTCACATTGAAGTTGCATTTGCATGTTTCATCTTCATCCTGTTGCATACTGTTTTGTTGGCCATTCATTGTCTGCAGAGACAGGTTATTAGGTTAAAAAAATTAATAATCTAACTATCACATGCAAAAATCAGAGTTACTCGTCACCGAATGCCCAAACCATAAATATGGATGGATTGAAAAATCAGGTTAGTGGTGATCATCTTGAGAATGTTGAGCATTATTTTGATGATAATATTGATAAGGAGTTGGAGGGAGAGGATGAGGAGGAAGATGTTTTAGGTGATTCTAAAAAAAGAAAAAAGAGGGTAGTGGCTTCTAGATCACCATATTGGGATCATTTCGTTAAATTTTATTGTGAAAAGGATAATGTCCAAAAGGCTAGGTGCAAATATTGTAGTAAAGAGATCAAAGCCGATCAAAAACCACATGGAACTAGACCTTTGAAAAACCATTAGAATCTTGCAAGAAAAAGCCCCAAAAAATCACCAGAAATCAAAATAGATTGTCTTTCCAACCAACTCGCATTGGTGATAGAGACGCCCCTCTTGTTAATTGGAGATTTGAGCAAGACAAAACTAGAGAAGCTTTGTGTCACATGCTGGTTGTGGATGAACTTTCATTTAAGTTAGTCGAACATCCTGGATTTAGGCATTTCTTGTCTGTTGCATGCCCGATGTTTGCTATTCCATCAAGAAGAACAATAACGAAAGATATTTTCAATATATATGTGCATGAAAGAGCAAGATTGAAGTCGTTTATTAAAGATCATGCTCAACGGGTTTGCATCACTACAGACACTTGGACATCCATTCAAAAAGTCAATTATATGTGTCTCACTGCTCACTTTATTGATGATGATTGGAACTTGCACAAAAGAATTTTGAACTTTTGTCCAATTATCGGGCATAAAAGTGAAGAAATAGGTAAATGAGTAAAAAAATGCTTGCTTGATTGGGGTGTTGACAGGGTTTTCTCTATCACTTTTGATAATGCGTCTTCCAATGATGGGGCTATCGTTTACTTGAAAAAGAAGTTTGAAAATTGGGGGCAAAACATCTTAGGTGGGAGATATGTGCACATGAGGTGTATGGCACATATAGTTAACCTCGTTGTGCAGGATGGTTTAAAGGGTGAGCATGAAACTATCTCTCATATTAGAGGGGCCATCAGGTATATTAGGAATTCTCCAGCTAGGTACAAGAAATTTCAAGAGTGTGTTGAATTTGAAAAATTGGAAACGAAAAAATTGTTATCTCTTGATGTGCCTACTAGATGGAACTCTACCTACTTGATGTTGGAGACGACTATAAGCCTTAAGCTCGCATTTGATGCTTATGAAGATGCAGATCTTGCCTATAAGACTGATCTTTCGAGACAACCATTTGATGGGATACCGACTGATTATGATTGGGAGAGGGCAAGGTATTGGTGAAATTTTTAAGGCATTTTTACAGTCTCACTTTGCGCATTTCTGGTGCTTTGTATGTCACATCTAATTTGGTTTTTCGTGAAATATGTGAAGTTGACTTGCTTATCAGATATTGGTTAAGTAGTAATGATGTTGAATTAAATGAGATGGCAAGAAAGATGAAAGAAAAGTATGACAAATATTGGGAGAGGGCAAGGTATTGGTGAAATTTTTAAGGCATTTTTACAATCTCACTTTGCGCATTTCTGGTGCTTTGTATGTCACATCTAATTTGGTTTTTCGTGAAATATGTGAAGTTGACTTGCTTCTCAGATATTGGTTAAGTAGTAATGATGTTGAATTAAATGAGATGGCAAGAAAGATGAAAGAAAAGTATGACAAATATTGGGGATCAATTGAGAAGATGAATATGATTTTATATTATGCTGTGATCCTTGATCCACGTCATAAATTGGAGTTCATTGAATTTAGCTTTGATAAATTGTATGGTGGTACCGAACAAAGCAATGTGATGAAAGAACAAGTGAGAGATGGACTTTACGAGTTGTTTAATGATTATAAGTTGAGATACGATCATAGTTTTCAAGGAACGCTAGAAAGCCCGGGATCATCATTTAGTCGTGTTTCTTCATCATCTTCCTCTTCAGTTGGGACATCTACGCAATACACTGATTATGAAGCGACTCGTGCGTTCACCATAGAACAAGAGTTCAGTATGTACAAATCAGGTGGAAAAGGGGATCGTGTGAAACCGGAATTAGAGAAATATCTTGGTGAGGATGTTGAAATGCATAGAGACAAATTTGACATACTAAATTGGTGGAGAGTAAACGCCCAAAGGTTTCCCATTCTTTCCAAAATGGCTCGGGATATATTAGCAGTTCCAGTCTCAACTGTTGCCTCGGAATCCGCATTTAGTACTGGTGGTCGTGTTCTTGACACTTTTAGGAGCTCTTTGTCTCCTAAAATAGTGCAAGCGTTTATTTGTACTCAAGATTGGATATGAAAAGACTCCAAACCAATTAGCATTGAGGAGGATTTGAGTGAAATTGAAGTGGTTGAGAAAGGTATTTATTTATTCTTTTTTTTGTATTTTGATTATTGTTCAATTCTATGTATTCTACTTATATATTTTACTTTTCTAACTACTTTCTATTTTGTTGTAGAGTTGACTAAGTTGGGGGGTGATTCAACAATTATTGACATTTAATGGTGCTAACTGGTACTTGTAAATTTTTGACAAGGTATTAGAACGGTAGAACCTCATTGTGTAATATTAAATTTTTAATTTGTTTGACTTTCTCTAATAGTTCTTCCACTTTGTATGTTTAATGCTTGACAGGTCGAGGACTCGAGGATGAAAATGTGATATGAGCTAGTTGCTTTTTCAGTCTGTAGGCATTAGGATTTAGGAGCCCTTGGCTTTATTGTTGTTACTAAAATAATTTACAAAAACCTATGATAATTTATGGGTGTGATTGAACTCTTTTTTTTTTGGTATTTATGTAAAGCTTTAAGTATTTGTGTCCATAACTTATATTTTAGATTTACATAGAGTGAATTACTTTCATTTTGAAAAATTGAGCTTGTACATTTTTTGAAGCTAAAAAACCCGAACCCGACTGTCGGGTACCCGATTGGTCGGGTATCCGACTTAGTCGGGTTCGGGTTCATTTTTTTCAAACCCGACCCGAACTACCCGAACTCGAACTACCCGATCCGATGCCCACCCCTAACTATATGGGATCAAAAGTGTTACTTTTTGTAAGTTGTGGAACCCCATGTGAGAATTCCGTAACATATGAGACCAAAAGTAGTATTTTTTAGAAGTTATGAGACAAAAAGTGAGAATTCGATAACTAATAAAACAGAAGGTGGAAAGGCCTTAAATTGCGGGACGAAAATTGCTATTTCCCCAAACTTCATTTATGTGTTTCCACATCTGATTAGTTTATGGCTTAATTTCACTGTAATATATATATGGAAAGTTTTAGCTCGAATTCGGTCAAATTAAATCAATCATACGACAAGTGCAACACATTTGTCTTATGATTGGTGTACAGTTAAGGAAAAGTGACCAATCACATAGCAAGTGTACACACTTATTTTATGATTGATTTAGTTCGATCAAACTTGATCAGAACTATAATTTTCCTACATATACGATGATGTTGCGTAAGTCTGTGTTTTCCTAGGACTAATTTCTACAACTTCTCGACGTGTAAGAAACCATTTCTACTATGCTTGCATATTTTTGGATAGAAGGAAAATTAAGACTAGGAGTAAATTAACTTTACCATGATCAAAATTGAAATACCGATCATGGTGAATACTACCATTCAATTACCGTTGTACAGTGATTATATATTAATTGTTATTTTTGCTACTGATGTTAAAATATTAGCTATAATATTTATTTTATTATAACTAAAATATCATTAAAAAATAAATTAGTTGTGGTTGTCATTGCTTGTGTTTTTACAATAATTTTGTCTGAACATAGTAAATAGCATTGATTTACTGTAATTTTTAATTTTAATAATTTATAATATAGAAAATTGATAATCCATTTTTTTTTTGTTAATGACTTGCAAAACACACCACATATATAGCCGGGTTAAATGAAGTTTTGTCCTTATATTGTTATAATGCGTACTAAATTTTTTGCCACAT
Organism: Sesamum indicum; assembly: GCF_026168435.1. Lineage (NCBI taxonomy): Eukaryota > Viridiplantae > Streptophyta > Magnoliopsida > Lamiales > Pedaliaceae > Sesamum > Sesamum indicum. The sequence continues at coordinate 2,287,906 of NC_142660.1, read as the reverse complement.
TACAAGGTCGAAGGATCATCAAGAAAAATCCTAAGATGCATCACCGAGGACTATCCTTATAAGACAATGGTTATTACTCTGATATTTATATCAATAACGCTTTTACTGAAATAGAGTAAAGAAAACATGCATCAAAGTGAGAATAATGATGAAAAATAATGATCAAGTATATATATTAATTTCGAGTGCAAAATATAGGCTTAAAATAGTCTAAAAATTGAAAGAAATTGAGAGAATAAGTAAGAGTTTGAGAGTGAATAATAATGTTACAAAATGACTGCACAAAGCTCCGATATATAAGTGTATACAGAATAGGATACGTGATTGTTGTAGAGTGTCGTACGCTATTAGAAAAAGCATTTGAGTTGGCTATCATCTAGAAAAAATCGTTTGTGATTTGAATAAATATTGAAAGAGTTATGACTATTTTACCAAGTCATGCCAGGTCTGTCTGAAAATCCGAGAATTCATTACTCGTGGATTCCCAACTCATTTTCCGTCACTTTACTTAGAGCCACCTAAAGATATTTTAGGATGATATGCCATAATGTGTTGGCAAGCTATATGATATGCCTGTCCAACAATATGATAACGTGTTTGACTGGAATGGATTTGTTTGTTGGATCTGCCAGTTTAGTAAAGTTACATGTAAGCCTGTGGGCTATGCTTCTCTGCTAGTGAGCCTTACCTCTCTGCTGTTAGACCAGCTGGGCTCATATCCATCATCACTCCCCCCCCCATCACCACTCTAGGAGTGCAAATCGTAGAGCTGGAACTAGAGTAGGTAGGACATCTTGCAAAAAATAAGAGACCTTTCATGCTCATGAGCAAGACGAATCCTGCTGGGCTTCTTGAGTAAGTTGACCAGCTGAAGGACTTCAGCTTGAGAGTCCTTCTATCCGAAAGAACTAGAGCGCGAGGATGTAGATGATATTTAATTAACTTGGTTGTTTGAATTTTTTCTATGCTTTGTTGTTCGTGCAAGTTATAAACTCTTGACTGAGAAATACATAATTTATAGGCTTAAAGGCAATTTTCGTCCGCTAACTTCAGGCCATTCTCATTTTAGTCTCCTTAATTACTAGGGTTCCATTTTGGTCTCGTAAAACTGAAAAAATCTCAATTTTGGTAGAAATTTGGTTGGAAAGTTGAGCCACTCACCGGAAAAAGTCACATGCCAGGCATGTGACATTTTAAATTAGGGCTTGCATTGTGATTGGCTGAAAAAGATTATGTGGTGAAGACATGGCATGAAGTTAGGGGACTAAAACAAGAATGACCTGAAGTTAGGGGACGAAAATTGCCTTTAAGCCTTTTATTTTCAGCCAATCACAATGCAATCCCCAATTTAAAAAGTCACATGCTTGGCATATGACTTTTTCCGGCAAGTGACTCAACTTTCTAATCAAATTTGTACCAAAATTGAGATTTTTTCAGTTTTACGAGACCAAAATGGAATCCTAGTAACTTAGGAGACTAAAACGAGAATGGCCTGAAGTTAGGAGACGAAAATTGCCTTTAATCCTAATTTGTATGTGTAAGAATGTTCCCTACAGATATTAGAGTAAAGCTAAGTAGGATATGATAGGGAGATTTCTCTGTCTCCTGTTAGTATAAGTTATCCAAGTAGTAAAAATGGGTGACATATCACACAAGTTTAGCTAGAAAACTACGTAAGTAGGTAAGATAATTCTTAACCTAAGCAAGTAGATGTTTGCTACAACAAGCCTGTAGGTTTAGGCAACCTGTTATAGGGCATGAAATGTTGACCTATTATGACCAAATGGTGCATGCGTACTTATTGTAGCTGATCCTGTCATTAGAGAGGAATATATGATCTCACATTAAGTGAGAAAGGATAGAACTCAAGTAGTAAGTTAGCCTAAGCATGTTTTATTAGCATTATGCTGAAATAGATATGCCAATAGAAGGCAGCTCCCAGCTAGAAACTGAAGTAAGTGTGTTAACTGGTAGCTGCTTGTAAGGCTTATGTACTAGCTGGTGATAGCTGAATTAGATGTTGTGTACCAACTAGTAGCTACTTGTGTCATTGCATGCACTAGCTGGTGGCAACTTACGTAAGTGCATGTACGAGCCAGGGGCAACTTATTGGAAACGTGCTCTAACTAGGGGCGACTCATGTAGATGCTTGTGTCAACTAAGGGTAGCTTATTAGGAGGGTGCACTTGTTGGTGGCAATTTATTAGGAGCGCCCGCCGGCTAGGAGCAGCTTATGTAAGTGCGTACGCCAGCTAAGGACGACTTATGCAAAAATGTGCGCTAGCTGGTGGTGGCGGCTTATTTGGAGTTAGCTAGGAGATGAAAAATAAGCCTATCAGTAACACAAGTTAGGAAACAAGAATTATCTTTATCCATGTGAGATAATGCTTGATACAAGGATAGCAAGCTGTAATTAGAAAGTAGGGATTTTAGGAATAAAACTTCCCAAAATTATAAGCGTTCCACGGTCGAGAAAAAGCTTCCTGCCATTAGTATACCTATACAGCAGAGCTGTGTTTTCGAACTTACAGGTTTGCTTAGCTGGATTAGTGTTACCATTGTAAGCAAATAGGTACGAAGATGCTCGAAAATGAGTAAGGAGCTCCTCCATCATGATGTTCTTGCTGAAGGGAATACCACGTTCAGTGGGTATGCTCTCCTTTGTGACCTGGTGGCGAAGTTCCACCATTTTTTTTTTTAGTAATTACCATATATTTCAGGAGGTTGAAAGGCGACAACTTCCTTGCCCGCAAAGGCAGCATGTATGGATTGATTCTACTAGAGCCTAGCAGGAATTTGTTGGTCAACATCGTCGGAAGCATCAAGTTACATAAATCTCCACATAGATATAGAACAACCAAACAATGAAGGAGAACAAATCACTGTGTAGTCGACAACAGAAGACACACAAAACAACATTAAACATTCTAGGAATTGTCAACTGGTCGATCCATAGATCGAAGCTTTTGAGACAGTAATAAATAAATTCAAAGGCAAACAGGCGAGAATTTAGTTACTTTAAGGAAACATGTCATGTTGTTTATTCATTTGGAGGCCCCTAAAAAGTAGTCCAATCAAATACTTTATTCATTTCTGTTACTACTTTTTCTTAAACATCTAAATTCTAGTAAAGAACAAATATAATAAAAATAAATAAATTAGTGTATTATCACCGAGAAAAATACAATTTACTCTCTATGATATGATAAATAAGCCAAAAATTCCTATAAAAAAATAGTTAATTAATTTCTATATTTTGAAAAAATAATAAAGTACTCCCTGTAATGGTTTACATAAGGAATGATTTGTTTTATTTTCTAAAACGGGGCAATCTACAAATAATTTTTTACAGGAATTTTTTTTTTTCATTTCACATCTCACAAGGAGTTAAATTGTATTTAAAACTGATTATTTCGGATGATCTTACTCTTTTTCTTACGTCTTTGACATGTACTCCCCCCTTTACCAATTTCACTTAAGAGTAATTTATAATCTTAATCCAATGTGACAAGAATCCAATGTTTAGTTATACTGCACTAATAATAATATTTTAGTTTAGTAATTAAAGTTGAAATTAATAAAAAAGTTTAAAATTACATATTCGAGCTTCACTATACGTTTAGGTATATATATATCTTATTATTTTATATGAGTTTATTATAATTAATTTAATTTGATTTATTATTTTAAAAATAATATTGATATATTAATTAAATTAATGCAATTATATTGCTCCACATATGGCCAAATTATAATGCATCATCATTCACACATAGTCAATAGCTTTCAAATGACCGTCACCTTTTCACACTGGGCAAGAATTAAAAATTTTATAATTTCATACATCTTATAAGTTTTTTTTAAATTTATAAATATTATATTTTATTTAAAAATAAATTTATAAAAGTATTTCAATGAAATAAAGTTACAAAATAATAAATTTGTAATCAATTTAAAAAAAATTATCAAAATTTCAAAAATAAATTAACAACTCTTTACTTTTCTTAAAATGCTTATAAACTCCTAACGTTTTTTTTAGAATTTATAAAAAAAAATTTCTAAAAAATTGCAAAACACTTCATAACATTTTATAAACTATCATACATCTTATATATGTTACCTTAAAGAACTTATAAACTAATCCAAACAACGAAAAATTCTAACCCACATCAAGTTGGCCCGACTTGATCAAACTATAGGATAAATACACGCACGGTGTGTCTGGTTTTAGAAAAAATGACCAATCGCATTACTAGTGTATCATATTCTTTATGTTATTTGATTCGATCGTTCCTGATTTGGATAAAATGAATTCAACAAACAACCTCTAAATAAAAAATCATTCTAAAAATATTCAAAATTTCACTAAAATAATATAATTTGCGTTCAAAAACAAAAGAAAATAAATCCCACTACTGGCTACAGGCTTTGTATCCCATAGTCAAAATTTCGGTGCCTCTTTCTTGGTGAAGCACAGAGAAGAGATTATAAATCTCCATCATCAATTTGGGGGGTCCTGTTTTTTCTTCCAAATCACCTTTTTATGTACTCCGAGAGCTCACTTTTTTCAAAAAAGAAAAAAAAAGAAACCCCACCTTTTTGGGCAGAAAACATGCATTAAATCATTGTGTTCACACACCTTTAATTTCTTGTTCTTACGATCCCAAGTGCTCACTCACTATCACTACCAATTCTGAGCTGCCAAGATCAAGAATTCTTCATCAGAAGATGGGCTCCGGAGACAACGTCTTCACCGTTGTGGCAAAGAACATTGATGTTCTTGCAATGTAAGCTATAGCAACCATCACTTTCTTCATTTCCTTACGGAAACACACACACACAGACATTGTAATTAATGAACGTTAATGTTGTCTTTTCCAGGCCAGCCGAAGCTGGTTTTTGTAAGTACATTAATGTTTACTATTATTTATTCTTTGTTTAATTTGCTTGTCATCAGGCCCCTGCTTTCTCTTGTTTTTCCGCTGTAAGTACTTCTCATCACTTTCTTTAATTTCTGCCATAGGATATATATATATATATATATATATATAAATACAACAAAAATAACAACATATATAACATGTATATGACCTCCAGATATTGTTCCATCAAAGCCATAGAGACAAAATCCCGTGCAGACGACCAGCAATGGCTCACATATTGGGTTCTTTACTCTCTCATAACTCTATTCGAGCTCACTTTTGCTAAAGTACTTGAATGGTAATTAATGACCAATTCTCACTAATTATAAGTCTTGTTTCATCATCAACCTGCACTACTTATTACAATATAAGTAAATTGAACTGAACTCTTCTTGTTTAATCACAATTAAGGTTTCCCATTTGGTCTTACGCGAAGCTGATCGCCATATGCTGGCTGGTACTGCCTTACTTCAACGGGGCAGCGTATGTGTACGAGAATTGGATCAGGCCTTTCTACAGGAACCCGCAGGTTAAGCTGTGGTACGTGCCCCGGAAGAAGGATATTTTCAGTAAGCCCGATGATGTTCTAACTGCCGCCGAGAAGTATATAGAAGAAAACGGACCTGAAGCCTTTGAAAGGCTCATAGCCCGGGTAATTTTACTCAACTTCCTGGCTAAATCTCTCTTGTTTTGAGATTGACGGTGAGCGTGTACTGTCATCCCATTGTGGATGGAGCCGATGGTTTGAGCGGTATATAAGCCCAAAGTTTACATTTTGGTTTTGGCGAAAACGGACAATATCTTGTGTAAGAGAACATGAGGGATGACTATGTTTTAGAAGAAGATTTGTTTCTTGACATACTTTGTAGTACTGATAAATCAATTGACATATGATGTTATATAGTGATGAGATTCTTCTGTCTTTTTTGTGGGTGTAGGCTGACAGAGAAGCAAGAAACAGGCGGAGCAGCTACACAATCTTTCATGATGATTATGAGTATTAGTGAAGTTAATTTGAGAACTGGTGTTTCAGTGTGGCTGTCATGAACTACTAATTGTCTGTGATGGATCTTTCTAAAAACTCCTGGGCTTGTCTGATTAATTAATGTTGAATCTTGATATATAGTACTACTATGTTATGAACATTAATTTGTTTCTTTAGGTATTGATATTATGATGTAAGGAGGGTACTTACTGTATCTTATGATTCCCCATCCTTAAAAGTAATGATGTTTGTTTGTCTGGAAATGGGCCCTTCAGACATCACCAGGGGTATGGGCTCAACAATGGGTTACAGTAATCTGGGTTAAAACCCATTCTGATGCTATTCTACACAATTCGTGTTGAATTGGGATTGGGTTTGGGTTTGTTTTTGTTGGGTTGTGGTCTTAATTACTGAGCTGTAAGTTCAAAACGGATGGACAAAAAGCTAAATTTTAATTATGCTTTTAAAAGAGTTTTTTTTTTTTTTTTAATGTTTTTCCCCAATTACCTAATTCAAATACAACCATTTCGCATCTCTGATACCAAGTAAAACGACTAACACAAACTTAAGTGGTTTGTACGACTTAATAAGCATGAAAATAAAATACAATATTTTGCAATGACAAACGAGGGGAAAATCACCAAATATTTCGAAAATAACAGTTAGCAACATGAAACGAAAAATTAGAATAAATAGTGTCGAGGCCATAGTCGTGTTTATGAGTTTGAAGCATGATCTGGTAGGGGCAGGCGAGTGTGCATGGGGGCAATCTTGTTATGAATTGATCATATCCTGTCATTCGGACAAATTGCTTTGGCTATATTTGTAGAGAGAGAGAGATTGAAGAAAATGACAAAAGCGAAACTGTCCCAATCATGGAATATCCGAATCCGCAAACAAACTGACTTTCAGTTGATGACATGGCATCTTCCCGGAAAAAAAGGAATGTTGAGAAATAGAAATGCAGAGAGAGAGAGAGAGAGAAACGAAATAAACACGAAAAATCTACAGAAGGTATGCACGTTAGAGGGGTCTCAACCTGAAAATTTCAACCCTTTCCAAATCCCATAATCCCTTCACAAAAAACCCTTTTCATTTCAAGAATCAATATTCTTTGTTTCTGGAAGATATTTTGTTGCCCAAATTGGATTTTGAACTCCCAGAGGAAAAACAACCTCATTTCCTTTTTTTGTTCTTGGTTTTTGTTCATGTGTTTGATGTCATCTTCATTTGCAAGAATTTTTGGTTGATTTCTAAAGAGAAGATGGGTAGATGAAGGCATTCATTCTCATTTTTTAAGGACATTGTCTCCGGAGGCTTGAGTTTTCCCCTATTGTCATGCATGGCTAAGAATTGAAAATCAAGAAAATACTTCTTTAGGGTTCAAGATTTGATCTTGACCAGTGGGTCAGCTGCTGAAGAATCTTTCTTCCCGGGTTCTAATATGCTGAATCTTTGATGCGTGTTTGAGAAGGCTCCAAAATTTTTCTTCAACAAAGAAGTGGGATTTTTGATCTTGAAGGCCTGTTTGGGGATTTGAGAATGGGGTAAATGAAGAAACTGAATTATGGATCTTTGAGTTCAGGGATTCTGTTTTATGGAGAAGAATAGGAGGGTGAACACAAGATTTCTTGATAATTCAAATGGGTTTTGGTCTGATTGGTGGGTTGTTGCACCTAGTTATATTGCAACGTGAATGGCTGATTTGCAGAGGCCTAGTCTTGTGGACAGAGACATTGACCAGGTATATTCTGTATTTTCTATGAGCATTCCAATTAGATAATTGCTTGTTTACTGATTAGTATTATCTATAGGTTCCTTAAGAGAATTTCTTGAGAAAATGTTATAATCCTTAGCGAAATTTATAGATGATTTGAGTGAAGTTATATTGTTACAAAGTCTTTCTCTTCCAGGCCATTACAGCCCTTAAGAAAGGGGCACACCTGCTGAAGTATGGACGGAGAGGGAAGCCGAAGTTTTGCCCATTTCGACTTTCTTCAGTAAGTTGTTGTTCATGAATTTCATTCTAATTCGAATCATCTCAAAATTTTATATTAAGTCATCTCATGAGGCATACGTGTTATGTTCTTGTAATGTTCACGAAACATTCTAGACACTACTCACTGCAAATGTAACGAATAAAGAAATAACTTGTATTTGATGCGCTGAGTTGGAGTATCTTGATGATTGTTCGGCATTCCATCATGCTAACGTAAAATTATTTTAATGAGGTCAAGACATCAGATTTTACTTATTTCATAGTATAAACAGCAAAGTTTAATTAGTTAGGCCTTTTTTTTTTGTTTCTATAAATATGATGGTAAGACATTCTAGTTAAATGATAGTTGTGGCCAAATTTCAGGATGAGTCTACCCTGATATGGTACTATGGAAAAGATGAAAAACAGCTCGAGCTACGTCAAGTTTCAAAGATAATTCCTGGACAGAGGACTGTAAGTATGACCAATGATTTAAGCAAAAGCCACGAAACTCTTGTGAGGATTCTATTTTCCATTATTGCAGAACATTGCATGGTGGGATTTATTTAACTGAATCCAAATATTTGATTTCCTATTGAAACTTCATGATAAGTATTTATGTTTTACATGTGGTTTCTATTTGTAATTCTCTGTGCCAATTGAATGGCCCAACAGAAAAGAAACCTCTACCTCTCTGGACTTGCATATCCTAATTGATATGTTAAATGAAATGTTCAAGGGGAAAATTTTTTGAAAACTGGGCTGTTTGTGTTTGACTTGGGTCAGTTCTTTATGGCCCAGCATCTTAAGGGACATGTTAATTCAGGGTAAACCTTCCAAGATCTTTAACGCCTAAAAATCAGGCTTACTTGATGATTTTATCAAGATGTTGTAATTATTTCTACTGGTATTTAACAAAGAATCTCCATTATATGCTACTTGCAACTTATTTTAGCTTTATATCGCTCCAAGACTAAAGATGATTGTTACTTCGAAGCATTTGATATACATGATACCTTTTTCTCCTGTCAGGCAATATTTCAGCGGTACCCTCGGCCCGAAAAGGAATACCAGTCGTTTTCACTTATATATAGTGACAGATCCTTGGATTTGGTGAGCTTATAGTTGTTCTCTTACTAAATATCAACAACTAGTAAACATTTTGACCTGCCAAATTGGAAGAATTTAGTTTGATTCTTAGCAAACTTGATGCGATGTTAGTTTCTAAAATTTTACAGATATGCAAAGATAAGGATGAAGCTGAGGTTTGGTTTGCTGGTTTAAAAGCTCTGATTGCACGTGCTAACTACAAGAAAGTAAGAAATGAAGCAAGGCATGAAAGTGCATCATCAGATGGTCTATTTGGTCGCAGGTTATCTACTAGTTCATCTGGTCGGAGGGCTGCCACATCAAGTTTCTCTGTGAGTTCTACTATCTTATTTCTTCTCATCTTCCCGAAACAGCCTATCATTTTAGCAAATAAATATGTTTTAAGCTTTTCCCGTATTTAACTCTATCTTCATCCAACTAATTCAGTTTCCTCAGGATCTGGGAGATAACCAACGATCTGATGATACTTCTCAGAGCAGATTGGGAAAAGCATTTGCTGATGTTGTGTCAATCACTGCAACACCCAAGTATCCTCAACTCACTGATTCTTTTCCCACTTTCCAGCCAGCTGGGGCTGTAGAAAACCCAAATGCCCGAACCTCGGGAGCCGATACATTCAGGATGAGCCTTTCTAGTGCTGTAAGTTCATCAAGTCAAGGTTCCTGTAATGAGGATTTTGATAACTTGGGAGATGTTTTCATCTGGGGAGAAGGCATGGATCACGGGGTAATGGGAGGTGGTCTGATTAGAGTTGGTAGATCATCGAACATGAAGGTTGATGCTCTATTGCCCAAGGCTTTGGAGTCAACAGTGGTACTTGACGTGCAAAATATTGCTTGCGGCAAGAGACATGCAGTTTTAGTCACTAAACAAGGGGAAATATTCAGCTGGGGTGAAGAGGCTGGGGGTAGGCTTGGTCATGGAGTTGAAGCTGATATTTCCCATCCAAAGCTCATTGAAAATCTTAGTGGCAAGAACATTGATATGGTAGCATGTGGAGAGTATCATACTTGTGCTGTTACACTCTCTGGTGACCTTTACACTTGGGGTGATGGTTCTCTTAACTGCGGTTTGCTTGGGCATGGAAGCGAGGCCAGTCACTGGATCCCCAAAAGGGTTGGTGGACCCCTTGATGGCCTACAAGTGTCATTTGTCTCTTGTGGTCCTTGGCATACAGCTTTATTGGCATCTCCTGGCCGGCTGTTTACGTTTGGAGATGGAACTTTTGGTGCACTGGGACATGGAAGTCGTAGTAATACCAGTATTCCACGGGAAGTGGAAGCTTTAAAGGGAATGCAGATTTTGAGGGTTGCTTGTGGTGCATGGCACACTGCAGCAGTAGTGGAAGTTAATTCTGAATCTCCTAATTCTGGAAGATCCAGCCAGACTTTAGCTGGAAATCTGTTCACATGGGGGGATGGGGAGAAAGGGCGGCTGGGGCATGGCGATAATAATTCCAGACTCATTCCCCAGTGCATCGCTTCTCTGGTTGGCACAAGTTTTACTCGGGTAGCCTGTGGGAATGACTTCACTGTTGGTCTGACTTCTTCAGGACAAGTGTACGCCATGGGAGCTTCAGTGTCAGATGGAAAGTTTCCTACTCGTGTAAAAGGTGACATAACAGACAGTTGTGTGGAAGAGATTGCTTGTGGTTCACATCATGTTGTAGTTTTGACATCGAAAGCAGAAGTTTATACCTGGGGTAAGGGTGCAAACGGGCAACTCGGCCATGGTGACAATGCTGACCGGAGCATGCCCACACTCGTCAAATTCTTCAAAGATAAACAAGTGAAGAGCATAACGTGTGGTTCAAATTTTACTGCCGTTATATGTCTCCACAAATGGATATCTGGTGCTGACAATTCCTCTTGCTCTGGCTGCCATATTCCTTTTAACTTCATACGAAAGCGTCATAACTGTTATAACTGCGGACTTGTCTTTTGCAAAGCATGTAGCAGTAGGAAGTCTCTTAAAGCCTCTTTAGCCCCTAGCACGAACAAGCCATATCGTGTTTGCGATGATTGTTTCACCAAATTACAGAAGGCTGCAGATACTGCAGCTGTTCTTCGTAATGTTAAAACTGGAGGTTCGCCATATAAGCCCAGTGAATCGACTGAAAAGGAGACTGGGGTTCCTCGTTTACCAGGAAATGCTTCCAGACTCTCATCTGCTGAGTCATTCAAGTCGGATAGAAGCTCTGCAGTCAAATGTGAATCAAATGATAATCGTGTATTTCCACTTCAGAACGGAAATATTCAGAGGCCAAGCATTTCTTCAAAATCACCAACTAGCCCATTTGGATCTTCTCAGAATTTTCTTTCGTTTTTCCTTCCAGATTCTAGATTGTTTTCTCGGTCACCATCTCCAGTGCTTGGGAAGAGCTCTCTGAGGTCTACAACACCTTCACCATCTTCATCTCTCACCCTTCGGACGTCAGAAGTAACCCCAGATGATATGAGGATCGGTGGTAATGATAGCCTAAGCCTGGAGGTCAGAAGTTTAAAGGCACAGGTAAACCTCTATGGAGATGGTAAACCAATAAATCTCACTTGCTTTGATATCTGACTTCTCTAATTTTTTTCAGTGACTCTGTCTAAGTTAAAATTTTTGCAGAGTTCTTCATTGCTTCTACAAAATATATAATTTCTTTTCATAAGTTCTGGGTTATAAAATTGCATGATGATGTTAATGGATCTCAATGGAACAGAAATTTTAGTTTTGGCCTAACGGCTGAAAACACGTTACTGTATACTGTTGTAGTTCCCTAACAATGTAAATTTTCAATGGAGGAATTATTCCCTTCGCTTACCCCTATTCTGTATTTGATATCTGAAAATAATGCAGGGTCAGATTGCTGCATTCACCTTATGAAACATCTGACTGTACATGGTCTCTCGCATAACCAGAAGAAACCACATAGGATATTGTCTTAACTTCCATGTTTTTGTTTGGTAGGAGATATTTTATTGTTCCATGAGCATTGTAATTGGAAGAGTTCACGTACTTTATGTAATTGTCCAACTTCATTGTGCAGCTAAAAAGTAGGTCCCTGAACACAAATATTCTGCACACAAACACCCAATCAGAAGTTATTACCAACTGTTGACATCATTTCCTTCTTACATTTTCATTGATATGTTTTTAGGTAGAAAAACTTACAAGCAAAACCCAAGTTCTTGAAGCTAAACTGGCAAGAAAATCGAAGCAGCTGAAGGAGATGAATGCACGGGCAGCAGATGAAGCTGAAAAAAGCAAAGCTGCAAAAGAAGTGATCAAGTCTCTCACTGCTCAGGTTGGTCTTTTGTTAATATTCGAAGTCATAGTACTATGTATTGTAGCTGATACAAAGATGCTGGAGAACGAGAGGATATAAATCTATAGACTGGAGTTGCTATATATAAATTCCTCATTTCTGGCAGTTGAAGGAGATGGCTGAAAGAGTGCCAGTGGAACAGCTTGCCTCCAGCAACTTGGATGCTAATGAGCAAATGGCAAGTGAAATTAGTTGTCCATCCAACAGGAGCAGCGTGGCAAGTGCAGCCTCTCCAACGAGTGATTTTAGTGACAATTCAAGTACTCTGCCACTATCTAATGGAACAACGGTTCAAGGACAGAAATTGGAGCGGGTTATACAAGATGAGCCTGGTGTCTACATAACTCTTGTCAGCTTACCCAATGGTGTTAATGAACTGAGACGAGTTCGTTTCAGGTTAGCATTATTTGCAATTCCTTTCTCTCCAAAAGTTTATTGCATCTCAAGAAAACAGAACTTGTTGATATTTTCAAAAAAATATAGGAAGCTTATTATTACTTAACTTTTGTTTGGTTGACTGAGCATTTTTGTGGTCTCATCGTGCAGTAGGAAACATTTCACAGAGGATCAGGCAGAGAAGTGGTGGGCTGAAAACGGGACGAGGGTATGTGAGAGATACAATATCAAAACTGTGCTTTAGCTTGACAACAACCAGCCTTGTCGACAGAGTTGAAATTCATGATGGCTACTTCTTCAGGATGTTCTTCCTTTCTGGTGCTAACTGTAAATTCTTTTCGTAGTTGTTTTCTTTTGTTGCTAGAACTTTACATGTTTGGATTTTGGTGTTTTCTCATGTTTGTGCAGTAGTAATCTTTTACCGTTCGTCCATTTATAGTGAGAAATCGCCAATGTAGCTCTAAAACTTCAGGGAGATTAAGAAATTTTCAGGTACTCATGAATACAGTGTCGTCTTCTTTTTACAAGAAGCATGATGCCGTCTCCTTCCAAATTTCTACACAATGGTTCACCAATGAAGTGATTCTAGCACTTTAAAACACACAAAAAGAACAACTGAGAGTGTATTTGTTATTACCTAAACTATACTTGTTTAACGTCGTAATAAGAGTGGACAGAAATTCCAAAACAGACTCATTCTCTAAAGGAACAAATTTGGTCATATTCAGCACCTTCTCATTGGAAGCTGCTCTTCTCATCTGCAGAAAATATGATCTAAAATTTAGCAATTACATGCGTCTATTGGTAGAAAATTGCTTGAACACCTGATGCACAAGCAAGTCTAATTCACTCAACGAGGCAGAAAAACCGGGGAGGAAAGAGTTATCAGCATTTGGAAGTGTTTATGTAGTATTCTAGTTTAATGAGGTTCACTTGGCAAGAAAAAACTTGTAATGGAGAAATTGATGAAGTAATACAAAATCAGAATGAGAAACCCCTTCCTTTCGCGTTAGCTAAATTGTCAGTCTCAACTGCCACAGTAATTACACTATGTAATAGAACTTAGCACTTGGATGTGACTTTCAATACAATTTATCTCCCCTTAGAGGAAGAATAAGGGCTGGGGAATGCCGTCTTCTCCTCACGGAAAGGTTGAGTTGCTTCATCTGATACAGCAGGCAACCTTGAAACACTTCCCTTCCCTTTCCTTGCATTTGGTCCAATTACCTCTATCATGTACTTCCATCCATCAATGGGCCTCCTACGACTAAATATGTGTGTTTTTATAAAGCTGGCAATCTGAAATCCATGAAAAGGCAGAGGTCAAAGAAAAATGACAAGCAAAGAAACGGAAAGTACATTGACATAAACCAGACAGAAAGCTCCAAATAATATGGTGTTGACCCATACAAACCTGGAACTTGTTAAAGGCAATTCGACGCTCAAATTCTTGAACCAGGATGTCTTCTTCTCTTTGCGACATGTCCCATACATTGCCATCTGGGGTTTTTGATATTGTTTCCCAGCCATCAGGTTTGTTTTTGAACTCAGAGCTGGGAATTTTTGGGTCTCCAAAATCATTGTTTGGAGAATCAAATATCCTACATTTATTAACCCAAAGAGGTTTAGCTAGGTGTCACAATTATCTAAAGTCTCCAATAGTGAGCAAATCTAATGTTGGATATAAATGGCAAAAAGCATAAATGAGTGTTTATGTGCTCCCTCGCCTGAAAATACTTAAAAGACTAGCCTTTTAATATGGTCATCCACAGCAGAAAACAACTATCTGTGGTAAGGAATTTCATCAAACCAATTCCCGGAAAAAAAGTAGTTGTATGGCCATAGTCTAGCCTATCGTGATGTAGACAGCATATTATCGAACCCAAAATTTCATCCAACATGAAGGTCTCACTAAACTCTTACATTCTTTACTCCAAATTTGCTTCAGGAAAACCCTCAAAGCAATAGACAGGAGGTGGAACTCCCAAGCTGGAGAACTGTAGGGGCAAAGGGAATTTTGATGGAGCAGCGAAATGAATAGAGATCAAAATGAACAGCACCAAGAAGCATTAGAAACAATGATGATGCAATGGAACACATCAGTAACTCATAGAGAATTGACATGAATGCTCAACTCCCAAATGAACTCTCCCCAACAGCATACATAGTAGGGGCAAAGGGAATTTTGATGGAGCAGCAAAATGAATAGAGATCAAAATGAACAGCACCAAGAAGCATTAGAAACAATGATGATGCAATGGAACACATCAGTAACTCATAGAGAATTGACATGAATGCTCAACTCCCAAATGAACTCTCCCCAACAGCATACATAGTGCTTGGTTGTTCACTAAATCCGGAGATGATCAAAAGATCACGAACACCATTGAGCAATGTATATGCAAGAGCCTAAAGCAATTCCCGAAGTACTGAAAACCATATTAATAAAAGATTTTCAAAGAAACAACAAAATCAGCTTCTACCATCATCCATTTCCAGTTCAAAAGCAGTGTACAGTATTCCAGCAATACTAGACCAAAATGATCGCTTAATCAGATACATAGAAAATTTAAATGTATAACCAAGATGAAGATTTTCTAAACAAAATTGACTCCCTCGGATCACTCCCTTAACAATAAACAAGCGTGATTCATCAAATAAGGAATCTTACTTGAAATATCATACTGCAACAACTGATTACTGAAATTGAAGAAGGAATTCATGTGCTCATGATAATAAATTAATTTAACAACATAACAAAGCATGGAAAACAAATGCGTACTCGGAGGCGCTATCGAGCAGTTTCTCAATATCGTCGCTGCCAGAAACTGAATTCCCCAATTTAGCCTCCTCAAATTTCTCAATCTCCTTCACCCACAGTCCCGCGTGTATTTTTTGCTTCGTCAACCTATAATCCCTCTTAATATTTTCCAAGCTATAAAGCGAAGAAGAAGAAGACGATTCCAAAGAGCCCACATTGTTCTCCGCAGTTCTTTTGACCGATTTTCCCTTCCTTTGATCCCAGTTATCGTTCATGTCCTCCACAAATGCCTGTGTCTCGGCGTCGATTTCTTCCGGCGGGGCGGAGGGTGTAATTTGGGGATTTTCGGCGGTGGAGGGGAGGGAGAAGCTGACGTCGGCCTCCCATGGAGCACGTGACGATTTGGCGGATAGGTCGTCCGGGAGCCAGGCGGTCTCCCACGCGTCGTTCCACTCGTCCTCACCGGTTTTGTTGTTCTTGGCAGGTCGGTTGCTCGAATAGTGGCGGACGACGACGGCGGCGGCCGCCGTGGTAGTGGGGTTTAGGTGGGGGTTTTTGACGACGGAGGTCAGCCTGTGAATTAGCGTCATCGTCTCTGTAGATTTACAGATATTCCCATTTGTTACTTAGATAAGCTTTTTTATGTACATAATATTATCAATCCATTAATTATGATTATTATGATAATTAATTATCATTATAAATATTGATTATTTAAATCCTCACGTCCTATTCATATGATTTAATACAAAAATTAATAGACCAATTCGCCCACCTCTTTCAAATTTAGTACAATTACACATTTTAATAATTTAAAAATTATATTTAATATTCTTAATATTTATTTTTATTTAATAAATAAATTATTTATTGATAAAAATTTAATAAATTCACTAATATAAATATTTATTTTGAATGAGTCTATTATTAATTTATTATAAGTAAAAGAATTTTTTTTCTAATCAATTTATCCCTATACCTTTTCAACCAAATTAGTTTTATTTTAAAAAAATTATTTATTATTTTAATTAAAAATATAATTTTTAATTTAATTTTTTTATTAATACGAACAAATTTTATAAATTTTAATTAATAAAAAATATATTTATTTAAAAAAATAAACATCAGAAATATTATATATATAAAATTTAATTAATTACAGAAGTTTTATAGAGAGTATAATTATCTAAAAATAATAATGTTTACTATTATTTGGGCCGAGATGGTGAAGCTCAGTGCATCGCTGGACCCGCTTCGTCCAAAGGCGGGCAGGCCCACTAGGGTTTTGGCCCCGAAGTAGGAGTATATAGGTTGCCTCTCCAATTTTTCCGCTCGAAACCCTAGTCCTTCCCTTCTACTACGATCAGGAGGAGATCGGGCTGAGGACGTCGGCGGCGGCGGCAGGCGGAGAACAATGGTGCACGTTTCCTTTTACCGCAACTGTAAGCCCCTCGTAGCTTGTCGGCCTACGTATATGGATACACTATGAAATATTATATGCCTCTGATATATAGGAGTGCAAGATTGTGAATGTGTATAAGTTGTCGTTTCGCGTTTTCGTGATTTATTCTTGTTTTGCTTCTGTTTAATAGTGGATCGATGTTAGGCTATGGAGTTCCTGCTTCTTTTCGTGAAAATGTTGATTTCATTTTAATGTTGATGGATTTTAGGGTTTGTCACTCTAGGTACATGATGTTTAAGTGATCGTTGTGTTGCTGCTGGAAAATGTCTTTTTTTTTTTTAACTCATTTCTGAAATTTGGATTTTTTTTCGTTTGAGTTTGTTTTTGTGATTTCTATTCATTTTGAGCTGATAAGTTTATAGGACTATAAGAACAAGCGTTCTGGAAAATTAGGACATAGTTTGCTGCCCAGCCTAGGAAAAAGATTATTCTGCTTCCCACTCCCATGATTGTTGCAAGTGTTTTCTTGTGATTTTCTTTTAAATACTTTTTGCGTACTGTTGATATGCAGTGTTTTCTTTTAAATACTTTTTGCGTACTGTTGATATGCAGTGTTATGTAAAATATACGTGTTCTGTGGTTACAGCAAAGATGCATAGTTTCTTGCATAGCATAATTGTTTCATATTTGGTATCTGAGCAAAGGGAGTGTCTTTCTAGAGCTACACCTTTGATCCTCTAAAGTCTGAAATAGGGCTCCCTGTAGCATGTCATACTTTATTTCCTTAAATCAAGTAATGGTCTCCTACAAAAACAAAAATAGATGCCAAATCATGTATGAGCTTACAACAAAATTGTTATCTGCTGGTTACAGATGGGAAGACTTTTAAGAAGCCTCGTCGTCCCTATGAGAAGGAGCGACTGGATGCTGAGCTAAAACTTGTTGGAGAATATGGTCTTAGGTGCAAGAGGGAGCTCTGGAGGGTTCAGTATGCCCTGAGCCGCATTAGGAATAATGCAAGGATGCTTTTGACCCTTGATGAGAAAGATCCTCGTCGTATTTTTGAAGGTGAAGCCCTTCTGAGGAGGATGAACCGGTATGGGTTGCTCGATGAGAGCCAGAACAAGCTTGATTATGTCTTGGCCCTCACTGTTGAGAACTTCCTTGAGCGCCGCCTCCAAACTCTAGTGTTCAAGGCTGGTATGGCTAAGTCTATCCACCATGCCAGAGTGCTCATCAGGCAAAGGCATATCAGGTATAATAACTCAGTTTCTAAACCTTCCAATGGACTTTAGTTTCCGTTCTGATCATAGATTAATGTAGCTTGTTATGGATGATTATTCATCGCACCTGTTATGTTGATGAATACACATGCACAGCTTTATATAGATTCTCCAACAAAAGTAGTCTTATAATAGAATCCGGTAGACAGGTGGTGAGAGGTCGCTGCTAAATGACCGGATAACAATTTTCATTTTTTCCTGCACCTGTCTTGGTTGATGTTCATCATGTAGGGGCTATGCATGCATCTGGCTGGTTACTTTGTGCTTGAAAATTTTAGGGTAAATTACAGTCAGCTCTCTTGAGATGTGCCTCAATTACAAATACCTCCTAGTTGTTTAAAAAATTACAAATACTTCTTTGAAATTACAAATACCCCTACAATGAGTTGTCACAACGGATATTTGTTAAGGTATTATTTGTAATCTTTTAAATAACTAGTGGTATTTGTAATTATGAGAAACCTCAGGAAAGCCCATAGTAAATTACCCGAAATTTTTCCTGAAGTGCCCGTGATTTGAATGCATTTTGTGGATATTCCTTTTTTTTTTCCTGTTACCACTCTAGTTTACTATTAATGTGGAATGGATCATCAGTTATGTTGTGCCATCAAAAATTGACAAATCCGGAGAGTACCTTCTTAACGCATGAGAGTCAACCCAGAACTCTATGCTGCTGTTACCCTTATTGTTAATTTCCCTAATTACTGTGGTTTATTCTCTTACGGGTGATGCTAATTTGAGCTGCCCAATGTGGATCAACTGGTCTTTCCTCTAATTTGTTATAGATCATTATTGTAGCCATCTTGGGGCAATATTCTTAGACTGCTCCAATTTTCAGCTAGTGAATGTACATATACCTATAGTGGAACAGCACTGTAACTCTGGGAAATTTTGTTTGAAAAGAAGCTGAATGCTCTATTAACCAACTCATACATGTGTAGGGTTGGAAGGCAAGTTGTCAACGTGCCCTCGTTCATGGTTAGGGTGGATTCCCAGAAGCATATCGATTTCTCGCTCACAAGTCCATTCGGTGGTGGTCGTCCTGGTAGAGTGAAGAGAAAGAACCAGAAAGCAGCTGCTAAGAAGGCTTCTGGTGGTGATGGAGATGAGGATGACGAGGAGTGAGGTGTAGTAGTTAATTTAGTTGATAATGGTAGAATTCAGTTTTATGAGGTTCCCTCTTGTTCATGTAGTGATGATTTGCTTCTATAAACTATCAGCATATCTTTTTGAGACATTCAGAATTAGGACCATTTAAATTTTGGCATGTTTGTCTAATCACTGATTTCAAGCTTTTTTGTTATTTGTATTAAGTTGAACTTTTGCATCATGTTATACAAGACAGGTTTTTTCAATTTATCTCCAAGGTCAGCTGTTAGTGAGTTCAAAGGGAGAGTGAAAAGGTAAGCTGGTTTTGGTTGATTTCTTATCCTGACCAGTACCCCTTTTTTCACACTGCAAAAATATGCATGTTCAGGAGCAGCTATAGTCTGTTAATTTGTTTAGAAGCTTATAATATATTGATAATCAGAGTTTCATAATTAAAATGGTAAAATTAAAACATCAGTTTGGTATAATTGAATATTCTTGTGTTTGAAAAATTATACATGTTTCTTGATTTTTAATGGTCATTCAACATTTAGTCCAATATGTTAGTTTTCGCTAGGTTTTTATTCATTTTATTATGTTGAATTTATTAAAATACTTTGTGGACTAAGAATAATAGTTTTATTTATTTTGAAAAATTGATTTTTGTTAATTGAATAAGTGAATTTTTTTTATAGTTTTTTAAATTTAAATTATTCACCCTGTTTGATTTTTTTATAATTTTATAATTTTTCTTTAAAAAAATACAGTAAGGGCAAAGACGATAATTTTATATTTTCATTTAAGGATTACATAATTTTATTAAATATTAGGAGGGTATTTATGATTTTGTAATCAATAAGGAGTATTAATAATTATGCTAAATCTTAGGATAGGACACTTTAATTTATTCTAACTAAAATGGATTGAATTTGTTAAAAGTTTTAAGTACTGGAAATTTCATATTTAAAGGGGAAAAAAGAAAGAACGATATATAAAAGCTGTTTTAATTAAGAAAAATTAGTAAATATTATAAGATCCACTCCTAAAAGATTTATTAATATTTTCTAACATCTTATAAGGTGTCTTTAAGTTTATAAATTGTTTTAAGTTTAGGTGGGCAGGCATGATAAACTCATGCTAGATTCTCTCTTTTTCCTATGGATTAAATGAGGGAAAAAAATAACAACTAAGATTAGTTTATCCCAGTTTAACACTCCCAAGGGCAATGATATAAAGAGAGCTATAGTTCAAAGTAAGTTGTCGCTCCCTACTATTCTATCTCTCACTCTTATCACTCTTTTTATAATATTATTTAAGAATTGTTGGATTTGATGTAAATTCAAAATTCAAA
The DNA here is from genome assembly GCF_026168435.1 of Sesamum indicum. Taxonomy (NCBI): domain Eukaryota; kingdom Viridiplantae; phylum Streptophyta; class Magnoliopsida; order Lamiales; family Pedaliaceae; genus Sesamum; species Sesamum indicum. The sequence continues at coordinate 2,267,316 of NC_142660.1, read as the reverse complement.
TTTAATTAGCAGATTGATGGCCCAAATTATATTTTAATTCAAATCAATAGTTTGAATCTAAAATTATATTTTACTACCAGAATCATCATGCAGGGATAGGATGATTTTACAAGATAATGAATAACCGGCAGCCTTTCATAAAATTTATATCCAAATATAATACTCCAAACTGCCCTTAAAAACGCCTTTAACACGGCTATGACCGGGGTCTTACCAGGAGCCATATATTTAGAACATAATTTTTATGTCAAGGTCAGTTATTATTATCCAACCTATAAATTGGATGAGTCCTAATTATTCATGATGCCAAATTCATGCTAGTGTAATTAACAGTTAGGAATCAACACATGAATCGGTTAGCCTATAAGGCTATCCATGAACAATAAAATAAGATAATAAATAAAATACAGAAATTAAAAATAAAGCGAGTAAAACTTACAGTAGTCCTTATGTAGCAAACTTCTTTTATTTCAATATATAGATTTACAATGAGAAAAGATTGCTCAACACATGAGCAGAAGAGAAAGAGAGAAAACAAAAGAGAGGTTTCTTCCAAGGTTCTGCCCTTAACACTCTAAACACCTGTATTTATAGGATACAGGGGATCCTATTCTACAGGGGTCTAACCTTACAAACTACAGTAGAAACCGTGTATTACACAGTATAAGACCGATATTTCGGGAAAAAGTGCTACAGTTATAATAATAATTGAACTAAAAGTAAAAAATGAATAGTAGAAAAGCCGAGATTCCCGGCCTTCTGTCTGTTTTGACGTCATTGATTACGTCATCTTATTAATTGCTTATTAATGCGTCATTTGACACTGATAATCATGCATTGATACCTTCTTTAATCAGATTTTCTCCCAGTTCTTGCCTGGTTTGAGGAAGATTCTTCCATATCCTTCTTGTGAATTTTTTCTACCAAGGTTTCCTTGATAGCTTCAAAAATATCCTCAAATTCCACATCATTTGGATCTTGAGCATCTTGCATGAATTCGGATGCCATGGTTGAATCTGATTTGGTGGATTTATTATCCTCCCCAAAATGTGCCATAAGGTCCTTTTTCATCTCTTCCACATATGCAGCAACCATCTGCTCCTTAGTCAAAAATTCTGACTTCATTTTGAATTTCCTTGAGATATGATCGAAAGGAGATGGGGTAGCAATATGTTCCTTTTGATTTTCATAGACGCTAATTTTCGTCTGGAGGAGATCCATTGTCTCTTTTTCAAATATTTCCTTTGTATTATGATCAGTTTTCATCATTTTATCCCAAAATTTAATATGGGATATTCTGTATAAGCAAGGAATTCCAGCCTCTGTCTGACCAATTTCTGGCGTCCATTTCCAGATCCAAGGTATTGAAAATTCAATGAAGAAGAAACATGAGGCTATTCCCTCTATGAACAGTTTAGCTTCTTGTTTCTTTATCAATTGTAGTGAAATATCCACCCATTTATCAAAAAAGAATTTTATTTTCTCAGGTAAAATATTTGGAGTGGGACCAAAATAGTAAAACCAGTGTATAAACCAGTGCGGGATATCAGTGTTATAAACATTGGCACAAACCTTTATAAACCAGGAATGTTTGTGCTTATCATTTTCATAATCTAATACCTTCATAAAGGCATCACAATAATCCCAGTAATTATATTTTACTGCTGATTTATTGATTAAAATTTTTTTACCTTTCATAGGAGAAATTCCCCAATCTTCCAAAGGTATAACCTTTTTTATAATCATTTTGCTGAAATTATAAATTTATTTATTTGTGCTTGTAAAATGTGATATTTCACATGAGCCATTTTGAACAAGTATTTGTTCATAAAAATATCTGGACTTATAAGTCCTTGCTGGTAAGGATGAATTATCCAAATACCTTTGCATTAAAACCCATGGATCATTTTTCCATTTCAAATCTTTTTCTTCCAAAAGAAATATAATTTCTTTATGTTGGGTTTTTGAAAATCCAATATTATTGGATTCAGATTCTTCATCACCAATTATTTTGGCATACGAGGGACTATCATTCCCTTCAGTTTGAGATTGCTGACCTTTCTTATATTCCAAGAATGCCTGGTATTCAGGATCTTGTGACAAATCCATAGCTATGAGCTTTTGTTTTCCATTCTGAGATATAATCTCAGGTATTTTGCCTCGACCACCTCTTCCTCTATAAGAGGAAGATCCCCGACCTCGGGAGTTCATGCCTGTCATTTGTTAAAATATTCCCGAGTTAAGAAATCTGGAAGACTATTATCTTCTCCCTTTTTATAAAATATTTCAAAATCAAATGGGGCTAATTGAGCCTGCCATCTTGCAAACATTTGTTTAGAAACATCATGTTTAAAATCTTTTTGAAACATGAATTTGGTTGCTTTGCAGTCTGTCATAATCACAATTTTTTTATTATATAAATCATCTTGAAATTTCAAAACACATTTGACTATAGCTAGAATCTCTTTTGCTATAGTTGCATAATTTTTCTGAGAATCATTCCATTTTCCTGAGTGGAATCTAACAAGATATACTTGTTTTGTTTCAGGATTTATCTGGGTTAATATTCCTCCAAATCCTATATCAGATGCATCAGTTTCTATGATCTTTTTCCAATCTGGATTACTTAACATTAAACAAGGAAGTGTTTTAACTTTAGATTTTATTCTTTTAACAGCTTCTGTATGAGCAATTGTCCATGGCTTAGGATTCTTTTTCAGTCTATCATATAAGATAGCCGTATCTTCTATTAAATTTTTATAATAAGGAGCAATATAATTTAGACTTCCTAAAAATCTTTGTAATTGAGTTTTATCAGTTATTTCATTTGGAAATTTATCTGCAAAGTCAATACTTCTATTAATAGGAATAATACTTCCTTTTTCAATGATATGACCTAGAAATCTTATTCGTGTCTGGAATAATTCCATCTTTGACTTAGAGATTACTAAACCATTTTGTATAATTATACGTTTAAATATATTTAAATGTTTAAAATGCATTTCAATTGTTTTTGAATAGACTAATATATCATCAATATATACTATTATAAAAGTACTATAAGGAGTAAAAATATCATTCATAATCTTCTGGAATTCAGAAGGAGCATTTTTCAAACCAAATGGCATAACATTCCATTCATAATGTCCAATAGGAACATTAAATGCAATTTTATATCTATCAGATTTATTAATTTGTATTTGCCAATATCCTGATTTTAAGTCAAATTTAGAAAATACTAAACTATCATAAAGTCTATCAAGTAGATCTTTTTTTATTAGGAATAGGATGCCTAATCCATTTTAATGCCTTATTAAGTGGTTTATAATTTATAACTAATCTTGGAATACCTCTTTCAATTTCAGAATGTTTATTAACATAAAAAGCAGTACATGACCATGAAGATTGAGAAGGACTTATTAATCATTTTTGTAAAAGGGATTCAATTTCTTTTTTGCATAATTCTAAGTATTCAGAATTCATTTGACAAGGTCTCGCCTTAGTAGGTATATTCTTTTCATCAAAAGAATCTTCATAAGGTAAAGAAACTATATGTTTCTTTCTATCCCAAAAAGCATTAGGATGATCATTACAAATTTCTAAAGAAAATTGATTTTTTAATAAACTAATTTTATCCTGTAATTTAGGATTCTTCAATTGCTCTTCGATTGTTATAATGTTTATTTCTTGTTTTAAGAAATTAATTTGATTCTGTTTTGCTTTAATATTATCATAAATATTATGCAACATTTTACTAAATGGTTCAACAATAAATTCAAGAAATATATCATCATTCTGGAAAGTTCCTATAATTCCTTTACTATCAATCTTTTTTATTGGATAAATGTTATGTAAGAATGGAGTCCCAAGTATTACTTGGTTAGTTATATTCTTAGCAAGAATAAAACTTTGATAAATGCATTTATTATCAATGCAGACAAAAGCTTTAGGAATTTTATACTGTATTTGGAGTTTATCACCTCCAGCATGCCATAAAGTATGACTAGTTTTATGAAAATATCTAGTTGGTATTAATCCTTCCTGAATAACATTCAAATCAGCACCACTATCAACAAGAGCTGTAAATGATTTTGTATAATGATTATCAATCAAAAGAGAAATTTTTATATACCATTTTTGGGATATAACCATTTCTATGGTTGATAAAAAGTTTTCAGAGAAAATACTATGCTCATCTATTTTTAGTTTATTATCATTCTGAGATCTATTTTCTAATCTAGAAATATTCTCTAAGTCAAAAATTCTAGATTCCTGAATAGTATTTTTATCTTTCAATATTTTAATTTCTTCTTTTAGATTATTTATTTCTTTATATAAATTTTGAAGAGATATATTATCTTCTTTATATTGATATTTACTTCTAAGTTGGTTCATTACCTCATTCATATTGTATGATCTTTTTTGGTTTATAATTGTTCCATTTAAGTCTTCTTCTGTATTATAAGAAGTAGAAGTACTGGATTCAGTATTAATCTCATCAATAATTTGTATTCTTAATTTCGGATCTTTAATTGCTTTTAATAATTCAAAAGCATGATCTGAAGTAAGAACATTAATATTCATTTCTGAGAATTGGGAGAGTATTTTATACAATTCCGATTTTTCAATATCATTTTTACTATTAATATTATTTAGTTCTTTGGGACAGGCTAGTCCTAGGCTACAAGGTTCACATTCTGAACTTGATATGCTTTTCTTCTTTTCTTTTATTCTTTTTCTCTATATGCTTTTGAGAATATTTTCTATGTTTTGATTTATAAGGCTTATTAATTTTATGGTCCTTACTAGTAGTAGGATTTTCTAAACCAAATTGTTGACAAAATTGTCCTAATTGTTTCCTTTCATCAAGGTTTTATTTTTTAATTTGTTGACTAAGCTATATTTCATTACACAAAGCTAATCCTTCTTATATACAAGTATCTATTAGAGCTCCGTAAGTATAACTTTCATATAGAATATTAATCTGGTCTTTTCTTAATTTTTTCCTAATCCTTTATGCAAATAGACTAGGTAGACCATCAATAAATTTTGATTTCCAGTGTATATTATTACATTCTGGTAATTCCATTACTCTACTTAAGAAAGTATCTTTATACCATCTGAAGTCTGAAAGTGTTTTACACCTTAGATTTTGTAGTAAAGTTCTAATAGTATCACTATTATCACTAAATCTTCCTGTAAAGTGTTCAATAATATTAACAGCAACTGTATAAACTGCATTTTCAACTAAATTATTATTTTCTTGTTTAACAGTATTGATAATACTATCTTTATCTTGTTGAGATAGATAATTATCCCACCATCCTTTAAGTTGTCCAGTAAATCTAGCAACAATCATTGCTGCAATAGTTTTATCTGAATTATTACTATTTTTGCAAATAGTGGAATACATAAGCATTCTATGTACCGTGTTATAAATCTGTTTATTAGAATATCCATCTATGTTCCATTCATAAATCTTATTACCTGAATAACTAATGTCTATTGTATCAGTATATTCTTCATGTAAAACATCCATAGGTGTTGGTCTATTATAATAGAATTTACTTTGAATAGGTTTATCAGCCCATTTGTTAGTAATTTTATTGATTTGGTTTTTAAAAACTTGTTTATGGTTGGTATTTTCTATCAATTCATACTGTAACTCTTTATCAAGAGTTTTTATACTTAATTTACTGAATTTTTCTTCAAGCATTTTTTCTAATTCATGTATTGGTCTTATTTTGAAATCAGATATAACTGGAGGAGACTGAAAGCTAGGAGATGCTTCTTTTTCCTCAGATTTTATTTCTATTATGACCGGTTGTATATTATTTATAGCTTTAATAATCATTTCAATTTTATTATGAATTGATTGTATTTGTTCTCCTAAAATATTAAGGAATAAATTTGTATAATTTTGTTGTTCAAACATATTATTAATATGCTTACAGGTTACTGTAAGGATGTCTGTTTCTATTAATTTAGAAAAGGCTGAAAAATTATGAATTTTTCCATTCTTTTCAATATGAAAAGACTGTTGTGGAGGGTAAAGACCTTGATAAACTTTCCCTGATTCTAGTCTATAATTTCTTTCTATAACAGAAATATAGTTTTTGACATATGTATCAATAAACCATGTCGCAAAAGGAATTAAAGCATTTTTTTCTTTGCAAATCTTATAAAATTCATCTTGAAAATATAACATTTCTTGCTTATCAAAGCTTTGAAAAAACCATTCTCTGAATTGGCTATAACCCGCGTCTTTAAATTCTTCTGAAATAATTTTTCTGGCTGGAGAGCCAGGGCTAAAATCTATAATAGAGCTATAATCCATTAAATATTAAACTCCATTTCTGACATAGTCGGTTCTAACTCATTATTATCCTGAGTTTGATTATTAGCTTCTCTTACAATATTTTGTCTGTTGATATATAATTTTTCTGTAACAGGAGTAAATATTTCTGTTTCTCTTATTTGAGAAGTAGAGGCTCTAGAAGGCATAGGAGATTCTACCCTATAATCTATAGGTGATATGTAAGATCTCATTGAGTTACATTTCTGAAATAGTAATGATTTAGAATTTGTTTCAAATTTGATATTTACAGTTCCTTCGTTATTTTGAAGAATATCTATAATTTTATTATGATCATGTATTTGTGGCCTTTTAGGTACAGCTTGTTCAATTATCCAGTTTTCTGAAAAAGTTATTTCTTCCCATTTAATAAGTCTTCTTGTAGTAATATTTGAATTACTGAAATTAGTCTCAATTAATATAGTTTTATTTTTTGATTTATCAATCCTTTTACATTGTGGATTTAATGTAAATAAAGGCTTATAATATATTCTATAACAGATACATATTACTTCTGTTCCAGGCATATAATCATAACCATGAGTTTTAACATTTAATGTTAAGGCATCTAATATATTAATATCAGATAAAGATAATTGTAAATTTGGATATACATTAAAATAAACCGGTCCATGTGCCAGACTAGATTGTATTATACCCATAAGGGTTTGTTTCCAATTTAAATTTCTACCATCTCTTAAAGCTACAATAAAGCTTTCCGGTAAACCTTCTAAAGTCAAAGGTTTAAATGCAATTTGTACAAGTCCTATATGTAGAAATTTATGTGTTTGTCTATAATGACTAATGTCTTTTTCAGATAATAATCTTATTATCATTTCATCATTATCTAATGAGATAGATTCTTCAGTAGTTTTTACTACCTGTTTTAATCCTAATTTTTCAAAAGTTCCTAATTGATATATTAATCTTGGTTCAACTTTTGGAATTGTCCATCTATTTAATAAATCCAAATTCTGAGATATATCATATTCCTCATTTTTAATATTTTTAATATTAGAATTCTTATTAAGTATGTTCATGTGATGCATGAATAAAGTCATTTGTTGATCCATAACATATTAATTACTACTACCATGGCTCTGATACCATTACTACCAGGATCATCATGCAGGGATAGGATGATTTTACAAGATAATGAATAATCGGCAGCCTTTCATAAAATTTATATCCAAATATAATACTCCATATTATAATTATATATATTTATATACACTGAGATAGAAAGAAAGAAAATGGCGATGGATAGAGGTGGAGAGCGACATCGATGATGGTGACGACGACCATGGGCATAAGGAGAAGTAAGCATCGAAGGGGTGGTGGAGGTGGAGTTATGAGCATTTTTCAACAGCAATTGGTTTCTGGGGAAGGGGGCGGCGATGGGAAATGGTTTCTAGGGTGGGGGGTGGGCAGCAGCAGCGGATAAGGGTTTTTGGGGAATGGGGCAGCGGTGATGGGGGTACAAAATGCTAAAACATCCTGGCTATGTTTGGATTCGTTTTCCACCCATTTCGAAAACTCATACAATGTTTGGATCTTTTGTTTTAGATTGTTTTAGAGTATTTTACACTGTTAAAGAATAAATTTGTCACTGTTCACAATTCTCTGTCATTACTTATCGTTTCTTCTCCATCTGACCTCCAACTGTGCAGCCATCACACCCATCTCATCATTGTCCCCTCTTGCAAAAAAACTCCCCCCTTTCCTTCCCCGAGCGAGAGTCTGGTTTTGAGGGATGGGCCACCAAATTTCCTAACTTTTTCGCTGGTGAATCTAAGCAACAAGCCGTAGAACACATCCGGTGGTAGCTAGAAGCAAAAAGATCCAGAGGTATGACACCCTTATACGCTTCTGCTTTTTCTTGGAACCCTAAACCTTAATCTGCATCGATGTGTGTGGCTGTGATGATTTTTGAAGCAAAAAGATCATATGGGTTTGTTGAATGGTATATGATATTTAGCCCCTTCAGTTTTCTGATGATAAAAGACGTTCCTGAGCATATAGTTCCTCTTGTAAATGCATTTTGTTCAGAGATGATGTAGAAGTGTATTTGATTGTCTGCAATTACAAATTCTTCATAAGACAAATGAAATTGGTGGGAGGAGAAAGAAAGGTGCGGGTGGAGGGGGGGGGGGATTTTGAGGAGAGGGGTTGGTGGGTATATTAGTTTATATTTTTATTTATCAATATTCTTTTTTTAAAATGTGAAGATTTTAATTTAATCTTTTTATAAATTATAGAAAATTAATTATGTTTTATATCTTATGATTATAAATTGTATTTATTTTATAAAATTATTGAATCTATTTATGTGTGTTTTTTATTAAATTTTCTGTTGAATTATTATTAGTGTTAATTAAAAGGAATTTACTCCCAATTTGATTAGTTTACCTTAATTTATTTATATACTACATAAGTTTGTATAACTATGGCCCGCTCTAATTTCTGCAACTAAATTACAGAACATTTTCATTTCGATATTTAATTCGGCAAAAGAACGTCTTCTCTCCATCTCTGTTTTCGCCGCCATCGTCGCCGTTTTGATGACCCACTGTCTGAGATGTATACCCGTCAACTCTCCTCCTCAAGACAAATATTTTGGTATTTTTCGATTCAATTTTCATTTATCTTTTCAATGTGTAGTATATTGCACCATCTTCTACATCCAAGCTTCAATTTGTCGTCGTTTGAATGCCTTACACCGGCGAACCACCACCATTCGTCTGCCCATCGTCCTTCGAGGCCAACAGACCTTCACACATCGAGTTTCGACAACTGTACGACGAGATTGAGCTTCTTCACCGAAGCACTTATCATTTCACTGCCACGGTTCTTCGCAGTTGATGGTGATTTCACAAAGGTTGGCTGATTTTCTATGTATTTTCGATTAGATTCGGTTTCAATTTTTATTTTCTAATTTATTGAAATGTTTTGAATTGAATTATTGAATCAACTGTGTCACCAATATTATTGCTGCAACCGAGCATGTACGCTTTTGGTTCGTTTCTGACTTTTTACCGACATATTATCAGCTTTTTTTTGTATATTTTTACCATACTGTGTTTTAAAAAGTCGACAAAAATTCTTTTTTTATTTTAAAAATAAGCTAAAAAAATCCCCGTGGTTCGTAAAACTCAACAATAAACACCCCTTCCCGATGGAAGGTGTATTACACTTGCTCTTTGTGCATGTGGGGATATTTTTTAACTGTTTTTTACCTTTCTCTTAGGTATTTTTTACTGAAATATCTTTTATTATTTTATTTTTATTTTTGTATTTTTTATAATTTAAATTAAAATATTAAATTATATTTAATTAATTTAATATTAAATATTAAATTATATTATATTTAAATTCAAAAATTTTTATAATTGTTAATTGTTAATTCTAAAATTATTTTTAATTAAAATATATATTTAATTATAGTAATTATTCAAAATATTCTTAATATTTAATTATAGTAATTATTACTATAATTATATTTAATTATTGTAATTATTCAAAATATTCTTAATTAATTAAAATATATTTTAATTAGTATAATTAAAATTAATTAAAAAAAAGAAAAAAACCTGATCAGGTTCACCCCTTTTCCGCCGAAAACTTGTCTCTAAGTTTCCGGCATTGTCCAGACGAGTTTCTAGCACTAGTGGTACCATTCGAATCCTCTCTTCAAGAGGAATATTCTCATAACTTCAATTTGAGTTTTCGTCAACTGGAGAGACTAGGCTCAAGTCACGACCACCGAACATGTTTGCCGTTATCGTCGCCGTCCGATCGGATCTCGGTTCCAAACCACCACCATCAGACTCATCTCTTCAAGACGATTTTAATGGACTGGCCTCACTTATTCTAATAAAAAATTTTGTGCAGATCCGACGATTTGAAAAATTCACCGTCGATTCTAACGCGACGGAGATGGCGGTGGGGTTGGGGTGGGGTGGGTAGTTAGTTTTTCTTATATATAATAATAATATATTTTTTAATTTTGAATTATTTATATATAATATAAGTTAAATAATTTATTGAATCTAGATATTTTTTTTAAAAAAAATCTAATGGTTGAGATTATTGACTAGATCTAACAATTAATTTGATCAAAGAAGATCCAACAATTATTGAGTAAGGGTATAACGGTTATTTTTTAAAAATATTAACACCGTTAGTTAGATTTAACGGAAAGGGGGCAATTGAGCTACGTTTAATAAACACAGGGGGGTTTTAGCCTATTTTTAAAATAGAAAGGGACTTTTAACCGACTTTTTAAAACACTGGGGGTCTTATACATTTTGTCCTGATGGAGAAAAAGTAGGATTTCAGGCGAAAAGGGAAAGGTTTCAAGGGAAGGATTTCTGGCGTACGGGATGGGCGACATGGGGGAAGTAGAGGGTTTCAAGCATAAGGGGAAGGGTTTTCCGCCGACAAATGGAGGAGGGTTTTAGGCGGCGGCGGTAACGGCAACACAAGGGGTTAGGTGTTTTTTTTTTTAATAAAGATATATATTATTATAAATAATATACATTATATATAATACAATATTATTATAATATATTTTTATATATAAGATAATATTTTATTTGTAAAAATCAATCAAAATCGCACTAGAAGAGCGTATGATACACCACCTCCTTTGGGGGTAATTTGCTTAATTTTAAAAATACAGAAAAATAATTTATTTTTTTCTTTATAAATGAGTAATTTGCTCATTTCAAGTATCACAATAACGATATATATACACTCTTTCCCATAAATATATATATATATATATATATATATTATCAAAGAAGATATGATAAGAGCGTGGCTTCCAAAGAGTATATTTGAATTTGTGTACCTGCTCAATCACATATTTGAAAATGGAGCAAAATTAAATATTTTGTGTATATTCGGTGATAAAGATGTATTTTTACATTTTTTCTCTCATGCTTTATTTTAAATTTTTATTTGAATTTTATGGGATTACAATATTTTGTCAATTCAATGTGATTAATTAAAGATTCTCTAATTTCTGGGGTTGTATTTTTCTAAATTCAAGAATTTTATTCATGTTCCAAAGTGGGGTGGCTACAAATTCCACAATCACATTATTGATGGATTTATAATTTATGTATCGTTCAAAAATTTAATTTAACTATGTGGAAGTTTGACATGCACAAATATTGTAATAAATACTCTACCAATGTTTAATTATATTTACTTATTGTTTATAAATTGTTCAACATATATAACGTTTAGTCGTTTTTGTATACAATTTGAAGACACGTTTTCTTTCAATTAAATCATTAGGGCTACTGTAAATTCTATATTTCATTGTTATTTTAGTTCATAATTGCATTTTTTTTTTTACCTTCTATACCAAAAATACTTTAGTGCTCATGTATCGAAAATTATTTTAGGGAATCACGATTCTAAATCCCATCGTGGTTTTCTAGGTGAAGAGTTTTGCGCGATTGAAAATTTACGTGTAATTTTATTTGAATATTACATATAATCTCATTTAATGTTATATAAACTTTTTTCGTTTTCGTTTTTCCCCTTATTGTATTTGCCAAAAATTAATTTGACAGGTAATTACGTATTTACAAAAATTAAAAGAATAAAACAAACACAGGTATAATTACGTATTTACAAATATTAAAAGAATAAAATAAACACAGGTAATTACGTATTTACATGATGTGTGATTCTTTAATTTACCTTCTCAATTTTCAAATTTAGTCACAAATATGGCAAATGCTTTAATAATAATAAAAGAATCACTTGGATAAAAGCGTCCAATCTTACAAAAGTAAATATTTTTAATAATTTTTATCAGTATTTCACAAAATATTGTAAAAAATATAATATTTAAACTAATAAGTCTATTTTGTTACTTATATTTATTTTAACAAAATTGCATGAAAGTACTTTAGTTTGGTATGATTTTATCAAAATTGCATGAAACCTTTTTCTCTAATAAATTTATTTTGGTCTTTTTATTAGCAAGCGCATGAGAAGATATGATCTATCCAACTGATATAGAATCAACTTAAAAGAAAACACATTGTTCTTTTTAAAATGTATTTACGATTTACATAATATTTCTTTATTTTTTTAACGGGAAAAATACAAGCAACCCCTTTGTGATATTGCAAATTAGTAAATTATCCCCTTATGAAAAAATAAATAACGATTTACCTCCCTGTATTATTTAAAATACAACAATTTACACCCCTATAATTTTTAAAATGAAGCAATTTACCTGTTTATACAGGGAGGTAAATTGCTTTATTTTAAAAAGTACAAGGGGATGAATTACTATATTTTTTCATATAGAATAATGTGCTCATTTTCAACATTATAAGGGGGTAAATTGCTATTCACCCTCTTTTTTAACACACTGTATTAAGATCATCATTAACAAAGATAGTGTGCGAATGTCTGTGAATACAATGCGAGCAAGTCAACTAATAAGTAATTTGATTATTGTGTAAATTAGATTATATTATACAAATTTGTAATATTATAATGCTTAACATATTTAATTTTTTTTCTAAAATTTTCTTAAGAATGTCTATATTTGTACTTTTGTAAATATTTAAATTTATGTATTTCGAATAGCATATTTGTTTGAATGATATATGTAATTTGAAAATAAAGCAATACTTTCTGGAAAAAATACAATTTAACCCCTGTGATATGAGAAATGAGTAAAACATTCTTTATTGAAAATCAAATAGCAAATTATTCTCTGTATTTTGAAAAAATAAAGCAAATTATCCCTCTATCTAAGCCCTTAATAGGGGGGGGGGAGTAATTTGCTTTATTTTTTAAAACACTGAGAGATAATTTGTAAAAGTTTATTTGTTCATTTCACATATCATAAGGGGATTAATTACATTTAACCTAATAATGTTTAATCCTATGAAATCATATATGTCAATGCCATAAAATATGGAATCAAAAGTGTCAAACCTTATATCAAAAGTATAATTTTACCAAAAAGATATATATATATATATATATATATATATAAAACAAACTCACAATAAACCAAATTTACATTCAATAAAACTCAAACTCATAATTTCATTTACACTAATAAAAAGAAAACACTATTTTTACTTACAAACAGTAGTTACTTACACAACTACACTAATTTTTTAAATTACCAAAAATACTCTTTATGCATTTTTTAACCATTCCTACTCAAAATCTTATCTTTATCTATATATTTATACCATCCATCTGTACTAATATATCTATATTATATAAAAAAAATTTCATTTTCACTCCCAAATAACAGTTACTTATACAGTGAGACTAGCTTTTTAAATTATAAAAAATGCCCTTACGTATTTTCAACTACCTCCACTCAGTTTTTTTTTAATTTTATATATTTATACTATCTATCTATACTAATATAAAAATTTAACTCTCAAATGGCAGTTTGTAAAACAACGATACTAAATTTTCTGTTTCGATAATATCACTAAATTAATTTATTTTATTTAAATGTGATGTTTTGCTTTATATATTTTATTCTTATTTATAATAAATTTTAAAATATAAATAATTATTTATTATATGCATGTAGAGACGTCGTGTCATAACGACTAGTAAAAAGAAATTCACTCATAAACAACAATTTGTGATACCGTGACACCAAATTTTTTATGTCGCTATATCCATGAGTTAATTTTATTTTATGACTTATTCTTTTAAATGTAATGCGTCGATTCATATATTTTATTTTTATATATAATATATAATATATTTTAAAGGGTAAATTACATTTTACCATCTGAATTTGCGTCTTTACATTTCGCAATCGCAACTTATTTTTGTATCAACTTACCATCTTAACTTTGCGAAATTAGCACTTTGTCATATATGATCATCTTTTTGTTGATCTTCTGTTGAAAAAATATCACATGTTGTGTATATGTAAAGAATATCACATCACACAATCCTTAAACATCATATGTACGCTGCATGTTATATTTTTTCAATAAAAAATATTTGTTCGATTTATAATATATCAGTAATAAATTGATTAAAAATATAAAATCTTGTTTTTAATTTTTTTATTGATGATAATTAATAAAAAAATCTTTATTAAAAAAACAAAAGAAAATATTAAATGTACGTTTTACATTACAGAAGTTTTATAGACAGTGTAATTATGTCGAAATACAAAACAAAACATTCAAAACATAAATGCAAATATAAGGTATATAATATTTAGTAGTGTTTGGGCCGAGGTGGTGAAGCTCAGTGCATAATAGACCCGCTTCGTCCAAAGGCGGGCAGGCCCACTAGGGTTTCGGCCCCGAAGTAGGAGTATATAGGTTGCCTCTCCAATTTTTCCTCTCGAAACCCTAGTCCTTCCTTTCTACTACGATCAGGAGGAGATCGGGCTGAGGGCGTCGGCAGCGGCAGGCGGAGAACAATGGTGCACGTTTCCTTTTACCGCAACTGTAAGCCCCTCGTAGCTTGTCGGCCTACGCATATGGATACACTATGAGATACTTATATGCCTCTGATATATATGAGTGCAAGATTGTGAATGTTTATAAGTTGTCATTTCGTGTTTTCGTGATTTATTCTTGTTTTGCATCTGTTTAATAGTGGATCGATGTTAGGCTATGGAATTCCTGCTTCTTTTCGTGAAAATGCTGATTTCATTTTAATTTTGATGGATTTTAGGGTTTTGTCACTCTAGGTACATGATGTTTAAGTGATAGTTGTGTTGCTGCTGGAAAAGGTCTTTTTTTTTTTAACTCATTTCCGAAATTTGAATTTTTTTTCGTTTGAGTTTGTTTTTGTGATTTCTATTCATTTTGAGCTGATAAGTTTATAGGACTATAAGAACAAGAGTTCTGGAAAATTAGGACATAGTTTGCTGCCCAGCCTAGGAAAAAGATTTTTCTGCTTCCCACTCCCACGATTGTTGCAAGTGTTTTCTTGTGATTTTCTTTTAAATACTTTTTGCGTACTGTTGATATGCAGTGTTATGTAAAATATACCTGTTCTCTGGTTACAGCAAAGATGCATAGTTTCTTGCATAGCATAATTGTTTCATATTTGGTATCTGAGCAAAGGGAGTGTCTGTCTAGAGCTACACCTTTGATCCTCTAAAGTCTGAAATAGGGCTCCCTGTAGCATGTCATACTTTATTTCCTTAAATCAAGTAATGGTCTCCTAAAAAAACAAAAATAGATGCCAAATCATGTATGAGCTTACAACAAAATTGTTATCTGCTGGTTACAGATGGGAAGACTTTTAAGAAGCCTCGTCGTCCCTATGAGAAGGAGCGACTGGATGCTGAGCTAAAACTTGTTGGAGAATATGGTCTTAGGTGCAAGAGGGAGCTCTGGAGGGTTCAGTATGCCCTGAGCCGCATTAGGAATAATGCAAGGATGCTTTTGACCCTTGATGAGAAAGATCCTCGTCGTATTTTTGAAGGTGAAGCCCTTCTGAGGAGGATGAACCGGTATGGGTTGCTCGATGAGAGCCAGAACAAGCTTGATTATGTCTTGGCCCTCACTGTTGAGAACTTCCTTGAGCGCCGCCTCCAAACTCTAGTGTTCAAGGCTGGTATGGCTAAGTCTATCCACCATGCCAGAGTGCTCATCAGGCAAAGGCATATCAGGTATAATAACTCAGTTTCTAAACCTTCCAATGGACTTTAGTTTCCGTTCTGATCATAGATTAATGTAGCTTGTTATGGATGATTATTCATCGCATCTGTTATGTTGATGAATACACATGCACAGCTTTATATAGATTCTCCAACAAAAGTAGTCTTATAATAGAATCCGGTAGACAGGTGGTGAGAGGTTGCTGCTAAATGACCGGATAACAATTTTCATTTTTTCCTGCACCTGTCTTGGTTGATGTTCATCATGTAGGGGCTATGCATGCATCTGGCTGGTTACTTTGTGCTTGAAAATTTTAGGGTAAATTACAGTCAGCTCTCTTGAGATGTGCCTCAATTACAAATACCTCCTAGTTGTTTAAAAAATTACAAATACTTCTTTGAAATAACAAATACCCCTACAATGAGTTGTCACAACGGATATTTGTTAAGGTATTATTTGTAATCTTTTAAATAACTAGTGGTATTTGTAATTATGAGAAACCTCAGGAAAGCCCGTAGTAAATTACCCGAAATTTTTCCTGAAGTGCCCGTGATTTGAATGCATTTTGTGGATATTCCTTTTTTTTTTCTGTTACCACTCTAGTTTACTATTAATGTGGAATGGATCATCAGTTAGGTTGTGCCATTAAAAATTGACAAATCCGGAGAGTTCCTTCTTAACGCATTAGAGTTAACCCAGAACTCTATGCTGCTGTTACCCTTATTGTTAATTTCCCTAATTACTGTGGTTTATTCTGTTACGAGTGATGCTAATTTGAGCTGCCCAATGTGGATCAAGTGGTCTTTCCTCTAATTTGTTATAGATCATTATTGTAGCCATCTTGGGGCAATATTCTTAGAATGCTCCAATTTTCAGCTAGTGAATGTACATATACCTATAGTGGAACAGCACTGTAACTCTGGGAAATTTTGTTTGAAAAGAAGCTGAATGCTCTATTAACCAACTCATACATGTGCAGGGTTGGAAGGCAAGTTGTCAACGTGCCCTCGTTCATGGTTAGGGTGGATTCCCAGAAGCATATCGATTTCTCGCTCACAAGTCCATTCGGTGGTGGTCGTCCTGGTAGAGTGAAGAGAAAGAACCAGAAAGCAGCTGCTAAAAAGGCTTCTGGTGGTGATGGAGATGAGGATGACGAGGAGTGAGGTGTAGTAGTTAATTTAGTTGATAATGGTAGAATTCCGTTTTATGAGGTTGTCTCTCTTGTTCATGTACTGATGATTGCTTCTATAAACTATCAGCATATCTTGTTGAGACATTCAGAATTAGGACCATTTAAATTTTGCGTGTTTGTCTAATCACTGATTTCAAGCTTTTTTGTTATTTGTATTAAGTTGAACTTTTGCATCATGTTGTACAAGACAGGTTTTTTCGATTGATCTCCAAGGTTAGCTGTTAGTGAGTTCAAAGGGAGAGTTAAAAGGTAAGCTGGTTTTGGTTGATTTCTTATCCTGGACCAGTACCCCTTACTTCACACTGCAAAAATATGCATGTTCAGGAGCAACTATAGTCTGTTAAATTTGTTTAGAAGCTTATAATATATTGATAAACATAGTTTCATAATTAAAAGGGTAAATTACAACATCGGTTTGGTATAATTGAATGTTCTTTTGTGCTTGAAAAATTACAAATGTCTCTTGATTTTTAATGGTCATTCAATATTTAGTCCAATTTGTTAGTTTTTGCTAGGTTTTTACCTATTTTATTATTTTGAATTTATTAAAATACTTTTGTGGACTAAGAATAATAATTTTATTTATTTTGAAAAATTGATTTTTGTTAATCGAATAAGTGAAATTTATAGTTTTTTAAATTTAAATTATTCACCCTGTTTGATTTTTTTTAAAAAATACAGTAAGGACAAATGTGATAATTTTATATTTTCATTTAAGGATTAAATAATTTCATCAAATATTAGGATGGTATTTGTAATTTTGTAACCAATAAAGAATATTAATAATTATGCTAAATTTTAGGATAGGACACTTTAATTTATTCTAACTAAAATGGATTGAATTTGTTAAAAGTTTTAAGTACTGGAAATTTCATATTTAAAGGGGGAAAAAAAAGAATGATATATAAAAGCTGTTTTAATTAAAAAAAATTAGTAAATATTATAAGATCCACTCCTAAAAGATTTATTAATATTTTCTAACATTTTAGAAGGTGTCTTTTGTTATAAACTTAGAGAAATTCTAAGTTTATTGGCCTATCACTCTTAATAGAATATAAAGAAAACAATATATGTATTTGTCCAACAAACTTTCTTTGTTCACTCCAAAATCACTTTACAAATGAAATACATGGTGGTATTTATAGACCACCAAAATTGTGGTTACAAAATACATCATAACTATTTTAATTACAAATTATAATGGGGGATACAAAAGGGTGTATAACATAATGGGTATTAAAAAAGAATATGAAGAGGTGTATGCATTCATATATACATATTATATATAATACTCCCCCTTGAATGCATACCTCTTTATCATATACATCCTGCCTCGTTAAAAACCTTGCCTGGAAAAACCCAATGGGATAAAAACCAAGGCTAAGGAAAAGAGTACAGTTGTATAATCTCCCCCTCAATTGAAGCAGATATCTTTCAGGTGTCGCATGCCAATATTACGTATGAGTTGTTTGAACACCTTTGTTGGTAATGCCTTCGTAAACAAATCTGCTAAGTTCTGACTTGATGAAATTTGTTGAACATCAACTTTGCCTTCCACTTGAAGCTCGTGAGTGGAGAAAAATTTTGGTAATATGTGCTTGGTTCTGTCGCCTTTAATATAACCATCCTTGATTTGGGCGATGCACGCCGCATTGTCTTCATATATTACTGTGGGACTTTTCTCGATTGATTGCAGTCCACATGATTCATGCACATAATGTATTAGTGATCTAAGCCATACACATTCACGCCCAGCCTCGTATAATGCAATTAATTCTGCATGATTTGATGAGGTGGCTACCAAAGTCTGTTTGGTTGAACGCCATGAAATAGCAGTTCCACCATACATGAATACATATCCAGATTGAGATATAGCTTTATGTGGATCAGATAAATACCCCCCATCTGAATAACCAACTAATTTGGTTGTTTTGGCATCATCATGTCTTTCAAAATAATGTCCCATGTCACTTGTTCCACGTAAATAACGTAGAACGTGTTTAACACCATTCCAGTGTCTCTTTGTTGGTGTTGAACTATATCTTGCTAGTAGATTAATAGAAAATGCTATATCTGGTCGGGTATTATTAGCAAGATACATCAATGTACCTATTGCACTGAGATATGGTACTTCTGGACCTAAAATCTCATCGTTATGTGCTGGAGGATGAAATGGATCTTTATTAACATCAAGCGATCGAACTACCATAGGTGTACTCAATGGATGAGCTTTGTCCATATGAAAACGCTTAAGGACTTTTTCTATATAGTTCGATTGATGAATGAAAATTCCACCCTTAGTATGTTCGAACTGCAGGCCGAGACAATACTTTGTAGTGCCTAAATCTTTCATCTCAAACTCACCTTTTAAGTAATTAGCTGCTTGTCGAATCTCTTCAGGAGATCCAATAATATTCAAATCATCAACATACACGGCTATGATTACAAATCCCGACTCTGTCCTCTTTATGAATAAACATGGACTTATTTGATTATGGCAAAATCCTTTCTTTATTAAGTACTCACTAAGACGATTGTCCCACATACGTCCTGATTGTTTAAGTCCGTACAAGGACCTTTTCAATTTGATGGAGTACATGTGACGAGACTTTGACTGTAATGCTTCAGGCAATTTTAATCCTTCAGGGATTCTCATATAGATATCTGTATCCAATGACCCATACAAATATGCAGTTACCACATCCATGAGCTGCATTTGTAGTTGTTCAATTACTGATAAACTGATTAAAAATCTAAGTGTGGTAGCATCCACTACAGGTGAATATGTTTCAGTAAAATCAATTCCGGGCTTTTGAGTAAAGCCTTGGGCCACAAGTCTAGCTTTGTACCTTACAACTTCATTTCGTTCATTTCTCTTGCGTATGAACACCCACTTATAGCCAAAAGGTTTGAGACCTTTTGGTGTTGGAGTTATAGGTCCAAATACTTCTCGCTTATTTAGCGAGTCTAGCTCATCTTGTATGGCCTTTTTCCAACTTTTCCAATCATTTCGATGTCTACATTCCTCCATAGTTTGAGGATCATTTTCATCTTCATCCATGATTTGGACGGCTACATAATAGGCAAAAATATCATTCATTTCAATTTCTTTACGATACCAACCTAAACTGTTATGAGCATAATTAATAGACATCTCATAACTGTCCTCGAGATCTTGCTCATTACTTTTAGAGTCATCAGATAAAACCGCTTCAGGGATTTTATCCTTAGAGACACTAGTGGTCACATTAGCATCATGATTAATTGAGACGATATGTTCCTTTCTCTTTCGAGGATTTGCATCTTTAGAGCCAAGTGGTCTACCACGCTTCCGGCGTATTTGTGACTCAGATGCATTTGATTTATTTAGAATCGCTTCAGGGACTTCTAAACGAGCTGGAACATTTTCAGTCGGAATATATGATTTTGTGACTGAAAATGCATTCCGACTGAAAATGTATTCTAAGTTTATTGGCCTATCACTCTTAATAGAATATAAAGAAAACAATATATGTATTTGTCCAACAAACTTTCTTTGTTCACTCCAAAATCACTTTACAAATGAAATACATGGTGGTATTTATAGACCACCAAAATTGTGGTTACAAAATACATCATAACTATTTTAATTACAAATTATAATGGGGGATACAAAAGGGTATATAACATAATGGGTATTAAAAAAGAATATGAAGAGGTGTATGCATTCATATATACATATTATATATAATATCTTTCAGTTTATAAATTGTTTTAAGTTTAGGTGGGCAGGCATGATAAACTCATGCTAGATTCTCTCTTTTTCCTATGGATTAAATGAGGGAAAAAAATAACAACTAAGATTAGTTTATCTCAATTTTACACTCCCAAGGGCAATGATATAAAGAGAGCTATAGTTCAAATTAAGCCGTCGCTCCCTACTATTCTCTCTCTCACTCTTTCTATAATATTATTTAAGAATTGTTGAATTTGATGTAAATTTAAATCCAAATTTAATTAGTACATCGATGGCCTAAATTTTATTTTAATTCAGGTCAATAGTTTGAATTTAAAATTATATTTTTATGTAAAATATATTTTATAAAAATTTTAACAAAATATATTATATATAATTATAATTATATATATTTATATACACTGAGATAGAAAGAAAGAGAATGGTGATGGATAGAGGTGGAAAGCGACAACGACCATGGTGACGACGACCATGGGCACAAGGTGAAGTACGCATTGAAGGGGTGGTGGAGGTGGAGTTATAAGCATTTTCCAACGGCAATTGGTTTCTGGGGAAGGGGGCGGCGATGGGAAATGGTTTCTAGGGTGGGGGTGGGCGGCAGCAACGGATAAGGGTTTTTGGGGAATGGAGCAACGGTGATGGGGGTACAAAATGCTAAAACATCTTGGCTATATTTGGATTCGTTTTCCACCCATTTTCAAAATTGATACAATGTTTGGGTCTTTTGTTTTAGATTGTTTTAGAGAATTTTACACTGCTAAAGAACAAATTTATCACTTTTCACAATTCTCTGTCATTACCTGCCGTTTCTTCTTCATATGACCTCCAACTGTGTAGCCATCACACCCATCTCATCATTGTCCCCTCTTGCAAATAACTTCCCCCCTTTCCTTCCCCGAGCGAGAGCCTGGTTTTGAGGGATGGGCCACCGAATTTCCTAACTTTTTCGCTGGTGAATTTGAGCAACAAGCCATAGAACACATCCGGTGGTAGCTAGAAGCAAAAAGATCCAGAGGTAAGACACCCTTATATGCTTCTGCTTTTTCCTGGAACCCTAAACCTTAATCTGCATCGATGTGTGCGGCTGTGATGATTTTTGAAGTAAAAAGATAAGATGAGTTTGCTGAATGGTATATGATATTTAGCCCCTTTAGTTTTCTGATGATAAAAGACGTTCCTGAGCATATAGTTCCTCTTGTAAATGCATTTTGTTCAGAAATGATGTAGAAGTGTATTTGATTGTCTGCAATTACAAATTCTTCATAAGACAAATGAAATTGGTGGGAGGAGAAAGAAAGGTGCGGGGGGGAGGGGGTGGGGATTTTGAGGAGAGGGGTTGGTGGGTATATTAGTTTATATTTTTATTTATCAATAGTCCTTTTTAGGTGAAGATTTTAATTTATTCTTTTTATAAATTATAGAAAATTAATTATGTTTTATATCTTATGATTATAAATTGTATTTATTTTATAAAATTATTGAATCTATTTATGTGTGTTTTTTATTAAATTTTCTGTTGAATTATTATTAGTGTTAATTAAAAGGAATTTACTCCCAATTTGATTAGTTTACCTTAATTTATTTATATACTACATAAGTTTGTATAACTATGGCCCACTCTAATTTCTGCAACTAAATTACAGAACGTCTTCATTTCGATATTTAATTCGGCAAAAGAACGTCTTCTCTCCATCTCTGTTTTCGCCGCCATCGTCGTCGTTTTGATGACCCACTGGCTGAGATGTATACCCGTCAACTCTCCTCCTCAAGGCGAATATTTCGGAATTTTTCTATTCAATTTTCATCTATCTTTTCAATGTGTAGTATATTGCACCATCTTCTACATCCAAGCTTCAATTTGCCGCCGTTTGAATGCCTTACGCCGGCGAACCACCACCATTTGTCTGTCCATCGTCCGTCGAGGCCAACGGACCTTCACCCATCGAGTTTCGACAACTGTATGGCGAGATTGAGCTTCTTCACCAAAGCGCTGATCATTTCAACGCCACGGTTCTTCGCAGTTGATGGTGATTTCACAAAGGTTGGCTGATTTTCTATGTATTTTCGATTAGATTCGGTTTCAATTTTTTTTTTCTAATTTATTGAAATGTCTTGAATTGAATTATTGAATCAATTGTGTCACCAATATTATTGCTGCAACCGAGCATGTACGCTTTTGGTTCGTTTCTGACTTTTTACCGACATATTATCAGCTTTTTTTTTGTATATTTTTACCATACTGTGTTTTAAAAAGTCGGCAAAAATTCTTTTTTTATTTTAAAAATAAGCTAAAAAAATCCCCGTGGTTCGTAAAACTCAACAATAAACACCCCTTCCCGATGGAAGGTGTATTACACTTGCTCTTTGTGCATGTGGGGATATTTTTTAACTGTTTTTTACCTTTTTCTTAGGCATTTTTTACTGAAATATCTTTTATTATTTTATTTTTATTTTTGTATTTTTTATAATTTAAATTAAAATATTAAATTATATTTAATTAATTTAATATTAAATATTAAATTATATTATATTTAAATTCAAAAATTTTTATAATTGTTAATTGTTAAATCTAAAATTATTTTTAATTAAAATATATATTTAATTATAGTAATTATTCAAAATATTCTTAATATTTAATTATAGTAATTATTACTATAATTATATTTAATTATTGTAATTATTCAAAATATTCTTAATTAATTAAAATATATTTTAATTAATATAATTAAAATTAATTAAAAAAAAGAAAAAAACCTGAACAGGTTCACCCCTTTTCTGCCGAAAACTTGTCTCTAAGTTTCCGGCGTTGTCCAGACGAGTTTCTAGCACTAGTGGTACCATTCGAATCCTCTCTTCAAGAGGAATATTTTCATAACTTCAATTTGAGTTTTCGTCAACTGGAGAGACTAGGCTCAAGTCACGACCACCGAACATGTTTGCCGTTATCGTCGCCGTCCGATCGAATCTCGGTTCCAAACCACCACCATCAGACTCATCTCTTCAAGACGATTTTAATGGACCGGCCTCACTTATTCTAATAAAAAAATTTGTGGAGATCCGACAATTTGAAAAATTCACCGTCGATTCTAACGCGACGGAGATGGCGGTGGGGTTGGGGTGGGGTGGGTAGTTAGTTTTTCTTATATATAATAATAATATATTTTTTAATTTTGAATTATTTATATATAATATAAGTTAAATAATTTATTGAATCTAGATATTTTTTTTTAAAAAAATCTAATGGTTGAGATTATTGGCTAGATCTAACAATTAATTTGATCAAAGAAGATCCAACAATTATTGAGTAAGGGTATAACGGTTATTTTTTAAAAATATTAACAGCATTAGTTAGATTTAACGGAAATGGGGCAATTGAGCTACGTTTAATAAACACAGGGGGGTTTTAGCCTATTTTTAAAATAGAAAGGGATTTTTAACCGACTTTTTAAAACACAGGGGGTCTTATACATTTTGTCCTGATGGAGAAAAAGTAGGATTTCAGGCGGAAAGGGAAAGGTTTCAAGGGAAGGATTTCCGGCGTACGGGATGGGCGACCATGGGGGAAGTAGAGGGTTTCAAGCATAAGGGGAAGGGTTTTCCGCCGACAAATGGAGGAGGGTTTTAGGCGGTGGCGGTAACGGCAACACAAGGGGTTAGGTGTTTTTTTTTTAATAAAGATATATATTATTATAAATAATATACATTATATATAATACAATATTATTATAATATATTTTTATATATAAGATAATATTTTATTTGTAAAAATCAATCAAAATCGCACTAGAAGAGCGTATGATACACCACCTCCTTTGGGGGTAATTTGCTTAATTTTAAAAATACAGAAAAATAATTTATTTTTTTCTTTATAAATGAGTAATTTGCTCATTTCAAGTATCACAATAACGATATATATGCACTCTTTCCCATAAATATATATATATATATATATATATATATATATTATCAAAGAAGATATGATAAGGGCGTCGCTTCGAAAGAGTATATTTGAATTTGTGTACCTGCTCAATCACATATTTGAAAATGGAGCAAAATTAAGTATTTTGTGTGTATTCGGTGATAAAGATGTATTTACATTTTTTCTCTCATGCTTTAATTTAAATTTTTATTTGAATTTTATGGGATTACAATATTTTGTCAATTCAATGTGATTAATTAAAGATTCTTTAATTTCTGGGGTTGTATTTTTCTAAATTCAAGAATTTTATTCATGTTCCAAAGTGGGGTGGCTACAAATTCGACAATCACATTATTGATGGATTTATAATTTATGTATCGTTCAAAAATTTAATTTAACTATGTGGAAGTTTGACATGCACAAATATTGTAATAAATACTCTACCAATGTTTAATTACATTACTTATTGTTTATAAACTGTTCAACATATATAACGTTTAGTCGTTTTTGTATACAATTTGAAGACACGTTTTCTTTCAACTAAATCATTAGGGCTACTGTAAATTCTATATTTCATTGTTATTTTAGTTCATAATTGCATTTTTTTTTTTACCTTCTATACCAAAAATACTTTAGTGCTCATGTAGGGGTGGGAGAACGGGTCGGGTTAATCGGATCCCGACTCGACCCGATCGAATAGCAATGAATCGGATCGGGTTTCTCGGGTTTTGTACGGGTTTGGGTTGTAGCATCCTACTCGAAGAACTCGATCGGAATAAAAGAAATAAGTCAATTTGTCTTCACTCTTTACAAACGGGTTCCTCGGTTCTTTCTCTTCTTTCCCACAATCTTCTTCCTCCAAGTCCCTAACGGTCCAATCTTCTTCTTCCCTATTGTCGTTGCTACCGCCGAGTCGCCGATCACCAAAACTCCAGAACTCCGACGACCGACCGACCACCACGAGTCCGCGACTTCTCCTTCTTCGCCGATAGAGTTCATCGTCGCTATTTTGCTAGGTAATTTTTTAATAATGGAGTTGTAATCATGTAATGGACCTAATGATGATGCATATTTTGTGAAATTAGATTAGATTTTTGGTTAGTTGTTGGGTTTGTTTTGCATTTTTATTTGAAGGTACATTCTATCTTTCTATGCATGTTAAGTGTTTGTTGATTGTGCTTGAAATGCTCTAAATATGAAATGTAGATGTCAAGAATTACCAGCAGAAATTGTGAAAGATCATGTTAAACTCACCAGTGGAGCTTGAACCCTGAAACCCCTCTGTCCATTAGGAGATAAAAATAATTTGGCAGCAATATGCACTTGGAGGAACGAATGCAGAATGGGTGAAAAGAGGGATTGCACGTTCCGTGGTGCTTGGAACTTTGATCTATATGCAAAGAAGATGTAAAATAATAGAGAAAATATTTGGAGATAAGCTTTTGAAATCATGTTTGCTTTGAAGCCCAATCATCCCGTTGTATCACTTTGAAATTACTAACTTTTATTTGAATTGGGATTGGTAGGACTTGTCATGTCCTCTTCTCAATTTCTTAAAATTTTAAACTCACGTTTAATCCTTTAGAGCCAGTTGTCCAAAGTATCTTTCATCTCCATGCTATCTTTCTCTACTCGTAAGCACGTATAGCTACTTGAAAACGTGAAGGATATCTATTTCCTCCTCATATGAGAGTGCATGAAACAATTTGAAATATCATCTGCTTTATATATATATATATGTATATTGGACGAAGCTTTACTTTTTCGTTCTTATACTTTGTAGATTGGAAATATTGATTTCTCAATGGACGGAATCAGAAGTCACTCTCAATCTCAGTCTAACTCGTCACCGAATGCCCAAACTGTAAATATGGATGAATTGAAAAATCAGGTTAGTGGTGATCATCTTGAGCATTATATAGATGATAATATTGATAAGGAGTTGGAGGGGAGAGGATGAGGACTTTTAGGTGATTCAAAAAAAAGAAAAAAGAGGGTAGTGACTTTTAGATCACCGTGGTGGGATCATTTCATTAAATTTCCAAAATGGCTCGAGATATATTAGCAGTTCCAGTCTCAACTGTTGCCTCGGAATCCACATTTAGTACCGGTGGTGTGTTCTTGGCACTTTTAGGAGCTCTTTGTCTCCTAAAATAGTGCAAGCGCTTATTTGTACTCAAGATTGGATACGAAAATACTCCAAACCAATTAGCATTGAGGAGAATTTGAGTGAACTTGAAGTGGTTGAGAAAGGTACTTATTTATTTTTTTCTTGTATTTTGATTATTGTTCAATTCTATGTATTCTACTTATATATTTTACTTGTCTAACTACTTTCTATTTTGTTATAGAGTTGACTAAGTTGGGGGTTGATTCAACAATTATTGACATTTAATGGTGCTAATTGGTACTTGTAAATTTTTGACAAGGTATTAGAACGGTAAAACCTCATTGTGTAATATTAAATTTTTAATCTGTTTGACTTTCCCTAATAGTTCTTCCACTTTGTATGTTTAATGCTTGACAGGTCGAGGACTCGAGGATGAAAATGTGATATGAGCTAGTTGCTTTTTCAATCTGTAGGCATTAGGATTTAGGAGGCCTTGGCTTTATTGTTGTTACTGAAATAATTTACAAAAACCTATGATAATTTATGGATGTAATTGAACTTTTTTTTTTTTGGTATTTATGTAAAGCTTTAAGTATTTGTGTCCATAACTTATATTTTAGATTAACATGGAGTGAATTACTTTCATTTTAAAAAATTGACCTTGTACATTTTTTGAAGCTAAAAAACTCGAACCCGACTGCCGGATACCTGACCCGAACTACCTAACCCGATGTCCACCCCTCATGTATCAAAACTATTTTAGGGAATCACGATTCTAAATCCCGTCGTTGTTTTTTAAGTGAAAAGTTTCGCGCGATTGAAAATTTACGTGTAATTTTATTTGAATATTACACATAATCTCATTTAATGTTATAAACTTTTTTCGTTTTCGTTTTCCCCCTCATTGTATTTGCCAAAAATTAATTTGACAGGTAATTACATATTTACAAATATTAAAAAAATAAAACAAACACAGGTAATTACGTATTTACATGATATGTGATTCATTGATTTACCTTCTTAATTTTCAAATTTAGTCACAAATATGGCAAATGCTTTAATAATAATAAAAGAATCACTTCGATAAAAACGTCTGAATCTTACAAAAGTAAAGATTTTTAATAATTTTTATTAGTATTTCACAAAATATTGTAAAAAATATATTATTCAAACTAGTAACTCTATTTTGTTACTTATATTCATTTTTTTCGAATGGAACATACGAACAAAATTGCATCAAAGTACTTTAGTTTGATATGATTTTATCAAAATTGCATGAAACCTTTTTCTCTAATAAATTTTGGTCCTTTTATTAGCAAGCGCATAAGAGGATACGATCTATCCAACTGATATAGAATCAACTTAAAGAAAACACATTATTCTTTTTAAAATGTATTTACCTTTACATAATATTTCTTTATTTTTTTAACGGGAAAAATGCAAGCAACCCCTTGTGATATTGCAAATTAGCAAATTATCCCCTTATAAAAAAATAAATAGCGATTTACCTTCCTGTATTATTTAAAATACAACAATTTACCCCCCTATGATTTTTAAAATGAAGCAATTTACCTGTTTATACAGGGAGGTAAATTGCTTTATTTTAAAACGTACAAGGGGGTAAATTACTATATTTTTTTTATATGGAATAACGTGATCATTTTCAACATCATAAGGGGGTAAATTGCTATTCACCCTTTTCTTTAACACACTTACTGTATTAAGATCATCATTAACAAAGATAGTGTGTGAATGTCTGTGAATACAATGCGAGCAAGTCAACTAATAAGTAATTCGATTATTGTGTAAGTTAGATTATATTATACAAATTTGTCATATTATAATGCTTAACATATTTAAATTTTTTTCTAAAATTTTGTTAAGAATGTTTATATTTGTACTTTTGTAAATATTTAGATTTACGTATTTCGAATCGCATGTTTATTTGGATGATATATGTAATTTGAAAATAAAACAATACTTTTTGAAAAAAAATGCAATTTAACCCCTGTGATATGAGAAATGAGCAAAATATTTTTATTAAAAATCAAATAGCAAATTATTCCAGTATTTTAAAAAATAAAGCAAATTACCCCCTTATTTAAGCCCTTGATGTCGGGGGGGGGGGATAATTTACTTTATTTTTTAAAACACTGGGAGATAATTTGTAAAAATTTATTTGCTCATTTCACATACCATAAGACGATTAATTACATTTAACCCAATAATGTTTAATCCTATGAAATCATATATGTCAATTCCATAAAATATGAAATCAAGAGTGTCAAACAACGATTACTTACACAACGACACTAATTTTTTAAATTATCAAAAATACTTATTTTGTATTTTTAAACCACTCCTACTCAAAATCTGATCTTTATCTATATATTTATACCATCTATCTGTACTAATATATCTATATTACACAAAAAAGAAAATCTCATTTTCACTCACAAATAACAGTTACTTACACAGTGAGACCAGCTTTTTAAATTATAAAAAATGCCCTTACGTATTTTCAACTACCTCTACTTATTGTTTTCTTCTAATTTTATATATCTATACTATCTATCTATACTAGTATGAAAATTTAACTCTCAAATGGCAGTTTTCAAAACAACGATACTAAATTTTTTGGTTCGATAATATCGCAAAATTAATTTATTTTATTTAAATGTGATGTATTGGTTTATATATTTTATTCTTATTTATAATAAATTTTAAAATATAAATAATTATTTATTATATGCATGTAGAGACGTCGTGTCATAACGACTAGTAAAAAGAAATTCACTCATAAACAACAATTTGTGATATCGTGACACCAAATCTTTTATGTCGCTATATCCATAAGTTAATTTTATTTTATGACTTATTCTTTTAAATGTAATGTGTCGATTCATATATTTTATTTTTTTACATAATATATTTTAATGGGTAAATTACATTTTACCATCTGAATTTGCGTCTTCACACTTCGCCATCACAATTTATTTTTGTATCAACTTACCATTTTAACTTTGCGAAATTAGCACTTTGTCATATATGATCTTCTTTTTGTTGATTTTCTGTCGAAAAAATATCACAGGTTGTGCATATGTATAGAATATCGCATCACACAACCCTTAAACATCATATGTACGCTGCATGTTATATTTTTTCAATAAAAAACTTAGTTGAAAAATAATTATATATGATAAAGTATAAAGTTTTGTAAAAATAAGAAGATAAGTTGATGCAAAAAAAAAAAATAAAATACCAAAATATAAAAATGATTGTAATTTGAATGATAAAATATAATTAATTTTATTTTAAAATATAAAAAAATATTTATTATATTCACATAAAAACAACGTATAAAAACAGTAAGTAGTTATTTATAAAAACTTCAATTTCGAGCTAACACCCTTATGGATTAATGTGACATTTGAAAGGACAGGAAAACTCAAGAAATTTGACCAAACAAACGGCCACGAATTTTGAGGTTGTTATCACACAACTGACGTCCACTCTCTCTCTTTATTATTTTCAGTTACATTTATCTTTCAAGACTTGCTCGTCTTTTACATCTATCTTTCAACACTTGGTAGTCATAAATGGGAGACTTAGTACACCAACGATGTCTTATTTTAATAATTAAAATTTAAATTATATAAATAAATTCAAAATTATTGATTGAGTTCCTGTTAATTATTATGCCATAATACCCCTAAGTTGATTATTTTCCTTTTTTCTTTCTTTTTTATTTTTTAGAAATATGATGTTTTGATTTTTGTATATATTTTTATGTCAATAATATCCCTAACAGAGACGAATTAGAGGTGTTTGATGTGACTCGATGGTATTAGATGTAAACTGCAAAATTTGGACGTCATTGTGAAGGTGGTGGAAAACTACTTGTGCACCCACCCACACACTTCTACTTACCCCTTTTGGCCCGGCGTATGGGTTTGATTTTGAAAAGTAAGTGGTGATTTGATGTGTGATGATGAATTTGGAAAGTTTGATTTTTCTTTGAGTGTTTTGGGATGAGGGATGGTATTATTGAAGTTGAATATTATTGTGAAGTGGAATTTTTGAATATAATAAAATATTTATTTCATTTTTTTTTTAATAATCTTTCAAGTTCAGTATATCGATTTGATTATTGGAAGAAAATAATAAGATCGAGAAAGATGCAAGGAACCCTCTTGTGATATCGTAAATAAGCAAATTATCCCCTTATGAAAAAATGAATACCAATTTACCTCTCTATATTTTTTAAAAAGTACAGGGGGTAAATTGCTATGATTTTTTCATAGGGGTAATGTGGTCATTTTCAATATCACAAGGAGATAAATTGATATTTACTCTAATAAGATCTGCTAGAAAGTGTTAAATTATTCAAACTATATAATGTTTGACTCAACTAAAACTCGTTTCAGTTATTTCTTAGTAAAATGCATAAAAACCCCTCCATAATGTTTGGATTTGTTTTCTGAATGTTTTGTTGTATTTTGTGGAGATAGAGAGAGAAAAACAAAGATAAATAAGTGTGTGTTAGAAATAGTATGTATGTTTGGATTTATTTTTGGCGATAATTTAAAATAAGTATTGTATGTTTAATGTTGTGTTTTGGGAGACAAAAATTACTATTCATTATCAAATCATTGTCAAATCATATTCTTTTTATATATATTTATGTATATATATATGTATTTATGCTAAAACAGTTTAAAACACCTAGATAAGGTGTTTTTGAATGATAACAAACATTGGGTATGTCTTGACTCGTTCGGGAGATAACTTAAAAATAAAAACAAACATAATGGTCGTATTTTTTGCGACGTTGCAGAAGACCCCCTATGTTGGAGAAATTATTTAAACACTATCTGGTGATTTCTAATATGTTGCGTATGTGCTTGTGCCACTAGTAAACTATAACACCATTAACTTTGTTTTAGTAGTTTGATTGTTATGCCCTTATCTTTTTTATTTAATTTTTTTAGATTTATGTGATTGAGATTTGTGTTGGACGAATGGCAATTGTTGGATTTGATCAAGATTGACAATTGTTGGATCTTAAATTTTAACAATTCAAGGGTTCAGATTTTGAATTTTTTAAATTTACATATTATGCTTAAATATATATATATTGTATTTATAATATAATTTGGAATAAATAAATAATGAATATTGATGAGAGCGAAAAAAAAAAAAGGGTGCTCAGATCCATTTAGAGTGGAAAATAGTGAAACAAGTGCTAAGAATTGAGTGAAAATGAATGAAACGAAAGTGTTATTCTTTATTTTTGTGTACAAGGGAGAGACTAATAATAAAGTAAAACTCTAAATACAAAATTAAAGTGCTCCCTTTCAGTTAAAGTTACACCATGAAGGTGAAAGTTGTAGTATGAAAGTAAAAGGCCATATAGTATTAAGCTCAAGTCTGTAATATGAAGGTACAAACTCAAAAACATATCTTCTCCCATTATGGAAGCTCTCTATTTATAGGCAACCATCAATGGGTTGAAAATGACCGAATCCCCTACGGATTTGGTGAAGCATGATCTCAAAGTGGTTGGATAAGGCCGAATCCCCACGGATTCATGAGAGGGTCCTCCATTGTAGGAGGATCCCTCGAATTTGGTAGAGGGTTATCTTCTGACGGTTGGAGACCTGCAATTCTTATGGGGCGGTTCAAGTTTGCCGCGGATGAAGGTATTTTCTACAGATAAGTATGCCTTCTTGAATTTCCAATGAGGTGGTTGAGGAGACGCATTTTCTCAGCTGGAGTCCAAGATTTTAGGGTATATAGGTTACTTCTGGCTGGAGGCACCACGTGTCCCCAAGGGGGCTACTGGTCCTTATTAGATTCTGCAAGGTGTGCTTTCAAAAATCCTATATGAATGCTACTTAGACCACTCATGGGCGCCACTTGATATGGGCTTTGATTATTGGGAAATTTCAAGTTCCTAAACTTTCATGTCGACTTGTGAGGCCTTTTTGGATTTGGTCCCTCTTTGATTTGGGTTGGTTGGACTTCTTTCAGCTAATTCATTTCCTGAGGGCAGTTCCCGCTAGATTTCCTAGGAGCTCTAGTCGGATTGAGCTTACTGTAGGCACCTTGAGCCCTTACCCGAGCTGGGCCATCAAGGGCACTTTGGTTTAGGCTCTTGCTACTTCTGACCACTTGGACTTCTTTGAGCTAGCCTATCTTTATCAGTATTATTCAACCCCCCAACTCTAATAAGTGAAGACTTCGACACTTATTAGAGTAAGCGTCTAATAGGAAAGAGACTGACCCGAAGAGGGAGCAATTTATATATGTATATATATATATGATTATGTATATGTATTTTTGTTTTCTTCTAAGGAAATGTTAGTAGCATAAGCATGTCAAGAGAAAAAAAGAGTTTACTTTGTGCCTGTATGGAGCATGACTTTTCTAAAGGTGCTTGCTCAGAGCAGGGTTTATTATGTTTCTCCACGGAGGAGACTCGTGCGCCCCCATGGAAGAGAGCTTAACGAGTGTCTTATACCTACTCGAGTGTAGGACTTTTTTTTTTCCTTTTTTTATAAATATCCAACTCTATAGAAAAATATAGAAAATAAAGAATTAGTTAAATGTGTCCTTTTTTATATTCATCCTTCATTAGAGTCTATACTAAAGTACATAAATCTAAAATGATCTTACTTTTTAAAAAATAAAAATACAATAAAAAGCAAGAATAAAGACTTATTATTAATAAGTTATAAGAAAGACAACTAAAAAAAAAGAAAAGAAAAGAAATAAAGAAAGATGGACCATAAAAAATAATTTAAGATAATTTCAAAATCTCAATATCATTTGAGCAATTTGAATTAAAAAAAAAAGTACATTCTCATGAAATAAAAAAAATAAGATGAGTAGAAATAGAAATAACATATCTAAATTTAATTAAATCATAAATATAACAACATTATCAGTGATCATAAAAGAACATAATGACTTCCGTTGGTTTTAAATAAAATTTTATTGAATAAGGACTTTATGAAAAAGAGTTAGAATTACACAAACGAAAATACATATATTTTATAAAAGTAAAGAAAGCATATGAGCATGGACTAATTAAATTAAATTTAGAAAATCCTATAAATAAATTATATAAATAAACAAACCCTGAGGAATATGTACTCCCAACAAACTTCTCTGACTTCTCTCACACGCACTCTACACACACATGCAAACCCTAGAATTTATTTAAACAAAATTATATTAAATTCATATTAAAAAATTTTAAACCCAATCCAACGCAAAACTAAGTGGGTTAGGTTGGAACCATGGGTTTCCACCCATATTGCCACCCTTATTAGGAAGGCTTACAACTCGGTGGAATGGGACTTCTTGTTTGCAACTCTAAGGTGTTCCACTTTCCTTCTAAATTTATTGATTGGGTGCAGGAGTGTGTGACCACAACAAGCTCTTCCATTAGCTTTGCCTCCTTTAGAAGAATAAAATAGTTAGTACAATATTTATAAAATAATGATAAAATTTAAAAAACAACATAATGTACTTACCATTTTACTCTTGTGCATGCTGACAGAGGAGGATCCCCTGCGGTACACACTAGTGGACATTGTGGGGCTTGCCGCCCGGTTCGCTTTATTTTTAGCGAACTTCTCCTGGAAATCCGTGCGGACCCAGTAGGCCTGGAGCTAGAGCCATACGTCGTTGGCCAACCAAAATAGCTTGACCAGCTCTCTTCAAGCGACGACGAACTTTTTTTGGATGTATTTGCCGGCCCACATGTGAAATACCTGAAATATAGACTTATCGTTACAATTCCACCAGTAAGCCATCTACAAAATATCAAATTCAAAAAGCATAAGTGAAATTCATATAACAATTTAGGTTATAAAATAATAAATTATTTTGAATGACATTACCTTCATGCTCTCAAACCAGAACTGTTGGTGCTCTGGCGGCACCTGCCTCAAACATCTCCAAGAGTGGGAAAAGTGTCCTTGCACCGCATTGATGCGATCGTGGAATTTTCTGTCAGACCTAAAAGGATATTTTAATTAGTAATTTTTAAAATAAAATAATACTAAATATTAATCATAAATGCCTAATATTAATCATAAACAAAATTACCTGGCTAGTGGTGCTAGTGGTGCAAGAGCTGCCGACGGACGGACAGGATCAACCACTGGTGTGGCAGACGTTTGTCCGGCCTCCGGGAGCTGCTATAGTAGATGGTCCAACATCATCTGACGTCTGCGCGGTGGCTGAATGGGCGACCGTGTCAAAGTGGTGGGGGTGGTAGAAAGATGGCTTCCCCAAAGTGGGAAGTATCAATGGCAGCAGTGGGATTAACGGGCCACGCCGCAACCACATCCATGACTACGTGGTAAAGGAGGCGGTACCACTAGACATAATTTATACACAAAATATTAAGTATTAGTTTTTGTAATTGTTGAAAAAATTAGCCTAATTCCATAATTTTTAATTTATATATATATATAATAATTTTTAAGCATGGAAATTATTATCATGAATTTTTTATTATTGTACTCATTAGTTATTTAAAATTATATAGTTCCTTTTTGCACATATGCAAACGGGCCAAGTATTGCGCCTAAAAAAATAGCCGTTAATTTACATTTTGTAACGATTTTAGAACCACATATATGAAAGCTTTTTTATCCACTGAATTATAGCCGTTGTTCTGTCTTTGGAACGAGCTTAGTAATACAACATTAATAATATCACAACCACTGTTCCAAATTGCAACTCATTTAGTCTCGGTCATTGTAACACATCAGGTTTTACATAGAACTCATATTTAGGAACGGTTGTTGTAATACTACGCTAGCTGCATACTTAAAACCGTTCCAAATCATACCTCATTTTGGATATATTTACTAACTGTCATTTTTTTACATCAATTGTCTCACATATAGGAACGGTCAACTCAACCATCCGTAATTTTAATAATTGGTTCGAAATAAAGTTCTAATTATTTTCCGTTACAAGTTTGGACCGGTTTTAGGAGCAAAAATTATAACTGTTAATTTGAAACATCATTAGTAACGATTTTGCCGTGCCAAAATAATAACACATAGAAAATGAGGATCATGATGCCGTCGACCACTTTCCGTTCCTCATGAGTGCCGATACCCATTTCAATATGGCACGCGCTTTGGAACGATAGTCGGGCCCATGTCAAATTCCTCTTTTTTTTAGTGAATCCTAGAGATAAGATTTTGAATAAATAAAAAAATATTTAATATATTTAAGTAGATGATGTTTCTAACAAATGAGATTTTTTTATTAATTAAAAAATTTAAAACTACCAAAAATTAGAATTCGGTCAAAATTGGTTTAATTTTGATCTACTATCATTCTGCTATATATATAGATAGATATAGCTAGATAGGGATACTTACATTCTCCTTCCTTGAGGTTTGGTACAATTATACTTAAATTCTTATAGTTTGAAAACTTACATCTAGTATTCTTGATATTTATTTTCTTCTACCAAATAGACCCATCTGGTATACAAAATTCACTGAATTTATTGATATATATTAATAGAAAAGTTAAATAAAAATTGATATTTACGCACAATTGACTTATTACTAACTTATTGTTGGTTAAATAAATTTTTTCTATCTAAATTATACTTATAACAATGAAAATAAAACCTCATCACATGCATTAATATATAAATATGTATAAAGATAATTTGATCATGAAAAGATATATTTGACATGCAATACATCAATAATAAGTCAATCACGTTTAAATATGACAAATTTTTATCATTTTTTTTATAGTATCAACAAATTCAATGAACCTAAAGACTAAACTAAATTTTCCAAACCCCAAAAATTTTATGTGTAATACTTGTTACACCAAATTTCAAGAGTGGGAATGTTAATTATCCCTATAAAATGAGTATAATATAATGATATATATATATATATATATATATGGCTGCAGTCATCGCCACCTTCCCATCCGGGCACCGGCAACGATCGCCATATCCGGGCGATGTTCGCCTCCCAAATTTGATGGTGACGGCGGGCGCAGATCTTTTCCCGTCGGCCTAGCAGAGATTGCCCCGAAGGTGGTCGGTGGTGGCCGGTGGGAAAGGCGTAGGGTTGAGGGAAGAACAAGAAAGGAAAAAGCGAAATAGGAAAAATATGAAAAATGTAAAGAATAATATTTAATTGATTTTTTCCGATAAAAACGTTTCGTTTCCATATGAAATCAAAACTCGACAATAAATTTTTTTAATAGAAACGATAATTATCACTTTTATATTCAGTATAAATAAATAATTCAATAATATTTCAATAACTACTATGTGTTAAATAACAAATTATTACAAATTCACATAATATTATATAAATACTTGTAAATTGATTAATTTATACTTAAAAATATCATAAATGTATAAAGTTTAATCTCCCTTAACATGTTTGATGAAATCTCATACATGTATAAAGTTAAACTGCAACAGCTTCCCTAAAGTTTGATATAATTATAAATTTTTTTTCATTATTTGAAAATTTAATACCCTCAACGTGTTTGATAAAATTATGTACTCCTTGAATTGAAATTATAAAATTGTCACTTTCATTTACTGTATTTTTTAAAAAAAAAAAAAAATCAAACGACATGGATGAAAAATTATAAAAAAGTTATTCACTTGGTCCATGCAAGAATAATAGAATTTTAAAATTTAATAAAATTATAATTCTTAGTCAATAAGAGCAATTTGATCAATTCATGATATAAAAATATATAAAAACCTAATGGAGACTAATGGATTAATCTACTTGTTAGACGATTATTAAAATCACGGAGTATTGGTAATTTTTTAGACAGCAAAAGGATATGTGTAATTATGTCAAATCTCAGGAGGGCTCATTGTAATTAATAAATTGCATACTATAAAAATAAGGGCAAACTACAACGAGCTTCCATCAGATTTTCCATAAATGCAAATGCCCCCTCGTTTTTTTTTTTTTGAAAAGTTATGAATACCGCCTATAATGTATTGTTACAAAAGAGGATTTATTAAAATATTTATAATTTTAAAAAAAATGTTTATAATTTTTCAAGAAAAATATTTATAATTAAAATAAATTTCATAAAAACTGGATATAATTTACCTTAAAAATAGGTAAAAATAAGTGTTCTCTAGAGAAACTGAAACATATCAATAATGGCAATCAAATGTAGGAACCTCAGTTTTCTAACCTATCTATTCCAACTCCTAATGGATGTGACTTTCGTGACTAAGTTCACTTGGACCCATTAAAACCAAAATCCGGACAAATTAGTCACAAATATGAACACAAGAATCAAAAACTTGTCGCCCCAACTAATCCAAACACACGTATCTATATTAATCTACACTAATATAAATAAAAAATAAAAAAGATCATTTTCACTGATAAACGATGGTTTGTAATAACAGCAGTACCAAGTTTTTTTTTGTGTCGATCTTTTTTCTTTATTTCTTTCTCTTATTTTTTTTTATAAAATATAATGTATTGGTTTATATATTTTATTCTTATTTATAATGCATTTTAAAGCGTAAAAATTTATTTATTATACAAACCAATGACGATATGCCATGACTACCAATATATAATCTATACTATTATAAAGAAAAGAGCTGCTATAGACACAAAGTGCGATTTTGACATCACGACGTGAATTTTTTGTGATCCCAAAAATACCGACACCTAATAAGATAACTAATTTATTCAACTTTCATATTAACTAGATTGCCTAATTAATATATTTTATATATTAAATTCTTATTTATAACACATGTAAAGCGTAAAAAATTATTTATTAAATGTACGTTGGGACGGCATGCCACGATTGCTAATATATTAAAAAAAAAAATAAACACTTCTCGCTCACAACTAACGGTTTGCGACACAACACCAAATTTTTTTTTTCCAAATGGCCACGTTATTTTTTAACCATCCATATACATACTATCATATTTATTATTCATTCTCACTCATTCATTACTTGCAACATTTTTTTTTTCACCCATTTTTATCACTAACTCCGTTTTTAATTATATATTAACTTTTATTTTTAAAATTTATATGCACACAAATAATGCATGTCACAGTGACTAAGAATATATTTAAAGAAACTTTCGAGGTGATGGGCTGCTACATCTTGAGTGGTTGTATATGCATACAGGTTTCATATGCCACATTTTTCTCTTGTTTTATGTGTTTTTTGATTTTTACTTTTTGTTGGGTCTTTTGATTAGTCTTTGTTTCATTGTCTTGACGTGAAGAATAATTGAGTGCTTATCTTCAAGTAATGAAATGAATATGCCATATGGCACATATGGAAGCACTTCAATTTGCTAACGTTTATTGACTCGATTGATAAAAACGAATTATTTCTGTACCAAAAAATTGTGTGGCTGAATTTGGAAAAAGTATTATTTTAGTACGCTAGGTATGCCTAATTGTAATTTTAATCGGATAACTATGTCTATTTTTATTTAGGTCCAATAACTTACGAAATTGCTTACTTTTAGTCCTCTGCCAGATTTTTGGACAATTTTACCTATATAAGTGCATATGGACTATAATTGCCTTTCAAAAGTTGCATAGGGGTAAAATTGTCCGAAAATCTGCCAGAGGACTAAAGGTAAGCAATTTCATAAGTTACTGTACCTAAACAAAAATGGACATAGTTATCGAACTAAAATAATACTTTTCCCAGTCAAATCTCTCATGAGACAAAAATTATGTTACGGGGTATTTGTAAGTGATCTTAGGAATTTTGGGTTTATCTTGACATGTGATGATCGCTGATTTGAAATTTAATAAATTTTTACAAATAAAGTTATATTTTTTATCTTATAATTATAGGTCGTTAGCGCTCTTGGTTCTATAATTTAATTACTCTATCTGTGTATTTAATTCTTTTATTAAGTTGAATATCTCACGTTTGGTCTTTTTTTAGCCAATTTAGTCTTTTGTTGCTAATTCTGGTCCACTGCACATGGGAATAGATCTCAGTTTTTACCTTGTAATTATAAATCATTAGAACCAAAATTATTAACACATGATTAAATTTATCGAAAAATGACCAAATATGAGATATTTATGATTAAATTTGTCTGCAGAAAAACTAAATGTGTAAATTAAATAAGTTATAGTATAAAAAAAAAATAGTTACTGACCAAAAATATATACCGAAAAAGAGGGGGGAAAGAAAAGATGTCAAATTTTGTATTGTGAGGAATCCCATTTGGAAAATATGTTGAAAGAAGAACATTTTGAAAGTTTAAGCAATCTATTTTAATGTCTTTACAGCTAATAACATATACTCTAGAAAGAATAATAACTCTTTGAAGTACTTAAGATTCTTAGCCTTTCCCTTTCATGTTATCATCATCCATTATTTGTTCCTTTGCCCCTTCTTTTCTTTCTTTATTCTAATTTCCCCCATCTTCTCTTTTTTTATTTATTTGAAGGGTTTTTATGTCATTTGCTCCTTTTAAACTTTGGCTAATTTTTAAATTTTCCTTGGCATTGAAGGTTCCATCTTTTATCACCATATAAATTTAAAAACTTCGCCTTTTTACGGATGTATTTTTAAAATAAAATTATGGATTTCGATCAAAATGAACAATATTTTATTAATATAAAAGTTTTATTGGGACGGAGATGTGCGCCTTACGTGTAAAAAAAAAAAAGGAAAATGGAGTGATTTAATTTATAATAAGTGAAAAGAGTAAAATGATGTAATTTCAAAGAATATGTAGGATAGATAATTTTTTTAAATACGAGTGATTTCAGAGGAAAAACAAAGAAAATGTTAAATTCCGTGAAAGGGGAGAAAAAGAAATAAGAATGGAAAAAAGTATATTGATATTATTTCTTTAAATATTGGGTATTGGGGTAATTTAATTAATTCACTTAAAGTTATATCAACTTAGTTATTTAAGGCGTTGATGCATTATATACCGTATACAATAAAACCTTTATAAATTAATAAACTCTCTAAAATAATAAAATTTTTCAATCCCGACTTGGGCCTTTGTAAAAAATCATCAAATTCGATAAGATAATAAGATAATAATTTTTCAGAAAATTTCTTTATAAAAATTAGGTCCCATTAAAACTCTAAATTAATAATTCATAAATATTACAATTATAAATATTATGGTAATTTACTAAAATATGAAGTTTGTAATGCTTTACGCATTTGATCATTCATGGATAATTTTGTGATGCCTTTTAGAAGAAAAGACATGGTTAGGTATCATGAATTATTTTATTTTCATATTGAGATTTATATAGTATACGTTTCATCATCATGCATGAATATATTTAATTGGCTATAATAGTTATTTAAGTGCAATGAATTAATATAAACATGTATATTTAAGTAATTCAAATGAATTGATACATATGTCTATGAATATAATAGTTAATTGTATACAACATGAATATATTTAATTAGTTACAAAGAATTGATTGATGCATGAATATAATCAATGAAACATATATGAATTCATTTATTTTCAATACATATGTACTAAATTTGTTAAATTTAAAAAGTCTCTATTTTAATTAATAAAATATTAATTTATTGACAAA
The DNA here is from genome assembly GCF_026168435.1 of Sesamum indicum. NCBI lineage: Eukaryota > Viridiplantae > Streptophyta > Magnoliopsida > Lamiales > Pedaliaceae > Sesamum > Sesamum indicum. The sequence goes on along the minus strand of NC_142660.1, from coordinate 2,225,736 downwards.
TTAATATCTCTCTAAATTAATAAAAATTCATGGTTCCAAAATTATTAATTTATAAAAGTTTTACTGTAGTTTATTTAGGCTACTTAATTATAATACACATACACTTTAAAAGAATCACCAAGTGCAGTGTTGGTCACGACATTTGCGTGTCCGACACATTTGGGTATTTCTTATAAGGGATAAATGTAATTTTAATATCATACTATAGGTCACTTTGTGATTTAGGTAACATACTTCTTAAAATAAACAAATTTGATACCATAATTTATGAAAGTTGCAATTTTAGTACCTTAGTTTTTGATTTTTTGACACTTTTGATACCATGTCCTATCTTTTGAAAATATCACTTTAGCTCCCAAAAGTTTGGTTTTTCGAAGATCTAGTCCTGTCGCTTGAAAAATAGTATTAGAGCCTAGATTTATTGAAAAAATGTGTGATAATATTACAGTTAGATATTTATCCACTATGGAGGAGACTTTTAAGAGAATGGAACAGAATGAGAGTTCGAGTTACAATAGGGAATACTTTCAAACTCTGAAAGATCGAAGATGGAGTTTCTTTATAGAAATTTTAAGAGAGGAAGAAAATTACCTCCAAATACCGAATGATGGTTCGAGTGAATATCAGGAGTATTTCCAGATCTTGGAAAGACAAAGAAAGAATTTCGTTTTAGAAATTTTAGAAAAGGCTACAATGACAACCAAGTGGGATCCGGAACCTCTTACCGAGGAGGAACAAGAAGAATGGAGAATTCACCACCGAAAGATGCTACAAGGGAATATGGTTAAAGGTCTATAAGCAACCAAAATTCATGGTAGAAAGCTAGTAGGGAGAACCAGACTGGGTAAATTTCTTTTCCAATATAGCTTTTAAAGTTATGATTAAAGGAACTGATTGAAAAGAACTCGAACCGGATAACTTGAAGATCTAAAAAGATCTAAGAGAAATTCAAAAGACAGTTCAAGACTATAGACATATGTTAATACTTATACTTATGAAAATAAAAAACTTAAGCCAAAAGGTGGACGAGATCCTTAAGATCCTCCAAATCTACACAAGGGTCTTATAGATCTGAAGAAAGAAGTTGCAGATCTAAAGAGAAACCAAAGGGAAAACCTCGAAACATCTAAATCTAGACAAGAGCAAATCAGGGACGTCCTTGGAACAGTACCGCTTCACACCAGAAAGGGAATGCCATGAAGATTCCAAAGCCAAAGATCAGAGAATATCTGATTCTTTCATCCAACAGATCCACAAAATAATGGAGGTTACAAGAGCAGATCTACAAGATTTGGTTGAATCCTTTTCCCAACTTGGGAATATGGACTTAGTCAATATTCAAACCAATAAAATCACTCCAGCACTACCACCGTCGGAGGAAAGTACGGGTTTCAATTATCCTCCACAGGACCATCCAATGAGAGAAAGTACGGATTTCCACATCAATGTCACTCCAACGTTCGTGCGACCCAGACTTAAAGAGAATCCAGGAAGAAATCCAAATAGGGTACCAGAAAACATACCTTGGGCAAGGACCATGCTCCAGCCCTTGCATTCATACGGTGTCATACTTAACCTAGATATTATCGATTTTTGAAATACCGAAAAGATGATAGATAAATGGGTTGCAGCCTTAAAGATAGGAAAACTACCCTAGAACTCGACAAAGAAAACTTCATAAAATTAGTGGAGTTAAGTTTGGAGGGTTCTGTGAAGATCGGATGGGATAATACCCCAAAAGATACCAAGGCAAACATCCTTGCAGAAAATTCAAAAAGCACAATAGCAAATCGACTAGGAAGGTTTATCAAAATACACTTCATCGGAGATGGATACTTCAAAAAAGTAGAGCAGAAAAAGCTAGAGAATATGCTCAAGCTCTCTTTAGCCTTGAGTTAAGGAATATTTGTGCAGTAGATGAATATAATTATTGGTTTTGCAAGTATTTTTTTTCAAAATGGAGTAGCAACAAAAGTAGCAACTCTAATGTTCTTTGCAAAAATCTGCAATCCATGAAGGGAAATGTTGATCGAATCATACAAACTACCCAAAGGGCAGTTGGATTCAATTGCAAAGAGGATGCATTTCCTTAAAACAAACTGAAGGATTGGTGTTATCAAACATCCATTTAGAAAAAACATGAAGAGGTTGAGAGGTAAGATCAAACGAACCCCACTCTATTGTGATAATAATGATTTTCTTATAAGTATAGGAGAATTCAGTGAGCTAAGGAATATGAGAAAGCATAATAGTGACTCCTACCCTAGATGTTCTAGAAGAAACTCTTTTAAGCAAAGATCATTGTGGTCCAAATCAAAAGCCAGACCCTATAAATTTGGATAGAAAATCGGACCAACAAGGGCTTCATTCCAAGGATCCAGATGAACAGATGCAAGATTCATGGGGAGAATCCCTACTAGAAGAACTTTCAGACGAGCCCATACTCGAGCTAATGAAAGTTTCAAGGACTGTAACTTCTTGACCTGCGGAACAAAAGGTCATATATTTCCAAACTACCAGCAGAAACATGGTGAATTACGAAAATTTTAAGCCACAGATGACATCCTAGATGCAGTTTACTATGGTGATTTGGTACCCATTTACCAATTTGAGGACCTTCAGATGAAAGCATCTATGATGAGAAAATAGAAACTGATTCAGATGGATCTGCAACCGAGTCAAAATAATTACAACGAGGGAGATAGGCTTCAAACCTCTAAAAGCCTGTTAGCATTCTTTTCAAGGATGACGTTGCCAAACAAACCATGGAAAGATCATGCGTCAAGACTCCAACCTCAGCCCATATGATGAATTTAGGATTGAATGAATTGGTGGAGTCTTCAACCAGAGAGGACTGAACCAGAGAAAATATTACATTATTTATAAAGTAAGTTCAGTGAGTTTGCTATTCCCACGGAACTTATTGATAATGTGATGGAAATGCAGCTTATTCCTAACGAGGAAATTCTTAAAGAATTAAGTAAGCTTAGAGAAGAGGAAGCTGTTACTATGAAATGGATCCACATAAAAACTATTGAAAAGTAATAAAAGCAACTTTCAAGGAACGAATTGATTCAGAAATATATTTATCAGTAATGGATAGATTCATCAATAACTTAAGAGATGGTCGTCTTCGAACCATGATAAGTAATTTGTATGTAGGAAAAAAAAATTAATGTTTGGCATTCATCGTAGAATTGCATACAACCTAGTAGATCAAAATTTTAGCAGAATCTTGACCCTTCATCAGGATTTTAAAAGAAAAAATCTTACGACAGAAGGTAATAAACTATATTTTATAACTTATAGAATTACTTATGCCTTTTCCAACACACATAATTCTGATTTATTTTTCAGGAAATAGTATATTGAGATTCCTAAAACTTTTAAAAAATTTGCCAAGGTGATGAAACCGGACCCGATTAGGATACTTAGAATAGATGGTATCAACATCGTAATCAAGGATCACCGTTTTAGATCGAACACTTAACACCAGAATTGAGAATAGTAGTAGGATGTCCTTTGGAAGATAAAATTACAGGCTACAAAGAAAAAGAGAAGTAGTTGATAAAAACATTTACTTCTCGAGAAATTAGGGTAGATAACGTAAAACTTAGATGCCTTGAAGGATGAAAAGAAATACAAGCTATATTTGACAACACTAAGAAAGAAAATTATTTTCCTTGTGATGGCTTATATAATTTGCAGCAACCTATTAGTAGTAAATATGAAGGCATGTTAGAAATAGCACTTCGTGAGATCATGATTGCAGGTGTTGCAGGAAGAGAGAAGGGGAGTATCACTTTGGGGTTAAATTTCCTCGAAGATCATGAACCATGGGAAAGAAAAGGTAATGGAATAGAATTCAGTCTGGATGGTGTTACTATAAACATTGAATGATTAGCCCCTTTTCTATGTACATATCTGTTGATATGTTATATGATCAATATAAAACAGAATATTTTGCAACTTATATTGATTCAGGATCAGGAATTTGCACAGTAAAATCTGGAATTTTTCCTAATGAAGCTATGAAAATCCTACCTGTTATTGCAGGGAGGGATTTTTCGCATAAAATCCTAATACTAATAAGGGTATACGAGAGGCAAAAATCATGATTGGATGAGCATCTGGAACACCTTGGTACAGGGTGAAAGCACCTCCTATCTACTTTGATGATATATGTGTTGATATTTTGTTGGGAAACAATTTTATTTAAACCTTTGCAAAATAGGTGTAGGATAACAATAGAAATATGTTGATTTTTACTACTAACTATGGTAGTGAAATATAGGTTTTCCAAAGCGAAAAGACATTTAATAGGATAATTCCCATAAATTTTCACAGCAAACGTGGTGATGATGCCAAAATAATTTATTCATAGATGCAGGATAAGAGAAAATTTGGTAAAGCTTTTTATCTTTCAGGCAACAGGGACTCGACGATAGCAATAGCTTCTATGAGCAATCTGAAGAAGAAACCTAGAACCTCAAGGAAGCATTGTAGGAGATAAAGTCGCTAGATATTAGTGAAGAAAGCAAGCTCTCTCTTGAGAACATCAAGAGACTTATCCAGAGAAATTTCAACGAGAACTATCAAGCATGGTGAGAGAGGAATAAGATTGAAGCAACTTTGAAGGTCGAAGACGAATGGAGATATGAGTATGGTCGATACAAGCCTATCCAAATGAACATAAAGGATAAGAAAGATATGCATGAGATTATCAAAGACCATATCAATCTTGGACTCATTGAGCGTTGAGTCTCTGCTTACACTAACCCTGGTTATCTGGTAAGGAACCATGGTGAGGTAAAAAAAAAAAAGGTAAACCCAGATTGGTAATTAACTATCAAGGGATTGACAAGATATTAAAATTTGATAGTTATTACATTCCAAGCAAAAAGCACTTAATCACATTAAAGGTACAAAATTGTTTTCTAAATTTGATTGCAAATCTGAATTTTTTCATATTAAGGTGAAGAGTGAATCAAAGAAATTTACTGCACTCTCCACAGCATAGCGACAACATAGGGACAATATGTGGAAAATATAATCAAGTTTGGATGTTAGAAGGGTCCAAACCAGAGGAGGTCCTAGAGTAGTATAATTTTAGGGCACTAGCTTCAATTCATACTATGTCTCCAAGTTTTTCATAAATCTCAAAACTTTTGGAGTGGATTAGTGGGGCAGTTCATTATTCTTGGCAAAATAACCTCCACTTGAAAAGATGAGATGTTTTGGGAATTAAAATTCATATCAGCAGCTCCAGAAACAGCGGAAAATGGTCTCATCCAGCATTCCATTTCATCAAGCTGCAAAGACCAAACATAGTAGCTTTTAATAAAATAAAGGTTGCCTCTATAGAAGCTTCACTGGTATCAGCCATTAGTTAGGATGATACTTCTACTAAGAGAGCTTGGGGTGGTTTATGGGTTTATCTCATTGAGATGAATAAAGTCAAGTATCCATTTAAAATATTTTTACATAAATTGAATGGGTCATTCCTGTTAAACTCCATAATGGAAAAAAAAAACACTGAGTTCGCAGAAAACATATTCGAGAAAAAGAGAATGCTTATATGGGAGAACAAGTTGCCTGCAACCAAAGCTATAAGGATGAAGACATGCAACATATTGCATGTTGGGTAATGGCAAAACCACATATGCTCTTGCTACAAAAACAAGAAAAACCCCTATTCGGGACTAAAATTCGGGTCACCCAGAAAAAATCCCAATTAAAACAGGACAAGGTAAAAGGAAGGATTCTTATAAAGCAAAGTAAAAGAAGCAGAATGTAAAAATCAAAAGTTAAGACTGTCGGCGAAAGAAAACCAAGGCCAACAGTCAGAAAAGAGAAGAGTCAGCTAGCAATCACATGGTCAACAAGCCATCATGACCACCAACTGGAAAGGACGTAGAGATGATGAGCGCAATAATGTCATCCGAAAAGGACAAGGCGATGACGAACGCAGTAACATCATCAAAAAATAAGTTTGAAGTCCGAGTTTGAGTCCACAAACGCGTATAAATAAGGAAGTAATGAGCAGATGGGAATTCTCAGAAATTTTCTCCTACTCTCCAAAGCATAATAGATTGAGTCTTTCAGATCTTTGTAGTTTTTGAGCTTTTAGTTTTTGGGGGTTTCCCAACAAGTCAAGTCCTCTTTCATATGAGAAGCTAAATAGTTGTCTCCTCCAATGGAAGAAATAATATCTATGTAATATTTCATATATTTTTTCAATAAAAGTTAGGCTTCTGTTCACTTTGTTGTCCAAAATTCTATTAAATCCCTATATTGGAGTGTCTTCTACGCCCTAAGCAGTAAACGAAATAGGATTGTGTTGTTTGTTGCTGAAGGAGGTGTCTACGAACCATCTGCTACGGTAGTGTGGTTGGAGAAAGTCCGTAAAATAGAGGACTTGAAATACCCGAAAGCAAAGCAATGAAAAAATATACGAATTTATGGTGGCTTAATTTTATTTCAAAAGCATGTTCGGCCTAATAGATTGATTAGTAATGGGAATAGTTCTGCTGAAAATATATATATATAGATAGATTGACAATTTTTTTAAAAGTTTAGGAACCAAAATAAAAATGAAGTACCAAAACTGCAAGTCTCTGTAAAGTGTGGTATCAAAATTAACTATTTTGTAAAAAATGGTATCTGACTCAATACCCCTATACTGTGGTACCAAAAATAAAATTTTCTCTTATAACTTCAAAAAAAATTAGGCTAAAAATGAATGTAAAAGAAAAAAGAAAAGAGAAGATTCACTTCTCTCTCATACTCATTTATCATATGAAACGTTTCTTCTTCTTTCCCTCTTGTTTCTCTCTCCATTTTTGGGATACAAGACTATTCTATTTGTGGATGAAATTACTAAGAATTCGAGAAATAATTGTGATGATTTAACTATTAAATATTGATAATTTAATAATTATTTTCTTTTTAAAATAAATTAATCATGTATATTTTTAAAATAATGTATTTGGTTTTTAGTTATTCAAATACATCGTGTGTTTTCAAGTACTTCAATTCCTACATTCTTCATTTTTAAAAATTTTCTATTCCCCCAATAACTATAATTTATGCAATTTTTTATTCTCTTAAGACAAAATATTGACTTGACCATGGAATAGATTTAGAGCGTATTTGGGTGAGCTTATAAATTTTTAAAAATTAAATATTTAAAATCTCATAAAAATATTAAAAAATGTTGGTATTTTTTTTTTTTTTTTTGAAATGAGTTTATAAAATTTAAATATAATATGTTAAAAAGTTTTTAATTTATCTTTAAAATTTTAATAAATTTCTTTATTTTTTATTATATTAATTATAAGCTACATAATTTTATTTTATTCAAACACTTCTAAATATTTATTTATAAATTTATTGGTATACAACGTATTATATGTTACACATATGTGTATATAATAATATTCGAATCAACTGATTTTTTTTAATTCGATTCGAACGATCGGACCAATAACCCAGTAATTTAATCAATTTGATCCCGAATCCAATTTTAAAAACATTGCTCGAAATAAAATAGTTTGTAAAGAATCCAAACATAGTAAAATAATTTAAAAAGTACTAGAAAGGACAGAAAATTTGAAGTAGGGAGTAGTACTAGTTTTTGCAAATTGTACACAAAGACAGACATCATCATATAATGCTGAAATATGGATGTGGGGCCATGAGGGAGGGGATTGATCACATGATAATGATGTTTCTGCACCAGACATCAGTACAAATATAAATGTCTCTTGTGGGTGGGGTCCTCACATCTCAATTATTTTTCTCATCACACCTCTCCATTATTTGTTTCTCTCCACCCTCCTCCACCATTTTATTTTTTTTTTCTTTTTAACAATTTTTTTTTTAATAATTTCTTTACAAATCATGATGTACTTTAAAAATCATAGATCGCTTATAAGAATATTTGATAATTTTTTCCTTAGTGTCCGACAATAGATACTTAGTGTTGATTTACCTTCTTCTATTAGTATTTGTGTACTATTTTGTTTATGGCGGATCCCTTGGCCTATCGAGATGGTTGCTTAGCCTTTCATATTGTATTGTACAGATATACTACCATTTATTTAATGGAATTTACATTTATCGAAAAAAAAAAAAAAATTCCCTCAGTGTAGACTCTCAAAAATTTTAGTTCGGACAAAGTCTAATCAAATCTGAATCAATCGATAATTTCATTATTTACAGCCCACTGTCTTTTCCTAAGCCTCTAGCACTTTTTTTAGGTTTCAAAAATTTTGAACAATTGCACTCTGGGAGTCGCTAACTCACTATTATAAATGGGGACATATTTTCTACCAATCATCACGGTAGAGTTTGAAAAATTCTAGTGCAGATCGGATCCGATCAGTTATGAACCAATCACAAGGTAAATGTAATATACTTGTTGTATAATTAGTGTAGATTTCAAAAAAAATTATTATATGATTGATGAGGTCTGATCAAATTTAATTTGAATATAATTTTTCAATAAAATTCTTTTATCATCGATAAAGAAAATCGAACACAGTATTTTCTGACAAGGGAGCCCACACCATTGTTCTAGATCTATTGTCATGAAAAATGTATTGCAATTTGGTTGATGCCTCAAAAAAGTTGATACCCATCTCTATCAACCAACTGTGTGGAGTTTAACTACAAATTGGTGTGTCTATCTTAGCTATCATCCATCTGACTAAAACCAAAACTCTATCATATTTGAATTGTTCTTGTTTAGGGCAGGTAGTGGAGCCAACCTAATTTTCTACTTTTTCTTTGATATTATAAGATTCATTATATTTAAATTCAAATTTTGATTATATAAATCAATATTTTAAATTTATAAATATATTTAAATAAAATACAAAAATAAAAATTATTATAAAAATAGATACACTCGAACCCGTAATTTTTTGATTGTGATGCATGAACCTTACTAATTGAATTGTACTTTATTATTATGTCGATAGTTGACTGGTTCAATTAAGATACCTGATAGGCACAATTCTTTTATCAATTTAAATATCAATTGAGGGAAAAATGTGTTTTGTCCCCCTCTGATATTGATAATGTACAAAAATCTCATTGAGGGGGAAAAATAATAATTTATTTTGTGATATTTTTTAAATAGTCGGAAAAATGTATGTTTTACACGAGAGGTCTTAATTAAATTTTGAAAATACATAGGTATTTTATGCAATTTATCTAGTTTATATTATGAATTGGACTTCAAATTATATCTCAAAATTCCAATTTATCATTTATTTTAAAAAAAAAAGAATGATCTTTTGTCATGATTAATTATATTAAAATTAAAAAATGCAAATATTGATTATTTATAGCAACTTTTTGGTCGTTGCTTCTCTATTCGAGGCTAAATCTTTAGTTACAGTAAATACGTTGAAGAGTTTCCAACAGTTGAAGGATTCCCCCTGTATTTGGGGGAGGCAGTTAGAGGATTTCCCCCCTCCCTTTCGGGGGAGTTAGTTGGAGACTCATGATTCTCGAAGGGCGGTTGGAGTTTATTGTGGATGAAGGTACTTTTAGGAATAAGGATGCATTTTTGGGAGGTGGCTGAGGAGACACCCTCTCACAGCCATTGTCCAAGCTTTTAGGGTTTATAAGTTATTTCTCTCTGGAACGGCCACGTATCTCGGAGGGAGTTGCTGATCTTTATTCGATTTTGTGAAGTATGACTCCAAAGATCATACATAGATGCCACGTATTTGTGAAATGAGTTTTGACTTTGGCAAGGGGAGGTGGACTTTTAGTCTATAAACTTTCTTGTGGGCCTGCGAGGCCTTTTTTTGATCTAGACCCTCTTAGATTTGAACTGATTGGATTTGTTTTGGTCAATTTATTTTTTAGGGGCATTTGCCGAACTTTTTGGAGGCTCTATTTCAATTGGGCTTCGTGGGGGCATTTTGAACCCTCCCCAAATCGAGTTTTCTAAGGGGCACCATAAATCTTGCATTTCTTTCTTTATCTCAAATTTTTTTTTTAAACTTTCAGTTCAATTTATTTTTATGAACATACATCTGATGACCCTCGATTCTATCAATTTTACAGTTCGATGAATACTAATAATAAATACCTCGAACAAACCAAATAAATAACATATATATATATATATATTCGTTTTAAAAATAATTAAATAAATATTTGACGATCATCATCAGCATCATCATCAATCAATATAAAGAATCGTAGGCAGCATGGCAGACAAGCCATTATTTCGTGATCAGGTACTATAGTGAAAGGACCACGACACTTTCCGTGGGGCCCACCGTACTGTATTCTGTAGTCTTTTGTCCGAGGCCCACTTGCCTTCTTCTTGCAACAAAGGCGCTCCCTCTTCTTGCAACCTATCAACTTGTGTAACAAAATCTACACGGTATCTTTTGAAAGCCACCAACCAAAATCCTACATAATTTAAATTAGCCAAAAAAAAAAAAAAAAAAGAGAGAGCACGTAAATATTAGGGTATATTATACTGAGAGCTTATAAAATTTATAATAATTATAATTATTTTTTATTATTTAAAAAATTATAAATAATTATAATCGTCTAATAAATATCTACTCGTGACAGTTCATTGTAGGAGTTTATTTTGTTATACAATCGTTAATTTTATAGGGTCTTTGTAATTTTCAAATGCTGATGATGTATTTTTAATTATCAGAATTTTTAAAAAAGCCCATCGTAATTTACTTTAAATATTATATTTTCAAATTAAATACGAGTCATCATAAAAAATATTAAAAAATTTATAATCCTATGTGCTTAATAAAATTGTACTTTATGAATATTTTCAGTAATATTTTGTGCTTTCCTCTAAAGAATTTGGAATTTTGAAAGAAAATTCAATTTTTTTCGACGAATTCATTCACAAAAGTGATAAATAAAATAAATAAATTTTAATAATAAAAAGTAAAATAGCAAATAAAAAATATAGGTAAGACACCAAAAAACCACATTCCCATAATAATAGAATGAGCATATGTGACATATTAGATGTGGGCACAATTAATTTTAATTTTTAAAAAAATAATTATTATTAATTAGATTAATAAAGTATAAAAATTGAGAAAATATATTTAAAAAAAAAGATGTGAAAATTGAGAAAGAGAAAATAATAAAATATTAAAAAATAAAATTTGAAAAAATCAGTAAATTAAAATACCAATAAGGTGCTATTCACACTAGTATATATGACACACTCAAACGTATATGATAAATCATTTAAAATTTAAAAAAACTAATTATTATTATTTTAAAAATATATTATATATAAATAAAATTTTAAAATTATAAAAAAAATTACGTGAAAATATTAGAAAAGAATGAGAGAAGTAAAAAAGGTACGTGGAAGTCGAGAAGAGAGAGGAAAAAAATTAATAAAATATTAAAAACTAAAAAGATTGACGGATTATAAAATTGAAAACACCAATAGAGTACTCTTTAATTATATAAAGGTATAGAAAAAATTCTTGCCAAAATTAGGATTAGTCGAACCAAACCAATCACAGAGCAAGCAAACCATACTTGATATGTGATATGTCACTTTTTTTAAATTGTACACCAATCACACGATAAATATATCGCATTTGTCATATAATTGATTCAGATTTAACCATCTTGAATTCGGACTAAAATTTGCCAAGGTAGAGATATAGATAACAACCTAAAAATACGCTTACACTAATTTTTTTTTTATTTTTTTTGGTGCTTTATTTTCGTCCCTTTCCTTCTCTTCCTTTTCTTTTTTAGCCCCTTTTTTTTTTTGCCTACTTGCTTTTTCCCTTCTTTTCTTTATTCTTCGGACTGCCATTCGACTGTGAAGGATCTTTTATTTTTACTTTACTATTATACATTGCTGTCATACTCATGTTATTATACATTGATACAATTTATATTTTTTAATTTTAAAAAATTATGTGTCAAGTGTGTAATACCAAAATATAATAAGAAATATTTACTACTATTTGATTCGAATAGGAAATCGAGATCGTCCGAAAGGTAGTATGCATATGGATGTTTGGGAACCTGAGATAGAAGAGCAGATCGTTAGTCTCTCTGGGTTGTCCCCAGTAAATCCAGCAAAAGCTCTCTGATGCTGGAATCAGTTGTAGTAAAATTGAAAAGAAAATAAAAAATGTTCGGGTGAAGTAATAACGACACAACATGGCCCGACATAGTTGTGGGTGTATGTACAAGGCTAAATGTCCGTGCTTGTATCTGTTAGATGACATGATCTCTGGCTTTAGTGTACAAGATGATCAATGGTCCTTGTTCTGGATCAATATGTTGCATCCGTCCAGGTGCGAACCGATGCAGTTACAAACACACGGATGTTTGTCCTGGTATTTTTCCTTTAGGTGGAATGTTTTTATTTTTTTTCGCTATTATAACTAATATATATCCCCGTTTATTTACAGGTAAGTCCTTCGTTCCTATCTTTTCACCAAATATATTAATTTTAAGATTTTCATTTCTCGTTATTTATTGAATCACCCCTCATTTTTATATTTGGTTCAAATTTTTGATTTCTTAAATATATTGTTAAACGAAGAGGAAAAAAAAATTCTTATATCCCTCTCACCTATTATATGATTTTAATTAAATAAATTTGTTAAGTCTCAGTATAAAATTCTCCATTTATGTGGAACTGGCGTATTAGGAAAAAGTGATATCTATGGGTTAAAGTGAGATAATGAGAAAATCATGGGGCTATTGGTGAATATTACATTCTTCTTATCTTTGATGTCTTTGCAAAAGAGATCCCTCCATCTTAATCGTACTAGTGTGTGTAAAAGGTAATTCAAATATCATAATAAAGATAAAAAGATGAAAAATAAATATTACTTAAAAAAAATAAAAACTTGTAGAGGAAAAAAAAAAAGAAAAGAATTTGAATCCAAGAGAAAAAAGATAGCGTATAAAAACATCGAAAGGAATATATGAATTGAAGAGGAGAAAAAAAAAAATGATGTAGGCAAGTATCTCACAATTGCAGATGAGAAACTTGAGTAACCTATGAGCCCCAAGATTTTCTTTCCTTAGCAATATGCCTTTATAGAACAAAACTAAAAGGCTCACATGATGTTAGAACAGACTATATTTCGTGCAATAAAGCATCGATCGCGTTGCAAGCTACATCAGGAGAAAATCTTGTCATACGAATTTTTGAGTACCCAAATTTACTCTTAAATTCATTTCTTTCCTTCCAAAAAGAATTTGGTCAGAATAGTGATTTTAGAGTTTTTTTAATAATCCCATAATGTTACAGTTTTATTTTTTTTTCTCCCACCCACCACTCCATGCTTCTCTCTTCGCAAACTGGTCTATAATTGTTTTTATTACAAACTTCTATATTTTTAATAATCTTACAATTACAATGTATTTTTTCTCGATCATCTCACCCCATGTTTCTTTTTTTTTCACAGATTTTTTTTCCTGTATCACAAATATATTTTTTCTCTCCATCTAACGACGCAATTCTTTTTTATATACTCATGGGAATCGCGTGCAACGACAACTAGTGTATATATATATATATAAAGAGAGTTTTGTCAGACCAAAATCATCAATTTATTATTTATTTCATTATTAAATAGTATAAAAAGTTTTAAATATATTATGCAATTTAGCTATGAAAACCACAAAGATGGGGAACAACATAGAGTCCCAAAAGGGGAGTTGAGAATACTTTATAAGGAAAGGAATGAACTACTTTCAATAAACATATTATTATTTAATAATGAAATCAAGAACATGGAATTATTAAAGAAGAATAATATATTTTAATCAAATTAATATTTACTTTGATAATACTTATCTAATCACTCTAATTTCTAATCCACTAATAAAAAAGTCCTTCCCCATATTGTGGTCTAGTTTTCTTTTCTTTTAATCTTTTTAATTTAAAAAATAATAAAACAAAAATAATATTTGTTTATCTGTATTATTTTTAAGGGTATATTAGTACGAATTCTCCTCAAATTTGGCATAATTATAAATACCCATCTGTTATTTAAAAATTGCCAAATAACCTCGTTGATGTTTTATGAAATTATGTCAATACTTTATTTTTTTCTTTTAAAAAATAAAAAAAAAGGTAAAAGAATCAAACTAGATGGATGAAAATTTTGAAAATTATAAAAAAATAAAAAAAAATTATTCACTTCCTCCGTAAAAATAATTAAATTTATAATTTATACTCCGCAAGTGTATTTTTGTCTGTTCACCACAAAAAATAGATAAAAACTAACAGATCAGACTAATTGTTAGACAACCATTAAAATCGAGAGATTGATAGTTTTTCAAACAACAAAAAGGTATTTATAATTATGTAAAATCTCAGCATAACTCTTTATTATTTCCCCTATTTTGAATTGATATACCATTCTATATATAAACATGGTTGGAGAAAAAGAGAGGAGGAATCGAAGCCCATTCCAACCTTTGGTCACGTGAAATGTGGGCACATTGATTGAATGAGTCACCCATAACATGCTTTGATTCCAATTTTCCATTATAAGATAAGGGTAAAAAAGATATTTGATGCACCAAAAAGAAAAAAAAAAAATAACACTAATAATTAAAGCAAAGAAAATAAAGAAGGAAAGGTGATAGTGACACTTTTTCTTTTTCTTTTTTAATATTTTTGCATCCAAGGTAGGCACCTTTGCTTCAAAAAGGCAAATCATCCCATTGGACGAAGCATTCACGTTGTATTTGGATCGGTAAATTTTAAATTTATAATAATATTTTTTTTGGATTTATTTGAAAAATTAAAAATTCAAATAATTTTAGAATTTTCAACTATGATATTGAACTATATTTTATTAGAAATTAATAAATTTCAAATTCTTTCGATATTAAATCATTTAAAATTCTTTATTCAAACGCTTTCATCAAATTTAATTCCGAGGTCAATCCAAATTTAGCGTAATAGTAAAAGAATTGTTTGGGTCTTTTATTTTAAAGTAGTATTAAAGTTTATATTTTGTTTAATATATATATGTTATTTGCGTAAAATTTATTTCATTTATATGTTTAAGAAAAATATGATCATACACATAGATTATAAATATAAAATAAAATATAGGGTAAATTATATTGACGACTCCCGAGATTAAGTCAAATTATACAATACCCCTTATTTTTTTCAAAATTACAACTATACCTCTTGAGGGGTGTTAGTATAATATTTTTCAGAAATGTCTGTATAAATTTTGTATTTAAATAAAATACGCTGCTATTTTATAGTAAAAGATCTAGTTTGAGAAAAGTGCCGTTTAGGGCTATAAGGTATAATTCAAAATTTTCATTCTAAATTATTTATTTTAAATTTTATTGTATATATTTTTATAAAATATTTTATAACTCCTATTCAATTACAGTTTTGTAATTAAAGAACCAAACAAAGGAGAGAAAGGTAATTTTGGTTGGTAGAAATGTTAGGGTGGAGCAATTTGTAACTATATCAAGCTGCTACCGTTTTCATTTCAAAACCTATTGCATATTCGATTTCATTATTCCACGTGTATAATTTTTTTAATTAAATAAATAATATAATTTTTACACACATAATTTATATATATTAAATAAAATAAAAATTGTAATATGTATTGATGTACAAATTAAATTGTTCACACCAATAATTTTACTCTATTTGTCAATCTTGGATTTAACATCTTATCTTAGTGATGAAAAGACAAAAACGCCCTCCACTCCGCTTTTACTTTTTTTAAATTTAACCTTTGGCGAAAGCACTAAAAGTGGAATATATTAATATTATGGGTATGATGAATCACTTTTTCGTTTTTCAAAATTTCTACATATATCTTTCAAATATTCTAATATTAGAATAAAGGGAACATTTGCGAATTCTACAAAAGATGAGGGACCAAAATGAAAAACCCTAAAACCGCCTCCATTTTCTTTTTACTTTGTCCCTCATTCTTTTCTTTTTTTAACCTTTACAGCCAGCCCCTAATATTTTCCTACTTCTCATTTCTAACCCCTGAAGAGGGGCAAAAATTTACTACATGAACAGTTCAGACTGCAGCACAGTATAGTAATTAGCGGCCTCGTCCTCAAGTTCCCACAGCCCCTCATGCTCAGTAAAACCAAACGGAAAATTTCCCACAGAATTTAATATTTCAACATTATTTTCAATTTCATCGCTTCGATTTGGAATTCCGAGTTCATCGTCCGAGGCTTCAAGAAGATGCCTCATGACGGACTTCACACCGTCGTCCTCGGTGGCGGTGGGGTGGAGGGACGGGTCGGGTTCTTCCACCGCCGCCGTGGATGGCAGCGAGTCGAAGTCAAAGGTGGTGGTGGAGTCGCAGCTGGTGGACGAGGAGAGTTCTTGCTGGAGGGTGGTGAATATGGCTGACAAGTCCTGGCTCAGCTCGTGGCCGGGCTCATGGCTCGGCTCTCCGTCGTCTTCTTCTTGTTCAAGAAGATTAAGTATGGTGTTGTAGGGCTTGTGGCGCTTGGAGGTGGCGCCGGAATCGTCAAACTCAGAGCTTGAGTCTTCACGCAGGGGCTCTTCCCTAAGGCGTTTCGGCTGAGTTTCTGCCATTGGGGAAAGCAGAAATCCAGAGAGAGAGAGTATTATGTGTTGAAAAAGATAAAGAGAGATGTTGTTTTAATAGTGTAAGAAAGAGGTGCAGGTGCGGGGATGAGAGAGAGAGAGAGAAGGGATGAGGAGAGAGAAGGGGGGGTGGAAAGGTTTATATAGAGGGAGGGGGAGAAGTGGAGTTCCGGTCAAAATGAGTAAAGGGAGAAAGTGAGAATAATTTAATACTACTATTTTCAATTTTTATTTTCTTGGTTTGGTGTGTGTTTCAGTGTGTGAGAGAGAAAGACATTGATGGAGACAGTCCCTCTGTGTCTGTGTGTGTGTGTGTGTGTGTGAGAGAGAGAGAGAGAGAGATAGAGAGAGAAGCAAAGGTGATGCTTTGACAAAAAAAATAAAGTAAATGGGAAAAGTTAAAGGGTTGGCCTTAGCGTGTGTGCTTACTGCTTAGCTTTATTTTTAATTTGGGACTGCCCTACTTTTTCTCTAAGCAATTCCTAACTACAAACGCCTGCAAACTCTATTTTTAGCTTTCTATCTTATTAATATATATTTTTTTATTAAATATTTTAATATTGTTATATCCATATAATGTCACTACATTTGTGCAGTTTATAAATCTAAAATCCTCTTCTTTTTTTTTTAATAAGACGTTTAAATAAAGCAGATAATATATCGTGTCATAATATGTTGCATGTTATATTATTTGGTATTGTAATAATATTATATGCCCTTTTTCGTGGGCTAATAATTATACAGACAAATCTCTCATACTTATAATCCTCAGGGTTTCATTCTTGTCGAGTGTCTTTTTCGAAAAAGTGTAAGGTAGAAAATTAGAATGAAAAACACCTCACTCTACAAAATTTGATTGCGTCGTCCCAGATCAATATATACAAAATATAAAATTAAATTAAAATAAAATAATTTAATTTAACAATAAATTAAAAAAATTAATATTGGATATTCACTTGATAGGTTAGATGACTGCATCTACCCTCCAAAGTTTGGTTGACCTTTTCTTTTTATACAAATTAAAATTATTTATTATAAGTTGGTAATTAAATGTTGAAGGGCAGTTGAATAATTCACAGGCCACGCGAGCGACTTGAGAAAATATTAATATATGAAAAATTTAGGTAGACTTTGGCATCAAACTTCCATATATTTAGAGATAATTGAAAATGAAAAGTAGCTAATAACTTAACTATACATTATTATTAGTGATTATCAATAATTAATATGATAATTATGAGTAATTGAAATTTGTGATATAATTCTACATAATTAATTAATGAAAGGGACAGTTACACTTCCCTCCCCTGAGATTTAGTATGGTTACATGTAGATCCCCGTAGTTTGAAAAATTACATCTGGCACCTCTGAAATTTGTTTCTGTCTAATAGATAAGTCCCTTCATTAGTCAAAATTCACCAAATTTCCTGACATTAACAACAAAATCAGAAAAAGAATTATGTTAAACGACAGTTGACTTATTATTAATTTATTACAGGTCAAATAAATATTGTAATAACCAAATTACCCTCGTACTTCTTCACGCTTTAACGCATGTGAAAAGGTATATCTTCACCGTTATAAGGGTAGTTTAGTTCGAAAAAAATTATTTAACCTGTAATAAGTCAGTAAAATCAGTCGATCGATTGTAAATATAAATTCTCATTCAGTTTTTTTTTGTTAATATCAACAAATTTAGTGAATTTTAACTAATGAGAAGATAATTTTTCTAAATTATAGGGAGTCTTTGAATAATTATATTAAACTAGGAGGGAGAGGATTGTAATTATTTCTTAAATAAAATGAAGAAAAGTTAGAAATTTAAATAAAGGGGTGGATGTGATGTGAGAGTACCAAGACAGGGAAAAGAACAAAAGACTTAAAGAAAGGAGAGCCTGTCTTAAATACAGCTTTGCACGCAGGTGTCGACTGACTCAGCCAGCAGAGGAGACGAGAGGACTGCAAACCGGACATGGGTTGTACTAAATATTCATTACACATTTTCTAGGAAAATACACACTTGTATTTTCCGATGCGTTTATTTTAAACGATTGATCAATTTATTTACAAAATTATGTTAAAAGTGTTTTTTTTTAAATTATAATTAATCGTTTCAAAAACAACCACATGTATTTAAGGTATTTTGGGTGAATGTTTACATTATATTTGGATTTGTGTTTTAGTTGTTTTGTTCTGTGTTTTGAAAAAAATAGAGATAAGTGAGTGTGTGTTGAAAATAGATGATATGTTTGGATTTGTGTTTTGGAAAAATTTAAAATATTTTAAAATAAATGGTGTAGGTTTGATGTTGGGATTTGGGAGACAAAAATTACTGTTCATTGTCAAATCATATATTTTTATATATAATTTTATATATAAATATGTATATATATAAATATTTTATGTTTAATGTTGTACTTTTGGGAAACAAAAAATATTGTTTATTGTTAAATCATGTATGTTTTATGTTTTATGTTTTATGTTTTATATTATGTATATATATAAATGTATATATACATTATATATAGAAAGTTGAAAAACAGAAAAACACGCAGATAAGGTGTAAAAACACAAAAACAAACATTGAGTGTGTTTTATCTTGTCTCGGGAATTGCGGAGTAACAAATCCAAACAAAGCCTTACATTATGTTTGGATTTGTGTTTTAGTTGTTTTGTTTTGTGTTTTGGAAATAGAGAGAGAAAAATAGAGATAAATGAGTGTGTGTTGAAAATAGATGATATGTTTGGATTTGTGTTTTGGAAAAATTTAAAATATTTTATAATAAGTGGTGTAGGTTTGATGTTGGGATTTGAGAGACAAAAATTACTGTTCATTGTCAAATCATATATTTTTATATATAAATATGTATATATATAAATATTTTATCTTTAATGTTGTACTTTTGGGAGACAAAAATTACTGTTTATTGTCAAATCATGTCTGTTTTATATTATGTATATATATAAATATATATATATTATATATAGAAAGTTGAAAAACATAAAAACACGCAGATAAGGTGTAAAAACACAAAAACAAATATTGAGTGTGTTTTATCTTGTCTCGGGAAATGCGAAAATACAAAACCAAACAAAGCCTTAGATTTTTTGTGATTCCAAATACTTTGAAAATTTCCAAAAAAACGTCACCATAATGTTTGGATTCGTTTTTAAGTGTTTTCTTGTGTTTTATGAAGATAGAGAGAGAAAAACAAAAATAAATAAGTGTGTGTTAGAGATAGTATGTATGTTTGGATTTGTTTTTGAAGATAATTTAAAATAAGTATTGTATGTTTAATGTTGTGTTTTGGGAGATAAAAATTACTATTTATTGTCAAATTATGCATTTTTTATATATATTTATATATATGTATGTGCATGTATATATGTATCTATTTGTGCTAAAACAGTTTAAAACACATAAATAAGGTGTTTTTGAATGATGGCAAATATTGGGTATGTTTTGACTTGTTCCGAAAATAAGTTGGAAATGAAAACAAACATAGCGCATATATCCTCCAAAACAAGCCTGAGTTAGGGTAGTCGAACGAGTTCTGACTATGATTCTTTCATATTCAAGTTAGTATCGAGTTTAAAATCTCTGATAGAAAGATTGAATAATTGAGATAGTCAAAATTGTACTTGAGCATGGAGAGTCAATATTTATAAAAATCGATTTAGTTGTACGATTTCACGTGTACCCTTGATCTAAAATGTAATCTACAGTATGAACTGGTCTACACATGCATAAATAAAAAAGTAACAGAGCAGTGGTCTCAACAGACAAGATAGTGAGTATGTCAAATAAGAATGCATGTCCTTTTCACTAAGTACAAAAATCTCGCGAATAATACCCCAGGTAAATAGATATTGATAGGTGAAGAGCCTTTAGGCAAACCTTCAGTATATGATTCCAGAAGGACTCTTCTACGATGATGCCATTCTGACGACGGTCTTTGTTACTCTTGAAATGTCTCTAATGTATCATCATAAATATCCTAACATCACAATTTATAATTTATTTAAATTAAGTTGATTTAAGTTAAAAAATTATAAATAATTTTATACCGATTTCTGCACTTTATTAATAAAATTATAAATATTTAGTTGGTTTCTAAAATGCTCAAACTCGAACTTTTTTCCGCTTTTATTTTTATTTTTTTAATTCTTCCAACTTTTATTATTGCTTAACTTATTTGCACCATAAAAATAAAAGTCATTACAAATACTCATTATAAATGTTAGACTCACTATAGAATATACCGAACAATTAGATAATTAACAAATATCTATTGTGGTTCCAAAACAAATAATATATTTTTAAGATGTTTCAGTGATGGATTTGTGTATTTGCTACTCTAAAATCGAAGTACTCTACAGATAACAGTGCAACAACTGCAAAAAAGATAAAGTGTTAAGGCGAAGCAGTGGGATTCCCAGCTAAGGCTCTCTTACATTTAAGTTAGTGACGGGAAGTGTTCTCATAGAAAAAAAATGAAAAAGTATCAGTAGTAAAATTTTTACCTAACTGAAGAAATGTCCGTATCCAATTTAATTGTATGATTTTATGTGCACTTTTAATTTATAATGAAATTTATGAGCTATAGTAGTCTGTACATATTAATAATTAGTATATTTGATTATTTAATTTATAAAATATGGAATGCAGCATGATTTGAACCCTCTTTTCTAATAAACTGACCGGTGACCACAATATCTTTATAGATTAATGATAGTCTATTATAAGATTAATTTAATAAAAATTATATTTAGTTTCTAACGTATTTAGGTTATCAATAATAGAAAAACAAATAAATGATAGTCTATTATAAGATTAATTTAATAAAAATTATATTTAGTTTCTAACGTATTTAGGCTATCAATAATAGAAAAAAAAAATATACACTTTCTAAAATAACAAGTTATTGTAATATTATTATAAAAATAATGGGATAATTATATTTTTTTTCTGCTAAAGTTTGGTGTAATTATCTGTAAATACCCTGTGGTTTGAAAAATTAAATCTAGCACCCACAAAATTTGCTTTCGTCTAACAAATAAATTTTTTTTATTACTGAAAATTCACAGAATTTATTGGTATTAACAAAAAAATTTTTAAAAAAAAGTATCTATATTTACCTTTGAGTAACTTATTGTTAATTTATTATAGGTCAAAAATATTTTTGTGACCAAATTATCCTGATATGTCTTCACGCGTTAATGAGGAGGTATACATATCTTCACTGTATACAGGTAGTTTACTCAGAAAAAAATTACTTGACCTGCAATAAGTTATTTTCGATCAGTTTTCTTGTTAATATCAACAAATTTGATGAATTTTGACTAATTGAGGGATTTATTTGTCAAACGAAAGCAAATATCAAGGGTGTCAGATGTAATTTTTTAAATTATAAGGGGTTTATATATAATTATATAAAATTTTAGGAAATGACAGGGTTATTATTTCTAAAAAATATATGTTAATGAAATAATTATGATTTTACTTGAATAGTATATCTGAAATAAGTGGGAAGGCATGAGCCGTATGAATTCTGAATACTGCAAAAAGCGGGTCCCATATTGATTGAATACATGAATAGTACTAGGAATTAATTAGTGGATTGACGGTGAGGATGGGTTTGATTGGTGGTTGAGTGTGTGGTTGCGATCAACTGTATTTATCATAGATGTGAAGCCTTCTTGATTCTTGAGAGATTCATATGGGGAAATGGGAAAGTGACGGCCCTTTTATTTATTTATTTATTTATTTTTTTTTAGTGTAAGAAGAAAAGAAGAATCCTATGACAGACTTTACTGTACAATTTGCACTCAACCCCCCCAACTTCCTCTTTTTTGTACTTGTGACCTTAAATTCTATCTATTCTATTTATTAAGACTCACATCTTTTGGTATCTCTTTTCTTTTGTATACGCTCTGCTTTTTTTCATTTTTTTTCCCCCTTTGCTCCACTGATTTTCATAGTTTCCTTACTATCTACAATTGGTAAAAAGTATTTTTTAAAAATAGTTATTTATTTTTAATTAATATTTTTTTCCTTCTCCTACTTTAAATATCATTATTAAAATTATTTGTATCTCAGTTTTTATATTATTATTTTTTAATAAATAACATTTAAGTATTTTATATTTTTTAAAATTTTTATATACATATATCGAATGTATCATATATCACCAGTATAATAAACATGACAATAAAGAAATCAACGTAAACCAACTTAATCCACCATATTTTTAAAACTTCAAACATATATCCCGTGGCCCGCCCAAGCTCTACCCCTACCCAAGCCCTATACGTATATCGAATGTATCATATGTCGCTAAACCAATATAAATATGATAATAAAGAAATCAATCGTACACCAACTTAACTCACCACATTTTTAAAACTTAAAACAGTACGTCGAGGGCCGTCCAAGCCCTACCCTTACCCCTACCCCTACCCTACTCCCATCGATAACCCTACCCAAGTCCTATACAAATATCCGATATATCATATATGGCTAGTATAATATAAATATGACAATAAAGAAAGCAATCATAAAACCAATTGAACCCACCATATTTTAAAATTTAAAACATGTATGTCGCAGCTCGCCCAACCTACCACTACCCCTATCTAAGCTCCATTCGTATATTGAGTGTATCATATATTGCTAGTACAGTATAAATATGACAATAAAAAAATTAATAATAAACCAACTTAACCCACCTTATTTTTAAAATTTAAAACATGTATGTCGCAGCTCGCCCAACCTACCACTACCCCTATCTAAGCTCCATTCGTATATTGAGTGTATCATATATTGCTAGTACAGTATAAATATGACAATAAAAAAATTAATAATAAACCAACTTAACCCACCTTATTTTTAAAATTTAAAATATGTATTCGGCAGTCCGCCCAAGCCCTAACCCTCTCCCACCTTCCCATCCTTATTTTTTTAAAATTACAATTTCCCCCTGTAAATTTACATTATTTCTCTTTTCCCCCACATGATTACGTTTTATGTCATTACTTTAGTGTTGCCAGCAAAATTTCTTGTTACTGCATATCATAATGTATTTTTTTTATAATAATATTTGATTTCTCACATCATTCAATATATTCAAATTTAAAAATTAATTTAATTTATCGATATTTTTAAATGAATGAGTTAAAGAAAGCGAAAAAAATAAAAATGCGATAGAAGAATATTATATAACGACATTTATAAAACTCGAAATTCACAATATTTTAATTATAAAGTCCCAATCATACCACTCGAGTAGATCGTAATGCGGTCTCGTGATGTATTTATTGTGTATAAAAATTAAAAAGATAAACTACAATAGGATTTTTTGAAATTTGTCATAATTATAAATAATTCATTATTTGAAAAATTATAAACACTTTGCTGAAATTACAAATGACCTAACAAATACCCTATGTGACAGCTCATTATAAGAAATATTTGTTAAAATATTAATAATTTTAGAGATATTTATAATTTTTCAAATAACGAGAAAGTATTATAATTAAGATAAATTTTAGAGAAATTCTTTGTAATTTATTGAAATTAAAAAATGTTAAGATAACCGATGTTGACGGTAGATTGCTACGGCCCAATCATGCATGAGCTAACCGGAGTAGGAGTGAGATTTCCGCAGTCGGCAGAATTTCGTTCTTCTTTTGATGCTTTTCTATTTATGACTTTTCTTTGTCTTGAATTTTTCTTTTTCTTAAGGAGAAAAAGAAGAAAATTGAACCTAAATAATATGCGACTATTTTAGTTAATTATTATTTAGATTAATTACATGTCGTTGTTATCGAATTATGACTATTTTTACGCTTTCACATCTTTTTTCTTTTAATAAAATTATGCACTTTATTATTTATAATTACTTTTCAATTAATTTTTTTGTTGAAAAAATATCACGTGCAGTACGCATGTAATATTTAAGTGCCATGCGATGCGATGTGATATTTTTTACATATATACAAAATGTTATGTTTTTTCATAAAAAAATGATTATATATAATAAAATATAAATTTCACAAAGTTAAGATGATAAATCGACAAAAAAAAATCGATAAAAACATATAAAAATAGACATAATTCAAAAGACAAAATACAAGTTATCCTTATTATTTTATACGACTTGAGGTTTTGATTTTCCAGGAAACGTGTTTGGGTGTCAAGTTTTCGGACTGTTTCGTGTTTTTTTCTTCTTTATTAATCTTTTCTTTCATCAGAAAATGTAACTGATATAAGAGAAAACAAAATAAGAGTGGGTGGAACAGTACTACTGTGATTTGAGTCCAACAATAATTACAGTAAAATATATAAAAAGAAAGACATTTTGATTTCACAAATAATGGTTCTGATACCGCAACACTAATTAGTTATACCAATAATACGTCCAAGTTGATTTTTTTTTACTTTTTTTTTAAAAAAAATATGATGTATTGATTTATGTAACTTTTTTTTTATTTATAACATATTTTAAAACATAAAATATTATTTATTATATGCACGTAAAGACGATGTACGATAACGGCTAGTATGATAAGAAGAACATCCGAAAAGACCATTAGCTCCTCTAACATACAGAAATCACAAACCATGCCAAGAATTCGTGTTATTTTTTTTGGGTACCTGTAATCATAATCATTGGTGCCAAGAATATCCAACGGTCATATACTTTCCAACACATGAACTTCATGAAATACCCCAAAAGATCATTTGACATGTTTTCAATTAGTACCCAGAGCTCTACCTTCTCGACTTCACCTCCTATTATAACTTATGCTAACTTAAATATCGGAAATTCTTACTCGGTGGTACCTCAATAGACCTACCGTCTTGATTTTTTTATTTACTTTAGACTACTTTTACTTTGAATCATTAGTTGGGATATCCCACTTAATCATTCTTAATCTTTCATTTACTTTGTTTTGAATCGATCCAGTATTAGTAGCTAAAGGTCGCTACTGCAGCTCATTATGGCTCGATTATAATACTAAAGTTATTTATACCACTTAAATCCCATTACACCAAGTAAATGAGGTCTTAGTGTTAGAGTAAAGGATCATTTTCATCTCCAGCTTATATCATCCACGACTTCGATTTGAATCATCGTATTTTGTTAATTTTTATTTTCTGAGGTTATTTTAATTCCTTATTTTTTTTTATTTTTAAATCATATTTGATGTATAACCCCATCATCATTCTACCTTTCTCTTTTCCACGATTATCGGTATTATTTAAAAAAAATTTAAAAATATTAATATAAAGAAAATGAAAGCAATTAATAGTTAACCATACGTAAAGTGTTGGAAGCTTCTCACATCGTTCTAGTAAATTTACAGGCAATAGATCAAAAGAAGAGTAGCAAACATTATAAAATGACATAGATTAGGGATATATTATTCAATTTTTCAGTTAAAAGAAAATGGTCATCAATGAAGCATACATAAAAATTAATAAATATTTAAATCTCATTCACCGTCAAAAAAATAAATAATAATAATAGTAATTACGTCCTACATTGTAACAATCATGACATAAAACTCATTGTAAATTAATATTATTCACCATAATTAAACGACGACGACTTAAATTTTGATTACGGTTAATTAATGAATATTTTCATGATTTTAATTATAATCAAAATATTTGTTATAATTTTTAACGATGATTAAGGCATATTTTGGCATCGCCCTTTAGAAGCAACGGCTTATAGCCGTTGCACAATGTAGTTAATTTAGTATTTATTATTATAACTTTTTACTTTTAATCATAGTAATTAACTATTACAAAAAATAATATTTCTTCTGATGATTTTATTGCGTCGAAGAAGTTTGCAATGGCGACAATATAAACCAAAGAAAAACACAAAACAAGCAATTACTTAATTAATCATAATGTATTAAAATTATTTTCTTGTTTGTTGTTATTAAAATATTTAACCTATATACACAATATTTTCTAGAAATATTAATTTAAAATAATTGGTTTCTTCGGATGCATCTACCAACCAAAATAACCTACGGGACGGATCTAGATCGATGCAACTCAAAGAGATCCAAATTTTAAATACTATCTTTGTAATTAAATAATAGTCTGATTTAAATATAAATTATTAAATTACATATAATCATCTTAATATTTGACTTTATGAAGTTTATCTAATATTGTATTAGGAATTATAAAAATAAGAAGAAAAATGTAAACAACCCCCTACTGATATCGCAAACAAATAAATTATCCATAAAAAAATCGAACGAGATGGATGAAATTTTTTTAAAAATTATAAAAAAATTATGCACTTTGTCCATAAACAAATAAATAACATTATAATTTTTCACAAGTGTATTTTGATCAATTCACCATAAAAAATGGATGAAAACCTGATGGATTGAGCTAATTATTAGACGGTCGTTAAAATCAGGGGAGTATTTGTAATTTTTCAAATAACAAGAGGGTAATCGTCATTATGCCAAATCTCAGATGAAGTGGTTGTAATTTATCCAATTAATGTAAGAACATTAATAACGAAAATCAAGAAACCATAGGCTTTATTTTTTAATAAAATATTAGTGGATGTGTTCGTCGCACCATAATTTTTGATCAATCAATTTCCAGACATGTTCAACGAAATTCAGTATGCGTGTTTGCACATCCTGTACATGTGTCACAATCTTTAATTGCACGGCTCCTTATATAGTCTATTTTTACTTAATTCTTTTAATTAATTTCAAATATTTTCATGCATTAATTAATTAATTATATATAATTAAATAATTAGAGGTATCTTGCATCAGAAGATGCAAAGAAAATGAGTTGCTTAGGTGAGGTTTGTCAGTTTGTCTAGTCCGTGTTGGTCCATCTCATGTGCTTCCATTTCTTAATATCAATCATTATATAATTTTTTAATAATACTATTAATTACTTACTCAAAGTCACAAATCATTTTTTATTTTTTATTTTTTAATGTTGACAAGATCGAAATGTAGAAGAAGGTTCTTTCTATCTTTATTTTTTATCTTATTTAAAATCCCAATTTAAATTTAATGTGTTGATGGCGTAACCTAATTTAAAAAGAAGAAATATATATAGTCAATTTTAATTTGGAAGAAATGCAAATAACTCTTTGTGACGGTGTAAATGAGCAAATTATTCTTTTATAAAAACAAAATAGTAATTTATCTCCAATACTTACTATGCAGTGGGAATGATATTTTACGCATATAGCGGGTACAAACCCATCTAAGGTCATGGGGCTCCAGCTTCGTCAACTAAGCTAGGTTTTATTGCCTATCTCCTTGTGTTTTTTAAAATGCAGTAATTTATTCCCTGTGATTTTTTTTTTTAAATGTAGCAATTTACCTCATTCGATAGGGAGGTAAATTGCTTCATTTTAAAAACGAAAGAAGATAAATTACTATTTTTTTAATTATATAGAAATAATTTGCTCATTTACAATATCATAGAGAGCAAATTGTATTAAGCCCACTTCATATTTATAATCGAAACATCATAGTTGAATTGTTTTGCGTTTAGACATTTGGGAACTTATACATTTCTATAGAAAAAAGAAAAAAAAATACATGAATATATTTTTAAAGAGGCTTACGACTTGGTTTATGCCCCATTGAGCGAGGTTTTATACGCTTTGTCTTTGTATGAACTTTATGATTTTACTTTGAAAAGGTATCTCATTAAGAAGAAGAGAACTTAGGGCTTATAGATCTTTCAAACTTCTTGCCTCCATCATCAACTCCCAGACGAGAGGCATATGGCCTCATACCCTTCGAGTGTTGCTCCATTACACAAAGTGTTGTATGCTCTGATTTCATATGAGCCTCATGGTTTTGTTATGACAAGGTACCTTGTTGAGAAGAAAAGGATTTGCGTTTGTAAGCCGTTCAAACTCATCGTCTACATTCGATATGGGACGCTTGTCTATATCAATTTTATCAAAAAAAAAAAATTAATTACATTCTATAATTGTTAAAATGAATTGTGGATATGTTACTAGAAATATACAATAATGTTACAAAATGAAACAATGACATACAATCATACATAACATAATAATTCACGACAAGATTGAAAGGTACTCATTCGTATAGTGCGTCTAAATTGAAATTGTTTTAGTCCCACTTGTGGATATGATTTGAGAATGTTTGGCTACTTCACAATTACTTTGAATTGACAACAATTTCAATTATAATTTTGAGTTGTGATGGATTTTAAAATTTTTTGGTACCATTATTAATTAGTTATTCTAATTTTTATTTTATGTATCAAAATCTCCAAATCATAGGTTAATTTGAATTTTAGCTAGCTTTTTCGTTGGCTGAAAATTGAAAATACTCTCTTAATTTTTAATGCCCATCTAACAATGAGAACAATCCGTTAGGTTTTCATCTAATTTTTATAGTGAAATGACTAAACTGTTTTTTCGAATTATAAATTTTAATTATATATATTTCAAAAATTTAAAATTTTTGCTGTGAACTAATATGCTCACTAAATTATTTACTTTACTCACCCGCATATTCATTTTACATTTTTTAATCGTTCTTTAAGAAAAAAAATCAGCAATGAGAAAATAATATTTTTCATCTCACCATCTAAGGATTACGTAATTAATTTTTATTTGAGAGAATTATTTAAATAATAAAGTAGAAAAAATATTTATAATTATAGCTAATGTATGGGAGATAATTGTAATTTAGCCAAAAGAAAAAGGAGTTGCAGGAGTAAGTGCATGTGGTTATGATGATGATTAGAGGGGCATGTGGTGTAGATGATACAAAAAGTGTGATGCACGTGGTAAGTGCACCTAATTTTGCACTTACTCTCTCCAACACACAATATATATGAACAACATGGGATTTTTTGCCTCAAACATGACAACATATGTTGCACTATAGTTCTGATTTCGACATTTCTCGACTGCATAAGGTTACTGTGTTGGATTACTATGAAGCTCTGGTTTTCTTGAAGAAAGAGGAACAGTCAAGAATTGCACAAGAAAAGGGAAGTTTTCATATATTGAGGAACTCAGAGTTTACAAACCTTAAATAAGCTGGGAAATGACAGTTTTAAACAGCAAGTAAACTAACTGTTAAAATTAATTAGAGGTTTAACTAATTAACTAAAAGAACTGACCTACTACAACGTACCAGCACTTTCTAAAAGGAGAAACGCTTTCAGAAACTAACAATACACATTTAAATAAAAACACACTAGCTACGAGAAAAATGTCACTCTGAACACGATTTCTTTTGCTGGAGGGTCCCCTGCTGATGAACATGTCTATATTCCCCCCTCAAGTAGGATTTGGTAGCAAGTCTACCAAACCTAACTTGGGAAGGGTTTTCAAGAAAGTTGGAGTTGTAAGAGCTTTGGTAAAAATATCAACCAGCTGCAATTTTGAAGGAACATGCTTAGGCAATAGAAAACCTGCTCTGTATTTGTCCCGAACTAAGTGACAATCAATTTTTAGATGTTTAGTACGTTCATGAAACACCAGCGATGGTTGTTGAATCCATCACACATATTTTCCTACTACAAACTTGTGAAAATAATTAATAGGATGGAATCCATAGAGATTGATTTTAAATTAATTCCTTTTAAGAGTAGAAATGAAAATTAAAAGGGGTGGGGGTGGGGAGGAGTTGATTAAATCTAAATCTAAAATTAACTAGAATAAAAGAATATTTAAAAGAGGAGAAAATATGAGATAAACATTCTAGTTAAAGGCAAGGTCATGCTCAATTCCACGATTGATCATAGATGCAAAGATGACAATCATTTATGATAGATAAATTGGTCATTGGTACGTCCTAACAACCTCATCATTTCTTACTTTGTAGATAGTCAAGGAACGCCCGTTGACTAAATCCCTAATCAGTAAACAACCTTGGGAACTTTCTCGAGATTTAATTACTGACATCATTAAGGACTAGAAATGCCCAATTCTAACTAATAAATTCCTACGAGAATTTATTTAAGTTAGATTGTGCATACCTCACAACATAATTGAAACCTACTATATAATCAATTATGCTGCATTACCATTAGTTATTGAACTAAACAAACAATAACGGATTTGCAAGTTCAATTAGCTAGGCAAATATTCTTGACAATGAATAAGGGTACCTATCATTCATACATCAGATTGTTTATAATAAAAACAAAGAGAATAATACAAATATTAGATCTCACAACTATTAGAATTAAGCATCCACCGACTCTTTAACTGGAACTAAAGAACTAGCTTACCATGCTTAAAGAGAGAATTCTATAAAAAATATAGAAACAAAAGATCCAAAGTTATTCTAATGGTGAATTACATCACATATATATACTATTATCTATCTAATTCTATTAGAACTAAGAAACGTAGATTCCTAACAAAAACTAAAAGTCCTAAAGAAATAAAACTATTGTCCTAAAGGGATCCTTTCAACCAAGATAGTTTCCAATCAGCCAAAAGAGTCCCATTTCGCCTCAAGTCTTACCAAATTTCGCATCTCGAACTTTTCTTTTTCAATCACATTCTCGCAAGTTTAGGCATGGGCATGCCTAACTCTTCATTCTAGTCTATCAAATGTTGATTTTTGGTTTCTTTCTCCTTTTCTCATTCCATCAATCTATTATGAGCTAATTATCTGTAATATGACACTTAATCAGGAGCATCTAAGCCGCAAATGATAGCAAACTACCACTTAAAATTATGATGAAATGCACTCATATCAAATATCCCCACACTTAACCCTTTGCTCGTCCTTGATGCAAAGAAAATAAAGATCAAGAAGGTTCATGAATTTCGTTCCATGCTTCATGAGATTGTAGACGAAAGAACCCAAGCAAAATTCAATTAGGTGTTCAAAGAATGATATATCTCATGATAAAAGACATCTCAACAAGCTTCAAATAAATTTTCACAAGATTATTTTTATTAAAAACTAAGCATGAAAAATCAGTGGATTATTCTTTTATACCTCCCAATCTCTCAAGTGTTTTGACAAAGTGTTTCGATCAAATGGTTTATATGAAAATGCTTTATCATAGGCTTGACTATACACCAAAATCTCCACCACTTATAGATTTACACATACTTGAATCAAGAGATCTTAAATTTGGGTTGTAATGGGACTTTGGTTTAGGGGTAGGATGTGTTAGGAAAAATGAGGTAAAAATCTAAGTAACTAGATTAGAGCACCAAGTAATAGATGTAAGAATTCAAGCTCCTCAAAATTGATTCATCTAATACTCTAATTTCATATCTTGCTTTTCATGACTTCAACTATGTCTTTCTTTTGGAGATAGAATGTTTTTTTTTTCTTTTCTTGCCTTCCTTGATATTTGCCTCATTTTTTTTCTTTCTTTTCAAAGGTTTTTTTCTTTTCTTTTTGTCATGTTTTTCTTTGTCTATCTTGCAATAAGGCACAAAACAAGATCATCATATGACATATTAGCTCATAAACTTTTTTGGCACAAAATATAATCACAATAGATGAGATATCCCACACTTTATGTCAAAACCCATGCTTAGGATACATTCTTGTTTCCTTGATGCTCTACTAATTCTTGGAAGGGTCAGAGGAAAATAAAAAGACAATAGAGTTTGTTTCATAATTGAGGTTGCATGACAAGGAACTAAGATTTATAAGGCTCAAATGGGCTTACTAAATGGGAATGCATATAGGTGGTATTTTCAAGCGAATCGGATTTTTATCGTAGTGTATTTATTATTTTCAAGTGTATGCATAGAGATGTGGCCTTGACATGGTTCAAAGTAAGTTCTAGAAAAACAAAATCATGAAGCATTATCTCTCGAGAGAAGAAAAATCGTAGAATTTCATGAGTGTATGGGCTCAAAATTTCTCTCAAGGTACGTTATGTCCACTAATTTTCCACATTCAATTTTCAAGTCAAATCATCATTTTGCCAAAACAAGTTTTTAATCTTAAGTTGTCTAAAATCATTAGATGCACACTCTTATCACACATCACAAATTATTACTTGAACATCCTAAGCCTTTGATCATAAAGCTAGCGCGAGGACAATTTCCAAAAAAATGGGTTCTCACCTAGTCATTCAACAAACATAGAAGGGACAAGCAACCACCAATCAATAGAAAATCGATATTCAAGAAGGCAATACTCCAACCATCAATCCACAAAGAATAAAATTTCAAAGCAAAGCATCACGACTCCCTCCCGCCACTTAAATCCACATTGTCCCTAATGTGGCTAGCACGTATTTCTAGGACGATAAAATAAAATAAAAAGGGAAAGAGAACATCCCTGAGTGACCGTGGGAATGTAGTTGAACTGCGGGGCTCGAGAGCTTCGAGATCGGGACTAGAAGGAAGACCCAACAAATTTAGTCCTTTTTGTGCTATTCATTTTAGTCAAAGAGAGAAGTGAAATACGAGAGAAAAAATATAGGTAATAAATAGAGAGAGGAAAACAAATAAAATAAAAATAATGAGAGAAAATAGAGACGTGGGAAGAAGAGACAGAAATCAAAGGTGGTGGTGCGCGGTGGAGTGAGGTGGCAAGTGGTGGATAGGACAAGGGCAGGCTGAGAGTAGATAGAGCAACACGATGAGGGCAGAGCTGATTCGACATCGTGAAGCAACGGACCTGGGTCGAACGACGAGGGGTAGAATTGGGTGCAGTGGTGAGGACTCACCGTGCCTGGCAGACAGCGAGGAGGAGCTCTGAGGTTATTGGCGTGGCTTGTTGTGGGGTGGAGTGATGGCGGTGCGACGGGAGGTGGCAGATGGCTGTTGGTGGGGTTTTTTGCATTTTTGGTAGCTAGAGAGAAGGGAAAAAAGTTGAGGTGAGTGTCAATTTAGGGTTTTGTCAATCTTTTTGAATTTTTTATTGTACTTTTTCTATTTATATATATAGTAATAAAACAATATAAATAATAATAATAAAGAAAAAGAAAAAAAAGTGTGAGTGTGTCTGGATGTGTGATGTATTGATAGATTAGGTGAGTAAGTTAGGTGTGGGCACGCCTAACTCAAGGTGATATACTTCCCTTGCGGACAAATTAGAAGGCTGGTTGGGCATGCCTAACTGAAGATGATAAAATTGCCTCATAACAGATTAGGTTGTTGAGTTAAGCGTAGGCATGCCAGGTTGTTTTGTGTTTATCTTAACTTGCAAAATGAATATTAATGATACCACAACACTCAGGAGAAACAAGATGGAGAAAAAATGAGAAGAAAAATATATTGCATAGATTGCCTCCCAAGAAGCTCATTTCTTTAACGTCTTTAGCTAGACGTTGTGCCAGTCAAATAAGTTTGGAGGTTCCGAATTCACTTCTTCTATGTAATGCACCCAGTGATGGTGTGGATTTAGAAAAACTTGGCGGTCCATGGATGACTTCTTCCTCGAACTTATTTTTTCATGAAAGACTTTGTTCTTGTAAGTTATTGGACTCGAGGTGAGGCTTTTATTGATTGTCATCTTGAATGTACCCCCACCATCGAATTTAGCATTTCTTCGTACCAAAGGGTCAAAGGATCTTTGCATCTAGGGGTAGTTTTTTTTTTTGAAGAATGGTGGATACATTTTCTCCCATACTTACCCTTTCATTATATTTCAATTTGCACAACTCTTTGAGAAAATTTGTATAGCGAGGTATTTGTTTAATTGCATCAAGGGAATATTTACCTAAACTTTGCGTAAATCTTACTCCTCTTTCTCTTTTTTGGACTTGGCAAATCTCTTCGAAAAGGGAGGTTTGGGTATAAACACCTTGGGGTGATCTTCTTTGGTTAGGTTAGGCTTCTCGACTTGTTTTGGAGGAAATTCAAGTTCCTCCTATGTTTTGCCCTGTTGTGTGCCCACCCGTAGTGCTATTCTCGGGTTGTAGTTCTTTTGCACTGCACAAGGTAATAGCACTAACGTTTTATTTAGGATTAATGATAGTTTGTTAGGGCAACATACCTTGAGATTCCAAGCGACTGACCAATGATGCCAATTAACTCATTTGAGCCTCAAATTCTGGATACTCGCACGAGTTTCTTTTTGGAATTTGTGAGTCTCTTGTTGGAATTGTTGAGTACTCAAGGTGAGTGTTTTCATGATATCCTTTAGGGGCATACCAGAATTGGGGTTGGTTTGAGTAAGTGGTGGTGGTTGTTGGTATGGAGGTCTTTGGAAATTTTGAGGTTGATTGTCATATCTTAAATTTGGATGGTCTTTCCATCCGGGGTTATATGTCTTGGAAAAGGGATCATGTCCTCTTTGTGATGGTCCAAAGAATCCTCCTACAACATTGGTATGCATGGTGGATTCTTCTTAGAGTGTAGGACAAGCATCGGTAAAGTGACCCGAAGGTGTGCATATGCCACAAGCTTGGATTTGTTGATTGTCTCCCACTATAATTTTTTTCATAAGATAGATAAGTTTATCCAAACGTTCATCAATAGAAATACTTACCTTGTTTACTTTTTGTGGTGAGTTGTCATTTCTACTGCCGAATTGTTGAGTGTTAGATACTGCGGTTGTGATTAGTTTGCATGCTTAGGTAGACTTTATCATATAGAGCACCTCCACTAGCCGCATCTACCAAGCTTCTATTTGTCTTAGACAATCCTTCATAGAAATATTGAATTAAGAGGTGGTCCGAAATTTGGTGATGAGACAACTCTGCACTAACTGCTTGAATCTTCCCCAACACTCATGAAAATTTTCTTCGAAACATTGACATATTCAGCTTATTTCCTTCCAGATAGTTATAGTCCGTGAGGCGGGAAAGTAGTTTTCAAGGAATTACTTTTTGAGCTCGATCCAACTAATGATGGACCCCGAAGGTAGATAATAGAGCCAATCCTTTGCTCTATCACCCAAAGAGAATGGAAAAGTTCGCAGTTTGATTTGCTCTTCTGTGACCCCTTGAGATATCATGCCGGAACATACCATATGAAATTTCTTGAGATGTTTGTGTGGGTCTTCACATGCAAGGCCACAAAAAGTAGGAAGTAAGTAACTAAGGCCCGACTTAAGTTCAAAATCAACATCTAAAGTTGGATATTCAATGCAAAGAGGTTGTTGATTTAAGTTAAGAGAAGTCACCTCATTGATCGTCCATTCCGGATTTTGGGCCATGACTTCTTTTTCAGAGTCGCTAGACGTGGACACATCTAGTGCAAAATTTGCTTCCGTTTTGAAAGAGGTAGAGGCCTCTCCCTTATGTTGCTCGGGTTTCTTTTAGGAGTTTTCATGCAGTATTCTCGATCTTGGGTTCAAATTCAAGTTCACTTGTACGAAAAGATCGTGGCATTAAAAATCAAGTAACAAGAACAAGTAATGAAAGGAAATTAATTTAAAGACACCAATCCTCGACAACAGAGCTAAAATTTTATGGGTATCGAATCCACCAAAAATATTTTCCTACTACAAACTTGTGAAAGTAGTGAGTAGGGTCGATCTATAGAGATTGGTTTTAAATTAATTACTTTTAAGAGTAGAAGTGAAAGTTAAAAGGGGGGGGGGGAGAGGGGTTTGATTAAAATCTAAATCTAAAATTAACTCTAATAAAAGAGTATTTAAAAGAGGAGTAAATATGACAGAAACATTCCACTTAAAAACAGGATCATGCTCCATTCCACGGTTGATTATAGATATAAGGATGACAATCATTCATGATAGATAAAATGGTTATGGTAATTGGTATGACCAAATAACCTCACCTTTCTTTACCTTGTCGATAATCAAAGAACGTCCGTTGACTAAATCCCAAATCAGTAAACAACATTGGGAACGTTCTCAAGATTTAATTTATCGATGGCATTAAGAACTAGAAAGGCCCAATTTTAACCAATAAAATCCTACGAGGATTTAATTAAGTTAGGTTGTGAATTCCCTACAACATAATCGAAAACTACGACATAATCAATTATGCTGCATTACCACTAGTTACTGAACTAAATAAACAATTACAGATTTTCAAGTTTAATTGGCTAGACAAACATTTTTGACAATGAATAATGATATCTATCATTCATAAATCAGATTATTTGTAGTAAAAGTACAGAGAACAACACAAATACCAATATGAATAAAAGTATAAAGCATAAATTACATATCACAACGCATTAGAATTAAGCATTCATCGAGTCTTTAACCGAAATTAAAGAACTAGAGTAGCATGCTTAAAGAGAGAAATTTATAACAAAAATAGAGAACAAAAGATCCAAAGATCAAAAGTTGTTATATTAGTTACCTAATTCTATTAGAACTAAGAAAGCTAGATTCCTAATAAAACTAAAAGTTCTAAGGAAGTAAAACTATTGTCCTAAAGGGATTCTTTCTACCAAGATAATTTTGCGTCTCGAACTTTCCTTTCTCAATCACATTCTCGCAGGTTTAGGCATGGGCATACCTAACTCTTTCTTCTAAACTGTCAATTGATGATTTTTTGGATTCTTTCTCCTTTTTTCATTACATCAATCCATTATGAGCTAATGCTGCAATATGACACTTAATTATGAGCATTTAGGCCGCAAAAAATGGCAAAATACCACTAAAACTATGATTAAATAAACTCATCTCAACTGGGTTGGCTACATGTGTAAGGCTCTTGGTTATCACATAAGAAAGGAATGAGGGTGGTGACTTGAAGCTGAAAATCAAGCAACAGGTTATAAACCTAAGTAAGCTCACAAGTAGTGGATCCCATGCTATGATATTTTGCTTCTGAAGTGGACCTAGAAACAAAGTTTTGTTTCTTGGTTTTTCATGAAATTAGGATTGATCCTAGGAGTATGTAGTAACCGTTAAGTTACTTCCTGCATGATCCCCAACCTGCATCACAGTAAGCCACCAAGTCTGTGGAAATTGTTTCTTAAAAAAACAAACCTTTAGCTGAGGATCCTTTCAAATATCTTAGCAAGCGAAGAGTTGCATCCCAATGTTGCTTGCAAGGTTGTTACGGAAATTGACTGAGTTGTTGTGAATCATGGAAGATATCTGGCCAGGTAAAGCCTAAATACAATAGTCTCCCAACTAATCTTCTAAAAGGCTCTGGATCACAATGCACTTCTAGCTTCTGAGGTAAATTTGATCCCAGCTAGCAGTAGTGTGGTAGCAGGCTTAGTTCTAGACATTCCTGCATCTGCAAGCATATCTTTAATATACTTGGACTGTGTGACACAATTCCTTGAGGAGACCTCGCAATCCCCAGCCCAAGAAAATATTTTGCTACTCCTAAATCTTTTATAGTGAAGAGAGATACTGAGTAGGTTTTAACTTCCAAAATAGACTACTCTGAAGCTCCTGCAATAAGAATATCAACAATATTTTCAGCTCTGTGGTCCTGGAATACACAGTAAGCAAGATAAAATTATTAGTATCACAAAGTATACTGAAGGACAACAAGTTGAACTTCAAAGTAGGTACTGTAAAACATTATTAGAAGCACATGGTTTGGCATCTGGATATTACCCACAATTGTTTGGTACCATTAGCCAAATGGATGTAGGTATTACGTTTAGCTTAATTCTTACAAGAAACATATCAGTAGCATTGCGCATATGTGAGGTGACCACCACTATTTCGACATATCAGTAGCATTGCGACGAGAAACTAGACAAGCCAACTTGTCCCATAATTTCTAAAGCTTATTCAAATAAGCAAACACTATAACCGTCCCTTTTGTTGCTAAAGCAATATCTCTTTGTGGCTGGTATATCATAGGTCCATTACTAACTATATATTTTGCTTCTAGCTCAAACCAAAGTTCTCTCCTGGTGTTGCTATAAAGAAAAGACTAAACAATGTCTTTGGACATTGAATTCAGTAACCAGGAAAGGACCAAGCAATCAACTCTAGTCCACAACTAGAATTCTTTTGCATTTTCAGAGGGCCTGGGGTTTTTCCCGTTGTTGAATCCCAATTTCATCTTGGCCCCCAGCGCTGTCTTGACCGATCTGTTCCAAGATAGAAAATTTGTTCCATCCAGCAGATTTGACACCAAGCTTGCACCTAGGTTGTCTGAGGACTGTACCTTTAATCAGTGGTTTCTTTCTTTTCTTTCTTATTTGATTTCATAGGGCTTAATTTAGGTATTCTTTTTCTCTAGGGTGGGACATTTTTTTCCATTCCAGTTCAAGTAGTAAATACATCTCCAATTAGAGTGCCAGTGACCTATGTGTGAATACCATGTCATTTTTGTGTGCTAAAGAAAAAAAAATGGAGCAATCACTTGGAGAAGAAAAGTGCAAATGAGGGAAAGTATCGGAGACCATCAAAAAATGACTTTGATACCATGTAAAGATATGAATGGATTAAGCTTCGCCACGAGTGAAATTTTCTTGAATAAGGAAGAACAGTCGAGCATTGCAGAAGAAAAGGGAAATTTCATATATGGAGGAACTCAAAGTTTACAAGCTTAAATAAGTCGGAAAATGACAGTTCTAAACAAGAAGTAAACTAACAGTTAAAACTAATTAACCACTAACTAATTAGAGGCTTAACTAATGACCTAAAAGTACCAACCTACTAAAGCGTACCAACACTTTCTAAAAGGAAAAACGCTTTCAAAAACTAACAATACACATTTAAATAAAAACGCACTAGCTACTAAAAAAAATGTCAAACTCTGTATACGATTCTTTTGCTAGAAGGTCCCTGCTACTGAACATGTCTACAATTACATTTAACCATAAAACTTCAATTGAAATGCAAATAAAAGTACCAATAAAAAATTTAAATACTTTATTTGGCACTTGGAGTGTTAATATATTCGTAACATTTTTTCCAAAATTAATATACATTTTGTAATAATTATACCTATTTTGGATTTTCAATCTAATTCTTCTTCTTCTTTCTTTTTCTCCCAATTCTTTATCGATTAAGGTTTTTAATCTTGTTCGTGGATTAAGAAAAATGTACAGTCACCTTACTAAAGTATCTTTTCTAATTAGATATCGGCAAAAAAAGAGCATCTACCTACTGAAATAATTCATAAATATATTTATGTATATATATAAAACAATTTCTCAATGGCTCCCTCCAAATTTTAGTTTGACTACTTGAAGTAATTAACTACTATTTTGTCAAGTGTTAAAAAATTCAATTAATTTTTCTATGTAAGATAAAACATTATTATTGATATTGGTCAACTATCAATTTATGTAAGAATCAATGAGAATATATGAGAATTATTTATTTTATTTGATTAAAAATTAAAGTACAATAATTGATAGATAACAAACGATCCATGTAATTTAGAGCTCTCAATAAAGAGCATATTTCCTGGAACAAGATATTTCTTACCAAATGATCACATGATTTTCCATAAAAAAACGGGAGCCCGTATTTATACTATGCAATTAAATAAGGTAGGTGACAAGTCTTTACTCTTTTGCCCCTCATCTCTTTGAAAGCGGATATAGATGGAAACTTTGTGTTGGGACAAAGTTGTTTTTAGCGGGCTCTTCTTCAATGGGCCATCATCCCATATATCATGCTTCCGTTCCTTGAATTAATTTTTGAATTTTCAAAGATTAGGCTCCTCATTTAAGGATGGTTTTCAATGTGGTTGACTAAATTATTTTTCCATATCAGTTGCCTCCCTAAGTTCCAAATATTTGGGAAGGAAATAATTGGAACTTAGTAAGTTATATCTCCATTGATTTGGAAAGTTTACCTCCACTTTTGCATATATACGAGTTATTTGAGGTTATTTGAAGTTTTTGTTGTTTGATTTTCTCCACGTGTCTCTTCTCCTAGTATGTCATCCTTGTTTCATTTTAGTTCATTCTTCAATCATTCTCGGAATGTCTAACCAAAAAGGTATTCTTTAATTTTTTAAATTACTCTTTCGATCCCGCTTCTATTTTTTTTCTATTCTGTTCATATTAGGGCCCCTCCTCACCTCTCTTTTGATCCTTCGGGCAAGGGTTCATCGGGTCATCCTCCATCAAATTTTTCTCGTGCTCCCAACTTAGTTGTTTTAGATGATAGTCTTACTTTAGAAATTATTGAGTCTATACGTAATCTTTCGGATTGTCACACTGATTCATTATATGCCTCTTTCGAGTCTTCCTCTTTTTCTCCTAAGGCCATGGGTAAGAAAGTTTCCAACTCCATTTCTGATGAGGTTGGGAGAGAGTGTTCTTCTGCACCTAGAGTTCGGTGTCGTGTCATAGATATTGGTTCATGCGACAGCATCTTGAGTTATGACGAATTCTGATTTTAGAAGGGGAACTATAATTCCTCTACTTCGGTTAAGTTCCCCCTTCCTTTCCTCGGAGATGAATAAAGCATCATTCTTCGGGTTTTGTCACGGTTTCCTCTATGTACTTCTCCCCGGGTTTTACCCTTCTTCATCGCCCTTTGTTGGTTGAAATTGTTAGGAGCATGGGTTTTAGTATCAATCAATTCAGTTCTAATGCTTCGCACTTTTCTTGGGGTTCCTTCATCATTTTAGAGAATTAGATCTGAGTCTTCTTTAGAAGCTAGAAGCCTTCTATACTCTCTTATTTGTTGAGAAGGTTGTGAGTGACTCTTTCTTCTAGTTTTACCCCCGCAACAATTTTAAATTCTTGGAGGGTTGCACCTCCTCTCACGGCCCGTGCAAGGAGTGATTTTTTTATTTCATGTCTGATTGGGATCTTTGTGTTTCGTGGGTTGATTCTCCTCTTCCTTCCTCCCCTAACCATGATCTCAAGATATCTTTCATCAAGGTCGGGTTATTCGAGCAAGTTTTTTACTTGGCCGGTTTCTTATCTGATGGTATTATTCTTTTCTTATATTGTTCCATTATTTTTTGTGATTGGGACTTACAGTTTCTAATATGATTGTTGTCTCTCATAGACAAGAAAATTTCTTTGGAGGAAGTGCGTCGGTTCAAAGCTTCTCGGGAAACTCCTCCATGAAATTCCTCTAGCACTCTCCATCTTCCACCTCCTTCTCATGGAAACAATTCTAGTGAGCGACAAGGATCCAACCCTCAGTGGACGAGGGATACTTTTAATGGTCAGCATTCCCCCCTCTCGCCTCTGGGGGAGCCATTCAAAGTGTCCGCAGGATGCTTCTTCTGATCCAGTCTCTCATGATGTTGGAAAAAGCCATTTTACCTGTGGGACTAATCATCATGAGGGCATGACTTCTTATTGGGATTTCGCAAATGTTCAAGTGGCAAGGGAAACTTCGCCTGGCGATAAGTGAGTATAATGTGTCAAAGTTTCCCTCCTTTTAGGATGAGGTTTTGTGAGCATGTTGTGTGGGGGAGTCTGTGAGGATATGTGTTTCCTTCCTTTTTGTACGTAATTCTTATTCATCTTATGGGTGTTGTTTTAACTTGGTTCTATTACTTTTGGAAGGTGAATACTTTAGCAGAGGTGGCTTCCAAGGGTTTTGAGAAGTATCGAGGGGAAATTAATCGTTTATCTTTAGCTCTGGCTGAGGCTAACAAATTCAAAGAGCATTTGGAGATGGAGCTTATTGATTCCATTGCTTAAGGGAATGAGCTTAGAGATTCGCTTCATCGGGAGGTTGCCTCATGATCCAAATATCTTAAGTCCAAAGAGAACAAGATCTACTTGGAGTGTGTTCGAGCTGACTTCAAATAGGAGTTTGAAAAATTCAGGGAATTCGAGTTGGCCACCCTTGCCAAGCCTGAGGATTTGTATGACCAAACTATTTGAGATTTTTGTTCCCCCCTCCATTTTTTCAGGTCATTTTCCCGGAGAAGACTTCTTGTTTCTTGATCCTTTAGTGGCGGACCTCGGGGGTCCAAGAAATGAAGGTGTTAATTCTCCAAGCGAAGAAGTTGTTGCTGTTGTTGTATTGGAGAATGAGCCTACCAATTTTGGCATTTAAATTATAGGAATTCATACATTTAAGTTGTATTATGCTTTTGTTATGAACAATATGTTGGCGTTTATTCATACATACATTGGTTTACTTATGTTATTCTTTTCTTGTTACACCCTCTTCCTTTTTTTTGTTTTTTTGAGAGTCTCTGTCTGAAATTCCCGTAGCATGGAATTCTCATTCATGGACTAAGTTTTTTGCCTCTTATCCCGGGGGGTGGGGGTTACCTCCCCTCAAGGTAGTATTTTGCCTTTATTTCTAGCTTAACGTGTTGTTGTCAACCTTTTGGAACTTCTGTGTGCATAGGAAGATCGCGTAAGTATTTGGAATCATCACAACTATTTGAGAAGGTAATATCAAGTGAAAAGTAGAGACTTTATTCATAGTAAAGAGGAATTACACATAATTTTTTTTTTCACATTTTTTACGTTCCAAGTGTGGGGGAGTGGCTTTCCATCTCATCTCTTTAATCTATAGGTTCTTGGTCCTATTGCTTCTGTCACTATGTAAGAGCCATCCCCTTTAGCATCCGATTTTCCAAATCTTGAATTTATAGCTTTGACTCTCCTTTCGGTCATATCTCTCATTTTCTCGACTAGATCCAAATCTTCCCTTCTAACTTCAGAATTTATCTTGCCATCATAAGATTTTATGCACCACGTTTCCTCACCTATTTCTGTTGGGAGCACAACATCCCTCTTGTATACTAAGCTGAAAGGGCTTTCTTGCGTGGATTACTTGGGGGTGGTGCGATACGCCCACAAAACCCCAGGAAACTTGTGTATCCAATTTCCTTTAGCGTCCCATAATCGTGTTTTTAGCTGTTGAAGGATTACCTCAGTTAGTTACTTTTTCTTGCCTATTTGCTTGAGGGTTGTTGACTAAGGTGAAAAATTGCATGACTTTTAGTTCTTCTAACTAACTTTTCAACTTGCCACCTTGAAACTGTGTTCTATTGTCACTGATTAAAGCTTTAGGGATGCCAAATTGGCTGATGATTTTTTTCCAGATGAACTTAATCACTTTTTTCTCTCTGATTTTTTCAAGTGGTTCTACTTCGACCCACTAGGTGAAATAGCCAACGGCTACAATTAGGTATTTCTTTTGCCCAATTGCGTAAGGTAAATTTTCCCACTATGGATCCCCCACATGTCAAATAGGCAGGAGCTTTCTAAAGTTTTCATGAAGGCAACAGGATTCTACAAATGATTCGTATGTTTTTGGCAGGGAGAAATTTCCGCACCGAGGTTGAGGCATCTTTCAACATAGTTGACCAATATCCTTGCCTCAAAACCTTTTAGCGAGGCACAAGCTCCCGATGGTTGCTGCAATTGCCCTCATGAACTTCTTGCAAGACATATTTTGTTTGATCAGGGTTCAAGCATTTTAGCAATGGGAACGAGTATCATTATCTATCAAAATGAACTGGTCGATCTTATCTTAATTTTTCTTGCTTCCTTCTGATCCTATTGAAGAGTCCCATCCTTAAGGAATCGGATGTGGAGGTTTTCTATGGTAGGATGAGGTTCTCTCCCAAAAGTACTTCTTTGTTTTTTTTCTCCATTTTTTTCTTGCAAGTCTATTGTTGGTTTGGCTGCCAATAGTAGGGTTATGCTTCTTCCGTTGACAAAGTGGGTTGAGCTTGCTAGTTTATCCAATTGATCAGCTATCAAGTTTTCTTCTCTAGGAATTTGTTTGAGTTTCAATTCTTCAAATGTCTCCATTTCTTCTCGTAGTTTTGCCAAATATTTCACCATTTTCTCTTGCCTTCATATTGTCCTTCAGCTTAACTGACTACTAATTAGGAGTCACTAAACACGTGTACTATTCTAGCTCATATAGCATGAATTAGTTTATTGCCTATCAAAATGGCCTCGTATTCAGCTTCATTATTCGAAGCGAGGAATTCGAGGGTAATGCCATATTCCATATTGTCCACTTTTGGGCTTTTAATTACTATCCCAACTCTATTCCCTGTTGAAGTAGATGATTCATCTATGAACATTTCCCATGCTTCATGTTTTACATTGTCTTCTCTCCCTGCAATCTTTAAAAATGAAACCTGCCAGGACTTGCGCCTTTATGGCAGGTCTCGATTGGATATTGTGTTGGCTCAACTCCACTCCTCATTTGACCATTCTCCTAGAAGCATTTGGGTTGCTTCAAAGGTTGATTTGTTAACATGATCACCTGGTGGGATTGAAAGTATGGACATACTTTCCTTCATGCCACCACCAATGCCAGTGTTAGTTTCTGTATTGGGGGGAGGGGGGTTATTTTGGCTGTACTCCTTGTAGACTTTGCTAATGTAATAGACGGTTGATGCTCTCTTCTTTCTGCCCTTATTAGTACAACACTTACTATTTCTTCCAAAGCCGAAAGGTATATATACAGTTTTTCTTCTGGTTGTGGTTTGGTTAGCAATGGTGGTGTAGATAGATATT
Source organism: Sesamum indicum (assembly GCF_026168435.1). NCBI lineage: Eukaryota > Viridiplantae > Streptophyta > Magnoliopsida > Lamiales > Pedaliaceae > Sesamum > Sesamum indicum. The sequence continues at coordinate 2,180,805 of NC_142660.1, read as the reverse complement.
TCTTCAGATTATCTTGGCATTCGTGGCTCCATGAAAAATCTTCTACTTTCTTTAAGATTTTGAAGAAAGGTAGTCCTCTTTTTGGTCCTCGGGAGAGAAATTATTTAGTGGGGTCATTCTTCCTATCAACCTTTTAACCTCTTTCGTTGATGTTGGAGAGTTCAACTCTTGTATTACTTCTATCTTTTATGGGTTTGCTTCTATCCCCAGTGTGAGACCAAGTGCCCCGAAATTTTCTCCTTGCACACTGAATGTGCATTTGGAGGGGTTGAGCTTCATCCCCAAACGCCTTATTATTTTGAAGCATTCCTACAAGTCCTGTACATAGCTTTCTCTATGAGGCTTTTTACCAGCATAGCGTCAATGTAGACTTTCATGTTTCCCATAATCATTTTCTTGAAGGCTTTGTTTACCAATATTTTATAGGTTGTGCTCACATTTTTAATCCAAAGGGCATTACGCGGTAGCAAAAGATGCCTTGTTCTGTAATGAAGCTTGTCCTTTTTCGATCTTCAAATTCGAGGGCAATCTGGTTGTATCCTTGGAAGATGTATAGAAAGCTCATCATTTCACATCCTGTTGTCGAGTCTACCAGTGTATCAATCCTCGGGAGAGGATATGAATCTTTGGGGCATGCTCGGTTCAGATCTTGAAATCAATCCACATTTTCCCTTCTTGTTTGGCTTAGGAACCAAAACCACATTAGCTGGCCATTTTGGGTAATGTACTGGGTGGACATATCCAGCTGGTAACAATTTATCTACTTCTTCTTTGATTATTTCATTCTTCTCTAGCCTGAAGCTCCGTTTCTTTTGTTTCACAGGTCGACATATTGGATTGACATTCAATCGATGAATCATGACTTTAGGGTCTATCCCGGCTAAATCATGTATGGTCCACGCAAAAGCGTCCGAGTTGGTTCTAAGAAATTATACCAATTTTTCTTCCAATTGTGGTTCCATGGTTGTCTGAATCGAGGTGATTTTTGTTGATTTACCTTCGACTACTTGCACGTCTTTTAATTCTTTTGTTGCTATGAGCTTTTCTTTTTCTATCCTCCTCTACTTTTGGTATTGTTTGGGATACACAAGCATGGGTGGTGGTGGAGAATATTCAAAGACCGTCTTTCTGATACTATTTTCCTTCATAGAAACCTGATTTTCTATTTATGTTGGAAGATTATACTTTTTATTGAGGATGTTTGCATGATATTTTCTTGCGAGGCGGAAATTTTCTTTCTCCTCTCCTATCCCTTTGTAAATAGAGAACTTCAATTTCATGTAATACGTTGATGATACTGCTCTGAAAGAGTTTAAGCTTGGGCGCCCCATTATAATGTTGTGAGATGAAGGAGAGTCCACCACAAAAAACTTCAACATTCTTGTGGCTCGCCGAGGACGGTTCCTATCGAGATGGGTAAGGCTATTTCACTGAGAGGTTTTACCATACTTCCATTAGATCCTACTGGAGGGGTGTTAACTTTTGTTAACATGTTAACCCCTATTCCCATTTGGGAGAATGCTCTTAAGAATAAGATGCCAATCGCGCTCCAACTATCGACTAACACTTTTTTTTATCCAAAATTTGGATACAGCGGCCGAGATCATCAGGGCATCAATGTGTGGGGGTATTCCTCTCTCCACGTTTTTCTAGTACTCCAATGAGGGTTACTTCTTTGAAGTCATACTTGGGAGGATGATATTACCCAAATCAATGCTTTTCGTGCTCGAATCGAGTCTCTTCTGGCTAGTTCTCCCATTACAGTTCTTATTACTCCTGCGGTGGAAAGTTTCTCTTTTTCTTTTCCCTTTCTCCGGAAACTCTCCTGCTTGTTTGAACCTCATGGTAAGTCTTTGAGGGGTGGGGGTAGGCTCTTGATATTCTTTCAGGCATCCCCTCTAAATTAACTTTCAATTTTATTTTTTAAGTGGTAACAGTCTTTGGTGCTATGTTCTCGATCTTTATGAAACCTGCAATACTTGTCTGATCTCAATCATTTTGGATTATCTTTCATCTTCATCAGCCACTGTATTATTCCTTGCTGCTCTGTGACGATTAAAATCTCAGCTCTTGGTTCTTTGAGGGGGTGTATCTCGCAAAGTTGCTTGGAGACATGTGTCTCTGCCCTTCTACTTGTCCTCTATTCGAAGGTCCTTCCTTTCTCCTTCTCGGGTTTTTTTTTTTGTTGCCTATCTCTGCTTTTGGTTTCATGGATTTTGCAATGCGTGTGTATTTAGCCGCTCACTTGAGCGAATAATCCAACTTTGCAGGGAGCTTGCCGGCGGTAGATTTCCTAAATCTCTCTCTTTGCAACCCCTGTTGGAGTATGCTTGCCAGTAGTTCATGGTTCAAGTGTGGGACTTCAAGTACGATCTCTGAGAACCTCTGCACAAAATAACTTAAACTTTCTTGTTCCTGTTGTACTATGGTTGAAAGATACGAAGCTGTGATATCTCTTGTTGATAGAAAAATGATGCAGAAAATCTTGGGACAACTGTTCGAAATTCTCGATGGTGTGGGTTTGCAACTGATTGAACCATGCCATAGCTTTTCTGGCTAATGTGGTGTGGAAAATCTTCTAGTATCCTGCATCACTCTTATCTAGTAAATTTGCTTTAGCTAGGAATTTATCTAAGCGATCCCCCTCGTCAGCTGTCCCATTGTATTTTGCAAAGATTTGGTATTCACATTCCGTGCAACAGAGCTTCTGCCAGCAACGGATCATGGGTGGCATCTTGATGTCGGGAGACATTCTGGACGAGGGAATTATTCTCCCTTTGGTTGCTAGTAGCACCTGCTTCTCTTCTTTTAATTTGTATCCTCTCTCTCTCCAGCTCCTCTTCTTCCTCGAAAGAGGCTGGGTGGCAACGAGGTTTCACTACTTCTCTCCTCTTCCAATGACATATCGTGGGGGTCATCTTCCCTCGACTCATTATCCTCCAGGATGGAAGGCATGCCTAGGCCTCGGCGAGCAGAACAGAGGGGAGAAAGTTCCCTTTGGCGATTTGCCATGAAATGAAAAATTGCTCTTTCAGCTGCACAGGCTGAAGCATCTTCAGTCATTTTCTAGAGTGTTATGGTGTTAGATGGACTAGGGGTGGCTGAGGAACTAGAGGTGGTAAGCCACCCTCACATCTCTTCCCCTCTTCTTGCTCTCTTCTTTATTTAGAAGGTGGATTTAATTTCATATTTTCTAAGGTGGGTGTTCTCTTCCATTATGTTGATGCTCTTCTTTTCGTAGCTATTCATTAGTCTCTAGATCTCTAGCCTTGGATCAGGTTTGCATTCTCAATATCGTGATTGTGGTTACCCACAGATCTCCCCAAGTTGATATTGCTCAACTATTAATTTATGTAAGAATTAACGAGAGTATATGAGAATTATTTATTTTATTCGATTGAAAAATTGGGGCACAATTAATGATACATAACAAACGATTGTTGTAATCTAGAGTTCCCAATAAAGAGGAATATTTCCTAGAACAACAGATTTCTTGCCAAATGATCACATGATTTTCCATCAAAGAATGGGAGCTCCAAGTTATACTAAGCAATTAAATAAGGTAGCTGAGGAGTTTACTCTTTTGCCCCTCATCTCTTCGAAAGCGAATATAAATGGAAACTTCATGTTGGAGCGAAGTGGTCTTTTTGCGGGCTCTCCTTCAATGAATCAATCCCTTTGATGTGCTCCTATTCCTTGAATTGATCTTTGAATTTTCAAAGATTAGGCTCTTCATTTAAGGTTGGCTTTCACTGTGGTTGACTAAATTATTTTTTTATATCAATTATATATTAAAAAATCACCTCTTTTAATTACCTGATTAAACATTAAGGCCTTATTTACTTGTCAGGATTGAGTTGGATATCTGATATCTCTCCAATTGATCACGATTTCCAGTTCATTAAGGTAAGGAAAACAGATAAGAAAATACGGGGAAATGAACCATCTGTTGAAATAGACAACAGAATTAGTGCGGTAAGCATTCTTTAGTAACCAGAGTGAGGCCTATATGCTACCCTATCTTATTAATGTTCTGAGGATTCCGTTATTAGGAGTGGTTTCCCCCCTATGCTATAGCGTTCCTGCCTGCCCACTAGGCAGTCAGTCACTTGTCCGAACACTTACTAAGGCGTTCGGTCCTTCGTCCCTCTCTCTTTTCAGCTCAAAAACTTAAGAAAAAAGCATCCCAGAGGTGAATTAAAGCAATTCTGACCCTCGCCCCAATGCGATTGTGTTAGTGGTCCTGCAGCTAAGGGGAGCTAATGGAGTCCTAAGAGAGGCTGATTACTCTTTAGAGCTCTATGAAACAACTGAGAAGACTCTGATAGGATAGATAAAGAGGAAACATCAGAAGCTCAATAGCTCTATAGCTCAGAAGGAACTACTAGCTCATAACCCATAAGCTCATAGCTGCTAGTTCAGATAGTCAAATGGTAATAGATCAGTACGAGCCTTACTGCATTCCTTGTCGGACTTCGGAATGCTCGACTCGGCTTGGTCTTGGCTTACAGACAGGCTTGCAGCCGGGTCTTCAGCCGCTCTTCACTCCTCAAGATGTTAGCTTCGAGCTGATTCGAAGATATTAACTCAATCCTTTGTTTACTTGCATTTAGGCTTGCTAGGGTGATATGACTCAAGCCTGTTAGGTAATGATAAAAAGCTTATTTAAATCCCATTATAAATCCCACCAGACCACTTGAGGGGGATTGCATGTGATTGTTCATATTTGTACCTGAATATAAAAATATCTGGTCCAAAATAACCCCAATTTTCAAACATCTACAAAAAATTTACTTGATTTTTTCCTTAACTTGTTTCCCAAATTTAGTTTTATTCAAAATTTTATCAATATAAATAAATTAAGATACACAGTATGACAATTTAATCCACATTTTATCCATTATCAATCTATCCCAACTTAATTCCATCCCTCAAAATAAACAAGACATTAAAGTTAAAATATTTTAATAGTTTTGATAAGTTATTCGTTTCATTTTCATTTGATTAAACAAACACATAAAACTTTTAATTACGTATATCGATCAAGTATGCTCCATCCGCTAGCCTATAAATTAAGGGAAGCCATGAGAGACAAAATTTCTACACACAGATCAACTATTTTAATGGTGTTGATTAAATTATAATCTTGAGAATCTAATCGACCTAAGAAAGCAATTGTTCTTTATTCTATCCTGGGACATCGAAAATAAACATGCCCATCCACTACTCACAAGATTAGCCTAGAAAAAGCTGTTTATATGCTTTGAGTACGTGTAAAAACATCAACTCATTCATCTTTACACCCCATCTTTGGTTGCAGCTTCAGAAATGGATATTGGTATATTAGTTAAGATTGATTAAGTAGAAAGATTATGTAGTTCCCAATATGGGGGGTTCAAATTCAAAGGGCATATCCTCTCTACAGATCTTCACCTTTCCATACTGTCAATTCAGGGGGCGTTTGGTTGGGTTTATAAATCTTTAAAAACATGTTATGAACTGTCCAAAAACATCTCGTAAATTATTATAAAAATAATTGGTTTCTAAGATCGAAAAATAAAATGTTCGCAACTTACATATGCTCTCCTAAAAAAAAATAAAGAATTCCCGACTTTCTTTTAACAAATTTCTTCAATTTTGATCATACTAATTGTAAAATTATTATTACTAATATTTTATAAGCTCCGCAATCTTGCTTTATCGAGGCATGCACTGTTAAGAGCTTAAAACAAGAGATCATATCTTATAGGCTTTAAGAAAATCTTGCAATATGTATGATCTTATAAGATGTTTCAAATAAATTGAGTCGAAGACTCCCTTATTTTATTTCACATATTATTTTATTAAATGTTCTTTAAAATACACTTTAGATAATAAAATCAAGATAATTTTCAAGCCAATAAAAAAGCTCCAAACATAGCCTTAGGAAGTGGGAGGATTCTTTTCTTAGCAAGAAATTATTTCATTGCCATCATCACGTAATTAGGTATGCTTATGCACAACTTTTGCACTCAAAACTCATCCACACCCCCACACCCCTCAAAAAAATAATAATAATAATAATAAAGTCATGAAAATGAATTTCTTAAAGGTCAAGAAGTTGTTTGTAAACCCTAGCTAGTGTGGATCATAATCATTATTCGTTTTCCTTGAGAATAAAATGGAGAATTCAACTACAGGAATTGCGTGGAGGTCAATTGGTTGATGGAGATTATGTGAGGATCTCAGTCGAATTGAATTTTTTATTTTGAATAATGTTTACATTTTGACTTTCATTTAATAAAAAATATACATCATTTATACAAAAGAAAATTAAATAAAATAAATAGCGTAATTTTTATACACGTATCATATATATATATATATATAAAATACATATAATACCAAATGCTATGAAGAAAATCTAATCAGATATCAAATGGCATGAAAATGGACAATTGGTGCAAGAAATAATTAATGTTTTCTGAAGTAACTTTTCAACTTTAACTTCCACTTTTTTTGTTTTTTTTTTTTCTTTCGTATGCCTAACGACTGGTGTTTGCATTAAGCAAGTCATCATTAATAACTAGTTGATAATATAAAGGATCAAAAGGTGAAACTTTATCTCTTTTTTTTTTTTTTTTCAATGATGCATCGTGATGAACACTAATGTCTTTTTAATTAGGGAGAACTACATAGTCATTTTTTGAAATTTAGTGTAGTTATATATAAATTTTTTGTAGTTTGAAAATTGTATCTAATATCTCTGATGTTTATTTTTATCTAAAAAATATATCTATTCGGTTAGTCAAAATTCACTGAATTTGTTGAAATTAGTAAAAAAAAAGTTGAATGTAAATTAGATTTACTCCCAATTGACTTATTAATGACCTATTGCAGATCAAATAATTTTTTTCTGACTACATTAACCTTATACATTTTCATACAATAATACATATGATGAGGCACATCTTCACTCTTATAAGGGTAATTTGGTTAGAAAATATTTGGTTAACTTACCAAAAGTGAGTGGTAAATACGAATTTTCATTTAATCTTTTACTAATATCAGCAAATTCGGTAAATTTTGACTAACAAAGGGATCTATTTATTAAGATGGAAACAAACATCAGAAGTTCTAAATTTAGTTTTTCAAACTACACAGATCTACATATAATTACACCCAACCTCAATAAAAAAATAACGTAATCATCCCTTTTAATTATAATTGAAAAACAAAGTGGAGGAGCGATTACGGCCTGTTTGGACAAGTTCATAGAAATTCCTCGTTCGCGTAAAATATTCAATTTGAATCATAATTACACTATAGATTACAGGACAGTCATCACAATCCTATTGAGAGGAACATTAATGTTTGCATCAACATATAAATTTCTCAAAACATTTAATAGTTATAGGAGGATTTATTTATAATGTCTATTCAAATTTTCAGAAAAAATGAGCTTACAAGCTCCTAAATTAAGATACTTAAATTTTATAATCTCTCTAAAAGGAACTAAAGTCTTCTTACTTATTTCTAGAGTTTTACCAAAAAAAGACACCTTAAAATTTTCATATCCTAACTGGGCTACCCAACAGCCCAACCCAAAATATACATACGAAGGCCCAAAGGATTAGCCAGTAAGTGATGGGCCCGGCCCAAATAATGACTACTAGAGATTTACGGCCCATTTAGTTTTGTCCTACCATTCAACATTGAAATCCACCATATCTCAAAGAATTAGGAACATTTGTGCTATTTGTGCTACATATCATAGAGCCCAAAATGTAGAACATCCCTACCACAACTATTGGGATCAAATATTTTCTTCGGCTTTCATTACTTAAGACTTTATACTTATGCGGATCAAGTAACATAGTCGAACATACTGCAAAAAAAGATTACGATAACGATGTAGTAATGCCAATCGACCAACATAGTCGAACACGATGCAAAATGATGATACAAGTCTCTAATGAACCGACCAAGATAACGATGTAGTAATGCCAATCGACCAACATAGTCGAACACGATGCAAAATGATGATACAAGTCTCTAATGAACCGACCAAGAACACGACACCCGTGTCTCGTTAATGAAGTCCATGCCCTATACATGCCAACTTTCCTAGTACATTAGTACCAGATATCCAGTCCAGTTGGTTTTGGAACCAATGCATTGGAGACCAGAACCTAAGATGTAATAATCAAAAGAATGGTAATAATATTAGGATGATACATGCAAATTGTGCATTGAATGTGGAGATAAGAGCATCTATTTTTCAGGTGAAATCTTTTGCCAGCATCCAGAAAAAAGATGCTGCAGATGAGTCATTCCACCTAACTGGAAGGTGAGGAGTTTACACACTCTTGTCTGTATCACACAGCACAAACGTTGATCGTGATGCACAACAAGACGGCTCTTGATAAATGCTATGCAACATCTGTAATGCATGCAAGCCAAGTCGGAATTGGCAACTACGGAATTTTCTCCATGCTACAACGTAGAATACGGCTACATAATGACGAAAGTCGCAAGAACGCATTTACAGCAATGGGATGAAAAATGTATTCGTGTAAAAAGTGAGTTTCAATCTACATACGTTGCATATGTATCCCTATACATATGCAACCATGCCCTTGTTGTAGAATGAGAGAGGCCAAAGATGTATCAGAAGAAACGAAAAGCAATGAATGAGGACAGATTAACGTTAGCATTTGACTTAAATCGGATCATAATAATGCAGCAATATAATACTTATCCAGATAAAAAAACGAGCAATAAGTCACGTTAGTGTTGAATTGAAAGTACTGCAACAAAGAAGTTATGGGAAATAAGGTCATTGTAATAACAATTGAAAAGAAAGCACGAGAAAGTTGAGATGAAGAGAAGGATTGTTTTATAGCCCATAGACTGCAACAACAATTCAGATCATTACAAAGGCCATGTTTCCAGTAACATGTTCGGACTTTATTTCTCCCATCAAGATGATGCCAAGAAATCACGGACCATAAAAGCCCGAAATACCAATTCTATGTTTTGTTTATGACAACCTTAAGCAAACACTAACAGACACCTAACTCTCCTTCCAAGTTATTAAACCTATTTCTTTGCTATGTGACGCCAACTTGAAGACCTCCTGATGTTACTTGACTGGGAGAAGACAACTCAAAAGAATAGAAAATACTGATCAAGTTTAGAAAAGAAAAATTCTACTCAAGACTACATGAAAGAAAACATATCACTTGTATCTTGAGTAAACTTTGATAGTCCTTCCTATCCTCCTCCCACTCAAAAGAAAATAACAAAATCGGAAAGTTCGGAAAAATTACCCATTAGCGAGAATCCGGTGCATCCGGGAACCGATTTTCAACGAGGATTTTACGCCACCAAATGTTTCTGGTGCCGGCAATACGCGAACGTTTCAGCATCCCATCACAGCACAATTATAAACAAAACTGCCTGATCGTTTTCGGCCAAGCAAATCCCACTGCGGCGGACCATCACTTGGAACCCATGAGTTCACTTCAATGAAACCCTCACCGGCATTCCGTGGCCCCCCAATCACAATAAGACGATCACCGCATGCCCTAAATGCTAAACCCCATCCGTACATAGAGTCGGCACGTTCTGGCAGTCTTCCTACAGTAATCCACGCCCTGTTAGCCTTGTTATATTTTCTCACCTCCATCTCAGCATAATCAGCAGCATATAATTCATTATTTACAACAGCAATCAAAGGTGGTGCTTCAGATGTAGCAGGTGGCTCGTTATCCCTTGCTGCACCAGTCCGCACCGGGGACATGTTAGGGATTTCTGTCCAAGTTTCAGTTTCCAAATCATATTCCTCTCCGCAAGTGAGAAGCTTGGAATCAGCTCCTCCAATCCCTCCAATCACATAAAACTTTCCATCCATGAAAACCCCAGAACACATTTTCCTCGGTTTCTTCATGCTCGGGAGTGGCTTCCACTTTCCTGTCTCGGAATTGTATAACTCTGCGGAACTGAGGATGTTACCATGTGAGTCAGAACCACCAGCCAATATTGCGATCTCCCCGAGGCTTGCAGACCCAAACAAACATCTTGGCTCATTCATACGCATTCCGGTAGTCCACGTGTTCGTCAACAAACTGTAACGATAAATCACGTGGGAGTCGAGAGCCCTCCCAAAAACAAGAAGCTCAGTCCCCACAGCTAAAGATTCCTTATCCGCAAACATAAAGCAATCATTAGGATTCATACTTGGTAAATGCATCCAATGGCGGCGACTAGGGTCAAAGGCCTCCCACTCCAGCAGCTGGCAGGAAAAATAAACCCAATGCTCTACCACGCCATTTTGCCGCCTCAATTTGTAAAGCTCGCCACTCCTAATAAGTGACCTGAAACTCCGGTTCAAGGATGCAATCGCACCATAATCGGCCCTGGAGCACCGGATAAGACAACTAACCGAGTTGTCGCGGCCAATGGCAGCAATTAATGAACTCGAATCAGAATTATCACCATCATTCTGCTGACTACCTGATTGGTCAGGAACTGACATTAAAATCCCGCCAATTGACAAAGCAGTATCTATCTGATCTGCTGAATGCTTAGGCACCTTCCGGACAACATCTTCTTCCTCTCCATTCGTCTCCAAAGGTCGCTTGCTCTGCTGAACCTCAACTATTTCTGGTCGGTAAGTCATACGCCAATTGCCTTCTCGTTCGCAGGTCCTAGGATAATCCCTTGAAACCAAACAAGGCCTGTCCTTCAACATGTCTTCTGGATCCCAACCCGAAGAGAACTAGGTCTCCCTGTTAAAAATCAACCAAATTGCTGTTCTTCCTCAGCAGACCACAGTCCACTGCAAAAATAGGCAGCATAAACTCAAAATCAGAAACTCATACAACATACTCTAAGTAAACAGAGACAAACCATCCACATGCAAAAATCCCAGAAGATAAAACCAGAGAAAACTTATCAAGGTCTCTGTACAACTCAATCACTGCACGTTTTCAAAGTGAATTTTCAAGAAAAAAGCAAAGCCCAAAATCCAGGTCGCACGAGGGGGCCAAAACACACACACAAAAAGAAAAGAAGCAAACTTTATATCACCAACCGTCACTGATCCAAATCCAATAACGATTTCGATTCAGGTGAATGGTTAAGAATACGAACATCCGATCTTTGGAGGAAAAAATACAGCAAAAGCGTTTCCGGAATGAGAAATAATCAAAAACAAGAAAAGCCCAGATTCAGAAACACCTCAAAACACCATAAAAATCAATACTTTCGATCAAAGTGAAACATGCAGACAGATTCAAGAAACACTATTATTAGATCTCTAAAATTCAGATCAAACAACACCCAGCTGCCCAAATCTCCACAAAAACCAATACATCAAAACCAAAGCTCCAATCTTGCATTGGTTCTGCTACAGCACCAATTAATTACTCAGATTAGATCTGTGAACACAAACTTAAAAAAAAATTACGACCCTCAAAAATCACAAACTGAAGCAACAGCAAAAGCAGGCATATCAAATTAAACAAGATTTGGACAGAATTAGTTCGAAAGAAAGATTGAAATTCACTACGATAAAATTACAAAGATAGAGGAGAACTTACATATGTATGGGATAAGAAGAAAGAGAAGGAGGGCTTGATTGAAACTATCAGAATACAACAATCCTTTCTCTCTCTGCCCCCTTTACAGGTATCTATGCATGTATATCAAAAAACTGAGAACTTTTTTTTCTTTTTTTTTTTTTGGTGTGTGTTCTTCTATTTTTCTATCTTTTTTTCCCCTTTTCCTATGTGTGTTTATATTTGTGAAGTGTGTAGGAGAGAAAGAACTTCAGTTTCAGTTCTTGGCGTTCTTGTAGTGAGAAATCCTTTGGATTCTCTCTCAAAATCAAAGCCAAGTTTGGCTTTGGCTTCGGCTTTGGCTTTGGGGCATAATCTTTGGAGGACCCCTTTATCTCTCTCTCTCTCTCTCTCTCTCTCTCTCCCCCCTCTATTTATATTTTTTAATTTTTATTTTATTTCTAGTAAGAATATTTGGGAAGAGAAGTAAACTCTAATTAATTTTTTGCATTAAAACTCCCCAATATATGTGTATATATATATATATATTTACTCTTATCTTAGTTTATTATAAATAGAAAATGCTTTCTACTTTTACCCTCTCTTGACTTGTCTTAATGCACTACAAATTTGAATTTATCTCTTTATTTTAAGTAATAATTACTTTTAGTTTTTATGACAAATATGAAGAGAAAAATGATTCATTAATGTTATTTTATTCATCATCATCGATATAAATTTTAAGGAATAGCTTCAATCGATATTTAAATTTTTATCGTTTGTCATTTTCATATATTTTTACATGTTATTTTTGTAAATATATATATATATATTATAACACTCTGCTTACTATATGTTTTTTACTGCATTTACTATTTTTATTTCCTACCAAAATCAATAAAAATGACAATAATAAATCATAAAATTTTATTTTCACGATATTAATGTGGTCGAAAAGTATCCACCAATAAAAAATAAAAGAAAAAGATTCAAATTCATGGCATATTATTAATTAACAAAAATGTCTATATTTTCTTGAGCATTTTCCAAATTATAAAAGAATTAAAGCTTATAATTATATTTTACTCTTTTGTTGAATTTGCACATCATAATTTCTATATTAGTGTTTGTTTTCCATCATTGGATTGGTAACAACACATTGTCATTTTTGCTACTGTGCAATAATAATTTATTTTTTTAGATTCTTTTTTTTCTTTTTTAGTATATTTATTAGAAGAGTGTGATATGTGCATGCATACCCTTCTTTCTCTCTCTCTATATATATATATATATACATACATATATAGATATGTTTATATTTATTATACTTTTCTTTTTCTGTCTTGTCTTTTTATTTTCAATGTTTTTGGTGAGAGTTGAGAAGGTAGTGTGGGACCCATTTACAGCTTATGTTCGGCTGTCCGGTTCTTCTCTGGTGGCGGAGGGGCCACCGCGCACCGGCGGCAGTCGGTGGTGACACGTGTGTTTGGGTCTGAATCACGATGTGTGGCTTGGACAAGTGGTCTCCTCATTTCTCCACGTTTCAGGCTCAAAGTATTGGTACTACTTTTACAAATTTGAAAAGTTGCGGGGAGGAAAACGAAAATAACCAAAATTTAAAAATGGAATGGAAAGGTCACCATTCAAAGTCAAATTTGAATAAGTCAATACTATGTATTATTTTTTATTATTATTAAAACGATGTGTCTCCAAATTTTATTAAGTTTTTTTGTATTTACTCTATTTTTTTTTTCATTTTACTATGCATAGGTTGCTAGTTATAAATTGTCCCATAATTATGACTTACACCTGTTTTCCTGTATATTTAATTGCATTAATTTATTTTGAATAATTGTCTAACTATTTTAATATAAGGACCATATTTAAGAAAATTAAAATTATTTGACTTATATTATGGTTGATGATATTCTCCGAGGCTCCATGAACAAACTCAGGTTATTAGTTCGAGTCTTATAAAACGTTTCGATATATATATTTATTCTATTTTATGTGATTTTATTGTAATTTATTTAATTATTTTTTGTTACTTGTCATATTGATAGAATCGATTTATTGCTCAATTTATTGAAATATTAATATAATCATGTAACTAGTTATGACCCCATACGGTTCACAGTCATATAATGATTTAATTAAAACTATATAATATTTAATATTAATTATTTAATTTTATTTGAGGATTAACTTTTTAAATATTAAGATATTAACTATATTGACTTTTATTTTTTTTGGGCAATTGGAATTGCTAGAAAAATTATCCATTTGTGTCAGCTATTATATATTGATTGCATAATTAAAAATCTACCTTAAATTTTTATAACATTTTGATACACAGAATATTTTTTCAAAAGAATAACAATACTTGAGAAATAAATAAAAGGTACAATCAATAAAAAAATCTATTAATATTAAATTCAATTATTCAGAAAAATAACAAATAAACGAACAAAAATAAAAGTCCAAAATTGTTAGCTAAATCATATTATTTAAATTGCAACATACTTTTTAAAATTTTAAATATTAAAAAAATATATATAATCAACTCAATATAATTACTTGTCCCATATTTATGACTTACACATGTTTTATTGCATATTTAATTGCATTAATTTGTTTAGAATTTTTGTCTAACTACTTTAATATAAAGACCATATTTAAGCAAATTAAAACTATTTGACTTATAAAATTGTTGTCAATATTATCTGGGTTTTTATGAACAAATTTGCGGTTATTGGTTCGAATACACATGTAGTTATATTTATTTAATTTTTTGTGTGAGTTTATTATAAATTATTTAATTTTTCTTTATTACAATAGTGTGTTTATCAAAATGACGTATTATTTAATTTGTTGAGATATTAATTCAGAGGGTGTGTTTGGCTAAGCTTCACTAACATATCTTATAAGACGTTGGATCTTATTTTAAAAATAAGCTGCTAAAGTGTTTGGATAAAATAAAATATTAAAACTTATAAGATGACTAAAATGACTAAAACGGACATGTATTAAAATCAAATAAGTTGTTATTTCTAGACATATTTTATTTTAAATATTTTTAAAATGCTTTTATAAATAGTACATATTAGTTTAATTTCAAACAAAAATTTAATAGATAATCTTTTTATAATAAAAAATTAACGAATTATTACCTAAACTCTGAATAAATAAAATACATATGTACATTCATGCTAGAGGAATATTAATATAAATATATAATTGATTTTTGTTTATGCAATGATTATTCTTAATTGTATGATTTATAATATTTTGAATTTTATAGTTTTAGTAAATATAATATCAATTTTATTTAACTATAATAATTTATTATTAAATAATAAACAATTTTCTCTTTTTCGAATTTTAGAAAAATTAAATAACAAAAAAAAAAATAAATCCTAGAGTGTGTGTGTGTGTGTGTGAGAGAGAGAGAGTTTATAAGATCCAAAACATCTTATTTTAAGATATTATAAGCTCTTTAAAAAAAAATATAATCAAACACTTTTTTTTAGCTTATAAGATTTCAAACATCTTATAAAATATTTTGATGAGCTTATAAGCTTAGCCCAACAGTCTCTCAGGCATTCGAAAAATTATGTCAAGACATTCCAATATAAGAAACGTATATGTGAAGCATTTCAAGAATAAGTTAAGATATAATATAGTTTTGGATTTTTGTTTTTGGGATTATAATAATTATAAAAGTATATATAATTAAGTAATGAATATGAAATAAAATGATTTTGGTATAATTATTTACCATAAGATAATATTTTGATCTATAATTAATTTGGAATGAGGAAAAAAATTATTATTTAGCTATTAATCTTTTTCATAATTTATATTTGATTTTTGGGACAATTAATTCAAAATAAATCTACCAGATAGTGAAATGGATATAAAGATGATCAAATCAAATTTTCTTTAATAACTAAAAATAAATATTAAATAAATAGGCATAGATAATCCATATGATTCTACTTATACATTAAATTAGTCAACAACGTAATAAGAACATCAATTTATATCGTTTACGTTTAAATATATTTTGCACCTCTAAACTATGCATAAAGTGCATTTAAACTCTGAATTATAAAATGAAACAAAAAATAAGCCCTCATGATGTACATTATTTTTTTTTTACACAATTAAAATATTTCTATTATAATCTGAATTATTTTAAATTTTTTTATTTAAAAAAACACTACACAAAATTTATAATTCTGTACTGAGTATAGAATTTATATAAACTCCAAAAATTTTGTAATTATTATATTTTTTATATAATTGGTAAAAAATTTACATAATTTTTGTCTGTGTTCTTATATATATTAAACTTTTTTTAAAAAATAAATTATCAATACAAATTTAAAATATTACATTGTACATATATGTGCTTTAAAATATGCAAACCTTAATATAATTAATATATAATATTTTATATTTTTTTAAGTAATGATATGATATATTTTTATTATGTGGACATATAATTGAATAAAAATTTATAAGTTACATAGCATTTTTCTATAATATTATATGCATTATGTATTGACACATATTTACATATACTTTTTAACATAATTTATTTACTTTGTAAAATGTATTTGCATATATTGAGCTTATAAATACTTTTTGTGTTTCATAATTTATAAAGAATTATAAATTATAATAAAATAAAATATGAATAAAAATTTAAATCACTAAAAATAGTATGGGGAGATAATCTAATAAAATATATTTTAGAAAGTACAGTAAAAAGATATAGGGGTAAGAGAGAAGGGCATTTTTGTCTTATTAGGTATTTTTATTACTTTTCATACTTTAGGGGTATAAATTAGACAAAATATATAGTTCAGGGGTGCAAAGTATATTTATCACTATCATTTATTAAATTCAAATATTCACTCCTTACATAATTATATTACAAAATAAATTATTGTGATGAAATTACTTGCACCTTTTATTTATTTTTTAAGTGAAAGTGACGAGCTATTATTTATTGAATAAAGCGATTACAATCATCAATATCAAATATTCATATCTAACAACGATCGGCAACTATAACAATCATACACTAATCATCAATACCAGATAACTATATCTAATCAACACCTACTATTAAAGCAGAACAATATCTTCATACGATGGTGGGATTTGAATTCAAGACCTTAAAGCCATAAAATCTTAGTTTCACGGATTACTTAAACTCTTATTATATATAAAAGTTCGAATATGTTTCACTATTACGTTCATATTGACTACAACAAAATCGACAACATCATAAACAAAATATTAAATAAAAAATACCATTAATAACAATACTCACAAATCTCAAATTATCATTATTTTAAAAGTAATAATATATATGTATATATGATTATCGAATTGTTTCTATATTTAATTAATTAATAATACACATATAAAAATAAATAAATAAATAACAACCAAAAAATTCAGCATGAAAAGGGGCTTTAATTTAAGCATTGTGGAAAAGAATAAGCATACAAATTTGACCATTCTTGATATTATAATTATAAGGTCACAAATTGTGTATTGGTAGATTATTAAGTCAATGTCAAAAGTGGCTAACACTCAATTATGAAATGTGCGTTGAACCCACTTTTATTCTTTGACAATTGAAACTCCAAACATAATAAGTTGTAGATTGGATGTAGCCTTATTATTTTAGACTCTCTCTCTCTCTCTCTCTCTCTCTCTCTCTCTCTCTCTCTCTCTCTCTCTCTCTCTCTCTCTCTCTCTCTCTCTTTCTTTTTTTCTTTTTAAATAAATAAATAAAATTAATTATCTGATAAATTAAGCACATTAATACCAAAACATAATTAAAGATATTATTAATTATTCTAAACTCATTGAAAAATAATTATGTCGACCAGCAACATCCTGATCTACTGGTCGGCTTAGGTTTTATGAATAATTAGTTTGATGTCATAGATTCGGATCCCATCGGATGAGCGGTATTCACCTCACTTTATGTGAGTTTATTGTAATTTATTTTATTGTTCTTTGTTATATTTATGAGTTGAGTCATTGCTTAATTTATCAAGACGTTGATGTGATCGTGTCGTTATAGAAAAAAAAAAAAAATCAAAGTTACGTGGGATTAGGTTTCACATTGTGAATGTGGATAAGGGAAAGTAGGGTTACAAAATGAGTAAGGCGCCGAAAATTAGATGGGGGATTTGGAAAGTTGTTTAGTCAAATTTAAACACATAAATCCATTCCATGCATTGGACTCCAAAACAATCATTTCAAATGTGTGTAACTACACACAAATACACACACTTACTTACATATATATATATATGTATATCTACAGATTTTCTTTCAAAATTTTACCACGGAAATAAACATAATGTTGGTCAAACTCATATCAATTTATATATAAGTTTAATGCAATTTATTTTCTTGTGATATTTTAAATGATTAAATTACTATTTTCAAAATGAAGCAATTTACCTCCTTATAAATTACTTCATTTTGAAAAACACAAGGGGCAAGTTGCTACATTTTTTAAGTAAGAGTATTAATTGAAATTAAATTGATTATAATCATTCATACCGAATATCAATATCTAACAAAAATCATACTATAATCAATAATATAAAATAAACTTATTCTAATCGATACCTACTATTCAGTAGACACAATATCCCACGCATAAGACGGGATTCAAACCCATGGTCTTTAAAATCACAAGGAGGTAAATTGTGAGTAAATTATATTTTACTATCCGAACTAGGTCCTTTTTACGCTTTGCCATCTAAACTTTTTTCTACATCAACTTACCATTTCAACTTTACAAAATTTGCACTTTGCCATATACGATAATATTTTTATTGATTTTTCTGTCGGAGAAATATCACATACCGTGCATACATGAAAAAACAAATCGCATCATATAACTCTTAAATATCACATGTGCACTGCATGTGATGTTTTTTCGATAAAAAGCTTGCACGAAAAATAATTATAAATGACAAAGTGCAAAGTTTCGCAAGTTGCGATGGTAAGTTGACACACAAAAAAAAAGTGTAGATGCCAATGTAAAAACTATTTTACTTCATAAGGTAAACTGTAATTTACTCTTGTTATTTTTGTTTTTATAAAAGGATAATTTACTCATTTTCAATATCTCAAACAATATTTTGCATTTTTCCATTTACATATACAAAATCAAATTTAAATTAAAAATAAACTCATGCGCCTCAAATCTGCATACAATCTTCCGTGTTTATCTGTATTATGTAAACACGTTATGTTAGAATTTGCAACTCAGTACATTGCTAGCAACGAGTGACCATAATTCAGTCAATAAAAAAAAGGGTCACATTGGATAACTATGATTAATGACCCTTGATGTGATTACGATATTTTGGAATATTAGGCGCCCCCCCCCCCCCTACCCCCACCCAAAAAAAGAACAAATTTAAATATCAAAGTTTACATATAAATTATTCAAATGTTGAATATTAAGAGTATGGTCGGTACCGTCATTTCTTAAAAAAAATTGATAAATGTGTGATTAAGAATTTCAAGACTCGTGCGATGTTGAGTGATTATAGTAAATGACACAATCATCATATAATTAAATTTATTATCTTTGATATTTTTTTTTAGGTGCCCTTTTAATTTCATAATAATTGGGTTTATGTATGTTGTGTTTAATCGGATTATGAAGGTGACAATTATCCTAAGATATTTTTTTAATCTGATATTATTTTTTGATTACCTAAAAACAATTGGAAGGGTTCGTATGGTTTGTGGATGTAGTTCCAAGCCTTGTTGTCTAATTTTGGTCTTGCCATTTGATATGTGTCCTTAGGCATAATAATAATCCCTCAAACATATATGGTTGAAATTTTACTTAGAGAAGATTTGGATTATTAGAGTTTTAAAATAAAAAAATTAGTAAAAATCCGTTATTTAATCGTTAAATAGTTCATAATTTGATGAGTTTTTAATCATGTTCAATACGAGTTCGAAGGAACTCGATCTAACAGATTTACACGAATAATTTAATATTTTTGTTTATCTGAAATTTTCTGCTTATGAACTTGAGTTGAAACGGCAGTTTTTTTTTTAAAAAGTTAATTAATTACAACCATTCTTATTGGATATCAACAAAAACCATTACAACAACCATACTCTAACCAATAATATCAAATCACTAAATCTAATCAACACCTACTATTAGGTAGAAACAGCACACCTAATTTACTATTCACTATAATAACACCACCCCAGTACATAAGGCAATGTTCGAACTCATGACTTCTAAGATCATGTGGGCCTCAACTTCGCAAACTGAGCTATGCCTTATTGGCTAAATAACCATTTTCAAACCAATCAAATGAGAAAAAGTGTAATGAACTAAACTTAAAGAGTTTCTATGAGTCGATTTTAAACTCACTCTGTCTCATTTTTTCCATTGAAATGGAACGAGACGAAGTTATAAGCAATAACAACCTAATAATCTCACTTTACACTTCCAAAATTACGAACTTGTGGAAGTATTCTTAATTATTTCAATTTTTTCCAAATTTACTAAAAACCCAAAAAAGAAATATTTTAAAACAAAACTAAAAGAGCAAAAGGAAAAGTTGGTCCCCCAAAATGTATAATATATATGTATATATAGTGTATAGATTGGTGATGAAATATTATATGTTATCTCTAATTCATACTTTTTATATGGGACATCTGAGTTTTTGAAGTGATTTTACGTACCCATTCCACATCACATTCTGCCCCTTCCTTTTTCCCTCAGTTGGTCCCCTTTTCCTCTTTTCAAACAATTATGTAAATAATAATATATTCAACCAATAATCAGAATTAATTAAAGTAAAAAAGTATAATTAAGTTAAAAAAATTTGATTTGATATTCAGTTGATCTTATTTTTCATCTCCAACTGATCGTACAAACCAGTCCAGCATTTTATTACGAAATTAATACTGCTGTATCTCATATTTTATTTAATACCGTTTTTATCCATATACATAATAAGTAAATTATTAAATACAATATCATTTTATAGTAGAATATCTCCGTTGGGAACAAAATACAAAAATCTGAATTATATATAGTGATATATCGCGTAACTCGTATTACATGTCTATTTAGGATCAAATCATATTGTAGAATTTTAATATTTTGTGTTATTAATTATGCACGTGTTTGTAATTTTTCTTAATTAAAATTGTACGTCAATCAATAAAACATTTAGATAGATATTGCAATTAAATTAAAAAATATATATTAACTCTGCGTTATATTTAATAAGTTAATTCTTTTATCAAACTAGACAGATTATTATCTAATTCACGGCTTGCAATTATTCAATAAATTAATTATTCTACTTAGTATTAGATTTGTTTTATACAAAATAATATATAGATAGATAAAAACTAAGTTTATTTCCCAAATATTTAAAAAATTATACTAAGATATCTGGGGGGTGATTTCCCAATTTCCATATTTTAGGGGGTATTAATATAAATACTTATTCGTTGCGTGTACGACTTGACGGCGTCGTGTAGCGACCAAACCAGCCGACTCGTGCAGCCCATGTGATTGGCTATCTCCCCGGCCTTTTCAAATCTGCGGACCCAATCTAATCTCACCGCCGAGTGCACAGTGGGGATTTCCATCCAACCAATGAGGAAAAACCACATCCCTCGCAGACCGAGCCACGTGTCGGCGCACGTGCGGGCCTCTCATCACAAGCGGGTGCATCCAAAAGCACCTGATCTTTCCTATACATTTCGTATAGAATCAAATCTCTCATTAACCCTTTTGGTTTATTTTATTAATTAATACAGGGATTAATAATTTAATTAATTGCCGCCCGTCTCTTTTAATCCCTATTTTACTTTTTCCCCGTTACCAAACAAACCGAAATTTAATTTAATTTAATTCGGATTACAGGTGTGAGAATATCCGCCGGTGCCGGCTTTAATTCCCATTTGGGATTAATTTAAAAATTGGGTTCATTGTTAATTAATCCTACTTTAGCTTTATCTAATACCATCATGTGATAATGGCATTATTATGTGAGTGACACTTGTTAATTACCTCTTAACATGATAATCTTTGTTTAAACCCATGATTTTGCCCATTAACAACATACTTATATCATAACAACATTTCGTTAATTACACGATGCCAATACTTAATTATCAAATTATTAAAATACAAAGATATATGTATCTATGTATAATATTATCCTCACAATGATTTTTTCATATACAAACTATGCTTCTGATAATATTTTTTAATGAAATTATAAAAGAGTAAATTACAATGAACCTTCAAGAGGTTTGGGATTATTACGAATAACTCTTTCTTGTTTAGAAAATTTGTCAATACGCTCCTGATTTAAATGGCAGCCTAATCAGTGTTAGTCTTCGTGTGTACTAAAAATTATAATTTTATTTATTTTTTAATTTTTTTTAAATTTTTTATGGACTAAGTAAATAATTTTTTTTTATAATTTTTAAATTTTTTTTATCCACCCTATCTGGTTTTTTTTTCAAAGTACAATAAGGCCAAAATTGACAATTTCATATCCCATCAAGGATTACATAATTTTATTTAATTTTAGGGGGATATTTGTAATTTTTTAAACGAAAAGAAAGTATTCGTAATTATGACATATCTCAAAGAAAATTCTTGTAATTTCCCAATTATAACACTCTTAATTAAACTCATAAAAAATTTTAAATTCATCAAAATTGCAAAAAAAAAAATTTGGGACAAAAAATTGTGGGTACGCAGCTGAAGCTCTAGCAATGATGGGAAAATTATGAAATTTGAGATCTAAACACGTCAAGCTTTTGCATAAGTTAAAAATTAATTTAGTCTCTTCAATTGTTTTTTCAAAAATTTTATTTACATTGAAATTAGGAGGTATTTATACTATGCTAGCAATAAATATCAGAGGATGTAAAATCAATTTTACCCCCTCACCAACAACTAATTTATGAATACAATTTACTTTCAAGTGGTAATATAATTCAAATTGTACAGTTATAATTTTTCGTTGCTTCTTATAAAAAAGATCGGACTTTCTTTTTGAATCACCCTTTGGTTGAGCTTATTATTCCATCAAGCAAGATTGCTTATAAAAATACTTACTCATCATCTGAACTTCACATTAATAAAGGGATCAATCGAGTACACAACTCTATAAAAACTGAGTCTGACATCGATAGAAGGAGCTGAACATACAACTTTATAATAAAAAGTGACTCATTCTTACTAACTGGGCTGGCATAATTTGCACAAATCGTAAAATTTTCTCTTTAATAACTAATAATCTTAAGGTAAATTATAGCAGGTTCCCCTGAACTTAATCATAATTATAATTACCCACTCGTTGTTTGAAAAATTACAAAGACCCCATAAATTTAATGATCATCTAACAAATATCTCCTCGTGACAGTCCATCGTACAGAAGTATTTATTAAACAACAGTTAATTACAGTGTGTATTCATAACTTATCAAACAACGAAAAAATATTTATAACTATAATAAATTTTAATAGAACTCGATGAACTTCACCCTTATTTTTATAATCAGTAATTTACCCTAAAATGCATTGTACCATGTATTGACACATAGGAAAACATACTTAAATAACCCATAATTTTTTGTTTTTAATTTTTTTTTTAAAAAGAGAGTAGTTTACAAATTTAAGACCCATAAATCAAGAAAGGTGGGTTTTGTAGAAAATAAATAATTGGGGATAATACTTTGTTGATGAAAAGGTAGTAATAGAAAAGGAGAAATATGGTAAACATAGGCACGTGCACACATCAACTTTAGGGTACATGGAATAATTAGCAAAATTATTTTATTTATTTTTTAATTTAAAAAAAATAAAAAAAGAAAAAAGAAAATAGTGTGTGTGTGTGTGTAGGATTAGAATAAGAAAATCAGACTTGAAAACGAAGCAAGTCTGCATTATAAAGATTCCGGCGTGCACTAAACTAAACACAACACACACACTTGGCAATACCGTCCAATCGCCTCCTGCCACGTGTCAAAACACTCTTACTCATCTGAATCATTATTGGTTCCTGCGCAAAAACCTTATGCTGCTGCTGTACTAATCGCATGTTTTCTTGTTGTACTACCTCCTTCCAATTTTATTTTATTTTAAATTAAAAAAGATTTATGTTAATATTCTTAAAAGTACTATTTGAAAGCTAGTGGATGTGGAGTTAATTTATTTTATATAAAATGGTGCTTTTTTTTTAAAAAAAAAGATTAAAACTTTCGTTTAAATGAAAATGGGCTTTCAGATCGAAAAAAAAAGAGTGGTATTACATATAGTCGAAATATAATTATTTTAATTAAAAGGGTTGCCGTGTTGTTTAAAAGTATTTTATTACAGCGTACAATAAAAGAAAAATTGGATACGACGAATTTGGTTAGTGTTGAATTAATTGCGCGTACTGTACATAATAATATCATAAAATATAATATTGAAATCATTATATTTATATAAATGGTATAAAAATAAATGAGATGAAAAGAAACTAATATGGTTTTTTCACTGCCCTATGACAACATTTTGTTCTTTACTTGACATATTTGTCATTTTAGTTTTGTGGCAGGGCCCATTTCAACAAATTAACTAAGTTTAAGGCCTTTATTATTATTATTATTATTTAAAGAAAGGGTAAAAGAAGTCCACAAGGAAGACAATTCCCTTTTTTGCCCCTAAATTTGTATATAAATTAATCAAGATGTTACAAAATTGCACACTAGAAATGGAAATTTGGATGTCTTTGAATTTAAGAATTAATTAGGAGTTGAAAGTTTATATAATCCATAATAATAATAACAAATTCCTTCATTATTTTTTTGTATAATATTCAATTACTAAATTTTAAACATCATTTTAATTTTTTCCCCCAGAAAAAAAAAAACGATAATAACACCAACTATAATGAAAATGCAAATTAATAATTCACTAATCACATACTAACCTAAGAAATAATTCAAAATATCCAGACGTTTGGTGGGACTTAAAACCTAAAAATTGATGCTTATAAGTCTTTGAGATTTCAGTTTCCATAGTTAGGCAAATGTCACCCTCAAAATCTCCAATACCCTTTAGTTCTAACTTGGTGTGGTACACATCTTTCCAGCACTTATGATGATGCTGACAGAGTCTTATGATCACAAAAGTTCTTGAAATTTTATTGAATTCGGACATGTGTAAATGAAAATGTAACTGATTTTAATTTCACGTGTGTAGCCGTTGATTAATTTGTTCGAAACAACACATCGAGGTTAGGAAATAGAACAAGGGATTCTCGATTGAAACACCATGGGATGCCTTTTATGTACCTTTCTCAACTTAATAAAGTGGAGGGAGGTTTGAGTTTTATTAAATGTGCGGGCGTATATGTGTTTATTTGGTGTCAATTTATCGTAATCTATTTGTTTCATTTATGTTATTTTATTGATCGATTCGATGTATTTGTCAGGCTATTAATATTGATGGAACTGTTTTCTAAAAATAAACGAGGTCTTAGTACGCCTTCAAGGCCAAATCGACACATTTGTCAGTTTATTAATATTGATGTGATATGTAATCACTGTTTAAAAGAGATGGAACGGGACAAACAAGGTCTTATTAGTCTTTAAAGCAGAAGTTCCACGGACAATTTATGAAATTATGGGTTCAAGTTCTATTAAATGTATGGGTATTTAAAATATTTTACAAGTTTACTATAATTTGTTACCTTACTATTTATATATTTTGATTTTTATTGAGAAATATATTGATATATTGATTATTTTTTTAAATTATTAATATAATATTGTAATTACTATTAAAAAATAGGGGGGGGGGGGGGCTTAGGGGGAACAAGAAATCCGTGAATTTCGCCAAACCAATGCAACTTTTATTACCAAACCCAATTACGAAGTCGTTTTAGACCACTACATTCATGAAAAAGGATTTACTATTATTCGTGGCATGTTATTTTTTTATGTGTATATAATAAATAATTTTTTTATGTTTTAAAATATTTAAAAGTAAGAATTAAATATATAAATTTATGCACCACATTAAAAAATAATAATTTAAAATATTATGATCACGACAAAAAAATTGATATAGTGATATCATAAAATGCCGATTTATGAGTGAAAAGTGATATTCTTTTTCCCCTTCTATTAGTGTAGATTATAATATCATAATGATCATAAAATTGCACAAATGAGTTAGCATAGATTATAATACACCTTTGTCACTCAAATTATTGTTTTTTTTCGACTCCAATCCATATACAGAAAAACCTTATTAATCAAATACTCTGGAAAAATCTTCGATTTGTCGAACTTTTCGAATATTAATTTTAAATTAATATGGGTTCCAATTTGAGAGTTATCAACCTTCCCTAATCATTAATATGTTGATAAATCACAAAGTGGGGAATATGATAGGCGTGTCAAGCAGTTGAGATTCGACCTAATTATTTTTTATTTTTTGATGATGAAATGCATTAATTGTTCTTGATCGATCGATCATCACTTGAGTGCTTGGGGGAATATTTACATGTTCATGATATTTTGCACTATTGTGAAAAGCAAAAATTGTTATATATATATATATATATATATATCATATATTATGTATGCTTTTTATATCTCCCATGATATGGACTATCATAAACGAGTAATTTCACCTTAATTTCTAATTATTTAATGGAAATTTCGGAAAATACGTGGTAAATTTCGTGAAAAATGTCAGAAAATTGACTAGAAAATACTTAGAGGACATAATTAATTTGGGGCAAGAATTTTAAAGGGCGATTTTCTTTTTTCCTAAATACTACAAGAAATGGCTAAATAGCTATGAAAAAAAAAATGTGTCAGACTAATTAATAAGTAAAATTTTTGTTGTTAATTTATATTATTTAATACAAAAAATTTACTTGATAAAGAATTTAGCAATAAAAAATAATTTTCTAATGAATTTAGCGATTGATGGTTCACAATGTATATTAAATAATGTAGATTGATTAGCAATGAGAATTTTATTTTCTAATTAGCTCAAAACTGATTTTAACATCCAATTTTCTCGTAACCATTGAGCTATTTTTTTTGTATTGAAATACACATATAAGTATTAAACTTAGCTAAAATACAGTTACATTTTATAAGCTAAGTTTCTTTTTTAGATAGGATATAACACCGTCCGACGCATTTAATATTAATAGCTGAGTAAGTACCTATATGAATAATTTTAAATAATAAAAAATAGATAAGAGAACTTGGTAACGACCACCTCATGTAAAAGTTCAATCTGTCATAGAGGAGAATCATTTAATATTAAATATTTTAAAAAGTCCCCCTTACGTCCGAACCTGTACGTGAAATACTTCTTTTATAAATAGTCGGGGCAATGAGATTTGAACCCAAAACCTCTTCTTCAGTTTGGTTCTGATACCATACTGAACGATCACCTTAACTAAAAATTTAATAGCTACTAGAAAAAAAAAAGAATATTTAATATCAATATGACGGCATAATTGCTATATATTATTATTTTTACTTTGATATAACATTTATTAGTTACCTACCAAAATAGTAGTACGGTGTGTTTGGTTATGACAAGATCTCAATCTCTGCTTATTCAAATTAGAAAAGTGGAAATGAGAGGGTTTCCCCAACTCAGATTAAACAAAATACTGAGAATCTAAAGCTTAAACCTAATTGGATCATCTTTTGGAATTTCTCTTTGGGGAATGAGTAGTTGCAAGTCATGTCAATTATTATTGATTGGAAGGGAAAGGATATCATATAGAATATATTATTAATTATTTTTGCTACCCTTTTTTCGTCTTTCTAAAATAATTGGATCCTATTCGTTATAGGTTCTTCAATTCTCTACGTCTATCTTTTTTCCCAAAAATAATATATATATTTTGGGGGGTGGGGGTGGGGGTGTCATCATCAACTGCCGGAATAGGGCTACATGAATTTCTGTTTTAGGGTTTACATTTGAAGATGTGGAGAAAGGGCAACTGAAAGTTGAAAATTCTTACAACGTTTGTTTCCCGACATTTTTGCATGACTTTTTCCTATTCAAGACTAGAGATTTTTAGTGGGTTTTTGTGAAGAAAAATATGTCTAGTTTTAGCATTCACAACATGCGTGAAAGTGGAGGAAAGAAAATTAATTAGTACATGTGGATTTAGGTCGATAGTTTCGTATAAGAAAGTGGACGCTATTTGTGTCTAAAAATCCCCACACGTGCTATTTGATTAGTTTTCGTGAAATAATATTTGTGTTGGAATATCGTTTCTATCAATGGACATCTTTTTCTTATTATCTGGGCTATTCGATTAGTTTTCATAAAATAACATATGTGTTAAAATATCGTTTTTAACAACGGACATATTTTTTTGTCAGAATTATACGTGTCTGATTAGGTCTGATCTATTCCTATATAAGACCCTTTTTTTATTCTGTACAAATTAATCGGATATGAAAACACTGAGCAATGAGAATAATACCTATATGTATATATTGTGCTGACATGGAATGTATATATAAGCATGCATAAGGGTTGATTCTGCCAGCAAAGTTGGTAATGGAAAGAGTAACCCTGTTCATCAAAATACTAGAATCTGGTTCTTTAAGAATATTTGTACAACATAAGTAATGTCTTATTTGTACAGCATTAGTTAATATTCATGTTCCTGATATTTGAAGCTGCAGCTTTAATTGGTTGTACGTTACGCACTCACTGCAGTAAAATGGTTGTACATTCAATGATCTGTAGCATGCATGCATGCAACTTAATCTTTTTACCTTTTAGTTATTCCAATGGAATTAATTAAAAGGTATCGACATAGCTGTCATATGTGTACATGTACACAACTATGAGCGGTCCGGAGACAAGATCCAAGGTTTTTGAGATGATGTAAAAGAGGAATAATCCCTGTAACTAAGCATCTCTTCTTACCTTTTTGCTTCTCTTAAATCAGGCATTGATGCTATGCTACTCACCTTGTTCAAACAAAATCCTAATAATTCACCAAAAAAGTTGACAAGAATAAATAAAGCATTTAAGTTTGCGTGATTCGATGATTCATGTCGAATTAATATCTATTGAGTGATACATGACGTGTATCTTCAAGTATGTTAATGTTCTTGTTTCGAGGAATTTATCTTTTTTTTTATTTATCTAGTAAGTTGTAATTGCATTCTGAATTTCGGGTTTAGTTCGATAAGTTGATGATGGGGAAATAAAAATAATTAGCAAGGAACATTAGGTAGTTTTTACTATTAACAAAAAATTGAAGGAGTGTCACACGATTTGATTATTCTATTAAATTATAGAATTAGCCAGAATCAAGAAACGACATCTGCACATGACCACCCAATCTGCATAAATGCATTACCTCATATATATGTACAAATACTTCGTGACATGAACGACGAAGAGGTTCATTCCCGAGATATTCAAAATGTGTTTGATGTGGCCTCATACCGGTGGTCCAAATTCAAGCCCACTTCTTAGCCCAAAAAGCTAGCCTAGAAGGCCCAATGTGAACAATGGCGCAAAAGGACCCTTTTCGACCCCTCTTTTCGTCAACAGCCCAACAAGACTTGTGGCCTAGAGAGCAGGTATATCCAAGAAGCCTAAGATCCGACATGGCAAACAACTAGGCATCTGTCGAGCTGGAGGACTACTATTGGACCAGGTCATTGTGAGAAGGCCAAGGGGAGCAGACTCCTCATCTCGCTTAAGGCCCCTCATCAAGAAGGACTCCCACAAGACTTGTTGACTAGTAGGATAACGGCGATAGGAAGGATTTGTCACTGCCAACTACCTCCTCAGTGCACTTGATGCTAGACCCACTCAAGTCGGGTGACCTCCTCGATAAAAATAGGCGCAGTTCCCCTAGACAAGGAACCATTTTTGTAAGCCCTCATGAGAATTCTAATCATATCTCTCTACTGCTATAATCTTTTCATTGTACTTTATCTCAATTCGTACATATTTTCTCTTTTTAGTATCATTTTACCAGAATTGGATATTAACTTGAGCATCGGAATGTTAATATTTTTTTTACAGGTTCCTTTTCCGAGTTCGCATACGTTTCAGCACAATTTCCAAGCGTAAGTCCACATTCAGTTGGACCCGCGCGATTATTGCAAGCATCAGTGTTTAAATTATTTTCTATAAGCAACTACTATTTTCGCTTGGATCAATTTTAATTTGTCACATGTTAGAATTTTTTGGCCCAAATCATAAGCTGGGCCTTTTAACTTGGACGGCCAAATCACACATGGCCCACTGGCCACTTATCCACTTGACCCGGCCCATTAAGGTTTGACCCGTCTACCCTAAATATTTATACCCTACTTCAGTTTAACCCTAATCCATTTTTCCCTCTCTTCCCCTTCCCCGATTCCTCTTCTCCTCCATAACCCTTTGGGTTCTCCCCATAATCCTTGGGGTTCTGTGAGTCTTTCCTCTCCCATCAATGGCCGTTAACTGGCCATTAATAGACAACCTCTTTATATGGCTGGTCCATTGTGGCTCGTGGGGATAAGCTGACTCTGAACTCTCTCTCTTCTACTTTTCTCTTTGAAACTCTGTAACAGCCTTTGTGGCGTAACCTTTGTGGTTTCCTCTAAAGCCTTTGTGGCATTTTTCTTTGTGGATTTGTGATAAAACCTTTGTGGTTCTAATAGCCTCTGTGGCCTGTGTGATTTGTGCAAACAGTAAAGGTTCGTGACCTTTGACCTTGAGTAGGCCTTGGGTTTTTGGCTCCTGAGCCTTAACAATTGTTTATGTTTCTTGTTTCTGTTATATTATTATTTCTGATGGGGGTAAAACCTTATTTTCTCGTAAAAAGACAACTTTGCCCTTGATGGTGCCCAAAATCGCAAGTTTGCCAGCATGACCTGCGCCACTTTCACCGGGTCGGGTCGCGACCCGACCTGACGACTTGGAGCACGTGGCACGCGCGTAGCGGGTCGATAGACCCCCTGGTTCTCTATATATACCTCCCAGTCAGTGTATTAGAGGTACGTCGTCTCGATCGCATTTTACCTTCAGCTCGCTATTTTTCCCAGCGACCCCATATTTCGACCTCAACCAAACACTGACTTAAGCATCGGAGGGCCTTAGCTGGGGGCCACCCCAGCAAGCCTAACGATCTGCTTCTTTTCTCAGGGCCCAATTACTAGTCTGGGAGAGGAGCGACCTCGAACCGCTTGGGAGACCGAACCAAGGAGGTCGCGTATTTTCGACCCGGATCAGTTGGTGCCGTCTGTGGGAATCTGAGGAAAGCTCCTTTAGATTTGGTTTGAAGAAGAATTCGCCATGTCAGAATCATCAATGCGTGAACAAGAGGGAAGGTGGCATCTCACCGATGAAGAAAAGCAGCGGATGATCGGGATAGCGAGTAAGAAGGCCATGGAGGAGCACTGCCCATCTGTCAGAGAACCATCGGGGAAAGGACGGACGGAAGAACGGAGAAAAATGATCTTGGCTGGACAAGTAGAAGGAACGGTTCGCATGAGGAAGAGTAAGGAAATAATGCCAAGAATCAGTCGGGGGAGAGAGAGATCAGCTACCACATCCAGCAACAGTAAGGTAAGACAAACAGCGACCTCCAGAGTTGAAGTGGGAGGCATAAGGCGGCAGATAGAGAAACTGAAGCAGCAGTTAGAAGACCTGAAGAAGCGAAGCGACCTGAAGAAGCAAGGCGACCTGGCTAGGCAAAATACGAACTCGCCCTTCACCAACGAAATGCTATCCGAAGTTGTTGGTCCAAATTTTCGACTACCCGATCTACCTAGATACGATGGGACGAAGGACCCGCGCGAGCACATCACAACATTCGGAATGGTAATGAATTTATATAGGCAAACAGATTCTATTAACGCAAGGCTGTTTGTGACTACTTTGACAGGGAAGGCACAAGAATGGTTCACCGGCTTGCCTAACGGGACCGTTGGATCATATGAGCAATTGTTACACAGGTTCGCATACCACTTCGCTAGCAAGCAAAAGTCGAAGAGATCAGCGATCCACTTATTCGCAATCCGACAGGGAAGAGAGGAATCTCTTAAAGATTTTATGGGGAGATTCAATAACGAGACATTGGAGGTGCAGGATCTGCGGATTGATATGATGACGAGTATATTAATACACGGTTTAAAGAAGGGGCCGCTTGCATCAGCGTTAGCTAGAGATCCCCCCGGAAATGTAGAACAATTGACGCTTTTGGCCCACAAATATATCAACGAGGAGGAGATGAATACAATCAAGGATAGAGAATGGGAAGGAGATCGAGAACGAAGTCGAAATAGGTGAAGGTAGCAATCCACTACAGTGGGTATGTTTGTATCTTTATTTGCATGACGGATGATTATTATCTTTTTGAAATGTTCGTATTTACATCACAAATCATGTACGCAATCACAATATTTGGTTAAATTAGCACGTATGAATGTTCACATGAAATAAATAGCTCCAGCTCCAATAGTATCCTACTCCACGACGCAATATCACGCAACCATCAACTACGCGACCTGCACAAGGCGCGATCTCATTGTGTCTGTGAAAGACCATCAACTACGCGACCTGCCCAAGGCGCGATCTCATTGTGTCTGCGAAAGACCACCAACCACGCGACCTGCCCAAGGCGCGATCTCATTGTGTCTGCGAAAGACCACTAACCACGCGACCTGTCCAAGGCGCGATCTCATTGTGTCTGTGAAAGACCACCAACTACGCGACCTGCGCAAGGCGCGATCTCATTGTGTCTGTGAAAGACCACCAACCACGCGACCTGCACAAGGCGCGATCTCATTGTGTCTGCGAAAGACCACCAACCACGCGACCTGCCCAAGGCGCGATCTCATTGTGTCTGTGAAAGACCATCAACTACGCGACCTGAACAAGGCGCGATCTCATTGTGTCTGTGAAAGACCACCAACTACGCGACCTGCGCAAGGCGCGATCTCATTGTGTCTGTGAAAGACCACCAACCACACGACCCCTCGTCTATAAAGGACCAACTACGAGGCCTGGAAAGGGTACAACCTGGCAGGACAACATAAGGTGCAAAATCGTCCGAAACCGATCAATGCGATCAGGAGAAGTGTTTGAAAATCCCTCCAATTCTCCCTATATTTGAGGTCGGATGGATGATTATCTTAAGGGAATTAGGGGAATTCGAAGATGAAAGGGGAATCTCTCATAAAGAAGGAAGTTCATTGAAGAGGATAATTTACAGATTCTACCTCAACTCTGAGGTAAGTACAATGATCGGCGTAAACGATTACAAATTGAAATACAAGAGCCTACTTATCTACTGCATCTTCACCACTACCCTCAAGGTCCTCCACCAAGACCGCAAATTCATCATTATGTTGCAAAGGGGGTTCTTCAGGGAACGCCGCGAGATTACCATCCAAGGACGGGTCGGTCCAGTTCGTGTCGAACCCATCAGCGAACCCCTTCAGCTTCTTTATTTGAGAAATGCAGCGAATAAAACCTTCTATGAGGTAGTCAGCAGACTTAGCTTCCACAGCGGTTGTGAAGGCGGTAGACTTCAAGAAATCTCGAGCTCCCTGTAACCGAGTGTCCGCCAAGGTCTTCTTATAGTCATCAGAACTCAGGTACTGGTCGCGACCTTGACTCCGGGCAACTTCGAGCTGGTGTTGATGCTCTTCTGAGAATAGATATTCCTCTCGACCAGCTACCCGACCCGCAGAAAAGCCTTCAGCCTTAGCCGATTCCACCGAAGACGCGACCTTCTGCCTGAGCTCTCTTAATTGAGCCTCTAGTTCGGACTTCTGAGACTCGAGCTCGACCTTCTCTTTCTCACAGGTCGCTAACTTCGAGCTCTTTTCCTCGAGTAGCTTGTCAGCGACCATCTTCTCATGTCGCCAGTAACTGCATTTCAAGGACAAATGGTGTCCAAAAGCTGAGACCTACATATAGCAGCAGAGGATTAGTCAAGGCAAAAGCAAAAGAAGTTTATGAAGTTGGTAAAACACTACCTGTGAGAAGGAATGAGCGAAGTTCTGCTCGACCCGAATATACGACATGGGTGCAAGGAGAGCTTGATCGCGAGGTAGGATGGTGGATTTATACAACTCCCAGGAGTCTTTGCCAACGTGGGTCTTCAACACGGAACTTTGGCCCGAAATGGCCCAGTTCGGTATCAGCCTCTCACCCTCCATGGCAGCCGGACTATAAGAAGGCGATTGGAGGTCCTTCTGGGTCTCTCTCCACCAGGCAGTCAGTTCGTCCACTACCTTCAGATTCTCGCTCTCCGCTGAAGAATCTGCCTTGGATTTCTTTTGGGAGGAGGGATTAGGTCGCGGGGAACTACGCTTCCTCTTGGACGACTCCGAAGCGACCTGTTTCCCCTTGGACTTCCTCCGGATGAGCGGTTCGGGATCACTTGGCTCTTCGGAGTCCCTCGGTAAATGCTCAGGAGTGGGATCGTTGTCCCCACTGGCGACCTCGACGGGAGTCGCACCCGATGGACTCAGAGATCGAACTCCGTGCGACCTCGACGCATCTTCTGAAGGAGCAGATAGAGTATGCTGGGAGTCTGAAGGAGGAACTGCTCGCTTAGCCCTTTTCGCACGAACCATTCTTGCAATGCGAGCATCCATCACGACAGAATCTGCAAAGATACAAACCAGTCACCACTAAGTACCAAAAATTACGAACAGAGGAAGGTAAGAGATTGATCACCTAAAGAGCCCCGAGTTTGAATAGGTGCCGGACTGAGACCTGCGAGCTTCAGGGTATGCTCCGTCAAAAGCAATTTGGCTTGATATTGGTACTGGGTGATAGTAATGATCAGGTCGTCATCTAACCCTACGCCGTGGATTTTGGGTTCGGGTTTAGTAGTTCGCCAATCACAAGGGAATGGCCAGACTTGGTTAGGAGGAGGTCGAAGGAAGAAAAATTTGTCTTTCCAAGAGCCCACATTGGACTTCAGCTTGGTAACAAAGGAGCAGTTAGGTTTGGCAGTAAGATAGAAGAAACCCTGGTCGCCTGACCTCTTCGAGGTCGTAAACTTGTAAAGCGACCAGAAGCTATCGAAGTCGGGTTCAAGCTCGAAGTATTTCATTATGATAATAAAGGATAAAATATGGCAGATGGAATTGGGAGCTAGTTGCATGGGACCTATCTCCAACCTAGATAAAATTCTAGCAACGGTACGAGGAAGGGGAAAACGCAAGCCCGCAGCTAAATGTACAATAGAAATCGGACAACTACCGGGTGGAGGTCGATTCATGCGATCCGAGGGAGAAGGAAGAATAATTTCGTAATCTAGAGGAATATAATACCTCTCTCTAATCGCATCAGCTGTGAAGTATAAAGTGCTCTCAATGGTTAGCCAAGGTTTATCAGTTGGTTCGCCCTCGCTATGTTCTGGGGTCATAAGTGAGATCGCTATCTCCGGGTCGCTTCTACCTACGCTAGGGGATCCTATCTGTTTTCTACGAGCCATGGGTATTTGTGAGGTCGCAGAGGAGCTGCCAGGACTACCCGAAGAACTAGCAGATGAACTACCAGAGGTACTCGATGAACTACCAGAGCTACTAGATGAACTACCAGATGAGCTACTAGAATTACTAGGCTTGGAAGACATAATATTAAAAGGAGGTCGCTCGGAAGTACCTGGCTAGAAGGCAGGTCGCAGCTGGAGGAGGCAGATCGCGCGAGGAACGATTGAGATTGAGAATGAAGCAGAACTGCAGTCGAACCTCCCTGTATTTATAGGGGTAAATTTATGGAGATCCGTGTCGAAGACAACGGTCGGATGTCGAAAGGCAACAGTCGGATATCGAGATGGCGATGATGATCTGAGGGACGAGATCGATAGACCATTCGACTTTCCTTAGCGTGCTACTCACACTAAGAAAAGTAGGGGAGTAATGATGGGGGTAAAATCCTATTTTCTCGTAAAAAGACAACTTTACCCTTGATGGGGCCCAAAATCGCAAGTTTGCCAGCATGACCCGCGCCACTTTCACCGGGTCGGGTCGCGACCCGACCTGACGACTTGGAGCACGTGGCACGCGCGTAGCGGGTCGATAGACCCCCTGGTTCTCTATATATACCTCCCAGTCAGTGTATTAGAGGTACGTCGTCTCGACCGCATTTTACCTTCAGCTCGCTATTTTTGCCAGCGACCCCATATTTCGACCTCAACCAAACACTGACTTAAGCATCGGAGGGCCTTAGCTGGGGGCCACCCTAGCAAGCCTAACGATCTGCTTCTTTTCTCAGGGCCCAATCACTAGTTTGGGAGAGGAGCGACCTCGAACCGCTTGGGAGACCGAACCAAGGAGGTCGCGTATTTTCGACCCGGATCAATTTCCAAGATTATTCCTTGTATCAATCTTTCAATTCCTTAGAATTCTTATAATTTGTTATAGGAAGACCTGTAATATTTTAAAGTTTTTGTAATTTTGTTATTCTGTAAATCGCCGGAGACCGATCCACTCCTTACAGTGGTATCAGAGCACCAGGGTTTTTTGTCTCTGGCTTAAAAAGCCACCTACGGTAATATTGCTCCAACCCTAAAACCTCTTTTATTTTCTGGTCCCAGATCCCCAAACCCTTACTGTTGACCTCCCTTGGCCTAGCTCCAGAAGCCGTCGGGTATCTGGTGGAGGGGCAGTTAAGGCCCCAGCAATCGTTAATTGTTGAATAATTTTTTGCGTTTATTCTCTGTTACTTGCTGTTTTTTACTTGGATCTGTGAATTTTTTGGTTATTTCCTTATATTGATCTACTGTCACTTGTTCATATTTTTTATTGTGTGACTTGCTGTTTTCTGTTAAAATGTCTGGATATAACTTGCAACTTTTTGATGGAAAATCTGATTTCTCTATTTGGCAACAAAAAATGAAAGGTATTTTAATACATCAAAAAGTTTTTAAGCAAATAGATGGTAGATACTCAGAAACTGTTTCTAAAGAAAAACGTCTTGAAAATGATGAGTATGCTTATTCTTCAATCATTTTGAACTTGTCTGATTCTGTGATAAGAAAAGTTGGAAAACAAAATACTGCTAAAGAATTATGGAATAAACTGGAAGAACTCTATATTAAAACATCTCTTCCAAGTAAACTGTTTCTTTTAGAAAAATTCTTTAGATATAAGCTTGATCTTTCTAAAAATATTGAAGAAAACATTGATGATTTTATAAAATTAATACAAGATATTAAGCTTACTGGGGATAAAAATATTGATGATTATACACCTATAATTTTATTAAATGCTATACCTGAATCTTATGGTGATGTTAAGGCAGCTATTAAATATGGTCGTGATAATGTAAGCTTAGAAACAGTTATTAGTAGTTTAAAAAGCAAAGAAATGGATTTTAAAAACAAATACCCCTAGTACCAACAATAATGAAGTAAATTTTGTAAGAGGTAGGCCTAGTTCAAGAAACAATAATAACAACAACTATAAGTTCAGAAAACATAGCAAAACCCGTGGTAGAAGTAGGGGCAGAAGTCCTTCTAGGACTAAGACTACAACAATAAAAGAAATGATGATAAAAACACTTAGAAAGATCTTAAGTGTTATAACTGTGGAGGTAGGGGACACTTTATAAAGGACTGTAAGAAACCAAAGAAAATTTCTCAAAATGATTCTGCTAATGTTTCTAAAGAAACTTCTGATGAAATATACATGATTTCTGATATTAACTTTGTTGATAATTCAAATAAGTTTGAATGACTTGTCGACTCTGGATGTACATTTCATATGACTCCTTTTAAGGAAATTTTGATGAACTTTAAACCTGAAAAATTAGGTTATGTGTCTATGGCAAATCAAAAACTATGTGATGTTCTTGGTTATGGAGATGTCTTTCTTGTCTTTGAAAATGGTTCTAAAATTACCCTTAAAGGTGTTAGATATGTCCTTGACATTGCTCATAATTTGTTATCATGTTCAGCCCTTGAAGAGGATGGGTTGGGATAAGGGGGTCATGAGAATCACCAAAGGATCCTTAACCATTTTTAAAGCAGAAAAGAAAAGGAACTTGTATCTCTGTAAAGTGCAATATGATTTGTTTTCTGAAAATGTTTCTACAGACAATAAATCTGATTTGTGGCACAAAAGATTAGGCCACATTAGCTTAAAAGGTCTTGAATTATTGCATAAAAATGGTTTCTTACATGAAAAACCTGCTACTTTAAATTTCTGTGATGATTGCATTTTAGGAAAACAACATAAAATAAGTTTTCCTTTTTCCTCATACCCAAATCCCACTTCTTCAAAATGCATATTAGATTATGTACATGCAGATGTATGGGATCTTGCAAATGTTGATACACATGGTGGTAATAAGTACTTCCTTTCAATAATAGATAATTATTCCAGAAAAGTGTTTGTTTTTCTTATGAAACAAAAATCTGATGTTTTTGAAAAGTTTCAAAGCTGGAAAAACCTAGTTGAAAATCAAATTGGTTATAAGCTTAAAGCTTTAAGAACTGACAATAGTTTAGAATTCTGCAATAAACAATTTTCTGAACTTTGTGATAAGTATGGAATTAAAAGACATAAAGCCACTTCCTACACCGCCTCAACAAAATGGTGTAGCAGAAAGGATGAATAGAACTTTGCTTAACAAAGTTAGGTGCCTTTTAATTAACTCTGGTTTACCAAAAACATTCTGGGGTGAAGCACTTTTAACTGCTGCTTATCTGATTAATAGATCACCTTCTGTGCCTTTGTTTGGTAATATTCCTGAAAAGTTATGGTCTAATTCTGATATTGATTTCTCTTCTCTTCGCATTTTTGGACGTTCTGCTTTTTGCCTTGTCAATGGTGATAAACTTGATCCTAGGTCTAAAAAATGTGTGTTTATTGGTTATCCAATAGGTGTAAAAGGTTATAGATTATGGTTAAGAAACCAACCTGGTTTTAAAGTAGTAGTTAGTAGAGATGTAATTTTTAATGAATCTGAAATGTCTTGTCTAAACACTACTGAAAACTATAACATTGAAAATACCTTTAATAAGGTGGAACCTAATAACCCGGATAACCAACAAGAGGTGGAAGTAGAAGATAGAGAAGAGAATCAAGTAGATAATAATGAGGAAATAGAAAATAAAAATTCTGAAAATACTTATCAACTAGTAAGAGATAGGGAACCTAGGGAACGTAGAATCCCTACTAGACTTAGAGATTATCATTTAGCTCTGAATATTGAAAGCTTTGAACCAAATTCCTATGAAGAAGCTATAGATTGCTCAAACTCAAAAGAATGGCTGTCTGCAATGCATGATGAACTCAAAGCCTTAAAAGAAAATAAAACTTGGGTCTTAGTCCCTAAACCTAAAAATGCTTCTGTCATTGACTGCACATGGGTTTTTAAAGTTAAAGAAGAAAATAATAAC
Source organism: Sesamum indicum (assembly GCF_026168435.1). Taxonomy (NCBI): domain Eukaryota; kingdom Viridiplantae; phylum Streptophyta; class Magnoliopsida; order Lamiales; family Pedaliaceae; genus Sesamum; species Sesamum indicum. The sequence goes on along the minus strand of NC_142660.1, from coordinate 2,141,787 downwards.
AAAAGATTTAAGCAAGATTAGTAGCTAAAGGCTTTACACAAAAAGAAGGAATTGACTATACTGAAATCTTTTCTCCTGTAGTAAAGTTTACTACTCTAAGAATTTTACTTGCTTTAGTTGCTCAGTTTCACTGGGAACTTAAATAGATGGATGTAAAAACTGCTTTTCTGCATGGAAATCTTGATGAGCAAATTTATATGTCTCAACCTTATGGATTTGTTGATAAGAAAAATCCTAACCTTGTTTGTTTGCTTAAAAAATCTTTATACGGTCTTAAGCAATCTCCTAGACAATGGAACAAAAAATTTGATCAATTTATGCATTCTTTAGAATTCAAAAATAGTGCATATGATCCTTGTTTGTATTTCAAGTATGAAAATAATGTGCCTTTATTCCTTGTCTTATATGTTGATGACATGTTAATTGTTAGTCCTAGTCTTAGCATGATTGAAAGTTTACAAAAAAATCTGTACAAAACTTTTGAAATGAAAGATCTTGGAAATGCTGAAAAGATACTTAGAATGAACATTGAAAGAAATAGGACCAGTTCAACCATTTTCTTAAATCAAACATCTTATATTCAAAGTATCCTTGAAAAATTTTCAGTGGCAAATTCAAAACCATCTTCTGTGCCCCTTGCTGCTCATTTTCAACTGTGTAAAGATCAGTGTCCAAAAACTGATACAGAATAGGATAAAATGGAAAATGTGCCTTATTCTAATGCTATTGGTTCTGTCATGTATTTGATAGTTAGTACTAGGCCTGATATAGCATATTCTGTTAGTTGCTTAAGTAGATATATGTCAAATCCTGGTTCTTCCCATAGGGAAGCTCTGAAATGGCTTTTAAGATATTTAAACGGTACTAAGAAACTTGGCATAACCTTTTCAAAAAGCCCTAACGGTGCAAAACTTGTTGGATATGTGGATTCTAACTATGCCAATGATAGGGATAGTAGAAAATCTACCACTTCTTATATTTTTACACTATGTGATGCATGCATAAGTTGGAAGTCTCAAATTCAAAGCATTGTAGCACTTTCAACAACTGAAGCAGAATATATTGCCACCACTGAGGCAATAAAAGAAGATATCTGGTTAAAAGGTTTACTATCTGAAATTGGTTTTTTAAAGGAAAAACTTATTGTTTTCTCTGATAGTCAGTAAAGCATTCAACTATGCAAAAATCCAGTTTTTCATTATAGAACTAAGCATATAGATGTGAGGTATCATTTTATCCATGATGTAATAAACAAAGGTTTAGTAAATCTTGAAAAGATTAAATCTGCAGATAACCCTGCAGATATGGGCACAAAATGCTTATCTTTAGAAAAATTCAAAACTTGTCTTGATATTCTTAACTTATGAACTGTTATTCTTTAACCTATTTTTGTTTTGTAGGTATCACCTCTAAGGCAATGATGATGGCCTAAAAACCCACCATCTTGGTTTGGACCAAGGTGGAAATTGTTAGAATTTTTTGGCTCAAACCAAAGGTTGGGCCTTTTAACTTGGACAGCTAAATCACACTTGGCCCACTGGGCCACTTATCCACTTGACCCGACCCACTAAGATTTGACCCGTCTACCCTAAATATTTATACCCTACTTCAGTTTAACCCTAATCCATTTTTCCCTCTCTTCCTCTTCCCCGACTGCTCTTCTCCTCCCTGACCCTTTGGGTTCTCCCCATAACCCTTGGGATTCTTTGAGTCTTTCCTCTCCTATTAATGGAAAACCTCTTTATATGGCTGGTCCATTGTGGCTCATGGGGATAAACTGACTCTGAACTCTCTCTCTTCTACCTTTCTCTCTGAAACTCTGTCACAGCCTTTGTGGCGTAACCTTTGTGGTTTCCTCTAAAGCCTTTGTGGCATTTGATTTGTGCAACCAGTAAAGGTTCATGACCTTTGGCCTTGAGTAGGCCTTGGGTTTTTGGCTCTTGAGCCTTCACAGTTGTTTATGTTTTCTGTTTCTGTTATATTATTATTTCCAGGATTATTCCTTGTATGAATCTTTCTATTCCTTAGAATTCTTGTAATTTGTTATAGGAAGGCCTGTAATATTTTAAAGTTTTTGTAATTTTGTTATTCTGTAAATCGCCGGAGACCGATCCACTTCTTACATCTCATCAATCAAACTGTTCCCAACTTGACCAAAATAATAATAATAATTTTTGAATTTGTATTGTCAATACACCTCACTTATACTCTTTGGAGTTCAAATTATTTGCATTCCATATGGGCAGACAGAAAAAGGAGATAACAATAAAAACCTAGGTAGAGTAGTACTATGATGTAAAAATGAAAATGATGGAACTAAAATATCATGTAGGCACATTATAACTAGATGCTATACAACTTTTGATCTATGACAGATCAGAGTCCAATCATCCCTTCTTATTGCAATTTGCATTACTGAAATTGTGGGTTCGAAAACCTATAAATGTCAGTATATAACTTACTTTTATTAATAATTATTTTAATAAATATAATATCTAATTATAATTAATTATCATAATTAAAAATAAATAATCACAGTAAAATAATAATTAATCATGGCCATATAATAATTGTTGGTCATATTTTTTGCAAGCCATGCTAAATCATTTTGTGATTGTGGATAACCTAAATTTTTGTATTGATTTTATTTAATCATGACTGATAATAATTATTTACTATAGGTTTTAATCCATAGCATTTAAAATGTAGGCAATCGTAATTTTTTTCTAAGAGTGTTTTATTTTTTTCTTTAGTTTGAATATATTACTTAATTTAAACATATCGATGTATTGAATTAATATTTGAATTTAAATATATTAAATGATGTAGCGGTAATAAATCCAATCTAAAAAAACATAAATATCTATAGGAACCCAAAATTCGAGGTGGATTATTAATGAAGTAATAATTTCTTATACGGTTTGTAATTCGATTGGTGTCCCATTGTTTAAGGAATTCTCCGCTCTCGTTTTATATGAGCCTCACGAATTTGTTTTGAAAAGGCGCCTCGCTAACAGAGGAAGGTCTTGGAACTTATAAGCCACTCATGTTCCTCGTCTGCAACTAATGAGGGATGCCTGACTACATCAATATCATAAAAATAATAATAATAATATAATAATAATTATTATTATTATTATTATTATTAGGGATAATTACACTCCCCACCCCTGATATTTGGTTTAATTACACGTAGATCCCTTATGGTTTGGAAAATTATATCTCGTACCTCTAAGGTTTGCTTTTGTCTAACAAATAAGTCCCCTCATTGATCAAAATTCATTGAATTTGCTGACATTTAACAAAAAACAATTAAATGAAAATTAATATTTACCCTCGATTGACTTATTGCAAGTGAAACAATTTTTTTCGAACTCAACTATCCTTATAACGATGAAGATATACCTCCTCACATATATTAACGTGTGAAGACGTATGAAGATAATTTGATCATTAAAAGATGTCTTTGACATGCAATAAATAATAGGTTTAATATAAACAAATATTTTTTAAATAAATCTAGACTCGTATACTATTTTAGGCGAGCATTAGCTACAAAATGTAAAATGAATAGATATACCGACTAAAATTACCCTTGAAAAGCTGTATAGGGATAAAATTATTCTAAATTAGGTTAAAAGACTAAAATTAAGCAATTATAAAAGTTACCGAACTAAAATTAAAACGAATAAATGTAAAAGATTAAAATTAATAGCACGCAAAACTTAAAGGACTAACTAAAATCATTTTTCCATAATTTTTGTATTAGATAGTTATGTACTTGAATTTATGATGGTCCTCCTTCTCTAAAAGGGAAGTTTAAAGTAGAGTGGAGCATTAATTATAATGGAACAAATTAATTAATTAATTTATTAATTATTTGCGCATGCACTTCGCTATTTGTGTCTGTTCGAATAATTATCGGTCAGGCGAGCATTCACTGTTATTTTGAAAATTTTAATTTCTTACTATTTTGTCATGGATGAAAATGATTTATTTATATTTTTTTCAAATTAATGCGTAATTAATACAAGTACAATAAGGTAGTTTAATTGAAATGTTAGGGCAATAGTGGACTATAACACAGTGTCGTGCAATATGGATGATTAGGCAGCTCTTTACTATAGATGTAAGAATTATTGGAGATGATGTAGGGTTTTTACCTTATTGTTTATGGCTTTATATATGTAACATTAATTATTCTATAACTGCAAATAATCATAAGTTTTCATCCTATTTATTCAATTTTTGGTTTAATTTGTGGTTTGAGGAGTTTATATGATGTTGGATCTTATTTTAAAAATAATTTTTTAAAGTGTTTGAATAAAATAAGATGTTTAAATTAAGCAAAATTTCACTTTTAGTCCAGTGACTATAGGTGTGTTACACTATTCGTCCTTTATCTTTTGAATAAACTCACATTTAATCCTGTAATTTAGATATTTTTGATACATTTAGTCCTGTAAATATTGATTAAATAAATTTAGTCATGTATGTATTTTACTAAAACATATTTAGTCATTATGTTTAAGAAGTGTAACACTTTGAGTCCTATTGTGTCGGCGAGTGAGATATGTAACGGGAGGAACTGCGCGTGTTTTCACATGTTACTTAATAAAAAATGAAAACACAATCAGATATTCATTTCCCCCAAACCCCCAATTAAAGCCTGCCCTAATTTCTCCCTTACATTGTCCCTAAACCGCGCTCTAATTTCCCAAATCCCCCAAACATTACGAACAAAAACACAAAAAAGATTCCAGACTTAGTAAATTAGAAAGCTTGAGATTGCGAAGTAGAGATAAAAACGCATGGTCCAGACCTGAATACGGTGAGTATTTTTTAATAAAAATCTCTTTTGCAAAGCCTTGATAAAAAATGCAAAGCCTCTGAATTTTTGAATAAAAGATGTTGATTAATGTGTGTTTATGTACTTTTTTGCATTATTTTATGAATGGAGTGCATGATTAGTTAATGATTTTTTGTCATCTTGTTGTTATTTTATTTATGTTTAATAATCCCAATGGTAAGCAAATTAGAATATGGTAATTGTTTACTGTAGATTAGTGCTAAGTTTTTTTTTCCTTTCATGAACAAAATATAATGTGCCTTATTGTCACTGTTAAGTTTCACCATGAGGGTGAATTCTGCAATGTGCCTTCTCCAAAATATATTGGAGGAGATGTGACCATATTTGATTATATTAATATAAATTACATTTGCCTCAGTTGCTTAGATGAGTTGATTCATGAAGTAGAGTTGTTGCGAAACAAAGAGTATTTTAGGTTGGATGATAATGGTTTCAAATTAATAGAATCTGTAGATGAGTTGGTTAGCATGTGTATTCAAGATGAACTGAGCAAGGAAATCAATATATATGTACAGGTGACTGGGAGTGGTAGTAAAGTTGAACCTGTGGATGGGAAAGGGAAAGGGGCAGTTGTAGTTTCTGAGGAATAGGTGACAATAACTTGAAAATTTTGATGAATTCATAGGCTGTGAGTCTGACAATCATGTATCAGGGATTGAGGATGAGGATATTAACTTAATTGAGAATGATACAAGAGTTGATATTGAGAGGGAGTGATATGGGGGAAGATTGACTTATTGGGTAGTGAGGATGACTCGGAATCAGTTTTAGGCTCTGATTATGAACAAGAAAGCTCTGATAAAGAACATAACTCTGTTTTCATTGCCAAATGTGTTGCTGAAGATTGTGGCTGGAGAATACATGCTTTAAAGAAGGGAAATGAGTGTTCTTTTGTTATAAGAGAGTATCATGTGAAAAATAAAAATATTAACACCACCCAACTTCCAAAGAAACATGAAGAACACTTTAGATGTAATCCTAAAAGGAATGTGAAAGGTTTCAAAAATGATGTGAGAGATATCAGATGTCAAGTGTCTAAAACACAAGCCTATAGAGCAAAAAAGAAAGCATTGAAAAAGATTGATGGTTCTGCAAATGAATAATATTCAAAATTATTGGACTATGCTGAGGAATTAAGAAGGTCAAATCCTGGATCAACTATATTAGTAGGCACAGTTGATGATGGGGCTGGTGGTAGAAAATTCGAAAAAAATGTACATTTGCTTTAAAGTTTTGAAAGATGGGTTTTTAGCTAGCTTTAGACCACTAATAGGAGTGGATGGCTGTCACCTAAAGGGACCTCAGTGTGGGATTATGTTGACTGCAGTGGGTGTGGACCCCAATAACAACCTCTATGCAATTGCATATGTTGTTGTTATGTAGTGGGTGGTGGATGCAAAAGCTGGGGTTACAGACCAGGCTACAAATCAACCAAATGCTGCAAAAAAAAAAATGACTGTGAGCACTTCATTTTTCTTTATATACAGTCTGTTATTTTCAGTATGTTATTAGCCTCCAAATTAATTATAGACCTTGCTTCTAAATAGGTCAAAAGGAAGAAGACACAGCCACAACAAGCCACTGGAGGATCGGTTGCTGAAGCTGAAAATGGAGGATCCGTTATTGAAGCTGAATTGGAGTTAGTTGCTGAAGCTGAACTAGAGGTACAAATAATTTGCATAATTAATCTGTTTCTAATGCAAATAATCTATTATCTCAACCAATTTGTTTGTTTTTATATCCTAAACAACAATGACACCAAATTTGCCAAATTCACCAGCACATAAGCAACTATTACCAAGACTATCAGGATTAAAGGTACCACGAGGCTCAAAAGACAGGGGCAAACATCCAATAACAACAAATTTTAGCGAACAACTACCTCTAAGTCAGGAGTCCGGCACAACTGCAAGACCAAAAGTGCTAATGAAAGGAGGAAATAAATATATGACTATCAAATCTAAAAGATGTGTTGAAAAGTGGTGGAAATTGAAAACAGAAGAAGGTTGGAAGCAAAAAGGATTGCTTCATTAGTTAGATGTAGCATGACAAAATGTTTGTTTTTGGCACTTGTAAAGTTGATCAGTATTTTGTCTGTTTTTGGTGAACACATGATATGACTAGCACTTTGTTGATCAATTTTTTGAACAAATTGTATTGACTAGCACTTTGAATGAATTGTTTAATTTTTGAACGAATTGTATTGGCTTGCACTTTTAACGAATTGATCAATTTTTTGAACAAATTGGATTGACTAGCACTTTGGACAACTTTTGTATTGTTCCAATACTTTGAAGGAATTGTTGAATGATGCTTGATCAATTTAACATAAATTGTTCCTGCATGGAACAAGTGATACATTACAGGTACATCAAGTTCTATAAGTTTTACAACCATGATATATCCATATAGGATCATTCTCAAAAAAATTACAATGTTCTTCCTCATGCCACTATAATCTATATAAAAGTTAACAAGATATTGTTAACATCATCCAAACTACATTGTTCTTCCTCTCCAACTTAGCAATTACACCTTCTTGACGTCTGTGTTCCTTCTCCAATCGACAAATAATAGCATCTTTAACTTTCATTTTCTGATACAATTCAACAATTTGAGTACCTTTATCATCGTTCATTCTTTTCAATTCTACGATCTCAACATCTTTCACATTACTCTTTCGCAACAATCCAGGAATTATGACTTTTGACCATGGACACATTAGGGGATCTTCCCACCAAAAGAAGTTGCATCCTCTATTGTTTCACTACATGAAAAGAAAATATTTGGCAGATTTTAATTTAATAAAAAAACTTAATGATATAAACACCAACATAAATTATATAAACAAAATCATTAGCTAGCCCCGTAACTTTCACATGAGTGAAACCTCCGTCCTGGATTATCATTTGTCTAAGATGTTCTTAACTGAGCAGGTATGCCACAGTTGCAATTGAAGAAAGCATTTGAAGAATTCTCGGATATTTTCGAAAGCTTACCAATTATCAAACAAAAACCTCAATAAAATTATGTCAATCTGAATATTCTTGCATAATTTGTGCATTTTCGGACATAGAATTGGAGGGGATTTCAATAAGAGAGTTAGGGGGGAATTTGGGAGAAAAATTAGGGTTTGTGAGTAGAAATTTAAAATTCTGGAAGAAAATTAGGGTTTCGGATGTTGAGGATGTGTGTATTTTTCTTGTAAGAAATAATATTAAGTAGGTGAAAACCCCACAGAGCTGTGTGTGCGTTTCACTATACTATTTTTCCGACCACCATTTCTTTTTTTTTTTCGGGAACAGCAGGACTAAAAGTGTCACACTTTTTAAACATACATGACTAAATGTTTTTAGTAAAACACATACAAGACTAAATTTGTCTTGTCAATAGTTATAGGACTGTAAATGTGTCAAAAATATCTAAATTATAGGACTAAATGTGTTCATTCAAAAGATAAAGAACGAATAGTGTAACACAACTATAGTTACAGGACTAAAAGTGAAATTTCGCCTTAAAACTTATAAGATGTGAAAACATCTTATAAGTGTTAGGGTGTTTGGCATAATAAGGTCTTTTATCGGTAAAATGACTAAAATGGGCATGATACCATTAGAATCAAAGAAATTGTTATTTCTTGATATATTTTGCTTTAAAAAAAATCTTAAAACGCTTTTATAAATAGTATACATTAGTTTAATTCTAAATAAAAATTTAATAGATAAATTTGTTATAATAACACAAAAAATGAAGAATTAATACCTAAACTTTTGAATAAAAATAATATATATGTATATTCATACTAGTCGAATATTAATATAGATATATAATTGATATATTCTTTGTTAATACAATGATTATTTCTAGTCGTATAATTTATAATATTTTGAATTTATATTTTTCAATAATTATAATATCAATACCAATCTTATTTTTATTTAACTATAATAATTTATTATTAAATAATTAATATTTTCTCTTTTTCAAATGTTAGAAAAATTAAATAGTAAAAAGTATTTTTTAAATCCTAGAGAGAGAAAGAGTGTGTTGTGTGTGTGTGAGAGAGAGAGAGGGATATTTTTCTTATGACATATTAATTTTATGTAACTTATAAGATCTTATAAAAAGAATTAGGAAGGTCAACTTTTTCTAAATAACTTATAAGATCCAAAACATCTTATTTTGAAATCTTATAAGCTCTTTTAGAAAAAAATTACCAAATACTTTATTGGGGCTTATAAGCTCTCTAACATCTTATAAGATGTTTTGAGTAGTTTATATGCTTCGCTAAACACCCTCTTGGTCTATATGAAAGATTGAGGGTTATTGGCGCATTATACGAATTCTGGTTAGCATGAAAATGTCTAAATTAAGTTTGAATGTTTATAAGAATATTAAAAGTTGATATAAGTACATTTCCACCAGCTTATCTTGATGTAGATTTCTAAACGCTCTTTGGTCATTTTTTCTCTTAAAAAATTGACTTTCTCTCATGATCGTTGACACTATTTAATAAGAATGTATGTCTCATAAGATTTTAGTTTTATTAATTATAGTAAAATAATTGTATATATTTTTTAAGAACGTCGAATGCTTATAAGTTATTTAGCAAAATATGTATTTATATACCCATAAAGCCCATTGCAAGTTCAATGATTTCAATCAACTCGTCCTAGGAGTTGGGTCTGGAAGGAGCCCTGGAGTAAGCTCACCGGCCCATTGCAAGCCTAAGGTTCTTGATCGACTCCGCCAAGGAGTCAAGCCCAGGCCTAAATGCGTTGCCGACTTGCGTGGCAACTAACCTGCTTGCAGCGAGCTTGACAGACAGGTGGCGAGAGCCACCTTAAGCTAACTCGGCCAAAAGAATTACCTACTACCAGATAGGATGTCCAGGGATCTAGAGAGCTCTAATGTAAGAGTCTATTCAACCCATCTGCTGGGAAAGCGAGATAACCTTATCTGTAGAGGTTCAATCCTATCATTGAGGAAAAACACCTATTCGAAAAGACTGATTTCTAAGGAAAAAAGGAATTTAGTTGAGGATAGGAGTAAACCCCCCTCCCCCTCCCAGCCCAGTTGGAGACGAACTCTTCCCAACAATTAGAAGAATCAGCTATAAATAATGCTTCATCATTTCACTATGGAGGGTAACTAGCACTCGTACACAAGAAGTCTTATTACACAATCATTTTTGCTTTTATTTTACCATGCATTATTTTTTTTTAAATTTTTGTAATTATTTTTTCATGATTGTCTACTAATTTAAATATCAAAGTGATAATGTGCTTTTTACAGGTCTGCGTCCTGGAATAATCTAGTCCCAAAGATTTCGAGTTGGACTTATTGAAATGAACGACCTTTTGCTCCCGATCAAACATATATTATATATTTATAAGTTAATTATTTAAATAAGCTATAAAATGTACTTTAATTTATGTATTATTTATAATAATTGTGATGTCCCACGTTCTTTTTTATTCTATTTTGTATTACAAAAGTCTTAGATGATATGATGAGACATGTTGAAATGCAAAATTTGAGAATAAACATATCTCACAAGATCTCCACTAATGTTCAATCAATTGACAAAGTCAGATTACAATTTTGAAAATTAAAAAAAAAAGGAAAAAGATTACGCTTTTTGACAATATTGATTAAGGCCGTATTGTTGTTTGCTAAAAACGTTGTTGGTTTGGTGTCTGAAAACTGAACACATTCATCCACAAGCCCAATGACTAAATGGGCTAATGGGCTTTAAAAATATTTCAATTTTTAATTTCAAAATAACAATTTTGAGGTGTTTAGTATTCAATTTCTGTTTTTGAAGCTACTAAAAAAGTTTTTACGAGAGTTTTTGAAGAGCATTTTTAATTTTCAGCTCCAAAAAAATATTTTTGAGGTGTTTTTATTATAAATTTTTATTTTGAAACTGTTAAAAACATTACTTTTAAGTTTAAAGCTAGAAGCAATACGGGATGTTTCGAGTTGCTTTAGTTTTTTTATAAATAAATTCAATTTTTTTAACTATTTTACCTTCATTATAATAATCTTACTTTAAATTTACCCTTTTTAATTTATTTTTAAAATTATACATCTAAAATTAATTTTAAATATTTCAAATAATTTGAATAATTTAATCACTAATAAAATACATGTCCTCGCATATTTAATATTTTAGAAGTTTTATATTTTATTTTCTATATTATCTGTTATTATCTATATATCATAGAAAATCTGATCCGGCTCGTTTACGTGCGATCTATTAACGATCACGATCTTACTACGTCACCTCTCTAAATATGATATATCTAAAGATAAAACAAGACGAGTTAAGTTAGTCGGGTTCGTCCATGCTTAAGTTAGTTTGAGGTCGAAGGAAAATGGTGCAATCTAAGTTTGCGAGTAAAATGAGAAATGAAGATACCTCCTTCTGCCGTGGCTTGGAGTATTTATAGGACTTACATGAGTCCCACCACTGGACGGGTGTCATCTTCTGGACTGTTCCTACGATGACTAAGCCTCATAATTTGCTGCCACCTATCCGGGTTGGTATATGGGTCGGATCCGAGTACTCGAACTCGGCTATCATGTCCATGACCCAACGCGACCAGCGACCTGCTAAGCGACATTTAGAATCTTGCCCCCAAAAGGAAAGATTTTACTTGCTCTTAATAAAGATCTTCCTTCCATGTTCAAAATTGTATTTTAACAACATAATTTTCCCACTTCTTCCAAGTATAAGGTCGTGATCGTTAATCTAGATCGCACGTAAATGAGCAGGATCAGATAAAAAATATAAATTAAGTTGCTATGATTAATTAATAAAAAATACAGTTTTTTGACAAATGCAAGTTTATTTATTATGTATGAACAATAATTATATTACTTAGTTGGAGCATTATTGAATTAAATGTTCAAATTTTTTAATTAGTATTCAATATTTTAATAAATTAAATATGAAATATACTAATAAAATAAAATATATTATTTACGAGAAAAAATAATTTATTATTTACAAAAGACAAGTGTAAATATTAAGCAAAAGTACCATCTTTTAACACATGGAGATAAAAACAATCTTTTTTAATTAGTTAAGCTTTATTTTAGAAGTATTTTTCCCCCGACACTACTCATTTAGCTTTAATCTGATTTTCACTTTTTGTCGACAAATATTACCAACTTTTAATTCTGCTACAACTTCTATTTTTTTCAACAAAAAAACATCCATCTAAAAGCAGAAGTTTTTGCAAATACTCCCTCTAGAAGCACCTTCGAGAATCTAAAACTATACTTTTTTTAAAATAAAATACGATAAATTTAAAATTTGAGATAGAATTCCATACATGAAACTTTATTTTGAATTTAGACGTTTCCTATGTAATGCATTATACTTTTTATTTATGTAGATCACCTTTACTTTGAGTTATTAGTTGGGATATTCTCTTAATCATCTTTAATTTTTCATTTACTTTATTTTGAATTGGCCTGGTATTAGTAGCTGACGCTCGCTACTGTAGCTCATTAGGCTGGATTGGGATTTTAAAGTAATCCTATCACGCCAAGAGGTCTTATAATTTTAAATTAAGAATTTATGTCAATTAATAATGATTATTATAATATATTTACTTTTTCCCAACAAATTACATAATGATATTTGCATTATGTTTGAAAAATTAGGGGTAAAAATGCACACCTATTTCGGTATTTGAATGGGCCGGGCGGAATTGGGCCCGACCCATTAAGTTGATGAAGGTGAGCGGTGGTACCTTGTGCTCTAGAAATTGTACTTAATTGAGAGAAGAACACTACTACAGACTACACTAACACCGCTGAAAAACAATCAGGCGCGAAAGTCAACAAATGATGTGCAGTAGTGAAAGGGTCTCGATTGCCATTGCGATTGCATGCATGAGCTTTCTCTCCGGCGCTATCAGTGGTGCAATTGCTACAGTTCCTGAATTGGGATCCTCTCGTGTAGTCTTTCAGGTGCAATCGTCTGTCTTGCTTTTTGTGTGTGTATGTGTGGGTGGGGGAGCGGGGGGGGGGGGATTCTTGATGGTGTGAGAAATCTGTGAAATTCTGTGGGTAAAGATTGTACTTATTCAGGGATATTCGTGTTATTACGAATTGGCATGTGGAAATGGATGTGGTAAGTTGAAAGATTTGTTCTTTACTGTGAGTAGACTTGTTTGTAACTAAATATTTGATTACTTTGTTGGTTCTATTTTCCATGCATGTATGGGTAAAACTGTGAGGTTTTCTGTTAGGAAAATCTAGGGCTTTTGTGGATTAGAAGATTTGTGATTTTTATTAACCCATTTATCTGGTTGATGAACTGATAAAAATGCTGAAATTATAAGGCAACAGCCAATTGGAAGCAAATGATGTGCTTAGTTCGATTTTTTGTTGTGATTTTGTAGGAATTTGGATGAGCGGAGGGGGGAAGGGGGTAAAGATGTGTATTTCATGCTTGTGAACTGTTGGGATTTGAATATTTTCTGTGCCAATGAGACTGTTGAGATGCCTTGACTATCACTCTTTAAATTGGAGAAAAAAGGTGGACTTTGACTTCCAACATGGAGTTTGGATGTAGAATTTAGGTGAGAGAGCTCAATTCTTCAAGTGGATTCCTTGTTCTCTCAAGTGGTAGTGGTACATTGGTTCTTGATTCTTGCCTCTTTTTTCTTTTTATTCTAATTTTCTTTTATCTTTATATGTGGGTTGTGGGGTTTTATAACAAAAAAAAAAACTTTTCATGAGACTCTGGTGATTGGTGATTGAATTAGAAAGGTGATGTGTGTTAGTTTTATGAGATTTTTTTTCTGAATGGAATGGTTTGTTTGAAGTGCAGACAAATTATGGGGACATTGAGTTTGGTTTCTATCCTAGCGTTGCACCAAAGACCGTTGCACACATTTTCAAGCTTGTTCGGTTGGGATGCTATAACACCAACCATTTCTTCCGGGTATCAATGGTCAACTACAATACGTGAAGATTTTTGTTGTGATTGTGGGTGAACAATTTTTGTGGATTCTGCAGGTAGATAAGGGGTTTGTTGCTCAGGTGGCTGATGTTACTGGAGGAAGAACTGCTCCAATGAATGAGGTCCAGAGGTTGGAAGCTGAGAAAACTATTGTTGGTGAATTCAGTGACGTCAAACACGTCAGAGGTATTCTTTCTATGGGAAGGTAATACTGTTTTCCTCTGATACTTATTCCGCTGATTGGATTTTCATACCCTCTTTCTTCCAAGTTTAAGTATACTATAACTATTGTGAACTTCCACTTGATTTTCTTTCAATTCCTCTCGTAGTTCATGTAGGAGCAGAAACCAGTTTGCTATTTTTGGAAGTCTTCATAGAATATGAATTGTTTAGTTGCAGAACTGGTGCCATACTTGCGTAAATTTTTCATGTTCACTCAGTATACCTTCACACTATAACCATCTACAGTATGGTTTGTTTTATTCATTGTCTCATTAGATGTGCAATCATTTCAAAAGCATGCATGCTATTGTTACAGAAATACAGTGAATTCTGAAGTTAGCAGTCGATCTGTTTTACACCATCATTTTCTTCAGCAAGAAGTCTTATAAGATGTGATACAATGCTAGGATGCAATGTATAAATACCATTTGACTGAAGTTTTAAGCAGTTGAACCAGAAAAATATGTTCCTGGAGTAATTGAAAAGACAAATATGCTTTTATATTTATCAGTTTGTTATCCTCCTCTTGCCAGTATAATGTAAACATATATATACTTGTATGCATGTCAATTTAGTGAAGTCTACCCTTTTTCGTTACAGATATTCTGACCCAGACAGTGCCCAGTCCTCATTCTCAATACTCCTTGGAGATGCCCCTCACCTTGATGGCCAGGTTATGCTGGACAAGTTTACAATGGCCATGAACCCATTTCTCTCTGGATTTCTTTTTAAGTAGTTTCGTTCAAAGTATCATAAACATTAACTGTTTCTTCTGGGATCTATTTCAGTATGCAATATTTGGTAAAGTCACTAAGGGTGATGAAACATTGAGAAAACTCGAGCAAGTTCCTACCCGGACAGAAGGAATATTTGTAATGGTATATCTCATCATCATCATTATCTTGGGTCCTGTGTGTGTGTGACAACATATATATATATATATATATATATATTTAGCCATTTTATTGTGATTAAGATAATATATATGCGTTGATTGAAATGGTAATAGAGAAACTTTTCCTTGTCCTGCGTGTGTGTGACAACATTATATATATAGCCATTTTATTGTGATTAAGATAATATATGCCTTGATTGAAATGGAAATAGAGAAACTTCTCCTTGTCCTGTGTGTGTGACAACATTTATATATATATATATATATATATATATAGCCATTTTATTGTGATTAAGATAATATATGTCTTGATTGAAATGGAAATAGGAAAGTTTCTCTAGTTTGTACCAGTAGGCAACATATGTTGCAATTTCTTGTTTTGATACTGGTAACTTCCTGCCTAATGTAACTAGCCTGTTGGTATTGTTTTATATATTAAATACATGATATAAGGAATATAGCAGTGAGACAGGTTACAAGTAAAGCACCCATTATGCCCTCAATGTTTTGGCCTGTAACCCCAGGTCAGAGCGGTACAAGATATGTTCTGCCTCCTCTCTGAGCAGCCTACCAACTGAAGAATAGATTTTCAGTCATACTGTAAAGAGACATACTCTTTGTTTAGACTTTTCTAGCATTATGCTTGTATTAACAGCTTAGGCTACTGTCTGAAATGCTTCTTTGTAGTAGCTTATGACCATGTTACTTGTTCTTTATAAATGTTCCATTCAATTATTCCCAGAAGTGCTCACTCGAGTTTGTGGCAAGTTCTGAAGAGAAAAGACAGTCTTAGTGCCAAGTAATATCACTTCGATAGCTGAGTTGTAATGATCAAATATTGATCCCATTGGTGATGTTTTATGTCCGTAAAACTAATGTTTTCCCTCTTTCCTTTTCCAGCCAACTGAGCGGATCACTATTTTATCCACATACTATTATGGTAAGTCTAATCATTTAGTACCCATGGATATATTGTTTCGCTCATTCTTTTATTCTTGTACTCCCTTTAGCTCTTCCTGCCCTCCTCCAACCCAAGTAGTTTGCTTATTTGATTTTGCAGTTTGTAGCCATCCTACTAGTCTTTTTCACCATTGAATTAATATGTTTTGTTTAAATTCTCCTTCAATCAGTTTCATCAATAATCTTAATCAGAATTTTACAAATAGATAATTATTTAGTCAAACCTGCCTTTATCATTCTTTAAACTTTATGTAGTTTATTAGTTAATTTTATGAAAATACAATTACTCAAAGTATAAAGTTTGATTTGCTTTAGATACTGAAGTGGAAACTTGTGAGGAAGACCGGTTGATATTGAAGAGGAGGCTTGCTGCATCTGCTGTTGAAATTGAAAAACAGGTAAAAGCTTGCAGTATGTCATACATGTCCTCAAGAAAATCAAATGTTTGCTCGTAAACAAACACTTCTCCATGGATATTGCAGAGAATGAAATGTTTTCCGTAACCTAGCAAGAGCCTAAGGCCAAGATGAACGCGTTGCTTTGCAGTAGGTAATTTTCTTCTTCTGTGTGAATATTATGCTGTGTTTAAATTTTTGGAGAAGTAGTAGATATACACATTTTACTCCCAATTTGATGTTTGGAAAAACAAAGTAATTATATGGAAACAGTGTACAACTCGAGAAGTTTGACCAATCTCCACTTTTTGATGGTTTTACCTTCTTACAATGTCTGAACCTGAACTTGTCCATGCAAACCTTAACGTTGAAGCTTTGACTGAAAAATCCCATATGCAGCACATGATGGGAAGACATGCAACAAAACTTGGTTATCCATTTCTCAATGTGACACTTTTGGATCTTGAAATCATGGCTCCGTTGTGAAATTATAAAATTTTCTCTGTTTTTCCCCTGAATTTCTCTGTTGGCCTGTCGCCAGATTCTTGTATACATGTCTCTGCTATTATAGCCTAAAATGACATGAACACTAGTGCATGACCATGAATGGCACTCCAAACTGAATATTAATGGAAACTCGTTTTCTTTATACCGTTGTGCTTAATATGTAACCCACAGTAGCCAAACTCTATTCTTCTAAAAGAGGCATAAGGTTAAATCATGGTAAAAGTGTGAATCTCATAAGTGGTTGTTCCTATTGTGAAAAGACATTTTTTCTCTTATTAAGGTACACTTTTAAAAAAAAATTAGTTATAAAGAACAAAACTATCAAAAAGGAAACTATTTAGTAGCCTTAATAGCTCTAAACTAATCTAAACTTTAAATATATATAAAAATATTTATGGAACAAAAAGATTATAAAAATAACAGAAGAGAAATTGTAATGATGTATAATTAATATTACAAACTAAGAAAAAAGTAACTTTATACTAACATATTATAAACTAAATATCTATTGTATAATCAAATTATCATATTAAGTAAGCTAACATATTTGGAGAATCAACTTAGTAACAAGAAAATAATAAATAGAAAAGGAGTGAATTATGTTGAAAACAGAAATAAAAATCTGATAAATAAATAAACCAAGGAGAAATATATTTTTTTAGTATAAATTTAGAAAAGTAAAATAAGTATTAAGAATAAAAATCTACAAATAAAATCACTAGTTTAATTAAGTTGAAATTTCTCATAAAGTTCAATTATTCAGTGGTTCTCTTACTATTTGATTTTTTTTAATATTAGATAATCTTATATGCTCATTATTATTGTTACGTCTATGAAAATTACTATTTACACTAATAGCATAAAATAAGAATAATAATAAATACGACAAAAAAAAAATTTAGTTGTAAAATCAAACTATTAATAAATAGATAATACCAATTAGACTCATAAGAATAAGATAAAGAATCAAACTAAAATATGAAATAAAATATTGAAATGTAAAGGCAAAAAATAACATTTTATGCACATAATATTTTACAGTTAGACGTTACTGAAGATTTAGTATTTAAAAGTTTATAGTGAAATATAATTAGCACAATTATAGGACCCTACGATAGAAATTCTGATACTAGGATATGTTCAATTAGATTAAACTTTTATTAACAACAGTTAATAAATAATTAATTTAAAGTCCTTTAATGGAAATAAATTTTCAAAAAAAATACATTGAAGATATAGTAGGAAAAGAAAAAATATAACCGATAGAGATAATATAAAAAAAATAAATAAAACAACACTCAAAGAAAATAGAAAATAGACATAAAAAAACCTACAAATAAAAAATATTCAATTTTAATAAGTTGTAATTTCTTATGAAGAAATCCAAAAAGGAACTTTGACTAATTACTTTATTTTGATATTGGATTTTTTATGTATTATTATTTTTACTTTCAAATTAATTGGTTTGAATATAGGATCATGAAATATAATAATTAGTGAATACGAAATGAAGATTTTTAATTCTAGGATTAAATATTTTATTTTATAGTATCAATTAAATTTAGAAACTAAATTACAAATAATACAATTAAATGATACTCATTAATTAAAACAAGTATTATTAATTTGTTTGAAAACATAATTGTGTATACTAGTGATTCAATATAGAAATATACAAAAATTCTGAACTAAATATTTACCTCCAAATATATGTTCTTGCACGTGCATCGCACATGATACTTTCTAATCATATATCAATATCTAGAAGAAACAGAGGATTTCAGAAAGACAAGTTATGGCAACTGATATTTCACTGTTCAATTGATTGCCTTATAAGATCTCATAACCCACTGCACGCTTCTTGTTCACTTCTCACTTTTTCCTCCATGTCAGTGGATGTAAAAGCTTTTAAAAACATTGCACTTCCATCAATCTCTGGAATAATTTTTTGGGTTAATTATATTTTGCCATTCGAACTATAAATGTTTTTGCACTCTGACATCTAAACTTTTTTTTATATCAATTTACCATTTCAACTTTACGATATTTTGCACTTTGCCATTTATAACTATTTCTCAACCAATTTGTTTGTAAAAAAAAAATCATATGCAGTGCACATGTCATACTTAAAGGTTATATGATGTGATATTTTTCACATATGCATAGCATGTGGTGTTTTTCTGGCAGAAGAATCAACAAAAGACGATCATATATGGTAAAGTGCAAATTTCGCAAAGTTGAGATTGTAAGTTGGTACAAAAAAAAGTTTTGATGGCAAGTGTAGAAACAAGCATAGTTCGGATGGCAAAATGTAATTTACCCTAATTTTTTTCTTAAATTCTTGTTGAGTTAAGATTCATTAATTAACTACTGGCAAGATGGTTGAGTTTGGTATTATCAGAAGTAGATTCAGCAGGGGCAAGTCCTCAGCAAAATACACAGTGCTGATAAATGTTTTCATTGGTGATGTGATATTATTGTCGACTGATTTCTTTTACATACCTTTCAAATAATTTGTTTGTTATCAATTAATTATGTTGAAACATGTGTTTATGTATCACAATCCTTTGTTCCCAAAAGATGCAGCAAAATGCTGTGCAACTTGCTCTGATTTGTATCAATCTTGTTAAATGTAGACCCAAACCTAAGACCTATTACAACCTTAATGCTTCTACAGACACCTATTTATGTAAAGACCACTAGGACCTTGCTGCTAGTGATTGCTCTGGCATAATTTGTTATCTACCTCCTGTATAATTGTGGGCTCAATGCAGAGGTCTGGGACCATAGAAATGCATCTGTAGACCAAACGGCTTATGGATTGTTTATTTTGAAATGGGCCTCTAGGAAAATATAATAATGATTGGAAATCAATACCAAAGGCGCCAATCTTGGTATTCTCCTGTTGAATAATTAATGTCTGCTTGTACTATGCATCATCACAAGAATAATAACATGAATGTCATGTCTGCAATAGAATTTTTGAGTACCTTGCACATTAAGCAGCAATCAACGTTTGGACTTGAAGTTCAAGAAAGTAAACGTAATTTGGTTGGAAAAATGAGATTGCTGTAGTTTCCGCTTTGTTGTTCCATATGGGCAATTTCTATTCACCATTCTTCTCTTTCTTAATAAAAGATCACATGAATTTATGCAGTCAGAAAACGTTTCTGCGTCAGACGCTGCAGGGGAAACACACCACATGGTTGAAGATGATATAGCTGACTATATGGTTTTGAGTTGCCATTGTGTGTTTTAGGTGTAGGTGTGTGTGTGTGTGTCTGTGGTGGTTGGGTTTTGTGGAGGGTGGGGGGTGGGTGGGGTAGGGTGGTCCATGTTTTCGACATTGTTTTATAGTTATGTAAAGCTACATGGGTTGTTGGGTCTATTCACTTCTATGGTTGCAAATTGTATGGGACATTAAAAAGCAGCAGCCATATGGAGATGCAAGAAAATGGCTTCCATTCCTAAACAAGTTGTCCCCAACAGAGGATTTATTTCACATTCTCCACAGGTATGGGCATCTGAATCTTGTATTTTTAGCTTTGACTTCAATCTTTATGGATAGAATTCCGCACTGTGCACTACACCACTTCTTTGTATACTCAAACTAAGACTTCAACGTCTAAATGGGACACGTTTTCTGGGGGCGTTGGTTTTTCTTTGGCTATTTTCTGTCTATTCGGTGATATCAGCTCATACATCAAATGTTTTGGCTTTGTCAGAATAAGCTTGAGAAGTGAAACAGGTGAACATGTACAGATCTATTTCACCTTACCTATAAAACGTCCCGGTGTATGATCACGTGCCTTATGTCGGTACTTCTATACGAGTAAGATTGATATTACTGGTATCTGTCGCGATGGAAAGATAGAACTGATCGTTTCTCATAAAATAATAATAACAATAATAATAAATTTTCGTGGCTCAATCCCAACGACATCCTCTGAGTAGCCCGTCGAGCTCCTTGACAACATTGATTTCCTTGGAAGAAACATCACGTGACGATGGCTGGTCCCGTCTTATGCCAGAAATTCTTTTACTATGCATGTGAAAATGTAACATGTCTGTATTTATGATGTTACATTGTGTGGAGATCTGGTATGGATGTTGATTACATACGAACATGGACTTCTACATCCAAGGATTGATCAAACGGTCGGACTGGGGACATTTTCATGTGCAAAAGGATGGCCTAACCTAACTTTTCACGAAATTTCACAATCGCACAATCAACGAACTTTTTGATTTTGTCGATGGAGGCAAGCGATGGGCGTCAATCGATGTGGTTCGCGTTCACACAAGAAAAACTAAAAATTCTCGATTGTTAGCTTGTGTATGATGATTCAAATAATTGATCGAAAAACTTCTATTTACGGTTAGGCTTTCTCGTGTGTTTGAGTGCATATGTTTGCGCGCATGCATACAAACGTAATTTGAATAGTATTCTCATTTGACCTAAACTCGCACTGGTTTCTGACGAATTTAATCAATCACACGATCAGTTATTTAAATACATTTGATTGCCATGTAATAATTTTTAATGATCAAACATCGAATGCCATGATATTAATTAAGAGGACAAAGAGTCACATAATGTTAGAATTATTTTTTTAAGATTCTTATCAATTAAATAAACTAATTATTTTCAGAATTAATATTTAAGATTCTTATGAATTAAATAACATAATTTTGTTTAATTACAGAGAGGAAACATAAGATATATGGCTATATATGATTGTAGGTTGTTAATACAGGTCATATGACATGCATGAAAAATAATACCTCATGCATGTTACATGTTGTAACTCAGCACAGCAATCAACATCTTCTCCATAATTTTTCATATCTCAACAAATAAATTAACTAATTATTTTACCCTACTTGTCACTCCATATTCATTAAATACGATAAAACAATGCTATCTATTACAGTATAAAATACTAAGAAAACTTAAATTTTGACCACTATTTGTGACATTACAGTACCAAATCTTAAAATATATGTAATACCCTTATATATTTGTACTTAAATATCACTATAATTACTTAGTCATTTCAAATGATCAACGTTATCTTTTAACTGTCGATATATTATTATATTTTATTGTACTTTTGCTCATGTTAATTGATCTTTGTTTTTCAAATCTGTATCCTATCTATCTGATTATATGTGCACAAGTATTACATATACCTTTTGATTAAGACATTGTACAATGATCTGAAGACTTTGTCCCATCTCTTCGATACGAATACAGTAATGATCATAATGTTCTCACCCCGACTTGCTCTCAATCGACCGGTAACTAAGCGTGGAATGCTTTTTAACGACCAATAGAATAGGGAAGAGATTTAGTCAATGAGACCCAACTCATTTGGCGAAATTGAGGCCTCATGACCTCTAAGGTCCTAGATTCGAACACCACCAATGCATGGGATGCTGTTTTACTACATAGTAAGTATTGTCTTTCTACTGTAATAGTAGGTTTTGTCAAATATAAAATTGATCAGGATATCATTGTTATATTTATTTTTATTAAATATTGATACGCGACATGAACGATACTTTCACCAAAAAAAAAAAAGAAAAACGAATTACATATAATGATAAGTAGTTAATCATAATGAAAAATCATAGTTATTCCTCCGTACGTGTAATCGGTTTTATTATATAGGATGAGATTTATTCAAAGGTATCTTTTGGCAACTGGTGACCGTACTGTATTAATTGCATTTCGTTTTTCCCAATATAATCAAGACAATAAATAAATGAGATTACAGAGCATTTTGCAGTTTAATTAATCATAAATAATACCAATATTGTCCACTTGTTTATTTGCACCTGCCACCAACATGTTGCTAATTATTCCCTGTGTCCCAATTATCATCGTAAAATGCAAACTAATCACATAACAAGTGTAATTTCAGATTCATTACATATATTTTGCGATAAATTCAAATTTGGTTCGGACCTGATTCAAAAATTTACCTACATTTACAAAGTAATTGTCGAAAGTTAGTAGAATCATATTCACCATAAGAAATATAATTTTTTCATTATGATGAATTATCATGCTTAAATATTAGAAAAGTACTGTCGAATATTAATTAATCACGAGGCTCAATAATTATTAACCGTTATTTCAACACACAATATCAAAATACTGGATACAGTTAAAAATTATGTCATTAATATTCTGACCATAATTTTCGTATTAATTTTATTTGACTGTGGTTTAAGAATTAACGAAAAAGAATTTAAAACAAAAAAAAAAAATGGGTTCCTCTTCCTAACTTTTATTGATTATATATACTTTTTAATATTCTTGACTTGGATATCTTCCTATTATGGACTAGGTGATGTGGGTATGACATGGACATGGAGAATAATTTAATTATTTCCTAAATTCTAAGTTTTTTTTTAAATAAAAAATTATGATGATTTTCAAATCAAATTATATATATATTTATTCATGATTCAATATTTGACTATATATATATATATATATATATATATATATATAGCATCCGAGATAAATAATTAGAGGTCCCATTATTTGATAAATGATGAACTTAATTTGCATACTATACTTAATTATAGTAAGCTTTATTACTGATTCTTTGATATTTTATAATTAATAATATATATATATATATATAGTTGTCATTATTATTATTTAATTGGATTAATATGGAAATAGTCAGCAGATAAGAGTCGTAATTAGATAGTCACATAAGTATGAACGGGATATACACAACCTTTTTTCTCTTACGTACCGACATTATTAATTTAGATTATAATAATATTATAAGGAAATTTCAGTTATTACAGCACGTGATTATTATTCATTATTTCTTAGATACAACTTAATAATGAAATTAATTTCAAAAAATAAAGCTGAGGTGTATATATATATATACATTATATATATTTGATCCGGCAATCATGCCTGTCACCCGTTGGCCATGTCCATGATTATTATCGCATTATTAATAGCTGAGAAAATAATTTAATTGCTCGATATTTGATTTTAAATTTATTAATTTAACTATTTTAAACGCAATGGTTCAAACTCGATTCAATTATAAAAATATTAATGAAATATATTTGAATACGTTAAACTATTCGAATTTAATTTGTATTTGATTAAATAAAAATTTATTTGAATTCAATTTGATTATTAATTAAACATGCCTAAACATATAAATTTTTTAAGTTTAATAGTGTTTAACTAAGCTTGAACAATAATGCATTCGGCTCGATTCGATTTATTTACAGACCTGACTATTAATTGCCATCAAGCTTCTAATAATATGACATGTTGGCCCATTTCAATTTTATTGAGAAATTTGTTTAAATATGTATGTACACTTTAAGTGATTAATTAATATCTTTTATCTTATTGTTTTAATATATATGTATGTATATTCCATCTTCTTATCATAATATGAATTTATTATTGAGTTTATTTTCATGCTATTTAATAGTTTTCATGTAATAAAGTATTAATTACATTTAGACCCCTGAAAAAATATAAAACTACACTTTCACACAAAAAAGTTTTGAAATATATTTATACTGTCTTCACAAATTCTTCGATTGTACCTGACCCCATTTTGTCGGGGTTTGGAGAAAAAATGTTGATGGTAATAAAATAAATTGTATAAAATTTTAACTTTGTCCCATATTTAACATTCCCATGTAACAATTTTGTATTTATAAAGAAAATAATGTATGATGTTAACATCACTCCATATATATATATATATTATATTTATCCCCTTATAAGTACACAAATATACTTGAAAATGTTAAATGAGGGGTAAAATTAAATTTATATAATTTTTTTTGCTTACTTCAGTATTTTTAATTTGTCGAAACCCTAACACAAAGGGATCAGGTGTAAATAGAGAATTTTTAGAAAAAAGTATAATTTTATATTTTAAAAAGGTGTTTAAATATAATTGACCCTTTGATAAAATATATTTTTATCAATCAGAAAGAATATCGTAATATTTTCAAGTACATTCCAATATAGTTATAATGAAATATATATTTATCATTTGATCGATCATTCTTCTTGAATAAAATATTAATTCATATGATAATAAATATAATTCAATCGTTATGATTGTGTTAATCACTAGAATTCGATCCCAGCCTTACAATTAATTAATAGTAAGTAAGGAAGTGGTATAACCTAGAAAATATCGCATGTTGTAATGGCGCACAATGTACGTAATTAACAATTTTTTTTATTTAAATTAGATTTGATCGAATCAAATTAATCACATAGTAAATGTGATATAATTGTTACGTGATAGGTCATTTTTCTTAAAGTGTCCACCAATCATATTATAAATGGGCAAAATATTTTTTTAGTCTCATAAAATAAGGATAAAATTTATTTTGGTGCCACAACTATGATAGGTGTCGCTTTTAGTCCCATAAAACTCATAATCATGTATTTTTTAGTCCCAGAAAGTCATGTACATTGTGGTTTTGGTACTAAAAAGGCGTCGTAATTTTGGGACTAAAAAGTCCCAAAACTACGTTTTTTGGGATTAAAAAACGTGATTTTGAATTTTATGGGTTTAAAAGCATCACTTGCTATAGTTGTGGTACCAAATCAAATTCTACCCTTATTTTATGGGATTAAAAAAATATTTTGTCCTATTAGAATTTCAAAGAAATGCATAGGGCAGGGAATCTCGCCGGAAAATGCTGCGACTAATCTCCATCACGTGAGGCAGGGCACCGGCCCGCGCACAAATTGCAGCACCTGACATTCTAATTGCTACCAAACAAAAACAGTGAATCCTTTACTAATTTCCTAGTTACAAGTGTTTGATTTTATGTCTAGCTGAGGATGAGGATCACGTAAATGAATCCAACTTCCCTCACCATATTCAATGCCTAATCTGCCGCCGCTGTAACTCACTTAAATTATATTTTCGTTTTCTTTTTTTGGTATATAAGAAACATATATTTGTGTTTCTATTATTATTTTTTTTCATTTTTAGTATTATTTATTTTAAAACTCTCCGATAAGTAAATCTGACAGTGAGTAATTGATGAATATATATTCCAAGTATATATTTTTAAAGAGTTAAGACATCCAAACAAAAAAAAAAAAAAATACATTCAAATATAA
Source organism: Sesamum indicum (assembly GCF_026168435.1). Taxonomy (NCBI): domain Eukaryota; kingdom Viridiplantae; phylum Streptophyta; class Magnoliopsida; order Lamiales; family Pedaliaceae; genus Sesamum; species Sesamum indicum. Next base: position 2,115,801 of record NC_142660.1, on the reverse strand, counting down.
TTACAGAATATATTCCAAGCATGCAAATATATTTTGATTTTTCCATTATGATATAGAAAATGAAATAAACGTAGATTCCATGTATGAAAAAAAGGGTCAAAATTGTAATTTTACAATATTATATATATATATATATATACACACTAATATAAATATAATATAGTTGCGCAGGGATTTGGTTTTCTCAAAAGTAATAAATAAGACAGGGGTGCATGCCAAACTCTCCGTCTAGACAAAGACGACTTAATTTAGGGTAAATATAAGTTTCATTAATAAAACAAGATCGTACAGTACCACAGTGCTCAACTGGTGGTTTCCCCCTCGACAAGTCAAAGATACGCCATAATCTATATAACGCATATGAACTAACAGAATAAGATAAATTAACATTGATAATCCTCTGTCTAATATTTTCCATAATAATGGTGGCTATGATGCTCGGTGGTCGCTCCGTATGCTCAAAGCGTCTCAAATTTTGTTCCCTCCAAATGTGGTAAATGCAACCAGCAAGGAGTGCACGATAAACCAAATTAATGATATGTTTTCCTCTCCATTTTCTTGCAACCCACTCAACGTCCTGTGGCCACTCTCTATTAGGCCATTCAAATCGAACAATCTGCCGAATCGTTGTCAAGTATCTTCTAGCATAACGGCATCGAAGGAATAGATGAGTATGTGTCTCCATTACGCCCTCATCACATAATATACAGGCGCCTAGATACAATAACCATAATTTATAGATCTGTCTTTGTAATTGAATAATACCATTTAACTAATAATAATATATAATTGATGCCGGAAAACTCTTTACCGTAGTTGTCAATCAATCCTAATGGAAAATATATAGATTTTGAGCAACCGCGAATGTAGGAAATATTTTTAAATCACGTAAATTTTGTGTACTAATTTTTTATTCATAATTTCTACATATGTTCACAATTTTTTGACTAAAAGCACCCCATAACACACGTATAGGTCTAAGTCACATAAATTTTGTTCTAGAAATAATTACAAGGTTTATATATGTAAGAAGTTTAATTAAATCATGGTTCATCTTGCAACGATAATCCTGGGATTTGTCTATCTTGCTTCTTCCGAGTTATAAGGTAAAATAATTAATTAAAAGTGTGTATATATATATATATTGAGCAGTCTATATACTTAAAGAATAATTGATAATACTAATTAATATATATATAGGTTCTTAATTAATTAGGATTAATTAGACGAGGAATTTAGTCAATGCAGTGCAGAGTTTACTAGACACCACGTGTTCCACATAAGCCAAAATTATTGATTAATGTGCATGTAATCTTATAATTATACTTAATTACCTACTCATCACCCCTATATATATATATATATATTCTAGTACTACTAGGTACTGTCAGTAGAAATATTATAACATTTGATCATAGTTAATTACTATGATTAATAACAAATATTTGTAACAGATAATTATTGATCACGGTCACATGATTTTTACTATAATTTTTGCGAGGGTGGTTAAAACAATTGCCATGACTAATATTTTTACCACATAGAGAAATAATATCGATTTAATTTTATTGTAATTAATAGTAGTCATTTACCTTGAATTTTAATCATAATCACTAATACTATAACTAATAATAATTTTTTTCTAGTGCACAAAATTCCAAAAAAACAAAGAAAATAGACCCAAATCAAGATTTTAATCCAAATTTAGTCTCTAAGTCCCACAAACCTTGTCTATGAACCGAAATTCTGCAAATCAAATTAAAAAAGAAGGATTTGTATTAAAATTAAAAATTGGGTTACATAATTTAAATATTTTATTTTTATTCCATAGCAGTTTACGTGACTTCGAATAATGTAGATAGATAGATAGTATTAAAATGAGAAAGAGAGAGAGAGAGAGAGAGAGAGAGAGAGAGAGAGAGAGAGAGAGAGAGAGAGAGAGAGAGAGAGAGAGAGAGAGAGAGAGAGAGAGAGTTAATAAGATAACATGGGCATGTGTGGTTAGAGCGACACAAAGAGGCCCCCGAAGTTGGCTGAATAAACAACCAATTTTTGCTTAACCCACTTCAAATAGGGAACATATAGAGAACGACATCATCACTATCTATATATATATATATACATTCTCTCTCTCTCTCTCTCTCTCTCTCTCATCTGTATTTAAAAGGAGGCAAAGCCCACTGCTTTCTCCCATGCACTTGTCTTAATTCATCATCACCTCCAACACAGCACTACTACTCCTTCTGATCATCATCAGTGTTTTCTGCATTTCATATTTCTCCCCTCCTTAATTATCGATCACAGTACTGCCACTGCTTGTCTCGTTCTAACCCCCGCCCCCCCTCTTCTTCATTTAATCCAATATCCCACCTTCCAAACAAACAACATTATATATATCATCAATCAAACCCTAATACATATATATTCTGACAAGCCCCATTCTTGCAACATATATATATTATTACAAGCTGACAATGTCTAGCAGAAGATCATCACGTTCCAGGCAGTCAGGAGCCGCCCGGATAAGCGATGATCAGATCGCCGATCTCGTCTCCAAACTCCAACAACTCATCCCTGAGATTCGCAACAGTCGACGACGTTCCGACAAGGTATAAAATACATACATACATATTCATTTCTCTTTACCTTAGCTAACTCACAGTCACACTACTATATATATAAATATATATATATATATATATGTCTCTCTGTGTTCTTCCTGTCTCCTTATGAACCCAAAAAAACAAACAAAAAAAAAAAAAAAAGAAAGAAAAATTGTGTGGTGTTTGTTTCTTTTGCAAAGGGATAAGCAGCCGCGGGTTCTGAGGCTCTATACGTGCCTGCAAGCCCACAACCCTCATTTAATTCACAGTTTGTCTTGTGGGACTCCAATGTTCCCTAGCTACGTACCTACACGCACCCATATATATATATATTTGTCTCCTATACACACACATACACACATGTGTGTGTGTGTGTGTTTGAAGTAAAACTCTTCTTCAATTTGCATGTTGTGCATTTTTTACGAACCACATATGTTTAAGGTACTTAGAGTACACATTACTTGATGCAAATTTTGTATGTTATTCCTATTAAATACCGATTTTGTCTAATAATTTAATTTTTAGATGAGGTGGACACCCCACAGAATGCTAAGAATACAAAGTGCGTGTATATATTTGTTTCCTTAGAACGTTATTAAATTGTTTAAGACATATTTACAGTCAACATTAATTACTTGAGGGCACGACAAATTCGTATGTCATATATACCAGCATATAGTAAACGTCTATTGTTTTTTTCTTTTTTGCTCCTAATAATAGTTTAGCGTTTAGATGAGATGGGTACTCGACAGCACGCTCAGAATATGGGAGGAACGTTCGTTTTTCTTAAGGCCGCCTGAACTTTTTGGTGCAGGTTTCAGCATCAAAGGTGCTGCAGGAGACTTGCAACTACATAAGGAGCTTGCACAGAGAGGTGGACGATCTGAGCGACCGATTGTCGGAGCTTTTGGACTCGACGGACAGCGACAGTGCTCAAGCAGCCATAATTAGGAGCTTGCTAATGTAATAGTACAAGATGATCATGGACCGAGCTTAATTTTAATTAGTTTTATAATTATATATGATGAACAGTACGTTCTGTATCAGTTTTTTTTTTTCGATCTCATTGATGTTGTCTAGCTAGGGTTTGGTCATAATATTAGGCCAACTTACATATATATATAGGACTTGTAGCTGTTTGGGTGCTATACATACATGATATATATATATATAGTATCCCTAGCTAGCTTCTACAGGTTTTATCATTACAATATTAGAGACTTGAAATTGGCTTATGTTTATATAAGTCATATGATGCATGATTACATATAAAAATAAGAAGGGGTTGCGCCTGTCTTTTGGCTAGCTAGCTCTCTTTAATTTCCACTCCCTCCCAAACTTATGGAAAGTTTCTTTTATAATTATTATTATTATTATTATTATTTTCAAATTAATTATATGCTTAAGATAAGTTTTTAATTTAATTTACTGATCCACCTATGTATGAAAGGGTATAGGTCATTTTTGATATACTATATATATATATATATTTATATTTAGGATATAAATAAATATATTATTAAATATTAATATATTTTTTTCTTGACAATAGTAAAGTTTTAACATGAGTTGGTTATCTAGTATGATTTAATTGATCTGAACTAAGCTACATGAGATATTTATTCACTAAAAGAGTTTCACGTATTAGGTTTTGCTTAAAAAAAAAAAGAATTCAGGTACGTAGAAGATTAAACAGATATAATTTATTAAATTAAAATTTTTAAATGAGATAGTCGTTCGAGAATATATATACACAGTGATCAAGAATATATATGGCTATTTCTTGTGTTTTTTGGTCTGGTCTTCAAACTTTTTGATCTATGGGGCCCTTAAATTAATTAATAGAAGATTTGAAATTAATACACAAGGTCAACATTGATGTACTAATTATAAGAAACATATATGTCACTTCCACATTAAAATGTGGTAATAATTAATTTATATATATATATATATATATATGGGTGAGTTTTTTTTTGTATTATTACAATATTATATTCATTGGAATAAATTAAAGTGTTGTCATAAAAGGAGCTGAAAAAATTAATGTAATTGACAATATGACTCTAAATTATCTCCTGCAAACAAGGGCTAATTAATTAATTAATTAATTAGTTGTTTATTTATAATTAGGTCCTTAAAAGCATGCCAAGGGTTTTGTTTGGGGGGACCTGAAAGCACAAGACTCTGGGGAAAAGAAATGCATATATGCATGGAGAGCAACATATATATTTTTCAATGTTGTGAATGAAGAAAATGCTGAAATTAATAACAAATATATATAGCTGCCAAAGAAGCCAATTTAGAAGAAAATTGCACAAATCAATATTTTATATCCAAAGTTTGGATGCACTAAAAAACAAAGGAAAAAGTATTATTTTAGTTCGCTAAATATGCCTAATTTTAATTTTAGTCCGATAACTATGTTCATTTTTGCTTAGGTTCAGTAACTTACGAAATTGCTTATTTTTAGTCCTCTGACAGATTTTTGGATAATTTTACCCCTATGCAACTTTTGAAAGACAATTTTAGTCCATATGCACTCATAGGGGTAAAATTGTACGAAAATCTGTCTAAAGACTAAAAGTAAGCAATTTCGTAAGTTACTGGATTTAAACAAAATGGACATAGTTATCGGATTAAAATTAAAATTAGACATACTTAGCGGACTAAAATAATACTTTTCCCAAAAAAAAAAATGCCTATTTGCTATGGCATTTTACCATGATTTTCTTGATTAGAAAGACGACACAAAACAAAATTTGCCATAGATTTTTCCGACGGGCAGAAAGGCATTTTACTAGACCTTGTCAGAAAATTAATATTTGCTGACACTGGAGAAAGAGCCGTGACAAAAATTGGAACGAGATGTATCTACCCGTTACAAAACTCATCTATTCATATGGTACGTAGCTGGCAAATGTTTGTTTTGAATTATTAATATAATTAATGCACATTTACTTATACAAAATATTTTCTTTACAATTAATGTATTTGGTATATGCATGAATGCGACATTATTAAAAAATTATGTAACTTTTTCCTATAAAAAATAATTATATAACCTTTTATTCTAGTTCATAAATTATATATGGCTAAATTGCATTTACTGCCCCGTATAGTAGGGGGGTAGCATTTCAGGGACTGTAGTTAAGGGTGTAGCAAATAGAATCCCACAATTAAATTTTTTTTTGCAATTGAAGGACTCCGGCAATCGGATTTTGCAAATTTGCCGGAAATTGCTTACCTGGACAAAAATTAGGGTTTCAATTTGGGATTTTTGCTGATGTGGCGGGGGGATAAAAAAATTTTGCCAACTAAGCTAAAAAAACACAAAAAAATAAAGAAAATAAAAAATAAAACCCAAATTAAAAGAAGAAGACTTTTCTCTCTCAAATGGACCGAAGCATTCTCTGAGAAAAAATCCCTAACCCCCAACATTCCCCAACTGTGATATCCAATTTCCAAATCTTAACGTCATCATCCATCATCATCACGTTCTTGTTGAGGATTGAGAAATTGAGAGTGGACAGCGGGTTCTTGCCCGTGGAGCTGTTGCAGTCGACCTCATCGGCGGCGGCTAAAGCGGCATTGTTGGTGGTGGATATGGTGGTGGAAGACACGAAATCCGCTGTGCCCGTGTTGCGGCGGTCGGATATGTGAAAAAGGAGGTCAGAGGAGTTGCATTTCAGGACTGAGGGTGGTTACTTTTGGGGGTGAAGAGAATGAAAATTTTCATGATTTTTTGGAGAAAGAAAAAGAAGAACCAAAAAATGTAGAGAGAGAAAGGGAGGAGAGAGAGAGAGATGAAGATGATAATGGTGATGATGAAGATGATGAATAGAATACAGGGGAAGAGTCTTCTTCGTTTAATTTGGGTTTTATTTTTTGTTTTTTTTATTTTTTTGTGTTTTTTTAGCTTAGTTGGCAAAATTTTTTTATCCCCCGCTACATCAGCAAAAATCCCAAATTGAAACCCTAATTTTTGTCCAGATAAGCAATTTTCGGCAAATTTGCAAAATTCGGTTGCCGGAGTCCTTCAATTGCAAAAAAAAATTTAATTCTGGGATTCTATTTGCTACACCTTTAACTACAGTCCCTGAAATGCTACCCCCTAATATGCGGGGCAGTAAATGCAATTTAGCCAATTATATATTATGACTAATAACTTGGAAATTAATTAAACAACGAGGGTTGCTGAATCATTATTGAGTTGGGTATCATTTATTACCCGTTTCAATGATTTTCAGTTTACAATTCTTCAATTTATATATAGATTAAATGTATTTCATCACGATTATGACATGCTTTATATATATATATATGCCCACGTGTATACAATTTAGGGATTTCACCTAATTTTTTGAATCGTATGATTAAAGATGAAAAGAATACCTAATTAATTTATTAGTAATTAATTAATTAATAAAAATACTTATTTTAAAAAAAAAACCATCATCATTGTGAAAAATCAGAATTCTTCATCTTCCTCGTAGAGTCCATGGGTATTAACCAAAAACAGAAACGCTAACAAAATGTGTGGAAATATTTAAAGTGTATTTCTTTCAAGTTTGTTCTGAAAAAATGTGTTGAACAGAATTTATATACGAGGGTCAAGACTAACTACTAATTAACTACCTCTAGTTAAGAAACCGTAATACACTAACTAGAAAATACAAAATGAGAAACACGAGTTCACATAAACACGCAACAATTAACAAAATAAATGGGCAAAATCGTGTTTTGATACCATTAAAAAATGTCAATTTTGTTTTTGGTACCACAAATTTTGTAAGTTTGGGTTTGGTATCATTAAATTAAAAAATAAGCATTTTTGGTACCAACTTAACAACAACGGTACATGCGCCTTAATGGCTGTCAACCCCACAATTTTGGTGTGAAAAATCACTTGAGTCTGAGAAAAAGGAGGAAAAATTGATTTTCCAACATCCCATAGTGTTTTGGTACTATTAACCTAAAAATAAGCCTTTTAGGTCCCATAAAGTCATGTGGCGGCGCAAAATAAGTAATACAACACATTTCAAAATAAAAGATAGAATCCATAAACATGAAGCAAAATATATTGGTTATAAATAACGATTTGAGCTAATTGAAACCTTGTTTGACAAAAATTTTACAAAATCATCTTGGCAAAATATATGCATTGCAATGCACAAATTTTCGCTAATTGAAACCTGCCAAAAGACTTCAACCTATATAAAAATTCTCTATTTTTTTGTCTACATCTTTCTCTTTCTTTTATCTTAGGTTGTGCCTTCTAAGATGTCATTACACTGTGCAAGTTTGATAAGTGATATATTTTTGCCATCATGTATAATGATATCTCCAATAGGACTTGTCATCTTGTACACATATTCTTTTTGTCGAGTATGCTTGTCCCATAGACACATTGCAGCATAGCTGTCTGATTACATCTTATCTAGAAGCCTTCGGCACTTCTATTGGGATCAGATCTGAATGTCTCCACATACTCTTGCGATAGCCAATTTATCCTTACATTCTTCACATTAAAATTGGCCTCACAATTGTGCAAATGATTGTACTCCCTGATCTCATCTTCAAAAGCATCTTACAATATACCAGCCCAATCTGCATCCTTGTCTACATTCTCATCAAAACACTCATCATCCTCATCATAATCAACACTTTCATCTCCATCAAACAAGTCATCTTCGGAATCAGCTACCCATTCATCAGTTTCTCTCATATCTTCGTCGTCCCTATCCCAATCAACCCAATCAGCCATTTCACCATCCCCACTCTCTTCTATTATCACACCCTTCCCTTTGTCTCTATTATATTGCACAGGTTCTTTTTCAGTCACAATATTTTTTTTCTTATCACCCTCGGTCACAATGTTATTTCCCTTATCACCCTCAGTCGCAGTATTCTCACCCTTATCAACCCCCTGAATTTCAACAACAACTATGGGGTATCTAACTGCTTCAATGTATACACTAACCTCACTCCATGTCCATCTATAAGTTGAAAAAGCTCAATTTCAAAGCATAATGCTTTAAACTTTTTTAACATATAGATTCTAAAGTATTTTTTCCTACCCAAATAGCCCAACTGTTCACAACACTTGTCAAGTACTTGTATTGAAAAAGTGTCCTTATCAACAAAGTCAAACGCACTTTCCATACCCCCTCTATACTCAGCTTTAGGATGGAATATTAATTTACCCCCATTGATAAATTCGTAAGCTGATAAAAAATTTATATTCACATACAAATATAAATAATAGCACCAGTCATAAATAAATAAATTAAACGGGGGAGGGGGACATTAGAACCGAATTCAAGTTTGCGCTCTGGCAAGAAACACAGTTGGATAGATTCCAATTTTACCTCTCAGTACTTTGAGTCTTGTCTCATTTTATACCATTCTACTTCCATTTGCATCGTTTGAGTCTTACAATACTTCACTTGACACTAACCTTAAAAAGAATGATCTTGTAGAAAATCTTGGCCCAACAAGTTTTATAAATGTACAATCAAATTATAATAATATATTTTTTTCATATATCTACCAGTTCTATAATATTTTAGAACTTTGTAATTTATAATATAATTACTTGAATACTCGCAAAACTATTGTAGACACAGTTGATAAACTAGGAATGAAGAATCACCTCCATTTCATAGAAATTTCTATCTTGATTGAGCATGTTATCAGTGTTTCAAAGAGTTAAATGGAAATACTGGAACTAGTTGCGTTCATCATGAATTCAGATTGCAAGAAAAGGAAGAAACATTACAATGTTAAACAGTTCATTTTCCTGCAAAATTTCAATAAGGTCATTTTTCAATGGCAACCTGCCAGAACCAGAATTCTTCTCCTTGTCCACGAGTCAATCCCAACAAGGCACTAAAACCAATGGTACAATTGATTTCTGTTGGACACCAAATCCTACTTTAGAGACAAAAGTAACTATTATCTAATCTAACTACAAAACTTTAGAAGGAAAAAAAAAACTCACCATAATCGGGCACACCATCTAACACCAATGAAGTGGGTCGAAGGATGGGCATCAACGCCGTTTCTTCAAATCAGCCACGCAAACTAGTCCCCCCCTCTCAGATTCAGATTCTCAATCACACATTTGGCTTAATTTTTGAATTTAGCTTCTATTTTGAGGTTAGGGTTTTCAAAAGGGGGAAATTTCTTCGTTGGAAGTGTGAAATGAGGGTTCAACAGTTTTGCCCCTTTTTTTGGTCTTTGGAGGTCAACAGCCATTCCAACGTGATTTAATGGAATTTGACGGCCTTTAAGGTCCATGTGCACGGCACATGGGCTCTACCATTAAATTGATACCAAAAATACTTATTTTTTAGTTTAGTGGTACCAAAACCAGAAATTTCAAATTTGTGGTACCAAAAACAAAACTGATCTTTTTTAATGGTACCAAAACACGATATTGCCCCAAAATAAACAGTCTTCATCATACCCAAATTTGGAATTCTCTGCGGTGGAATCACACTTCTACAGCCCCCCTCTCAAGATGGAGCTTAGGGGGCAAAGCCCAATTTGACAAATAAGCGGACAAAATCACAGCGTGGAGAGATTTTATGAAAAAGTCAGCGATTTGATCACAACTAGATACGTGCAGGGGAGCGATGAAACTAGCCTTGTATTGATCATGCACCAAATGACAATCAATATTGAGGTGCTTGGTGCGTTCATAAGCGGGTTAGGGTGATGTGGATGGTAGCCTTATTATCTCACCAGAACAACACCGATGTGGGCAGGGATAAACAAAAATCTCGAAACAAATACGACAACCACAACATCTCGCGAACGACAGTGCCCATACTTCGATATTCTGCCTCGGTAGAGGAACGAGAAACTGTGGCTTGTTTCTTCGTCTTCCAGGAGATAAGAACCGAGCCTAGAAAGACGCAGTAACCCATAATGGAGCGGCGGGAATTAGGGCAGGAGACCTAGGACGCATCAGTGAAGGCAGAGAGTTAAAGTGGATTCTGAGAGAAAAAAAACAGTCCTAATGAAGACGGCCCCTTTAAATACCGAAGACGTGCATAGCAACATCCCAGTGAGAAGACCTGGGTGATGAAGAAACTGACTGAGCTGCTGGAGGGAAAAGGTCACATTAGGCCGTGAGAATGAAAAAATATATAAAACCCCCTATGTCTTTTGACCGTTGGATCTTCTTTGATCAAATATTGATCATTAGATCTAATCAATTAATCTCAACAGTTAGATTTTAAAAAAATGAAAGATCTAGATTCAACAAATTGTTTAACTTATATTATATATAAAATAATTTCAAACTAAAAAGATATATTATTATTATATTAAAAAATAAAACTAACTACCCCCACCCCACCCCACCACCATCTCCATCGCGGCGGCGCGATTCTTAAAATCGTTGTATCTCCGCAAATGCTTTACTAAAATGAGTGAGGCCAACCTTGTTAGAATCATCTTAAAGAGACGAATTTTATGGTGGTGGTCTGAGATTGAGATTCGATCGAACGGTGATGAATCGACGGCAAATATATTCTGCAGTCGTAGCTTGAGCCCAATCTCTCTGATTGATGAAAACTCAAATTGAAGGTATGAAAATGTTATTCTTAAAGAGAGATTCAAATGGTACCATTGGCCGTCAGAAACTCATTCGGATAGCATCGGAAACTTAGAAACAAGTTCCCGGCGAAAAGGGGCAAGGAGTAATGTTGGTTTGGCCTGACCAAGGTCTTTAATTGTGAACAAGGAGCCCAAATGGGACTTTGCTGGTAATAACTCATCCAAAGAATATCCTGTCAATAAAATGTCATCAGAATAGACTAATAAAGCTACAAAAGAGTTAGCGGTAGATCAAATGAACAAACAATGATCGTGAAGGGACTATACAAACCCATATTCCTGTAACCTGATAGTTAGCTCAATATTCCATTATCTGGAGGCTTGCTTTAAGCCATAAAGCGACCTTTTGAACTTGCACACTTGCCCCAGAAGTGCATTTACATAACCTTCTGGAGAAATCATGTAAACTTCCTCATTTAAATACCCATGAAAGGAGATATTATTCACATCAAGTTGCATAAGTGGCCAACCTTTTGAAACTTCCAAGGCTAGAAGAAACCTGACAGTCACCACTTTGGCTACCAGTGAGAAAATGTCAAAGTAGTCCACTCTTTCCACCTAGTTGTAGCCTTTAGCCACCAACCTCACCTTGTGCTGCTGCATACTACCATTTGGGTTGAGCTTCAGTTTAAAGACCCAACGACTCCCGATAGCTTTCTTATTTGGCGGTAAGGTCACCAAGTCCCAAGTGTCATTCTCCTCAAGGGTTGTCAGCTCTTAGTTCATGAGCTACAACCCAGCTGGAATGATCCTTTGCCTAGTGATATGTCTTAGATTCCTGCACACAAGACAAAAGTGCAACAAACGATACATGTGCAGAGCTATATGTAGTAGGAATGAAAGTAGAAGACATATGAGTAGTATAGTGGCAAATACAGTCATTTGACCAAGCTGGTTTGTGAGAGTGTCTTGTTGACCTTCTGAGAGGAGGAATGTAAACATAAGGATTAGAAGGGGTTGTATGAGGATAAAGGAGGTAGGGGAAGAGATGTTTCAAAGTCTGAGGAATTACTAGAGGTTTGAGCAGGAGGAGGAAAGTGTGAAGCTTGGGATTCCGAGAATGTATCAACATAAAAAATAGGTAAACAAAGTGGGACGGATTAGTCTGTGATGTCATGATCTTGTAAGGAAAAGTGCTTTCATGAAAAACCACGTTTCGAGAATGAAAAAGAATATGGGATTCTAGTTCATAGACTTTGTACCCTTATGAAAAATGATTGTAGCCCAAGAAAATACACTTATATGCTCGAGTTGCGAACTTGTGTTTTTGGGGAGAGACATTACATGCAAAACATAGACATCCAAACACCTTTAGATGACAGTATGCTGGTGGAACATGAAGGAGAATCTCAAATGGTGTTTTCCAGTGTAGAAGTGGAGTAGGTAGGTGATTGATTAAGTGGCTGCAAGGATGGACTCTCCCCAGAATTTATTGGGAAGAGATGATTGAAAAAGTAAGTTATGTTTGTTTTTGTTTTTGGCCCATCTAAAAGATGGGCCAAAAATTTTATATGTTTGGTTCTCTTTATCTTCCCATTTTCTGCCATATTTTAGACTATTTTACTTTATTTTGCAGGCCCACTCTAACTTTGCAACTAATTACAGAACACTGCAAAAGAACAACTTCTCGTGCAGGAAAAGAACATCTTCTCTCCACCTTTGATTTCGACTCCATCGTCGCCGTTCCGAAGACCCATCGGCCGAGATGTATACCCATCAACTCCCCTCCTCAAGGCGAACATTTTGGTATGTTTCAATTCAAGTTTCATCCATCTTTTCAATGTGTAGTATATTGAACCATTTTGTATATTCAAGCTTCGATTTGCAGCCGTTTGAGCGCCTTATGCCCGTGAACCACCACCATTCGTCTGCCCATCGTCCGTCGAGGCCAACGGACCCTCACCCATCGAGTTTCGACAACTGTACGGCGAGATTGAGCTTCTTCACCGAAATGCCGATCATTTCACCGACAGATTTCTTCGCAGTTGATGGTGATGTCACAAAGGTTGGGTAATTTTCTATGTATTTTCGAGTGAATAGGGTTTCAAATTTATTTGATTTTCTGTAATTTATTGAAATGGCTTCAATTGAATTATTGAATCACTGTATCGCCATTATTATTGCAGCAACCGAGCATGTGCTCTTTTGGTTCGTTTCTGACTTTTACCGACATATTATCAGCTTTTCTTTTATTAATTTTTACTATACTGTTAGATACATCAGTGCTTGTATACTATAGTATCGATACTATATTTCACTGTTTCGCCCATCAAACAATAATGATGGAGACTGTCTGAATACATCGATACTTTCAAAATATTTCACTGTTTCGCCCGTGAAACAATAATGGTGGAGAGTGTACTCCTTCCTCTATATATTTATGTAACTTTAGATGCATTTTGCACTTTCATTCTTTCCTCTCATTCGCAAACATTGTATGAGTAGTCAATTTGGTTACTTTACTTAGAGTAAAGCATTGCGTCGTAGTTGTTTACACGCTCATTTCGTTGGTGGTGGGGTTTTGATATCCATCTAACATTGTCCTTTACTACTTTTTGTGATTAAGGTATGTATATGAACTTTAGCTTTGTGGATATTTGTTGTCTGTGTATGGATTCAATCGGATATCATAATATTGAGATGTAATTTGCTTCTACGATATGGCTTTGTCTGCAATTTGGTTAGACTTTGTCTAAGTTGGAGAGGAGTTAATGTTTTAGATTGATATAGCATGCTTTTGTTGTAAATATGATGTTATTTTGCCTTCAAATGGTTCGTGGATTTTGTTTATGTTCGGTTAATTCATACATATGTGTATCCAATGTCTAATTTGGTAATTGAAGATCTTTAACTTGGTTTCCTTGAGTATTTACACAATGAGGTTGCTAGAACTAATTTGGAAGTTCGCATTACAGGTACATCTATCTTGTTTTGGCACTTGTGATGCTTGGATTACAGTAATTAGAACACTCTGAGGGACCCGGATCCGCCTTGCTTTTCTTGTTTCGCATTAACCTTTCCTTCACTCCACAATGAAGTTGAAAACGTCAAATGGTGCCAAAGAATTACTATAGTCAATACAATAGCAGTACAAATTTACAGCACCATATTGTTTTTTGGTGGTCAAAGCTCTTTTCTCTGTTGGCCCTTTGATTTCGAAAAGAACTATTTATTTCAATCACTTTGCCTACTGTATATATTTATAACTAAACAGTGCAAGTACATCTAATTGTTGTGATATTTTCCTATTAACTTCCAGTTGTGACACAGATAAAGAGCATTGTGATGGTAAAGAATTGCTCTGTTAAGGAGCCAGGGCAACGTTATGGGTCTTTAAATCTATATTTTAGAATTTGGATCATATTGATTCTAGATTACATGTATGACAACTCAAGTTTCTTTTGGCTCTGGATTTGGAGTGAAGTTAAATGTTTGCAGGGAAAACTCAGAATTTTCATGCACACACTCAATTAAACATGCTTCCTAAATTGTTAAGCTTTTGGTTGCAATATATATAGCAACAATTTTATGTGGATCATTTAACATGTGAGTGAACTTAGAGTGAAGTTATAATTCTACTTGGCATTTAGCTTGTGGAATCTCAGTGACGATAAGACTCAGAGAGTAAATGAATCTATTGTTTTAGAAAATACCGATCATCTTGCATGCACAACTTGCTTATCGACTTGTGCACTTAAAACAGTTTCTTGTTCTTTTTTCTCCCATAAAATTATGTGGTCCTGTCATTCTGATTACTATTTCACTACAAGCTCTATTAACTTCAATTGCCATTTTGTATTGATTTGTTTGTCCTATTGAAGCATATATGCACCAGTATTCGAGATCCCATTGCTATTAAATACATGAACTGAAGGATGATTTTTTTATCAAAATATGATCAATTATTTAAATAAAGCATATTTATGTGAGATCAATTCAAGATTCATATTAATATATTTTGGCTAGTAAAATTGTTATGTGTTATTTTTTATTTCCTTATTAAATATTAAAACTGTTTACATATAATTATCATGATTGAATTTTAAAAAAATAAACATATAAAATAAATTCTGATATCATGAATTACATAATAAATTTGAATTAATATGATTCTACAACCTAAAAATTGTTAGGAATAACAATTTGATTTGATATGATTAAAATTAAAAAAAATATTAATTTTTTTCGCCTCGTTGGAAAGATGCATCGGTCGGATGACATAGGTTATTCGCATACGTCTCGTGCAGAGAAAATTCATTGGACCCAATATATGGAACGAATTTTCATCGAATTTATGCACGAAGAGTTTATAATTCACCGCCTGCAGTCATCAACTTTTTCACCCTCTATTTGGGCTCATATAACCGATAGGATGAATTCGGCATTCAACCCAAGCTATGTGTTTACCCCGGAACAACTCAAGGGTAAGCTAAACAGGATGCGTCGTGCATGGCGCTTGTTGAATGACCTTGTGAACAGGGGAACTAGGTGGGGGTGGGACTATGATCGGAACACTGTTATAGATGAGTTTGGACGTTTGGAGGAGCTTTATCAGGTATTAATTTTTTCTATCTTAATTTTACATATAATGCGTATCACACCTAACATCTTGTTTGACATCTAGTAAAGAAACATTCCACGTTTGCGACGTACATAAATTGCCTAATAACTGCCTAATGTAGGAAAATTCCGAGTATAAAAAAATAGTTGAACATGGGATACCGCACTTTGACCTATGCACCCAAATGTTCGAAAGGAACACCACAACGGGAGGCATTGCACGGTCATCCGCACAACCAACCCGAGCAGCAGCCCAGACCGTATCTATCGGGGACGATCATCATATGACGGGTGAGAATTCAGGCAGTCGCCGTTCACGGGAGACTATGAAGATACAGCATTCTCCGACACACAGTCAATGCCGACTCCTGGCGGATACTTTCCTACTCCGGGGGCACAAAGCTTTACATCACCATCTAGCAAGCGCCAAACAAGGCGCGGGATGAGCGAATTGCACAACAAGAAGTGTGAGACACTGGACAAGTTGCAAGAGTCACTGCAGGGAAAGATTGACAGAAGCGGCCAGAAAGCTACAGAGGCTATCGAGCGTTGCGTAGATGAGTTGACAAAGTTTAAGGATCTGCCTGACATAATCTTTACCACAGCCTTAGAGCATTTTCATAGTCATAGCACTCGAACGATCTTCCTCCATTTAGATGATGAGAACAAATTGCGCTGGTTGTATTCATTGGGAAAGTAACTCATGCTTGTCATTTCGGACGATCATGGGTTAACTAGGTATTTGTGTTTAATTGGTATGTTGACATCTCGGACGGCCATGTTGTCCTTAATTAGTGTGTTGTCGCAATCGTCATGGGGCTGAACATCCTTACTCTCTTACTTTAAATTATTCGTCAGTTTATTATGACTGTTGATGCTTATTATCTCAACTCGAGATCCCATATTGTCGTTATTTTTTAAAATTTCAATTGCAGAACCATGGCGAGTGCGAGTGATAGAGCTGCTGAGTACACAAATTCCTCCAGTGACAGCCCGGATACACCCGGGACTCCAGGCAGTAACAAATCTGCTGTCCCTGAAGAGTTTTATGCGTTTAAAGATTTGATATGCCCGGAGTTGTTTAGAGAGACTGTACCTCGTAACACTAGTGCGCTGCAAGGTGAAGGATGGGTAGCCGAGATAATGACAACCCCACACACTGGCAGGTTTTACGATAATATTCGCATGACAAAAGCATGCTTCTATGCATTAGTTGATGCGTTAACTTCTAGGGGATTGCTGCCTCATGGTCAGACCTCGAGAGTGAGCTCCATTGAGGAGGTTGCACTCTTCATGCAAAAGGTTGGCATGCATAAACGACAACGCGACAATATGGAGTGATTCCAACACTCACTTAAGACTATTCACCGTAGATTTCACCGGGTGCTTTCCGCTTTGTGCGCTATGGCACCCGAACTAATCACTCGCCCTAATTTTACAGACACTCATCCAAGGGTGGCTAGCAATCCAGATTTCTACCCATACTTTAAGGTATAAGTTGTATCATCAGGTCTACTAGAGTTCGCCTTGCATTGTTGACTCTTTACTTGCCAATTCATCCATATAACTAATCTCTGGTCATACTTTCATATTTTTTTCAACGAATCATAGGATTGTGTCGGAGTGATGAACGGTACATTGGTTCCTGCATGGGTCCGCAAATAGATCAGAATCGATATCGATCTCATAAAGGGCGACTAGCACAGAACATTTTGGCACAGAATCGACCCAACTTTCCCTTTTCCTCCAAATGGTGAGTAAACTGGTTAACACAATTCCATTATACACCATTAAAGGGGGACTAGCAATTCTTATATTATCAATTCTTATATTATCAATTCTAATGTTGATTTATGAAGTACTGCAGGCAAGTACTATCTAGTGGATGCTGGATTTACAAACTACCAATATTTTCTTGTGCCTTACCGAGGTACTAGATACCACCTAGCCGAGTATAGGGGCCATGGTCGCCGATACCGTACCCCACAGGACCTATTTAACCATGCCCATTCTCATTTGCGAAATGTAATTGAGCGTTGTTTTGGAGCACTGAAAAGTGGTTTCCAATATTGCAGTGAGGGATGCCGAGCTACCTTCTTCAACACCAAGTGGATTTAGTTATCGCTTGTTGTACACTTCACAACTTCATCCATAGGTTCAGTCATGATGACATCATTTTCAACGAACCAGAAGATGAAGTTCCTCCTGATATGGATGCATTTTACCATAGAGGACATCCTACCGTGACTGAATTAGAAGCACAACGCATATCCGTGACAACATAGCGATGCAGATGTGGGCATCTTATAATCCAAACTAGGCATTGATAAACATAAAGTAATTAGATCCGGATGTAATGTTAATGTGCAACTTTTGACAAGCGTGTAACAAGTACCAAATGATGATTATGAGTCAAAATTGGTTAGGGTCGTTACATTCGGCCCAGTGTACTACATTTAAATGTGTTCAACATATAATTTAGATGTTCGTAAGAATTTAATTATGGTATTCTTTCAATGTATACATGTTTTATATTATATTATCTTAGATTAGATGTTGCAAACCTGAGCATAAACCAAACCAATGACGTTTCTTACATAATTATTCTTGTTAACATTATTTTTCACAATCGTATGAGTTTCTATTTTGCAGGGATGGCATATCGCAGATACTTGGAGCGGGCTGGCTTTCCACAGGAAGAGCATTGGACATTAAACGTTGAGCAGCGCTTAATGTGGATGATCGTTGACGACAACACCCGGGTCCCCATGAGAGATGATCATCGTGCGGAGGCACACATGTCTCAGTGGGTTCGTGCATTACGATGGCATTTTGGGTATCATTACACACTAGATCAGGTCCGTCAGAAATTTTATGAATTGAAGGAGCGTTTTCATCAGTTCCACGAAATCACTCAGATACCAGGGATTTATTATGACGTTGAAACATTTTGTATGGATTTTCCCCACGAGCTACGACTACATATGATACGGGTATGACATGCTATCACTTTAATTCAATCATTGCAACCTAACAACTGCCATTTTCAAATTAATATTTATTTTTCAATGCATGGTTGTCAATATGAACCTGTTGTAGATCTACCCGTTGGCTAGACGATACTACCAGTACCCAGAGCCTCATTACCCCAGCATGCTCGAGATATGGGGCCCAATTAGACTGCCGCTTGGTCCAACAGAGGTGCATAGTGACGGGGGGCATAGCCAGAGTAGTAATGCACCGCATAGTTTTGTGAGAGGTGGCGAAGATGCCCCCATTATCATCTCGGGATCTACTGCAGCAACGAACCAAATGCATACCCATATTGCCAGTTGGGATGTAGTGGAACAGGTAGCTCGTGGGGATGGTGGCCCACGATTGGCGCGCAATATTTCATTAGCGCCACGTTGAAGTCTAGACATGGGTTTTGGAGTTGGCAGGATTGGATCATGGACAGATTACATTCGTCGCTTTGGCGTGCAATCCGACCGTGGAGGCCATTCGCATAGTGAGGGAGACAGTACAGCACGCTCACGGTGACCACAAGGAATTCCACCACGGTGACGTGACGGTCCTTAATTCATAGTGGTATTGTTGTAAAATATATGAACCAGTCACTTGTTGTCATATGTTAATTACAATTATAACGGGAACATGATTTTGTGCGTCTTTTATCATTCAATGACTGATGTGAACTGATTGTCGTAGTTTAATTGAACACTACTCCGTATTAATCCAAAATATATTTTTCGAACCATTGCAATATGTAGTTATAAATTTTAATTAGTTAATACTGAATTTTGTGGATCTTCAAAATTATAAAAATGAAGGATGTATTGGAGGGTTGATTTACATGTTAAAGGTTTGTATTTGATTTTTAAATATAAATATATTCATTTTAACCATTTAATATTTTGTATGTAATATTTTTCTACATCATTAGAATAATTAGAAAATTAAAAAAATCCAAAATAATATGTCAATTCTACGCGGTTAATTCATATAATACATTATTTCAATAATATATTTAAATTTATCACCTTGCATAGAACGGCTAACAAAAATATTGTTAATGGGTTACTAGAGTGCATTTAATTATTTATAAAAGTGTATTTATATAAATTATATTTTTTTATTTTCATACAAAAATAATTAAAAAATACTATTTATTTTAATCCACTCACAACTAAATAAATTATATACATATATTCATATATATATATATATAAATACATATAAAAGAAACATGATTTGACAATGAACAGTAATTTTTGTCTCCCACTAACCAACATCAAACATAATATACTTATTTTATATTATCTCCAAAAACAAATCCAAACATATACACTATCTCCAACTAACACCTATTTATCTTTGTTTTTCTCTCTCTATCTCCATAAACCACACCAAAACAAGTTAAAAACAAAACCAAACATAATGTAAGGTTCTTGCTACTTCTAAAATATGTCTATATTTTCGTTCCACAATGTTGTTTTTGTGACGCCCCAAAAATAATAATATATAATTGGGGGATTAATTGATAAATATTTATAAAATTTTAGTAAATAAGTTATGGGTCATAATTGGAATATAATAACACTTGAATGAATTAAATTGGAGTTCGTTATAATATTTTGGGACAATTTCTATTAATTAAGAAAATTAGGAAGGACGTAAATGGTATTTTGAGAAAAGTCTAATTAATTAAATAATATAATAATAATATTATATATATATATATAAATAACATATATAAGTAAGTAATATAATGTAAATATATATATGTAAGTTATATATATATATATATATATATATATTAGTAAGTGATATATATATATGAGAGAAAGAAAAAAAAAATTGAGGGTGGGCCCACCAGCCCACCACCTCTCCTCTTTCTTTTATTTTGTTGTTTTTAATCAAGACACACACACATAATTGCAAATTACAATTCGGTCTTGGCGGAAAAAATTGAAAACAGAGGTACGAAAAATTACTATTTTGATTTATATTAATTTATATAAATATATTATTTAATTAGTCCATTTATTAAATATTGTTTATACTAAGCGATGTACTATTTAATCGGAATATTTTACGGGTTTGGCTATTTAAAATAGTGTCTAATGAAATATAGAATCGGATATAAAAATGATGTCGTTGGTTGATTAGATTATTAAATTTATTAGATTTGAATGTTGCTATAGCCAATTTATATAATTCCATCGGAATTGTTAACCAAATACGCAATTCTACGTATTGTTATTTAATTAAATTATATAATAGCGAGAAATTGATCAAATTCGTAGGAATATTCCGAAAACTATACTTAAGAAATAATATATTGTTAAAGAGGAAGAATGAGGTTTTAATGATAATTTAATTTAAGGATGCTATTAAAAATGATAGTTATAAATGTCTAAGGGGTTTAGTTAAATAAATTCCTATGAATCACTTGATAAATCATAAATATTTTTATGAAGCCTATAGTGTCTAGTTATTGAGAAGAACTAGAACGAAGATTTATATTTCAATAGAAGTGGAATATTAAAGAATTATTGGAAATTGTACGAATATGGTTTAATATTATATTTAAAAGAAATTACGATATTCTCGATATATTAATGGTGTGTGGTATAACTCATTATAGGATACGGGGGTGAGGTGAAAGGACTGACAATTAGCGATTGAGTAGAAAGAAACATTGTGAGGTTGAGGTAAGTAAATAATTAGTATTATCTATATATGTTCCATTTATTTGTGATATTACTGTTATATAAATTTGTGGTTCATACTGATGTTGGTTTATCTGAAAATATATGAATAGTGAATGATTTAATTTGATTGACGATATTGTGTACGTGGAATGCGAAGACACGTTGAAATATTATGTTTGTTGTATGATGTGTAATGGATGTCTGAAAATGAGAATATGTTGATATAAAATATTACGTTACTAGTTGCTTACAAGAATGGTGATATGTGGATATGAGGGAGTGGTGGAAATTGAATATAATTGTGGCGTGAATACCCCTTGACGTGTTGAAAAGCCTATAAGGCGAAATGAAATGAAAAGAGCTTTGATGCGATATGAGAAAGAAATGAAATGAAAAGAGCTTTGATGCGATATGAAAAAGATGTGATGTGAAAAGAGCTATGATGCGAAATAAAAGAGCTATGATGCGAATTGAAAGAGCTATGATGCGAAATGAGATTGATGAGCCGGCTGTCAAGGGGATTCACTTAAATTTATATGACGGTGAGATTGAGTTGACGGGAAAAACACGATATCACCTTCTGGTAAGCAAACTAGGGAAAAAGGAAGTTTAATTGATTATTTTATTGTGAGACAGCTATGTGGTGTACTACAATTGATTATGTTGGAGTTAAATTGACTGTAATCCATGCATGTTGCCTACTTGTCATGTTTGGGCTGTGTTTGATGTACATATATAGATAGGGCTGATTATTTACTTACTGAGTGGCAGGCTCATCCCTCTGTTGACGTTTTCTTTCAGGAGTAGAGTTTGAGGTATCTGACTGTTGAAGAATAGGTCTACGCACTATACTCAGTCAGGTCGGGCCAGTATGCTGTTTCTCCTTTTTGTCAGCTAGAGTACAAATCTTATTTTGTTTGTATAGAGAACGTAGGAGTGGAGATTAACTGCGGTGGACTACTCGTGGTGTTTGATTTGTATATATGATGTTGTGGGTTGATTATGTTGTTATGACGTTGGGGTTA
Organism: Sesamum indicum; assembly: GCF_026168435.1. Classification (NCBI taxonomy): domain Eukaryota; kingdom Viridiplantae; phylum Streptophyta; class Magnoliopsida; order Lamiales; family Pedaliaceae; genus Sesamum; species Sesamum indicum. The sequence continues at coordinate 2,093,271 of NC_142660.1, read as the reverse complement.
CGTATTCATATGGATTAAATTATTATGTGCATTTATATTTATAAACACAGGGATTGCTATAAGTATGACGTTTAGGGTAGATATAGCCCTTGTAGCGAAGGGGGTGCTACAGTTTTGTTGAGGCGTGAGGACAAGACCTTTGATGTATAATGCCAAGGGAAGTAAAGAGGGTGTGACAATGAGTATTCACAAATTCGGTTCCATTGTCGGATCTAAGTTTCTGTACTTTGGTGTTAAATTGTGTAAAGACCATATTAAAGAAAGTGGTGAGAATTTGACACACTTGGCTTTTGTGTTTGAGCATATAAGTCCATGTTCCTCTACTAAAATCATCAGCAATAATCAAGAAATAATGGCATCCCCCTAAAGTAGGTGTTTTATAGGGACCCTAAAGATTTAAGTTGAACAAGTTCAAAAGGCTGTTTAGACTGTATATTGCATGACGAAAACAGTAAGTGATGCTGTTTAGCCATTGGACAAATGGTACATTCACTATCAACACCTGAAATGTTCAATGTAGGGACATGTCTAAGTACATTTATAAAGGTGTGTCCAAACCTCCTATGCCACAAGGCTTTATTACAAGAGTAAGTAGTAGAAAAAACAATATTTATAGAAGTATAGGTCTCAATGGTTTTAGAATCAAATGAGTTGTTGGATAGGATATATAGGTTTCCTTGCAGCTTCCCTACAACCAGAATGCACTTAGTCTGCTGGTATTGTAAAAAACAACAAGTGACGTGAAAAATAACTTCAATAGTAGAGGTAGAACAGAGTTTAGGTGTTGATAGTAGATTAAACTTGAAGTTTGGAAACAAGCAAAACGTTTGCAAGTGTTAAATCTTTATGTAAAGAGGTAAAACAAATGTGGGTGACATGCTGTGTACTCCCATCAGGAAACTGAACAAGAGTAGGATGAAGTGAGGGTGAGAGATGTGTGAGAATATGTTTATGAGAGCACATGATTAGTTGCACCAGTGTCGACCATCCAAAAATCTGCAACATTATCACCTAAGCTAGAAAATGCATAGCTCTTACCCGCAAAATCATCAAGCTGTGTAAAGTTGGCTTGCAATGGATTCTGCTGTAAAAGTTGTTTTTCTGCCCTTAGTAGCTTTGCCAATTCTTGTAACAAAGCATCCCTATGATCTGATTTGTTCTGTGGTGTTTTTCCTTCCTCCAAGTCCGCGTTAAAGCCCCTCACCACTACAATATCTCTCTTTCTTTTATCACTAAGTTCCTTATACCAATTTGGAACTCCATGAAGCTTGAAGCAAGTGTCTCTTGTATGTCCTTCTCTGTTACAAACATCACAATGTTGATTCCTTTTATTCCAATAGGTGCAGCATTGACTGCCTCCATTATTTCATAATCTTTTTTAGCGACAACCTTAACTTGCATTGACCAGTGTTTATTCCTTCCATGTGCACTCCTCTTTGCTTTTCAACCCTCAAAACCATAGAGTAAGCCTTGTTAATCGTGGGAATTGGATCCATAACTAGTAATTGGTTTTGTAGATGATCAAATGTATCACTTAATCCCATTAAAACTGTATCAGACGACTGAAAATGGCCTGACCGGTAGCAGTTTTTTAGGCTCCACAATTACATCCACCACATGTACATTGAGGAGTGGGCATTAATACATCTAATTCATCTCATACCTGTCTCAATATGGTGAAATACTCCACCACAGATGTATTCCCCTGGCTCAAGGAAGCTATTTTTGCTGAAGTTGGTAAAGTAATGTTCCATTCCACTCGCCATATCTTTCAGCCAGATCTAGCCACAACGTCCTTGCAGACTTAGTATACATAAAGCTTGTAAATATCTCCTTAGACGTCAAGTTCAAAATCCAAGTGGTGACCATATTATCGACACGAATCCACTGCTCAAAATGCACATCAGTCGCATTCAGTTTCAAAGACGTACCATCAATTAAACATAACTTCATTTTGGCTTGCAGCCCTCTATATAGCATGACACCAAGTCAAATAATTGTTTTTGGTTAGCAAGGTACTCAAGAGGATCATCCCAGGGTGATCTAATCCATGGAGTTGTAAAGTTTCTGGCAACGGTTGTCTACTGGTTGTTTTCGCCGGCGCCGGTTTTCTGCTACCTTCAGCTGGTCCACCATCGTCTGCGGACGAAGCAAAAATTAGAGGTAGAATGAAGCACAAAAACTACGTCTAGTATCCAGAGACCTTCATACTAAAGCTCTGATACCATGTGCAATATCAAAATTCTTTATATTCCTTACAGAATCCATGGGTATTAAAACAGAAATGCTAACAAGATGTATGGAAATATATGGAGTGTATTTCCTTCAAGCTTGTTTTGGAAAAATGTGTTAAACAGGAATTTATATACAGGAGTCAAGACTAACTACCAGCTAACAACCTCTAGTTAAGAAAATGTAATACACTAACTAGAAAATACAAATTGAGAAAACACGGCTTCACATAAACGCGACAACAACTAACAAAATAAACAGTCTTCGTCTTCTTCGTCAGACTCAAACTTGGAATCCTTTGTCCTGGAATCACACTTCTACAATCATTCTAGCTGATGTGGTTTCGATTTTAGTAAAAGGATGAAATGAAAATTTTACCTACGACACAACTATACACCAGGTGAAAACACAATTTACAAATAGGTTTCTTGGTATGTGTGAGGGATCAAATCAATGAATAGTCATCCCTCTAAAAAATTATCTTTTTAGTATTTATAGAGGTGTTGGAATTTTTGTAGTATGGTACGGTGTATGTATTTATTGTATGAATTATATATATAAAAATTATTTTTTTGCCCTTATTGAATGTGTATTAACAATATCTCCATCATATAACCCCCCACTCTTGGATGAAATATCTAATGCTGGTGTAGTATTTTGTCCGAGAGTAAGAAGACACAATAAGTATTTAGGGCTTTAACTTAGTTTGAATAATTATTTGTCTCAATATTAAACTAATTAACAAGCCCAACATTTATGACCCAAGCCCACTATTGTTATTGAAGGTGGCCCGAGCCATTGGGTCGGACGATGGTGATTCGCGAGTCCAGCTGGCGGTTCGCACCCACCTCGAGTCCAGCTCGAGCCCTCCTGGTGGTGCGGTGCACCGGGCACCAGGTGGTGCAGCTCGAGGCACTAGCGGTTCGCACAGCCTCTCCAGCTCGAGCCTAAGGCTCGAATCCTCAAGTGCTGGAAGGAGGTGCATATTGTTGCGTCCCATGGGTTTTGAACCCAAGTTAAAAGATGAAAAATGATGACTTCAACCACTACAACATTAAGTATCTTTTGTTAATTTTTGTTCTCATTTTCTATTAGTAGAGGTTATTCAGAGTTATGCCATTTGTTTTAATCATTCTTTGCACCGAATCATTTCATTTGTTTTGAGGAATTCGACGTCATCTTTGAGAGATGAGACTCCTCGTAAACAATTCTTATATGTGGTGACGGAGCATCTTGGGGTGAATTTCTTTCGACTCACATGGTCAGACATTTTGGCATGTAACTTGGTAGTATTCCATAAGTATAAATGTAGTCACTCCACTTATTCAATTGCTGTTTTGTTCTCTTATGACTTTATTTTCGTCGGATATTGCCTCAAGGGATGTTTTTGCTCATGCCCCAAAGTTGGATTTTTACCAACTTCGGGAGGATGAGGGAAAAATTTTTCGAGTCCAATATTTTTTATGAGGGGACATTGCCTCAAGGATTTTGGATAAAGGGATGTTGCCTCAAAGAATACTTCATGTCCCGAAGTCGGTCTTTTACCAACTTCAAAGGGATGTAAAGTTTTTGTGGCAACATAATTGACAGGGATCTCAATAAAGTTCCGTGTATGGGGTCCCGGACCAATAGCGACTTTTGCCTATATGGCAATGACGACTTTTGCCTCTAGGGTCCTCTTGAAATTTCAAGGATCTCTACGTGTAAATTAATATGGATTGTTAGGACTACGACAAGAAAACTAACTTCATTACTTAAAATTCGGAATATAATATTTTAGGGGAAATCAAAAGGGGAGAAAAATATGTTAAGTTACTACTCGAGTTTTCTCCTATTACAAGTGAATAGCCAAAAAATAATTTTTCCTACTACGTGAACTTAAGGTCACTCCTTCGTGGCTTGCTGATCTTTTTGAGGGATGACTCCTGTTGTGGGATAATTATCATCATGAGGAGTTGACAAATTGACGTCCTTGTGGATAGTGGTTGATATATTCCTTCAAATGTCCCCACTGGATTAATTTTTCTATCTCATTCTTCAAGTGATGACGTTCCTCCGTCGTGTACCCCTTGTCCTGATGAAAACAACAATACTTATTGAATTTGAGTCTCTTGGGATATCTTTCATCTTTGTCGACCATTGACTGATTAGCCCTTGTTGTTCCGCCACAACTAGTATTTCCCCCCTAGATGCATGCAAGGGGGTGTAGTGTGCGAACCCCGTTGGAGGTACATGTTTGCGCTCCTCCTTCTTTCTCGATTCTTTTTCCTCTTCTTGACCTTTCCTCTTGACGCCAAGGGAATTGTCTGCAACATTGGACTCCCTGATTCTAATATATTTTTGTAATCGCATAGCAAGTCATTTAGAGAGCTAAGGGCTTTTCGGCTATGGATTCTTTGAATCTTCCTGGTTGAAAATTTTGTTGAATTATGTTGGCCAATAACTCGTGATTGACATGCGGCACATCATGCACTGACTCCACAAACCTTTGAACATAATCTCTTAACGACTCATTTTCTCTCTGGCGAATGGTGAACAAATATACAACCGTTTTTGAGACTTTCTTGTTCATAGAGAAGTGATGCAAAAACACATTGAGTCAACTGCTCGAGACTGGAGATAGTTCCAACTGACAGTTGGTTGAACCACGCTAAAGCATGTTTGGAGAGTGTAGTGCGGAGGACCTTGCAATAGGTAGCCTCACTCAAGTCTTACCAATCAATATTAGCATAACGGATCCCCTGTTCCATCATATTCTGGAAGATTCGATACTTTGATGCCCGCTGGAAGTGCTTCGGCTAAAATTACAAGGGAAAAAGGGCTTCACCGAGGGGGGACAACCCATGGCAAATAGTGATCCTCGGTTTTTGATCTTGGGTCCGTGCAACCTCAGGTCAAAAGATTCTGTTGTTGACTTCCTCCCGCCTCTGCTCCTCCTCCTCGGGAGCCAAGGATAATTCTCGACTTCTGCGAGGGGAAGGAGGGGGCGAATTCTCAAGCTCTTGCACTACAAATTGGGCCATGGGTTGTGCCGCTGCTCGAGTAGATGCGTCGCAAATTAGGGCCAGCAAAACTTTTTGTCAGTTGGATCATCAGTTCTTAAGGCAGAGCTTTCGGCGGGAGTGCTCTCCCGGGGGGCGCGGGCGGAGATTGTCAATGTGGCTGGGGGATCTCCCCATTGAGGGGTACTTGTTCATGGGTTAGGGGAGTTACCTCCTATAGTGGCGAGTGTTCACGAGACGGGTCTTGTTCCGTCCCGTTCACTTGAGCTTTGCGGATCACGTCCAAATTGTGAAAGTCACGACCCGAGACCTAGTTTGCTTACTCAGTGTCGAGGCAAATGTTCCCACAGACGGTGCCAATGATGTGGTTGTGATTTTACCGAAATGATGAAATAGAAATTTTACCTACGACACAACTACACACCAGGTGAAAAATACGTTTTACGAATGGATTTCTTGGTATGTGTGAGGGATCAAATCAATGAATAGTCCTTCCTCTAAAAAATTATTTTTTTGGTATTTATAGTGGTGTTGAAATTTTTGTAGTGTGATAGGGTGTATTCATTTATTGTATGAATTATATATATACAAATTATTTGTTTGCCCTTCTAACTGAATGTGTATTAGCAATATATACATCACTAGCTAATTAATTGGCTCACCAAACACTAACATTAATTACTAGCATTTTATTGGCTTCACAATCAGATTTTATCGAAATAATTTAAGAATCTATTTTCAAATAAAATCTAATATTTTATAAATTCTAATTGATAAAAATTATAATAAGATGTATGATCATATAAAATATTTTGAATAAGTTAGTCAAACACCCTTTAATTAATTAAATTTTTAGTCATTATTTCTTCAAATATTTGGTGGTTGGCCTAATTAATTGACTTCGATACTTATCGTACCTTGGCACACACTAAACTGCCTATATACACCAATATTTTTTTCATCTTCTTTTAATTATTTTCATATATAATTGCGTAAAATTCATTTCAAGAATGAAGATTTAGGGGGAAGAAAAAGATTATTATATTCAATAATTGTGAGCAAAAATAAAATTTTAGTTTAAAGAATTGAGAAAAAAATATTTAAGTGATCAATAAAGTGTGAATTGTTAGCAATCCCAATTTTGGGGACAAAATGTAAATAAACTAAAGTCGAGGGACCCAAATGGAAACTAATTTGAGACCCGTGCATATAGTGAGCTGAAAATCGAACGCCTTGAACTTTCAGTTCAACTGTCTTTTTCTTCACGAAGCTTCATCTGCAAATCGCCCAAATTTCTCCTCTATTTGGGTAATAGGAAAGGTGGTAAATTGCCGAAATTACTTAGATTTTCTTGAAAATTGAAGTTTTACGTCGAAATATTTTTTAGTTAATCGTGCGATTTGTGTAGTTTGATGGTTTCAGGTTCAGATTATAGCTTCTTTGTTAGTTTTGATTAACTGGGATCATTATTTTTTCTTTTTCTTTTTTTTTTCAATTTTCATCTTGCTTCTTGAACGTGATATTGTACAAATTGAGATGACAAGTTTCCTGTTTGCATTAAATTACTGATATAGAATTTGCGTTTATTGTTTAAATTTTGAATGTAGACTTTTTAATCTGTTGAGTTGAGAATTTTCTTGAGTGATCGGTATTTGTCGAGAAGCTACGTTGAGTGTGCTGAAATTTGAAGATATCTGGTGGGTATTTTTTATTTGTGTATGGAGATAATATGTTCAAGCTTTTAGTGTTTCCCGTTCTTGTTTCTCGTCATGTTTAGGTCAAGATTCGTTTGTGTTAAGCCTAATGTTTTCATGATTGATTGATTTAAAAAAAAAAAAAAAAAAGATGAAGCAAAAGTAGGAGAATATTTTGCGCAGTGTTTGCATAATTTTAAAATTTTTCCTCCTGCTGATCATGACTGTACATTTGCTTATGTAACTGAACGCATCTGAAGAAAGATATTTCCGTGGGCAAAAAGTAGCATAAGGGTTAGAAATCTACTTTACAGCTGATTAATTGGTTAAAATATCAATTCGACGAAGACCCATTTCAAGTGTGGTCAGATTTGCAGATGACTTTGTTTGAATATCCTTGCTTTAGCTTTAGAGGGAGGGGTGATAACCAAGTCTGCTACCAAGAAATTAATGTTGATTGAACTCAAACAAAAGTTAGCTGTTCAACCTATGTATACACTCGTTATTATTTTGGTTTTCATAAATTAATTGACTGAGAAACAAAATTGTAGGTTGAAAGTAAATCTTGCTTACTGATGCACTGCCCTAGTTTCTGATTCTTGCAAATACCTCATATACAAAATGACTGAGAAACATAACCTATGTATGTATGAACTCTAGAATCTACATTAATCTGACACCAGAACAGTTTTGAAGCCTACGTCGGCCTTTACTTCTGGTTGTGGAGATAGTTGGTCTCTTGGTGCCTATGGAGTTGTTTGCAGTAATTTATTTGTAATAAGGCAACTAAGTCATCTCCTTCTTTTCCAGGAGCACTTGTTTGGTGGAAAATGAGCCCCACTGGTTATACAGCAGAAGTTACAAGCTTGTCTCCTAATGCGACAGAGAAGGATGTTTATGATTTTTTTGCTTTTTGTGGTGCGATCGAACATGTAGAAATTGTCAGGTACTCCTCTGTATGATAAGGCCATATTACCTTGTATTCTGTTAATGGTGTGATCCTTGTGAGCTGTATGAATTATTCATGCAAACATGTAGAAATTTACCAGTTACTCTTTGGAATATTTACTTTCAATGAAAGTGTTTGGCTTGCGCTATTTCATGATTCTTCTAAATGTCAGGAGCTCCTCCTGACCGGCTGCTCTAACACACAAAACTAAAATTATCTGTTCTAGGAAAAAGTTTCGACAAGAATAGGGAAAAGAAGCGAAATGCGAACAATTTAATTATTATGGGAATGCAAGAATATAAGTTAGTATTTTAATATTGGATTTAACTTTGATATCTTCTGAGTAATTAATAGAATAACAGTACCTTTTTCCATGCAAAGTGTATGCATTACTTCTCTTGCATGACTGTTAAAAGAAATTACTGCTAAAACTTCTGTGAAGTGTTCATTTTGCTTTCTATATCTCATTGTTTGATCTCTCGTTGCTATTACCTTACTTGATATGCTTTTTGTGGTTCTGGAATAATAGAGCTGGTGAATATGGATGCACAGCTTATGTTACATTCAGAAATTCTCATGCTCTGGACACTGCCGTCCTTCTCAGTGTAAGGCGATTTGTAGATGTTTTATCTGGCTAATGGCTAATAAGTAACTATGTGTAGCATCTAAGATTTGATCAGTTGCCTGGAAAAATATTGCAGCTAATGCATACACGAGGAAGGTAATAAAAGAAGAAAGAAGATGACCATTTTGAGAATGATTGAAATGGTCACTGTTAATGTGTTGGTAACAATACATATTATGGAGAGAATTAGTTTGGGTTCAAGATGCTGACGTTGCGTACTTTTATGCTTTCCATCAGACTTCTGCATTGCTATTAGTATTTATCTATTTTCACGTGCTTTGTCTTCATTGATTTCGTCCCCCCATTGCTTTTATATGTTGAAGTTAAATGCTCATATTAGGGAGCAACCATTGTGGATCAACCAGTATGCATAGCCAGATGGGGACAGTATGAAGATGACCATGACCTCTGGAATCATTCTTCATGGCGTATTGAAGATGAAAGTAGTACAGCTGTAATTTTCTTTCTCTATTCAGTTGATAATGTATATGAGTATTAGATGGTCTTGGTTTGTTGAGTTTAAACTATTTGGCTGCCACTTTTTGGTCACTGACACAAATATTTACTGATGTCAACAGGATTCTCAAGGCCCCCGAGTTGTTCCTTCTGCTGGGGAAGCCATGTCATTGGCTCAAGATGTAGTCAAAACGATGGTAGCTAAAGGATACGTACTCGGAAAAGATGCATTGGGCAAGGCAAAAGCATTTGATGAATCTCATCAGGTATCAGCAACTGCAGTAGCCAAGGTTGCAGAGTTGAGCGAAAGAATCGGTCTGACAGATAAGATATTTGCTGGGGTTGAAGCCGCCAGAATTGTGGACCAGAGGTACTGCATTTCCGATACTACAAAATCAGCAGTGGCTGCTACCAGCAGGACTGCAGTTTCTGCAGCAAATGCTGTGGTTAATAGTAGTTACTTCTCTAAGGGAGCTTTATGGGTATCCGGTGCTCTAAGCCGAGCTTCTCAAGTTGCTGCCGACTTGGGTAGTCGTGGTGTTAACAAATGAAAACCTTTGGCCCAGTATAGTTTTATTCCGTGCATCATTGTGTAGCTGTTCTTGATGTGAGCTCATCCTGTATATACTTGGTGTTGGTATACTATAGATCTTAGGCACTGTAGGAATTCTTGTTCCCCTCTTCACAGTGCGCTTCCTGCATGGTTTAACTTGCGGACAATTACAGATTCTTTGGAGCTGTATCGTTACATGTATGGGTTCTCGAAGACTTACCAATCCAAAAACCTTCATCTAATACTCTATTTCTTAAGGGGTAGGAATATTTAGAAGACATCTCCTGATAACTTTGCGTAGTACACAAAAATTCACTATTTTGTAATTTTATTTTATTTAACACTGTAGTTAGAACTTATAGTTAAAATAAAATTAAGTATTTAATAAGTTTTAAATACATATTATGAAATTATAAGATACTGTAAATAAATTTAGTCAAACACCCTCTAAATTGCACGACTAATCAATTCATTAAAAAACAGTTATGAATGTAGGCAACAAATAAGATGATGATAAATTCTTTGAAATGTAAATGAATCATGTGTAATTTTTTTTTTCTTCTATTATGCACACATTCAAATTCGAACATAAAATTTTCTGCAAAAAAATCATGAGTTTAATTCATTGTCTATTCGGGCATTAAATCGGGTATAATTATTTTTTAAAAAATTAAAATCGGGTATGATTTGGTATTCCTAGCGTCAACGGTATGTGTCGGTGCCATCACGCTTCATTTGTTGAAAAGCCGCTCCTTAGCTCTCACGCCTGCTATTTCCTTTATTACGGAACGCGACTTTAAGACAAGTCAGTAGTCAACAGTAACACAGAGCTTTCATTTCAACATATGGGTCTGGGGGAAGTTGAATCAGTCCATAACCCTGCCCGTTTTGTTTATCCATTTCCTGTTCATCATCCTCTACCCGGTTTTATCATCTGCCTCCTTCCGTGCCCGATTCTCTATACACACTTGAATGTAATCAATTTAACTTATTAGCATTTAAAAATAATTTAAGAATCGAATATGATCCTCAATTATAACATCAAATATGTTTCTAATTCAAATACCTTGAAAACTTATTCATCTTATAGGATATAAGGTATATATAATTTATAATTGTTTTTATAGATGTGGCACACGACGAGATTCAAATTACGTAATGGGCCAGTTCGATTCAAAAGCGGCATAGACCAATTCAAAAAGGCCCAACTCAGGACTACCTCACTACTATTTATGGGCAGTCCTGAGCCTTTAAGTGGGCCCCAATCGAATCCATTTTTAATTCTAGACTCAGCTCATGAACTAGCTCGGTTGAGGTTCGGATCAAGTCCAAATCAAGCCCCCATCAAGTCTAAATGTGTTTGTTTATTTTTTTATACTAATGAGGTTTTCTTATAATTATAATTATTTTTAAAATAAATAAATAATAAATTAAATCATACAAAAAATTGTATATAGAAAAGTAATTGTTAAAAAATATTATAATGAACTTAAAAAAAAAGGCCCAATAGGGCACTGGGTTAGACTGGTTTTAGGTATTGGTTTTTAGGACCAGGTTGTCCCAAGCGTATTTAGGCCGAACCAACCTATTTTTTTTTGTTGATTCAATTCGATCTTTGTTGGGTTAGCCCAATCCGACCCACTGTGTATTTTAAGATTAAATCAATACTTTATTATACGAGATATTGATCAATTTAATTTTGTATGATTTTAGCAGTTTTATTATAAAAAAGACCTTTCGTTAGGGAAAAAAAATCTTAAACTTATAAACCAAAACAAATTACTCGTTTACAACCAAATGATATAAGTCTTTTTAGAGAATAAATAAATTATGATATCTAATTCAAACTTATTAGTGGTTCATATACTTTGTGTACTTATTCAACTTATAGATTTCAAGTTGGGCAAGTATCCATTTTGATTTGGATCGGATCCGGGTCCAACCAGTTCCAATCTCAAAGATCAACAAACAGGCGATCAAATTCATCTGCAGCGGCATTCCATAACATCTCAACATCCACAAACCCAAAATCACCCGTCCAATTTTTGTCTCTCGCTTTTTCCTTTAGTTTTCCTCAAATTATAAATCACATTTTCAAAAACCCTGGTTGTTTCACCAGATCGTAATACAATTTCACTTCGCTTATGTAAATTAACAGAATAGTTTCACAGAGCAATGGACGCAGTGTCGATCCGAGTACCGTACAAGAACCTGAAGAAGGAAGTGGAACTAGTAGCCGCCGATGAATCACCGCGGCGGCGCTTTTCAGGGATCCATGACTCATCTTCGCCGCACGGATTATCAGGCGGTGGTGTTGTGGATCAGCATCAAGCGCCCCCGAATCATTGCAGCTTATTGACGTTGATCCTCAGTTGTACGGTGGCTGCGGGGGTACAGTTCGGGTGGGCCCTTCAGCTGTCCCTCCTCACTCCTTATATTCAGGTGAATGCGCGCTCGGTTAAGTCTGCAGTTAGGGTGTAATTGTGCAATTAGAAGTGCATAGCTTGTTACTGTGATATGTTGTGGATTCTGTTGCATTTTAGTATAGTTGATTGGACGTGGTTTGATCAAGTAGATATATGATGTTGCGTGTCAATTTATGATGAATGTTTATTGAATACATTATCCATAAGCTAAACCCTGAAGTTTTCTAAAATGAATTTAGTACAGCAAAAGGTAGAACAAATCAGCAGATCTTGGAATGTGTAAATTTAAGTGATTATTTTTCTTTATTGTCCTTCACTTATTCTAATTTGAATATGGGCTCCTAACTAATGAGCACTAAGTGTTGATTCTTCTTTTGTTATCGGTTAATGATTTGACAATGCTTATTTTTTCTTTTATTATTTCTTGAACATCACAAAGACACTGCTGCCTTCAACTTGCATGAGGGTCTGAGAAGATATAGAATAAGGGAAGCAAGGTTTGTGTTGCCTCCCTACTTTGGGTGTTCCGTCTAACATGCTCAGTTTCATTGAATTGTTTAACCTTATTTGGTTAATTGGGTTGTATGGTGGTACAAAAGCAAATGTGTAACCAAAGCCATATTTGTTTTGGTAATTAATGTGTAACCAAAGCCTGCTGATCCATATGCTGGAATTCTTACAGTCATTAATCGCATACTCAGGCTCAAAAGTACATTTAGTCAAGATTTTATATTTGTTGCAGTCACTAACCATAATTCAGCTCACAGAATGATTTTATATTTGTTGCAGTCACTAACCATAATTCAGCTCACAGAAACACCACATTACAAATTAAGAAAAGAAAATGATAATGGTTGAGAGCCGTCGATGTGGGAAAGGAAAATAGTGATTCATTTTATGACCAAACATTGCTTGTATTGGGTGCCTCTCTCTCTTCTTATACTGATCGATGTAAAACCTTGTGACTTTCCCTCATTTAGGTGTGCATGTAGCAATTCTATTACTTCATAATTGAAGTAGTTACAGCCTACAGAGAACTTTTGTGTGGCTTTGTTACCCATCTACTATATAATTCCTTGTGTGAAATGTCTGACTTTTTATGATAGTCATTTTCTTGTCCATTAGCATGTACTATGTTTCTTCACAATCTGTTTCTTAAAAGCATTAACATACACCTTTATAGTGCTGACGGAGTTTCCGCTGTATGTGTTGAAGTTTGTGAGGATACAGAAGAAGTCGTTTGTTTCTGTTTGTTCATTCTGTTTTCCTCTTTGGTTGACTTTGCTTTGTGTTTTTGTGCAGACGCTTGGTATAGGACATGAATTTTCTTCTTTTATATGGCTTTGTGGTCCAATAACAGGCCTTGTGGTATGTGGTAACACCATTTTGTTTCAACTTTTACAAGTTCTTGTTTTAGTTTTGTGTTAATGTGGATGCTGAGTTGCAAGTTGCTCTGTTAATCTCATTGAATTGTAAACAAACTCATGGTGTTACTTACAGCTACAAGTATGTTTACAGACATCTGACAGATTGAGAATTTAATTCGAAAGCTCTTTTCTTGTTTCTTAAAATGTTTACTCTCCTCTTTGGAATTTATCTTCTGCTGTCAATTTATTTAATACTAACAGAAATCCTGATATTGGAACATGTGCAGTTATAATGGTAGGTCATAAATGAAATTTATGGACTCTTAGGTTGTTGCTGTTACAACTACTTAATTGTACGAGTGAAGCATGTATAAAAGTTTTCAGTCTTTACAATGAGGGATCTACTCTTTTTTATTGATTTTGTATGAGAACTTGCTTATTTGTGACAGTGGAATCTCAAGATGCAGAAACACCAATAATTCAAGGAACTGTGGACTTGATGTTGTTTCCCTCATTAGTGGAACTTCTGACCTTAAAAAGAGAACTCTTGTAGTTCTTGTTATTTAGTCAATTTATGCCACTTAATACTTTTTTCTTCCTAAATTGCTACCACCATGCATCGAATTAAGCTTCTAAGTAATTTCTAACTCATCTCTACTACAATTCGTCCTGTTTTTTGATACTAGACGTGGGCTCCTTTTTTAAATACTCTTAGTAGTTCTCTGGTTGTGCTTACATTGAATCTTTAAAAATATTAAGGTACTTCCATGTACTAAACACCGGTTTGGAATTCTGTTGCCTACCTCTTTTAAGCTAAACATTGCTCGAATGAAAAATATATTCTGCTGCAGGTGTAATCTGTAACCAAACATTTTCTATGGCTTTTTTGTATTAGTCTTTCAATCGAGTTGGGGTACAGTTTCCATGGAAATTAAAGTACTGTGGGTTTTCCTTTATATGGTCCAATACTGGACGTTTCTTTGTCCAATGTATAAGTTGTCACAGTAGCGTATTTTTAACTGCTGAAGAAGGAACAGTTTGGAGTGTTAAAGTCAAAGTTCTATTGTACGTAATGACATTTCAAACCTGGAAAGATATTGAACTGCTGAAATGTAAGGAGATTTAGGAACAAATGACTAACATATTTGGTGACATAAACTTTGATGCTGACTTATTGATAAAATGCACTTCGACTTTCTAACCAACCTTAGGTTGTATCAATTCCTTGGATAATTTAATACTACTGCCTTTCAGGTTCAACCGTGTGTTGGAATATGGAGTGATAAATGCTCTTCAAAATACGGAAGAAGGAGGCCATTTATTTTTGTTGGAGCTCTCATGATCTCTGTTTCTGTATGTATATTGAGATTTTCATATTTTCTGTTTTGTGGTTGAGGGCTATTCATCATACCAGCTAAACTAAGTTGTGTAATATAGGTCATAATAATCGGGTATTCTGCAGACATTGGTTACTTCCTAGGGGATACAAAAGAGCATTGCAGGTTTCATCAACTTCTTAGCCTTTATCTTGTTCATTTCCTCTTCTTTCTAAATGCGGAAAAATATGGTTAAACTACTCAACGAAATGCAGCACTTTTAAAGGTACTCGAACCAGGGCGGCTATTGTCTTTGTAATTGGGTTTTGGATGCTGGATCTTGCAAACAACACTGTGCAGGTAACATCTACCAAGTCATTTATACTCTATTTCCAAGGGATTTCCCAAGAACTACGATTTCATCTACAAAGACAAACACAAATGTTTTTAATTGTTTAGGGCCCAGCTCGAGCTCTCCTGGCAGATTTATCAGGTAAAGCCACCACTCTTCTTGTATCTCATCTGAACAGAATACAAGAGTTTACTGTTGGCCAAAATGATGTGCATAACTTGAACCTTCATAAGTCTGGTACCTCAGTTAACGCAACAATTTTGAGAGTAGGTCCAGTTAGATAGGAAAGGCTTCGTTTTCTTTGTCATCATTTTCATGAGAGAAAATGGGTGCTCATGCTTTTAATTTGTTAATTACTAATCTGGATTTTCAATTATTTTGTTTCTAACTCAATAATTAAAGAATAATCAATTTCACCTGTAGCCTTCTCTATGTCCTCATATCTTCGTCAACAAATCCTTATAATTCACAGTGCCTCTGGACCACTTCCTATTTTTTCTTCTCTTCTGACCCAACTCAACATACGCCCTGACATTTTTTCTGGATCAACATCAGTTTTATTTTGAAGTTTCTAAAACCCCAAACAATTGTGTTTACAAGAAACTGTCAAATATGCAACATTGTTTTACCGGCATTGCCTTTTTCATTATATTACGGCTTTGCGCTCTTTCTCTGTTGCTTGTTAACTCTTACCAGTCCAGCAATAATTGATGTGGAGTTGACGCTAAAGAAAACAAGAGTAAAATATCAGCCCCTTTACTTTGTTGAATTACTGAGTCTGCCATAACTATTTTCCTGTAAACATATTATTTGTACTACAAGCATGCTTCTTGAAATGGGTCATCAAAATATCTTCATCATCTAAATGTAGGTCCTGATCAGAGAAATTCAGCCAATGCTGTATTTTGCTCTTGGATGGCTGTTGGGAACATTTTAGGATTTTCTTCTGGGGCTAGTGGAAACTGGCACAGGTGAGACTTTTATAAGACAGTAAGTCTGATATAATGTTTGCTGTGAATGTTATATACTAGTTCGGATTTCTGTTATTCCTGTAAGATGATATGATTTAGTACATTTCAATCTGATGTAAGATTTATCATAGTGTAGCATTAATATATAAATATATATTGAATGAGCTAGTCTTTTATAAATTTGTCATATATTTGTTTTTGCATGCAGATGGTTTCCTTTCTTGACAAGTAGAGCTTGTTGTGAACCATGTGGGAATCTGAAAGCAGCTTTTTTAGTTGCAGTGGTGAGTAATTTGCTGGGTTGAGAGCCTAGGCTTTTGTGTATGAAGTTTTGAGAACACTCAATACAAGATATTATTGGCTTGTTATAGGTCAAGTGGCCTAGCGTTGAGAATGCCATTGAAAATTACAGCCCATTTTGATCGAGTTTTCATTTCTTTCTTACATAGATCTGAAAAATCTTGGGTCAAGGGCCCCGAAAGTCTTTGGGGGAACTATTATATTTGAACTTTTTGTCTTTTCCCGCTTATGTGAGTAGTTGCTGATTTACATCATTTTTCATATTTCAGCATGGTCTCTGTCAATTATTTGGTTTTTGCTATTTCTCGGTGAAGTTTTTCCTTGGTATAACTTTTGTATTCCTCATTTCTTATGTGAAAAATACCTATAGAACTCTTAATGCTCTATAAGATGGATATTCACTATTCTATTCTTAGATTATACCAAATTCTAAAACCCTGGCACTGTGCAGGTCTTCCTTTGTCTTTGTACACTTGTGACGCTCTACTTTGCAAAGGAAGTACCCTTGCCGCCAAAACAACCTCACCGAGTTTCAGATTCTGCTCCGCTCTTGGATGATGATGAGCTAAATGGATCTGACCTTCCAAAATCAAAAACTGATACAGAATTAAACCATTACGCATTGGAAATTAAGCCTGAGAGGCATTATTCGGTGGATAATGGTGATGGGACTGAAGAAAAAAAGAATCAGGAAAATGATGACGATGGTTTTACTGACAGCCCTGGGGCCGTTCTGGTAAATTTGCTAACCAGCTTGCGCCATTTACCTCCAGCTATGCATTCGGTGCTGATAGTCATGGCTTTGACTTGGGTATGTCTTTCTTAGAGTATAGAAAACTTTGATTCTGCGGGACTTCTAACGCATAGTCTTGTTTGACTGTCACTTTTATGATTTTCCTTTTGTCTAATTTTCGTCATTTTTTCCTGTTTCAAATAGTTGTCCTGGTTTCCCTTTTTTCTCTTTGACACTGATTGGATGGGGAGAGAAGTGTTTCACGGTGACCCAAAAGGAGAGGTTGCTGAAGTTGATGCTTATAACCAAGGTGTTAGAGAAGGTGCATTTGGTTTGCTATTGAATTCTGTAAGAACTCAAAATTGAGCACCATTAGTTCTACTTTCTATGAGTTCTAGTGGGGAGTTGAAAGAATTGATGCTTAGTATCTGGCAGGTTTATGCTATTGTGTGTTACTACTTTGAGGCCCTGTATTAATCCTTACCTTTGATTGCAGGTTGTTCTCGGCATCAGCTCCTTCTTTATTGAACCCATGTGCCAATGGATGGGAGCTAGACTAGTTTGGGCTAGTAGCAATTTTATTGTGTTTGTTTGCATGGCTGGCACAGCTATTATTAGCTTGGTTTCCGTGAGACAATATTCTGACGGGATTCAACATGTCATTGGTGCAACTGGATATACTAAAATTGCCTCTTTGGTTGTTTTTGCTCTTCTTGGCCTTCCTCTTGCTGTAAGTTGTTTGGTGCTATATTTACTAAATTTTATGTATTGTTCTTGCTTTACAGAAATGTACGACATTGAATTGCTCATCCCCATTTCTATGAGACAATATTGCCACCTAAAGTTTTTTGTTTTGATGCCTTTAAATCTCATTTTAGATCACTTATAGTGTGCCCTTCTCCGTCACTGCTGAGGTGACTGCGGATTCTGGAGGTGGCCAAGGTATGTTTTTTGTCTAATTTATTTTCTCTGCTAGCTGGAAACGTTATTTCTTTGACAGCAAATGCTGTATTTTTGTTCAGGACTGGCAATCGGAGTTCTAAATCTTGCCATTGTGGTACCTCAGGTAGTTACCGCTATGCCTCTCAATTATGGTTCTCCTGATAATGAGCAATGTAGCCATCTTGATAACCTATGCTTTGTTCTGCTACCTATCCTTGTGCAACATCAACATTTTCTTCATCAATTATGGTAAGCTTGATGAAATGTTCCTTCTATTTAGATGATCGTCTCCCTTGGTGCCGGTCCATGGGATGCTTTATTTGGAGGTGGCAACATACCAGCATTTGTCTTAGCATCAATCTGTGCCCTAGCAGCTAGCGTTGTTGCAGTTCAGAGGCTTCCAACTCTTCCAAGCAGTTCCTATAAATCAACTGGTTTCCATTTTGGTTGATCAAACATTTCCCCGGCTGATTCAACTTGCCAATACTTCCCACATGGGATGAATACCGACTTGTACACAACTACACAACCAGAACTCCGAGCATGCACATATTTGTTCTCTTGGAGATTCGAGATTCCACATATTCATTCATTTTTCTTTACCCGGAGGAATTATCTTGTCTATTTTATTACATCCAAAAAGCATATAGCCAAACCAATAGGTCTGTTTTGGGAAATACGACAATGCATAGGTCTGATATAGGTTACTGCTGTAATTTGCGTATGTGATCTAGCAAAAGATGGTTGACAAATCCATTTACATAGTAGGGATGTAATAAAAGTTTCAATCTTGAATACTGCTTGGTGTTGACAGATGAATACTTTTAGGAGAACACATCCGCAACAAACAACAAAACCAGAACCGTGATTGATACAAATGCCTACTGCAATTACTTCCATAGAGTACTCCTGAATTGCAGGTTGCCAAATCTCTTGTTCAAGATATCCTATAAGCGGTGTTTGAACAGGCAACTCGATAGAACTGTTTCTGGTCGAACCGTTACACGCACGTAACTTCAGGCATCATTACCAAATACTACCTTAAGACATTGTACTATTTCAAACAACATTATTAAGCATCTTTCCATGTTTATTCATTTGCCAACTTATGTCTCCATATGTGTATGATGAATGTAGTACCTTCAGAATCTTATATCACTTTCTTTAGGCAGATATCTGTCAAAAATGTTGGTTTCTTGCTTGCACTCAATGCCCACGGCGAATTTTCTTTGTCTGTTTGCATTTTGCAACTTGATTTTTTTCCCTTACAGTGAAGGGATTATTATTATTATTCTATGTCCTTTACTGCTCATCAGACAGTAGTTTACTGAACAAAACCATTTTTCAATCTTGTCAATGCTAATTGCATTGGAAACCTTTTTTCTGTCCGTTTGCGATTAAATAAATAATTCTCAGGGCTTCTACCAATATATTTTTTTCTTCGTGATTTGTGTTTATTTTAAAATTTCAAATTTGTTTGTTTTGATTCAATAGTGTTGAACTGGGGCCGAGGCTGAGCGTATTGCCAGCAAGAGACTTAGAAACAAACATGCATCGATGATCAGATGACAACCTGTTTCACTGATTGCCCATACACGTATACCTAAAGCACAAAGCTGCTGCATGCACTTCCATGCATGTACACAATAGAATTAGACCTTCTATGTTATTACAAATTGAATTACCATAAGCAAATTTCGACTTGAGCACTGGCACACAATAAATGTTGTATATATTATTCAACTCGATCACTAAAAGTTATTATTAACGACAAGAATTGACCTTCTTATCCACAACTAAAAGCCATAATATCATCGATCAATGCATTAATAACATATATAATGCAGATGTACAAGCTTCATTATCCAACCAAATTTTGATTTTCTTTTTAAAAAAAGAGTTAATATAAATAAAAGAAAAAGATTTAGATACATAAAAAGTGTAAGAAAGAGCAGTGGTTGAGAAATCATTATCACGAGGAAGAAAGGGAAGGGGAAGAGTGAAACATATAAAGGGCACATGGCCTTCAGTTTCTTCTGACCTCAATCCACCAAAACTTTGTAACTATGTGGACTGCAACAACAGTCACTCTCTCTCTCTCGCTCTCTCGTTTTAATTAATAAAAATGCAATCTTTTTGTAATTATATGCTCATAATTATCATTACCTAATATATATTTATATATATATAGAGAGAGAGAGAGAGAATAATTGAAATATGAAGAGCAGAGCAGATGGATCTTTTGGGGTTCCAACTAATAAAGTCATGTGATACAGTACTGATCCTAACTTGTCTTTGGCCTCTATGGAAATCAGCAATATGTGGGTCCCCATTTTTCACCCATTATCATCACCCATTTCAAAGGTTGGTGGGTCCCCCCCCCCCCCCCTATTCCACATTTGTCTATAATTAGGTCTCTTTGGTTTGCAACACCCTCCCTCCTCAATACACACATATATATATATATATATATATAATTGTTAGAATTGTGACAAGTACTAACTAATGATTTCTTCATGAAAAAAGAACATGTACTAATCAACCTCTCCCTCCATCTACCCTCTTGTCATTTATTATAATAGTAACATTTATATATAAGAGGTTTTTCATTCAATTTTACTTTTTTAATATCAATAAATTTCGTAAATTTGATTCATAAAAGAACTTATTTATTTAATAAAAATAAATATTAGAAACATTCAATCTAAAATATTTATATATTATTATACCAAATATTAAGAAAATGGAGTGTGATGACATCAATTATAATATACGTTTTTGTGTTATAACTTATATAACATTAATAAAATTAACATATGGTTATTAGAAATTCCATTTCTGATAATGGTTTTAGTTTGGATGATGAATTATTACCACCTTAATTAAGTAATGAAGTGGTTAATGATTGTGCACGTATGATCGGGTGCTCTAAAATCATTTTCTTATATATATATATATATATATATATGAACCATTTCTGAATATTTTAGTATTCGTTATTATGCTTTTTGTCAACTCTGTTTGATTTTTCATCTTCACCCCCACGTAATAACTGTTACCTAATGCCTATTACTACTGTGTAGTTGTTACTATTTAATGTTTAAAGGCCAAATTGTATTTTACCTATCGTGCTTTTTTAAAATAGTTAATTTTTTTTTTGTATTTTAAAATTAAGTAAAAGCCTTTTATGATTTTATATTTTTTAAAATCTTGCGCAAGACTCCTTTTCCATTAAAAATTAACAGAAGGTAGAGTGCACTCAAGGGTGGCGCGGGTAGACATGATTTTTTTTTTTTTTTACAGATTTTGGCATTTTTTTGCTGTTAATTTACAATAATACCTCTATAATGTGTTTAAAAAGTTACCGTGATCAAATGTACTTGTTTTTACTTTATTTTTAATAATTCCTTTTTTATTTTTATCCCTCTAAAAAGTAAATAATTTTGTTCTTAAATATATAAATTTAAATATTAAAATACCAAAAAAATGTAGATATTTTTTATAAAACTAATTATAATTTAAAATAAAAGTTCGATTAAATCATAGTAAAAAAATAATATATTAAGTTTATTTTTTGAAATTTAAATATTTATATCAATGTAAGTATTAATGAACAATAATAATACTTTATTAATTAATTTAAATTAATACTTAATTTAAACATATTTCAATAAAAGTTATTTACTATAAATAATATTTATATTTAAATTACTAGATCTCCTGCAGTGATCAATGAAGCCCGTGAGAGCTAGCGGGACTGATTTGCTAAAACCACCATCTACCTAATTTTCGTTTTCGCTAAGGAGTTCTTGATGCAATATTCAACATAGTGGTTTTGTAAGAGGAGTATAAGTAGGGGTGCGCGTCGGTCAGGTTTTGAAAATTTGGGTAGTTCAGGTCAGATATCCAAACTTTCGGGTAGTTATTTTAGTTACCTGATCCTGCCTCGATTTGATCAGGTACTCGACAGTCTAGTAACCAAAACTTTCCTTTTTTTAGAAAAAAAATAAGCACCATTTATTTTAATTTAATGTTACAAATTAATATAATATATATTTAAAAAAATAATTAAAAAATTAACTTAAAGTTGTATAAAATAGAAGTTGAAACATCTTCTGTTTTTTAAAATAGAAGCTGCTTCAGCTTCTATAGTAAAATAAAAGCTGAAATAGCTCCAACTTCAAATAAATAATAGAAGTTGTTTCAACTTCTATAAAAACAGGGTTGTTTTCGAACAGTCTCTGCTTTGTTAGTTTTTTTATTTTTTTTAAATTTTTTTTGAATATACAATTTTAATTTTTATCATTTGATTTTTTTAATATACTTATTTTTTAATATACAATAAGTAAGAAATTTCAATATACAATTAACTAAACAACAAAAGAAAAAGAAATACTAATTTTGGGATTTGGTATTCTAATTCCAACATCTGCTTGTGACATTTTAAAATTTTAGGATTTGAGAGAAAGAGGATGGATTTTTGTTGGAGTTGAATGTTTTGACATGGTGTTGTTGGGTTGAGAACTTGAGATTTTGGAGAAGAACACAGAGAAGAGGGAGGAATATAGGAGGAGGAGGAGGAGAAAGAAAACCTAGGGTTAAACCTAAACGGGTAGACAAAAAGAAAAAATATGTACTTTTTTTTTAAAAATTTTGGGTACTTGATCAGGTAGTTAGGGTAGGATTTTCCTACACGAACCCTGGCCCGATCTTTTTAATTCAGGTACCAAAATTTTTTAAGAAAAAAATTAAAAAAGAAAATCCCAAACTCGAACCGATCGAATCGAGACTTGAACTACCCGACCCAAATGTCCACCCCTAAGTGTAAGTACTCCTCGTTTATGTTTTTTTTTTAAAAAAAAAAAATTGTACAGAATGTTTCAATTCTAATCAATAGGTTGGGGTTTGCCAAACCCCCGCCTAGGCATCAGTAGGGTCCTCAAGAAAAAAAAAATTAACCTTGAGTACGCATCATGTAAAAATTTAGGTTGATTTTAGATGATCTTGCGTAAGATTAGGACGGATGAAAAATCGATTTGGGGATGAATAGCATAATTTTTTTTTCCCAGCAGTAACTCCGTTTCACTTTGTACCCTACCCTTACTCCAACATGTGCGTCTAACATGACATTCAAGCATCAAAACAACAGGCTTGACGACCACATTCACATTTCGGTAAAAAAATTAATAAACGTATCTATTGTGCAACCGATCATGTTTATATGATATCATTCTTTGTCCACTAAAAAGCGAGTATGCGGGGTAAATCCTTTCCCCTCGCGCAACCAAGAAGATTTTTGCCCCAGATGCAGATTACTTCGGTAAACCTTATCTCCATTAGGGTGGCTGGGCCATCAATTTTACTGTAGAGGAGATGGAACAGCTTGCTTCCCATCTGAAGTTCGCAATGGTTGGAAGTTTTTGCACGGGTATCCTAGTATGCTAACTATTCGATTGTATTTTTCCAAGATAGGTTTGCGAAGGCGGTTATTCCATCGGCATCATTTACATCAAAACATATCTTAATAAAACTTAGTAATGCAGAAGATTTATCTTGACTTTAGCTAAAGCAGATCATGTTCATTGACGGATTCCCGTTGCATGTTCAAATGGTCACAAGATTTTAATCTAGAGTGGAATACCAGATCGCCCCGGTTTGGATTCGATTGTCGGAATTGCATGTTCATCTATTTCAGAAAAAATCTTTATATGGTATTGCAAGTTTAGTAGCTATGCCGCTCAAGTTGGACGAGGCGACAACAGAAGGTATCAGGCTTAGTGTGGCATTTGTTTGCTTTAAACTAGACCTTACAAAGGCCCGTCTTGATTCGATGTGGATTGAATCTAATGGTAAGCTCATGACGCATAGAGTACTTTATAAACGCTGCCCAAAGTACTATACTCGTAGTCGGCACCTGGGATATGGATTAGAGGACTGTAAGAAAGGTAATGAGAAGGTGTATGCTGCTATTGATCCCCCATCAGAGGACCTGAGAGTCCTCATTAACACAAAACTGGGTAAGAATATTGAGAATGACAAGGATATTCCTTGACATACACCGACAGATTTGCCCAACGACCTAAACACCCACACTATATCAATAGATGACCCAAATATAATACTGCAGCTTGAGGTAGATGGGCATCTTCCTGTCAATCCACGAGAGCAAAGAGATATGTTGGTGATGATGAGGATACAAAGAATTCAGAGAGTATGCCTAGCTTGGAGACGATTGAGGAATCAAACGAAGATAGAGAACATGCTACAGGTGAAGTAGGTCAGATTGTAAGAACAGACAAGATGCGGGGAGATCATTGGTCACATTGGATAGTACACTGAGGACACAATCCTAGTAATGACTATATGTGTTTTTGACCCTCAGACTCGGATTGTGGCTGATCCGGGCATTACAATTGCATGTGACAATGAAAATGAACATGAGAAATTGTCAGGAGATTATGATAATTCACGACAAATTAGTATAGTAGAGGAGGACTTTGTGGAGGTTAAAGCAAAGGGCTAGCATCGCAAAATTGTGTTGATGGAGTAGGCCAGATAGAGTGATGACATGGGGTCATGACTGAGCTCGATCAACATCCCTTCCTAATTTATGATAAACGCGATTATACGAAACGTGTGAGGTATTGCAAACAAATACAAGTTTTTTTGTCGAATGAGCGAAATATATAAGCTTAGTTTTACTGGTTTGATAGATCCAAGGGCTATATGGGATGATAATATTATATGACGTCGTCTTGGATTCTCTACAATTAATAAAAATTGTAATAATAGCGCTTGGTTTTTAGCGAAGGAGTTTATAGAGGTGGAAGTGGTACATGAAGATGATTCGTTTTTGTTTTTGAAGTTGTTGGTCTTAGATATGCGGGAGTTTTTCTTTTGTACTATTCTGTATGGTAAATGTGATAAAGTGGCACGTCGTGTTATTTGGACACATATGCGAAATGTGGCAGAACAAGGGCGATCATGGATGATCGTGGGAGATTTAAATTCAATTATCTCAGTTCCAGAGCCATCTACGGGGACATATGCAAGTCACCACTCGATAGAGAATTTTTTAGAGGCAATATGATTGTGGGTTGGTGGACGTTGGCTTTAATGGAAGTCAATTCACATGGACGGATCATCGTATATGGCAGCATTTGGATCGAGTCTTGTTCTCAAGTGAGTGGATTGACTGGTGTCCACAAACACTGTTACACACATGCCTCGGTCTATGTCGGATCATTGCCCACTTCTGATCCAGATTTCAACATTTGTGTCACTTCACGATCGTCGTTTAGATTTCGAAACATGTGATGTAGGCACCCCGGCTTCATTAAAGTAGTGGAGGATTGTTTGACGTTACCTGTACACCTTACCAGAATATTTCGCTTAAAGGAGAAGCTGTTTCATTTGAAGCAACAACTCCATCAGTGAACAGGGATGTTTCCAGAGATATTTTTCAGCACCTTCAAGCAGTGGAAACGATGGTCAAGGTGGTTGAGCTTCGCCATGATTTAGACCCTAGCGATGAGAATTTAATGGTTATGAATCAACAAATCACAGAGTTATAACATGCTTTGACAGTGGAGGAGGATTATTGGCAGCAAAATTTGGCTTGCAAGTTGGTAGCAGAGGGGGAACAAAATACTAGTTATTTCCATTTTCTTATCAAAAAGAAGCAAGCCCAAACAACCATTTCGTCTATCTAGCATGATAGGGTAACAATAACGAAGAACAATGAGATTAGGGAGTTAGCGGTGATTTTTCTTTTAGAATTTGTTAACAACGGAACCGCGGAAGGGGTTCTCTTTTGATCGTTGTGTGGTTTCGACGCTTTTATCGCCGACACAACTTGTGGGACTATGTTCAGTGCCATCTATGGAGGAGGTTCGGAGTGGATACAAACAATGTTGCTGGACTGGACGACTTTAATGTAGTCTTTTATCAACGATGTTGGGAGGTGATTAAGCAAGACGTATTGGCTGCAATCCTTGATTTTTTTTGCAGCCACCCACTCCCAAAGAGCTTCATTGCTACTTCTATTGTGCTTATTCCAAAGGTCAAGACCTCGAATTTCATGGAGCGACTTTCGTCCCATCAGCTTATGCAATATAACCAATAAGATCCTAACGAAGGTATTGAATAATAGACTTAAAGAGTGCTTGCCTTCGTTGTTGTCGTTGAACCAGAGTGGCTTTGTACCGACGATGCTAATTAGGGATAATATATTGTTAGCTCAAGACACATGCACTCGATTGGTTCAGGGAAGAATGACTGGAATGTAGCGTTAAAACTTGATATGGATAAGGCATACGATAGGGTAGACTGTGACTTCTTGCAAGCTATGCTTGCTCGGCTTGGTTTTCCACCTCTCTAGCTTTGCCTCATTATTTATTGTACTGTTCACTGTTGGTTTTCAATCATGGTTGATGGAGGGTCGGGTGGGTTTTTCAAGTCATCTAGGCGCCTTCTGCAGGGGGAGTCATTGTCTTCGACGTTGTTTGTGTTGGCGTCAGAATATCTGTCTAAAGGCTTTAATAAACTGTTTGATGAGGACAGGTCATTGGGGTTTGTTGGAAGTTACGGGGTTCACACCTAGCATACGCCGGTGACGTTCTTATATTGATTAATGGTAATGAAAACAACCTCATGAAGGTGAAGGATTTCCCTGATGCCTTTACGATGACGACAAACCAATGCATAAAAGTCTCCAAGAGCTCTTTTTTGGTTGAGCCGAAGGCCCCAACTTTGATTATTTAGAGGGTTAAAAGGTCGATAGGGTTTGTTCATAAACATTTCCCATTCACCTATTTGGGTCCCCCGATATATGTAGGACGGAAGAAGGCTGGCTTTTCAAGCCACTGATTGAGGCATTAGCATCTAAGGTTGCTGGTTAGGAAAAGAAGTTACTTTCTTTTGGGGTCATCCTATAACTGATTAAATCGGTGTTGTTGTCTATGCCGATTCATCTTTTATATATCACTAAGCTACCTAAGGGTGTGCTTGTGAGAATTGAAGGCTTTTGAATAAATTCTTTTGTTGTTCTTATAGCTTCGAATGAAACTACATTGGACGCTTTGGGTATGCTTGTGAGCCCCAATAGCTGAAAGTGGACTTGGCGTTAGATGATATCGAAAATGGTTGAGGTGTTCTCTCAGAAGTTGTGGTGGTGTTTTAGAGTTCCACAATCGCTATGGGGCACTTATCTTAGGGAAAAATACTGTAAGCACTCATGTCCTGCTTCTACTAATATTTTCTCTATTGAAACGTCGTAGTGGCGCCGAATGATGGTGGCTAGATGCCATAAGGAGCCACAAATCCATTGGACCTGGGGGTGGGGGCGCTATGCTTCTGGCACGATGCTTGGTTGGTAGAGGTCGGTGCAGGCGGAATGCTTCAATAGTGGTAATATCATTGTGATGTATTATGTTTGCTTGGTGTTCAAACTATTTATTTTGCTGAATTAGCAGCAGCGGTAAGGGGGTTAGACATATAAAGGGAGGCAGTATTTTTCATTTACATTCCTAAATATAGGGATTTTTTTAGATAGTGAATAGATAGGGGTCCGTCACAACCCCCGCCACAGCAATGGTAGAGTTCTCTAAATAATAATAAAAAAAAATTACACATGGTCATTCTGTTAAAATACATATATGATATGATACCAAACATGATCATTTTAAAAAGCATCATATCGAGATTGCGTTGTGATACCAAAAAAGCAATTCTCTGTATATATAGGTTGATCATGTTGCCACGTAGAAATTTGAAATAGACATGTGAAAAGAATATATATATATATATATATATATATATATAGTTGATAGAGGGAAATGAAAGATCACAAAAGATAGAAAGGACAATTGAGAGAAAAAAAGAAAATAGAGAGTTGGAGGAGAAGGCACCAAGACAAATAAAGAACAGCTTAGTAGGGTAGTGAAAGAGATGGTTTTTTTGGGGCCTTTCTTTAATTTTCTCTTTTTTTCTTTGGAATTGCTTTTGTTTTTATTCTTTCAATCTTTTGAGTAGTGAGTGAGTCTGCTAACTGCAGAAATGAGGGTGAGAAGAAGATAAAGGAATGGGAAAAGAGAGAGGGTCAGGGTCAGGGTCCTGGACCTGGTGCACGATGCTTGTTGGTGGGTTAGGTAGCAAACCCTGCCCCCCTCCACAGCACCCATCCCTACAAATTACAATATTTCTAGCCCTGCCCCTTTACTAATATAGTATTACCTCACTTAATTTACTCATTTCATCAAATTCCATATATATAAACTATATATAAATTTTTTAATTTAATATCACACACATATATATATATATGAAAAATTCACCAACTCCTCCTTTTAAATCCCTATGACTAAACCTATATATATGCAAAATGTCTACCTGCAATTTCAATGACAACTGTCTATGTTGAAAAATTATGCAGTCCACAATCAATTCAACCTTAGCCTACCCAAAAATTACATGGCTTAAATACATTTTGTTTGGTAACTCAAATTATTAAGATGTTTTTGTTTTATAATTTTAACAAGTAGTATTTTGGTTTTATATTTTTTTATTTTTAACTATTTTTTGTAGGAATTCATTTTTCTTGCTAGTTTAAGATTGAGATTTTGTTTCTATTAGTCCATTTCTGTCATTTTTTTTTTTTTTTTAATTTTCTCAGCTTGCATTTTCGTGCTATATCTTTTTAATATTCGTGATTTTGGTCATTTTTTTCGTCGGGATTCACCCTTCTTGTTGGTGAAATCGAACAAAAGGACTAAAATAGTGAAAATCAAGAAGTTGCATGACCAAAATGCTACTCAAGAAAATTAAGAACGAAAATGCCAAATGACTTAAAGTTATGAGACAAAAAATCCATTTAATCCCAAATTACAGTTTGAAGCTTATTTAATTAATTCATCCTGTATCTGTATATAAGTATATGTCTAACTTGCAAGTCACAGTAAAAGTAAAAATGCATATAAACTAATTTATTTATAAAAATCAAACTTCCCACAATTGAGAAAAGTGAAACCTTCTCTTGATAAGGTATATAAGCTTGCTATATCCATCAGAGATCAGTATGACTGCATCTCCATCCTAACTATATCTTGATTTGTTTCTAAGTCCCTTCTTTTTTTTCACAAATATATTCTGCTCTCTCTCTCTCTCTCTCTCTCTCTATATATATATATATATACATATACATATATTGTTTAATCCGGAAATTTTCAATCTGATCTCTTTCTGGTGCAAAACAAAGATGATGAGTGGTAGTGGGGGATGAGCAGCAAGCATCTGCAGGTGGAGTAAAGAGAGTATAGTCTGATGACTTGTGAAATGGCCTTCTTCCACTCCAATTTCATGCTGCAAACTCCTCCTCATCAAGAAGATCATGATCAGAATCACCCCTCTACATCTCTACCCCCAATTAGTCTTCCTTCTTGCACTCCCCAAGAATTTCATGGTACTCTCTCTCTCTCTCTCTCTCTCTCTCCCTCTTGACACAATTCTTGATGTTTTTACAATTTTGAGTGAGAGAGAGAGAGAGAGAGGAAGAATGATGAAAAAGAACATGTAGTAAATGATTACATAGGATGTCTTTTTTTCTTTCCCTTTTTGCCTTAACTTTCACAACTTTTTGACCATCTTGATGAATCTTGAAGTTTTCATTTCTACTTTTAGAAAAGAGAGGTACAAAAGCTGGTGATGAAAACATATTTCTTTCACTACTCAAATAATCATGATTTTTCACTAGGGATATATGGATCCATCCATTATATGAGCTAGCTACCTCATCAAAACAGAAACTTAACTTTTCTTTTGAATAGGAGGTGTGGCTTCTCTACTAGCTGGGAAGAGATCATCCATGTCTTTCTCCACCGGCATCGACGTCTGCGAAGATCATATGAACAATCATAATCATGGGGAAGATGAATTATCAGACGATGGATCGCAGGTCGGGGAGAAGAAGAGGAGGCTTAACATGGAGCAAGTGAAAACACTGGAAAAGAATTTCGAATTGGGGAACAAGCTTGAGCCCGAAAGGAAAATGCAGCTGGCCCGGGCACTCGGGCTGCAGCCCAGACAGATCGCCATTTGGTTTCAGAACAGGAGGGCTAGATGGAAGACTAAACAACTGGAGAAAGATTATGATCTCCTCAAGAGACAGTTTGAAGCTGTCAAGGCAGAAAATGATGCCCTTCAGGCCCACAACCACAAACTTCATGCTGAGGTACTAAACCACAATTAATTCTATTTTAATTTTTGCATCAGTTCTTTCTTATGATCTATCTGACAAGTATATATATATATATATCTAAAATAGAGACTGAAGGTAATATTAGATCAGACTCCGTACATTCTTGACATCGAGAGTAGAAATGAATGAAGAAATTGAATGTTTGTGCAGATATTGGCACTGAAGAGTAGGGAACCAACAGAATCCATAAATCTGAACAAAGAAACAGAAGGTTCATGCAGTAACAGAAGTGAAAACAGCTCGGAAATAAAGCTGGATATTTCAACGACGACTCCAGCAGCCACCTGCACTGAGAGCCCATTATCAACACATCCCATTCCCAGGGCCCTCTTCCCGTCGACGTCTTCACTCAGCAGGCCCGGTGGAGTAGTAGCGCACCAGCTATTCCACAATTCTTCTTCCAGGCCCGAAATTCATCACTGCCCGAAAATGGACCAAACTGTTAAGGAAGAAAGCTTGTGCAACATGTTCGTTGGCATGGATGATCAGACAGGATTTTGGCCCTGGCTAGAGCAACAAAATTTCAATTAAATCAAAAAATTATTACTATTTTTATAAATTGGCGATCAAACTATATCTGATGGGAGTAAGAATATTCATGGATGATGAAGTTAGCAATGTTTAATTTATGAGTTAATGAATTATAAATTAGTTCCTCCTTTTGATACTTCAATTAATTAGGGTTGGCATGTACAAAAAATAGTAATTCAATTGGCGTGATATCATGTTCTTTTCCATTAATTATACTAGAAAAAAAATTAATAGTGAGATCAAAACTCAGGAATTAAATTTCCCCCCATTTTCGTGTATTCTTGCATCGTAATCATCATATAAATGTTACAAAGATTCATTATTTTCATTAAAAAAAATTATAATTATATCACCCTCTTGCAAGCATCAGAAAATTAATCATTATATTTAAAAAATAAAAAAATATTAAAAATCAATTATACGACGTGATCCACGTAATTTGATATAGCTTAGAAACCAATCAAATCAAGGAGAAATGGTGAAGAAATTTCAGGAATGAAAATAGTTTCTAGAGAGAGAATAAAGCACACATCCCAATGAAAGGAAGGCGACAAACAGATGGAAGATGAGAAGAAAACAAGGAGGGATTGCGAAATGGTCGTTCTCGTGAAGGGGACATCAGCACTCATCGATGCTTTTTTTCTTGCTTCTGCTCACAAGTCGTCACGACAATCAAATTCATATGGGGCATCCACGCACCTATCATGCTATTACAATCGAATCTACGCAATACAAATACTTAAATGTAAGGACTATATAAGTCCCTTGAGAAAAATTAAGTTTAAATAAATAGTATAATTGAGGGATCAAAAATGGTATTTATCAGATATTTTAGGATAAATTATAATCATTTTTTATGAGTTTTGATATAATTATAAATATATTTTTTTGTTTGAAAGATTACAAATATCTTTCTAATTTTAATATTCGTTTAATAACGAGCCCATTTAATTAGGTTTCCATTCAATTTTTGTGGTGGACTGATCAAAATGTCCTTTTGAAATTATAATTATAATTTTGTATGTATTTTATAATTTCTAAAATTAATTTATGAACTAATATTCCCTCTAGATTATTTATTTTACCCATTTTAAAGATTTTTATATTTTTTAAAAAAAAATTCAATAAAGGTAAAATAGTGATGTCCACTTCACTGTTTGAGGTCTACATAATTATTTTTTTTATTTGAGATTGATATTTATAATTTTAAAATAATAAAAGAATATTTATAACTATGTTAAATATGATAAGAGGCAATTGTAATTTACGAGATTCTTTACCACGAACCTCTTTTTTTGGAAATGTGGTTTGAGTTTTTTACATTCTTTCTCGACTTTCGATTCTGTCTTTAAATGTTTGTGCAAGAATTCATGTGAACTTCTGTCACCCACATCTGATTCTCTCTCTCTCTCTCTTTCAATATCTTGATAATTATTTTTAATATTCTTAAACTGTTATTATTTATTAAAAATTCAAAATCAACATGTTACATACGATTCGATCAATATAGTTCGAACAGATGCATTAAGTGAAGTTAGTTTATATATATTCCTAGAATTATTTTAAATTTACTTTCTATTTGTAAATGAACAGCTTATCTTAAATAAATAAAATAAATATCACTTTTGTGAATCATTGAACGACAAAATCGTTCAAAATGAATATTCAATAAATACATTTGAATTTTTTTTTATCAAAATTTATTTACATGGTACTTATTTTTGTCAATTTTTAATCGACACGAAATGACGTATCATAATAAAGAATTAAAGGTTGGGAAGTTGAGAGGTAGAGGATATTTTTGCATATTTAAATATACAGTAGGTAGGTACAGCAAATAAGTAGTGTAATATAGAATAGAGAAAAGGAAGATCAATCTGGGATCATGTGCACAATGTAATAGAAAATAGCTGCAAGACTTTGGCTTTTGATGACAGTTTGAGATGCCATCCTATTTATACAAATAAAATAAAATAAAATAAAATAAATACTGTTTGGTGGAAATTGTAACAATTTTAATTTAGCTCAAGTAGAGATCCTCAAGTGGCCACATGCACTCTGTACTATGAGCCAGAAATAAATAATGATGGGACTTTATCTAGATCATTGGTTTCAGACAAAA
Organism: Sesamum indicum; assembly: GCF_026168435.1. Classification (NCBI taxonomy): domain Eukaryota; kingdom Viridiplantae; phylum Streptophyta; class Magnoliopsida; order Lamiales; family Pedaliaceae; genus Sesamum; species Sesamum indicum. Next base: position 2,060,447 of record NC_142660.1, on the reverse strand, counting down.
TTTTAAATATAATATATGTGTGTGTAAGAAAAATAGGAGATAGGACCATAAAATTTCGAGTCGATGGTAAGATTGAAACTTCAAAACTCCTCGTTTAGGTATTGCATGCACTATATATAATAGTTTGTAGCTTATTATCCTTTTATATGTATTGACATTGTGTAACTTATTGACATTTAATCGAGTTTTTAATATCTACATCATTTATATTTTAAAGGAAAAAACAACTGAGGGATTGGGTAATTTGCTATAAACTCTTTAATTTCTTGTCCAGAATGTTTGGTTGTGTACTCGATTGATTTATCAACATATATTCAACAATAGTAGTTTCCAACATAGCTACCATACCAATATATACATATAAATACATGCACATGGATGTGGGTGGACAGACATCCGCGTGCCCACACACAATATATATAGCATATATACGTGTCTGATAGTGATTATAATTTCTACAACCATGTAAAAAAAGATTTACGAGGAAGCATGTCGCGACTACTTACAATGGTGACAAATATAATCAAAATAATTAAGTTACGTGATTATCTAAATGACACATATAATTTTGAGGGATATTGCATTTTTCGTCCTGTAACTTAGGGTCTTTCCACTTTTGATTCCATTGATTATCGGATTCTTACTTTTGGTCTTGTTACTTTAAAAAAATAGTAGTTTTGATCCCATGACATCTTTCCTTTAGATGTTTAACGAAAAAGGCCACGTGGCTGTTAAGTGCTTGCGACCAAAAATACTATTTTTTGAAAATTATGAGATTATAAGTGTAAAGATTGTAACTGTCATGTGATAAGCACGTGACATTTTTCGTTAAAATATATAACGAAAATGTATCATGGGACCAAAAGCAAAAAAATCCTAAATTACAGGATAAAAAATGCCATTCCCCTAATTTTGACGTACGTAGTTGAAATAGGGTGTAAATTCTCATATAAATATGAAATTAGGCGTAAACATAAGAGTTGTGGATCTTGGATTTGGTCCGGCCTATGCTGCTTATATTCAGAACCAATTTTCAAAAGCTTTTTTGTCAAACAGATAAAATGGGTATGGGCTCATGGGCACCGGCCTATTTTAAGACATTTCGAACCAAACATGCAAAATTTGTCTGAAAACATCATTAATCCAAGACCAAATCCAACACAACACCTTGGCCCAAAGTTAGTTCCATGTTCGAATTACATCTTGCATGACACTTGACGCATTGTATTTCTGTGTTCTAAGAAAATATTTTGACATAAATATAACTTAATTTGAACAAAAAATTGGCACTGCTGTCTAATACAAGATGAAATTGGGGTTTCCAGATCAAATTACAAAACTTTGTGCTGTATTAATTAATACCATGATGTAGGTATGTATGTATGTATGTATGTATACATAGGTTTGACCAAATGCTGAAATTAAGGTCATACACTTTTAACAATATCATGTATATAGGGAAGCTGAAAATCTGCCACGTCAACCACCCCACAGCCACTGAAAATTCTGAGCACCAAATCCCCAGAAAAACACTTCAACTACCAACTGTTCATCTCAAACGGATAAACCATGGCCATGGCCACCACCACCACCTCCGCCACCTGCACACCCTTCTCCACCGCCGCGACCCACCACCAGTCCTCCTCCTACACAATTAGCAAACTACCCTTCACAAGAGCCCCCTCCAACTCCCCCCGCCCACTCACCAAACTCAACGTGTCATCATCCTCCAAGCCCGTCGCCGCCGCCGCCACCACCACCACCAAGAAAAAGGAAGAAACCATCTATTTCGACGGCGGAGCTCACTACGGAGACCTCTTGGCGAACCTGCTCCTGGGCTTCACACTTCTCTGGCTGCCGTTAACTCTGGCGGCCGTTTTCCGGGCATTCTACCTGAGGTACAGATTCACAAATCTGAGGGTGACAGTCATATCCGGGCTGACGGGTCAGGACAGAAGCGACTTCTCGTATGACGTGATCAAGGACGTGCAGGTGGTGCCCAGATTTATTGGTGAGTGGGGTGATGTTATCATAACCCTGAGAGATGGAACAAAGGTGGATCTGAGGAGTGTTCCTAAGTTCAGGGAGATTGCAAAGTACTGTTTGGCTATGGCTGATAAGCCTGCTGTTTTGAAGGAGACTGGCCCTAAAGGCTTCTGATCAGCTATTCATTTACTCATAGTTTTTGCACTCAACAAGGTATGTAAAAATAGTGAAATTAACATGATTTTGTTCACATAATTTAGTGTTTTATCCGTGAAATTGGAATTTTGTTTTTGTTTTCTTTGTGTAATTGGAGGTGTTTATTAGACTTTTATGTTGTATACTCTTGATTAAATATTGCTTACGTCTATTTTTTATTTTTTAAATGATTATATAAAATTCTCATTTAATATTTAACATCTATCATGCACACATAATATAAGTTTAAATTATTAAGAATAAAATAATTTAATATTTAATACCTTAATATGTTTACTTTACATGCAAATTCTGCACATGAACCCCCTCCTCCCCTATTTATACCCAATTAACTTGTTAATAATATATTTTCATATGCTAATGTATTTGATGAGGTGTGTCAACATCCTCCTAGGGATAGTTTGATCAAAAAAAAATTTGTTTAGCCTGTAATAAGTTAATAATATGTTAATTATGGGTAAATATGGATTTTCATTCAATTTTTTGACTAATTTAGCAAATTTGGTGAATTTTGACCAACACGTAACTCTTTTATTGGATGCGAACAAAGTTATTGGTACTTGATGTAATTTTCTGCACTATATAGATTTTAGTGTAATTATACTAATTACCTCAAGATAGGAGAATGTAATTATCTCTTTACTATTTAGTGGGTGGTCTCTAAATTTTGACAAATTGCAGGTGTCAACATAATTAGGATAAAGAGAAAAATGCAGTTTTCATTTTGTAACTTAGAAGATGGCATTTTTAATCCTACACAAATTAACTTTAATAATTTAATCTTGTAATTTTGAAAATTTGGCAATTCTAGTCTCATCTGGTTGGAAAGCCCTAATTTAAAGATTAGGGGCCCGCCACATGCGTTTTTTCGGGACTAAAATTGCCTATAAGACTAAATTACAAAATCAATTCGTGCATAACGAAAATTGACATCCCCTACGTTATGGGATTTTCAAAACTTGAAAAAATATATTTTTAAGGCCGTAACTTTTTATTAAAATATGTTATTAATTTATTTTTTCTATCAGGAGTAAAAAATAGTGGAACTTTCAGTCAAAAAATATTAAAGACATGTTTATTTGCTGTGCTTGAAAATTGTATTTTTATGGCTCTAATTTTTTAAAGTATGGACTTTATTCATTTATTTCTCTAAGGAGGAGTAAAAAGTGGGTTTTATGGCCTACTTGTTCAGCATAATAGTAGCCAAATCCCATGCTGATTTCCGGAGCTTGAAAAATATATTTTTAAAGTTCTAACTTTTAAATTATAGATGTTATTAACTTATTTTCTCTATGAGGAGTAAAAAATGGTAAAATTCTCAATGAAAAAATACAAGTTGCTTAGGAAAATTGCATTTTTCATCTTGTAACTTAGGAGTAGCAATTTTGGTCCGAAAGTAATTGATTTTTATAATTTTGTCCTTTAACTTTGTAAATTTAGCAACTTTGATCCCGTCTGGCTACTCGACACACGTATTTTTTGGTAAAAAAAATTTGCCAAACTTCCAGAATTATAGGATTAAATTATGAAAATCAATTCGTAAAGAACCATCATTGCCACCCTTCAAGTTACAAGATGAAAATTGCAATTCTCTCTTAGGGTAAATTACACCAATACCTCTTGAAACTAGGTCCAATTATACAAATACCTCCTATTCTTTGTATAATTATATAAATAAGTCTCTTTAAGTTATAATTGTAATTCGTATTGATACCTTCTCAAAACAAAATACTTACACAAACAGTTTCTCAGAAATGTACTTACACTCTTAAAAAGAAAATACTGATTGTTTGTGTAATTAAATCTAACAGAAGGATATATACAAGTACAGTGGAAGTGTTGATGGAGTCATGGAGAATTTCCCATCAGTAAATACAACGCCAATAATGTACTTTAAAAGCGTGCTTTAAAGGCCATTATGTTTGTTTTTATTTTTAAGTTATGTTCAAGATGAGTCAAAAATACCCAATATTTGTCATTATACAAAAACACAACAAAACACTCCGAAAACAAATCCAAACATTATGTTTATCTTTTGTAATTATTCACGAACTGCAATAATATGAAATAATTTAAAAAAACTTGAAGCCCTTATTGGTGTTTTTATTTTTCGTAATCCCTTTAACCAAACACAAACTGTATTTTCACATGGGATCATACAATACGATATGTCAAACCAAACAACGTATAATGGATAATTAGATCAATTATCATTCAATTTTTTATCCCGACCAATCATATCATGCCTAATCTCATCATACAAATAAACAAGGTCTTACTTGAATCAAATTTTCTGTTGCAAATCCTATATATTACGTTCAATACACTTATATCAAATGTATAAAAAATTTTCCTAAATAAAATGTATAATGTCATCTTTATACACATATATGCTGCATAGAATAGACTTTGCAACACTCCGCCACAACCTAACTGTATTGATATCCAGGAAAGGAATTAAGGTTGCTCAATTAATGAAATGTAGTGTTCAATTTGGCAAGTCTTGCTACATGGAACTATATCATTCCAACTAGGGGTGTGCAGAAAACGGTTAAATCGGTCGAATCGGACCAAACCAAATTTTATCGATACCAAAAATTTTGGTTCAGTCATCGATTTTTCTTTTTTTAAAAATAAATTTGGTTTTCGACTCGATTTTTTGTTTTAAAAAACTCCAAACTGATTTTTCGATGATTCGATTCGATTAATCGAAATGCACATTCTTAATTCTAGCCGACCAGAATCTGACTATCAAAAAATAGCCAGCATAAAAGATTAAAAAGCTAAAATAAAAAGAATGTTTGATGGCCTGGCTCATAATGATCGACCCATTACCCTTGTTTGTCATCGTGTATGTACAATATAAATTGAAGAAGAATGTTGATTGCGGGTATGGATCATAATGACCTGACCCGGACTAGTCCTGTCCATTGTCAACTGGTGGGCTCGGGTCGGTCAGGTTTTGCAGTACAGATGGCCCATCAAGAACTAGTTCTGCTGATGCTGAGCTGAATTGTCCAGTCTTTTTAATAAGGCTGCTCAATTGGTCATCTGAATGGACCCGACCCATTCAAACGTTTCCAGAGTTTGCTTCTCCGAGGCTGTCTTAATCAAATACACCCAACTTCCTTTCTTCCTATACATACAATTTCTTCAGAGGCAGTTGGAATTTTGGTATTTGTTCTGATCATATAACTGAAATATCTTTAGTACTGAAAGATGTTAAAAAAACTATGTACATATATTATTGTATCCGATCATATCCACAGCACAAAAATAGAGGAATTTAGTAAAACATACAAGGTTTTTTTGTTGGTTTGTACAATACTAATCTCAGCACATTCGATGCTGGGGGAATTCGATGTGCGTAATTTGGCAAATACATCTTTAATGCTCTATTTTTTTTTTTTTTTTTTGTTATAGACTTTATTAATTTATTTTTACTAATAAGAGTAAAAAAATAGAGAGATTTTAGTATAAAGCACGAGTTTTTTTAGTCGTTTCATTCATCACCATTCTCAACAATTATAGCTTGTTGCGGAATTAATAATACGGTGATTTAAATCCAACACCACCTAACCTCGTCATCATCTTTTTTTTTTTTTTTGTTTTTTCCGTAATCTTGAATGATAGGTTTGATGATATTTAATCTCGCAAATAATTTTGGTGTGATCAAAACCGCACTCAGATAAAAGTGTAAAAAAAGAAAAGGACTAATATTAAATGACAATGGATTGGAATAACTAACAAAATTAAAGATCAAATTGGATTTTTATTACCCATCAATTCTGCATTTTATATTTCATTTAACATATACATATGCTAAATCGAATACATAGATGACATATACAACCTAAGACCACTTTTCTTATCCTAAACTATGCCAACTCTAGCTTAGAACTGAATTCAAGAATCAATTTGGCGGGAAACGATCAGGGCAGTGAATTAACTTGACCCCACACTTAAATCCTTTATATATATATTAATATTGTCTGTGCTGAGACGGTGTGTTTGATATAGACCCTATCCGTTTATTAATGTTTAAAATAAAATTCTTGTATATTTAGAAATCATAAACGAGGAGTAATAATTCCTTTTACAAAAGAATAAACCTCTCTACAAATCACTAAAAGCAAAAATTGGAAATGCTTTATCCAAACGTATCATAATAACTAAGTGTCTTTGTGCACTATCCAAGACTTTCAAAGACCTCTATTGGAATGCTTTCTTAAATCCTTTATATGCTGACGCTTCTACAATAATTTAGGAGTTTGCTGAAGACAATGAGCAAAATACGCCTTGAATTTCTAAAGAACAATTAGGTAGACCTCGGTTATAGTCCTTTGAATGCTTAAGTTAGGTAGGTCGTACGAGAAATATGAGTAAATACCGTAAGAATGCTAGTATTGGAACCTACTGCATGGAGTGAGGATGAGTACTATTTATAGATTTTCACACTAAAATGATCGAACGACTACTGTAACTGCATACATATTAGGGTTTCGAAGGCATCGAGATCGGATGTTATAGACCTTAAATCATCAAATTGCATCTAAATCTTATTTGAAGATGGTATTTATGTGTGAGGAGGTCTTAATACGACTTTCATAAGATATACCCCATATTATATATATATATATATATATATAAACCAAATTCTACGTGTATATATATAAACTATGAGTGTAGTCATCTAGGAAAAGAAAAGGGTTTGAAGGGAATATGGGAGGAGGTAGGTAGGCTATGCATAGGATTCCCATAATCTCTCTTTTATGGCGGGGAGCGTGCTTTGTAGAAAAAAAGATGGGGAAGAAAGCGAGGTGGTGAAGTGAAAATCCAATCCATATACATCATCTTGTGACCTTAAAAAGGTAACTCACTCAGTTGGAAATAGGAATCCCAAGCACACATTAAACCCCCTACCCCCTACCCCCTACCCCCTACGCTCATATTTTATTCCCCACGTGGGGTCTTAATTTGTTTCTTTAAGGTGGGATTTAGGTTTTCGTTTTACAACCATCCATTGCATATTCTATGTATATAAACCCAAAACATTTCAACTTCGGATACGACATATGTATATAGGAATCGTTTAATGTTAAAGTCTAGCACGTGTGCTACATATGAAATTGATTATTTGATTTTTTAAGATTTTTTTTTTTTGATATTATGTCTCGTAATTTAACAAACGGGTGTGTCACATAAATTATGATGCGATGGTGTGTGTATGCGATTGATTGGTCTAAATGGAGACAAAAGAATAATGATTTGGTAAAGAAGAAAAATAAAAGGAAAGTGGAGTAGTGTACTCTTGCCTATTCTTACACACACACACACACATATATATATATATATATATATATGCTTCTTAACAAACAACTTTATTCATTTGTAGGCCAAAATTCTCTTCACTTTCCTTCCTCTTCATCATTGTTTCGGCCAATCTTTCTACTTAATTTAGTGTAAAGAGAGAGGAGCGTAACTCATATCCTTTTTCATGGGTCCCCTTTTTTGGGGATGAAAAGCGTTATTACACTTTTGTCGTTTGTTGTTTTGACAATTCATGTAATGCACAAACAACAAAGAAGTTAAACGCGCACTTAATTATAAGAAAACTAATATTTAGACAAAGACAATATTGTTTTGTGTTGCTTTTCCGAAAGTGTACATGTTGTCCCTAATCAGGTAAATTCTGGCTTCACTTTCCATATGCTGAAAAAGTAATTACTTCAAGATTTTAAATGTGATATTAATGTTGTCATAGTTATACATGTGACCAAAATTTCCATATTTAAATTGTTCCTTAATAATAATTTGGGGGCAAAATTCTCCTTTTCGTCCCATTAAAAAAGGTCATTTTCATTTTTAGTACCATAATTATTGCGGGTTCGAGTTTTGTTATCAAAAAGTACGCATTTTTTGTTCCAAGTTAAAAGCAAAGGCCATGTGCCCACACGTTAGTGTTAACGGCCGTTACCTCCTATTCACTCATGTGACTTTGACTTCAAATGTCATGTTTAATGGTAGCAAAATAACAAAAAGACGTATTTTTTTTGTATCATTAAAAGAATCAAAATATTTTCACCAACTTTGACTATAATACATTTTACAAAAAAGTGTTAGAAAAATTTTATTTTAATATATATAATAAAATATCTCTAAGATTATAATTATTTGTAGTTCAAATAATTTTTAAGATCCTTTTTACTAATTTTGAAATTAAATCATTATTTGGTCTAAAAATGTATTAATATTTGATCACAAACTATAAAAACTAAAAATTTATTTTTGAGTAAAAGTATTAGATATTTTTTTATTAAATAATAAATTAATTTTTAAATTAAAATATGCTAGACTTTATAAAAAATAAATAATTATAAATTATAAACTATTTTATTATTAATATTAAAATAAAATTTCTTTATTTTTTTATTTTTTAAAAAATAAATTTTTATTTCTTATAATTTATGGTCAAAGTTTATTAAAATATTTTCAAACAAAATAAAATTTATTTAAAAAAATTAGTAGTTGCTACAATTTATTGCGAATGTAAAAAATTTAAATTTAAAAATTAATTTATTATTTAATAAAAAATATATCTAATACTTTTACTCAAAAAATAAATTTTACTTTTTATTGTTTGTGATCAAATATTAATATATTTTTGGACCAAATAATAATTTAATTTCAAAAATAGTAAAAAAGATCTTAAAGATTATTTGAAGTACAAATAATTATAATTTTAGAGCTATTTTATTAGATATATTAAAATAAAATTTTTCTTAATATTTTTCTTTGTAAAAAATAAAAAAAATTATAATTTGATCAAAATATTTTTTTTTCTTTTAATGGTACCAAAAAAATACGTTATTTTGTTATTTTGGTACTATTAAACATGATATTTGAAGTCAAAGTCAAGTGAGTGAATGGGAGGTAACGCCGTTAACATCCACATACGAGGCACATGGCCTATGTTGTTCACTTGGGACCAAAAAAGCGTATTTTTTAGTTTGATGGTACCAAAATCCAAACCCATAATAATTATGGTACCAAAAATAAAAATGACCTTTTTTAACGGGATCAAAACAGAATTTTACCCAATAATTTGGTATATGTGTAGTGATAATCGCGGGGAAGTTACATTTTTCATCTTGAATCTCACGATCAATATGCTTTTTATTCGATTAGTTATGTTATTCTTATTAATAATTCTATAAATAATAAAAATTTTAATTTCTAGTTTCTTTTGTCAAATTTCATTAGTATTTTGACGAAAATCGTATGTTAATTAAGGATGTGTTTGCTATCTCTTCAGTCTTTTGGATAGTGGGTACGTGCTTAGCATGTGCTTTTTTCATCAAAATACTAACAAAATCTTATCAAATGACTGTTAATGAAAATTTCATAACTAATAGAACGAAAAGTATACTAATCGACATAAAACATAGAAAAATGCTATTTCATTTGATAATCGCTCGCGATTTAAGATATTTGATTATTATATATCTACCACAATTTTTTGTGCTTAAATTGTAAGTAGGTATTTATGATAAGTTTTTATAATAAAGTATAATATTAAATAATAGTTTATATAGAAATTTTAAAATATTTTGAATGTCGACACATAGAAAGCTTTTTCTAGAATATTTGATTTTTAATTTTTTGGTGTGGTGCATATCTTTGATTCGGAAATTTAAAGCTAAATTTTGCATAATTAGAGAAACAAATGAAAGTTGCAACTTTTTTCAAGCTATTTAAGCTTTATAGCTTTTGTTTTTTGTCATCTACGTACTTTCACTTCCTTTTTTCCATCACTTTTGGTCTCTTTTCAAAATCCTTTTTTTTTTATTTTAATAAATTAATTCAAATTTAAAAGAATATGTATATGGACACTATTAACGTACGTACAAAAGTGAATGAGAACACAATATATACTACACGCACACCTTAAATAAATAAATAAACTATTTTTGCTTAATATGAGTACATATATAAAACAATTATTAGTATTATGTATCGACAGAAACAAGGTACAACCCGACATCCTAAGCAGCCCAAACTCATAATCAAATTGAAAATTAGGGTTTAGGAATGATGATAACCTCATAGAATATGGATTTGTTGAATCATCGAGATCATTAATAATGTCTTAATTAAGTTGTTAGTGGATGCTAAGGAGAGGCCCATGTGGTCTAATCCAAAAATTAGGGACACTTGGCACATCCCTATTCGTGGAATGGACGCGCTAATTGACATGATGATCGATCCATTGAATTTTAATTTACATAAAGAAGGAAATTAGCCCCCACTTGGCACCATGCATATATATATATATAATCGGTTTGGGAACTTGGACCTCACCAAGCTCCACTCTCACCTCAACACAATCATACTTGCTTCTCACGTAGGACTTTCAGCTTGTAAAAGCTGCCCATTTCATCACACATCCATCATCATCTTTCATGTTTATTAGGGTTTTAATCATACATACATACATACATACATACATTTGGATGATCCTCTCTGATTTCGAATTTGCAATTGATGAGGATTATAATTGAAAAAATAGAATATTTAGTTGAGATGTTACTATAAAATACTAAATGTGTCAGAAATTAACAGATACTTGGCACATGATCGACCTCTCTCATTAATTTGAGAATTTTTAATTTATGAGCCAGTTTTGCTGATCTAGCATTTCTGCATTAGTGATAATCAGACTAAATGTGTCTAGAGGTGTCAGTCGAGTCGAGTCGAGCCGGCTCTAGCTCAATTCTCTCTATTCATGAGTTCGTGAGCTTTTTCTATTTTTTATATTTTTTTTATTTATATATTTAATTTCATATTCAATATTTTATCAATTTTATACTCAAAATTGACCATATATTGTAATTATTAATTAATATCATATATTTTATTTTGGATAATAATAAATTGTGGTAACTTTATTTATACATTTTATCTTTATACAAAAAAAATTAATCAACAACTTAGTAAATTATAATATTTTTATAATTAAAAATTATTATTTAATATGACATATATAAACTTTATGTTATATGTTAATATATATTTGTATAGTGTTATACTTTTTTTTAAATTGACAAGTAATTCACTTATGATTTTTTATCTATTTGTGAGTTTTATATTTATATCAAGATACATACTATACATTATGCTATCTATTTTATTACTTATAAACTTATGTCGAAATATAGTGATTCCTATGAATTAATCTAAAATTAATGATAATAATAATAATAGTGATGGTTGAACAAATTTAATTATTTTTATTATTATTTTATTATATAATAATGAGATCAAAAAATTTAATCAATAATTATGATATCTTAAAATTCGAGCACCCGATTCATACCAAATTTAAATATATATAAGACTGTGCCATTAGATCATATTAGAAGGTATGATTTAAAATCACATGACCTGATTCAACGGTACACCGTCTTGAATGATTACTCTTATATTTCGAGTATAATATCTCGACATCCGTAAATCCAATAAGTCTAAAATTTTACCAAATATATTTTTCTGTAAGTTTGATCATATCTAATGGTTTGATCTGAATTTTGGTGGCCCGATTAATCCATCTTGTTCAACAATATAAGATGACAATTGTATCAATGTAATACTAATATTTATAAATGTATAAATTTATTGCAAATTGTGAACATATATTAATCTCAACTATAAAATATTTTTATGTATTTCAATTGCATTATTACAGATAATGGATACTTTTCTATAATTTTAAATTCAGTATGATTTTTTTATATATATTTTACTAATTATATTACTACTAAACTAATTATTAGTTTGTATTTATAATAATAAATTAAAATTTTAGATTATATTTTGGTATATTTATAACATAGTATATCACAATCTATTTTATTATTTATAAATTTATGTAAAAATTTGATGATTCCTATGATTTAATCTAATAATAATTATAATAAAAAAATAATAAAAATCAGCTCGAGCTCGAGCTCATCATATAGGAGTCGAGCTCGAGTTCGAGCCAGACAACTCAAAATCGAGCTCGAGCTCGTGCTCACGAAAACAAGTCTAACTCGACTCGTTTACACCCCTACAGTTAGAGGATCAAAATTGTATTTTTTCCCCCTTATGTTCCTCATGTCACGTTAGCAAAAGTGGCTGAAAAAATTAAAAAATTTTAAATTAACTAGGTCTTGTGTAAAACACAATGTTATACTTTCTGGAGAATTTAGCTTTTCCGATGAGATTTGAACTAAAATTTAATTGTAATTGCCAAATCGAACAGGATCGAAAGTCCCACCACCCAGTAGTTAGTAGAAGAAAATCATATTTTTTTCCATTTTCTTAACTTATAAATAATAAATCATCATCAAGAAAGAAAATATCAAAAAACTATACTATGGTCACAAAATTATAAATTGAATAAATTTTGATTAGGGCGGGGTACGTGGGGAACCTCCATGTATAGGAGTCATCTAGGCCAAAAGCACTGATATTTCCCCCCACAATATAGCTAAATACTGAACAAAATTATAGCACATCCCTAGCACTTTAGGGGTTGCATGCCCTACCAATATCTTTGAAGCTAGCTCAAATGCAATCTCTTGCTTTTCTTTTTGTTAGCCAGTTTGATGAAGGGCTCCTCCAAGAATATTTATGATTATCATTCTCATATATATCAAATCAACATTCTGTTTCATGATTCATTTCCGGGCTCCTTTCCTCTTCCTTTTCTTGGTCTATGAGAGCGACAAAACTGTAAATTAGGGCACCCCACGTATAATTAGGACAACCATCAAAGTACAAAGGATAAATTACCTTTACTTGTGTTTCTTACATCATTTTCACATCGCTTGTCATGACCGTGAAAATAAGCAATCAACCCACAAATTACTGCATTCAAATTCATCATTAGGGCATTTGGCTCCGACATTTAAATGAAAATCTAGGGCATCTTGGACTATATATCATGACATAATTTTTACCCTCCTAAGATCTTGTTAAGTAATAGTACTCGCAATATTATCGCCGAACGACAAGCTATTGTTGTAATTAAATACTTGGTTTATAAGTAAAAGTGACGATGATTAGCAATAGATGTAATATTTGAAATAGGACAAATTTATTTTAGGACATAATTATGAAGAGATTAGCTAATGGGAACATAAGATCATTAAATGTGACTTTTGTTGTGAGAAGAAACTTGGCATTTAGTGGTCGGAAGAGCAAATTTATAAAATAGGGTTTTGTAGTGATCAAGTTTGAAAAGTTGGAAGAAAGCTTTTGCATAGGGTTCCATTGCACAATTCTCATGTTTACAGTCTTTGAATTTGAAGGCTGGCTTTGTGGGACAAACCACCACCGCCCTCTCACTGTTCCTCCACCACTAAATCTCACAAACTTCCCCTTTTTATGTGTGTTTGCGTGGATTCCTTTTTCACAAGCATTTATAATATGTTTTTACATCCTATTGCTAAATCCTTACATATATGTGTAGGACAGTTAGTTGTCACTAAATATTCGTATCTTGTACCTGATTCAACATATTATAAAAAAGGAAAAAATACAAGTAACTCTCTTGTGATATTGTAAATGAACAAATTATCCCCTTATGAAAGAACAAATAGCGATTTACCTTCCTATATTTTTTAAAATACAACAATTTACTTCATTATATTTTTTAAAATGAAGCAATTTACCTCCCTGTATAAGGAGGTAAATTGCTTCATTTTAAAAAGTACAGGGGAGTAAATTGCTATATTTTTTTATAGAAGGGGTAATATGCTCATTTTTAATATCACGGGGGGATAAATTGCTATTTACCCTTATAAAAAATAAAATAATAATAAATATTGAATATCTAATAGAGTATTTTAATTTACATTTGATGGGGTAAACTGAAGTAAAAGCATAAAAGGACATAAATACCCTTCCTAGATGGACAAGAATACCAAAATAGGACTCAGTCCATGTGCTTGGACATTGGATCAATTATAACCCGATTTGAAAATCCATATCAAGGATTGCCCTGTTGTTGAACGTATAAACGATTATGATTTTGCCATGTGGATCTATACAAATACGGGCATTAAACCCTATATATATATGTATGGATAAGCCATCACAAAGAAGGTATTTTGTTTTGAGGTTATTTTATGAAACTCCATCTTCGAACTCTTTTATCCCAACCAACTTTGATTTAAACATTAGAGGATCTTTGTGGAGATCTTCAAACAAACCTAACATATGTACTCTTTCTCATGTAGTCCTATCTCTTGTTCACGATCTTGCACCTTTTGGGACCTCAAACCAATCAATACCATATATATTGATTCCCGAGGATTACAACTTACACAAGAAACAACCATTTCCGTGTTGGACGAAATAAAAATATGTAGGGTGGATAATTAATTTTGTTGGAAGATTCTTTTTTTCATGTTGATCGGGCTAGAAATGGAGATTTAACCTAAGCCATGTGGCCACTATCTTCTCCCAATCCAAGGAAGCACCTGTAGAACAGAAAACGCGTCAAACTAGTCGGGTCGCTGCCCGACTATAAGACTCCGACGCTCAATTCAGAAAAAGGGAGATTGAACAGATAATCTCTAATGATAGAATTCTAGTAAATTTTTTATGATTACCTCCCTCAGTATAAATCTGATCATATTTATATAATCTCGACTTTCCTTGCATGACTGCCACGCGTCTTAATCTTAAGCCTTCTCAACCACTTAATCAGGCGGCTAATATGGGATCATGCGTCCGGGTCGCCTAATTAACTACATTCCCGCGATCTGGTTGCCTTAATCACGCTGTGAGACTTCTCCTTACTCTTTATAGCCTAAAAAAGACCGTTGAGATGCAAAATGTCGTTAACACCCTCCTTCAAGGGTAGCTATGTCTTTTTGTAATTCAACCCTCATCACATGTATTCATTTTTTTATAATTACAATAACTGTTCTCTCTCTGTTTTTTTTTTTTTGGCGGGAATGATCCCCATCAAGAAATAGACCCGAATGAGACGACCATCATATGTTGCAGTTCTTTTGGCACATTGCAATAGCCAGCCATGGCTCCCACCCCCTGCAATTCACTCCAAAAGATTGACAAGACAAGATATAATCAGCCCCTTTCCTTTTCAGTCCACATGGCATCCAATTTGGTTCCATATGGAATGCCATGCCATCAAATTAATTGATTTTATTATTATTTAATATCATTAATGTTAAAAATAATTATATTATTATACTCATGACTTAATAATAAATATTAGTACTTTTGGCTGCACGCATTTTTTGCGAGCACATAAAAAAAATTATAATGTTTGATGACGAAAAAATAAATTGTGAAACAAAAAAGCATGGTGAGAGAATGTAAAAGAATTTATTAGATGAAAGAAACATGACGTGGGAGAGAAAAAAATGTATTATAATTATGGATTTAATAAAAATATAAAACTTTATAATAAAAAAACATGGAGAATTTAGATGTGAGAGAAACAATGGAGTAGTGAGTGAGAAAAAAAATTATAATTATGATAATATTAAAATCACTATCCTAACCAATTTTTCTTAAAAGAAATAAATGAATTAAAGTACAAATTTAGGTATTCAAAAGTTGGTACATAAAAGGTTTTATTTTATAATAATTAGCCGATGTGGCATGCCGTCCCTGTGTGCATATGATAAATAATATCTTATGTTTTAAAATATATTCTGAATAAAAATATATTATATATAAATCAATACATCATATTTCTAAAAAAAAAAAAGAAAGAAAGAAAGTAACAAAAAAAAAAGAAAATCAACTTAGGGGTATTATAACGATAAAATCGATGTTGCGGTATCATAACTGCCATTTATGAGAGAAAAAATTATTTTCCTTTTATATAGTATAGATATAAATAATATAGATATTATAAGTGAAAAAATCACCCTCAAATATATAATACTATATATACGTATTATAAAACGATATACTTGATCTTCCTATGATTAAAGCATTTGAAAATAATTAAAATATATATATATATATATATATATATATATAACTTCCTCAATCGTAGAAATATCTCGAACTCTATGTAGTACATTGAGTAGCCTAGCAATAGGTTGGTAGTATAATTATCTCCAACGACTTATATATATGCTACAATATTATTTAATAATGTCATTTTAGCTACCTTTCTTAATCAATGGGCTTATAAGTTTTGAAAAAAATAAAAAAATGATTTTCGAGACTATTTTGATGGAGTGGAGGGCCTGAAATGTCTAATTAATATCAACAAGTAGTGTGTAACTTTAGCTTTCATTATTTGTCTTTGAATTTCATACCTCATTGGCCGGCTATGGGACACCCCACCCCACCCCCCCTACATACTATTTCTCTATTTTTTGAAATTGAAGTGAAGTGCATGAGTTTGAGGTTAGATAGAGACACAATGTTAGGTTTGGGGTCACTTTTTTATCTACAATTTTGATTTTCTATGGTTGACAAATCCAATAATAGAGTTTGGATATCTATCTTGAATGAATTCATTAATATTGAGAGTGAGAGCTCTAATTGGTTATTGGTGGATGATTTGAAAAACATGCTCTTTTCAAATATTTGTCCTTTTTCTTGTTTTTGTTTTCTTTTTTAATAATATGTTAGTGTGAATGATCCGTTAATATATATGTGTTGATTCGATTAGCTAATTTAAATAGTCGAATGGGCAGTATCGTTTCACAAAGTAAGTTTTTTAGGATAGAATCGAGTTAAATACGAGCCGATTTTTATAATCGAACGAGTTTATCATCCCACAAAAGTAAGTTTTTTAGGATAGAATCGAGTTAAGTACGTGCCCATTTGAATAGTCGAACGGGTTATATCGTCCCATAATGTAAGTTTTTTAGGATAGAATCGAGTTAAATACGAGCCCATTTGAATAGTAAAACGTGCTTGATTTTGAGTGTGCTTAATTCTTCTGTAATAATTATGATTTAAACTGAATATTTTATGATAAACAGAACTCCTGTGTCAAATTCAAGAAGAATCGTTACGTTGTTTGTTGCCCGCCTATTTTTATTTCATCAGAAACTAAACATGAAAATTAGATGATCGATTTCATGTTGAATCCAGACAATAAATAAATAGTACATATTAAAACATGGAAAATAAAAAGTTATTAACAACAAATATATACTCATTAATAATTGATTAGAGTAAATGAATTTTTATTTACCTTTCTTTTCTTCATAAATAATAATAATAATAATAATAATAATAATGACAAATTAGTCCATTTTTCTAATCTACTTGGGACGTGCTTGATCAAGTATTTATCTTAACCAGTGAAATTAAAGTGATTGTCCAAAACAACAAAAAGTACATTTTCAAATAATTTAGACCATAATTTATTGACAAAGATTTAATAATACTGTAAAACAAATTTCTGACAGTCTCACAAAAAATCATCCTCAAGTCCCGGACTGTTTTTCTTACGCGGCAGACACAAAATCTTGACTTTAACCAAAAGTCGTATTTAGTATATATTAATCGTCGTTGCACACTGTCCCTTCAAACATATAAAAAAGAATTATGATATCAAATAATGAGATAAAAGAAATTTGGGAAAAAAAATAAATTATAATTATAAATTTTAATAAATACGGAGAAGTAAAGTGAGAAAGAAACATGAAAGAGTGGGTTGATAGGAAACAAATATAATTATAAAATTATTAAAAAAATATTAAAATTATTATTATTATCAGTATTTTTGTTAGGAAAAAATATAAGTCAAGAGTAAAAATGAATATTTATAAATTGGTATGTCAAAAGATTTTTTTCATAATAGTATAGATATATATATATACACACATTATTATATTTACTCAAGGTTAAAAATTCTAATCATCAATATTTACAAATATTATCTGGACACTGATTTTGGAGAGATTTAAAATTCGTATCAGGGCCTGATTATTTAAATTTAGATCCACTTAATTTCAATTGAATTTCGAATAGAATCTGTTTTACTCGTCCCGTTGTCATCCCTAATACGTCTAAAGGCCCCCATGTGTTTCGGTCACTCTTTTATTTTGGCAATTACCTAATATATCCCTCACCATAATTAGTGGGCAAAAAAGCACAGAAAATTTTGACTCTAATCCTCTATTTTTCAAAATCAAGATAGAGAAAAAGTAAATTGGAAAGAAAAATCTGAGGGCATTCAATTTTTTTCCCAAAAGAAATTAAAAAAGAGGAATTATTCACACTTACTCATAGTAGACAGGTGAATGGTCAGAACCAGGCTGGACAGTGCACCAAAATTTCGGAAATTACAATAATAATATTATCCTACCATTCTTTATATCACGTGGCTTGCAACCCCCAAACCCCACTGATGTTTTTTTAAAAAAAAAATCTAATTATTAAAACAAATTTATTTTTCTTGAAAAGTATCATCATCTAAATAAATAAGAGATATATACATAAAACATCCCAATACTGTATTATTGTGATTTTTTTATTATATTATAAGTATATTACACTTTCTTTAGTTAATTTGATTTTTGATCCGACCAAGAATATAAGATGTGAAAGAATTTTGAAAGAGTTTGGGAGTGTGAAGTGAAGTTATAGTTGAGTCATGAAGATTGTGAAGTAGTTGAGGATTCAAAAATTGGGCAGAGGGAGACAGGAGCAGCAGTTGTGTCTGAATATACATACGTATATGTAAGAATTATGGGATTGGGAGCAAGAACACACACCACACACACAGAGACACATGAGAGAGAGCGTGGAGTGTGGGGTTAGTCTATCTCATTAATTATAGTCTCATGGATTTCAGCGTTATTTTATTTACTTCTTTTTTCTAATAATCTTTTTCAAACTTCCCCTTCATACCCGCGCTCAAAAGCAAGAATCCGTTGATTCTTTTTTTTTTTTCTTTTTTTGAAAATATATTGAAATTCAACACCATCCCACATTCCCATTTTTCCGAGAGAGAGAGAGAGAGAGAGAGACTCCCTCTTTTGGGCAGCAAGAAAGAAAGCAACCCTCATCTTTTGAAACCCATAAAAAACTATCCCATCCCATGTTGTTGTTTTCTTAAATATAATTATTTTTAATATATACGTTCTTGAATTGCAAGTTCTATACTCTTCTTTCACAAATCTCGAGGCAGGTATTGAGGTGGTACATTTTGACATGAGCTGTGTTTGTCATTCCATATACATATATATGTTGTAAAGATTTTCTTCGTCAAAATCTTGGAATGGAATCCTAATTAGGAGGGTTTTGATTCTTGTTTTTGAGTTTGTTTTACTGTTTTGTTCCAGAACAGCAAAGGGGATGAAAAAGGTCAGAATCCGAGGCAAAATTCTTGGTTAAGCGGTGGGTAAAAAGACCAACTGTTTGATTTTTTATTGATGCTGTTCTGTTCCGTTTTGGGAGCTACACAGCTTCTGTAAAGAGAAAAAGACTTGATCTTTTTTCTAGGGTCTTGTTTCTTTTCTCTTTGTTATATAATAATACTCACTCCCAGAAAAGAGTCTTTCTCTTGAGCATGCAAGAGGGAAGAGAGAAAAATTACAAGTTACAGAGAATATGAAGAAGAAAGTAAATAATAGCACTGATGCAAATAATGGTGAAGTACCAAAGCAGAAGGAAAGGCATATTGTTTCTTGGTCTCAGGAGGTGGGAATCTAATTAACATTTTGATTTTTCAATGAATTTTTTGGGTTTTTAATTGCTGGTTTGGCATCATGTTCTTGATTTAATTGCTAAGAGTATGGCTTGTTTGATGCTCAGGAGGATGATATTCTAAGGGAGCAAATCAGGTTACATGGGACTGAAAAGTAAAGTCTTGATTCTTTGGTTATTCTTGGTGTGATAATATGATCATTGGGTGTGTTTGAAGTTTTTGGTAATGGATGAGTGGAACTTATGAGTGTACCTT
Organism: Sesamum indicum; assembly: GCF_026168435.1. Lineage (NCBI taxonomy): Eukaryota > Viridiplantae > Streptophyta > Magnoliopsida > Lamiales > Pedaliaceae > Sesamum > Sesamum indicum. The sequence continues at coordinate 2,040,286 of NC_142660.1, read as the reverse complement.
TGTGATAGTTGGGCAATTATTGCATCAAAATTCAAGGATAAAACGACGAGGCAATGTCGAAGAAGGTTGGTGAGACATCAATTACATGTCTACATGCTTCTTCCTCTGTTTTGCGTGTTGAATTCTCTTATTGCCTCGTTGCTAATAGTACTTTTCTGATTGTTGACTTTATTTCATTTGAATTCTGCTGATACATAGATGGTTCACTTATTTGAATTCTGATTTCAAGAGAGGAGGATGGTCGCCTGAGGAAGACATGCTCTTATGTGAGGTGAACAATTTATGTCCAGTTCTAACTTGTTTTCGATACTCTTTCACGCTTGTAAGATGGGGATTTTATGAATGATATTTTCTTAGAATGTTTTGTTTGTCTACAAGTTGATATGTTCTTTGTGCTATCATTGAGTGATTTTCCGGAACTGTTTCTTGATTGCTTGCTTCCTCTTTTAAATTTATCTTTTTCATTAGATGTCTTTATTGATGACTATGTCATAAGTACATTTATTATTTGATTGGCATCAAGCCTAAGGGATAAGGTGGATACTGTTTAAACTTCTGTACTCTGGAAGTCAACGAAAATTTACATTTCATATTTGTAATGAATATGATCTAATCATTGAAGCGGCTCTCAGGCACAGAAGATATTTGGAAACAGATGGACGGAGATTGCGAAGGTAGTGTCCGGCAGGTAAATATTTGAAGTACTAATTATAAATCTCCCACTTGTTTGGTGTATTTGTTGATGTAGGCAACCCATAGTTCTAATGAGAAAAATCATTTATCTCCCAGAACTGATAATGCTGTGAAGAACCGGTTCACCACTCTGTGCAAGAAGAGAGCAAAACGTGAAGCTTTAGCAAAAGAAAACAACACTCTTTCTTACATCAACTTAAACAACAAAAGGGTTGTATTTCCAAATGGGCTCAATATAGGAATAGGATCTGAAAGTGCTCCACCTCTTAAAAAGATAAGGTACATTGAACTTTGACATCTCGTTTTCAAATATGTTACTGGGATCAAGAGCCTTACGTAACTTTTATTGGTGATCTAGGGCCTATATCTCAAATACAACAGAAAGCCAAGAAGGTAAACTAGCTGGTGAATGTGCTATTGCAGATCATCTACTCAGAGCTCCATTTGCAGTACTAGCTCAAAGTGTCAATGCTTGTAAGTTTAACTTGCCAACTCAGCTGCATGGGAGCCAGATAAAGGAGGCGTCAACTGATGGATGTGAGTTCAGAAACCAGCAACTCTATTTGATAGGTTATGAGTACCTAAAGTCAAAGGAAATGGATGAGAAAACTAGCTAATCAATTAAACAACATGACAATTTAGTGTGGGTTAAGTTCAAAATTAAGATGATTTAATTTAATTTTTGCCCATGCAGCTGAAAGTGACAGGACTCAAGGAACATTTCTTAGGAAGGATGATCCGAAGTTGCTTGCTTTGATGCAACAAGCAGCATTGCTCAGTTCACTTGCGATCAAGGTTAATTCGGAGAAGACAGACCAGAGTCTTGAAAGTGCTTGGCTGGTAAGTGGGAAGAGCTTGATCTCTCTCCAAATCTTGTTGCAGTAAGTCATACTGGAGTATGCTTACACTATCACAATGATTCTGACATATTATGGTCGTGTGTAATTAAAGAAACTTATATGTGGTCCTTCATTAGATCCAATAATGACAATACAAAGATTTCGAGATTTCATCAGAATGTCTAAACAGAAATGTTGTTCACAGCAGAAAAAAGTACAGCTTAACAAGTTTATGGTCCCCCAGAGTGACCTCTTTTCTCCTTTTTAGCCTGCCCACTGCATTTTTCATGGCAATGGTTGCATTTTTATTATAAGCTTACAAGATATTCATGTCCAGACAGTGCAAGATTTTCTGAAACAAAACAAAGAAAGTGATCTGCTCACATGCAGAAATCCTGATACTGATTTTCAATTTGAGAAGTTCAAAGAATTGGTGGAGGATTTAAGAAGCAGCAATGAAGGCAGTAGACCATCTTGGAGGTAACTTAGAAGGCACACTGAATTCAATTTGAGTCTTATTTTCCTCCACAGTATCTAAGTCATAGTCTTGCAGGGAACCTGATCTATATGAGTCGTCCCCAGCCAGCTCTGAGTACAGTACAGGATCAACTCAGCTGTCAAATGTGCCAAGCGATAAATCAGAAGAATGTCAAGCTGAAATTTGTGTGCCACATCAGAAAACTGGCATGCAATCAGATCAATCAGATAACCAGAAGGGTCTTGCTGAGGAACATGGAATGTGCCATACTGCAAACACAAAAAATGAAGGTACCCAAGTAGCATCTTAACATGAAGGTATCTCATCTTTAAGTGGGTGGAATACCGATTTTCATTTCAAGCTAATAATATTTCTATTTTCATGCAGTGAACATGTTGACATGTAATGACATAAAAGATGATAATGGAGTATTATGTGAATATTCTAGCACAGAATTTGGATCCCCTGTTCACGTGACTCCAATATTCAGAGCATTGGCAGCAACTATTCCCAGCCCAAAATTTTCGGAAAGTGTAAGAATCCTGAGCTTTTGATCTATCTGGGGTTAAAAGATTTGTTGCTTCAAATTATCAGTTCATCTGCTAGACGTGAGCTTATTAAATATGCAAGCCAGTCAAGGTGGCTGTGCCATGAGAATGAATTCTGCATATGCGGCTGAATTGTGTGTTGCAACTCTATAGAGTTAGATACACAACCATAGTTCAGCTAGAAAGATTCTTTTATAGTATCCACCCAATGAATTCTGTGAAGTTATAATTATTAAGCATTCAGCTATAGAACATTGGTGGTCTGTGGTCAACGAAAGAATGGAAGTGCATATTGCTTTTTAATCAGTGGAATAAGGATATGATGGGACCACCACTTTTCTTCTTATTAGCTCACAAGAACGTGCCAAATCAGGACAACATGAAAGGTTCAACCAGACAAGTTTAAAACAAAGCTAATAGGCTGATCTGATGTTGCAAATCTCATTCTGAAAGCTTTTGTCAGATTCTAGGGCAATACACTAGAAGTTTCGGCAGTTTAAAGTTCTACCAAGAGTCTGGGCAAGGGAATAGTATAGAGAATGTCAGTAACTTCCTGCAGTGCAAATTTCAGAGTTTTTGTTTTTGCACATGGGTATGAGATTTTATTAAATAATTTGTTATTAGGCATATAAGAGCAATATAGCCTCTTTCGAAGTCGTTCAGATGTCATTATTTCTTCGTTGTCACTGTTTTAGGTGCGGAAAGTTCTTGTGTTTGCACATCAATGTTGTCAATCGTAAATGCATACTTGCCACTCAATACTGATGACTAAGACTTCTATCAAGAATCAGTAGTCAAAGTTTCACCAGTTTCTGAGATGCCCAGGTCGTGAATCAGTATCAAACTTGGTCGAGGTTCTGAATTTTATCGTCTAAAACGATAAAGTTTATGAACCACCATGAAACATGCTAGTTTGCCTTTTGCATAATCTTTTATCCTGCAATATATCTTCCTAGGAGCAGGAACTTCAGATTTCCATAACACTGGGAAAACCAAAGTACCTTTTGCATAAATCACTACTTTTATATCTGGTCCTATAAAACTTGATGCCTCTACAGATTGATGTCTCATATTACTTAAATACTGGGGGTGAAAGTCGTTTTGTTTTCTTATTGACTGTTCTTACCATGCATTTTGCAGGAAAAACACTTCCTCATGAAAACACTAGGAATGGAGTCAAGTTCCCCAAGCCCAATCACCAATCCTTCCCAACCTCCACTTTGCAAGAGGTCCCTCCTCCATTGTCTGTGACCGGTCTCATGCCAGTTCAGAATTTACAGCCATCAGGAGTTTTCGTAAAGTGTAGAGCTTTTCTTTATTCTTTTTGGGGTTCTTTGTCCTTGGATTGCAGCAATCTTGACCTGAGTTTTTCCAGAATGGGCCTGCGAAGATCTGCTTTTGAATCTAGGGTGCTATGGAGCATCCTACTTTTTCTTCCGAAGATCGACCGCTCCCATCTGCATCCTCGAGTTTAGTTTCTAATACTCACATTGGTTCCTGTGTGCGTTCTTATGGCGTGTCATTCTTTTTGTTTGTTTCTTTATGGAACTTGGATACGGCTATCCACTGTTCCAGTAAAGTTTTGGCTAGATAAGCCAAATGTACAGATAGAACCAACACTAGAAACTCATAGTTATTTAGTGTAACTATACAGTGGCACCTCGCCAAGATTACCCATTAGCGATTAAAAATATGAACATAGAAATGAGGAAGAGAAAGAGAGAGAGAGAGAGAGCAAAAGTGGATCAACTCGACCATCTTTTGCTGTGTTTTAGTGTGCAGAATACTATATAATAAGTTTTTCCATGGTGTTCTAGAGCTGCTCTTGATTTACATGAATTACTGGAGTGGAGAATGTAATAGAATTACTGGTGTGCAGACATGTTTGTCTTCTTATCTACTCTACTGCTTCTCCCAGAAACACGCCATTGCTTTCTGGAAATCTGAACCAGTAACGCATATGAAATACTCAAAAACAGAAGTATAAATTGAACTCGAAAACATAAGCTGCAAACAGGCAGACTACTCAAAAGCTGGACTGAAGCAAACTACTTACAGAGAGTAAAGTTTCATGCTTATCTTCTTTCTTGGAGCCTGGACTCCTGTGAAATGTGTATGACCTGGAAGGGGTTGATCTTATGGGGAAGAAGAGGGGACTGTTATTTAAGTTGGTAAGCGGTGGGTGGTGGTGGAGGACAAGTGTGATCATCACCAAAGCAAAAAAGCTACTGGTAAGAGGGGGGGAAACCTGTACAAATTAAAGTTGGCTTATGCTGCCAGACACTTGTTCAAGATTTAGCTGTGAATTTACTGAAAAACTTGGATTGATCTTGAATGTCCATCTTCAAGTGGGTTGAATCCTGTGGAGAAATTAGTAATTTGGATGCTTTTCATGTGCTCAAAACCAAGGGCCTACCAGTGAGGGACCTCAATTATCTAAACCAACTTTAACCAAGATTATTTCATGCTGGTCCACCTCATTAATTACTGCTTCATTTTGCTGGAAAGAAATGGATTCAACATTTGAACTTTATTTCTCCTAGTGAGGAAACGTACACCTCTGATGCTCCTCTCATCTGTGAATTGTCATTCTAAACGACGATTTCTCTTTAGTTTCTGCTCAAAACAGAGAAATCCCATCTGTGCCGTTTTGCAGAAAGAAGCCCTTGACGACAGGAGTAGTGTCCATATCTCAGTCGCCAATTCCTATCCTGGAAAGAGGATCTTCACATCTTGAATAGCCTAGAAATCTAGAGCTAGAATGATGATGGTTATAGAATTCAATTCCAAGTGCCATTACTAATATCGAAAATTAGATTGGATTTCAGATTACAACCCTATTAATACTCATATTTGAATTGAATTTTAATCCCATTCAGTCCCAGGATTCAATTGGCTGAAATAATCAAGCAAAACTACCCTGTAAATTACAATTGTGAATTTGCCCCCATGCTTTCATCTTCATTATGATAACAACTGCAATAATTGGATCATAGAAACGTTTTCATACTCCAATGAGGCGTCTCAAGGAACTAGCAAGAAAAACATGCAAAAATGCCATTCATGGTATATCTTTATAAAAAATCTATTTCAAGTACATTGACCTGTGCTGATAATACAACCACTATGCTTTAAGGGTTACATCGATATCTTAAGAGAATGGAAACAAAAATTGCTACATCGTAGTATTAAACATTCATGAGCTAGCTTATGTCGACTTCCTTTTCTTCTGTGCTCTCTTCAGCTTCTTCCATTTCAGATAAATCTGGTATGATAAACCAGAGAAGACCATGAAAACACTCGCCCATTGCTTCTCAGAGAGGGGATTTCCACTCAGCAGGGACGACACCACTATGCTCACAAATTTACGAGTTGTGGTTATGGTTGTGTTAGTCAATGAACCAAACCGACTGATGGTTAAGAATATGAAATTCTGGCCTACTGCACCACACAGGCAGTAGAGAAGAATGTCCCATGCTACTTCGGGATGCTGCTTGCAAAATTGAATTGCATCATACCCAGTGGCATTTGGCCAGCCAAACATGAATATCATATTGTAGATGGTACCCCATAAGTTCATTCCAAGCATTATATTCCACGCACTTGTCTTAGGATACCTGAATAACAGTCAATATTGATTAATAGCTGCTCAAACTAACCATATGGGGTAAGTAATGTGTCTGCATCCACCACTACTATATAGAACATTTAATATAGTTCATAATTGTAAAATGGTAATTTGGTGCTCTTAGTGGGCAGATTGAGGGGCTCAAAATGTGCAGCCGGATCATAGAATCATACTCCAATAGAGAGATTATAATACGTAGCCTCTATTGATTCTTTAAACTTGGTAGAATTGGAACAATGTCAACTCAAGACTTTGTCAACTATCTTCTTTAATTTCTTTATATGGAACTCGAGATAAGGCAACTAACTCAATTTACCTGGCCGTAATTGAATCCTGAGTCGCATTGGTAAATCCATCAAAAGCAAGGTTCAGAAAACAAAGCCCATAGCCAAGCGGAGCATTTGGGTTTGCTAATTTGCTGATCGTCTTTGAGCTAGTCTGTAATCAACAAAAGCATGACAAGATTAAATTGAGAAACAGAGTCTCCATTGTTTGGTCCAAGCTGATACCCTCATCAGGCCCAATGTTCAGACTAAGTGCTGCTTAATGTTGCATGTTTCATTTTCTGAAAGATTTAGAATTTGTTCAACACCCTTGGACTTGTAAATGATGGACAAAACAATACAATGGGTTTTCTGTGCATTAATATAGCCCTGGTTCTGGAAGGAGGATGTAGCACATGCAGAAGAAGACAATAGCAACCACATACTCACCTTTGAGAGTGCAAAAGTGGATACACCACCAGCAACAAGCAATGTGCAAACATACTCAGGAAAGGTATATCGGATGCCATACACTAGTGCGCCCATCAGCATTACTGCACAAGGAGAATGTACATTAATAAGAAAACAGCTGTGATTTTTTTTCAAATTTTATCCCGCGATTTGAAGTTATTATGAGCAGGTTCAGCTAATCATGGCAATTATCCTAGAATTGGCATTTATACACTAATTGTAGAAGAACTACCATGTGTACTAGATAATGTATCAAACTGAAGCCATATCACATAAATGAGGTCTCAATATTCTTCTCTGTATTTATACAATTTTAAAAGAGGTTCGAGTTTTACTTAATTTCTTTCTAACAGATAAATAGATCTTTCAATTGCAACCAGTCTAGAGTAAGCATGAATCTCATTCAGTTTTTTCTCAACTCCTAATTGAAGCATCACGAATTTTAGCCACCATACTCGGTTCCCTCTAACAGCCTTCTTGCTTGAATCTAAAGAATGTGTATAGACTCAGCCATTCTATTGAAAGAACAAATCATCATCAACTCACCTGGTATCATTTTCGAGGATTTTGCCAGCACCTATAAATGAAAAATTTAGCATTAATCCATAATGCTCGAAAAAAGACCTCTATATGTGATGTTAATGTCCACTCCAAACCTAAACAAAAAGGCGGAAAGAGGCAACAATGTGATAATGGGGACATGCCTGAGCCGGATAACTAATGTACTTCAATGCTTCAATCCCCATAGCGGGTCCAATTGTGTTTGTAATACCAGCACTCCAATAACTCAACCAAGGAGCACCACCATTTTGACCGTTGGACCAAATCTTAATCACTACTCAGAAAACACACCATACCAAATAAGCATCCGGACATAGAAAAATGTGATTCAACAGCCAATGGGTACCTCATAAACTTACTTAAATACGACCATATCAGGCACACTACATTCTGAGCGAGGTTCAAGAATGCCAAGTGCTCAAACCTCTTCTTATCAGGACCGAATCTCTTTGTCGACCTAAACAACATATTAACCAGAATGCGAATCAAATATTCAGACACTACAAAATTTAACACATACAGAGACACAGAGCAAGCACATTGCATGATCCTAGGCTAAGAGCTAAACTAAAATCACCAAAACCAAAAGCTCGAGAATCCCCAAGTATCCTCAGATCAGAAACCCCAATATTTTTCAAATAATTACTAGTTCTTAAAAGTTTAGTACTGGAGAAACAACATATTTACATCTAGTACATCAAGACTTGCATACGGCAATCACAAAAGGAAATTGAAGCTAACCGTATGAAAATTAAATGCTTACACAGTCTCCTGAAGGACACCTTGATAAATATAAGCCGCCCAAATTCCTGCGACACAAAATGCTAGGAGAAATACGCGGCGGAGTCCGGCGCCGTGAGACTCCATTGCAGCAGAAGATTCGCCGGAAACCACCAGATCGCCGCCGTGCAAAATCTACCGTAATCGCAGGAGTTTAACATTATAATGAAAAATTAATATCTCATCATCCAAGATAGTAACTTCAAATATTATAGTTATTATATTTAAAAAATGTATTATACGACGAATTATCGTCAAAATATTATATGATTTCAGATTATTAGTCGATGTAAAATTATGAATTGAATACATTTTGTACTTTTAAAGTATGTCAACCTTATCAATTACCCTCTTAAATTAAAAAACAAAAAATCACATAACCCCCAAAATTTTGAGAGTATCCTTCAAATTAAATGAAAATGGAGAAAAATATCCATTACTATTAATAATTTGTTATATTCACTTTAATACCTTTTATAGTAAAATATATAGATAATTTGATTTCAATATTTATTGACTTACAGTGTCAATAAACATATTGATAAGATCAATGTCAATACTTTGGATTATAACAAATTTATAAACCTGTCTTTGTGCATTGCCCAAGATGTAATTTTAATGACAAAAATGTTGCAAGTGGTAGTTGAGCTTACTGTTTTAACATTCAAATGTCAAGTGAGGTAATTTAAAGATTAATGAAGTTTTGTTTTCTTAATAATAACTCTATTTCACCCCTCAACCTAACCCTACGTTCGATATCTTAGGCCTGTCAATCCGGGTCCAAAAATATTAGCCGAAGTAGGTCTCGGGTTCATAGAGACCCGCCCCGATAATATATAGGCATTGATTTGTTCTCGTCATTGATTGTGGAATGAGGTAAATGGTAAATAAATTTTTAATTATATATTTTTTTACTTTATTTCGGTAGAATAAATATTAATAAAACCTTATATTTTTTGTTTGTTTATTGTAAGATATTTGTTCAACAGTTGAAGAATTAAAAAATTATCCAACAATTCTTGACAAGAAGATAAATGATGATGTTGTATTATTTTGATTTGAGAATTTATTTTTGGACTTGAATATTTGAGGAACAAATTTATTTGTAACTGATATGTTGAATTTTTCTTTTTATATTTGTACAATAAATAAAAAATAAAAATATAACTGGGTCCACCGAGTTAGACCCACCCCGATAGGTTTTGCACTAGGGTGGGGCGAGTCCTGGGTCTGTCCCGAAGTTAGTGGGACGGGTCCCAGGTCCGTCACGAAGTTGGCGGGGCAGGTCGTGGGTCCACCCATGCCCGCCTCGTACTTGCCCCCATGTCATCCCTAATTGGAGGGGGAATTTATTAAAAAAATGTCAAAAAAAAAGTTAGTAAAATAGGGTAAAATTAAAATTGTTAGAAAAGTAAGTGGCACCGCGGTTACTGACCGCGGTGCTACAATTTTTTATTTAAAAAAAGAAGCTTCTTTGTGTCACCGCGGTGACATTGGATTTTTTTTAAAAAAAAAATTTAATGTGTCACCGCGGTTCGAAATCGCGGTGACAAATTTTTTTTTTTTTTAAAAAAAATTATTTTATTTTATGACGAATTGTTGTCAACTTCTCGTTAAAATTTCGGTACTATTATGGCGAGTTGTTAGCCATCAAATATACCGTTCGATTCTCCTTGATGAGACGAACATTTCCCCACAAACAATTTCAAGTTTTATCAATTGTAAATAATTAATTTTTAGCACGAACATCGCACTTTTCAGCCGTCGATTCGCCGCCACCGGAGCGACCCACGATCATGAACCACCGCCACTGGACTCGCCTCGACCTAACGGTTCTAACGAGACCAACCTACTTCAATTTTATTAAATATTTGTTAAGATATGAAAATTTGAAGTTTTTTCGTCGAAAATTCGCATTGAAGCTGTTTGCTGCCATTTCTCCACCGTCATGACAAATCACAGATTAAGACCATAGCCGTTCGAATCCTGTCGTCCAGACGATTCCAACAAGACTAATCTTGCTCAATTTCATCAAGTATTTGTTTGTTCAATTAAAATACATATGTTTTAAAATAGTTATAATTTTATTAAATTCTATTTATTAATTAATAATACTATTTATAATTAATTAATAATACTATTTATAAAAATAATTAATTAATAATACTATTTATAATTAATTAATAATTAACAATTAATAATACTATTTAGACCAGTCTTGCTCAATTTCATCAGGTATTTGTTGAGATTTGAAAATTTGAAGATTTTTTCACAAAAAATTCGCTGAAACTGTTTGTCAAATTCATTCTTTTTTTTGGTTTGTTCAATTAAAATACATATATTTTAAAATATTTATAATTTTATTAAATTCTATTTAATTAATTATAAATAGTATTATTAATTATTTAATTAATTATAATAGTATTATTAATTAATTATAAATAGTATTATTAATTAATTAAATAAAATTTAATAAAATTATAACTATTTTAAAAATTGAACAAACAAATACTTGATGAAATTGAGCAAGATTGGTCTTGTTGGAATCGTCTAGACGACAGGATTCGAACGGCTATGGTCTTAATCTGTGATTCGTCCTGACGGTGGAGAAATGGCAGCAAACAACTTCAACGCGAATTTTCGGCGGAAAAACTTCAAATTTTCATATCTTAACAAATATTTAATAAAATTGAACTAGGTTGGTCTCGTTAGAACCGTTAGGTCGAGGCGAGTCCAGTGGCGGTGGTTCGTGATCGTGGGTCGCTCCGGTGGCGGCGAATCGACGGCCGAAAAGTGCGATGTTCGTGCTAAAAATTCATTATTTACGATTGATAAAACTTGAAATTGTTTGTGGGGAAATGTTCGTCTCATCAAGGAGAATCGAACGGTATATTTGATGGCTGACAACTCGCCATAATAGTACCGAAATTTTAACGAGAAGTTGACAATAATTCGTTATAAAATAAAATAATTTTTTAAAAAAAAAAAAATTTGTCACCGCCGTTTCCAACTGCTGCGACACATTAAATTTTTTTTTTTAAAAAAAAACCAATGTCACCGCGGTGACATAAAGAAGCTTCTTTTTTTAAATAAAAAATTGTGGCATCGCGGTTGCTCTAACAATTTCAATTTTACCCTATTTTACTAACTTTCTTTTTTTTGATATTTTTTTAATAAATTCCCCTAATTGGAGAGCAATACTTAGATCCAAACCCATTCTGATAGTTATTATCTAGACTACTACTTAATATATTTATATTATATTCGAACTGGGACACATACCCATTAAAATATTTTTGTTAGGTATGGATACAACCTATACCCTAAAATAATACTCGTGGATATGAATATTGGTATGAACTAAATTTAATACTGAAAAATGCACTTTTATTTGTTAATTTAAAATGATTGAATTTGTAAACTTTTGCTAAATCAAAATGACTATTTGTACAATCTAATTTGAAATAATTATTTTATATTTAATTAATTTATACTAGTCCAGTATTAATTTATAAACAACAGATAAAATTTGAAGTCAAATTGGTTGATATATTTTACTATAAATAATATTTTTGTCCACTTACGTTTAATTTAACAGTCAATGATATTTTTGTCAATTTTATATTTAATTTAACCAATTATCTCAAAGATAAGGGGTAAATGAACGATTTTTTTAGTTCAAAATGATAATTAACGAGAATGATATACTTTAAAAGTGTAAAATTTATTTAATTCTAAAATTAATTTATCATTTGCAGCAATAAATTATTGGGCCAAAATAATAATGATTATTATACTATGATTAATTGACATTAGACCAACAAATACAAAAGGCTACAAAATTTTTGTCTGTAAAATGTGGTAACAAAAATTCAAAATTTTGAAGTTAGGTCCCCTTGATTTATGCATAGGTTTTATGAAAAGAACAACTCCCACTTTCTTGTCCAAAACCACAAATGAATTACCATGACCCATTATTTTAAGATATACCCAAATGTTATTTTCTTTTTCCATTTTTTCAAAAATAAAAAAGAGACATATGTAAATGGGGTTTAATGCAATTTTTTTTTTGATGTGATAGCAATTTAATTTTTTGTGTGTTTTTTTATAAAATGAAGCAATTTACCTCATTAGCAATTTAAATTGGTTTATTTTGAAAAACACATAGTGGTAAATTGCTGTATTTTTTAGAATATAGGGAGGTAAAAAGTTGCTATTTTATTTTCATAGGGGGTTAATTCACTCATTTACAATAGTACGAGAGGATTGCTTGTATTTTTCCCTACGCAAATGTACAAAAGTCATTATTTGACATTTTTTTTTCTCAATAAAGTATTGCTAACTATTTTTTCTATACCATCAAACGTTGCGATTTAGCGACAACAATTTCACATTATCGTATTAATAATGTGAATTCAAATTCTTCTTATTGCGTTTGAAATTTTGATTGGCATATCATTAATTGTGTGTCGTTGATTGCCATATAAATTGTTTGGTGTGGTTAGATATCACTTTTATATTTGTTTGTCTTTCAATGATGGGTGTTTTGATTTTGACACACTTACCATAAAATACAGTCTCTCAGGATGTATTTAGATTAATAAATTTATATTTAAGGGAACGATTTGAATAAATAATTTTAAATATTTTTATTTAAAAAGAATTTATCAATATTAAATAAAATACAATTTAAAATTAAAATTATACAAATAAATTTAAAGAATTTATTGTTAAGGATTTGAAATCCATAATGTAAAATCTTTCAATCCAAATGGGTTATTTCTTCTGTCATCCATATGTGTTTTTTTTTAATTATATATAAAAAATAAATTTTGTATACAAAAAGACCCATAATGAATCATTCCAACCCGTGGGATATTATTATACTTTAATAATAATTATTATTCTATTTTAATAGTAAATATTTATTAGATATAATTATATAATACTGATGATTAATATATAATATTGTGTCGATAGTTGTTGCATACAAATATTTAATACTAATAATTATAATCAATTTAAGAATAAGGTAAGTTACAACGACCCCCTAAGATTTGACACAATTACTAATATTCTTCCTGATGTTTGATGAAATTATGTAATATTTAGATGGAGGTATGAAATTATCAAATTTGCTCTTACCGTATTTTTTGTTTGTTTTTTTAGAATTAAAAACTTATAAAGAAATCCAATGGAATGGATGAAATTTTTTTAAAAATTATAAAAAAAATTATACACTTAGTTTATAAAAAAATAATTTTTTTTAGAATATAAATAAAATTATAATTTTTAATCCACAATGGTATTTTGATTAGTTTACCATAAGAAATTGATGAAAACCTATCGGATTTGACTAATTGTTAGACGGTAATTAAAATCAGGAGGGTATTCATAATTTTTTTAAACAACGAGAGATATTTATAATTATGTCAAATCTCGATAAAGGTAATTTTAATTTATTCTTAAAAATAATTAATTAATAATTTCTTGTAGATTTGCCAAAATTTCAAATTTTCGGGGATGGGTCCCACAATCAAGTTTCTCCACTGATCTAATCCTGATTTTGAATTTTGCAGTGTTGCTGTAGGGGCAGACATTCCGTGCACTGCTCGCCACTGTAGAGTGTAGATAGTCAAAGGGTACTTTTGTCTTTTCTTAAAAGGGCATATCCGTCACATTGATACATCACGCACGCTTTTGAAAAAAATGAAATCCCACTCTACCCAGCTGTCCGATTCCATCTCAGCCGTCTATTGTCCAATCATGCGACGTTGATATAACACTAGAAATAGGAGGGAAACAATACGAGCCGTAGATTCTTCCTTCCTCATATATAAAATCCCTCTTTAGGGCTATCATTTTTTCACACGCTCTCTCTCACTCGCTCACTCACTTCCTCACTCTGTCTCTGCCATCGATCGGGCAGATATTTTTCACTCTATCGTCTCTTGGAATTTCGTGTTCCTTTCAACAAATTTACAGGTAACTTGTCTCTCTCTCTCTCTCTCTCTCTTTTGATTTTAAATGGTTAGATCTATTTATTGCGTTTGCATTTCTTAAATTTTTATGATAATTCTGGTACTTGTGAGTATGTATTTCGGAATTGCTTTGATTTCGTCAATTTCGCTTTTGTAATTAGGTTTGGACTAGTTTTGATTTCTTTGGTCTGGAATTTTTAATTGTTGGTAGATCGACTTTGTTGAATGTGCAAATGCGTGTAGATCGAGATAATTTTGTAAAATGGACTTTTTTGTTCATCATTTCAGCTGTTATTTTGTCTAGCATTGCTGTATTAGTAATTGCGTTTCTCATATTCAAAATGCTCCATATGTATGTGTAGATCTGGTGAAGATATGAGATAAGGTATTTATTTAATGTAATTATGAGTCATTTTCTGTTCCGCAAGATCTGTTGAGAAAATCAATCTTTATTTTTACACTTGTATGGGATCATAACTATGCTTTTACGTATATGTAGTTTTAATTGTTATCCTGTCAGTTTTGATGGTGAATCTATAGCTCATTTCAGATCTTTGATTTACTTTTGTTATAGATGATTTTGACATATGCTTTTCGTTTGATCCAGTATGTATTGATTGAATTGAATTTTAGCACTATATTTCAGGAAATATATAACTGAAATATTAGCAACAACGGGAGAAACTTGTGATTTTTCTCTTGAAGCAATACAGTATATCCTTCAATTTTTATATGAAACAAACATTTTCCTTTGAATTTCATTGTTGTTTATTTACATAAAAAGTATGTTGTTATTGATGGTTCTGTGTTCCTTCCTAATATATTTCTTTAATTCAGGAAAAATGAGAGAAATCCTTCACGTTCAGGGAGGGCAATGCGGTAACCAAATTGGTTCAAAGTTCTGGGAGGTCGTCTGTGATGAACATGGCATAGATCCAACTGGACGATATGTTGGAACATCTGATTTGCAATTGGAGCGAGTCAATGTGTACTACAACGAAGCATCTTGTGGCAGATTTGTGCCCCGTGCGGTGCTCATGGATCTGGAGCCTGGAACCATGGACAGTGTCCGCACTGGTCCATATGGCCAGATCTTCAGGCCAGATAACTTTGTTTTTGGTCAGTCTGGTGCTGGAAACAACTGGGCCAAAGGACATTACACAGAGGGTGCTGAACTGATCGACTCAGTTCTTGATGTAGTGCGAAAGGAGGCGGAGAACTGTGACTGCCTTCAAGGTAAATTGCTTAAGCTTGAAGCATGGTGAAGTTGTGAGATATTTTTATTTACCAACATCAGGATGACTATCTTGTATCAATTTCGTAGGCAGAGTATCAATTTTACCATCATGGGCCAACTGACTGAAATTTTGCATCACTTTATAGGTTTCCAAGTTTGCCACTCGCTTGGTGGAGGAACTGGTTCTGGGATGGGTACCTTGCTTATCTCAAAGATCAGGGAAGAATACCCCGACAGGATGATGCTGACATTCTCTGTGTTCCCTTCTCCTAAGGTTTCAGATACAGTGGTCGAGCCATACAATGCCACACTTTCAGTGCATCAACTTGTTGAGAATGCAGATGAGTGCATGGTGCTTGACAATGAGGCCTTATATGATATTTGTTTTAGGACACTCAAACTCACCACACCTAGCTGTAAGTATAGTTCACACTGCTTGTATTTCTTTATGCATTCTTACTGGTTACCTGGATATTGTCTCAGCTTATCTAACTTTTTTCAGCTGTTGCTCATTAAGTTCTTGGATCCTTTCCTGTCCTTTCTTTCCTGCTCAAATAAAGAGTCTATTTATGATGAATATAAGATATCTGTGAAATTATTAGTGATTTTGCTGCTATAGATAGGTGCTTTCACATTGAATTCTAATTAAATGCATGTAACTCCCTAATTATGTTGGACTTCATCAGGCACAAGTCATATGCTATGGGCCTGTGATGTTGTGATATTTAGTTGTATTTCGACATCTCTCCATTAAGTCTCATAATCACCAGACATTGATATTTCTAAAGTTGTGGGTAAAATACATCCCCTTAGCATCTTGTGCAAGGGCTCCTCATCATGATTGTTATGTTATGGGTCCAAATGACATTCTGTAGATCAGGACTATCTCAATAAATTTTATATATTTCATTTGTAGCTTGATGCCTTCCTTTGTGAATGCTAGAATTGGGTGGCACGTAAACTGATTACCCAAAAGAATGCAGTAATTATGTTCTTTTCATTAAGCATTGATATAAGAATACCTGCTTACACCTTTGCAATTTCTTTCTGGTCCAGTCGGTGATTTAAACCACTTAATTTCGGCAACCATGAGTGGGGTTACATGCTGCCTCCGTTTCCCTGGCCAACTCAACTCTGACCTGCGAAAGCTTGCTGTCAACTTGATTCCATTCCCCCGTTTGCACTTTTTCATGGTGGGATTTGCTCCCTTGACATCCCGTGGTTCTCAGCAATACCGTGCACTTACTGTTCCAGAGCTGACCCAACAAATGTGGGATGCCAAGAACATGATGTGTGCTGCTGACCCACGCCATGGACGTTACCTCACTGCCTCGGCCATGTTCAGGGGCAAAATGAGCACCAAGGAAGTAGATGAACAGATGATCAATGTCCAAAATAAGAACTCTTCTTACTTTGTTGAGTGGATTCCAAACAATGTGAAATCAAGTGTTTGTGACATCCCACCAAGAGGGCTATCAATGGCATCAACCTTCATTGGAAACTCAACTTCCATCCAGGAAATGTTCAGGAGAGTGAGTGAGCAGTTTACTGCCATGTTCAGGAGGAAAGCTTTCTTGCATTGGTATACTGGTGAAGGTATGGACGAAATGGAGTTTACAGAGGCTGAGAGCAATATGAATGATCTCGTTTCTGAGTACCAGCAGTATCAGGATGCTACTGCTGATGATGAAGGTGAGTATGAAGATGAGGAAGAAGAGGGCATGGAGCACATTTGAGGAGACGGGCCATTGCAACTCCCCTACGTGATATGTGTTTTGTCTGTTTCATTTAGTAGAACTGGGAATCCTTATGTCATGTGTTGTGTCGGTTATATTCTGCTGTTGGAGGTTGAAAACTTCTCAGTTTTCTGCACTCCCACTCAGTAGCAGCCACAAGAAAGTGGGGGAGACTCTGATTACCATTTCGTGCATGGGGAGTTCTAGTTTCTGTTATATTTTTAAAATTCGAGAGTTGTTATTCATATTGCATAACTTTGTAGTCAAATTTGTGTTATGCTATATTTTGTTATGCTACTTAGTGTTCATAAATATGCCATAACCATATTGTGCTGTTGAAGCTTGTTAATGTTGGATTGTAGGAGCCCGTATTTGCTGACACCTTCTCTGCGGGTAGTTATTCATAATTGAATGTTACTTGGTGCTGATTAGTTTGCATAATGTAAATCTAAACTTGCTGTCGCGGCTCAAATATATCAAATTGGTATTATGCTTTGGAGTGGATTTATATTTGTTAAGTGATTGATCTGCAGTGTAAATAAAGTATTACAAAAAATCAGATATAGTTACACTAGAACGGTTGCAACTCGACAAAATTGAATTTGAATTAAGTTTGTTTATTGCATTCTCATTTACTCCAAGAATGTTTAATAAAAAATATTCTTGTTTACATCATGCTCTTACTGCTGCCCCATTTTTGTTAGAGAGTGAAAAATGCATGTGCAGGATGTTGTTGTGCAGTGGATAACATGTTTTGGCTCTATGATTGAGGCCATGTGCCACAGATGGAATTTTCATGTGCAACAATGTGCTCTCATAATCACCGCACAACGTGACGAGTTTGGACCGCATTGCATTCAATAACTATAAACTCCCTTATCCGTCCGTCCGTGCGTACTCTACACACATATGTATATTCTTCCCGTTATTTACCTTCTCTTTTATTCCCCCAAACTATGATTGATATTTTGTACGTATGACCGTATACATTCATACTACAAATTATTTAAATTTTCAAATAAAATCATCATGTATTTTAAGAACGATATTGTCAATTTATATTAAAAGAGGTAATCTCATAATCTAACTTATGAAATTATTGATAGATCTAATTGGGATTTTTTATTGGTGCACACATGGTATTAGATTTTTCATAATATAAATAATATGGACAAAAGTGGGAACACCCAACCGTTTAAAGTTCTCAAGTTTCAATTAATTTTCTTTTTGTAATAATTGTGTAAGAAGACCAAAAAGCCCTACTTAAGGGGGGGGGGGGGGGGGGGAATAAAATGAAAAAAGGCCCTCGACCACTCTAGATAACGTATACTTGTAATTTACTGATATTGGACCCCCATTGGCTCCATTACCATAGATGTCTTTGATTTCTTTAAGAAGGTTGGGGGGTTCATTTCAACTGCAGTTGACAATACACATCTCTTCTCTCTCGTTCATACAAAGCAAAGTATGGGTAACTTCACATGCATTTGGCCCATTTGGAAACCGTGCGCCATGTGCAAAGGTGCAGTCGGCAAACACATAGACATACACATACATACATGTATATATATGTATGTATGTATTTGCTTCATTATTACATGATGATTAACCACGCAGCTTATGTTACGGATCTTGCCTTGGGTTGGAGGCACACCCCCCCTCCCTTCTTGGTTCCTACCCTTAGTTCACAAACTTCCCCACATTCCTATATAAACCAACCCCTCATCATTCCAAGACAAAGACAAGAATACATATGAAACATGGCTTCTTGGGTTCGAACAATCACTTCGCCCTTCAGAAAAGCTTGTACTTTCTTCAACCACAACCACCACCACCACAGGGACACTAAGAAATCCCAACAAGGTACGTACTTTCTTGTACTTTTTATGATTTGGTGAGAATTTCTAGTCAATTAGTACTTGATTAACTGTCTACGTGAGTAGCGATTAACGTTGTTGTGGCTGGGCCGGTGCAGGCGGGCAAGAGCGTCGAGTAATGGACTTGCACGGTGAAGTGATGGCGTGCGCGTACGAGGACGTGCAAGTCATGTGGTCGATCTTGGACAAGTCCAAGCACAGTACCTGCAACCTCAACTAGTTCTTGATTACTACTGTAATTTTTTTCAATTTGTAAATACTTGGTCCGATATCCAGAATCTTGTCTGTGTGTGTGGCTGGATGAATATTTGAAGCCCAAAGACAAGCTGGTCGATCAGTTTTAGTAGGGCATTGGTCGAACAGTAGATCTGTCGACATCGATAGGAAAGAGAATACATATCAGCCATGATGTGATCTGATGATCATCCTAATTAATCCCCAGTGCATGGCTGATTGATTCTTTCACAAATTAGTGGGTTTTTTTTGTTGGTTTTTGGAGTTGAATCCCTATGATCAAATGAGAATCATGGTGAGATTGTTTTGTGATTGGATTGATTAATGGTGTGTGATGAAAGATAAAGGACTCACTGTTCTTGTTTTGTTTGCCAAAAGGGCATGTTTGAAAGCCAGGATATATCAATAAATATTGAGGCTTAGTTCTTGTGAGATCATTGTGTTCTCATTCACACATACCAGGAAGCCTAATTCAAATCGAGTTTGGTCGAATCTGAATTAATTATATGATAAGTGTAATACATTTACAGTATAATTGGTATATAATTAAAGAAAAGTGATCAATCACATAATAACTATATGTATCATACTTACTTTATACTTGATTTGATTCCATCAATCTTTAACTTGAGAAAGAATTTTACTGCAGGTATATGATTCCTTACATTATTGAATGTTTAATGTTGTTTGGATAAGGCAAAAGTCTGTGAGTGTTGCTGTGTCCGTCCCATGTTCATTTATTCCTATAATGATGATGATTTTAGTGATATATTTCATCAACTCATGTAAGAGACCTTGAAAAATGATGGGTGCATATGAGTGAAGTTTAATGCATAACTTTTCAGACCCTTGTCAGAATCATAAACTAATTTACTGTTTTTTAAAATGATTAAATGAAAATCATATATATGAGTTTTTTTATTAATTGCATTCCACACGAATTCCGTCGTCCACGACCATTTATACGAGTTTAAAGCTATATATGATGCGTGTACAAGACATGACAGTACAAACACGATATAATAGAATATGACACAACTCGAAGCAGTTGTATGGGGTGTTTGCAATAGCTGCTTTTGTAATACGAATAAACTGTAAGTTAAAGAAAAATTCTTACCCGAATCAAGTTTGTCCGAACTAAATCAATCACAAAGCAAGTGTATCACACTTGTTATGTGATTGGTCACTTTTCCCAAACCGTATACCAATCACAGGATAAGTGTATTGTAGGGTTATCAAACTGTATGTCAAATTAGTCGAAAAAAGACTAGAATTATCTAAATTTTGATATTGTAGGATTAAATTGTAGAAATAAATTCGTGTAGGATCAAAATTATTAATTTCCTAAGTTATATGACTAAAATAAAAAATTTCCATCTTAATCTATTACCAAAATATGTGCTCAATCTCAAATGAAACATTACTTACACCATAACAATTTACAATCATGCATTAATGTTAAATTCTCATGCTTAAAGTAAATGTGAATACTATAAATATTCATGCCTACCATATAATATAAATCTAATTAAACCTCAAAATCAAATTTAATTAATTTCAAATAAAAGCATGAATTAAAAACTTAGATATATTTGATATATAATTAAATTTTTTCATCAACAAAATATTTTATGATTAACGTCGTTATCGCAAAAACTAAGATAAGTCGAGAGATCAAATAATGTTCTCATTAATTATCACATTTATGAACAAATATTTTCTTACCATGCACCCTTTCCTATTTATATCTCTAAAAACATATATATATTATTTAATTGAGCGTATCAAATTATGAACGTAATTCTTTTTGAAAATTAAAATACAGTGGAAATAGAGTACACGACAGGTATAATTCACTCGTTCATTAACGGCCTTTAGAAATTAAATTCAAATTAATTATTGATGTACCTTTTTTACCCTTATGGTTGGTGAAATTTACAGGGAATTTATCTTTTTATATAAAGCAGAAATGTCTTCTTTGGATGGAAATAAAAAGGGCAAAGATGGGAATAAGAAGAAAAGGGAGAGGCAAAAGCAAAGCAACATAAATTTCCTGGTTTGCAGCAGATTCAAATCCAAGCAAAATAAGAATAAGAGCCCCAGGCCTATCACCAACATAGCCTTCTGCTCTTTTGTTGAGGAGGCCTCCTCTGATGAACACTCTCCTTCAAATAAAGGTCATTTTTTTCTTTTTAAACCTATAAATTCTTTTTAAATTTGGATCGTGTTGATGTCGTGTCAGACACGTTCTTCGAATTCAATTCTATTTCTTAATACATTTTTAGGAATAATTACATTTATATTCCTTCATTTACGATTCATTTATACAAACCGCTCCTATCTTTTATGCGATTACAGAAACCATCACCGACAGTATTATATTAATGATGTTGGCGTTTCGAGGTGGTGTCTGCAATTATTCAAAAAGTCGAGGGCGGTCTGTATAAATGATATTAACCTTTTTTTATGGATGTATGTGTAATTTTTTAAAATTCAGGAGTGGTTCATGTAAATATCTCATAGGTCAGGGGGCGTCAATATAATTATCCTTGTATTCTGAGAAAAAATTAAATTTTCTCTTATTATATATTTTAAAGATTCTTTTTATTAATTTTAACTCCAAAATAAAAATTTTATGTGTATTTATAATATTTATTAAGAGAGACATTTCGGGTAATTAACCTTGGTTTTTAAATAATAAATCAAGAAAAGAAAAATAATAACCAGAATTTTCGTGAACTAAAATACCTTCAAATATACTTATTCTTCTGCGAGATCACTGCTTCGTTGCAAAATCAAATAAATTTAATAGAAAAGAATTAAATTATATATATACATCGAGTCTGCGTTTATTGCTAGTACATGCATGTGTGTGTATGCACGTAAAATATAGGTACTTATATAATACAATAATGAAACCAAAATCACATCATATTTTAAAATTTTACAAAATTATTATATTAAAGTTTCATATTTATATCATATTTCTTATTATTCGATTCGTATATATATGCTTCACTACTTATTGCATCATTCATCAATGCAGATGTGAAGGATAAGGACGAGGACGAAGAAGGAAAGGACGACAGTAAGTTAGAGTTTGAAAATACTACAGTCCAGAATTAAACTTTTGCTTAAAAAAATCAGCTAATTTTTAACATCAATAATGTATCAATCTTATACCATACCTTATAATCTTATTTTATTTTTTAATGTTATTTTGCTATTATAGTTTAACAAAATTACAAATAACTCATTGATATTAACGATTGTTTAACAAATTTCACCTCGTGACAATTTATTATAAGGGAATATTTCTTACACGATCGTTAAATTCAGATAGTATTTATAAATTTTCGAATAACAATAATTAATAGGAGAGCCCGTTGTAATTTACTAAAAAAAAAATACGGTAAACTTATAAATTCAATCACATTGAGATATGGGGAAATAGTTCTTTTTAAATCAGTTAAAAAAATAATGTGAAATAATGTGATATGGGGAAATACAATATGACATTGATGAAATCAATTAATTGTTAATAATTATGACACTTTTATTATTTAATATTTATCACATTGGGAATTTTCTTGATTATGTGAAATAAACAATATTTACATAATTATTTGATTTTGGTTTTGGGCCTCTTCTACTTGTTAGCCATGTTTGAGCTTTAGGCCCATTTAAATTAAACCATGTACATTGGGTTTCAAGCCCAGTCCAATTGGGGATATCATCAATGGTCATACCAAATTGTGAAGTGACCCTTTAAAACAATTAGAAAATGACATATAAAAATAATTATAACAATTAAATTATAATTAATTTGAAATTTAAAAAAAAAATTGGAAAATGAACTTGTAAATTCATTAAATTTGAATCCATGGCCTCCTAATCTTAAGAATTTAGCTTCCTCAGTAAATTAGACCTCTAGTGGAATTAATTAATGGTAGAATTACGCTGGTCTTTCATGAGATTTGGTGTAATTATATGTAAATTTTTTGTGATTTGTTAAATTATATTTAGATCCCTAACTTTTATTTTTATTTAACAGATAAATTTCTTGTTTAGTCAAAATTCATCGAATTTGCTAATATTAGTAAAAAGAAAAAAGAATAAAATGATTTTACAATTTCTTTTTCTAACCAAACTACTCTTATAAAGGTTAAGATATATATACTTCCTCCCGTGTATTAGTGTGGAGATGTATAAAGTACTTTCAAATTTTTTGATAATATCAGTAGAACCGGTGCATTTTGACTAATAAAGGGATCCATTGATTAGATGAAAATAAATATCAGAAGTATATTAGATATAATTTTTCAACTAAAGAGTGTCCACGTATAATTCTATCAAACTTCAGTGGCGGACAGTGAAATCATCCCATTAATTATTGACAACCAACCATGCATGAATTTGTATCATATCAATATCGACCCAGGAAGAAGTTTGGAGAAACAGCTCTGATCCTCCTTGGAATTAAGTTTGATAATGTTATTTCAAACAAACAGACAAATAAATAAAAGAGAAAAGTCATAAAGCACTATAAGAAAAATTATTATTGATTATAATTTTATTGGTTACGGATTAAATTATGATAAATAATTACTATTAATTATGATTAAATAAAAATCAACGCAAAATACTTAGATTATATATCCATCATAAAAATTATATTTGTTGTGTCTATGAGTCATAGCAAATGCTTTTGTCATGACTTTTAACCATGAATTAGTCATACTCGCAAAAACTCCGATCATCAATCGTTGCGTAGCGTAGTGAATGAATATTATTTATTCTTGATCATAACGATTAATCATAATTAAATATTGAACTTCTTCCATAGGTACAAAATATTGCGGGATTTTTTA
The DNA here is from genome assembly GCF_026168435.1 of Sesamum indicum. Classification (NCBI taxonomy): domain Eukaryota; kingdom Viridiplantae; phylum Streptophyta; class Magnoliopsida; order Lamiales; family Pedaliaceae; genus Sesamum; species Sesamum indicum. The sequence continues at coordinate 2,016,089 of NC_142660.1, read as the reverse complement.
ATAATTTATAAAATTTAATTCACAATCTGATCAAGAACAAAATAACACGAGAAAAATCTGAAAATAATTTATAAGTTTCAATCACAATCAGAAAAGAAGATAGTGACATTCAAGAAATTGTATATGCTATCAATTTTATAGTTGACACGGATGCATCCATTGAATCAACAAACACGCTTTTATTAATAAATTTTGTTTCTAACTACAATCGTCATTTAATTTTTACGTGTCTCTATATATATATATTATTACCTGATCATAATTATCTAAAAATTATTATAATATTATATATAACCTATCGTTTTCAAACCAACATGTGAAATAATGATGATGGAGCACTATATGCTTTTGATGGGACTATATTTTTTAATATTGCTTTCTTCATTTAAATACTAATCATTTTTTTATGAATATCGAGCGTGAAAATATTAAATTATATGAATTATATAATGATGGTAATGTGATTTATATCGTATTGATATAACAAATTTCGTATTAATATTTGATGATTTTTTACTCAATATATATATATATATATATATATATATATATACAAACAAGTGCATGGAGGATACATACGTATCTATATGGATGTGTGTGGATTTATATTTAATATTTTTGGATTCAATTCACATATAAAAAGGGATTCTTTAATATTTTTGATACGTGCACGAAGAACACACACATACCCATATGGATGTGTGTGGATTTATATTTGATGTTTTTCGACTCAATTCATATATAAAAGAAGATTCTTTTAATTTTTTCAGGACGCGCGGGGAGAACACACACATATCCATGTGGATGTGTGTGTGGATTTAATGTAGTAGTGATCTTAGTAGTTGTTTGGTTGGAGAGGATAAGAATGGGAAACTCTTATCTCTTACAAGTTCCATTTGGAGGTTTTGCAAGAAAAGAGAGACAAGTAGTAATCCATTGCCAAACACCACACACTTGCACCAAAGGATTAGAATAGAATATCTCCAAAGCTAGGAATTGAAATTGGCATATATCTTTATTTTGAAATTTTTTGGGCCCCAAAAATTAAAATAAATAAACAAATAAAAATATTATTCCTCCATCAAGTTTTGTATGTAGGAGATGGTCCTATTTGGACTAGGGTAGGAAAATATTGAAGTATTGCCTAGTTTTTACATTATATAATATGGTCTAAAATAAAAATATTTCAAAATATTGGGATTCAATTTTAATAGTGTCAAAACAAATAAGAGTTTTCTTGGGTTCTTGGAGAGTTCTAGCTTGTAATAAATGGCTAGAAAATACCAAAAGATTGGTGGGCCACACTTGTTCTAGTAATCATCACAATAGATTTATGATTTGGTGCAATTCAAATCTTGGGCTTGGGTTTTAAAGTCTCTTTGACACTGGTGAATTTGACATTCCATGACTATAAAATTATAAAAAAAAATTTCAATTTTATTAATGCGTGGGTGCTGTTCTATTTTAATAATAGTTATTTATTAAATATTAATTATTTGATATTGATGTTATAGTTGTTTGTGATTGAGTTTCACGATATGATTATAATCGATTCACTCTTACAATTCAATGCTTGAACCGTTTTTTTCAAGTTTTATTTTACTCTGATCTGAATTAAAACCTCCTAAAGTTTATCTTTCTTGATTAAACATAAAATATAAATGATGATATTTTTGGATATATTGAAGCATATTGGCATCTTGGAGTTTTTAACTTGCATGAATTATGAACATGCAAACTTCCCATGAGAATTAATTAACTTTTAAGCTAAAAATTAATATACTAATATATATATATATATATATATATATTAAAGAGAGTGAAAGCAAAGCACCAAAGTTCTTGATTAGCTTCCACTACTTGTTTCTTTCCTAAAACACCAATTACATCTCCCACCAACTACTGTGTGTGTGTGTGTGTGTGCTTTTCCCATCTATTTTCATTATTATTATTATTATTAAAATAATTGGTACCAACCAAACTCCACCAAACTTTCAAAAGAAAAAAATATATAAAAAAATATAAATATAAATTTTCTATCATTGTCAAACATTTTCTTAAAAGAGATATTGTTCCTTGAAACAACAAAAATGTTGCTTAATTAACTTAAATTGATTCTAAATCATATGATTAGTTAATTTTATTGAATTGCTAAATAATCACACGTTACTCTTTCTACATATGTAGTTCGCAACATGATTGGTATATTAATAACGGGACTTGCGACTTAATCAGTATTATATTGCGCGACGTATTATCCGCTTTGATATCATATAAATTTCGTTAAGAACATAAGACATTTGGACTTACATGTAACACAAATTTTTTTGTTTGTAATTGATATAATAACGTAATGATATTATATAATAAAAAAAACTTGTAAATACCTAAATATTGACACAATTTCAAACTAGGGTTCTTTAGTGGGCCAAGTGCAGTGTGTATTGTGAAGGGCGTTTGACAACATTGAAGACCAAAGTGCTGAAAAAGCGGTGTTTAAAATATGCGCGTAAGGACAAAGTCAAAAGCGGTAGGCCTTTCTTAGAGAGAGAGAGAGGAGCGGGAAAAAAAAATAAATAAAAGAACGTAATATCAACATTATAATATCATAATTCAATATTCAGTACTATTTAATCTAATTCAATATCATATTCTCGGAAAAATTAAAATTCTGAATTTAACATTGGGAAAAATTAAATATTTAATTTAATTTAATTTAATTAATTTATACAATAAATAATAAAAAAAAAGAGGGTGGATTTGCTACCGACCATAAGGACAAGTACTTTTACAAATTAAAAGGTACTGAATTGCATTTTTGGTACTATCATCAATTGTAAAGTATCTTAAATTGTAATATTAATATTGCAATATTCGTTAAATTGTAGTACTAAAAATATAATTGTTTTTAATCTATTTTTATTGCACGATTAAACAGCCACGTGCAATGGATGTAGTCTCGTGGTTAAAAATTTTAGAAACAGTATACAAATTAAGACAATTTTTGAATACCATTTTAAGTTGTTTCAAAAATATGATACTAATTATAAAATATCATAAATTATGATACCATAAATGCAATTCTCGTGGTTAGAAATTTTAAAATCAGTATACAAATTAAGACAATTTTTTAATACCATTTTAAGTTGTTTCAAAAATATGATACTAATTATAAAATATCATAAATATGATACCATAAATGCAATTTTTTCTATAATTATTATACCACAAGTGGGTCTGAATGACAAGTGAACTTAATCCGCTGTGGAAATGAATAGTGAATATCGGACAAAAATGGCTGTAGCCGATTACATTCAAAATAAAACATAAAATAAAGTTGTGGGATTTCATAAATTTTAGTTTGAATGACTTAATAATTTTTATATTTAATTATAATAAGCAATCCCCACCCACCCACCCACCTTACATTGAACAACCACAATCGTGCCATATTCTACCCAAATTGGTAGGTAACTCTGTCACACGTGTTATATCAATTATAAATAAAAAAGTTTAAATAATTAAAAAGATTTATAATTTTTTATTCTCAGTGAGGCTTTTTTTCAGCAAAAAATCATGTGATGACGAATAATACCTTATCAAACGAGATATCAATAACATCGCACACTTAAATAGCTTATAAACTCATAATCTCTTCTTCCTAGCGATACGTATTTTAGAACAGACCCTTAATAACCAAGAGTACCTCATACAACGAGACATAAATCACATGGCATGCTGCATAACATAATGATAGATCAGTGAACTGAACCCAGCAAGGTTTGTTCTCTTTCTATTGCATTCATGTTTAGATGTTTTTCAGTGAAGGTGCAGTTGGTTATGTGCAAACTGCGAACTGTGTCCTCCCCAGTTATGGTAAAAGAAGAGACAACATGTTCAAGGAAAAAAGTCATGACTTGGAGGACACAATTTATGTTCCCTATTTGCTAAACCAATGGTTCAGACCAAACAAACACATTGCTGTGCTTTCCCTAATTGTTCAACTAAGAGGTCTATGCTACATCCCATATATAACTTGACCAACTCGGCAAAAAGAAGCTCCCCGGAGATCAACCGCTTCAATTTCTCCGTTTCCTGAGCAGCTCGAGACTAAATAAACCGGATATTAGCCTTGTCATTCCGCTAGACTGAGTCGGCAAGTCGGAAGGAATTTGAGGATTATTAAGGCTAAATTCAGTAACTACAGATCTATCTTCGTCCATTTGCCCAGTTCCTGTTGTAATTCCCAGGCCTCATGTGCTGATTCCTCTGCACAAGACTCTGCTTTGGAAGATCACGCAACTCGACAACTTGTATCGTTCTCTGCTTCTTGGCTGTTGAGATGTGTACGCACATTTAGTCCGATGAAAAAAACAACCGTGATGGATGAGAAGGATATGTGTTTAGAGTAGTGTATGTGATTTGCGGGGTTCGGATTAGTAGTAAGGTTGGAGTTGCCAAACTAACCGTTCTCGGCTTCCTGATATCGTTCTTGAAGTTTCCTCTTGGCAGCCTCTAATTTCATCCGAACTGAAGCCTCGTTGTTACCATTTGACTTCTGATAGGAAAAAACTTGGAGCAGTAAGATAACAATCAAAAGTAGCAAAAGCATTAATTCATACTTCCAACTCTTCCAAATACCAACCTCCTGTTGAGGCATTGGTTTCTTCTGAATTGTGCCCGTGTCGGATTTTTGCTGGACCTTGATCTCGTTGTTGGGCTTTGGTCTTACAGCTGGCCTTGGTCTGCCGGGGCCAGACTCACTGCTAGGAGGCCTTGGTCTGCCTGGTCCAGATTCACCACCAGGAGGCCGATTGGGCTTAGACGGAGGGGCTTGTTTCCTCAATATAGGTTCCACATTTCTCATCTGTTCAGCCCTTTTTTCCTTCGGGAGAAGAGGGCGTGAATCATCGGGACTCTCAACTTTCCAGTTGCGGTTATTGATTTTCTCAAGATTCAGCTTTCGGCCACTTTCTCGGTTCTTGTTGAATTCCCCACTGTTTCGAGGATCTGAAATAACATCCCCAATAAGAATCATGTATCTCTTCTAGTGGGAAATTCGACTAGAGAACCGAATAGCAAAAGCCAAAGAAAATAATGAAACATAAGGACAGGGAAGAAACTCACTTCCGTCATCCATGCCATCAAAGAACTTTGTGAATCACAATTGAGGAACACAAGACAAGCAAACCAAAGTCAGTATACAAGCAAAGAATCCCAATTTTGCCCACTTTCTAACTGAAAAAGAAATTGAAAAAAAGGGAGAACATATGGCACCTGTGAGAGCTCCATTGAAGCAGGAGTGGCGAAGAAAGCGCCTTCATCCAGAGGAGGGGATGGTAGTCCTTCCTCTTCTTCAACAACAGAAGTTTTGACGGATTCTGTTGCAATTTCTGCACATTTAAAATGTGAGTAGTTCGTTAGATCCTCAATAGTGATAGAAGCAGCAAATTCTAGACCATGTACTAGACTTCAAGTTAAACTACCTGCAATGGCAGCTGTAGCATTAACCCATGAATCAACCATGACTTTCCAATCCCTGCATTTTGGACCAACAAGTTCAAACTGTAAGCACGACACTTTCTGCTTTAAAGTACGTGACAAATAATCAATGCCGTTTAACAGCCATTTGCGAATGGACAAGTAAACAAAGAATTTTCAAACATAGAGAGATAATAAAATGGAAATAAAACATTCCTTGATTAATGACCTTTTACTTGAACCATAAGCATGAAACCAATTTTTAGTCACAGAAGATTTTAACGGTATACGAATATTTAGAAGATTTTGATCAAGCGCTCGTCTTCAAATATCTAGCATTACCTAAAAGGAACAACCAGACCACGTAATTTTGGTTGAACTATGCAACGTGTTTGGCACTTAAAAGTAACAAGGTGACAGTTGCACATCGACATATGTATCAGCAATCTCAAGCAAGTAATCAATTCACATTAAAGCTTCTAACGACAATAACTACAGAGCCACGAGATAAGAGTACGTACTCAATTAATGTCCTAACAAGATTCCGAATTTCCTTCGAACTATGCTTCCTCAGAGAATTAACAGATTTTCCAATCTCTGTAGCCTGAAACAGAAACAAACGTGTTAAGAACGGTTATCATGAATGCTGAACAAGGCTAAAGCAGGGAACTGCTAAAATTGATCTACAAACAGCAAGGATTCATGTTGAACCTTGAGAGTCTCCACGGACAAAGGCATCAGCTGGAGCCTCCTCAGTGAATCAAACAACAATGTATCAGACTGCCAAACAACAAACAGTAAACAATCAGAACCAGAAACTGGACATAAACCATAGCGAACATAGCAATCAGCTAAAGTAATACAAACATACAATCACAAGAAAGCAACAACAATCCCCAACCCGGAATCATTTACACAAACTCAGCAGTAGCAAACATTCCAGAGCATCAAGAATGCCTCATCAAAGAACTAGACCAATCCAAAACAGGTAAAGAATCTCAAAAGAATTGACATAACACTGAATAAATAAGGATATAAAAGACCCTCATCAGAAAGAGATGAAAAAGAAAAACTCAGCCCAAATCATTTCAGCTTAAATCCAATTAATCCCTAATGCGCAGAACACAAACCTCTTCTTCATTGTTGTCAAGAATTTCCTTGATCCTCAAAACCTCTCCAAAAAACTGAGACTCCTCCTCAATCTCATCAGTCAATGCATCAACATCCCCATAACTGTAATTGCTAATCTGATTCACATTCATCTCCATCACCTCTCTATGATCATCGTCATCATCATCATCATCTCTGCTGCTGCTATTCACCTTGCTCTCCTTTGTGTCTTTACTCCCTCCGGCCTCAATCCCACTTTTGTACTTATCTTCACTTTTCTCTACACCATCACCAGTTGGCACAGCCAATTCAATTCTCTCACAGCCAAAACACTTGGTCACTTTGCAAGCGAACAGCCGCTCAGCTATTTGATCCCTCTTCAGTTTGAAGACATAGGGACAATCAGACGCAGCAACCATTATTGCATGCTCAATTATATCAAAAATGTCGGAATTTGCACTCCGGAAATACTCCCTCCATTTATCAAGACTCATGGAAGCGTTAGCCATGTTGAAAAACTCAAAACTCAATTCACAAGGCCTTCTTTCAAATAGGAACTTCAATCAGTGCCCAGATCAAGAAATCGATTCTTAATTCACAGATACGTAATCAAAAACTTGATCTTGATGATAACCCCGAAAATCAAAGCTGACTGCGGAAAACCTTATTGAGTAAAACTCCGGTTTCTTCTCTTTTTCTATCAGTTTCAGACCCAACAATTCTGATGGGCTGATAGAAAAAAAAGATAACAAAGAATGAAGTCTTCAGATGAGCAGATAAGAATTGAACTGAACAGGGATTGAGTCCAACCAGATTTTCCAAACAATAAACAATTTTTTTTTTATTTTTTTCCCAAATCTATCTGCAAGCTATTCCAAGAAATCCTTCAGACAGACAGAGAAAAAAAGCAATAATTTAAACTGGGTTTTATTCATAAAGTGAGATGATAAAAGAATCGGATGTATTCCATAGAAAATCAAAGGAGAATTTTACAGAAAGGTTTATGCGCCAATTGACGGAAACTCAGAGAAGAATATATGTCAAACAGTAATGAGAGATATTCTCTCTCTCTCTCTCTCTCTCTCTCTCTCTTTCTGGTTTGTCTCTCTCTCTCTCTCTATATGATACCAAACAAGATTTTGCCAAGGAAGAAGAGAGAAAAAAAATATTTTCAGTTTCTCTTTTTCTTTCTTTTTAAAATTTTCAGGGCATTTGCTTAACGATTTTTTTGTGGGGATTAAAGATCGAAACGCAGAGAAATGGGCAGGTGATCGGCACAAAGAAAACGGGTTCAGAGAAGGTTCAACTCTTTGTCTGTTTGCTTACAAGAGCCGTTCTTGTATCCATATCCCCTCCTCGCCCCGGTTTTCAATATTTACCCACAGAGAGTGACAGAAGAGAAGAGAGAGAGAGAGTCAGACCAGTGTTTTGTCCTTCATGCCTTTTGCTATTACTATTTTGATTCCCAATTTTTTTTCAACCTCTTTTTACTCTACAATTTTAGATTTTCACCCATTTTTAGAACCAAAACCTAGCAAATAAAATCTTGATTCTGGTTTAATATCTCTTTCATTTTTTTTCTTCTTTTTCTCTCTTTTTGTGTTCTCGTTCAATAATATACGCAGTTTTATCTATAATCAACAACACCTGTTATTTAACATATTCAGAAGTGTATACTGAATGCGTGACTAAACTGTCGATATATAATTTTGGTTCACTGCATAAATTGTTAATACATAGATAAGGTTATTGAAAATTTCAGTAATTTGTGTAAAAATATGTAGGTTTTTATCTTTGTCATATATGATCGTGTTCATTTTCAGTTTATCGTTACGCTCATTCGTAAACCAGCAGTAGAAGTATACGGACTGCTTAAATGAATTTGAGACGAAACGGTGAAATCGCAAAACATGAGATTGGTTTTCATGATTTTAGGGTTTAGAGTGAGGTTTAATTACATTTTCATTTTTTTCTCAATTCTATTTCTTGATATTTTTATTGAAGTGGAGTTGTTATTATTGTTATTTTATAGTTTTGGTTTGAGGAAAAGATATTAAAAAAAAATTAAAATATTGTGAGGATTGGGTTTGTTGAGAAGGGGGGGGTTGGGGGTGGGGGGTAGGTGCAAGAGAAGAGTTTTTGGGCATATGCTATTGAGACTCGAAAATCACGTGTTATCCGCCCCTGTACGCGTGGGGTGTGTTAAGGCGACGCGTCTGTTACGTACAGACGAGTTTTTGGTTACGGGTCAGGCGGGGAAATATATAACATGAGTTTCGAAATACTCGGCGACCCGATTCTGTGACTCGGTGCGGCTGCGCTAATCTCACGCCACAGTGAAATCGACCCATCATGTCCGTGGTGTGTCCACTCTAGTGGGACTCACTTCCGTCCGACCCCACCTTCGATTATAATTTAATTGATTATTTTAAATTATATTAATGTATCCAACGAGTATATGTATTTTTTAATTTATTAATATATTGATATAAGCATATATTTATCATTAAGAAAATATATTCAAACAAAAAATTACCGAAATCGACACATAATTGGACATGCAAATATCACACGAAGTGATTACTAAAATGGGCACATTTAATAATATCAGTTTCAATGTTTTTGTGTATGATTTTAAAAAATTTGATTGAGGATTTGGGGCACGAAGAATAGATGGAAGGTATAAATTTTCAATTACTAACATGAATCAAATATTAATATTGGAGTGTAATTATGTAATCTTGACAATGAATTGTATACCATGAATTTAACTTTGAATAATTAATTCCATTAATACATTCAAGATTTTCACTATTAGTTTCGTCACCCGAATTCTTTTTTTTTTAATTAATAGTTTATTTTATATTTCAATTTATGTATACATTTTTATGCATAAAAATTCATATTACTTATATATAAAAAAAGAATATTTTATACATATAATGTATATAAATAAAAAAAATATATAATAAAAATTCATACTGATTTTTCATTCGCCGCTGCAAATTTTTTTAATCAAACGGTTCAATTATATAATGAATTCCGATCATCAACAATTACTACGCGTCAATTACCAATAACTACTGTTAAAGTGAACTAATAAAAGGGATTCAAATCCATGATTTCTTGGTTATGGAACCTCTGTCTCTGTCTCGTTGACTAAATTAGGTTTTATTGGTAATTTTTCATTTGAAACTGGGAATAAAATGACAAAAAAATATATTTTAGTGGCTTCTGATTCTGGCAATCGGGAAAATTACAATGGGTTCTACTGAAATTTGTCTTAATTGCAAATACCTCTTTATTATTTGCAAAATTACAAATACTCCATTAAAATTAACAGTCGTCGAACAAATACCCCCTTGTGACAGTCTACTATAGGGGGTATTTATTTGATGACCGTTAATTTTAGAGGATATTTGTTTAATGGCCATTAAATTTAAGGAATATTTGTAACTTTGTAAATAATAATAAAATATTTATAATTATGATAAATTTAATGAAAATTATTTGTAATTTATGAATGGAAATATAATAATGACAATAATGAGATAAGAATGAAGATATGGAAGACAAAGGTAGTTGTAGTAAATAAAATTCCTGCTGTATTTCTCTTCCAATGTAATTAAATACCAATAGTGAAAATGTTAATTTGCAATAAAGATTTTGTTGAAATAAATGCAACCAAATGTCAGTTAGCTTTGAAAGCCATTATACGTAGGTCAGTTACATGAATAGAGGAAGATGCCATGGCCTAATAATTGTTGCATAAGGATGGTATCACTTCTAAATAGATGATTGTTGGTTCGATTTTTATTTTATTTTATTTTTTTGTCGATATGAAAATTATATTGGTGAAATATACTGAATTATGATAGTAATTGGACTCGAAATTGTTCAAATCTTGTCTATAGAAAAGGAAAGGAAGATGGTATGGTAAATTGGATGTCAATTAAAATTAGAGATAATAACAGTCCCCTCTCATGAAATTTGATGTAATTGCACGTAGATGTTATGTGGTTTGAATTACATCTAGTATCTTTGAAACTTGCTTTCGTCTAACAAATTGATCCCTCCTTTAGTTAAAATTTACTAAAATTTATTTATATTAAAAAAAAACTGAATGAAATTTAACATTTACCTTATTGCAGGTCCCTCCATACTTATTTGACTTATTACTAATTTATTATAGGTCAAAATATTATTAAAGATTATGCGCGCAGGTGTTACGTGCTCTGTATCTAGTATATATATATATAATTTATTAGAGAAAGGCCATTTTGCCCCTAGAAGGGCACAAAATTATAAGGATCCGTGTATTTTCGATTGATCTGACCCGGACTGGCGACCCGACCCTGACAACTTGGACACGCAGAGGACACTCATTGGACAAACCAGACCCCCGGTCTTACGCTACAAATATTCCGCAGTCAGTGCATTTAGGGTATGTCATTTTCATCACTCTACTTTTGGTCGCTTCGGCCCTTCAGCTTGCAAACAAGCTGCTTTTATCACCTCACAACCAAACAATGAGTTAAGCATCAGAAGGTTTTAGCTGGGGCCACCCCAGCAAGCCTAACGATTTGCTTATTTTCTCAGCACCCAATCACTGGTCTGGAAGAGGTAGTGACCTCGAACCGCTTGGAGGACCAGCTCACCATACCAAAGAGGTCGCGAGGATTTGACCCGGATCATATCTTATTTGATATGTCTAAAAATTAAAATCATCTATATATTTAAAAAAATATATTTTATACAATAATTTTCGATAATTATTTTCCACCTACCTCATTGGTCATATATTTATTTATGTATTTTTGTGTAATAACATTTCTAACATAAAATACAATAAGATAAATTACGAGCACCTTTGAGATTTCACATAATTATACATATGCCATTATTATTTAAAAATTATCAACACCCATCGGTTTTAACGACCGTCCAATATCATACCCCATCCATTAATTTTCGTTAGGCTTCTTTCATTTTTGTGGTGAATTGATCTAAATGGCCTCGTGAATTGTAAATTATAATTCTATCATTTTTCTTTTCAAATTTTTAGATTGTCTTTATGGAAAAAGTTGAGAATATTTTTACAATTTTTCAAAATTTCCATTCAAGTTGTCCAATTTTTTTTTTTTAAAAAAAATAGCAAAGTTCACAATTTCATACGTTCATAAAAAATTGATATAGTTTCATCAAATATCAAGATAGTATTAATAAATTTTCAAATAATGAGAATTTAATTGTAATTATTAAATTTCAAAAGAATTTATTGTAATTTATCGAAAATAATATTTTTTGTATTAGATATATTTATTTTAAATTCGGAGGGTATTTTAGGAATTTCGAAACTCATCCTTTATATTTTAAAATACTATCTTGAAAGTCGACCATTTTCACGTGATGGTGAGCAATAATAATTAGCGCATAAACTCTTCAACTCTATAATTCTTATTATTAATGTGCACCTAAGAAGATGCTTCAACTTATTATTATTTTCTTACAAGACTCTAATAATTATCATATCATTCAACCTATTCAAACTCAAATATTAATTTTAAATTTAAAAAAATAATAAAATAAAATATTATTATTAAAAACAAATTATATATTCAGAATTCGTATATTAAATTTTTTTATAGGACATAACTAAAACTTTTGTTGTTTGCATCACGTGACAACTTGTACATAAGAGATTTTTGGTGCATATGCATCTTCACGTAATAAAATTTTAACTTAAATCGGATCTAATTATATTATTAATGTACAACTAAAAAAAATAATCAATTACATATATATATATATATATATATACTATGCTTTGCTATTAATAATTCGTTGGTCCAATGATAAATAAGTCGAAATATATTAAGGCGAATTCTTGTTAATGAGGAGGGTTCGGAGAATCAGTATCAGTATTCCAAAACAAATAACTCCTCGATAATATTTTAGATAGGAAGATAATTTACTTTATTTTTCTAAATTATAGGGGATAATGGACTAATTTTTTTTATATGATTTTTTTTTGGCTCAATTAACATATTTGAGGTAAATTGTATTTTACCCCTAATTTAATAATCTTTTGCTGATATAATGTTGAGGATTTTATAAATATTTTTTCTAATCATATGTTTTCCCATTTCATAAATCTATAATAAATGTTGGACATCAAGAATCTTAAATCCCATTTTGCTATATATATATGCAATAATGTAATAATTTACAGATAGGTGGAAACTTATATGTTAAAATAAAACAATTATGGGATAATAATACGGACATTTTTTAAAGTTTGATGTAATAATACATAAATTATCTGCAATCTGCAATCTTAAAGTACTCCTGATTTTTGTTTTTACCTTAACAAATAAATCTTTCGATAGTAAAAAAATTACTGAATTTGCTGATATTAGCAAAAAATTGAATAATTGTTCCTAATTGATGTATATTTGATTTGTTCTAGGTAAATCAACCTAAAAATTATTACAGAAAACCGACACGTGTGAAGTGGAAGAATATATAGGTTGAATTGTTGATGGTACGTGTCTGGAGTTGATATATGTTGTGGTAGGAAAATGGGAGGGTAATGGGATGACTCATCCAATCCTCATCCTATCTCTTCCCTCATCCTAAAGTCTCCTCCAAATTTTATTTTATTTATTTATTTATTTATTAAAAAAAAGTTATTAACACGTGTATTCCATTTTCCAATAAAATTCTTAATACTTCCACCACTTTTCTTTTTCTTTTTCAATTTCTTTTTTCACACTTCTCAAATGTGTTTGTATTTGAGAATCAGAAGTATTTGGATGATTTATGAATTTCAACATCTGGGATGTGGAGTTTAGGCTTATTTTATTGAAAAATATTGTTATTTAAATCAAATTCGATTGAATCAAATTAATCATACGTAATTTGGATCAGAAATGTGATGAGCTCTTTGCGGTCGCTAGATTCGAGTTCGATGAAGGTTACTCGAAAATATATGGTCCCTGAGAAAAGAGAAGCTGGTTAAGCTAGTTAGAATATCTCCAATTAAGATCCTTCGATACTTAAGTCAATTTAACGTTCAATAGACAAAAACACACTCATAACGTTGTTAGTATTTCTACCTTTTTTTTTTTGCATAATTGATGTTTTTCCCTCTAGAGTAAAATTATCTATTCTATAATTTTAAGAAAAATTACAACGGCCTCCCCTGAGGTTCAGTATAATTACGAATACTCTTTCATTATTTGAAAAATTATCAATACCCCCCTAATTTTAACAGTCGTCCAACAATTCGCTCAATCCGTTAGATTTTCATTTATTTTTTATGGTGAACTGACAAAAATGCCCTTGTGAATTAAAAAGTACAGTTTTATTTATTTTTTTAAAATATTACGATTTTTTTATGATCTAATTGGATAATTCTTTTAGAATTTTAAAATTTTTTCCATCCACCCCATTTGATTTTTTTTAAACAAATAAAAAGATACTGTAAGGGCAAAGTTGACAATTTTTATACTTTCATCCAAAGATTATATAATGCTATCAAACATTAGGGGGGCATTAGCAATTTTTTAAATAAAGAGGGGGTATTTGTAATTATGTCAAACCTCGAAAGAGGTTGTTGTAATTTACCACAATTTAAGTTAGAATAGTTTAATGGCATCTTCTATGACTATTACAGTATAAAGAACTTTTGTACCAAATACTCTAAAATCTTATAAGTTCTAACAACTTATTTATCCAAATATTTTGAGAGCTCAATTTTCAAAATTCAACATCTTAATTTAATTCCTTGAAAAATTCTGTATAAAATGTAGGAGCTTATAAAATATTACATAAGCTTAATTTGCCAAACAGCCTCTACAACTACGATGTTTTTAGAATTTATAAGATGTCAAATCTTATTCCAAAACTAAAATCTTGAAATATGTAGATTAAAAAAAATAACGGGACTTATAATATATCAGTAACAACAAATTCATAATTAATTTGAAATAGTTTGTTAAAATTTTAAAAATACGAACTCTGCACTTTTTAAAAAGAGCTTATAAACTCCTAATATTTTTTTTGAAGTTATAAACTCTTTTTTTTTTTTTTGCAAAACTTACTTTAAATATTTTATAATATGTTATAAAATTTAACTAAAAAAATATGTGAATGTCTTTAACCAAAGAATAAATATGATGTGGCAAGGGGTGTTTTTGGTATACAAAATAATAATTTTCTCAATATCCTCAAACCATATCATTCATAAAAGAATTACGCTATCTTTTTTAAAGCGAAACTGATGTAATATTATTTTTTAAAATAGATCATTTATAATTATCAATATTAAATATTTATATTTAACAACAATTGAAAAAGAAGAATGCTATTAGTATCAATTGTGATCCATGTATTTTTGAGACGGATCGGGTCACACATCATCTAAGATCATAGCATGCAGACCCGTACAAGTACGCATAGTTGTCTTATAAATACCCTATAGGTATTTTGGGCCAAGATACGTCATTTCGATTGAAAAATCTTATATTTCTTCCATTTGATCTCGAACCCTACTAATTAACTTAAGTATCGAAAAATTTTAATTGAAAACTTCTCGACAAACCTAACAGTTTCATTTTCTCAAATCCCAAATACCTCTAAATCGGCCAACCTACCAAGATTTTTATTACAACCTATCTATCATATGCTTGTTATTTATTTATTTATTAAGGACAATTATGAAATCCATGTTTGGATATATATATATATATATATACGTGTAAATACATTACAAGATTCAATCAGAAGTTAGGCAAAAAGTTAAACCAAACACGTAATTTATTATATATATATATATATATATATATTGTACATGAAATGAAATATTCAAGCATTTACCAAAAGACACACAACCATTTTCCAGCACCGTAAGTCAACTGCACCATATCTTTGTTGTTATTTTTAAAGAAATTGTAGCACTCAAATTCTTCTTTTTTTAAAAAAAAAATCAAGAAATATTTGATTTAATCTTCTTCATCCAAAAAAGAGTAATAAATATCGCGGTTGAGTTCAAATACCGTAAAAATTCAATTACTATATATTAATAATGAATAACTAATATTAATTCTTAATTGAAATATTTACTTATATCGTCTGTTTTTGTTGACAAGCGACTTGTCCGATCCCTAAAAGGGTGTTTGAATGGGCTTATAAGCTTTCTTAAATATCTAATAAAAAAATTGAAAAGTATTTGATAAAGTCTTGAAAAATGAGCTTATAAACTCCAAAACTAAAATCGTAGGAGTTTATAAACCCCTTTTTAAGACAAAAAATAATATTTTAAAAATATTTTACAAAAAATATAAATTTATAAGATATTTAAAATAAATTTAACCCAAACTCTCTAAAATGAAGTAAAATGTAATTTATGGTGAGTTTGGTCAAAAGTCTATGGTCAAGACAGCCACATGCCTTTGGGAACAAGTCTATGTTGCTAAAACAATTCTAAAAAATAAATAAATAAACATCTTCAAATTCATTGAATCAAGGTGAGTGGTGGCAAAAAGTCAAGGACAAGCCACTCAAATTTAAAAAAGAAATTAATAATAATAATAATAAAAGAATGTGGATAGTTAATATATTTTGAATGAAGCCCTTTTCAAGATAATAGTGTTCACATTATTCAAAATAATAATATAATTATTTAGTTCAACTTTAATACTTAGTCAAGCCCTAATGTGGTGGTTTTTTTTATTAGTAAATTACATTAATTATTCATTAATCAATTGCAAAAAGTTTAGATTACTATAGCAAGTAATTACATTCAACTAGTATATGGGAGAATTAACCTTTTGGTCCCTAAATAATACCACTTACTCGATTTCAGTCCCTAAATAATCAGCATTTCCATTTTTGGTCCCTAAACATGCATGTTTTAATTTTTATTATTTTGGTTATTTCTGTCGAATGACCGCTAAATCAGATGAAAAGTATCTTGTCGCCCGGACATGAGGCTAAGGAATAAAGCACATAAGAAAATCATTGATGTTCGATTTAATAGTCAATTAATGAGAACAACTATGTATCATCAGTTTAGGGACTAGAAGTATAAATGGTGATTCTTTAGGGACTGAAATAAAATACATAGAATAATTTAGGGACCAAAAATAGAATTCTCCCCCAACTAGTTTTGTACTACTTTTTTGAGAAAAAGAATGGATTGTCTTTGAATTGAAGTCTTCAAATTCTGAAATTTGTTTGAATTCTAATGGTGGATCAAAGTAGTGCTTTGACACTCGTCTTTTGAATGCTAGACTACGACCATAGTTCAGGTACTATAAAAATATATATAAAAGAATATTTTTTATTAAGAAATTTTGATATTAATTAATAGGGTAAATTACAATGACCTCTCTTGAGATTTGACATAATTACAAATATTTTCTCATTGTTTAAAAAATTACAAATACCCCCTGATATTTGATGAAATTGTATAATTCTTGAATAGATGTATGGAATTATCAACTTTGCCCTTACTGTATTTTTTTGCTTTTCTTAAAAAAATATAAAATTATAAAAAATTTGGACGAGGTAGATGAAAAAATTCAAAAAATTACCAAAAAAATATCCACTTAGTACATAAAAAAATTATAAAATTCTAAAAGATAAATAAAATTATAATTCTTAACCCACAAGGACAAAAAATGGATGAAAACCTAACGAATTAGACTAATTGTTATACGGTCATTAAAATAAGGAGGGTATTTGGTAATTTTTCAAACAACAAGTGAATATTCATAATTACATCAAATCTTTGGAGGAATTTGCTGGAATTTAGCCTAATTGATATTTATACTATGTTTGAAGTTCTTTGTATATATTTTTCTTAAAATAAATTAAAACACGTTCAACTATGTGGTTTTTTTTTTTTTTTTAAAGAATATGGGTAAATATTAGAATGTCTTTTGGACAACGTAAAATTGGAAACAATTAAACAAATCCCATGTTTTCTTTATGCATTTATCTCATGTATTGGTTTAAGTAATCCTACTTTATTCAAATTATGTTTAAAATAATTATTAATCTTTGATAATAAATTCATAACATTTTATTTTTCTGAAATTGAGTTGTTTCCTAATTAAAAAAAAATATCATTCTTTCTAAAAATAATACACAGATCTCAAACATCAAATGAAATGTTTTGACAATGTAATGTCACCGTAGGAAAATTTACTATTTTCTACATTTTAGCGGCGAACGATTTAAATTTGTGGTATTATTAACTACAGTTAAATAAAATCGATATAGAAACGTATTATCCATCATGGCAAAAATATTTGTCATGGCTTTTCCCTATGACAAGTATTTTAGTCACACTCGCAAAACTACAAACATTGCATGGTCGAGGTCAATGACTATTTACTATTGTTATTTATTTTTAATTGTGAAAATTAATTACGATGAAATATTATATATCTTGCAGTGTATATATTATCATTACAAACGAAATTAAATTTTAAAAAAAGTTATAATATATAAGAAAAAGAATGTGATTTTCCCTAATTATCCCTTAAATTATCCTTCCCACTTTGGGATAGATTTTAGGTACATGATTATTTAACACATATTCTAACAAATCAAGAAGCCAACCCCAAATCATCTACATGAGCGGACTGGCGAGAGAATCCTTCTGCTCCTGCACAAAAGTCGGATGAAATGAGCTCTCAA
The DNA here is from genome assembly GCF_026168435.1 of Sesamum indicum. NCBI lineage: Eukaryota > Viridiplantae > Streptophyta > Magnoliopsida > Lamiales > Pedaliaceae > Sesamum > Sesamum indicum. The sequence continues at coordinate 1,997,789 of NC_142660.1, read as the reverse complement.
CCTCACAAAAATAGCAATCAATCACCAAGAACGACTGTATAAATACACCCCTCCTCACCTTTCCATAATCACCAAATCGAATCCTCTTTTGTGTACTTTCTCATTCCAATTAAGAATTCAAGTAAGAGAAGAGAGAAAAAAGCACAAGAGAGGTCAATTACAGCAATGGCAAAGCTCACACAAGTTGCAATCATCTTAGCTGCAGCACTCTGCTTCCTCGACGTTGCCGCCTCCCTCGCCCCTAAATTCGTCGTCGATGGAAAGGTCTACTGTGAAGTCTGTCGTGCCAATTTCACCAACAGATACAGCAAGCCTATGGCAGGAGCAAAAGTGAAGTTGGAATGCAAAAACGAGGTGACCGAGAAAGTGACATACACCTTGGAGGGTGAGACCAACGACAAAGGAGTGTACACGTTGACGGCAGAAGGTGATCATGGAAGCGAGGACTTGTGTGCAGTGACATTGGTGAAGAGCAGCATGGCAGACTGCGCTGAGATTCCAGATGAGAAGCCTGCAGCTGAAGTCACCCTCACCCTGAACAATGGCTTCCATGATGAGTTCCGCCACGCCAACCCTCTCGCCTTCACCAGGAAGGAAGCCCTGCCCGAGTGCGCTGAGCTCTTCAAGGAGCTTGAAGAGGCTAAAAAAGACGAATAGATCTTGTTTTGATGCAATTATGTACGAGCTAATAATTCTTTTACATTGTCAATTGCATGTATAATTAGACATAATCTATTATACGTGAAAAGTGTACGTTGTTTCACATTTGCCCACAAACATGTGGACCATCTTGATTACTTCCTTGCCCTCCAACGTAAAGAAAAGTGGAAGAGACAGTGAAGTTCTTACACCAAATCACACTTGACTGAATCAAATCAATTATAAAGTAAGCTTGTACGATATACTTGTCATGTGATTGACAAGTATAATTAGTTTAGATCCAGTCAGATTTGGTCTAATATTTCCTTTTGCTTTCTCTTTTTGGTGTACAAATCAAACGCATCAAAATAATTTCTAAAAGAGTCTTGGCCTACATTTATACAAGGTATAATTACAAGGCTGCCCCTTATTCAATGGTCATTTCATGTATGTAACCTGTATAATCACTACAAGAAAAATCATCAATAGCCACGAAAAAATTTAATGTTAAAATCAGCTTCGAGCTAATTAGCAAGTAAAACTTTCATTGTTGATCTACATTATGTAATATATCTTTTAAACAATTCGTTACTAAATTCGTTGCAAGTTCATTTCCCTTGCTAAATTCATTGGCAAGTAAATTTCTTGAATTAGATAATATAGATTAGCAACGAGAGTTTTACTTACTATTACTTCGACGCTAATTTTTTTTCGTTGCTATTGAATAATTTTCTTGTAGTGAATGTATACTTTTTAGTTTTTACTAATAGGCGTTGTAAAGTCGTGGTTGTTTGTATTTACTCAATTTTCTTCTTTTGGCTATATATAGTATGTAGAAAAAAATCATATACTTTATAGTGTGTTAATATTTATTAAATACTGTTAAAATTTAATTTTACTAGACATATCATTAACTCCTAAAATTAAAAAACTGACTTAGACTTTTTGAAGGGAAAAAGAAAATTTTCATCTTATAACTTTGGTCTGAATTCATCTTGGTCCTTTATCTTTGGCAGTATTATATTTAGTCCTTTATCTATCAATTTTCATAAATTTGGTTCTTTAGTCTAACTTATAACTCTTTTGCCCCTTTGATGATAAAGGTTCATAGTCCATCCTAATGCTCTAAGTGTAATATAAATAAATATTTTTTCAATAGACCAAAACTCTTATATCATTTTAGGCGAACTTTATCTATAAGATACAAAATGAATGGATATATATGAACCAAAATTGCTTTTGAGAACATGTGTAGGGTAAATTGTCCGAGATTGAGTCAAAATATAGAATTAAGCAATTTTAGTTACCGGACTAAAATCAAAATAGATAAATTTAAAGGACTAAAATTAATAGCAGGCAAACTTAAAGGACTAAACAAATAATTTTTTTAATTATATTTTCAATTTAGATAAGTTCTATAAAATTTGTTCATAATTTTGATTTTTTATCACTTTTGAAAATAAAAAAAATTATTATTTTAAGTTAAGCTATATGTTATTATTATATTTATAAGAATTCAAAGTTTTTATTTTGCATACAAAATAATTAAGTCATATCCACCATATAAGAATATAAAAAAATAAAATAGTTTCCTTTATATATGTATAAAAAAAAAAAGACTGATCTGATAATTTTACAAATTTAAGGAACTAAAGTGATAAAATTTATTTAAATTGACCATTTTACTCTTCGAAAAATCAATCTCTAACCATATTATTGAAAAATGACCAGAAGGATCAAAATGAGGCAAAAATTAAAATTTATAGATACAAAAATAAAAAACTGAACTTGAAGAAATAAAATAATTTTAAACAAAAAAATTAAGAGATCAAATATAACATTTACCCTTATTTTAATATAGAAAATCCAAACAAACATATGATTGGAATATAAGGACATCACACATATCAAACACTTCAACCAAACAATAATATATATATATATATATATATATATTATATCAGGGAAAAGTATTATTCTAGTTATCTAAGTATGTCTAATTTTAATTTTAATCCGATAATTATGTCCATTTTTGTTTAGATCCAGTAACTTACGAAATTGCTTACTTTTAGTCATTTGGCAGATTTTCGAATAATTTTACCCCTATGAGTGCATATGGACTAAAACTGCCTTTCAAAAGTTGCATAGGGGTAAAACTATCCGAAAATCTGCCAGATGACTAAAAGTAAGCAATTTCGTAAGTTACTGAATCTAAACAAAAATAGACATAATTATCAAACTAAAATTAAAATTAGACATACTTAATAGACTAAAATAATACTTTTCCCTATTATAACATGATTCCAAAATATTGAACCATATATCAAAGCAAACAAATACTGACAGAATATATAAATTGATATCTATTGAGAAATTGTTTCAAGTTCAATGCCGCACCTTAAAGTTTTGGGTTAATTACGCTTCCACATCCTCTTTAAAAATGTAAAATTATATTTTTTTTTCTCAAAAAAAATTTAAAATTATATTTATACCTTCTTAAAAAATTTACTATTTATACCTATCCTCATTTGATACGGATTTGATGACAAATACTAACCTTAGCTAAAAAATTTACATAAATTTACAATTTTACCTTTCATTTAACATTCCCATATAATAATTTTATACTTATAAGAGAAAAAATACAATGATGTTAAATCCCACTACATATATACACATATATATTATATTTATTACTTTATAAGCACAAAATTATGTATGAAAATATTAAATGAGGGGCAAAATCAAAGGCTTAAATATATTTTTGGTCTTGTAATTCCGCATTTTGGTATTTTTATTTTCATCTATATAGGATTGCAAAATATTCTTGTAATTAAGTTTTTAACATTTCGGATATTGGTCCTTCTGACACCGAATTTTGTAAAAGTTGTCAGAGTAAATCATATGCCCTTCTCGATTTTGGCATTTTTATGCTTTATCTTTCTAGGGGGCAAAAAAGTTTTGTAACTTTTTTTAATATTCTGTAATTATGGTCCTTTCAGTGCCGAATTTTGTAAAAGTTGTTAAAATAAATCATGCACGTTATTTTTTTTTTAATAAAAAATCGTCAATGTTGCCAAAAGTGAACCAATCAAAACAAAAGCGCCAATTTAAATGATTCACATGAGGTGCACATGATTTATTTCGGCTTTTTGCGAAATCCGGCACCGAAAGGACCAAAAATTGCTAATTTTTAAAAAATATAGAATTATTTTGTAATCCTAAAAAATAAAGGATAAAAATACCAAAGTACCAAAATTATATAACCACAAAATAAAAAACTTATAATTTTATTTGCTAATGGCCGAACCCAACGAAATGGGATCGACAATAAATAGACAATTTCAGAAGGGGTGTACTTGTGATTTCAATTTTTTTTTAAAGAAAAATATAATTTCATATTTTTAGATGGGGTAAGAGTGTAATTAACCCTAAAATTTTTCAAAACTATATATGTTTTATGTGTTTTGTGGTATTATATAATTCATATCATATCATGATAAAGCTAAAACTTGCAATTGGATGCCCCAATTGCTACTTTATTTTTTTTGAAAAATGGAAACATTTCGAATACTTGGTCAGCAGTACAGTTTACACGTACGTCTCTCCGCAACAACTTCAAATTATCTATGAATACGAAGAGCGCGGGGGTTGCATAATTCTCCTGGTGCTGCACAAAACCCGAACTGAAATCTTTTCTACCTCAGAGAAGTAACAATCAATCACCAAGAACGAGTGTATAAATACACCCCTCATCACCTCTCCATAATCACCAAATAACTCACAATTAGATCCTCTTTTGTGTACTTTCTCATTCCAATAAAGAGTTCAAGTAAGAGAAGAGAGAAAAAAGCACAAAAGGGGTCAATTACAGCAATGGCGAGGTTCACACAAGTTGCAATCATCTTAGCTGTAGCACTCTGCTTCCTCGACGTTGCCGCCTCCCATGCCCCTAAATTCGTTGTTGATGGAAAGGTCTATTGTGAAGTCTGTCGTGCCAATTTCACCAACAGATATAGCGAGCCTATGCCAGGAGCAAAAGTGAAGTTGGAATGCAAAAACGAGGTGACCGAGAAAGTGACATACACCTTGGAGGGTGAGACCAACGACAAGGGAGTGTACACATTGACGGCAGAAGGTGATCATGGCAGCGAGGACTTGTGTGCAGTGACATTGGTGAAGAGCAGCATGGCAGACTGCGCTGAGATTCCAGATGAGAAGCCTGCAGCTGAAGTCACCCTCACCCTGAACAATGGCTTCCATGATGAGTTCCGCCACGCCAACCCTCTCGCCTTCACCAGGAAGGAAGCCCTGCCCGAGTGCGCTGAGCTCTTCAAGGAGCTTGAAGAGGCTAAGAAAGATGAATAGATCTTACTTTGATGCAATTATGTATGAGCTTCATTTCTTTAAGTTGTGAACTACAAAACCCTAATAAAATATAACATTTATGTACATGAAAGTGTAAAACGTTTCACGTTTGCCAAACATACTCAATCATGTTGACCATCTTGATTACTAGACTCATTTTTGAGTTTTTTATTAAAGTCATCATTTTTCTATCTTTCAATACCATAATCAACATATCATGTTAATTGATAAGAAAAGGAAAAAAACAACTCTTTTACCAATTCTATAGGGCCGTGTTTGTTTTCCTTGATTACCAGGAGTTGGACTTGTAATCTGGTCAGATCAATTGTTTTGTTCAAAAGTTTTAAACTTGTGATACTTGGACTGTCCCATAATAATCCCACTAACAAGGTCTCATTCACGAGAAATAAGCTTGAAATCATCAATGTTGCATGTTAAAAGTGTTAGGATCGCTCGAGGAAAATACTCAAAACGATTAAATTAGAGAACGGCCAACAGCCATGAGGTCTTAAGATAGGAGCAATCAATACATGAATATTTGGGTTAAGAAGTATTTATAACTTAAGATCAATGTACGGAAGGCATGGGGATGTGCCACGTGTCTTTCATCCAAGGGTCCAGGTTTAGAGTCGATTCCCATTGACCAGTCTAAACTCTGCTAAATAACATGTGGATCTTCCTTGTTTAAGACCCTTTTTGGGCCTTACCAAGAGAAAAGGAGGGAAGCCCAAATTCATACCACCTGTGATTTGTTAATCTGTTCATTTTTGGTTTAGAAACTCAACTCTCCACTTTGACCATTTCTTACTGTTGGGAGGCCACGACAACAGATTTTTTTAAGACATTGGTTGCTTTATTTTATACATCAATTTTTCTTCCATTGTTTATTTTTTATATTCTATTTTTTGAGAATTCTTGTAGAAAGATTTTTCGAATACTTTTGCGTTTAAAAACCAACATCAAATGGGCCAAACCAAGAATATACAGTAAAGTAGATAAAATGGAAATGGCAACCATTATGCATGTCCAAGAGAAAAATTAGTGGAATCCCAGTGTGGACATTGATAAGAATTTCTAGAAACACAGATTAATTAGAAGCATGCATAGCTAAGAGTTGTTCTTGTCTTCAATTCCCTGTCCAAACAAAGGTAATAGCAAACCTAAGAATCAATTTCAAGTAGGAAAAAAGATGGACATTTCCTAAATATAGAGTATTTACAACCCAAGAGAGTAAGAAATATTTGGCTGAAGCACAAAACAATTGCCTAATTCGCTTCTTACTCGAATTCTACATTACAAATCAACCACCTACTCAGTAACAAGCAGGAGTGTTCTTTGTTTTGAATCATTCCATTCTCTCATAAGCACCCTGTGCGCCATTGCACATCCTATAATAGGAAGTGAAACCACAAAGTATAGTTAGTAAAATACGTGATGGGAAAATGGATGAGTAACAATGTTCTAAGGAACAGAGCAGCAGTAAGCATTAGAAATCCATTCTCAACTAAAGTTGCTTGCACTTTGTTCAGCAATCTCAGCTTAAGCAGTGAAGTTCCCATTCTCGGTTGCATGTCGTATAAACCAGCAGTTCTATTCTCATTATGCAGACACGCACAGAAATCCTTTCCTGTTACTTGTTAGGTTATACATGTTTTGATCTTGAAAGTGGCGGCTACCTGAACACTTCCCCAGGAGATCAAACAACAGATGGATCTTCATACGATTTTGGCTATATGCATCACTTTATTCTAGAGGAAACTACGATTATGATATTCTAAAAATTAGTATCGTTTTACCACAAAAAGGTAATCAATTATGCAGAGTAACACAAGGATGTGAAAGTTCTAAAAATTTCAATACCACTGACACAAAACATGAGGTGTGTAATAACAAAGCAGCAATTCCTAGTAGATACCATGCATCTTCAATGGATTCAGAAACCAAATTTTGGTTCTATCAATGAACTTGATGTGAATAAATCCCAGATTCAAAAAATTCACTCTGCCGTTAAACCTTCTCAAATGTCTCCTTAAGAACCAGAATCGAACTCCAGATATTCACCACTGTTTCTTATTGTCTTAACCTGCACAATTCTCCTCCTATGACCAAGCCAATGTACTACACTTTAGACTAGAAAACAGTAGATAATAAAAAAATTAACAATGTATTTAAATAAAGTCAAGAAAGCGGCAATGGGTGGTGGTAGCACATTAACTAACAGGTTCATGTGCCTCAAACTTAAGACCCAACTCTGGTTGCTTCAGAATTTCATTCACGATATTACATTTATGATACAGGCCATAAGAGTTTCATTTATTAGTTAAAATCTCAATTCTTTTATTTCTTTTAATGACCCTTTTGCCTGCACAACCATATCTTAATACTTATCAAATTCACTGTCTTATGAAAATTGGGTGGGTGGGGGGGGGGGGGGGGGTTCTTAAAAGTTCAAGCCCTCTTGGGTCTTGATCCTTATATGGATTTCTGTTTCATAACTACTTTATTATGCATGCCAACACCAATAATTAGTAATCCTTATATTGTCTTTCCGCCTATAACGAAATCCATTTAAGAATGCATTGCCACTTCGAGTGTGTAGTGTCCTCGCATCGAAAGGAGTAAGGATCCCCCAGAATACAACCACTGCAAAATTTTCAAATAATGATAGATGCAGTTATACTTAGAACAAGACCATGAAATCAATGTAAAAAACAGATGCAAACATGAAAATTTTCCTGAAATATTTTAACCATACAAACCAAAAATTCATCAAGCCAGCTACAATTATGTTGACTGTATGGTATCAAGAAACAAGTAGAAGAAAACATGTTGATAGTGTTAGCAGTTGATGGGCCAGTAAAAGTTCATGATTCTCCTTCTTATCTCATCCATTACATAAACAAGCATACAAGTAAATATCAACAAGAAGGTTACATCATTAACTAGTACCACAAAAGGGGCCTCAAGGACAAATAATCTTGTATAAATGCCGACCATTTTGCAATTAGCAAATAAAAAGGAATTAAGCTAAACGCTGGCCTAAAACGTAATTAATTCGCCAAATACCTAGTTAAGGAGGCGTTGCCACTGTTTCCGTGGAAGAAGAAGGTGGGGATTCTCTGCGGAGCTCCTTAACCACGGCGGCTAGGGATTCTGGGTTGAGACCCATTTCGCAAAGCGCAATGAGAATGGAAAGCGTGTGGCGATCGAGGCCGGTATCGAGAATATTCGACATGTGAAACACCAACTCCAGCGAGTCCCGGGCAGTTCGGGCAGCCTCCGGATCCATGCTCTACAGAGAATTTATGTGGAAGCACCGGAAACTAGGAGATTTTGTTGAAGTTGATTTAGAAGAAAATTGAGAAGAGTGGTGGCGGATCCTGAAGCCGACGGCGATGGGGGACTCAGAAAGTGTATTGATGAAATTTGAAATTGGATGGACTTGAAATTGCATCATCGGCCCAATATTGTAAATAATGAAAAAGATAGGGAGGGGGTAGTGATGAATGAGATGGTGGAGAAATACATGCGAGGTCGGATGTTGGTGCAACCATTAATCATACCCTATACACCTTTTTTGAACAAACATCCAACCATTCCTTTCCATTTTATCATATTTCACATTAATTATATAATATATATATAATACCTATTACCACCAAATTCATCTATTCCTTTTTATTTCAAAACCAAAATAAAACAGATCAAAAATTTGAAAAAGAACACAATAAATAAAACCATAAGAATAAACTTAATATCAATTAAAATTTAATGTTAAATATTTAATAAATTCAACTTAATCATAAGAATAAACTCATATAAGATAAATACTTATTGAATTAATATCAAATAAAATTTAATGTTAACACATAAAATTATATAAGACAAACACAATTTCAATTACATGATAAATACAAAATAAATACAAATTCAATTATATATGATTTTGATTTGGTTTGGAGATAAAATTTGGAATAAATATTTAATTATAGTTAAAATATATGATATTTCTAAAAAAATAAGATTTTTCTTGTCAATTAAAAAAATCAGTTATATCTTGAAGATAAAATTTCAAATAAATACAAAATAAATATCTAACATATTTAAAATAAGTGATGTTTCTTATCAATGTTTTATTGTAATTTAAAATTTGGAGATAGGATTTCGGATAAATACGAAATAAAAAATTAAGATATTTAAAATAGATGTGTTTCTGACCAATGAATTTTTTTCTTGACAATTAAAAAATTTAAATTATCAAAAATTAGTATTCGATCAGAATTAATTTAATTTTAATTAAACTTTGTTGTGCCATATATTTATAGACAGATATTATTCATTCTATTAATATATTAAGAAATAAATAATCAATTACAAAAGTAAACACCCCAAAAATTTAAAAAACAAAAATTCAATTTAAAATCGTATTACGAGTTACTGATGCGGGATTTATACAACTTTCAATTAGCTTTCACTTCTAAAGTAAAAAAGCTCGAGCCCGTATAAATTTACGTTAATATCTTATAATACCAATATGGGATTCGAATCCCCTTCTTTCAAATTAAAAAATTAAAAAACACATCTTACTTATTTAGTAAAATTGAAGTTTCATAATTACAAGTTCATGACATCGAGTTCCACGATGTCAGATACTTTTAGTCCAAGATTTTAATAATACACACATCCTAGTTGTACATTAAAAATTCTTGTTGGGATCAAATTACGGAACAAGTATTTCACACGATTGATCACTTTTCCTGAACTAGACACCAATCATATAATAAGTGTATTATTTTGATCGAGTCGGATTCGATTTAGAATTTGACCATTTGATATTACCATCCCCTAACACATCTAGAAAATTGAATGTTACATTTCTTTTCATTATTAAATTTACAAGTAGTAAATCATATTAAATGTCATATAATACAGACAAGAGATTATTCACATGTGCTCCCTCTCTCCTTTATCCTTTAACAATTTTCAATTATTTCCTAGCCCACAAGTTTCAAAATTTGAAATGCAGTGAGTCTGAGTCAGGTCTTTCAGAAAGTTCAAAGCAGCTTCAGCCCTTGTGGGCATTTCCAGCACTACATTATTATCCTCACAAAAGCCCTTTAACAGTTCTAATCTTGAAATGATTAACAGTCAATAAAGTTGGTATAAAAAGTAGATTATAAACTTGTGGAGGTAGACCTCTTATATACCTAAAATTTGCACCTTCTTTTCTCTTTCTCAGCTTTTCTGTTTTTCACACACTACGCAAACAGGACCATGGTGGCTCAGCCATGGTGGTGGTCAGTCTTGGCAATGATCTTTGTGTTGCAGATTTATGTAGCAGCAGGGAAAGCCCAGAATCAGGGTGATAAGATAGTAAGTTTGCCTGGTCAGCCAAAGGTCAGCTTTCAGCAATATTCAGGGTACATTATCATTGGTGGAAAGCAGCAAAGATCGTATTTTTACTACTTTGTTGAGGCAGAAACTGAGCCAGCTTCTAAGCCTCTTGTTCTTTGGTTGAATGGAGGTATTCAGTGGAGTGCGTGCGCGTTGTGTGTGTGTTTTTTTTGTTGTTCTGTTTTCAAGAAACCAATGCCCAGAAGATAGATTTCCTCATTCTTGTGGAATTTGTAACGTTTTGGATGTGAAAAAATGGATCTCGCAGGGCCTGGTTGTTCATCTGTTGGAGCTGGGGCTTTCAGTGAACATGGCCCCTTTCAACCAAGTGGGAATGTGTTGGTGAGAAACAACTACAGCTGGAATAAAGGTAGACAGTGTCATTGTCTTTTTATCACTTCATTGATTATGCAATTTTGCTGTTTGGGAATCAAACATCACCTGCATTATAACTTTTCAGCTGCAAACATGTTGTACTTGGAATCACCTGCTGGGGTTGGTTTCTCTTATTCTGCCAATAAATCCTTCTACGAATCTGTCGACGACGAAATGACAGGTCTGAGAGTGAGAAATCTACTTGATAAGATGAGAAATTTATTTGGCAATGTAGTACAATAGAAATTGAAATATTTAAAGTCCCGTGCTTGTACCGATTCCAACATAATATCTAAGTTGTGTTTCTTCTCTTTTCTTGCTGTTGTTTAGCTAGAGACAACCTTAATTTCCTTGAGAAATGGTTCGACAAGTTCCCAGAATACAAGAACAGAGAGTTTTACATCACAGGAGAAAGTTACGGTGGTATGTTTCTCTTGATTGAGTAGTAGTATATCATTGTCTCATGGCATCAAATGGAGCTGTCATCTAAGTTTCAGTAAATTGTAATTCTTGTAATTGTAACAGGGCATTATGTTCCACAGCTGGCCAATCTTATAATACAATCTAAAGCAAAGTTCAATCTCAAAGGGATTGCAGTGAGTAAAAAAAATATAAGTGTTTCACAGTTTAAGTGTGATATCTTCAAGAAACTGATTACACAACTCTGCATTCTTGATTTTCTGGTGATATCAGATTGGAAATCCTCTTCTGGAATTCGACACAGATTTCAACTCAAGGGCTGAGTTTTTATGGTCTCATGGGCTGATATCTGATGCCACATATTATCAATTTACTTCTGTCTGCAACTACTCCCAAATCAGAAGGCAAGCGGCTTCGGGAGCCCTCACACCAGTTTGCTCTCGGGTAATAAAGCTGGTGTCGTCGGAGATCAGCAGATTCATAGACACCTATGATGTCACTCTTGATGTTTGTTTGTCATCTGTTATGCTGCAAGCTGAGGTTCTAAATCAGGTGGTGAGTGACCCTTCTTACATTCTTTTTCATCTTGTCTTTGTGTTAGTAGGCCGGATTGTTTCGTGAACTTGTCCAGTTTTTCTTCAGCAAGATGAACCCAAAATAGATGTATGTGTGGAGGATGAAGCAAATGCCTACTTAAACAGAAAAGATGTCCAGCAGGCTCTCCACGCTCGCCTCGTTGGAGTAAGCAGATGGAGCATTTGCAGCGAGTAACGTTCATCCTCACTTTTAACTGCAGAAATTATAATCATAATATACTCTTTATATTCAGTAGATTGCAATGAAAATGAATGTAACATCCCATATACTCTATTCTGCTTTCAACTCATTTGCTCGGTTTACAGTATTCTACATTACGAGATGCAAAACTTGGAGATACCAACTATTGGCATTCTTGGTTTACTTGTCAAGTCTGGCGTTCGTGTATTAGTTTACAGGTGAGTTCTCAGAATTAGTACGTACAGAGCCCTGTTGCTTGAAATTTACTTGTGTTTCGAACAACTTATGTGGAAGTTATGAAACAATCCTGACAGTGGTGATCAAGATTCTGTCCTTCCACTTACTGGAACTCGGGCACTGGTTAACGGTCTGGCAAAAGACCTCAAATTGAACACATCAGAACCGTACGGTGCTTGGTTTGAGGGAAGACAGGTCAGGGGTTCAACCTGTCGTGATTTTTAAAGATTAATGAAATCAACTGTTTCTGGTTTTAACTGGTTATATTGAAATTTGCAGGTTGCTGGCTGGACACAATCATATGGAGAGTTTTTATCATTTGCAACCATAAGAGGAGCTTCTCATGAAGCACCATTCTCTCAACCGGAGAGATCTCTAGTTCTGTTCAGTTCATTCGTTGGAGGGAAGCCGCTCCCACGATTCAATGGCATAACAAAGGAAAGAAGCTCGCTCGTTAGACTCATCTAAACCCTCATGGCAATAAATCTGCTAATGTAGACAAGAATTTGCTTTTGAATGAGAAATGAGTTCATGGGTTTCAGAATCATTTGCAAATAGGATGGTAAACCTACTTGAACCAATGTGTTTCTATAGACATCACGAATCAAATCTTGAGCCTCTTTCCCATTCAAAAAAAAAAATGAATAAATTTTTCAGTTCCAGAGAACATCTGGGAAATGTGGAAAATGTCAAGTTCTCTGGACTAAATTCAGCAGTAGATTATTCTGCATTAGTTTGCAAAGACACTTGAGCTAGTCATGGGAAAACCATCTAATGGAAGCCACACACACACACAAACACATGAATACGAGGGTTGAATTCTGGAAAATCAGTTTAAAAATTAGCTAAGGATGAAATTTTCCATCAATTGAGTCCTCTCTGAATCCCAGCTAAATATCAAGGTGTCAGGTTGCTAAGGTACAGGTGGAACACTAACTCATAAATGGCTTAAACTAAGCACAATTCTCAGTATTGGATGGTTTGACATGGTAGGAATTGCCACCAGATTAATCATGCAGTGTTCCCAGAATGTCATCGTCTCGGTAAAGATGGTACCTGAAACATTGATCGCAAGGTCATATTAGCATAAGAACTAATACAAGTATAGCAAATTCAAAAGGCATCATGTAAGTTATACTTGTCAATGGGTAGGGTAGGGTCTTACCCTACCCAAGCCCAGATCCATAAAGGACCCAAACAAATTAACCCCACTCAAGACCGAACCAGACCCAAACCCGATTTTATTTTCTTTTTCTTTTTTTCCAATACATCTTTTCTCCAAATCATACTAATTAATTTATTTTTATTTTCCATTTTTACCTATAATTTATAGGGGCGTTCAATTCAGTTAACCAAATTGAACAAATCGGTTAACCAAAAGTTTTGCTGTACCAAAAACCCGAACCAAACTGATTAGTTCGGTTTGGTTACAACTAGATATTTTTTCGGTTCAGTTTGGTTAAAAACCAAATTACCGAATTCATAAGAAAAAAAAATCTGCCAGTTAATTAATTTAATAGTTTTTTTATTTTTATATTTTAAATTTAAAATAAGTAGACAGTAAATTATATTATTATAATATAATATATATTTATAAATTATAAATATAATTTATATATATTACTATGCCTTATAAAACTATAATATATTATATAAATATATTTCTTAATTTCGATTATCTAGTCGGTACGGTTAACCGACCTAACCAAACTATACCGACCGATTGTACCGATTTTTCTTTTAAAAAAAAAAAATCGAAAACTGAACCGAATTTTTTGGTTAGATTTTTGGTACAGACAGAAGAAAACCCGCCAAACCGAATTTTTAGCACCCCTAATAATTTATCAATAATTCAGAATTACCGAGACTAATTTATAAATAACTCTCTTTTTATAGAATTTTTTTAAATAATATATCATTTATTATACCGTTTTCAAAATAATCTTATGAAAATATTACACGATAAATAATGTTATGATGTCTTAAGATTTTTAAATTTGTTCAATTGATGTTAGAGCGATTGATAAATAATAGTCCAATTGAATAGCGAAGAAAAATAAATATATTTTTGGGGTCCATATTGGGTACATAGAACTATGTGTATTGATGGATAGAGACCCAACCCAAATCCAATATATATTTTTTTAATGGGTTTGGATCTGGTTCTGGATTTTAGAATCAATCTATGGGTCTCGATAGGACACCCTATAAGTCATCCCATGTAAGGAAAAACAAAAACTGAGAAAAAGTAGTGTTCATATTTTATCAGAACCTAGCATTTTGGAGAAAAACCATGCTCTTTGGGCAATTAAGAAATCAATTCTAAAGAGTGCTCTCGGTCCAGAGAACTCAAACAAGAAGCTATATGGTGCAGTCTACAAGAACATTTCTTTTCTAAGTCCCGAGGCAGCTTCAGTTCAATCATTTTCCTAGAGAATGATACTTCAAGGAAAATGGTCAAATTTTAAGAAAACAGTATTGAACTGCTCGGATATCAGAGTAACTGTTATTTACAAGGAAATGTAGAACCATAATTCATAAGGCAAAAATTTGAAAACAACCAAATCTAGAACTGAGTACAAAAGAATATAATTCCAACTTTGAAATGCAGAAAAACAAAAGGATTACGCCAAAAAAAAAATTTAACCTGTGAAGTACAGCTAAAGCCTAAAGGTTTCTTTAACTAATAACCATCGATAAATACATGTCAGGGAAAAAGATTTTTTCTAAGAGGTAAAATGTCATTCAGCCAATATTATAGTTCACTAAACTAAACAGCTTAATTCAATTCCCATATAAAGTTAGTAAGAAATTGATCTGTTCAGCTTCCGCAACTCATAACATGGAAAACAAGATATAAAATCACATAATGAAGATGATACGAATTGACCAAGACACACGACTTACTCCTTTTCACCAAGTTTCACTTCAGTCCCTCCATATTCAGGCAGCAGCACTGTGTCTCCTTCCTTCACAGTTACAGGGACAAGCTTACCTTCCCTGTCATGGAATCCAGGGCCAACAGCAACAACTTTTCCAGAGTTCAACTGAATCATTGTCGGGCATCAAATTTCAGTCAAGCAAAATAAAAAACCTTCAACACATTAAACTTAGATTATCTTATACGTGTCTGCAACGGAATGCAGTGTATCAATGACCGGTAACTGCTTGACCAAACTTCAAATAAACACAATAAACAACCACAAAATAAACTATGCTAAAGCCAGTCTCTCTACACAAAATCCAGACACAACAACTGAACGTGAGGTAGTCGCTCATGTGGATAAGTGTTGCTTTGGTGAAAGAGAAACAAAAATAATGCATCATTACCTGTCAGACCATTTTCCGGTAAAAAATGATACATTTGTACAGTATATAGTAGAACTAAAAATGTAAAAAAAAAAAAACAGATTTCAAAAGAAATTTTCTAGTTTCAAGAACTCCAAAAATCTTGAAAGTAAAATAAGTTAACTCGAGAAACAAAATGTAAGCAAAATAACTAAAACCCATGTCAGGAATCTAGAAACTTAAAAGAAAAACCAACACAAATAACCAACTATATACATAAAATAGAAATAGATGAACAAAATCAGCCTTGCAAATTCTTACTGCACCACAAGAACAAATAGACCACTTACTCATTCAGCTCAACTCTTCGAATAAACATTAACATTTCAATCGTAATCAACATTTTCAACCCAAAACCCAGAAACAGAAGTAACTCAATCAGTCGCAAGCAAAATAAAAAAGCGATATTTAACTGCGCAAAAATTAAGAGGACGCATGAGCAGAATGAGGAAATTACCTTACTGGTTTTCTCAGGGAGGAGAATTCCGGCTGTGGTCTTCGACGGCGGAGTGATTTTTTCAACCAAAACGCGGTTGAAAAGCGGGATCAAGCGCTTAGCCATTTCTTTAGGTGGAGAACAAGCAAGCAGAATAGGAAATTGAAGAGTGGTGTTTTGGGGTTGGCTAGGGATTAGGAAGGGTTTAGGAGCAGGGAGAGGGATGAAATGACGAGATTGACCTTTGATGTTGGAATATTTGCCTCAATTTCTACATCTTTATTATTAATGGCTAAAATGCCAAAAAAAAAAAACGATGTTTTAGTAAAACTGCTAAAATCCCCATGTAATATTAAAATAGGTCAAGTAGTACCCTATATTATATCAATAATATTGTACTTAATACATATTTAAAATTAGGGTATATTATAATTACTTTCTTTAAAATTTGATATAATTACGAATACTCCTTTATTTCTGAAAATCTGTGAATAACTCCCACAAATAAAAAGTAATTATGTTGCTCTTAAACGGTGAATTGAACATTACTATTTTATCCTTGTTAAAATTTTTAAAAAATAAAAAAATATATTTAAAAAATATAAAAAAAAGTTTAGGGTGCGTACAATAAATATTCCATAAGGAATATTAGTTCATAAAATTATTTTTAAACAAGTTTGAAAAATATATAAAACTTTAATTTATAATACAAAAGAACATTTCGGTCAATTCAATAACTAGATCTAACCAACTGCTCGTCCTACCTCCTCTACGTTCTTGACAGCCCATTTTTGTCTTAATAAAGTCTTTCAGTGGTATATTTGGTTCCTCTTCCGCATTACTTAGAAAACGTAAGCCATCGATTCGAGTATAAGATACTATCGTTGCTGTCTGGACAATTAGACATCCAACCCATAATCGCAACAATTCCATTGCAAGAACGAAGCACTACCAACTGAGCCATATTCCCCTAAGCCAAGTGGAGCATGCATAAAATAGTCAGATGCTTCTTCTATTCTTTTCCTGGCATAGTTGGACCATCCTAGATTTGAACTAGAAACCTTACTCGTGATGTAAATCATTACACCTATGATCCAACAATTGGGAGAGAATCAATGAACTCTTCTTCGAGAGCGATTCATTCTTTCCGAACACAGCATACAACTCTCCATTGTGTTGCGCTCTCCAAGTGTGCTTGTTCCCCCTTCTTCCTTACCCTGGAAAATCTTTATGAAATAGCTTTGATGAAAAGAAAAAATAAGGCTTAAGAGACCCTCTTGGCCAAACTCTAGCCACTCTAAGATCCTTTTTCAAACTTACTTCCATTTCGAGTCAAGAGATAAATAAATAGACACATCCTATTGTACTGATCGGGGGCGTTCGTAGTGATTGAGAGGGTGAAGACCAAGAAGTGAGTAATTTATACCAAGTATTCTTCTTACGGCTAGATCCAATCTCCTGGTCCCTACGTAAAGGAAAAAAGAATTTCATGCTCTTCCTTTTTCGGGAAGTGAGGATTAGGAAATCCTATTGTTGCAGCTTTCTCCAAACCTTTGAAAAAGCATGAAAAAAGAAGTCTTGAATTTGCCTCCATCACCCCAGAATGAAGGGGGTGAAAAATTTGATCGAAGCTAACGAAATGGGCTCGTTGTTAGACGAAAGTTATTATCAGGAGGTATTATAATTTCTTAAACAGCAATGAGGTATTTGTAATTATATCAAATTTTATGGAGGTAGTTATAATTTGCCCCTTAAAAATAAATCATTTGATCAATCTTAATCGATAATTTTCATCTCATTTCACTTAATTAGATAAATATAATAATAAAAATTAAAATTATGCACAACTGCTACAATTATCAGAACAATATTATGGAGAATTGGAGATTGAAGAGTATACAATATCTAATTTCATGAGTATTTTACCAATCGCATTTGTTAGACTAATGTTATATGGTGCATTTTCGTTCTTTATGTATGTTGACACGAAAATTTTAATAATTAATTAGATAAAAGAAATATTAATAATTCATCCCATAAGTGAATTTCGAATAATTAATTTTCTAATAAAATTATGAGCCCATTACAAGTCCCAAAAGCCCAATATCACCATTGTCCATTCTAACTAGTGTCACATCCAAAGCCCACTTCATTGTTGACAGCCCAATCCAATACAAGAAAATCATTTTTGTACGGGAGTGAATTATTAGACCATGGGTCTTGTACTAATCACTGTTCCACCCACCTAATAAGTATGTGATTTTTTATTTTTGCCCGTAATATTTTTATCTTTAATACATTTTGAAGGGTTCAATAGTAATTTCTCCACTCGACCAATGTGCATCAATCAAAATAAATATATGACTAAATTTTATCCTGATGCAATAATACATCTAAGTAAACGGCTTATAATTAGTTCAGAATTTTTTTAACTTTCATTTAATTAAAGATAATACATTTGAATTGATAAATTTAAATTTTAAATAATAATTTAAACGAATTTACACTAGCTAAGTTTGAAATACGTTATTGTTCAACAAAACATATATGAAATATTTAAATTTAGAATTACCCAAACCCATTAAAAAGATCTATAAATAGAAATTTGAAATACATAGCTTTAAATTCATCTATCCAAAATAATGTAGCCTTAAAGAAGAGGAAAAACACATTATATACCATGAAAGAAAGAAGGGAGATTTAAATTAGGGTTGTAGATGATGATAGGTAGGTTTGAGAAATAGAGGTAATAATTATTACAAGGGTGGCCACTCATGAGTTGAAGACCATATATATAATGTGAAATAACATGTGGGAGTTGATGTTCCAATGATGCTAACACCATAAGTTTGACCAAGTTGTAAGAAAAAATAAAGTCTAATTTTTAGGAAAGAAAGAAAGGCAATTAATTAATTAAAGACAATTGAAATTATACTTTTAGTTCTTTAGAACACAGGTTTAATACTCTGAGCCATTTATTTTATAAAATTTTTAAAATAATCTCAAAATTAAGAAAATTCAATATGTTTAAACCCATAATTTACGTAAAAATAATTTTAAAATTATTTTAAAAATCTCATAAAACATGAGGGGAAGATTCTATGGATGAAAGTAAAAGTGGAGTGTTTGGCTAAAAGAGAAGATGAGAAAAGGTGGAGAAACCTTGTAGAGCAATATTTTGGTTTAATGATGATGCTGTTTCCCCATTCTGAATTGATTAGAGCTTTAGGGTTCTTGCTTGCTAGCTATATCTACTTGCCAGCCATTTTCTATGTCTGCATGCACCTGCAACCACCATTATTGTGAGTCAAACCCCCCACACTACACCAATTAAAACCCTCTTTCTTCAGTTGGAATTAATGATTCTTGCATAGCTACAGTAAAAAAAAAACAAAAAATTCTTGCATAGGTACAGAGTAAATTATAGCCACATTTGTTAAGATATAATATAATTATAATTTTTTATGATTTTAATGTTTGTCTGACGACGAGCCCGTTCCGTCAGTTTTTATTAGGTTTTCATCCAGTTTTTGTGGTGAACTGATTAAAATATCCTTTTGAATTATAAATTATAATTAAATATATATATATTTTAATTTTTTAAAGTATTTTTATATATTAATATTCCCTATAAGTTATTTATTTTACAAACCATCAAATTCTTTTATATTTTCTATTTTTAAAAAATTCAGCAAAGAGAAAGTTAATGTCCACTTCATCGTTTAATTATAGCCTCCAACTGTCTGATTATTAGCTTCAAATAATCTTTATTCCTTGTCCCAAAAACATAGATAGATTCTGTTAATTAATCAAATGTTAATTAGACCTCATCCAATTATTGTTATGTACTATATATAAACCCATACTCGTACGCACGTACGTACGTACATGTTAATTTCTCTGACTAATTCATGCATGCTACGTACCTAAACTGTAATTGTCTAATTACGTCTACATATATCAATAAATAAAAATAGAACAAATTGTCTGAATATATGTCGTATGGGCGTGCAATTCTTGTCCGAGTCGTATAATATAAATTAAATTATTCGACAAATGTATACCATAATGATGTTCCTTGCAATTCAATTGATGCCACGTTGCGTGATGTATTGTTTGTTCTGATTTTATATGAGTTTTACGATTTTTTCCTAAAAAAACGTCTCGCTGGGGAGAGAAGATTAATTTGATTGGATATGAATAGGACTTAAACCTAACTAAAATAATTGTGGGTATAAACATCAGTATGGACAAAATTTAATACTCCAAAATACATATACATCTGTTAACTTAAAATCATTTAACTTGCAAACTTTTGTTAAATCAATCAGTTAAATTTATTTGACATCTCGAAATTATTAAATTCATAGAATTTGGAATTAATTATCAAGAACTAGATATATATATATATATATGTATAGAGAGAGAGAGAGAGAGAGAGAGAGAGAGAGAGAGAGAGAGTTGGGTGGAATGGAAGTGTGTTTTGGTTGAAACATAAAATGGGTGTCGACCAACATTGATGCATGGAGTGGTAAAGCTACTCTTTAGCATGAGAGAGGAAGGAGAGATGATGAGACAACATCATTTCTTCCAAGAAACTCATCACTACAAACATATACATATTTCTGATATATTCCTATCCCATCAACACCCCTTATTTCTCTTAGTCTTTCTTCAAATCATTATATTTATATATATATATATATAAAGTAGTGCTGCTATTTATTTATTTTATTTTTATAGACTCAACCAATAACATCTATACCCGAACCCATAACCTTGAATATGTTTGTGGAATCTCAACCTTAGCCTGAACTGTTAGGCTAAGACATTATTGATATATATTTTATTTTACTTTTCTTAAACTCCATGTTACTGTTGATAATTTTTTTTTTTTTTGGGATTTTTAATTTCAAGAAACAATTTTTTCTTGAGTGTATTATGGTAAATTATGGAGTGCTTTTTGAGATGAGATTCTAATTTAATTAGATCGATATATATGTGTGTGATTAATGATGAACAATTTTGATGCAGTAAAGAGGGAGCAGGACCCTAATTCATTGAGCAAAACTCTGGAGATTAATTTGATATCATCATTAATTGCCATCATTAGTGTTTTAAACAATTTTCTGTTCATCCTCTTTTGACTAATTGATTGCAGTGGTTAATTAATTAGACTTCACATTGCATAGTAATATTGAAAAAGATCTGCTTTTCATCATTGCTTCTTGGAAAATAATTACTATACAACAATGGGATATTAGTTTAATTATTCCAACTTAATGAGAAATTCATTCTTTTATTAAATTTTTTAGAATATTATTTTTTTTACTCGGTCTGAATTTCAATAATTAGAAACACGATAATAATTGTGAGTTGATGTTTTTCTACTCGTTTCATTTGGAAAGCCAAAGGAATTTTCAAGACCTGGACAATGACGTCTTGCTCAATTGGTGAGACTGAGGTTTCAGGTTTTACGATATGGATATATCTAAAATTCTCAATTTTATTATTATTATTATTTTTTAAAATGTCATGTGGATCAAAAAGTTGGAAAAATTATTGGACAATATTGAATAATTGGTTGGCAATGATGATCATATATATTCGTATCCTATCTTAAATTTCACATTAAAGTGAGCAAGATATAGGTAGGTTTCCCGACATTCCTTGAATATGTATGTCATTTATTAACATCTTCAAAAAATCTTCGACAGTTGGGATATCTTATCACCATTTTGGCCCACGGAAAAACAACATTTTTAGATCTCAAAACTATGAATTCTTGCTTTCCCATTCTCAATGTAAGAACACCATAAACGTACTATTTATTTCATCTCTCTCTCTCTCTACATTTAGATCTTCCTAAAAAATATTAAATTATATTTTTCCTTAAAAAAAATTATAATTATATTTAAACTCAATCCAAAATTCCTCGTTTTACATCTCACATCTTACCGTTACAATTTAAATGAAAAATACTGATATAAGCAAAAAAGGTTACATAAATTTTTAATTTTGCCCTTAATTAACATTTTCATATATTTTTATACTAATAAAGAGATAAATATATATGAAGTGAGATTAATATCAATACATATTTTTTTTTCTTTATAAGTACGAACACTACTAAAGAATATCGACTTCAGCCTAACCGTAGCATATGTTCATATATTATATATGTATCTATAGCTACAAAAATTGATGTAGTCATTTTTGACGCCTATACTTTTGTAGCTAATTTTAGCTATAATTATTTTATTTTCTGTACCTATTTGAAAGCTACCAATTCCTGTAACTTATTCTGTAGGTATTAATATTTGTAGGTTTTGTAGCTAATTTTGATGCAGTAATAACGCAATATCCATTGCGAATATTTAATAATTTTTATAATCTACATTACGAAATTTCTATTGCTATATTCACAGGGTCATGTTCCTGAACGATCTGGGTTGGTAAGCCTGTTGGATGCGAGAACTGCCTGTAAATCCACTCGACTGCATCCTAAAATTTAGTTATAAATAACTCACTGAAAAGCATTCAATTATTGCACTTGAATTTTTACGCAATACTTATATATTGTTTATCATATTAATTTATAATCCATGTGGGACGGAGTACCATATATATAATAAAAGAAAATTCGTAGCCACTACATTATTGCAATGGAAGTGGAAATTTTATAGCAATTAATTTCAAATGCCACGGCTACGAAAATTATGTAGCAATTTCTTCCACCAAAATTCTATATCAATGTTATCGCTGTGGAAAATTCAGAGATGGAAAATTCATAGCCATTTTTATTTTCATTGAAAATGTGATTTCATAGCAAGTTTGTTTTCAGAACTACCATAATTTTGAAATTCACTTTGTAAATAAGATATATTCTGTAGTTTTACTTTTAAATTTATTCCTTAGGCAAAAGTTAGTCCATCTAATTAGCTACGAAATGCAATATTATATGTAGTATGTGCCTTGTTTTCCTATAGTAAAAATTATTACATGAAAGCATTCAATAAGGGATAAAATTAAAGAATTTATGCAATTTTTTTCGTTAACATCATCATTTTTCGTTTAAATCCCAACAAAACGAGGTCATGTGTAAACAGTAAATTTTTGGAGGGGGTGTAAGTGTAATTCCAGAAAATCTCTGGAGGAAAGTGTAATTTTTCATTTTCAGATGGGGTCTAAATGTAGTTAATTAACCTTATATATACATATATATTTTGAGTGGCATACATCTTTTATATAGAGTAAATTACGACAGGCTCCTTTAAGGTTTATTATAATTACAATTATCACCTAATTATTTGAAAAATTATAAATGCTTTCCTAAAATTAAAGATCGTATAACAAATATATACCCCATCATGACAATTCATTAATCTATGAGGTATTTGTTATATGACCATTAATTTTTAGGAGTTATGTGTAATTTCAAATAACGAGATGATTTTTATAATCATAATTTGCCTTTTTATATACCTACAAAAGACAATAAGAGGGTGTTTGCAGCCGCTTAAAATAGCAATTAATATGTTAAAAATAAATAAAAAGTATTTTTAACCTATACATTATACTGTTAAATTGCTTAATTAAGTACATAAGAAGTTTTTCTACCAACTTTTATAGCTTATTGACAATATAGTAAAGGCTTAATTGCATTTGTTGTCCTGACAAAGTTCCTAAATATAGGAGTGACAAAAAGTATCTCAAAATTATTATTATTATTATTTTTTTTTGGTAATTGTAGGACTCTGGCTACTGGATTTTAAAAGTGATCAGAATTTGCTTATTTTGACAAAAATTAGGGCTTTTTTTGGGGCTTTTGCTGACTGGTATTTTTTAAAAATCAACTGCCACCTAAACATTTAAGTCGAAAAGACCTCTTCCACATAAACAATGTGTGGAGAAAAATAAAATATTCTTTTATTTAAATATTTTATTGATTGGATTTTTTTTAATCCTCCTCTGCCACATAAGTGATTACATGAAAAAAAATCAAATTATATAAAAATAAATTTGAATTTATATTATGAATTAACTATCGTGATACGGTGCTCTGAGTGTGTATAAATAATTTTACACACTTTTAAATATATCATAAATTTAAAAATATATATACAAAAATTATAAATACTTAAAATTATTAAAAAAATAGATTATAATATTATTGATAATTTAAATCATAAAAATTAAAATTACTATTTTATATAATATAAATTTAATTAAAATAACTTACACCCTAAACCTATCCACCCTCCGCCCCCAACCCCCGCCACCACAACTTCCCCCTTGCCTCCACACGGCCGCCCCTAGCTTGGGCGACGTTGACATCGCCCAACGCACATTTGGGTGATGTTGTTGCCCCCCTCTATTGGGGATGGGGATGGAGGAAAGGGCTAACGGGGGAATGGATTGGGTAGGCAGGGAATGGGGGATGGATGCTTAATTTATATTATATAAAATAATAATTTTATTTTTATAATTATACACAATATAAAATTTTAAATTAAGATTATATAATTTTACTTTTTTTTATGTAAATGCTTACATGGCACATTAAAATTAAAAAAAAAAAAAAAAAGCTTAGTCAACACAAGCTCCAAAAAAGAACCCTAAATTTTGACAACATAAGTAAATTTTGGCCACTTTTAAAAAATTTGATTGCCAGAATTCTACAATTGCAAAAAAAATAAAAAAAATTAGTTTCAGAGTTCTTTTTGCCCCCCTTATATTTTGGGTCCTTTTTCTGCTACCCTAATATACGGGCAGTAAATGCAATTAATCCAAATAGTAAATATTAACTTGTTTTTAAATTAAAGACATTTTAACTTCATTTTCTTCAATCTTTCTACTTAAATTTCAGACACTATCAAATTTTACTATTATCTAATTTATAAATTTTTATACAACTTATATTTATAACAAAAGTAGAAATAATTACAAACAGCGACTAAAAAAAATTAAACCCTCAACAACAATAGAAAATCTCCAAGAAACCAAGATAAAATCAGAAAAGCCAAGAAAATGATTCACCCCACATGACCCAATATTGAAAAAGATTGATACAAGAGGCAAAAAAATAAAAATTTAAAAAATGAATGAGCTTTTCATGTAAAGTCAGCAGCCCCCCCCCCCCCCACCCCTCTCCACCTCCCTTCTTCCTTTTTTCTCTCTGAATTTCTTGTATGTATGAAATTCTGCAGCAAAAATTGGCTCTGAAATCAGAAGAAAAAAGTCTCCCAACACAAACAAACCCACATTTTTCTATAGCATTTTAGAAGGCTGCAAATCCAATGCACATTTGTCCCTCTCCCCACCACCACATTTGACTTATAAGCTAAATTCTTCTTCTTCAAACTCCAAGGCAAGAAAACCAAACAAAGCCCAACAGAAAGGTTGGTTTTTCACTACTTTACCTTAAACAAATCTTGTTTGGTCCAATCCAAGAAAGTAAGAAGAGAGAGGGAGAGAGAGAGAGAGGGGGGGGTGTTTGGTTTTGGTAGTAGCTAGGATCCCATGCCAGCCATGAGTTGGGGTTTTCACAAGGGCAAATTTCATATGGGCATTGGGAGATCATCAGAATCAGCTTCTTGCTTGTGCTTTCTTCTTCTGCTGCTGCTGCTTTTACTGTTGGAGATGAATCCATGTTCTGCAGATGGAAATACCAAATTCCCCAGGGGTAAAAAGGGTTTTCACTCCACCTTAAATGCTGCCAAAATCCATGAAAATGGCTCCAAGGGTATGGGAACTGGTAAGGAATTCAGTGGAGATGAAGTTTTTGGAGCTGAGAAGAGAAGAGTATACACAGGTCCAAATCCTCTACACAACAGATAAGTACTTAATTAGCAGTTCCCACCAAAAAACAAATATGATCATAATTCTTGATTTTCTCATTCAAGAACTATAATTTATAGTTTTTTATTTTATTTTTTGTAATTTATTTTTCTATCTAGTTTTTCTCGTCATCTGATCTTCCCATAATGATGCTGCTTGAGGGTTTTGTTGCATTTCCCAGTACAGAAGGGTATATTTGTTTATGATCAAGAGAGTTTATTATCAATTTATTAGCTTTGTATATAATTAAAGTAATTAATTTTCCATATATATTTTGGTTTATGAAGGAAAAAAAAACCCCATAAATCTCATGAAATGTTTCTCTCTCTCTCTCTCTCTCTCTCTCTCTCTCTCTCACACACACACACACACACTCAAATTGTACCATAGTTTTGAATAATGAATGTCATCAATGTGGTTGTTGGTGTAATGAATGAAATGTATTTGCATTGTGCTTTAATTTCCCACTGTCATACCATTTCCTCTTAAGCATAAGGAAGGAATGTTTCTTGAAAAAGGACCTTTTACCATTACTCATTCTCCTGCCTATATCTACTAATATTTCAAATCAACTTCAAAAATTCAACATAGAGATCAATATACATATGTAAAAACAATTCTAAATCTAATCAATCTTCAGTACTTTCTTTATGAATTTCTATATATACATTTATATAAAATCTTTATGTAAAATTATATAATATGCATTAAAAATGTTCTCACGTACACAAACATATACGTACGATGACTAGTTATACAAAATAGAAGTAATAAAATGAGACGCACGGGTGTTTTGGACACATACATGTAGACACATGTATGTATTCATTGAAAAATATCATACAACAGACTTTCTTAAAAGTTGTCATTTACAAATACTCCTTAGAATTAATGATCGTATAACAAATACTTTCTTGTCGCAGTCCATTATAAGGGGTATTTGTTAGACAGACGTTAATTCCATAAGGTATTTGTAATTTTTTAAAAAATAAAATATTTATAATTATGACAAATATCGAAAAATTGGTTATAATTTATCATATATATATATATATATATATTGAGATGTATAGATGAACCAAAAATGAAACACATATGTCCTGTTAGTTGAGCATGCGTGAGTGTTGATGTTTGGACAGTGAGAAGGAAACAAAGGCACTCATGCACAGTATGAAATTCCAACCTTTACTCAAATGTTTAGGACCCCACCACACCACCTCTATCACCTCTTTCCGCCATTTATAACTCACTCATCTTCAACCTCTCACAATGCTTTTTTTTCTTTTGTTCATTAATCTTGTAGTTTTTGTCCTTAATTTATTTGCCGGCGATTGCAAATGTTGTCGGAAAAAAACAGGTGTCTTGTACATATATTTTCTTATTTGGGGTATTAGTCCTATTAGTCAATTTACTAGACCAAAGTCGTAAAAAATATAGGTTATAGGACCTATTTGCTATCCTAAAAAAATAAAATACTAATCAACATGCGAAACATACAGGACCAAAAATTTACTTTCATGCTAGCGGAAATTGATTAATGAGAACAAAAGCTCCAAATTAGAAAAAACATATGCAGGGCATATGCTTTTTCTCGACAACAATTGCAACCTCCAGCAGAATCGCGACAAATTTAAAAGTTATAAAATCCATTTGCTACCCTAAAAAGATAAAGAGCTGAAATATTAAAATGCGAAAGATACAGGGCGAAAGTTAGCATTTTGAGCTATCTTATTACACATATGTAGTTCTAATGAATAATCTAAGTTGATAACCCTAGTTGACGGTCCAGGTTTGAAACGATATTGTATGTTATATTTCAGAGTTAATATTCATAATTTACGTGTATAATTTTTTTCTAATATATAATCGGTGTGAATTCTACACGCGTCGTCCTATAATTTAAGAGGGGTTGGTAATTTACATGATTAAAATTATAATTTAATTAGGTCATGTGCAAGTCATATGCAGGTATTCTAGTCAAATTGACTGAAAAATGATTATAAAACTGGCAAAATTTTAAAATTATAGAACTAATTAAATTACGAAAATCTGCAAGATAAAAAAAATATCAGCCCTCAAATTATATGACTAAAATTACAATTTTCTCAAATACTGCCATAACTAAAAACTCTTGTAGGATTGGAGCTTGCCAAGTCATTTTACTTGCATTTTTCTAGTACTAGAGTTGAGTATATGCATCATTCATTCTTATCAAAGGATGCTCAGAATCTAAGTCACACAAATCATGCAATAATGTAAGATATAATATAAATACGTATTTAATACACGCCTGTACATATATATATATACGAGATATAACAGAAAATGTAGATTTCGGATACTTTTGTAATCAGGCATTAGTATACGTCAAATTGTTGGTAAAAATTGTAGATTTCCTTATAAGGGTTTTAGGTAAGAAGGTTTGAATGCCAAAGAATATGTTGTCAAAGTCAATGTATGTCATGCTGCCATCACACGGTCGTCAAGGTTGCCTGATTAGGGAATTTTGTAGTAACTTGTAAATTTAATCGAAAATATTGTATCATAAAATTATATTATATGGTGTTGATAGTGACGTAGACAATTACATTTTCTATTTTTGAAGGATTCCACTTATCATATAATTGGTTCAAATTCGATTAAATTCAATTTAAATTAAAATTTCATGCTGCTGAAACTTATATATAAAAACTGATCAAAAACCCTTTGATCCAGTATATATTGAATCTATACTATTATAAAAGAAAACCTATTGACGTACCAATTTTTTAAATATCCAAATTTATCCTTTATTCTATTTCTTTCCTTTAAAATGGAACGGAGTAAATTTATCATTATATATTATTTTTTTTATTAGTGGAATTGTGGAGAAGGCTCAACCAAAGTCAAAACAACATTCAACTCTCTAAAAGAAGCACTAATTACATTAATTTATATCAAATCAATAATTTATTACACTTTTTCTATTAAGTATCAAATTATGAAAATTATAAATTATAATTAGTCAACCCCATATATAATAATATAAATATTTAATACACACCGAAATTTAAATTCATAATATCATATTTTTCTAATTATATAACCACTAAATCACTTTCAAAAGTCATTTCCTGTAATTATAAAAAAAAAAAAAAAAATAGCTCCCCTCAACACGGCACTTAGATATGTGTAAATTCGACCTTACTTATTTTTTATTATTATTTCTAATTTTCTCTAACTTATAGGTCATTGAACCATTGACTTAAAGAAATATGGACCACAAATTTAATAAGATTAAAGGAAACTTTTTTAAAAATTTAGTATAATTATAAATATATTTTTATTATTCAAAAATTTATAAACACCTCCATAATTTTAACGTTCGTCTAACAACGAGTTAATTCTATTAGGTCCGTTAGGTTTTTATGCAAAAAAAATAAAAAATTTGAACCGATAAAAATGTTCTTTTGAATAATGCAATTATGATTTTATATATATTTGTAGAATCTTTTGAAATATTTTTATAGACTAATATGATTTATGAATTATTTATTTTACACACCCTCGTATTTTTTTATTACATTTTTTCAAAATCCTTTTTTTTTTTTTTTGGCTTAAAGAATTAATTAGGGTAAAGTAAAAAATTTTACCTTACTATTTAGGGACTATATAATTAGTTTTTATCTTAGAAATATTTGTAATTTTCAAACCCTAAAAAGGTATTCATAATTAGTTAAGAAAGATAAAATTTTAATTTATCCATTAAATAGTCCATAATCTTTATTAGGGATAGATTGTTATTTGCAACCTTTGTTGTTTCATTTTTCTGCTAAGCTTATGGAATTTCAGAATTAAACCCATCGCAAGGATAGATTCTTCATGTATTCTTGTTCAAACTCCATTTACCTAATCCAAACACATGATAACCCCTGCATTTCTGAGATAAATATAATTCTTTATTATGATTAATTATCATAATTAGAATAAAAAATTATAGCAAATGTTAATTAATTACGATTGTTTTGTATAAAGGCCAAAACATAACAGATATTTTGACCACAGCTAAACCCAAACTATGATTTTAAATTTGCACATTCATTTTATATAATTTGCTAATTTTTAAGGCATAGTAATTTATAATATAAAAATTAATCCATTTTGTTAGTACTGAATCGAAAAATAAAAAATTTATAAATGGAGGATCAAACTTTTGAGTTTATTTCACAAGGTGGAATCCACATTGATGAAACCCTCGGGATTACGAAATTGGAAACAAACATTTCCCACTAAAATTTAAAAAAAACGAAATCAAACATGGTCTTAACATCTACCAATTGAAGTTGTAAAATAAATGCCCGATTAATT
Organism: Sesamum indicum; assembly: GCF_026168435.1. NCBI lineage: Eukaryota > Viridiplantae > Streptophyta > Magnoliopsida > Lamiales > Pedaliaceae > Sesamum > Sesamum indicum. The sequence continues at coordinate 1,967,608 of NC_142660.1, read as the reverse complement.
AGACTATGAATTTTGAAATTTACCAGACGTGTGATTATTTATTTACAACAGATAATTGGTATCTATAAATTTTAATTGATAAATATTAGTACTCAATTGTTGATGGATTTATGTAATCAGAAAAATGTAAATACTATTGTCTATTGATAGTTCATAAACCTTAATTTCCAGAAAACTACAGGGCGCCAACAGAGCCGATTCAGTCGACTCCTTACGTTTGAGGTCGTTTTCCACGAGCATTCATGTTACTAACCAGTCGAACTGGAAACTCTCAGGAGCTTCAGCGACTGTTCTCAGAGTGTAATAAAGCGGCAACGAAGCATGATTTCATCGAGCACCAACAGATGCATCGGGAAATTACCTTAAAGCTTAGAGGCGTCAGCGAAGGTTCTGCTCAAGGCAATTGCAGCTTTAGAACCAGAAGGACGGGCCAAGTGTTTGCAAATATAATCTCCAGCAAAGATGAGTTTTCCAAGATCAACATTCGTGTTGACCCCCAGACCGTTAAGCATGTAGACGACATCCTCAGTAGCAACATTTCCAGAAGCACCTTTGGCATATGGGCAACCACCAAGGCCGGATATAGAGGAGTCTACAACACTGATACCCATCTGCAAGAAATACACCATTTAATTAAATGACGATAGAAAATACAACTAGCAACTTGTAATTAATAATTATTTTGACAGTTTGAGATAAGTTTTTCACAGACATGTACCGACTTTGCTGCTAGTATTAAAGTAAAAGAATGAATCAGATACAATAATGAAACAACAGGACTCTAGGTGCAGGTAAATGAACTTGCCTCTAAGTTAAATCCGATTTTTTCCACCTTAATTTTGAGGGTGAGATAAGGGCATATCGAGAAACAAAGGAAACTGAAATTACATCTATCATAGTGTAAAGACGCACGCACCCACCATCAGAAATAGCAGTCAGATTTGCATTTACAATACGGTTAACCTCAAGTGCAAATGAACTACGTAATGTTTTACATAGAATAATCTCCATAAATCATACTAGTAAGATATTAATTTTGCAAGTAGTGTATTGATTTTAATGCAAATCACTTTTAAATTGGTGGAGTTGGAGGGAAAAAACCAACAAGACAGAAGAAGACTTGAAATTGATTCCAGCTAAGGAATATAATATTGGAGAGGATTAAGGTGTGAATGCAGAAAGACAACTTTGTTTCCAAGAACTCAAGGTGTAGCTAAGGAAAGACAGCTCACTTGGAGTGATAAGAGAATGTTTGAAAGGGCTTGCCCATATGTGTCATGGAAGTGTACAGCAAGCTTCTCAACAGGAACAACCTCAAGAACAGCTTGAAGCATTGGAATGACAGTACCTGACAATACAACAGGAAATAATGTATCGGAAAACAGCCAAACTCAGAAAATTGCTAAGTCAAGAAAGCCATAAAGACATAAATTTTTCAGAAACATGCCAATGTATCCTTTGTATAGGTTCTGCTATGCATCAATCTTAGGACAATGGAAGTCTTTTTGTATATACAGTTACACTAAATAGAGATCATGTTTATTACGTAGTAATGCAAGTTGTTGAATAAGCCATAGTTGTATGCTTTATATACAAGAGAAAGAAACATGGTCTACAAGCAGTCAGACTCTAAAAGAAGCAGCTCAGCAGTTGAACTTCTACAATCAAGAGGGGGATTTAGCAATACCAGGAGTGCCAACACCAATTGTATCACCAAGTGATATTTCAGCACAACCCATTCTATAAAGTTCTTCAGCAACATATGCTACTTTTGATGGAGGTACTGCTCCTTCCACCGGACAACCCACAACACACGATATGTATCTGACAAAATCAAGGACCAATTTTCCAAAGATAGAAGATTAACTCTACTTGTTCCAAGAATTTCAAAGATCAACCAAAAACTTAAATAAAGATCTGTGGATGAGGTAATCGTGGCTCCCAAAAAATCAAACTCAGGTTATGTCCAATGTCCCATTAATATAGACACAAACAATAACTTTTTTCTTTTTCAGAGTACAAAACATTAAGCAGTTCGGTAAAATAAAAAACTTAAAGTAGCATTGATGGCCAGTATGTCAGTTGTTGCAAAACAATACGAGCAACCATCCCAAAAAAAGACATGAAGATATGCATGCTTTCCCATGTCAAGTCGCAAACTCTAGTGCCATCATGGACAAATTATAAAAGTGTGCAGCCCATATTCTATTACCTAGCTAATGAAAAGTAAAAAACAACATGAAGCAATTGAGAAGTCGTAACCTGTAAGAAGATATGATCTTATTATAAATTAGAAAACCACTTTAGAAGTTAAGCAAAAGTAGACAGTGCAGGAAATTCAGGAGGGTATTATACATACCCACGAACTGGAATGGCGTGGTTTTGAGCAGCAAGGGCAACATCACGGTACCGAGCAAGACTATCTTCAATACTACAGTTTATATTTGACTTGGAAAAGGACTCAGATGCTGCAGCAAAGACAGCAACTTCTTTTGCTCCAGCTGCCATAGCAGCCTCAAAACCCTAAACAAAGCCAAGAACAATTACCAAGGATTCTCCACCAGTTGCCTAAGCGATGTGGAATGTTAATCTCAATGTGAGAAGCGGACTTACTTTAATATTAGGTGTCAAAACTGGAAATCTAGAATGCTCAATGCCCTGAATGGCTGACATTACATCCTTTGCATCAGCTAGCTGCAATTTTATTTTACGATAATGAATAAACTGGAAATCTAGAATGCCCAATGCCCTGAATGGCTGACATTACATCCTTTGGTTTTTCTAGAATGGGAATGAATGAGGCATCAGTCGTACAAGCATGAGGATACTAAGAAGTCAGAAACCTTGGTCATGGAGCTATACAAACAGTTATATCAGGTTGATGTTGATCAAGTAATACTATTCCAGCAAAATTAATGTCTACCTCTTGTAAGAACAAATAGTCAAAAAATCCCCCAGTAGGAACAAATACAAAAATTCCCCTAGAAAGAACAAACAGTACAAAGGATAATGATAAACAAGATGGCCTCACAAACCAATCCGGGACACAGCACAAGTGAAACCAATGAGATAAAGAGCTGGGAGCATCAGTCAAAAGCATGCGAGAAAGCAAAATGCAAGAACAGCTCCAATAAAAGCTAGTTACAGCAGTATAGCAAAAGAAGTAGAGGAATCTTCAATAGAAAATGTAGAAAAACAAAGTCAGCTAATATTCCAACACCCTATAAGACCGATAAAATCATATTTACCTGAGGAACCCATTTTGGCGAGACAAAACTAGTAGCCTCAACAACAGGCAACCCAGAAGCAACAAGCATCTTTATTAATTCCACCTTCACCGATGTTGGTACAATCTCCTTCTCATTTTGCAGTCCGTCTCTTGGACCAACTTCTACTATCTTCACAAATTTAGGAATAGAACCCAACAGCTGCAAGATGAAAGCATACATTAATAATGGCAGCAATGTCAATAACAAGGATGAAAAACAAATACCAAAATTTAGCGAATCCACATGCAAGCACACAGACAGTCCAATAGCATTAACACCTTTTGTTGAAACAATTAGCAGGAACCCAAGAGGAGTCCGCTTAAGACCTTGACACCTCATTAAGCAACTGAAACATAATATCCAGATTTGTCTCGAGAAGAGATGGAAATCAGAACTGGAGTTTTTGTATGTTTTTGGTTAAAGAGAATGTCAAGGGAGAAAGTGGTGATAAGTATGTCGCATTTCCAGGCCAAAGCCTTTGCTTTTTCTAGAATTGGAAATGAATGAAATTTTTCTTGCAAGAATAGTTATCCATCCATTGCCTACTGATCAGAAGCTGTCATGAGTGACAAGATACCTTGTGTTTAACATCTGCGATATTATGCTGGGAGCTGTAATGACGATATAGTGCCCTGGAAGTCCCCGTACCAACTAATTGAGGTTCTTGATTGAACAAAAAACTGAAGGACGATCTCTTTGTTTCACTGTTTAATAAAGATGCTTCTTTTCCATTTCCCTTGCTACATAGGAAACATGTTCGATATTCTTATTAGAAAAGAGAGAAATGTGTGGTTTTACAACATGGATAGCGACATATGAAACATGAACGAGCTCAAACTCTCATCAAAAGTTACAAGAGAAAGCATGTACATGCAACCATAACACGACGAAAGAAAAATTGAAACATCCAAGGATTATTCAAAAGTGGTACAAGGACTACTTGACAGCAGAAAATGGGACTCATTGCAACATAAATCAGCCCAAGAAACTATTCCAGATTTCGTGACCCTTTACTACCAATGCTCAAGACAACAGGCAAACTGTGTGGAATAATTCAATAAACACAACCTTTCTCCATCACTGCATTTCCTGAAATTCGCAGCTTTGCATAATCATAGCTAGAGCATTTCACGAGCACGACAATGATATATAATCAAGTACGACATCAACTCTCCTAGTAAATATACAATTCTTCAAACGACAGAAACATTAGAAAAAGAACATTAATTTTACAAACGTAAACTTCACACACGCTCTAACTTACATAACATGTTTCGACACTCTGTGATCTTCTCCTCCGTTGCTGATAACTTTGCCTTCCATTTCATCACAAAGGGAAGAAACCAAAAAATATTTTCCGGGCTCTAGACTCCCCAACCTCGATAACCTGTTTACACACTTTTGCAATAACATTGAACTATCTTCTCCAAAAATGAAACCAAGTTCCCCACGAAATCAAAATACGAGAAACGATGAAACACTGCCGAAAAACCCAAAAAATGACCCAAATTCACGAGAAATAAACGGCGAAACGAAAAATTCAGAAGCCTCCGCCTCAAAGAACCAGAACAGAGTTCCAATCGGGCAAGAAACTTCCGACAACGTTGAAAGAGGACGCCAGTGCAGAGCTGCTACGGTCCAACCCAGCAGACACAGATTTGGGGAAAATTGAAACTCTGGAGAGCATCAAGGTAAAAGAAGATGGATTGATCAAGAGCAAAAAGAGAGAAAAAATTATATTGGAACATTTCCCGATTTATGCGTATCATCCTTGCGCAGGACATGCTAATCTTACAATTCATTTCTCAGGCGATGTGGGATAAAGAATTAGGGCTTTCTTTGTAGGCCCAATTTAGGGAGTGGACAATAATATTGGGCTTCTAGTGCAAGTCCAGAAGAGAATAAATTACAGTAAAATTCATAACCAAATTTATCATTAATATTATATTAGTATTTGAACAATTATAAACAGTTCGATTAGTATTCGAATTTTATTATTAATATATACATAAATAATTATAAATAACTCAATCAATATTCGAATTTTACCATTAATATAAGTTTGATACTCAATTAATGTCTTTTTATTTATTTTCGTATTATATTTTTATACAATGGCCATTTTACTGTTAGATAATAAATATACCAAACAAAATTAAATGGATATCTATATTTGGACCATCTTACTTTGGATTTCTTATATTTGAATATTATACTTGACAATAATATTTTATTACCCACTTTAATATTTATCAAAATTTATAATATAATTCATTATTTAGTAATTAATTATTTTGAAACTAAAATTCAAAATGCATTGCAATAATAGAAAAGTTGATTTTGCATTCTAAATTTCTGAAACTTATAATCCAAATTAAAACTTTCGAATCTAAGTTTAAATTTTGCAATCAAATTTTAATAAAATTAGATACTGAAATGATATTAATGGTGAAACTTCAGTACTAATTAAGCCATTTGTAAATACTCAAGTATCAAAAATGACACTAATAATGAAATTCGAATTTTGATTGAATTCTTTATAATTACTCAGGTACCAAAATGGCATTAATGACAATACTCAGGTACCAAAATGATTTCATTCATATAAATAATAAGTAAAATTAAAACTATTAAATTTCAATAACTTTGTCCTTTGTAATAATATCAATTTAAAGACTTGAATCATATCAACATAAATACAAAGAATCTTCACGCTCGCTCTTAAGAAGTTTTGTAACTTGAAGTTTTGAAATAATCACAACTGCTGTATATATGCAATGAAATATATATATATATATATATATAGAATTTCGTCATACATACATGAATGGTTGTAATTACCATCAATCATTAGAGTGTTGAGTTAGTTGATTTCGACATAAAGAGACCTAAGCATGTCCAATCTACGAGTAGTGGCCACGACTCTGTAGTTTGCCTTGGCAAAGTAGAGGCAAAGTTCACGACCAAAACTGAACGATGCCCCATCACCATGACGATAAAAATTATTTATTATATGCACAAAAAGATGACGTGTCACGATGGTCCTTTTGGAGGGGGGGGGGGAGTGTTGTTTGAGCTTTAGATCATAGGGACTTCACCTCAATCCACTTTTATATTGGTACACCTATATATAATATTGAAGTATACCCAATAAAAAAGAGTTTATAACAAGATGTATCGATATCCGACATCTGATCCACAAATGCATCATCTGCAATTGAGCTTAACAAAATACGTCAACGTCCCACGTGGAAAGCTTCTTTCTTTCTTCCCAATACAATGTGGCTACAAATTTGGCAAATTGGGGCAAGCTCTCAACATGTTCTATATGCGTTGGGTTAGGGTTCAATTATTGAATTTCCGGATCTAAGTGTGGGTTTTAACTTTATAGATTCAATTATAATTGTGACGGTTTTGGGGTTCATTTTGAGTTTGTCTCAAATAATATTTATGAATATATTTAAAATGTTTATTTTTTATTTAATACATACATCTATACAATAAATTATATTTTAACATATTTGATATTTATTATAGTATTTGTTATTTTGAAAAAAGTATATCAATTCATTGAAGAAAAAAAAAAAAAGTGATTTTCTGTGTTACATTTATTGAGTGTGCATTGGGCGTAGGTTTCAAGTGGAGTAGGTTAGGTTTTAGGTCTGATTAAATTTAAATAGGACAAATTTAGGGTTAGGCGCCGTCGATCATTGTCATTCTTAGTCTTGGATAACTTCTAATATGAATTTAATAGAATATAAACTGCAGAGTACAGTCGAAGACTGTGCGAGATTAACAAAATAATATTTATATATTTTTTGAAAAAAATAGTATTAAATGAAATACTTTTTTTTAATTATAATATTTATTAAGAAATAAACTTGTAAATAAATACTTTTAAAAAATAATTGATAGAAATTACATGGGTCAAAACTGGAAAAATCTAGAATGCCCAATGCCCTGAATGGTTGACATTACATCCTTTGTTTTTTCTAGAATGGGAATCAATGAGGCAATACAATCATGCAAGCATGAGGATCGTTAGACAAGAAACATTGGTCATTGAGCTATAAAAATTTCTAGCCCAATTTAGATGCGGTGGAATTAAATTTATCCCATACCAAATGTATTTTATTTGTAATGTAATTGATTATTTTTTTTTTTGAATTGTATATCAATTACATAAAAAGTATATTACACTTGTTATATAATTAATTTCGATCTGACCAAACCCAATCCGAATTAGAATTTTCCCGTATCAAATTGATGTTGATCAATTAATACTATTCCAGCAAAATTAATGATTGCATCTTGTAAGAACGAATAGTCGGGAAAAAAAATGCCTAATAGGAACAAAAATATAAAATTCCCCTAGATAGAACAAATAGATCCGCTATGCATAAATGATTGTAATTATTCAGAACTTAAAGTCTCGAGATTTTTAAAGTTCATCCAATTCATCATTTGGAGTCGAATTCTTTTGATATCGAGAAATATAAACGAAATAAAGTCAAAGGGAAGAATAAATTGGAAGCCCCGGTAAACTAGAACCAAAGTCAACAATGAAAGTGTTGCCCGACACGTAGTTGGAGGAGTCATGAACTAAGTAGCGGACGAGAGAGGTGAGAGCTGGGTTGATGGCGCCACTTGTCCCTAAGGGGATAATTTTCTTGGCCAAGATTTCCAAATCATGTTGAAAAATAGGTCCAGAAATTTCAGATGGAAATAGGCCTGGGGCAATTGAATTCACCCTAATGTTGTAGCCTCCGAGTTCCAGTGCCATAATCTGTCAGATTCGATATATGTAAGAAAATAAAAACAAAGTAGTAGTAGTAGAAAAAAAGTGAGGTACCCTAGTTATGGAGTCAATCGCAGATTTGGAGGAGTTGTAAGCAATGCCTCCAAAAAATTGGACTCGGTTGAGACCGGTGATGGACGAAATATTGATAATTGAGGCTTTTCTGCGTGCAAATCGTAGTCGAGAGGCAACACATTTGGACACCTCCCATGTTCCTATCAAGTTTGTATTCAGGACTTGATTCCATTCTTCCTTGCCGATTTCAAGTGACGACCTTTTCTGCCCTACTTCAGCTACAAGCTATTAAGGGATGCTGCTTTGTATTCGTTGCTATTACTCAATATATGAAAATTTCAAATTCAAAGGATATTACATATTTTATAAAATATATTTTTTATAAATCATAGCGAATAGAAAATACAATCACGTAACAATTATATATATATATATATATGTCGTTTGTTTTAGTGATTTATTAATGAATATAAGTGATCAATTACAAACAAATTTCATTATGTGCAAGAAAATGCTTGACTAGCACTTAATGGATGGGGGAATATATATTTAGGGAAAAATGCAACTTATCCCCTATGTTATGAGAAATAATAAACAAAAAATTCATGTATAAAATAAAATAGTAAATTATTTTGTATTTCAAAAAACGAAGCAAATTACTCCCCCTCCTCCCATCAATAAAATTGATAGGGGAGCCATCAATAGTATTGATAGGCGGGATAATTTGCTTCATTTTCTAAAACATAAAGGAGTAATTAGCTAATTCTTTTTTCATAGGGGTTTGTTTGTTTATTTCACATATCACACTAAATTGCATTTAACCCTATATTTTTATGGGAAAAAATGCAAGCAACCCCTTGTAATGTTGCAAATGAGCAAATTACCCCCTAGGAAAAAAAAAAAAAAAGAAAAACAACAATATATCTCCCTGTTTTTTCTAAAATGCAACGATTTACTATTCTATGTTTTTTAAATTAAAAATTTTTTCTCCTTAAACAGGGAGGTAAATTGCTTCATTTTAAAAAGTATGGGGGGATAAATTGCTATTTTGTTCATGGAAGGGTAATTTACTCATTTGCAATATCACAAGAAGGAAAATTATTGTGCATCGTATTTTTATGTACCTCTGACACCAGCATTGTTAATCAAAACATCAATATGTCCAAATGCATCCCAAGCTTTAGCAATGGATGCCCCAATGGCGTTGTCGTCCGACGTTATATCAAGCTCCACAGCGACAGCCAGACAACCATCACCATTACCACCAACCATTAGAGAGTTGAGTTGGTTGATCTCGTCACAAAGAGATCCAAGCCTGTCCATTCTACGAGCAGCGGCAATGATTCTGCAACCGGCCTTGGCTAAGTCTAGGCAAAACTCACGACCAAGGCCGGACGATGCCCCAGTCACCATAACGATTTTGCCGTCTAGACGAGACCATGGCTCTAAAGTGTGTAGAATTTCACTCGCCATATGGTTGAACATATAGAGTAAGACGAGTAGAATACAATAGTAGGGTCGCTATTTATAAAGTTTGAGGATGAGGAGCTTCTTGCGCGTAGGGGAGGCTAAGATATTGATCATGTAGCTCACCATTCACCCATCTATTGCATGCATGCTATTGTACTACTTAAAGTTGATGGTTACCTAAGTTTGACCAACAATTAAAGCGGGTTTTAATTAATTAGGAAATTTGAATTTGATTTGGGTTTATTTAATTTATCAAAAATGTGAATAATAGAGGAAATCGTGCATCGTATGAAAAGTTCTGAATCGATGAATCACACGTGATATTATTATTATTATATGTTAATCCGTAGATGATAAGTCAAATTTTCCGCATGGCTACTAGGGCATGTGTGCTCTGTCTACTGGCTGCTAGCATAGGCTCGGTGGGTGCTATTAGATCTAGAAAAAGCATTTCGGAGTTCTAGCATTAATCAAAGTATTCCTGCAATTTCTGTTTATTTTTAGAAATTTTTGAAATAATTTTTTTATTTGTTATTTTTCAAGATTCGTATTTTGATAATTATTTGAGAGGTACTTTTCGAAATAAAATATGTAGTTGCCCAAAATAAAGCCTTAATTTAGGAGATTTGGAAAAGAAAAGAAAGAAATGGTCGGAAGAGATGCAAAATCACAATTTTCATCACTATATTAAGGAAAAAAATAAAGGGAACTTTAAATCATGGGAACTTCAGCTTGATGCATTTGTAGGCTTTTAAATGGTAGAGTTTTCTGGCAGAACTAACCTACACAGCTATCACACATTGATGAACGGGGTAGGGGGAGGGGTACACTTGTATTAGGTGTGTGATATTGATATGTACCATATAATAAAGTTGAGACATAATTATACTGTCTTTTCAAGCTTTGTATAATTATACATAGATTTTTTATGATTTGAGAAACTATATTTATTGATGTTTGTTTATGTCCAATAAATAAATTTATCTGTTGGTAAAATGCATGGTGATATCAGCAAAAAAGTTGAATGAAAAGCCATATTTACCTCCATCGATGTATTACAGACTTATATGACCAAACCACTCTTATATATCTTCACACGTTAATGAATATGATGAGGTACATTTCACCCTTATAAGAGTAATTTGGTTAGAAAATTTTTATTTGACCTGCAATAACTCTTATACATCGGGGATAAATACAAGTTTTCGTACAACTTTTTTTGTTGATATCAGAAAATTTCGTAAATTTTATTAATAGATTGATATATTTGTTGGACGAAAACTAACTTCATGAGTACTAAGTATAATGTTCTAAATCATAAATAATTTATGCATATTACATCAAATTTCAACAAAAGGGCAATACAATTATCCCTAAAATTTAGGGATAGTTACACTGTCCTCCCATGAGGTTTGGTGTAATTAAATGTAGACCTCCTGTGATTGGAAATTACATCTAGCACTCCTGAAGTTTGCTTATATCTAACAAATAAGTTCCTCCATTACTCAAAATTCACCAAACTTGCTTATATTAACAAAAAAATCGAAAGAGAAAATCTATATCTTTTTCAAATTGACTTATTATTGATTTATTGCAGGTCAAATAAATCTTTCTATAACCAAATTATCATCATATATCTTCACGCTTTAATGCACATGATGATGTATATTTTTATTCAATAAGGGCAGACTGTAGTTTAGTCAAAAAAATTGTTTGACCTGCAATAAGTAAGTAATAAATCAATCGAAGGTAAATATCAATTTTCATTCAATTTTTTTGTTAATGTCAATTGGATGAACCTATGTATTAGATAAAAACAAACTTTGCGAATATAAAATATAATTTTCCATATTATGAAATATTTACCCATAATTATATCAAATTTAAGAGAATAAACAGGATAATTATTCCTAAAATTTATGGTATTATGTATAGACATCCCACTTCTGACACACAAATGCATCAAGTGCAGTGTGCAATTGAACCAAAAGCACACATGGAAAGTCTCTCTTTCTTGAGCATTACAATGTGGCTACAAATTTGATATGTCAAATCTTTTGAGTTGGAATGCCAAAAATTGGCTCAACCCCCAAACATTTTATAAATACGTCGAGTTAGGTTTCTAATTATAGAATTTCAGGATCTAGTGTGGGTTTACTTTTAGGATAATTAACTCCCCTTTCATGAAATTTTGTATAATTATATATAAATTCTTTATAATTTACGTGCAACACTTTTGATATTTGCTTTCGTCTAATTATTAAGTCACTTCATTAATTAAAATCTACTAAATTTGCTTATATTAACAAAAAAATTAAAAAAAATATATATTTATCATCGATTCACTTATTACTGACTTATTGCAGATTAAATAAATTTTTTTATGATCAAATTATCCTCATACATCTTCACGCATTCATGTATGTGTGGAGGTATATATCTCCACCGTTGTAAGGGTAGTTTAGTCGGAAAAAAAAAATTTGATGTGCTATAAGACAATGGAGAGTAAATCAATTTTCATTCAATTTTTTTTGTTAATATCAGCAAATTCAGTGAATTTGGATTAACGGATTGACCTATTTGTTAGATGAAAGCAAACCTCAATGATGCTAAATGTAATTTCTCCGACCACAAAGAGTTTGTGTAATTACACCAAACCTTAGGGGAGGAAAATATAATTATTCCTTACTTTTAACTTTATACACTCAATTTAGATTTGCCACACTTTTGGATTTTATTTCGAGAATCCATTTCAAAATAATACTTACGAATATATATTTATTTTATTTTAAAATATTTGATTTATTTAATATATATTTATAAAGTTTGTTATATTTTAACATATTTCACATCCCAATTTCAAAAAACCAAAAAAAAAAAATCCAAAAATAGGTGGTCTTCTTCATCTTCTCCCCACGCCATCATCTTACCACTGCTCATCATTCCATCAGTAGTATTGTTGTAAGCGTTGCAACCCACGATTAAAATCACAACCTCATACGTCGAGCCCGTATGCCCTTAACCCTATTATTCATACGATAAAACTTTTAAGGAATTTGTTAAAATTAACCGGATTGCACGTTGCACCATACTTACATACTTCAACACTTGAAGAATAAAAAGTTACGGGACTAAATTGCAAAATCAATCAAATTCTGAGGATGGAAACTGCAATTTTTCCTGGATATGATTCACAATTCTCTCCTTCTAGAGTTTCAGGTGTCCTCCATCCACACAACTACAGCACGAAATCTTGAAATATTTGAAGGTCACAAAGCAAAGTTCACTAGAATTAAGTCTTTCCAGTCTATACATTGCTCTCTGATCATGATTCTTGGATCTTAGATCACAGTTTAGTTCAACTAACATCAAAGAGGATCGAGGACGAACTCTGGTGATTATATTCCATCGATTCACAAGGCAAAAACGAACAACGGTAAACAAAAAGGGGAGAAACATAAAACATTTGAGCCTCCAGGTGTTTCTTCCTCTAATTTCTTTAAAAGAACAGAGCATCTCAATCTAGGCTTCTAAAGAGAGGAGTAAATTGGGATACCTGGTAAGGTAGCTCCTGCTTCGACGATGAAAACATTTCCCGACACATACTCAGAAGAGTCGTGGATCAAGTAGCGGGCCAGTGACGTCAATGCTGGATCTGATTCGCCGTACGTTCTTAAAGGGACTGTTTTTGCAGCAACAATTTTGAGCCAGTCTTTTTGCATGAGACCTTGTGTTATCTCGGATTGGAAAAGTCCGGGAGCTATAGAGTTCACTCTTATTTTGTACACGCCTAATTCCATTGCCATGACCTGTATGTGGCATAGTCATCATAATTCAAGCACGAATTAAGAGCGTAAATTTAGAAAATGGTACAAAAATTTTATGTGGCTCACCATGTGCACGGACGAGAGAATTTTACCATATCAGAAAGGGGTACTAAAAGAAGTAGAAAACCACCGAGATTTACTAACAAGGATTTTAAGACATAATGTAACAAGAGGCTTGTGGAGCAAAATGCAGCAAAATTGTCGTCGTTGAAACGAAAAATGGGATATCAGTGCACGGAATCAGTAAACAAAAAGATGTTGGTCGTGGACCAATTGCTACAGAAAGCATGAAAATAGCTTTTCTCTTATATATAATATTATGAACATACTTCAACTGATGCTAGCAGCATCACCAAATATGTTTTCAACAAGTAACGATTATTGTGGGAGTGTCATTAAGACCAATCGTGCAGAAAGATCGAGCATGTCAGACAAATTACCTTGGTCATGGTGTTGACGGCAGCTTTTGAAGCAGCATAAACAAGACTTCCAGGTAGCTGCCCCCGATCGAGACCAGCAATTGAGGAGATGTTGATGACAGATCCACCCCGTTTAGCATCACGCATGAGCCTGCAAACGTGCTTCGACACCAACCAGGTTCCTGTCAGATTGGTCCTAATGATGTCGTTCCATTCATCTTCTGTCAAGTCCAATGGAGTATGCACACTGCCTACAAGAAAATCTTGACGAGTTAGACATACAAAATTATCAATCAGAAAAGTTAACATCTCTAACTATAAAACCGGAGCGATACATGTGCAAGCCTCAAGTCTGTAGCATAGGCATACAAATCAATGACCAGAGTATGAGCAAGGGATATTCAAGAACACAAACAAAATGCATATGCATATCAGTAATGCAGACGATCGTTTATCGGTGCTATCAAACACTAAATTATCAGAATGCTGCCACATCAAATCAAGAAAATCTACGAACGTTACACCAAAAGTCAATTAATTAATAAAATTAGAACTTTCACTCACTTGATAACTAGTAGTCCTTGAACGTCGTAATCCTAGAAAGTAAATGTATTAACTAAACAATCACGAGGAAAGTGAGCGACTTCAGGTTTGTGGTGATGATCAAAGTCGAAGCTGTCCGAATTCTTTTAGAACCCAAAAAGAAGGATCATGTCAGACTAATCCGAATGTACTACAAATGAATCAACTTAATCCAACAGTTGCAGGTAAATCTGATGTTAAAAAACAAGGGGTTTTCAAGAATTATCACAATATCAATGATAATAAGAATACAGAAACCCCATAAAACTGACAGTACAACTACCCATATTTGGATAGTGATTGGGGGCTATAAGTAGATCACGTATGGAAAATTATAACTTAAATCGAGCTTGTTCAAACTTGAAACTAATGATATAACAACTCTAATACACTTGTCGTGTAATTTGTATAAATTTAAGAAAAGTCATAAGCAAGTATATCACACTTGTTGTATAATCAATTTAGCTCGATCCATCAACAAGTGATTCAACTGGGAGGCATTTCTTCACAAAATTAAAGAAAATAATAATCTATATACACGCAATGACACCGCGACACTAAATTTGGGAATAGGATTACACTATTAAATATTCATAACAATATAATTTATTTATTATTTTCCAAATGGTTTTATTCTTAAAAGTTTTTATCACAATAGCTAAACAATAAATTAAATAAATAAATAAAGACAGCCCAGAAAAACGCTTGAAAGAATGAATAAAACTATTAAAAAAAATAATAATAATTTGATTATACCTCTAACACCAGCGTTGTTTATCAAAGCATCGATTCTTCCAAACGCATCCCACGCCTTCTGCACGGAAGCCTCAATAATCGGCCCACTCGCGGTTACATCAAGCTCAACGGCAAGGGCTCTGGGTTGAATTTGGGTGGGAACACTAGAGCTGGCTGAGCCGGACCTGTTGTTAATTTCTTCGCATAGTGAGTGCAGGCGGTCGATTCGCCGAGCGGCGGCAATGATTCTGCAGCCGGCTTTAGCCAAATCCAAGCAGAAGCCTCGGCCCAGCCCAGACGAAGCACCGGTCACCATGACGACCTTGTCATTCAACTCAAACCAGGGCTCCAAGCTGTTACCAACCTCAGTTCTGCTCTCCGACATCTCGATTAATCTCTGCTCCGCGTGCGCGGGAGGTGTGGGTGGGTGGATTTTATGGTTTGAATTCATGAATATTTATGGCAGATCAAAGCAAAGCATACACAATTTCGCTTTCATTCTCCAAACAAAACTCTCCGCAGTTCATATACAACCTATTGCATTAGCATCCATTCAATGGGAGCCTCACTTTCCAAGAAAATTAGGTGGCTTTTCCCTTTCTTTCATTCTTATTTTCCAGGAAAATTTGGAATTTTTTATTACACAACACACCGTACTTTTAGTCCCATAATTTACAAATTTAACATATTATATGATAAATATTGTAGCATATTTGGCTCAATCATATTAAAATTATTGCATTTTTGCTTCCAAATGCTATAATTTTTTAGCTTGTGGAACTGAATGTGTTAAACACGTAAACTGTTGAATACAAAAATACACACCTCTATCGCGGAAGATGAAAAACACAATTTTTCTTATTTTTCAAAATTGGAAAATAATTTAAAAATAATAAAAGTTATTTAAAATATAATTTAATATTTATAAGTGTTTCTTTAGCTTTTATGGGAATAAATTGTGGGTTTCCAGTTATGGGCCGACATACCTCAAGAGTACAATATAATTAAGCCCACATACAATGGCCTTTCCTGATATTGGACTCGATGGACTGTTAGGCCCAATTCGGATTTTCCATACACCAAACCATGAAAATGATGGTGAATTATATTATGTAAGTAGAAATAATTAAAATAAAAATTAAACATAAATTTAGACCTTTTTCATCGACGAAGCTTTGAGTTTGACCTCAACACCAACCTAAAGGAGTTTGAGAAATTCCTTTCCCTTAATCCTGGTGTTATTATTTTCTAAAAAAAAAAAAATACTCTGTTAATCGACTATTTTCGAATGTAAAACATATTATAGTTTTTTTAAAAAAAAAAAAAATAGATCCAAGTACCATTGATTAGGCAATAAGGATGATAGGTGAATTTTCTGTTGACAGGGCAATGCACAAAAATAGTATTCGTATCATCAGGTTTAACGGCATCCACCTCAGTTGCCAAGTCAACAATATACTAGACTTCTTGGACCGCCACATCACTCTAAAAGGGTGCCAAATGAATCCGACTAATGGAAGATGCAGGTAACTAATCTTCTTATATTCTTGGTTTGTCTGGCAAGATTCCTTTCGGCTAATATATCTCTTACAAGATAACTCCAACTGTTAGATAAGCACCATTCTTACTTTCTTAGAAAATAGACATGCTTAGTGATATTTCAACCATTTTATAAATAAGGGCTCAAGTAAGTCAAAAAATAATTAAGAGGGTGTTTGGCTAAGCTTTCTTAAAACATCTTGTAAGCTCATCCATCTTATAAGATGTTTTAAGAGCTTATAAGATGTCGGATCTTTTTTTAACAATAAGCTTTTAAAGTATTTGGATAAAATAAGATGTGAAAATATCGTATAAGCTCTCAAAGATCTTATAAAATGTTTTGAGGAGCTTATAAACTTAGACAAATGCCCTCTAAATCTCACAGAAAAACAAGCCTTGATCCTTATAATACTGCTAAACTGTGGTGCACATAAATACCCTTTATTAAACCTAACATACTACGTACTAAGAACAAAAAAAATGGGGATGAAAATAGTAGAGTAGAGTAGTAGCTTCACATTGTGGTGTGCCACCAAATGATTACAAGGGCTAATGACACGTGGCTAATGCTCCACAGCAGAAGTGTCCGGTTTTGGGTCTTGCCCTAATTACTCCAGCATTTGAGGATTTTATTCCTCTCATTCTCAGCTTCTTTATCATATTTCTGATGTTATTTGCCTGTCACTCTCACTTGATTCTCCTTTACTTTTCTCAGTTTTGCTTTAGCATACACATTAACAGAAACCAAATTGTCTCCATTCAACTCTGTATATGTTTGTCCAAGATTCTTGCAAATGGACCACACTCTCAGACAACACACCCACACTCTCCCTCACTTGTCTATTTCCTTCCTTCATCCACTCATCCTGTTATTACCAACGTTTAATGAATGACCAAATATTCTACTATCTTTTCCTATTTTCATTTGAATCCCTATTCTTTTTACCTCTTATTCTCGTTACCAATATCGAAAAACATAGCAATTTAATGATTATAAAAACAATATTTCCCCATCCATCGCAATATCCAACTTTACAGCTTTAGGGGTAAAATTATAATTTTATTACCGTATAAATATTTTAACATGTAATGCACACAAAACTTTCCTAGTAAACTATGGTGAGCAAACCATAGACATATCAATTACCTTCTTTCCGTATTTTCTGCATGCGTTGACATTCTAATTAAGTTCAATTTATGAAAAACGTCAATAATAAAAGAATTTTATTTTATACGTTCGAATTTAAAAATATCAAACAATTTGAATCATGTCCGATCAGCCTTACAAAAACGACCTTTTAAACAATATTGAAGAGGGACGTGTTTGGAGATTGCTTGCCGCCAACTTACGAGCGACCATAATTAAAGTGTTTGGTATTGAAAATCGTACCATGCATGGAAAAAAAACCAACATTCTCTAAGGTTATTTTAATTAAATTTGGGCCTTTACCAAAAAATGCAGCCAAACTACGTACAATATATATATATTAATTAGTTATCACTTTAATTAATTTGTTTATAAACTTTACTTTTGCACATGATTCAATGCGGGTTTTATTGTATGAATTAATGCGAAAATTAAATTAAATAATGGTATGTTTTATTAATGCACTACGTACTCTTATTTGGACTTGGCTTTGCTTTCTATAATGAGTTCTAAGTTTTATTAATTACGGTACGTACATTAATTAATATACCTCAACTCACTTTATCAATCTTGTGTTTTCTTTTAATTATTTTTTATTTTTTGATAATTATATTTAAACCCCTGATTTATAGTCGATTTATATAAGCCATTTATGTATTTATATAATCACCCTGACAGTAAAACAATTAAAGGTAGTTTTGTAATGATGTTGACGTTTTTAGGGGAATATGTGTAATTTTTATAAAGTTGAGGTGATTTGTATAATAATATTGACGTTTTTTATGAGGCATATGTAATCTTTCAATTGACAAGAATAATTTATATAAACTAGCCGTTATAGCACGTCATCTCTGCTTGCATATAATCAATTGAGTTATTTGCATCCACTTTTCTTGAGGCGTTAATATTTTTCATCAATTCTATCGTTTTACTATTAAAATTGATTTTTGAGTGATTGATAGAAAATTAAATAAATAAAATTATATTATTTATATTTAAAAATATTAAACCTAATTCAACTCGAATCTAGTGAGTCGGGTTGGAATCATTAGTTTCCACCCATATTGACAACCTAATAAAATTACATTGCGAGTAACTTATAAGTTACTTTTTTTTTTTTTTTTTAACAAACTTACAAATTAGTTTTGCAAGGGGGAAAACATCCTATGATTTCAAAGCATACTTTGACTTAATTCAAAATCTTAAAAAGAAAATTTCATAGTAAATACGAAAGTTACTTTTTTTTTTTTTTTCTTAAATTGCTTTCACTACAGATATCTTTATTTTACATTGGAGACGAGACTAATCGTTCCTAAAATAGAAATAAAAGAGTTGAATTCCTCCTAATAAGCATAACTCTTAAGCTTTAAATGGTAATTTTTTGCAATATTATCTTAAAATTTAGTTCATTTATCACTGGACAAACAACTTATCAATATATATGAAAGTTGCGTTCAAATTAGGGGTTATTACACTCAAAATCCTCTCTAAAAATATATATTTTTCCTTAAAAATTTTGAAGTTACACTTACACCCCTTCGAAAATTATCCGTTTATTGGACAAGCCGTGGGTTTCTCACTTGAGAACCTCCTGTATCTTGTGCGATGAAGATTCTGTGGAGACGCACAACCACCTTTCTTCCGATGTGACTATTCCCGGCACTGCTTGGGTGATATTTGACGTCATATGCGGGTTCATTAGCCTAACCGATCTTGGTCTATAGATGTTACATGGGCTTCGACGAGATGGAGAAGAAAACACGTCATTAAAGCGGCCTCCAAAATTCTAAACTTACACTTACACCCCTCTGAAATTTATCCGTTTACACTTGACTCCTTTCCATTATGATTTGAATAAGAAATGCTGACGTTACCCATATATATATATGTTTTATTTTGTCCTTCAGTTAATATTTTAAAATATATATTTGTACTTATAAAGTGACAAATATAATATATGGTTACATTTTTTTTTTCCTTATGAGTACAAAATTATTATATGAAAATATTAAATGAATGATAAAATTAGAAATTTATGTATTTTTTATATTAATATTTTTTGTTCAAATTCTAATGAAAGAATGCCACGTGTAAATAGTGAATTTCTTAAAGAAATACAAGTATAATTCTAATTTTTTTTTTAAAAAAAAAGTATAATTTAACTTTTTTTGGGAATGTAAGTGGTATTAAGCCTTCAAATTAATTAAACCAATCCCACATCCCCATCTCATCCTTACCCTACCAAAGCCCCTTTTTGCAGCTGACAATGGAAAAGAAAAGGGCAACTTTGTGCCAAATATCACTATCTCACATGAATTAAGGAAAGAGAAAGAGGGTGACAAAAACTATTGAAATGGGCCCATCAACAAGATCTTTTGTCCAAACTCACACTAGAAAATAAATAAAAATTTCCAAAAAATCAATTCGAAAATGTTTTTACATGCTATGCTGACTCATAAAGCCAAACCCTAAAATCATGAAATACAAACACAAGAAATTAATTTTTAACACGAAAAAAGTGGACAAGAATCTCTGCATTGCCTCTGTTTTGGGGTGTGTGTGTGTGTGTGTGTGTTTCCTTTTCTTATTAGGGTTCTTTCCTTTTCTCAGACTGATGCTGTTTGGTCATTTCCCTTTCATGGAGAATGAAAGGTGATGCTGTTTTTGTGCTCTCTGCTGCGTGTGTGAGAGAGAGAGCGAAAAGGGTTTGCTTTAGTGTTTTTCATGTGTAATATATATATATATATATATATGTGTGTGTGTGTGTGTGTGTTTGTTTGTAAATGTGGTTGCTAGCTTTACAATTGTGTTGATCATCTTTTTGAACATGATGGCCATCCATTTCTTGAATGCCTTATTTGTGATGCATTTTGGCATGATCTTGATTGGTGGGCTTCTTTTCTTTTTTTGGAAAAAAAATGTTTCTTGATGCTATGTGTTTGTGTGTGTGTGTGTGTGTTTTATTGATTTAATTCAAGTTGCAAGTATTGAAATTTGAAATTGTAGTTTCTTCTCACAAAGATATGAATCCATTATCATCCTGTCATAAGTATTGTTAAATGATGTTACATACAAAGTCGCAAGTTAATCAATACTAAAAATTGAAATTATTTATAAATAAAAATTAAAAGTAAAAAAAAAAGAATGAAATTTTAGAGCCCGTTTGGTTGTGTTTTCAATAAAATTTTTTCCACTTTTTACTATTTGGGTAGTTAGGATTTTGTTTAGTCAAGCCATTTTTATTGAAAATGCATTCCTATTTTAATTCTCAATTTTTTGAAATTATAGGTCACATGGGTTTGTCGTACTTGTCTTATCTTGTCAGCATATCTTTTCTTGTTTCAAATGGCAAGACTCACTTTGATTATTTTATAATTTCACATATTCAATCAATTTGGTCATCTGTCACATAAAAAATACATATACCTATATTCAACATTCTCACACCTATATATCTATATTTGGAAACAACTAATCCAAACATATTCTCAATTTTCGCACAAAAACCAATAAATCATTTATACACATTTTCAATTGTTGGAAACTAAAATGAAAATGAAAACACAACCAAACGGGCTCTTAGTGTTTGAAAAAATAATTTAGTATCATAATTTTATTAATAAGTTATAGAAGATGCTTAGGAGCTATTTATAATTTTTGGTTTAAATCAATTTAATTTAAACGGTTGAAAAGCAGAAATTGTAAAACAAAAAGAAAAGAAAAAAAGAAAAACGAATAGTCTTTCAACTTATTTCAATGATAAATTGATAGATGTTTATTTTAAATTATTGCAAACGCTCTCTTAATATAATAGATAATTATAAAAATTAAATAATATAATTTAAAATTGGGCAGATGAAAGAACAGTCAGGGTTCTTTTCCATCGCACAAAAATAAGAAAAGTAATAGTTTGAACATAATTCAATTGCATCGAGTCGAATAATATGAAAAGTATATTCTTAGTACTGTATTATTTTAATATACAGTTTAAGAAATATGATAAATCATACTACAAATATATACAACAAGACTTGCTATATTATAATTTTTTGAATAAGATTATCAATAATAAATATATTATATTTATTTTATAATTAATTTAATTCAATTGGGATAATGAATTTCCACATGTAATAAAGAATAAAATATGGTATATTTTGCAACTCATATGATCATATAGTAGACACAGACACAGTAGTGAGTACAGTAAATGCATAAATGTGTCTGTGCAAGAGGCGGCCTTTTTCTTTCTCTTTCCCATCAAAAGACTATAAAAAAGCTTCTCAAAAGACCTCTGCTTTTATTTCTTTGTCTGCCATTTAATTCTCTTAAATTATTTCACATCACCTCTGTCTTCCCCTACCCCCCCCTATATGTCCCTCGCCCCCACTCTCGCCATCTCTTCAAACCTCCTTTCTCCTTCTCAAATCAAGCCAGAAAATCTGGTCTCAAAGCCATTTTCTGGCTTTTCTTCATCATCATCGTCTGAAGCTTTTTCTGGTTTCATATAACCATTAAAAATGGAGTGAAGAAGGGGTCAGCTTAAGTGTTTTTTCTTCATATTCTTTGCTTTATTGCATCAAAATCTTTGCTGGGGAGTTGGTTTTGGCTGCATCATTCATTTCTTGCTGTTCATATCTTGAGGAGGAGTAGAGGAGTAAAGGGTAGTGGAAGATAGTGAAAAGTTTTGATCTTGATAACTCTTGAAACCCTCTTAAGAGGAGAGCTTTTTGCAAGCCAGAGAAAGATGATATCAATCACAGACCTCTACCATGTGCTTACAGCTGTGGTTCCTCTCTATGTGGCCATGATCTTGGCCTATGGTTCAGTGAAATGGTGGAAAATCTTCAGCCCAGATCAGTGTTCGGGCATCAACAGATTTGTGGCTCTCTTTGCTGTCCCTTTACTCTCTTTCCACTTCATCTCTACCAACAACCCTTATGAAATGAACTACAGGTTCATTGCTGCTGACACTCTTCAGAAACTCATAGTTCTTGCTGTTCTTGCTGTCTGGTCAAGGGCCAGCTCCAGAGGATCCCTTGAGTGGTCCATCACTCTCTTCTCTCTCTCCACACTCCCCAATACTCTTGTTATGGGGATTCCTCTGTTGAAGGGGATGTATGGGGAGTTCTCTGGGAGCTTAATGGTTCAGATTGTTGTTCTGCAATGCATCATTTGGTACACTTTGATGCTTTTCTTGTTTGAGTACAGAGGCGCCAGAATGCTCATTGCTGAGCAGTTCCCAGACACTGCTGGCTCCATTATTTCATTCAGAGTTGATTCTGACATCATTTCTTTGGATGGTAAAGAGCCTCTGCAAACTGAGGCTGAGGTTGGTGAAGATGGGAAGCTTCATGTGACTGTAAGAAAATCAACCAGCTCAAGGTCTGAGATTTTCTCAAGAAGATCTCATGGCCCAAATTCTGGTGTTTCTCTGACCCCAAGACCGTCAAACTTAACCAATGCAGAGATTTATTCTCTGCAGTCATCAAGAAATCCAACTCCAAGGGGCTCAAGTTTTAATCACACTGATTTCTATTCAATGGTGAATGGAAAGAATGCTAGCAATGTAAGTCCAAGGCAATCAAATTATGGTAACTTGGGGTTTGATGAGGAGAGTGGGTATGGGAATCCATCAAGAGCTAATGGAGCTTATGGGCAGGGCAATGCAGGGTATCCAGCACCTGCAAGTGCCGGAATCTTCTCTCCGGTATCGGGACCAGGGGCGAAAAAGAAGGCTAATGGGGCTGAGGGTGCTAAAGATCTTCACATGTTTGTTTGGAGTTCTAGTGCTTCACCAGTTTCTGAAGGAGGGATTCATGTTTTCAGGGGAGGCGACTATGGTAATGAGCTCAACGTTGGAGCTCACCCCAAAGGTATCTCCTCATTTCTCACACATTTGTAATATTGATACTTGATGCTACAGTTGACTATTGTAATTGGTATTAGTTGGCGGATTGTTTAGTTTCATTGTCTTATTTTGAGCATATGAATTGATGAACATTAATTCAATTCTTGTTTTTGGAGTTATCTGCCTTTTTTTCTAGATTCAACTGCATTTGTCATTTACTTCTCCGTGTTCTTGGATTTGGACTTCTTTTATTAGCTTGTAGTTGATGTGGGCTCTATTTGCTATGTCTTTTTCCAGTTGAGCTTCCTGCTAGCATGGGATTTCTGTTCTTGGTTTGGCATTAACGTTGCAGCTTCCCTGAAATTTTGGGCCATTTGTCTTCTATTGTCACATGCTTTCATTTATCCGATCACGTATTCATCTCATTATTTTCAAGTTTCTATATGCAATAATAGTAACTATTGGTAATTCCATGAAATTGCTGATGACGCAGACTACGACGATTTTGGGCGAGATGAGTTCAGTTTTGGGAACAAGCAGGGGGCGAATGGGACTGAGCGTGACGGACCTGTGTTATCAAAGCTCGGTTCAAGCTCCACCGCCGAGCTTCACCCCAAGACGACCGTAGATACCAAGCCAACCGCCATGCCTCCCACCAGTGTGATGACCAGGCTAATACTGATCATGGTGTGGCGGAAGCTGATCAGGAATCCGAACACATACTCTAGCCTCTTTGGACTTACGTGGTCTTTGGTCTCGTTTAGGTGTGTGTTGAGATAACGTTCAGTCTTACATGCATCAGCTCTTACAGTCTTAAAATCTCATCTTATTTTCTAAACCTTGTAGGTGGCATGTTGAGATGCCGGCAATAATAGCCAAATCCATATCCATTCTGTCCGATGCTGGTCTTGGGATGGCAATGTTCAGTCTTGGTAATTAATACTAGAAATTACTGCCTTGTGCATTTAGAGGTTTAACCTCAGAACTGAACCAAAAATGGGATTGCAGGTTTGTTCATGGCTCTGCAGCCAAGAATCATTGCGTGTGGGAAATCCGTTGCTGCCTTCTCCATGGCCGTCCGGTTCCTCACCGGACCTGCAGTTATGGCTGCTGCTTCGATTGCTGTTGGGCTTCGAGGGGTCCTCTTGCACATTGCAATCGTTCAGGTAACAGTGAATTGACAATGCAGATACTGTCTTGTTTTACAATTCATGAGTTAACTAATATTCCGGAGTCCGGACTACAAATTTTTCAGGCAGCTCTCCCACAGGGAATTGTTCCGTTTGTTTTCGCCAAGGAATACAACGTCCATCCTGACATACTCAGCACCGGGTTAGCACCGGACAATGACATCTTTTCTCAACGCACACACCAATCTCTTATGTTCTTCCATTTTCGAGTCATTTCAAGATCTCTGATTCGATGGTTGTATTGTAATTGTTGCAGGGTCATATTTGGGATGCTAGTAGCTCTGCCCATAACTCTAGTCTACTATATATTGCTGGGACTCTGAAGATGAATGCATCACTACAGCTGCAGAAGTTAAAACTAATGACAAAAGAGAAGAGCTAACGCTTTTGCAATGGAATTTTTTGGGGTTCTAACAGAGACAACATAGAAGGATCAGAAGTACTTCAGCAGAACAAAGAAAGAGAAGAACATGGGCTGTCTTCTTCTGTCCAAACCACCTCTAATTTCAAGAATTGGGGCCAAAAAGGAAAAAAAAGAAAAAAATCATTGGATAGCAAGTATCTAGTGTAGTTGTAGTAGTAGAATTTTCTTTTTGTCCTTTTGTCTCTTCTTTTCTGGACTCTTGTACCCACCCATCCCACCCCACCCCCCAATTACTTGAGTTCTTTTTTGATGAAGAAAAGTGAAGGTTGTTTCTTTCTAGTATGAAGATCCCACTACTACTACCTTTGTATTCTATTGTCGAAAATTCCACTACAACTACTTTTTTATTCTACTGTCTTGGAAGATTATAATATAAATTGTGTAGGTTCGATCGAATTTAAATTAATTATATGATAATTATAATATACTTGTTGTACGAGTAGTTACTGTATATTTTAAAAAAATAATTAATCACATATAATGATTCGATCCTTGATCCAATTATATTTGATTTGAATAAAAAATTTCTCTATTTTCTATATATGTGGAGGGGTGGAGTCAAAAAAGATATTACCTACCAAGAATATCTAGGCAAAAAGTGTCTTTTCTGATAAAAACGTGCTTCTCAAGGGAAAAAAAAATTAAAAAAAGCAAGCCAGCCAATTAATTCAAGAACGGCCAACATATTTAGGTTGAGTGAAAGTCGAAAATTTTCTCGAGTAGCGATTTTGGGTGCAATAAATAAACAAGGGATGCTAATTGGTGGAAGCGTGTTTCAGAGGAAATATTTAGGTAGCAGTGGTGTTGTGGGTTATTCTATTTACAGACATGGAGGAGGAGGGGGTAGGCTTTAGAGCCTGTCTCCTCATTTATTGTCTTGCTGCTTCCCATGCGGCCACTGCTTTGGTACATCTGTACTAAGAAACTTTCCTGTCCCTGCTCTCATATCCTAATATTTTTTGAATTAATAGATAAATTATCAGTTAACCCGTTACATGTTAGATTGAGACACCCACAACAAATTTCAACAATGTATCATAATATTTGAATTCATTTTATAAATAAAAGAAAATTAAGATAAATAAGTATGTGTTAGAGATAATATGTATGTTTAAATTTATTTTTTGAGATAATTTAAAATAAATATTATATATTTAATATTGTGTTTTAGGAGACAAGAATTATTATTCGTTGTCAAATTATGTCTTTTTTTTTATATTTTTTTATGTATACGTGTGTGTATATATATTTATATGTATTTATAGTAAAATAGTTAAAAACACTCTACTAATGTGCTTTTATAAAATATTGAATGTGTTTTGACTCATCCCACAAATAACTTAAAAATAAAAATAAACATAGTGTATAGTTCTTGACATTCTTTCCTCGCTACCGATATGTCTACATTCCTACATCTCCAATCAAAGCCCACAATATTTCATGCAAAAATTTGGTATTTGCAACGTTCGAACACAAACTATCTCGTATTTGTTGTATAGAAATGAGACCCCTATATCATTTCAATGATGTCTCGAAACGAAAATGTCTTTTTAAGATAAAATTCTATAATCTTATAATTTAAATTAAAATAAATAATACCTTATCTAAAAACATTTGGTATTCCCAAGGCCTAGGTCCGTACTAGATTTGGATGGTTTGAAAGTACAATTAATGATTAATAGCTAGCATACAATCTAAATCAACTTATATTTGAAGTAAAAGAAACAATAAAAAGTGTAGTAAATAGAAGGACCAACCCCACAATAAGGGGGTGTTTGGGTAATTTAATTCGGGAGATGTGTTTAAATATTTTGCTTTTAAATACGAGTATATTAGTAATTGTAATTACAACTTTAAATAAATATATTTGTAATTTTATAAAATATTTAGAAAAATTTGTATAATTAAATATAATATCAAAGTAATTTACCCTATGAATTAATATGTTCTGAGAAAAGCATTAATCAAGATATATAGGGATCATAAAAACAATAAAAAATATTATATTCCAAGATCACAAAACTCGAGAAAAAATTTAATAATAATAATAATAATAATAATGAGGGATAATTATACTTTTCTCTCATGATATTTAGTGTAATTATCTGTAAATTTTCTATTATTTGGAAAATTACATCTAGCACCTTTGAGATCGTCTAATAAATAAGTCATTTCATTGGTCAAAATTCAACGAATTAGCTGATATTAACTAAAAAAATCTATGTTTACCCCCAATTTACTCATTATTGACTTACTATAGGTCCAGTAAATCTTTTTATGATCAAATTACCCTCATACATCTTTACGCATTAATACATGTGAAGATATATATTTTCACCGTTATAAGGTTAGTTTAGTCTAAAGAGAATTATTTGATTTGCATAATCAATTAATCGAGCGTAAATTTAAATTTTCATTCAACTTTTTTGTTAATATCAACAAATTCAGTGAATTTACTAATGGAGAACTTATTTGTTAGACGGAAGCAAACCTCAAAAATACTATATGTAATTTTTTAAATCATGTAGAGTATACGTATAATTATATCAAAATTCATCAGGGAGAAGTGTGATTATGGAGAGCTAATATTGGTTAAAGCAAAAAGCGTTGTTTGAAGTGGGAATGAGTGGAGGCCAATCTCAATCAAAGCAGACAAAACTAAAAGTGCTTTTTTGCTTTTCTTCTTTGTTTTGCAGGTAATTAATTAATCCTAGTGCTCTCTTTCTTTTCATGGATCCAACGCCGTACTAATTCGGACAAATTAAATGTAAAAAAGTCAGCTTTGGTGTGATGTGTTGGCTAATTACATCATTAATGCGCCCTGCTTTCCTTAATCGCCCGCTTAATGTGTGTGTTTAGGTTCATTTCAAAGGCTAATTATTAGTAGGAAGACTCATCACTTGCTCACCAAAGTTAGGGTATTGTGCGTCTGTACCTGAAAAATTAGGTACGTCTTAGGACTAGACAGCAGCCTCTCCATAAGGGCATAACAGTCATTTTATAAAAAAAATTGCCTTCTCAATTGTACCCATATCCAAATCCACCGGGATTATTTTGAGTGAATCAGAATAAAAAATCACTCCATTAACTATATAATATTCCAAAATGACAATTTTACCCTTGAAGTGGGGAGTCCGGTCCAACATTACATGGTCCGATTTGATGGTCAAAGAAGATATGTTGAAAAATCTCTCAATTTACTTTCCCGATCCTTATTCATTAATGATAAAAACCTTTACCAGTATTGATTTATTGCTTGACTGGTAAGATTGAAATTTCAAAACTGAATTCATTAATTCGAGTCCTACGACTATAATATGTTGGTATCGATGTAATTTAGAAAAAAAAAATAAACGATAAAGATCTCGAACAAGCAAGATATCATAGTAATAATAATGATAAGCAAACTGTTCGGAATAGTTAATGTTGTCCTTAATTAGCTGGACTAATGATTAATGATCTGCATAATCATGAAGATATTAATACGTTTATAATTACATAATTTCTCGCATGAATCTACAGGAAATTCTAACAAAACATGCTTGTTAAGGACGATTCATGTCGTAATCAATATTCAAAAAGCTCAAATAATTACTTGATTACTAGATATGAATCAAAATCTTAAAAAAAAATAAAAATGTTTAAAAAGTGAGGAATTTGAATAATTTAGAAAATTGATTGAAAATATATATATCTATACACTAATTTTCAATAAAATTTGATTCTAATAGTAATTTTAATATTTTTAATTAATTTATTAAAACACCCTTTAAACTTTCTCAATTTTTGAGACACTTACGTTCTTGATTTCAATGGGAAATGATTGATAAACAATTCATCCATATATAAAACTATTAATTATTTATATTTTTTTTAAATAATTTTACACACATATCGAGTATGTCGTGTATTGCTCGCACACACACACACGCAGACAGATATATATATATAGAAAAAAATCTAGATACCCCCTATGATAACAAAAATGTTCAAAAATCCCCTTATGAAAATTAAAGTATCAAATACTCCCCGTGATATAAATAAAGTCAAAAAGACCCTCCGTACAAATTTGGGCCACACGCGCTTTGACTGCAATTTGCTATGAAATTACCTTTTTCTTTTACATATTTGCCCTTCTCTTAGATTTAATATATATAATTTTATATATTTAATAATAAAATATTATTTTTTATAACAATTATTTAATTAAAATATTATATATTTTTATTAATAATAAAATATTAATTTAATTAAATTATATAGTGAAAAAAAGGAAGAGGAGGACAACCGCGTCGCCATCCACTTCTGGGCGGTGGGGGGAGGGAGGGGTGGCTGGAGGCGAGAGGGGTAGGGGTGGGGGAGGTGGTGGTAGGGGGTTATAATTATTATTTTAATTTTTTTATAAATTATAATTATATTTTAAGTTATAAATTATATATTATAAATTAAAATAATTATATATTAATAGGCCTAATTTGACCAGTTGACTAGAAGGGGTATTTTAGTCATTGCTTCTAAAAAAATAGACTCAAATTGACCAGATGTGTGATTATTTATTCGTAATATAATGATGATTTTTTAACTTAAAAATTTTATAGTGGGATTTTTAATACTTTAATATACTACAGAAGGTCAAAATGAATTTAACCCTATATATATATAATAAGCCGATACTTCAATAAAATAAAATAAAATCAATATTTGAAAATCTGATATAGGTAGCTCTGTCTCATGGCTTTTTAATATGGAGCGTGTTTGTCGTAATTTATGTGAGTCAAAATTGTGAAACGGACAAATTAATCTAAATAATTATTTATTTTCATCTTGATTGTATTGAAAAATTAAGCGACTTCAACCTCGATTATCATCGTAGGTTCGGATAGTCTCTACGAATTACAATTTATTTTTAAAAGTATTTACAAATTATTAATGAAAATAAAAGGGACACAACTTTTTAATAAAAATTTGCCTTCTTTTTACCCATTGAGTCAACAAGATTAATGGGCCTCTCATGAGTTGGGGTTCGGAAAGAGATTGCTTAAAGTTTTTGGCCCATCACAAATTTCTTTGAGCCTTCACGGCGTTGTATTTTTTATTTCAATTAATATATATATATTATATTGTATAAAAGTAATATAATTTATTTTATTTAAAAAAAATTCATACATATAATGAGTATATATATTAAATACAACAAAAGATGTAATAGAATTTGAATTAAAAAATTCAATAAGTTAATACGGCGGGTTCAAGGCAGTACAAAAAAATGGCAAATTAAATAGATGTGAAAATTATCAATTTACATTTGCTTCGATCCAAAATTTTGTACAATAGTTCATATACATTGGACTTGTGCGTTTTTTGAACGCATCACATTTTACTGTTAAAAAAATTGGGTTAAATGTATTTTGCGTTCCCGAAATATGTTTATAATCGAATTCACCCCTAAACTATGAAACATAATAAAAATCTTTCAAAAAATTAAATAGTATTAATAAAAAAAAGATATCCTTCTCACTTATGCCAATAATTTTTCTTTCACTCCCTAAAATATGTTTGTATTAAAATCTCTCCTCTACTACTCAATTTTTTATTTAAATTATAATGTTCAAAATATATAGTTTTGTTTGTAAATTATAGAATACAATACATTAGAAAGTAAATTAATATTAAACTTACATATATATGTTCAATACATATAACAACACACATTGAAAAAAATTATTTAAACTTTGAAAAATTATGTAGAAAATATAAAAATTGTAAATTTGTATGTAAAGTTTATATATAGATTTCTCCACCAATTATAAAAATTATAAATTTTGGGTAATTTTTAGTTTAAATATTTTTTTTATAATAATTCAAATTATATTTTTAAAAAATGATTTTAACAAATATATTTTAGGAGTGTAAATAACAACGAATTTTTGTTATAAATATTTGATCCATATTATGAGGGAATTTTTGAATCTATTATGGTTTAGGAAAGTGAATGCGACTACATGGATATAATAATTGTAGTATTGTACGTATTCAAAAAGACACGAATAAGTCAGTAAATAGTCAATTAAGGATAAATATTAATTTTCATTCAATTTTTTTATTAATATCAACAAATCTAATTGATTTTGACTAATAGAGTGACTTATTTGTTAGATGGAAGCAAAATTCAGGAGTTTTAGATGTAATTTCTCAAATCATAGGAGATTTATACGTAATTAGACCAAATCTTAAAAAAGATGAGTATAATTATTTTTTGTTTATACAAATAAATTAAAAATAAAGAATATAAATGTAATTATTACTTTTACACCTTTATCTGACGATTTAGAAAAAAAAAATGATTTGAATTTGAAAAGGGGCAGCATGCAGTGCAAGTACAAAGGCCAAAATTAAAAAGAAAGTGAAGGTCCTTTTTGGTAGATGGAAAAAAAAAAAAAAAAGATAAAGCAAACACGCGTGGCCTTTAATTTGACCGTTTTTCCGAACACTAATCATACTAGTTTTGAAAAAGGCAAATTTTATGTATACAAAAAGCAAACCCTAACCCTAACCCAACCCCCCATCATCATCATCATCATCATCATCATCTCTAAGCCTAGAAAGAAACGTCCATGATGCAGCCGGACAACTCACCGGAATTCTCATCCCTTTATCAGTTCATCTTGGCCGGAAACGGAGGGTTCCCGGCGGTGCACAGCCACTGCGGTTCAATCTCATCTTTTAACCCCACGGAGGACGTGCTGGAATTTACTGATCTTCAAAACTCTGAGGGTCGAGCTTTTGCTGCTTCTGAGAATCACAAGGAAGCTGAGAGAAGACGCAGACAGAGGATTAATGCCCATCTTCATAAGCTTAGGGCTCTTCTTCTCTGCAATTCTAAAGTAAGTTTGCTAGCGCTCTCTCTCTCTCTCTCTCACACACACACACATACATACATTTGCATACACTGCCAAATATATATATATATATATGTGATAAAAAAATTAAGTGGTCAAAATTTTCCGAACCAAGAGAATTTTGCAGACTCAGAATGATAGTTTTGATATCACTACATTAAATTATTATAATATTAAAAATACCTTTTAATTGATAGAATCTATTTAACTTCCCAATTTATATTGAATTAACTATTCAATCACGTCCTTTTAAAATATTAATTGCATGCAATTACCTTCACTCGCAAATTAAACTTACTCCCTTTTGCTTAATTTTATCGTTAATCAAAATAAAACTATTATATTAATATTTGTGCTGCATGTAAATATAACCATTATTCTATAAAGTTTTAATTTTTAATTTCTTGCAAGTAAAATATGTATTGATAATTAATATGTTATGGATACAATTGAAGACAGATAAAGCTTCATTGCTGGGAAAGGTGGTTGAGCGTGTAAGAGAGCTAAAGCAACAAACATCAGAAATCATGCAACTCGACCAAACAACGTTAATCCCTTCGGAGTCGGACGAAATCGCAGTCATGCAAAAGCACGACTCTATGGATGGCAAAAGCGTGGTAATTAGGGCGTCGGTTTGCTGCGAGGATCGGGTGGACCTGATACCGGAGTTGATCGAAATACTTAAGCCGTTGGATTTGAGGCCTTTGAGGGCGGAAATAGCGACGTTGGGAGGCAGAATTAAGAATGTGATTCATGTGTTGGGTGGCGAGAATCAGACAGCTGATGAAACAGCTTTGTGTCTGAAAGATGCGCTGGAGACGATGGTTTCCAGATCATGTGTTGGTGGAGAAATTAAGACCAAGAGGCGAAGGATGTTTGATCATCAGAAGATCATGGGATGATCGGATTGGATTTTCTATTGCGATTTCTATTGTATCTTATATTGTGTTTCACATGTACTCGTCGACACATCTGAGATTATATTGTCAATTTTATGTTAGGAGTGATTTTATACACATGGCGAGCGTGTATATGTGAAATGAAATAGAAGATGCAGCATGAACTGCAATAGAAAATTCAATCCGATTTTTTATTCGTGAGTAGCGACCTTAGTGTGGTGATTGGAGGTACATCTCTTATTCGGGGAAATTTTAGCCCATATTGAATTTGATCGGATCTCAATAAATTATACAGTAAGTGTAATATATTTATTATATAATTAATAAATAATTTAAAAAAAATAACCAATTACATGACAAGTATATCTATGTAATTGGTTTAGGGTAAAAAAAATTCACTGATTTGGCTGTAAATTTCAGTTGTCTTCATTGCCGTTTATTTTTCTTTCCCCCATTTGTTGTAATTAGTGTCTGCTTTTATCATCCTTCTTATTCTGATCTTGGGAGAACCAAACATGGTGGTTTTTTTTTTTTAATGAATTAATTAAAATTACATCAATAATCAACAATTAATTATAATTAACTAATAACTATTATTACAATAGACTAACAACAATTATTAGAGTAGACCAATCTTTAAAGCTCACGGGCCTTAATTCCGCTAACTATTGACTGGATTGGATATTTTTTTCTTTGAAGTGTATTGTATTTTTTTTTAGTTAATATATACACGTTAAGTGTATAAAATTTTGTACTAAACAATATAAATAATATAATTTTTATACAAATAATTAGTACATATTTAATTTCAAATAAAAAATTAAATTCAATTATTAAGGGAGTGTTTGCTATCTCCATTCAGAATAGACTTTTAGCTTCATAATGAAGTTAAAAAGGAATGTATTTTTCAACTTTTTTTCCTACTAAATAAAAAATGTGGGATGCTGCTTCTAATCTACTATATTTATAAATAATTGCATATTACTACTCAAATTATTGTCTTACCAATTTTACTAATTTAAATATCGAATGATTATAAATTGCATATTTAGTTTTATTTTAATTGCATTTTGTAAGTATGAATTCACAAACTCGACCTATGCAATTGCAAAGTTAAAGCACAGCAATATCTACTGATGAATATTCCATAAATAAAAAAAGGGATAATTGCACTCTCCTTTCCTGAGTTTAGTATAATTACATGTATACTCTTTGTGATTTTTGAAAAATTACATTTAGCATCCTTAAGGTTTGCTTATGTCTAACAAATAAGTCCTTTCGTTAGTCAGAATTCAATGAACTTGTTGATATTAACAAAAAAACTGAATAAAAATGGACATCACCCTCGTCTGACTTATTGCAGGTCAAACAATTTTTTTCTAACTAAACTATCCTTATACCGGTAAAGATAAACCTCCGCACATGCATTATCGCTTGAATACGTATAAAGGTAATTTGATCATAAAAAAATTTATTTGACCCACAATAAATCAGTAATAAGTCAATCGTTGGTAAATATAGGATTTTTTCTGATTTTTTTGTCAATATCAACAAAATCGATAAATTTTGACTAACAAAGTGACTTATTTGTTAGACGGAATCAAACCTCAAGGCTAATATATATAATTTCTTAAACTACAGAAAATTCACGTATAATTATACCAAATCTTAAAAAATAAAAGTGCAATTATCCCAATAATTAATAATGTTTCCATCTATAAATAATATTATGTAAGGCGGTATGCACACACAACAATATTCATTCTCCATACTTGTTGTATTCAAGCTCATCAATCCTTGCGCATTAATTACAAATATTATTTTCTTGCTTTATTTTTTAATTATTTTATTGACTTGATTATCGAAGTGCTAAATATTTTTACTCTCCTCTCATCGTTACACGAAGGATATAATTCCAAACTACAGGTTTTTATGTCGAAAATTTGGTAAGCATTATAAATGTATTTAAGGAAAAAAATAATAATAATAATAATAAGTACAATATTTTTCTTCATAATAGTATCAATAAATAAAGTCATATATAAATATTAGAAAAATAAAATTAACAGTTATTATTTTTTAAATAAAATTTGACTTATTGGTGAACAAGATACATTTGAGTAAAGAAAATATAAACATTTTTACATTTACATAAAATACGTGTTAACTTCGTTTCTTTAAATTTGTCCCACTTAACTAACAATTATTTCCCATTAAAAAAAACTAACAATTTTTGTATAGATATATACAAGGAATATATATTCTCATCCTCTGAGTTTTGGTGTTATTACACATTTTATGATTTGAAAAATTACATCTAATACTCTTAATGTTTGTTTTTGTTCAATAAATAGGCCCTTCAGTTAGTCAAAATTTATTAAATTTGTTGATATTAACAAAAAAAAAATAAAATTGAAAGAACATCGATATTTACCCTCGATTAATTTATATTGATTTATTGTAAGTCAAATAAATCTTTTGTTACTAAAGTACTCTTATAAAAGTAAAGATATACATCCTTACATACACTAACGTGTAAAGATGTATGTGGATAATTTGATCAGAGAAAAAATTATTTGACATGCAATGAATCACTAATAAATAAATTGGGGGCAAAATTTGATCTTTTTTATTCATTTTTTTATTAATATCATTAAATAAATTTTGACTAATAAATAAATTTATTTGTTAAATAAAAGAAAATCTCAATTTTGGTTTTATATTTTCGCAATTCCCATGGCAAGATAAAACACACTCAATGTTTGTTTTTATATTTTTACACCTTATATGTGTGTTTTTTTATTTTTTAACTTTTTATATATACACTTATATATATAATATAAAAAAGATATGATTTGACAATAAACAGTGATTTTTTGTCTAAAAAAAATTACAATATTAAACATACAAAATACAAAACAAAACACTGAGTTAATTATTTTTTTATTATAAAAAAATATTTTATTATAATTTTTTTTAATTAAATAACACAAACATGACGAGTCGCGATTTCGTCATTAAAAATAGGGAGAAAAATGCAAAATTCCCCAAGTCAGGAAACAAAACCCTGACTTCAAGTCGGGATTCTGAATCCCAACTTGGTATTTTCTCTCTTTTTTTTTCGTTTAATTATATTTATATATTTTAATTTATATATAATTAATTTTAACAACATACTAAAATTCAAAAATTAATAAAATTACCTTTACATTAACTTAAAAAAATTACAATTAAGGGTACAAATGTAATAGTTATTTATTTTGTACAATTGTAAAAAATTACATTAAATGTATAAATGTAAAAGTGTATATTTTTGTACAATTGTAAAAAATACAAAAAATATACAATTAATCTTGGCTACCCGATACTGACACATCCGATTGTGTTGAAAATTTTCTTTGTTGTGCTTGTTGTCATGCACGCCTTGCGCCCAATCCATTTCGTTGTGAATACGTGTTGTTTGATTTCGATCAGGGCGCGAAGAGATGCGAATAGTAGGATCGTGGACCAACTCAAATCCCGGTACATCCCAATAATCTTCGGAATGTACAAGTTCAAATGACTTAGAATATGTATTCTTATAAGTCATTATATTGTAATAATCCTTCACCATTGATGCAGCATTAATTATGAATGCAGCGCATACCTTTTGAGCGTGACTGCAAGGTATACCAAATTGAGTCCATTTGCCGCAAGAACATTTTCGGTTCACAATTTTAACTATTACATTTGTACCTTTAATTGTAATTTTTTAAGTTAATGCAAAGGTAATTTTATTAATTTTTGGATTTTAGTATGTTGTTAAAATTAATTATATATAAATTAAAATATATAAATATAATTATACGAAAAAAAGGGAAAATACCAAGTCGGGGTTTTGTTTCCCGACTTGGGGAATTTTGCATTTTTCTCCCTATTTTTAATGACGAGTCGCGATTTGAAATCGCGACTCGTCATGTTTGTGTTATTTAATTAAAAAAAATTATAATAAAATAATATTTTTTTTATAATAAAAAAATAATTAACTCATAAAGCACTTATATCACAAATTCAGATACTATGATAATTTTTAAAATCACGAAAAAATTAATATAAAGAAAAGAGAGGGAGAAAATGAAAAAGTGAAAGGTGGGGACGAGGTTAGTAAATGAAAGCGTGAGATGAGAAAGTTAGGGCGACAAGTGGAGTGAGTGATGGAAGCAATTGTCGGGGGGGCGTGCCCCTTTTTGGCTCTACCTCTGCTCAGCCGCCCCATACATACATAATCATTTTCATTACACTCCTTCCCACCACTTTTGACAATTGGAATTAATGTCCGATCACCACCACCACCCACTTTCTCTATCAATGGCTGCCCTTCCTTCTTTTTTTTTTTTATCAATATTTAATAAATATTCATAATTGTTATTTAATTCTTATTTGTATAATACCTATTCAGTCTAAATATTTAAAATATTTTGAAACTCACTTAATACAAAATATAATGCTAATTTTGCAATTTTTTTCCCTGAAAAACTGATGAAATGGGAGGACTATGTATTGATATATCCCATTGAGAAAAAAAAGGCTTACAAAAAGCTATGCACTTTGTCTGGTTTAATTTTTGGCTCATTTTCATAATGAATCAAAATATTTTTAATATTTGACCTCATGCAAAATGAAACCCGACCCATATATATAAATACATATGAGAGAATAATATAACAATGAACGGTGATTTTTCATTTTCAAGTAAATATTCTTAAAACTACTCAAAGAAGAAAAATAAATCATGGGCCTATATATTCTGCCATTTTCTGTGAGCCCATGATCCCTGTAGAGTAATGGGCTCTGCAGCCAGAGAAAACTAAGGCCCACTATCCAGAACCCAATATTGGGCCTGCAGAAACTGGTGTCTGCTTCTTAATGTGGCCTAATATCTTTCAGTACCCAATCCAAATCATTTATTATCTCCATATGGTCCTAGTTTAGAGAAGTAGGCCACCAATAATTTCAATTATTCATCTCTTCTAATACAAATCAACCAATAATATAAATCCAAATTAGACAAACGAGAAAAAAAAATATAATTTTTGTCCTGTAACTTAGGACATATAATTTTTGGTTCTATATAAATTAATTTTCCTAACATAGTTATGTAACTTTAAAATTTCAATAATTTTAGTCTCTTTTTTTTTATCAAAAAATTGCATGTGATTTTTTATTCCTTTAATTTAGGAGGTTAATATTTTTTTTATCTGCACGTATAAATTGATTTATAGGACTAAAATTTAAAATTTAATTAGGTTATGCCCAAATTACATGCAATTTACAAATGAAAAAAAAAAGATTAAAATTATCAAAATTTTAAACTTACAAAAATAAATTAAAAAATCACACTTGCATAACCAATTAAAACGGCTTAAGCAAGAATTACTCTTTTTTTCTTTATATTATTATTATTAGTGTAGTACGTTTTTTGTTTGATTCCGCAAAGGCGTATGGTTAATTTGTAAAGGTGTCAACACGTTTTCTGCTCTGTTTTTGTTATTAGTTAGGTATTTAGTAGTTAATTAATTGTTGGTTTATACATTTTATTCTTTTTTATAATATATTTTAAAATATAAAAAATTAATTATTATATACATATAAAGATAACGTACCAGGATGGACAGCTATTATTTAAAAAAAAAAAAAAACAAAAAGAGTATGCGTATTAAATTCGTTGTGGATATTTCAATTAAAATATTTACTGTCGAAGAATATTTTTGAAATTATAATTGTAATTACGACTACATCCCTCTTCAAAGACAAAACTTACACAAACACCTTCTTGAAATACATTACGGTAATACCCTTCAGGAGGTGCTGCTGTAATTTTATAAATTTGTGTATTTTAATCTAATATCGGGAGGCATCATTAATATTATTTACCCTAATAAATAAATCAAATTGTACTGTACTTAATTTAATTACCTATTTGTTTACCATTGGTTAACACTGTTTGGTCATCAACATTTTTTGCGTGCTCACCATTTATTTCATTCCAATTTTTTAAATTAAAATCAGTCGGAGATTGCACAATAAATACGCAGATTTCTTATAGTTTGAAAAATTACATCTGGTACTTTTAAAGTTTGTTAATCCACTCTAACGAATAGATTATTTGTTAGTCAAAATTTATCGAATTTGCTTTTATTAATAAAAAAATCGACTACAAATTCATATTTGCCCTCGATTGAGTTATTGCAGATCAAATAAATCTTCTTATAATCAAATTACCCTTATACATCTTTACATGTTAATATACGTGAGGAGGTATATCGTCACTGTTATAAGAGTAGTTTAGTCAGAAAAAAATTATTTATCTTGCAATAAATCAGTAATAAGTCAATTGATAGTAGATATCAATTTCATTCAATTTTTTTTGTTAACATTAATAAATCGGATGCAATAATATTTAACATCTTTTAGCTAAGCAAAGAGTTTGGAATCGTCCGAATTAGTGAACTTTGGCTAATTGATGGACATATTTGTTAGATACATACAAAATCGTAGGAGTACTCGATATAATTTTTCAAACCACATACAATTTATGTATAATTACACCAAACCTAAAAAAAAAAAAGAATATAATTATCTCTAAGTAATATGCACAATCAAAGGGACATAATAATATTTTTCCAATGATGAAAATCCTGAAATGGTGGCATCTTTTGTTTTTTGGGTCAGAGCATTAAGGAAGTGATTAGTGGGTCACCTAACTATATCATAATCAACCCAAAAAGTAAAGCTTCTCAATTTTCAACACTCCAATAATTGCTCTTTTCTGCAATTATCCTATTAATTTCACTAACCCTTACTACTATATAATTAAATTCATCTTTTACTTAATATTTTATATATTTAATGTACAAATAATTACCACATATTACAAATACAACAATAGTAAAATAATTTTTTTTGGGTAAATTATAATTTGTCATTCGAACTGGATCCATCTTTATATTTTGACATTGTTTTGTTTTTCGTGACGACTTGTCATATCAATTTTGAAAAATTTGCACTTCGCCATATATGACTGTTTTTTTCAATCGATTTTTCTTATGAAAAAACATCATGTCGGAGGAAACATCATTACATTATCCTTAAATATCACAGGAGCACTGCAAGGCAGAAAAATCATCTAGAAACAATCATATAAGATGAAGCGCAAATTTTCAAAATCGAGATTATAAGTTGACAAACACACAAAAAAGTTTAAATAGTAGCAAAGCGTAAAAATGGGTATAATTCGAATGGCAAAATATAATTTATCCAAAATTTTACTCATTCGAACGAGGAATTGATTGAGGAAGCTTTTTGCGTTGAGACACAGTCTTGTTAAGAAAATAGTAGATGAGATCAAATTTGACCAAACTTAAATTAATAATACAATAAATATAGTACAATTATCGTACGTTGGGTGTATAATTCAAAAAGCAACACCAATCATACGACAAATACTTACAGTATGATTTATTGGATTAAACCAAACTTAATTAGTGTAAAAACTTTTAAAAAAACATAAATGGCATTTAATGAGCTAGTTCTTGCCTACATAAGTAGGTACATTTTCTTGTTAGAGAATTGTGCCACTATCATTTAATGTAGTTTTTCTTAGGTTTAATTAAAGAACATCTATCGACAACGTTCAACTCTACGTTTCGACTTATTTTTGTTGTTGTTCTAAATAAATATTTCTCGAAAATGTGTTAAGTAGATTTTTAAAAATGTGATTATGACGGGTGAATTATGAAGTCTATCTTAACGAGTGATTGATGGATTTATATTTTATTGTTAATATTTATTGAATATGTTGATATTAATAAAAAATTAAATGAAAATTGATATTTATCCTCTGTTGACTAATAACTGGCTTATTACAAATCAAACAATTGTTTTCGAACTAAACTACTCTTATAACATTAAAAATATATCTCATCACATGTATTAATGGGTGAAGACGTATGTGGATAGTTTGGTCATAAAAA
The DNA here is from genome assembly GCF_026168435.1 of Sesamum indicum. Classification (NCBI taxonomy): domain Eukaryota; kingdom Viridiplantae; phylum Streptophyta; class Magnoliopsida; order Lamiales; family Pedaliaceae; genus Sesamum; species Sesamum indicum. Next base: position 1,926,532 of record NC_142660.1, on the reverse strand, counting down.
GATTTATTTGGTCTGTAATAAATTAATAATAAGTCAATCAGAGGTTAATATAGATTTTTTTTTTATAAATATCAGTAAATTAGGTGAATTTTGACTAACGAAGGGACTTATTTGTTAAACGAAAGCAAACCTCAGAGGTGCTAGATGTAATTTTTCAAACAACAGGGAGTCTACGTATAACTACACCAAATCTCGGCGGAGGAGAATGTAATTATCCCTAATTATAAATAGCTTTTCATACTTGAGCCCCTCATTAAATTACACCTACATTTTCTAAAATTTGGCATAATAAAAAAATACCTTCTCTTACTTGAACCCCTCAAATGAAAAATGATTATGTAGCCCTAGACGGTGAGATGACATTACTACTTCACCCTTACTGAAATTTTTTTTAAAAAAAAAAAAATATAAAACAATAAATAATCCATATAGAATATTAGTCCATAAAAATATTTTAAAAATTGTAATATATATATATATTAAATTATAATTCACAATTCAAAAAGATATTTTGGTCAATTCACTATGAAAATTGAACGAAAACCTAATGAGGACTAACGAAATGGGCTCGTCGTTAGACGTACGTTAAAATTAAGAGAGTGTTTATAATTTTTCAAACAACGAAAAGGTATTACAATTATATCAAATTTAAGGGAAGGAGTATAAATTACCCTAATAAAAAAAAGTATGTATAGCTCATATTATTGTGTGTTTGAGAAAGATAGAATAAATGGGCAAAAAGTTTTATATCTCTTTTTAAAATGAACTTTATTCCCCTCAAAATAAAGATATGGTGAAGATTAGAGCATCAAAGAATAAGAATTTCTTTCTTTTATGTGTATGGTAAGGTTCCACTATGCATATAAAAGGGAATGAAGGGACAAAGAGAGGAGTCCTTGTCTGCTTTCCCTAAATTTAGGGTTTATTTTTATCAAATTAATTTTAAAAGTAAATATAAAATTATCCAAAAAGAACAAAAAGGGTATTTGATTTTTTTTCTCATATTTATTTCAAGAAATTTGTCATTACATTGGGATTTGAGGCACAATGATATTTATATGTATCCTTTAAGGGATTGGGATTTGTGGACATGGGTAGGGACCTTCCAAACAAACCCTATAAAATCAAGAATTTCTCTTTTTAATACTTCTTCATCAAAACAAGTTAACATTATCTAATTATTTGTTTAATATCTAATTTTTTTGGTTTCTGCTAAAGATCAATTGGAATAAATATGCATTAGCTCAATGGTTGTCATTAAGGTTCTCGTCACGAACCAGTAAGTTTGAGGTTACAGATCGAAAATTTCATTTAATGTATGACTATTTGTCTCACTTATGAAAGATTATTGTAACTTATTTTATAATTCGTAGTTATAGAATCAATGTATTGATTAATTACACTATTTATTAAAATATCCGTACAATTATATGATTCTCGCTTCTATTAAAAAAATTGAATGATCTGTGAAAAGAAATATTTCTTTTGCTTCATTGCTACAAATTAATGGCAAAATAACTCTTATTTTGGCGTAAAATCTATTTTTTCTAATTAGAAACAATCTTTTATATCATTCAATATATTATATATTAAAATCTGGATTAAATATATCAACAATCTCATAATAAATGATGCATATATAAAAAATAATAACAAATTTCAAATTATTATTAAAGGAGACAGACAATTACTAATAAGTCAAAACATTTTCTAAATCAAGAATCTCGAGACTTCATTCCTACCATTGAGACAATATCCGATTTAATTAATTGTATTAATTAATTTGGTACAGAATATGAATTTTTAATAATTACATTAATTCTTATCAATTCATCTGCATTATTTGGAGAAAAAGAGAATTTTTAGACCTATATATAAACCAATGGGAAAATACTTTTTGCCCTAAAAGTTTGAAGAATCCCACAAAAAAAGCCAAGTGATAATGGGAATAAATTCTCAAGAATCACTCTTTTAAACATCTACTTTTAGAAGGCACCAAAAATTAAGATTGTGTTTATCTTCCACGTATCAAATAAGGTAAATTACAACCGCCTCTTTTAAAAATTTGACATAATTATAAATATTTTTTGTTATTTAAAAAATTATTAGTACTCCCCTAATTTTATTGGTCGTTTAACAACTATCCTGTTCCGTCAGGTTTTCATCCATTTTTTAGAGTGAACTGACCAAAATGTCATTGTCGACTAAAAATTAGAATTTTATTTATTTACTAAAATTTTAATTTTTTAAAATTTTTCCACCCCCTTGAATTGTTTTTATAATTTTTTATTTTTTTAGAAAAAATAAAAAAATATATACATCAAATGCAGAGTTAACAATTTCATACCTCCATCCAATGATTACATAATTTCATCATATATTAGGATGGTATTTATAATTTTTCAAATAATGAGGTTGTATTCGTAATTATGCCAAACCTTAAGAAAAGTTCTTGTAATTTATCCTATCAAATAAACGTGATAATGTAGTATTTTATTTTAAAAGGAATATATTAAGTGTCAATAATTTTAATTTTAGTATAGTATAATTATTATTTATAGAATTATGCATGAAATTGTCCCCGTTAATTATTAACGACATACCTATAGTGATAACACGTATGAAGATACTAATATCGGGACAACAATTCGATATAAGTATGTCATTACATTACAAAAAAAGATATAATATTAGTGACAAAATATCTGGTGATAATTTTAAAACTTGTCACTAAAAATAGATATTAAGTGACAACAATTTGGATACAGAAAGTTGTTACTATAAATAATTAGTGACACGCCTATAGTAAGAAATAAGGGACAAACAAATAATTATTGTCACTAGATTGTTCATTATATACATGTCACTAATTATTTCAGTGGCCAAAACCCCAAAGTCTGCAGCTCCGGCAACCCTCTCCAGCGACCCAGGATCTAGGCCGCACATTATCTGACAATTCAGAGTTTGAGATATGGATCAAATAAGTAGGCATATTTGGTTCTATAAATATTTATTCAATTGCATTTAGGGTAAGACACATTTATTATTTGTTACCACATTTACTACTACAATTCGTTTATTACCATTTCGAACTTAAGCTGATTTAAACATAAAAGAATTTTCGTCGGGAATCATCTCAATTAGCCTAACATACTTTGCTCTTCTGTATATATGCCTAATCATTTGAAGTTGGTATATATTTCGTATGATTAAGGTAACTGGAGTTTTCTACGTATATTTTCTGAAAAGATCAGACAAACGTGTATGATACTGAAGCTGCCTTTCTTCACACTGTCGTATCACTTATCTTCTTGGCATTTTTTCACTTTTTTTTTTCTTTTGTAATTTTCCCCTTATCTTTTTATATCTTATAAAATTTGATCACAGAGGAAAAAAAAAATCTTATTTTAAATACCATAAATTGGTCGGCAGGTTAACCTTTTTCAAATCGAGCACACTAGTCACAAGAATACTATACATATATGCACAAAGAGATATTTTTTCCCCTTCTTTTTAATTTTTTTTAATATAAATCGAGTTCAAAAATATCAAACGAGTGAATCATATCATGATACATGATATAAGTCGTACAATTATTATGGCATGATTCATTTATTTAATATTTTTAGGTGATTCGCTTCATTCAAGAGAATTCCTAGAAAATATTAGGTAGTCGATTATATATATATATATATTTATCATCGTGGTATGTTGTTTTTTCGTACGTATAATAAATAATTTTTTATGTTTTGAAATATATTATAGATAAAAATAAAATATATAAATCAATAAATTATATTTCAAGAAAAAAAAAAGAAAAAACCAAAAAGAAAACAACTTAAGGTATTATGAAGTAACAAAAGAATTGGTGCAGTAGTGTTAAAATGATATAGAGTCATTTTTGTAAAAAACAAAAAGAAGGTAATTAAAAATTAATTTTAAAAATATCTATTTAGGGTTATAATTGTCATATTTAAAATATGGTGTGCCGGTATCACTAATCGTCGTGTGTGAGTATCGAGGGTCTTTCTTTTTTCATATTAATTAGCTGTTGTGGCATGTCGTTCCAACATGCATATAATAAATAAATTTTCACACTTTAAAATATACTATAAATAAGAGCGAAATATACAAATCAATACACTACAGTAAAAAAAAAATAATAATTTATTAGTTAATATATAATTTGATAAGTTGAATGAATTAGTTTTCATATTAGTTGAAAGGCATTTTTACTTCACAAATCGTGGAAGTTTCTTCGTTATGAGGGGTTCCTTGCATTAATTTTCGTGAATAATAAAATTTTGTGATGAATTCTATTCAATTCGTTACATTATTCAATATATTTAAATTTAAAATTAATATAATGCATCAATAACTCAAATCAATGAACACGTTCAGACAAGTCTAAAAAATAATAAACTACTATAAAAGTAGATCTATACCCATAAATGCGAAACTTGAACTCAACTTTTTTATTGTAATACCTCAACCTTATTAATTGAATAAGGTCCCATCGGCATATTTGTGCGAAATAAACACATAAACTTTAAGAAATTAATTAAATGCGCTCAATGAGACGCATAAATAGGACAAATCGTGCGCTCCTCCTCATAGAATTGAAGTTAAAGCGGATAACACCTTACTGTAGGACTAGCCGGGGTAAGACCTCCTTATAAGACATCTTTTGAGAACAAAATCGTCAGATACATACGAAGTCATACCGAACAATATTCTGCGCAACAGGGCGCCCACTAAGTCGCAAGCCACATAATTTAGCACCGTCTGTAGGAAGAAGACCATGTGCCTTCCATGCCCCTCGTCTAGGGGTTGATGATATAGACAAACGTCCTACATTAATTGTGGATAATGAGCTTTTTATGTTACTTGCGACTCGAATTGTATCCTATTGTGCAAGTTATTATCCTCTCCGTCTTCTTATAAGTCTTAATTTTTTGTACCAAAAAGACATCTTACGAGAGAAAAGGTCTTAGCCCAGACAATATAGTAGCGAGGGATTGTCTGCTTTACCTAGCTGCCTACTCTTAATAATATGCCTAAGCTGGAAGCACAACCATATTAGTAAAAATTATGAATTGTTGCAGGCAAGTTCAATTATGGCTACTCCTATATATATATTTTAAAATAATACATATAGTATTAATACCACTTAAATGCCATTTATGGAACAGTTAGGGTTGGTAATCCCGCGAATTAACGTACATCATATATAAACCCTAAAATGATATTTAATTAAAATAATGTATCTATTATAATATATACATAATTTTTTTTCTAAAAATTACGTAGTCTTTATCTCTTTTTCACTAACATACAGAAAACAACATAAAAAGAGAGACTGCTAAATATTGATTTTTAAAATATAAATAATTCAATTCAGAAATGATAATACCTATATATCTTGTGTGGAAATATTACTTATAAATATATATAATAGACATCGTGGGGGATTTGAGCATAATAATTGGAGAAAATCATGATACGTAGTTGGATAAGAAACATTAATAATTCATGGTACAATCATGTGTTAGCACCCAAAAATCAGGGACAGTTGAAAATGGTTGGGTGTCTCATCATGAAATGTCCAATGAGAGATAAATATATGAAATTAATTAATAATAGTCATTATTGTAATTAATTATAGGTCGTCTCACGAACTTGTTCAATGTCATGAGTTCGAGTTTTGTCGGATGTACGATTATTTGTCTAACTTTATATGAATTTATTATAATTTATGATTTCATAACTGTTAATTATATTGATATATCGTTCAATCGTGTTTCATTATTGAAATATTAATCTAATTATATAAGTACTATTTTAATTTAAAAAAATAAAAACCATATAAGTGATTATTAGCGCTAAATCAATTCAAAACAATCACACGGCTCACATATTTATTAATTATATTATAAAAATAACAATAATAAGGGTAGCTTGTCATTAGGAACACATCTAGGTACACCTACTCGTAAAAAAATTAACAAGCAAGAAAATTAAAAAATAAAGAGAATAATTTATGATTAAATGGTGATCTGATTGAAATTTTTGGGCATGTGAGTGTATATTGCTGACCCCCTACTCCCCAAGAAATCGTGGTGGTTGGGAGTTATTAAACTTAATGTTTCCATTAATCTCATTCATTGAATTTAAAAAGGGTACGTATTTTTTTTTTTTTAAATTTTTAGAAATGGCATGAAAAATTATGAAAAACATATATACTTAAAATACAATTTTAGCAAATATACGTATAAGGGCAATTTTTGTTTTATTGCTTTTATGATTAATTTGGATGGTTGCATTATGGTATCTTAAAATGACATAAATGCTCTCGAACTTCTATTTAATATAAAAATAATTTACAATATACGTTAATTCTATTTTGATTCAATTTAAATATGGTCGTGCAGAAATTTACTATGACCATATAATTATTTTTTTTTATTAATTTCTCATTTGCAATTATATATCTCGAACACACTTATAAATACTTAGCCCTCCGTCCCCAACTATTACTTTTGATTGTCTAATTATTTATTTATTTATTTTTTATTTTTGCACTCACGCCCAGTACACTTATACTTCTAAGGTTCAAACACGAGATCTCTCATAAGAAAATTTAGTGTGTGAATCATTGTACACTTACTATATTAGTTTCATTAATTTTTTATGTTCAAAGATTTACAAAACTTCCCCAAATAATATTTCAAATTTATGCCCCAACATTTAGCAATAATTTATTTCAATAAAAACTCATTATTCGTACGACTTAATTCATAAATACCACACGTAATTTAAAAAAATAAAATAAAAATAAAGCTTCAACCAACTATGTCGTCCTTTTACCACTCGTAATTTTTCACATTGAATCAACTTTAATGCAAATTAATACCAAGGTACACACTATTCATATTTGAAATGTGTTTTTTTTTTAAAAAAAAAAACAAAATGAGTAGAGAATAAATTACTTGCATGCTGTTGTTGCTGGAGAAACGATTGCGGTATTTAATTAAAAAATGACGATTGATGAAAATTCAGAAGGAAATTTTATTGGGGTGAGAAATTATGAAACGGTCAAATGAAAATGATTAACATAACTCATTTGTTCAATCTTGGAGTCTAAATATATTATAAAACGAATGAAATTGACTGGTCGATTACACAGACACAGAGGAGTTAAATATTAGCATGGTAATTTTTGGGGCCAAAATAGAAGAATATGAAAGTTTAGGGTGAGAAGTGCGATTCGTTGTTGTCCAAACTTAATTTTGGGAAAGTTATTACTGATGAAATATAAACATATTGGAATTATTAAGTTATAGAAAAGCTTAAAATAAAACCTCCTTTTGGAAGCCCAGAAATTCAAAGTTCAAAAACCCAAAAAGGCAGTCAAAGCTCCAACTACACTTAGTTGTTTGCAGATAAACACACATGAAATGAAAACTCTCTCTCTCTCTCTCTCTCTCTCTATATATATATATATAATATATACCATGCACACATCTCTCTATCTCTCAATAAGGACAGGCTGGAAGGATCCAAACTCAAACCCCACCACTATTATTGTCAATTAATAATAGGCCCTGTAAGTTGATACTTCTCCACAAACCACCCAAAGCAAACTCTGAGGAAAAAAAAGAAATAAATCCATGGCAGAAAAAGGGTGGAAATTTAATTAAAATGGAAAGAAAAGCTTGAAAAAGCAGGGGAAGAAAGGAGGATGGGTGCTTTGCTTTAGCCCCTCACTACTACTACTACTACTACTACTACTACTGTTCTTACAGCTTCTGCTTAGCATCTTTTGTAGCTTTTGTGCTTTTTTTCCTCAGTCCCATTCATTCTTTTACCTGCTTGTTAGTTTCTCTTGTTTTCATCTTTCCCTCAAGGTGATTTCTTCTCTTTGCTTGCCAGACATGCTATTTCTACCCATTTCTTGGGCTGAAATCAGTTGCTTCTCATCATTCTTTTGATTTTTTATCCCTGTTTTGAAAATCTTTCTGGCATTGATCGTTTCAAAAGGGAGTGTGTCTTTTTCCAGTCTCTCTTCTGCCGAGGTTTTTTGTTTCTTGTTTTTTCTCCATTCTTGGGCTTCTCTCCTTTCCTCCTTGGAATTTTATTTCCTCGGAAAATTCTCTGGTTTTGCCTTTCTGGGCTCTGCTGATCAAGCTTAAAAATTTTATCTTGCTTGAATTTTTGTCGCAAGAATTAAGTTTCTATTTTTGGGGACAAACTGATCCTAATTCTCTTCGTTCTTGATTTCAACAATTTCCCTGGAGTTGTTTTCCCTTCAAATGGTTTGAAAATTCCAGCTTTTTCTTGAGTACTCTTGATCACAAGTTGTTGGATTTTTGCAACTTTGATATTTTCTTGAATCTTCTCACTATTGGGTTCTTGATTCCATGGGACTTTGTCATGGAAAACCCACTGAACCCCCACGAAATCTGTCCGAAAATCCAATAATCCCGGGCGAAAACAATGAGCCCGTACTCAATTCCTCAACCGGAAAAACGCCCAAGTTTCCATTTTACAGCCCGAGTCCCCTGCCTAGCGCATTCAAGAATTCCCCTGCCAATTCTGGCAGTGTCCCTTCAACTCCTTTGCGCTTTCTTAAGCGCCCGTTTCCACCACCATCACCAGCTAAGCACATTAAGGCCTTGCTTGCAAGGAGGCATGGCTCTGTGAAACCGAATGAGGCCACTATACCTGAAGGGAGTGAGTGTGAGATTATTGGGTTAGATAAGAATTTTGGGTTCTCCAAGAATTTCATTAGCCACTATGAACTTGGGGAAGAGATTGGCAGAGGGCATTTTGGTTACACTTGTTCAGCTAGAGGAAAGAAGGGGAGCTTGAAAGGGCAGGATGTGGCTGTCAAAGTTATCCCAAAATCAAAGGTCTTCATGCAATTGCTTCTGAATTACTGGAAAATTTCTGTATTTTTAATATGAAGAGACATATTTTCATGAACTTTGTGCTGTCCTCAGATTTTGTTATTCTGTTGTGATTTGTTGATAATGCTTTTCGATGTTAGAAGCTTCCTGCAGCAATTTTCTTTCTTGCCTGTGTTTTATATCTTAGAGATTTTGAAAGCTGTGAGATGCAACTTAGCAACTTAGTGGTTTGTATTTTGGTTATGGCTCAAAGATCTTTTGCTGTTGTTGGTGGATCTTCAACAACAAATATGCGATAATGTAAACAAATTTATGAATTTCCTTATTTATCATAAATTTCACGATGAAGTTGCATTTGGTTTTGGACTATCTAAGGATGTGTGGCCGGTGGCTTTTATTGTTTTAAGCAAGTATATTATGTTTACTGCCTTTACGAATTCCGAAACTTGCAGATTGTGATATCTAATGTATGCATGTCTGTATGTTGGATTGCTTGTCGAGTGAAAAGTTGAATGGATTTCAAGTGACGGAAATTTTGCATTTGAGAGTTGTAACTTATCTTATGTTCAAAATTGGGTTGCACATACTGATGAGTTTGAAATTTGAATGTTTAAAATTTGTTCAGATGACTACAGCCATTGCCATAGAGGATGTCAGAAGAGAAGTAAAGATACTACGAGCACTAACAGGACACAAAAACTTGGTACAATTCTATGATGCCTATGAGGATGAAGACAAAGTATATGTTGTCATGGAGTAAGTTTGGACTGTTCCAACCTCAGTGTCTGCTTCTGCTGCATTTCATGTTTTGTCTTGGTTCTAATATCTCTCACACTTTGGTGAATTTTTCATTTAATATGATTCGAATTGAAAACAAGAGGTCGCCTTTTCCTTTTCTTAATTTTAAGCATATAATACTAAGTTTCATAGATGCAGCATATGGTGGGCTGTACACCCCAAACGTAACTTACCAATCTCTAACATGGTCTATATTTTACTTATGACAATGTTACACTAGTCTATGTCTACCTTTACTTGATTAAATACAAGATTTAGTATAGTATATTGATTTTCCTTAATAGCAATAACACAAGTTTTGTTTTGGTTGAGATCAACCTGCCATGTCGCAGTTGTTAATAGAAACTTTAAGAATAAGACAAGATTTAAACATGGCATTTTCTAGATATATCCAACTGGCACACTTGGAGTGTTTCCCTTGAACGCATTTTTTTGTAGCAGCGTTAGATGGTTGCCCATGGGCTAATTCGTTTCAGTCTCACCTTTATATTCTTTTCCAATTTCAGGTTATGCAGAGGAGGAGAATTACTAGATAGGATACTTTCTAGGTATGTGTAATGTTTTTATACTTTTATCTTCAGCAGAGTTCTCCCATGCCTGACCGGTCTAATAATTTGTTTCCTTTTGTTTGCTCCAGAGGTGGCAAATACCCAGAAGAAGATGCCAGAATCATCATGGTACAGATTTTAAGTGTAACGGCTTATTGTCATCTCCAAGGTGTGGTTCACCGTGACTTAAAACCTGAGGTACAGTCCCCAGATATTTCCTTTTCCTTCTTTACTTTTGTTTCTGAAACTTTCAGGCATTATATTCAGTTCTTTGATCTTTGTCTACCGGTAAAGGTGCTATCAATTAATGCCTTTCTTGCTTTGAATAAGCTGGTTAAATGTACCAGCAAACTCTGATAATTTTAACATTCTTCCTTTTTCCATTTGTGAAATTATTGGAGCTTCTTGTCACCATTTCATTATGAGGAAGCTTATAAAATTTTACATTACAAAACTTTGTCACCAATTTTATTTCCAATTTTAACGTTAAAAGCTTTGTGTCAAACTTGTCATGTCTATGTTTGCATTACGGTGGACTCTGCTATGAAATGACAATATTTTCTCGTGATAACGTAATATTTGGTATGTACGTTTATTTTTATTATGAAATGTGGCCACATGGAAATACCTTTATTTGATGAACTTCTTAAATAATATTAATTACAGCATAAATGTCTTCCGAGTAGATTTGCATAATGCACTGAGGATAGAAATTTTTACCATTCACTTATTTTATGTAATGCCATTCTTATGACTTCACATTTGAAGCATGTTACGGAGTCTTGAGTAGGAGGCGAGTCTAAATGTTTAATTAATGCTGCTGAAATTTCAACAGAAAATTTTCATTCTATGCTCTAGATAGTTCAATAGAATTCGTGTTACCGATTTTCCTATCTTGGGCCAGAAACTCTACATAATCTAAACGCCAACTCATTTTGGTAAATTTGTACAAATATACAAGACTACTCTCTAATCGGGATAAGTTGCTCACTTCTGATTCTTTTCTAATCGACATGAATCTGTTACATGGCTGCAGAATTTTCTCTTTACTTCAAAAGATGAGCATGCCCCTCTGAAGGCCATCGATTTTGGACTTTCTGATTATGTAAAGCCAGGTCCATTCTATTGCTAACAGCTGTTTGTTCTTCACATTGTTATGGTCAAGTCGAGTCTGACAATAGGTATTTTGGCAGATGAAAGGCTGAACGATATTGTTGGAAGTGCTTACTATGTCGCACCTGAAGTTTTGCATAGATCTTATGGAACAGAAGCTGATATGTGGAGTATTGGCGTCATTGCTTATATACTTCTTTGTGGAAGCCGACCGTTCTGGGCTAGGACAGAATCAGGAATCTTTCGAGCTGTTCTAAAGGCAGACCCGAGTTTCGACGAAGCCCCTTGGCCTTCCTTATCTCCAGATGCCATAGATTTTGTGAAGAGATTGTTGAACAAGGATTACCGTAAAAGGCTAACGGCAGCACAAGCTCTTAGTAAGTAGTTAGACAATAAATAGTTGATCCAAATTGCACGTATGCATTTCATCACGTATATGTATATCTTGTACTATCTTGTGTGGTTAAACCTTATTAAAAAGTGTATTATATTGCCTGGAAAATTAATGGCTTTATGAAACAGACGAGCTTTCTTATGCCATTGTAATCTCTAGGTCATCCATGGCTGGCTGGTCTCCACGACGTCAAGATTCCTCTGGATATGATAACATATAAGCTTGTGAAAGCTTATATCTGTTCATCTCCTCTGAGAAAGGCAGCTTTAGGGGTATGTATATGTTAGCTATATAGAGGAAACCTCTTTCAAGGAATAATTCCATTACAAGATGCTTTTCGACTGATTATATATCTGTTGACGTTTTTTTCCTTATTTCTTCAGTGGAATTGCTCCTAGTTAAAGTATTTCTTCAGTCAAAATACTTGTAAGAAATTAGCTAGCCTTAAGCCTTTGCATGATGTAAGTTCTCTGTTCTGCCCTTGCAACAGGCTCTTGCAAGAACATTGACAATACCGCAATTAGCCTATCTTCGGGAACAGTTCACATTATTAGGGCCAAACAAAAGCGGCTTTATATCCCTACAGAACTTCAAATCGGTCATCTCTCTCTCTCTCTCTCTGTATGTGTGTGTGTGTTTGTTTGCCGTTTTGTCTCATATCTTATTGCCTGTTTTATAATGACTTTGCTTGCAGGCAGCAGCAAAGAATGCAACTGACGCAATGAAGGATTCACGGGTTTTAGATTATGTCAATGTGGTAAGAGCTTTCAGGCGCCTTTTTCTTCATATGTTTGTTATGTTTTGGACTCGTATTTGATCAAAAACGTTGCTCAGTCTTGCTACCACAAGTTATGAAAATCATTGAATGTGTTTTTCATGTGCATGCAGGTGAGTTCTCTTCAACACAGAAAAATGGATTTTGAAGAATTCTGTTCTGCAGCAATAAGTGTACATCAGCTGGAAGGAATGGAAAGCTGGGAGCAACATGCACGCCGCGCCTACGATTTTTTCGAGAAGGATGGAAATAGGCCTATCATGATAGAGGAACTTGCCTCCGTATGCCTCTCTCTCTCTCTCATAATTAGACCTAATGTTAGGGAGCGCTAAAAAGCTCGTCTTAGGTCTATTTCTCGAGGCGGTGAAATCATTGAACTTACTAACATAACATGCCAAAGATGCTTTTGATTCAAGAAACGCCTAACAAGTCACCTGTTTTTCAAACAGGAGCTCGGGCTTAGTCCATCTGTTCCAGTGCACGTAGTTCTGCAGGACTGGATAAGACACTCGGATGGGAAGCTCAGCTTCTTGGGGTTCGTTAGACTTCTGCATGGCATTTCTTCCCGAGCGTTTCAGAAGGCATGAGATGCCATTGCCCACTTGTCTTACTAACATGCCTCTGAGAAGATAACTTCTGGCCGATGAAACTGCAACTCGAAAACGAAGACAGAGATGTAAAACTGCATAGAAGGTTAATGGATATTGAAGCTGCAGCCATTTGCAGATTGTCTTCAGTATGCATTACTCCTTTTCTGTTTTTCCCAATGTTTGCTGCCTATGTAGAGATTGTACAGATGAGAGTAGTTTACAGAAATGTATTTGTAGCTCTAGAAATTGAACTCTTCATAGTTGAAGTGGCTTTTGTGTCTTTGTGTGGTGTATTCCTTGTCTACTGCTGCACTCCACATGCCATCTCCCATCTACAGAAATTCCAACTCAAATCGAGTTTGGATGGTCTCAAACTATGTGGCAAGCACAATATATTTACAGTTTAGAAAAAGTGATCAATTATATTACTAATGTATCACAGTTACTCTGTGCTTGAATTTGGTTTGAATAAGAATTTTTCCTCTTATGTATAGATATATAATGGATATATATTAAATGGAACAGAAAATACAACATAATTTGAAATAGAAAATTCAATATAGAGCAACATCTGCAGCTACATGTCGGGTTATCATCAACCACTGGAGTCGGCAACCAACCATTGGAGTGTTTCCTAAAGGACGTATGCAACCACAATCGGTAAAGGAATTGTATTATGAAAATATAATATATTTATATATACACACACTGTTATAAAAGAAAGAGAGTTTTTTTACCAAAGTGAAAGTTTTGATACCACTGCACCAAATTATTATAAATTTCAAAATGTTCTTCAACTTTTCAATGTATGTTAAATTAACTACTCAATCAAGTTCCATTAGAAAATTAATTATGTGCAATTACATGTGCTTAAAAATTAAATTTACTACCATTTTGTTTAAGTTTATTGTTAATTGAAATTGAAATAACGTATTAATATTTATTTTGCATATATATTGTACAAAGTGTCAATTTTTAATTTAATTTTAGTAAGATATGCATTGATAATTAATGTATTAAAAACAATTACATGGTAGTTTTTGTATTTGAGGTTGTAAGCTAATGACAAATTTTAATATAAAGGAATAAATTATGAGATTTAATAAAATAAAAAGTTATGTGCGCAAGTATTGCGTGTCACTGCATCTAATATATATATGTATGAAGAAATTGTGAGCCAAATATTAACAATTGATTATTATATTTATAATTTTAAATAAAAGAGAATATTTAGAAAAAATAAATATATAAATAACTACAACATATATATATATATATATATATATATTCGAGATTTTATCTTTACCAACAAAGTCTAATTGGGACAAATTTTTATTTATTTGTTATCTATTTAATCCAATTAAACGAGGTAAAACTTTTTTTATGTGCAGGGCATATCAGTAAATATCCTACAGACCTAAATTCCAATTTCCAACCCAAAAATTATCACTACTCCTGCACCAGTAAAAAGGTAAATAAAGAAACACATAAAATGCAGAAAAATCACACGCCTTCTTTGCTTCTCTAACTCTTCTCTTCTGCCAACAGCCTGAAAATTTACGAATGGCGATCCAGAAAACCCATCAGAAGGTGAAATTATCGAAGCCCAGATCTCCAATCTTCGTTCTCACAGCTTCCGTTGCATGCATTGCTGTGTTGTACCTTGTCTCGTCTCTACTTTTAACTCCAAGGAGCATGCGGAGCTTGGGAACTGACCCCAAGAATCGTCACAGTTTGCACGAGAAGTACTTGTATTGGGGAAATCGAATTGACTGTCCTGGAAAGCACTGCGATTCTTGTGAGGGTTTGGGCCACCAAGAGTCCAGCCTTAGGTGTGCCCTTGAAGAAGCGTTGTTTCTGGGGAGGTATGTATTGAGTAACTTTTTTCTTCTTCGAATTTGGAGTTTCAGTAATCGGGAGTGGTGGGTTTTACAGGCACTCTTGATGTAGTAATTGTATTTGGAAAAATTTGTGCCTTTCTTTTTATAGTTGGTTGCGAATTTGGAGCTGTTTGATAGAATTACAGTTTGAAGAAGTAGAATAGTTGCTAAAGTTAGCCACTGCTAATGTTTGATTCTTGGATATGTTAATGTAGCCTAAGGTTTGCCGGTTATGGGACTGGAAATTAGTAAATCTAGGTACCTGTTAGAATGGAAGACTAGAGTTCTTTCAGATTTGTATCTTCTGTAAGGCCATCAAATTTATTATGACTTTGTTATGATTCTGAAGAGATGATGACTGCCTCAATTTGGATTTGGGTTCCCGTTAGTTGCAATACAGTTTATTTTAAGCTTTTGTAGCGTAATTATCGGTTTTATACTTTTCTACCCCTGGTTGCAGGACTTTTGTGATGCCTTCTAGGATGTGCATAAATCCCATACACAATAAGAAAGGGATCCTTCATCAGTCCAGCGATACGGTTTCAGAGGAAAGGTGAGTTAGGTTCTGCAGTTCATAATGGGTATCTAATCATATGGTGGATAATAACTAAATTGATTAAAAGTACTGGTTGTTCGAAGGAAAGTGAACTTAACATACTGGTCATGATTTTAGTTTTGTATCAAGGAGACAGATTCTGATAGTAGTTTGGATGTCCCCTTGATCCGAAAGGCAAGCAAGTGGGAATTGAATATTCTCTTAGAAATTGAGTAATTTGCCCGTAATTTAACGTTTGGGGCATATACTGAAATAGTAAACTTCAGTGGACAAAGTTTGTAACTGGAGATTGCAAAAGTACAATTGCTTATAGTTTGATTCAGTGACCTTGTTGTTTTGCCTTGAGCTCTTGGCAGAATAGAACTGCTAGCAGGTAGTCTGCCTTGGTTTAATTTCATAATTTGATTTTGTTTGCTAGGTGGGCAGCTAGCTCCTGTGCTATGGATTCTTTGTATGATCTGGATCTCATATCTGACACAGTACCTGTGATTTTGGATAATTCAAAAATGTGGCATCACGTTCTCACCACAAGCATGAAATTGGGATCCAGAGGGATAGCGCATGTGCAAGGAGTTAGTCGAGCCGATCTCAAAGAAAAAAGTTTGTATTCAAATCTTTTGCTCATTAATCGAACTGCAAGTCCTCTATCATGGCAAGTATACAATTTCTAGATCATGCTCCATCAATTTCTTGTTTTCTGGTCTATTCTGTTCTGGCTTATATATCAGTGTTCGTAATTTTATGGGCGTGTTACTGACAATGAGTCCATGTCTAATGTTGTGTGCAAAAGTTAATAAGTATCATTAATGTATCCACTATATGTTCTCTCAGTGGATTCTGGAAAGTTATATGTATTTTGTCAGCCTATTAATATTTAATAGTTTCTTGCCTTTGACGATGAGTCAGTGATGAATGTGTAATTAGTCTTCTAATCTCAATCCCTGTTCAGTGGATACTGCAAAATTTTCAGACCTCAACCTAACTCATATTGCTCTGCATTTAGCAATTATAGTCCCTGCTCCATACATAATTAGTTTTTGAATCTTGATAGCTTTTGTGTAGGTATTAATCATGATAGTCATTCAGGTTCATGGAGTGCAAGGATCGCAACAACCGCAGTTCTATCATGTTGCCATATTCATTTCTTCCTTCAATGGCTTCAAAGAAGCTACGAGATGCTGCGGAAAAGGTAATTTATTGCCTCTTTTTTGTTACGCGCACACCCACCCGCCCAGGTTCAAACACAAGATCTCCCGTAGGAAATCTTGAGCCCAAACCTTTTATTGCATTTGGTTGATCTGTTGTCAGTTAATTGTTACTGAAAGTTGATAACTTGACTATGTAACTCCTTTCTTCTTTTTTCATTTTGTTTTTTGATTCGTGATTGTTGGTTCATTTCAACAATAGGGTCAACCCAACTCTGTCATCTAGTCATTCTACCTGCAATAATGTCTGTGCTACCATGATTGATAGGTCAAAAGTTGGTCGTAGCGTCTGGCTTGCAGCTGGTTTAACTTTGAAATATCCTATTCTTCAATATAAATCAGTCTATGCTTATCCAATCTGAATTATTGTGGAGTAGCAGCTGTACCTGATTAACATTAAGACTTAATCGATGCACAGAAGGTGGAAAGTCGCGGAAGAAAAGCGAAATTTAATTCACTTGACTTGAGTTGGCATGTTTTACATCACCTTGAGGGGAAATATTAATTGCTTGTATCATGTTAATGCAACTCTTTTTGTTTTTCATAGCATTCAAACTCAACCAACAACATTTTGCTTGCTCTCATAAAGCAACAGGGATAATGTTGAAGACGGACCAGAAGTAGTAAACTCAAATGGGAATTAGATGCATGCTTATTGTGAAGAATAGAAAATTTAGTATGCTGGGTGCTTATTGTGGTTGCATAGATTTAATCTGCAGGGTGCTCTGCTTCTTTTGTTGCATGTACTTGCTTTTCAACTGATTTAAGTTTTTCAGCAAGATATTCCTGTCATGCTATTATACTGAACGCATCTTCATATAGATTATGGCACTTCTTGGAGATTATGATGCGATCCATGTCCGCCGAGGTGATAAACTGAAAAATAGGAAGGACAGATTTGGCGTTGAACGGAGCTTACATCCTCATCTTGACAGAGATACACGTCCAGAGTTTATCCTTTGTAGAATTGCCAAATGGGTTCCTGCTGGACGAACCCTTTTTATTGCATCCAACGAACGAACTCCTGGCTTCTTTTCACCTTTGGCTGTAAGGTATCTTTTGCCAGTAAACTTTTGTTCTTCCACACACGCAGTGATTTACATACCAAAGATTTGTGCCTCAACTTAGTATGACAATGTGCATTCGTGAACCCTTCAGGAGGTGCAATCCCTGTTTACCGCTAAACTGAAACTCAAAGCAGTCATAGCAACATATGAATAATAGTAGTCCAGCAAGATCACAAGTTTTTTCTTGTATTGCCTTTTGTCTTGCTGACTCCGGTATCTATTTGCAGGTACAAATTGGCATACGCATCAAATTATAGCAGTCTTTTGGATCCATTAGTCGAGAATAACTACCAATTATTCATGGTGGAACGGCTCATCTTGATGGGGGCCAAAACGTTTATCAGAACATTCAAAGAAGACGATAAAGATCTCAGCCTTACAGATGACCCCAAAAAGAACACCAAGATATGGCATATCCCTGTGTATACCAAGG
This sequence comes from Sesamum indicum, assembly GCF_026168435.1. Lineage (NCBI taxonomy): Eukaryota > Viridiplantae > Streptophyta > Magnoliopsida > Lamiales > Pedaliaceae > Sesamum > Sesamum indicum. The sequence goes on along the minus strand of NC_142660.1, from coordinate 1,908,264 downwards.
ATGGAGAGGACTGTTAACCGTTGATAACATACATGTTTGAATGGCCGACACTTTCTTTGCTCAAACTCTTGGTGTAGATAGATTTTTTCACACATTAGAACAGTTTTTACTCTTCGTTACATCTGAAATCCCGGCTTGTTATCACAAGCTGCAAATGAAGAGTCGCCAACTACTTCAAGACTGCTGTAGATGTGAAGGAACATATGAACCGAAAATTGTATTTAGTTGTATCGTAAACTGGAAATTGTTGCTTGAGTGAAATTTTTTCATTATTTGGTTATAACTGGCATCAAGAGGCTAGAAGCAGTAATATGGTACTGTACATTAATCTGAGAGTTGAATCTCTATTTTCTTCTATGTTATATTCAGGTTTTTCTGCATAAAGTTTGTATTCTGGCCATGTGAAGTGTTCTTCAGAAGGTTGTTAATATCTATTGATGAAATCCTCAGAGTGGAAAGTGCATGTGAACTGAAGAACAACCAGTACAGAGATCATTTACCTTCATGAACCATAATTATGCTCTTTGCAGAAAATATTAAATAATGATAAGACCAAAGCATGTTTTTTTTTTTCTAGATTATTATCATTATGGAAATTAATTTCATTTATGATATGATCTTACCATATTTTTCTTGTACAGATCGGATTGTGTATATTATTGTAATTTTGAAAATTCGTTTTCGGTTGATGCAAGAAATAATCATATTTAAGTGGTGCATGCAGCACACTCGATGCGTCTGCATAATAATTTTAATCATAAAAAATTAGCTTTCTATTTGTTTAGTATATCTTTAAATTTAATAATTGCTTGAAATTTTCATTTATGTGGGGAAAATATTTTATAAAATTCATAAAAGAATTGATAGACTAAAATAAATATTTTGGAAGAAAAACATAAAAATTACTTGACAGGTCAAGAACATCAAAATCACCCCTTCTCAGCAGTGAAGTGTATACTTTTATTTTATTTTTTTATGAATTAAGCTTATAATTAATTTAAAATGTTAAAACATTTTCTCAGATATATATTAAAAATAAAATAAAATACCTTCGGCCCAACGCCAGGTGGAAAGATACTTTTTCTGCTTTAAACGAACTCACACGTGCCGACATGCTTTCTGATTCCATCGCACGTGCGAACCATTCATAAAACTCTCGGAGGAAACCTTTGCTTACAGTTACAGAGAGAGTGGAAGAAGAGAGAGGCGCGTCACACTGCCGGTGCTCTGACGTCACCTCGCCGGAATATTCCATCTGCTGACCTCAGGTACTGTTCGAGATTCTTTCGTTTCGAAAGAAACACGATTATCTGACAGGTTTTTGAATTTGAGTTCATTCGACGGATCGGTTGCTAAAACCTTTTCAGTTGTGGAGACTTTCTACGAGTTGGATTCTTTGTTTGTTTTTCTTCCTGTTTTTGGCCTCAAATGGATTCGTGGAATGATTAACGATGGGTTTAGCTTCTTGTTTCAGTTTGAAACTGAAATATATATTGGAGTATAAGTGATATAGAGTTGTTTATGTTTGTCCTTATCTTTTTTTCTTTTTTTTTTTGTTTGGCATTAATCATCGAGCCTCCTGCTGAAAATTTAGATTCTCTTGTATTGCATTTGCTTAGGAATAGAATAAAACCAATTCAATCCTCTTACAGTGATTTGATTGGTAAAAAGTTCCCATGGAGGTTGTTTTGAAATCTTTAGTCAGTATTTGGGTTTTCCTTTGATGATCATGAAAGTGCAAGTCAAATGGTATTAGCCGTCAATGGTTTTCACCACCTCATTGTGATATTAACCACTTATTCTATTGGATTCAGAGGCATAATTATTCATTCTTTCCATAACGAGAGGTGATTACCGCCTTCCCTACGTCAGAAATATCTCCTCTTGGAATGTAATTCTTTAATGACTCTGAATTGAGATTGTAGAGTTTTGAGGAAACTGTTGAAATGTTTGCTGCTGCTTTTGACAATTGAAAGTAGATGAATGACTGACATTGAAAACTTATTTCTCATTTCTTTTTCTTAAAATAAACGGCAACACTAGATTTGACATTGAAAAATATTGAGAATATTGATCAAAGATAAAATGTTTGCTATCTTGTTTATATTTTTGCCAATTTTATGTGGTTTTATTTTGTACTACAAAGGCATTAGCATCTACTAAGAAACATGCAAGTCGGGCTCTTTGAGCAGGTGCTAAATTGATAATTTGAAATGCCGTACCTGGTGCGTGAGCATTTATTTATTGGCAACATCGGAGATGCAGCGGAGATTCTCCAGAATGGAAGTCACGACATCACGCATATACTATCTGTTCTCAGTTCAGCATCCATTTCTTTCTTCTCTGAGTGGCGTAGTGGGCTTTCAATTCCTAGCAAAGAAATTCGGAAGGTGTATGCTGGGGACTCAGGATCTGAGGATGCTTCAGGCAACGGGTCAAATAGTCCATTGTCCCCAGATAAGCTCCTATACTCACTGGAGTATGCAGGTAAGGATTTGAAGTTTGTGAGGATGGCTGTGCCTTTGAGAGATATGGAGAATGAAGACTTGCTGGATTATTTGGATGTATGTTTGGATTTTATTGAAGATAGTAGGAAACAGGGATCTGTTTTAGTTCACTGCTTTGCCGGTGTATCAAGGAGGTATACATTATATGTCATTCTTTCTATATTTTCTTATGTCATGCCTACTTTCTTGGTGCAATCAATGATGGAGCTCTGTGAAAATGAAAGTATTACTACCAATTTACCTCTTTTATGTACAGGTCTTGTGTGCTACAAATTTATGCACGTCTAAAATAGTAATATAACACAAGAAAGCATCACATGCACCAGGTCCTGTCCATGTCCTTCATTCTATAAGTCCAGGATTGTTACCTATTATTTTGAAGTTGCGAAATTCAGAGGATAAAAGATATCAGCCATAATAGCTGATGCTCCTGTTGATTTAGGAGATGACACTTTTTGCTTGACAACCATCATGCAGCATGTATTAGTATGGTTTTAAGAGAAATATATACTCCGTTTCCCATTTCTGCCGTGAGTTGTCGGTCAGATACTAGAAGGACTCAGATTTGGAAAGAAATATATATATCACAAGAAGAATAATCACATTAATGTAAAGTTCTTAAAAAGTTTCTTGTTTACTTTGATTGATCCTCATTCAAATATCGTGTGCGATTAATTTTTTGCTTCTTGAAAAAAATTGGTATCTTTGTTGGTTTATATGACCATCCAGAAAATGAGATGGTTGGATGTCAATTTTGCTATCCATATTAGTGGGAAGAAGGTGCTATTTACCTGGTGATAAGCTGTGTGATTCATATGACTTCTCTGAACAAGTCTAAAAGTGTGAAATAAACAGCTTATATTAATTGCCTTCTCAAAGTTTTCATGTCACCTGAACAAGTCTTATTGTATAATTGTAAGGCTGCCAGATATAGAATACCATGTCGGTGAAGAGTCAATTGGCAATAGTAGTTTGTGTGAGCTCTGAGATATATAAAGCATGAAAAAAAGGTTCTGATTGTCTTGAAACTTACATACAATCAACAAATAGTAGATTGAGTGATTGTATGCTGGCATTTCATGCTTCTCTTTTAATGAGTATGTGAGTTTTATATAGTTGAAAGTTTATACGTGGATGCTCCCATGACGTGTGCCAACTCATCACTTTGAAGGTCAGAGCACCGTGGTGTGGGAGTTCTCATCAGTGACACTGAGACTTCCTCTATTCAACCTCAATCAAATCATGCTTTCTTCCTAAACCCCCTTAATTTGAATCTGCTTCTTGTCATTGTGCTAATTATCCTCGAAACATTTATTGAGAGAAGGCATACATTGTAATTGATTTGTTCTCTGCTTTGTCAAGCGCTAAGGGTTTACACCCTACTTTGCCTGTGTTCGTTTCAGTGCGGCAATTGTTGCAGCATACCTGATGAAAAGTGAACAACTATCACAAGAAGGTAAAAAGTTGTCATGTTGTTTGGCCTTGTAAACTGATACATTCGTGCAGTTTTAGTCAAAGCGTTCTTCGGATTTTCTTAATGAGATTTCTTTGTACTGTTACTGTTGATTTTGTCTCATTTACTGTTTTCTATATTTACTGGTTTCTGTTCTTTCCTGTGATTATTAGATGCTATTGAATCTTTGCGCAAGAGTTGTGAAACCGTGTGCCCCAATGATGGTTTCCTGGAGCAGGTAACATGAAAACGTACCGATCTATGTTCCCCATCATAATTATTCTGTATTTTAGGTACCTTACCTTTTGGGTAATTTTTAATGTTGATTCCATCTGTCGTTGCAGCTGAAAATGTTTGAACAAATGGGTTTTAAAGTTGATCGTGCAAGCCCCATATACAAGCGTTTCCGCTTAAAAGTACTAGGTCCATATTTTTCCCTGAACAATTTGACATGCTTGATTCTTGTTTAATGTTCAAAATCATTCTTTCTACAAAATTGGTTTGTTTGGTTTCTTTCATTTCTCGTCGTAATTCTTGATTGGTTTATTTAGAATATGGTGCGAATTGTTCTCAAGCAAATTTTATGATATTTGTAGCAGTGTACCACAAAATCTAGTCTCTTTCTGACTGTGCTTGGCACTGTTAGGAGCTAAATGCTAGCGGGCCGTACAAATATTATGCACAATGGGAAAAGAGCTTAATTGCGTCTATAAATATGTGAACAATCACAAATGTGACTGTTGTGATCCGTGCAAAGAACAACAAAACGTGAAAGATGAAAAAAGATGAGAAGTATTTATTTTCTTTGTTGTTCTTTGCACGGATCACAACAGTCACATTTGTGATTATTCACATATTTATAGACAGGTGGGTTGAAATTCTGAAATATTTTGATTCTTTTCCCCTTGAGCTGATTAATCTATGTCAATTTTGGCTCAAGAGAAAATACTTTTGATAGAGATGGCCCCTACAGTCATTTTGTATCTTATAATTAATCCATCTTAATATTCCTGAACGCTTACTATGTCATAATTGCTGTGGTATACATATGCAATTTCTTTATTTTCACATATCCGGTTGGCATTTCTATAGATCTAGAGAGTATAGATGAAATGGATATTGTTTATTTCTGTTATGACTCTTGCTTCCTTTCTCATTTGCTTATTCTTGGGATGATACTGTGTGCAATTAACAGGTGATTCGTATAATCGTGGGGGAAAGATAGATGGTTCTAAATTTGGTGCTGATCCTGGCTTGCCAGCTGAAAAAAATTCCACTAACATTGAAGCATCACCTTCTCCTGCATACCGGTGCAAGAAATGCCGTAGACTTGTCGCGTTGCAGGAAAATGTGTTGGATCATGTTCCAGGAGAGGGTGAGACATGCTTCGAGTGGTATAAAAGGAGGAGTGGAAATCCTTTAAATAGATCCAGTGAGAGCGAGTGTTCATCTATCTTTGTTGAACCTCTTCGTTGGATGACAACAGGTACAATAGATTATCTACCTCATCTTAGATTGGTTGCTTGGGCAGTGTATAGCAAATCCTCATTCAAACTATTGGTCACTCAGCATCATCATGATCTTCTTGACCTCCATTTGGTTGGTCCAAACAGTTTAATATATGGTCTGCCAATTGAATGACGGTGCCTTTTGAAGCTTCAGAACCAATTGTAATTCATCATCTGTTTGACATAGCTTGTGATCCTGTGGGGCCTATACCAATTACACTATTCTGCTTCATTTGGGTGTTGAGTTTCTTAGTCTGATGCTGATCTTAATGATCATTGATTGCTCTCTGTTATAAGTAGATGCATTAATAATACTGAAATGCTGTTTTCTCTGAGATCCTTCTGCAGTTGAGGAAGGTGCTCTGGAGGGTAAGCTGTCCTGTGCCCACTGTGAAGCCCGGTTAGGTTACTTCAACTGGTCTGGGATTCAGTGCAGTTGTGGGAGTTGGATTACCCCAGCCTTCCAGCTTCACAAAAGCCGAGTGGACATCAGTACTGTCTAAAGTTCAGTGCAGCAGCGAGCTGTAACCCCTACACTATATCTTGGCTTCTCTGTGATTCCGCTTCTCGATGACCTACATATCAATGTAGCCAGGCCACACCGTCTGGGGTACTTAATGATACAAGAGTATACCATTGTTTGAAATTGGATATTTGGATATCCTGCTAATTTTTCAGCTCTTTTGCCCCAATTCAAAGACCTACTGAAAATGAGTTAAAACGGCATGTACTATTAGAATAACTACTTCTACTGGTGTTACTCTTGCAATGAAGTGGTTCACGTACCCACTGTTTGTGAAGAAATGTGAAGCGGTATGAGTTCTCGGTGTAACAAATTTGTGTTTCATGGTGGTTTACTCTTGTAATTGAGTCATTTTACTATATAACTTTGATGTGTGAACTCCGTGTTATTTTCATTTTATGATGTGCATTCAAGGAGCGATTGGGAAGATCATAATCAATAGGCTCAAGCCTCTTTTCACTAATTTCATCTTTTGCCTTATCGTATAGTGTCTCTGAATCCCTGATGCAGTACACAAATGCACATCTGTTATTTCAAGTATAGTCAACCAAACATGCATGAAAATGAGTTAGAAAGTCCAGCATATTTAGAAGTTCCATTAGTTGACATCCTACATGCTTGGAAGCAACTGTACAAAGCTCTGTTACAGCTATTCAAGATCCATCTTAGGTACATTACTGTAGTAAACAAGGGAACAAAAGCCAAAGTGAACCTGATAAAAAATAATACTTCACGGGAATGATTATTTTCTCAACAGTGGCAAAATGCTTCTCACTTTAGAAAGAACCAGGAATTTTCTGCATCTTTGTAAATGCATACACCATTCTCTGACACCACTCTTACTGCCTACTCAATGTGTCTGCGACTCAAGAAGTATGTTGGTGGCAGCATTAATATCGTTTCTTGAACGTATAAGTGCTTGCCTTGCTGAGTTCCTATCAAAGCCCATTGAGACCAGTGTTGCAATGGCGTCTTCCGGTGGTTCCATCATAGATGACAACGGAGCTGGATAGTTTCCCTAAAGTCCACGGAGAAAACAGTTTATTCAGAATGCAAATACAGCTGCTAAAGGAGTGGAATTCAGCTTCTGTATGAGTGAGTTGTAGTTCTATCAACTTCTACTATCATATTAGACAAAAGAAACAGATGCAAATAACATGGTCCAGGGAAGAAGAAGAGAGAGTTGTTGGCAGAAGAAAGTGGGATAACAATAATAAGCAGAGAAAAGGAAAATGTAGTTGCATTCGAGGGAAGAAAACTACAAAAAAGCTACCAAAAGTAATAACTTCATCCAAGTCATAGTCCAGCAAAAAGTTTACCTCCATTTGGCGAACAGCATAGGGTGGTGCATTTCCTAGAAGATTCCTAGATGATCCAGTGGGTGATGTACTCCCCATAGACGGCCAAGACAGCCTTGAGAAGAATGAAGCAATAAATTCCGGAAACTGAAACAGAGAAGTCGAATCTGGTCAGCTGTGACTCAATAAATACCAGGGCCGGTAAAGAGGTAGTAGCAATCTTAGATTATCAACTCCAAACACTAGTTCTGGGATATTGTCATGTAGAGCAAAACGGCCAAGCAAATGTGCTTATGATATAGCTTTTCCGCTGATGTCAGAGCCTCAAAGAATTTCTCAACAGAATTATCTAATTGTGTAAGGTCCAAATTTCCCCTTTTATACACCTTGACAGAAACCTTAATTCCTATGCAGCAACCAAATTAATTAATTTTCCATGCTTAAGATTCATGTACAAGTTAGCTTGACAGTTGTAATATATATATATATGTATATACATAAAAAATTAAAACAAAAATGATTTATTTCATTGAATCAAATTATGAAAATAGAAGAGCTATGATGGGATCATCAATGGAAAAGGTCGGACTATAACTCACATTAGTGAAATTAACTGACTAAAGCAACTTAGAATCCTCCTAATCAAAACTTTAGACAAGATCCGTAAAAAGAATTATCAAGCAATAAGACGACAAAAGATGCTTTGTCGCGGTAAATGTAAAGTGAAGAAAATTTTCAACTAAAGGCAAGGTGCAACCTTAATCCTGCGCACACGGAGAACATTCAAACGATACAAGGAACCTGCTAGAATACCACAGATCCCGGGAAGCATGGATCTTTTCCAGGATGACAAGAATAGCTGCAAGACAGAAGCCAAACACACAGTAAACAATCATTAAGAAAAGAAGACACAAAATAAAAATACAAAGACAATTTATTAGGTGCGCCTTGTGAACATGACAAAAACAAAAAAAGAACAGATAGTGCAAAAGCATAACTATAATACTTATGAATTACCTGAAGGCCAGCTAAATAAATGAAAGTCTTGTCGGAGAAATTGAGTCCAAATACACGAAAACGCGTTGAAACAGGAATATCAAAAAAGAACGGCACAAATGAAGAAAATATAAGGCCATAGGGTCCAGATGTGAGTATGTTCAATGAGGGATCTGCCATAAAAACAAAGCAAAATCATCAGTATGGTAAAAAAGAATGCAACACATATCTCCACATGGAGATTTGTTCTGTTCCACTGCACCTGAAGTACAGTGTTCTAACGGAACGTTTAAACAGGATGAGAAACAATACATACTGAGAACAAAAAAATAGTCATGGAATTACTGAAAGTGACAAAAGCTAGGTATTTTTCAGATCACAGTAGAAGACAGCAAGGGTACCTTTTTTAGTATGGAACTGCCACTAATATCATTCAAGCAGGAAATAGAATATAACTCAACAGTCCACGAAAGTTGGCAACTGTATGCAACTCATGCTATATGTCACGTAGGTCTTATAACTAATTCCTATGATTAGCTCACGTAGCCAGAGCTAACAAAATACCAAGACAGTCATATTACTACTCAAGAACCTGCAGAAAAGAAAACCTCTTAATAGTCTGCCCCTCCTGCTCCCCCTGGAGGATGAAAAGAGTAGAAAAAGGAAAGAAGAGCAAAGCGCAAAGGGGAATGGGCAATATTTGAACCCTTTGGACAGGCCAGGGGGCAATGGCATACAATGTAACAAGCTATTAAGAGCGGTTCTTATTCCCATTATGATGTGTTCCTTTAAGAATTATATATGTTCCCTCAACATTAGGATTATACGAACTACCCATACACAAAGGCAAGGGGCTAGACTACTTCAGTACAGAAGGAAGTAGCAAACCCAGCCTGCTTTAAGATGGCACCGAATGATAACTAAACTTGCATTTCACAAGTGAATTGCTGAATACCCTCTACAGCAGGTTATTACCATAATCATCATCTCTAATGATTTGAGCTTCATTTGTCTCTACAGTCTATAGGGGACATGCTCTCCTCTGATAAGGCAATGTGAAAGGAACAGAGCACATTCTAAAGTAGAGGAAAGAACGTAAAATAATATGAACACACCTTTAAGTAGCCACAATGCAAGGACCTCAAGCAGTAAAGAGATGGTGATAGAAAACAGGATAAAGACCTGCACAAAGTGATGCAAATAGAAAGGTTATTTCTGTCGATTGCTCATTTAAGAAGTAATTTGTTGTTTATTTAGTGATGACCAATATCAATTGAGTGATAAAGCATTGACAATGGTATGTCAGGAATAAGATGTAGTATATACTTTCAAGCATAAATGTGACAGGTTATGATAAATCTTTCCATGCATGGTATGAAAACCAGGGCAACCTCAATTTTCTAACACCAGAAGTGCCATTAGCCCACCTGGACAGGATACAAATCCAAACCACTGTGCTGAATCCCAAAAAGTCTCAATTGTGTAAACCTTTAAAGGTGTTAACTTACAACAATCCTTTTTGATTGTCAGATTCTGGGCATCAATGGTATATACTGTTATCCAGCACTACATCAACTAACAGAAGCCCTAAATCATATTGTATTATCAGTAAAGTCAATCAAATAAGGTGATCCTATGTTTAAAACATAATCACCAGAATAGAGTACCTATGCTATAACTTTCTCATTATTGAGCACTTAAGTTCACTTCGTCTCATTTGATAAGCCCATCCAAGTAAGCAGAAGAAATAATACAAGGAAAGCTACCCTAAAAGACTTACATTGCAGGGATATTTCTGCGAGGGCAATTATGTTCTAATTCCAGTTTGTAAGATTAATGACAGCATCTTTTACCTTGTATAATCTGACCGGGCACATATCATTTATAAGCAAAATGTTAATCAAGCAGCGCATTGTTTTTTTCTTTGATTCTTGCAATTATATTGAAGGAGATCTGTTCAATAACAAAATTCTCAACAGTCGACATTACATTCTCCATACCCATAATTGTGCAATAATTCATAAGAAACAACAAAACAAGAAATTTAGCTTGAACAAAAACTTACTGTGTATTTATTGGAACCTATTTGCCTCTCGAACACACGGAAGTAGTACAGAAGATAAATTCCAAAAACTAGCTCTGGTGTAGATGAAAAGCCAAACACTGAAACTATGAGCTTCCATATTTGAAGTTTTTTGAAAATATCCTGTCATGAGAAAAGAATCAGATTAATGATGCTAACAGGACAGTATGACAATATAACCCACGTTAAGAAGAAACAGCAGTATCAAACGATACATTAACTTGTACATGAAAAAGATGAGCTAGAAGTCTAAGTCATACAAGTAAAAAGAACGAATCAAGGGTTGAATCAACTAGATTAACAGAATGTGGTTAGCTGGAGAAATATAGGACAAATTAGTTAACAGCTACTCATTTTCCCTTCCAAAGGGAGCCATACGGTGACCATGGCTGGCCTAAGCTAGGGTATTTCTCCTCATGGATCCATTTCGCACTTACCCACCATATCAGTATATGGGGCTGTACAGAACAGGCGAGAAGTACGAAGTTATCTGTTTTCATACTGACACCAAAAATGCACAACAATCCATGCCTTGGATCAATTTTTGGTTCCAACTTTCTTTTCAAGAATCCTACTTTCAATTAATGGTTCAGTTGAGTTTGATTAGGGTCTTTGAATTGAGAGTGGACCTAGTACTGTCCTAACTTACCCAAGCAAAACTACATCCAATACTAAAGATAACTGTTGTGAGGATGAAAGAGAACAAGAAGTTCTGAAATGAACTTAAGACTTAAGAGGAAGCTGGAATTAGCTCCATTAAATATACACATGCATGCACAAGTTCCACAACTTCATCCTAGTGGAAAACTGGACTAAATGCGTATTTAGGAAATACAATAAAAGAGAATAGAATTACTAAAGTTAAACGGCAGTTCAAAGCTTTGCATAGAATCAACCACACATAGTAACGCACTTCTTATCAAAACATCCGTTCCATCCGATCAATGCATGTCTGCCCACTTCCCCACTCCATCCAAGTAAACCCCAAATCCCTAATTTCAATCAAATTCAGAAAATTTACATATTTAATAACATAATAATGATATAAGAACTAGACTAACAACAGAGGCAGAGAAACACAAGACAAAACAGTAATAACAATAATAAACCAAGGAAGAAAAAGCGTATCAATATCCCCACCATAGCCAACCAAAGAGAAAAGCGAAAACAATCAACTGGGTGAATGAATTTCCAATACAGCAAACCCAAAGAAACCCAGCAAGATTTTACACCAAAGACAGATTACCTGATAAGACCAGCCGAGATTTCTGGAGCGACCTTGGATCCCAAATATGATTGTGAAAAGAGCACTCGCTATTACAATTGTCCTTGTCACCGGCGCATTATCTATTCATACAATTAGTCTTGTTAAACTTTCCAATTTCGACAGCAATAACATAGAAAAAATCAAATCTCTCAACAAAAGAAAAGAAAAACCACAAGCGAATTGAAAGAATACGTACTGAATCCAGATGGGCCGCCGTTCATTTTCCAGGCGAACCAACCACCTAATCTAGTTACTTGTATCGATATCTATACGGTTATATGTATATATGCGTGTATATATCCCTTCGATCTTTCGTTTTCCCTTCAGATAGACGTCTTCGATTTCCCCACTGATAATTTCTCTCTCTCTCTCTCTCTCTCTCTCTGAGTCGTCGTCGTATACTCGTCGGTCTATAAATTATCCACGTTAGGTAAACGGGTACGGGCTGGCCCGCTCTTTGCTTTCGGATCCTTCAAAATAGCCCAAATAGGTAATTTGATTGGTTTCTTAATTTTCTTTTTGTTTTTTCTTATTATGTTGAATTGATTTTGTTATTATTAATTTTTTTTCTCAAATGGAGATTCTCCTTTTTGTTTTTTCTTTTTTCTTTTTTCTTGGGTTTTGGTGGGGTGGGGGAGATTCTCCTTTTTGTTCATTTTCTTTTTCTTTGAATTTTCATTTGTCACGATTTCAAGGTTAAGTGCACTCTTTCAAAATGACCGTTCGATCCAAGGGAGAAACCAGGACCATCAGATGGAGGCCAAATTCGAATTGAGGAAGATTTAAAATCAGCAACCAAAAACGATGACGTTTATGGGAAATTAGGGCATAATTCGCAGAGAGACATTTGGGAAGGAAAAGGGGCTACCCTGGGGACCAACTACTAGGATGTCAACGTGCTACGTGGCACATCAAGAACTGCACCATGGTCAGGCGCCACCTTTAGGAACTGAAGATTGCTCAAGAAATCAGCAAAGAGAAAGTGTAGATCTGGAGCTAGGAAAGTAGGTGTCTTGTTCAATTAAGGAATGATGTAAATTTTGTCTCAGTTTTTTCTTTTAGCTTGTTAGAAAGGACCGTTGTTAAAAAGCTCCAAGTCTCCTTTGTTGAAAACTAATGAATTATTATGCAAGTTTTTCTAGTTTTCTCTCATCCCCTGTTCTCTATTTCTTCTTTTTCACCCCATTCTCTCTAAACTGTTACATTTGGCCTCAGAGTCGTTCGATCCTTGGATATAAAAATACAAAAATATGGCAGATGGTACAAGATTAAAAGAAATACAAGAGGCACAAAAGAAAACAAATATAATGTTTATAGATGAAAAAGCAAGAAGGCAAGCAATTGAGGATGAGATCTATGGTCGTTTGAATTAGATGATGGAGGTTCAAGAGGGTTTGCAGGCCTTTGTGATGAACGTGGAACATAGTTTACTCTTTGTCCAGCAGCAACTTCAAAGTATGGTTGAACAACTGTAGCAGTATAATATAAACAAATCCATTTTGGGTGAGCGTCTTACTGCATTTGTAGAGAAAGGTTCAACCTCAAGGCTGGTAGTACACAACTCCGATAGACTGGAAGGTAACAACACTTTCAGACAAGAGGGAGGCACTCATCACAACACTGGAGTTTACAACACTATAAACCGAATGGTGTTCCCTCATTTTGATGGGGAAGATGCAAGAAGTTGGGTGAGAAGGTGCACTAGGTACTTTCAAATTATTCGCATACTTGAGGATCAAAAGGAACCAATGTCTTCTATACATCTTGTGGGAAGAGCTAGATTGTGGTACCAAGGGAATATTGAAAAAAAATAGATCCTTTTGTTGGGTTGAGCTAGTAGTAGCCATACTTGACAGATTTGAGGATCTGGATAGTGAAAGGGTGACGACTGAATTCAATATATTGCATCAAGAGACAACAGTGAATGCTTACCTTGAGAAGTTTGAAGAGCTTAAAGCTCAAATGCTTATTTTCAACAAGAATTTAGATGGAAATTTTTTTATGATGAAGTTCATCAGTAGGCTCAAGGAGAAAATTAAATCATTTGTTACTACCTGCAACCCTACCTCTTTGAATCATGTTCTCCTACTTGCTAGGAAGCAGGAAACAACTATGAATGCAATCTTTAGGAAGACACATCAACCCAACAGAAATACCTGATTGCAACGTTCTTTCAAACCCCCAAATAGAAATCCCCTTTCTAAAGCTAATTTCAAACCTAGAGAGAGTTTTCCTCAATCCAGAAGATTCCTTGTTGAGGTTGAGGTAAAAGATAAGAAAGTGAAGAATCTCAGTTATAGATGACGAGCCCTATGTTCCTGGCCATAGGTGCAGGTTTAGACAGGTTTACATGTTGGTAAGTGAGGAGGAGGCAAGGAATTTTGAAGAGTTAATGGTTTGGTCGGTGATAAAGAGATTCTCATCTTTATAGACAATGGTAGTAACAACTGTTTCATTGATGAAAAAGTGGCTGGTGCCTAAGCGTGTAAACTAGAAAACACCACACCCATGACAGTTAGAGTAGCTGACGTAGCAAGGTCCTTAGTAAACATATATGTCACAAATTCAGTTGGAAGATACAAAGGCATAGATTTTCACATCATATTAGTATAGTGAAATTGGGGAGCTGTGAATTGGTGTTAAGGTGTGATTGGCTCAGTAATCATAATCTTAGTAAGTTAGATTTCCATTAGTTAAAGGTCACCATCAGCCATGCAGGAGGAAAACTAACCTTGGGAGCCTTGTCTGATGAGCTAAGGTTCAAAATGATGGTTGCACGTTCACTTGGGAAGCTGCTGAGGAAAAGGAATCATGATCTAAGGGGATAGCTATTCTCAATCGATAAGATACTGAGCAAGGAAAGGGAACACTCCAAGGTAGTTGAACTGCTTCAACAAAATGAAGATGTGTTTTCAGGAACCAAGTGCACTTCCTCCTGAAAGAAATATTGAACATTATATTGAGCTACTCCCTGATGCAATCCCCAAGAAACATCCATATAGATATGCTTATAGTCAAAAGGTTGAGATTGAAAAAATAGTGAAGGGAATGCTCCAGTATTGCTGGAAAAAGAAGAAAGATGGAGGATGGAGGCTATGTGTTGATTACAGGTACCTAAACAAGCCTACAACCAAGCATAATTTTCCCATCCCTATGACTGATGAACTACTGGATGAATTGTATGGTGTCAAACATTCCTCTAAAATTGACCTAAGTACAGGGTACTTCCAGATAAGAATGAGGAAGGAAGACATACCTAAAATTAGTTTTATTACTCATAGTGGTCATTATGAGTTCCTGGTTATGCCTTTTGATTATGTAACGCCCCCTCCACATTCCAAGCATTGATGAGTACTGTCTTTGAACCAGTAGAAATTTATTTTGGTATTCTTTGATGACATCTTAGTTTATAGTAAAAATTAGGGGATGCACCTAGTGCACCTCAGGAAAGTTCTGGATCTGCTGAGGAAGCACCAGCTTTATGCTAAGAAGAGTAAGTGTTTTTTTGCTCAATTGAAGGTGGATTATTTGGGACATGTCATATTTGGGGAGGGGGATTCTACTGATCCTCATAAGATTGAGTGCATGATAAACTAGCCCACTCCTACTACGGTTAAGGCACTGAGGGATTTTTAGGTCTCACTAGGTATTATAGAAAATTCATTAATGGATATAGGCTTATTAGCAAGCCATTAACCACATTGCTGAAGAAAGATGGCTTTGCCTGGGACACTCAAGCAGATGTTGCATTCAAATGGTTAAAGAGGGTCATGACCAGTGCACCAGTCCTACCCTACCAGATTTTTCAAGGCCCTTTGTAGTTCAAACAGATGATTGTGGAAGGGGCATTGGAACAGTATTGATGGAGAATGGGAAACTTATTGCCTATCAAAGCAAGGCATTATCACCAAGGAACTTGGGGTTGTCGACTTATGAGAAGGAATTTCTCGCTACTTGTTATCACTAAATGGAAGCACTATTTGCAAGGAAACCATTTTGTTATAAGAACTGATCAGAAGAGTTTAAAACATATCTTTATCAGAGAGTGGACTCTATTTCACAACAAAAATGGATCACCAAGTTGTTGGGACTTAGCTATGAAGTCCATTAAAAAAAGGGAATAAAACAGACAACTAATGCTTTATTGAAGTTTGAATATGGGCTAAAAGAAGCCAAATCAAATGCTATCTCAACTCAGATACCTACCTGGGTACAAGGGCTGCAAGAAAGTTACAAGGGAGATATATTATTTTAGCCTATCATCCAGGCTAAAATTGTTGATGCACAAGTCCATCCTAACTATACTTTTGAGTCAGGTGTACTGAGAAAAGGGGGCAAGATATGTTTAGGGGATCAAGGAGAAGTCAGAAAATTTATCATCAAGGGGATGCATGACTCAGCACTAAGGGGTTATTCAGGGATTAATGAGACATACCAGAGGGTCAAACTGTTGTTTTATTAGTCAGCACAAAAAGAAGAAGTCAAAGTCCATGTGAAGGAGTGTGAAGTTTGTCAGAGGGCCAAACATGAGAATAATGTTTATCCAGGATTGCTCCAGCCACTACTTGTACCTGAGCAAGCTTGGTCTGTGTGTCTATTCATTGAGGGGTTACCTAACTCAAAAGGTAAAGATTCAATCTTAGTAGTGGTAGATAAGTTGACTAAGTACTGTCACTTTCTCCCCTTCAGACATCTTTATACTGCAGCATCAATTGCCAAGGTTTTCTTTGGTAACATATATAAATTGCATGGTCTTCCAGTGAAATTGTCAGCAACAGGGATAAGGTGTTTACTAGCAAATTTTGGAAGGAACTATGTGCCCTCAACAACCAAAGAACTGGGCACAATGGGTTACTCTAGCTGAATTTTGGTTAGTACCAACTTCCACACAAGGCTCAAGGCTACACCTTTTCAAGCCTTATATGGATATCCTCCTAATCATCTTACTGTAGGCCTCTATTTATAGAATCACCATGCAGATGTGGAGGAACTAATGTATTAGAGGATTAAGGTGTTTTAGTTGCTTAGGATAATCTTCATCAAGCATAATAGAGGATGAAGTTATATGCTTATAAAAATAGGACTGAGAGGGAATTTGATGTTAGGGATGAAGTTTTTCTCAAGCTTCAGCCATACAGACTAACTAGTGTCTCACTCAAAAGACAACTCAAGCTTTCTGCAAAATATTTTGGGCCTTTTAAGTTGACTGAGAAGATTGGTAATGTCGCCTACAAATTAGCCTTACCCCCCGAATCCAAGATGCATCCAGTGTTCCATGTCTGTTTATTGAAGAAAAAGATTGGTGTTAAGTACTTCCCATCTATGAATCTACCTGAGTTTGAGGAAATCTACAAAATCTATCCTGTTGCCATCGTTGCAAGGAGACTAATTCCCAAAAATAATGCCAGGGTGCTTCTGATTCAGTGGTCGCACTCTTCACTAGAACAAACAACTTGGGAGGATTATCATGTTGTAGCTGCAAAGTTCCCTAATTTTGATCCTTAGGGATAAGGAAGGAAAAAAAAAGAGCGAGGATATCACAACTTCAAGGCTAAGTGCGGTTTTTCAAAATGACTGTTCGATCCAAAGGGAGTAACTAGGACCGTCGGATGGTGGGCATTGGGGATGATTTAAAATCAACAACCCAAAACAATGGCTTTCGTGGGAAATTAGGCACAATTCACAGAGAGAAATTGGGGAAAGAAAAAGGGCTAACTTGGGGACCAACTGCTTGGATGTCAACGTGCCACGTCAAGAACTGCACCAGGGTCAGGCGCCACCTTTGGGAACTAAAGATTGCCCAAGAAATCAGCAAAAGAGAAAGTGTAAACCTGGAGATAGTAAAGTGTGTGTCTTATTCAATTAAAAAATGATGTAAATTTTTGTCTCAGTTCTTCTTTTAGCTTGTTTGGGAAATGACCGTTGTTAAAGAGCTCCAAGGCTCCTCCGTTGAAAACTAATGAATTGTTGTGCAAGTTTTTTCAGTTTTCTCTGATTCCCTGTTCTCTGTTTCTTCTCTCTCACCCCATTCTTGCTAAACAGTCACATCATTAACGTAAAAATAGTTTGAATTCTTATATAATTTGTTGATTTATATATGATTTAAATTTTTAATTTAATAATTCAATTCGGAGAATGGTATACAAATCATTATTATTTCAGTATTGAAAAAATAATTAAATAAAATTAGGAATATTTATATGCACACCTCCAAACCTATGGTCTATTTACATAGACAATCCATGTCTTTTGAAAAATTATACATAGACCCATAAAAGATATTAATATTATTTTCACAAACCACTCCTATTTTAAAAATACACATACATCTTCAAAAACGTCGATAATATTACACAAACTATCCTTATTTTTTTTGTTGTTATGGATGATAATTATGCAAATAGCATGAATGATTTATGTAAATAAACTATAAATTAGGATGTAGATATAATTTTCTCTAGATTTTATCATTCACCTGAGTTAATATTTGTGACACTTTATAAAATTATTTTGGTAAGAGTTTAAATTAATTTTACGAATCAATATAATGTATGGAATAAATTCTAGTAATTGACTTACACTTATATAGACCAAAAATAAAATTAAAAACTAATTTCTCTATCTAGAGTTATTTACAAAAATATTAGAAGTATTATCTTACGTATTATTCAACTTTTATTTTTGTTAACTCAAAAAGAGAAGTCCAATTTACAAACATTTAAAATGGCTTAATTCCAATAGAATTTTAATATAATTGGGCCGTAACACGTATCTGTAACTGGGCTAGACCCAATTATTTACTCAGTTGATCCAATTTCACTAGCAGTTGGACAATATTGGGCCTCAGAGGGAAGCCCAATTGGCTGTGGGCAATTTCGTCTACTCCATTAACCTTGTATCCAATTCCATGCAAATACCTCTAATGCCCTCTCGTCCAATCTCGTTTAACTTCAAAGTTCGGAAGGAATTTGTTATATTAATACTGATAACGATATAACCTAATTTGATCATTATATCTCATCCAACATACAGAAATTAAGACCCAATCTTCATTAAATCGAACATTATCACCCAACCATTATTAGTCTTCAACACATCTATACAAATTAGCGGATTTTTCACATCTTCTCTGAAATTCGAACTTATCTATACTATTATAAAAAATAAAAAAAAAATATTTTCATACCAATTTTTTAATATTCAAATTTACCCTTTTAACTTATTCCTTCCATTCAACGAAATTTGGCCGTGATAATAATTTCAACGCTTTTTAATGAATTCACTAAAACACACTCAAACTTCCTCAACTTTTGGCTCTTTTATTATTTTTTATACCACTAACCCATAATTAATAACCAACTTATTAATAAAAAATACTAATTATTTATAATTTTTGAATATTTTTACATACACATCGAGTGTGTCGTCTACACGGACATAGCCCACTATTGAGTACAATATTCCACGCTACGTCCCATCTCATAACGTCTTATTTCTTTCAGAAAAAAGTCAAAAGAGGATTTGGACAAAAAACAAAGTTGTTATTCCTCTCTTCCATTCTACAAATCAGTGAGGAAACAAGACAGGCAGGTTCAAAAGAACTACCAGCATCAAGATGCACAAAAAAGAAGAGCAAAGCCTGATTCCTATTTACAATTTCAAAAGGTTCCCAAAGATTGTAAAGCTATTCCAAAGTCCTGTTTGGCCAGAGATGTTTCCATTTTCGGATTTCTTCTTTCTTGTAGAGTTTCCTGATTCCACCGTAGAAACCATCTACTTCATTTCCCTCCTCTCTGTGGTCCTTCCTGCTGATCATGGCTTTCCTCCACCGCGATTCCCGGCTGTACTGCTTGAACTCCAGAATCACCGTATCTGTAGACATCAAAATCGTCGTCATGGGAAGCAATCAATGCCAACTTAACAACGAATGGATACTCATGTTTTATACTACAAATTCGTTCCAAAGGAACGTGAAACGTGTCTCGATTGGAGTTGGAGCAAATTTCTCAAAATCTGACAAGTTTTCTGTAATATACTTACTCATAACACTACATTTGAATTAATGGATTTAGATTTGATGGGAAGGATTTGAGAAAAATGATTACGAATGACATCGTATCAGAAAATTTTCAAAAAACCCATCAATATTAAAAAACATAACTAAAAACTAGAGTTGAAACATTTGAAATACTTTAAATGGTTAATTACACTTAGCCCCCTTTAAAAATGAGAAATTAGACTTTCGTCCTAAGAAGTTTTAAAAATTACACTTACACTCCTTCCGAAAAATCTCCGTTTATACCTGACCCTCTTCGTTTACAATTCTAATCCTTTATTTAACATTGTTATGTATATTTTTGTACTTATAAAGGAACGTGAAACGTGTCCTGAGTGGAGCTGGAGCAAATTTCTCAAAGTTGAAAAGTTTTCGTTGATATACTCGTCAGACTACATATGAATAAATTTGTATCTGAGGGAAAGAATTTGAGAAAAAAAATTATAAACGACATCGTATTAAAAAAGTTGAAATTCATCAATATTCAAAAAAAAAAAAAGAAAAACACATGAAAAGGAGTTGGATGAGGAGAAATAAGCCTACCACTGATGTGACAATAGCAATTGAATTCATTGGCATTGCAGGAGTCCAGATGGCCAACAACCCCATACCACCAACCTGTGATGTTAAGAGAAAAATGCAAATGCTCCATTAATGAGTGCAGGTGAGATGTCTCATTCCAAATCCTTTTAATTGAGATCTCTGCTGCCTCTTCATCAAGAGGCCTCTTTTTATTGCTTTCTGTTAGGGGAGTTCTATGAGTAAAGATTTTGATTTAATTCTCAAATAGTTATTTCATAATATAAAATAGTGGAATCAAGAATAGGTGGAGCTACCCTTTTGAGGTTTTTTCTTTTTTAAAAAGAGGATCGAAGCTGATTTTCCAACTTTGTCCTAAACTCAAACCCGTGAATTATCTTTCACAGTATAGGAGTTCGAGTACCCTTATTTTCGTTTGAATTAAAATGTAATTTTTGTTATATATTTCTTGATCTCTCTCTCTCACCACACACAACACAAGAACAGCCACATATTTGTATACTTGTGGTGCAAAAAATTTCAAGATTATTCATCAAATAGTGGCCCATATCGAAGAAGAACAAGTAAACATACCATATGGGAACTCTTTGTTTTTTGTCCACTGAATTTCAATGTGATCATCAGGTTTGAGTTCATGTAAACAGTCAGAGATATGGAGAACATTTGCAGGAGTATCAACAGATGGTGCCCTTATTCTATCCCACTCTATCCCTTCCTCTATCATACTCCTCCCCTGCGCTGGATACCTGCAAAAACATCAATTTCAAGAATCCAAAGGGATAAAAGTGGACTTAACAGGCATGAAAAGGGCAATATTCAGCCATACCTTGCAACAAAATTGTCTGCAATTGAATCATAGCTTAGTTGAGCATCATAACATGAAAGCATAAATCCCACATTCCCATTCTGCACATTAATCAAGAACAAGAACTAACTATCATGAACAACAATTGCTTTTCTGCAGAAATCAAGAATGTTTCATTGTATTATCATCCAAGAAAATTACCCCCCGGTTGAAAACTTGAGCTGGGAACCAAAATTTGCCAGATTCAAGAGCCAGGTAGCAGGACATGACTGAATTTGGTGGTAATGGACATCTTGAACTGCTTTTACTGCTCTCCTTCAACTCTGATTTATGCTTTAAAAACTCCAACGGGCCGGAGAACAGACGGAATTTGCTTCTTTTTGCTGTGGAGTGGAGGAACTTGGGATCCATTTTTGAGGCAATTTGTCGGCATTGCCATTCTTTGTAGGCTGCTTCACCAATAACTCCACCCCATTTCTGCTTAAGGCGTTTCTCCCATAGATGGTCACTAGCGCACGTCTCTCTCAAATAACTGCAAACCCCTGCCATGCTACACAAGTCTGCAGGTGAAAGCTTCTCAAGAATGCAGTCCAAGACTAAATCAGGCAGATCCAGTAAAGAAATCCCATCTTTCTCCTCCTCAACCTGATTCAAATTCTCAAATCTTGCACTCAAGAATCTCTTGATCGATGGGAAAGCTTTTGGGACTTGAGAAACACTGATGAATATTTTTCTTTTTCTACCCATCAACACAGAGAATCTGTGAAATAATTCAAAGGAAATCCGGGGAAATGCCCATATTCTGAACTCAATCTCTGATGTGGGGTGTGGCTTGATAAATGACTGAGAAAGCAGCAGAAAAGACAGGCAAGAAACCAAGAAAAACAGCATTGCGATAAAGAACTGCTGCTTGTGAGAACTGATTGTTGATGAAAGTTCTGAGCCAAGAGAGATGTCAGAGATTAGAAGGAGAAACAGCTGCAGAAGCAAGAAATGCTGGTTTTCAGCTGTATTTATGCATGGAAAAGCAAGAAACAAAAGAGTAACTTTCTACTGTATATATATATAAACTGGGGATGCAACAAAGATGTTCTAATCACCTGAAAGTCAAGTTTCTTTGTATTTTGATCCGCACAAGTTAATCTTTTTGAAAGAAAGGGACACTTGGTAGACAACGCAACCGACAATGTTCGATTGTTGGGAGTTACAACGCCCACAACAAGAAAACCAATGTTCCTAAAGCTTTCTCCTTAAATGGTGTGGCCTCTACATGCATTGAATGCCACCATAGTGGGAGAAAACCATCTTCTTTTTGCTGCATTGAACAATGGTAAAAAGGGAAGATAATGCTTCAAGAACAGTTGAATTTACACTAAAAAAGAGGAATAAAAATCTAGAAAGAGCCGTTTCCTTCAGAGAGTTACCATAT
Organism: Sesamum indicum; assembly: GCF_026168435.1. Lineage (NCBI taxonomy): Eukaryota > Viridiplantae > Streptophyta > Magnoliopsida > Lamiales > Pedaliaceae > Sesamum > Sesamum indicum. The sequence goes on along the minus strand of NC_142660.1, from coordinate 1,885,799 downwards.
GTAGGACAAATCCACTTTGGTAAAAACAATGTGGGCTATCTTTGTGAACATCAAAGACAAACTAGGAACAGAAACAAAAAACTATCTATGTAATAATCAAGACATCATTTTCCAAAAATAAGACAACATAAAAACAGGGCTACAAGAGTTTTGGAAAAAGATTAGTTGATGAAGAAAAGAAGGGCTATATGGAAAGTGGGCTCTCTCTATTTCATCAGTATGACTGTCAAGACTCAAACGTGTTCAAAGTCTTGGTTGGGATAAAAAGAGCCTAAAACCCTTTATGTTACAGAGCTTGGTGGGTGTCGCAGCTCACCTATTAATGACCACATGTTCACTGCAAAACCATCTGATTTTGCCCAATTTTCAAACCCCCACACCCCCACCCCCAAAACAAAAAAAAAATGAATGAATTTATTCTTCATTTCTGGTAGGATTTGATTACATTTTTGGGCTGCTTACAGCAGAAGGAAATGTAGGCCAACCCATGATACCTAATTTTGCATTAATTTTATCTAATTCTTGAATTGTTCACAGCAAGAACAAACTGATCGAAAATATAATTTATTAGAATTAAATTACTCTAATCAAAATAAATGTTTATACACCCCCTCAAAAAGAAAAGGAAAATAGGCCCCATAGGAATGTGGAAAATTAAATGAAAATCATCATCATTTATTTATTTTGTACAAGTAAATCTTTGAAAGATTTTAATTATCAAAAATTAATATATATTAATTATCAATATCAAATACGTTTAACTATTTAATAACAATTATTATTACACGAAGTCTTATAGGGCTTTATTAGCTACTAGTATTGTTGTGGATATGTGAGCATAATTAATTTTGGTGGCATGGAGGAAATGGCTTTGACTTGTGTAGGATTGCAATTAGGAAGGAAAATGTGAAACTTGATATTACAATAATAGAGCAAAATGGTTATAGGAGGAACTTGAAGCAGTGAGAAACTCATCTCTCTCCTCCTAAGCTACCATTTTTTTCATGTTTCTCCTGCTAATGATTAACTTTGTTATAGCAAAAAAGAAAAAAAAAAGAAAATAAATGTAAATAAATTGCAAAGATCTCCCTTAAAAAAAATTTAATTATAAATATTTTTTTTGAAATTAATAGTCCTCCAACAAATACGCACCCTACAATAAATTGTCTTTATTAGAGGGCCGTCAATTTTAAAAATATTTGTAATTTTTTAAACAACGAAACAACATTTGTAATTATGAGAAATTTAGAAAAATCGATTGTTATTTGTGGGATAACAATGAATAAAGAAGAAGTAGCACAAAATTATCCATCTAATCAATCAAGAATCAACTGCAATTTAACCATTCTTGCCAAGAAACGTGTGAGTGAATATTCTCAATTTGCGGCCTGTCAGTGTCACTAAAACCATTAGTTTAACTACCACGCATGAGACATGAACACGATCGTTCTTGGTTCTTCCACTCATCCTCTCGAAAATTCTACGTGGAAAGTGTGTAGATATGTCCTTGCCTAATCCCCTCTCATACCATACAATACAAACCCTCAATTTTAGTTGTTAGGTATACTCTTCTCCTATATAACTAGTTTGCGGCACATGAACATGTGTGCAATTAATTTAAAATATAAATAATATAATTCGTACTTTTTAAAAATATATGTTTTAATCATATAAATAAAAAAGTATTAAAAATATAGAGGTTTTAAGTAATTATATAGAGAAAGCGGGAAAAGAAAAAGAAACATAGAAATTGAGGAAGAAAGATAATTAGAACTTGAAAAAAGGAGAAAAAAGAACTGCTGAATTTTTTTAAAAAATAAAAAATAATAGTTCATAAAAAAATTAAACACCAAAGAGGTGATCTCCAATAATAATGTGTAGGTTAATGTCATTTAGGTGTTTCTAGTCTCTGCACTCATGGCTCACCCGTGCATAGACCCTTTCGCCATCTACATCTTAGCATCAAGAAGCGTGTGCATGGTTTGATTCTATTTGTGGACTGACTAGAAAACGACCATTAAAATGTTAACAGTATATAATCTCATGCGCATAAGTCAGGGCTAGATATTCAGAATATTGTATAAGTGAGATTAGAAAGTTCTCAGCGTACATAGGTTTTGGTTCTCGGTACCTGAAAACTGATTCTTCTCAAGTATTCTGATTCTGATGGTCACGAATACAAGAGGGCACATCAGAACCATTGGCAGCTCTTGTCATGATATCCATGTGATATCATGTAGACATACCTGATTCGTTAACAGATGAACCCTATTCTACGAGATGTGTCGCAGAACAATGAGCAATTCCAGTGTGAAAAAAACTTGGACCTAAGGACACAAAATAACCAATCCATCCAAAAGGCAAAAAGAAACAACATTTAACAAAAGATTGACAAAAGTAGGCACATAGACTCCTGGAAGACAAGCCAAGTCCTCGAAACACATTAAGTGTGAATAATTTGGAAAACATTGAATATCTAGTAACCTTACAGATCATGACCAAAGACTGGGAGATCCGGACATGATGATCGTTTAACATCTTACAAAATAGTTTTTTCATGCAGTACAACATGATCCCAGAAGATCCCCTGATACAAGCACGAGGGTAGCTAAAGGAAAATCTTAAAGACCGAGCCCAACAGTTCGACCATCTCTCCGACGCAATCCAGCTGTGTATTGCTTCTCCAGCTCCATCTGAAGCTGCTCCCGCTGCTTCTCCACATCGGGATTGTCTGGCTTCTGCTCCATCTTTGCATCGCCCTTCACGCCCTACAATTGGCCATAGGTACCAATGCAACCTCAGACTCTAAAAGAGTGTTAGTATGTGGGATGAAATTCCAATGAAAGAACTGAAAACTGTGATTATCTACATGTTTCGTGCACCATACGATTCGACAGGAAAGCGACAATAGGGAAGGAAATTACCATGAGTTTGTTGAATTTTTCTTGTCGTTCACGGTCACCAAACATTGTTGTATCCCAACGATGAGCAGACTATATGGAGCATCATGTTAAACATACAGAAAAAAGACAGCAGATGGTAAAACACATCTCACAGTAAACTGATAATCTAGAAAGAAACAGCTAATGGTGTTGTCAATATGAGCTTGGTCCTACATGTAAACAAATAATACATTGTGAATCCAAAATTAGAAGTACTTTCTTTCATATTCAATTAATTTGACTATATTCCACTAGCACCAAATGACATACATAGTAGTCAATGGCGGACAGCACATAATGGCGCCAAGGGCTCCTAGAGGCATGGCACACGGCGCGGCGCGTGCATTTTCAAAGGATGGCGCAAATATAAGAAATCATCTATATATTTATATAATTAGTATTATTTGGACTAAATTAATGTATAAGAAGTTAAATAGAACATATAAAACAACAAATTCAACATAACAAAATTTCATATAATTAGAACGACCAATGTTGAACCATTGAAGGATAGCAAAAGTCTAAAGATTCAAATGAATCCTAAATAGTTTATCAAAAAAGAAGAAAGATAAACCGAAGAAGAAGAGGCAGCCGCAGAGGAAGAACCGAAGGATGCAGATTATTTATTTCTGCTGGTTACTCATGCATGCAGAGCAAATTATTTATTTCTGCTGGAATTCCCTTAATTATTAGGGTTTTTTTTTATTTGATGGGCCCAGGCCGCCCAGGCCCTTTTTCACAAAGGTGCGCGAGGCAACACCTGAATGGCGCCCAGGCACGTGCCTCACGCCATGGCGCACCATTGACTACACCGACTACATAGACATGGGATCATTGATAGTTCAAAAAATTAGTTCAGAACAATGGGTCAACAGAAAAACACTCCAGACTGCAAAGGTAAAACGAGCAATGATTTTAAATACCTCTTCGACAGCGGTATTCTTCTTGTTGCCCCACAAAAGCTTCTTCTTTTGATCAGTCGACATATACCCAGTTCCAACTAAATTCCTATTAACTGTATTTTCATCCAAAGATAGAACCAAAGCCAAAGAATTCTATCAGTTCATAGAAAAAACGAGTCATGGCATACTGCATAACAAATCTTGTTAGGCGTGATTTGAACAGTGTCTTTCAACATCAAACTAACAAAACCCATACTTAAGGTAAAAAAGGGCAAATTGAGAAGAACAGACATACAGACAATGCAAACTGAAAACTGCATGTGACAGAAAAACAAAATGCTGCACTTCAGCAAAGAGTAGGGCATAATTTGTCATGTAATATTGTACTCGATTCCCAATAATGAAGTGAAAGATATTAAAGCTAGCACATCATAAAAAGAGCATATTGCGACCAACACGAATTCTTTGCATGTCCAAAGTAAGGTTGGTCTATCTGATGATTAGATGGTTTTCAACTGGAAACAGATATCATCACACTCCACTGAGAAATATATTGGCCCACCTAATTCAGCAGCTTTCATAGCAGCAATTTTTGCAGCATCGATATCAGAATCTTTCACGAAAGCCTGATCAGAGTTGCCTGTTTAAGAAGTCCCATACGATATCAAACCTGGAAAATGAATAATCTAGCAAGTAGCAAGAGCCTGAAGGAGGTAATGAAACATACCTTCTGTACCAGGACCTGTGCTTTCCAGGCTGGAAATCTTTGGCTTCTTAGCAACAGAATCTTGACCTTTGGTGGATACGTCATCAGAATGCTCTTTTGGTTCTGAATTATGTTGATCCTTATATACACCACGATTCTCATGTCTTCTCTTTTCATCAGTTGCAGATCTCTCAGCATCTAGTTCCTTGGCATCTCTCTGAGAAGCTTCTCTCAATCGATGCCCAGAACTATCCCTTCGAGATGATGAATCATTTTGTTGGCCCCGTGACTCTTCATAAGCTGGTGAACGATCAGTTTTATGATCCACAGAACCCTTTCTATAATCTGTCTTTCCATATCGGTCACCTTTATCCTCTCTGTGCCTCTCTCTGTCTCTATCCCTGTCCCTTTCCTCCATGTTAGCATGCCTCCTACCAGATCCTGCTCTATCATACGAATCCTTATCCCTATTTCTATGCCCTGAACCATCCAATTTTGAATGAGAGTATGTATCCACATCATTCACATAATCTCTAGATCGGTGCTCTTTATCCCCCTTAGAATGATCCAAATTATTGTAGTCACGTGAGTCCCGGCCAGAACGATAGGATGGCTTAGAATAACCCCTGTCATAGTCATCCACATGCCTATCACGTCTGCTACGGTCATCATGCCTATGGTAGCTCCTAGATGACTGCCGATCAGAATGTTTATATGATTCACCACTGCGGCCCGACTGGCTCCTACTATCATCCTTTTTTCGCGTATCATCAGCAAGTTTAGAAATATCTTTCTTTGATGGGACTGGACTTGAGCTGCGCTCGCGGCGTGGACTCCCTGAATACATGTAAAAGAAGCTATAGGAGTAAAAGAATAGTTAATTACAATCAACATATAGAAAAGAAACATAACAAGTTATCAACAGTCCAAAAAGAATTCATCTTTTCACGTTCAGTTGTCTTCAAAAAGACAGTTATGATAATTTCTTGCCCATTTGTACAGGCCTATCACTAGCTAAGAAATATAGTTTGTGTAAAACTAAAATTCTAGGTATAATCTAATTAACAGTTGATAATTGAATGGCACAAAAAAAAAACTATTCATGCCATAACAGTAAATCTTGTCTTGATCAACTGTCAACATACATCATTTACAATTTATGAACTTGGTTGTATCGGACTAACTAGGTAAGAAATAGCATGCTTGTCCTACATCACTTTCAATTTGAATGATAAAAAGACGTTAACATTAAAAATACATGTAAAATTGAGGAGGACACCACCTTGAGCACAAATTCAAGCAATATCTAGTAGACAAGTCTACAGGAACCACATATGAAGTATCACACACACACACACGAAAAAAATAAAATAAATCGGAGGGATATGGGCTATTAAGTACAACAACTAATATGGAAAAATCCACAATTGACTCGTAACAGAGCAAAGACATTACACCGGAAATGGAAGTATGATTAGTATTTCTTATAAAAAAATGTTATCAATAACGAATCTCAATTATATCAAGAACTGACCATCAGATGAAGAAGATCCTCCAACAGGAGATCTACGCCTGTACTTCCGGTTAGCCGCATCATTCGAAGGCTTCCGAAATTCCGCCTTCGAGTCCAAACCTTCTCGCGCATTTGAATCCATACTACCTTTTCAAAACCACAAGGAGATAAAAATATAGTCACATAAATAAATAACTACAACGCCATCAAATAAAAGTCAAAATATAAATAATATAACCCACCGGACACACATATAATCGATAATAACAACAGCACAAATCATAAACACATAAATACAATCGCAAACCCATGTATACGTATCTACGCACGAAAAATACAGAAAAGGCGAAAAATATGCATAAATTCAGGAAGAACCTCTGTTTCCTCTTAATCTTTTTCCTTCAATTTAAGTCCTCAATTCGAAGAGTGAAGAACTGTAGAGCTGGTACTACGGGATTAGGGTTCGCAAATTTGTTTGTGCTGAGTGCTTTGAAAAGAAGCTAAAAAGAATAAGACAAGTTCAGATATACGGAAAAAAAAAAAGGCAAGATATTTCTGTTATGGATAAAATTCTTAGGCTTGGGCCGGTGGGCTTCAGGCCCATATCCATACGTTATTTCCAATTTTTATTTTTTTTATATTGATTTTGTATTTTATATCACATAATAAACATCGACCTTGTTTATAAAGTCCGATACGGTCGGATATCACGCTCAATTCAGCCCGGTTGAACGATTACGTACAATTTGGTAAAAATATTATGGGATAATTACTATTTTTTTCACTTAAAATTTGGTGTAATTACATCGAAATCTCTTATAGTTTAAAAAATTATATTTAGTATTTTTGAAATTTACTTTCGTCTAGCAAATAAGTCGCTTCGTTAGTTAAAATCACCAAATTTGTTAATTTTAACAAAAAGAATTTATATTCATTTCCAATTGACTTATTATTGATTTATTGCAAGTCAGACAAATCTTTTTATAACCAAAGTCCTTTCATACGTCTTCACATAATGCATGTGATGAAGTATATCTTCACCGTTATAAGGGTACTTTAATCGAAATTTTTTTTTTGACCCGCAATAAGTCAATGGAGGGTAAATATCAATTTTCATTTAGTTTTTTTTAATATCAATAAATTTGATAAATTTTGACTAATTGAGAAACTTATTTGTTAAACGAATCAAACATTATGGGAGTTAGATATAAATTCTCAAACCATATAGGATCTATGTGTATTACACCCAACCTTAGGAAGACAGTGTAATTATTCCAAACATTAAACAAATCTGTAGCAAAGTTCTATCGAGCCAAGTACTTGGCCTCCATGTGTAAATTTTGAAGAATATAAGTGGCGTGTAATTACACAAATATCCTCTTATTTTATAAAATTATAAGTACATTCATTGAAATTGTATTTGTAAACATATATATATATCGAATTGATATTGATCATTTCAATTCGATATTCAATATCTCATTTCCACATACCAAAATTTAATTGGGTACGATTCAATTAATTAAAATTAAAGCATCTCTGTGAGATGGGATCATACGATAAACAAACAATCATATGAAGACTAAAAGAAAATAGGCCATACTTGCCAAAATAAAATAAAATTTCAGATGACCCGAGTGATGTTTTCTGAAAATAAAGTGAGTGTTATGTGAATTACGTTCCCACCAGTTTCAGAAGAATATCTTTAACCACTCCCCCAGAAGGGCTTTTAGGGTTTAAGAATAGTATTATCACTCACTCTCTCTTCACATTTCTTTTTCCAGTTCTAATTCCTGCAATCAAAATCAGAAATTTGGAGAACTAGTATGTGGGCAGTTCGCAGAGCCTCCATACATCTCAGGTGATTCATTCTTCCAAATTTATCTCTATTTCTGAATGGGTGCTTGTCTAAATGCAGATTCATGTGTTTGAATTCGTGTTTGATTGTTCGTTTATTGATAGCTTTTGCTTGGATTTTGCTGGTGCCAAGGAACGGTACGAGAGATCAAGAATTTTGTACTTTTGGGGGTTTATATTTTCTGGGCTTCTCAATTCATTGCTTATGATGTTATATCAACGTTTACAAGTTGGAAATTTGTGCATGTCTGCCATCTTGTGTGCAAATTGCGTTCTGGGTGGATGCCTGCGTGTATCATGAGTATACCGCGTATACCGGTGTAGCCTCAGTTGGAAATGGTGCATGCATTTTTATTTGTCCTCTTTCCACCATCAGAAAGTATAACATGTGCGTTGTTTGTGTTCCAGGAATCGAGGATTAAGTTCAGGGACTGCTCGAGTTTGCTGTGGGAAATCGGAAATAGCAAGATGGTGTTTGGAAAATTATAATGCTGGAATAACTAAACCTCAAGGAAAACTATGTGATGGGTTGCTATCTTCTAAAAGATTTTACAATACACAATCAAGCTGTTCGAAGTCACAGAGTGAAATTCGCAATTTTTCATCGAAGGCTGGTGCTAGAAACAGTGAGCAGGAAGATGATGACTTGGAGGATGGTTTTTCTGATCTTGAAAAGCCTAGCTACGTGGCTCAAGAATCAACTTCTGGAGATGAAAGTGAGAGAGATGATGATCTGATCTCTAGGTCAGAGCTTTCTGAAGAGGAGGATGTTGCTGAAGACACACAGAATGAATTGGAGGTATTGGGTACTGAAACCGATGTTGAAGAGAAAAAATCACCCAAAATTTCTGCAATGACTAAGGCTATCCTAGATGCTCCTGCCTCGTCAGTTAGCACGGTTTTGGATAAATGGGTTGAAGAAGGAAATGAAGTGACCCAAATCGAAGTATCATTAACCATGTTTCAGCTTCGGATACGGCGATTCTTCACCAAGGCCTTACAGGTGATTAGTTTAATCCGTTATCATATGAAGTTGTAGTGTTTATAGCTCTGGTCTTGTCTTTGTTGTTTATTTCCGTACTTAAAGATCCAGTAATAGCAACCTTCATTTGGTTGGATTGTTTTTCTGGGTGTTGATTATGTATCAGAATGAGGCAGGAGCTTTCAGTGGGTAGTTAATACAGGGGTTTTGTTACTTATCAGTGCGTGCTAGGTATACTATCTATCTTTTAATTAATGAAGTCTGATGCCATTTTTGCTGTGAAGCCACTATTGAGGTTTTACTAAATTGGATGAGCAGTAAGTTCAGCACGGAACTCTTTCACTTTACGAGATCTTGAGTTACCAATAAAACCCATATCAATAATCTTTTTCTCTGTCATCATTCCTGTTGTGATACATTTTTAACTAATCTAATTGTACAATCATTCTTTCAGCTAAAATATGAGGCCCATATCAAATCTTCCTCCATCATTTTTGAAGTTTGTTAGGTCTAAAAGCTGTGCAGCAGTTTAGGAATTATATCAAGCTGTTTCTTAGATCTCTTCCAGAACCGTTAATGCATCAAAAGAGAAGAGAAATTTTTTAATGCTCCATTCACCACTGGGAATACGAGGCAATGGGTCGACAAAGCATGCTTCTCATTTCTTTTTGCATGATGTGTTAATTTCCTAACTTTTTGCAGTCCATCTGATAACAGTGATTGTAGATGATTTAGCGTTTGCACTGACATCTTAGCTTCACATCTCGCAGCTGTCAGAATGGGTGGAGTCAACAAGACATCTTGAATTTAATGAGAAGAATTATGCTTCTCGTCTGGATTTAATTGCTAAAGTACGTGGTATCTCTAAGGCCGAAGAATACCTTAAGCAGATTCCTAAATCCTTTAGAGGCGAAATAGTTTACCGCACCCTGCTGGCGAATTATGTTTCTTGTACAAATGTGAAGAAATCTGAGGAGTTGTTCAACAAGATTAAAGAATTGGAATTCCCTATGTCATGCTTTACTTACAATCAGATGCTAATTCTGTACAAGAGGGTTGACAAGAAGAAAATTGCTGATGTTCTTCTATTAATGGAGAAGGAGAATATCAAACCAACAATTTTCACTTACCAGATTCTGATTGATGTGAAAGGGCAATCTAATGACATAATCGGGATGGAACAAATTGTTGAGACACTGAAGGCTGAAGGGCTGGAACCTAATAGTAAAATTCAGACATCGCTGGCACGGTACTATGCTATTGGTGGCTTAAAAGATAAAGCTGAGGCTATATTGAAGGAGATGGAAGGAGGTGATATAAAGAAAAAACGTAGAGTTCGTTATTTGCTGCTCCCTATTTATGCTTCCCTTGGATGGGAGGATGAAGTTGAACGAATCTGGAAAGTTTGTGAACCTAATCCACAGGTGAGAGAATGCATGGCAGCTATTGAAGCTTGGGGGCAGCTCGAGAGAATTGAGAATGCTGAGGCGGCCTTTGATAAACTGTTGGAAAAAGTGAAGAAGCCCACTTCAAGGCATTTTGCTGCTCTGATGAAGGTCTACACAGACAACAAGATATTGGCGAAAGGAAAGGATCTCGTGAAGAGAATGGCGGATAGTGGCCTCAGAGTTGGGCCACTGGCTTGCAATGCTGTTGTGAAGCTTTATGTCAGGGCTGGGGAAGTGGAGAGAGCGGTATCTATACTCAATAAGGCTATTAAACAGAAAACAGGTAGACTGTTATTCTCTTCTTACCTCACTATCATGGATAAATACGCGGATAGAGGGGATATACACAGCGCGGAGAAGATATTCCTAATGATGAGACAGGCAGGGTATACTGCACGCCTCCAGCAATATCAATCCCTCCTCCATGCCTATATAAATGCCAAAGCTCCAGCTTATGGGTTCAGTGATAGGATGAAAGCTGATAACATTTTCCCAAATAAAGCATTGGCCAGTCAGCTCGCTCGAGCCAATGCTTTTAGAAAGTCTGAGTTGACTGAGTTGCTGGAATGAGGAAACTATGGGGTTTTGGGGGGTCACTACTTGAATTTGCTAGAATACAAACGAAGGTAAGATAGTTGCAGGATGAAAGTTGTTTCATTCTGGCTCTGTCGTTTGTTTCCCAGTTGGACGACACTTTATCCCTTGAATTATATATTACCCTGCGCTCTTCTATTCTTTACTCGCACTCAGTTGAGCGGGATAACATTTTAGAAATCTTGTCTCTGTTCATCTCATATATCAAACAAGTTACACACGAAAATTGAAGAAGGAAATCGTAGATGAGCTTAATCGAAATAATCGTATGGCTGAAAATGTAAATTCAAATTCAAGCATAGGATCGCGTTTCAGATCAACTGTTTTAGTATTTCAATAATTAATAAATTTGATAAATTTAACAAAAGAATAAAAGGCAAATTCCATCCAGCTTTTCAGAGTTTTTTTCATAATTATAAATACTTTTTGTTGTTTGAAAAATTATTAATACTCTATTTTTTCAGTAAATGTAAATTTTATTAAATAAATGGTAGTACTTCGGTACAATACAACATGAAAGGCTAGGTAGTCACCTCGACAGACCAAGGGATCCGCCATGAACGAAAAAATACACAAGTATTAATAGAAGGAGGTAAATCAACACTAAGTATCCGTTGTTGGATATCTTCAAGTTTTCCTACGAAATGTGCCCCACGTATTCTTCGAAGATTGGGCTCGCGCCATATGTGGTATATAAGAGAGTCTAATAGTGCAAAATAAGAAGTCGAGATACAATGCTTTCCTCGCCACATTTTTACTGCCCACATAACGTCAGTAATCCAGTCACGGTGGGGCCAGTCAAAACGCAGGGTGCGCCGGATCACCCTCAAGCAGTTTCTTGAGTAGGGGCAATGAAAGAAGAGGTGATTGTGTGTTTCAGTGGCCCCTTCGTTACACAAGACACAAGTGATTCTCAAGTGGAATAGCCAAGGTTTGTCAGCTGTAGAAAGCTTTCCAAGGATGGCGAGTCAAAGATAAACATACGGCGAGGAATCTTGAAGGAACCCAAGAGTAGTGAAAACTAACTTACCTTGGTACCCGCAGTTCTAAAAAACTTACCAAAAGTAGTGAAGACCTACCTTTGTAAGGAGCGGCTTACAATTAGTAATAGTAAGGCGAGATGAAATAAGTGGTAATCCCAAGTATTTAAGGGGTAAAAAGTTCTCGGAAAAGTGAAGTACCTCTAACAATTGATCCCTGATTCAATGGACTGCGCGTAAAAGAATCAGGTGACTATTCTGAGGACGGATCTTATTTTAACTATCGTCTAACAATCAGCACAATTTGTTAGTCTCTATTAGATTTCATTCATTTATTATGGCGAACTAATTAAAATACTCTCGCATATTAAGATTTATAATTCTATTTATTCAGAAACTTTTATAAATTAAGTAAATAATTTTTTAAAATTTTCCCTTCACATCACTCCATTTTCTTATAATTTTTTAAAATAAAATACAACAAAAGATAAAATTGATAATTTCAAATTCTATTCAAAAATTATATAATTTTATTAAATATTATAAAGTATTTATTATTTTAAAATAATAAAGAGTATTTATTAAATTTCAAGACAGCTGGTTATAATTTACCCAACAATAAATCATTCTTGTCCGTAATAAAATCAATATAAATGTGCTTGTTATTTAAAACTGGGTGGGCTGACAGATGTTGTTGCCCAATATAATTTAGCAAGCCATAAATTGGGCCCCAAAATTGGACAGGCCCACATTTTGGGTAAAATAAATTAATAAATAAATACTTGAAAATAAGCAAATAACCCTTTTCACTCTGCTCTGCTCTTCTGCTCTTCACACTTCATACTGCATTCGTAAGTTTCTCTCATTCTACTGCACATTTGAACGCGTAAAGAGCCTTTTAATTTTTTGCTGGAAATGCTGTTTCGAGAGTGAAATCAGATTTTTTGCTCCAGGTTTTCTTAGATAATTGTATTTTAGTTTTTGTACCTTTGATTTTAAGACGCAAATGAACTGAAATTTGCTTGGTGAGATGAGCTTTGAGTTGTCTATATGAAGATTGAGAAAACTAAGATTTCATATTCAGGGATGATGATTAACTCTTCCAAAGTAAGTTGTTTGGTTGATTAATTAATTTTATTGTGTTTTTCGAATCTGCGTTGATTGGGGGTTCGGGCCCTAGTGTTTGGCGTGCTGATGCTTTGGTATTTGTAATGGGCTAAGTTGAATTGATATTGATCTATTTGGTTGCGTTTGGCGCCAGAATACGGTGATAAACTGCAATTAAGTTGCTGGAGGACTGAATTAAGCATGGTAGCAATTCCTTTCTTTTTTGCGCTGTTTTTTTCCTTTTTTAAATTTTGTTGGATGAGCTGAGATATTAAAAACCTTGGGAGGTTGGAAGGAACCTTTGAATCTACAGGCATATTGATTTCTGAGGAGGGTGTAAGTCCGGTGTTGGAAGCAGTTAAGGGTGTTTTAGAAAGATTGACAGGTAAAACATCCAGGAAAACGCACGATAGCAATCATTAAGCAATATGAAGGTGTGAAGTTTGAAATCTTTTGTCCATGTTCGACTGAATTGGTTGTGTACCGTGGTTACAGTCCCAGGTCATTGACTAAATGAGTGGGGAAAAAACCAAATGACTTCTTGCTTCAGAGGCAGAATTCAGTTGCATTTGAAAATTTCATCTTCTTTTGAAGGTCTTTCATCTTTATGAGACTAAAAATGTTCTTGTGTTTGAGTTGTGTGCGGAAGAGTGTAAATGATTTAGTGCTTTACTTGTGCAGCAGATTAGTCCCTTTGTTTACGTGAGACTGCTGACTGCTGATTTATACTGCAGAACTAAAGCTGTTTCTTCATTTCTTAAGTATGACGCCTTTCTGTTTTCTCATTCATTACAGATTGCTAATGAGTTGACTATATAATCTGAAATTATCCTATTACATTTCGATGCAGGTCGAATAATGGCTGATTGGTCCGAACTTCCATATGATATCATTCACAAGGTTGCGACATATTTTATGGCCGTCGAGGATTTCCTTGCTTTTTCTGCTGTTTGTCGCTCCTGGAGATCAGTGTATGTGGCAAAGCAGTGGCATCAAAGTCCTCAAGTTCCATGGTTGATGCTCTCTGGCATTGAAAATGATAGCTTTAGAAGTTTCATTAGCTTATATAGAAATAAAGTTTATAACTCAGAGCTACCTGAGGTTCATGGTAGACGGTGCTGGGGATCTTCTTCAGGTTGGCTTGTGACTATAGGAAATGACCTTGACATCCGCCTTCATAATCCCTTTACTCATGTTTCTGTGAATCTTCCACCTAAGTCCTCATTAAGAATCCACTTTGGTGAAATTCTGGGTTGGTATGAGATCATAGAGAAAGCTTTTGTCTTTAAGAAGCCATGTACTTCACATGCAAATGAAGAGGACTTGCTAGTTATGATAATTTATGGACCTTTGAAGCAGTTGGCTTTTTGTAGACCTGGCTATAGTTCTTGGAAAACTGTCAAAGATATATCCCGTACTGGGTACATTGATGTTACGCATGTAAAAGATCAGATATTTGCTCTTTGTGGCTTGGGATCTCTAGTTGTTATTGATATTGATAGCCTAGCTGTTACTGATATCAATGGTCCAAAGGCTCCTGAACATGTTGCTTTATCACTTCCTCTGTGGCACTGGGAGCAACTAATCTTGGTAGAATCATCTGGAGATCTCTGGATGGTTTACCAAAACCGGACTAGCATTCGTAGGAGGTCTTCCGTCGAGTCTATAGAATTCTATGTCTACACTTTTGATTTTAGGAAGAAGCGGTGGCTTAGGTTGAGCAGTTTGGGAGATCATGCTATTTTTGTTGGTGATAATTGCTCTATGTCTATTCGCGCACCCGATCGTTTTAACTGCAAAAGCAATAGCATTTATTTTATTGGAAAAAGAATGGAACAACGGTGGCCATGTGGGGAGGTTCATGTCGATCTGGGCGTGTATAGCATAACAAATGGGATTTCTGAACCCCTTTGCTTTGGCCCTGATATCCCAAAATATTATTCTTTTCCACTTTGGGTAACGCCCACCTTCTAGTAGAGTGTTCTGCTGGGCGATTGAGCTTTGTTTTGCTTATCCTGCTCGATTCTCCATCCAAGGAACAGGATGAAACGAAAAAACATAGAAGTGGATATGCAGATTTTACTTTGCTGCCAGATCCCATCTACCATCTGAATCTCAGTAAGAGATCTCATCCAGGAGCAAGAGACATAAGATGTTCATTCAGCTAAAAAATTTGTTCCTACAACCGTCATCACAAGGCTGTGGTTCTCAAGATAACTGCAGTATTATGTGCTTTTTAATCCTATTATATTTGGCATTTTAGATAAGAATTACTAGATCAAATGTATAAATATTGATATGAATTGGATTTACACTTGGTATATAATTGGAAAGCTAGATCTTGTACTATTCATTTGTTAGTCCAGTATGGAAAGTTTATGCAGTTTGTGTGCCTACCATCTCCTTCCCATTGGTCTAGACAGCGGCAACTGTTTATGGACTCAGATAGCACTGTGCTACAAACATCATGATCGCAGTTCAGATCTTTTATTACAAGTTAGTATTTGTATCACATATTGGATGGCGTGTATATAAAGGTACAACGCGAGATGCAACACCAATTCATAATAAAACATCCATGTTGTCGCATGTGTTAAATGCTAATTATGTTAAGGACAACAAATTTCCTTATGGGCTAAATATAGCAAGTGGTGAATGGTGGAGGCGTCTTTGTTGCATATGACATGTTCTTTTCATGGAATTCAAGCAATCCTAGCTGAGTAAGTAATTGTAGAAAAACAGAAACGGAAGTGACTGATCAAAGGCTGCTTCCATTCCAAGTCCAGATTCAAATGCTTCCTCCAAATTGGTAAACTCCAATGAATCTGGAGAAGTATTAATACCCTCATAAGAATATAGGCCCAGAAAACGACTACATACATAATAAGGAACTTCATTTCTGAATCATGACTGAATCTTGGCCAAATTCTTGCACGTCAAGATTTCACCAGCTTATGTTATAGATATTAGGAATAATTACATTCTCCTCCATTAAGGTTTGGTATAATTAGACGTAGACCTCTATGATTTGAGAAATTACGTCCAGCCCACCTGAAGTTTGCTTCCGTCTATCAAATAAGTTTCTCTATTAATGAAAATTTACTGAATTTACTGATATTAACGAAAAACTTGAATGAAAATTGATATTTATCATCAATTAACTGATTATTGACTTATTGCAGGTCAAACAAATTTTTTTATGACTAAACTACTCTTATAACAGTGAAGATATACATTCTCGCATACATTAATGCATGAAAACATATGAGGGTAATCTGGTCATAAAAAAATTTATTTGACCTGCAATAAGTCAATAATGAATCAATCAGGATTAATATATATATATATATATATTCTGATTTTTTTTTAATATAAACAAATTTATGAGATTAAAGAAGGGACTTATTTGTTAGATATAAGCAAATTTCAAAATTGTTATATGTAATTTTTCAAATTACAAGAGATTTACATGTAATTATCCAAAATCTCAAAAGAAGAGAGTGTAAATATTATTATTGTTGTTTCTCTCCCCACCCCCACCTTGGGGGATGGGAGGGGTTGTTGGTTGGGGTTGTCCAAACGATCCTAATGAATCTTGGCAAGAATCACGGCTTAAATGCATTATTCCAGTATGTCGTAGTGTGTTCATTTGAATCTGTCAAGAAAATCGTCTACATACCTACAATCCACTTATGGGCCAAAGTAAGACTGAGTTTGTTGTTGGTATATGTTCTCCGCATTTTATTACATTTCCCTCGATTTCTTCCATGAATTTTAGTTAATAAACCATCCATATTTACTCGGGAGGGAGCAAAAGTAACAATATGTTTGAAATTACTACATCATTAAGACCTAATAATGTAGTAATTTCATATAATACTCTCTCACACCATAATCATGTGATGATGTATATACCACGCTCTATAAATATGGTTGATTTTTTCTTAACCATCCCATAAGTTCTTAGTTGACTTTGAAAAGATCAGAGTTGAATTTGGTCTAATTGTCAAAAGAATTTCCTCATCTTTATATCAAGATTTCCTTTCATTTTAATTATTTACTCTAAATCTAATTTGTCAAGCACACCCGGCCCTCTTTTCCCTATTTGCTATTGGGTTAGATTTTTTTTTTAAAAAATAAATTGCGTGTATAAAGATGACATTATTTATTATATTTATAAAAAGATTTTATGTATGATTTGTTTATTTTTATTGAAATAGAAAATATAATATTATTTTTAGATTAATTACACTTAAGTCCTCTTTGAAAAATATAAAGTTACACTTTTTTTCAATTATACTTACACTTTACGTTTACACCTGATCTCCTTTTGTTAGCGTGGAACAAAAATGGTAAAATTAGCAAAATTGTTTAACTTTATTCCTTATTTAAATTTTCATGTAAATTGAAAATTTATGAACTTTTTTTTTTGTTGATCTTAGCGTTTTTTAGACAAATCCCAGGGAAAAAGAGTTAGGCATAAACTGAAAATTTTTAGAAGGGGTGTCAATATACTCTCAAAACTTTTCTTTTTGTAGAAAAATATAATTTCATATCTTCAAAAAGGACATAAGTATAATCAAATTCTGGTATTTTAAGTAGAAAATCCAACCCACTTTCTAGAAAGAAAATTTAAGAGCTTAATCACCCCCAAAATCTGAAAATAATGAAATGTCATAGATTAGATTTCATATAAGCATTTAATGCACTTTCATTTCACATCAGATACTCTAAAAAGCATCCTCCTTCCTGGAAATTCTAGAGCCATTTCTCCTCAGAGTTGGGAAAAATAGCAATACATACATGCATGTATGTGTTTATATATATGTGTAGGTGATGCAAGAAAGAGTTGATTTTGCCAAAGAAATCAAACATGGCATCTCTGAAAATAACAAAAAAGCACCATAAACACATCAACAACCCTTTCCCATCCAACCCAAAGACTCTTCCTTTGATTCAAGGAACTCTGGTTTTTAATTCTCAAACACTCCCTTCTC
The DNA here is from genome assembly GCF_026168435.1 of Sesamum indicum. NCBI lineage: Eukaryota > Viridiplantae > Streptophyta > Magnoliopsida > Lamiales > Pedaliaceae > Sesamum > Sesamum indicum. The sequence continues at coordinate 1,867,771 of NC_142660.1, read as the reverse complement.
ATCAGGTTTATGATCTTGGCCATGATTTTCAGTTGAATTGGTCATCAAACGATGGAGGGTCTCTCTCAATTTTCCACAAGTCCAATCCTTCAAGATCCATATGGTCCACCGTTCCGGGCCGGGCCTTCGTTTCCGCAGCTGTGGCTGATACAGAGGTGGAAGAGAGCAGGGGTTCGTTTGTCATTAAAGATAGGAATATCCACCTCATATGCAATCATCAAACCATTGAAGAAATCAGGGCCGTACAAGACTCTGATTATTTCACATCACATGCTGATGATCATCAAGGTTCATCGGTTTCTTGCTCCGGGGTGGAGAAATCGCCGGTTCTTCTGATCAAAGGAAGGGTTTTTAATGTGAAAGAGAGGAGAATGAGGAATGAAGGTTCTTTTCTGCATGAAAGTTCAGAAATATTGGAGAAGGCGGCAGGCATACATGCTAAGTATTGGATGCTGTTTGATCAGAAAAACAGTAACCAAGTAGGATTTCAAGTGAGATTTGGGAAACCAATTGGAGGGCAGCTACAGAAGTTCTCTCCAAGAAGTTATAGTTACAGAGGTTTTAGTCGAAAAGTGGGACGAATTCGGAGACTTCGAGTTGGCTGGTGTGGATATTTTTCAAGGAAGAGAGTGGTTATAGCAGTTTCACCTGCACAAGAGGAAACTGTTGTGATGAAGAATGCAGCCTGTCCTGATTTTAACAGGATATGTATAACATATTCAAGTGAAAAGAATGAGAGATTCTATGGCTTTGGGGAGCAGTTCTCTCATATGGATTTCAAAGGGAAGAGAGTTCCAATATTCGTTCAAGAACAAGGAATTGGGAGAGGTGATCAACCAATCACGTTTGCTGCTAATTTAATCAGCTACAGGTAAATCATTTCTGACACAACTCTCTTTTTAAAATGATTCAATGTTTGGACATTTTTGTTTGTGTTCTCTTCACAGATCCATGATCTAAGCATACTGCAAATCTGAGTATTTATCAGAAGTATGTTTCTAATGCAGGGCTGGAGGAGATGAGAGTACAACTTATGCTCCTTCACCTTTTTATATGACATCACAGATGAGATCAGTTTATCTAGAAGGATACAACTACTCCGTCTTCGACCTAACAAAGCATGATTCTGTCCAGATACAGGTAATTTTCACAATCTTGCTAATAGAACCAGCTCTGGTAATCTGGCTTGGTGCTAGTATCTAAATTTCCCCAGCTTATCACTGTTTGCCTTGTGCATAAATCTCTCTTTGTCTAGTTCATGGCATGACCCCCTTTCATGCTGAAACTAACACACATAATTCAAATACATGAAATTATAGGTTGATGAAGGAGAAGGCTTTAATATACTTGTCTAATTACTTTGCACAATCTTGGAAACAATTAACATAATGCCCCACAACCATAAGAGAGCCTGTGAATAGAACAAGAAATTGTGGAGTATATCTTTTTCTTTTTTTTTAACTATAACTTCCAAACAGATTGTGCTTATTCAACAATAAAGTTGGACCTCTAACTTGTGATTTCTGGCGAAATGTTTGCAGATACATGGAGATAGGACAGAGGGTAGAATACTGCACGGGAACTCTCCTGCTGAGATTATTGAACACTTCACAGAAACCGTAGGGAGGCCTCAAGAACTTCCTGCATGGATAATTTCAGGGGCCGTGGTGGGTATGCAAGGAGGCACTAGTAAAGTACGCGATATTTGGGCGGAGCTGCAAGCCAAAGATACGCCAATATCAGCATTTTGGTTGCAGGTAGAACACTAACCATTTAATTAACAAAGAAAAGAACTGAACTTAGAAGGAGATGATTCTTTTATATAAAGAATCTCAGACATTTAAGTTCTCCATTTCTTGTCCAATTGTTATATAGAAGCTCGATGTGAAGGTTGAAAACGTATAAAGTCACTGGGTGCTTATCTTGCAGGACTGGGTAGGACAAAGGAAGACTGTCATCGGGTCACAATTATGGTGGAACTGGGAAGTGGATTCAACTACATATTCAGGATGGCAGCAATTAATAAAGGATCTTAGTGCTCAGCATATTAAAGTGATGACATATTGCAATCCTTGTTTAGCTCCAGTATGTAGTTTTACTAGCAGCAACTGTTGCTTCATATGTAACATTATAATCTTGAAGCTGATATTAAATAAGAATGTTTGGCTTCGTTTTTTATAACCCTCTAAGTAATTATGTAGGTGGATGAGAAGACAAATGTAGGAAGAAACCTGTTTGAGGAAGCCATGAAGCTGGACATCTTAGTGAAAGACAAGAAAGGAAGACCATACATGGTTCCTAATACAGCTTTTGACGTCGGTATGTTGGATTTGACTCATCCAAAAACAGCAGGTTGGTTCAAACAGATTTTGCAAGAAATGGTGGATGATGGAGTCAGGGGTTGGATGGCTGATTTTGGTGAAGGCCTGCCAGTGGATGCCTACCTCTATTCAGGTTGGTTTCAAATTTGTTTTGCAGCCTGATATTGTTTATAACATGGAAATGGAAAATACTCCGAATATTATCGTATAATCATCCACAACATGTAACCCAATGGCAAGCAAACTAAATTATCCCCTCCTGTAATAAGTTGAATTTTTGTTATACCTATACCCCATAAAAAGACAGCACCACAGAACATGAATTTTAGTTCAGTAAATTATACATATTTCTCATCAAGTTACTTAGCAATTTTTTCAGGAGAAGATCCAATTACTGCGCACAACAGATACCCAGAAATCTGGGCAAAATTAAACCGGGAATTTGTTGACGAATGGAAAAGTAGTTGTCTTGGCAAGCAGAAGGAAGACCCACAAGAGGCTTTGGTGTTCTTCATGAGGGCTGGTTTCCGAGGTAGTCCAAAATGGGCTAGCCTGTTTTGGGAAGGGGATCAAATGGTAAGTTGGCAAGCTAATGATGGGATAAAGAGTGCAGTGGTTGGTTTGCTTAGTAGTGGACTTTCTGGTTATGCTTTCAATCATAGTGATATTGGAGGCTATTGCTCTGTGAGTTTGCCGTTCTTCAAGTACCAAAGAAGTGAAGAACTTCTCCTGCGATGGATGGAGCTTAATGCATTCACAATCGTCTTCCGGACACATGAAGTAAGTCTACTTACTATTATGGCCAAAGTTTATGCTTATCCAATTTTCATACAACTTGAACTTGTATCCAAAAGGCTTTTCAGCAAGCCTCATCATTTCTATTAACAGAATCAAGTACTTATCATGTTTAGTAGAATAATTTGCTTCCTATATTCACATTGTTGATCAGGGAAACAAGCCATCTTGCAATAGACAGTTCTACTCCAACCAAAGAACTTTATCTCATTTTTCACGGTTTGCAAAGATATATAAAGCTTGGAAGTTTTACAGGATTCAACTAGTAAAGGTAATATCATGTCTAATGGAGAGTCCTCGCAATTGCAACTGAAGTTCTAATCTGACTTTTGATTGCTTTTAGGAAGCATCTGAAAAAGGGCTGCCTGTTTGTCGTCACCTATTCCTTCACTATCCAGAGGACGACTATGTGCATAGACTGACATATGAGCAATTTCTAGTCGGCACAGAGATCCTAGTCGTGCCGGTTCTTGACAAAGGCAAGGAAGTAGTCAAGGTTTATTTCCCAGAAGGAGAGAGATGTTCATGGAAGCATGTCTGGACAGGAAAACTACACTCCAAACAAGGTTCTGAAAGTTGGGTGGAAGCTCCAATAGGATATCCAGCCATTTTTGTCAAGGATGGATCCAAAATTGGAGAAACATTTCTGGAAAACCTTAGAGAGTACAACATCCTGTAAAGCAGCATGATAGAACAGTGTCTTCAGGTGCAGGTTTCCGGATATAACTTAAGTGGAAATTATTGTTCATTAACATCCCAATAGTATTTTGGGTCTGCTAAATCTGTTGTACAAACTTTTTGTAAGTTTTCCATGCAATTGATCACTAAAATGTAAATTGCCCAACTCTACATGTGCTTTGATTCAACTCTGCAATTCCACTGTATAGTTGTTGAACAGGTGCTGTGTCTCAGGATGTTCTGCATACAGAGTAAAACAAGAAATGAAGCAGCGATTGCTGCTTTGTTTAATTTTAAGGCAAGGTATATCAGAGAAGTTATGGCTCAATATGGCATTGTGTAGATGCACTCTCCACATGCATTAATTAAGATGTATAAGAGTAATTTGATTTGGAAAAAAAAAATTGACATATAATAAATCAGTAATAAGTCACTTGGGGTATATATGAATTTTTATTCATTTTTTCTAATATAAGTAAATTTGTTAAATTTTAACTAACAAAGAAAACTATTTATTAAACTTAAACAAACATCATGGGTACTACATATGATTTTTCAAATCACATTAAATCAACATACAATCATACCAACCCTTAGGGGAGGACTATTTACGATTATCCAATTCAAAGCAACATTAACATAAGAAGACATCTTCATAAAGTAATCTTTAAATTGTCTTGAATTATTACACCCCAACTTAATGCAATATAGGAACCAACAGCCATGGACTTTGGCAATGCAGGATAAAAAAGATAGAAAATGCTGTGAATTCACCACATGTTCTCATTATTTCTTTTCAAGTACCATCCTCTCAGAACAGATACACAAATTCTAAATTCCACCGAGGAAGTTTAAAATATTTTATGTAATCAGCACAATCATCATAACTGATATTAAAGCAACAGGAAGCAAAAATGAAAGATCTATCTCCACATGTAGGCCTCTTAGTTGACCAGACACTCAGGTTCATATTTTCATCTGCAAAGTAAAAGAACCAGCCGGGTTAAATACAACTCTAAATAGCACAAAGCTGTCCAACTAGGGAAGGGGAGAACAAACTTCCAGCAAAGATTTCACAGTCATTATACAAACATGCAAAATATTAAGCCAGATACGATATAGTGGAGTCCGGTAGACATATTAGTTTTCTTTACCAACCCCTTCATAGTGATAAGTCCTCTTAAAGCATAATCTACAGACAACTTTACAAGTCTAATTCTTATTCGATATACACCATTTCACATTGGCCATACAATTAATGAAATATATGGCAAGAAACTTAATCACAAACCCCACTTGACCCTATTAATACTTTTCGGGAGATTGGCACCCATAAGACAAATCAAATAAAGGTTTCAATTGGTGAAATACCTAAGCTATAGTTGAATGAATAGTAAATGAGTCTGGCACCATGTTGCTTTTTTTCTGAGCTAAACCAAAAGTAATGAGTGCCATGTATATGACAAACCATGTCATATAAGACCAATTTATGCTAAAATCAAGAAAATGAGAACCAGCATTTGTCTTCTAGAAAAACGCACCCCTAAAAATCATCTCACATCCGTGAACAACCAAAAATAGATAAACAAGCTCGCAAATAGATCTAAAAGCCAGATGCACCAAATAGCAACGTACCAATCGGTCATTACCACATTGAAAAATCAGCATACTTCAGATCTAGAAACACGATAAACAAAAAGATAGATCTACATTTTACTATATTTCTTATAGGGCTTGTAAGGAAAGTCAAAAGGAGAATGAGAAGTTACTTTCGGTGGTGCCTCTGCACGAAGGGAGAGTTCTTCGCGTCCTCCTCTGAGAAAACACAAAAAAGAGTCAGGGTACAATGCAAATTTACGCAAAAAAATTGAAATCGTGGGGAAAAACAAACCCTACCCGTGAGGCCAAGTGAGAACTTGGTAATGATGGTTCCAGTAATGGCAAATCCGACAAGGAAAGGCCAATTACGGTTCCACTCTCTTCTGAAGAACACAGGCCATGGATCGAATTTCCTCATTTCACCGTCCTCTGGTTGCTGCTGCTGTCTCTCTCTCTCTCTCTCTCTTGTTTCTCTCTCAAATTCTCAGCGAGTATTCAAAGTGAAAGGAAAAATGAAAGTGTTGTGTGTATACATACTGGGTTGAAGCAGTGGGCCCAAAGAAAAAAAGAAGGCCCAAGGACCAATATGGACCTTTTCTGTACAACTAAGTAGCCTGCATTAGCCCAAATAAATCATCTTGGTCTGGCCCATTATACTCATATCCTGTGTAGCCCATTAGTGGCCGTAAAAATTCAGACCAACAAAATGGCCCAAACTAATGCTGCCATTGATGTAGGCCCTCCAAAATTCAAGCCCAAACAACAAGGACAATTTTGCTCGGTCAAAGTTTTTTTATTAGTCCCCCTTAGTTTTAGTGTTTGCTTCAATTTAGTCTCTTGTTTTTCAAAAACAGCATAATAGTCCTTGATCTTTAAATTTGCATCTGTCATGGGTGCCTTCTACAATTTCGGAAAATACAAGGTCATATTGCAATTTTTACTCTAAAGAAAGCAACACCCGTTTTTACGATGCCGAAAGGGGAGGTTAAATGCGAGTTTCAGTGTGATTGAAATCACGTTTAAGGCTGTCGTTCGGGTTCTCTCTCTCTCTCCGTACTGCCGTGCTCCCCGAGTATCGCCGCTGCTCTCCGCCTCCGTTTCGATCACCGCCGACTTCCAGCTTCCGTATGTAATCTGACCTTTCGTACTGGTTAACTTTTTGTCGTCAAGTTACTGAATTGCTATGCTAAGTGACCGAGGTTTTTGAATGGCTAAGGGGTCGGGTCTTGCCTTTATAGTAGTAAAGGAGTTTTCTATCTGAATTTCTTCATCGTAACTGATAAATTTTGCAGCATTTAAGTTATCTAATATTGGGTTTCTGATTGATGTTCTTGTAATCTCCACTGCCAGTTGTTAATTCGGGTACAGGAAAGAGTGGGGAAAGAATTTGCCTTATTTCTCCACTTGTTTTGAAGTCATTTTCTGTTTTTGGGTACAAATTTTTGCAACTTTTAAGTTGAGCTGCTAAACATTCTAATCAACTGTCTGGTCTAAAGTAAGTTAGCGGTTTTAGAGTAGTCATGGAGTGTACAATTAGTTGTCCAGTTAAATAGAAGCTGAAAATGTCTTGCTTGGTGATTTTATTTAAGCATTCTCAGATATTTAGTATAATTTTGCTTGTATGTTAGATCTATGTGAACATAGTTCTTGGTCAAAATGAATACACTGTGTAACCAAACAAAAAAAAAAAAAAGAAAGAAAATGACTACACTGTCAAAACCTTTTCAGGATTTCTTGCTCTTGGATTCATCCAGTTCTTTTTGTGTGAATTAAAAGATGCTGCAATGGGTCACATTGGCTCTTTTCTTATGTTTTTATGATTATGATTACTCTGCAATAAGCTGCGAATAGTTGTTTCCATAGGTGTATTATCTATTATGACTCTTGCTTCTAAATTTATTTCATCTATTTTTTTTCTGTCACAAGTTTAACATCATATCTTCCTGAAATATAATGCCATTTTGTAATTGAGTTAAGTTACTTATTCAATATATCCATCAGTGGGAATGTTCTCCAAAAATTTGGGAAAAGAAAATGTCTCATTATTCTCCTATTGAGTTAATGATGTGATTGGTAACAAAGCTATCGATCTCCATTCATTTTGCATTCAAATTTGATGGACTTGTGGAATGCTCCTAGGTTTATGATGGTATGTAGCTCAAAATTACTTTTTCTGGACTCTTGCTTTGGATTATGTGACCTCTTGAAGATTTATAAAGTTTCAGCAAAAATTTCTAAGTAGTACCTATGTCCAATGAAATTGATCCCTCAGCACAAGGGTCTAAGAGCAATCTAGATTGTGGTGTAGCTGCTTGAGTAAATGTTTTCTATGAATTTATTGTTAGAGGAAAGAGTCTATAGTGAAGTGTTTACCTGATCCATTCATTGTCATTGAGAAAGTTTAAAAGATTTAATCTTTATTCACTATATTCTTTCTGAAATGATGAGGTTGCCAATGAAAAAAATGCAATTGGATAAACTTTGAGTGTGATGTCTTTCTGGCCATAGGTCAACATTAGGAATGATTGTGAATGATTGACATATGGGTGCCTAAGGTATGCTAATGTTGAACACAAAAGATTGCGCTCACTCAAATTTGTTACTCATTTTCTGTAGAAACAGAAATGGTTATCCCTCCTCCAGTAAGGCCAGAAAGAGTGATGAAGTATCTCAAACCCTATGTCTTAAGGATGCACTTCACAAATAAATATGTAAATGCGCAAGTTGTCCACACGCCAACTGCAACAGTAGCCTCTGCTGCCAGTACACAAGAAAAGTCCCTGAGGCTGAGCATGGAAAAAGCTAAAGAAAGCACTAGGGATGTAGCTGCGGCTGCAAAAATTGGAAAGATACTTGGAGAGCGCTTACTGCTTCAAAATATACCTGCTGTTGCAGTATTCCTTAAGAGAGATCAGAAATATCATGGCAAGGTGAAAGCAGTAATTGATTCGTTAAAGGAGGCAGGAGTAAAGTTGTTATAGATATGCAACTGGTTTCCATAGCTCTCATCTGATGCTCTGCATTAAGGAACCAAAAGAAAAAAAGATGTTCAGAGCCCTAGTTTTATTTTGTCTGTTTTAGAGGATCAAAGAAAACATCAATATGAAGGCAGGTGAATAACACTCAAACTATGATCTGCACGAGTTGGCATGTTGATTTTTGGTTGTTTTGTTGCCGTAGTAGAATTGAGTTTTCTTGATGGAGCCATTAGGGTTGTTTTGAAAAACGGTCAGCACTTTAGTTTATGCTTATGCCTGATTCCCGTTACCTTATTCTTCTTTCTTCACAAGTGATCAAGACCACCACTATGCAAATCATTTGACACTGCAATCAAATCAGGGGTATGATGAGAGACTTTAATGTTAAATTTGACCGTGTAGCTGATTATGGTCACACGAACTAGGGAAAATTCTCTAAGGAAAAGGACTATCAAAGTGTGATTGTCAGTTGAATGGGAGGATGCATCTCTTACCAGAAGAATCATGTGGGTTACTCATTGGGTGAATTCTTGAATTAAGATTACCGACTGTTAAGAGCAAGGGAATTCAATAATGGTATTTAAAAGCTTGATCCTCACAGGGGAGTCACAAACAAGTCATTATCTGTGGTTAAGATTACAGTCTCAGATTGACAAGAAGTGCCGACTGATTCCTAGCTAATCTTTTTAACTCTATGGAACCAATCAAGAGTGCAGTTGTATCTACTTACCTACTACATCTACTGTATGTGAAAATAATAAATACAACAATAGTTAAGCTCAGGGCTGAGAGTGAAAAGAGAGCAACCAAGCACAAAGATTGAGTGGTTCTCATCTCAGAAATTTTGGCAGCTTTTCCAAATGGAGATTCCTCAGATGAATCCGATCAAGTTAACAACCTTTCCTGGTAGGGCCATTTTTCAAGATTTTGCCAATTGTTGAAAGATGCATCTGACCTTACTCTCTGCAAATCCCCCAAGTATGAATATTCCTCATTGTGAAAAGCGTCGTTCATATATCAAGTTGATCAAGCTTGACAACACTAGCAGATTTCTGAATGAGTTCCTTCCTGACATCGACCTGAAAAACCACGCCAAGTGACAACACTGATCTTGGGTTTACAATTATATTATATTTTGAAACATTTTGTGTTTCGATTGAGAGTATCTGTAATTCACACAACAAGCCACCAAGAATCAAGTTGTTTTTACCAAAAAGAAAATGGTGAACTGACAATGTAAGTAACTGGTAAGATCACTTACTCGGGCTCCCATGAGGGAGGAGAAAACAACACTGGCTTCTGCTACATCTTCTACTTTCAATTGCTTCAGAAGTCGAGTCTCTGGATTCAAGGTTGTCTCCCACAGCTGTGAAGGCATCATCTCCCCCAAGCCTGCATTTTTAACATGTCAATCAGATAAGTAGGCTTGGAGCAACCGAGCATATGAATATGTTCTAACTCAAGAAAACGTTTCTGGTAGGATAGTAACAGGGCATAACAATAACACCTATAGGCGACAGATGGCTCACAAAGTGAAAATTTGAAAAGATAACCTATAGGTTTTTTTCACTGAACCTCCCTTTCTTTCTCAAAGGTTGACTGTCTATGAAGAAGTCCACCTTGGTTAACTATGAAGATCAACATCAAATGTTTAATTCAGAAGGGTTTTCTATATATAGTTTCTTTTGGACTCACCAAACCGAAGGATCAGTTCATTTTACCAACCTTGTCTTTCTAAGAAAACTCACCTTTAAATCTCTGGATGTTGTATGATGCATTTGCTGGAAAAGAATTCTGAAGTCTTTTAAGTTCTGTATCATCAAAACAGTAATATGCTTGCTTCCCTCTCTCAACCTAAACATCAACAAAGAATGAAAACCTAATGAAATTTATTAAATAAATAGCCCAATCTTTCCTATTCAAATTGATTGGAACAAAGCTCTTTGAAAATTATCTTGCATATTACCTTATATAAGGGTGGAACACCAACATAGATACAACCTTCATCAAATAAAGCTCTCTGCAGGCATTAAATCTCCCATAAACTAAATTGCCAATATAATCCATAAGAATTCGTGAAATATTTTTACACAATTAATTGAGTCACTTGGTCTTTTCATTTCTTGAAGTGACTGTTTTGAGCCTCACAGCAATCTCTATTTTTCTTTCCATGAATTGCATTATACAAAAATAATTCATGGCCTCCCGATACATACCTGATACCTAAAGAAGAAGGTCAGTAACAGTGTTCTTATGTGAGCACCATCAACATCAGCATCTGTTAAAATTATGATTTTATGATAACGGAGAGAATCTTTTCGAAAATCTTCACCCTGAAAGTAGAGGAATGCGATGCGAGTTAGCAGAAAACAGAAAAGGGTAAAGAGATCAATAGGCAATTAGATTCCGTAACCGAAAAGAAAAAAAAGTACTTGAAAGAAAAATACCTTCACTCCAAGTCCCAAACCAAGAATAAGATTTTGAATCTCTTCATTTTTGTACATAGCAGCTTCGTCCTTCCTTTCGATGTTCAAAATTTTACCCCTCAAAGGAAGCACAGCCTGCATATCAAAATACTTTATTTTCAAAATTACAAATTCCCATTCTAGGACACTGCTATAAGGACATTTCAGAAAATTTCAGGACATATAAAGAATGATGGATCTAGTCGCAGGTCATAAACATGAGCAATAATTGTCATCAAATTGTAAGAGATGCTCTAATAGCATTTCTTAGAAAGTAATAATGGTATACAAGTGCCAACAAAACAAGAAATTGTATTGTATTTACTGCCTAGTCGGCTTTACCAAAAGCGGAAAGGATGTCACAACAGCTGCAAAATATTCCAAGAAGGATTCAAATTGAGATGCATGAAGATGAAAAGAGTTTCACGTGAAGCAAGCAAATGATTTAAATTGCATGGGGAAGAAAGAGTTTTGCGCGAAGTAAGCAATCTGTCAACGGAAAGTTGTTCATAGATTGGTTCAGATGGGATCTGGAGAAGCTGGAGCATGCCATCAAACTTTGCAGGACCTTTATGCAAACACAGATGGTAAAAATAGGAAGGTGTGTGGTAAATAACTAACTAGATACTGAACTTTAACAAGTCAAGATTGACAAATAAATGATACTTGCAACTATCAGATTTTGTGCTTCTAAATTTATCTTCTGTTTACCATATAATTGAACAAGCCAGGTATGTTTTAGAATTCTACACTAGATGTTTTCTACCACATGTCAGAACAGTTAGACTTATCAAAACACAAGGAAAAGTAAGGAATAAAATGGAAAAGGAAGCGACCAAAACAGAATTTATACACCAATTTTAACTAAAACATCACCTGAAAGCGCCGATCACGACCTTGCTTAGCACTCCCACCAGCTGAATCCCCCTCAACAATGAATATTTCTGAAAATGTTTGAAAAATACTTTAATGCTCAAATAGTGCTTATATTACCATAGTCCAAATTCGATTTGGTTCACTTGACACATGAATCATCTGAGAAAGAAGAGATGAAATAGAGAACATTATTTGCACAAGTCACCTTATTTTAACATTAAGATAATTTTCTTCTTCATTCTGATTCATAAACTTACTTGTGTAGTTCATAACAAAAAGGAACACGTCCTACCAGATTCTTCAGGATTAGTAGCAGAACAATCAGCAAGCTTGCCCGGAAGAGATGATGATTTCAAAACACTCTTTTGTCTCACCAACTCCCTGGCCCTCTTTGCTGCTAGAGCTGCCTAAAAGTAAAAATAGATGGGAATCATATGAAGCATTTCCAAGGACAGATAAAAACAAAATGGTCTTCAAAGGCCCCAAGAAAGAAAATCAAAATAACAGAAGCTTAGATAAATGATATATTATGGCATGTGGAAGATACCTTGAGAGCATTGAGGGACTTTGAAAGAATCGCATCAAGGACATCTGGATGCAACTCCAGGTACTCAGTAAGATATTCTTGAATAGCTTGATCAACAACCTTCCTGACCTCTGGATTTCCTAATCTCGTCTTTGAAATCACAGATAAAGATTTTTTTTTCTCAGTCTTTAACTAGAAACTTGCAACATCTTTAAAATTTCTTTTCCTTGGAAAATGCTAATTAAAATGAACAGAACACAGGTACACCTTTGTTTGTCCTTCAAACTCAGGATTCGGAACTTTGACAGATATCACGCAAGTCAGTCCCTCTCTGACGTGCTCACCACTTAAACTAATATCCTTCTCCTGGAAAAGGAAAAGTCATCAGAGCATAGATATTTATTAACAGCAAAGGTAGAAGAAAAGATCAGTCTCAGTCCAGGATACCTTAATGACTTTGGATTTCTTCCCCAGGTTGTTGAGTGTTCTTGTTAATGAAGCTTTCACACCATCAATGTGAGTGCCACCATCAACTGTCCTAATGCTGTTTGCGTATCCCAACAATGTATCTGAATATGCATCGGAACACCTGCATAAAGACCAAATAAGCCGAATTAATTTTCTATTTCAGCAAGGCTGGTAATACAGCTTACAACCAAAAAGAAAAGGAATAGCATAGAAGTAGGAATTTATACAGATTTCTTACCATTGAAGTGCTAGGTCAATTGATATACCCTCTGATTCTTTTCTAAACCCCACGACCTCATGGAGAGGTTTCTGGAAAAGAAATGTCACTTCTCAAAATAAAATGGTACAACTAAATCACAGTGACAGGGCAGTTCTTAATAAGCATTAATCAATTCTTGGAAAACCTTCAAACAGAAATGAGATAATACTTTAGCAGTTACATGATCTCTGACAAATGAAAAATTAATTATTGAACAGATTAGTGAACTTTGTCTCCAGGTGATGTTAATCAGCTAAGAAGCCTAGATGGTATCCTTACACTATCCAGTAACACTGAGGATCTCACTGAAGCGTGACACATAGTAGTCAGTGGCGCACGGCGCACAATGGCGCCAACGGCTCCTAGAGCCATGCGCGGCGCGCGCCTTTTCGAAGGATGGCGCAAATATAAGAAATAATCTATATATTTATATAATTAGTATTATTTTGATTAGATTAATGATAAATATAAATAGTGGCAATGTATGCTATCAATCTACAATAAATATAGACATAAACATACAATAAAATATTGTAATTAATCATCCCAAAAAGAAAACACTAACAGAACAACTAAAACACTCAAAGATTAATAAAATCACATCAATTTCAAAGATTCAATCGGCATAATTAGACCAAAAATTTACACTTCATAAATTTAAAAAAAAAGTCATACCAGTGAACAGCAGTGGCAGATACTATGGAAGAAAGAAAAAGAGAAGAATTGAGAAGGAAATGCGTTGAAAGAGGAAGAAGAGAGAACTGAATAAATAAGACTCAAGAATGAAAGTTACCCATGCATGCAAACTTCTTAATTTGCTAAAATTCCTTTTATAAACCCTAAATTCCTTTTATAATTAGGGTTAATTAACCTAATTTATTGTTTTAACTCATGGGCCTGGGCAGCCCAGCCAAAACCCAGGCTGCCCAGGCCGATTTCTCCATGGCGCACCTGGTGCGCGCCTGGGCAGTCCGAAATGGTGCGCGCAATTGACTACTATGGCGTGACGTAAAGCATCAAAGACCCCATCATTGAATATACCACTGCATAATCTGTTTATTGAACAAATGATCTTTATTGCATGCATTAGGAGAAAGAGAAGCAAAAACAAACTAAACAGTCCGGACCTCCAAGCCCCAAGAAAACTTTAAATTACAATCTGACCAGGGGGGATTGGCGCATATCTTTATTAGAAAGAATACAATTGTTCTGTTTTAATAAGAAAACATCCAAACACATGATTGACTTCATTCACATGAGTCCTAACTTTAGTAAAATTTCATGCTCAACAAAACCAGACACAAGGGAGCACTGAAAGTATATTGAATTGAAAAGAGATGACATCATCAAATGCAATTTGATTTTCCTCTCTCAGATCACAAAAGATGAACTAGGAAATATCAAGCGTACCTTATCAGCATTAAGCCACTTTACATATTCAATTAATCCTCCAGCATAGCTGTACTCATTATACAGTCTCTTCTCTGGGTCTGCATCCTCCTTCTCTAGTGCAATTGTAACCTGCAGATCGACAAAATAAATAGTTCCCTTGTTAGCATTAGAACCACATTGTACTCAGTTAAAAAAAGCATGTAAAGAGGTCTCTTTAGCATGATGACCAAACGAAATTGATGGACTTGGGCACTCTTCGAAAACAAAATTTGAACAGATAGCATTTAAGTTCCTATTCACTCATACAGTAAATTCAGTCATCATCATCCATTAGAAGAAGAGTGAATATATACTGCACAACTAAAAGAAGCTATTATCAAAAGCTACAGAAATCACTATAACCAAGAGCTGCAAATCAGGAAATATAGTGAAATGCCTAGATAAAAGACATCCTATGTCACAATGAATATCCAGAACCATAACCAACCAAAACTAAATCTACCTCAGGATTGAGAAAAGCAAGCTCCCTGATTCTCCCAGATATTGTGTTGTAATCAAACTCAATTGCTGTCGTGAATACTGAATAAGGAAAATGCTGGTCAAAGGCAGATTTTGCACAAAGCCGCATTCAACCAATTCCAGAATTTATCAACAATTTTCGGCCATAAAGAAATGAACTTTAAGAAAAAAAGAGTGTGACCTTCTTTATCCGGCCAAAAATGTATGCGAGTCCCTTGATGATCCCTCATATCAGTTGGGAGCTCACGAGAGACTAATTTTGTGACAGGCCTTCCATGGGAGTATTTCTGCTTATACTCCTTGCCGTTGCGCCATACTGTAACTTCAAGGGCCTACCCATAAGCAAAGACAAGAATTAATAACTAAGTGGGGCAACCAAAAGAATGCTGTCATAATGCGAACCATCTAAAGGAGAATACAAGGGAAGCTTGATATCATGCAGACATCCGATGGGGATACATGTCAGCCAGAAGAACAAACAATAAGAGAGCTTGATCAAAAGTCTGAAGACTTTATATGAATTGAATCAAGAAAACCACAGTCTGTCTTTTATAGAACAACTCATGTCAAATGTGATGCAAGCAGAAAATAACAGGTTATAAAGAGGCCAAATGAATATCACAGTTATTAGAAAACAGAAGATTGCACAAGTATGAACAAGGAAAGAAGTAACTAGCTGTATCTAATATACCTTCTCCCCTCGCTAAGATAGATGTATGAATTTGTTCTCGAGGTAGAAGACATGAACCTAGACATACATCACAGACCTAGTACGGATTTTTCCATTTCTTTTTCCACTTTCCTCTATGGAGAGAAAATACTGCATGACTGTATACATGACCCATGTTTCTCTCACGGCATAAAGATGGTCCATTATAAATTGTAATTTTGCATAATCTCCACTATACTATACCAACCATTATCTTCCTGCTTGTTTCCTCAATTTGAAGAGTTCTTTTAGTTTTGGAACAAAAATATGAAATTGAGTCAACCTGTGCATAGAGTTGTTCAAGCCCACCCAACTTATGAAAGGCTCAGAACAAGCAAGCATAGCTCTGTTTCTATAGCACGGAAAATGCAAGCTAAAGATTGCCTGCTTCTTTTTGTGTGCCCAATGGACAAGCTTGGCCTGTGTTAAACCTTGTAGTCACTACTATAGTTATTCAAATTCCAGTAACTTTTGCAGATTCCAAGATACTTTGATGTTCTTGTACCTGAACATTCCCTTGTTGCAGGCCTCTCCTTCACATAAGTTCCTACCAGAAACAGAGTAACAAAATATAGTAGATAGAGCTTGAATATGGTTGGTGTTTAATGGTTATCAACACTGTCGATTGATTTCTTTCACTTTCTATGGTCTATATATTTCTATACTCACAAAACTATTGTTTTGAATGACCACCGGAACTAAAAACTTAATTTTAGAGAAGAAAACTATTAAATAATTTATATTTCCAACACAACCCCATATATGCAGGCAGTTTTTTGTATGTGAAAGCGAAACATGCGACTCTTTTTTATAAATGAAGGGCAATGAGATGCAAAGTCAAGATAAGATCTTCCGTTTGGCTTGGCTCGAATAACATATCTTGAACAAGTTGATATATGAACGAGAGAGAGACTATGCTAACTTTTTGCTAATAGTTTGAATGAGCATGAACATAACCCGGTCAACTACTTGATTCCAGCAGCTAGATGGTTTTTCACCATAATATAAAACCATTAAGGTAATGTGTAGAGAAGAGAGACATCAAGAATAGCATGAACATAGAGGACTTTCAACGGCCAAGCACTAACATATTCATCCATTAGCATAAAGGAAAAAAACATCAAAGAGTAGAGAGCTGTAGTGAAAAAGAAGTGACCTCCGACAGTGCATTAACAACTGATAAACCGACACCATGTAGTCCACCTGATACACTGTAACCACTACTTGAACCACCAAACTTCCCACCTGCATGCAAAACCTGCAATGATGCTTTTGGGCATAAATTGTCCGCAATCTTCAGTGAAGAGAATTCCATAATTTATTATTACACGAAAATGTTTCGCCAGTATTCACGTATAAAATACAATTGATGCAACTAGCATAGTACAGTGGCATAATACCTTCAAATGCCAGGCAACAAATATTTTCACCAAAGAGCTCATTCCTTAGTCAATCCAATTGAAAATATTAATAAGACAGGCCAAAAGATGGAAGTAGTGGGGGAAAAGGCCGCTTTTACAAAGAAAATTTTGATTGAGGATTGTACGAAAAGGACTAGTCACTTGCTCAACTTTCTTCCTGTGTGAAATTAAAGACACTGATCCTTGAATATGAAGAAATTTCTCTAAAGGTAAACAAGGTAAACACAAAACCTCCACTCCCTTTCCCCAGACCAAGAATTTCACCTCAAGGAGGGCAGAATCTCCATTAGTTTTTCCCACTAATCTGCTGTAGTTACACCCCAAGCAAGATTTCTCAAACCATTCTCTTCCCTAAACTGTTCTGGTGTTGCCTATGATTTTTGCTAACCTCAGTTCTAAAGTTCTATCAAGAGTCAACCATGAAAATTGGAGCAACCCATTAGACAATTTAAAAGTACTTTATAACTAATATTATGAACACGAATAACTACCGTCAAGACAGTCTCCAAAGCAGACTTTTTTGTTGTTGGATGCATATCAGTTGGGATCTGTAATGCACAAAACGAGAGATGTAAGCAGTTAAAATGAATTATAATAAGCAACCACATACAGCTCACATAAATAGAACTCTATGAGAATACCTAAACCAAGGTTTTCACTTAAGTATTACAAACATATACTAAAATATCGTTCAAGGATGCAACATAAATGTAGAAAATTACAATGGGCATCAATATCGTCCTCATAATAAATAAAACCAGTCAGCAAAATGAATGATTCTTCCACATAAACTCAGTTACTCACAGGAGGAAGATATCGAGTAAGATGGTAATAAAAGGAGGCTAGTAGGATTAGATTGGTGGAGTGCATCAAAATCAAAATTATAGGTAACTGGGAACTCCTTGCTGCAACTAGATACTTACGAAGGATTGCCCGTAACATTTTTTAACTCAGAGCTATTGATAGTCTACCAAGTTGTGATAGAAAACTTCCATAAAATCAAAAAAGTGGGGCCGCAATTTGCCAGTGAGCTACCAAGAAAACAACAGGATGTTTAGTCACGCAAACCTTAGAAATGGATATCAGGTAAAAGAAGCATACAACAACAAACGCCAAATTCATGAGCGGGTGAGGTAGAGCTTATTGATGATATACTAAATAAAATAATTAAGATTGGTCCAGAAATTTTCCAAAGGAGGTAGCTATTTGTACTGGTAAAAAAGGTGAGAGAAAACGTACTGACGGTAAACCTAAACTTACATGGAATGAGTAACATAAAAGGAATTCGAGTCTTAGAGATTAACTTCGGGGTGTTGAAAGAATCAATTTGCCACCCTACAAAAGACTATGAGTTTCTTATTGGAAGGAAGAAAACAGATGACATGGTTAAGGTCATTCGTATCTGCATCTGATTAGCACCTGAAGGAGTTTAAAAGAAATAGCCAAAAGGGCACTATACACGATCCAAAAGAAATATGCACATTAGTACTCTAATTTTACATGAAATCTTGACATTTCCAACAAATACTGGAAATAACTATGCAATTATTTATATATGATATAATGCATCAGCATGCAAAACAATGTCAAAGGGATCTCTATTGTATTGCAGGATGCTATATCGTTGTAGCATAAATGCAGAAAATCTTAAGAGGATTCCTTATCCCATGATGGAACAAAATAACAGGAACTATTTCACAAGAAAAATTCAACACTAGAGTGCCACCAAAATCTCACAACAAGGGATGAATATGATCAAGGTCAGTGGCATATCAAACAAGTATTTCAAATTTCACAAGATGTAAGGAGCATCATCATATTGCTGCTTGCAGCACATTATAAATATCTGAATAAAATATGCAAATATAACATTCAGTGATTATCTAAATTTTGTTCCGTGATGCAGACAATGAGAGTTCATTCCACAAAACATACTGCTTCATATCATCGGACCAAGTATTTGTAGTATAACATTTGTGAATGGCGTTGAAAACTAAATCCATTTCCAACTAACTAACTCATACAACACAGAAATTCCAGCTGTGGTGGAGAATAAAGCACATACCCCACGCCCATTGTCAGTGATGCTCACTGAATTGTCTGCAAGTAGAATGACCTCGATCTTTGAAGCAAATCCAGCTTGCGCCTCATCAATGGCATTATCCAATATTTCATACACCTTGAGAGGAGAAAAATCAATAGATTAAGCAAAAGAAATCTGCACTTTCTTACATTAAGCACAATAACAGGATATCGCACAACAAAAAGAGGAAAGAAACATACCAAATGATGCAGACCACGGGATCCAGTGCTGCCAATATACATGCCAGGCCGTTTCCTTACAGGGTCTAACCCTTCCAATACCTAAAAGAACATTGTGAGAGAAAACGGTAATGAGGAACTGACACTTTAAACTTTATTAATGCAACAAGATGTTTCAAATATGTTCATCAAGGCAAGCAGTTCACCTGGATCTGCTCCGACCCATATTCTTTGGAAACTTTACTTTCACGAACAGCCTCGGTGCTGATGCTTGATGACATGAATGCTGTGGGAGCGAATGCATTCCATGCTGAATTCTTGCTAGATACCTTTTTCAACCTATCACATGCTCTAAAACAAACAAGACCAAAAGAACAGCATATCAACAACAACGAATAAAGAAAACCTCGTTTTAGAAGAAGTGATACAACTTGCACTTAAAAGGCTTGACCCATTTAAATAACTAAACAAGTACATAAAGAAATGCAGGAGCTACATAACAACAGTTATCTCAACTTCTTCATTCCAAAATATATAATGATAATAATACAAATATGATCAAATGATAAAATTGAACAGAGGACTTCTGCAGAACAGTTTCTTACATTATAGCAACAAGAAAAACCAAACTATTTATCGTACCAAGAAACTACAAGCTAATAACATGTTATGCTGATGCATATGTTAATATACTAATCAGCTAATGCAAAAAATCAAAATCTCAGTAATGCCGGAACCATTAGAAGCTCTCCTTTCGCCGGAAGCCCATCAATTATATAACACAAAAGGTAAACACAGTAACAACATACAAGAAGGCGAATGAGGATATATACTACATCATTTCCTGCTTTTTTCATTTGCCGCACAGGCATGCGGTCTCAGTAAGCAAACCCAAAAAAAAAAAAAAAAACCACCATCCCTTTTTCCCTTTATCCCTCATCTTAACAAAAACCCAACAAACAATAAATGCCATTAAACTACAGCCACGCATGGGTGTTAAGCAATCCATCATAAGTTAAAATTTAAGCCAACAGCATGTACAAACGAAAGTGCGAACACGAAACTAAAATAACCTTATCTTCCAAACGTCTTGCAAGAAGACTCCAAACGAGAACTCCTCGAAGTACCAAGCAGACTTCATTACACAAATAAACCAACACAAACATAACACACACACACACACCCCAAAAAAAGAAAAAAAGAATCACCTGTTACTAAGAAGTATGAAAGATGGTCGTGAGAGAGAAAAAGAAGAGGAGAGGTTGAAATTAGAGTGTCCATGGGAATGAAAAGAATGAAGGGAAGAAGACGAGTAAGTGAAAAAACGAGCGGCCATTCGTTTGAGAGAGCTATTTGGCTTGAGAAGAAGGGCCATTCATATATGGGTTTCTACTCCTGATTTCGCTTTCAAAATCTTGTCTTTTCGGGCAGAGAAAATTGGGTTTTTGATTTGAGGTTTAAAGGGGCGGGCGAAGATAAAAACCTCAGACTCACAGTCACAGGCTTTGTAGCCGGGAAAGGGATGAGGCTGAAATTTTTGGAATTTTTAAACCCTAAATAGTAAAATATTGCTATTTTGTTTAAATTATGAACTGACCCCAAAATTTTGACAAAATTCAGAATGAATTTTCTTTCTTCGTCTTTTTTTTAGCAAACTTGCAGGATACACCTTGAAAATTGAATAAGTAAACCAATTGAAACACTGGATTAAAATGGGCCAATTCTTTATTTCTTTGAAAGAAAATGTGCGGTATGTTAATTACGAATTACTATATTTTTGGATCCTAATTTTGTTATACTTACATGATGAAACAATCAAAGTTAGAGAACAAAATTTATACTGTATTTTTCTTGTTTTCACATAAAAAAAATGATAATGTATAGTTTATTTTGTTATATTCAAACACCTTTCTTCAATAATTAAAGTTTTTTCAACTAAAACATTTACACCTATAATCTATCATCTATTTACACATATCACCCTTACCTCATCAACATCAGTTATACAATCCCTACTAACTCGAAAATTACACATACACCCTCAAAAAGCATCAAATTCATTGCGTAAACTACTCCTACTTTTTTACTGTCAGGGGTGAACTTTATAATTAGGGATAATTACATCCCATTTCCTAAGATTTGGTATAATTATATGTAGACCTCTTATAATTTGGAAAATTATATTTACCACCATTGAAGTTTGCTTTTATTTAACAAAAAAATCCTTCTGTTAGTCAAATTCACCGAATTGCTGATATTAACAAAAAAATCAAAAAAAAAAATCTATATTTACCTTCAATTGACTTATTACTTACTTATTGCAGGTAAAAATAAATTTTTTTATGACCAAATTATTTTTATACGTTTTCAGGACATGTGAAAAGGTATATTTTCATCATTATAAGAATATTTTAGTCCAAAAAAACTAGTTGACCTGCAATAAATCAATAATAAGTCGATAAATCTCAATTTCATTCAATATTTTTAATATCAGCAAATTTAGTAAACTTTAACTAATGATAGAACTTATTTGGTAGACTGAATCAAACTTTATGAGTGTTAGATGTAATTTCCCAAATCATAGGAAGTCTACGTATAATTACCCAAAATCTTGGAGAGGGAAGTGTAATTATCCATAATAATTATGCAAAAAACAGAAATAATTTATATAAACAAACTATAAATCAGGGGTGGAACTACATCTGCCCTTTACCTTATACCCCTTGCACGTGAAAGGTTCGACTTCAAAGATAAGTGTAGAACCAAAAGAAATAGATAAATACACAACCGAAAGAAATACATGTGTAAGAAATTCTCAATTATAAGAAGGCAAAATTATATCATCATATTCTGATCTAACTGTTACATTTTATGTAAATTACTACTCACGACTCACACAAAATCGTCTAATAATGTCTTAATATATTTTCCACTCCCCCAAACTGTAAAAGATTCTCAAAATCCACAAAACAAGAATGCATCTGCAGTTCCGAGTGCTCGTGCTGAATATGTATCAAGGACCAACAGACATTACATTTCAAGATACCTTCAAAATATAAGTCCATTTACAATTTGCACTTACAACAGTAGCTCATAATCAGAAATTCGACCTTCTCACCTTCCTAAAATCAGAGAAATTCCAAACAACGTTATAGATCCTTTTGGCTTGATAAATGATACCACATATACAAGACGATCACTAATTGTAAGAACTATAATTCTTTACAAGTTCAGGTCTATGCTTGCAGAACTACTCTTTGCTGTGCCGAACCAGGTATCCTCGTTATGGTACGATATTCATACCTTGTATGCCCTTTTAAGTGTACCTCCCATTCCTGAAAAATTAAGAGAAGTCATCAAGGTGTGCCAATATATGAGGTGCATCTTCATTTTAGTTCTTCTTAGCAATGAACTTGGGAGTTGTTTCTTGACGGAAGTAGGCAATGGGTGGTTACACAAAATTGTATTCTAATATAGTAAAAGTAAATT
The DNA here is from genome assembly GCF_026168435.1 of Sesamum indicum. NCBI lineage: Eukaryota > Viridiplantae > Streptophyta > Magnoliopsida > Lamiales > Pedaliaceae > Sesamum > Sesamum indicum. The sequence goes on along the minus strand of NC_142660.1, from coordinate 1,845,014 downwards.
CTATGTGCTCATCACGAATTAAACATCTCGCCTTCTATCACAATTTGGTGCACAAAATTTGACGTGCAGAGTTTGACCTTCAAATATATCTATGCATGCATGTATCTATAAATCTTGAATTTCTTTTCACACAGATGCTGGTATTAACAATAATAATGTATGTCCAGAACATGCGACCTTTACTGATCCTCCAAATGTATAGATGTCTATCAACATACCATAGTAAAACATACTCTGGAAGTTACCTTGCATTCACCTTTGTTCATATGTAATTCAGGGCTTAATTATTTTATTATTATAAAAAAAAAACTTATACAAATATGATTTTTATAGTTCATTGTACTTTTATACAATTAATACAATTTTAACATTATGATTTTTTAGATTTTAATATTGTTAAAAATTAGCAGAACGACTGAGCCATGCTTTGGGAAGAGAACAGAGGAGAAGCTTTTAAAGAGTGTCGGTGAAGGTTGATGTGACTTAAATTATGGGTCTTAATGCAATTTATATTGATAATAAACAATAGTGTATTTTTTTTTTTAGAATTGTATAAAAAAATATACACTATTACATTTGTATAGTTCATTTTATTTTTAAAACTAATATAATTTTAACATTATGATTTTTTGAATTTTAATATGTTGTTAAAAATTAATTGAATATAATTATTTTATAAAAAATAAAATTAAATAAAAAAAAAATGTTTTATTCAATCCATGTCGTGGATGGGATCCACGACATGCCCATTTTTTTTAAAAAAAAATATATTTTTAATGTCGAGTCGCGGATGTAATCCGAGGACTCGACACTTAACTTTCTCCTTATGCACTTAATCCCTATAGAAAACAAACACTAGCTTACTCATAACAATACACTAATCTATTTCGGATTGTTATTTACCTTATTGGTTGTGCATGAGACCCGACGACGGCTCCTCTGGTAGCACTAGGACGCCGGTTTCTTTGATCGTGATCTTTACCATTGCGCATAGTAGCAACTTCCTTTTCCATGGCAGCTACCTCTCTCCGCATTTTCTTGGCCTCAACTTCCATTGCTTTGTTCAATGTCTCAACCTTTTTGGCCAACATCTGAGTAATTTCCACGCCAAAAGCCCAAGCTCAGAAGGGGCACGCACACAGAGAATGGGGGGAGAGTGGGATGGTGTACAGAAACAACAATGAATGCATCACCATACCTCAATTGCGTCATCTTTGTCCTTCAGGGTTTGATCTTTCTCATGGCAAGCTTTTCGCAGCGTTATAACCTCTTTCTGCAGCATATCGTATAGCATTCCGGAAACACAGTCTTCATTTTCATTTTTTGTCTTTGCAGGTAAAATATGACCGTCCCCATTCTCACAGAGATTAATTATTCCATTATTTGGGTTCTCTTCGTCGTGGGTGGCTCGATTATCTTTCTCATTCGTGTCTGGAACCACCTTGTCACTATTGATTAATGTATTATCACCATCAAATGAACTTGACAAATTCTTTGCCTGCTTTAACAATGAACTAGCACTAATGGTCCGGGATGACACAGATAAGTTTATTTTTCTGGATAGAAACCCATTTGAGGAAGATCTAGACAAGTTTTCTGAGCCTCCAAGGGACTGTCTACGTGAAGTCCCATTGCCCATACTTCTTCCTTGTGATGAAACACGGGTTATGGTATTTGGACATGCTTTTAGTCTTTCCTCCAAAACTTTAAAGCGTAACAGGTATTTTTCCTTGATAACAGTAAATGAAGAGGATCAAAATCAGATCTATGTTGGAAACAATGGCAGCAAAAAGAAAGACCGAAAGATCATCTGTATTCTCACCTTCAACTGTGCCTCTGCCTTAGCAGCACGCTCTGCAATTGCCAGTTTATCTTTCAGCTGTTGCATTTCTCCCTGTGCCGACCCAAAAATTAAGAACAAATTAAATCACATGTGATACTAGTTTACTATATGAAGTGATCGAGAATCCCTCTTAATTAAGTTTCCGTTTCATCCTTTCAATTTTTCAACATCTCAGGTAGATCTAAACATTCTGAAACATATACCTTCTTCCTCAACGTTTTGCCAAAAAACAGATTTACTAAGAGAATTTCCTTTCAGTACTACTAAGACATCAAAAACCATGTCCACAGGCAATTCTTGCCGCACCACATTGTTGGACAAAAATAAAATACAAAAAAAAAAACAACAGAGAATAATATACACTTGATTTAGACAAAGGAAACAAATTACTAGCCCACAGGATGACATTGGAATAACAGTTGTCTCACCAATATCTTAACTTGTAAATTAGAAACTGCTGATCTATAGCTCTCTTTATGCAGTAACATCGGAAATATGAACTAGAAAATAAGTATTATCACACAACTGAACATGTGATGTAAATCACTTGCAATCGTACCTATTTGGTTCTCATTTATCTTCTTCATTATTTACTAAAACCACAAATCAAGCTAGGAAATAAAATGAAACAATTGGTTCAACATCATAAAAGTTCTTCAACTCTAGTTATGAATTGTTTTGCACTCAATTGCATAACCACAATCATTGATATAGTATTAAGTTGCAGTAAGCATGCACAATGAAGGCGACAACGAGGACCTGATAGAACTTTCTTTCTTCAAGCCACTGCTTTACTGGCATTACTTTGTCATTGGCATCCTTCCAATCATTTGCAACTACCACAGCTACACGATTTGCTGATACCTTAGCACGAGCTAGTTCACGATCTAGAATTCTTTTTTCTTCCTGTTCAATCTTTGCAGTTAGCAACACCTCAAGAAATACAGATCACACAGCACATGCCAAAAGGCATTAAACAAAAAATTTAATGGAAAGACCCATAAGAGTTTGTAGTCGTTTACATTTATTTCTTGCACTTTGCGCTGGTAATCGCGAACAGCATTGGCTGCAGCACCTCCAGCCAAAACAGCCTCCTCAAGTTCACGAACACTTTGTGTTAGCTTTTCAACCTCCAAAACCTTTTGCCTATGCATTTTATCCATTATTTTATTCTCTTCCTGATATGATATCGTAAGCGTTTTATTAGACATCTTCATCAGCACCTAATATTACTTGCTTTCGTATAGAGATCAATTGCTCTAAAATAGTCAAACCTGGCATATTTCAATCTGTTTATTGAGCTCTTGGTTCTTGTTCTGCAAATCATCAACCAAGGACGCTTTTGCTAGAGCCATCTGAACTGCACGTTCTGCTTCCAAGAGAGCAGCCTCTTTAGATTTAGTAAGCCGGTCAAGTGCTCTGTTGTCATCCTGTAGTTTTGCCACCTAACAAGTGCAATGTCCATGCATGTCCAGTAAGAAAATTTTATTGGTTGATCTTGACATACAGAAGTTAAAAATGATATGTGAAGTTATAATTAGGACAATATTTGCAGAAGCATATCAAAGTGGGGTGGAGCACCTCCAGTCTTGCCAGCTTTAACTCGGCCTCCAGAGGTGTGATGATTGCCTCAATGGGAGGCATCTCATCATCTTTCTGTGCAGCATGGACTCTTCGAAGTGTGGCTTCTGCAGCAAATTGTGCAGCCAGAGCTGCTTTTTTCTCCTCATTGATTTTCTTAATTTCTAGATTCTGAAATCCACAAATGAAAATGTAAAATTAGTTCCACATAATTCATATTTCAATTTTTAATGTTCTGAATACAGTAAATGCAGGTGCCAGAAACTAGGAACAAAAATGAAAAGAAAGTCAGAAAGAAACATATACAATAAATTCAGGAAGAAGAGATGTACCTTGCTTTGAAGTTGAGATTCTGTCGCTTTCAACTTCTCATCTACTTTCATGAGCTCATCAGTAAGCTAACAGAAACATAATGATGTAATAAGAAGCCTTTTAATAACATGGGGCAATTGATTTATGCACAGGAAAAAAAAAAGGGAAATCACAATACAGACAGTGAAAAGAGAAAAGAGCGGCCAAAAAGAGGATAAAGCACTTCCAGTAAGTGGTGCATTATCACCACTATTAGCAAATGAAGATTTCGGGATAATAAGGTTGCAGCTGACCTCAAGAATCCTCTCTTAAGAAGTGCCATGTACTTGTCAGCCAACATGTTATTGCACGGTAAACAGAACAAATAAATGCATACAAATCAAAAGCATTTCGAGTAAATGAGCTTTATAATGTCTACATTTGCCTCCAGTCTCCCCCTCGACACCTAAGTCACCAACCCACCTCAAACCTGCCAAGCCCCAAAATTCGGTTAAGAGGTAAACCAGTCCTATGTGCTTCTTTCAGTATATGTGAAGAAACTTTCAGATTCATGCCTAACAAAGTGGCCATTAGCTAGTAACTTCCCACTAAGTTTTAGTGTATTTGTCCATAGCATATGAAAATACAACATACTAGTACCTCTTCAACTGCCTTCTCTTTAAGGCGTTCCGAAAACTTCAAAGCTTTGATTTCTGCATGAGCCTCTCCGAGTTCTCTATCCTTCTCTGCACATTTTGCAATATTCTTTAGGAAAAATCAAACACATTCTTACATCTGTTTACTTTTGCCACAGAGGAAACAAATCCAAGATAAAAAATCAGGCTCTTCTCACTTTGCTTAAAACAAAAAAGCTCTTTGCCTGCTTTAGGCTCCAGGTATGAACAATTAAGATGCGTGTAAACTTCAAACTGTTTTAACTTTTTTTGGGTAACTTGACGACACGAGTACCTCTAAGATTAGATTTAGTATTGTGCTTCTGTTCAATACTTTAACATCTTTAACCAATTTCCAGGACCACTTTTTCTGGATATATGAGGAAAACAAAAAGGCAACAACGAGTAGCATACTCTTATACAAATGAGTAAGTGGATCACTAGGGACTATTGCATTCAACCAGAAGATCAAAATGTTAGATACGGCTGTGTTTCAAGGACATAGACCATACCGATTTCATTCTAGCATCAGGTGAATTATTTAATACTGGAAATTTTGCAATTCTTTTAGCTCATTTACTTGTCTGGAATGGCAGTACACATCCTAAGGAAAGAGCAAACCGCAGTTTAAATGCATGAGTCATCTGAGCACAACTGACAGTGTTGTAATGCAGGATGTTTATCCATATATCATATCAGCATTTATGATTAGATATCTTCAGGAAATTGCTAGTTGGTTTGTCCAGATAAAATTTACAAGTTTTTTGGAGACTTTGAACATATGCCGCAACCGAGTGAGGAAATGAGATGGTTTCACGAATCAATAAAACCTATATTTGTAGCTATAATGAAGTCTGGGACATCTAAAAAGAGTGCAAGGCAGCATCTTTAAAATGGAAATGATGTATGCCAAGAAGCCCCATCAGGGAAATGGAGTGGGCCCTTCCAAATTGGCTTTACTCTCACTCATCCACAGTCCACTCCACTAAGGCACATGCTAACAAATTTATTTTTTCTTCTTTTCCTCTCTTTGGGTATACGTAACAAGAGTCGCTATCTTTATTCAACAAGAAAATCCGCCTTCTAAGGCTAATAGCCTCCACATTATCTGCATGAGTGGAGCATTCAGCATCCGCAGATTCCGTCTTCATTTTCTATTGCAATGGAAAGAAAAAGAACTTTACCCACCCCCACCGCACAAGAAATCACAACGAAATTGTGCAACAAACTTATAACATGTGGATTTCAGATTAAGACATTTCATCTTCTTTGTAGAAAAACCAATTAATAAATACAGTATAGACCTCCAAACTCACCATTACAATTGAATTTTAAAACAAACGCACTATTAATCGTTTTGGCACTTTCAAATTCAAAAAGAAGAGAGAATTTTTTAAAGTGCTCGACTCTCGAAATCAAAGTATAGGACCTTTCCAGATTGAAACAGAAAGAATTATTCCAATTTATATCAAACAAAAGTGCACCATAAAAAGAATCTTTGAACCCTTTCCCGAGCAAACTACGGTTGATTTTCCAATAAATTAACAACCGTTTAACCTATCTTACCTCCTTTTTAAAATTCCAACATCAAATTTAAACAAAACAATCCAAAATCCCCAGTTAACGAATACTACCAAAGATTTAACCAAAACTCAAAACAATTCCTTGGAGAAACAAACCCCCTCAGAATTCAACCCAAAGACACAAACAAACACACAGACCTCGGACTTCGTTCTCGAGGCGAGTGAGCTCGACGCGCACCGGATCAGAGCCATGCAACAGCGTGATGATGTCATCCACCTCCGAGCCGGCCCGGGATATGGCCGGGGTGGGCTTCTTCTTAGCCTTGAACGAAGCAGATGACGTCAGCCTCTGCGGCTCCGCCTCTCCATTAATGCAATTCTGATAACTCCCCATGTAATCAATCACACAACAATCTCAACAAGCACAAAAAGTTACCCAGTAGTGCCTATAAGTCAATCAAAACCCCCCCAAACTCCGGAGAGATTGTTTACACCATAATTGTTTCTGGTGTGTGTCTATATCTGTACATACATACAACAATCACCGCTACACATGAATATATATATATATGTAAATATTGTATGTATTGGAAGAGAGAGAAAGAGAGAGTGGCGGAAGGCACTGTCAGTGTGTGTTGTGATTTTGCTGTAGAGAGAGAAAATGAAAGTGTAGTCGATTGTTGGAGGGTTTATATAGAGTGAGAGGACTGACTGAAGAGGATTAATTGGGAGGTTTAGGCGGGGTTTTAATGACCCAGGGGAAATGATTAACTAGCTGAGGTTTCTGTTCTCTGCGCTACAGCCCACCTAACATCTTCTGCACCACCTGGCAATATCAAATCAATCATAAATTTTTTCAACATACAAAAAAATTATACAATTAAAAAAATTCAGAAAAATAGTAAGTTACTTAAAAATACTAAATAATATGATTTCCAAAGTTTTCTTTTTTTATAGTATGCTATTTATTAAATTATTTAAAACATTCAAAGTTAAAAATCGATTAAATATATTGATACTTTAAATCAACGAATACGTTCAGAAAAAAATTATTACACCTACACTTTATAGGACTCAAAATTACAAGTACTTCAATCTTACCAATCGAGTAAAATTTTATTGAAAATAATAATTTTACATGCAATTGCTGCCTGAAAATACTTTTCATGTCAAATAGTAAAAATAAAACTCTATTTGTCAGAATAAAAAAATTAATTCAACATCGTTGATTTTCAACCGTTATTTTGGAATACAATAAAGTTATACAAAACTTTTATTTTCTCGGACTTTACATAAAATTATGTGTAAAGTTTGAGTTGACGACATAATTTTTTACTTTATTGGACCATACATCAACCCATCTCCTATCTTTCTAACATTTTATTCATTAATGAGTTTTGATATTTTTCATAAAAAGCAAACTCACGAGTCATTTTCCTAACATGACAAAACTTGTAATAATAAGACATCCAACGGCCGCAACCCACAACTAATGTGGTCCACCCTTCAATTTACCGTTGCCAATGCCAAACTCCCAAAAGGAATTCACACTTTATCTTTCTTTACATAGTACCCAAAAGAACAAATACCAAAGAAAAAGAATTAACAGTACGTGATAACGTAGGCATACATCATATATTAATTATAAATAAAAAATTTGAGTAGTTTATAAATTCTGATAGGAGAAATGCATTGAACAAGTTAGAAGGACTAAAATGCCTAAACACTCTATGGGTTTGCGTGTTTTTTAGCACCTAACCCGATGACCCTCATCAACAACCAGTGTTCCATAACTCATGTGACGGTTATATATTTGAAACGCGATCTGTACGGATTCTAACGCATAAGTATCTATAGATACATTGAGGGACCATTACAGGGGTATGTATTTATTACTATCAAATCGCGCTCTGTAATTTAAATAACATTGTGCAAACCCTTATAACCTTAAATTCTAAATTGACTTAAGCTTTGGAGGATTTTTTAGCTTACGGTCACCTCAACTAGCCTAATATGTTACGTGCAGACTAACAATTACTTGTTCAGTTCGAGACACTCAACAAGACTCGTACTCCATATCACTGACCGCTAGGTGATTTCTAGGACACTGACGACCTCGACCGAGATCAAACCCTCATGTCTCATTTCTCTCTAGTGAGCTACCTTTTCAAAATAAAATTACGATACTCTTATATTTTATACGGTATGAAGTTTATTTTTTTTTAATTTTGAATTGATTTGTTATTATTTGATAATTTCAATAATATTGAACTTTTTAATATAAGTACTATAATTTAATTCATATTGTTTAATTATTTGCTAAAAAATAAAATAAATTATTAATTATTATGTAATTTGGGGAAGGAGGGACTATTTGTATACCACAGCTAATCAGCAGTTTAAAGAAGGTACTTGGGGTGCATGTGAGGTGGGAGTGATTCAGACCAATAATAATGATGTGGGGAACCGGAACATGGTAAGTAGAGTGGGTGGCAGTACAGGGTAGCAGCGGAGTGGAGTTGATTTTAATTAAGAGAAAAGGGGGGAGAAGCGGAGAGAGAAAGCAAGAAAAGGGACAAGCGCACATGCGAGTGGGGATATATGAGAAAGCGTAAAAAGTGCACATGCGATGCCTTGCAGGCAGTGATAAATCGCATTCCTTCCTAATTCCCATTTCCCATTGGCTCGTGGGCCCCTCTCCTTCTACTGTCCTCATCCACGTATCCTCTCCCACACGCTCTCCCTAAAACAATTTAAATTTATTTAAATAATATAAATTCTCGTGTATATTAATATTTTCATGTGGTTAGATATTCGTTGATTCTTTACAACAGTAAGATAATTATAGAAATTCAAACGATATATATGGCGTATGCATAATTTTTCATGACGGGTTTGTGGATGACATTCATACTTTTCCATTTTTGTAACTTTTGAATGAAATGGTTTGAATTTGAAAAAAGCACTTGAATAAATAGATTATAATGATTTCACAATAAAATAATGTTAAATCCATCTGATACCTCCTCAACCATTTTTTTTTAATACCCAAAACAAAGAAAGTGGGTTCCCATCGACCAGTCCAGTAGGCTTGTCCTTGCTGATCCATGAGCAATATATCAAATTTATAATTTCTGCGTTATATTTTAACATGGTAGGTATAAAAACGAGTTAAATGCAATAGGACGAGTCAAAAAATAAGAATGTCAAGTCATATATACTCCAAATATCTCGAGGCACATCATATCGAAAAATCTCCAATAAACTCTCTCTAGAGTCTAGATCCATGATGGTCGACCTGTTAATAGGAGGTAAAATAGATTTCACAAAATTTAGTTTGATTGGGCATGACTCACTCAAAAGATCATATATCCGTCCAGTTAAGTCCAAATTTCAATCTTTTTTTTTTTGTTAATTAACTAACACATACAAATTTCAAACGGTGTATTCCTTACAGCAAGTAATGTTCGAATTCTACTCTCAATCGACATATAAATAGAGGTCATAATACAGTCATAACGGTAACTTCATTTCATTTACACACGCACACTCTTTACTCTCCGTCTACATCAAGTCCACAAGATCCTTGCTCGATTCTTGCACTCCACCCACATATTTTCACTTATATTTCAACATTTACTACTTTACTTCAATTATTGCACTATTATTCTTACATTATTTCAAGTTTTCAAATAATTTATTTAGTCAATCAATTACTAACTTAAGTATCAAAATGTTAATTCATATTTTACATGTTAATCCTCCATTAATTTTAGAATTTCTGTAAAGATTTTTCGATCCCTGTAATATTGTTGGACTCCAGTACGTATTACCACTAATATTTAATAAACAATGATTCAAAATGGGAGATCGAAGGATTTTATATTCTTTATTACATTAAATATCTAAACAAATATCAAATTGAATTCTTCGTCTGGATCCCTTTTGCTTAGCTTTACATTCTTTCATATTCATCAATTCAAATGTAATTTTATATTATTGTCTTTAAAAACAATGATCGATACTCAATCATGTCGGATTTATGTCACAAAGTAAAATAAAACCTTTCACTATGTTTGTTTTCGTTTTCAAGTTATCTCCGAAACGAGTTAAAACATACTCAATGTTTGCCATCATTTAGAAACACCTTATTTAGCTGTTTTAAACTATTTTAGCATAAATATATATATACACATACATATACATAAATATATATAAAAAAGACATGATTTGACAATGAATAGTAATTTTTGTCTCCCAAAACACAACATTAAACATACAATACTTATTTTAAATTATCTCTAAAAACAAATTCAAACGTACATACTATCTCTAACATACACTTATTTATCTTTGTTATTCTCTCTCTATCTCTACAAAACACAACAAAATACTGAGAAAACGAATCCGAATATTATGTTTATTTTTAGACCAATTCAAAAGGTCCCAAAAAGAAAATAAAAAATTGTAATTGAAGAGATAATAAAAAGTATGAAACCCAAAAAGGACAAACGTATGATTGACAATTGAACAGAATCAAAATCAAGTGTAGGTTTGTTGCAGATCACAAATTTGTACGGCAACCAAATGAGAAGTTAAGGTCCACGGATTTAATTTACATTAGTATTTGTAGTTGGTGGGGGCCACAGAATAATGCATCTTCTATTTAAATGATTTATTTTTGTATTATTTGAATAATAATATGGCCATATTATATATTTTGAATATGTATATCAAAACATATTTGAATCATAAAATTAGAAAATATGAATAAATGCAATTTACCCATGTGATATATGAAATGAGCAAATATTCTCTGTAGAAAAAAAAAAGGAAAGCAAATTACCACCATATGTTTCAAAAAATGAAGCAAATTACCCTCTGTCATGATTTAGATAGAGATAATTTGTTGTTTTATTTTTCACAAGATTTTTTTTTATTTATATTTCATATCATAGGGGGGTAAATTGGATTTTCTCCTTGGAAATAAGAGCCAAATTGGGATCGACGTTTGTGATAACTGCTTTTGTTGTGGAAATAAGTTGGAGCATTTGAAAAAAATAATTTAATATTTATAATTTTATTGATAAGTTAAAGAAGTTGATATGGAGTTGTTTATAGTATCTGCCTTAAATCAACTTAATTTAAAATATTTTAAAAAATAAAAATATTATTTCCAGCATTAAGATGATAAGCGTTAGAATGAAATGGATGCAAATTCATACTTAGTCACATGCTAATATTGTGGAACAAATGAGACACAAAAACACTACAGGTGAAGCTTTAATTGCTAACATAAATGCATGTTAATAAGTGGGACCATTTTAAACTAATATCTAATAAATTGAAAAGAAAAGAATATGACATTTTTCTCAATTATCTAATTATCATCACTTTTTGTCTATTTTTCATTATAAAAATAACATCTAGTTGTCTACTATTTCAAGATTTTGTTTAATTTTATATTAGGAATAATTGCATTGTATCCCGTGAAATTTGATATAATTATACGTAATTTCTTGTGATTTGAAAAATTATATGCCTTAACGTTTGTTTTTGTTCAATAAATAAATCACTTTATTAGTAAAATTTTACCGAATTTACAAATATTAGCAAAAAAATTACCATCAGTTGACTTATTACAAGTCAAATAAGTTGTTTGTTGATCAAACTATTCTTGTATGTATTCACACGATAATACATCACCCTTATATAAATAGTTTGTTATTAATACAAAATACAACATTAAACATATAAAAACTTACCTAACAGTGTGCATATTTTTATCTTACGAAAACAAAGAGAAAGACCTTAAAAATAAAATCGTTCGAGAAGTGATCAGGGTAAAATATCCCTACACCAAATTAGGATGCATCATAAATTATAAAGGGAGTAAAATCCCATTAACTACTCTCCAGGAGGGATTTATGGACGCTATAATCATGGGATATTAAATTAGCCTCAATCTGGGTTGCATGACTTGGGCAAGATCATCATATACCCGCACTTACCAGTTTTAACTTGAGACGGAACTATAAAATATCACTGGGATGGCTCCTAACCGGGTAACGTAAACAAAACTCACTCCAGAACTATTTTTATTCATATATTATTCTCCAGCAAATCACTGACTTGATCGTCGGAGAGCCATCGTCGGGAGATTCCCCGACTGGCTTAACCTTATTTCTGTGTTCTCAAGAATTGTCCCGAAGTCCAGGTCGAGGATCGAGGTCGCGTAACACGACTTAGATTCGAAGAAAAGTTCTCAGGATCGTTCATTTGGCGCCGTCTGTGGGAAAGTTTTTGAGAACATGGAAGGGGAGTCAGGCAGAAATATCCTTGGACTAGACACTGCGATGGGAACAACGGAACCCATCATTCAATTGACGAAACTGGAGCTACAACAACTGATGGAAGAAGCAGGAAGAAAGGCTATCGTGGCATACGAACGTAGGACAACCACGCCAGTCGAAAGAGAAGGTCCGCGGAGGAAGCTATTCGAAGAAAGAGAACCGGAAAAAACATCTGGAACAGGTGGAAAGGGCCAGAACAAGCGCCTACCTTCGGAGGTGGGTTCGAGTAGCCGAGACAAGAGCCAGACTAGGGGGCCTGCGATCTCGCGTGCTGAGGTCGACAGCGTTTCGAGACAGATCGTCAAGTTGGGAAAGCAAATTGACGAACTAAAGAAGAGGGGAGAGATCGTGTCACAACATAGGAACTCACCATTTTGCAATCAGATTCTAACGGAAATCGTACCCCCGCACTTTAGAATGCCCGATCTCCCCAAATATGACGGGACAAAAGATCCCCTGGAACACTTGGCGGCATTTGATATGGTAATGAACCTTTACGGACAATCGAGTCCAATTAATGCTAAGTTGTTTGTTACCACTCTGACAGGAAAAGCCCAAGAATGGTTCATCACTCTACCACCCGGAAGCATCGAGTCACACGAGCAACTCACGCAAAAATTTCAATTTCATTTCGCCAGCAAACGAAAACAGAAAAGGTCTGCGACGCACCTATTTACCATAAGACAACAGGATAATGAAGCATTAAAAACTTTCATGGGGCGTTTCAACAACGAGACGCTAGAAGTGCCGGACCTAAGAATCGACATGGTAGTAAGCATCCTGATCCATGGATTAAAAAAAGGCGCATTTGCATCTGCATTAGCGCGCGACCCCCCGTCGGATGTCGAGCAACTTATGAGCATGGCGCAGAAATACATAGACGAAGAGGAAATGAATGCCTTGAAAGACGGCGAGTGGAGATTCGAGGAAGGAAGAGATCGAAGGCATTACGAAAAGGAAGAGCGACAACCAAGGCATGAATGGAACAGAGAACCGTTCCAACGCAAATATCACAAATATACGCCTCTTAACACTACGAGGGCGAAGGCATTGCTCATGGTTGAGAGAAAAGACGTACTCAGATGGCCAAAACCCACAAGAGTGACCCCATCCAAAAAACATTCAAGCAAGTATTGCAGATTCCATAGAGAACGGGGTCATGATACTGAAGAGTGTTACCAACTCAAAGACGAGATCGAACGTCTCATTCGCCAGGGATACTTCAAAGATCTAATAGCAAGAAATTATCAGAACGGAGATCGTAAAAGCAGATCGCGGAGTCAAGGGAGGCGAGCAGAAAATGGTATAACTGCAGGGCACAATGCTCGTGAAAATGCTCCTATCAAAGGTGTAATTCACACGATAGTTGGAGGACCCGATGAAGGGTACTCAAAAAGAGCTTGGAAAAAGATCGAACGGAGAATGGGGACAATCGTCAATAGACAAATCATGAACATATCACCAGAGCTTGATATCACCTTCGGTGCCCAGGACTTGAAAGAAAAGATCGGAGATGACAATGACCCACTGGTAATCAAAATGGATATAGCCAACTTCACAGTCCATAAAGTCCTGGTGGACAATGGGAGCTCGACAGATATTATCCTTCGAGAAGTATTGATCAAAATGGGATTAGGTGACGCAGAACTCGGCCCTGTGAGGTCACCGCTGGTCGGCTTTGGAGGAAGCGGTGAGTTCGCTGGGTACAATCGAACTGCCGGTCTCCATTGGAGCTGAACCTAGAAGGAAGACGCTAATGGTAAAATTTCTCGTAGTTGAAACTCCTTTCGCTTATAATGTTATTTTGGGTAGACCTGGGTTAAACAGTTTCAGGGCCATCGTATCTACCTATCACCTGAGGATGAAATTTCCCACCCCTGCTGGAATAGGAGAGGTCGCTTGCGATCAGATAGAAGCCAAGCGGTGCTACAACCTCTCTATGAGAAAAGAAACAGTGGATAGGAAAAGAAAGTTTGGGGAATCTTTAGGGAGCAGGAACGAAGAAAGGATAACGCCTGTCGACGAGCACAAAGAGATCGAGTTAGTTCCAGGGGACGACTCGAAGACATCAAAAATAGGTTCAAGACTGGATAAAGGATTCGAAACAATGATGATCACCTTTTTACGCCATAACCTCGACATGTTCGCAGGAGCCCCTCAGATTTTAAGGGAATCAATCCAGAGATCATCGTTCATCGGTTAAACGTAGATCCAAGTGCTCGACCAGTGCAGCAGAAGAAGAGAGCATTTGGGATCGAAAAGAACCGAATTATCCAAGAAGAGGTTAGTAAACTGTTAAAGGCTAGATACATATATGAAGTTCATTATACGGAATGGTTGTCAAATGTAGTAGTAGTACCAAAGGCGTCTGGGAAATGGAGGATGTGCACCGATTTCACGGACTTGAACAAAGCATGCCCGAAAGATCCGTACCCGTTACCGAGGATAGACCAATTGGTCGATGCAACAGCAGGATTTGAACTGTTCTCGATGATGGACGCGTATCAAGGCTACCACCAAATCCATATGGCGGGAGAGGATCGCATCAAAACATCTTTTGTGACTGAGCAAGGTATATTTTATTATAACGTAATGTCGTTGGTCTAAAGAATGCAGGGGCCACGTACCAGAGGCTCGTGAATAGGATGTTTGAAAAGCAAATAGGATCAACAATGGAGGTATACGTCGACGACATGCAGGTCAAAAGCCAGCGATCCGAGAGGCACCTGTGCGACCTCGAAGCTACCTTCGCTATAATGAGGGCATATGGAATGAAGCTCAACCCAACGAATGCACCTTCGGAGTCAGAGGAGGAAAATTCCTAGGCTATATGGTGAGTAGTCGAGGAATTGAGGCAAATCCTGAAAAGATCACAGCAATCCTCGAGTTGAAGTTGCCAAGCTCGTTTAAGGACATCCAAAAGTTAACTGGTAAGATCGCATCCCTCAGTAGATTTATTTCTAAATCTGCCGATAGGAATTTACCCTTCTTTAAAGTATTAAAAAAACCGAAAAACTTTGAATGGACTGGCGAATGCGAGCAAGCGTTCAACCAGCTCAAGGAATACTTGAGAAAACCACCATTGTTGGTAAACCCTCGATCCGGAGACACTTTGTTCTTATACCTGGCTGTATCTGAACACGCGGTAAGTTCGGCCCTGGTGAGGGAGGAGAACAGGATCCAGAACCGTTTATTACGTCAGTAAAATGCTACAGGGTGCTGAATTAAGATACAACATGATCGAAAAATTGGTACTCTCTTTGGTAGTTACAGCGCGAAGATTGCGGCCATATTTTCAGTCGCACAAAATTGTAGTATTGACGAACCAACCACTCAAGAACATCCTATCTCGCCCTGAGGCTTCGGATAGATTGGTAAAATGGGCAATAGAGTTGGGCGAGCACGACATTGACTACCAGGCTAGGACTGCTGAGAAAGGCCAAATCTTGGCAGATTTCGTGATGGAACTATCAAACGAGAATACCCCAGAGAACGCATTATGGATGCTGCACGTGGATGGTTCATCAAATGCTAGTAATGGTGGCGCCGGAATTCTGATACAAGGGCCCAAAGGAATAGAGATAGAGGTAGCAGCTAGATTGTCATTCCAAGCGACTAACAATGAGGCAGAGTACGAAGCGCTGATACTAGGATTAGAACTAGCCCATGAGGCAGGAGCAAGAGCTTTAGAAGTATATACGGATTCTCAACTGGTAGCAATGCAGATTGAAGGGCAATATGAAGCAAAAGAACGAGCTATGTCCTTGTACCTTAAGAAAGCAAAATCGTGGATCGAGCGATTCGACAAATATACTGTCCAACAGATACCAAGAGAAGAAAATGACAGAGCGGACTCCTTATCCAAATTTGGAGCTCTACTATCCGGCGTAAAAAGTCGCAGTATTACTGTAATGATAAAGGAGCGACCAGCGATCACGGAGACAGTAGAAGTAAAAGCCGTTGAACAACCCTGTACGTGGAAGGATGAATTGACACTCTTTCTCAGCAAAGGGATCTTACCAGAGGATCCCGCACGTGCGAGAAATATTAGGCTAAAACCGACGAGGTTCACTATGGTCGGGTCGGAATTGTACAAGAGAACACCCGAGGGGCCTCTTCTCAAGTGTTTAAACCATGAGCAGGCAGAGTATATCTTGAAGGAAATACATGAAGGTAGTTGCGGAAACCATTCAGGGTCAAGGTCACTAGCACAAAAGGTCGCTAGGCAAGGGTATTTCTGGCCTACCTTGATGAAGGACGCAAAGACACTGGTGCAGAGGTGTGAGAGTTGCCAAAAGTTTTCTTCTCGTATACATGTTCCCGCTACACCTTTAGAACCAGTTCAGATCGCATGCCCATTCGATCAGTGGGGGATTGACATATTAGGACCCCTACCTCCCGCCAAGGGTCAGAAAAAATTCATCATTCTTGCAGTCGAGTATTTTTCCAAATGGGTCGAAGCCGAAGCAGTCGCTAGGATATCAGAGAAAGAGATGATAAATTTCATCTGGAAAAATATTATCTGTCGATTTGGGATCCCCAGGGTACTGATTTCAGATAACGGCACCCAATTCCAAGGAAAGGAGATCACGAGTTGGTTAAAAGAATTAAAGGTTCGGCAGAACTTCACATCGGTCGGTCATCCCCAATCGAATGGGCAAACGGAGGTGACCAACAGAACTATCATGCAGAATTTGAAGACCAGGATCAAGTCAAAGGGATCGTGGGACGACGAACTTCCAGGTGTCTTGTGGGCATATAGAACGACCCCCAGGTCGTCTACAGGTGAGAGTCCCTTTTCTTTGGTTTATGGTTCTGAAGCTGTGATTCCTGCAGAAATTGGCGAGGAAACCCAAAGGATCGCACAATACGATCCAGAAGAAAACAACCAGGCGAGGGCTTTCGATCTGACCATAATAGAAGAAAAGAGAGATGCTGCATACGCCAAGATACTCCACCACAAGGCCTTGATGATGAGACAATACAACAAAAGATTACGACCAAGGGAACTACAAGTAGGAGATTTGGTCCTTAAAAAAGTCGAAGTCTCAAAACATGTTGGGAAATTGGACCCCGAATGGGAAGGCCCTTTCAAGGTGGTCGAAATCCGAAGAAAGGGGTCATATATACTACAAGATACCAAAGGTCGCAATCTCCCACGACCATGGAACATTCAAAACTGGAGAAGATTTTATGCCTGAAAAAGGCCAAGCAAGGATGCGACCAAATAAATTATGAACGCCTGAAAAAGGCTCAATAAATGTAATCGGATAGGACGATTGTATCGGATACCTGGAAAAGGTCGAATGAAACCACTGATCGTAGGCAAACGATCAAAATTGCATAAACGGTTGCCTATTTGCGAAATAGGATATCTAAGTAATAAAGCCTGAAAAAGGCCATAGATTCCATCATTCGGAAGAAAATATCGAGTATTCAAAGTGAGTGTAAATGTAGAAAATTACATGTTCTCAATTTCATCTAATAATACAGCAAATTCGTCCTCCCCGACAGGAGGACTATCTTCCTCAGGAAATGGTTGCATATTTCCATCTACGCCTGGGTCTAGCTTGGACAAATCAAAATCAGGAACATATCCTTGTAAAGTAGATACTTGAGCCTTACACCGCTCAAAACCTTGCACAAGATAGTCGGCTGCTCTGATCTCCAAAGCAGTATCGAAGGCAGGAGCTTTGAGGAAATCGCGAGCGCCTTGAATACAAGCCTCGCGAAGGCGATTCGCAAAATCATCCGAGTTCAAAAATTCCTCGCGACCTTCTACTTTGCCTGTCGAACAACCAGCCGTGAAACCTGCCTCCCGGCCTAGCTCAGTAGCCTTCAAAATTTCCGAAGCCATCTTCTCCTCCAGCTCCTTAACTCGAGACTCCAAGACCGCACGTTGAGTCTCCAAGCTCTCTGCCCGAGCTGTGACCTCTCCGACCTTGATCCGCATATCGACGTTTGCGCGTTCAGACACGAGCTGGTTTCGCCTGAACCCAGCACACTTCAAAGAGAGGCTACGGACAAAGTTGGCAGTCTGAAGAAGAAAAATACGGATTAGAGAAAGACCAGTAGGAAGACGGGTAATACGAAATGATACCTGAATGAGCGAATGAGCAGCGTGCTCTTCCAAATGGGTGAAGAGGCTCTGAATTAAAGCTGCTTGATCGAAAGGCAGGCAGGTCGCGTTATATAGTTCCTATGATTCCTGGCCAGATTGGGATCCCAACACCGAACTATTAGGTGACACATTCCAATCGGGGACGAATTTCTCTCCAACACGCGCGGCCGTGGGATGATTAGGAGCCCTGAGATCCTCGCGAGCCTTACGCCAGCATTCCGAAATGTCGCTTAGCATTTCTAAACCTCTACGATCACCAGGAGCAGCAGACACCGATGACCCCACGGCCAAAGGTTGAGCTCGAGCCCTTGTGTTGGGTTCCATGGGGCTCTTGTCCCTTCGCCGCCGGCGAGTTATTAGACCCCCCGGCTCGGATTCGTCTGTGCGAGAGCGGTTGGGCGACCCTGATCCCGGTTGGGCAACTCGAGAACGAGTGCGCGATCGAGTATCCTCACTTCCTACCTCGATTGGAGGGCTCCTAGGTCTCGAACTCTCCGGTATAATAGGACCCTCAACTGGATGAGGAGATGTCGCAGATGAAGGCACAGCTGGAGCAGCCACCGCTGCATTCGATCGGGCTCGGATAGCTCGAATCCGTTGAGTGAGGCGAGCCTGGCCAACCATGTCGTCTACAGTTCAAAAAGGGAAAAGGGTTAGTAAAATCTCCGACCTTTAAAATGGTGAAGCAAAAGAGAAATCCTTCACCTAAAGAGCCCTCAACCGGAATAGGAGCAGGAGAAAGGTGCGCGAGTCGGAGGACTTCCTCCACCAAGATTTTCTTCGGGTCGTATCGATAAAAGGAGAGACTCCTAATCAGATCATCTTCTAACCCACCCCCTTCGACCACGGGTCTGGGTTTCTCTAACACCCACTCACAACAAAATGGCCACCCTCGACCAGGTGGAGGTCGAACAAAAATAAACCTCTTTTTCCAAGGACCTACATTGGAGGTAAGGGGGGCCAGAAACCTACATTCTTTACGAGCAGACAAATAGAAAAAACCACTATCTGTTGATCTCGCCGATGTGGTGAAGGAATATAAGGACCAGAAATTGTCAAAACTGGGCTCATAATGGTGAACCCTCATTATGATGATGAAAACGACTATATGGCGAATCGAATTTGGCGAAAGTTGCATAGGGCATAATTCTAGACGCCTAAGAATTTGGGAAACATAAGGGGCAAGGAGCAACCTCAAACCCGCATCGAAATGGTTTAGAGACAGAGAACAAAAACCCCGAGGAGGGCGATGCATACGATCGGTTGGAGTAGGGATAACGACCTCGAAGCTAGGAGGAATATGATACTTCTCCCTTATCAGATGAACCTGCTGTCTAACCGTAGTAACTATATTCTCCCAAGGTCTAGACTCAGGAGCAATAGTGGGAGCACCATCAGAACCCGACACAGCACGAGGGGGGTGACGCGACTTATGCCCTAACTTAGCCCTAGACGGACCTTCATCGGGTATACCGGGCTCAATCCTATGGGAAATGGTAGCGGGGGAGGAATGAGAACCTGAGTCAGAGCCAGAAGACATTGTACCTGGAAATACAGAGGGTCGACGTCTGAACAACCGAGGTTTGACAGTTACGATGACTTGAAGAAGAAGATGCCGGTAAAAACTTCGTTTGAAGACAATCTCGATATATATGAAAGGGCGAATGTCAAATTCAAAATTAAACCACACCTCGGGCGACACTTGGCGCCAGGCACTTGAAAAGGCTCTACCACTATGACACGTGGGTCACTCTTACCGAGGTAATTAATGCACTGGAAGCTATTCGATTTCTGCACGCTATTTGGCATCGCGTACAGAACTGCGGGGGCTAATGATCAGGGTAAAATATCCCTACACCAAATTAGGATGCATCATAAATTATAAAGGGAGTAAAATCCCATTAACTACTCTCCAGGAGGGATTTATGGACGCTATAATCATGGGATATTAAATTAGCCTCAATCTGGGTTGCATGACTTGGGCAAGATCATCATATACCCGCACTTACCAGTTTTAACTTGAGACGGAACTATAAAATATCACTGGGATGGCTCCTAACCGGGTAACGTAAACAAAACTCACTCCAGAACTATTTTTATTCATATATTATTCTCCAGCAAATCACTGACTTGATCGTCGGAGAGCCATCGTCGGGAGATTCCCCGACTGGCTTAACCTTATTTCTGTGTTCTCAAGAATTGTCCTGAAGTCCAGGTCGAGGATCGAGGTCGCGTAACACGACTTAGATTCGAAGAAAAGTTCTCAGGACCGTTCAAGAAGATATATTCTCCAATTATATAATGAAACCAAACAAAACCAAAGAAAAAAGGTTGTCTTAGACATTCCAAACTAAACCTAAATTGTAGCAGAAAGCGGTTCAGAGTTGCATCATGTGTATAAAATATTTCTATATGAATGTATAAACAATATGCATTATACATATTTTTCGTGCATATGAAGTGAAATATAAGATAAAATCCCGATTTGAACTGAACAATAGTCTGAATTAATACATCAAGCAAGACATCTCCAATGGTTATAAGTGAAAGACTGGAGAGCGGAGTTTATGGAGCAAATTGGCACAATCTCCCTCGAAATTACTGATCGCCATCCCTTTTGTTGGGCCAATTTGATTGCATCCCTCACCACCCATGCTTCAGCCACCTTGCTAAATCCAGGCCTAGCCACCCATCGAGACAGCCACGCAACACACAGACCATTTGCGTTCCTTGCAACTACCCCCATCTCCTTGCCGTGATCAAACGTGGCACTGTCAAAGTTCAACTTGATGAAAGGCGAATGAGGTGGCTGCCAGTGCGAGGGGATCTGGGAAGCGCCCGGAGTCGCTGCGCTAGTCAACTGCATAAGAAAAGACTCAAGATAATAGGACGCAAAACTGAGCACTTGAGGAGGAGTGAGACACTCGCCCTACATCAATTTCTGGTTCCGGCACCACCACAATACCCAACACAAGTAGAAAATAAACTAAGCTCCATAGCATCTAACTGCGAAGACAATGCCTGCATCCACTAGAATACCTTGTCCGAAACTATCATGATAAAGCTCGAGCAAAGGGGGGACAGCCCCCAGACCTGACGGGCAAAGGAGCAGAGAGCCAGAGCAAGCAAAACGTTCTCTTTTTCATCACTACACAACAGGCATCTGACCTGAAAGCCATGAATTATCCTTCGGAGATTTACACTCGTTGGCAAGGCATTTAGACACACTCGCCACACAAATACACTCTAATATAAAACAAAATATCATTAACTAATATAAACTTACTCTCATTTAATAAGAAAACCTATATAAAATAAAAAATACGTAAAAATGAAAACATAAACAAATAAAATCCAGGACATTCAGGAGCATATAGCCAACAGAAAGTTCTGCCCCAATTTTGATGTCATTATTCTTTCTAACTAAGTGATACTGCTATTGCAAGAAACAACACTGAAGTCCATAACAAGAGTGTCATTCTCATCCACACAACTCCAGTAATTTGGTGCTGGGTCCTTTCACCTTTGGATGGACGAAAGTTATGTAACTGAGACGAGACATGAAAAGAAGACAAAGAAAGTTCACAAGAGCAAGTAATCGGACAAAAATGAGATATCAACTACAAAAAGATCCAAAAAGTGCAATTGGAGTCGATAGCACCGGCTAACAAACAATGTCGGAACAGTAGAACCCCACAACATCATTAATGGAAGAGTGATCGCTGCAGGCGCCCGAACAGTTGAGTCCTACAATGCAGGACAACAATGGCAAATCCAGAAAAGTACGCCTCCAGAAAAGTGAGCAGTGAAAGTGGTTTTCTCCGGAGCTAAAAATTGACAGAATTAACCATAAATTCGGAGTTGAATCCAGACGACTATCTGAATCCCACATGATACCTTTTTTGACAGATATATGGCTGTTGCATTAAGAATTCTACACCTCATCCAGCCTAAAACCACTTGACCATTAAAATGAAGATTTCATCGTCTCTGCAATTAGTTAAAGCAAGTTCAGCTAGACTGCATAGTACATGTGCCTCAAACCCTCTGTTCCATGACAAGCATGATACCAACATCACATAGGATAATAGAGACAAAAGACCATGGAGAAAGTATTCAGCCATAAATCATTCTAGAAGTGCTCACAAGTCACTCAAAATTCTCAACAAAATTAATGATAAGCTTCTTATGAAGCTGCACTGATAATCTGCATTCCACTCTTGTCAGAAGAAAGTAATTTACAAATAATACATTTACAGCCATCTCCTACAATACATTGACAAGCATGCTAATTTCTCTAAAACAATTGACACTCGGAGGACTTCTTTTGTTTTTAATGATGTTCCTCACCTTCAGGTACATAATCGAGCTATAATTAAGATTTGGAGCAAAGCCCAAGAAATGATTATGAGTTTCTGATATTCTGATATTATGATGATCCAAAACCTTTGGTAGATGCAGCTTCACGTTCCTGGCGCCGGCGCTCTCTCTGGGTAAGTCCAGTATCAGCAAGCCAAAATAGAGAAACAAAAAAAAAAAAAGATGAACACACACAAATTATGGAAATAAAATCTATTTACTGATGCACACCAGCACATTGTAAAACTTCAGTGTTGCACATGCATGATATAACACCTGGCCATTGCCAGAACAACAGACATGACAATTTTATTATTCACTATTTTATGACGATTTATAAGGACATGTGGAATTGAGCATGAATCCAAGTTACATACTGATCAAACTCCAGTTTTCAAAAGATACAAAAAGGAATCAAGATTTCCTATCTTATGTAATGGAGAAGTTTTCCAAAAAATTAGTGTGCATCATATCCCTGGACTCCATATCCCTGGCATGTCTAGAGGCTCAGACAATGAAGCCAGTATTTTACGGAATACCATAAGAAAGCAAACTTTCTCAGAAAAGAAGGACCATTTCCATTTTCAATATTCAATACGAAAGGAAAAGCATAGCAACTATGCAAACCATACCCTTCTTTCCCAGTATGGGAGGAAGCAGACAAAATCATAGACAGGGGTTATTGTTGACATCAAAACAGCATTTAGCCCCGTGAAAAGCAAGAGGGCGGTCATAGGTCGTGTTCTGTGGGGCATTTCTCTTCACACATGAAATCTGATATACTGTAAACAAAGAGATCACCAGAAATCAGTAAGTTTAAGAACTCATAGATAGAAAACTGTATAGGCAATTTTAAAATTGAACACATCAAAATACTGTTGCAGATAGCATATAAAGACCATTCCAGTTACCCGGTATACTGTATGTGAAATATGCAACTGGCTTCAGATGCCAGATAACTATTAAATACATTTGCTTAAGACAATAACATATCTAGTACTAATAACGGTTAAAATTCCCTTACTCGAGTATCAGAATAAGAGTCCTTTAAGTTAAACTTCTATTACCAGATGTTCAATGCTTCTACTTATTTTATTTTGGCATCAAAATATTCACTTTACATTCTGATAAACCTCACTCGATATATTCATACCTTTTAAAAGTTCCAGTAAGCCCAACGGTTGTCGAACCCATAAAATCAACCAATCAAGAATCAATGTTAGGCCAACATAAACTAAAGTCATTGCGCAGAAATTTATTTTCACACTTTTATAAGGACTTCTGGAATAAAAACAATGCCTCCGCTGATCCAATAAAAAGAACATCTTCATGGCGCAAAAAGGATTCAGCTGCAATGGTTCTACACTAACATTAGGCAAACGACATCAATCGCTTCACAAACCACATCAATCAACGCATTCACATTCATCAATCACTCCCGCAGGCCACAGGACAAAATTATTTCAGCGGCATAACTGAAAAGGGTGAAGGGATAGTTATGATTATTGATTACTATGTAATTAATTGAATTTTCTTAGACATCATTTGCGTCACATAATGTGAAAGGCGGTTGTACAAGATACAAGAGGCATAAAGACTCGGAAGGTGGTAGAGCGACGGAGATTGAGTGGGGCGGCGGCGGCGGCGGTGGGGATGGTGGAAGCCGATACAAACAGACAAAGATAGCAAAGATACCTGAAGAATTACCTAGGGCGGAAGGACTGCCGGCGGTGAACAAGGGTTTTTGTTCTTACTCTTGTTTGAAAAATGGTCTGCAAATATGGGCTTGCTTCATTTTGTGAAAAACGGTCCGGCTCGAGTCAGAACGGTAGCGGGTAGATCCGGGTAAGTCCAACCCGGCTCAACCGCCCCAAACCCGAAGAGAACGTATCCACTTTCACGCAAATTATAAAGGAAAAAAGAGAATTGCATAATAATGTTTGAATTCATCTTTTGAGTGTTTTGTAGAGATAGAAAAATAAAGATAAATAAGTGTGTGTTAGAAATAGTATGTATGTTTGGATTGTTTTTGGAGATAATTTAAAATAAATATTATAAGTTTAACCTTGTGTTTTGGGAGACAAAAATTACTATTCATTGTCAAATCATGTCTTTTTTATATATATTTATATATATGTGTGTGTATATATATATATATATATTTATGATAAAATAGTTAATAAGATGCTTTTGAATGAAAGCAAACATTGATTATGATTTAACTTGTCTCGAAAATAATTTGGAAATGAAAAAAAACATAGTGAATTTTGGGGATTATGTTTGTCACACACATTACGGGCTTAAATGTATTTTTTCACCCGTAACTTAAATTATTCTACACTTTGGTTCTTTAATTTTTTAAAATAGTATTTTAATTTTATATTTTTTAATTTTGTAATTTAATCCTTTATTTCACAATTCTCGTTGAAAAAATACCGGTGCCTCCTGCATGAAGTTTTAAAATTAGAGCTTTCGTTCCTATTGACCCATTTCTGCCAATACTTTTGTCTTTTTAGAATAAATGTTTGATCCTATATCTTTTTAATTTTCGCGATTTCAATCTTTTTGCTCGTTGAAGTTTATTGACGAAAAGGGTGAACTCTGACGAAAAAAACCGATATCCAAAATAAGCATCAAAGTGAATAGATCGTTTATAGAAATACCGACAGATATCGATCAACACAGGTTTTAGCAAGAAAGAACTCCATTGGACCAGCATGCATGCATTGGCACATTTCCAATTCAAATCATCCAACGCATAAAGAAGAAAATGGATCCAAACCCGACAACTAAGTTTCTTATTCAACTTCCCTTTACACATCTATCACTCACTAGGCTAACTGAACCTCCTAGGTTGTTCTAGCAAATAGGACCATAATCACATTATTGATTCCTACTCTACTGTATATATGAATCGTAGTACAACACCTAACCACGGATTTTACATGCGGAGTAGAAAGGTCGTATTTTACAACAAAAATCTTACAGTATCATCTTGTGAGGGCCGTTGGTTCCAGCATTGACTATAGATGTTTGCACGTTTTCCACCTTTGATAGAGCCATGTATAGTTTGATCTTTGCGGGAATGCACATTGGATGATGAGTGAGATGGGCGAAGCAACGGGGGTTGAGGGGAGCGATTTGCAATATCATTCTCGAGGTCTGGCAAGCCAGAGAGAACTGAGGGCTCGAAGCCTTGAGAAGTAATCATGTATCAAGAGCAGTGCTCGGGCTGATTGTCTCGTTGTCAGTATACGGTGCATTTGTTGTAGAGTTTGTTGCCGCAAGTTGTCAGCCTAGAAAGTAGCAAACAGGTGAATAAGGAAAAACCTCAGTTGGGGTCAAACGCTCAGCTTCAATATGTATAGATGTTTTCATGTAAGAGAAATATAGACTTGGTGGTCTGTGGCTATGCAAGGAACATTCAGCTGAGATTAAATGAGCAGGACCGATATGGCCGCAATACAATCATCTTAATTTGTCATAGGAAGAAAGTCTTGTACTCAAAGATCATAGATCATACCTGCCTTAGAAAACCGTCGAGAGTGCCCAACTTCCCCATGGCCATTGCCATCTGACCCATATAATTGCCAACGTTAGCAGCTGAACCTTCGGATCCACCACTGGCTAGCGTCTCAGCTAGCGATTGCTGCAGAGCATCCATGCCTTGTGAAAGGGCATCCTCTGCTTGATGCGATGATTGCTGCAAATTGTAGATCCCCGTCAACTGCTGCTCTGTGAGAGGCTCCAATTGGTTGACAAGAAGCTGCATTGTTAACATCAAACGCCCGTAAAATAGCAGAAGATGAATATATTGCACATAATTTTTCATCAGTCACTTCCATTTAATATGTTTCACGGGATACCGGAAGATACATCACACTACTGGATTGAATGGAGCAGCCTATAAATATAGGAGCACACCTTGAGAAGTTCGGATGGACGGAAACCACCAATCCACATAAAACACCTTTCTGCAGGTGTTTTCCACATTCCTGATAAGATGTGGAATACATCAGCCTTGGCTGCATTACCTTTCAGCCTGAAGATGTCACTGAAATGTGTCGTCACGTTATCTACAATAGCCAGAAGTTCTGTGTCACTTGCGTGCGAGTTCACTGCTGCTCTCAGCTCATTTATCTGTCTGTTCTGATCTTCAAGCCACCTTGCATATTCGGCATCAAAAGCCAATGCCCCTGCATCACAATATAATTTGAGTTTAGTGTAATCCTGAAAACCATTCGGATCAAGCTATTATTTTGGCATCAAGTTACCCTGAGAAAGATGCTGCATTTTGTAATTATTGTTGATTTAAGATTTTACTGAAGGTGAAACACAGTAATAATAGAAATTTGATATGCTCTACCATGTAAATTCTCACCGTTTTGTTCTTATCCTTTAGCTAGGTCTTAGTTTTGTCACGTTGAGATGTGCTGATGTACAATATGAAAATAAACTGGAAACTCAACCACCCCCGATACTGTGAATAAGACTTCAACCTACACGTATTCGGACATGCAAAAAAATTCACTGTCGTCCATTATACACCTCTAGCATATAATTTTATTGGATAAGTGGAGATGACCACAACTTCTTTGTACTTATCAGATACAAGACAAGTAGATTTAAATAAATAGAAGAAACCAACCATTGGCACTCCCAGCATGAGATTGATCTCCCATGCTTGAAATGAAAATGCCCTGCTGACGTGCTCGCTGCAGTTCCTGCTCAAGTTGAGTCAGCTTCAGTCGGCTATTCTCCAGCTGCTGGACATAGGCCTGGAAAGTAAACGTGCAGCCAAGAATAATTACCTTTATTGGTGAAAGGTTTCACAAATAGAAAAAGAGTATTGCTTAACAGACCAAACATGAAAGTTGAATAGAAAGGAGAAAAACCTACTTTCTTCCTCAGTCTACTTTTCCTAGCAGCTTCACGATTTTGGGCAAGCCTTCGCAGAGTCTGTGTACCATATCATAACAGAGGAATCAATAAGTATTACATGAACTTAAAGAATGGAAAACTAGTATAAAGGTGCAACCTTCTGATCTGGGGTTTTGTCTTTTGATTTATCACTGGAATCTGAAACTGCGACAACAGCGGATTGACCCATTTCAAACTGCATAGAGAGCAGAAACAAGGGCAAGGATATTTATCTTTACAGAGCAAGGAGTATGGTTCTCAAGTGATTCGTGATAGAATTTGTAAATCTTTTGGTTAACTTCAATCGCTTAGTACCAAGTTTGAAGTAGGAAACAAAGAGAAATTTAAACACACTAATCAAAGTAAAAACAGAAGCAGATCAAGGAACAACCACCTTTTGATTTCTATCGTCTGGGTCCACATCAGTCGAAGTATCAGTTCGGGAACTGGAATCGGCCATGTTGGATTCTCCCCAATTCTCATGTTGAGCACCAGACATAGAAATTAGATTCGGCTGGGGTCTCTTCTGCAATTGGGTTGCTTGAGATCCCAAAAGAGCAGGAGAAAAACTCATATTGTTTGAAGCATGATTCTACACGATTGAATATGTATACGATGTCAGAGTCTGACAACAATCCCAGACCACATAGAGAAAACCAGACACAAATGGGCTAAAAGAAGTGGACGCTACCTTATTGAATGCACCAGACTGGAGATCAGGAGCCATTGATTGGCTATTCACAGTGGGATTAAATACTGGACCTGTAGACGAACATCTTCAGATGAAATATGGAATTTCACAAGAAAATCCTATAAAGTTTTCTTAACCAGATGGTCTTGAAGCTTGATGGTGATGCATTGGAAACCCATAATAAAGGGTGGCAACCAACAACAATCACAAAAAAGACTCAGGCAACTTACTTCGACCAGTATTAGCAGTTTCTCCAATCTGAAATCCAAGATACTGCTCAAGGACCCCAAAATCAGATATTCGAGAAGATTGTGTTGTGTTTGCTTCTGTACCCCTGCAGTCGAAAAGTTTCACTTGGATTTACTAACTTTCATGCAGAACCATCAATGTTCCAGTATTCAGACAGATATCCTGGCAAAACCTTTTCTCTAGAGAGGACGACGGTCTAGAAACTATGCTAAAGCGGACAACAAAAGAATAACATTATCCCTCACTCGAGCATCAGCAAACACTATGATTTGATTGTAAAAATAAGAAATCAAAAGGAATTCCAACAAGATCACTATGGAAAAAAGTCACTTAGACTGCAAACAAATTGATCAAACCAACTCCACCAAAACATACACCATTAACACTACAAGTAGGCTCGATGAGAGTATCTACGCAAATCAACTTCAATATCAGCACAATGAAGAGATGACAAAGATAGTAATAAAGTAAAACCATTAAAACTTCGTTTCTTTTCCTCTCTAACCAGTTTTTAATTCATTCAACCCTTTAAAGCTACTTACAAACCATCAGCAGACTTTTGCAACCATTTAGACACTTCTATAATTGCTACAAAACATTTAAGCTCAGATGATACAGAATTGACAAAACAGAGTATTTATTGTTAAGTGTTCATGTCTGCCACATGAAACCTACACCAATATCGATAACCCGAAAACAAGAATCACTCCGTTGAAAGAAAGTGACAGAACCTTACATATTCACACCAAAGTATTCAAATCACAGCACACCCAATAGACTATATTCCAAGAGAAATTGAGCGAACCATCAGATTAAACACCAGATACCTGAAGTGAAATTTGAACAGAACAAGAAGCTAAGTGATGAAGAGACAATTTACATGGGATTGGTAACTGGTGTCTGAGAAATGAAGCTTGGCATCCCAGGATTGACACCTATGTTGTCCTCTCCACCAAATTTTATCGTTGTACTACCCATAAATCACCATCACCACCTCAATACTCAAAAACCATGAACTAGAGAAACAAACAAAAACAGCTAACAAAACCAAGGAAAACAAGAATCTCAATAGGAAGTCAACAGGTGTTCAGCGAAAAGATCAAAACTTTGAAAGTAGAAAGAAAAGAATTCCAACCCCTTCTCAAATACAAATCAAACACGCAGAATCGACCCTTTGAAATCACAAAAAACACAAAACCCAATAAACCCTTTTCACGTACACTTCCAAAGTTTGAAAAAAAAAAACACCAAACAGAAAGCAAAAACCCAGATGCTAATACTTAGTCGAGAAACCCAGAATTTTGAAGCATAATAAAATTTTGACTTTTAAGAGCTTAATGAATGAACCATGGGAGGCACTAAATCTTGCAGAGAGTATTATATTTGATTTCCTGCAGAAACTTCTCCCTCTCAAAAAAGGAATACTCTGTTCAAGCACAAAATTCAAGGGTCCCAGTTAAGGTTTCAGCTTCCTTTTTTAAATGATTTGTTTATGTGTGTGTTCATGCCGATAGAGAGACGTGACGTTCAGATCATTCCAAGCTATGCGTCGTTTTCATCTGAAGCATATTTTCCACTTTTCAAAGCTTCCCCCGTTTTTTATTGCCTCTTTTGCCAACTTTTTATATTCATGCTATTGTTGCGTAAGACCCCCTTGTACTTGTTTGTAATTACATTTGAGCCCATGAAATCTTAAAATTAGATTTTATCCTATTCTACTTGAATTGTTTTTGATGCACACCGTGTAATGTCATTTTACATATATAAATTATGCGTATAAAATGTTTTCTTAATACAGTTGGGATAGGATTTATACACATTGCATTTGTATAATACAAAATCCAAATTATGAGGCTTAGAAGCGACTCTCCATTTATATATATATTTTTTTTGTCAAGAATTGAATCTTCAATGTTACTTTTTGACAAGGCAAAATATGCTAAATCTGCAAAATGACAAAAATGCATTCAAAGAAATGAGAAAATATCCAAATACTTTTATAGATTCGTGTGTTTTTTACTGGGTCGAGTCGCAAGTCGACTCGTCTGATCTGCTCATACAACGTTGATTTAACACTCATTTGAAGGTCTGACACGTGGCCCATACAAATTTTTATACATAAAGGTTTTATAAATACTTGAATGGTCCATTTGATAGGTATGCATTTATTACACAGATAATACTCTATATTGGAGCGCATAGTTGCGGCCCTTTTAACCTCAAACCTTAAACTGACTTAAGGTTTGGGGGTTTCAACAAAAGGCTATATCAACTAGCCTAACAAATTGTGTTAGCAAGCCAACTATCAATAATTTAATTCGAAATATTCGTGAGACCTTTATTTTAAATTGTTGCCAAGTCATCGTCCAGACCAATTTTAGGTAGTAGAGAACTTCAGCCCGAATGAAATTTGATTGTTCTTGCAACATTCATCGACAGTTTCGTTTGGTCGTAGTAACACAAGTACACTGTAATAAAAGAAAGTTAGGGAGTTGTTTTAGAATTTTGAAATTTTGTGAGGGGTATTTGTTTATTAGAGGGATATGTGTTGGAACAATCAGGATTCACGAATAAACAAGACTGACTTTCCTTTTCCTCCGCCGCCTATGAAGAACGTTGACAGATAAAGGTTCTTCTATGTAAATGACCATCTTGTCCTCTTCGCTTCCACTCTATAAATTCTTTAATTTTTAATTTTTTTAAATATAAATGTATGTTTTTTTTAAAGAAAAAAAAAAAAACAAAGAAGAGCAAACTTTTCTCTAAAAATAGCTTCATTTGTGATTTATAATTCGAAGAATTCACTTTATTTTTAGTTAAATTATGTAATTTTATATGTCGGTACTAATATAGTTAAATTAAATGATAGTTGATACGAAAAAATAAGTAGTATTTCATCTTATATCTTTTAGTACGATGATTGTTTAGCAAATTGTAAAATATTTATAATTGTGATTTAAGTTACTAAAATCTTTATTAATTGAGGTTTCCTTTCAATTTTATCAAAGGTTTAAAATGTAAATTGCAACTTACATCAAACAAAAAACATAAAAAAAAACTACAAAGTTTGAAGATCATAATATTAAAAATACTTAATAACATATTAATATTTTTTTCGGTTCATTCTTTTAATTCTTTTTCATATTGACGTGCGTCTAGATTTTATAAGTCTGTCAGGATTTAATCCAAGTAGAAAAAGATCCAAATATACTTAAATGAGCTTGAAATCTAGAAAAACCTGTTTTGCGGAATAAGATATCGTAAAAATCACATCGAAAAAATGCCCTTCACTAATTAAACTAACAAGGTCGTAAAGAAAAAATATGAAGGTAATAAGAATATGTCAGGTGGCAAAAGTTGTATTTGATATAAAATTTATGAATATTTAGAATTGTATAATTTCACATGAATTATTGATTAGTAAATGATCAGATAGTCGTTGTAAGTCCATACATATTGGATTCAAGTCATGTCGGGCTCGAATCGATACGACCCCAAAAATAAAAATATAAAAATTAATTGAATTGTTTTATAATTAATAAAAGAGTTTAATCATTTTTGTTGTTCAAAGATTCTGAGGTATCCATCCACATTGGATATACTTGAAAATTGAAACCTTATTTATAATGGGATCAACTACTAAGTAGTAAGTCGTGTATGATTGAAAACTTGGACAGATATAAACATAATAAATTAGGTATCTCACACAAAATTTAAATAAAACGAAAAATTGATAATTGTCTTCTTGCGACATTTATTTCGAGGCCTTTTCGTTTTTCTATGAATAGTAACAATAAATGTGACGGGACACTAATTTTTTTATTTTTATTTACATTGAAAGTCCCAACAAATAAATTGCCTGAAATCGTTGTCCAACGAGAATAAGACCCCATTTTCAAGAAATATATATATATATCAAAGCTCAAGAGTAGATTTCTATGATAAAATTCGATGGAAAATTTATAAAATTAGATTAATTTTTTTTCTCATTTGATGTGACCTAATCTTGTAGAAAATATTTAAAAGACATTCCACCAAATAAAAGAAATTAGGTATTAAAGAATAAAATCCGTTATAAGTTGATCGAATCTGTTGGTAGGTATGGAAGAAAATAAACAAAAGAAAAACCTGAATTAGGTAGTTAAGTTTTAAATTTGTAGGTGCTGACCCTTGCCCAATGCACCTGGATGTTTACAATGGCTTCCATCTTTTTTTTTTTTTAATGTTTGTTTTTAGTATTATATCAATTCAATTATATGTCAATGTACTAAGAACAATAAAAAATAAATTACAATAATATAACTTTAAATAAAATTGATATGATAATCTTAAATTTGTTCATAGGACTCGAGCCTTTACTTCAACCTCTAAGTTAAGACATGATTGATTACAATAGCAGCTTCTATTTGGAGTGAAAATAAATTATAAAGAAAATTATCAGTTAACTTCTTGTGAAAAGTTCAAGTGTTTAAAAAAAGCAACTTAACATTTATAATTTTACTAATAAATTGCAAAAATTGATTAAAAAAATACTTAAGAATCAAATTATTTTAAATGATTAAAAAATATAGATTATAAATCAGAATAAACTCTTTCTTAATTTCAAACAAAAACTGATAAACTTAAAATAAGCTCTCACAAAGACTCCTTGAGAAATTAGGAAGGGTGGAGTAGTAAATTAAGAGGGAGAAGTGACACGACCAACCACCACTTCTTTCATACTTGTGTTGCTTTTTTCATGTTTATTATGTGCTACTTTTGTTTCATGGAAAATCACTCAACTTAATTTTCCACCACAAAGAGGTCCAAAATGACATGAAATGTATTCCACTTGCAAATGGTCTACATTTTCTTCTACATACCTCATAATGTCTAATAATTATTTCAAATAGTTTATGGATGCTTATGAGACAGACTTAGGTGTTTCAACTACCCAATAAATAATAAATAGAATAATTACATACAGCAGCATTGAAGTTTTGTCATATTACAAACATACTCCTTTAATTTTTAAAAATTACATACACACTCCCTGTCAGTAGTATACATATTACAAATTCTCCCTCTGCAATTGATGTGTCAAAACTTATGAGACAGAATTGAGGTACTTTTTGGCTGACCAAGAAATATTTTAGAAAAGATAATGGGAAAATAAGAATTAGCACCAAACAAATTCATCTCTCAATAAATATCCAATGGCTAAACTTACAGATAAACAATAATGCTCCAGTTGTACATGAAGACTACAAGATAGTAAAAGCATTTGGGGGATCAAACTAAATGTAAGCCTATGTCCAGAAAACACATCAAATCCTTATAACTATTATTCTAGTTCATCGATTTTTATCTCATATTGTTCCCCAGATGAAAGGATTTTGACACTAACCATGCCCTTTTGCCATTCCGTACTTCCCACTATTATCAGTCTCTGGGCATTTATTCGTGCTGCCCGTTTAAATACCCTGTAATATTGAAGCCAAGAAGAAAAAATAAAAGGACACGGGGTATAGTAAGTGAGCAAATAATAGAAGAAATATGAAAATTCAACCCAACAAAAGTATGATGAGCCTTAACGAAATGAAGTTTGTTATTGTATATGGGGTTCATGATTATTTGAAGTTTTCTTGTGATAAGTCAGAACCTTGTGCAGTGACTTACCATTTAAGCGGTTTGCTCTCCAAAACCAAGTCAACACTTTGGCCTTTTTCCCGGAGTCTAGCAGCAACTGAAGATGCTTCACTTTGCAGATCCTGATCCAATGAGCAAACTATGTTCTGTACCTGGGGGCTGAGTTCTGGCATAAGTCCCCTTTCCTTTAACAGCTAAATAACCAATTAGAAGCAAAATGAAAAGGTGGAGATGAGAAATCAAGAGAATATTTCAGATGGTTCTAGCAAGAAGGGGAAATTGAAGGAAAATAAAAAGTGAAAATGCTCCACATCTAATCTGCATGCTAGGAGGGTATAAATACCACTCACTTCTACAATAACTGCGTCACCAAATCCAAAGCCACAAGCTGGGATATCATCACCTCCAAAAGTAGAGAGTAATCTGTCATATCGTCCACCACCACAAATAGCTCTCAGCTTTCCTTCTCGATCAAATCCCTGAATAAGAGAACCACAATAATCAATTGTGAACCAAATGAATCTAGTTCAGCTAATGTCATCTATGCTGTAATGTTGTTTTCTTGTTAGTATTCTATAACGCCATTAACAGACACCAATATGTGTTCTCCAGCATATATACATACAATATTACCTCAAAAACAATTCCAGTGTAGTAGGCTAAGCCACGTACGATGGATGCATCAAACTGGATCCAATCAGAGTAACCATACTTTTCAGCAAGTAAGAATAGTTGCTTCAAGTCAGCAAGGGCCTCCACTGAAGATCCAAGTTTCTCTGTAATAATTAATAGGAATGGCAAGACATCAAGTTGCAACCTTCCAGAGTAACTGAAGGATTTCAAAATGCTTATTTCGCCCAGGTCCGTGGAATATAACTAACAGAACCTTAACAATCAATACTTGAAAAAGTAAATGATAGAATCTATGAGTTTGGCATGTAGCAGAGGAATCAGTGTCTCAGGGGCTAGAAAAACTATGACCAAGCTGGCATCAAGGAGAAATTTAAGCATGAAAAACACATATACTCTCCATGTTCTTTCCAAATACTAAAATAAGCAGAATACTTGAATTCCCAGCAGCGGGATTCCTCAAATGCTTACAGCAGGCAAAAAGCTTACTGTGTTTCTTCAGAACCAAGTAGTATATACTCGGGCTGAATTCCAAGGAAGCAATCAACATAATGAGAAAATACCCATGTGAAGGAAATAAATTGGAAGCATTTAAAGTTCCTCAAAAATATTGATAGTGACTTCACCTGATCAAAAGAACATTGAGTTTTACCATGCCAGCAACCAAACCACACACATATATACTACCAATTAGAGGAGCAATAGTTTACTTGGCCTCTCTGAACTGGGAAAGCTGCCATACTTTTCTCATCACAAGTATGTCATTTCAGGTTACCTGTGGGAGAGGTTGATTTTTATTTTGCCTATGAGGGATAAGGCAACAAGCACTCTTAATGGAAAAGCTCAAGACATTATGTCTATTGACCACCATATGAAACCTTTCAAACTTTAGCTATAATCTTTGTGAAGGAAGATTCTTGCAGTCAAGCATTCTTACCTTTACCCTTCTATTGAGAAATACATAACCTCACCAAAAGTATAAATTTGCACTTTCTAGTTGCCGGATAAAGTGAATGTGTCTAGTCTACCATGTTTCACTTTCTCACTCCATGTTTTTGGCAGGAATATTTTTGGTATCAATTCTGAACTTAACACCAGTCAGCTCAATTGCATGCAACCAAACTAGTCAAACTTGAGATGAATAATCAAACTTCAGCACTTCAAACTTTCTACACCATTGATACAACCAATGGTCAAGTTATCTACCAGGATGTTCGTCAGAACCAACCTTCCAACTTAGTCAAAGATTTCACTGAAAGGATTTGCAACAGCTCTTCAACCGCATCCTCTGATAACTCAACGGACTTCAATTCCTTCTTGATATCATCTATCGGAATCTTCTCCAACTGGTTAGAATAAAAAAAAATTGAAGGAAGAGGAAATGGATGGACCATAGAATAACAGAAAGATGAGTACAATGAGAAAGAATGCTTGTACATATTCATAGAGACTTCATTATCAGACTAACCTTGTCAATTATTACACAAACCCTGCCAAATAAACTTTCTGGTATGGAATAGCGTCTCAGTACTTCTTGCAAAACCTGTAGGATGTGAAACCAATAACAATAAGCAACACGTCAGTGTTCCTCAAGTAAATGTTTCCGTACTACACTTCTATTACTTACAATCTGCCGCATGCATATGGGATGACAATTCCATCTATCTTTATTTCTGAAACATGATTTGATAAACAATCTCTTTAAGGCATCACCCAGAAACTTAAAGCTATCTTGTCGCTCCTCATTTCCATGTGAGGAAAGCATGAAGTCAAGTGATTTTAGTTCCAAGTGAACCAGAAATCAGCCTTTTATACTTGT
The DNA here is from genome assembly GCF_026168435.1 of Sesamum indicum. Lineage (NCBI taxonomy): Eukaryota > Viridiplantae > Streptophyta > Magnoliopsida > Lamiales > Pedaliaceae > Sesamum > Sesamum indicum. The sequence goes on along the minus strand of NC_142660.1, from coordinate 1,808,332 downwards.
ATTTATCACTAAAAGTGTCTCATGTCTTCTTAAAGAAAGTTCCAAATAATATTCTGACTCAAAGTTGAAAGTGAGCATCCGACTTTTAGAAATTTCTCATACTTCCCCCTAGTTTTCAGTAATATATGTTAGCACTAGCATAAAACATATGCCACAATCACATAGTATTTGACAAATTGTGACTAAATGCTAATCAGTATGGAAGAGCAGTTTCTAAGCTGGAGCAGCATGCTATCCAACAGAAAAATATGTCATTGTGTAAAGACGGATAATCATAGGCCTTGTCTTCTATTTCTCCCTGTCCTTGAAATGTATGGTTCCTATAGGCTAACCACAGGCATCATACAACACAACCTAAAACGAAATAATGGGTGTATTACGATGATCTATATCAGTTCTCTGGAAAATTCTATATGAAATTATCTTATGAAACTTATACCATTCGTCAAGAAAAACATTGACCAAAAAAAACAAACAACAACCATAAATACAGTCACTGCATAATTCAAAAACATTTCTTCTGGAAAAACTAAAACCATCTACCTTCATACCTTTCGACTAGAAACCTTAAACCCAACATCTGATGATGTAATTCCGATGCGCTTGAAGAAGGTGATAATAGAAGAAATCAGCTCTGCCTCAGCCTGATAGGAAATGTATTATTAGGAAAATTTCCAGCATAAAAACAAATGCATACTTATGGATACAGAGTTTTATAAATTAAGCACATTGACTTTTTTGAATTAATAAGCATGTCGTCAGCACTAACCAAACTCTACTTGCAGATACTCTTGATAAAAGAAATTATTTCTGTCTACTGGTTCCCTTTTTATTCTCTATCAGATTATACAATGTCTAATACAAATTTGTAAAGTTTGTTGCTAAGCATCACGCCTTCATTACAACTTAATTAAAAGAGGAAAAAGAAAAAGAAAAAACATAAATTATGATATGAAAGTGAGATATGCGAGGCCTCACTTAAACACATCAGAGAACACAGAAACACTTATTATGACCCACAGCATATCGTTACAAGGAGTATAGGAAAACAGAGATGGTCGTCGCTAGCACTTTTCTTGTCTGCAGTATAGCATGACCAAAAAGATCAGAGCAACAGCACTCAGCACATGTTCTAGTAACTTGAGCATGGTATCAACTCAATCTTCAATTCAAGCTCATACATAGAATAAGTAGGTTTAGAAACTCAACCTCATTTCAGGTTTAAATACTGTCTCCATTCAAGACTATCTATATCTGCATAAATGTAAAAACTGTTGAATTAATTAAACTGTGCCCAAGTCAATGCATAAATAAATGTATATATGCAGAACTTCCATAGTGACAAACTGGATAATGTGCTCGAATTTCAAATTTAGCTTACAAAATGTCACATAATTAAGAAAAAATGATAGACATCTAATAATTGTATCTATAAATTAGAAAAAGTAATAATTGTAAAGAAGTTCGGTAGTTCACTTAGGTGATCATAAGTGAGGTCAAGATGAACGAGTGACTAAACTGTATTATTCTATGCTCCTAAATTCTGTATAATATAGATATGTTGGTTATACTTAAAGGAAATAGGTGAACATAAAATGTGTAAAGAGATAATGCACTTGACATACTGTAACATTAGGTACGCCAATAATATCCATGTTCCATTGGTAATGCTCACGACGGCGTCCCCTGGTCATTCGCTCATACCGCCAGCACTGTCCAATTGCAAACCATTTTATGGGAAGGGATACTGATTTTCTGGACAGAAAAAAACATGGAGATCAAAATCTGGCATCTGTACCTGGATACAAGAATCATAAATAACATATAAATAATTTGTGGATAATTTAAGCATTTGGGAAAGTAAAAGCCTACCACAAAAGGTCTATACATCACGAAATAATTTGTGGATAATTTCCATATAAATTGAAATATAAGAAACTTACCCTTTCTGAATCACTAGCCTTGCCAGAGAAGGAGTAAGTTCTGGCCTTAATGCAACTCTACGGTTTCCCCGGTCCTCAAAGCAGTAAAGCTTCATTCATGTAACAGAAAAGGAACAATGTAAGTAACCTGATAAAAGATAGTTGTATACATTCCCTTGTGCATTCTCTTCCAGATTGTTCCCTAATCTTGATACTTCATCGTCTCTGTTCAATATCATATTGTGGTTAAAAATGGAACCACTTGAAATGCAGGATATCAGGAAGGTTCAGCAACACAGTATATATCAAAGAACTTGATACATGACACCCACTGCAAGTGTCATCCCTATACCAGTCTCTATGAGTTCAAGCTCTCCATGATCAAAATTTATCAGTTAATTTTTACAAAGCTACATGTCAATTAATCGCCCCTTAATTCCGCATTCTAATGAATAGAAATATATCAACAAAGTTGCCAAAGTAAATACAAGACGAACCTGGTCTCTAATCTCCTCACCAGCTTTCCTAATAAACAGTGCCTCCGACTCTAGTACTGGAAAATCAACCTCTTCAAAACCAAATAATTGTGAAACCTGAAACAAACCGTGATTACTTTGAGGACTACAATGTCTGAACTAAGGATCAGTTCAATTATCGGATCTTTCTGCAAATTCTGGCTTTCTTTAAAAGGTGCATGTGAAAATTATAAAAAAAAATAGACTTAATCAATTCCTTCATTTCTCAAATGCATCTCAAATGAATCAGATACAGTGTCTCCCTTTCTCGAATTACATAAGTTACTACGAATAAAAGAGATAGTATCAAATACTTACCTCCCTGAAATTCTGAAACAGCCAATTGCGAAGCCGCATTTCTTCAGGAGGGAAATCCCGAGTTCCCTTGGGCGGATTAACATCAATTTTCTGCGTGACATCCAAATGGGTCGGAGGCGAATCAAGCGAACACGACCGCCCTGTTCGCGCATTATCCAGTTCAGCATGGGAGGTGGAGGTGGACTGGGCTCTGACTCTAATAAGAGAGGGAGAAAATACAGGGAGACGGTGGCGGAGGGAGCGAAGGACGGCGGAGGCGAGGGATGGGTGGTAGTGGTTGTGGTGGATAAGGCAGGAAAGGTTCGTAATAGCACGCATGTCTGCGTTGAGCTCCAACCCCAACTCCTTCGCCACTGAGGTTAAAGAGGAAAAAACACAAGAAATGTGTGTGAAATTATATATATACTAACAACGATTGCACGCAGTCTCCGCACATACAATCGAATTGAATGCAGCGGAAGAAAATATATATATTCTTTTAAATCAGCATTCATTGAAGAAAATAATTCTATTAATTTTATTTTTACTCTGTGAAAATATTTTCTGAGAATATTTCAACAGAACTCTTTGAAGAATGGATGAAAAATGAAATTGAATATTTTTCAGTGAACAATTTACCATCATATCATAAATTTGAATTATGGTTCGTTAATAGTCAATAGTCATTTATCAATATTAAATATATTAATTAATTAAAATAAATTAATATACAAATATTGATAGGATTCAAATTCATAGTGATCATCGGACTCATTCTCAATAATTAAGCAATACTTCATTAGCAAAATTGCGCTATGATTTTTGAGTAACAAAATTTGATAGATTGAGTTAATAAATTGATTTGATATTTATTTTTTTAAAATAAAAGATGCATAATTTATTTACGTGCTGGGTTGATTTTTTGATGGTTCAAATCCAATTTTATTTACTATCTATATATACTTTATTATAATTAAAGAGTATTTTTTTTATGTCTCAAAATTTTTTTTATTTTTAAATTATTTCAATGATTTCTATTTTTGTTTTTTCTCAACCTCCAATTCTGTCTCTCAAATTTCGATTCTATATCAAATTTTTAATCAGTTTTTTGTTCTTTTTCAATTTTAATCAATTTTTTTTTAATTTTTGCTCTTTTTCATACACTTAAATAAGTATGTTTAAAATATAAATTATGGCCACGCATTAAAATGTGCTATGTTTAACTATTGATTAGTATTTTTCTTATTTAAAAAAGAAAATACTAATCATAAAATATAATAATAATTAAAATAGTCAATTATTGGATATTGATGAATATTTTTTAAATGAATAATTGAACGATATAATAATACAAAGAAGCCTTATTGTTAATTTTAAAAAGGAAAAAAAATCACGGATGAATGAAGAAAAAATAAGTAAGACGTTATAGATCAAGAAGAAAATAAAAGAGATAGAGCAAAAGATACAAACTAAAAATGTGATATTTATTACGATGTACAATCTCACAAACTTTATAAAAACGTATTAGTCATACACAATACATTCATTTTATTATAATTTGAGTACGTACGTAACCATGCACTTTATTCGTATCGTATGGTATGGCATCGACGTCTTTATGTGATCAAGGTTTGGCTTCATTTTGCATATAGGCTAATGCTTCTTGAGCTGACCAGCAACATCTAAAGCACCCTCCACCGTAACCACGGTTACAGCAGCCGAAACGACAATGTCTACCCCATCCTCCTCCCCATCCGCCGCCAGGTCCGCCCCATCCGCCACCAGGTCCACCCCATCCACCGCCACCGCCGCCCCAACCACCACCACCACCGCCGCCCCAACCACCATACGATTGTTTTTCATTAGCTAGTTGATTTGCCACATTATCATTTTCAGTTGCATCATTGGCTGCAGCAAACGAGATGAGAAGAAGGGCTAAAAGGGCACTAAGGAAAAGAAAAGATATAGGCTTCATTTTGTGAAGAAGCACTCACTGTAAACTTCACAATAAAAGGAGAAGATTTTGATGTGGGATCGATGAGAATTACAGTACTTACTTCAATTCTATATATAGTGCGAAAATTAAGAATTTCCATGAATGATTGCAAAAGCATATATGTCTTTGCATTAGTAAAGCAATATGGTTTGGTGGTTGAGTGATATGCATCATTCAATGCAATTTCAAGGTATTATCTGTTTTTAAAATAGAAACTCTCATTGGGAAGTTGGAACTCTCATGTCATGGCTCTGTAGCTAGGGGTGGCGATGACTGGTGGGAAACAATGAAGTTGACATTATTGGGCACAATTTCAATTCTTTTTAGATTTTCTTGAAAATTGTTTATTGAAGATTTAATTTGTAAGTCAAACTTTTCTATTCTTAGCAATTGGATGATGTTGTCTTCATGGACTTTGATGTGAACATCAGAAGTACTTATGATTATTAAAATGTAAATTTTAATTATTTCTTATTTCTGCAAAGGCTAATTTAATTGAGCACAACAAACTTGACATTCAACTCATTTGTGAGATCATGAGTTCATTTATACTATTGTACTATTGTAGGGTTTTACAGAAACTAACTTTGTGGCCATGTTTACTAGCAAATATAAGCCTGGTGGCTCGTTTACTAGTTATTTGGGCTGCCTGCAATTAAAGTCTTCGGGCGGGTGTTGGGCTGCAGTGCACATGAGAAGTAATCTGACCCGTCCTGGTTGGAGAAATCCTGGTAGTCCAGTGAGGCTATGAAGCCGAGTCCACATCATTTGACATACTCTAAGCTCGATTTTAGGAGGGGGGGTTGGATACATCATTAAGGTTGGTTAAGTATTTGGGTATCTTCGGATTATTGGGGAAGTCTAATTTCATGGAATTATATTAGTTCCTGGCATGTCACGTTATTCATATCTCAAGTGTGCATGAATCGAAATTGTCACATCAACATATATAAAAATTGTAATTTGTTACCGGTAAATTGTATAAATTTTTTCTATGTTTTTAAAATTTAGTTAAAAATTCCTGTGTTAAAAAAATAGGTAAATAACCCTCTGTGTTTTCAAAATATTGCATACTCTCTCCCTTCCATTTAGGTAAGCCCTAACGTTGTTAAATTTTTGTTGAATTACCCGTTAAACCCTTTTTATATCAACCATTGATTTTCAATTGTAAACGATCAATAATGCAAATCTTAATATAACTATTATATATATATATATATATATATATATTTAGGTGGAGTCGCCACCCAAATTGGGTGATGGCAACATCGCCAAGCGCTCGCCCCTGCCAAAGGGGGCGATGCTTTTCCATTGCCCTTGCCCCTCCTTTCTAGAAGGGGTGGTGGCTAGATCTGGGCGACGGTGGTCACCTAAAAAAGAAGAGCGACCTCCGTTGCCCAGGCCGTTTCTCCAGCCATTATAATGGTCGGTGATGGAGAAAAAGGTAATTTTTTATTAAAATAATATAAAAGTAATTTAATTTTTTTTAAATCTTAAATATTAATAATTTAATTAATATTTATAATAAATAATATAACTTAAAATAATTAATATTAATTTTTGAATATTTTGATATTTAATTAGTATTTATAAATAAATAAAATACATTTAAATTAATAATAATTTAATTAAGTTAATAATTTAGAATTATTATAAGTGACTTTTATATTGCATATAAATTTTTAATTTGAAAAAATAAATTTTAGTATATTAACTTTGTATTGTGTCTTTTAAATTCAAACTTTTATTTTTTTTAAAAAAATTATATACTTTTTAGGTGTTTCTATATTAAATTAATATATTTTATAAATAATTATAATTTATTGTAATATATTTAAACTCACTAAATAATTTAAATTAAATAATAATATTAATAAACTAATTTAAGATATATTTAAATGTGAAAGAGAGTGGCAAAATGGACATTATACACTTGAAGTAATCCCAAAAAGATCAATGAATGAGGTCCAGTCGCATAATAGGCGAGTGTCCCACACTAGGATTTTTTGTGTATTTTATAAAACACAAGGGTTACTTGCCTTTTTTTTAACACGGGAGGTTTTTAGCTAAATTTTAAAAACACATGGATTTTATGGAATTTACCCTTTGTTACTTGTATGGGGGCTAGTATGGTCTTGTCTCGAAATTCTAGATGATGGTGGCGAGGGGAGCGAAGGACGACGGAGGAGAGGGAGGGATGGTGGTGGATAAGGAAGGAAGGGTTCGTAATCCCAAGCATATCTATATTGAGCTTGAGTCTTAACTCCTTTTGTCGGTGAGGTTAACGATTGAAAAACAGAAGAGAAGAGAGTGACTATCAAAATACAATGTGTGTGTAAAATTATATCTTAAAACTGTATAAAGTTATTTTTTTAATAAATCCTATTTATTATTATTATTTTTAAATCTACATTCATGACGTAAAAAAATCAATTATTTTTTTTTTACTCTGTGGAAATATTTTTTAAGAATCTTTTGATAGGACTTTCTCAAGAATTGGTGAAAAATGAAATTACGCTTGAATCTTTTTATAAGAATCATTTATAATTATGAATTTCAATTATTATTCATCAACAGTCAATATATTTATTTATATCAAATATGTATAAGTATCAAATAACTACTATTACTCTTCTATAAAAAAAAAAGAAAGAAAGAAATAGCTACTATTACGTTAAATCCATAATTATTATTAAAATAAATTAATACTAATACATTGGTGGGACATGAAATCATGATGGTCATGGAGATTCACCTTCGACAACTAAATTATGCCTCGTTGATCGATTACGTTTGGATTTTTTGAGTTACAAAATTTCATAATTTAAGTAAATAAATTGATTTGATATTTATATTTGAAAATGAAAGATGCATGATTATTTTAGGGGGGCCAAGTTGATTTTTTGACAGCCCAACTCCAATCAAATTTGCTAGCATATTATTTATAAAGTCTGGCTATTTTTTTAGTTGATAAAAATATATATCGATTAAAAAGATACTTATTCTTACACAAAATCTTTATCTCTTTAGTTTTTTTTTCAATAATATATCATTCATGCAAATTAAAAAATAATGAAAGTTGTTCAAGAAACTATTGATTTAATCATTTTTTTCCTTTTTTATATACCTAAATAAATATAATTAACATATAAATTATACATACACATTGAACTGTTTAAGTATTGATTGTTGAAAAATAGTGAATGAAGAATTAAATAATAAATTTATTTTGATCAGATTAAATTGTATCAAATAATTGGTTACAACGTGCAATGCATAACAGGCTTATGACACGTGGATGATGATTGATGGAGCCCAATCATCATCTAGCCGTATTTAATTCAATCGAAAGTTATGTCCTTTGGTTAAAATGATGTGTCCATTGAGTGAAACATTTTGAATGAAAAGACGCATTTGACTGAAGTGGTATGTTTTTTTTTTTTTTTTGTGAAATGATGTGTCTATTCAAATAAAAGGTTAGAACCTTTCAAATGCATCTTTTCTGATCAAACATGTTGATTCAATGATACCTTTCCAACTTCTATAAATAGATCCCCCCATTTTATTTCATTAATTCAATTCATTCGATAGCATAGCATTTTGCAAGCATAGTTTTAGTAAGAGAGTTCCAAAAATATTTTTTGGTTCGTTGTTCTCAAAGTTTGTAGTGCTACAACTTTGAGATTTCAAGTCGTTGTATCTTGGGAGACAAATTGCCATTTTCACGAGCAGCAAAGCGGGGCAATAATTATCTTAAAGAAAAAAAGTTAAACTCTTGTCTCGACTTCATAATACACAAATCCCACATATATCCTTTATTTCTCCTAACAAATTTTAGACAATTATTTATTTTGTGTATTATGCCGATCGAATCTACTAATCCGGTTACTATGGTTGTCCAACCACATGTGGCACAACCTATTGCTACCCAAGAGGAAAGGTCGGAGAACTGGTAATGACTTTAAGAGATGGCATTAAAAGATGTTATTCTGCTTTACTACGTTGAACCTAGCTAGGTTCTTAAGTAAGGAAGCCCCTGTCTGAAGGGGAAATTGATACCCAAAAGAGGGCTGCTACAGATGCATGGGAACATGGAAATTTCCTATATAGAAACTATATCCTCAACGGTTTGAGTGATACGTTGTATGTGTATAGCTTAACCAAGACTGCAAGAGCCTTTTGGGAGTTCTAGGAAAAGAAATACAAAATAGAGGATGCCGGCTTGAAGAAATTCATAGTCATAAAGTTTTTGGAGTTCAACATGGTGGATCCCAAAACAATAGTGAACCAAGCCCAAGAGTTCCAGATGATTCTGCATGATCTGCATGTAGGAGGGATGAAGCTCAATGAATCCTTCCAAGTAGCTGCTATGATTGAAAAGCTACCACCACTATGGAAGGATTTCAAAAATTACCTGAAGCACAAGTGAAAAGAAATGGGACTGATTTGATTGTCAGATTGAGGATTGAAGATAATCGCTTGTCTTAGATGAAATCCATAAAGCTACAAATTGAGCTAAGATAAATTTGATGGAGCAAAATGGAAATACTAGTAACAAAAGAAAGCGCATTGACTATAAGTAAAAGGTGGCAAACCTAATCATACCAAAGATTGTTGATTTCCTAAGAAAACTCAGTGGCATATTTCGGAGGTCAGGCTTGTACTAATAGATTAGGGAGAACTCAACCTCTTTGCTGTGGTGTTTGAAGCCAATTTGGTAGACAACTCAAGAGAGTGGTGGATTGACACTAGCGTCACCCGCTATATCTGTTCCGATAAAGAGATGTTCTCAACTTACACACCAATCAATTGGAGGAAGTTGTTTATGGGAAATTCAACAACTTCTAACATTGTTGGACTCAGCAAGGTAGTACTAAAGATGACCTCGGGAAAGGAACTCACTTTGGTCGATGTGCTGCACGTTCCACACATTCGAAAAAACTTAGCGTCTGGATCACTCTTAATTAAAAGTGGGTTTAGACTAGTATTTGAGTCTAACAAATTTGTACTTACAAAGAACAACCACTTTATAGGGAAATGATATGTAGAGAAAGGGATGTTCAAGATGAATGTAATGACTGTAATGCGTAATTTTCAAAGCAATAAAATTACTGCTTCTACTTACTTGACTGAGTGTTTTAATTTATGGCATGTTAGATTAGGACATATTAATTTTAACACTCTATAAAGATTAGTAAATTTAATTTTATTACCTTCGTTTGGAATTGATGTTAAACATAAATGTGAAATTTATGTTGAAGCTAAAATGGCTAAGGTGCCATTTCATTCTGTTCAAAGAAAAACATCACCTCTAGAATTAATTCACATTGATATATGTGATTTAAAATTTGTGCAAACTAGAGGTGGGGAAAAGTATTTTCTTACTTTTATTGATGATTGCACAAGATACTGTTATGTTTTTTTGTTGAGAAGTAAAGATGAGTCATTGGAAGCCTTTAAACTTCATAAGGATAAGGTTGAAAATCAACTTAGCAAAACTATAAAAGCTATACGTAGTGATAGAGGTGGCGAATATGGAGCCCCATTTGAGGAATTTCGTTAAGAATTCGGCATAATTCATCAAACTATTGCTTCTTATTCACCTCAATTCATTCCATAGCATTCTTAAGCAATAAAATCATTTTGCAAGTATAATTTTAGTAAGAGAGTTCCAAAGATATTTTTTGGTTCGTTGTTCTCAAAGTTTGTAGTGTTGCTACTTTGAAATTTTAAGTCATTGTATCTTGGGAAACAAATTGCCATTTCGGTGAGCACCAGAGTGGGGCAATAATTATTTTAAAGAAAAAGAGTCAAACTTTTGCCTCGACCTCATAATACACAAATTCCGTATATATCCCTTAATTCTCCTAACATTGATTAGTATTTTTCTTATTTCAGAAAGAAAATTAACCATAGAACATAATAATTAAAATAATCAATTGCTAGCTATTAATTAATGTATTAAATTAATAACTGAACAATATATTAATATAGTGATGCCTTATTGTTAATTTAAGATGAAAAAAACATTGACGAATAAATTTGAAAGAAAAAAATAAGTGAAACGTTACAAATCAAGAGGAATAAAAGAGAGAGAGAGGGCACAAGCTAAAATTGAGATACTTATTGTAATGTACAATCTCACAAACTATATAAAAAACATACTATTTATATATAACACGCTCTTTTATTATAATTTTGGTATCTAGGTAAACCATGCATTTTATTCATGTCTTTGTTTGATCAAGGTTTCACTTCATTTTGCATGTAGGCTAATGCTTCTCGAGCTGACCAGCAGCACCTGAAGCACCCTCCACCAAAACCACGGTTGCAACAGCCCCAACGGCAGCCCCATCCTCCTCCCCATCCGCCACCAGGTCCACCCCATCCACCCCATCCACCTCCAGGTCCGCCCCATCCGCCACCAGGTCCGCCCCATCCGCCACCCCAACCACCACCCCATCCACCACCGCTGCCACCCCACCCACCACCTCCCCAACCACCAAGCGGTTGTTTATCATTAGCTACTTGATTTACCCCATTATCATTCTGAGTTGCATCGTTGGCTGCCGCAAAGGAGATGAGAAGAAAGACTAAAAGGGAACTAAGGAAAAGAAAAGTTGTAGGCTTCATTTTGTGAAGAAGCACTCGCTTAAACTTCAAAAAAAAAAAAAAAAAGGAGAAGATTTTGATGCGGGATCTATGAGAATCATAATACTTACCTCAATCCTATATATAGAGAAAAAATTATGAATTCCCATGTATGATTGCAGAAGCGTTATGTCTTTGTATCAGTAAAGTAATATGGTTTAGTGGTTGGGTGATGTGCATCATTCAATGCAATTTCAAGATATTATCTATTTTTGAAGAAGAAACTTTTACTTGGAAGTTAGAACTCTCATGTCATGGCTCTATAGCTAGGCGTGGTGATGACTGGGGGCAAACACTTAAGTTGACTTATTGGGGTACAATTTCAATTCTTTTTACATTTTTTTGAAGATTGGTTATTGAAAATTTAATTGTGAGTCAACCTTTTCTATTTTTAGCAATTGAATGATGTTATCTTCATGGACCTTGATATGATAATTAAAGGTGTTTATGATTATCGATTTGAATAAATTATATTGTAAATTTTAATTATTTTTATTTTAGTAAAAACTAATTTATTTGAGGGCAAATTTGACATTCAATATTTAATTTATGAAGTCATGAGTCTGTACTATTGTTCAGATGGAAGGGTATTAGACAAACGAACTTGGTATGTATTATGAAAATTAGAGATTTGTGTGAGGTTATGAATCTAAGGTACATTATTTGACATACTTAAACTCCTATTTATAGGAGTTGGATGCATTAAAAGGTTTGGTTAAGCATGGTCATGGTATCTTAATTACTGGGGAAGTTCAATATCATGGGATCATAGTAGTCTGGTTGTATGTCAAGCAGTCCATATTATAAGTGACTAAGAACTGAAATTGTCACATCAACAGGAAAATCATCTATTTAGGGGAAAACTTGTCTTGTTTGGGGACTGTCTGGTCTTTATCCTAAAATTTCAGTTGGCATGCTCATCCCTTGCTAATATGTTCCAAGCTGAGGTGCTATCAAAAATGAAAAGTTATGTTGTCGTGCCAGTTGAGTTGATTTGTAGTGTTTTGCTTTCTTGAGCTTTGCGCACTATCGACATATTAATTTCCTCTTAATTGGGCCTGAACTATTTGATTACATAAACTTAAATTGATTATGTTGAAAATCAAATTTGTTATCATTAAATTAAATTTAAAAAAAAAACAACTCAAAATATCTTAATCAAGTGATTACGATTGAAGTATCATAAATAAATTCATGAGTTGGAATACTATAAAATATATGAGTTTATTATATATAATGTAATTATATAATTATCGTTACAAAAAAGTATACTGAAAAAAAATGCGAATGAAATTAAATTTTCGACCACATTAATATATTATTAGATTTTCCAATTAAACATTTAACTAAAGTAAAAATAACTTTATTCCATACATTTACTGTACAAATCAAAATGAAGAACAATCTCATAAACTCTAATAACCTTACGTTATTATTAATATAATCACATTTTTACTGCTATTTCGTCAAAAAATCAAAACCCTTGAGAGGTGAGATCTTTCCCTCCCTCCTCTCTGATTCCTTTCTTGGTAGAGTCTCCTACCGCATTGCTCTTTTCCCCTTTTCGTAGATCAAGAAAGAAACCACCTCCATCCTCTTTGATATTTGCAAAGCCGAACAAAAACGTTGGAACCTTTCAACCTTAGTGATTTTGTTTTTTAGTCTTACGGGAGTGGAAAATTAAAGGGGGAAGGGGGTAAAGGACAAAAACATTGCACTAATTTTGACAAGTGACGCAACACTTTTACAGCCATTGTTGTTTTAGTTCACAGATGTCGTTCTTGACTGAATGTAAATTGTGAAGTTCCATTCTTATAGAAGCGTATTTTTTCTTCTTTTGGGGGGATATTTACCGCCGGAATTCGATTTATCTCTTCAAGAATCTTCCCTTTTGGCTTGAATTGACTTGGGCTTTTTTGTTTGAGTTTCATGTGATGGTTTAGTGTTGAATTTTGGTGGGTAGTGGGGTGGAGTCACCTTTGTTCACAGGAATTCATGCGGTAACTCTTTTTCTTGGCCGCATTCTTTACTGGGTTTCTCTGAAAAATTCCTTTGGTGGTTCTTTTGTAGAATACAGTATTTAGAAGACTGTTTTTTCTGAACCCAGAGTTTTTCTTGCTCAAATTCTCATCTGGATTTATCTCAAATTCCCAAGATTTTACTATTCGAAGATATATGTTAAATTCTTGGAAGTTTTGGGTTGTTGTTTAGGTCTTTTCTAATTCTTATGATTTTCTGCGGATATGGTTAATCATAGCAATGATAATAACAATAGCAATCAAGAAGATGGAGATAAGAACCCATCAACCGTGTCTAAAGGTGGGGGTGGAGGAGCTACCAGGTCATGGGGCACCACTATTTCTGGTCAATCCATGTCGACCAGTGGTAGCATGGGGTCGCCCTCCAGCCGTAGTGAGGCTGCGATGGCAACTCCGGCCAGTGATAGCACATTTGTTCGGTTGAACAATCTTGATATTCAAGGGGACGATGCTGGATCTCAGGGGCCAGCTGGGTGAGCCTTTGATTCATTTTATAATTTTTTGAATCGCGTGATTGTTAAATCACAGTAGTTCCTTGTGAGTTAAATGCAGTAATTTTTAGTAAAATCACATGATTGTGTAGTATTCTCTGTAATTTGTCTTGAATGTTTTGTACACGTAAATCAGCAAATATAATACTATTGTCGTTAAAAAGTAAGACCAACAGCTTGCTAATATGCTATTTATATGTCAGTAATAAGAGCTGAGGAAATTTGAGAATAATGCCATTAGATTGTGGGTTAACTAATCTGTCTGACAGCTAAATAAAGGTTCATATTGTGAACTTCATGTATTATGATGTTATACTTGCGAAGTCCATGTTTTGTGCTTGGAAGATAGGCTTGTTCGATATTGGTTTGCACTTCATGGATGCTTATTGTGAAAATCTTGGGAAAGGAAGTTTAATTGTGTTTCTTAATCAGATATTGAAATGATTGACATTGATGGTTTGGAAATAGAATCTGCGGTTTGAATGACTCAAGTTATTTTAATTTGTATCTATGATTTTTTTATGAGACAAGCCTTTCAAACGTCTACTAGTTTGAATGCTTCTCTTGTCTTGGAAAGTTTTCTTTCTAATTTTAATCATCTTCACAGCAACAGGAAGAAGAAGAGAGGTCAACGTGCAGTTGGAGGTGATAAAAGTGGTCGAGGGCTCCGTCAGTTTAGCATGAAAGGTTTTTGTTTCTCATCTGTTCTTTTCTTGTTCTTCATTTTGATTTTCTTACCTAAAGCTGTAAGCAGTAAGAGTCTTGGCTCGTGAGGGTAGATGACACTCATGCAAGGTGTATTAATGCAAGATAGTTGCTTGTGCTAATTATATTCTGTAGTGCTCTTACTAGGAGATGGAGCTAGTTAAAATGTCGTTAATTGACTTCCTTTTCTCTTGAGTTCAAGAATTAGATGAAGAGAAGTTGGATGTGAAACCTTAAAGAGAATAAGAACAAAAAGATTAGCATCCATGTGACATTTAAGACGACTCCTTTAATTCTTCTTAAGATTCTCATACTTATAGATTTCCTAACACAATAATTCCGTGTTCTACGGCCAAGTAACAAGGTGTACTCAGAAATATATATCATAAACGAGTAAACCTCATGAATGCTTACATGCTTCTTTCTTGTTTCGCACACATGCAAACAACATACATATAATTGCATGATACTATACTGCGGAATCAATCTCTTCATTGCACCTTCTGACCATTACATTAACAGTCAGGTACTGAATAATGACTAGGAATTGTCGAGACTCTAGGCACCAAAAATGGAAGGGAGTGGGGAGTGAGAGGTGGAGGATGTCAAGGCTTAGATTTTTGGTTTTGGACTTGTTGTGTATTATATTTTTCCCTTCCTTTGAAGCAAATGCTCTGAATGAATAAAAGGCATTTAAGAGTTGTGCGACATTAATGGCATGTGATCCTATATTAGAAAATGTGGGCAGGGGATATCTGGTACATTTTGTCGGTTTGTCGGTACAATTTACATTGGCTTGGTGGAGTTGGTAATATGTCATTTATGCTTAAAATGAGGGATCCAGATGTCATTGTTATCTCTATGTACCAAATACCTGACACGTGTATTTCGCCTTAGTTTTAGGGACAGTGTAATAGGTAAAAGAACTGATACGTAGTTTGGTTTTTGTTGCTTGTCTCGCTCTATAAACAATTTATGACGTCACACCACTTTCTGGTTCTACAGGTCTTTCTATGAGTGATTGGTCTGGAGTCTTGCGGACCTTAGTTTAACTTTCAAAATTTACAGGCCTTATTACTGCAGTCTGATTGGACACAAGAGGATGTAAAATTAATCAATTCATATCGCAATTTTATGTAATGATTAACCTTTTGCTCTTCTTCGTTTTTAGTGTGCGAGAAAGTGGAAAGCAAAGGGAGAACTACATATAATGAGGTTAGAAGGCTCTAAAAACTTGTAATTTTGTTTGATGTCTTCTCTGAGTTTAGCTTATCATTTGATCTTTCTGTTTGCCTGCAACACAGTTATGGGGTTCTACATGGATTCTTATGATATATCCATGATCATTTAACGTATGCATTGCCATAATTTCACTCATGCTTTAATGCAAACAAAGCACACATGTGGTTGACAGCTTATTGTCCTGCCCTGATGGTTTCTTATTGAGGGAAAGTAGGGAATCTGATTTTTTGGTTGAATGAGTTGAGGACTCAGATGTGCAACGTAATTCACATAAGTGTCATTTTCAGTTGGAGGTTTTTTATTATTTACAATGTACAGTTTGGCACCTTTGTAGTTTAATTATTGGCTAGTCCCTAACATAAACTAGTTAACACAGTTTAGGAAATTACTAAGCCCCACATTTATGACTCACGTTGCCATCTGCAACACCGTAAAATAATTAAGAATCTATCTTGAGAATGAAAGTCTCTTTTTCTCCCCAAACCACCCTCTTGATCTTAAATAATGTTGTGGCACCACTAACACCGAACGATTACTTTCGAGAGCAACTTTAACTTGCCGACTCTAACCTACTATTCTGAATGGATCAAGTGGGAATCTTAAAATAGAAAGAAGGATGTTAAGCCAAGTTGACATGGCCATGTGGAGATATTTATTTTGTTGGTTGAGAAGGTTGGATGTAGATGCAGTATTAGCACTTGATTGTCAATAATCATCTGATCCTTTCTCACTTACAGCAATAATAGTCATGCCACTGAGTAGTGCTGCTGCTGCTGAAGCATTTTGTTCATTCGGTTTTCAGCTTCAGTTATTTACTTATCTTGCCTGACAGGCCTTACTCTGACGAGTCCTCTTTTCTGGTTCTGTTGTTAACTTTAACTTCACCTAAACTTATTTCTGGCAGTGTGCGACTCCCCAAAACTTCTCACTTATTTAGCATAACTGCTACTTCTCCATCAAGGGGAAAAATCAAAGCTGCGAAGATATGCCTTCATTTGGGGGAATACAATTATTCTTCCCTTTTTCTTTATTGACAAATAGTCTATGTAGCAATATATTCAATCTGAAAAATAAAATAAAAGTTTTAGAGTGGTCTTACACTTGGCGCTATTACTTTTCATCTTGTTTTTTTATCCAATTTTTAGTGTCGTCCTGGCTCATGTTTATGAGTTAAAAGCAGCTTCTACTCTTGAACTACTCACTTATCATTACATCTAAACTTAACATGGTTTTGTCTTCACAGGTTGCAGATGAGCTTGTTGCTGAATTTGCAGATCCCAACAATAACCTTGCATCTCCAGACCAGGTTCATTGTCATATGCTGTTTCATATCTTCCATTTGAAGTTGTGAAACCTAATAATCAAGCTAAAATTTTTATTGTTAATATATGCCAGCAACAATACGATGAGAAAAATATACGTCGAAGGGTGTATGATGCTTTAAATGTGCTAATGGCAATGGATATAATTTCTAAAGATAAAAAGGAAATACAGTGGAAGGGTCTACCTCGGACTAGCTTAAATGACATTGAAGAACTGAAGGTTAGATCTCTGTTATTTCCTTGTATGTCATTTGTTTCCCCTATTCATGTATTTCTGTCACAACAAAAGTACTTATCGATGCCAATATTATTGATTTATCCGATGTTCATTTGTATATAATTGGTTGCAGACTGAACGTCTAGGACTTAGAAGTAGAATTGAAAAGAAAGCTGCATATCTGGAAGAGCTGGAGGAACAAGTAAGAATTTTGATGATATATAATCTACTTTTTTTGAAAGGAGTTTGATCCTGATATGCATAAAATACCTGGATATGACCAATCCATAATAGCCTGTTGAACATTTTTACTCAACCATCCCTGTGTTTTGATGCAGTACGTTGGTCTTCAAAACCTCATACAGCGTAACGAGCAACTATATGGCTCAGGAAATGCTCCCAGTGGTGGAGTGGCATTGCCTTTTATATTGGTGCAGGTAGAGTTGATTGGTATTTTACAGAGGTTTTGAATCATGCATTTGTCCACAATAAATGTCAACATTAGTGCTTCTCACACACTCGACCACGTGTCTGCATCTCCTCTCGATTTGCTTCTTCCGCCAAAATAGAGTTTATACATGCTAAATTGGGTCTTCTTGGTTGGAATGACGTATCTCGTGTAGAGGAAAATAGAAGATTACATCATAACGTAATTTATGATCCAAACTGATCCTTTGACTTGAAAATTGGGAAGATAGACCTAGTTAAGTGATTTGACATTTAAAATACATAGAGGAAGGCCAAGGATATTGATCATCTATATATTGAAGACTAAGACTTCTACACCTTGAAATTTCTTTGTCTTGCTATGGTGTCTGGGATGAGCTTTTTGGTAGATAACTGAACAAAGAGTTGGAAAATTTATCAGTTAGTATTTTAATAGATATATTACTGTTATGGAGACATCAGTTCATCCCCCAGGATTTCTCCCTTTCAGTTAAGCAGAGACTTATCCCGAGTCAGTATGAGGAATATAAACCAGCAATTTTTAGTCGATTTTTGTTCCTTTTTTGTAAATGCTGATTTTATAACAAATTCATTGCTTTATGAGACTAAAGGTCGATGCTGCTGCACTTTTCTAGGTGGTAAATATAAATGTGATACCTTTTTCAAATGCATGCTAGACTTTCTATTCTTTATCGAGGTCATTATCCTCAGAACAGATCCTTTTGGAAATACTTATGATGAGTGGTGTTTCAACCACCGCTTAGATACGTTTTTGTGATTCATTTGGGTGCTGCTTACTGATGCATGTTTTAAACTATAGACTCGTCCTCATGCAACTGTGGAGGTGGAAATATCAGAAGATATGCAGCTGGTGCATTTTGATTTCAATAGGTAACCCAAGTATTCTAATGTATGCTATATTCACCTCATAATACCAGTACAAACATGTATTTTGCTTGCTATTCACTATTTTATGAGTGGTCTTCTGCAGCATATTATCTGATAATATGGTGCTTGGATTTATTTTTCAAATTTTCATAATCCAGCAGTTTAGGTTGACAAGCATTTTTAACATCTTTTGTTCTCATTTTCACAAGATTGACATAAAAAAAAAATGCGGTGTGTAATATTACACAACATTGTATGTAGGTTCTTGTGTTTTTAAGGTTTACACATAATGTGCTTCAGAAATGACAGCAGCTTCTCTAACAAAGCAGTTGGTATATTTTGATTCCACTTGCAGCACTCCTTTTGAGCTACACGATGACAATTACGTCCTCAAGGCGATGAAATGTTGTGAGAAACCACAAGTCGATGGAGCAGGCACATCCCAAGATCTTCGCACCACGGATGGAGGTGAAAGCTCGAGCATGGCCCATGCCTACCAGCCCCAAATACCTCATCCTTCCAGACCAAACATATCGGGTAGGCCTCCCACCTCACCACCTCTTCCTGGAATATTAAAGGCCCGTGTTAAGCACGAGCATTAGTTCCGCCTCGTGATTGCATCTCTCATCTCATCTGTACATCGTGTAAAATATGAAACGGGGATCAGATTTGATGTTTCTAGCAAGAAATACTTTGTACTGACCAGGAACAGAGCAGAATTTAGTAGAATTTGGTTATCGTAACGATGGAGCATTTTGTTTAAGGTTGTAGGTTTATTAAGATATAGGCTTCTTTAATTATTTCCTCATGTTATTCCATTTCTCTGAAGATCGTCCTAATTCCTTTCCTGACTTGTGTTTATTCGTTTCTATTCCAGCTAACATATGTATACCGTTTTTACACAAAAAGAGAATTCAGAATTGAAAATATTGGCCCCAGCAAAAAGGGAATTCACAAAATGGCCCCTTTCCTTCATAGCTCTGCTCTATTATTGGCGAGCAAATGCAAGTGACGTTCATCAATTCCCCTCCTACCACAAATTTATTATTAAATTAAATTTTGGACCACTCCCTCTTCTGGTACTCTTTTGGAAATAACCAATCACGTCCTCTCTCTCAATCCAACCGATATCTATCTATACCATGGGAGATTTAAACTTAGATTAAAATTTAATTAAATTTGAATAAATTATATTGTTAGGGTAATATATTCGTCGTACGATTGGTGTTTGGCTAAAGAAAAGTGATGGGTCAAAAGGCAAGTCATGTGATTGTTTTGATTCCGATTAAATGCAATTTGGATTAGGATAATCAGATGTTTATCATTAGGTCAAAAATTGCACTTGTTACTTACTCGGCTCGAGATCTTCTTTTCCCTCCTATATATTTGGCAGTGTCAAGTATAATATTAAGATGACGGTTCGATATGTGATAGTTGTGCTATGATGATGGTTGTTTGTTCTCGACGAGTTATGTTCCCACCAATTATAATTGTCATTAGAACGAAATATTATACTAATTAGTTGGCGATTCATATGAGGCGATTGCTCCTATTTGTTTTTTTTATTACAACGGGTGGAAAGGGTGGGAGAATTTGGATTTGAATCCAAGAACTCCTCTTTATTGAATATATGTGATGTCCACTTAACTAAATATTGATGACATTCTGTCCTCATTTGTTGAGCGGTCGATTTTCGACAGCTAAAGTGCTGAAGATAATAAAAAATTCAAATGAAAATATAAATTTATTGGTATACATGTTCCTTAAAATAAAATATAAAACTTAAGATATGATTTTAATTTGAAATTTTTGGCATGAATTTTCAAATAATTTTAACCCTAATCAACAAGTCCATTTCGTGCAACTACCAACTTGCTTTTAGCAACATATGGTTGATTTTGAATGTATATGTCAAAGCACGTGCTGTACTATCTTCTTCGTAGTGTTCCTCTCCCCTAAGCAACTCTATAAATACCATAATAATTATTTAAGTAACTCTATTATTTCCGTTGCACAAAATATCTAACTCACTCAATTTAATACATGCTTCATAATTATATTTACATCCTTCTATTTATAATTTTTTTACTTGAATTCGCTCTTTTTTTTAGATAATTATATATAAACACATCAAAAAAGTCAATATTATTTAAATAAAAACATCATTATTTTTTAAAAAATTACACATACATCTCTAAAAAATTATTATTTACATGAACTACCCGTATTTTGTAGCTATCATAAATAATTTTTACAATTATTTTCAAGGTACTGATAGTTTGTATAAATTAAATATATGGTATGGGTGTAAATGTAATTATGTTTTTTATTATTATAACGATTTTTTAATTAAATTACTCTTTTTTTATTGTCATTTAGCATTAAAAAAGAAAAAGATAAATAAAAAGGACACACACACGGACT
Source organism: Sesamum indicum (assembly GCF_026168435.1). NCBI lineage: Eukaryota > Viridiplantae > Streptophyta > Magnoliopsida > Lamiales > Pedaliaceae > Sesamum > Sesamum indicum. The sequence continues at coordinate 1,787,176 of NC_142660.1, read as the reverse complement.
AGGGACAGTGGACACGTGGCCGTCGGCCGCACGTCGGTGTCCGGGGGGCCCGGGATCTTGTCAAGCTAGAAGCGACGCGAGGCGGATGACGTAACTGCTCCCACCCCTCATGACGTCAGCTCGATTCTTCCATTGACGCTAGCGCCACGTCGCTAGATACATATTGTGAAACCACTCTTGTAATGCCTACGCTAAACTTCAGCGCGTGGGCAGCACACTGCACACTCGTGCCAATTTTTTAAATTTTGTGGTTAAAATAAATCATTAACAAAATATATAAATTTAGTTGTATATATATATTATATTTACTCCCATACAAATATAAAAATATTACAAAAACACATCGAATGAGGGGTGAAACTAAAAATTTATGCATTTTTCTAACGACGCTAATATTTTTCCTCCAAATCCTAATAGAAGAGAATTGGCGCAACTGATGAGTTTTTGAAGATAAAATTTTATAAATACACTTTATGAAATAAATTACATCGACACCCTTTATTTAGGGGTAAAAAATTCAGTACGTGTAAATATAATTTTACTCTATTCTCAATATTTTCTCAATCATACAAGAAGGCTTCACGAAAAACTCATTGAAAATTTAAGATCACGGACTAAAGATATAATTAAATTAATTAATTTCAAATTTTAGAGAGAATAATAAAAATGAATTGCATAAGTTATACTATATAAAAAGAAAATATATTTTTCTCTCACAAACGACGATTATGACACCACAATACCAATTTTATTATTGTATCGATAATACTCCTAAGTTGATTTTCTTTTTTTATTTGTTCTTTTCTTTCTTTCTTTTTAGAAATATAATATGTTGGTTTATATATATTTTTTTCCTATTCATAATATATTTTAAAACTTAAAATATTATTTATTATATGCACGTAGGAACGACGTGCCACGACGGCTAACGTCCAAATTAATTTATCTGTATTCGTATTATATAAAAAAGAAAACTCTTTTTTTCACTCACAAGTAGCGTTTACTTACACCGCGACACTAATTTAAATTACCAAAAATATCCTTATGTATTTTTAATCACCCTACTCAGATTCTTTTCCTCATCTATATGATTTATACTATCTATTTATACTAATATAAAAATTTAACTCGCACCCTTTTTTTTTTGTGTGTGTAGATAATAACCCTAAATTAGTTTTATTTTATTTATTAAATGTGATGTGTCGGTTAATAATCTTATTTTTATTTATAATATATTTTAAAGTGTCAATAATTATTTATTATATACACCCAAAAATGACTTGCCATAAGGGGTAAATTGTTGTTTCAATTATTTTAGTACCCCAATTTTAATATTTAATAAATTATTTTTTAATTTTTCCACTCACCATAATCTTACACAATCACCTTTTGGTAGTTTGTTCTTTTCTCACTCCAAAAAAAATAATAATATAATCTTAAAAAAATATATTTTATAATATTTTTTAAAATTATGCACATATATAAAATTTTACCGAATTTCTTAGTATATAATTAATATTGGACAGGAGAGATAAGAGGGAATATGCAGATATTTTACGAAACCAACTTGACGTGGTGCCCTCCATTCTGCACAAACATTTAGATATTTTTCAAAAAAAGAGAAATAAAATAACCACCAAAAATATATATGTCTAAATATAAAGTTAAAAAGTCTGCATAATAAATTATTATATTTTTAATTTTCTTTTTTTTTTTTGGGTGGGGGTGGGGGGTGGGGATGATGATGACAAGAGGAGAAAAGGTTTTATGTGTATTTATTATACTATTCATAGTTCAGTTTGAAACAAGAACTTTTATAGAAAATTTGAATGTTAGATGCATTCATGTATATATATAGATATTATACACTGCAGCTGTCGCTTTTTAGATCGGATTTTTTTTTTGTATTTTTTATTTTATTTTAATTTATATATATATAATGTGTGTATAAAGATTATGTCATTAATTTTATATTTAATTATTTTTTTTATATATGTATGTCGTGTACAGGACAAAATACTTTTTTAGTTTCATAAAATAAGTATAAAATATTTTTTGATACTACAATTATAACAAATGTTATTTTTAGTCTCATAAAACTTACAATCATGTATTTTTAGTCCCATAAAATCATATGTATTGTGGTTTTGAGAATAAAAATACGTGATTTTGTTATGCAGCTAAAAACGTCATTTGTCATAATTGTGGTACTAAAAGAAATTTTATTTTTATTTTATAAAACTAAAAATATATTTATGGATAGTGTACGTGACAAATGAAATATGAATTATAATAGAAAATCGAATGGGTCACTTTCTGCTTCCATTGATTGGTTCATTAAGTCTCTAATCTCTTACCCATTATCAACAATCAAATCTCACTTCTCTATATTTTAGATCCATCCATTTTCCATTTCCTCTCACACTCTCTCTCTTTCTTTCTCTCTCTTGAGGTTGGGCAGAAAGGATGGACAGATCTCTCCAGAAAAGGGGAAGCAAACAGGCCAAGAGCAGGAAAAAGCAGCAGCAGCAGCAGCCGCTCAAAGTCGTCTACATAACAAACCCTATCAAGTTCAAGACCAGCGCATCGGAGTTTAGGGCACTGGTGCAGGAACTCACCGGACAGGACGCCGATATCCCGGTGGCGAAAGCGGCGGCGGCGGTGGTGGAGGAGGAAATTATTAATAATAGTAATAATGTTGATGCAGCTGTAGAGGAAGTGATGACAAAAGTAGTAGGGCAGACGACGACGACGACGACCACTTGTGATGGTGATCAATATCATCAAGTGGTGGGGAACGGGTCGGATCCATCGACGACATTCGGGTCGTACTTCCATGATGATGATGATGGTGATGATTATGGGTTTTATAATCCACAGATGTGGCATGAAGATGAAGCTGCAAATTCTCATCATTTTCATGATGCACTCATGTAAATTAATTAGGTATGCTTATCAATAATTATTATTAGTGTTTTAATTTTCAACTGAATTATTTGGTTTTTTTTTTTTTTTAATTTTGGAAATTATATTAACTTGTAGTAATATTGCCTCAATTTCTAATTAATACATAGTAAAAAAGGGGGGGAAAATAGAAAGAAAAAATAATTGATTCTTGGAAAAACAGCTAATTAGTCTGTGCTCATTAATTTAATTAACTGTTGAAGAACTATTTCAAATAGTAAGCTATTCATTTTCCACATTAATTTTATGAGTAAAGATCGATGAAGATATTTAAAATTAATATGTTAATGGTAAGGATTTTTTAGTTAATTTAATGCTTAATTTTTTTAGTTAAGTTTATAAGCTTTTGAAATTCGTCTGGCAAAAAATTTCTTAAAGACCTTATAAAATAATGTTTTGGATCTTATAATTAAGTTCTTTAAACTTCATCCATCTTTTTCTAAAACATTTTGTAAGTTCTTTAATCTAAATATTCAATCAATCAAAACATATTCATAATTTTGTTAGTATTTTACTTCAACATTCGTATATAATTAATGTATTTTCCCCTAAAATGAAATTATCTTTTTATATATATTACTTAAAAATTTAATTGTTTGATGGCTTTTTTGGTGATTTATTAGTACTATATGAAGAGTTTATTATGCAAAATATTTTAACATTTTGTATATAATCAGCTTTGATATTTTATTTATCAAAATATTTTTAACACGCTTTCAAAATATCTTATAAAATGTGAGAATTTATAAAATATTTTAAATAAACTTAGCCAAATACCCCCTAAATTGACAAGATATGTAAAATATTTGGGACATCTATTGCTAGGGTTCAAGAAGAGAATATTTATAATCAAGAAATACAGCAAAAATGACAGAGAATATATATATATATATTTAAAGTGATACATATACAGTCACGAACTTGTTAAAATCCAATATCGACAATATGATTGTTTAGGTTTTATGATTTAGTGACCTTCGGTTCCATCTCTCCAATTGAAATATTTCAGCCTCTCTGGAACTGAATTTGACTCAAGAATATATTACCCAATAGCTATGAAAAAATATTATTAATGATACCTAATTCAATTGGTAAAGTTAAGCCCTATAACTTTTAGATAATGGGTTCAAATCCTGCTAACGTGTGAGGATGTTGTTCGACTAATAGAAGTGATTGTTTCATTTTAATAGTAGGTGCCGTTCTGCTTTAATAATATAATTGTTAATTAGATATAGTAAAATGATATTGATTATTAGTTTATGATTATTTTAGTTGCCGATTATTGTTGGACGAAGATATTTGATATTAATAATTGTAATCGATTTATTTAATAAATAATAATTCATCGCTTTCATTTATAAAAAAAAAAAAAAAAAAGCTACGAAAAACATGATTTGATTTTAAGATCAACGTCGAGCTTATTGCAAATAAAATTCTTACTAATTTGTTGCTAATCTACATTAATTACAAGGAATATATATCGTTGCTATTAGCGTTATTTCTTGTAGTGTTAACTTTTTGAAATTATATATATATATATATATATATATTTCTTGTTAGTTGCTCTAATTTTTCCTCAGCTGCATATATATAAATCAGGAATATACATACATAAAAATACACCCAGAGCGAGAGAGAGAGAGAGAGTTAGGGCATTTACGGTAAGCCCTAAACATCATGATGCTTGAGAAATTACTCTTCTGACCCTTTCATAAAAGCTTCCCAAAAGCGATTTTGGGGGTATTATTAGGATTGAGTGAGAGCAGCAGCAACAGGAGGAGGTTAAATGTAGATGGTCATGGGGGAAAATTTTTATCCAAATTAAATTTGGTCGAACCAAACTAATTATATAATAAGTGTATTATACTTGTCATGCAATTGGTCATTTTATTTGAACTATTCACTAATCACACAATAAATATATTATATTATACAATTGACTGATCCGATCTGACCAAACATAACTGGGGTTACAATTTCCCAATGTAGGCAGCTGCTATACTTCTTTCTTCTCAAAATTAAAGCACCATTGCTCCTTAGTCCTTAGAGCTTCTCTGTTACTTGTGTAAGATAAAGGACATGTTTGCAATTGCTTGAAATAACTAGCTACCATTTATCAGTTTATTATTAAAAATAAATTAAAAAGATTATTTATTTTTAATTTATAGTGTTGCCTTTTCGATTGCTTATAATTATATAGACTTGATTTAATCAAAAAGATATAAGCGCTTTAATATTTCCAACTTCTATAACTTAATTATTGTGAAGATTTATAAGGACATAAATAATTACCATGTCTTTGCAACCACTTGAAATAAACACTGTTTATCAGCTTATTATAAAAAATACTACGTTGTTTCCGCCAACGTAAATTATATATATATATATATATACTAATATAAAAGAAAATGACTCTCTATATTCATAAACGGTAATTAATAATACTACCGTATTTTTTTTTTAATATGATAGTTATATCCCTAATTAGATAATTATAAAGGTCAATCTAATTACTTTTTTTTTTTTTTGATACAAAAGTAACTCCATATCATTTTATTATCACTTCATCAGTTTTTTTGTTGTGTCGATAATAACTTAAGTTGATTTATTTATTTATTTTTCAAATATAATTTCTTGTATATTTTATTTTATTTATAATATATTTTAAAAAATAAAAAGATATTTATTATATATACATAGACATTGTGTGCCACCAAGAATAGTATAAAATAAACAAACTCACGTGCTTGTTACAAGGTGAAGTACTCTCTCAAGAGAAGTCGCATTTATTCTTATTTAGAAGGAAAGAGCTATCAAATTTAAGAGGTGGGGAATTATTGGACTTGATATTTAACAATATGTTGATGTATACAGAGATAATTATGTTTATGCCTCTTTATCTATGATTTATTTATATTGTCACTGTTCTTTTATGTAATTACAAAAACCACTTCTTACAGTAAAAGAATAAGAGTAGTAGTTTGTGTGATGATGTTGATATTTTTAGAGACATATGTTTAATTTTTTTAAAAAATATGGATGATTTACGTAAATAATATTGACTTTTTTTATGGGTGCATATTCTATATTTTTTTAAAAATAAAAGTGATTTGTATAAATAAATCATAAATTAAGAGGTAAAAATGCAATTATCTCACGTATATATATAAATGAATGATTAGGGGAGTGGGGGTTAGGGTAGTGATAGTAGGTAGATAGGTAGCATCTTTTGAGTTGATAATATGTTGGATGAGATATTAATTTAGGGAAGGACAAAGGACTTTGGCAGTCAAGTAGCCAACTTGACATGCAATTAATGTTGTGTGATGTGACCTTAAAAACTACTCCATCTTTTGTTTTTAAATTGTCATTTATGTATATATCTACACATATTATATTCTTCTTTCTTTAAATTTTGTATAATTCCACGTAAATCGTCTATAATTTGAGAAATTACATTTAGTATTCATAACGTTTGTTTTTGTCTAATAATTACATACTTTTATTAATTAAAATTTACTGAAATTATTAATATTAGTAAAAAAGAAAAATAAGTTTAGTCAAACACGCTGTTAGTATAATAATTAATGATTAGTTTTCATTGGAATCTCCTCTAAATTTTAATAATAAAAAAGAAAAAAATATAAACCATTTTGGTTATGTATTTCTACTTTTTGACTTTGTCGTACTATATTTCTTTAAAGCATTGTCGGAAACCTAGTACATATGTTGGTAAAAAAAATTTCACCAATGCTGCCTAGTTGAGTAATATGAAAAGATCAAGATGTGCAGTGGATCGAATTAGATTAGCCTAGCTCAGGACTAGATTGAGCCAATAAAAAAATTGGCTGGACCCAAGTCTGTTTGGGACTGGTCACAGCTATTGAAATTTAGATCAATTCAGTACAGTGGCCCAAAATCACCAGATCCTCTGTCAGGCTTAGACTGGACTTGCCGGATATTTTTTTTTAATAAAAATAATGCATGACTAATAAATTTTTATTTTAATCTCATAAACTAATTATTCTAGCAGTTTTTTTTTCATACTTTTAAAATTCTAAAATTTATTATTTTTTATGTTCTACTTCTAAAATTTCAATATTTTAATTTGTTAATACTCATTTAAAAAAATGTCATTCTCACCTATAATGGAACACGTCGAATATTGAGCTTCAGAAATTTAATAATTAAAAAGAACCCAAAACGATAAGTCCATTAATTTCCTGAGTATCATATATTTTCGTTTGGATTAGATAGTTTAAAAAACGGGAATGGAAATAAAATATCAAAAGTTGGGAATATGCAAAGAAAATATAGGACTCTAAAATCGTGATATTATGATGGGATTTGTTGTCCATTTTCTTGAGAATATGCCAATAAAGCTATTTTTTAACATTATTATAAATATATATTTGTTTACAAAAAAGATAAATATTCTGTATGCCAATATACATTTCCATAAATTAACCAATATATAATATTATATATGTTATATTGTATATAATTATGTATGTATATAAAAATAGCAATTTATGTATATTGAGAATAATTTCTGTAAACATAATATATATATATCTCTTTCTTTATATATATATATATATACTAAACCATCGTGGCACGTCGTCTCTACTTGGATATAATAAATAATATTTTTATATTTTAAAATATATTATGAATAAGGAAAAATATATATAAACCAACACATTATATTTCATAAGAGGAAAATAAAAAAAAAAAGAAAAGAAAGAAAGCAATAAAGGAAAAAAAATTTACTTAAAGGTATTATTGGCATAATAATAAAATAGGTGTTGCGGTGTCAAATCACCGTTTTTGAGAGAAAAAAAGTCTTTTCTTTCTATATAGTATAGATTAACAGTTGTAATATGTTGTTTTTGTGTGTATTTAATAAATAATTTTTAACTCTTTAAAATATATTATAAATAAAAATATAATATATAAAATAATATATTATGTTAAAAAATAGAATGGAAAAAAATTAATTTATTAGTTAATAAAAAATTTGAAAAGTTGAATAAGTTAATTATCTTATTAATTGAAGGACACTTTTCTCTTAAAAATTTTTGGTATTGTATTGTCATTAACCGCTATTTATGAGTATGAATTAATATGTATATATATATATATATATATATATATTCCATCCCTTTGTCTTATGCAGCACGCCAAAAAAATTTCTAAGAAGTTTGATTGATTTATCTATTAAATACCCTGTTCTATCCAAACATCTGCAATGAATAAAATGTTTAGAAATCAAAATCCCTTCAATTTTATTTCGAATATCATATTTCATTCCCGGCAAACAAACAGGAAAAGAATTGCACCTTGTCCTAAAAATTGACATTCATCATCTCAGCAACCTCATCTTGACACTTACGTCATACCATTTCAAACACAGTTCAATCCCAAGTCTCCCACATCTGTATGGCATAGTCAAAACTGAACTGCAGAGAGAAAATGTACACCCAATCAATGTATTTCAGATTCCACAACAAAATTGACAATTAATAATGATGTGATGAATAATGACAATTTTTCCAATGCATCCTTCCAATTCTTTTGAATAGCTTGTTTCGCAAGAGGGCTGGCAGTTTAAAATACCAAAAAAGAGGTCTTTCGAACAATTTAAACGCCTAAAACGACAACTATTTGCATCTTACTCTGAATTCCTAGTCATATGAGGACTAATAAAACAAACCGGTACCAAGAATGGCTTGGGAAATGATACCAATGCTAGGAAGTTGGGGGGAGAAATCTTAAAGCTGATCTGATGATGAATTGGGAAAATCCTTTTTCGGCAAAGTGCTGATCATACCATCGGCATACCACTTGGAGAATCCTTTTTCCAGAGCCTCTCTCATCCAAACATGTCTGCAGCATTCGATGGCTTCAGGGATTGTCAGCCAACTTCTTTCTCGGCGGCTCTTTTCAGGCCAGGAGTCGAGTTCCTCCTTCACATGCAAAGCGTACATGGCAGCTTTGCATAAACCCTCTGGACTATACTCATCTTGGAGTGTTTTGCTCTTGAATGGATAGCATCCCAGAAAATGCTGCAAAAAATGGGGAAAGAGAAAAGATAAAAGCATTGAAGGGTTAAATGGATAGCAGTATTTGCAAACAGTACCAGGAACACAGAATAAAAAAAGCTTGGGTTTGTTCCTATGCCAATTGAAGGTCTGCATTGTCAGATTCCATGTTCTTTTGGTCACAGAATCTCTGAAGTAGATGCTTCTATACAAATTTGATGGTTGTAGCACAAAAGAAGTAAATATATGAATTAATACGACACCCTCCTCTTTTAGTTTCTGAATTAAAAATACTACCTCTGACTATCCGAATTTAATTAAATCTAATAGGAATCATGCAAAGACAAGTTATCCTTGCTAAGGTCAATAACTCAGGAGGAAATTATAATATTTTGTATTATGAAAGGAAGTGAAACAAGGACTAAAAGCCGAACTTACTTCTTAAACAAGAAGTATGATGCTTTTAATTGAAGTGGTTTGATATGATTTTGTTTTTCAGAAAAAAGTTTCAAATATTTCCCCTTGTATGCTACAACAAAAAATAAGTGAAGGAATATTAGTTTTTTAACTTTACCAATTAACTATTTCCTTTCAATATGGTAAATAAAATCAAGAACAAGGTATCTCTGTCTTATGAGCCTTATATTTCCAGTTTTCCACCCAAACACAAAACTTTTTCTCATAACCCCTGGTGCTTTCTTTCTCCATACACATTTATGTGCACTCCAACAAACAAAATCAAATATTTTGAATAAGGAAAAGAAGAAAAAAAAAAAAAGAAGAGAATGATGCAACGAAGTGCCTGTCAAGCACGAATAGAGTATTGTTTTACCATCCCCGAAATTTGACTTCCCTTCTTTTCTAGTTTTAGGATCCAGAAATCCACATGAACACGTTCTTATGGCACTCCAACTTAATGCACACTGTTGGTGTTGCATTCATTTAAGATTATTACTACATTAACTTACCAGCATCGTCAATGCAATGCCTCCATGAAGCAAAGGCACTAACAATATGAGCATACAAGAACAAAAGATTGAAGAATAAATTGTAATCCAACCAAAAGGAATAGAAGTAAACATTAGATCTTACCACTAAATCCCCTCGAACTCCAGCTTCTTCCATGGCTTCCCTTTCTGCTGCCTCCTCAGCTGTTTCATCATTCTCCCATCCACCCTGCATGAATTCTCTTGATATCAATATATTGCGCATTTATCTAATGTGAAAATTATTTGACAAAATTACAACCAAGCTATCTTAATCCATTAATATCATGGGCTTAATAGCACTGAATGCAGAAGTATTCAAGAACCTCAGATTCATCAGGTTGTTCTATCTAACCAATCGACCTTTTTGTTTCAGGGATGACAGAGATATATCATTTTATTTGCACCTTCTTCCTTCTCTGAGAACTTTTAGCAGCACTATCGCATGCTTAAAATGTAGAATGTTATAATAAAGTGTCATAGAAAGCCACTTAATATTACTTGGTGGAGAAAATGTTTCTTTGATGGGAATAAAATGTTTTAGTCAAAAATACTCTGGGATAGAGAGGATACAGGGGGTTCTCTGAAAGGAAAGGTCATAGTAAAAAGTACAAACCAAATGTGCAACCACAGTAAAGTAACGTATAGGTTGAAGTTGAACAAGGAAGACGCAAAACCCGAGGAAAGAAAGCAACTATAACCCTCCACCCCCCCCCCCCCCACACACACACACCTGTAAGAAGCCCTTTCCATCATTCTTGTTCGTTTTTCAGAATTTAATGCTAAATGCCCTGTACATATCTTCACACAATCTTGGAACCCAATTTAAGTGCATATGGAGGATCAAAACAATCATTCTCTCATGTCAACTGAGTTCATATAACAAGGCAATTTTATGCCAACAACAGAACAAGTACATAACAATCTGAAAATACCTAACAAAAAACACCATACAAGGATAAGTACTTTCTCTTAATATCTTTTCTTCATCCCCCACACCATTTATAGGACACAAGTCACAAGAGACAATCAGATGCAATTGTCGAGTTCAAGGGCTTGTAAGGATGTTCCAACAGAATGGTAAGAAATCCACCATATATAAATCTTATCAGCAACAACAGAACATTTTAAAACACATAAACGGATCATTGAACTAAAAATTCTTTACCATCAATTTCCCAAGATCATAAGACGCAGGGTCTAAGTCTCACCTTTGGAAACAGAAGACCAGGTCCACTAGTTGAATTGATCATTAGTACTTCTACTATCTGCTCAGTTGCTTCATCACCATTTTCTTCAACGTTCCTATATTTGAAGGGGATACACCTGGGAAATAACTTTATCGGTTAGAACCGAGGAAATATGATGCAGGCTTATAAAACAAAGTTCTCAGAATCTATGAAGCAAAAGAGAAGTATATTAGGAAAATCAAGAATTTTTCGCCTTCTTGTCCGATTTCAATCCACATGCGTGATGTCAGTCCAAGGAACACATGCGTGATCCGACAAACCTTTATGGAGGTCCTTACTCCCACAATGGCTTAGAGAGAAAGTGTAACCAGCACATAAAGATGAATGAAAACATTGCCAGTTGTACCAAAGAAACTGAAGAAAGAGCATGACGATGTCAAACTTAAACTAAGCTGATACAGAAAGTGGTTCTAAGTAACAGTCAGCAACACATTTTTGACATGTAGATCTCCATTCATGCAGAGAGTCAATCCTCCCGATAGCTCGCGAACAGCCCATCCGTACAATTACCCTTCTTGCATTGGATATTACTGTTCTTTTTCAAAGAATAAGATTATTTGAAAAGAAAGCAACCAAACCATGGAAGTGTGGAAGGGGTTACGAATATGAAGGGGTGGGGAGAGGGGCTAGTTCCTCTCACCCTTGCAGATTTCCAGCGTTGAATTAACTGAAGTATTCCTTTCTTTCCACAATTTATCCTATTAATCACCCAGGACAAGATAATTCTACAGATTTATTGGGCTGGTTGTCCGGGATGAAAAGGCAGATTGTATTACAGCAAAAATTAAACTTCCATCATCCTTTTGTGTAAAAATTCCCTGTATCTTTACAGCATCTCCACTCCCAACTCCAACTCCAACACCCAACCAAAACAAAACCCTAACAGAAAGATGCCCGAAGTAATCCAAATCAAAGTGTGAGCCATGGAAATGCATTCATCAGGATAAATCTTAATGTGGTGCTGACATGACAAGATATCATGAATGCTAACAAGACAATAAAAGTCATTAAACTCATTGCAGAAACACCAGAATAAATGAAAAATAAAGGAATCTCAGATTCCAATCCCAATAACAATCCCTGCCCACTTGAACAAACTTGCACCATCTTAATCCATAGAAAATTCCGTCAAAAAGTTCCTAATTTGTTCTCCCAATTAACCAAAACCCAGTTGCCAGAAATAGCTACACATTCAAATGAACCCGAATTTTCATACTTAATTCATCAAACAAAAACCCAATTAAAATCCAACCCAGAAAAAACAATTTAAATAAAACAAAAAACCGACTCCAATTTCCCCACATTCTCCCAATTGAAACACCAGAACTAAATTTCTCAAGCAACGAAAACACACATCAACAGATATCCATGCATGTAAACGCAAAAAACCAAAAAGAAACAAAGAAATACCCAGCAATGAGGCGGTAACCATCCTCGTAGCGTTGCTGATGCCGGCCAGTTCGAGCCACCAACTCAGACATTTAATCCAAAAATCAAATAAAAATTATATATCTATATATATTTATCTCTAGTATATATACGAATCAGAGGACGCCCTTTTGATTAACGAAAACAAAGCAAAAAACCATTTCTAACAACTCAATCTCTACTCCAATTTCTCCAGAAAAGGGCTGATTTTTTCCACATAATTTTCATGAAGGAGCAAAAGAAAAATTAAAATGTTTTGATGGTGGGAGGGCAGCGTAATAATCGGAGCATGTTTTTGGGGAAAACAATTGGAGTCCGCAGTCAATTTTGGTGCGTCTGAATTGAAAGGTCGGTTACACACCATGACTCCTATACGTTCATACAATATATATATATATATACTAGTTGTCGTCTCATGCTCTACTTTTGGACGTCTAATAAATTATTTTATATATCTTAATATATATTATAAATAAAATAAAATATACTAATTATAAGTTAAATTAATTAAAAAATTAAATCAATTAATTATTTTATTAATTAAAAATATTTTTAAAATTAATACAGTAGTGTCAAAATCGTCATTTTATATATATAACATTTTTTATAACAATATATATATCAGCAAATGAAGCACACTCGATATATTTTGTAATTTATATTTATTAATTGAATATTAAATTATAATTTAATAAATTAATGCGAAAAAAGAATGTTAAATAAGGGTGTTTGAAAATATCTAAATTTATCATACGTAAGCTTTTACAAAAGAAGTTTGTTGTCTGATAATACATCAAATTATTATTTTTTAATTAATAAACTATTTTTATTCGTTAATATTTTTATAAAGGGGTCTGTTGTATTTAATTTTTGTTCTTTTTTTCAATTTTAATATTTATTTCACATATATTCAATCACATTTTTGCCCTTGAATTTTTTGGCAATTGTGAGGGTTATGGATATTAAAAAAAGGGTAACTTTGTAATTTCCCAAAGGTGGTACCCATAGCCCACAATTTTAGAAAAAGTGGTGTGCCACGTCATTCAAGCTTGGACTACTTTTATCTTGGGAGGTAAAAAAAAATAAAAAATATATATATCCTCTTTGATTTATTTTTCTTTTTTTCCCTTTGTAACTTAAGTTTTAAATAGGAGGGAAGTCACCTTCCAACATTGGTAATATCATATTAAAATTAAAATGTGTACATTAATTTGTGTAATAGAAGATATTATATAATTATGCAGAGTACGGTTTAAAATAAATAATTTTAGTTGGAAAAATCAGTGCGACAAAAATTGTAAAATCGTAAGAATTTCATAAAACAAGATACATCGATCAGCTAATTTGGGCCGTCGAGTAAATTTTTTTAATATATTTGGGGAAACTTTTTTCCCCCTATCCTTGAAGTCGAGTAAACAAATTGAAATAATATTTAAGCAAATGTAATGGGAATGAAAAACTCTAATAAAATAGCGTCGTCAGATGTCAGTCGATAATAGTAATTTATTATTTAATTATTGTAATATTATGATTAAGTAATATATGTTCGGATGTAATGATGTATTTAATTAATTTATTTAAAAAATTAATTAGCTCATTACATGCTTTTGGTAGTTGGTGTATAAATTAATAAAGTTGCTTGGATGAGAAATTTGTGGTTGTGTAAAATAATTAGGGATAATTTTATTTATGTCCTCATATTTATGACCTGTTTATAAAAATTATTTCTATTTTTGGAGTAATTATATATACACCCTCTAAAAACGTCAACGTCATTTCCACAAACCATCCTTATTTGTTAGAATATTACATATACACCCCCAAGAATGTTAATTTTATCATACAAGCTACCCAGACCTTTTTACTATCATGAATGGTTCCTGTAATTATGTAAAAAATACGAGTAATTTGTATAAATAAACTATAAATCAGGGTGTAAATATGTTAATCCCCAAATAATTATATTATGACTGTGAATATTCTACATGCATTCAACATGCCTCTCTATTACATTTTTCATGCCTTTATGCAGCCTAATAACATTGACATAGATTTATTAAAACACACTAAAACAAAATTTATGTTTCAAACAAAAAATGTTTTTTTCTATGGTATATATAAATCATATTCAATAAATACCTGCGTTGAAAAGTTATTAGCAATGCCGCGGAGGACACACATTTAGAACTTTTAATTTTCGTCAATATTTTTTTTTTTTTGGTCACAGATTCAAGTTCTCGGGATTTGGGAATTAAATATAATTTATTTTTTTTAAAAAAAATAAGCTATACAATGCATTCAATTAAAAAAAAAATCTATTATACTAGACAAAGTACCACATAACTCGATTACATTCTAACTTGAATTTCCTAATGCAGAGCTGTTGAAAAAAAAAAAAGACGATTTTCCAAGAAAAGTAATTCATAACTAAATAAAATGATCCAAGAAAAAATATATTTGAGGCATCTACATAATAAATAATATATCTTGAAAGTATACTTTAGTACTGACTTGAGATCTCTGATTTTGACGAATACGTCCCAAAAACTACACTTACAATACCAGTACAATTGTGCTTATGCTGATAATCATCTATTTAAAAAAAAAATTAAAAGTAACTGAAATTAAGAAGGTTGCATAAGTAGAAATTTCATATTGTTTAGCATATAGAATTTTGCAACTCCTACATATAAATATTTATATTTTTACTTTTTTTAGTCAGAGAACAAATGAAACAGGCGTTTTGAAATTATTCAACCTCTAGAGAGTGGGAATTTTTCTTATAAAAATCAAGTATGAGATGTCAAAATGTGTGTATCACGCCATATTATCAATGGGAGTTACATCGTACTGATTAGCATGATCTACACTATTTGGTATTTCCACACTCAATTCATATAACTAAAAAACCAAAAAAGGGAGGAAAAAAAAAAAGCCCACTTAAATTGTAATAAAATTAACTGATTTACAACAGTTTCGACAATTACATAAAGCCAAAAAAATAAATAAACAAGCAAAATATAATTATCGTAACCTGTGTTCTTATAATTTTTTTCTCCGAAATCCTTATAAAACATAAAATGGACACTATAACCGCCTGAAAAGAAACATATCATGCATTATTTCACAAATCATGTCTGGACATATACCTTTCAACAAAAAGTATGAATATATAAATAAGTAGCAAAAGTAAGGGTTGGGAATCATAAGGGGATACCAATAGGTTTATGCACTCCAAATATACATTCTAATAAAAGGACAGGCCAAGTCAAAGGTGCACATCATTACCTAAACAGACCAAACATTGTAAATATTGCAGAATCTCTTTTAAGACCTACATGAGTTAGTGCAGGTAGTCTAGGTTGTTTTTTGCTGATGAACAAAAGTTGCTTGGTGTCCTAAAAGTTTTAGTTTGTGGATGCAACTTAAAGGTGAAAACAATCCTTTCTTTTGTGATTTGTTAATGAGTTTCTTCCTACTATTTTGTGCTTGCTCGACCAAAAGCATCGTTGGAGTATTTGCGAAAGTTTTTAAAAGTATTTTTTTATTTTTAGTTTTAGGGATAGTTATATTTACACTCTCTGATTTATGGTTTATTTACGTACGAAAATCATTCATTTTTTAAAACACCCATTAAAAACATGAACACACTCACATAAACTACTCCTACTTTTTTAAAAATTACACATACAACCCCCAAAGCATCAAAATATTTACAAGCTACCCTTACTTTTTGACTACTATGGGTGATTTATGTAATTACCCAATGGATGATTTATGTAAATAATTTGACGAGGGTATTATCCTATTTATATAAAAAGATAGAAAAACCCCTCATTTAGGGTAAAATAGTTTAAAAGCTGGCAGGATCCACACGCCAACGCACGGGGTGGGTCCTTGGAGCCCCAACCCGCTCCAAAACCCGAAAAGCTACTCGATTGGAAGACTTGATGCTCCACCGTGTGATTAAAAGCAATGGAGCGCTGAGATAGAGACACGTGGCCTAGTCCATCTGTACACTTGGGCCCTGTAAATACTTCAAATATGAGCCATTTTAAAGTAAGTTGCATTTATTGCTTTCAACTATAAATCTTCAGATCACATATTTCTTTCTCGGCCCGAACTAACTCGACCGTCGGAACATCCCCAACTAACCTAACGTACATGTTTTAATTCTCATGACCCATAAACGATTTGGGGCAAATACATGGCAAGCTCGAATCAATCAAGGAGGTCACATATGATTACTTAATTTTAAGAAAGCGGTTTTATGGTGTTTGACATATCAGTTTCTGCATGTGAAATGTATAAAAAAAAATAAGCACTATTGAGCCAAAAGTTAGAAGTAATACCTTGAGGGGATGTTTTCAGTAATTTTTATTTTTTTTATAAAAAAAAATCAACTTTATTTTTAATGACCTTATCCTCGTTATAAAAATGTGAGTTCAGATATACTATTCTCAATTTATTCTTCAAATTTACACATATAGAATTGATATTAAACTTTTCAAATAATTTCAACAATTTAACACTATTAAAATGAGCTAATGCTCACCACAAGCATACTCAGAAGAGAGCCAAGCAAAGACATCACAAGACCTGCGAAAGAGGAAATCATGCATTAACACCTTTTATTCTCAAATTAGATATTATTTTGGATTTATTTTTATTTTTATTTTTTTGTAAAAGTCAATATTTTTTAAACTAAATTATCTTGAGATTTGATTATATACTCTTTGATTTTAATAAATATATATAAGTTTGAACCATTGAGATACTAGATGTAATTTCTCAAACCACAGGCAATCTATGTCTAATAACACCAAAATTATCCCAAGAAGAAATGAAAAAAACTATGGATGTTAATTTACAGTTGTCCATAATGCAACTTTTGGAACAACTGAATCAGGTGGCATGTTGAAAGTTATCTGGGATAGTGTCCTCTGCCCAGACATGAGAAAGCCCAGCATTGCAACTCCTCCATTATCAGTTCTAAGTGAAAATACATGTGATATTGTAATAATCTGGAAATGTTGTTGCTGTGTGGAAGCTGATCCAACCATACACTTTTGGCATAAACACTTTGTTTGATGCTAGGAATATGTTGGTGATTTTCACAGTGTTCTAAGGACATCCTAGTTATGTACAGTTGACGGGTGGTCGTGTATTGCAGTTCTGTTAGTTTTTACTTTTTCGTTTTTGCAAATGTTCCGCCAATCTGTTTTGCAATGTCTCGAGAATCATAAAAGCCCGCTTACCATGCTAAAAAGTGCTTTGGTGAACT
The DNA here is from genome assembly GCF_026168435.1 of Sesamum indicum. NCBI lineage: Eukaryota > Viridiplantae > Streptophyta > Magnoliopsida > Lamiales > Pedaliaceae > Sesamum > Sesamum indicum. The sequence goes on along the minus strand of NC_142660.1, from coordinate 1,769,220 downwards.
TTGTTTTATCGACCATCGACTGATATATATTCAGCAACACAGGATGCCCACCATAGCAGAACCCATACACACCAATTGCAAGAGGAACTCCATGTCACTTCAGAATTCACCTCTCTGACGGAAGCCAACACCGTCAACCGTCCCGATCAAAATCAAGCAGACAACCGTAACTAAAGTTGCAAGAATGTCACCAGCTGAAAAACAAAATGAAGATCAACCTATCAATGTTTAGTTAAAAGAAATGCTTAAAAGAGATCAGCATATATTTTTAGCACCTGAAAGATATGATATCAATCAAAGATTCCTCAACCAAAAGGTTGGTAGTATTACGAGAGCTGCAACGATGACGAAGAAGTGGAGGGAATCGAGCTCAATGCCCGCCCAATTCAAAAGTGCTCCAGGGAAAATCCCGGTGAGATTGTCCCCCTCCGAAATGATAAGCTCCACACAGTATGACTGGGGTGATGGGAAAAAAAGTTTTTAAGTGTTTGAGAACTCAAACATGAATAGCTGAACCTGGATATCTGAAGTAGAGTGTTCCACTTACATATAACTCTACATACAAAATGATCTGCACCAAGAGCAGCAGAACATCAGTATCAACTAGTTGTAGGATTCTCAAGTAAAACGACGACACATCAATCATCATGCGATCCCCATTCAAATGAAATTAAGTACTAAAAGCCATTAACATTTCATTAAATATCCAAAAGTAAACAGTCATATAAATCTTGTCTTTTCAGCTACATTAAATGTGTGAAGTACCGATATGAGAAGGCGTCCGTATCTCCCAAATGCAGCTTCTCCAAGGTCCGGGTATGTTATGATGCTTTCCCTGCTTTCAAAGCAGCATTTCATAAGATAAGCTGTGTAAAAGCAGATAAGTGTAAAGAGAATAAGAACAGCCAAGCTACTCCAGCCAGCTTCTTGCATTGTATACAGCATTGAAAGGAGTCCAACTCCAACCATCAAGTTCACACCTGTACCATATAACATGACTATAATTTCATCACATGATTATCGCAAAATGTTAAAAGTGTTTTAACTCGAATCTTGGTAGAATATGAGCTTGTTTACCATTGAATACTGTCTGAGAAAAGCTACATCCATGTCCAACTGGGAGTTCTTCGGTTAGTTGCTTGTGCAACGACGAATTCCTTATCCGGGGTAGTGTTACTCTAGAGATACGGTCCGAGTCGTCTTTCTCCTCGTTCGTGAGCAAACTTGTTTTTGCATGACTGCAATTAACATTGCTGTTTGCTTCATAGAACGAAATCTAGCACTGGAATGACGTCTCAAGATTCCAAATTCTGGTCAGCAGAAATAGCATAAGAGTCAGCTGTCTCCCTGCTCCAAAACGAAAAGGGTAAATCACATCCATATCCCTGATGTTCATCAGCAATTTTTTATCGTTGTATGAATGCAAAAGAGCGGTGGAAGAATTCCATTTATTAAAGCAATTTTCTCTTTCCTTTTTCCCTTTTTGGGGAAATATAGAAGAAAACAGAGCCAATATTAGCAAAAATGTAATTTAAGACAGGGAAAAAAATAGCCTGGAAAAACTTTACTTGCAACTCTGAGGCCAGAATGGAGGGTGTTGAGCAGCATCACCCTCTCCATTGCCAATCCTTTTCGCATCCTCTTCAACATCATCATCAGAGTTTTCCAACATGAATACTGATGACTCTTTAGGAATATGTGCCATCAATGTGTGTGTATTTCTGCCGCCCACAAATTCAAGAAAGTTTATGTTCTTTTATAGAGAGAGAGGAGCACCACTATTTTTGTATGAAAAAAAAGGTTAGTGAGTTCATCTGTTTGGAAAATACATGCATCTGTGTGGGGCTCCGTAAGTATATGAGTTTAATATCTATTCATCAACCTCATACATTAATTAATGAATGTGTGGAAAAATGTGAACAATCCAAATGAAGAAAATACATCCCAGAATCATTAGTTTTTTCTTTGTTTTCAATCCAGAACGATATAAATGTTATTAGTTCTAATCACCAACTGAAATAGTGAGACAATCAAGTCCAAGTCTTTTGCCTATGAAATTAACTGCTGGAGTCATGTAAAGCTGGTTCTTTGTTGGCTATCCGTAACAGTCTAAAGATATAAATTTATTAATGGTGAAATAATAAGATCGAAAATACTTAGGGAATAAGGAAAAAGCTCATAAACCAACTAGTGAACTTCTGCAGAGATGGTAGAGCTCACCCGTGCAGTTCCAACATATGGTTAGTCTCAGCAATCTAAAATAATCCAAATTTTTACACTCGAAAAAAAGAAAAAAAAACCTGAGAAACATTTGCAGGACACATGTGGATGAGGTTCTAGCCTAACAGAACTACACACAAAGGTAAGAAGCTCCGGCCACATTATATCCTACTTCTCGACTCATACAGCAACATGTATAAGTCTCCTATCAAGAGATGGGTGCTCAGCCAAATTTTCAAAGTGCCATTAGGCCTTATTACAGGTTCGTGTGACTCATGCACGGGGGCTTGCACCATTATCTGGACTCTAGAGATTAAACGCTGATGGAGAGGCAAATGATTAAAGAAGCCTCCATCGTAACGGACCATCACGACCTCGTGGTCGATGTCAAGAGTTACATTGTATCAGTGCTGAGAAACGTTGGTCGATACATATGAATGTGAATACAACTCAGGCTCATCAGCAGATTCTCTCTTCCAGGACACCTGCCATAAATACATATCAGACTATTGTTATATTCAAAGATTTAGAAGGTTAAGTTGATCATTTTTCAGAAGTTTTCATTTCACAGGTGGCTACATGCTGTTTAATTGCATTTGACAGGAGGGTAACATGCTATCTTTACCCAATTTCCAGGAGGAGTCATCTTCGCATGTGGGAACAGTCAGGCTACAACTCTATAGCAGCAGAAACCAGCCCAAAACCCACAGAGGCTTGGTTTAACTTGGAAGGATGAAAGTCCTCCACATTTTCCACGAGCACTGGGAGTTGTCCTACTCCTACCAACTTACCTGTGGAAACCCAATAATGATATCATCATTAATCATCCTGACGGACCCTTTCCCATCTGTCTATAGTTGCATATCACATTAATTATAGTTATCATGGACATGCGCTGGATGAAAACGCTAAATCATGGAAAATCCATGTCCTCACAAGAATTTTAGAAAAGGATGAAATTCTCCAAAGAATCATCTCTTGCATATTGGACATGGACATGGTACTGACACGCTCTAGAACACACTGGTCACGAGGATGAAATTCTCCCAAAAATCATCTCTTGCACATTGGACATGGACATGGTACTGACACAACTCTAGACCGTGTCAGTCACGAAAAGCGTATTCAGGAACTAAACAAAAAAGAACAAGTTCAGGACAATATGTCTAACAAGAATAAGCTGATAGTGTGCTGCAGCGTTTTGGAAATCGAAGCTTTCTTTTTATATTTACAAATAAGAGTTATCAAATTTAAAGAATTTCTAAACTTAATTGAAAAAATAGTATTATGTCATCTAAATTCATTCACATTTTCTTTTTACATTTCTTTCTTTCGAAGGTTATCTGTACTTCTTTTCTCTTTCAGCAATATCATAGTTTACGAATCACATTCACTTATATCCAATGCTATAATTGAAATGACAGTCCTCATTAATTGTATCATATTTCTGTGAATTATTTTACCAATTGCCCACACACAGTACAATTATAATTATTGTCTATAAAATTTATAGGACACCTATGCCCGAGCTGATCTCTGTCCTAAAATATTTGAATGCTACATGTCCTGTTTCCATGTCGTGGTATCCATGTGCATTATAGCTGAAGACCAACCCAATTTTTATACTAATAGACATGTCCAGGGTCTTATTGTGTTTCTGCTTCCCCAAAAGACATACAATAACATACACCATTAGGCAAGAAGTAAAGTTCTATAAGAAAGGTACTAACTTAATAGAAACTGGAAAGGACCTTGTGACTTGGTTTTACCATGCAAACATAGTTCATTCCTAACTACATCATATTAGGTTTGGTTTGTGAGCTTGACCTCTCAACCAAAAACCTGATAAAGTTGTAATATATTCAAGGTACCTCATTTTCCCTCTAATTTCAAAAGGGCAAAGAGACTTTCCAGTAAAAAGAGTTCCAAACCAGCAACTAACATCTGAAATTCAATGCTCAGAAGTTGTCTCCGAGCTGAGATTATTTGTGTATTTTGGGGGGAATAGAAACCGAACTGCCATGATTAATGTATGGATACTTTGGCAATCACAATTTCCCAGACACTCAAGCATAATCAACACCACAAATATGCTTTTAGGCTTAAGGTCCTCTTAAAGCTACTAGGTCCTCAACAGAATTGATCTTGAAGCCAATGACTGCCCAGGCTCTGGTGCTACTCAGCTATCCAGAACTCCAAGTTTGTTACACCCAGTCCAAAGAAAGATTGTTTCCCCCACTAATCCCTAGAAGGCATATCTTCTCAATTCCAAACCTGGATTTTGTAGGTATATATCTAAAATTTTCCAGTTTGAGATTTGGCGATGAAGGATCCACAAACCTTCTTCTGACATTTCAACAGCTCAGTTTATGATTCTTCATTGAGATTATCTTATCTTAAAGATCTCACCAAGAGTGTCTTAAGGATCTCATCAAGAGTGTCTTAAGGATCATTATAAAGACATCAACAGCTTTTTTCTCCAGAGTTTAGAGTATGTTTTCTTAAACAACAGTAATCCCTCGATTTTGTGCACCAAAACGATCAGGCAACAAGGACATGAACATTTTCCAGACAAAGCATGTCTTGATCAAGGCATTTTCCAGATTGTAGATGGTACTCATGGTATGCATTTGTTCATTAGTAAACATCATCTGTCCATTATTAATCAAGACACCGGAACTTATAAATCTTGGACACTGATGCAGGAAGCTCTCCGTAAGAGATCAGAGCAAGGTACCTTTCTCAAGTAGACAACACGAGCAACTCTGATATTATCTCTTTATATGCACCCAGCAATCAAGGTGGTAGAACCTCGAATTAGTAGATTGTTTTCTCCCTTGAAATGGTAAATTGGGATGAACACACCTTCTTAATGTTGTCGGTTGATATATCGTCTACTGAAGCAGAAAAAGGGATATAGTAAATTAATCCAGGAATAACTGAAGAATATAATAGAAAAGTAACATGTAAAATTAACCAAAAAATACTGATTTTTTTCAAACTTGATGCTAACCTTTGTTCTAACAGCATGAGATTTCATTTATGATAAAGTGAAACCCATATTTTGGGATCTCAAGCCTATGAATCCATGGGATACAAATTCATTAGCCAGTCAACATGAAATTTTAGAAACAACTCTCCATGGCATCTACCATATATCCACGCTCCCGTAAACATGCGGTTAGTGAATCTAAGCCATCATAGAGGAAATGTTCTTCAGGATGACTGCGATCACCATTAAGAAACGCATGCATACCATCACTAAGTTCAATCCAGCTGCAACCAGGTGACTTCTTTACATCTTGTTGCCTCATCGTATGTCTCAACTCTGCCACCTGCTCATATCTTCCAGCTGCTCCATAAATATTAGACATCAAAACATAATTTCCACAATGCTCTGGTTCAAGCTCAAGCACCCGCTGTGCAGCAATCTCAGCCAGGTCAGCATTCTCATGGAGTCGACATGCAGCCAAGAGCGCCCTCCAGACAACTTGATTAGGCTCGATTGACATATTTGAAATCAACTCAAAGGCTTCCTCAAGTTTTCCAGCTCGACCAAGCAAGTCGATCACACATGCATAATGTTCAATAGCTGGAGTAACACCATATAGTGGCTGCATTTCTGCAAGAAGTTCTCGCCCTTGGCTTACCAAGCCTGCATGGCTGCAGGCTGCTAATACTCCAACAAAGGAAACCTCATCAGGCTTTAATCCACTCTCGCACATGCAAGAAAATAGATCCACTGACTCTTTGCCAAACCCATGCATACCATATCCCATTACCATAATGTTCCATGATGCAACATCCTTAATTTTCATCTTTTCAAAAACCAAACGGGCCTCCCTCATGCTCCCACATTTGGTATACATATCCATAATTGCATTATCAGTGTATGTATTACCTGCCTTGTCCAACCCATTGATGATCATATAGCCATGAATCTCTCTACCAAGCATCAATGCTGCCAAAGATGAGCAAGCAGGAAGTGCGGCAGTAACAGTCACTAAATCAGGCTGAAACCCAGAACTTACCATCACCTTCAAAAGTCCCAGTGTTCTGTCATGATCACCGCATTGTTCGTGAACACTTATAATTGAGTTCCATGAATACATGTCCTTATCTATCATGTTCTCAAAAACCACTAATGCATCTGCAAGTTGCCGACATTTGCCATACATATCAATTAGTGCATTCAAAACTGCAACCCCTGTGTCATAACCCATTTTTATTGCAAAAGCATGAACTAGCATGCCATCGTGAATCTCTCCAGCCAATGCTAAAGCTGATAATACCCCAGTAACAGTGAACCTGTTAGGAATGAGCCCATTGTCAGCCATCCTCCTAAAAATGACTAAGGCTTTATCAAACCCACCAATCTGAACATATCCATTAATCATAGCATTCCAAAGCACAACATCATCTTTCGAAGGCAATCCCTCAAACACTTCTAGGGCATCACCCATCAACTCAAACTCTAAGTAAGAATGCAACAATGCACTACCTATAAACAAATCAGAATCGAGCCCAAGTTTAAACAACAACCCATGAGTGTTTTTCAAATCCACAATATTCGAACAAGCCTTAATCACACATGGGAAAGTAAACTTATCAGGAGCTACACCAAACAACCGCATTTTACAGTAGAACTCAAAAGCTTCATTTGGCAAGCCATTAACGGTTAAACCAGCTATAAGAGAATTATAAACAAACACATTGTGAACATTGCTTGACAAACGAAAAACAGATACAGCATCAGAAATGGAGTTGCACTTGGAGTACATATTGATAAGGCTAGTAGCGGAAGGAGGAGAACCAAGATGACCACTAACGAGCATCCGCGAGTGGATTTTTCGGCCTTTCCCTAGTTCTTGATTTTGCGCGCATGACTGAAGTAAAGCGATGCAAGTTTGGAGATTAAGATCTTCAGTTGGCTTGGAAGATAATTTGCGGGAGAACTGGACATGGGTTTTGCGTAGCTGTGTAGCCAAGAACATTCTTTTATTCATTCAAACGAAGATTTTCAACAAGTAGAATCGATTAAGAATGCTGGAATAGGTGGCGGAAGCACCTGAAATTGGTGGCCCCGCCGTCTACGGCGAGGGGGCAGAGAGAGAGAGAGAGATGTGAACTGATAACTAATCAATCATAAGCTAGCTGATAATATTCAGTTCCCTCAATCTTTCTGTTCTTGGTTTCTGTTAATTTACTGCTGATAGAACAATGGGATGTCCCTATCTGCAAAATCATGTCCCTATCGTCATGAACACTTGACATTTGATTTTGAGTTTCCCTATATATATTGATTATGACCTTTTCAAGAATTCATGTAAATATTAGGATAATTATATCCTTCGTTAGGATTTGTCTAACAAATAAGTTTTTTTATTAGTCAAAATTTACTGAATTTATTGATGTTAATATAAAATTGAATGAAAATTGATATTTACCCTCGATTGTCTTATTAATGATTATTGCAGGTCAAATATTTTTTTTCAAATGAAACTACCCTTATAACGTTGAAAATATACCTATTTACACACATTATGAGGATAATTTGACTATAAAAATTTATTTGATCTATTATAAGTCAGTAATAAATTAATTTAAAAAATTATATCTAAAACTACTGAATCTTATTTTGATCTAATAAATAAGTTCTTATATTAATAAAAGTTTATTAAATTTATTGATATTAAAAAAATTATATTTATTAGACGTAAGCAAATTTCAAAAGTATTAAAAGTAATTTTCAAATCAGAGAAGGAGTGTAGTTATACCAAATTTTAATTTCAATGTCATGAAGAACTGTGTTTGTGTTGGGGGGGGGAGAGAAATATGATATTCCCGTATGAGAAATGGAAACGAAAAGTTGTTAATAATTATATATACATATATGTCTGTGTGTGTGGTGGGGGGGGGGTGTTGGCAGTGCTATATCTATACATACATAGATCTTAATTCCGGTTACCTCGACAAATGTCAGAGAACTAGCTCATCTCTAGACCGGTTTTAGCGGTGGATGAACTGGTCTTTCTTACAATTTTTTTGGGCATTGCATGCATGACATCTCAATGCTGTTGCTGTGAGAAAACCAATCATTGTCTGAAAATAGAGCAGTGGGATTTTCTCTGTCCCATTTTGACCATTACATTCCCAACATATGTCATCATGAGAAAAATGATGATTGGGTGGTCTTTGTGGATTTTTTACATCACATCATCCAAGAAATGTAGGATTGGATCATGGGGTGGAACAAAGACAATTATGTAAAAGATTTGTTGGGTAAGGAAAATTTTCTTCTTATTGTTTGGTTTAGGTTGTCTGCCTCCTCTTTTCCATTTTCATCACACGTAGGGAGGAGAGAGAGGGCGAGGTAGGAAGTGGGGCATGAGAGAGAGAGAAGGGAGAAGGAAAAAAGAGAGTGAAAAAGATTGATCTTTTCTTTCCATTTTACATGTTTGATGATTTGCATGGCTGAGCTATGCAAACACCATAAAGAAAAACCATTGAGATGATAAACGCAGATTGTCATGTACATTGATTTGGATAGGAAGAAGGTAGAAGAATAGAAGAAAGGTTGTCCTTAGGAGATCTATAAATATTTGCCTTAGCCATGAAAGCCTGGGAGGCGACCGTCCGTAAAACACAGGCTGCAGCCAAGAAACGTGCCAACACAATTTTCGGCACATCTTATGCAGTAGAAAATGTGGATGAAGAAATTGAAGATCAAGAAGAAGAACATGCCAGTGGGGAAGTTTATCAAGCAGAGAGATTTCTCCCCAATGGAGACTATTACACCGGTTTTTGGGCCGACAATTTCCCTCATGGACAAGGGAAGTATTGGTGGACTGATGGATGTATGTATGTGGGAGAATGGTTCAGAGGCAGAACAATGGGGAGAGGAGTGTTTAGTTGGCCATCGGGTGCGATATACGAGGGGACTTTCAAGAGCGGTTTCATGGATGGAGAGGGCACGTTTACGGGGGCTAATGGGGGTGTTTATAAAGGTGCTTGGGTGATGAATTTGAGGCACGGTCATGGCGTGAAGGAGTTTGCAAATGGTGATAGTTACGAGGGCGAATGGAGCCGTGGATCACAGGAAGGACAGGGCAAGTACCAGTGGAAAAATGGGAATTGTTATGTTGGTGAATGGAAAAATGGCAAGATTTGTGGGAAAGGCAAAATGGTTTGGACTAATGGGAACTCGTATGATGGGAACTGGGACGATGGAATGCCTAAGGGACCCGGGACGTTCAAATGGGCGGATGGGAGTTTCTATGTGGGGAATTGGAGTAGTGATCCAGCAGAGCAGAATGGGACTTATTATCCCTCAGGATCATTAGAGGGAAATCTTGAATGGGATCCTCAAGAAGTCTTTACCAATGACTTGAAAGATTGCAAGGTTTGTGCGACTGAGAAGGTCCCAATATGGCCTTCACAGAAAAAGCTCGCCGTGTGGAGGTCTACCAAGGGATCTGATGCTGGCGTCAGACAAAGAAGAATGTCGGTTGATGGTAGACTGGATGCAGGTATAGACAAAGATTTGGGAGGCATGCGTTTGTCTGATGGTGCCGCCCCATCTCCTTGGACTGCTGGTGCTGTTGACAGGATTGGATCAGCTGGAATCGATGGGGACGATAACTTTGTTGGTTTACCTGGTGATGGTAGAGGAACTCCGATCAGGATACCAAAGACGGTGAAAAGACAAGGAGAGACAATTTCAAAAGGGCACAGGAATTATGAGCTAATGCTGAATTTGCAGTTGGGAATTAGGTAACAAAACCTGTCATTTTATTTGTGAATTATTCAACATGCAAGTTATTTATTGTTATGATTCACACACCATTCTTGTTTTGCTTTTCCGGACTCAAAAGATTGGCATAGATTTAGCGTAGTAGGAACAAGAAACTGCACCGGCTAAGCTACAAAATTCTGTTTTTCCGTTTGTTCAAACTCCAGTTTTCATCAGTCATGAATTCCTGTCGAAATGGGCAATATTGTCTGTTCTTTTCCAAACACACTCGCTAGCTTCTTTCTTTCTTAACCTCCCAATGATGTTTGAAAAGTGAATTCTACTTTTCTGTCAACTGTGATCTTTGTTGTGGCCAACTGCATAGGCACTCAGTTGGAAGACCTGGACCTCCTCCATCACTCGACCTGAAGCCATCAGCTTTTGACCCCAAGGAGAAGTATTGGACCAAATTTCCACCGGAGGGATCCAAATATACTCCACCGCACAATTCCTGTGAATTTAAATGGAAAGATTACTGCCCCAAAGTATTCAGGTGAGCCCTTGTACTACAACGACTTCAATTAGTGCATATGATTCTTCTATTCCAAATTCAAGAAAATCCTAATTTTGATGCAGAACTCTGAGGATGTTGTTTAAGGTGGATCCAGCAGATTACATGTTATCCATCTGTGGGAATGATGCATTACGAGAACTTTCCTCCCCTGGAAAAAGTGGGAGCTTCTTTTACTTGACCAACGATGATCGTTACATGATAAAGACAATGAAGAAAGCAGAAGTAAAGGTGAGATCTCACTGTTTCTAATTACCAATGTATAGAGATTCTAGTGAAATCATCACCTAAAAGAAGTCCTCATTTTTTTTCATCTGATTGTTAGGTGCTTCTACGGATGCTAAACGCATATTACAATCATGTTCGAGCATTTGAGAACACTCTGGTGACTAAATATTATGGCCTCCACTGTGTTAAGTTGAATGGACAGAAGGTAGCATCAAATGATGGATTAAGTTATAGCATGCTTCGTTTTCTTGAATGATTAATGTGGTTTGTGGTTTAGGTGCGGTTCATCATCATGGGAAATCTGTTCTGTTCAGAGTACACAATCCATAGAAGATATGACTTGAAAGGATCCACTTTTGGTAGATTGACTGATAAACCAGAAACAGAGATTGATGCAAATACAACGCTCAAGGATCTTGATCTCAACTTCATCTTTCGACTGCAAAAGACATGGTTTCAAGAATTCCGAAGGTAATTCCCTACTTACACCATCTTCACCCAATTTTTGCTTCAAGGCTCCACTTTAAATCTTGTTTGAGGTTACTGAAAATGAACAAGATGAGCCCTTTTTCCTTCTCGTTCTTCTATTTCACATTCATTTTCACAGATGATTAGAAATATTTTCTCTACAGACAAGTTGACAGGGACTGTGAGTTACTTGAACAAGAGAGAATTATGGACTACAGCCTTCTGGTTGGTCTTCACTTCACAGAAGCCTCACATGATGACGTTACTCCCTCTGGTGCTCAAACACCTGTTGGTAATTACTGAACTTGTTCTCTTCTTGCCATTAAGTTCTATCATCCAAGCTGATATACATTGATTCAATTACCTCCAAGATTGATTGAGAAGTGAAAGCTTATTTCATTTTCCTCTTTGTTCAGACAATGGTGGCTCAGAGACTGATTCTATCCCGCGTTTATCCAGAGCAGACGTAGATCAGTTGCTACTGGATCCTGCAGGGTAAGAAAGACATGGATGTCTTCTACTCTATGCTTCTTATTTTTCATAACAACATAAAAGTCGCAATCGACAGCTAAACTTTCTCCAAAACGTGCTCGTCTCCAGGTGGGCTAGCATAAGACTGGGAATTAACATGCCTGCAAGAGTGGAAAGAACCGAGAGAAAAGAGGATCCTGAACTCCAGTTAGTAGGAGAACCAACAGGTGAATACTATGATGTGATAATGTTCTTCGGCATCATAGACATTCTTCAAGATTACGACATTACAAAGAAACTCGAACATGCATACAAGTCTATTCAGTACGACCCCAACTCCATTTCAGCTGTGGATCCAAAACAATATTCAAGGCGGTTTCGTGACTACATATTCAAAGCTTTTGCAGAAGACACATGAAATATATTCGGTTCCAAGATTTTTAGCTTTCTGGCTTCGGCTTCTGAGGATTTGATTGCATCAGATATATGATGGCAGAGGCTAACTGAGAATCTAGTCTTCCTCCTGTGAATTCTTTTCATTCTTTTTGCATATAATTCTTTATTCTTTATGTAATATCCAATCCAGTTTGAGCTGGGAGAAGGTATGTTTTGCTTCTATTTGCCACACAGCAATGTAGTCGTTTTGATCAATTTTTTTGTTTGTATAAAACTTGCACTTTTAGATGAATAAACTTTCAAAATTCAAGTAGAGAGATTTGTCGAATGCGATATTTATAAGATGATGCACTTGGCAAAATTTGATCTTTTTGTCCGTCTTTGACACAGTAAGGTGCATTGCTTGTCGCCTGTATTTTGAGATCACATCTGTTTAAAGGCTAGGGATCTAGTGGAACAACCCGTATAAATCCACTCGAGCTTACTCACCCAAATCTCTTAAGAGATATTCAGGATGCTGAAGAAACGAAGATCTGGACTCCATTTAGCTGAGACAATTTCAACTGGCTTTCATATACACTTCTTGGAGCCAATAAAATTCCAAGTTTAAAATGGACAGCCAAATTTTGTACAGAGCAGCTAGTAGCAAACCATCCTTCGAACCATCTAGAACTCATAAAGCCAACTCGATCCATAATCATAATGCTATAGAATTGACCATAATTGCCCCCCACATAATCATGTGCAGAGTCCCTTTCATCAGTTCTTAGAATTCTGATTAACATTACCATCAATGGAACAGCTATGCGAAATCCTTCACTTGAGTCATTGTTGCTTCCATATATCTCAGCTTTACATGTTGATCGAAATCAGATATGCATGGGCAATAAGCAAACTCCGAATTCATAGATCAAGAGAGTAACACATATACTACATAGTCTTAACTGAAAAAAACAACTTTGCTGGATCACCATTCAAATCCGAATAACAAATAATAACATCATAATGCATTTGACAACAGACACAATTCACTCCCAATTTGATGTGCTGCTTTCACGAACAGAAACGTAAATCACAAAAGTTGAAATACCTTAATGCGTTTAGAACTGCCTACTTATTTAAATCTAACATCCATGGCACATTCCCTGTATGGAAGAAAATTCCATTTCAGAACTTAGGCAGACTTGACAACTGGGTGAAATACACCACTGGGTATTGGCTTTTGAAACTTCCATCATGCCATTATAGCAGAGGCCGACAAATATTTCAGATTAAACGGCCTCCACCAGCCACCGGAATTGCTAGCACTTCTTTTGATTCCAACCAGATGCTCCCCATTGTCCACCACAATCCGCTATCCCTGAAGGCTTACCCCAAATGATCCACCAGACAAGGCAATCAAGCTTGCAAAATATCCAAGAACTTCACCTATTGACGTCATAAGCTCCACTGAACCAATCTGGAAAGCTCGACACAAGCTGCACAAAGGATAAACAAGACATTAGCAGATAAAGCTTTGCTCTAACATAACACATAAAAGAACTTCACTCTAATATTTAAATAATGCTATTCAAAGCATGCGTAAATCTTTTTCTTGAGATAGATGTGCACATCTAGAGCATAGAATAAGATGTTCACCAAGCTTGACTTTACAAGGATTGTTGCAGAAGTTCAAATTTGCTGACAGATAACGACTGACTCTAGTATCTTCACTAACTTCCTTTTTCAATCGGTTATGAGGGAGAGAACTACCACTGTTTTCACTAAACATGCATGTATAAAATTTTAGGAGAGGTAAACAACCTCCAAAAATAGCTGCTAAAAGGCCAAATCAGATCTAGATAAAATTCTTCAAAATATCACTTTTCCTCGCATAATCACAACCATTTCCAACTGTTTTACAATTTATTTTGGATAACCATTTATGGAATAGGATGTTGTCCAGAGTTAAGGATTGCCACAGAAACAAATACCCACATACAACTTCAATGAAACATCCTTTATTCTTCTATATACAAGTGAGAAAAACATATAATGGAAGTTATCAGAACACATACAAGCATGTGCTCGAAGTGCAAAGGAATAAACTCTTAAAGGCAAATTAAGGGGCAATCTGTAACTGGCAACAAAACTTACTTTTCATCAAATATTTCATGTTCCATAGAAGACAATGACAACAAGTTTAGACCATATTAAATCATGACAGGTTTAGCATACATGTGACGTTGGATGCTGGCCAATCATAACTAAGGCCCAAGAAGAATGGCATTGAAGAACTCGCGGAGATAACCGAGACAACACAAAAATTCAATTAAGCAAGCAAAAGGAACTAAACGTAAAAAACTAATTGAGTGAACTAAAAACTGATATATGATCAATATGTCAAAACCACTACCAGAAACATACAACTAAGAGAACATCCACAAGCATAGAGGAAGAAAGAAACCTGTTGAATAGCATGTGCCCGCAACACTACCTGACCATGCTCCAAAAGAACTTGATTATATTGGCCATTCTGCAAAGTCAGAGTATGAAATAATAGCTCTAGGCAACAGATATTTGAAGCAGTAAATTGGTCATAACTTAATACACAAGAAGTTATTGGACAGATAGATACTTAAGTGAGAACCCCAGCTGACAGGCCAATTACTTGATTCCATGACATCAGCAACTCGACCAAAACCAGCCAACCCCATGCCCAGCTTACGAAGACTAAGAATAAAAGTACAGAGAACAGGAGGAAAATACCTTTATGGATATATGCCCCTCAATCATCTCACACAAAGAAACGACCCTCCCAGAGAGACTGTCCTTGATACTGCATTGGAGGCCCACCAGGTTGTTGATTCACTTTCTGAAATTGCTGCTGATGCTCCCCATCAGATAATTGATAGTCCTGCCAGCCTTTCTGGTTTTCACTCTGAACTTGCAGTGATGCAACTTGCTTCCCAGGGAAAGGGAAGCTTGCTAACCCCATTGAGCCATTGTTCTTGTTCAAAGAATGGAATGCAGGGCCCACTTGATTATAGGAATCACCAAAACCAACACTCTGATTTAATGATGACAGTGGATATCCATCTAGCCAGCTGTAATCATCCATCAGTGGAACTGAAGCATTATCATTTTTCAAGTCCACCTTCAATGGTTCATCCATTACTTTGGAAGGAACTGAACTAAAACCAGGTGGTGGACCAAAGTGTCTGACAGGTCGACTCACTGGGTTCTTCTTTAAGCCTGGTAATATCATTGATGACGGTTTCACGGGCAAGGCATCAACAGCTGCTCCAGAGGACATAACAGACTCAAACCTTGGTTGCACGACAGCTTGAGGATTTTGAATGGAATAATTATGGCCAACACTGGTATTGACAAATTGTGGGTATGGCACGGAAAGAGCAGTAGGCTGAGAAACTTTGAAGGGGTCTTTCAGCTCTGATTTCAGAGCAGAACCATTTTCCATCAAATTCAAGTCAGCCAAGCCATTCACAATTGGACTCTGTTCCACTGGCCAATTTGACATGCTGGGTTGGACTGGCAGCAGAAACTGAGAAGTAGCATTAGCAACAGTTGCTGACGGTCTCATGCTAGCATTTAATGCATTCTCAAAGAGGAAAGTATCATGTCCAACAGAGAAGGACCCATTTTCTTTCCCAATATCAGTATTGCCAGCTCCACTGACAGAAGGAAGAAGCACTTTGGAATTTAAGTTTGAAGAGAATTCATCCATATGCTTCTCATTTATGGAAGGCCTAAAAACGATCACCTCGTCCTCCTCCTCAGCTTCCACACCTATCTCTGAATTTGGTTCATGACCCAAAGCCATCTCAACGCCTGCTGAAATATTTTCTATGTTAGCATTTAAATTCAGCTCCAACGGACTGGTGAGCAAGTAATCATCAGAAATCTGAGGTCCAATAACAAATTTCTTCAACTTTGTGTCAAAGTATACACCCTCCTGGCCTATCCGGACAATGTTGGCAAGAGCCTTTCCTGCCGCAATAATCCTCTGTACACGGGCAATTTTTTCTTTGCTGCCTCCATCACCACCAAATGAACGCTTCCTTGAAAAATCAAGGATGAGCTGGGCAGGAAGAAGGGGAAGAAAACCTCTCAACTCGAAGTCCTCAAACAATGCAAGGCGATTAGCAGTCTCACTCTCATCGTACTTGCTCATATTAGAGAAGCATGTCTCCTCTTCATGCTCATTCACAAAAATATATCTCTTTGACAACAACTTATTTAGGAAGGCGATATATTTGTTCCAGAAAAAAGACCTCGCATTCACTTGTTTCTCTTCCAGTTCACTGCCAACTGCAACATCAGGACAACAGGCCAACCACTCTACAAAAACCATAATCCCAGGCAATAAATAGCTCGATGAGGGATCATTTAACTGGTTACACCTTTCAAGCATGCAGCCCATAAACTCAAAGGTAGCAGTAAAAGCATTCTGAAGTAGGACTGAACGCTGTAGAATGTCGGCATATGATTGGTTTTCATTTTCCTTATTCACATTATGGACTGTAAATATTAGAATGGCAATCATCCTGACAATTGCAAGTCTACACTCAGCAGCATCTGAACCAAAGTTTAAGTCCTCATCTGGCCCAGAAGAGAGAAGTTCTAGTAGATCACTTTTGACCATTGAGAACACTTCAACAAAAGTTTCCAAGCTGGGATCACAGGAAAGAAAGAAGTATCAGTAATTGCATTCATAGTCCAGTGCATACTCTTGAGAGTTCAGAACTAACCTTGTGCGTGTGAACAGGATGCCGTTCAGCCTAACAAATCGCGTAATAAAGGCTTTGAAGAGCTCAAGGTTATTTGGAACTTTTTCCTTAACTGCAGTAGCTTCCGTTTTAATGTCCTTCAAAGAAGACCTTGTTCCACCTTTGCCTCTTCCTTTTCCAGACATCCTTGAAGATGCAGTCTTAACTGTAGTAGCTTTACCATCACCAACTAGTTGGGTATAATTCTGACGATTCTGAAAATGAAAGTAAAACTCTGATAAGAGATTTCTGGAGCTGTTGAAAATGGACAGACATCATAGTTTTGCATCTATATCCTACATTATGTTTGGTATGACTTGCACACTTGCAGGTAATAAGCTGACTACCTTCCAGATTGTATATAACAGATATAAAGCTCATGTTTTTATGCTAAATCCTTCACAGATCTATCACCCAACCAAGGATTGCTCTTTTGATTATGACCAACCAGGACCAGTAAAATATGCTGCAAACATCAAATAACAATACAAGCAGACTGAACTTTATGTTGTTGAGCCTGTTCATATACTTAATCCTACCTTCTCAAATGCAATTATCAAGTTGTCTCTCGCAGTAACGAAAGGGTTATCAACCGCTAGACTCCGAAAATAGCGATAAATGGAGACCAGTTCATCATTTGAATATCCAGCCAGTATAGCAAGCTGAAAAGGAGAAAGCATGATTTCAAATTGGGCAAGCAATCAACAAAGACACGCTTCTAGTAAGAGGTATATTAGGGAACCAAAATCTCAAAAAATCAGAACAAAAAATTGATAGTTCACCTGATGATGTGGATTGCCATTTGACGGACAAAGTGAGGAAGCTTGCATATAGTAACTTGATGCTGCAGCAAAATCCCGCGCTTTAGAATCCCCTTCCCCGTACAAGCCTTTGTAACGAGCAAGATCTCCCAAATAAATCAAACAACGATGACAGGATATCAGGCCTTTTTTCACCTCAGAGGATTTATTTCCATCTTTTGACATGGGAATCTGGTTATCTGGATCATCAGAAAAATATCCTAACGGTAGACCGTATTTAGCTCTTATCTTCAACATCAAATCATGATAAAATCCAGTTGCCTCGGAAAGAAAATTCTTAAACTGGGAGCGGATCTTTGTAAGTCGATCAGGTCCAGAACGAACAGAACCTTTCCCATTTTGGGATGCAGCTGATCCTGCTGAAGCTACGGCTGCATTGAAGAGTGCCCTTAGCTCCTCAATCCTCCTGTAATGCAATTGCCAGAGAGCATATTCTATGTCATGTTGTTCAGAAAAGGCATGGTCTTCAAGAATAATTGCTTCATAGTTTTCACGCATCTGTTGCCATGTATTAGGATCTGACGGGATTCTCAACTGTGCCGCTTTCCTTCGTTTATTCTCCAACTCAACATTCTACAGTGAAATCAAGAAGTTATACATCAGAAAACATGTTGACTGAGAAGGATGTAAAACTTGGGTTCTTCTAAAAACCAAGAAACTATGTTATAAGCAATTCTTAAGACAATTTTCCAACAAACGAAGCCTCTTGTGAAATTCTGGAATGTAAAAATTCAGATGCACAATCCGAAAAGAATCTGTGACTTCTCTAGGAGTACAGCGCAGCATACCTTATTGAAGAGGCGCTGAACAAGCTCTCTTGAGGAACTTTCTTTGTTGTTTTCCATTGGAATGGTCATCAACCATTAAACAAATGATCGGAAAAATCAATGATTTGCAACTTCGGTAGAAACTAAATCCTCAAACCCACACAACTGCCTGTTGAGTAAAAGTTAAATTAGACATTGAGAGAGATGAATGAGCAAAACTCTTTAAAATGGTTTGCAGAAACACCTATCATTTCGAGCCCCACCTCAAGAATGCACAAATTTTAATTGGAAATTGGATTGTGAAGAGAACAACCCAAAATTCTTAGTTGTCACTAGGTGAAATTACCTTGTTTTGTATGATCGTACACAAGAAGCCAAAACAACTATGGATTCCGAATCATAAAAAACCCACGTTTTAAATGCTCATCACTGTTTATCTAGCAAAAAAGCTTGTAGCTTGAGTTTCTTTATAAAATTCATAAAATGGACACACTAATAACAGGACCAAAAAATTTAGAATCTCTGTCCATGTGGCGGAATCGGTAACCAATTCCCTCTTCAATAATTTGCAATAAATTGAATAAAAACAAGTGAGTCGCACAAAAGAACACAGTTAAAATTACCAAATCAGCTTCGTGTGTTCACCTTGACAGAAACCAAGACTAAAGTTGACGCTTATTCAAAATCAATGGTTTTCATGAACTCATACATAGAAACCATCCTAACTTTATATGTATGTGTATACATATACAAACACACACGCATACACATATATATAGTGAGGGAAAGAGAGAACGAGAAAGAAACTTCACAAAACAAGTGACTGACACGCCAGGCAATTCAAAACCCTAAAAATTGACCAATTAGTACATCTCCGGAAAACTATTCAACCCCAAAAGAAAAAAGACAATCCAAACAACTTATGGCTTCCAACTGAAAAATAAAAACCTAAAAAAATTGAACCCCAGTCAATCAGTTGAGAACCCCAAAATCAACAAACTTCATACATTCGACAAACATCGACAAAAAGCATAAAAACGAAAACCTAATTTCCAAAAATTACAGCAAAATTCCAGGCCCAACCTTCAAGAACATAAAAATAACCAAAAACTAACTATGAAATCACAAATAAGAACTCACCTCAACAGAAAACAGCACCAGATCTGCAAAGATCCCACAGCACAGCTTTGATTCCCCGAATTCAACAAGTCCCTATATAAGTAGTTATATACAGAGAGAGATAGCTAAGGCTAGGGGTGAGTGTTCCCAATAGTAGAAGGAATTCGTGGGGTTTCTTGGGATGAGAAATCAAGAAGGGTTTTCTGGTGGGATGAGATTTTGAGAAAGAAAAAAGAAGAGGTGAATGAAAGAAAGGAAGAAAGAGGAAGAAGAGGAGATGACCTTTTGTTTTTGTTTTTTGTTTTTTCCCAAATTCATCGCTACCACCAACGACTTCTATTTTTCTTGGACTTGTGTAGCTGTAGATATAGGCGGCTGCAATTACCATTACAATTACAATTCTCCTCTCTATACAATACTACATGATATGAAATTATGTTATAAAAATTAAACATTTATAAACCAATTTATTATAGGAAAAATTTATTTATTATTTAATATAAAATTTAAATAATTAAATAAGATAGTTATTTTATCAATTAAACAAAAATTAAATTATCAACCATCAATTCTCAGCGCGGAAGTATTTTCCTTTTTGTATTAATATAGATAATACTAGCCAGTGTGACATGTCATTCTTGCGTGTAGATAAAAGTAAAATGCATTTTATTTAGTATAAATGCGTCATTAATCACCTTTTGTGATGAATGAAGGTTTTTTTTTTTATATTAACCACCAATTCTCAGTGCGGAAGAATTTTCCTTTTTGTATTAATATAGATAATACTAGCCGGTATGAGATGTCGTTCCTGCGTATAGACAAAAGTAAAATGCATTTTTTACTCCACAAAAATTTAATATAAATACGCCACTAACCACCTTGTGAGGATTGAAGTTTTTTGCTCTTTTAAATAATTGACAAAGTGTGTTTTTTTTAGTAATTTATTATAATTTATAATAGTATCCGTGCCAATACACGAAAATATTATATATATTTCTATAAAGATCAATAAATAAAATTATAAATCACTTTATTTAAAATTTAAATATATAAAAACAAATAGATTGTCAATAATCTAAAAATAAATTTAAAGTTTTTGATAAGTATAGAACACTACTTAACATAAAAATAAATGTATATTATTTTTCTAACTAAAATTATTTTAAAAAATGAGTTAATTTTTTGGATAAAATAATCTATGGTATACTTATCTGAATTTAATAAAATGGATATAAATTTTTAAATGTTATTGTATATGAAATAAGATTTAAATTATAACAGATACACAATAGTACAATTATTTAAATTTTAATAAAAAAATATTTTATTACATAGCAAGAATAAATAAATAAAGAGACTACCCAAGTATGCATTATTTGAGTAGCCCACAATAATAATATTTGACATGTTACCAGTATAATTATAGATTGAACTACAACATTGATATATAAACATGTATTTAAACATAAACTAATAAATTATTATTATTATTTTAAATGAAATTATAGCACTGTACAATAAAAAAAAATACTAATAAAATATTTTATTATTGACACACAGATTGGTCCGTGGGCCCACTAAAATTTTCATGAATTATTGGGCCATGAAAGATAAAACATGAACACAATTTGGGCCGAGTGCTTCGTTGCACTATTCATTCATCAAAATAGGCCCATTTAATTAGCAGCCCACTAAGCGGCCTTTTTATGCGCGTACAGAACAAGCCTAATTGGGTATGACCACAGCAATGTTTGCAGCAACTTCTTGCGGTTATAAGTTGGAAGTTGGCTAGGGAATGTGGTTTGCAACTTACAATTTTTTATTTCTTTGTGTTATTGTGTGTATATAATAAAAACTAATAATTACACTTTGTAGTTACACACAATAAGTTGCATAGTACTCCTCGTGTTTGGTTTTTTAACAAATAAGTCTTTTCGTTAGTCAAAACTTAGTAATTTAGATAATACTAAAAAAAATGATAAAAATTTGTATTTACCATATATTGACTTATTACTGATTGATTATTGATCAAATAATTACCCTTATACATCTTCACATATTAATGCATGTGATGAGGTGCATTTTTTTGTTATAAAAATAGTTTCGTCATAAAAAAATTTATTTGGCCTGTAATAAGTCAGCAATAAGTTCATCGAAGATAAATACCGATTTTCATTCAATTTTTGTATGTTAATATCAACTGATTTAGTAAAAATTTTGACTAACCAATGGACCGATTTATTGTACAGAAGCAAATCTCATGGGTATCAGATGTAACCTTTCAAACCACAAGGGGTCTATATGTAATTAAGCTAAACCTCAAGGGAGAGCAGTGTAATTATCTCTATACTAAACAATCTCTCACATTTAAAACTGTATTATAAATATGAATACAATATATAAACTACCACATCACATTTCACACAAAAATAAAAATAAAAAACAAGAAAAAATAGAACTAAATTAGAAGTATTATCAACAAAATAAAAAAAAAAAAGTTGGTATTGTGATCGTTAGTGAAAAATATATTACTTTTTTATATTAGTATAGATAAATTTTAAATATTTTATTACTTTTTTACCTTTTTATTATATTTTCTAGATTGCTAAAATACCATACAATTATACCAATATGCCAATTTTTTCAGCAAACAATTTCATATTAGTTTTTTCTACTCATAATTAATATTTTCAAACATTCCGATTTTTACAATCACTTTTGTAGCCGTTTACTTTGGAGAATGGGATTAAGTTGTGATGAAATAATAATAGATAAAATATGGTATTGGATTAAATTGTCACACAATATACTTTATTTATTTGTATTTTGATAAAATTTTGAACCAAACTAAATTCGGAAAACAAGTTAAAGAAATAAATCATGTAATTTTGTATGTATTTGAAAATTTCAGACGATTTTGACCAAATATTATTATATTAACAGATAAATGTATAAAATCACATACAACTTCTTTTAATCGATCTGATGGAATAATAAATCCCACCAAACTGAATAAAATGTAAATCATTGTATTATTATTATTATTATTATTATTATTATTATTATTATTATTATTATTATCTATGGGACCGATGCAATGATTGATTGTGGGCTGATTAGAATCACAATTCAGACCAACACACCCGAATTGGACTTAAATTATTCTTCCAAATGTCTTCTAAATTTTGTGGAATTAGACCCCTCTGTCCTTGCAAATTTAAAAAATGATCCAAAAACCCACTATACATTAATTACATGTTAGACACATTTTTAACCAATTAAATGTGGATTTTAGCCTATCTTTGAGTTGGGGTGTAAGTTGGAGCATTTTGTTTTATTTTATTATGAGTAATTTTGAAAATTCATAAAATTTGTCCAAATTTTATACCATGAGGTAATGTTTATTATGGGATAATGTCCATTTAAATTACATTGTGATCATCTCGGTGACTTGGTAGAATATGATTTATCGATTTATTTACTTTTTGCTAATTTATTTGGTACGATATTGTTGACTGTTATAGTTTTATGTTTATTTGCAAATGTAACACAAGTGATTAAAACGTATTTTTATGTATTTATTCTTTAAAATATAAAATTACTTGTTAAATGTTAATTTTTTCTTCTTCCTTTTTTTCTAGCAAAAGAATTCTATATTTTGAGTAATTTTGTACGATATCTTAGGTCTTGTTCCATTTTTTAATTTAGTTTCTTAGAAAAATAAAAGATAAAAGATAGAAATCCAACTCTCCAAGTCGTCTTCTTCAACAAAGTAGATGACCACCTCGGGCCTAAACTCGACTGCTGACCGCCACCACCATATTCGATCAAGCAATGGCAGCTCGTCGCCGCGCCCTTGCTACGCCTCTTTCCAATTAGTCGTCTACTCTCCCCATTGTGCAACCTGACACTCTTATTGCATCTTCTTCAGACTCCACTTGGCACCACTCCAATGTCGCGCCACGGTCAACCACCCTAACATGTGCATTAAAAAGAGAACAAATGAAATTCGGCACAAAAAGGAAAGAGAGGCATCGATTTTCTTTAGTAAAAAAAAATAAAGGCGTTGCAACTGACTTTTTGATAGTTGTCCAATGTTTTGCATGATATTTTATATTTTGATATGTTTTGTTCTTGTCAAAGATGTATAACTTCCCATAATACAGAACATTAAGTTAAGACAATGAAATCTTTGATTATATTAAAAAAAACAAAAAAAAAGGTTAGTGCATTAATTGCACATGACTAGGTTGTTGAGTATTTGGTGAACTTGAATGACATATTGATATTGCAAGAGAAGGTTTGAGGAGAAACAAGGCAAATGGTGAAGAAAAGAGTCCAACACATAGCCTCTTTCCAATTCCAATCAGCACCCTTTTGTGCTTATTAAAACCACCAATTTTTCCTCCATAGTACATCACCAACAACAAGGTCAACTTCGACAAAAATTCTAACTCAACTACTGTACATTTATGAGTTTTGAATTCTTAAATAATACAATTAGATTTATAAAAAAATAAATTACTTACAGAGGGTTAAATAATAAAAAAATGCAGTAAAATAAATATATAGGCTCAGGGAGTCAAAGATCCGGAGGGGACAAATAACACGAACACAAGAAGGCCGGTAACCCAACACTCATGGTTGCTCTGTTTTTCACAAATAGAAACACCACAAGTTCACTCAAAACCAGCCACAAAGGATTAAACCAACCACTAAGGTATTTTTATGCTATTGTTTTCGAAATTTTATCGATAGAAAAGGGGGAGTATTTATGCTCATAAAGAAGACGATAGAAGGGGGAGAATGGCGGTGGAGGATATTAACACCCTTAGAAAGATTCTATTGAATAACTAGAGGAGGAGGAAAATACTAAGAGGTGAGAGGAGAGGAGAGAGGGGGCGGACGGTTGCTGAAAAAAGAGAGGAGAGAAATGAGTAGTGAATAATTTAGGATTAGTTTTGAGGGGTTAAAAGCTAACTGGGTTGGGTTATGGGCATGGGTTGGCGGGTTATGGACTGAGTGAGTAAGTTGGGCTTGGTGAAAGAGATAGCACCATCCAATAAGTGTCTTTGGGCCTCCCTCAATTGGTCATGGGCTAAAATTACTTCATAATTATACGTAATTTTCATGTGATTTGAAAAATTACATCTAACACCTCTGAAGTTTTACTCTATCTAACAAATAAGCCATTTCGTCAGTCAAAATTCAGCAAATTTGCTGATATTAACAAAAAAAATCGCAAAAACAAATCTATATTGATTCTGAATTAACTTATTCTTGACTTATTGTATGCCAAATAAAATTTTTAATGTTCACATTACCCTCATACGTTTTCATACGTTAATGCATGTGAAGAGATATATTTTCACTATTATACGAACAGATTAGTCTGTAAAAAATTATTTAACCTGCAATAAGTCAGTCAATCGAGGATAAATATTAACTTTCATTCATTTTTTTTAATAACAACAAATTCAACGAATTTTGACTAACGAAAGGATTTATTTGTTAGATGAAAGCAAACCTTAAGGGTGCGTAATTTTTCAAACCACTTAAAATTTATGTATAATTACATCAAACCTCATGAAAAATGAGTACAATTATATCCCTTAATTTTATCATATATTAATTTATCCCACCTTAATTCTTACCCCCACGCATTAAATGAGAGAATCTTGACTAGAGCATATAATTACACTATAGTGGGATTGAGAACTCAGTTAACAGGACTTCATTATCACTTATATTTATTACAACTACATAGAGTTAATGTTGTAGTCCTCAAATATTCGAACACACCAAATTATGAGTTCTTTTGTACAACATGATGACCGGGCATCAATGTCAGTGTCATGGACATGCAATAAAATACGCCACATTGTTCAATTCACCGGATCTAAACTTTTCCCTTCTCTCAAATACTGGCTATTGCAGGTCACACCTCTCCTCTTATCACAAATTAATTATTTTTTTATAAAGTTTATCTTAAGGAAACCGGCAATAGCCGGTTGGTCAATGGTTTGATGACAACATGCTGAAATCATACCCCCGGAATCTCATGTGTGGCTATCATGTTAGATAAGCGTAGTCATTCAAAATCTATACACTCCATTAATATTTTATATAATTAAAAATAATTTAAATTTGCAACACCCGCCTCATAATATTTGATTATGTGAAAAATAAATTTAATTCTATAATTATTGTGAAGTTGCATTAACAAGTTGACTAATGTCTTAATCAATTATATACGAAAATATTTCATCAACACTTTAAGACCGTTGATTTAATCAATAATAACACATAATTTTTAGTTGAATGATCGTGGGTTCGATTTTTTTTATCGGTATAAAACCTGTATTAGTGAATAATCCATAACAACCCATGTAAGCGACATTTGCTATCAAGGTGATGCTCCGGTTTGTAAATTAGGCCAAAATACATAGATAGGCCCTATATTTTGCAAATTTACAGCTACAGCTCCTGAAGTTATTGTTGTAATTACGGCCGTACCCCCTAAAAAATACTACACTAACATATTTTATGAGTTGCAGCTGTAATTTTATAAAAAAATAAAAAAAATTTATGTATTTTGACCGAACATTAACGGATGTCATATTTATCAAAAATGTCCTTAGAACACACAACAAATTTATAATCATATGGTAGTTTGGTCATATGAAAATTTCAAGTTGCAAAGTATGTCACTAGGAGCTTCTTGATTAAACAAAGTTAATTAGTTGAATTATTTGATTGTTTGGTAGGTTTGGAATTAGATTATATTTTAATGTATGATTAGGAAGTCTCCACATCAACTTCATACAACCTATTTATTACATACTTTAAAGATAATTGTTGTTTTGACTCTTGTTTTTGGTATATAGACATCTCGGAATTATTTAATTCAGTACAACTTAGAAGATTCTGAAATATAAAAGTTTGATTAGTAAAAAAAAAAAAAAGGAATGAATTTTGTTGGATACCACCTAAATTATGATAGTAATGCTGTTCGATTAATTTAATGTCGCAATATTCAAACAACAACATTTATATTAAGTGATTTTCAAATTCGTGATATTTAAATTAAAAATTAGTGACTTAACCATTAGACCATTTTGTTTTATATGAAAAATAATAAAATAACTTGTCAAACAAAAATAGATAACGAATTATCATACATATATATATTTATATTTTTTCTGCGAGCAAACTAGAATATATTTTGTATTCTTTTCAAAATTAATGTATTTTTGTTTTTTCGTTTTTTATTTTGCAACATTAGCGTCCAACATTCCTTTGTAGAAAAGAAAGCTTGAAGCCAGTTTTTACTTAGGGAGACGTCTTTTCATGATAAAATCATGAAACTTATACAAAATTAGAACAGACAATATTCAGGGTTTTGTTGCATGCCGCACGACTCAGTAAGATATTTATACATTAACAAAATGGAAAGATATTTAGAAAAAAAATATGTAAACATAATAAAAATTTCCAAAAACCTGACCTTTGGTCATTGCATAAGGTCAATAGTTTGGTGAACACACATTATGATGATCAAAGAATAGGATTTGGGATTGGGAGGGAGAGAGGCGACACACGGAAAAAAGCAAGAACGAGGACATCATCAGCAGAGTCGAAAAAACAAACGCCAAGAATTAAAATTGGAGGCGGGTGGCTCCCAACGTTCCCTTCTTTTATCTCTAAATCCACATTTTCCCCTTTCCACACATTCCACACACACTCCACAGACACACAACACAAACTTTTTTTCCTCCCTATCCTGGTGCAGCCTACACACACTGATACACTCACCCCTGTAAAGTGATTGAGTGAGTGTGTGTGTATATACATATATACACACATAAAAATTGTGTGGGTGTTTGAGTTGAGGTTGATGAAAGATGTCTCTACACTCGGCGGGCCAAGTGGTGCAGTCTGTGAAACTGTTTGCTGGGAATGGTATTAATGATAACTGTAGAAAGGACTTGGTGTTTGTTGATTTTGTTGGGTTGTGTGGCGGCAAGAACTCGAAGAAGAGTGGGAGTCGTCGGAGATTCGGCGGTGGTGTAAATAGTAGTAACGCTCAGAGGGGTCATTTTCTTGGTTTACCAGCGTCGAAGAAAAACTGGGCCACCTCTATTAAGTCTGTTCTTGATCTTGAACGTGTTAACAATGGCTCTCGACAACACTCTTCTGATCTGAAACCAAAGGTGGGGGTCAACTGAAACTCTGTGCGCGCCAACCAGCGTTCTTGTTGATTTCTTGAAAAGATGAATTTTTTTTTCTGTTTCTTGAAATTCATGAAATGGGAATGTGGAAACGTGTATGCTCCTTGGAAATCTTTTGTTATATTTGATTGTGATGATTATGTGTTTACTTTTAATTTTGCTTGGCTTTTATGTGTTCTTTGCGCGTGTGGGATTAGGTTGACTTGTTTTAATTGATGACGAGCATATCCTATGATTTTTCTTTTTGTGGATATACTCAAAGAATGGTAGTTCTGGCACTGTAATTATTGTCTATCCTCGCTCATGAAAAGTTAAAAGATAAGTGGTATGGGAAGCTCTGCTGTTGGAAATGATTTTCTGATGATGCTCTAGCTCACTCTTGTGGTTTCCATTATAGACATGTATTTTGTGTCATCTGCTGCATGTATGCAAAGGATATAAGGCATCTAACTGATACAAGCTTCTGAAAGAATATAACTTTTTGAACTGATCAGATCATCTTCTTAGATAACCAAAAGGCTAGATAAGATTTGGGTAATAAGATCTATGGCTGGTGGATAAGATGGGTTCTTGAATGCAACTGATAACCGTGAACAGCGAAAATGAAGTTGATAACTGTGACGTGTACCTCAGCAAGAATTAGCAAATGTTCCCGGAGACTATCATATCAGGCATGGTTTTGCATTTGTTTTTGGTTTGGTGTTGCAGTCGAACAATTTTTAGTGTCAGCTTTAGATTATGTAGACTGTTTTTCAACTAAACTGCTTGTATGTCATGGACTAACATTTATATGGTTTAAGGATAAGAATTGGGGATTTTGATAAATGCTGATCCCTGAAGTAAAATGTAAGATGCATATGAGACTTAAGATACACATTTGTGACTAAGGAAAAGTTAATTCATAAAACCCAGCGTAGCGTTAAATGACCATAGTGCCTAGACATTACAGCATGGTTGTTTCTTTGAAAAGACCAAGTGGTTTGGTAGTATATGGAAGTGTAGGAAATTAATTTCTTTTAGAAGTAAATATCCTAGAATAATCTAGTACGCCAATGGGTGTCCCACAAAAGGTTCTTATTAACTTTTGTGGTTTTTGTGACGTAGACAAATTCCAAAGGAGCTTCTCCTGGATATTTTTGAAAGAGGTCATGGAGCCTTGGTCTGCTTTCTTTGGAGGATGTAGGATGTAGGATTTTCAATGTCTCACCTTGCTTGGCCACCTTAGGGTGGTACTCAAGTTATTCCTTTATGATGTGTCCTGTCTCAAAATTTTTGCGGAAGTAGTAGGTAGTTGTGGATGTTGATTTTCGAGGGAACTGGTGAGTTCTGTGACGATCTGTGTACAAGTTGGTCTGAGTCATGTTGCTATTTCACTAAATATTGGTATATCATTAAGCTAGCAGTAGAGGGCCCAATAGCAAATCTTTTGTGGACAAGCAACTTTGTTTTGAGTCTTGTATAGGTGTTTTTGACTAGCGGGTATCTGTTATGGGAAGAAAAACTCTTGCTTTGAGCTTGTCCTCTCTGTGCCAGCGGCATCCTAGCTCATGATATATTGGTTAGTTTATCTGCATGGAGATTCCAAAATATGATCAAAGTGTGCAATGCCAGGTTGTAAAATTGTGCATCTGTATCTTCTAAACTGTGATCTGGGAGTCCTTGGAGGCTATAGATTGTAATGCTCTTCTTTTATATGGTTTCCAATGCTTGATTTAGACTATGTCCTGTAAAACAAGCACGATCAAACAACTATATTGAGTTTCTTTACTATCAAACTAAGCACAATCAAAGTAGAGTAGAAACTTAATTATCAATCTTAAGAGAACTTGAATTGGGAAACGAGAAAGCAAATGAGAAGGTGCTTGGGTTTATTGAAAACAAGTCTAAGATATTGCCGAACAAGAGCACCTTAATGTGTTTATAACTACTAAATTCCAGAAGGAGTGATCATTTGTGAGTTACTGGCTTTATTTGGGGGAGATTTCGTCTAGTGTAAATGTGCAAAATCATGGACGAAATAGATCTAAGCAAATCAAGCATATGATCAGAACTATATAAACGAAATACTAAATATTTGAATAGCTGCCCTTGAGATAGATAAGATAAAATTTGCTTCTCTTTTGTCTTTGGCATGTGAGGAGGCAGGAGGGGAGCGGATGCTTGGCAAGAGGGAAATTTGATTGAACGATATCGAAATTAAAAAACAAAGAACCTAGCATACATATTACTTCAGTTGTAATTTCACATTTTTTTAATATTTATTTTTTATTTTCAAAGGTTAGGCTTTAAGGGGCTGGAATCCAGGACCATGCGAAAGGGTTGGATAGTCGCGGTCCTCGGCAACTGAAGTTGTTTCATTATTAGACTATCTCTTGTGATTACGTTTATCAAATTGTTTTCCTTTAGTTGAACGAAGTGCTGAGTTTCCACCATTTCTGTTTTTCTTGGGGACTCTTCGCTCTGTAAAGCTTATAACAATCAATCCATTAAACGTTTTGTATGCATTAGAAAGTCATATTTGCCTTCTAGATAGTTGCACTTTATTGTATTTGAGCTTTAATTTCCATCCTGCTTGTTAGTCATGTAGTACTCAATAGTCGCAATGTGGAAAGGTTAGTGATGATTTAGATGCACTACTGGTGCTGGCAAATTGTTGGGAGCTTACAATTGTCATTGCTGCTATGCCAAGTGAATGCTTTATATGCCAATCTTCATCTGCATGATGCCTTTTTGTACAACTGTACTTTTCAGGTTGCAAACTTGGAAGATATAATATCTGAAAGAGGGGCATGTGGAGTTGGGTTTATTGCCAATTTGGACAACAAAGCATCACATGGAATTGTTAAGGATGCTCTTACAGCTCTTGGCTGCATGGAACATCGTGGAGGGTGTGGAGCGGATAATGATTCTGGTGATGGTTCTGGAGTGATGACTTCAATCCCTTGGGATCTTTTCAATGACTGGGCCAGTGAACAAGGGATGGGTGCGTTTGATCAGTTGCATACTGGTGCTGGAATGGTCTTTCTTCCAAAGGATGAGGACCTGATGAAACAGGCCCAAGCAGGTCAGTTAATTGGCAGGGTGTATCTCAGTTATACATGGTCCAATCCAGGAACACCCTGTTATTAACAACTTGATTTTTCTTAATTAACCTATATAATGTTGATTTATTTCTTTTTCCTTTGTGGTGCAAATATAATGTTACTTATATATGGATATAACAATGCATTTAGTGAGGGGAAGGGATTAAAAGTTGAATAAGAGTCCACACAAGATAGGCTTAAGTTGATAGCCATTATAAATTAATGAAGAAACCCTTTTCTTTCTTTTGTTTTTAGGATTCATTAGCGAGTTTTTGCTAGTGTGTTGGTTATATTAATTATCTTGGTTTCCATTCGACCAGCTTTTTCTAGTTTCAGCTTAACAATTGATCTCAAATATGAGATCTTTACTCCCTGCCTTGGTCAAGAAAGCAATTATTCTGATTGGTTGTTGTATTTGAGAATAGGATGAGAAGAGCGACAAATGTAATGTCTGGCATACTCCTCCGACCTATCTATCATAGCGTGTTTTGAATGCCAGGAAAAGCTTAACCATCCTTTGTATTCCTATATCCTTTTGCTTAATTCTTTGTTATTTTGGAGAAAATAGACCAGCTTTTTGAGCCCTTTTTAAATTGCTAATACAAAGAAAAGGTATGTGGCACCTGGTTGGCTGGTTCAGTGCTGATATTATTTTGAAATAGAAGTTTCATTACTTTGTGGATCTTTAAATATGTTTAACGGGACAGAGATTTGAGGTTACTTTTCTTCTTCTACCTTCGGTTGATGGGGAACCTGCTTTAAGGAAGGCCACTCTCTGACATGTAAACTTGTTTGCTGCAGTAAAGTGGAAGTTTTTGCTATTGCCCAAGAGGGGGGAGATAATATAGCTTTTATATGCTTTCCTAAATTTAATTTTTTTATTGTTTTCAAATGTACTTATAGCTGTAGTTTGGACACCGAAAAGCATGTCTACTTCTGGCTAAGCCAAACGGTAAAAGACTACAAGGTCAATGTCATATTCCAATCATCGTTGCAAATAATGTTAGAAGAATAAGAAATAACAAGCGCATGTGGTTGGCCGCGATGGTTGTTAGTAAATGGTCTTTTAAAGGTGGAAGGAGCAACTGATATATGACCAGCATGACACAATAACTGTTATGTGCTCATTAATTGTGAATAATTCTTGATTATTTGAAATCAATTTGAGAAACATGAGTTTCTGAGCTCCTGGATCTGGAGATCCATGTCTCTAGTTTGAGTAGTAGGTTCTTTTTGTTCAAATAGTACCTTTGATTTTCAGATTTTTATTGTATTACAGTCAGTTATCTGAATTGAGTTATATGCTTATGCAGCTATCTTGGATATATTTAAAAAAGAAGGTCTTGAAGTGCTAGGCTGGAGGTCAGTTCCAGTGGATATGTCTGTGGTTGGTTACTATGCAAGAGAAACTATGCCAAATATACAGCAGGTCTTTGTTCAAATTGCTAAAGAAGAGAATATTGATGACATTGAAAGAGAACTGTATATCTGCCGAAAGTTGATTGAGAGAGCAGCCAGCTCAGAAACATGGGGAAACGAGGTTTACTTTTGCTCATTGTCCAATCAAACTATAGTTTACAAGGGAATGCTTCGATCGGAGGTTCTTGGCCGGTTTTATTTTGATCTACAAAACGAACTTTATAAGTCCCCTTTTGCCATATATCACCGTAGATACAGTACAAATACTAGTCCTAGATGGCCTCTAGCTCAACCAATGAGGTTTCTTGGTCATAATGGAGAGATCAACACCATACAGGTTATAGTTTTTCCGCTGATATTCTTTGTCATAGATACCAGAATGTTCACTGTCTGAAGATGAAATTATCATGCAGGGGAACTTGAACTGGATGCAGTCACGGGAGACTTCATTGAAGTCCCCTGTTTGGCGTGGTCGTGAAAATGAAATCCGCCCTTTTGGAAACCCAAAAGCATCTGACTCTGCAAATCTTGATAGTGCAGCAGAAGTATGGCGAAATTCTTTTACCTTCCAACTCTTTATACTTCTACTCTGAAATTACAGTGTCACCAATGGTTTATTTATAGAATAACCTGTTAAATTGGCAATACAAATCTAGAAAGGGAAGAGCAAATAGAGACAGTTTTACCAGAAGATGCGATATTTCTTTGCAGACTGTTTGTTACTGTTCATTATATGAAGAAATCAACGATTTTTATTTGGTTCCACGTGATTGACATAAGAGTCTTTCCATTTAAATGATTCACTGCCTGTTGTAGTGCTTGAGTTGCAATTTCTATGATGTTTGAAACTTATTTATTATTGGCACTGGATGCTCCTTTGTGATGTTAATCTTTCTACTCTACATTGTGTACAGTTGTTAATAAGAAGTGGTCGCACTCCTGAGGAAGCCCTGATGCTTCTTGTCCCGGAAGCATACAAGAATCACCCAACTTTAATGATCAAATATCCTGAGGTACTATTTTTCTTTGACATCAGTAAAAATGCTTGAGTTCCGATAGTGGTATTTTCCCTTATGTATCCTTATTTTATAGCTGGACCAGATTTTCTTCCCTCATTTATGAATTGTTGTATAGTTTCATGTTCCAAAATGTTTCTACCTTCAGTTAGCATATTAGACCTTTCCAAGTTCCTTGGATGCGTATTCCAAACTTTTTCATCTTATCCGAAGGCTCTGGTAGATATGACTCTAATGATTTTGCTTCAGATTCTTGACTTTTACGATTACTACAAGGGTCAAATGGAAGCTTGGGATGGACCTGCTTTACTCTTATTCAGGTGACATTTCCAAATGTAGGTTTTATTGGTTGACATTTACCGATGTTTATATATTGCTATTTCAACCCAATCAATTTAAACAAGAAGGGCAATATTAAGCTTGTGAAACCAT
This sequence comes from Sesamum indicum, assembly GCF_026168435.1. NCBI lineage: Eukaryota > Viridiplantae > Streptophyta > Magnoliopsida > Lamiales > Pedaliaceae > Sesamum > Sesamum indicum. Next base: position 1,735,477 of record NC_142660.1, on the reverse strand, counting down.
CATTTTTCTGCAATATCGACCTTCCATGAAAATAAGAACTTTTTGAAAGAATATAACTTTGCAGAGCATATAAAATGGCTGTCGTACATACATTTCGATCATCTGTTTATCAGAGATATTACCCCTTTAATAGGACATCACCTTTCTATTTAGCTTGTGATAGGACCTTAAGGGTAAATATTAACCTTCAAGCACATGTGTGCATGCAGTATTCTTCCTTTGTTGTGACTGGTTCATATCTGATGCAATGCCAAAATATCTTATTTTTAATTTCTTATTTTTGTTGGACGTCATTATGTCAGTGATGGGAAAACAGTTGGAGCTTGTCTTGACCGAAATGGACTTCGTCCTGCTAGATATTGGCGAACAGTGGACAATGTTGTCTATGTTGCATCTGAGGTTTGCTTGCTTTTGTCATCCTTTGTATTTGTTTTCTTTGAAAGATTTAAGTTCATTCTTTGATGGTGAACTCTACCAGTACTTATACTGAGATCTTGAAGACATAAATACACTTATGGTATGATTACGTAGAATTTCATTGCCCAAGGTTTTTCCCACAGTGAAGCCTTGTTATATACTTGATTTTGCTGCAGGCAACTGAGTTAGTGTTGCTTCACAGTCTATTGTCTGATAGCTGGAAAAAAGTTGACTTGTATAGGACTTAACTAGCAGAGAGTTTACTTCTCTTTCTATTAGAGTTACAAGCCATCAAGGCTGTGTGTTCTTATTTTCCCACAAGAGACTAGAGCGACATTCTGTGTTATTAACCATTAACTGTAAAGTTCAAAATTTCAAAAGTCTAGTTGCGGACAATGGTTTCTTTCTGCTTGAAGAAATCTTCTGCTGGCCAATAGGCTTGCTAAAATTTACAAAATCTATCAGCAACTTGTGTTTTTTGATGGTTAATGTGTGTAGATAAGTTAGAGATTATTATGCCAGCTAGTTTAACATGTATTAGATGTTGGATCTTGTATTTTGTTATAGTGGTAGTGATGATTCAATTAACAATTGAAATCTTTCAAAGACTGAAAAGGGTTTGTCGTTTTCAAATCATTTTAACAAATGCTGTCTGACCTAAGATGGGAGAAGTACATCAAATATTATAGCTTTCTGGATTATTTGGTGTTTCTATGAGCCATGCACCGGTATTTTCTTGGAGAAGTATCTATAAATATTAAAAGATATAGGAAGTGATGGGACTTGTAAAGTGTCAAATGATCTTTCTTGAATTGTTTATCTGATTATACTGCTCTCTAAGTTATCACAAGGTTTGCATTTTGTGACTCGTATTAACACAACGGTCACATGATCGCCATGAACTGATACAGTTTCTTTGTAATTTTGTAGGTGGGGGTTCTACCAACAGATGATTCAAAGGTTGTGATGAAAGGCCGTTTAGGTCCTGGAATGATGATAGCAGTCGACCTATCTAGTGGACAGGTATTGATTATATGATCGTTAATTTTGAGGTTCTTTGATTTGATTTTTAGGTTGATTGGTGGGCATTTTCTGCCTATTTATGTTGAACATTTCATTGGTTTCTCAGAGCATTTCCTGTTACAATGTGACACATTTTAGGTCTTTTGGTAATAATAACTGGGAAGCTCCAAGGCCTACAGTTTTTGTGTAGAAGCACCTTGCGCTCTTAATTCTTTTTGTATTTTCCTTTTATTTTAACCAATTCGACTGATATTTGTGCTATTGTCTTTAGCACAATTTTAGAGGTTTTGGTGCATGTAAATTTTACATTAATTGCCTGAATTGCAACTTGCCATGTGCTGTGAAATAGAAAGATAAGATCTGCTGCATGGTCTGCAAGCAAGGATTCCGCTGTCTTTCTTCCTTTCCCTATTTCTTTTGCGAGAAGATGTCTGAAAGTGGCCCTTTATGAGGCGCAATTATGATTTACATGAAATTAAGATTGTTCTAAAACATTCCTACAAAAGCCAGTATAGACAAACAGTTATCTTGTTTGCTAGTTTACTTAATTTTATCTTTTCTGCACAGGTGTTCGAGAATACTGAGGTTAAAAAGCGAGTTGCACTATTGAATCCTTATGGGAAATGGGTGAAAGAGAATCTCCGTTCTTTAAAGGCCACAAGCTTTCTGTCGGCAACTCTCATGGACAATGAAATAATATTAAAGCGTCAACAGTAAGTCTTCTGGAAACTTTCATTTCTTTTCTTTTAGTTCTCAGAGTGAGTGCTTTAGATGCACAGACACTCGTTTGGTAGGCACGTTGGTGACTTGGGCCGTGAAAGTTTTCTCGTGCTAAAGGAAAATTTTATCTCTGTTCCTTTCATTGGGTATTTGGGTTTAAGCAAATGCACATAACAGAACCATGGACTTCAAATTGAAGTACTTGAGTCCATTTAGCATACATCTTGTGGATTGGTAAGGGTGATGGTATGAGTCATGAGGGACTTCAACCAATTACTTCCGCGAGGAACTTCTATCATTCGTACTGATCCTCATTTCTAATTTTCAGCCAATCTAAGAATTTTGAAAGGTTTTGATTTTTGAATTTTCTCTGCATAAAATATTTAATGTAGGAAAACACTGAAAAATGTAACTGAATACTATACGATTGCATACTAAGACTGATTGTATATAAAGGGCCCTTTAGTTTGTATAATTTATGTTTCATGAGAGCTTGAATACAGATCTGGCATACAAGAGTTTCACGCACCATCAAATGATAGATAAAGTTCATATGGTAAAAGACAATCTTGCTGAGAAGACTTTAGACTAGTACTTATAATTGATTCAGAATAAATCTGTATATCGTATAACTTTTGTCTTGGCTTCTTGTCAAGATGCTGAAGCTTTACACTGCAAAGTATTGCTATGATGAAGTATTCGCCCCCCATGTGGTTGTTTGCCTTTAGCTGGACTGAAGGCTATGTGATATGTTTTACAGTTATATGTTGTAGGAATGACACCTCTTAGCAAAAAGAAGCATATGTTCCTTTTTCTTTGGATGGAAGTCAAGCTATGTAGGGCAACCACAATGATCAATTTGATGCTCTATCTCTTGCTTTTTGTTGAAAACAGGGCATATGGATATTCTAGTGAAGATGTTCAAATGGTGATTGAAGCAATGGCTGCTCAAGGGAAGGAACCTACTTTTTGCATGGGGGATGACATTCCTTTGGCAGTATTGTCTAGAAGGCCACATATGCTGTATGATTATTTCAAGCAACGATTTGCTCAGGTTTGCACTATCTTCATGAAATTCCTGGTCAAGTTTAAGCTTTTGTGTATTTCTGATAGATGCATTGGTGTCAGTTTGGCCTGACCGTACGAGTAAGATATTGTAGTGCCATACTTCATTCCAACGGTCCAATGTCTTCTTATGGGGCAATTTCTGTATTCATCAACTATGGTACTGTAGATATTTAGTTCTTCTGGTGCTATTTTAAAAACTAGTATACGGAGATATACCTCTTAAACCGTTGATACTTGAACTTTTAAGCTGATTTTCAACCCAAAAATTGTGTTGTATGATGTATGTGTGTATGAACCAGGTTACAAATCCTGCTATAGATCCTCTAAGAGAAGGATTGGTCATGTCTCTAGAAGTCAACCTTGGGAAGCGAGGCAACATACTAGAAGTTGGTCCAGAGAATGCATCTCAGGTACTTTTGCATTTTATTAATTTTCTTGTGGAATAAAAGGTCTTCAGTTATTTTAAAGATATTATTCTCAATGTAACTTCAAAGTCTCTCTACATTTCTTCTCTTTTTCATTAATTAGGTGATTTTGTCAAGCCCTGTGCTGAATGAAGGGGAGCTCGATTCTTTATTGAACGATCCTGTCTTGAAACCCCAAGTTTTACCTACATTTTTTGACATAAGGAAAGGAGTTGAAGGTTCACTGGAGAAAACACTGTACAAACTTTGTGAAGCTGCTGATGAAGCTGTTCGAAATGGTTCCCAGCTTCTTGTTCTCTCTGACAGGTCTGATGAGCTGGTAAGATTTTCATTTTTGTGTGCCATTAGTGGTCAATGGTGATGTTTGAATTAAGTGCGACTAAGGGATCCAAGTTTTGAATGAACTTTTCACTAGTGATCTGGGAGAAGATTATGTGGTTAGCAGAGCGAGGGACTACATACTTCCTGAAGTGAAATCAAACTCGACTTTGTTTGACCTACTTTTGTTGATTTTCAGTAATGTAACTTCATTGATTATAGTTATGGGTACCATGTCTTAACACTAAATTGTTGTAAATATGTTGATGCTCATGTCTCTTTGTATTTTCTTTAATTTCTTTTAGTTTTATTAATGCTCATGTCATGAAATGCAGATATTGCTTTTGCATTTCCAGCAATAGCCTATCTAGTCCGCAAATTTGGTTTTTTTGTCTTTTGTGTTTTTGGTTCCAGTGATTTTATTCTAATTTTGGGGTATGCCTCCTGATAACTGTTTGTATTTCCATCAGGAGGCAACTCGGCCTGCCATACCAATACTTCTAGCTGTGGGTGCTGTTCACCAGCATCTAATTCAGAATGGACTGCGGATGCAAGCTTCCATTGTTGCTGATACGGCTCAGTGCTTCAGCACTCATCAGTTTGCTTGTTTGATTGGATATGGTGCAAGGTCTCTATTTTCTTCTTTTTGCTCTCTGGATTTATGTGATTCAACTGGACGTATCACACACCCGGTGTTTTCTGGATGCAGATAATATTACGCCATTTATCTATTCTACTGAAGCTTATTTAATGATTGTTCTTTTCTTCTCTTATGTTTTCGGGGCAATGCTCTTGACGTATAGGATAAAGTGGAAAGGTTTTGTCCACCATCTTCATAAAGTTTTATAGCATTTGAAATATGCTCTTTTGATTAGTTAAAAATATCCACATTTACATCCAATTGTAATGATTATTATTGAAATATTCTGAAACGTTAGTGGTTTTTCCTATTCCTGGCAAGTTACATTTACTATTTTCATCTAGCTAGATAAGTTTTGAGGATTACAACAATGTACATTTTAGTAGGATGACTGAACTAGGTTCTGACTAGATTTATTGGTTAGAAAATTTCTGATTCCTTTTTGTGCCCCTTAATGTAAGGGAAGCATATGAGAGCTTCACCAGCATGTGATACACTCTCTTCCTATATGAAAAACAACACAAACACTGGCTTCTGCCTTTTCTGATTGGCTTAATCTGCAGCATCCTTTACATTATCAATCCACATATAACTCTTTAGATGCATCTTTTCAGTGCTATATGCCCATACTTGGCCTTGGAGACGTGTCGTCAGTGGCGTTTGAGCACTAAAACTGTGAACCTGATGAGGAATGGAAAAATGCCCACTGTTACTGTTGAACAGGCTCAGAAGAACTTTTGCAAGGTTTGCGATCTCTTTTTGTTTCCTGGATTTAATTTGAGAATGCATGTTGATGAGTTACTTCAGGGGAAACAGACAAATTATACTGTATTGGGGGAAGGTGATACATCGTCTTCAATAAAGTTTGTTGAACAAATGAACAGTTGTGAAGTACTCCTATATGTCAGTATATTTGAGATTCAGTGTTTAAAAGCAGTACACCAGTTTGGTTGAGAAGAAGAATGGATGACATTGACCTTGATACCAGATAAAACTATCTGCAAAATGTATAGTTTATGTTTTGTAATATTTAGGATGTTAACCAAGTTTTTTGTTAATTATTTCCTTGAAGCTCTTGTTACTAAATGTTGTTGATTTTATACCAACTTTTATTTCTATCTCTGGTTGCTGGGTTCTTCTGATTTTAGTGCTTGAAGGTTTTTCTTTAGTTGTTTTGACGACGATGTTGGGTTGAAATTGCTGATTGGTAAGTGTTTATAATATTTATTTCAGGCGGTTAGATCTGGCCTTTTGAAAATTCTCTCGAAAATGGGCATCTCATTGCTCTCCAGGTATATTACCATTTTGTAGTTACCTTTTAACTTGTGGTTTACAAACTTCCTCCGTGTGGCGACCTACAAGTCTTTGTTTTATTTATTGTTAACTTATCCAGTTTCAACGTAAAAAGTCTTAATGGGAAATACTTGCCTTCAGTTATTGTGGTGCACAGATATTTGAAATTTATGGACTTGGCAAAGATGTAATCGATATTGCTTTTTGTGGGAGTACGTCAAGCATTGGGGGATTAACCTTGGATGAGGTAACGAACCTAGTTGGAATGAAGCATCTGGTTAAGTTCTTGTTGCTTTTGCTTTATTCATAAATAGATTTTTAAAATTTTGTATTATTGAAAAGTCATATTGAAACTTGACGATGAAAGAGTAGAGTATTTATTATTCACAACTCTGATAGGTAGGCGTTTTCTCAAACACAGAATGTTATTTATCACCAACTTTATTTTACGGTACTATGTTGCTACTTGGAAGATGTATTCTCAGATTAAATTCTTAGTGTTAAATTTATGCTATTGCAATATGTTTTGGTGATTTACTTCCAGAGACCTCTTTCCATTGGTAGCTATTGCATTTGTGCATGAATCCTCTTGGAGTATAGATGTCAATGCTTCAGTAACTTGAAAAGCTACTTATTTGTTTAAGATGTATCTTGATCCTGCATATTTCAATTGTACAGTAGACAGTTCACTTATTTAGTAATTACGTGGTATTATTCTTGAAGCTTCTCTTGGTTATAGAACTGTATGTTACTTTAAGACTTTGATAACAATAAGCTGCTATAATTCACCAAGTTGGTAAAGTTTGCAATATTCTTATGGTGAACAACTACGACTGGATTTTCTGATGCATTTTTTGTCCATGCAGAATTTATCTCTTGTTTGCTCAAGTAGAAGCCCTTGCATTTAATTATTGTCAACCTTGTTTTCTTCCACCACCTCTGTTTTTAGGCAACATTCTTTTTATTTCTATTTTACTGCATATGTAAACTTACATTCATGCGATACTTTTTGTGCTTTATGTATCTCTTTTATTGAAATATTGAGTTGGCTTTGCTCGACTTCTTTACATAAAGAAATAATTCAACTTTTTGCAGTTGGCTAGGGAGACTTTATCGTTTTGGATTAAAGCTTTCTCAGAAGATACTGCTAAAAGACTTGAAAATTTTGGGTTCATTCAATTTAGGCCAGGAGGTAAACATGTTCGAAAGTCTGTAAATACATTTCATTCAGACCAGAATCCTCAAGTTTCACGGACTCGACATTCTTTTGGTTGAAATTTGGTCAGTTCAGTCTCTTAGCACAATATAGTGCTAACCCCTCTTTCTTTTTCCTAAATGAAAGGTGAATATCATGGAAACAATCCAGAGATGTCAAAACTGCTCCACAAAGCCGTGCGGCAAAAGAGTGAAACTGCATATTTGGTTTACCAGCAGCATTTGGCTAACCGGCCTGTGAATGTGAGTTGCCTTTATGCAATCCCCTCATATCTTTTCCAGTCAGATCTTTGCTTTGAGGAGCCATCCTCATGAAGTGGTGGAGGATGACTATTGAGTTATTTCAAATTTAATGTTGATTTTGAAGGATTTGGATGATATCAAGTTGCACATAATTAGTACATACACTCCTTCATATTGAGCATTTTTATTGTTAAGAGTAGACGATACAATTATTAAATAGAATGCATGATTACTGACTGCAGGTTCTCAGGGATCTTCTTGAGTTGAAGAGTGATCGTTCCCCCATCCCAGTTGGAAGGGTTGAGCCTGCTTCTTCTATTGTTGAGCGATTTTGTACTGGTGGCATGTCGCTTGGTGCTATTTCCCGGGAAACTCATGAAGCAATTGCCATAGCAATGAATAGATTAGGCGGGAAATCTAATTCAGGAGAAGGGGGTGAGGTAAGCAACTTCTCAATTGTGCATAATCAGATTTGCTGCAACCAGGGTATCCACAACCTAAGTGGGAGTAAACTTGGAATGGAAGAGTGTAATGTTGAATTTCTTCAAATCTGATTGTATGCAATACTATTAGAACCTCGGTCGACTCCAGTGTAAATTCAATGGGCTCGAATCACATGAGAACTTTTAAGAATGAATTGGCCTAAATGAATTGAGTTTATGTGGACTTAAAATCAATTTTCATGAATTATCGGCCTTTCAAATAGTCTTTTGACTGTAAGGTGAATGCTGATGGTAGCAAAGATAAGTTTCACCACCTGTGTGATGTTTTCTTTTTGACTTTGTGATGCTAAGGTTTCATCTTCATCTAGGATCCAATTCGGTGGAGTCCACTTACTGATGTTGTTGATGGGTACTCTCCGACGCTGCCACACCTTAAAGGTCTTCAAAATGGTGATATTGCTACAAGTGCCATTAAGCAGGTTTAAATGCATTTGCATTTTACTGTTTTCCTGCACTTGCAAACGTTCATTGACGTCTACATATTGTAGTCTTATGTGTTATAATAACAGATATTAATTTAATCTTTCAGGTGGCTTCAGGGCGTTTTGGTGTTACTCCAACATTCTTGGCTAATGCTGATCAACTAGAAATTAAAATTGCTCAAGGAGCAAAACCAGGTGAAGGTGGTCAATTGCCAGGGAAAAAAGTTAGTGCGTATATTGCGAGGTTAAGGAATTCAAAACCTGGTGTTCCTCTTATATCGCCACCTCCACATCATGACATTTATTCTATTGAGGATCTTGCTCAATTGATTTATGACCTTCACCAGGTGAGGTGCCCAATATACATTTTGCTTGTACTAGTAAAAATTGTTGTAATCCTGCAACTTTGTTTCACAACATAGTGAATGAGCAGGTCAATCCCAAGGCCAAAGTATCGGTAAAGCTAGTAGCAGAAGCTGGCATTGGTACAGTTGCTTCTGGAGTTGCTAAGGGTAACGCTGATATTATACAGGTATGCATGATAACCTAGACAATTGAGTATTTGCTGTTCTGGATTTCAAAGCAGTAACTTGATCTACTCTGAGCAGTATGGCAATTGACTTAAAAGGAATCTTTCTCTTCCAATTCAAGTAAAGGCCTATCTTTCTTTCTTTGTTTCTGTATTTGACCTCTTTTTGCTGCCTGGTAAACATACTTCTTTAACTATGCACCATATTCTAAGTATGGAGTTTATAATTGTCATGTACCTGGCATGGCTGGATTTAAAATTTTTGCATGGGAACTGTTGTTACTGTAATAAAGACTTTAAATCTTTTGCTATAGGTTTTGCAATAAGATTGAATAAAACTCAACCATATGCTTCACCTGTTTTATAGATTTCAGGACATGATGGTGGAACTGGAGCTAGCCCTGTAAGTTCCATCAAGCATGCTGGTGGTCCTTGGGAACTTGGGCTTACGGAGACACATCAGGTTTATTTCACTTTTTCCAGACATGAAATCTCCTATTTCTTATGATGTTTGTATAAGTCGATTAACTTTTTTTGTTCTTTTCCCTTCTATTTGGTGGGGCTGATGGTGGGGTTCTGCTATATGAAATCTTGTGCAGACACTCATTGCAAATGGGCTTAGGGAAAGGGTCATTCTGAGAGTTGATGGTGGGTTCAAGAGTGGATTTGATGTTATCATGGCTGCGCTGATGGGGGCTGACGAATATGGATTTGGTTCTGTTGCCATGATTGCCACTGGCTGTGTCATGGCTCGTATATGCCACACCAACAATTGTCCTGTTGGTGTTGCTAGTCAGGTAATGAAGATCCTTCAACAATGCTGTCTTCCAATATGACCTTTTTCTTCAAAACATCTTGATTGCTTCAACTGATTTCTGCAGAGAGAAGAGCTAAGAGCGCGTTTTCCCGGTGTGCCTGGTGACCTTGTAAATTACTTCTTATATGTTGCAGAAGAGGTGATTGCCTGCTTTCTTAATTAAATTGATTCTAGGATGCTTCTATCTTATTATTTTTCAGGTTTTTAGAGTTGCATTGCCTTTGAATTCATCCTTAGGTCAGCATGGTTATCCATATGGATAATTACATATGTTTTCCATTTCCCTAGAGATTAAAATCATAGGTCAGCGGGCACCATCATCCATATACAGTTAATTTATTCTTGAACAGTTGGATCTGGTCTCCCACTTAATTCAATCATCGAAATATGTACTCCCTAATTGATGGAAATTGCTGAATGCAATATTTTTCAATATACTCTTTCTTCTGTCGAGAAGTAGCTTCTTCTTTAACAAGTGGATGGAGCTGATTGGTTCTCAAAGAGTGCTGTAAAGAACCACTTCATGTATTTTTTATCTCATTAGAATGTCTGGCAATTTGTGAAAATTATAAGTCCGCAAATAAAGTAGTAAAATAATTAAGGCCACCAGAGGTTGGGGTGAAACTGAATAAAAAACATCGTAATTTTCTCATGGAAGACTTTCCTTGATTTAGTTCACTGTCTTTTAAGGTGCTACTTTTCATAAATGTTCAACCTTGGGAAGTTGCATACTATTGTTTCTCTGTGTTCGTAGAGGCGGGGAATTACACTACATTGCATATGATATCCAGCATCTCTGTGATTGGTTTTCGGTCTTGGTTCCTTGAGTATTTTCATGACTCTCTTTTCAAGGCTGATGCTTTATGCTGATCTTTTGCCAGGTGCGAGGCATGTTGGCCCAACTGGGCTATGAGAAACTTGATGATGTAATTGGCCACACAGATCTACTAAAACGTCGAGATATTTCATTAGTGAAGACTCAGCATCTTGATCTTAGTTATATTCTCTCTGTAAGTAAACGATATATTATTCCAATCCATCATCAGAAGAGTGCTGGTGATTTTGCTTGTACACTAATGTACACTTCATTCTAGAGTGTTGGATTACCAAAATGGAGCAGCAGTACAATAAGGAAGCAGGAAGTTCATAGTAATGGTCCTGTTCTGGATGATACGTTGCTTGCAGATCCAGAGGTAACATTACTTATTTAAAATGGACACTCTTTTGGTAGGAAAGGAACAAAATTCATGATCATGCTTAGTGCTTGTATATGGTTTGCTTTATTCTTAAAACATCTCCAAAATACTTATTTTCTCGTTCTTTCTGAATTGTTTGACATTTGTTATACATACAACTATGTATTTGCCTTCTTGATAATCTTCTTTTTCTCCCCATACAGATAGTGAAGGCTATCGACAATGAGACGGTCGTGAATAAATCTGTAAGCATATATAACGTGGACAGGGCAGTTTGTGGGCGTATTGCTGGTGTGATTGCAAAGAGATATGGGGACACTGGCTTTGCTGGACAGCTGAATATAACGTAAAACAGTTTCAGTTTGGAAAAAATAACAATCTTGAAGTGTTGCTATTTTACTACATCGGGGTCTTGTTATGGGACTTATTGCGCGTCTGTTTCTATTGTTTACAGATTCTTGGGAAGTGCCGGTCAGTCATTTGCTTGTTTCTTGACACCTGGGATGAACATCCGGCTTGTCGGAGAAGCTAATGACTATGTCGGGAAGGTGAGTTGATCAAATCTTCACATGTGGAGCTTACAATTTGGCACTTGTTTCTGTGTGTCGATGTGTTTTGCTTCTTGTTCTACTTAATTATATCCTATATTGCTACTTTCTATATTCTGAGATTTCTGACATAGTTTTTGCTCATTTAACATGTAAATGTTCTTGTGTTAAGAGTTACCAGTGTTTGACTGACCCCAGCATGTATGAACTAACGGTGCTCACGTGACTTTGAAACCTACCATCGATAATAAAATATTTCCAAGCCATAGTAATGCCGTCATATGTGACCCTTCTACTGTATAGGAATTCAATCATATGTCGATTTTAGCTTCTAACATGCAAGTATAATTTAAGGGTATGGCCGGAGGTGAACTGGTGGTGACTCCCGTTGAAAAAACTGGATTCACTCCTGAGGATGCCACCATTGTCGGAAACACGTGCTTGTATGGAGCAACCGGTGGCCAGGTCTTTGTTAGAGGGAAAGCTGGTGAGCGTTTCGCTGTGAGAAACTCGCTTGCTGAAGCAGTGGTGGAAGGCACTGGAGATCACTGCTGTGAGTACATGACTGGGGGTTGTGTTGTTATCCTCGGAAAGTGAGTCTCACTTCTATTACAGCCTATGGCACGTGGCAAAATATCCTGGAGAACTCTCGAGGGTCTCAAGTTATTATCTTGCTTTTGACAGGGTTGGGAGAAACGTGGCAGCCGGTATGACTGGAGGTTTGGCTTATATTCTTGATGAGGATGACACCCTTATTCCTAAGGTTTGTCTCAAAGAATGTATTCCCCATTGAAGAAAAACATATATCATCACGACGAAAAGCTGTTTTCCTTTTTTCACTTTCAAGGATGTCTCTTTCATGCCAGTTTATGATCCTTAGCTTTTTCGACTATACTATGTAATGTTGTCAACAGGTGAACAAGGAAATTGTGAAGATCCAGAGAGTTGTTGCTCCGGTTGGGCAAATGCAGCTCAAGAACCTCATTCAAGCCCATGTTGTAAGTAAATGATGTCAACTTGTCTTGATTAATTACGACTTTTCTTGAACACATGTACTTTGTTTTAGGAAAAAACGGGTAGCAGCAAAGGTGCCGAGATTCTTAAAGAGTGGGACAAATATTTGCCGCTCTTCTGGCAGCTGGTGCCCCCCAGTGAAGAAGACACTCCAGAGGCGTGCGCGGACTATGAGCAGACAACCTCCGGGCAGGTGACCTTTCAGTCAGCATAAGAAACACCATAGCCCCCCACAAAACCAACAACACATGATTCGGACACATGCATCCAAGGTTAGTTTGGATGGAACATTTGTCTCAAACATCTGAACATGGTAAATTTGGTGATGGTGTTAAACACCAAGGTTTGCTGCTGCTGCTATTCCTGGTTGTCTGAAAAAGCCACCATTCTCTCACAGCAGTGTCGCTGCAGAAAATTTAGATGTTATTTAGGATGTCGGAACTAGGTTTCTGTTTCGGGATCTTGATCCTTCGCTTCTACCTATTCGAACTAGAGAATATAAGAAGCGGATGTGAAACAAGAGTCCTAAAAAAGAGAACGGGAAACGCCCCGTGCGCTATAATACTGTCTAACAATACATTCTTGCAATGTCCATAATTGTATATGCTGTTTCTCTTTTATAGTATATATTTGTCTTAGATGTATTTTTGTTTGAGCAGATAACATGGACTAAGTTCACTGAAAAAAGCTGTCCTGGACACAATGTTTAATGTCTCTGATTTTCCATAGGTTGAGTTCATTGTTCTCTTTCGCCTGATATTATGCATCATTCATTCAACGAACCAAATGATCCCATATGAATACTGCCAAAGTCTTAGGTCTACTGAAGTTGGTTCTTGATTCTTGAGTATCACAGTTATATGGTTATGTTGTCTTGAAACTCGTGTGCAGGTTCACTTTTAGAAGAAAAAAAAATGAAAATTAAGTTATGGGTGCCCAATTAATTTTATTTCACTTGACTATTATTGTTTTATAATATATTTATATAAAATAACAAACTCTACGGCGCTCCAATTTGAACTCGTAATGTGTCCTCTAGAGAATCTTTTAATGGTTTGGAGTTTAACATTTCATTCTAGAGTGATATTGAGTTTAAAATTTATTGAAAGCGTGTGCGAATGTATGCGTGTGCGGGTTAAAAAAAAAAAAGAAAATTCAAACTCATAATGTAAAAATAAAAAATCCAAACACGCAAACCAAACGAGAAAATGGTCACTCCAACTTTGACCCCCATAGACATAGGAATTGGCAAGCTAGTAAAAAAGGTGGGCAAACGTACACATGCATCGTTGTCGGAATTCAAGCACCCGTACAGGTGGTATCTACCTATTCCTCCCTTTGAATCTTTTTTTCTAATATAATATACTTAGCTCATGTTGCACACTATTTTCCCATTAAAATAAATAAAGATAAAAAAACTAACTCACAAAATTAACGTAAAATTTCAAAGAAATTAAATAAATTAGTCATTTTATTAATTTTGGAATTGTAAAAATTGATGCGGCAAATTGCATCTCAAATATATATATTTTTTAATATAATAGTATAGGTATTCCAGCAAGTAGTAGTCCACTAAGTTTGTTGTATATGGGGAAGCGCCGCCGGCAAAAGCACATGATCCGCCGCAAACCACCGCAGGGGAAAGGGAAGCGGCGAGCAGTCCAAATACAGATGCATCTGTAGCCCACAGCAACTCCAATTCCACCCACGCCATTTTTTTCTATTTAAACTTTCTTTATTTCGGGAAAACCCCACCACGTGCACAATTACTAATATCTGTATGGAAATATTTTTTTCTCATCATATAAATACTTTTATTTAAATTAATTCTTTTTAAAAAACCATAATTTTGAGTAAATATTTTTCACATAATACGCTGCGAATAGTCTAAACGGCCTTTTTCATAATATAAAAATAAATAAAACTATCCGACATCTTACAAAATAAATCATATAAAACATTCATTTGAACTGTATTCACATCATACTCCAATAAGATGTTTTGTTCAGTATGCTTTTAGCACAACTCAAACTCGATTTAGTTCGTTGAAAAATAATGAAATATGCATGTAGATACCAAAATACTCGAATTAAGCTAATGTTCAATCAATTAAAACTCATTTAAGCTTTACGATTTTTGAAACTCGATAACAATTTATTTAAATTTGAATAGTAACGTGTGTTTCAGCTCAACTAATTTTTATTTACAACACTACATGATTTTTATTTACAACGCTACATGATTCGTCAATTACCAAAATAATGTTTTATTCTTGGAGACACATCAAGAGTTCCAAGAGTGGATTATCATCCATTCTAGATTTAATTAATTTACTTGTTAGAATTGCAGCATATTATTTTCGAGAAAATTGCTAAAATTTTCATAAACATCTTAGGAATAATTAAAATGTCCAAAATTTGACAACATTGGTCGCATCGTAGCTCTCAAAATGTCACGTCAACGCACTTGCAGACAAAGGATAGATTGCAACGTCAACCTTTTCAGCCCTAAAAATTCAAAACAGAGAAAATATATTGCAAAATATTTAAAAATAATTTTACCATTTTTTTTGTAACTTATTATTTTTTAAAAAAATATATCAATATTTTTAAAATAACCAACATATTAGTATTACATAATTCAGTATACGATACATCAATATTTTTAAATTATTTAACAAATACAAAATAAACAAAAGATAATATATTAATACTAAAAAATAGACAAAATATATGTGACTAAATAAATTCTTGAAAAATAACGGTCCACTTTCTTACAATATAATTCTTCAATTATTACCAATTTATGACCCAATCATCCAGATTTTCTGTTAAAAAGAATTACTTCGTTTATCACACAACATTTCAAGGTTAATTTCACTACAATTTATGGCCCTAAAACCAATGTATAATTTCATAAGAAAACTAATTAAAATAGGTAAACACACATATAAGTGAAAATAAAATCAAAACCTTCTCTTAATTTAAAAAAAATCTTGTCATAGCCTATGATTAAAATGAACTCACCTCTCTAATTAATGAAATATTTATATTTAATGAATTTAAATTTGAGAAAAGAATTTAAAATCAATGATTCCGTATTATTAGAATTTAAAATCTATCAGTATTCAAGAAAACATAATTCAGATATACAGGTGAAGGATTTACAATCTTTGATTTTTAGAATTATCCAAATAAATTCAAAAAAAATAGAAAAAATACAATTTACTTCCATGTGATACGATAAGGGATAATTTGCTTCATTTTTCAAAACATAAAGATATAATTTGTTTTTTTTTTTTCTTCACAGGGATTCTTTTTTTCTTATTAAAATGTTAACCCAAAAACAATTATGATTAGGGATTTAAAATTATCAATCCAAATACAGGTTTTGTTGAAATTCAACTTTGAAGAAAAAAATAAATATTTAAAACCTTAATCATAAAAAGACAATGTGTAGTGTTCAATAGGTACGTCACAGTCATCCATACAACACTCAGTACATAATGTATCTCAATGTGTAATAAATTTAAGCATATCGAGGAGACCTCAAAGGCGTGTTTCCTAAGTCTAGACATTTAGGAAAAAGCCCATCAACGTAAGATAACGCACTTAATTGAAATAATCAGTTAGAAACGGTGGAACAAACAAAACAGAAAAATACCAAAAACGTTACATACAATGCACCCGGAAAATACATATCAAAACGGCGAGTGAGTCAGTGACGTTACGAAACCACGACTTTCACACTAATCACTAATCTTAAAAATTAATCCACTTCTCACTTTTTCTTTAATTTCTTTTTTAATTAGCAAAATAATTTCTTTAAGACCGACAATTAAAATTTTTAATTGCTAATTAAAACTTAACAGCAAGGTAATTAACTAGCATTAATATATAATTATATATCTACAAAATTGAAGCACGTACTAACAGTCACGTAGACGTACGGTACCAGACATTGAATATCAGACAGAACCACTAGCAACATTGGGCAGATCGTGCGGCGGCGCGAAGGCCAAGAGAACGAGCACCGCCATGATGGCGACGGGGACGAGGAGGAGCATCAGCGGCGGCGGCGGGAGGGGCGGCAGGACTAGCGGCAGGAGCAAGAGCGAAGCCGTGAAGATGAGCATAAGGAGTACCAATCTCACGCTGAAGCAACTGAACATCAAGCTCTTCATTAATGGCTTCCTCTTCTCGTCGGCGGCGGGCCGGCCGTCCAACTCGAATGAGAGCCGTTCTTCGATCCCGTACCCCATCTTCTTCGACCATTATACGAACTCACAAACACATATATCGGATTTCCGTACTCGTATACACACGCCAATATGTGTGTACATATACATATAAACACGTATATGTAATGGATGTGCGTTGTGTTCCTCGCAGAGTTTTTCCGTGACTTGGGAATTACAGAGGGTTTGTGAATGTGGTGTGGTTAGGACTTAGGAGCCACTTAAAGAAAGCGCGCTTGAGGGCATTTTGGATATTTTCTCCACTTTGTACAGTTTCCATCTGTGCTTTGTATTTTGATACAATATATATATATATATATAGTATACTTCTAGAAGAGTATTCATACGCATCAAAATACAAATTATACGGTAGAAAAATATTATAACTATTAAATTAGCATAAATTTGATACTAAATTGCTATGCCTTGAAAACTATGCCAAATTAATATTATTTGCTAGGATCAAATAAAATTATTGTGAAAATTTAAATTTTGACCACGATTAATTAACATTTATTATGATTTAACTTATGACCAAAATATTTCACCATGATTGTTAGTTGTGGCCAATGTTTTGATCTCGCTTTCAGAAACAACGACTAATAACTGTTGCATAATTATAATTAATTAGGCATAAAATTCTTTGAATATATTCGTTAATTTAGAAATCTCAATATGTTGAATTAATATTTGAGTTTGAACATATGATTGTGTAGATCAATTGTAAAATCAAATTTGGACCAAATTCAATCCCTTTTTTGTATTATGATATTGATCGGGTTAGAGATCGAGGTCCTCTGAAGGTAGTTTAGATCGGATGGGTGGGCCCTAAGAAGAAAAAAAATCGTTAGACTTGCTGAAAGATCTCCAGCAAAACTCCTTTGATGTTTAAGTCAGTTTGTGAAATTTGAAGTACATACTAACGTAAAAATAATAAATGGCGCACTTGGCCAAAAATAGTTGTGGAGTATTTACAAAATCAAATATCCATACTTGTATAGGTTTACGTTGCATGATCTCAAGCTTTCAAGTACAAAGTGATCCAATAATTTTGAGTCTACAAAGATTGAAATCAGATATCTTTAAAAATAATTATTGAATACATTTAAATAATCATTATATTAGATATCTAAAACTTTATAATTATTAATTATGGTCGAATATTACCACACTTATGATCTGGGGTTTGAATCCTTACTCCTTGTTAAGGTATTTGATGGGATTAAACGTACGTTCTAACCATTAATCCTATGTCGCTATAGGTCTTAATTTTTTACATTAATAAGTACGGTATACTCGATGTTAAATACAATAGATAATTAAATTATTGACATATACTATAATTTCAAGAAAATAAAATAATATATAATAATTATTTATATATTCAATGCATAAAATATCAAATATAGAGACTTTATGTCTCCAATTGCAGGGTAAGGGCAATTACGGTCATTGATTAGTGACCAAATTAGGCTGAATGTATATATGAGGTAGAAATGTCATGTCGTGTGTGTGTGTGTGAGTGAGGGGTTTATGTAATAAAGACACGTTGCGGAAAACGTAATGTCAAAGATAAGGGGCGGATTCGTAGTATGTAATGACGGTTATTTTGTAATGTTACAGGAGTGACAGAAACAGCTGCGACATTTTCAATCAACGACAAGAACCAATTCTTGTGGTTCACCTCCCTTTGCTCCCTCTTTCCCCCACTGCTTATTTTTCTTTTAATTTTTCCTCTCTTTATTACACTGTTCGTGTGTTCAGACTCGGAACCAAACAATTAAAATTTTGATCCCGACTCGTTAACAAGAATCCGTCTTAAAATTTAAGTCCTCCCTCCCTACATATATATATATATATATATATATTTGATAGTTGGATTCATCTAAGTTCACGAATAAGGGTAAGGTTGAGATTTTACTTGTTCATTTGTAATAGATTCTTATTTTTTTTATTTTTAATAAATAATTCTATGATTTACAGCTACGTATATTTATTTAATTAATTAAATTTTAAAATTCAATGTATTGAATAATATAATTAATTATATTTTATCAAAAAATTTAGAGGAAAACACAGAAAAGAATTCGATCTATCTAGAATAATTATCGGCCTATATAGAGGACGTGATTCGATTCTTCTTAAGATGCCAAAAATCATTTTAATTGATGTATGATTTGAAAAGAAATAAAAGTATTTAATTCGAAAAAAAACGGAGTCGATAATAAAAATTCAAGTGACAATTTAATATTATGAATCTAAATAATAATAATATATATTTGTATATATTTTTTAATCCCGATATTTTGTCAATAAAAGTATTATTATGAAAAATAAATAATTAGTTGAGTGATGACAAACAATATAATTGTCATTATGGTTGAATTGTATTAATCAAGATTATCAATTTCTATACACGTGACATTAATTAATTTCGATCATATTATGAAAATTAAAAATTATTTTGGTATTTATTTAATATTAATAATAATTTAATATTGTCACTACATATATTTTATCATTAAAATTACTTTTTTTCTTTTTGTAGTTTAATCTCAAATAAATATAATAAAAAATAATGATGAATTTTGGTGGATATTTGGTTTTTAGAACTTATTATTATTAATAATAAATATTTTAATATAAATGAAAAGAATTAATAGGGAGTGGGTCCGGTTAAGAAAGGTGAAGTTGATCTGATGAAGACAAGAGGAGTCTTGATGGCCTTAATCATATTAACTTCAAATCAAAACCTTTGACGATACGATACATGCACACGTGTCAACCTCTCACCTTCACGCAATTCCTAATCCAACACATGTATAAAATACACAAACCTACGTATTCCTCTCGTATATATTGCCTGCATCTACGTATAAATGGCGCCAATACATACTTACAGACAAAAATTACAACGAGCTCTTTTTAATTTTATAAACATTTCATGCATATGTATATGTTAAATAAAAGGACAATTACATTACACCCCGTGATATAATCTGTTTACACAAACCGTTCCTGCATTTTATATAATTACAAAACCACCCTTGATAGATGAAAATCAGGGATAGTGTGTATAATAATGTTGATATTGTTGGGAGTGATGTATGTACAATTTTTCACCAAAAAAAAGAAAAAGAAAAACACGATCGTCTGTGTAAATAATGTTGACGATTTAGTGGGTGTATGTGCAATTATCCAAAAGACCGAGGTGGTTTGTGTAACCATAAATTAGGGGTGTAAATATAATTATTTTTATAAAAAAATAAAAAATTGCACAATTTTATACATAATTACACACCTCGATCTATAGTTTATTTATAGAAACCACCCCTACCATTTGTATAATTATAAAAATCACACATGACAGCCAAAAAACAGGGGTAGTTTGTGAAATAATATTGATAATTTTTGGAGAGTATGTGTAATTTTTTAAAAAAATAAAGATAGTTATACAAATGATGTTGACCATTCCAGTTGATGTATTTGCAGATATTAAAAAAGGCAGAAGTGATTTGTGCAACCATAAATGTAATTGTTTTTAAATAGAAAAAAATAAAATAAAAATGGAAGTGCTATAAATGGGCATGCAGGTGGACAATAGCAGCATGATGAAAACTTACAAACTTCTCGGCTGAACTGCCGTTACAAAAGGACATTTTGCTAGGTACATACTGTCTCTTTGTATTTGGTATTACAATGGTGTCGGAAGATGAGGGGAAGTGGATCAAGGGCTTGCTCCTATAATTGAACCCATTATTTGTACTAAAAGTTGAAAAAAAACACAAGAAATTTATTAGTGAAAAGAAGTACCCACATTCATTTAATCTTCTCTTTTAGTCCCTCCCCCTTTTCCTAGCTAGCTGTGAAGTCAAAGTATCAGGAAATTTCATTTTCCCTCCCTATACTTTGCACTATTTGCAGTTGGGTACCCATAGTTTTTTAATTGGTATATTTACACCACCATCCCTCGAGGTTTAGTGTAATCACACGCAAACCTTCTGCATTTTGTTTTCGTCTAACAAATGAATCCTTCCGGTAATCAAAATTCACCTGATAATAATAATAATAAATCAATATTGACATTCGATTGACTTATTAATGGTCAAATAATTTTCTTTTTTCTAACCAAATTATCCTTATAAGGGTGAAAATATGTTTCCTCACATGAAGATGTATAACGATTTTTCTGACCAAACTACCCTTATAAGGATGAACATATACTTCCTCACATGCATGAGCGTGTGAAGATAACGGTTGGTCTGGTCAGAAAAATATTTATTTGACCTGTAATAAATCAATACTAGTCAATTAAAGAATAAATATAAATACCCGTTATTTATTAGACGTAATTAAATATTAAAAATACTAAATATAAATTTTTTAAATCACATTAAATCTACATATTATTACACAAAACTTGAAAGACGGCGGTGTATCATCCCTTTTCAATTTGGGTCTCAAATATCCGTTTCATTGGGTGGTTAGATGATTAATAAAACAAGACTAAAATAAAATAGTATTAGTGACAAAATTTAAGAAATAATATGAAAATTATATATATTTATACTCATTAAATGACAATAATATTTGTTTTATTTTAATTATAATTTTTATAATTTTATTGATGACAATAATCATATAAGAGTTGTCACTACTGGTATTAGTGACGAAAACTCACGAACAAAATTATCATTATAAACAATAAACGATATATAATTGTATTCTTACTGTATTTTTGTCACTAAATTTTTTATTAGTCGCAATTAAGACATAATCCTTTATCACTGTTAAAATTTTAAATATTATACTGTGGTAAAATAAAAATTATCTCCATTAGGTATATATTATTACTAATAATTTTCATGATATCATTGTACATTTTTTTAGTAATCAACATTCTCTATGTAGCAAAAATTATGGTAAATATTTTAGTCAGGAACAACGACTGCTAGCCGTTATACAGTTGTGGTTAATTAGTATTTATTATGATTTTTTATTTTTAATTATGATAATTATTAATAGTGAAAAGTTGTATTTCTTTTAGTGATATTGTATTGACCAATGAATATTATCAATTAATTAATTTAGGGGTCTTAATTGGGGGTGGGGGGGGGGGGTGGGGGGAGCAAAAACCATATATGAATTGTGTGTATTATTACTACAATAATTCATGGCAAGAAGTGCAATCATTTAGTTACCACAAAAAAAAAATTAAATTAAATTAAAAAAAGACATAATTAAGCACAATGTATGAGGACTTGATCTTTTTTCCTGCCATCAAATCCTGTGTGTCAATGTTACTTTTTTGATGTTGTACTTTGGGTTTTTCAATTGGTGGAAGGTACCACTCCTCATTAGTCATTTTCTTGTACCTTCTTACACATATACATATATGTAGTCCTAAATATATTATTTGCAATTTTTTAAGACATCTTAATTATTTTTGTAACTATTTCTTTTTTTTAAAAAAAATATTTTTAATAATTTTAAAATATGTATTAGTATTTTTGATATGTCATGCAGTTCATTTCATGTATGGATAGATCCAAAGGTGAAAATTTGAGGGGACCGAAATATTATACTTATATATTGGTTCGCGTTGCTACATTATCAGGGCAATTCAAGTAATTGAGGGATCAATATGTAAAAATGTTAAAACTTATGTATAAATTTTGGAAATTACAAAACTGTCCAGGCCCCCCTGGATTTGTCATTATGCATCGAAGTGTGTCACGAACACTAGCTGGTATTATTAGATAATAAAATGACATCACAAAATTTTAGCCAGTATTTAATAAATAATAATATAAAGGGTAAATTATAACTACCTTAACTGAAATTTAGCATAACTATTGATATTCTTTAAATGAAAAATAATTACGTAGCTCTTAGTCAATGAGGTGAAAATACTACTTTACCCTTGTTGAATATATATATATTTAAGAAGATATGAAAAATATAAAAAGATTTGAGGATGAGTAAAGTAAATAACCAACATGGCATATTAATTCATCAAAATATTTTAGAAACTTCTAGAAAATATATAACATTATAAGTCATAATAAAAAAGAAAATTATTGTCAGTTCACCACAACAAACAGATGAGAATCTAAGGCGAAGGAACTAGACTCGTTGTTGACGGACGTTAAAATAAAGGGAACATATGTAATTTTTTAAATAATGAGAAGGTATTTATAACGGTGTCAAATCCTTAAGGGAATGGCCGCAATTTATCCTGATATAAACCAAAAAAAAAAAAAATCACTTTTTTGAACTATTCTTGAAAATGTCTAAAAATGTGTGGCAGGGGCAATGAACAACACCACCACTAAAGATGGAGTATATAAGTCAACATAGGTAGAGAGTAGAGAGCATGTGTGGTGGAAAATATGAAAGGGCCATTTGATTAATATGCATTCATGCACCTCTTTAAATACAAAAGATTGTTGGTACATACATTAGCTAGAGAATGAAAGCTCTAGCAAGGAGGGGGTCCATTAATAATTACTAGTAGACTATGGGTTTTGTTTATATGCCATTATCAAAATTCACCTCTTTTCTTTTTTTTTTTAGTTGTACTTTTTGAATATGTCTGTACGTAAATTTATATTAACTGATGTACAAAATGCTTTTGACTATGATTTTTTTATGAAAAACTGAATAACAATAATTTGTTGTAATACGATAATAAAAAAAAGTTATACATATGTTTGAATATCGAGGGAGGTGAAGGTAAAGGTCATTTGTGATGCTCTTTGTGCGGGGGGGGGGGGGTGGGAGGAGTTAATTTACCATTTGGTCCTCCATATTTCACTCAAATGGCTATTACTGCAATTGTACTTTCAAAGGTTTAAGGGTATTTGAGTAATTTTTCATTTATTTATTGCGAAATAATTTTAATTTTATGCATAATCTATTTGAATTACTATTGTATTTTTTCATATGATGCAATATTTATATAGGAGGCCCAACATTTCCCAAGAAATATGGAAGATAATTAGGGTTAATGTATAGTAATTTTGAAAATAAAAGTAGTGGAGATGGAACATGTAAAATCAAGCACGTACAAATTTTTCTCATTTATTATTTATTGTACCATTTAAGGAAACTGAATAAGGGCAAATAAGTAATATTTCAGAAACTTGCTCTGGTAGCAATATTCATTACCTGGCAATATCTGCTGCCTGTCCCTATTACCTCTATCGGGTGGGGTGTGTCATAGAGGTGGCAGACGAGTCGAGTTGGCTCGCGAACTTCGCGAGTCAGTTCGATTTTGAGTTTGACTCATTTTGAGCCAGCTCGAGCTTCCGTTAACATAGAAATGTATGTTCCCCAATCACCAACAAAATGGTCATTTGCTATAATATTTTCATGAACTTTCTATACTCCAACAAAAATATCAACGGACACATATCCATTAATTAGAGAAACATCATCATCTGCTTTAATTGGCAACACCATCTTCTACCTTCTATCAGCATTATATGTTGCGTATGTAAATCAACCCAAAGGACGGAGGCCAAGTTTTTCATACAAAATAGATTGCAGTTCAACAAACGTATTGTTACGATATATTCTCAAAAATTTGATTGGAGGGCGATCGTAACTTACACAATTATATAAATTAATTTGTTGACCTCCAAAATATATAACAATATTAATATTGTTTCGCGCAGTCATACCCACATAATAAAATAAATATAATAACAATATTTTTAAGAAAACAATCAGAACCCGGCTTTGGTCTCGATTTCAATGGTCAATTTCTTATTTATTTTTTTTTTGTTAAATCATTTCAGAATCGGGTTTGAAATACCGATTTTGATGCGTCAGAGTCAGGTTTTATATATATATTATTTCTAATAGCAAAATCGTTGTCTGAAACCGTGATTATGTCAATTTTTTCAAATTTTTCAAAAGGCCCCTTTTTTATAATTATTTTTAGATTAATTAAATAATTTTCCCAGAATTGATGGAAAGCAAGTGGGACGAATGTTGTCATGTAATAGAGAAACAGATCATTTCTTACAACATTATAAAATATGACTTTCAGTACCTTGACAAGCCACATACATAACACATATTGCTGTCCAAAACCAATTCATGTGTCCTATTTTTGTTTTTTTTTTCCCTTTTTAAAATTTCGATTAAGTTTCCATATTTGCTAAAAGATAACTCAATTTGCTTGTGTTTGTTTAAGGTCAAATTGCATACTATGCCATGCGTTTTTAAAATTCGGCTAACAATCCTTCTATATTTTAAAAATAAATATTTTTTTTTAATTTTTTTAAATATAACACAATTGTCCCTTATCATTAGTTGAAGTTAATGGAGTTAAATTTTTTTATCAAAAATTGTGATGCCTTTATCTATTATCTATTATTTCTTATTTTAATGATTGCTGGAGTTTTTTAATTACATAACAATCATAGAATTTAATCAAATATATATCTCAACCGTTAGATCTAAATTATTAAGGGTCAAGATTAAATCAATTTTGATATATATTATACATATTATTATCAAATATAAATTATAAAATATTATTTACAAAAAGTAAAAAGTAACAAAATTAACCCCACCCCTCGCCACTAGCCCCCTCCACCCTCCACCCACCGCGCCGCCCATTCCCACTCCCGCCACTAGGCCCCCCTCCCCCCTCCACCTGCGTCCACCTTTACCCCCTCGTGCTGCCCAACGCAGAGGGGGTCAACATCGCAAGGTAGAGGGGGGCAACAACGATGTGGCGGTCGCCCAGATCACATTGTCGTCACCAATTTTTTTAAATATTTTTAATAAATTTAAAAATTAATTTAAGAAAAAAAATAAAAAATTTAAAAATGATAAGAAAAATTAATTTAAAATTTTAAAATTTAAAAATAGTATAACAAGGTATTAAAATTTTCATTGCAAATACATAAACTAGTAAAATTTAAACTATTTATAGTAAATAATTTATTAAATTATATTTAAATTAAATATTGACTTAAACTAGTTAAAAAATATTATTGTTAATTTTCATTAACATTTACATTGATAAATATTTAAATTTTTAAAAAATGAACTTAGTTTATCATTTTTTGTGTTGTGATATTAATCTAATTTTTTAATTTAAATTTATTAATTTTTAAAAAATAATATATTTATTTGTATTTTGATATTTAAATAAATATATTTAAGAATAATATTATTTATTATTTAGGAGGGATGAAAAATATAAAAAATAAGGTTAAAACAAGTATATTTGATCATAATAATTTTAAACACAATATATGGGTATTTTTATCAATTAACAGAAAAAAAGGTCAAAACTCGCAAAAAAAATCATGCCCACTTTCACCAAAAGCGAGCAGTCCACCTTCCGTTAGTTTCTAACAGAAGGGGGGTTTTGCGTTGGATTTTAAAAATTATAGGGTTTTTTTGCTTAGTTTTAAAATACAGAAGAGTCTTTAGTCATTTTTGAAAAATACAGGGAGCAAAATACAATTTGTCTTTATAATTATGTCAAATTTTAAATTATCCTTAATCTATTAATAAAGAATTTACCTTTTTACTAAGAAGTTTCTATGTTCTTCAGAAGTTTCAGAGTATCTAAAAATAATTTACAAGAATTTTATTTTATTTTAATTCTAAAAAATTGCGTACATCTATAATGCTGAGGTTGGAGGGTACAGAGAACCAATTTTAATCCTCCTTAATTAAAAAAAAAAAGAAAATAACTTAGTTTTGGGGGGGGGGGGACAAAAAAATAAATCAAAAATTTTATGCAATTGGATGACATGAAATATTCACAAAAATTCAAGATTCAAATATAGGGACAAACATTAAAGAATTACATATGGCTCCAATTAGACTTATTCAGTGCACCAAAACATATATTGTAAAAAAATGAAAGTTGAATTTAAATTATATGTAATATTACTACTGCTTTTGTATTATGGACTACTTTTTTATCATTTACAATAATAAATATTTATTATCATTGCAATTTTATTTTATTTTCTTGTTTTGGGGTAATTATGATGCATTGGTGAAGATCAAGTGCAATGAACTTGCAAGACAACCACACCACTACCCATCAATACCCATAGATAATTATTTGGACATGCTTTTTGTCATAAAGTTGTAGTGCTACTCCAAACATTGTCTCTTCCACTTGCAACTTCATTTTGATCACTTGTATTCCATGTATTTCAGTATTGGCATGCTATATATAATATAACTTTTTAATTATTTTTTTGATTTTAATTGCTATTATTTAATGTTTTTATTTTTGTCTAATGCATACAGCATACTAATTTTTTTTGAAAAATATCAACTATTAAGGAGGATCGATGGTCACCGTGCTAACCATTAGGTTCAAGATTCGTTCCTGACCTAATGTGGAACGAGAGCTTTATATTTTATCACTGGGTTAAGTATATCTCAAGTATTGACACACGGATACTGGAGGAGGGACCCTCATATTCTTTTTGATCCAATTCATACTCATGTCTTTGGACAGTGTGGGTCCCACTAGATCAACGTTAAACTTGATGATCACTCACACAAAAATAGAGGGTTCGAGTCCATGTCCTCTCTATTGAATTCATATACACCCTCATATAATATGGACCCTTTTGGATGAGCTCTACCTATAGTGTGAATTTTTTTGTGTAAACTCTATGTGATTCTGCCCTATCGAATCCATATACACCCTCATTTAATGTTTATTGTTAAAACGTCAAATGTTTAACCTTAAAGCACAAGATAATTGCTGAAATTTGGAGCCTTTTGATACACTTAGAAAAGACAATATTGAAATAATTACAGGGGCAACATGCAAAATAGACAATGAAATGTTGATTGATTTTGTAGGGATATTGGGAACCCCATGAAAATGAAATGTCTTAACATAGACAAAATTGGTGTATGTTTTGTCTTAGAGTTCATCTGAAATGGAAAGAGATGAAAAAGGGTAGTAGGTAGCTACAAATGGTGAGACATTAATATATATTATAAGGCAGTTGGGAGACCAATAATTAACACTACATTTCTTGTTTTACCCTCCTAACTATTGTTTTTTCTATACTGCAGAAAATACCAAAAATTAACAAAGAATAAAGACACAATAACAAAAGGGAAATTTAAAATTAATGTGGCCCATGCAGGTCTCGAACCTGCGACCTTCGCGTTATTAGCACGACGCTCTAACCAACTGAGCTAATAGGCCTCATGTTGTCATCAACATTCTATTTTAGATGTAGCATTTTCCCAGTTAAAAATGATATCTTAATTCAATTTAATTATTAGTAATCCAAAAGTCAGATAAATTTTAATTGAATTGAATGTAAGTGGAGCTCGAACAACTTAGACATTTTAAAACACTAGCCGTTATATTACATGATCCTTACGTGCATATAATAAATAAATATTTATATTTTTTTTACATATATTATACATATATAAACAAACATATTATATTTCAATAAATAAATAAAATTAAGAATATTATCTACGTTACAAAAATTGGTATCGCAGCGTTACAGACCGTTCTTTGTGAGTGAATTTTTTTTTTCTTTTTTTATATTTTTATAGATATATTGATGGGAAGAAAAATTTGAGTAGGAGTGATCGAAAAATACATAAAGAATATTTTTGGTCATATGAAATTTTGGTGTTGCGGTGTCATAAACTGTTGTTTGTTAGTGAAAAATATATTTTCTTTTCATATTATATAGATAGTATAAATATATGAATGAGAATAAGAATTCGAGTAGTGGTTGTTAAAAATGCATAAAGAATATTTTTGGTAATAAAAAAATTGATATCGTGACGTAAGTAATCGGTGTTTATGAATAAAAAAGGGTTTTTTTAATTAGTATAAATTATTAGTTGAAGGTCATAATCTATGTATTAACTTGAATTGATTCGAGGGTTTCAATTTATTTCATGCTTTATAAGGCTAAACATAGAATCAAAAATAAAAAAATAAAAAAAAATCAAGAAATGCATATACATTCTCACGTTCAATGTCCGTAAGGAAGCACACGAGGCATGGGCCCAAGAGAAGATTCCTAAGATGGGTCGACCCGGATTAAAGAATAATGGATCATGGAGTGTTCTTGTTTGTCGGGTTAGTGGGTAGTGGTTTTTATTTGATGTGGAGGCCTTTGTCTCCCTCTTTATTTATTTACTTTTATTATTTCACATTCATATTTGGAGCATCCCATGCAAATTATTATAACGTCAAATATTATTCTTTTAATTATAAGAATTTTAGCCAATTTCAATATTAATTTTGAATGCGGCCCTTTAGTATAATTGTTGCACAAATTCATCGATCATGCACGATGATGGGTTAAAAAAACGCATAGATCCAATTAATATGGACTGTACTCCAAACTTGGGCTGAAGCGAACGCAAAAAGGCGTTAGCACTCCAAGCCCATGTTAGTATTGAATTTGAGATTGAATAAAATCAAAAAGTAAATAAATGCAATTGAAATCGAGATATGATGAAAAAAGTCGATGAAAAGTGTACGAACACTTGATAATGTGCGTGTGGGGTGTCTAGAGTATATTTAGAAAGTATTTTGATTTGAAATAGAGGATCATAAGCCTCATTTGATGGCCCATATATATATAATGTGATATGCAAAAGTTTAAGATTAAAAGGATAAAAACATTAGGTATAATTAAAAGTCTCAACTAAGTCAGCACAATTAATGAGATGAGATTACAAGTTGGATACACAATAGTTGATTTATTTTAGCTACTGTATGTATGCCGTCTAACAGAAAAAATTCTTATACAAATCAAGTTTGGCCGAATCAAACCAATCACATGATAAGTGTGATATGCTTATCATGTAATTATTTTTTTCTTGAAATAAATGTATTGTAATTGTTATATAATCGATTTTGGTATGACCAAATTTGATTGGATTAGAATTTTGGTGTGGCAGTACATGTATTTTAGAACTCCTTTTGAATAATAAATTAGGAGCTAAAATTTCAAGTTAGTGTAATTTCTTCTCCTTTCTCATGAAATGGCCACACTTTCTCCTTCAACATTTCAGTATCTATCACTTGATTTTCTTGTGCCTGTTCAAAAAAACAGAAAAAAATTTAGAAGAAATTCCAAAATATGTATATAATGTTTGGATTCGTTTTCTGAATGTTTTCTTGTGTTTTGTGGAGATAGAGAGAGAAAAATAAAGATAAATAAGTGTGTGTTAGAGATAATATGTATGTTTGGATTTGTTTTTAGTGATAATTTAAAATAAGTATTATATGTTTAATGTTGTGTTTTGGGAGAAAAAAATTACTATTCATTGTCAAATCATGTCTTTTTTATATATATGTGTATGTATATATATATATATGTATGTATATATGCTAAAAACAGTTAAAAACACCTAAATAAGGTATTTTTGAATGATGGTCAACATTGGGTATGTTTTGACTTGTTTCGAAAATAGTTTGGAAATGAAAACAAACATAGTATGTTTTCATATCATACAATAAACATTAATAAAAAAGAAATTGGAAAGTAATGTACCTGAAGATGCAAAGTGTAGAAAAGGGTGGTGGCATCAAGTGATTGAAAGGAAGATGCATTGAGCAGAAGAAAGCCTTCCTGCACCTCCAATCTCATCACAGCCTCACAAAATGAAGAGTAATTGCCCTTTTCAGCTGAGCTCTGAACAATGATTTCCCTGTCGCTTATTTGAGTAATTGCTGAACTTTGAGTTGCTTTTCTATGCCTCTGCTGCTTCTTCATTGATGTGTACTTTTCTTGCCTGCAAATCTTCTTTGACATCATCAGCTTTTCCTTCTTTTCAGTTAGTCTCTCCACTTCTCTCTGTAGCTCTGGAATGTATTTCACCACTCTTGAAACTGTCGCTGGAATGCTTAGTTTTCTCTGTCAACCACATCATATATACATATATCAGATCATTGTTGATTACACATGATGTAGTAAAACATTGCAGTAAAAGTGTCGGGTTTGGATTTTCTGTTCCCAAATTCTAAATGCACGCCTTGTGTACTATTACACAAGTTTTCATTAAATGAAATACATGATATGTAATATTTGCACACGTTATATATGGTTGTGCTAGTGTTAAGGCCATGATGGTTCCGTAAATCATCTTAATGAGTTTCTCCGAAAAGAAGACAAGAAATTAAGGAGACTTACTGTCTGATCCTCAGGTGGAAGCAGCGACCTAAGAGAAGAATACAAGGAGTTCATCCTCTTACGACGATCACGTTCGCTGGCATTATGGTTGAGCTTCTTGGCCATCTTATTATTGCTCTCATGATCATCCCCCTCATGAAACCCTTCATTATTAAACTCCCCATTCTTGCAAGGAGAGTGGAGATCAATGGAGCCTGCTGAGGTTTCTGGTCTCTCTCTAGACAAGTAGTTTAGGCCGTTTTCTTGATCATGGTTGAACATGGGATCTTCTTCCTCCAAGAGCCACCCCATAGAACAGAACTGAGGAGATATATCCAACATTTTTCCAGTGATCAGTTTGTACTCATTAGGAACTGATGATTTGATTTCGATTTCTATTTGGATTGGATAAGAATGACTTGTTGTGTTGGTAGTTGATAATGAGGGCTGGTAATTATATATATATACTAGGATCAATGTTGTTATCATATTACAATAGGCTAAGTCAGCATCAATTTTATATTTGTTGATTTTTCTGATTTTCTATTACAATAGGCTAAAACAGCATCAATGTTGTTACCATATTACAATATGTCATCAGAACTAATTAGTTCAAGTTGATCATCCTGTGAAAAGGCACACGAAGGCTTAAGGCTAATCATAGTTTATTTTAGTAATCGTGCGTCTTATGCATGACAACACGACTTCTGATTTGGTCTGTTGCTCATCAGCTTGAGCCATGCACGTGGAAACACACTTTCTTCTTGGTGATTAGACATATATATGTCTGGGGTAGACTTTGTCATTTTTATTTCACATATGCAGGAATATTCTGTTGAGAGTTCGATTGTTTTGCCACAAGATGAGATTGTTGTATTTGATAATGTCGTGTACTATTTTGTCCTATTATTTTTTATTTTTCTTCTAGAAGAGTGAGCATGGAGCTCTAAGTCAACAAGATTCCAATCCCACCTCAAACAAATTTATAATTGTTGTCCTGGAAAATTTGAGAGTTAACAAAGAGTTGTCCGAGATGAATTAATGGTACTACTTCTCTTTCGCTAGTCTTATAATCCCTTCATCCCATTTTTATGCCTTCGATCTGAGTTTTGATAACAGTTTTTAGTAAGAATTCAAAGAGTTAAACTTAGTAGAGTGGTGGAAAGAAGCCCATGTAACGCTGAAATTGTCAATGTTTATCTTACAAAAGCAATCAGTGAGTTTTGCATTTTGCCACTGACTAGTCGTTGGTGCATGAATAATAAATAAGCCCATGAAAAACACACAAACGGAGTACGAGGTGAGGCAAGGACAAAGAAATAAGTCTCTGAAATGAGGGCCAAAGCAACAGCCAAAAAGATAAATTGTAATTATAAGTTTGAAAAAACATAAAAAAAAATAAAATGAAGTAGTGGATTGAAAGGGAAAAACATCATACTTATGAGATTGTTAAAAAATATTAAATTATTATTTTGACTATCTTTTTTTTTTCTAAAAAGAAATGAATTAAAAATAAATATGAATAATGAATAATTAGTACAACAAAAGAAAAATTTCTTGTATAATAGCATAGATGGTAATTTGTTTTTTGGTAGAAGAAAAGGAGAAAACTAGGCCATGGTTGGCAGTGGAAAAGCTATCAATGCAGTGTATCTTCCACCAACACTCCCACTGATTAAAAGAATGTGAAGCTACAGTTTTCAACATCAAACAACTTTCTAGTGTACTTACTGTAACTCAAGTACAAGAATACATCCGCCGAAATTGATTTTTCTGATCTTCTGACTTTACACCGGCAAAGAGTAAACTTTTTCCTTCATTCTCTATAATTTTATGTTAGTATTCCCTTTTTGTATCCCCATCTCTCGTTCAGTTCAAATGTAAGCAAAAATGACACAGATTTTCTTAGAGGGGTAATCAAAGATTTTCTCCATATTTAGGTTCAGCGACGTCCTCTCCCTCTGTTCCTCCCTCGAAAGCCACCTCTCCCACGACCCCCACGACCCCGGGAACCAGATAGTTTCAACGATTGAATGCCCCTTCTCTTTCCTGGGCGTGCCTCCTCATCCTCATCATACTCATTGTATTTCGACGAGCTTCTGGGTTTGAAGGAGATTTCTCTTGACCCTCCTTGTCCGTGTTTGACGTCCTCCCTTGAAACTTCCCATGGTTTCCTCAGAGCTGCCCTTTCTCCCAAAGGAAGAGAATCTTCCTCTGCAAGGGATTCACGGTTCCAGAAAGCTTCTGCATGCCTTTTATCCTTCACTTCGTAAAATCTGCAGATATGACATGATATTGAAGACTTGATTAGGTAAGTGTACATTCTGAATTTGTTTTTATGTGACGACTTCTGCATGCACAAAGAACAAAATTTTGTTCCTGCTGTCCAAATGAAAACATGTGTCTCACCTAGGAGCTTGTACTTTCTTCTTAGATTTGCCCTTTGTGTTTTCATGCTCATCCTCTGACAATTCACTCGCTGACGATGCATCAGAACCACCAATAGCCTGTTCATCCTCTTCTTCAACAGCTTCAAAATGCTCCTCCAGCAAAGATGGCTTCTTTGTCGTTGATGGCATTGGGTGCAAAGCAAGGTATTCGTTTGAGAATTCATCAACCTCAAAGTCCTGCAAGCGGTGTCAAGAAACGATACATAATTTGGATGCTGTTTGAACGTAAACAAATTCCAATACAGATGTTGTCAGTACGAGGCCAAAAGTAATGCCATCATCATTAATGAATCTTTTTACATTAATCATCAAAGAAAATCCACCCAATACATCCGTGTACTATTCAAAAGGTTGTCACACTGATTTGAGAGATATCCCAATGATGTAGCCTAAATTTCAGAGGATAAAGGTGGTTAATACTCAAGCCTGTGACCAGCCGATATATCTGTGTCTCATTCCTCTCAAAATTGATTCTTTGCGCTAAAGATATGTATAATGATTATCATTTCTTGTGCATTTTCACATGTCTCTATATTACTTACTGTCCAGGGGTTATTAAAGTTCTAACTATTTCCCAAATCCCTGAGAACACGGTACTACATGGTTGATCATAACTAACAGCAGCAATCAAGAAATGAGTGTTTTTTGCATAAACAGAACCTCTATGAATTACCTTATTTTCAAACATAGCTGTAAACCTCTCATCTTTGAGAACTTCACTGGTGAGGCCTTTCTTTTTCTTTGATGTTTTCTTAGCATCGGATGTTTTCTGAACATCAGCATCATCAGTTCCCTTATTCTCATTCAGCTCTTCCTCCTCCTCAAGAAGTCGGGCTGCCAGAGCCCGATTAACTCTCGGCAGCTTCCTCTTAATCTGCAAGATGAAAGATAAATGAAATTGAATTCTCAACACTTGATACGAAGAATGATATGGGCTCCAATATTTAAGTATGAGTCATAAGGCAGTTGAAATTACATAAATATAAACATATATGTACTACACAAAATCTTTACTACTTCATAAACTTTATTCAAGTTAAAATGCAGCATACAATGGAGAGAGTGCTTATAGTAAGTTTATCGATTTTGATCAATAACTAAATCATCTAGCATTTAGAATTGCATCAAATACCATGTTCTTCTTCTCAAGGTAATCAATCCTACCAAAGTAATTTTCAGAAAAGATTAGCAGTAACAGCAAACCAAGCAACCAACAATTCCCCCCTCAAGTTCCCTGCAACACTTTGATCAAAGCAGCGTGGCTACATTAATAAAGACATAATACATATGGCACAGAACTGACCGTTATTCTAGAGGCACGTTCGGCTTCCAACTTTTCCTGCTTTCGCCTCTCTATATAAGACTCATAAGCAAAAGGATCTGCCAAACTTTGGGCCTAGTGACAAAGAAAAAAATACAAATCTAATGAATATCTTGTCAACAATTACAAAATGTGGCAGATTAGAGCAGTGTTTTTTCCCCCATAAAAGAGAAGTTCAATGCCAGGTAAAAACATTCTGTTCTGCAGATTGTGACCTTTTTATACAGCCGGTAATCGATAAAGAAACCATGCATATAGGCCCTAAGAAGATTGGTTCCAATCAAATTAGTCAAATTCAGTTTCGCAAGGTCCTCTTTCGTCAAGAATTTGTAATCATCATAAATAGTTGTTTGTCCACCCTCCTCCAGCTCTTCCTGCACAGCCACAAATTATCATAATAATTAACATCAAATGGCAGTCATCTGTTTATGATGGTTGCAAAGCATATAACAACAATCATACCGTTAAGTTCTCTAAGTAAGAACACCACTTCGGAGCAGGTCCAAGGGCCGGTATGAAGTATGACGGTATTTGGCTGCTGTCCAGAGCCAGCAAAATCAACCCACTTTCTTTGAAGACACACATGTCATTGATTTTGCCAGCAGTTGGTTCAATGCTAGTCATACCTTCTCCCTGAAATTAACAGAATTTGATGTCCAACATTCAGAAGACCTAGACATAAGGTGCTCAAAACTCCAGGGAAGTCCCACATTTGAGAGTATTCTATCAGACATCAATACCATACAAAGTTATGTTCACAACCAGTTATATTTAGAAGAAGGTATATATTGATTGACAAAGTATTTCAACTGAGTCAGGCGAACTATTTGTTCATGATCCGCATACATGCATATTCATGCTATCCCTATGTAAAGCTGGCTGCTGGGACGTTCAAGTACACAAGACAAAAAGGAAAAAGTAGAAGGTGAAGCAGAAACATCAAAATAAACAATCTAATAAGATGAAAGAACTTCTCACCGTCTCAGGGTCCCAAATCCTGACTATGTGTTTATCGGCAGTGATTAATTTTGATTGCTCAGAGTTTAGTGTCTTATGCCACTTAATGTTCAGTATTGGGCTGCCATACCTGCACAAGAGCGACCAATTGCCAAAGTAAAGATCACGAATTCACAAGGTGGGAAGTTGATCCTTCTTTGCATAATTAAACTAAGTAGACATATAGTAAAGGCAACTCACATGTGATCCTTTACACGCAAAGGATTAGATGAGCGCAAATCATAAATCAGAACCTGCATAATTTACAGAGCATAAGAAAAATATCCGTAGAATATTAGCTCGGTTAGACAGAATTGCATGCATCAAAAAGGGAAAAATACAGTTCAGATACGATTTACTATGTCAGCAACTCATTTTCTCGTATATCTGGTCATCCAATCCACACTTAGAGATTTCTATCATTTTTTTCATATGCTCTTCCTACTACTTACTCTACTCAATTTTTGAACCATCAGATGGTAAAAAACCAACATGCACCAGTATATGTCTATTGTGTCCTCCCACACAATACTAAACGTAATGCCCATGCTCTCGAACAACAGTTTAACCCAGAAAGACCTAAATCCTTCTGGCCAAAAAGGAATGACAAAGTAACATTCTGCATCTTATGGTTGTTCCAACTACTATACCCCAAGTGCCAAGGTGTAACATATTGGTAAATGTGCCTCGCAATCATTAAAGCATAAACATTCCTCAACACAAAGCACATAATAAAGTAAGAACCATCAGATGTATGTTATATCTATTAAGAAATAGAAGCACAAAGAGTGGTTCTTCTATGAAAATTAATGTACTGCATAACTTCACATTTCTATTAGTCTACACGAAAATAGCATTCAAGTTTTTTCGTTAGTACTCAATAGCCTGATAGATGAAATCTGTGTAAAGTGCATGCTTTCATCTTGACCATCTGGTGACTACAAGAGCATATTGTTAAAATCAAATTCAACTCCCAGATTCACTGATTTCCAAGCATAGATTATAAAGCAATTAACAATTCTTTTCAGTGGACCCATGGCAGTAGGTGTTGATACTTGGTTTTGCAAAAATCATTTGATATGGGCCATGTTGCTTTTCTCATAAATGAGGTACAACATAAACCATAAGATGTGGTAAAGCACAAGAAAATGAAACAAGACAATGGATTGCAAAGAATGGTAATATGACAATAACAGACTAAAGCTTACCTTCCCACCACTGCTTCCAACGGCCATAAGATAACCTCCATCTCCGTCGAACTCAATCGCAGTAACCTCCTACAATTATCATATTATTTTCATCAATTAAGAAACTCCTCATTATGCCATACTCTAAAGCTTCTTATTCGAGCAAGGGCTATTGTATTTGGCAGATTGATAAAACCAGGTTGGAAACATGTAGGTATAGGTATCACATTTTGCACTTAAGAGCCCTTGCAGACTACTTTCACCATCAATATAAGGCATTTGCACTGGAATCTAAGAGAATAGTGAATAAAGTGAGGACACAATATGTGGTATGCAGCCATGGATTCATAGTACCAAAAATGAAATAAGCTTGTTACCCCATCAACATCACCCGTAGATGCAACAACATCTATTCGACCAACAGAAGACCTTGTCCTCATATCAAAGCATTCGACAGCTCCATCCTCACCACCACCAGCAACTAATCCATGGACTTTGCTGAATTGGAAACAGAGATCACATTACTAGAGATGTGGGCCAGCTTGAGAACAGTAAAAAAGATAAAGTCGATCAGAAGGAAAACTAAGTCTCACAAACCTTTGAGACACTACATTCAAAGCTGGAGATTGAGTGCTGAGAGAGGATAGGAAACGTCCCTGACAAAAACATTATTAGCTTTGGAAAAGTTGAACCAGGAGATCTTATGAGATATTATTTTTCATTGTTAAAAATATGAAAAAAATACACATACAGGTCCTGTGCTTGTACATGTGCATACAAACCCATGAGTTCATACGTGTGTGACGGAGGGGAGGACAATAGTCATGCTTGACATTTTCGAAGAAGAAGGGAGCATAGATTGGCTAGACAAACCTGTTCCAAATTAATCCTGTATAGATCTGGAGAAGAAGCAGCACAAATAATGTCACAGGACCAGCTGTCATACGCAATATCTCTTCCCATCCTGTTTAAAAAGGTAGGATCACAGTGAAACAAATACCAGAATATCACCTACTACATTCTTCACAGAAACTTTATTTCAAGCTTCAAGTAATTTCTTGATTGGGCACTCGAGCTTGCATAGCTCGTGACTAGGACAAAAGCTATAAACTATTATTATGTGTAATTTCTCTCGGGTCAGAACTCGAGTAAGTAACCAATTTGGTGCTAATGATTCTTTTCATAAAATTGCAAGAGAAAAAGGGACCATATGAGCTTTTTTTTTTTTTTTTTTTGTCTCCAAAAAGAATCTAGATGTCTTTTAGAAACTTATATGCGTGGAGGTAGTTTCAGGACAACAATGAAAGCATGACGGAATGATTGCACGTGTTGAAGATGCCGTTATCTAAAAGCTCCTCAATCTAATAGCATATTTTCTTAACAAAACCATCAAAATAGAAATTGAATGTAAGAATTCAATGAAAGCACCAAATCATTTATGTAACATCAACCAATCCGTAAATTTCAATTCATAATAACCCATAGTAGATCAAACTGAATAATCACAGGGAACTGTATCCATATATAAATTTTCCAGCAGCACTTTTCAGCATTTGATTACCTGAGTTGTGCAATAGAAAATTCGTACAGAGAGAGAGAGTAGTAGAAAATGGTTAACAAATTGTGAAGAACAATTAATGTGGGTATATTCTGAATAGATATGTAAAAAAGACTTTGATTCCAAGAGCTAAGATACGATGCTTAATGTGTGAGGGAGTGAGAGAGACCTTGGGATCCTCAAACTGTAGTGACTTCCATATTTTGCATGAAGACATACAGAACGATCAGCGCAAAGAAATGCGATTTTTGCATAGTCATCATCCAATACCTGTTGATATAGCAACATTAATAAGTTACTAATTTGTATATATAAGGACTATAAATACTACATGCTACCAAGAGTTAAAATTATCTAACTCAAGTGCATATAGACACTAAACTACATATACAAGAACATTATAGAAGATAAAATAACTGGGGAAGCAAATTGATTACATGTATATTTACGCTGAATTTCATCATCTACCATTTGTAGAAAGTATTACCTCAAAATCAATAATTTCTGAAATCAAATGTCTTTCAAACTTCAGGGACAGTTCCCTCAGCTCATAGACTTTGACTTGTGGAGGGTAAATGCCTGAAGATAAAGAAATATCTGAACATAACACATCTGGACACAAAAACACAACTCTGGAATGCAAGTAGGTTGACATCAAAATTATAGCTCACCTGAGGCTATAAGATACTCCCCATCAGGTGTCACCTTAATTCTCGAAGTCGCAGTTTCAAACCTTAAATCCTGGATCAAATCCACCCTCTGCAAATAATCTGAAAATTGATAGACAAAAACTCATTATTCATAAGATCATCCTTTCCATATTCAAAAATTACAGACATCTTTTTAAATTTCAAATCAATTAAAGTAGATTAAATGCTTAATATCCAACTTATGATAAAACCACCTGAAAACTGTCAACATTTTAACACTTCTATATTCTCCCATATGCATACAAAAATTTGAACTCTTAATCACTAGAACAAAAGCTCAGCCAAATAATGAACACAGAAGTCCGACAAAATGCGTGTCCAACTGTACTGTAATAAAAACTGAAATTTGTTTCGAATATTCGAATTCACTAGTCACGCTTAGCTAAATTCTTTAGTCGAACAGGCGAAAAAAATGGGATAAAAAATTGAACTGTCCGTTTAAAAGTGCTCACAGTTCTAATTCCCAGTACCTGGGTTTTTGCGCAGTGCCCTAAGCTTCTTCGGAGGAAGCCACGTCGCAAGCGAGCGGTTGTGGCCGGCGACGGTGTACATTTTTACTCCATTTATGGAGGTCGACTTCAAGTTGCCACCTTCATACGCCATGGTGCCCGACCTCTTTCAAGCTTTCTGGCTATCTATTCGCTTGTATTCCACCACAGGAGGGGTTGCCTACTGGTGGGGAGGCAAAGAGTTCAGAGGCTGTTGAGATTATACAAACAGAGTACCCAGCGAAACCCAGAAAAGGCTATTCTTTTCAAGTTGAAAGAATATCAACCTCAAACAACCATTCACCGGGCCCTAGGAGGAGATGCCGACGTCTGTAGTCGGCGACACCGGCGGCGAATCCGGTTCTCGGCTTTCAGGAAGAGGTATCTTAGTGAAGAAAATAATAAGGGGGAATGATCAATAATGGGCTTTTGGGTTAGGCCCATATAGTTCAGTTAATTCTGATATTTGACTACAAACCCATACCTTCGTCCTTTTCTTTTTGTTAGTCTTCGCACACCATTACTATATCTATATAATAAATTTTTTATTATACTTTAAAATATATTGTAAATAAAGAGAAAATATATAATTAATATATTTAATTAAAAAAATCAATTGATATAAAATTTTAAAAATTAAACAAATTAGTTATCTTATTAAACATTTTTTGCTTTACAAAGATTAGGTACGACAATATCATTAATTATTGTTTATGAGGATGGAGGACCTTTCTATTTTTTATTTTTTTTTGTAAATATAAATTTCATATATAAGTTAAGGTGGTAAAATCATACAACACAATCACGAGATGTAAGCCCGATTAAGGCCAAGGTATCGTCCATAATCTATATAGTGTTATCATGTTAATCAAAAAAAGTAGTTCTACACTAAGACTTCTTTGCCTAGTCTCCTCAATAACTACATTACCTACAATAATGTAAGATTGCTTTTCTTGCTGAACTCGTCTCTTATTGTACTCCTACTAGATGTGGTATACCAAAGAAGCATATGCCGCATTGATCACATGTTTGCCCCACCACTTCAACGTTGCCCACATAACATTATCGTCCCAATCACGTTGAGGCCATGGGTACCATACATGGTGTTGAATTTAGTTAAGGCATTGGCGTGAGAATCGACAACTGAAAAACAGGTAAGAGAGCATTTCAAGTTGTCCGCCTATGCAAAGGACACACGCCCCATCTAGGTGGCTAAGCCAAGGTTTGTCAAGCATTGATAGTCTATCCAATATTGCCAACCAAAGTATGAACAAGTTTCGATGGATCTTGAAAGGTTCAAAAAATAGTGAAGACCAACCTACCTTGGGGCTCCCGACGGATAAAAGAACTTGTAAGCTGTAGCATTAGTGAACATCCCCGATCCAATTGCCAAGTGATCCTATCACTCCCCCCATGTACAGTGAGTAGCGAGTGTAGAATCTCCAAACAATCTCTATCATCTTACATTGTTAAACAATATGGATTAATCATATCATCAAAATTCAAATCAAATCGTTAGATATGATCAAACTTACAGAAAAATACACTTGGTAAAGTTTTAAACTTATTGGATATACAAATGTCAAGATACCGTACTCGAAACATAAGAATAATCATTCAAGTCCGTGTATCATATAATCAGGCCATGTGATTTTAAATCAAAATAATCCGATATGATCTAATTGACACGGTCTTATATAGATTTAAATTTGGTGTGAATCGGGTGCCCAAATTTTAAGATATCGTAATTGTTGATTAAATTTTTTGATCTTATTATATATATAATAAAATAATAATTAAAATTGTTCAACCATCACTATTATTATCATTATCATTATTTTTAGATTAATTCATAGGATTCACTAAATTTTGACATAAATTTATAAATAAAAAAATAGATTGCATAATACATAGTATGTATCCTGATATAAATATAAAACTCAAAAATAGATAAAAAAATCATAAGTGAATTACTTATCGATTTAAAAAAACTATAACGTAATACAAATATATATTAAAATATAACATAAAGTTTACATATGTCATATCAAATAATAATTTTAATTACAAAATATATTATAATTTACTAAATTATTGATTAAATTTATTTTTGTATAAAGTTAAATGTATAAATAAAAGTACCATAATTTATTATTATATAAATAAAATGTATGATATTGATTAATAATTATAATATATGGTCAATTTTAATTATAAAACTGATCAAATATTAAATATAAAATTAAATATATAAAAAATTTAAAAATAAAAATATACATAAAAAATAAAAAAAATAGACAAAACTCGCGAGCCAGTATAAACAATTGAGCACTCGAGCTCAAATTTTTCGAGCTCGAGAGCATTCATCCGCTACCCCTAAATTCGACCCATTATTTAAATCCGAACGGAATGGGTCGGTAGCTTCCTCTGTTCAAGTGGCCTAATTGGCCCAACAATAGCAATTCAGCCGATACTGAAGAGAGGCCCAATTTCAGACCAAGATACAGCATAAAACGGCTTTTTTTGTAAATTTTGGTAATTAAACGACTATTTCTTCTTTTCTTTTTTAATTTATTTTTGCTAATTAAACGGCTATTTTTTTCAAAAAAAATTTGTAATCAAATGGCTATCTTTAAATTTTTGGTAATTAAATAGCTATTTTTTCGGTAATTCAACGGCTATGTTTATATATATATATATATATATAGTTCAAAACAGTTACAAATCGGCCATTAGAGAATTTGAAGGGGGGAAAGTCAGCAAAACCCCCACGCTCACACACACAAGCAAAGAGAAGAGGGCGGTGAGAGAGGAAACGGAGAGAATACACGTCTCCGTGAGAGCAAGGCCTCTCTCCACCAAGGATGCCAAGGCCAGTCCATGGCGTATCAGGGAATTCTATTTTCATACCCAACCAACCCTCCAAATTTGAATTCGGTAAAGTCTCACGGTTATTTTTTTAATATAATTTTGTTGCTTTTGATTTGTGGTATGGTTCTTGTTTTTCTTGATGTTCTTCTTTTTTTTTTTTTTATGGTTATTGGAGGATATGGTTCTTGATTTTGTTGATGTTCTTTTTTCCAATTTTGATTTTCTTGATGCTCTCTTTCCTTTTCTCAATGGTGACGTGTTGATCATATTGTGGCGGTTCATGGTTGCATTCTGCTGTCTTACTGGTTGGTGCTGTAAGGCACTGTTTTTGCATATGGACAAACAAGTAGTGGAAAAACACTCACCATGCGTGGATCAAAGTCTGAGCTTGGAGTCATCCCCCTTGCTGTCCATGATCTTTTTAACATTATACAACAGGTATTCATTCCTACGGCAGCCTCTTTTTGGTTTCTTTGTTGCTTATGAATATTTTCTTCCAGTAGGATAGCCAAATAGAAGTTTATTCATGTCAACGCCGTTGCACATGGTTATTCAGTTTAATAAATTCACTTAGGGTTGGAATCAATCAGATTCCTTGACGTGTTCATTGCATGCCCACCAGCGTACTACTAGGAAATTTGAACATATTAAGGCTAAAAGATAACTGTAATCATTCTGATCAAATTGAGTTAAGGTCTCCCGGTAGTCATTCTCTGATTGGTCTTAGATTGAGCAAACATATATGGCTTGTTCTTTGAGACTTGGCTTCCGCATTTGTAGGTGATGCAGTCTAATGTTATTTTCTCTCTCTAAGGAAATGGATCCTGAGTTTCTTTTACGCATGTGACATATAGAGATTTACAATGAGGAGATAAATGACTTGTAAGCCCCTGACACAGAAAACTGCAGATTCATGAAAGTAAAGGAGGTAATGATTTTACTTTTTATTTTGCTCATCCGACTACTGTTACTAAGAAGACAGTATATGGTATATCTAACGAACTTTTGAAAACTGAAGCAGGAATCTTTGTATCCGGGTTAAGAGAAGAAATTGTGCCATCTGCTGATCAAGTCCTTGAACTTATGGAGTTTGGAGAGTGTAAGATGATATTTTATATATTAAATTTGCTAACGAGTTTTTGTTGTTTTTGATGATAAAAAATTTTGCTTGATGTCTAACTTCCATATAGTTTCTGTAATGGAACAACTCTTTACACTTGGTTTGCTTCATGAAGGGTTCACTTATAATCTAAGCTTACTTTTAATTTTGCCATGGGCCAAGTCTTTTCCCCCATTCTTTAAAATCTTGAATATGAGAGACAAGTCGAAAAGGAAAAATGACACTCTCACCCCTAATTTTGTTATTTTGTATTGTTATATGTGGCAACCATTTGATATATTTTTTTTGAATATCAATTTACAGCTCATCTCATATTGGGGAGACGAATATGAATGTTTATAATAGTAGGCTGCACACAATATTTCGCATGGTATATTACTATTTTTGTATTACTGTCATTTTGACAAGTTATTTATTCAACTAATCAAGAATTTGTTTAAGACAGATCATCGAGAGCAGGGAAAAAAACTGGTGATGCAGAGGCAGAATTCTCATGCAATGCAGTTCATGCTTCTGTCATGGTATTGATCCTCTTTCCGTTTATTTATTCATAAAAACAAACTTGCAGTCTTGCTCAGATATTAAGGTCAGTGTGCAGTGGTAGACTTATTCAATTTTTCCCTATTTGAAATCCTTCATCTGAATAAAGCGGCTCCCATTCCAAGTTAAAGGCATTTACACGAAATTGGCCCTACTTTTCCTTTCTGAAATCTTTCATTTGAGTAGTGGATACCGTTGTTACCTAAAGGCATTTATATGAAATTGGTCTTTGTGGCTGAAGAGGATTATTTTTCAGCCTCACTAGTGTAATCTTCTTTCATTGTCGGTTTGCATTTATCTTTTTTAGACATGTTATGTGGTTGGAGAGATTTATTCCTTTCCCTTTTTGTTTGTTTTTCTTATTCTGGTTGCTTCTTTTTTGTGTTGTCTCGCTCTCTGTTTTTGTTCTATTGTTCTTTAACTAATATTTCTCTTTTAACTAGAAGAAGGAATTCTCTGCACACTTTTGTCCATTCCTGTCTATTTTCCTTATATGGTCTTTCTGGGATCTTGATTGAACCCTTACAGAATTTGGTGGATCTTGCCGGCTCAGAACGCGCTGCAAAGACTGG
Source organism: Sesamum indicum (assembly GCF_026168435.1). Lineage (NCBI taxonomy): Eukaryota > Viridiplantae > Streptophyta > Magnoliopsida > Lamiales > Pedaliaceae > Sesamum > Sesamum indicum. Next base: position 1,690,874 of record NC_142660.1, on the reverse strand, counting down.
TACAGACCGCGTTACGTTAAAGGAGATGTCCCACATCAATAAAAGCCTAATTATCTTAGGAACTGTCATAAAGAAACTGAGTGAAGGTGCTGAGAGCCAAGGATGGGTATGAATTGCTACTGATGTCAGATATTGAGATTTTATACTCTGATGTTTTTTACCCAAAATATTGCATCGGTCATGTCCCCTTCCGGGACAGCAAACTTACACGAATTCTGCAACCTGCATTGGGTGGAAATGCAAATACTGCTATCATAAGCAATATAACACATGCACAGGTTAATATTTGGAGTCTAGTAGACCTCGAACTCATTTGAAACTTAGTCTTGGTTTCTAGAAAGAATGGATAGTTTGGTGATATTGACCGTTTTACATGTATTATTCTGTATAAGAGATTGCATTTATCTGATTTCACAACTAGGCTCTAGCTTGAAAGTTGGCCCTTCTTTCAAATGAACTTATCAAGTTTGCTTTACTGCTCACATTTCAGCTGTAGAAACAAAGTGGCATAACTGCATTACCTCAGATTTGTTGGTTCTAGAACTCCTCTTCTCCAGCAAAACTCGTACTTACAATGGTAGGCATTTTGTTTTTTAGACATTTCTCTAACTGTTTTCATCGAGACCCATACTTAGACTGTATCACCTACAAATGCGATTTTTTGTTCATATGTCTAAAAATTGCATCGAGATAGAAAGTAATATTAGACTGTATCACCTACAAATGCGGAAGCCAAGTCTCAAAGAACAAGCCATATATGTTTGCTCAATCTAAGACCAAATAGAGAATGACTACCAGGAGACCTTAACTCAATTTGACCAGCTGGACCAGCATGATTACAATTATCTTTTAGCCTTAATGTGTTCAAATTTCCTAGTAGTACCTTGGTGGCATGCAATCAACTCGGCAAGGAATCTGATTGTTTCCAACCCAAGTCCTACAAGCTAAGTGGGTACCAAGTGAATTTGTTAAGGTAACAGAATAACCATGTGCAACGGCTTTTGACATAAACAAACTTCTATTTGGCTATCCTACTGGTAAAAGATATTCATAAGCAATAAAGAAACCAAGAGAGGCCACCGTGGGAATGAGTACCTGTTGTATAATGTTAAAAAGATCATGGACAGCAAGGGGGATGACTCCAAGCTCAGACTTTGATCCACGCATTGTGTGCGTTTTTCCACTACTTGTTTGTCCATATGCAAAAACAGTGCCTTACAGAACCAACCAGTAAGACAACAGAATGCAACCAGTAACTGCCACAATATGATCTTCACGTCACCATTGAGAAAAGAAAAAAGAGCATCAAGAATAACATCAAGAAAATCAAGAACCATATCCTCCAATAACCAAAAAGAAAGAAGAAGAACATCAAGAAAACCAAGAACCACACCAGAAATCAAAAGCAACAAAATTATCAAAAAGAAAAAAACAAACCGTGAGACTTTACCAAATTCAAATTTGGAGGGTTGGTTGGGTATGAAAATAGAATTCCCAGAAATACGCCATGGACTGGCCTTGGCATCCTCGGTGGAGAGAGGCCTCACTCTCACGGAGACGTGCATTCTCTCCATTCCCTCTCTCGCTCTCTTCTCTTTGCTGTGAGCGTGGGGGGTTTTGGTGATTACCCGCCTTCCAATTCTCTATTGGCCCCGATATGTAACTGTTTTGAACTATACATCTATATATTAAAAAAAAAAATAGAGCCGTTGATTACCAAAAAAATAGCCGTTAAATTACCAAAAATTAAAAGATAGCCGTTTGCTTACAATTTTTTTTTCAAAAAAATAGTCGTTTAATTAGCAAAAATAAATTTAAAAAGAAAAGAAAAAATAGCCATTTTATGCGGGTGCTATATCTTGGGTTGAAATTGGCTCTCTCCAATATTGACTAAATTGCTATTGCTGGGCCCATTAAGCAACTTGAATAGAGGAAACTATTGATCCATTCCAAATTTGGATTTAAATAATGGGTCGAATATTCGAATCCGATTGTGTAATATGCAATACTTGTGCATAAGTTAAATTGGAGGACAAATATAATAGTATATTAACTGTTAAAGGATAATGTAGACTTTTTCAATACATAAATGATTATATTAATAAAAAATATAATTAATATTTTAAAATTTTGTGTTATGGTGTTACAAACCTCCAATTTATAAGTATACAGTGAGTTTTTATTAACGATAATCCGGTATTGAGGTATTGGGAAGAGTGTTAAAAGAAATAAGAAAAGAAAATGAGGAGGTTTCCTTGGTTGATATTTATATTTACAAATGGAGTTAACTTAATCAACATATTTAAAATATTTAATTTAACATATTTATATTTAATAAATTAATTATTGTAGCACGTTGTTCACGTGAGTATATAAAAAAAAAATTTTGACATGAGAAGATGAAAACGAAATAAGTCCCAAAGAAAAAAGTTAATTTAATGTCATTCATTATAAGAAATTAACTTGAATGTCAATATTAAGATAGCGTTTACAAATAATTATTTTATCGGTTGAAGGACATTTTTTATCTTATAAAATTTTAATACGAGAACATTATTAAATTATTTGTGAGGTTGTAGGACTTTTTTATTTTATATTAGTATAGATGCTAATGTTAATATTCTAGAATACTCGCACTTTAGACTTTATTTATGTTAGTTTAGTTTGTTGGTTTTATAATTGATTAAAAGAGGGATAATTACGTTATCATTCTTTGAAATTTAATGTAATCATACATAAGAGATAATCTCTTATAGTTCAGAAAATTACTTATAAACCCAACCAAGTCAGCGAGGACAGTCCCAAAATGATCATGCCTAAACCTCCCTTCCCGAAAAGTTTCGCCAAGTTCAAAGAGGAGGAAGAGAAAAAGGAGATCCTTAAAACTTTACTCAAAGTTGAGGTAAATATTCCCTTGCTCAATGCAATTAAACAAATACATTGCTATGCAAAGTTTCTCAAAGAATTGTGCACCAACAAATTCATATTGAGAGGTAATGAAAGGATATGTATGGGAGAAAACGTATCCGCCATTATGCAAGGAGAACTACCTCCTAAATGAAATGATCAAAGTACGTTTTCTATCCCTTGCAAAATTGAAAATATTGGAATAGAAAATGCCATGTGCGATTGAGTGCTTCAATTAATATTATGCCTCTTACTATCTATGAATCTTTGAATGTTGGCCCATTGAAAGAAACGGGAGTTGTTCAACTTGCCGATCGTTCTGTATTTTACCCTAAAGGAGTTCTTGAAAATGTACTTGTGCAAGTTAATGAATTGGTTTTTCCTGTTGATTTTTATGTGCATGATATGATGGAGGATATTTCTCCCGACTCTACATCCATTTTTCTAGAAAGTTCTTTCCTTAAAACCTAAAAAACCAAAATTGAAGTTGATGCCGGAATTCTCTCTATGAAATTTGATAATGATGTTATGAGTTTTAGCATTAGTGGTGCCATGCAATATTCTAATGATGTGCATTATGTTTTTCTCGTTGATTTTATTGACCCTTTGGTGCAAGAAAATGCTATGTTCGATGGTGAGGGACGATTTAACAAAAGTCTCACTTCGAGTCCAACAACTTACAAAAATAAATTTTTGATGACAAAATAAGTTCGAGAAAAAAGTTATCCATGAACCGCCAAGTTTTCCTAAATCCACACCATCACCGGGTGCATTACATAGAAGAAGTAAATTAAGAGTGTCCAACTCATTTAAATTGAGGCACAACAACGTCTAGCCAAAAACGCTAAAGAAAGGCGCTTCTTGCGAGACAACCTATGTCCTTTTCTTTTTCTCAATTATTTTTTTGTTTCTCTCTGATCTAACTTCTTGTAAATGTTGTGATGCCACTACAATGATTAATATTGCATCAATGGTCAATGAGTATTACGTTATAATGGCTTATAACAATACATATTTTAACTCATTTGAATCTCTCCATTTCGAAATTTAATATAATCATACATAAGAGATAATCCCTTGTAGTTTAGAAAATTATTTTTAATTTTTATTTGTTCATCAAATAAACCCCAATTAATCAAAATATATCGATTTAGCTCACATTAGAACAAAAAAATTGACAAACTACTAACATATTGCAAGTCAAGTAGATTTTTTTTAACCGAATTATTTTTAGCAATTGAAGGGATTGAAATACAAAAGAAATCTAGCAAATAATTGTTTGCATTACATTACTAATAATCTCAAGTACACAAGATATACAGAGTATAATTCTTCATAAGAAAGGCAAAAGATGAAAGAGTAAGCTTATACTGGACAATTAAGGTGATTTTTCATTGTCCTTTAACAGCTGCAAGCTGTTTCTTGAGATTAAGGACTTCAGTACCATATGAAGCTAATTGCTTTTTCAGCTTCGATGAAGCCTCCTCAAATTTTCGGTTCATGTACTCTAACTCATCCACCGACTCATGGTACCTAACGCGAAAAGTATCCAGTTTTGATTGGGCGCCTCGGAGTCTCATTCTGAGCTTAGCCTTGTCCTTGCTGTTACTAACTTGGTCCTGTTCAAAATCAGCAGAAAACCACACCTTTTCTTATGCTTGGCTAATGACATGCTAAAATCTCAGTATCAAACCACATGATAAAGGGCCACAAATACTTAAATCTGGTTGGGGCATATTAAGCCATCATACCGCTGCTCTTACATTTTATTTGTGTTTGTAAAATAATACAGTAGTTGTGTATTTAGAAAGGTGAGACGAGTTTGGCAATTGGGACAAAGGTCAAGACTATTGACCAACAAAGGTGCTAACAGCATTGGCAATTATCTTCCGAGATGCAACAGTGGTGCTATATATGTGGGCCCAGGTCAAACCGAATATGGTATACGCACTCTGAAGGACTTAACCACGAGTGTGTTTCTTGAGCTAAATACAATAGCATGCAAGTTCTCCAACTTCCAATGTAGAATGGTGACTTCACACCTTTTTAGCTTCAAATTGCACATTTTAGGTGTTACACTTTGGGCATTAGTTTCTTATTTGCCCAAAATTGATTACTCTTTTACTAATTGGTATCCACTTCAATTGTTGGTCCAAGGTAAAACCTAATTTTGAATACCAATTTTACCATAATTTGTTCATATGGGTACTCTAATATACAGAGGAATGTATATAGATGAGCAAGTTAGATATGTAAGACCCCAACAAAATTAAGAAAAAGTGCACGATTATTTCCATTTTGGATGCATGTGAAACCTAAAGCTATGTTTTCAGGAGTAAGATCACTTACATTGCGCATCTTGTCTTCCATACTAGAAAGTCTATCACTCTGCTGCTCTAGTTCATGTTTCAACTTCAATATCTGTGAAAAACAGAATCATGTCATCCTGTGGTTATTAACATGATGCAGGAGAAGTAAACCAGTCACAAGGTTTGCCTGCGCCATTATCTATCACTACAAATATATGTACTGCACTTCCCCAGTAAAGGGAACAAAAGCTGAAAACTAACGAAGTGCTATGATCACTGTGCAAGTGAACACTGCACTTTGGAATTTCTTTTTTGTTCAAAGCTGGACTGACCTGAGAGTCATCTGTTGAAGAAAGCTGGACTGGTTCCAATTCTTGAACTTGGGCCAACAAATATGCCCTTTCTTTTCGGAGAACACCCAATTCCAACTGTAAAATTTCGATTTCTTCACATGTATTTTGGCACTTAGAGTCTGGTCGTAGATTCAAAATCTGACAACGTTGTTTTTAGCATCCATCAATAAGCAAGTCAAGTTAAAGTGCATGGTATAAAGGGTAACAACCAAGAACATAAGACTTACCTCTGGAGATCTTTTGCTCTGGTCATCTGAAGCTCTTTCTTCATTTCTGCTGAGGTTGACTTCTGACGGCTTCTCCTTGAAGCATCTGAGCATTATCAGAAGGGTTAGGATAATTTACATGTCATGAAAATGCCTTTTGACAAGACAACGAAGAACCCCAGAAATCGTTTCGGGAAAGTAAAAGGTTATTATCATATTCAATACTTCATACAAGAAAAAATGTCCTTCACTTGTACGTTCCAGAAAAACCCAAAATGCGAGACAAACCTGCACTGCTTCTCCAAGGCACCATTTTCCTCCGACCTTCTTGGCAACTCCTCAGAAACTATGCAATCTCTTCTATAAATCTCCAGTTCGTTTCTTGCCTAATATTGTCACATCATCAATGAGGAAGATAATCTTTCTTATAAATTGGAAAGTAAACCAAGCAGTTCAAAGAAACTTGCCAATTTTCGCAATGATTTCTCAAGAAAATATTTACAAAGTTGAAGCTGCAAAGGTCAGCTGGGTTTTGGTAGGAAATCTAACCAAGTTAAAAAGAATCCATACCAGAGAGAACGAATCCAGAAGCCCTTTTACTTGGATACATGTTCCAGTTATTAGAAGACTTAAGCTCAGCCAGAAATCAGGAAAAATGAAAAAATGCCAAGCAAACAATTAATATATTAATATCTATTTCATAACTGAATATTTTAGTCCATAACAGGGACATATCTTTTGTTGTTGATCCAACAACTGAAGAAACATTTGATTTCTATTGTGCAAGTTGAACATTCCAATTAAGACCTCCATGTTCAACATGAAGGGGAGTATTGAGAATCACGAATTGATTCTTAAAAATAATTGTAAAATCACATATCTAAGTAATTCTTGTGATATTTATATGATTTGGTTTGGGAGTGATTTCCTTCATCTTCCATTATTGTCATGAGTAATTTATTTGTATAAAAGATGAACATCATAACATCAAATTAAGAGAGATGTATCGTGGACATAGGGTATATGGCCGAACCACATAAATCCCCGTCTTATGTTCCCTCTTCACAAATCTAATATTTTGGCATGATATCAAGCATGTTTAGGGAGGGCAATGGGTCTAGAGATCCAACCCGAACCCTAACCATTTTGGGCGGCTTTGAAGTCTTATATAAATTACTTATAATACTTATATAAAATATATTTATGCATATATGACAAAGAACTGTGTATGTGTTATTTATACTTACATACAATACATAAACTTAATTTTTTTATAAATCAAATAATGATATTAATAGTTTATAGACGTTTTAATTTATATATAAGTAACACATTCTAAAAAAATTCAATATGTTAAAGCCTAAAACATGCACATATAAATGTATAATAGAAATTAACATTTCAATAATATTATTAGTGTGTCATTTTCATAAAGTTATTATTGTATTATTTTTATAAGTAAAAAAATATTTTGAAAATCTTAAGCCCTGTCTAACTCGCCGGTTTCTAAATCCAAGAATTTCTCGGCAGGTCGGATCTTAAGTTTTGTGCCATCCACTTGGTTGAAAGGAAAATATATAAAATAAAAAATATATATATTTAGTTCTTAAAGAGAGAGAGACGAATACAGGAGGAAACCCTCATTAGTCAGCCAAGACAATCGACCGACCCGCCACCATGTCAACCACCTACCGCCGCAAGCATACCCTCCAAGCAAGGTGCTCCTCTTCTGCCTAGTTCGCAGCTGCACCCCTCTTTCCCTATCCTTGCTGGCATGCTGCTGCTAAGAATGCCTATCTGGCTAATTCCGCCACTGAGTGGCAGCACCCTCTTCTCGTGCACCGCATGCCGCCTGGTCTCCATCCTCTATCTAGCAATTCTATGAACAAGAATGGACTTTTAACTTTACCTGCTAATTAATTGGGTCTGTAGGTTTTGTGCTATATGTTTGTCTCCCGTTAGCCATGACATGAAATTCTCCGATCTTTTGCTACTTCTTTTGTCCATATATTTATCATGCTGTCCGTTCTTAATAGTGTTGTTGGTATGACCATTTGTCATGAAACTACACGAAAACCTTATTTAGCTACATTACGCCGTAGAATTATGAAATTTTTTACAAAACTCTGCAACTATCTCTACTATCCCTATTGTTCCGCCAACTCAAATTGCTTTTATTGCCTTCATGGTAAGTCTTGGATGATAGATTTTGGTGCCACAACCCATATCACTAGTAATAAAATCTCTATACCTATTTGTTCTACAAATGTTTCATACTTTGCAGTCTCTAGGTTTGGACCACACATTGCATCTTAACCTCGATAATGTTCCAAATCTCATAATTGCTATCTCACTTTATTTCCTTCGTATTGCATCTTCCAAAATCTAATGACGAAGAGGATACTTAGTAGTGGGCATGACTGTGCTAGTCTCTATTACTTAGACGTGCTGATACACTAGTTGATCTTGCCCCATATGCCTCAATATCCCCCCTTCAGTGGCATTATAAGCTTAGTCCTCTTTACCATCTCTATATTAGAATTGAGCATCTTCAGCAATACACACCGTAGTTTTCCTATTCCATTTCCAACAATTTGAAAACTTCAGTTTTTTTAAGTTACAACGTAGAGTTGTTAGATGTCTACATTTGTTCTTTTAGAGTAGTTAGGTGATTATACTTAATTTTTTTTAAATTCAAATGCGTCACAACATTTGTTTTAATATAAATTAAGACACATTGCTCTATTTTTTTACCTTAATTCTATTAATATTATTTATTAATTTCTAAAAGCTAAGTTCCAATTTTTTTTTCTCTACAAATGATTAATTTTTTTAGGAATTAAAATTATTGCATGATTTTTTTAAAATTAACTTTATTGAGAAAATTATTTAAACCAAAATTTAATAACAATATATATATATATATAATTTTAATAATTCTAATTAAACTTTCTAAATTAGATAGTTTCCTTCAAAGGCATTTAACATAATCTTATATTTTCCTTCAAAGCATTTAGCAATCAATATTGGTTACGAAATTATCGTCAAATGGTACAAAATTTTAATAATATAATCACCTATGTAAAAGAACGTTAATTAAATTTGATTTGTATAATATAAAAGATTAATTTTGTTCACATCAATTGTTGTGTGCAACCTTGACAATCTTATATACCGACTCGAAATAGTGTTGTTGACATGATAACAACTTACACTAATTGTGTAAACTTTTCAAACCAACCATATTTTAGAAAAAAAATCTTCATAATATTAGAACAATTAAGTCCCTCATCATAAATTAAAGTCGAGCATGAGGAGGGGTAGGCCTTGGTTGAATTGCTCGGAATTATACAAGATCATAGATGCATTGAGCAAAATATTTGAAATATATAAAAATCTACACAGTTATATAATCGAAGAGCACTATATTGAATGGTGTCTTCTTTTAGTAAAACTACCTAGAGGCTAGAAGTAGCTGCTTTTCTTTTTTTCTCTCTCTTAAATTCACACTTTCATGTCAATTCTCTCACAAATTATTGATCCTTCAATACTTAATCAGGTTTTGCATTTTCTCAATATCTTTTATTATTTGAAGAGATATGAAAAAATATCTAAAATAATATAAGTTGTATATTCATCACTTGGAAATGATTAGTGTGTCATTACCAGCATATCCCTATCACTTTGTGTAATTTCCATGCAAGTCACCTCTATAAATACATGTCCATGCACTCTCACTTGCCCCTTCTTCCGTGAACATTTTAGCTCAAGAATTTGCAAAGTTCTCTTCACTCTATAACCACTAAAAACTCCGTTGTTTTCTATAGTGAAAAATGGACAAGGGAGATGGAGGGCTTGTTCGTCCAATCTCTCACCTACCTAAAACGCCTGGGTATCTTTCGGCCAAACAACGACTCCATGCAAGCGATTCATTCGGCCATATTCGACGTCAATAAGGGTCGACAAACTTCACGAGCGTTTTTATCTGTCCCAATGAGTGGGAAATCACCCCGGCGTGAATTGGAACCACGACGATATGAGATTGACCGCGGAAGCAAATTTTTGTATAAAGTTGTGGATGACACAATCTCGCTGACAATTTAAGTTGTATCGCGCCATATGTACTTTCAGAATAGGGAATCTGTTCTTTAGCACACGAAATGCCAGCTCAATGACATTACGCAATTGTGAGTGACGCTGTTTAAATAATTATTTCGGTCCACGAGCTTGCCGGTTGTTACCCCAAAACGAATTGATATGATAACGATCTTGACGGTACGGCGCCAAAAATCCAGGAAAATAGGGATTAGCGGTGTAAATTTTTGGATAATGTAAATTTAATATCGTTTGATGGCGAAGAAAAATTCTGATCATTGTTGAGGCAGTCTATGAACACACAGGCATCGTTTGCGCTACCCTCCCATCCAGCCATGACATACGTAAACATCAAGTCAAAATTGCAACAGCCATAACATTTTGTGAGATATCACCGTGTCGTAAACGGTATGCATGGACACCGAAACACTTGCTGGTATAAGTATGCCATCAATTGCGCCGACGCAATCCTAATATTAAATAAATTTGAAATGTTATGAGAAGGAAAATTAGCGGCTTCGAGGTTTAATGAATGCAATATTCATTACCTTAAAATATGGAAAGAAGTGTCTATTGTTATGGATTCTGGGATGAATACGATTAAAATTTGTAGGACAAATTAGTCCCGGTGCAAGAAGATTCAGAGCCCACGAAACCCGTTTCATGTGCCCGAGATGATCTCCAATAAGTGCTGGAACATGAAACGGGTTTCACGGGCTCTGAATCTTCTTGCACCGGAACTAATTTGTCCTGCAAATTTCAATCATATTCATCCCAAAATCCATACCAATAGACACTTCTTTCCATATTTTAAAGGTAATGTATACTGTATTTATTAAACCCCAAAGCCGCTAATTTTTCTTCTCATAACATTTCAAATTTATTTATTATTAGGATTGCGTTGGCGCAATTGATGACACACTTATACCAGCAAGTGTTCCGGTGTCCATGCATACCGTTCACAACACGGTGATATCTCACAAAATGTTATGGCTGTTTGCAATTTTGACTTGATATTTACGTATGTCATGGCTGGATGGGAGGGTAGAGCAAACAATGCCCGTGTGTTCATGGACTGCCTCAACAATTATCAGAATTTTCCTTGGCCACCAAACGGGATTAAATTTACATTATCCAAAATTTCACACCGGTAATTTTACAGTCTTCATTCATGATTACATCTCTTGTTATTTCAGGTAAATATTACTTAGTGGATTCCGCTTATCCCAATTTGCCTGGATTTTTGACGTCGTACAGTCAAGATCGTTATCACATCAACTTGTTTAGATGTAACAACCATAGTAGTCAATGGCGCGGAATGGCGCACGGCACAAAAGGCGCAACCCTCGCGCCATACGGCGCCCATGGCGCCGCCATAGCGCATGCCTGGGCGTCTTTTCGGCGCTGCCCAGGCGCGCGCCACGTGCGCGATGAAAGAAAAGGGCCTGGGCGGCCTGGGTTTTGGCTGGGCTGCCCAGGCCCATGAATTAAAAAAATAATAATAATAAGTTAATAAACCCTAATTTCCTAAATATAAAAGGAATTTCCTAAATATAAACCCTAAAAAAAATAACTTAATAAACCCTAATTTCCTAAGTTAATTTTTAGCGTGTACAGCAGTACAAACTCTAATTATGCCGATTGAATCTTTGAAATTAATGTGATTTTATTAATCTTTGAGTGCTTCAATTGTTCTGTTAGTGTTTTTTTTTTTTGAATGATTTAATTATATGAAGTTTTTTTATGTTTAATTTGTTGTTTTATATGTCTTATTTAACTCCTTATACATTAATCTAATCAAAATAATACTAATTATATAAATATATAGATTATTTCTTATATTTGCCCCATCCTTTGAAAAGGCGCGCGCCGCGCCGTGCGCCATGGCTCCAGCATCCCTTGGCGCCATTGTGCGCCGTGCACCACTGACTACTATGGTAACAACCGTTAAGCTCGTGGACCGAAAGAATTATTTAACCAGTATCACTCACAATTGCGTAATGTCATTGAGCGGGCATTTGGTGTGCTAAAGAACAAATTCTCTATTCTGAATGTACCTATGCAGCAATACAGCTTAGATCGTCAGCGGGATCTTGTCATCGCATGTTGTGTCATCCCCAACTTTATACGAAAATTTGCCTCCGCGGTCAATCTCCTTTCTTCGTGGTTCCAATTCACGCCGGGGTGATTTCTCACCGATTGGAACAGATAAAAACGCTCGCGAAGTTTGTCAACTCTTGTATAACCCCATGCGTACGTTAGTCGCGTGTGGAACGCCTTATTAACGTTGAATATGGCCAAATGAATCGCTTACATGGAGTGGTTGTTTGGCCGAAAGATACCTAGGCGTTTTAGGTAGGTGAGAGATTGGACAAACAAGTCCTCCATCTCCCTTGTCCATTTTTCATTATAAAAAACAACATATTGGAATGCATATCCTATAGAAGCCATGGTAGTTTTTAGTGATTAAAGAGTGAAGAGAACTTTGCAAATTCTTGAGCTAAAATGTTCACGAAAGAAGGGGCAAGTGAGGGTTCTTGGTGCATGGACATGTATTTATAGAGAGTAATTTGCATGGTTGCATGAAAATTACACAAAGAGATAGGGATATGCTAGTAATGACACACTATACATCATTAAAAACTATACTCAAGTTGCTGCAAAATTCTTGAAAATGTATTAATTCCTTCCACAAGCAACCTTCAATTGACATTTGATTTTTGATGGAGGAAGATGTCAAGCGATAGTGGAAGGGAAACCATTAACTAATGAAGAAAACAACCATTAACTCCCAACCACCATTTGTCCTAATAAATTACAACTACTAATATATAATTTTTATGAAAAGTAATAACATACTGTTAGTTTTATGATTTATATATATTGTACAATAATATTATATGAAAATTTGTTATACAGATTAGTAGTATAATTAAATTTTAATAAATTAAAAATAATTTATGTCACGTACAATAATTTAAAAAAAGTCAACAACACTTAATAATTAATTAATCAAAATTTAATTTTACAGTACATATATATATATATCTTAATTCTTATTTTGGTGATTATGCGATATAAGTTGAAAAGCTAATTATGCTTTTCATCTGACTAAAAAAAGAAAAAAAATCTAACTAACTGTCACATAACTTATAATTTTTGTAAGATATAATTTAATTATAATTAAATTAAATTTATGCATAGCAGTAGGTGTACGTTAATATGTATATATGCAAACAAAAAAAATTGTACTGAAAAAGGAAAAGGAAATGGCAAGATTCACTTTCATTATTTTATAATTTCACATATTCAACTCCTTCCTCATCATAGCTTGGAGGGTTAGCTAAGCTCATTCATTAAGGGAAGGTGGGTTGCTCAATTTGGTCAACCCTCATAACTAAATTCTATCATATCAAAAATACATATACATATATTCAACATTCTCACACCTATATACTTATATTTGGAAACAACTAATCCAAACATATTCTCAGTTTTCGCACAAAAACCAATAAAATATTTTTACACAAATTCAATTGTTGGAAACTGAAAATGAAAATGAAAACACAACCAAACGGGCACAAAGTGTCCAAAATAAATAAAACCATTAAACAAATCCTACATAGTCATTATAAAATTGAAAAGTAACATAAAATATCCATCACCGGTAGTAGAATATCTTCTCTCTTTGTGTTAGGAAAGGTGTAAAACAGCAAAACCCTAACGTCTTCACTCTTTAGTCTATTTTTTGTGTAAATTTCTATAATTTTTCTTTTCCTTAAAAAAAAAAGCTAAATTAAAGGCTAGGCTGAGCAAAGGTGTAACAAATAGCTATTTCTTTATGCTGGGCAGTTCGCAAGCTTCAGCCTGAAAGGGTTGGGGCTTGCAAATGGCACGCCTAACAATGGCGCACCATGGCATCGCCATTTGCAAGGTATGCGCCATTGTATAAAAATGGCGATGAGGCCTCGCCATGGCATGCACCTTATAGTATGATGATTATTTTAAAGTATCTTGAGATTCTTAGGTTTTTTATTTTTTGTTAATTTGAACTATGTATTAAAAAATGAAAAAAGAAAAAAATAGTTTGGCTTGGAGCTCATATTGATTTCCTAACCAACCTCGAGCTTTGGGCAAAAATTGTCAAGCAAGTTCAAATATTGAGGAGAAAAGCTCGTATAATCAAGCAGAGCATGAGCCTAAGCAGGCCAATTGGCTCGGCTTGATTGGCAACCTCAGCCCTAGTATGCACATGTCCGTAGAAAAAAGGCTCATGCGCATTCAAAACCTTAAAAGGAAAGAAAAGTAATTGTGGAGGGATATGTAATATATATTAAGGTTAAGAAATTTACCTGTGACAATTTTTCAGACAATGAAGCAATTTCAGCAGCGTATAGTTTGTCCTTTTCTCCAATGAATTCCACAGAAGCTTTCTCCTTGGATGACCATATTGCTTTCTCCTCCTCCATTGTCAGAAGGGCTTCAGTGAGTTGCTGCAAAAAGAATGAGAGCATCGAAGAATGAAGAAAACTGCTAGAGTTCCACTGCGAATAAGTATCAATTCTACTTCAATACCATTGACAAGTCCTCCTTTTCTTCTGTCAAAGTTTTGAGAGAACTTTCCATTTCCTGCACATGGGACCTGTATTCTTCCAAGCTTGTTCTCTGAAATATCGTCAAGTAAATAGTAATAGAACTTGGTTTCAAGACCTAGGTATGATACATAACTAACAACTTCTGGAATACGAGTGTAAAGAAACTAAGAAAAGCATACAAGATTGACAACTTCTTCCTTCAGTGTCAACTCTGAGTTTGACAAGTGCAACTCATTGGACAACACCTGCAAATCAGAAGCCAAACTCTCAGCTCTAGAAGTGGCTGCATCCTTTTCCCCATTTGCTATTGCCAATTGGTCTTCTAATGCCCCAATTACAGTCTCCATCTCAAAAGCAACTACTTCCAGCTTCTTGTACTCCTCCTGAATAAGAGGACAGATGTAGTAGGTGATATCTACTCAGAGAAGATACAATGCATGAAGAACTTCACATCTCCCAGAGAGGCAAAAAGTTAAGGCAGAATAGCAAAAGCAAAAAGGAAAGGAAATGTTGTGAACTGAATATGACTTCTGCCATTCACAGAAAACTACGCATGAGTTGGTGCTCACCTCTTTTGAAAACCAACTATAACACTACAATCCAAGTGCCCATTTTAGACCACCAATATAGACCTGATCTCTTTCATTTATGACAGTAGTTCATCCTTGATTGTACTAATGTCATATCTTTAATAGGGCGTAACAAGTCTCCATTTTCAACAAGTAAATTCATACCTGATCGTTTTCAATTATTACAAACATTTAAGAAATTTCCCAAATGACCTGATATCACAATCACAAACAGGAACCTGCAGTAATTATGTTTTGTTCGTATGATCTGTACCATCCTGAAACTTCTTGATTCTTCTTTCTTCTTTTCAGGGGTTGTAGAAGGGAGGTACAAGTTTGCATTTGATTTGTTAAGTGCAATTTCTTTTGTTGCATGAGAAGTCCTGCACATTATGCATTATTTGATTCCTAATTACTGATAATCACCTCCAGTTCAGCCAAAGCAGTAGAGCCCTTTGTCTGTTTCTGATCAAACACATTTGAGCTCCTATCAATTGTTGAATCACGCCTTCTGCCAATAATAGATTCACGTTTGCTCATATCACGTTCAAGCATAGCCTTCTGGCTTTGCAGTCTTTTAAGTTCTCTTTCTGCACATGACTTCTCACCCTGGCATCATGTAAAATGCATATACAAGTGTAATGTCTGAATAAAAGCGCCTATAGGGAAAAAAGAGCAAAATTAAGGGTGTAAGACCTCAAGTTTTGTTCTCTCCTGAATAGCATTCTTTAGCTTGAACTCCATATCTTTTAACTTTAATTTTGTTTTCTCCAAATCCTTTCTGATACTTTCCTTTTCCTTTGCCAAGGAACACGATGATAAGGATGAATTTTCCCTTTGGAGCATTTGAAGTTGACATAGATATTCAGATTTTTCGGCTTCATGTCTACCCTCGAGTTCCTAGAAAAAAAGCTGGTTGGCTCAGAATTGGAGATGTTGAAAACATGACAAACGTGAAACAAAGTGAAGTAACTTACCATGAATGCATTTGTAGAATTTTGAACTTTTAAATTTAATTCTTCTATCCTACAATGAAGCTCTGAAGCTTGATTGCAAAGAACAAGCTGTATTTCAACAAGAAATACAAAGAAATTTCAATAATGGAATCAGTAAATTACGAAGTATTTACATGCAAAATATTATACCTTATCCTCCTCAAGCTCACGAACTTTGCTTCTCAAGCAAGAGTGTATCATCTCATGGCTCCTAAATATCGATTCTATTTGAACCATACTCTGGGCAGCAGAAGGCCTAAGGTCCTGCACTTGCAATGAAAAAAATGTGGATTGATGATATGACAAGTGCTATAGTATGTTTGCAGCCAGATTAACTTTAAACAAGGTGAAACATGAAAATAGTTTCCAATATGAATGAAAGTGTAATACAAAAAAAGGAAAGATTTCGGCTTATCATATCTAGGTTAAAGATCCAAAAAACACTTTCTAAAGATGCCTACTGACAAGAATCAGGTTTGGCAATGTCGAAGAGAAATGGACAAGCTCGTCCACAACCGAAGAGAGAGACCCTATAAGATGTCTTGAGTTATCAAATTCCAGCTTTATTTCCTGGGCTTCAGTTAATAGGCTGGTCATCCAATCAGATTCTTCCTGAAAGAAGTTAATGAACAATTAAGTAAAAGAGCATAAAAAATGTAACCGTGAAATTCTTTAGATGCATAAGCCAAAACTAGCCAGTTACCACACTAGACTGTACAGAAGCAAGGGTGTCACGAGCAAGAGTTGCTTCTTCTTGTGCAAGCATAAGTTCCTCATACATCTGCATTAACCAATAAAGGTCATAACTTAAAGCAATAGATTTTGCAACTGATTAAAAGAAAGCACAAAAACAAGCAACTCTCACATGCAAAGAACTTTCTAATTCCTCAAGCTTCTATTCATCTCCCAAGAATTCCAAGTCATATGCACTGCCAGGTGGCATGTTGATAATTTGTCTTCTATCATCCTAGTGTCAAGTATTTCTACTATCCACTGATCCCTTTGTAGTTCTCTTATCTTTTATATGTTTTCTTAGTATTGAAGAAAATAAACCACTAATATAGCAATAATTCTCGTACTTCCACAATGGTCTCCAAACTATTAAAATGTGCGCCTCAAAAACTGATTATGGAGAATGAAATGAAAAGGATATGTCGGAATAGTGCATAAAAAGATAGATGATGAACTTAAGCAAAAGGAGGAATACTAAAACAATTTTAAGTTCCAGTTAATTTGGCAATATCAAGCTATAATATGGTTGATGCGTGGCCCAATATGCATGCAAAGATTGCTTTCTTTGTTATGTGTATAAGTGAAGAGAGAAACACAAGACGTGGATCCTACGTCCGCGTGACAAATGCCCAAAGGGCTAAATCATGTTATTCTCTTAGTTTGAGGATAGGTTAACTACATAATGTTGGACATGGAGATCTAACATATGTTCAACATGCACAATAGAACTTAAGCAAAAGGAGGAATACTAAAACAATTTTAAGTTCCAGTTAATTTGGCAATATCAAGCTATAATATGGTTGATGTGTGGCCCAATATGCATGCAAAGATTGCTTTCTTTGTTATGTGTATAAGTGAAGAGAGAAACACAAGACGTGGAACCTACGTCCGCGTGACAAATGCCCGAAGGGCTAAATCATGTTATTCTCTTAGTTTGAGGATAGGTTAACTACATAATGTTGGACATGGAGATCTAACATATGTTCAACATGCACAATAGAAGTCAAAACTTTTCTTCAGATTCTGGATCACAGATGGGGAGGTGACCTGAGCTCAATGCGACATCATGCCATGTACACACATCCAAAGTAGTGTAAATAGAGACATCAAGTCACACAATCAATTTTAGGTTCAAAACACGAGCAGAAGGGCACTTAACCCATCAAGAGCAAGGTCGATCAGAAACAGAGACCAACAAACGGTTTAGTTTACGTGTAGAACACCATAAGTAGTGAAGGGGTCAAAAGAGAATGAGACCAACAAACAATTTAGGTGTAGAACACCATAAGTAGTGAAGGGATCAAGAGAGAATGAGACCAACAAACAATTTAGGTGTAGACACCATCAGCAGTGGCTCGATGAAGCAAGTGTTGCCTATATGCCCAAGCTGATTAGCACCGAGACGAGGTTATGCCTCATGAAGACCACTATGGCGGAAGAAGAGCATGTTGGCAGCGGCAAGGCGATGATGCTTAGTAGGGTTACAGCACCGCGGCAGTATGGCGGAAAACGACCCTATAATGCCACTCGCGGTAGCACAAGGTAAGGCAGTGTGCAGCAAGGCTTCAGGCTCATCTTCCGCCATTTGTCATCGCCCTGAAGCACTGTCGCCTTGCCGCTGCAGCCACTGGCCACCGCCGACGTGCTCCTCTTCCAAACAGGCATATTAACCTCATGTTGCTGTTACTAGAACACTTGCTCCAGCAAACCACTACTAATGGTGTTCTACACCTAAACAATGTGTCGGTCTCATAATGAGACCGGCTTTCCTCCTTGTGATAGGCTATCCACTACTATCACCTAAACTAAATTGGTCACTTTTTCTAAACTACGTTGCTGGCGTAAGTTTCTTCTACTTGACCTCAGGTCACCTTGCGGGGGAGTATTGAGAATAATGAATTGATTTCCAAACAATTCATAAAACCCCTGTGGTTTGGAAATTACAAAAAAATTGGAAGAAAATCTATATTTACCCTGATTGACTTATTAATGACTTATAATGTAGGTCAAATAAATCATTTTATGACCAAATTACCCTCATACGTTTTCATGCGTTAGTGCTTATGAGAAGATATATTTTCCTGAAAAAAAATTATTTGACGCACAGTAAATCAGTAATAAATAAATCGAGGGTACATATTAATTTTGATTCAGTTTTTTTTGTTATCAGCAAATTCAGTGAATTTTGACTAATGGGGGAACTTATTTGTTGAAGCAAACCTCAAAGATGCTATATGTAATTTCACCGAACCTCATAGGAGAGGAGTGTAATTGTCCCTGAAATCTAAGTGATTCTTACGATATCTTATATGATTTAATTTTGGAGAAATTTCCTTCCATTTCCTGTTATTAACATATGCAATTCACCAATATGTAAATAGATGAAGGTTATATCCTCAAACTAAGAGAGAACAACATGATTTACCACCTTTGCGTATTTTTCTCGTGGACGTAGGTATGACCAAACATTGTAAATCATCATATTCTCTTTCTCTCTTCATTTATCTAAGTTTTTGACATTATCTTTTCAAAAGTAAGATGCAAATTTTAGATATCCGAAAGAAAATTCCATCCTATATTTGACATTACACGTTATGATGACATGGAAACTTTAAGCATCACAAGTGAGCATGAACCTTTTCATATTTCTCCTGTGCAGACTTGGTCCGCTCAGTTGCCAAGTCAAACACACAATCTAAATTTTGCTGGCTTGAGGACTTCTCCATCTCCAAGATTGCAATCTGCATAGCAATTTTGATAGATTTACACAATGAAAAGATCCAAAGGATGATTAGAAAGGACATTAGCAATCACTTGAAGACTATGCTGAAAATCAGCACCGTATAATCAAAGAAAAACACAGGCAATGCTTGTCAGTCAGACTTCCCACCGTGGCAATCAGAATCATACAAGAAAAGCAGGAAATGCAACCTGATTTTAATTATACAATTATAACGAAGAGCTGAATGCAATATTTGGCAGCACAACAGAGCCCGAGTCAAGCAGAGAAGCCCGCAGTATTGCTTAGGCAACTAAAAGGACCAAAAGCTCCTGATGTTTTTTCTTACTGCAAATTTCAACTCCTAAAATTGATTCGACATCTCATCTTCGCAACAGAACGAGCTATATTTTTTGCATCATTACAGGGGGTGGTCACCCCAGGGTCACCTGAAAACTTAACTTCTGGAACCCTAGAAAACTGATATTAACTTTTTGTAACCTTCAGTACTCCAGCAAGTTGGTTCATATAAGCTGGTTGTCTTTCAATTTACTATTTATCTCACTTAATTCTTCATGTGACCAAATTAGAAAATTCAAATGTACATAAAAGAATACTTTTTAGAGAAGATTGGTGCAAACCTATAATCTATTACTACTTTAAAATTAGAAAACCTTCTATTATGCAAAATAATCCAATAGTGTCATGGTTCAAAAAACGGCCAGTCACCTCTTGCTTAACATGAGTTTTGCTTGGCAGGTGCATTGTGCTACCTAACATCGTGTTAACCAACTAGAGGAATAATACCTAATTCACCTAGCTCAAGATCACTAGTTGTGGAAGTTTCTCTATGAGGACCTCTATAACTCCAGTCTCCTCCATCAGGTACCAAACAACTCCTCGTAGCAGCTATAAAATCTTAATTTACAAGCCATAACAACCGGAGCCTTTTCCTGATTTCATTTATTCATAATATCCATTCCATAGAAATGAGTACCAAGTGAAGAGGAGTAAAAGAAAATTGGGGAATATTGAGCAATAAAGCAATAAACGAGAGCTGAAAACCTTCTCCTGAAGTTGCTTGATCACAAGAATAGCATCCGAGTCCTTCAAACTTCTATTTCCATCTGGATGTGACAGAGGATTGGGATTTCTTGCAGTGCATTCTCTGCATTTCTCATCCACAACAAGATCAGCCTCAGCAAGCTTCCTTGTTAAGTAATCAATTTGAATGTCACTCATTGTCCTCTGTAAAGAGGAAAAGTTAGTTATAGGAAAATTCCAATGCAAGCATTCATTTGAAGAAGTAGGAAAACTAACATAAGTTTCAAACTCTGAAAGCAAATTTTCATATTCTGCTTGCATTTCAGTCAAGTCATTGCTCTCCTGAAACAAGAGCAATTAATCCCAGAAGCAAATTGAAAGGTAAAGAAAAAGTATATAACTTGATATGAACCATAGGTAAACTTCTTGTTCTGGCTGGAACTTTTCTCCTACTGGTAACATGCAGCAGTGCATTTGGATCAGGAAGTGTACAGTCTTCTGAAGCACTCCTTTTACAATCTTGCTCTTGTTTGCACAACTCAGCAGCACTCGCTTCTTTAACTAACTCTTCGAATGGAAGAAGTGGACCAATTGTGCAATCTGCTCTTGTTGATTTCACTTCAGAAGGGGTCTCTTTTACCACAGACGATAACTAGAGCACCAATGCAGAATGTCAATGAATACTCATGAACATTAAAATGTGGTAATTTGAGTGTTAGAAACACAAATGTAGTGCATAACTTAATATATAGAGATGTCAAGAGCTCAACGCAACTAGTTGGTGAACTTAAAGAGATTATACGAATTGTCTACGAGAGTATGCCATTGCTAGCAATCACAATTATTTCATTTAGGATAAAACTTATGTCTGTACTACACCATGTGTATGAGTGCCTAAATTAGCATGTCGCAAATGTAAGCAGAGAGGTTTGTCACAAAATTTATACACGTCCGAATGCAACAATTACACAGAACCCAATCTTCTTCTTCATGGTTTCAACATACAAGTCACAAGAACAGACAATCTTTCCAGTTAGAGAAAAGGATAATTGTTTCAATTCTATGACTCAGCAGGTAGTTTAAAAAAAAATGGGAGAACTTGACTTTCGTACTATCAGAAGTAGAACTATACCTCCTTCAGTTTCTTCCTCAAAAGATTTCCAGGGCACCAGGTATCTCGCCTTTTTGCCTACCATAGAGTACACGTATAAGAGAACCACAAATAGTGAGAAATATAACCAAAGTAGAGGTAAATTATATAGGACTGGACGCAAAAGTGCACATGAACATTGATAACATAAATGGGAAACCATGAAACTGGACTATTTTTTTACGGTTTTGGTCTTCTTTCACCAAATAAGTAGGAAAAACAAACAAGTATGAAGGTATCTCAATCCTGATAGAACTAGAAGAGGAGTTCACTAGTTGTAATCTACAATTTTTGAGAAGAAACTGAAGATTGTACACACTCCATAGTAGTTAATGGCGCACGGCGCACAATGGCGCCAAGGGCTCCTGGAGCCATGTCGCATGGCGCACGGCGCGGCGCGCGCCTTTTCGAAGGTTGGCGCAAATATAACAAATAATCTATATATTTATATAATTAGTATTAAATGCGATATATATATATATAATATTTATATTGTATTTATCTAAACAATAGTTACTTCATCATCTTTAAGTATGCTGCATGCAGTTTTGAGTTTCATGATTTTTGGCAAAAATCTACTATAAATATCAACATCAACATAAACATACAATAAAACACTGTAATTAATTTAGAAAAAAGTCATGTGAAGTGTGAACTGCAGCAGCAGGACAAGATGCTTATAAGTTATATGGAAGAGAAGAAGAGAACTAGAGAAGAAGTAAGAAGAAGAGGTGTTGAGAACTGAAGAGTCATGTGAGAACTGAAGAGTCATGTGAGAACTGAAGAGTCAAGAAAGAACTGAAGAGTCAAATTCCTTTTTTTAATTAGGGTTTACCTTTTCTTTTTTAATTTCATGGGCCTGGGCGAGCTGCAGCCTAGCCAGCAGCCCGCTGCCCAGGCCCCTTCAGATGGCGCGCGCCTGGGGCAATGCCGAAATGGCGCCCAGGCGCGCGCTACAGCGACGCCATATAGAAGGGCGTCGCCATGGACGCCGTATGGCGCGAGGGCTGCGCCTCTCGCGCCATGCGCCATGGCGCGCGCCATAGCGCGCTATTAACTACACTGACACACTCTGTGGCATGTTCCGACAAGGATTGGAAAACAGTATATCCCAGAACTAATAGTGGCTATAGTATATGAGTGCTGCATGTAGATCCCAAAAATAATAGTGGGCCATGGCATATGTGTGCTGCAAAGTACATGGAGCATCGAAATCACATCTCCAGGTTTCAAACAGTTGAATGGCAAAAAAGAAATACTACTTTAGCATTCAGCATTACTGAAACAGGTTTTTGGAAAGTTAAAAATGTTGTTCGGCCCTAGCTGGATAATTCTAAGATCTTAAATCAAAGAACTTCAACCAGCATCCTCTACTGGTTTTCATTTCTTGCAGGAGGCACAATATTCCATAACTTGCTCTACACCGTGCCACAAGTCTCATGCCAGTTGGATCCATGATTTGACTTAGGATAAGCGAGCATCCATTATAGATTGCTTTCAATTATGAAAATAATACAAAACAGATACTAAAAAGACAATCACTATCTAATTCCAGCCTTATCCTCTAAATTTAGCTTGTCATCTTTGTCCACCTTTCCAAGGGGAGAATAGAAGTTACATTATTAGCAGCTATACTATATTGCCAAAAGATCAAATATCACGCACTATCACTTCACTCATGTTTGCAAGCAACATACAAGTTACAAAGAGCACAGCAAAAGATAACAGACAGACCTTTTTGTAGACAACACTCGTCTCTTCTCTATTTGCACAAAATACCATAGAGCTCAAATTTTCAATTTTCTTGGCTTGCTCTTGCAATCTCTTCTCCCTTTCAGCCTGTGCTTTCTTTTCTTCCTCCAGCTCTAAAGCCATTCTCTCTCTCTCCAATTCACTCTGGATGGATAACAGATTTTAGAGCACATATATGTAACTTAAAGTGAAATTAAGAAATACCATCAAACCTTTAGCAATGTATTCCGCAGATTCAGGATTTCCTCTTCAAGATGTTCCGAGTGTAAACCCTTGAAAACAAACAGGAATAAGCATGTCAGCATGACACACTAATGCAATAACTTCAATAAGCATGATTCCATATAACAACCATGCTAAGTACCAACCTGCAATTTGGCGCGAAGTTCCTCAATTTCTTTCTTCTGACGTTTTAGCAATGCAGCATCAGTCAATATCTGCATCACAATTAGACCGTGTCAAGAGAGAGAGAGAGAGTTATTGATGGAAAAGAACAACTTTCCTATTGACCTATTTTGTTCATGCAAGCATGCAGGAATCAGTACTTGTAAAATAGTTCGAGATACATGCAGATTTGATATGGGGCCATATGGCGAAGAATGGCTCGTTACAACTATCAAGGAAAAGGCAATCAAGTGTACTACCTCATTTACATGGGCACAGTTTGTCACACGCAGTGCCCTACTAGCAAACTGAAGACTACTTTTAGTCTCATCAGCATGGATCTGCAATTAAACAAAAACCACATAATGGCTTGAAAAAGGACTAATCTGTAGTAGTAATGCTATAGCAAAAGGACAAGTAATTAACACTGCAAAGAGTAGCACCAGGAGCAAAGAAGAAAACTGCCCCAGGCAAAATTACAGCAAGATAAGCCTTAATTTGGAACAAGGGATAGACTAGCCTATTTCAAATCCTGATGTCGTATATCAAGTTGAAAATCAGATCAGGAGGACCAAAACAATACATATAAGCTCAAGAAAAGCATAGCTCATCTGTAAGTATGGGTCTCGATGAAAACGATTAGAGAAATGTCTAAAACAAAATGGCTACCATTGTAAGTATGAGTTTTGCTGGAGAAGAGCAGAGTTCTAGAACCAACAAATCTGAGGTAATGAAGTTATGCCACTTTGTTTCTACAGCTGAAATGAGAGCCGTAAAGCAAATTTGATAAGTTCATTTAAAAGAAGGGCCAACTTTCAAGCTAGAGTCTAGTTGTGAAATCAGATATATGCAATCTCTTTAACAGAATAACATGAGTAAAACGTTCAATATCATCAAATCATCCGTTCTTTCTAATACCAAGATTAAGTTTGAAATGAGTTCGAGGTCTATTAGACTCCAAATATTCACCTGTGCAAGTGTAATATTGCATATGATAGCAGTATTAGCATTTCCACCCAATGCAGGTTGCAGAATTCGTGTAAGTTTGCTGTCTCGATAGGGGACATGACCTCTGCAATATTTTGGGTAAAAAACATCACAGTATAGAATCTCAATATCTGACTTCAGTAGCAATTCATACCTACCCTTGGCTCTCAGCACCTTCACTCAGTTTCTTTATGACAGTTCCTAAGGTCATTAGGCTTTTATTGATGTGGGAGCCCTCCTTCAACCTAACGCCTTCTGCACCAGTCTTTGCAGCGCGTTCTGAACCGGCAAGATCCACCAAATTCTGAAAAGGTTCAATCAAGAACCAAAAAAGACCATATAAGGAAAATAGACAGGAAAATGGACAAAAAATTGCAGAGAATTCCTTCTTCCAGTTAAAAGAAAAATAATAGTTAAAGATCAATAGAACAAAAACAAATGGCAAGACAACAGAAAAAGGATGCAAGCAGAATAAGAAAAACAAACAAAAAGGGAAGGGAATAGATAAATCTGTCCAACCACATAACATGTCTAATAAAGATAAATGCAAACCCACAATGAAAGAAGATTACTGTCCTTTAGAACTGTCAAACATTGTTATAGCGATCATCGCACAAACATTTTTATGAATTTAGAATATAATGTCCTTTAGAACTGTCAAAACGCCAAATTTCACATAAAACAAACTGAAAGAGCACTAATAATCTAAACCAAATGGCCCCGACAATGGTGCAAGAGATGAAAGAAGAGTTAGACCTTTATTTTTTGTGTGTATGAGGAAGGCATCAAATAAGAACGCCTTATGTGGCCTAGTTCTGCTAGCATATAACTCATAGCTTATACAAGGGACAGACAATTCCACTTGATATTTGCAAGGTCCATGATATTGACAGTCCCACTAAATTCTCCTGCCTTACCCATGACTCATGAGGAATATGAGGAATAAAAAACAACATTATCTTCCATACCATCCTCCCAAAAAATGATGCAGAATGTATACTATAGATACCTATTACGAGAATAATACATGTTCAATGATTTTAAAACTTAGGATCATGTCCAAAACGACCTTTGCCTGGACTTGGCATTCTCTGTACCAGACAAGTTCTCTAGGACCAATTTCATATAAATACCTTAAGTTACAACGATTTCCACCACACAAGTGATAGATTTCAGAATGGAAAAGTAGGGAAAATTTCGTATAAATGCCTTTAACTTAGAACGGATGCCGCTTCTTCAAATGAAGGCTTTCAAAAGGGGAAAATTGAATAAGTCTGCCACTGCACACTGACCTTAATATCAGTGCAAGACTACAAGTTTGTTTTTATGAATAAATAAACAGAAAGAGGATTAATACCAAGACAGAAACACGAACTGCATCACATGAGAATTCCGTTTCTGCATCATCAGTTTTCTCCCTGCTCTCAATAATCTGTCTTAAACAAATTCTTGATTAGCCGAATCAATAACTTCTCAAAATGACAGTAAAAGATAAATAGTATGCATACCATGCGGAATATTGTGTGCGACCTACTACTATAAACATTCATATTCGTCTCCCCAATATGACGATGAGCTGTAAATTGAAATTAGAATAAAATATGTCAAATAGTTGCCACATCAAAATAACAAAATTAGGGTGAGAGTGTCATGTTTCCTTTTCGACTTGTCTCCCATATTCAAGATACGAAAGAATGGGGGGAAAGGACTTGGCCCATGGCAAAAGTAAATGTGAGTTTTTATCATAAAAAACAATAAAAACTTGGTCATTACACAAACTATATGGAAGTTAGACATCAAGCAAAATTTTTATCATAAAAAACAATAAAAACTTGTTAGCAAATTTAATATATCAAATATCATCTTACATTCTCCAAACTCCATAAGTTCAAGTACTTGATCAGCAGAGGCCACAATTTCTTCTCTTAACCCAGCTACAAAGATTCCTCGCTTCATTTTTCACAGTCGTTAGATATACTATATACTGTCTTATTAGTAACAGTAGTCGGATGAGCAAAAGAAAAGTAAAATCATTACCTCGATACTTTCATGAATCTGCAGTTTTCTATGCTCAGGGGCTAACAGGTCATTTATCTCCTCATTGTAAATCTCCATATATGACATGCGTAAAAGAAACTCACGATCCATTTCCTTAGAGAAAGAAAGTAATATTAGACTGTATCACCTACAAATGCGGAAGCCAAGTCTCAAAGAACAAGCCATATATGTTTGCTCAATCTAAGACCAAATAGAGAATGACTACCAGGAGACCTTAACTCAATTTGACCAGCTGGACCAGCATGATTACAATTATCTTTTAGCCTTAATGTGTTGAAATTTCCTAGTAGTACCTTGGTGGCATGCAATCAACTCGGCAAGGAATCTGATTGTTTCCAACCCAAGTCCTACAAGCTAAGTGGGTACCAAGTGAATTTGTTAAGGTAACAGAATAACCATGTGCAACGGCTTTTGACATAAACAAACTTCTATTTGGCTATCCTACTGGTAAAAGATATTCATAAGCAATAAAGAAACCAAGAGAGGCCACCGTGGGAATGAGTACCTGTTGTATAATGTTAAAAAGATCATGGACAGCAAGGGGGATGACTCCAAGCTCAGACTTTGATCCACGCATTGTGTGCGTTTTTCCACTACTTGTTTGTCCATATGCAAAAACAGTGCCTTACAGAACCAACCAGTAAGACAGCAGAATACCCCAGATTTCTAAATTTTTTTGGATGATATCTCTAGACTGTAGAACAAGTTCAAGAATAGAAAGCATGCACATATTCGTATTCACATTGAAAAATCAATTGCACAATTGTGTTATCTGAGTTGGATTTGCTTGCAGCCTTTATCTTAGACGAAATATTACTTGCCCTATTGAATTATCTGAATTGGGTTGCTTGCAACCTTACTAGTTGTTAAACAGTGAGACATATTTAATATTGTTTTCATTTTTCAATGTGGCATTATGATTATTTTTTTCAATTAATCACTGAACATAAATATAAAAACTGGAAAATGATGGGACTGACACATAAGTTTCGTTAACTAATTCATGCATCAATTTTGAAAATTATTCAAGAATTAAAAAAAAGAAGATCTCCACACATATGATTCCTTGGATGGCATTCAGGTTTCTACTTTACCGCACACATCATAGAAATTCTTCCTATGTTTCTATCTAATCAATTAACTTTCAGTAGCACTGTAAATAAGCAATTAATTAGCTTTCCTGAAAAACATACCATTGAAACCACGAACTGCAGCAGCCACAATATCTCTGGTCCGAGCCCTGTATACATCTTGAGTTTTACAGTCCTCCCCAAAAATCTGATCTACACATCACCATTGAAAAACGAGCATCAAGAAATCAACAACCATAACCACCACAAATCAAAATTGAAAAAAAGAACATCAATAAAATCAAGAACCATATCCTCCAAAAACCGAAAAAAATTTAAAAAAATCAAGAAAACCAAACCACACGACAAATCAAAAGCGACAAAATTATTAAAAAAAAAAGACCGTGAGACTTTACCGAATTCAAATTTGGAGGGTTGGTTGGGTATGAAAATAGAATTTCCAGAAATACGCCATGGACTGGCCTTGGCATCCTCGGTGGAGAGAGGCCTCGCTCTCACGGAGACGTGTATTCTCTCCATTCCCTCTCTCGCTCTCTTCTCTTTGCTTGTGTGTGTGAGCGTTGGGGGGTGGGGGGGGAGAAGAAGAAAAAAGGGTTTTGGTAACGTTCCCGCCTTTCAATTCTCTATTGGCCGATCTGTTGCCTTTTTGAACTATATATATATGAATATAATATATAGCCGTTTAATTACCGAAAATTAAAAAAATAGCCGTTTAACTATCAAAATAGAAAAAGAAAAGACGTTTTCTGGCGGTACTGTATCTTGGACTGAGAATTGGGCCTGCCTCCACTACAGGCCCAATTGTTGTTCCTGGGCCCATTATTCCACTCTAATAGAAAGGACACAAATTTTAAAAATAATAATCAAAAATTGGTTAAAAATAAAATAAGTGAATAATATATAGAAAATAAATTAGACTATTTTAAATAAATAAATAATTACTGGGAAGAATATTACAGAAAAAAAGAAGAAAGAAAATGAGGAGTGTTTCCTTGATTGATATTTATATTTCCAAATGGATTTAATTTTATCAATATATTTAAAATATTTAATTTAACACCTACATATTTAATAAATTAATTGTTGTGGCACATTGTTCCAATAAGGATATAGAAAGAGAATTTTTGTGTGAGATGAAGAGAAAAAATAAAATTATAAAAAATATTAAAATTACTTTTTTACTAATTAAAACAAATAAATTATTAAAAGGTGAATTTAAATATTCAAAAAATAGTATGATGAAAGGTTATTTTTTTAATAGTATAGATAGATAGAATGTTTTTTTTAAAAAAAAAGTTGGAATAACTTTTGCCAAATGTTAATCTAATGTCATTATAAGAAATTAACTTGAAAGTACTTTTTCTTAGCAGTATAGAATTAGAATTTTTAACATTTCAAATACTTTCAAAATACTTGTTTGGAATCAAAAGTACTTCTAGCAGCTTTGATTTTTTTGTAAATAAACTCAAGTTTTTTGGCACTACTTTACAGTCATTATGATATTTTTTAATTAAAATTTATATTTTTTTAAATTATTTTGAAAATTCAACATCGATATTGAAGTTTTTAAATAATTTAACATAAATAAATTTATGCTTTCACATATTAAATAATACGAATCTATTATTAACATAACACAAATACAAATATTAAGCAAAAATAGTATATTTTTAACATATAGGAACGAAATAACCTTTAATCAATTAATTTTATTTCAAAAGTAATTTTTTTTCAAATACTACTCAATTTATATTTTATCAACTTTTCACATTTTTTATAAATACTACCAACTTTGATTCTGTTACGACGTCCCACTTTTTCTACATAAATCAATTATTTAAAAGCACAATTTTTCTCAAACACTCCCTAGGTGTAAGGAAGTCAAATTTTTCAGAAAGGCAGAACATGTCTAAAGAGAACTCTTACACAGCAGCCATCACATAAATTGGCTGAAGTTTGCAACAAATAACCAGAAAGAGTGAAAGCCAGTTCAGTTATGCTCTTTATTCTAACTCTACAATGGACTCTCTCATCTCCCTCGTATTGATATAAAAACAAGATGGAAGCAAGCTACAATATATACAACGATGCCGTTTCATACATCGCCAGCATCTCTACTCGAAGAGATGTTCCGCTTTCACTCACACCTGAACTCCTATTCTTTGAGCAACCTGAAACCGGAGATGAAATGGAGACATTTGGATACATTCGACAGCAAAAATCTTAACAGAAAATGAATAAGTCGAAGAAATTTTCTTGGGTCATGATCATTTAGTAGTGAACGTGACAACGGTACAAAAAACGATGGGAAGGGGGAGGATAAGATGAAGAAAAACATTGATTGAAGTGTCGCATTAAGAAGCTTAGTTTTAGATTCTGCACCCAAATTTGAGTAGTTTTTCACATAATTTCGACAGAGTACGTGTTGCTCATTGAAAGAGAAAGACTTATAGCAAGTGAAGAACTAAATTCTTGAAATACCTCCTTGAAGGATTTAACATCACTGCCCCACAGCCAGGCATCACAACCGGCATCTCTGGCGCCCCATATGTCGTTTCTTCGATCATCTCCAACATGTACAGCATCCTCAGGTTGTACTCCCAAGAATTCACAAGCTTTCAAGAATATCATAGGATTTGGCTTCTCTGCTTCGACCTGTTCCGAATAAATCAGAATAGTTACATAGCATCAGCCATAAAATTTCAGTTTTTATATGTCGAGAGCAATAAAAGTTAGAGAAACCAGAAAGAAACGCGTCAACTTACTTCAGCGGATACTGCCACAGCATCAAACCAGTGATCGCATTTCAGTGCTCTCAACAATGGTCTTAACCTAGTGTCAAAGTTGGACACAACAGCCACTTTTACTCCTGATTTTCTGAGAGCCTGGAACACTTTCTCAGCATCTGGATCACATAGATGCCAAGCCTGTTGAAAGTAAACACATCGTGTTACCGGATAGCATGAAACCGGGAAACAGCAAGAAAAACTATGGATGGGCAAGAGGCCGTTGGTCAAATTAGCATTTCGGTGGAATTTATTTCGCTTTTAAAGAAAGTAACACGTCCTATTAACAAACTAAAACTGTTAGATTTTGCACTTGCATTCGATTACAATGAACAAGTAAAAATGTGTCAACCAGCCAACCTTTTCAGTGGTATAATAGTTGTACAGCTCCTCAAAATACTGAGAGTCTGAGCAGCCGGTAGAAGAACTGACTATAAATTGCCAAAATGGTCTCCCATCATTCACATATCTGCTCATCACCAAAAACCAGAAAGAATTTAAATCTCGTTATTAAAGTACTAATGATTTAGGCGACGGAATCATAGAGGACTATATGCTATGGAACTTGAGCTAACTTAAGGGGAAAAAAAGAAAAAAAGGGAGAAATATGTACACGATTACCAAACGAGTTCCATCTGGTTCAAACAATTGCTTCTTACGTGTATAGCCTCACATGGCAATTGAGTGACCAACTTAAACACTAAAGCTTTTATTAAATGGAGTAATGGAGACAAGGATTTTACCTGAGACGGGATCTACCCCAAGGCTGCCCGTAAGCCCATCTGTATCGGTTCAATATCTCCCCTTCGGAGTACTCAACTCCATACTTTTCCCCAATCTGTCGATAGATCTACATCACAGCAACTATTTCAGTAAAATGGATCATCTTGAACATCAATACAAACAAATTCAAGACCATTTTAGTAACCAAAGGGAACCCAAATCCGTAAACACTCAACCACTTAACACAAATGGAAACAAACAGGTCCTGTGTGAACTCGACAGAGACGCAAGAACTATGACTAGAACCGGAAACTACTGCGTAGAGATTATTCATAAGTTGATAACCTCCTTATTAGAACCTTGTAATGTCCAAATTATAAGAGATCAGCACCAATTTACCAAAAGGGAAAAACAAGAATAACATGTGCGTGTAGCTCTAGTAGTCCCTTGTAAAAGAAACAGTAGAAGAACTGTGAGTACAACAGCAAAAGAGGGAAGTGATTTCCCTTTTCAAAACCCATGTACGACTACATAAACGACACCAAACGCCGGCCAATGAAGATCTTTCTGTCAAACGGTGCACTGATCAACAGAAGCTCAACGATTAATTGAGCCGACAGAGTGAATGCTAGGACCAAGTTGGACACTTAGAGCCTTCAATTCAGCACCCGAAAATCATACAATTCCTTCAATTATCATATGCATGCATACCCTCAATCCACAAACAACGAAAAATAGTTCAAACAAATCAAAATTTAAGGGTTGCAATTTGTTTTAGTATAGTTTCATGCATCCAAGCCCAGATCATTAACTCTGTTGAACATTAGATGGATTTCACAAAAAACACACATCCCTGAAAATGACGAACTTCAATACTGAGACAAAACCATTCTTGAAATCACACAAAACGAAAACTAAAACAAAAAGGTAGAAACAGAAGAACCTGTGCCATGGGCTGGGAGGGAACAACGAGAGTGCCGACTGCATCAACGAGTAGGGCCTTATGCGTCAGCCCACCATACAAATTCCTGCGATAATCCTCGTACTCCTTAATCAAGCCCAGTATTCTCGACCCACTCAACCCATCCGCCTGAGGAGCTGACGGCGGCGGAGGCGGCTCCACAGCAACAGCTGCGGAGCTGGAGAAAGATTGGGATCCAGGGCCAAAACGGCGCAGATTAGAGGGAGCGAAGAGTTTGCTGATCTTGGTTCTAGCTGAAGAAGCCATCTTTCTGTTTCTTCTCAAGGATTGCTCCTACACATTTGACGGGTACTGTGGTGTGCGTACGAAGCTTTGCTGAAATAGAGGAGCTGCTGCTCTGTGTCCGTGGCAGTGTGAGTGAAATTGTATTTGTACCGTATGTATAATTGTCTGTATGCCTATTGTGTACGACTCTGTGGGCTTTTTCTGTAGTAGAGGAGCCAAATGGCAGGGGATGGGGGGAGATATGTGGAGGATCGTTCTGGACTCATATTACTATTTTGCCCTTTATTTTATTTTTTTACCATCCCTTTATTTTTCATTATTAAGTTTAATAAGCAGTTTAATACATTCAAATAAAATTCAAGACCCCCATATATTAATTTTTAATTTAGATGTGTTGAATTATTTAACTCAAATAACCTAAACAAATATAATATAATTAATATAATTTTTTTTATCAGATCACCCCAAAAAACTACCATCATGAAGAAGATGGGGTCAATAAAATAAAATATATATAAAATAATAAGTTAATTATTAAAATTATAAAAAAGATAGTGTCAAAGAAATGAATGGAAATAAAAAAGAAAAAGAATAACTATTGAAAGATAATAAAGGAGTGAAAAGTTAATAAATAAATAAATAAAATTAAATATTAAAATCAGTATATCAAAATAATTGAGACATCAATTTACCTCTTTTCAATTATAAATAGTATAAATAAAGATCGTATAAAAAATGCCCATCTACTGTTAAAATTATCAAATTCGAATCTCCCACCCCAATTTTGAAAATTCAGCTTGAGTAGATAAAAATAGGCTGTATTTGCAGGTTACAATAGTAGAAGAATTTTTTTAAGAAAAATAAGGGTACTAACTATTATTAATCAAAATAAATCGATTTTAATAATTTTTTTTGAATATCAATATCTAAACAAAGATCATTAAAACAATCATACCCTAATCAATATTATCAAATATTAAATCTAATCAATACCTACTATGTACTAGAAACAACGCATACTATCCAATAGAAGGGGAGTTTTTATACCACCTTCGTAGTACGAATTGGCAAACTGACTAATATTGTTTTTAAATTTTCACTTTTAACAAGCAAATTACACTTTTGTTATATAAAAAATATTGATATTCAACAATTATAATAATTTGTACTTTATTGTAATAACTATATTTTGGCTGGAATTTTACCGCTTTAATAATGATAATTTTTAATTTTTCTCATTTTAAAACACAAAACATACGCAAATTATAAAATTATTGTTTAAGAAAAATCTAGACCACGATAATGCAATGAAAATTAATTTTAGAATGCGTGAATTGTTCGTTCTAACATTGAACTTATATTTATATGTTACATCATCATTAATATCGGTCCATTTCCTTATATTTTTATATACACTAACCGTTGTGGCATGTTATCAGCATTAGTATCTCAATATATTACCAACTACATGATTAAATTCGACACAATGGCACTCGAATTTTACACACATACACACACACACAAAAAAGAAAAAGAAAAACAAATTCTTAAAAAAGATGTATCGAGCACGGTCTATTTCCTTACATTTTTATATAAACTAGTCGTTATGACACGAAATTTTTATGTGCATATAAAAAATAATTTTTCATATTTTAAAATATATTATAAATAAGAGTAATATACACTATTGATTATTATGGTTGGAAACTGTCCTAAACAGTTGCAATTGAATCACATGGGCTGTTTATAAATTATGTGTTAAACAATGTTATCTTTAACGCACATGTGTTTGTTTGGTAATTATGGGAAATTTTAATGACATCAGTTGTTTTTTCTTTTAAAAATTTACTTATTATTTATTTCATACTCTACTTTGAATCATACATTTCATAGAAACTTATTATTAAATATATATTTTTTGAATTAATTTCATTACACTCAAACAAATATTTAAATTGAATATCGAGTAGTTTGAGATGACTCTCAACCCTAACTATAAAACAACACAATAAATGTTTTATGTGTCGTTTATACTGAGGGTTGCAATAATTACAAATACTTGTCTCTTTGTTTGAAAAATTATAAATACCTAATTGTGGAAACTGATTGTAGGGGATATTTGTTAAAATATTTGTAATTTCAGGGGTTATTGTAATTTTCAAACAACGAGAACGTATTTGTAATTGGGATAAACTTTAAAGAAGTCTTTATAATTTAATTTTATATATAATTATATACGTACAAGTATTGCGTTCCACGATAATTAATAAAAAATAATAAAAAGATTGTAGATGTAGCAAAATAAATATTTTAAAATTTTGGATGAAATGAAAGAAAATTGAGTAAAAGCAAAAGAAACAAGAGAAGCTGGTGTGGCAAATGAATAAAGGTGTGTTTGGATCCTTGTCAGCGGATTCTAGCACCGCATTATGCATGCGGGTCCACGTTACCAAAGTGAGGCCCACCTTTGACGTCTGACACGTCGACCCCTTCCACTTTAATTGACCACGCGCAACTACCATTGGCGGTCGCCCATTTGGGAGTAGTGACTGTTCAGATACACCAGAGGGTGATTTTTATTTCGGTTCCACTCGAATAAATAAATAAATAGGTTAATCTCATTCTGTCATTCGAATTATAATTATTTTTATATATTTGATATTTAATTTTTTTATATTAATTTACTATTTTAATTTTATAAAATTTTGTATTTTATTATTTATTATTCTTTTTTTATTATGTCTTTTGTCAAAAAAGTTTCATATATAGTGCACATGTGATATTTATAAGTATGATATGATATTTTTTACATATGCACAGTATGTGATATTTTTCTAGCAAAAAAATAAAAAATATAATCATATATGATAAAATAAAAATTTTACAAAATTAAAATGATAAACTGATACAAAAAAAAAAATTAATTCCAAAATATAATATGAGCATATATAGTTCTAATAGCAAAATATACCAAATAACAGCAAACAGATTACACTTATACGTACTTTGAATTATATTATTATTTTTAAATAAAAACAAAACTAATTATCCATAAAAAATGTTAAATCTATTAATTATAAATGTACATGAATCGAAAAATAATTGATGGGTTTTTTAGTCAATTCATATATTATGATAATCAGAGTTAGTTATGTATCGGATAAAATCTCAGTAAATATTATTAGTAGTCAGGAGCACATTCAATACGTACATAACTAAAATTTTTATTATTTTTATTTAATTGAAAAAGCAAAAATTAATAATTAAACAGCATTGATAATATAAATTAATTTTAAATGGATATGGATGCAAAATTATTGTTATAACTAATAATTTGAGAGAAATAGTTATTATAGATAAAATAAGGGCATTTTAGGAAATCGATATTTTGTCTACCAATATAGACGTATCATAGATCTAAGATGTCCACAAATTTTAGATATTCACATTCCAAGTATTTTATTTTGAATTTTGATTTATATATTATTTTAAATATCGTAATTCATACCACAACACCGCTCTGAATTGAAAATAGTATATATTGCATAGGTCAAATTACAGCCAACTCCTTCGAGATTTGATATAATTATAAATGGCTTCTAGTTGTTTGAAAAATTACAAATATTCTCCCTGATTTTAACAATCGTCTAATAACAATCTCATTCCATTAGCCTTTATTATGCTTCCATCTGATCAAAAGACCCTTTTAAATTATGAATTATAGTTTTTTTATATATTTTTTAAAATATTTTTGTGAACTAATATTCCATATGTAAAGTAGTAATGTCCACCTGCCCGTTTAGGAGCTGCATAGTTATTTTTCATTAGATGAATTTTTCAAACAATGAGGGGGTATTCATAATTATGATAAAGTTTATGGGAGACAGTTGTAATTTAACCTATTATATATCAAGAATTATCGATTATTATTTTAATAAAACGATGAATAGATGTATTAATAAAAAAAAAATCCTAAAATATTTTGGTGCAAATTTAAGAAAGAGACGAAATAGATGAGCAAAATGCAATGTGATTTTCTAGATGATTTCAAGTGTTTGAGAATAAGTCCAAGAGAATGTACAAATAGTTGAATTTTTTCTAATATTTATTATTTTTCAATATGTGATTCTTCTTTTTTGTTTGTATTATTTTGATTCAGCTCAACATGTAAAACAAAATGTAGTTTTCTAGAAAATGAAAGTTTAGGACATTATTTGTGGCGTGGATTGAAATAAATATGGTCCATGGAAATAAATGGACAATATATAAAGTAAGAGGGTCAAAGTGCAATTTGGAGAGATTATTGGTCAAGAATGAATGAATCCCCAAATCTAATTTGTGGAAACAAGTGTATTTGGGACCACCCTCTTTTGAAATTTGAACCCCCTCTCCTAATCAAATCATACACATACATGGGCGATGTGGCACTATTTTTCTTGAAATTTGAAAATGACCCCACATGTATCATTTTATCACAAGAGGACCCCAATAGATTATCAGTGTGATCACAAATAGGAGGACATGTCTGCACCATCATTTTCAACCCTCAAAAAATCTTCCATAAGTTGCAAAATCACACGACACGGAACCGTATAATTGGAGAAAATCTATAAACAACCATCCTCTGCGTCCCCACAAGTATAATTTTTGCTGCATCTAGCGTTGTTACAACCTTAAATACTTTCCTCTTTACAACCCACACAACTTAACGAATCGAATGACTATTGCCGAGATCTTCCTAGTGTGCTTTTAATGGTTGTTTATTTTGTAGGGCTTGACTTGATAAATTTGAAACGTTCGGTGCTCATTAGTAATTACAAATAGGGTTGATTACACTTACACCCCCTCTAAAAATGCTAAATTATACTTTCCTTCAAAAAAAAATTAGAATTTATATTTACACTCCTTCCGAAAATTCTAAATTTACACCTGACCCCCCTTCTATTTTTGGGTTTGGACAAAAAATGCCTACATAAGCAAAACAAAATAATTTAATTTTGTCCCTCATTAATCATTCCAATTTATATTTTTATAAAGGAATAAACATAATATACATGGAGAGAGGTTAATATCATTACATTTTTCACTCATAAGTACAAAATCATTTCATGAAAACATTAAACGAAGGGTAAAAAATTAAAAACTTATGCAATTATTTTTACTAATGTCAGCATTGGTCGTTTAAATCACAACAAAAGAGGGTTAAGTGTGAATAACGAATTTTTAGAGGGAGCGTAAGTGTAATTTCAATTTTTTTTAAAGAAAAGTATATTTTTTCATTTTTAGAGGATACCTAAAAGTGTAATTAGCCCTAAAAAATAAAAAAAACATAATAACAGTTTCTCCAATATCAATGATTAAAAGAAGAAACATAAAATGATTTGGTATTAATCCAAAGACATGGGAAGTTTTTTTTTAATAAGAAAAGAGCTGGTAACAGATCCTACCCACAAATTCCCATTATATTCCTCAACCTCACTAACAAACTTCCATCTCTTTCCCTTGACAGAATCCAATACCTCCACCACATTCCCATCCCCATCTAACCTAATTCCCATTCCCATCCCTCCAATCAAACCACCCAAACACGAATGAACCTTCGTAACATCCACCGGAGACACTCTAATCAAACCATTCCCAATCCAAGAATTCGATACAATCCATTCCAGGAGTTTTCCCCTCTTGGAATTGATTCCCACCCAAAATTCTCCGATGCTGTTCCGTTTTACGTTATCCGGGAATCCAGGAAGCTGGGCTAAGACCTCGACATTCCCAGCCTTTGGTGGCTTAAGCCAAAACTTAAACAATCTGCAAGTTGTGGTCTCCACAAACAATAAAAAATCCCCATTTTTGCTTAGCGCTACCCCGTTTGGAAACTTGAGATTGTTTAGGAGAAGAGTCGTTTTCTTGGTTCTGGGATCGAATTTCATCAGCCTTCCCGTATCGTCACCGCTAATAATCACCGAAACATAATTCCTGTACGTGTAAGAAATTCTCACCTTAAATGAGCCTAAAACAAAAAAAAAAAAAAAACACAAATTATCCCGTGTTTTTATAAAATAAAGTACATTCATTAGTTAAAATTCATTAAATTTGTTAATATTAAAAAAAAAAGAATAAAAATTGACATCTATCCTCGAGTAACTTATTATAAGTTAAACAAATCTTTTATGACTAAAATACCCTTTTTACGGTGAAGAAATACATCCTCATATGCATTAACGTATGAAAATGTATAAAAGTAATTTGGTCATAAAAAGTTCTATTGACCTACATTATGTCAGTAATAAGTCAATCGTGGATAACTATAAATATTTATCCGAGTTTTCTGTCAAATATCATCAAATTTGATGAATATTTTGACTAACAAAGAGACTTATTTGACATATAGAAGCAAACTCAAGGATCTAGATATAATTTTTCAAGCCATAAAAATTCTACAGATAAAGCCAAATTACCCTCTTATCCAAACCACTGATAGAGGATAATTTATTTTTTACAAAGAATATTTGTTCATTTCATATATCATACGGAATAAATTGCATTTAACCATATAACATTTATGTTCCCAATAGATTGGATTTGGATGAAAAGAAATGGAAATGATGGTAAGAATAGGATAGGATGACTAGTTGATGATTCTTGAAGCAAGCAAGGAGGACAGTATGTACAATGTAGGAAGATAGAGTTTAGTTGTTCTGACAAAGGATATGGCGTGTTTGGGGGACCATTATTTGGAACTCAATCGCTTCTCCCTTCTCTTTATCTTATCTCTTTCTTTCTCTCTCCGAATATCTTTTGTTTTATATGGTTTTTAGTTTTAAACTTGTTCTTTTTTGTTTTTTCATTTGGTACGTAATATGGGATCCTCTATTTTTATATATATAAATAGATAAATAATGAAATTATAATAAAGAAAACCTACATAAGAACAAAGATCACAAGAAATTTAAATATTATCATTTATTATATATTAAATGGAAAAAAATTATTTCATCAGAATAATGAGTTTTATAGTCTTATTAAAGATAATTGTTTTGTAAACATCGACACCACCATAAATTAGCGACAGAAAAATTACGTATAACTAAAAACAGTCAGTGACACATATAATTTTAGAGTTTAAATAGACTTTGGTTTATATATATTTTAATAAACTTAGGGCCAATATACCATCTAATGATTTTGGCTTTCTTCTTTTTTTTTTCTTTTTGAAAAAAACTAAATTAGTGTAATTATCTATCTTGATGAGATTTAAAAACAATTATTAGGAGTTGTAATCTTAGGAATGTTCATTTGATGAAACCATATCAAATCGAACTGAACTGAAACTTCAGTGTCAAAATGGCGCATCAAATACCGAATTGAGATTTGATTGGATTTAGTAAATTATACAAAAATTTCGATTCATTTTCATAAGATACTGAAAAGCACGAATTTAAAAAAAAATGTTTTTGATTATAATTATATATATTCTATTCTATTTATATATAAATGTATTTAAAATAATTTTAATTTAAGCGTGAACACCATAGTAATCTTACCTCCTTGGAAACCTGGTACTGCTGTCCGTGAAATACACAACCCCAGTGTTGTGATCAATGTCCAAAGAGTTGGTGAACCCGAAGGCAAGTCCATCCAGTTGTTGGGCCAGTGGGCTGGCCAGCCCACCATTTGGGCCCACAACGAGAAGGCCCATATATGCGTCCGTAATGTAGAGATCTCCCGTCTTCTCATTGAAACGCAGGCCCAATGGCCTCCCACAAATGTGCTCCTTCTGGGAGTGGTCATGAGGACCCTCACAACCATCTCTATTTATTTCAAAATACAAAAATAAATAAATAAATAAATCAAGTATTAGCATAATTAATAAAAATACGTTTACATTATCTACATTGTTTTAATCAAAATTTCCAAAATAATGAAGACGATCGATTTAAGCAACTTAATTATAAGCTTAAAATGGTCCTTTAATTTCTTTATGTATATATAGAGATAAAATTACAAAATTCTTATCAGAACGAACCGCATCTTACATAACAATAATGTCTTAAAAGCTTGATATTGTCTTAAAATCCAAATTATTGAAAATAACAAAATGTTGGTTGGACATAAATTTCCCATTGTCTTGGTCCTCTTATTTACTCATGTTGTCTTTTTGTGTAGGTAAGCCTTCTCACTACAACCTCATATTTTATATCTGATAAGTATTTGGTTTATTATTATTTACATTTGCAACAAGATGACAAATGAAACTACAACAAATTAGTATAGTTTCTCGTTGTCCAAAAAAATGCGTGGCCACCTTCTTATTTCCTTTCTAGACCACATGGTTTCTTGCTACTTTGTATAGCGTGAATACTAATTATTCGAACAATTATTTATTGTTCTGAGGTCAATATAGTAGCCGTAGCTAATAATTATGATAAATACTTTATTTATGTTTAAAATTATAATAAATATTAATTAATTATAGTCAATTGTAATAGCTAGAATCAATGCTATGTTTTTTTGAGCCGTAATCTATTATATCAAAGAGAGGCAAGAATACTTATACTTTGCAATTTTTATAAAATTCTAAAGATTATACTACTATATAATTACTAGATTTAATTGTATTTAAATCATCTCTAAAAATATGAAATTACGCTTTCTCCCAAAAATGTTTTAAAATATCTTACACCTCTTCTGAAATTTTATTATTACGCTTGATTTTCTTTTGTTATAATTTGGATGAGGTATGATGACTTTAGCCAAAAAACTTATATAAAATTTTCAAATTTTATCCCTCATTTGATATTTTCTTGTAATCATTTTATACTTATAAGGAAAAAAAAATATAATAATATTAATCTCACTTCATATATATGTATATATTACATTTATCTTCTTATAAATACGAAAATATACATAAAAATATTAAATGAGAGACAAAACTGAAAATTTATGTACTTGTTTTTGTTGATGTCAGCATTTTCCGTTCAATCCCTAACGAAAAATGATCAAGTAAAAATGAAAAATTTTCAAACCAAGTATAAGTATAATTTTTAATTTTTTTGGGAGCAAATGTAACTTAATGTTTTTAGAGGATGTTTAAGTATAATTAATCCTAATTATTATTCTTATTATTATTTTTTAGAAAAAGTAATAGTTCTGATAGTAGCTAGAAGCGGGAGGAAATCTGGCAAAAGAAGATATGATAATTATGAATTAGGTGAACATTGGAGTAGCCTCCTTTAGCATGCCAAATTAATAAAGCTACATATATTCAACACACCCATGCTACTAAGTTATTATGTTCTTTTTATTATTATTTATATCCTTAATTTAAATCTTGTCAAGGAAACTAGAATCTTGCCTGAATCCCCATCAAACACCGAAGACTGGTTGGTTTGAAGATTCATTATCAATGATCAACCCAGAAAAGAAAAATTTTAATGGGTTTGAAATTATAGATAAAAAAGTTATATAAAAATTCATTATTATTTATCTGAAATTAAACTCCTATTAATTGCCATGAAAGCGAGACCGATCAAATCTAACATGTAAATAAAATTGTCCCAAATCCAAAAAATATTAGGGGTAAATGAATTATAGGAAAAATAACAGATCACATGACAATTACAACAATACTTGACACGAACCTAATCACATACGATGTGTGCAGAAAAATACATATTGGGCATGATTTTATGGTTGAACCATGAAAACTATGTTTTTTATAACTACATTTGAACGCGATATGCAAATTCGTCGTGCAAGCAAATGCATATGGATGTGAGCGACTCAAGCTTATGTTGCCCATAAGAAAAGAAAAGAAATCACCTCATAGGAGACGTCACGGCGAAATCAACCCACTGGCTTTCGTTCGCCCGCCATCGGATTATCCTCCCATCGGATACCCCGGTGTAGGGCCCGTCACCGTTCCCATCAAAAGAGAAGCTCTCCGGCCCTATAGCACCACCGGGCAATGGTATCAATGTAGATTCTTGAATTTCATCGGTCAATGTTGAAGAATCATTCTTGAATCGAGGAATGCTGAAAATTTCAACAGAACTATTATCAAAGTAGACAAATACGACAGCCAGTGAAACAACCCCCAATGCAATTGAAGGGAGCCTTGTGGTCATTGCTTTGGCCTTGAATCCAAGAGGGATATTGGTGATCATGAAGGTATGGAGTAGGTTCTTGAAAACCCCACAAAAGGATAATGAAGTGAAAGCTTGGAAAATGGGCTACACTGCTAGAGATTTATGTATGGCATCTTTCCCACAACGGAAGGTGGATTGTATGGGCATATAGTATGTGCTTTTCCCTTGAAGTTGGCAAGGCTATATGTGTTAATTAATATCAATTAGTGGGGCACATGCAATTGAATCAGTCATTGTTATTTGCTAACTTAAATCAAGTATAACATCGTTAAAAAATTTGCCAACGAGATCTAACGTAAATGACGAGACAATGAGGCTGCATAATTATG
The DNA here is from genome assembly GCF_026168435.1 of Sesamum indicum. Classification (NCBI taxonomy): domain Eukaryota; kingdom Viridiplantae; phylum Streptophyta; class Magnoliopsida; order Lamiales; family Pedaliaceae; genus Sesamum; species Sesamum indicum. The sequence continues at coordinate 1,647,732 of NC_142660.1, read as the reverse complement.
CGCATATTATAGGTTTGAATTTTATTAAATATGTAAGTATTTATCTATTTTAGTAATAATTATTTATTTCAGTATCAATTGATCATTATTGTAAATTGTTATACATATATATAACTCACTCACATATTAGTATATTTTTTCCCTTCCTCGTGAATAAAAAGAAAGTTTGTGAAAAAGATAATCAAGACAAAAGAGACAGTTTGAGCCAGAGCATTTGGTGGCGAGTCACTATATCCGCCCAAGTATCTGGTGGTGGTTTTCGAGAAAAATCATACTGCAGTGTGTGAAAGGAATCTGACAGACGTTTTTGCAGCAACCTAAATCTTGTCGTTTGTTTAAAAATTATCAGTAAGAAAGAAGACAGTGTAGAAAATTATAAAATGGTCCCAAAACACACACACAAAAAAAAGATGATTTTGATGCAGAATAAATGTGTACCTTAATAGCACCACATCATCCGCCCATGTTTGGTGGGCTCTGCAGCTGTTCAAACACAGCATGGTCCAGGCAACAGTTGGACTCTGTTTCAAGGCTCTGCCGTTGTTCAAACAAACTCTGTTTCAGGATTTCGAAGCTTTAGTTCTCAACAAAAGCGAAAGCATATGCCGGCGCAGATCAGGTTGAGAGACTCATATGAACTCTACCGAGCCATAACCCAGATCAACTGCATGATTCCAGAGAATTACATTCAGCAAAGGTTTCTGGTTGGATCACTTTAAATTTATATAGCACCTTTTATACGTATAGCTCAGATCAGCAGATTTCCATAAAAGAGGGACGGATACCCGTCGTGTCAATATGAACCATAATGATACATTAGGTGAAAAGAGATTGGTATCATCCATATAAATGGGTAGTTTGTTATTACACAGTATAAATTCCTATGTAAGGCATGAGTACGGAAGCAATCCACAGCTTCCCATGTCTCTCCTCCACTTCACTGATAAACTTCAAGGTCTTCCCTTCAACGTCTTCTAAGACCTGCAAAATTTTTCCTTCATTGCTTAGCTTTACTGCCGTTGCATGAGGCTTCCCTCCCACTAACAAGTAATGCAGTTGCTTGAAGGTGAGAGGAAGCTTTAACAGTGAACGTCCGAACCACGAGTAAGAAGTCGCCCATTTTGTAAGGACTCCCGTCTTTGAGTGAAGAGCGACCCAAAACTCCCCTTCAGAATTTCTTCTGATGTTGTCTGGAAAGCCTGGTAACTCAGCAAAGATATCATGTTTTCCGGCATTAGGGCCTTGAAGCCAAAACCTCACTATTCTACATCTCGTGGTTTCAGCTACTAACACAAATGAACGATCTTTACTGAGGGACACACCATTTGCAAAAGCAAGGCCTCGCAGCAAAACTGTCACTTCTTTCTTTGGAATATCATACTTCATCAGCTTGCCCGTCATGTCCATGGTTAAAACTGACGACATGAATTCCCTTAGATTGAACACACAAGTTGGAGTCAATATATTTTGGCCGAGTCAGTTTGGTAATTGTTTAAGCTGAAGCAGAGTTCTTTAAAATAGACAGTAATTCGGGTCTGTAAAACTTCATATCTTTAGTTCAGGCAAACATATGTGCGATGAAGATCACAAAAATCACAAAAAAGCCAATTCTAAAAAGTATCTCCGATATGGTTTCTTTTCTCTATTCCACTAACAAGGAACATCTCCAATTTAAAATCACAAAGGGTCAAACGGGTTACATTTTGCTTCCACCAGCTTAACCCTCATACCCAATCAATAACATGTTCCCACTGAACTGATGCAGCACTATAATCAGAAACATTAACCCATGCCCAAACCAAGATGGCTTGGGCTGAGGTTTGTACTTCATTTGGCTCAAAGAGGATGCTGCTAAACATACTCTGAGGTAATATCTAGTACGATTCTCCAGGGTAAACTACACCAGAAAATGTGAACATTGATCTACCCATGTCATTATCCGGCACAATAGATATTGCCCCCACTCCAAGCCACCTATATATTGTCCAATGTTTTTGAAAGGAAAGGCCAATTTTTGAGTCAATGCATAAGCGTTCATAATCATAACAATAAGAAGAAGATGGATGGTACCGAGAAGCAGAGACTTCAGAATATGAAATCCAAATACCTTCTGTGAAACACTGTGCTAGAGTCTGTGAAGTAAATCACATCTTCCTCTTCATCAATGTCCATGTCGTTAGTGAATCGTAAAGGCTGCCCCTCTACTTCTGTTACTAGCTGCGAACCCATTCCTCCTCCTGGCCCGACTACTTGGAGGCCTAAGTAGGCATCAGCAATGTAGAGATCTTCAGTTTTCGGATGAAACCGCAGTCCCAGAGGCCTTCCACATATGTGCTCCATTGCCGGGTTGAATGGGTGAGAACATTTTTCTCTTCAGCACAAGAATCAAAATTTATTCTATCAAATGAAAATCTACTAATAGAAGTGTTAGTAGCATATTTAGCCTCCAGAGCATCCAAAAAATAAAAATGATCTGAAACCAAGCATTTTGTCAGCTCAACTACAAAACCACACTTACCATTTGCTATTCTAGACCGCCACAGTCTATCTTCAGAGCAATTCATAACTTCAATAATGTTGTTTTAAACCCTAAAGTCTCTCTCTCTTTCTCTCTCTCTCTCTCCAGATTAAAATTAAGCAAGAAGGAAACTTAGCGCCAATTCAAAGTGTAACTTGCTCTGGCATGAATTCAGTTGAATAATAAGCTTTAACCACTATTGAAGAGATTCATAACATTCAGTAAAAAACTCAGACTCGACTTAAAAATTACAGAAAAACATCTCAAACCACACAATTCAACAACAACAAAAATTTCTCACTGAACAGAGGAATCACGCTGAGCAGAGGCTTAATTACCTCTGTGACGAGGTAACGGCGAATTCCACCCAATCAACGCCGTTCCACTTAAGGACTCGGCCATCAGCGACGCCCGTGTACGGGCCTCCGCCGCTGGGATCAAAGACCAAGCTCTCCGGCCCAACAGCTCTAGAGAGATGGATCCTCTCGGCACCGGGGAGGACGTCGAACGACCCCCGTATTGGCGGAGGAGTGAAGACGCCGGTGGTGGCCAAGGCAATCGCCACGGCGAGCAAGGGAAGGGCGATTACAGTGAGGATAAGCTTGGAGTTCATGGGGTTTGGATTCAGAAACGATAATTACAATGTTTTTACTGCAATTTACCTCAACCTTGAGAATTAATGAAACAAATATAGATATTGCACGTTTGCACCAAAAGTCTTGAGCACTCCAATTTTTCACTGCAACACTAATTTTTTAAATTACCAAAATCATCTCTATGTAACTTTTAACCACCCCCACTCAAACTCTTCTTCTAATCTATATATCCATACATCTATTTTATTAATTTTTTTATTTATTTTTTAAAATATAATATGTTGGTTTATATATTTTATTTTTATGTATAATATATTTAAATCTTAAAAATTTATTTTTTGTACATAAAGACAACATGCCATAACGGATAGTTATCAAAGTAATTCCACATTATCTTAACGCCATTATACTAATTCTTTTGTTCTATCGATAATACCTTAAGTTGATTTTTTTCTGTTTATTTTTTAAAATATGATTTGTTGATTTATATACTTTACTTTTATTTATAATATATTTTAAAATATAAAAAATTATTTGTTATGTATAAATAGAACAACGTACCAGAACGACTAGTATTATTTATATTTTGGGGAGTCAATTCATATAAAAGGACCCCTTATAATTGTTTACATAAAAGGTGATCAGATTAGGCTAGGCAATATGGAGGTCCGTCCATTGCTAGCCCAATTTGATTCAGTTAAGACTGGTTTTTGGATCGACCCAAATAGTATAATTAAGCCCAAATATACAAATCGGTTTTTTAAGTCATGAGTATACTTTTATAGTAATTTTTTTTTATTTTGTTTGTGTATTTTTTAATTTAAATTACTGATGTATTAAATTAATTTTTTAATTTGAATATATTGAATGAAATAATGATCGCATACTGAAGAATCAAAAGGGTATGAGCCGCCATATGTCTTATTTACGGTAGACTTTGAATTTCAATGAAACAAATATAAAATAAAAACTAACTAATTTCTCTCCAGCTTTCTTTCCTACGATATTGTAAATGAACAAATTATCCCATTTTGAAAAAAATAGCAATTTACTCCATGTATTTTTTAAAAATAAAGTAATTTTCCTCCTTAGACAGGAAGGTAAATTGCTACTTTTTTTCATAAAATAATAATTTGCTCATTTGTAATATCAGATAAAATTACCTACATTTCTCCCTTTGTTCTCTCTCTTCCAAAAAAGTAAAAATATGCGGCAACTATTGAACTAATGAAAATAAATTATAGTATCCGGCGTAGAAAGAAAACCCACAACCTATTTTAAATGAAACCCCTCCTCATCATAGGCATTAAATTTTGCTCAAAACCTATCCAAACACACGAACACAAAGAAAAAGAGAGGGAATAAGTGTGTCCTAATGGGACAACCCCATCTGCCCCAACATCCCTTCATAAGGGCACTATGTCCTAATACACATAGTGGAGTAGGACACGTCCAACACCAAACTGTTCTTGTCCACCAAATTAATTAATTAATTAATAAGAAACGAAGAATGCCCAACAAACCAACATTTGTTTTGGCCCATGCACTCAGATTTCCAAAGATTTTCTAGGTGTTCACTTAATGATGCAGTTAAATAATAACTTATACAGACAAAAAAACAAGAAAACATTAGGTACAAGGCTGGCAATAAGATTTTGTGGCTGGCCAAGAGATTGCATGTTTTCTTTTTTCAGTTTTAGGATGAAGATAAGAATTGTGGATTTTCATTAGGGCATTTTAATTCAAGTCCTACTTGACCCACATTCTGGTCGATCCAATTATCTAGAACCCCTTTAATTTATCATGTCTATTTAAATGGATCGAGACGAACTATATGAATTCGTTCTTTTTTTTTTAATTATTATTTATAAAAATCACTCATAAATACCAGTCATACATTTATTGCTCTAGAATTTTAGTTCATTACACTTGTTTTAACTAAAATTTGAACCCACTGACCAACAAATTTGCCGTGTTTGTTTTTATATTTTTCCTATATGTTTTCGATCAAAGTACCCTTATTGTAAAAAAGTTACAATCCCATCAGAATTGTGGCTCTTAATTATCGATGAGTTAGAAGAAATAATCTTGTAGTAAGTTGCAAGAACAACCTTAATTAAATTTCAACATTCATGGGACTAGAATGTAATACATGTTACATTTGGTAAAATCAAGATAAAGAAACAGATGAAACTAATTTAGGTGTTGGATTGAAGGAAGGGAGGAAGGAATGCTGTCAACCCACCAGGAGGGGCTTAGCCATTTTCCTCATGTTATGCCGACCTGACCCACAATACCCGCCAAGATTCTTGATTTCTATACTCCAAACTAAAGGAAAGAATCCCTTTGTTTTCAAGACCAAATCCTTCATCGGAATGTGAGTTTTCGACCCATTTAGGACATGAAGTTTGAATATAGACGAGCGTCTTACAATGGGTTGGTTGCAAATGAGGAGGTTGAGTTATTTATAAACCTCAATGCTTCCTCTTCTAGCTAGACACATTTTTAATACAAAATCGTTAAACTCGTACGAAGCTAGATGAATAATATCTCCAACAATACAAACATTGATTGAGTCACAAATCACATCAGATACTAAGTTCAATTCTTTTCTTCTTAATCATATAAATACGTGATGATCAGATACAATACATATAATATTTTCAAAGACAATGAGTATTAACAAAAAATAATAATAATAAAAGGAGAATTTGTATCATTTGCGTGGTGAAAGAGGCATAAGATTGACTTAAATCCATTTGATGAAGAAATTGACTGAATTATCATAAGATTCCTTAGAAAAGATGGGTTTGAAAAAGATAAAATATATTGTTTATTTACACTTTCTATAAAATAAGAAAAAAAAAAGCAACTTTTCGAGGAAACCGTTTTGTTCTATTTTGAAATACATTTAATGTATAGTTTGGAGTGCATCATTGGATTTATGTCCCTTCCTATATTAATGTCTTAACCTATTATTATACCATGTACATCCACTAATTAAACATATACGTACATGATATAATTACTAACATAAATACATACATGCATCTAATTTTCGTAAAACACATAACAAGCTAAAATATAAATAGGGTACGTACAAGCAATTAATCATGTCAAGAATGCGTTATATATAATACACACACATGAGTGTGTGTATATGTACGCACGTATGTGTATACATGTTGTGTATGTATATATTTATACACATAATTTAGTATTGGGGCATAGTCTTGCGACCAAGTTTTGTTTGTCGCCATTGAGACAAGTTATGGACATACAAAATCTGCTAAAGTTGATTTGTATATAATAAAAGCAGATCTGTTGTACAAACCATATCCTCTTCAACTATTTAATTAATTAATTTATTTTTTCTATATATAAATGGTGGAAGCTCCGATGCATCTCATTAATTTCTGTAACTTCTTTTAAGTATTAAGCAATCTGTTCAACAGCTCAGTTGAAAATTATTATCCATCGGGTCTTGATTTATTTGTCCAAGTTGACATCCAAAATAATCCTATATATATAAAATCACAAATTTTAATTATGCAAATGGCAAAATTGTAAAATGAGTCCTATAAGTATAGTGGTGGCAAAATTAATTCCGTAAGTATTGGATTGCTAATTTTAATGATGTAAATTTCAATTTAGTAATAATTTTAGTCCTTCTGACTATAAATTGCTAGATTTTAGCAGGAGAAATTGAGGTTTAGAATTTCGATAGCCAATTGGGCTCGAATTAAATACGCGGCATTATCATAATAGCTGACATAAAAAAAATAAAAAAAAGAACCACAAAAGTAAACCCTACCTTAGCCACTATCGCCGGCAACCCGACCTCTATTCTCGGAGACCACAGCCAGCTACTTCACCCCACCTCTTTGTTCGTTATTTTCACCTCTCTTCTCCCTCCCTGTTCCTTGCTCTGGCAAATGCCAACTGGTGGCGAACTTTTAGACCAGTTTCTACTCAACTTCTTCCGCTCTTCCCCCTTATCATTTGAATTTTCATCAACCCACTTCAAATGGGTTTTTTTTTTTCTTCTTCTTCTCTATCCTTCGCTCATTTAAACCTTAACATTTCATCCCTTAATTTCTTCCTTCGGCGAACAACCCCAGCACCGATTTTCTGACCACAGCTTTGGCTTTGCCAACCAATCATTTTTCCTCAACCAACTTTTATTTCCATTCATTTTTCCTCAACCAATTTGGGGTTCTTTATATTTTTTAATTTTTTCCTTTTTTTTATGTTAGCATCATTTGAGGATGCCACATATTTAATTCAAGCCCAGTTGGCAGTTGGAACCCTAAGCCCCAATTTGTCCTGCTGAAATCCGACAATTTTTTGTTGGAAGGACTAAAATTGCAAGTAAATTAAAACTTACAGAATAAAAAATACCAGTCCAATATTTACAGGACTAGTTTTACGACCCCTGTACTTATAGGAGTACTTTTACATTTTTGCCTTATGCAAAATGTATGAGTATTTATTTTATTTTTATGAATTTAATTCTCATCTTTCTTTATAGTTGTTGGTTATATATATATATATATATTTGTTAATGATGTATAAATATGAATTTCGAGCATAAACAACCCATCCAATCCAAAGTCGTTTAGATTAATGAATGTGAAATGAAAAAAAATTTCAAATGACTTCAATCGAAAAAAACTAAAATCTTTTAATAGTCGACAAAACACAATTCAAATAAGAGTTCAAATTTAGAATTATATATCCAATTAAATCTAATTATAAATTTTAAATCCATCAATCCAAATATAACCAGAAGGTTACGTTGGATACCAAAATATTTGTATTTTTCATCATAAACCATAGTTTAAAAAAGAGATTTTCTATATATATATATAAAAAAGGATCAATTGTTAAGATTTTTATCAGAATAGTCCTCAAAACAAAGTATGATGCCTATATTTTTTCTTTTTTTTCTCCCCTATTTTGGTAAGTAGAATAATAATATTTTCCTCCCAAAATCACCAAAAGATATATTATCCTCCAAAAAAAAGGGAAAAAAATAAGCACTACAAAAATAATAATAAAAAGGAATAAAATAGAGGCTGACTTTCACCCAATTCGACGGCTAAAAAGTCAAAACCTCATCCTCTTTCTGACTTTATTTTTCTTTTTATTTTCCTTAGGTATCAAATTGTACGATGATTTTGCCTCTTTATTCTCCCTTTTGATTTGCACTTTGATTCTTGAGGGACACCTATTTTATTTAAAAAATAATTAATATTTATTGTTATAATAATTAAAAATACATTCTTATCTTAATTAAAGAGAATATTTATATATTCTTTATAAACATAACGTATCGGATGTGACTTTTATGGGTAAATAAATATCCACACAAGAATATGAACATTGATAATCTATATTATGTCGTACCCACCCAAAATTAATATATCGATTAATTATGAATTCTTATTTTTTTTAATTCGCAAAAATGAATATGACAACGTCAGTATCTCATGTTTATACGCAAAATGTTGATATATCATCTTTTTTATTTTATTTTAAATCTGTTGATTTTTATTATCTTTTTCGCTCTTTCCTATTCATATATACATATATGTGGTTTAATTGTATTTTTTTTATTATAAAATTGGAAAAATAGGAGCAACAATAATTGTACATGACGTTATGCAATACTAGAAATGTAAAAAATTGAGTCGAGCGGAATATATTATTATTTAAATTTATTTGACCTATTTTGTATATATGCGTGTATATATATATATATTTACATGGTTTTATGCTTCTCCTAGGTAAAAGTACGGTGGGATCAGAACAATGATGAAAAATTTAAAGGGAAAGGTATGGGATAAATTGTATTTTTTGTTCCATATATAAGGATGTTTTTCAATTTAGTATTATTTGTTATGATTTTTCATGCTACATTCTATGCTAACGTCTCTGTTAATTATTGGATGAAAAATACACGTAAGAACTCAAATTTAAAAAAAAATAAAATTTATGAAATACAATATAAAAAAATAAAATTATGATTTTTCGAAAAGATATGTATGGTGGGGGATCCACTGAGAATTAATATACTTGTAGTATTCATGGTACGTACTACGTTGGTGGCATTGCCCTAAAGATGTTGAGGAATATTGTCCTAAAAGGGACACTGCACATTTTCGGGTCTCTTGAAGTTTTAATATATATGGTACGAATGAATTAAATTTCATCTACTTCTATTTATTAAAAATTTCCTTCAATTTAGCACAAGCCCATGTGCACATGTTTCCTTATTAGTTAGTTTGTTGTTTTAATATAAACATAAACTTTTGAAATATTAAGAAAAAATTAGTATCATGAAACTTGTAAAATATTAGTAACGTCGATTGTTTAAATTAATGGGAAAGATTTGGCAATATTCTTAAAAAAAACTAAAATTTAGTGAACTTATAAACTTCACATTTTTTTTTCTATCAATAACTTATGATATTCCGTTAATTTTCATGTAATTAAAAGCACAAAAATGTAAGGGAAAAGCCATTCTAGAGAAAAGGTCTTCTCTAATTTCTGTAAAAATGTTCATCCTCTAAAATGATGGTGTACAAGGATATTAAATACACAATGGGCGTAATCGTCCCAACTAATCTAACAAAATTCTATTACAAAAAAGACAGAAAAGACAGTTATAGAGAATCTATCCCGTACCTAGGATAATTGTCGCTGTGATATTAGCGACCTCGCTATCAGCGACCTCATGACTTGTAGTTGGAAATGTGTGAGCCACGTGTCGCGAGGACAGCATAAGATGTTCTAGGCAAGAAACCCTCGTATGTAACGAAGTCTATGTTTACATGTATAGTGTCAAGCGCTCACACGACTCTTAATGTCGCTCTCTAGATTGATAATTGAAGTAAATGACTGTGTGTGTGTGTATATGGGTGTTAGGTGTGCAGCAATGGTGGGACAACACCATGTTCTTGTCATCAAATATAAAACAAAAGCTGATTATCTCTGATTGATCTCAATCAATCCTATGTTTTTGGTTAATTAACATTCAGACATTTGTATTAATTGCATCAACCAACCACGTGCCATTGTTGGAGCTACTTCAATTCTTGTAAGAAAGTAGTTCATTTATTCAAGTATATAAATTTTAGACAATATTAATAATATATCAAAGTTATAATGACAAATTACAATAATTATTTTTTTTAAAAATTTGTGATAGTTATAAATACTTTCTCATTATTTAGAAATTTTCAAATAACCCACTAAAATTAATAATCAACTAACAAATATCCCCTCACGACAACTAACTGTAAAAAGATATTTGTTAGATAATCGTGTTTGTAATTTTTCAAACAAAGAGAGATTATAATAATTATAACAAATTTTAGAAAAATCTTTTGTATTTTTTGTGATTATTGCGCTTTTCATGGGCCCTCTAAATAAAAATAAATAAAAAAACTTGATGAAAAATTTGTCATGTTTTTATCCAAACAAGTCAGTAGTACAAACTGTGGAAATGTGAAGGAAATTGGAGATTCGTTTAGTGATTTTAGTACACATGTTATTGTACTAAATCACATTTTCTAGATAGTCAAGATGAACATTATCATGGTCATGGAACTTAACTTAGTGCTCAATGTTTGTCCTGCACCCTATTCAACAAACATGAATCATTCAAAAATCTCAGCAATTTTGACCATATAATTATCATTGTAAAATCCTAAATAAATTGAAATGTTAAGATAGTATGAGTACTATTCTTTTAACTTTATTTAAAATTCTTATAAATTATTTGGATTGTGTTTAGACAAAAAAATATGATACGAGAAATTTGTTTGAAATGAATTAAAATATAATTCAAAACAAAAGTCAATGTTTGGAATTGATTCCCGCAGTGAGTCTGACAAAAACAAATTCTAATCAAACTATTACAGAAAAATTAGTGGGTTACAAAAACTCTTAATACAGGCCAATAGTACAACAACAAATATTACAAGAATAATATTAATGATACAAAACTGACAAAGTAATAATAAACAGTAAATCAAAAACATAATAAAAGGCTCAGAGAGTCAGATCCGATGAGAAGCCCACTGCTACCAAGATCGATGACCCAACCACACCGGTTCCTCAAACCCACTAAGGACTCGTCCACAAAGGACCTAAAAAACCGACTACAATCAAACCACACAGGTTTGTTATTGGATCACTTAGACCCAAATCACAACCATAAAGGAACCAACCTACAAAGGACCACTCTCAACCACTTAAGTTTTCCACACAGAAAAATAGTTTACAAAGAACCCCTTTTTAACCCAATCGAAGAAAGGGAAGGAGATTTCTTTTTTTATTTTTAGTTCGGTTGTTCTATACCAAAAACCATGGGGGACTAATATATAGATAGAACATTGAAGACGGAGGGAGAAAGAGGTGTAACGGTGAGGGGTTTTTGAGAGCATCAAAAATAGGATGGGCGAAAACTAGAGAAAGAGATAGATGAGGGAGGAGAAACGACAGAGAGAGGGAGCGGCTGAAGAGAAGTGAAAATATGATTAGGGTAATTTGGGTTAAGTAGAAATTGGATCGGGACGGTGGACCGGGTGAGGGCATCCAAAATGTGGGGGTTGGGGTTGTGGGCTGAGCCTACCAATTTTAGATCTTGTGCAAAAACAAGTACCAACAGTCGACAAGTAGCTTGTGATGTTAGCGACGTCTCACGCTAGTTATAAACAAGGTTGTGAAGCTTACAAGCCAAAGTCTTCCTCTTCTTGCTGAGACACTCTTGTAGAACAAAACGGTGAGGCTAAGAAAATTAGAGTGGGTAGTACATCAAGCCACACTGTCCATTGACACCATACGCTGCATAATTAGACGCCTTTTCTTGGAACCGTCTGTAGGAGACATCTTTCACACTTGACGTTTAGGGGTTGATGATGTTAGTTTTGTCTTATATCAGTTACAAGAACTTTGAGACTTAAAAGCATCGATGCCACTCTTCTGAGGGAAACTCATTTTCAAAATAGAAGTATAAAATTGAAAAAATCAAAACAAATAATACCTCACACCACAGGTACTCATTGTATTGCGCATTGTATCGGAAACAATACGAGCGAATTTGATTACTTCATTATTTAAATATGAAATTCTCTAACTCTAAGTTCATCAATTCAAATACAATCGTAAATTATATGAAAATTACCTAAGTATTATTGAAAGCAAACTTAGGAACTATTTGGGTAAATTAAATTGTTAGCCCATTTAAAAATAATATTGTTGGGGGATAAAAGTATAGTCGTGTAACATTAATTTTGAACTAGTAAAAGGTCATGGCACGACGCGTTGCAATAGTATCGAAAAATCATGCATGGAAAATGTTTGATAAGCGAGTAGCAAAAGTTCAAAAGCGAATTCCCATAGATTTTCCACATCAAGCTGGCTGCAAATCTCCATCAAAGAAAAAGTTGGAGATCCTCTCCAAGAAATTTTTTTTTCTTGCAAAGATCTCATCCCCATCCTACATAGTACAAACAAATCATTGCACATCAACATGCCCTCATACATGGAAAAGGCCAATTCTCGAAATTCATGAGAAAAATATTAAAATTTTAAAAAATATATATTGAGAGAGTGTTTAGGAGAATTTCGGAACAAATAATTAACAAGATAAGTTGAATTTATAAAAATAATAAAAAATAAAATAATATCTAGAAAATATAAATGATTTATACAAAAGAAAATAATAATAATGACAAAACCCGTATAAATTCAAGAAGGTATTTGTTTAATAAATAATATTAAATTTATTTGTTTTTTATTAAAAAAAAAAGATCAAAGTAGTTGGAAACGCGGAAGCATTCTAACAGTTGGTCCTGACGTTTAATTTTAAAAGTATTTTATTTTTCTTATCAAATAATATTTTTCAACATTAGAAAACTATTTATTTAAGCAATTGCAAACACACTCATGATATGATATTTAAGTGGGTAGTTTAAATTAATTAAGGTATAATAGTATTGAAAATAGGTTAGTGGGAGGAAACAAAGGAATAAGAGATGGGATGGGGCAGAAGTTGAATGGGCATGGGAAACAAATCTTAAAAGGAATCAAAAGAAAATGGCCTCTCTTTGCACCTCTCCCCACCTGCTCAAGATATGGTAAGAGCACATGATTTCACACTAGGAAAAAGGTATCAACCCTGACATCACCTGTATCTCTTGTGAGGATTTTGGTGGGCACCCCCACCCCCCACCCCAAAAAAAAAATTCTTCATTTCTTTTTCTTTTTTTCAATTTTCTCCCTTGACACCTAAAAAACCCAAAATCCCACCAAGAATTAATTCATTGCACGTGCAATTTCATATTAGGCAATTTACAATATTCGAAACTTTTTTTTTAATAATAGAATGATTTTTCGAGATAAAAATTATGAGTCTCATAGCTAGTCAAAATTATAATACTTCATGCAACGGACCATCGGTGGAGTCGCAAGCTAAATTATTTGGCGATGTCTATGGGAACGATACCATACACCTATCCATAAGCCCCTCATCGATCCTGGGCCTGATGATACAAACAAACCTTTCACATTGGTTGTAGACGAGATGTTTGAGCGGCTTATAAGCCCTAGAACTCTTATCCCTATTGAATCGCATTTTCAAAACAAAATCGTGAGACTCATACGATGTCAAAATTGACAATATCTCACGCAATAAAGCACCGATCTAATTGCATGCCACGTCACACATATATATAAATGATTGAAGTACATCTAATACGTATGCATAATTTCAATACTTATTATATTTATTTAAAAAATAATAAAATTATTAATTAATCAAACTTAAGAAAATGAATAGACCTTAAATATGCATGAATAAAGAATTACTTATAAAAGAAAATAATTTTCAAGAAATGATAGTTAAAAGTATTATAATTCTTATATAATTACTATAAACTCCTCCCACTTAATTAAGAGTATGAACCCATGTTCACTACTTATGATTTTCCACTATTGTTTATTCTTTGCTGCTGTATAGTACAATACGACATTTTTATACTACTTATATTGCTTGCCTTGTAATAGAAGTGCAAGTTGGAAAATTTTGAGAAATCTCTGGATGAAAATCTGGTCGGATCTTGCTTTGTGCCTTGTGGGACTGACTTGAATACATACCCCATCTCCATTTCTCTCTTCCCTCCTCAACTGTTAGACAACACACACAACACCCCTACCCCCCCCCCCCCTTCTATAGAAAAAGACGCAAGCTTTTTTCCTTTCACCATACTTTTCTTTCTGCCTCCCATCATCAATCCTTCTGCTTCGTTCCTTTTTCTCTAGTGCAATGGGGATGGCAGCAGCAGATGCTCAGTTTCATGTTCTAGCCGTTGATGATAGCTTGATTGACAGAAAGCTGATTGAGAGGCTTCTCAAGACCTCTTCTTTCCAAGGTGCTTGCTTTCATTGGCTGAAACAATTCCAAGAATGGTTTTTCCATTTTCTTTTTTTGAGATTAATATCTTGAATTTGTTGTTGCAGTCACCACCGTTGATTCTGGTAGCAAAGCTTTGGAATTTCTTGGTTGGCATGATGATGATGATGATGTTGATGTTGATGTTGATGATGATGAGAGAAACAACTCAAATGAAGCCTTTGTTTCTCCCAAGAATCATCAGGTAAAAAATGTTTTCATTCCTTCTTTCTTTTTTTACATTATTTAGGTTGTCATTCTGTTTGTTTTCTTTTCTAACTGGTTATTTATTACAGGAGGTGGAAGTGAATCTTGTTATTACAGACTACTGTATGCCTGGGATGACAGGCTATGATTTGCTCAAGAAAATGAAGGTATTCTCATCTTTTCATTTCTGTCCCTGCAATCTATGTTTATATCAAAATTACATCATTGGTATTTGATGTGTCCTAAACTGTTAGGTCAGGTTGATTTGGTCCTTTTCTTGAGATGAACATGAATCTTTGCAAAAATCTTTGAAAATCTTTCCCCCTACCTAATTTATGTAATAAGATGTTGATGTGACATTGACTAATTCTACTTGCTTCTTCATTCTATTCTTCTCTCTCCTTACTAGCAACTCAAAATTCTAATTCCCACCGATTTAGTCGAATTTGAACTAATTAATTATACGATAAATATAATATACACTTATTATATAATTGGTGTACAGTTTCAAAAAATAATCAATTATATAACAAATTTATTATACTTACTTTGCAATCAATTTAGTTCGGCCAAAACTGATTTCGATAAATATTCCCCTAGTAGCAACCTACTTGCAAATTGTAATAAATATTTGGCAAGCATGATGTATGATCATTTATCAGTGTACCTACCTTAAAAACCACAGTATTAGTAAACATGTGGGCTTGCTTGCTTGCTTTTGTTTGACAGGAATCTGCATTTTTGAGGAACATACCTGTGGTCATTATGTCATCTGAGAATGTCCCTTCAAGAATCAACAGGTAAATAATGGATTTCTTACATTCACACAATAGGATATGGTTTAGGTATATTATGTGATCAACAACTGAATTCTTGATGGAGTGGATGCAATGGTTGCCATTGGATCAAGATGCGTAACGGAGTAGCTAAGTCAGTTTCACTTGAAGTTAATTTTAAATTTTAAAACAGTTGCAAAAATTCATGTAGATTTATCGAACATGAGTAATCAGTGTTCCGAATTTGATCGAATCAATTAGGGGGTGGGTGGTGAAAATTTAAAACAGTCTACTAGACAATCACAACCGCTCATGTGGAGTTCACTATGCATGAACGATTGTGATTGTTCTTGATTTAACCTAATGAGTTGGGTAATGAAAAGTGAAAATCATCTACCTTTATTTATGTGGATGGCCATCTGCACTCAACTCATTGTAGAACGGCTTAAATAGACTTACATAAAAAAAATTTGGGGGATAAATTAGGGTGAATTGATGGATGGTAATGATTGGTTGATGATATTTGCAGGTGCTTAGAAGAAGGAGCAGAGGAATTTATCCTGAAGCCAGTGAGGTTATCAGATGTGAACAAGCTTAGGCCCCATATTATGAAGTCCAAATCCATATGCAAGGATATTATTCAAAAGCCTGAAAATCAGGAAAAGCAAGACAACAATGAATCAACAGAAACCCAATTACAGTCACAGTCACAGCCACAGCAAACATCACAGTCCAATAACAACAGTAGTAACAAGAGGAAATCCATGGATGAAGGCCTCTCACCAGACAGAACAAGGCCTAGATACAATGACATGACTGTCATGTCCAATTAATCACTACCAAATAATCCTTTTTTTTAATTTTTATTTAAGACCTTTTATTTACCTTTTTTTTTAATTTTTTTTCTTAATTAAGGTTAGTACAACAGGAAGAGATATATGTACAGTGGGGTAAAGGGGTTGGAAGGGAATGAGGGGTTCATCATTTCCATGATGAAAAACATATTTGTACACATTTAGCATTAGAAATTTTCCACCCAATTTTGTATTTACTAATTTAGTGGAAAATATTAAAATGAACAAAAAAAAAAAAAGAGTGTTCTTCATCCTCAAGTTTTTGGATATTGCTAATAAGGGTATTTACAGACTATCCATTACTACAAATTTTGACATTAATAAAATAAATTAAATTTAAAACTGTATAATTAAAAGTGACACGTTCGTACCGACCGAGTTTGTTTGTTTGTGTTTCCATTTTCAAATAATTACTCTCTTTATCTTGCAGTTTTATTTAATATCCAATTGGCATTCGTCTCCATCTCATCTGCAATATTATAAAGAAAAGATGTACCATAGATAATAGTTTTCAACTGATAAGGCAATTGACTTATTCAACCTCCCAAGAGTGCTTTTGAAATCGTTACTGGGCAACAGCCGCTCCTTCCTCACACTCTTGATACCCCGCAAAGTGTGAGATCTCCTCTTGCTCGGAGTTTCTCTCAGGAGTGGAAGCAGAACGTTGATATCGCTAGAAGTTGCCTGGAGAAAGCTCAAAAGCGGATGAAGAAGTACGCAGATCAGAATCGCCGCTTCATCGAGTTCAATGCGGGAGACCTGGTGCTGGTGAAGGTCCTGGATCCGAGATTATCAAAGTCATCAGTGGGGAGAGATCCTCGGTTGATGCAGAAGTATATTGGCCCTTTGCCTGTCATTAGGCGTATTGGAAGGTGGCGTACAAGGTGGAGTTGCCGCCCTGGTGAAAAATCCACAACGTCTTCCACGTAAGCTAATTGAAAAAATATTCAGCAAATAAGGAGGACGACACCCGCAATCAACCCAGCCGCCCGCAGCTTGAATTGACGAAGACTAAGGAGAAGGTGGCTGAAGCAATCTTGAATCACCGAGTGATGAGTATCGCGAAGAGAGACCAAACAGAGTACTTGGTGAAATGGAGGGGATGCAGCAGCGAGGAGAACACTTGGGAGCGAGTAACGAACCTAAAGGCGTTCCTACCCCTTGTTGAAGCTTACCATACTTCCCTAGCACCGGGGATGTCGCTATCTCAGGTGGGGGAGAATTTCAAGGGTCGCCCACGCACTCGACATCCTTGACGCGCATTTCTGCCACTCAACCGTTCTACATGGCCGACCACTCAACCTTCACCGACGCTGAACATTCGTAGTCTTAAAGTCTTAGGTGTTGGTCTTTTACTGCTTTGTTATTTGCTTTCTGTTGTTTAGATTGCTCAGGGGACGGTATGCCTCCTAAGCTGCGTTTTTCAGCTATTTTAATATCTACTACTTTCAATAGGATTTATTTTTTTAAGCCTATTATAGGGGGGAATGAATATAAGAAGCTTGGCTTAGTGACGTGTTAGAGTTTCCTTCAAGGCGATCCCCTTGCTCTAGCATCATTGATCATTATATTTGCACTTTTCAGTTTAATGCAATCTACTTTCTGAAATTGTGCGTTCGAATTGATGTCGTTGCGTTATTGCTTTCGTATTGTGATTCCTGTCGGCTCGCTGCGTTAGTGTCGAGCGGTAGTGTGTGTTGAGATTGGCGGAAGTAGTCACCGGACTACTAGCCACACAGTACGCTTTGTGGAAGGCGCCTCGTGAGAGGACATTAATTTAACTGCTTAATTAATATATTTTATTCTTATTTATAATATATTTTAAAATATAAAAAAATATTTATTATATGCATGTAGAAACAGCGTGTTGTAGTTACAATAAAAAATGAACTAAATATTGTGAATAGATTATGAAATAAAGAAAGGCAATTTCACTCCATTTAATGACAGTTTTACCCACCCCAAAGAATTTCACAAATTAAATTTAGAGGGTATGATAGTGCAAATGAAAAATGTTTAGCAAATTCAAAATGAGGTTACGAAAATTCATCTGGACATAGTGTCGTGTATTGGGCCTTCCATGTACATTTTATATGGGTATCGGCCCAAATCTAAAGCCCACAATTTCTTTGTGGGTCCAAATTACCTATTTCTCCTTCATCCGGATAACTAACACAACTGTCGCTTTCAAAATGCTTTAAAGTTAAGGGGTTATTTTAGTAAAATTATTAGCTTTAGTGATTACACATTAATTTTAAAATTTATAAGCTCTTAGACTTTATTTTAAAATAATTATAGAAATATCTAAATACACTATATAAATTCACTAAGTTATATATAATAATACTAATGACATTTTAAAACTTAATTAAATTTACTAACAAATGGGGCAACTTTATGAAAAATAATACGATTGAAAATTATGAATAGCCGTACATTAATTAATTAAATAAAAATGTATTAAAGTCCTTATTTTTCTATTGAAAATGAAAGTGGGACAACTCTCTATTGCACCAATGCATTATTGGAAGGAGTATGGGTGCTTTGTATTTTCATCACATAATTTCAATAAAGCCCAGAAAGTAAATTTAAATTATCTAATTTTTAATTTAAATATGATGGCTAAATTCATCTAAATTTGATTTATTAAATAGAAAAAATTCATGTTTGAGAATAATTTTTTGTTCGTTGATGATCGATAGTACAATGTGATTGGTGTTCCATTATGTGAGGTATTGTCCGTTTTTTAGTACATAGATTCCGTCTTAAAAGGACGCATTGCTAGGGAGAGGGGGCTTTTGGGCTTATAACTCACTCAAACTTCTTATTTATACCCTATTTGGAAGCATCATCAATCTCAAAACAAGAATCTAGGAGGGGTACATAATCTCGTTGCACAAAACAACGTAAAATGATGTACATGCGACTCGATTGTTGCCCTAATGCACGTTGTTTTAATTTCGTTTGAGCCTTACCATTTTTCCATAAAAAAACACATTGCTAGTAGAGAAATTTTAAGGCTTATAAGTCATGTAACCTCCTTATCTAATGTGACGTGTTGCAAATATACGTTAATTTCTCAAATAATCAAAATATTCTTCAAACTTAATTTGTGTTCAATTCAATTAAATCTCGTTTTAGCTCGATCCATCCAATAATCAGATCAAACCTCAACAAAAGAAAAAAAAAGAAAAAGAAAATTCCCATCCCATTATAAAAATAATAATCTTGTATTCAAAGCTAATAGTGTAAAATAGATTCTCTTAGGCAAATTGTGGTATAAAAATTACAAGTGGATAAATGCATGATACGATTTTGGCCCACCAATTATATAACTTTAAAGAGATTACACAGTTTTACTTTTCCAGAAGTGGGATTAAGTCCTTAAATTAAGATATTTTCTATAATTAATTAACAAATAACCAACTTTTAATTTTGACCTTCGGATTGACCGCAGCCATATGCCTTTTTCATCCATCAGAACGCAAAGGGTCTCTATCACCCGTGCGATGCGTTTGGCGGGGCCCGCTTAAGTTTGCTTTTGACGTTCCAGCAGTGGAAGTTTGTACGTCTTGAATGAAAGGTGGTACGTTGGTTGGGGGGTAGAAAGTTTGATGTGGCGGTCGTGGATTTTCCTTTATGGGTAACGTCGAGGGGCTTATTTAGTGCCAGAGGCGACCGGGATCAACATGTTGTACGTCGTGGATTAGAAGTTGTACCTTTTTCGGGAGCAACGAATATCGTCCTGGAATTGGGAAAATCATTGAAGTACATGGGGAACGCGACCCGTTGTAGCAGTCCATCACTTTATCCCTCTCCAGAAAATTGATTCTCTCTTTAATCTCGCAGCCGGAGAAAAAGCCAAGGAATTTCAGGTGAAGCGGATGAATGAATTCAACAAAATTTATGATTTTTGTTTGGACGTTTTTTATTTTTATTGCTTCATTTACTTTCCTCTGCGTGATTAAATGCTTCTCTTGGCGTGATCTTTCTGTTGGCAATGCCTTTTTTTTTTAACTTATCATGGTAATTAAATATTGGTGGGTTTTTGTTTTATGGTGTGATCACAGCTAAGGTTCGAAGGGCTGGCCTGATCTTGGTTAAAGATTGGAATTTTACGGTGATGGCGGATTGGGTTTTTTTGGTGGTTGTTGGAATTATTGTTCCTTATTTATTTGATTTTTATTGGCTAAAAGCTGTAGTCAAATAGGACATGAGGATACCATATTTTGAATGCTATTTATTTATGTAGGCTATAGCATAAGCTGAATAGAGATGCATGTCAGAGAGGTGTGTGTGCTTTTTTTTTTTTTTTTTTTTTTTTGTGTGTGTGTGTTTTAGGGAAGCTTTAATTCGCAAAAAAATTTATCTCTACATGAGGAGAAAATGTATTGTAAGGGTATAAAACTTGAGAAATTTTGGTGCTTTTTTAATTCTATATGATTGCTAGGTAAAGGAATAAGGCAAATGATATATTTTTTTGAAATCGGATCAATAGGATGAAGAAGAAATGAATCTCTGAAATGGAGGAATAGGGAGCCAGAAACATTATTTGGGGGAAAACCTTACAGCCTGGTTGACTTGTGAGTTTAGACTGTAGTGGTAAAAGTTCCATTAACACAGAAGTGATGCCTCTCAGAAAGAGACGTGATGAATTGTAAAGAAGTAAAGGTGAGAAAGAAAGTTAAAAAAAGTACTGAAAGGCAGATAAAAGTTGAGCATTAATTTGCTTCCCATTTAGAAAATAAACTATTTGTCCTGTATGAAGATTGTTGTCACCATAAGAAGAAAATAACCGATAGGCTAACATGATTGACAAAGTGTTATGTTTATCATTATTCTTTTGTTCATGCACGTAGAGAAAGTTCCCATTAATCTTTGTACTTGCCCCAGCTGCTTTTTCTTTGCTGTTCGGGTGTAGTGTTTGTGACTAACTTAACTTTTGGATTAATGAACAATAATACCAGGCTAGACTCGGTATTTGGGTTGACAAGAAATATTGGAGTTGACGTATTCTGCAGTTAGCTGTTCTCACATGATACATTAACCAGCTAAAGTTGTATTTATCTTGTTGCGACACTTCCAAAATGTCTAATGGAGAAGTTAGAAAAGTTTCCCTACAGGATATACAGTTGGTAAGTTATTGGTGTAACTTGTTTAAAATTCTTTACAATATGCTTTTATTCTGTCGTCCAAGTAGGCTCTCTTGTTTCGGAAGACATTTATATAATTGTCTCTGCACATTTATTTGGTTAAAGTTGAGGATAAACATGAGTCTGAATCTGCAACTAAGCATGGATGGGACACGACTAGAGTCCTTTCTAACACGGGTTAAATACTTGCTGTTTAGGTGAATCCTTTCAAAGATTATCTTTGTTTCACTCAGATTTTTAATTCACAATCGCTTGCCATTATTTTGATCGATTTTATATTAGTGGGGAGTGGCATGATATGAAATTGGCAACCATCAAGACATCTTCCACCAGTCAAAATTTAACTTGTGAAAGTTGTATTTGTTTCTCAAATTTCTAGTATACAAAGATATTACAAGATGAATGGGTCAATGATTATGATAACAATTGAAATATTATGCATATTTCTTTGATATTGTATATATATATGTGAACAAGTGAGAGCAACTACTGATTGATTTCGAAAAACTCGTTTATAAATGTAAGAATTTTAATCATAATTTCTTAATGGTTATTTTCATAAACACTCACACTGTATTTCTAAAATGTATCTTTTAATATTTATATATTGTTACAATTAATTTATTATATAATTTAATTCAAAATAAGATTTACCAAAATAACAAGATCTAAGAGTTACTAAAGTTTTTTATACTTGTTCATTTCTTTTAGTTTAGTAGATATATATCACACCAAATTACATATAAATATTTACATAAGCGGATGAATATTTTCTTCATCTTTGTTAATTGTGTTACTAGTACACTAATTACAAAGTTGTGTATTTCTACGCTTAAGTTTAATTAATGCACGCTTGCTTTGCAACATTTTTGAATTTTTAAATAGTTAGTAAGTAAATTATTATTAATATCTGTTTCATATTAATTGCTATTCTACCTTTTTGAATTATCTGATTACTTCTTATATAAAACTAAGAACCTCCTTTTATTGTCCAATCCAAGATGAAATTTTCCTTCGACAATCTAATATGTAGTAAGGATTTAGGAAATTGTACTTTTTTATAATTTATGTCATATTATTAGTTTAAAGTTTCAAAATTTCTTATTGAATAGATTGAGCATGAAGTTCTGCCAAGCTTGGTCTGGTGTCAAACTTATCTCGTAAATGAGCAGCTAAGGAAGTAGATGGCCGCAGGTTTGTTTATCAAGATAATGATTACATAGGGTTCAAAAAGTCATGAGAAACTTAGTAGTTGCTCAGCATGAACGTAATAATAGTTTAAGTTATGTAAGAGATGGCAATCCCTTGAAAGTATTCAATGCTGAGAATGGATTCTTTCTAGTTAGGTTTGATCTTAGCATTTGAAGCAGTGGGCTTATGAAGTTTACTGTTCTCTTTGCCTAATCTGGTGTATAAGCCTATAAGGGTATAATCATGCCTTTGTAATTAGGATGACTGTGTTTTTCATTCAAATTTAATAGGAATCAGTAGTTGTTGCCCATGTCAGTTCCTACTTTTTGTATGTCTTCACTGACGTTATTACCAAACCTTGTTCTTTTCCATGGTATCAGGTTCAAAATCTTATAGAAAGGTGCCTTCAGCTTTACATGAGCCAGAAGGAAGTCGTCAGTACTCTGTTACACCAGGCCAAAATTGAGCCTGGATTCACTGAACTTGGTAACTCGATTTCTGGTTATTCTTCTCCTTTGTCTTCTAATATCTATTCTCCTCATAGCTAGTGACAGCTGTGACTTCTGGTTTTTTATCAAAAGATCTTTATACCTACCACAATAGGAATATCATATTCATAATCGCTGCGTCTTAATTGTATGTGCTTCCAAATTCAGTCCGTTTTACATCAAAGATAAATCTTAGCCTGTTAAAGGCAGATATAGAATAATAGATGTTGGAAAATTTTCTCTCCTTTTTTCTTCTTATCTTCCAAGCATCATCCCTCCATCTCCCATGACTTCCCTTGAGGTAGTCAAGTAATCTTTTTCTAGCTTCAAGCAGTTAACTGACAGGCATTCATGTGTGTTTTTTGAGGTTTGTTGGCTTTACTCATTCTACTCAAAACTTTAGGAAAATAAACTTTCTTTTTAGTATATTTCCATATACTTTTGGGCTGTCATCCATGTCGTAATAAGTTGCTTTGGTGCGCAAGAACCTGCCATCTGATGATATATTTTGTCCATCAGATGTTTTATTCATCCAGAATGTAGACTTTGAGTTGACATCTGATGTGGTCTTAGCATTTCGTAGTGGGTAGAAGAATAACATTACTGTCACATAACCATCGATTGTACTTATGAGCTTAGGGTATGCAGTCTTGATTTCTTTATTCTGTTATTAGGTGTCATGTCCAAAATCACTGAAATAGCACTTGACCATCTTACAGTGTGGCAAAAACTTGAAGCAGAAAATCAGGAATTTTTCAGGGCATATCATCTAAGGTTGATAGTGAAGGACCAAATATTGAGATTCAATCAGTTGCTTGAGAGACAGGTTCAGCTAATGCGCCAAATAAGTCAGACGGGAGTTGTTTCCATTCCTATGTCAAATGGATCTCAAATTCATTCAAGTAAGCTGGTTTTAATGTTTATAGTAATTGCTCATAGAGAATGACTCAGGTAACTTTGCTAGATGTTTGGTTATGCACATCAAGACATGCACATCAAGTCATGCTTACTGTCCTACATATATGAACTACTTGTCGGCACAACTATATTCATGTATGTATGGGTTAACCTCATTTTTGTTTGTTCCCGTTTACTTGGGCTAAGTTATTTTCTGGGTGTTAATCATCTTTGGCATGTCGATTTGCAGTAAGTCCTCTTTTACTTCTGTTTGTATTTCTCAGTAGTTATACTTTGAGAGGGTTGTTGGGCTGATATGGTTGGGGAAGAAACTACAGAGCAAGACTTAATAAATAATTCTTCTTACACCAGTAATACTCGAAAGCATCGTTTATAGTATTACTCCAAGGAAACCTCTTGCTGACTGGGTCCTTGCTGGTGCTAGTCAGAAATATCCATACTTCCCATGATGTAGAATTTTGCCCAATGATTCATTGGGATTGTAATGCAGGGTTCATTTCCTTGAGGGAGAAAATGTATTGGATTCAGTGAAGCAAAGAAAACTAGAATTAGGATAATAAATAATGACACTGGATCTTGGAGTTCTCTTGAGCTAATCTTCTATCACTGAACTTCATGTGATTTTTTCTTCGTTCTAGAAGAATCACTCTCTGGTCCTTTATGCATCCGGCAAAATGTTGAAAGACCTGGTCTCAGTGATTGCTTTTGGATCTTTAGTTTTCATTTTCTTGACGTCTGATGATGTGCATACAATAGATGTCATGCATAGCTGTTCGTGTTCAATTTTATGGTGATGCAATAACAAAAGATTCAAGATTATTATAGGGCTGAAATTTCTTTGTTTTCTTAAATCTTTTTATATAGCTACGTATGCAGGAGACTCTTTCTTGCATGTCTGCAAGTGTATTCATTATAACCTGTGCTGGCTGAACAGGTGCTACCATAGGATATTCGACCCTATGTGTTTATGTCATTATAGTTCTACTTTAATAACTCTAAAGTTTAACAATCAGCCAAGTATAAATTTTTTCGTTATATTTTGGCAGTTCACAACTCCTCAGCTTACCAGGGTCCACAATCGGCTATTCAGTCTATAAAGCCAGAAAACATGCACCAAACCATCAGTGCCATACCTAATGTTTACACGAATGGCACATCTTCCATGCAGCCATGCATGCAAATTGCAGTCAGTAACAGTCATGGTGGAAGGATTGATTTGCCAGCAAACATGCTATTGGCTCAGAGCACAAATACAGGAATTATGCAAGGATTGAATGGGGGAATGATAAAAACAGAAGGTGCCTATGCAGGCGATTCTGCAGTTATGTTTTGTGGCGAGAACAATCTACTTGAACCTCGTAATGCAATTGGTGAAGCATCAATTTCTCCTTTTAGTGGTGGAGAATCCAGTTCACAAGTCTTAAATGAGAATATATTGGAGCCCGAGACAAACTCATTTGGATTTCTGGGACAGATTCCTCGAAACTTCAGTTTATCCGACTTGACAGCTGATTTTTCAAATAGCACAGGTTGGCCCTCCTCTCTTTCTCTAAAAAAGAAAAAAGGAAAGCAATAAGTGAGTTAGACTGAGTGTATGTCATGGAATTTAAGGAGCTTTTTAGACTCTGGGTATGAGGAGTTCATTTTACATGTTATGATCTTTATGTTTTACTCAATCTCCTCAGATATACTGGAGAGCTATTCCAGATCTCCATTCCTGGGAACAGATGCGAACTTCTTGGACTCGCATATCAGAGAACAACAAGGTAATAATGTTTTTCACATACGTAATGATATGTTCTGTCTCCTATGGAAGAACGTTAAATTTTGTTAATATTTTTGTTTTACTTATGAACAGACATTAGGAGGTTAGATACTATATCAGAGGGCTTTAGTTATGAAGATTTTGGCAGTGATTGAAGCAACAGTTTAAATGGTACTCCTCTTTCCTAAGAAGTCCATTTTATATATCCTGTTTATCTTCTTAACTTCACTATGATCTCTTTAATTTGTCTTACAATATCTACACCCCCTGCATTATATGAGAACCTGTTCTGGGATAGTCTCATAAATTCCACAACTTATATAGCTATAGTCGGAACTACGAGTTCTCAGAAATTTGCTGAAAGCAGTCTCAAACCCATCTAATTTCCGTCCTTGTCGTGATTTTTTTGTTTTTGTTTTGCAGGGCGGGTCACTCGGTTGTAGAGTGTTCTGTTGTATATAGTTTTTTTATAACTAGAGAAGCAGAAGCTCCATGGTTTTCAAACTAATGCATCATTGGTTGTGTGTTGTGAGGTAATAATTTAGTCAGGATCAATGGTAATCCTAATCTGTAGTACTAAACTTGGAACAACACTTGCGCGCAAAGGCTTGCACGTTCATTTCCTAGATTAAACACATGCTAACTGTAATTATTAGCAAGCAGATTTGCGTCGGAGGAGAAAGGGTAGAAGAAAATTTCAATTCTTTTGAGTGAGATCAATTCTTACATTGGACACTCATGAAAAGAAAAAAAAATCTTACATGGGACTTACATCGGTTGTCGTTTGTAGTTAATTGGTATCATGTTTCTTGAATATTTGTATAAATTACTAGTTGCATTGGCCTCTTGCCTCTCCCTGCCAATACAAATACAATTCGCCATTTAAGCTAACCATTGCAGAATTCCGGCTTGTAATACAGTCGGTATATATGTCGTACAGCTTTCAACTTTTTTTATAAAAATCACTCCTTTAAAAATAAAATTTTCGCAAAACACTCTTGTAGAATTACGAAGGTATAATATCATGTATACATCTTTACATGTTAATGTGTGTAATATCTATATCTTCAAGTAGTTTGGTTAGACAAATCACAAATTTTCTGTTTCCTTATAATAAATTGATTGATGATAAATATAAATTTTCATTACAGTTTGCAATTAATATTAGCAAATTTATTAAATTTTGAATAAATAAAAAATATATTATTGTACAAAAATAAATGCCAGAAGTTTAAAAAACGAGGGAGAGAGCTGTAATTATTCTTAAATTTAAAAATAGAAAAAATCTCAACTAATACTTTTTTTGCGAATATATAATTATAAATTAAATAATCAAGTTTTTTTTAATATATATTTTACACACATTGAATATGTTTAATTACTAATTACATAATTAACCAAAACCCTTTTGGTGTCTTGGTTTATGAATATCTTATCATGTAGTTTTTTTTCCTTTCTCCAACTATTATGGAAGAATACTTATTTTAAATTGTTCATCGTTTATATACTAAGATTTTCTTTTTTATTCATTAAGAAAATATATTTTATCCACAGCCACATATCCTGATCCTACTAGATAATGGATTTGGATTGGCGTGAAGCATCATAAACCAAAAAATGACCTCGAAATTACAGGTAGCTTACTGTTTTTCACCTTACCAACTAAGCTAATATGAATCAACATCATTGCATTACATTACACGACTTTACATAAATGTCTTGGTGGCATATATTACACTACATTTGAGCTGAATGTGGTCTGACATGCATGCCAAATGGTGCATCAATCTATACAAAGGAACTTCTTTAGACAACGATAACACACAACACAACAAAAAGAGAAACAACTCTTCCATCTATGAAGCTTTCTTCATATATTCTGTGGGCAAAAAAAAAAACCCAAAGACATTCAAAAACAATCTGAAGCATTTGGTCCTCCCACCGCCCACCTTTACCTGCAATTATGACGAAACTCTATTTAAACGTTCTTCATGAAAATGTGGAATGCTACGTTCTGCCCGAAACAGAAATTGTCATGAAGCTTATATTCCATGACTTATTAGGGACAGAAAAAACTGAAATAACTGTCAAATGAAAAACCAGGGTGTGGATGATGGTAAGGGTCGAGACTAATTCAAATGCACGGTTGCGCTTTGAATTACAGTCAATTCAAGTCTGTCTGTTAATATAGCAGCTAAAGTATTACTAATTCTAGGTTATGTTTGAACGATAAGAAGTTTTCACTGGCCATTCGTCCTTTCAGGGTGAGAGGACCTAAAAGCAGCAACTCCATCTTCTAAAATTAGGAATCATGTCTATGCTTTTTAATCAGTATGGCCTAGGGATTATTTTCTTGATTTTGTAATGCTTTAAAAGCAATGACCGACAAAAATGCCAGCAAACTGACAGAATTGTGAGTTCCTCATGCATGCAGCGCGGGCACGAGCGTGAGTGAGAGAGAGAGAGAGAGAGAGAGCTACCTTCTCTTTGACCTTGTGTTTCTTCTAGTGGAGGTGTCAGGTTCAACTTTTAGAGATCTTGTGGTGCTTTTCATCCTGGATTTAGAAGCACCTGCAACACCAAGTAGAAATCATATTAGCAACAATTGAACCTTGGTATACCAATAGTCATACTAGAGTTTCAAGCCTGCATAACCTCTTCGATGAACAAGAGGCCATTGAACTTCATCTTCATCCAATTCCAGCTCTGTCACTTCACCTGAAGCGTCTGAATGTGTTCTTGATTTGATAGTGTTTGCCTTTGAATGCAAAATTCCAGTATTGTCCACTGAATTATCAGCTTCTTCTTCGTCTGTGCAATTTCAAATTTGAGATTGTAAATAGCTCATTGAAACAGCTGACGAATAACAAATTAAAGATTCTCATTTACACAGGACCCTACAACATTACCATAACCAATTGTAACAATAAGGAAATGAAATTTTACAATCATAAAACTTCTAGGGAGAGAGAGAGAGTACAATGGTCACCACAACTCTCCTCATGTAGTAAACCGAAGTTGCTATCATCATTGAACACAAGCCAATTTGATAGAAAATTCACAAAAAGAAAGCAAGGATAAGATGCAATCAACTGGTCTCGCATCCTAAACCAGAAATTACTCTTGCAACCACCCTATAACCCCCCATAGATGAAGGAAAAACTTAAATCAAGTCCATTTCTGGCATAAATATAATTTCACCTACCTTCCGTGATTTCAGATTCGCCACTTCCCTCTGCTTCTTTCTTGGTTACCATAAAGGTCCCTAAATTATGAACTTTTTGTTGATGCGCTTGAGCATTCTTTTCAGTAAGTACTAGCTCCTTCTTCTCATTATGGAACTTAACGATCTTTTCCTCAAACTCTTCAATGGTTGACTTTAGCTCTGGTTTAGCAAATTTCTTCCCCTGAGAGAATATGGTGAAAATGTGACACAGTTAAGTGATTCAGTTTTTATTGCGGGAGTAAAACCACATCAAAATTGAGTACCTTATTAATTATATTTCTAAAATTTTCCATGACAGTGTCCTCAGATAAGACATGTTCATATGCCTTAAATGATTCCATAAGCTTCCTCATGCTTTTCTCAGTAAATGCTAGCTGAGAAAGGCAGTAAGAAATATACTCCCACTGCCTGATATCTGCATCAAAAAGAACACAATAAGCCAAGCCACCATTACTTGTCATTCGCTTATGGATGAAGAAACCACAAGAAATAAATTCCTCTTGATTCTGGCATTATTCAATAATACTAGCCACTGTAGGAACACATTAAAATAAAAAATCAACTAATCATATAAAGTTCTTAATATACAGAAGAGTTTAGATATAAGAAGCAATTCCTGCTTATCTGGATACTTAGGCTTCTCAATATAATTAACAGCAGAAGTCCAGTTTTGAAAAGGTTCACGGTTCCGATTGCATTTTGAAAAGCCTTTTTCAGTTAGATGTAGGCCAACATTAATTCTATTTGATATATATGAGCCAAAACCAAGCCAGTAGGACAAAGGGATATACAATTACAATTAGAGAGGTCAAAGTTTTATGATAATCAGATCTGTATCTTGGGTGTGACTGAGACAAGTTTATTGCTTATCACAAAATAGACTAGTTAGCAAATTGGTAAATGGGAGATTCAATTACCTGAGACACCAGTAAACCTGTTGCAGAGCTTTTCAACAAGAGCTTCCATTTGTTTATCCTGAAAAGTCCACTAGCTCAGCCAACTTATACACACAATGCAAATAGCAAATGAAAGACGGAGCTACGCACAACACCTTCTTGATTGAACCAATCAAAAACTGCATAATGTTGCAGAAAGACTCTCCCTTTAAGTTCTGGCACGACAATTTTCCAAGGATATCCGGAAGTAGATTATATATAGGGTTGTTTCCTATAATGCAAGTTGAAATGTTCCGATTATTTTCCATTACTCAGATACAGAACAGGGAAAATAAAGCCAGACTATATTAGGAAAATATGCTATACATTCACCTTTTTTTGATAGCTCATGAAAAAACAGTCTGGCCAAATTTGAAATCCTTTCATCTTCGTCTTCTAATCTCATAGCCATTTCATTTATGTAGCCTTTGACCTAAATATTTAATGGTCAAAATCAATACCACACATCACATCAACAGAAGCAAGAACAAGCAGAGACTAGTCAGTCCCTCAAACCTTCATCATGTCATTTAATATAAGGTGAGAAAGAACCAGCACAGCATTCTTTCTGACGGATACCGACTGATCTCGGAGACGTGCATACATGTTTTCCGTCCATGGCTCTAATAGGTTGGGAAAACGAACTGCCAGATCTCCAAGAGCTATGGTACAATTCGAACGGACAGTTTCTGACGGCGCATTTTCCACAACAGTGAAAAGCAGTTGCAGATTTGACTCACTTTAAAAAGATGAGATGACAATTAGAGTAGGCTGTGATGTAGTTAGAAAGGAAACATGCATATGGGAATCAATGAGCCCCTTCTTACCAGAATTCGGCATCAATTATCATTAAACGGCATAAAGCAAGCATTCCAGATGCCTGCAGTTCAGGATACTATAATAGCAGGAGATTTCAAGTCAGTTCTTCACATAAATTTAGCATGCAAAAATAAAAGCAGTAAGAAAGCAACTAAAATACCAGAAGAAGCTAATCATGCACAATCCAAAATGAATTGCCTGAATACCCTGTTTTGTTGATAAGAGGTATTTCTCTAATATCAATCTTCAGTAGCAAAGCTGGTGATTCACCTTTTAGTTTTTTTAAACAAAAAGCCATTTAGATAGTTAACTAGGTGCACAAATTCACACTTAACATTTCCATCACTCCATATACTCCAAGAATGCATCTCTGTGGCATGGGAGTTAATTGAGCATATTACCTCTTTTCATTTCCAAGATATCAAAAAAACAAGATAATCTGTAGTAATATAGAAAGGAGATTGAGCTATCACCTTCTGCATTAAACCAAAGTTTCTACATAATTTAGACAGAAACGGCGCGCAGTTCCCAATCAAGTTCTTTTCTGTACCACCACCAGAAACAATTTCCTTCTCTGCACTTTCAGCTAGACCATCAAGCATTGCATCCTCCGAAGCTGCAAGGCCTAACTCTGAATTAATGTTATCATCCTGCACGAAATCAGAAGAGCAATTCAAACTGAAAGTTGAAAGCAAAGTAGTGAAAATAGAACATGACTATAATCATGTAAAGAGTATAATCAGAACTTTGTCACCTTTTGTGCATCAGATGCTGTATTTTCATCAAGTTTCCTGTCCTCAGCAATCATTTTCTCTCTCTTGGCTTTTGCCTTCTGAATCTTCCTAACACAAGATTCAATATAGACCAACTGGTTCATAGCAACATGACTAACAACGAATAAGTATCTGCTGAGTTTCGCAACTTGAACATTGGTAAGGACATTGTATCTGTCAGAATCCATGTCAGGTTGCACTTCACTTCCTTCGCTAGAATCGAATACTGACTTGAGGGATTTTTTCACCAGATGCGCAGCTATTGTTTCAGGAGTAGGATGAATAGTGTAAAGAGCAGCTATTGCTCTATCTGCAGCAGCATACCATATATTTTCTGGAAGTGAAAATCCAGAAACTAAACCTTCTAAAATACCAAATACACGATTTCCGTTAGTTGACAATAACTTTTTCTTATCTTCTTCAGACAATCGCTGTAGTGCTAAGCATGCTGTCCTAGCAAGCAGCGGTTCAACTTTTGCCCAACGACCAAATCCAATATCAACAATGTCTTGTAGGTGAGAGCTGAGAACAGTGGGTGAAGATTTTGCAGCCATACACAGCACTGACAAAGCACCACGGCTTTGCTCTGCTGTAGTTCCGCTAATATTGAAACAAAAGAAATCCCACAGCGCTGATAACTGGACAAGAAAAACAAGTGCAGAAAAATAAATTTGCTGCTGAGACTTGAGAGAATGATCAAGGAGGAGAATTTAGAATAAGAAGAAGAAAAAGAACAGATCTGAATTCCTTGGGATAATTATCTGAGTCAGTAAAGTATTAAGTAAAACTATACAAGAAAACATGATTTTATATGATTTATAGACCCACAATTGTTGAAATTCCGCCAGAGTCATTACTTCAGATTTCTCATTTCTCAAATTGACAGCAAAAACATTCAAGTTTCGACATGGTCAGATGGGGAAAATAGGATCTTCAAACTGCCATGGAAACAGCATGTTTCAATATCAATCATCCAAATCCAGTTAATAAATAGATTCAGCATTTCCAGAAGGCAAGCTCACATAAATAGAAATCCACATTCCTTAATTCCATCTCACATTAAGATATATATTTGATACAATATTATAACAGTCAACCTGTTCCTCAGATGCCATCTTTTTGAGAATGGGCTTACCATGCTAGCAGTTATGTCACCTTTGGATACCAGTGCTCCAAGGATGAATTCCAGAGCTGCAAGATCTCCAATATTGGAATCTATGGCAAGATTCAAAAGATTCTTAGCAGTTTCCACTGGGTTCTTCCTTATATATATTGTGACGAACGCATTCTCAACAGCCTCATAAATTGATTTGTCTTGAGAAAATACCTGTTGGCATCAAGGACATATGGGGATTACATTCCCAATCAAGGAACTGATGAGAATAAATACATGCTAGAAAAATTGGTTAAAGTGAAGAGGATCTTGGAGAATAACAACGACTATATCACACTTAAAAACCATGATGATGATCATGATAAGGCATTACCAAAGGCAGCATCTTGCGAAGGCAGGCTTCTGATCCATCAATTTGAAATTGTCTGCATCTCATGAGCAAAAGAATAGTATTCTCCACATCACTCGAAGATGAAGACGCCATTAATTGAACAAGAGTAGGCATTGTGTCAGAAATACATTGTGAAAATCTCAAGCCGGCCTCCAGTGAAGCAACCAATGTCCGAGTTTGCTCCAAATTCCCAAAATCTGGTACAGAATTATCCACCTGAGGCGTCCCATCTGCCACATGAGGTAAGCAGCTGTCCGCCATACTATCCTGATCCTTGGAGTCCCCTTCAGACTCTTCATTTTCAACCCCACTATCTCCACAAGAAACATCAATATCTGATTGCAGGCCATCTGGGTTTTCGGAGGGACAATTTGGTGTGAGCTCATTTAACTTCTTCTTGTACTGTTCTAGGGTTGCCTCAAAAGAAGCTGCTCGAAGTTGTGGTCCAAAAGGGTTGTGCTGCAGCATCATGATAAGCAAATTAAGTGCTGATTTTCTGACTATTGCACTTTTATCTTCTAACCTCCCAGAAGCCACTGCTGCAACCTCATTCCACAAGCCAATAGAGAGAGAATGCTCCTCACACAATTCAGCCCATACCTGAAGAACCCGACTCCTAGTATAAGCTGAGACATCACGACAGCGCTCCAATAAGATTTCCAACATGGCCTGTTTTGTCCGAAGACGTGTAGATTTTGAACTAACTTCACCCTCAACATCATTAAAAGCCTTTGCAATTAACTTACCCAAAACCCCAACAAGCGCATTCCTTATCTTATAAGATTCTCCACCAAAATGGGGGACCAATAAACCAATGTTAGTCGAAAGCAGTTTTGGCAGTCGATCAGCCAGCTCCACAAGAAACCGCCCAATATTTTCAGCCCCAACAGTGTCTTTAACATAGTCTTTGGGATTTGTCCTTCCAATCTCCCTAATAAGGGAAATAGCCATGCTTCCATCAGCATATTTCTTTTCAGCTCCAGCAACAGCATCAGCCAAATGTGTAACAACAAAATCATATTTATGAATCAGGTGCAGAATGGAAGCACATGATTGTGCTATATAATGGTACTTCGTAGCACATGTCCCAATTATACGGCATAAAGCATCTTTTGCATCAGAATCTTTTAACAGCAACGCGTTCTCAAACATCAAGAATGCATTTCTACAAATATAGCAATGTTTCAGATCAGATATCATCATCACCATTGATAAGTTCTGAAACAAATGAGAAACAGCTTCACATCTTACTTCATAATGAAGGATAAGTAATTTTCATCGGGGTCAGATGAACCAAAGAGCAATGATAGGTTGATCTCTAACGAATTGGAAATTAAATTCATTATTCGGCCCCTCTGAGGTTCCCAGTTCCATGAATTTACGGGCTGCTTCTTCCGACTAGAAGCCACCACCTAACACCAGAATTCAAAATGACTAACTTCCTTTAGCAGACAAACTGCCAAATAAACTTCTCTGTTTGTGAGATGCCAACAACAATAGGACTACAGGAATGGTTGACTACGATTTGTATACATGATATTTCACGCAAATTCATCCACAATGATAAAGCTATAAGTCCATAATAAGCAAATTAAAGATCAGAATAATCAGAACAAGCATGTCAACAATCAATGATGTGTCAACTATCCATGTCGCCTCAGCATTATCATTCCCAACAGCGAACCTCTTGCACCAATCTTATCTAATGAAGCAATAGATAAACATCATGCTTTAGATCACCACCCATTTAAACTTATTCTTACTACTTACTACAACCGTAATAACCAGAAACTAAAATGACTTATTACTTTGAGAGAAATAATAAACTGTAAAATAAACGTCTCTGCTTGCGTGATGCCAACAGCTACAGGACTACAGGCACAGTTGACTACTATTTGCATGGATGCATATTCATCTTAAGTTCATCTGCAGTGCCAAAGCTAGAAGTGCATAATCGGAGAAGTACCCATCAGAATAAGCAGAACAAGCATGTAAAAAACCAAGAGCATGCTATATGTCCACAGAAATGCATTGATGCATATTACTTCACCATTAGCATTCCCAACAACCTACTTCTCGCACCAATTCTATTTCATAGAGAAAAGATATAACATCATGCCTCAAACTACTATGTAAATTAGTAATACCAACTCCCTCAGATTTTACACCATTATGTATTGTCATTCAACTGGTGTACGAAATTAGTGAACAGACAAGGAAAATATGTTACTTTAGCTGCATTGTTTAGAGAGCTGGAGCTCGACTCCTCAATGAGCACAATATGCACAAGGAAAAACGTGTAGATCTTAAACGCATTGCGATGAGATGCCACTCTATCAGCCACCAACTGTTCACCACCACGCACATCATTCTCATCATGCCCATCATCCCGTGAAAGAAAACCTCCCGAACGTGAGAGCGAGTCAACATTGGGTAACAGAACACTTAAATTAGATCTCAAAGACTCCACCAAATTGAACTTGCACCCAGGGCTGAGGCTAGCAAAACCCTTCACCAACGAATACACGCGATCAAAAACTTCCTGCTCTTCCACACAGAATAACTCCTTGTCCGACAAATCAAAGGAGACCCCTGTTTCGTAAACGTCGAAAAAACACTAAAATTGGTGGGAGTTTCTTGGAAAGAGTGAATGGCGGAATGCTGCTGGGGTTTAGAACTAACCTTTCACGAATTCTTCGAGCTCCGGCGGACGGAGAGATGATATGGGGAAAGGGTTTTGCACGGTGAGGCGCGTGTAGTCGGAGTCATTGTCTTCCTCGAGAGACGTTAGAGTTTGAGGGAAGACGAAAGGTGGCGCCATCCAGACAGAGAGAGAGAGAGGAATTTTTTCCACAGAGAGAGAAACGAATTGTTTGAAACGAAATCTGAAATTTTAAGAGCGGGAAGACGAACTATAAAATGGGCTGGACTTCATGATCGGCCCAAAAGTATTTAAACTTTGAAGAATTTTAGAAGTAGCCCATTGGGCTTGTCAATGGGCTGGCAAGCCTTAATCGCTGTTGTCCTCAGGGTGCACAGTGGGCCGGATTGAGCTAATCTAACCCAATATTGAATTGAATCAATAAAAAAATTGGCTGGTTTGACCCAGGCCTACTTGAAACTGGGCCGGTCTCAGAAATCAATACCTTGGACCAGCCCAGTCCAATATCCCAAGATCACCTAGTCTCGGTTCGAGCCTAGGTCGGGCTTATTAGGCCTTTTTTTTAAAGTTCATTATATATATTCTTAACTATTATTTTTCTGTATATAAATTTTTGTTTACTTTTATTTGTTATTTATTTATTTTTAAAGACAATTATAAATTTACGTAATTGTTTATAAGAAAAACTCAATATCATAAAAAAAATAAAAAAATAAACAAGTATATTTGGGCTTGATGTGGGCCTAGTCTGCGCTTGGCCTGAGCCTGAATCGGACCAGTCCATGGGTTGGGCTTTGGTTTAAAATGGACCTAATTGGGGCCCACTTAAAGACTCAGGACCGCCCTAAGACCGACCATAAACAATAGTGGGTTGGTCTTGCGCTAGGCTTCTTCGTGTTGGCCCGTGCTAGTCCTGGATCGATCCAGCCCACTGTGCACCTTGAGTTACACCTTTTCATTTAGATCTTATTATATCTATACTATTATATTATATAAAAATAACCTTCAACACTCACAAACGACAGTTAATGACACCGCTACACCAATTTTTTGTTAATCAAAAAATGCCATTCAATCAATAAAATAACTAGCTTATTTAATTTGTTAAAAAAATTATATTAATTAATAGATTAGTTTGTTTCTTTATTTATAATATTATTTCTAATATATATATGTTATTTCTTTTTTTTCTTATATATAATATATTGATTGATATATTTTATCTTTATTTATGATATTATTTCTAATATATTTTAAAGTATGTAAAAGATTATTTATTATATGCATACAGGAAGGCCGTATGATGACGGCTAGTTTATTATAGGGATAGCTATATTTACATCCCTTATTTGTAGTTTATTTATACAAATCAACTATATTTTTTGTGTAATTACAAAGAACACTCCTGATAATATAAAAAAGATGTAGTTCATGTAATGTTATTAACGTTTTTTCAGGGTATACGTGTAACTTTCCAAAAAAAAAAAGGGTGATTTTTTGTGGGATGGATGTGTGTAGTTTTTCAAAAGACAAGAATGATTTGTATAAATGGACTATAGATTATGAGTAAAAGTGGAATTATCCCTTATATACATACATAGATTAAGTTAGTGTGTGTTTTATCTACAGATTATATTATGTTATTTAAAATAAAATCAACCAATATTTCTATCTCTCTTCTACATGTCATATTTGAAGTGGACAAGTTAATTTTAATTTAATTTGTCACGTACACTTATTTCTATAAATATAAATTGTTGATTACATTAGCTTTTCATTAATTAGTCTCTCTCATTATTTTATTTTATTGTTTAATTCCTCCTGATGCATGCGATTTTAGCACAGGTTCAAAGTTCTTGGATCTTGAAGTTGAATTTGGGCTAATTGAGTGAAAGCACTTGAGAAAAAATAACCCCCAAAACAACACGTTAGCACTCTGAAGCTTAGTTGGTCTTGGATTTAGAAATGAATAAATGTAAAGATAAATGATAATGAGAAATTGAAGTAGAAATAATAATTTTCGTAAGAAAAATATAACTGGAACACGAGGTATGAAATAGCAAAGAGATAACAAGAGAGTTTCCAGATTGTTGAAGGGGGGTCTGTTGAGGGGTGCTACCCATATTTATAGAGGAGTCCCTCTTTGCAGAGACTCTGGAGAGAGCCGCATATCCGAGAAGGAAGGCGGGATTTTGGTGGATAAGGTCGCACTTTATCCCCTTCTTGAGCAGCACGTTTTCGGATGAGGAAGGACTCCCTCTTCGTGAAGACTCTTGCTTTGCAAGGAGTCCTTTTAGCTAAGGACTCCAGTTTCTTAAGAACGCCTCTCTTCTCCCCAATTGGTGTTGAAAGGGTGCAACAGGCCTCTTTCTTAGACAAATTATAGTGTGGTGGACTCTCTCTTGGGTTGAGCCTAGTGGACCTCCATCTTGGGCTGAATTGGCTGCAAAGGGCTCCCTCCTTGGGTTAAGCCCCACACTTTTGGACGGGTTGCCTCCATCATGGGCTGACGGGCCTGACTTGGCTTTGGTATTTTTACTTGGGTCAATCGCTTTTGGGCCACATCCATCAACATTATTTGAGGATTGATATAATTACAAATATCGCTTCGTTTGAAAAATTACAAATACTCTTTTGATGTTTGTAGAATTATGCAATCCTTAAATAGAGGTAAGGAATTGTTAGCTTTGTTCTTATTGTATTTTTTTTATTTAATTAAAAACTTATAAAAAAGATTGGATGGATGGATGAAAAATTTTGAACAATGATAAAATTATCCACCCATTTCATTAAAAAAATTATTTTTTTTAAAAAAAATAAATAAAGTATACTTCTTAGTCAACAAAGATGTTATTTCACTACAAAAAATTAATAGAAACATAATGAAAATTAACGGATTGGACTAACTATTAGACAACCGTTAAAATCAGAGGGATATTGATAATTTTATAATAATGAAATGTGTATTTATAATTATGTCAAATTTCAAGAAAAATAATTGTAATGTACCCATTCTTAAAACTCATTTTATACCATACTGATTTGGTTAACTATACCAAGTATTATTAATTAAACCTAGTTATTCAATTGTTATTATGATTGTTAGATCCAACACAAAATCGTATTTTAGTATAAACATGATATGTATATAACTATAGTAATTAATTAATTCTTTCCTTAATAATTTTCTGTTACTTAAAATATAGCAAACTATAGTAATTAATTAATTCTTTGCTTAATAATTTTATATTACTTAGATATAGCAACGAGTTTTATTTACTAGCTAGCTATCGACCTTTTATAATTTGATCACAATCTTTTTTTTTTTTTTTAAACCACTCATCTTCTCTACTTTTCATAATTTTATGGAGTTCAAGTTCACATAAGTTTCTCAAATAATTATATTCTCTAATATTTTATTTTTATAAATATAATAATACTTGCTATTACAAAGTATAATTTTATTATTATGGTCATGTTTACTCTGCATTTAAAATTTTATGTATTGATTTTTACTCTGCACTAATGTATATTTCTTGCATAAGATGTTGCTACCTTATTAATTTTATACACTATTTAAATCATATGATATTATTTTTTCATGTATTTTTAATTTATTTTTTTCTCTCGCTCCAATAATTTTTGTTCATGATGTTTTGATTCCCCCCTTTTTCAATTTTGTTTGGGGTGGTGGTGGTGGGGGGTATTAGATTTATATGGTATAATATAATACTTTTTATGAATCATGTAAAGTAGATAATGTAAAATTAATTTATGTTAATATTGTTTAAGAAGATAGATAAAATTTTATAAGTATTATTGATTGACATCTAAAAATATCAATATACGACCATGGTTGGGAGCTATCGGGAACCAAGGTAGCTTGGGCTTCTCTATTCTCGGACTCCCTAAAGATTCCAAGGCATACCTTCATCCTTTGGCTTGTAATTTTGGGGAAGCTATTTACGACTGATCGATCATGGTTATCACATCACCACCTATTTTTTCAATGCCGTTATGCATGACAGTGTCTCACAACTGTTAGAAGGACGTTGACTGGGCAGCGCGAAAATGGAGAGGAAAACACATTGTCAACGTGGCTTACCGGATTCTCCTTGCGTCATGCGTTTATCACATTTGGAGAGAACGAAACTTGAGACGATTTGAGGACACTAGACGGCCACCCTCTATCATTGCCACCACCATAGTTGAAGATGTTAGACAGAGGATTATTAGCAAAAACTTATCTTACTCGATTAGTTTATGTACATTATATAGATTATGGCGTATCTCTTGGTCTGTCGAGGGAGAAACCAATCGTTGAACACTGTTGTACCTTTTACTTAATGAAACTTACATTTATAAAAAAAAAAAATATATATCAATATTGCTTGAGTAGTCGCATGTTACTGTAAAGTGATTGCATTATTTACTTCTGTCACAAATATTTTTTATTTTGTGGATTTAAAAATGTCAAAAATACTTTCTCAAGTCATTTCAATTTGTTATTAATATACAATGTAAATAATTGTCAAAATATGTAATTAATTTTTATTATGTTATTACTAAACATTCACGCAATAATTGATACAAATTAAATCATGTTTAAAATTAATATTTTAATTATATTTCAATAATCATATAACTACTATCAAATATTATATTTTATATTAGTTATTCAATAAGCATTAGAATTACAATAAAAATTACTATTCTTGAGCTGCTTTTATTTAACTTAACACAAGTATATGCTTAATTTTATTAGTAAGTTATAACTAAAAATTCATGTTATAATTGATATAGATTAAACATAAGTTATATTTACAATTATGATATTCATATATAATAGCTAATACAGAAAATAATTTGTTAGCAATTTTTAATAATAAAATATCGTCAACAAAATAATTACATATAAATTAATAGTCAATTATAC
Organism: Sesamum indicum; assembly: GCF_026168435.1. NCBI lineage: Eukaryota > Viridiplantae > Streptophyta > Magnoliopsida > Lamiales > Pedaliaceae > Sesamum > Sesamum indicum. The sequence continues at coordinate 1,606,949 of NC_142660.1, read as the reverse complement.
ACGTGATAATATTTGCGATCAATATATACTTATGAAATGATTAATTTTTTTCCTTAAAATATTCTTTTTCAAACTTATACAAATTTATTTTAATGATATTATCTCAAATTTTCGTGTCATCTAAACATTTTTACTTTTATTACCAACAATTATCTAAATATTAAAATCTACAATTTATAAAAAAAAAAAAGATCAATTTACTTTATTCAATACATTAAGTATGCATCTATAAGAACAATAATTGATCGATAATATTTATTGCAAACTTGTTAAAAAACGAGGTGGGAATTTGGTTAACAAGTTCGTTGAAGTTACATCATTATTCAAATTATGGTTCTCGAGTAGGTGAATGAAAGTCATATTTTCTTGTTTAATAAAATTGTTGTTTCACAATAAAAGGCAGTTGATTCAAGTCTTATAAATTCAAACACGTAGGATAAATAATTTTTTGTATTTATTAATTATTGATTTTCGATATTTGTATATCCTACTACTACGATGTAATAATTGACTAAGATGACGACAATATGTGAGACAAGCTTGTCTTTTTTTAGATTTAAAGTACCAATCTATATATGAATGATGTTAACAACAAATTGTGATTTTTTTTTTTTTTTGTATTTTTCTCTATTGTTGTTTCATTTGACAGGTAAGAAAAGAGACGGATATGTAGCTATCATTATTTCTGTCATCGAAGATATATGTGTGTAGGCAAAATATCCGTCGCAAAAGTGCACTTTAACGGGTTCAAAAAGTAATATTCTAGAAAAAGGGGGGGTGGTCCTTGTAATTATGGGAAACTGTCTTTCAGCACTATTGACTTTGTTCCTTTGTTCCACCAGGTGCGTAGATACGATTTGTCGGTTTTTATCACCAAAAAATCTAATGTAGAAACTTTACCGCAATAGGCAAATACGCGTGACCCAGACCCAGAGCCTTCTATTTCTTGTGTGTGGCAGCGCCCAAAATCACAGAAATCCAGAGTTCTGAATCGCCTGAATTTTCTTGAGGTTGGTGAAAGAATTGGTGGGCTGCGGTTTCTTGAGAGAAGGAATTATGAGCTGAAGAAGAAAGAATTAGGATACTTGATGCTGGGTTTTGACTGGTTTTTCCAATCCAAAAGAGACGGAGGAGGAACGACTACGGTAGCTGTTACTCTTGGAAATTATCCAAACTAAGCGAAGATAATCTTGGGTTTGACCTTGGGAATAACAGCTGCTAGCTGTTTGATGATTTACGTGTGTGGATTGGAGTTTCTTGATTTAAGAAAACAATATTGGGGATTTGGTGTTTGGTCTATTTTTGTTGAACTGGAATCTTTTTTTGAAGAGTTCGAAGAAAGTTTGCCGTTTGGGACCATGGCCGTACCTTGGAGCATGACACTTTATGTTGCAAAAATGATATGGATGGCATTGGGTGGTTGGGTGGTTTCTTGCTTAAATGTTGCTGATGAGATTGCTAGCTACTTGCAAACCGGAGGATTCGAGCCTTTACATGTTGATTAAGTCGAGGAAAATCTGTAAATCGAAGTCCAGTATATGCTCTGGTTTGTACCAGTCAACTTACTTTTTGTTTCTTGGTGTGCCGCTTCTTGTTTTCCCTCTTGGGAAGAAAGATTTAACTGTTGTAGAGTTGTTTTGTGTTGATGATGGGAATAGAAATTGACTGATAATTGATATGTATTCCTGTTTCTTGAATGAGTAATGTCTATAAATTTTGATCGTTGATGAAATGGTGTGTTTGAACATCCTGGCAACTGGATCAAAGTTTAGAAGTGTGTACTAGAGAAGTTTACTTGTTTGTTGGTTCTTTTGCCTTCTCCTTTGTTGCATTCATTCTCCAGTACAGATAGTTTGAGGGACAACTCAGGTTGGTTCTGAAATGTAGTTCTGCACTGAAATAGTTGCTACCATCTTGTGATCATTCGTACTCATTCCCAACGAGTAAAACGTCAGCCGTGTAAAGTATTAGGAACACAATTGTGTTGGGAATCTAGTTCCTACTGAAATCTGAGATATTGGTTTGAATGTGATAAAAGAATCTTGCAACTTGAAAATCTTCTAGTCATGTTTCTTTGTTAAGCAGTGAAACTAAGAATTAGCATCAGCTCATCATTGAGAACCCAGCTGGAAATGGGCATAATCTCTATCCTGTATAACTGTTTACCTTTACCATCAACTTAGATTTCTTCCAGCATCATCACATCCTCAATCATTTCTTTAGAGAACCGTATTTCCAACCAAAAACCTTTCAGAATAATCATTCATCTAAGATTGCTCAATCAACCTCACTAAAAGAGCAAAACTGCTCCAAAAGCAAGTTGTACATTACTAATTTTTAAAATGGAAAAATATTATCTAATTAATTACAGAGCACAGTATCTTTCAATCTTCAAAACCTGAAAATGGACAACTACAAAAGAAATGGAGAAAGAGAATTATCCAAATGGTCTATAGTAATTACAACCCAAGGGAGCTTGGGATCCCTATTAAGATATTAGAGACTCCAGAAAAGTGCTGGGCCTTTAGCCATGGAATCCAGAACTCCCTGCATGAACAAGGAAATATTGACTTATCAAGTTTCCAGTATGCAAACAATTCAAAAAGTAATGCAGGTAGATTGGGTTAATTCTGACAACTTCCTAAAATTCGTATAATTATAAACATGCCCCTTCTAAATTTTTGCATTGAAAGAAACTTACAGTTACCTCCCTTCTGGTATTAGAGATAGATCAACCATACTCTCACATTTTTGGAAACAGAAAATTAAGATCCCATTAGATTTTTAAAACATTACTATCTGTTAACACAGAATGGAAATATATAAATGTTATGGACACGGAGATCTCCTTAATATCAAGAGGGGCACAGTCAGTATATATGATATCGTTGTAATTACCCCACTAAATTTGAATAGGTGTACCTCTGAAAAAGGAACAATATTCACCAGATAGAATTGGAAGTTCGGTCGACCCTTTAAGCTGTAACACTATAATCATTCTGGCGGGCCACATCCTCACTAGTTTCTAGAGATGATTGCTGTACAACATCAATAGTAGGAATGGGTTCACATGGATTTTCTTCTGATCCATGAGAAAGCTGGTCTTCATCGATTTCTTCAACTCCATGCTGGTACTCCGATCCATCAACTTCATCAGGGGCATCATGGTCCATTGAACCATCAACTCTCCCAGTGGGTGACAATGAGTCACCAGCATTAGATGGAATGCAAAGGTGTTGGTGATCAACCTCATTTCCCACATGATAAAATTGTGCTTGATCAGAATTGACAACGGAAGAATATAAACGGGACTGGGTATGCATAGTAGCTGCATAATATTCCTCCGGGTCATCTTTCCTTCTACGTTTACTCGTACCCCTTCTTCTAACCCGTTCCTTTCCCCTTATCCTTTTCCCAACCTCGTCCTGAGAATCGGCTACAACAAGTGTTGAACTCCCAGTATGATCCCTCAAACATTCATGTGCAATGTACCTGATTCTTGTTACAGACTGTATTTGCTGATCATCCATTCCATGTGTGGAGAGGGTATCTGCTACATGTGCAATGTCCCTCAATGCAGCATTCTGAGCTCAGTAAGCAAATTTGGTTAAAGAAAAAACAGAAAAGAGGGGGGAAGAAGTATGGTAAACTGCACCCAACCTTAACAAACATGAAAAAGACATGTTTGTTACCCTAATGATCATTTGAAATGTAACTAGAGGCTTACCATTCTCTGAAACTCAGATGAGATGGGTATAGGCCTTCCAACCACCCTGCGTGTAATTTTTAGGTACCAGTTCATGTAGTCACCCTCATCCATGTCTTCCTCAGCCTCCACAATATGGAAACGGCGATTTGCCCATTCACTAAGCTCTGATTCCATTTTTCCAGAGAGATCTACCCCACCATCAACACCACGTGTCTTCCTTTCCCATCTTTGCACTTCTTCTGGGACTGTTTGGTGCATGCCAAACTGCCTTAGGCAACGATCTGGAAGGTGTCTTTCTGCCTTGTCAAAACATATCAACATTGTCTTAGATCTTCCAAGAATGAGTTGGTTTAAGATATTATCAGGAATAACAGTATGGCTGATATTTGCATAAGGACACCAATCTACCTGTAATATAAAACACACCAACTCATTATTATCGGGCCCAAAAGATAACAATAAAACTGCACAAAGGTTCAGCATAGTATATTCTAAACTCACATCAGTAGGTTTTAGAGAATCCAATGCTTTGCGGTAGAAGGCCACATCACGGTTTGAGGTTGGACCACTATGTTTCCCTTTCCACCTAAGTACAAATGGAAAACATTCATGGATTGGGTCGTGATGAAGTTTAGGTCGGCCAACATTAAGGTGATAGTAACTCCAGCACTACAAGAAGGAAACACTGTTCAATATGTCTTCAAGTGAGAATTATTGTTTAAAAAAACAAAAAACAAAACACAAAATAACACACACATATTGCCAGTGGTGAGGTGTTGATTTGTACACACACAATGAGTGATGGGGGTATTAGGATTCTTGATGCAGTAGAAAAACACGAGAACAGGTTAGTTTTACTTCACCTGTAGCAGTGTCAAACAGCCACTAATAGTGCTTTGCGACCTAAGAGAGGCATTACCAAGTGCCCGATATAAGAAGGCTAATGCTGCTGCTCCCCATGCATACTTCCCAGCATTATCAAAATTCTCAAACAATGGTAGGTACATAACAGGTACTTTGTTACCGGTGGTGGTGGAAAAAATTGTACTACCAACAAGATAAAGAAGATATGCACGTGTATAGCGCTCAACATCTTCGATGGAGGCATCTTCACGACATTCAGAGAAAGTCTCTTTTAGCCAACTCAGCTTCACCATCCCACCACTCGTATACCCAGAATCCGGTGCTTTTCCAAGATATTTAACACATACTGAATCACATGTGGTATATGTTACACCTATAACAGGTTCACCATCAATTCGAAGTCCAAGCAAGTAAGCTACATCTTCCAGTGTTACTGACATTTCTCCAACAGTCATATGGAATGTGTTTGTTTCTTTCCTCCATCTCTCAACTAGTGCAGATATAAGAGGGTTATCGAGACTAATTGCTGGAATCAATCTCAAATAGCCAAAACCAGCCCTTTTCACGAGTTCAATCTGTTTCTCAGTAAGCAACCAACGGTCAAGCTTTGAAGTGTGTTCGTGACATCTAAGTGCGCCTCTCTCCTGTTAATATTAAAATTGATATGTTACTAGTTAGAAATGCTTTACATATAAACCAAGACAGATGAGAACAAGTTGCAGAGCAGAGAGACCTGCCCCTCCCAAACTGCAGCTGAAACATGCTTGTCTTGATCATATAAAACAGAATCATCAACCGGACCAGGGTTGGTTGCATAATAGTCCAGCATATTGCTATAAGTTACATCTGTCCAAAATGCAGAAAGGTAATGCCAGAGACAGGCTTAGTAAATGAACCTGTCCATCCATGCGACAAGTAACTAGTATCTCATTGCAGTTAGAAAAGATTCAAAAGAAATACAAGCCTATGTTCGGATAATAATTACAATACCACGTCATTCCTAATTCCAACCTTGTGAATCAATTGGAATCTGAACAAACTGTAGTACACCAGATTTGAGAGAAGTAAGATGGAATCACCTAGAAGATTTCATGGAGAATCAAATACGTCTGAACAGGTAAATATTTTATATTTGGAGTTATCAGAGATATAAAATTACACTGGACATAACAAACCCAAGTTGAACAGACATAGCCAAAGCAGAAAAGTACCAAAAAGATCAAGTTCAGCAGCCCACTCTTAAGCTCACATCGGTTCTCATTATTGTGTTTTTGAGTTGCAAACATATTATTTGCAAATGGAGATTTTTCTCAGGTGACTCGTTGAGCTGATATGGGACCTGATCATGTATGCTTAATATGTGACTTCATTCTGGGGCACAGTAAAGTTCATGCTGCTGAGCTTGTGCGATGGTCTAAGGGGAATGATCCAGTTGGAACAGCTCCTTTGGCAGTTCAAATGTTGGCATGCCATCAGTCTAAACAATTTGCTCACATAATTCATCATGCCTTGATGACTCACATTTAAGTGGGCCAGCAAGGAATTGAGCACATAAATAGTACAAGAAATAAGTGCCACACCTCACCATCAAACCCACATCTACTAAAGAGCTCTGGTGTTAGGAGCTCCCAAGCTGCTTTCTAAAATCTGCACCTGATTAGACAATTTGAGCTAGGAAACCATAGATGTCGTTTAACAAGATCATAAAAATGCACGCTTAAGCTGCCAGCTGGACTGCCGATCATCTTAATACACTGTCTGATGCAACCCTGGGAATTCCACAATGGAATTCAGCCACGCTCTCCCCTCTCCCACTTGACCAGCATCATCCAAAACTATAACTTCTGTGCAACAACCTATAGAAGATACTGGAAGGTACTTTTATCCACGTAGCTCTTGTAGAGTTCACAAGAGGGAAACCTCTGATTTTTTATCTCAACACTCTCAACTCCTACTACTTTTTCATGAAAACCATTTCTTAATTGGGAACATAGTACCCGTGCTTGAGATTTGCACCGGCCCTCCGTTTCATTTCAGAACAGATTGTCATACTTTTCATTATCTTTCTCTGTGCATACACATGCTAGTAATAGGGAGAGAATACTTAAATCGGAGACAACCAATGATAAACATTTCTAAAGATAAAATCAACAACTGATTACCTGTGATTAATGGGGAATGATATATTGCAAAGTAAATTTTTTTCATTGTTAAAAACTCCAGTAACCACATAACCAAAGAGCCTTATCCAGAAAAAAGAAAAAGAAAAAAAAAAGACGATTAACGGTTCACCACCAAGTACAACTCAAAAGAGTGAAATTCAATTTGAAGGGTATTCTGAGCATGCCAACCATTTTAACAAACGTCTATGTTTCACAAAGAAAACATAATCATCACAGGCAGCCTGAAATAAGAAAACTGTAACAAACAGGCATCGTATTTTCCCTTTTTTTTTTTCTCTGTTAGAATATAAAAGAAAAGACTCACTGGAGGCAGAATAATAATCTTCAGACTTCATATCAATGCATTGAAACTCTCTCTTAGCCCTTCAAATCCTGGAAACCCCCCAAAAACAGCGGTCTGTTCGAAGTAGCCTTTTACGAAAAATAATGGACCAATAACGAAGAAAATTGCAGAGATAAATGGGTTTTCTGTAGGGATTATAGGGTCGGATAGATATTATAAGGAAAGACAACGACGACAACGCGGCAGAGGGAAGAGAGTGTGGTGGATGAACAGAGGAGAGAGAGAGAGAGAGGGAGAGAGAGGGGGGGCATCACTTGATAGGTTGGGCTTAATGTGAAAAACAAAGCCCAAGACTTATATCAAATTTCGGGCCGTATACTTTCGGGCTCGGACCTATTTTTGGTTCTTAAATTTTATTTAAAAACAATAACAAATATACATTTTCTATCATTTTAAATGACAATATTTCGTATAACAAATATATTTTACCATCTCTTTGGTTTATTTTCTATCAATAATTTCTGTTGATGCATATATTTGAGGTTAACTTATCTAATTGATTTTGATTAGTTATTTATTTATTTAATTAAATAAATATAATAAGAAATTTTAAATTATGTACAAACATCGAGTATATTTTCAAACGATAAATGCACTGCGGTCATCACTAATTGGGTAAATTACAACAACCTTTTATGAAATTTATCATAATTACGAATACCCCTTTATTGTTTGAAAAATTATTAATATTCCTTTGATTTATAACAATCATTTAACAATTAGCCTATTGCGTTAGTCTCCGTTAGATTTTCATTTATTTTTTATGATGAACTGATCAAAATGCCCTTGTGGACTAAAAATTATAATTTTAATTATTTTTTAATTTTTTTTATTTTTTTATTGACTAAGTAGATAATTTTTTAAATTTTTTAATCCACCCCATCTGATTTTTTTATAAATTTATTTTTTTTTTAAAAAAAATACAATTTCAGACTTCCATCTAAGAATTACATAATTTCATCAAATATCAAAGATATTTATAATTTTTTAAACAATGAGAAAATATTCATAATTATATCAAATTTTAGGAAAAATGACAGTAATTTACCCTCAGTAATTTGATTAGTTTTTATACGCAAGAGTTTGATATGTTGAGAATGGCACAAAACTTGCACATGAAAGCATATCGCAACATATATAAAAAGCTACTTACTTTTCCAATAGTAAAAAGATATATAATGGGAGTGAATGTAAGTTTTATGTATCAAAATTCGAATAAATTATCAATAATTTAAACAAAAAATATGTGATAAAATTCACTAAATTTGTTACCGTAAACTAGGGTAATGAATTGCTTTACTTTCTTAGAATGCACGCAGAGGGTGAGTGTTATTTAGTGTGGTATCCCGCGATGTATAAATATTTCATGAATTTTGGTAGTGGTGTGCAATTCGATTAGCTGAATTGAACTAATAATTTAGGTAATAAAAAATTCAGTACGTTGAAATGACATGTCGAATATTTAACTGAATTAACCAATTTGATTTGATTCAAACGTACTAACTGAATTTAAAAAAAAAGGTAATATATTTATCAATATATAATTTATAAAATAATATTACATATTTATAAAATTATAATATAATAAAAAATATTTAAAATTCTGTAATTCGATTGGTTCGATATACCGAGCCACAAAATCAACATTGATCGAATTTATTGAGTATTTCTAAAATATAATTCAATACTGAATTCAAATTTTCGTTAGGATGGGATCAAACATGTTAACTATCTATATTTTGTTTTAGGTGATTTCGTTTTGTTTATTGACATTATTCAAAATTATTTGTTGGATAACAAATTAATTAGAAGAAAATGCGAAATTCCAAACTTGTAAAAAATAATATATGTTTTAATATTTATTGGAAGACAATATATACTCTTATTCAAATAAAGCAAATACTTATCAATATTAAATTTTTCCCACGCTTGATGTTGTTTAATCAGTTGATTTTCCGTTTTATTGTTTACAAAGCACAAAATTGCTTGCTTGAAAATGAGGCAATTTTCAAGGTGGTCATAAGAAAGAAAGCAAAAGGTCATATTCGGAATCAATTGTTTGGGTAAATGGATTAGAATTATTTGTTTGCGACGAAACAAATTTTATAAGAATCATATGATTAAATTTTTTTCAATAATGGTATATGAATTAAATATTTTCATTAGTGGTAATGAAAAGAAACATATTTAATTATTTTATTTTGATTAATGTTTATAGTTTTGTCTTTTAATTGAGGAATATATGTTGAAAACTTTACTCCTCTGATATGGTCGAGAATTTTTTTCGTCTTTTACTTTTTTATTTAGATATCAAGAATTTATTTGACTATCATTACAAGTCCTTCATAATTTATGTAATTTCTCATATATTTTTAATCTATTATATCGTTCAACACATGCCATCACGTGCCATTAATGTGCAAAGCTCGTGTCATTTCTAGTACCAAAATTTGGTGAACATGATCATAGAATGTACGTCTATAATTCATTTTATATATTTCTATTGAACCCATAAATTCTTGGAAGCGTACAATTAAAAAGTGAAAGATGATCATATCTAGTTTTATTTAAAAAAATACTTATGATGTCAAATTCTTATGGCTTTTGATATGTTTTAATAAGTTTTTATTTCCTGTAATATTGTTAACAAATCAAGCAATTTGTTTGCTTGCTTTGTTAACAACACAAAGGGAAATCAACTGATTAAAACAATATCAAGCGTCAAAATTGCTTGCTTTGTTAACCACAGAACGGAAAATCAATTGATTAAAACAACATTAAACGCCGTAAGAATTTGACATTGTAAGTACTTGTTTTATTTAAATAAGACTAAATAACAACACATGGCATTTGAATTCATTTTGAGATTTTAGAAATGCTTATTGTCATCATATCCACAAGGTATTATAGTAGCAGCAGTAGTGCTAGGCTGACTTTCATGATTACCCTTTCTTCTCGGCAAAAGCTCTTTCTGTTGCCGCTCTTCTCTGTTTTAAAGCAAAGAAGGAAGTGACTTGTTCAGCTGTTCTTGTTTACGACTCTACTGCTATTGATTATCGACCCTCCCTTTCTTTAGACTTGCAGTAAAGCTGAACAAGTTTACTCAGCTTGCGCTTGGCTTGACTATCAGAGAGAGGCTCGATGTAATTGAGAAGACAGAGAAAGGAAGTAGTACCAGAGGATTGATTCTAGTGAAAGAGCCTACTCCTTCTATCTGCCTGCTTTCAACCCTTTGACTGCAACCATGCTTGCCAGAGTTCTTGCTTCCCTTTTTCCTTCCGGCCCACCAGGAACTTAGCGAGGAGATTGGTTTAACATGGCTAGTTGCTTGTATTTGAATCGAGATTCAGTTTTTTGAAAAAAAGAGAAGATCGGTCTTGATACTTTGAAAGAAAGAGTCCCAGATTGGTTGGGGGAGAGAGAAGGAAAGGCCGAAACGAGATTGCCATTCCCGGCTCGGAAGAAAATCATGTATTGGTCCAGGTAAATCCATTTGATTTTATAGAAAAAATAAATCGAAATATTTCATGCCTTTGTTGACCTGACCAGGAAAGAAGTTATCCTGAAAAATAGGATAATTCTTAATTGAATGAAATTTGAATGGGGGTGGTGTGGATTGATGTAGATACAGTTAGTGGGCTACTCTTATTCTCGAAAAGATGATATGGCTGTTCAAAAGTTCCCCACCAGTCAGATAAGAGGATAAATCCTCATCAAGCATAACGGTCTTATTCTCTTACCTAGTTAGTGAATCTCTCCTACTAAAAATGGCACGTGCCCTGCACATTAATAGTATGTGTTGCACGATGCAATAAGTATATGAAAAATTGAGTGAATTATGAAAATACATGCAATAATAGTCAAATAAAATTTTGAAATCCATATAACAAAGCAAAAGAAGAAGAAAAATTCTCAACAATGTTAGAAGAGTAAAGCTTTCAACATATTTTCCTAAAAGATAAAACTACAAAATTAATCAAAATAAGATAGTTAAATATTTTGCTTTTCATTATAACCACTAAGGAAAATATGTTAATTAATTCATATACCTTTTTTTTTAATTTTAAGTTCTGACAATGTGATTCTCTTGAAATTTGTTTCTTCGCAAACAAATAATTGTAATTCTTTTTCACGAACACATCGTTGCAAATATGACTTAGTTTTAGGTTTTTTACTTTGACCACCTTGAAAATTTTCTCCTTTTCAAGCAAGCAATTTTTATTGTTTTGTCAATAACAGAACGGGAAATCAACTGATTAAAACAACATCAAGTACGAGAAAAACTTAACATCGAAAGTACTTGCTTTATTTAAATAAGACTAGATATAATCGTCTTTCAATAAAAGTTTAAAATATCAAGCAATTTGTTGACTTGCTTTGTTAACAATACAAAGGAAAATCAACTGATTAAAACAACATTAAGCGCCAAAATTGCTTGCTTTGTTTACAACAAAACGGAAAATCAATTGATTAAAACAACATTAAATGCCACAAGAATTTGACATCGTAAGTACTTGTTTTATTTTAAACAAGACTAAATAACAACACATGCCATTTGCATTCATTTTGAGGTTTTAGATATATTTTTTTGTCATCATATTCACCAAATTTTTTACTAAAAGTGACACGTGCTCTGCACATTAATGGTATGTATTGCACGATGCAATAAATTAAGAGTATACAAAAAATTGAGTGAATTATGGAAATACATATAGTAATAGTCAAATAAAATCTTGAAATCTATATAACAAAGCAAAAGATGAAGAAAAATTCTAAACAATGTTAGAAGATTAAAGCTTTCAACATACTTTCATAAATGATAAAACTACAAAAATTAATCAAAATAAGATAGTTAAATATTTTGCCTTTCATTATAACCACTAACGAAAATGTGTTAATTAATTCATATACCGTTTTTTTGTTATTTTATTTTAAGTTTTGACCGAAAAAATATCATATATGTGCATATGTGAAAAATATCACATCACATAACCCTTAAATATCACATGTACATGGCATGTGATGTTTTTTTAACAAAAAAACTTGATTGACAAAATAATTATAAATGACAAAGTACAAAATTTTATAAAGTTGAGATGATAAGTTGATATAAGAAAAAGATTAAATGCCAAAGTATTAAAATAATCATAATTTGGATGACAAAATAAAACTGATCCTAAATTTTAATCATTCATTTTATATATTTCTATTGACCCTATAAAATTGTGAAAGCGTGCAATTAATTTAATTGCCTAAAAAGAAATAATTTATGGAAGATGGGTAGAGAAACAAACTTACAAGTCACAAAATAAGTTAATATACTCCTCTTGATTATTTTTCTACCTGAAATATGTTGAAGAGTGAAAAAGAAATAGTAACGTGCATTATTTGTTCACTTATTTTGGATTGAGAAGGGATCAAACATATTTTGTTACGTTTATTTGTTATACGTGATTTCTTGTTGTTCCTTACCATGCTACAAAATTAATTATTAGAGGAATGAATTAATTAGAAGAAAATATGAACTTTGAAACTTCTAAAAAGTAATATTTATATTTTAATATTTTATTAAAAGACGATCATATCTAGCCTTAGTTAAATAAATCAAGTACTTATGATGTCAAATTCTTATACTTCTTTCAAGTTGTTTTAATCAATTGATTTCTCATTCAGTTGTTAACAAAGTAATAAAATTGCTCGCTTGAAAAGGAGAACTACTCAAAGTGGTCAACAATACAAGTAAAATACAAATTAAATACACTATCGCTATATCTTGATTTATTTTTTTGAGTGCTTTGGTTTCTCTTGTTACTGTTTCTTTCTTTCTTTTTTTTTGGGATTGGTGGTCGTGAAGATGGATTGTCGGGTTTTGGAAATGAAACTTTGATATGCTAAGAATTTGAAGAATGTCAACCTCATTTCAAAAATTGATGTCTACACGATCGTTTCCATCTCTAGTGGGGGACCTTTGGGGTGAAACTAGAAGCAAAAGATTAGAATACTGACAGATCACAAAGGTTGCACCAAACCCACGTGGGATTTCTTGATAAAGTTCATGGTGGAGTAGGCGGCGATGTAGCGTAATCTCCTCACTATCAATATGAAGCTTATGTGCAAGAGGATGAGGAAGAAACCTATTCTGTCATAAATGATACAAAACAATGGGAAAATGAGAAAAGATGATTAAAAATAAACCCAATTGGGCTTAAAAGTAAAAATAATAGTCCAACAAGAAAAAAAAAATTGACCCAAACATTTTTTTTATTTTGGGTTATCTCCAAGAAGACCCAGAAATAGATCCAAAACACTTGGAATGACTTTCTTGTTATGTACATAATAATAATTGTTTGTCTTAGTTTTAATTTGAAGGTTATTGGCATGTTAGAGTGCAAATAGTACTATCAGTGGGTAGGCCTAGGCCTTACCCACCCAACCCTAGATCAAATAGATCTCCAGACCCAAAAGCATTTTAACAGTCCAATTTTTCAAATCAAGTCAGACACAGACCCATTTTCTTTTTTTATAATTAATCAAATTAAACTAAATCCAAAACTTTACGGAGAGAAATCAAACTATCTGGGCATTGTTACTAATGTTGAGAGAAATTAATTTTATTGTAATGTGGTATTAAGAGAGATGAGAACACAAAGTATAAAACAAGAAAACTCAAATTTACTCCCAACACAAACATAAATACACACGCTAGCACATGCAAACACACACACACAAGACCTCCATGGAAAAAGGGAAAGCCAAAGAATCCACTGGAAAAGGTAACACAAACCGTTGATTTGTTGAGATTGTATTTGGAATTCTGGATTGCAATCTTGATACATTATTGATGACATGGCTGGGATTGCCCTTTCCATCCCAATTCCTATTCTATCGCAAATGGGGTAGAAGGGTTTGGGCTAGCTGTGGAGGTGGGCGGTGCTTGCAACGGCGAAGGTGTCGGGGGTGGAGGGTAGAGCGAGTGGACTGAAGAATAGTGCTGAGCAATTTTAGTTGGTGAGAGTTCTAGAAGAGTGGTTTATGGAATTGGGGAAAATTGGGTACCGTTAAAATGGGTAATAACGAGTATATTACCTAATTCAGACCCAATTATTTTAATTTAATGCGTCTAGCCACGAGTTAAAAGTATGGGTCTGGGCATGGGCATTATTAGCCCATTGATATGCCTAAATACAAATGTTGTTATTAATAATTCATGATATTAATCTCATATACTTATATTGGTTTACTTCCAACTATATTACATTATCAGCTCGTACAACACGTCTGATAGATGGTTATCTTACTAATATATATATATATATATATATATATATATATGAACCCTGTAAAATGTTTAAAAGCATTGAATTAAATTTAATGGTTCAAAAGAAATAGTTTGTGAAGATGACTAGAGAAACAAACTTACAAGTAAAAAAAACAAAGAAGTTAGTATACGAATCTTGATTATTTTTAAAACTTGCAATATGTCGATGTCGAACAGTGAAAATAAAATAATCACGTATGCTTGTTGTTCACTTATTCCAATTAGGATGGGATTAGACATATTTAACTATCTATATTTGGTTCTAGGTGATTTCTTCTTGTTCCTTAACATTAATTAAAATTATTTGTTGGTTGAACAAATCAATTGTGAACTTTTAAACTTGTAAAAAATGATACTAATATTTTAGTATTTATTGAAAGACAATTATATCTAGTCTTATTCAAATAAAGCAAGTATTTATGATATGTCAAATTCTTCTAGCACTTGATTAATTGCTTGCTTGGAAAGGACAAAATTTTCGAGATGGTCATAAGAAAGATATCTATAAGTCATATTCGGAATCAATTGTTTGCAAAAATAAATTATAATTATTTATTTGCAATGAAATAAATTATAAGAGAATCACATAATCAAAACTTAATAAATAATGGTATATGAATTAAGCAGTTCAGTTAGTGGTAATGAAAAGAAACATATTCAATTATCTTATTTTGATTAATGTTTGTAGTTTTATCTTTTAAGTCAAAGTAATTGAGGAAGAAAATATGTTAAAAACTTTACTCCTCTGACATGGGTTGAGAATATTTTTGTTTTTAGTCTTTTGCTTTGTTATTTAGATTTTAAGAATTTATTTGACTGTGATTACATGTACTACATAATTCACGTAATTTCTTATATATTTTTAATTTATTATATCGTGCAACACGTGCCATTACAAGTCATTAATGTGCAGAGCACGTGTCATTTCTAGTACCAAAATTTGGTGCATATGATCATAGAAAGTACGTCTAAGACCTCAAAAAGAATGCAATACATGTTTCCATCTTTGACATAGATATGACTAAGAGATTTCTTGCTCTTCCAAACTCTTTTTACAATTATTTTTTATCTTAAATTTGATCGTGCTTGTTAATGCATAAATTTCAATAATTCATTTTATATATCTCTATTGAACCCATAAATTTTTTGAAAGTATGCAATTAAAAAATTAAGTGAAAGATGTCCCTTTTTAGTCTTATTTAAAAAAAAAAAAAAACATATGGTGTCAAATTCTTCTAGCTCTTGATGTTGTTTTTTAATCAATTTTGATTTCCCATTCCGTTGTTAGCAGAGCAAGCAATTTTGTTTGTTTGCTTTGTTAACAACAGAACGGGAAATCAACTGATTAAAACAACATCAAGCGCCATAAAAATTTGATATTGTAAGTACTTGATTTATTTAAATAAGACTAAATAACAACATATGCCATTTGCATTTATTTTGAGGTTTTAGATTTACTTTTTATCATCATATTCATCGATTTGTATCCGATTATATTATTCAATCAACACGTGCTCCCACGTGCAACAAATGTTATCATATTAATATATATATTATTATATATATATATATATTTCTATGAACTCTATAAAAAAAATAAAAGTGTTCAATTAAATTTTATTACTTGAAAATTAATAATTTGTGAAGATGACTAGAGAACAAATTTACAAGTCAACAAAATTAGTTAATATGCTCATCTTGCTTATTTATTTTATTTGCAATATGTCGAAGAGGGAAAGTGAAATAGTAATGTAGTTTTGTTGTTCACTTAATTCTAATTGATTCAGAGGGGATTTAATATATTTTTTTACTTCAATTTTTTTCATGTGATATTTTGTTGATCCTTACTATCATTCAAAATTATTTTTTGCTAGGCAGAATTAATTAGAAGGACATATGAACCTTCAAACTTGTAAAAAATAATATTTATGTTTTAAACTTTCATTGAAATGCGGTCATATCTACTCTTGTTTAAATAAAGCAAGTACTTACCATGCTAAATTTTTTTCGCGCTTGATGTTGTTTTAATCAGTTGATTTTCCGTTCTGTTGGTAACAAAGCAATAAAAATTGCTTGCTTGGAAAGGAGAAAATTTTCAAGGTGGTGCAAGTATTAAGAAACTGAAAACTAAGTCATCTTTGGAATGATTTATTTGTGAAGAAGAATTATAATTATTTGTTCGAGAAGAAACATATTTTAGGAGAATCACATAGTCAAATTTTATTTGACTATTATTGCATGTATTTTCATAATTCATGCAATCTCTTGTATACTTTTTAGTCTATTGCATCGTGCAACACATGCCATCACGTGCCATTAATGTGCAGACATGTGCGGTTTTTAGTAAAAAAATTAGGTGAATATGATGACAAAAAGTATATCTAGAACCTCAAAATGAATGCAAATAACATATGTTGTTATTTAGTCTTATTTTAATTAATATTAAAGCAAGTACTTATGATGTCAAATTCCTATGGCGCTTGACGTGGTTTTAATCAGTTGATTTCCCGTTCTGTTGTTAACAAAGCAAGCTAACAAAAGTGCTTGATTTGTTAACAATAAAACAGAAAATCAACTGATTAAAACAACATCAAGCGCCATGTATAAGAATTTGACATCATACATATTTTTTAAAAATAAGACTACATATGATCGTCTTTCACTTAATTAATTGCACGGTTTCAAAATTTTTATGGGTTGAATAGAAATATATAAAATGAACGATTGAAATTTATGCATTTACAAGTATGATGAAATTTCATATTGAAATAAACTTGAAAAAAGAGTTTGAAAGAGCAACAAATCTCTTGGTCATATCTATGTCAAAGACGGAAATATATATGACATTCATTTTGAGGTTTTAGATATATTTTTTGTCATCGTATTCACCAACTTTTTTTTTACTAGAGATGACACATGCTAAAATTATCGACCATGTTAGAAGAGTAAAGTTTTCAACATATTTCCCTCCTCAATAATTCACCTAAATAATAAACTACAAACATTAATCAAAATGAGATAATTAGATATATTGCATTTATTTACCACTAACAAAAATGTGTTAATTCATATACCATTGTTTTTAAAGTTTTCATCATGTGATTCTCCTAAAATTTGCTTTTTTGCAAACAAATAATCATAATTCTTCTTCACAAACAAATGATTCCAACTATGACTTAATTTTAGGTTTTTTTGTTATGACCCCCTTAAAAAATTTCCCCTTTTTAAGCAAGCAATTTTGATTGCTTTGTTAAGTAGAACGGGAATTCAACTGATTAACAACCTTTGGTTTTGTAATATTTTGATATTTTCTTTTTTAATACTTTTAGGAGAATAAGATAGGAATATTTCAGCTGCGTGAAAACATTCGCTTTAAGTGAATTTAGATCGGTGTGAAATTCTAACTTCATATCTCAATTTTAAGAAAAACATAAATTAAAAAAAACCCCAAAATCTTCAACAACTAGAAATTTTCCCAACCAAGGGCCCAGGACTTGGGGGGGGGGGGGTGAAGGACTTGAGCGGCAGGTCAATTCCTTGAGGATTTCTTGCAAAAGATGATTTTGGTAAGGTAGCAACATTTATTGAGGAAATGTTTGATATTGTTACTTGATTTATGGAGGTGGTTGTGGGGGGTGAAAGTGGTGGGCAACACAAGGGAGTTGGGACGACCGGTTGAGGGCAGCGGTTGTCTTGGGGAGCGAAGGAGTTGCCCGATGGGGGCGTTGGGTGCGATGGTGGTGGGAAGTGGCGAAGGAGGTGGGCTCCAGGGTGTTGGAAGCGAAGGTAGTGGCGCAGCGGCTGGAGGTGGGCGGCAACGAAGGAGGTGGGTTGTGGGGTGTTGGGCGCCAAGGTGGTGGTTCAGTTGGAATATTGTTTTTCTTTCTTAAAATTAGGATGTGAAATTATAATTTTACCCCGATCTAAATCTACTTAAAGCGCACGTTTTCACGCAGTCGAGATATTTTCATTTTATTCCCCTAAAAATAAATAAAAGGGCAAAATGCTACAAAACCCAAAGGATGGGCGGTCGATTGTTAAAAAAATATGATTAGAGGGAAAAGTGCAAAACTCCTTATATGTTGGGAGAGTGTTTGTTATTAACCATTGATAATATATATACAAATATATATTAGTAAAATAACACATCTATCGCACATGGGAGCACCTGTTGATTGCATAATATAGTTAGGCACAAATCAATACAAATACATGAGAATATACATGAGTTGTGAAAAACAACAAAGAGGAGCTGACTCACTTTCTCGGTATGCGATTGGAGGACCATCGAGGAATTTGTCTTGGACTTCCCTCAATTCTAGGACGAGCTAAGAAAGAGGTTCTCAAAGGTACCAGAGACAAAATATGGAAGAAACTTTGTGCTAGAAAGAGAAATGCTTATCACAGGCAGGAAAATCGATTATGGTGAAAGTAGTTTTAGATATACTTTTTGTCATCATATTCATTTTGAGATTTTATGTATACTTTTTGTCATCATATTCATTTTGAGGTTTTAGATATACTTTTTGTCGTCATATTCACAAATTTTTATACTAGAAATGACACGTGCTCTGCACATTTATGGCACGTGATGGCATGTATTGCATGATACAATTAACTAAAAGTACATGAGAGATTGCGTGAATTATGAAAATATATAAAATAATAGTCAAATAAATTCTTAAAATCTATATAACAAAGCAAAACAAGGAAAAAATTCTCGATCATATTAGAAGAGTAAAATATTTCAATATACTTTCCTCAATTAATTCTACCAAAATGATAAAACTACAAACATTGATCAAAATAAGATAATTAAATATATTGCTTTTCATTACCACTCAAGAAAATGTGTTAATTAATTCACAGACCATTTTTTTTTAAAGTTTTGACCATGTGATTCTCCTAAAATTTGTTTCTTCACAAACAAATAATTATAAATTTTCTTTACAAACAAATAATTCTGAATATGACTTAGTTTTATTCCTTTTCAAGCAAGCAATTTTTATTATTTTTTTAATAACAGAACGAGAAATCAACTGATTAAATGAATATCAAGCACGAGAAAGTTTTGACATCGTAAGTACTTACTTTATTTAAATAAGACTGGATATGATCGTCTTTCACTAAAAGTTTAAAACATGAAAATGAACTTTTACAAGTCTGAAAGTTCACGTTTCCTTCTAATTAATTTCTTCCTAGCCGAAAATAATTTTGTTTGATGGTAAAGATTAACCAAAACATCACAAAGATAAATTAGAAGTAAAAAAATATGTTGGACCCCATCTGAATTAGAATTAAATGAACAACAAAAATACATTACTATTTTATTTTTTTTCTCTTCGACACATTGCAAATAAAACAAATACGAACTTATTTTTTTGACTTGTGAGTTTGTTTCTCTAGACATCTTCACAAATTATTTATTTTTAATTAATTAAATTTAATTGAAAACTTTCAAATTTTGTATAGGGTTAATAGAAATATATAAAATGAACAATATATATATTGATTCCATCCTAATTCAAATTAAGTGCACCACAAATTAACACATGTTGCTGTTTTATGTTTACTTTTTGACATTTCCGACGTCGGGGGAAAAAAGAAAAGCAACATAAGCATATTAACTTATTTTTAACCTATAAGTTTGTTTCCCTAATCACACAAATGATTTCTTTTCAAACAATTAAATTTAATTGCACACTTTATTTTTTTATAAGTTAATAAAAATATATAAAATGAATAATTAAAATATATGCATAATCGTAGTATGAAATTAGAAATACAAGTATATTTGACAAACATCATCAAGTATAATTAAGACAGTTTTACAATATTATATATATAAAAGAATACATCTATTGCACGTGGCGATATGTGCAAATTAAATAATGTAGGCAGACACAAACCAGTGAATATAGATGAGAATACACATGAATTATAAATCTATTTCTGAGCCATCTTGGAGATAACTTAAAATAGATGAACGTTTGGGTCAGTTTGTGTTCTTTGTTTTGGGGGCTATTTTCAATTGTTTAAGCCTTATTTGCATTATGTTAATGTATATCTCGTCTCTGGCAGAATACGTTTCTCCCTCACCTTCTTGCACATAAGCTTCAAATCGAGTGGTGCGGCGGTTTTGTTATAAAGCCGCCTCCTCCATCATGAACTTCATTGGGAAATCCCACGCGGGTTGGTGCTGCCTTCGCAATCTGTCAGTGCTGGTTTTTTGCCGCGAATTCTTACCCCCACTGGAGATGGAAACGATGGCGTACATATCCATTTTGAAAATGAAGTTGACCTTCTTCAAATCCTTGGCATATCGTAGTCTCTAACAGTCCATCTTTACCGCATAAATCCCATGAAATAGAAGCAGTAACATAACAAAACAAGAACCCAAAAAATAATTTCAAACATAGTAATCATGTTTTTAATTTATATTAATTTAACTTCTATAGTTGGTCACCTTAAGTATCTGTGATTTTCAAGTGAAATTTTTTTATTGCTACGTTAATAATTGAATGGGAAATCAATTTATTAAAGCAACATCAAGTGCTATAAGAATTTGACATCGTAAGTACTTGCTTTATTAACTAAGAATAGATATGATTCTCTTTTAATAAAATATTAAACACAAATATTACTTTTAACAAGTTGGAAAATTGATGTTTTCTTCTAATTAAATTATTTCATTTAACAAGTCATCTTGATAAATTATTTCTTTTGATGCAATTGAACGCTTTCAAATTTTTTATAAAGTTAATAAAAATATATAAAATGAATGATTGAGATTTATGTATTGACAAGTACGATCAAATTTAAGATGGAAATAGAATTACAAAAAGAGTTTGAGATAGTTAGAATCTATTGATCGTATTTATGTCAAAGACGGGAATATGTATGGCATTCATTTGAGGTTTTAAACATACTTATTTTCATCATATTCACCAACTTTGTTTACTAGAAATGAGACGTGCTCTGCACATTAATGGCATGTTTTGCACGATAAAGTATACGAGAAATTGAGTGAATTATGGAAATATATGTAATAATAGTTAAATAAATTCTTGAAATCTAAATAACAAAGCTAATATTTTTAACTAAAGCAATTTAAAATGCACTGCTACCAATTTTATAATAAGTTGGAAAATTAGATGCTAATTAAATTAATTAGTAATTAAGAGCATTCTTTGTAGTATTTAAGTTTATAAAAAATCATTAAACTAAACTACTTGACATTATAAAATTAATATGTTTGAGGCAATTATGCAATTAATGTATTTCTGAAGGTATAAAGTACTATATACTGTCATTGGGTTAGAGTATACGGATACTAACAGGATTTTTAGGTGAATCTGTTATGCTGACTTCCATTCGGGCATCAAGAACTCTGAGGCATGGTCTTAACGTCATCAAACCTACGCCATTATGCATGCACGTGTTAGGAGAAAGCTACATCAAGCTCCAAGATGCCCGCACTTTGAAACTTTATCACTCAATAGGTCGAACCCAGAAAAATTCAGATTTCTTTTTCCCGAGAGAAGATTACACACTCAAAAAAGATGTAGCTAAGGCAAATTGGATGATCACTAAGCTGTGTCAGGAGGGTTATATTTCTGAGGCACGTGAATTGTTCGAAGAAATGCCAGAGCGGGATGTGATTTCATGGACGGCTTTAATTTCGGGTTATGTAAAGTGTGGTCTGGTTAAAGAAGCTAGGGAGTTGTTTGATAGAGGTGATGCCGAGAAAAATGTGGTTACTTGGACAGCTATGATGTCCGGATACTGGAAAATAGGGAGAGTTTCTGAGGCTGAGAGGCTTTTTGATGAAATGCCTGATAAGAACGTGGTCGCTTGGAACACTATGATTGACGGGTATGTAAGAAGTGATAGGATTAAGCAGGCGCTCCACGTGTTCGAGAGGATGGAAGAGAGGAACGTTGTTTCTTGGAACATTGTGATCTCAGGTTTGGTAAACTGTGGAAGGGTTGAGGAGGCGAGGGAGTTTTTTGATCAAATGCCTATAGGGAATGTGATTTCTTGGACTATATTGATATCAGGATTTGCACGAAATGGGAGGGTTGACGAGGCTAGATTACTTTTTGATAGGATGCCTGAGCGGAATGTAGTCTCTTGGAATGCGATGATTAGTGGGTATGCACAAAATACGAGACTGGGTGAAGCATATAGTTTGTTTGAGAAAATGCCAGTAAAGGATGTGCAGTCATGGAATACAATGATCACTGGTTTTATTAAGAATGGTGAATTAGAAACAGGATGGGGGTTGTTTAATCAAATGCCAGGAAAGAATGTTATTTCCTGGACTGCAATGATAAGTGGGTGTGTGCAATATGGTAAAAGCGAAGAAGCATTGAAAATATTCTATTACATGAGCAGGGATAGAAAGGTGAAGCCTAATGAAGGGACTTTTGTGAGTGTTTTGGGGGCTTGTAGTGACTTAGCTGGTCTTAGTGAAGGGATGCAAGTTCACCAAGTAATTAGCAAGACTGTTTATCAGGAAAGTGAGTTCGTGATATCTGCACTAGTAAATATGTATTCAAAATGTGGAGAGCTGGTAATGGCTAGAAAAATGTTTGATGATGGGTTGGGATGCGAGAGGGATTTGGTCTGTTGGAATTCCATGATTGCTGCATATGCTCACCACGGATGTGGAAGAGAGGCAATAATGCTTTTCGAGGATATGCAAAACGTAGGTGTCAAACCAAATGATATTACGTATGTGGGATTGCTTTCTGCTTGCAGCCATGCTGGCCTGGTGCAGGAAGGGTTAAACTACTTTGAAGTGCTTTTGAGGGACAAGTCCATAAAAGTGAGAGAAGATCATTATACATGCACTATTGATCTCTATGGTCGAGCAGGAAGGCTCCAGGAGGCATTTGATTTGATAGAACAACTTCCACTTAAAGCATCAGCATATGCTTGGGGAACTCTTCTTTTGGGGTGTAATATCCATGGTAATGCTGATATAGGAAAACTGGTAGCAGACAAACTCTTGGATTTGGAGCCAGCAAATGCTGGCAGTTATGCGCTTCTATCGAATATATACACTACAAGTGGGAAGTGGAAAGAGGCTGAAATGTTGAGGTTGAAGATGAAGGATGGGCGCTTGAAGAAACAACCTGGTTGCAGTTGGATTGAAGTAGGGAACAAATTCCATGTGTTTATTGTTGGAGATAGATCTCATAGTGAAAGTGAAGCTATACATTCCTTGCTCTTAAATCTTCATAAGAAAATGAAGAAGATTGGTTTTTCACTATTTGACAATATTGTGATGGAAGAGATTTTTTCAGAGGATAATTTATTAATATAAGAATTCTGTCCATGCAAAAGGAGGGGTTGGTACTGGAAAATTGGATGACTAAATACTGAAAGTTCGGTATGGACAAACAGTAAGATTTTAGTGAACCCTTGCTGAGGTGACTCCAAAAGATGGCAACAAGGTGTACATTCTGATTCTTGTCATTTTGGAGCTTTAAGTATTGGTGGTATTTGTGCTGAAAATGAATTGTTTGGAAAAAAATGCATGGGCTATTGCTGGACTACAGAACCTTGAAAATGCATCTGGCTTGAATATTCCATTTCCTTTTGATGATCTTATCAACTGGTTGCTTGTATGAGATGATCTCTTAAAAAGAGTTAAAAACAGGAAGGAATAAAGTTGTTGGGCCATGTATTTTCTGGACCCAATTTGGTTCTGGCTGGAAGATACTCATACTCTAGCAATTGCTTATCTGCAAACATGGATGCCATGAATTTATTTTCAGTCAATCCCAAGAAAACTTCCTGGTGGAGGACCCTTGTCATTAGGACATAGAGCAAATTCTGATGCTAATTGGCTGGGCAAGGGACACATGCAGCAGTATGGTGTTAAAGGGCTGGTTCAGTCTCTCAGTATTCTCACTTCTCAATCCTCGTTGTCTTTCTCCTTCTCCCTCTGCTTTTCTACAGTAAAAAGCAAAGATTAATATTATTTATGCCTTCTGCACTGACAAACGAGATGACTGTATTTTGCTCCTTGCTATTATTGGCTGCCCCTTTTCAAACAGCGCTTTCAAACAATATTGGCTATACTTGTGCCCTTAAAGAAAAACGAAAATGAGTTTATTAAATATATACATTTCTCAGGGATAATGTTCTTGCTTTCAGGTTTTCTCCATATGAACTGGAACAAAATGCATGATGGTTGCTTACAGATTGGAGGAAGTGCACAAATTCGCATACATAGGTTGTCTGAGTGTGTGCATCGGATCCACACTGCAGATGTACGATTTCCATTGAGGGTCAGTAATTTTCTTCAATAATAAACCAAGACCCAAGAATTTGTTCATGTTCATTTATGCTAGCATGAGAGGTTCATTTCGAATTTTCAGTTTTTCATCAGAGAATTAGCAGATAGTAACTTAGTACATATATATTTCATGAAATTTCTTTCGACAGCAACAGGATACAGAGGGAAGCAGACAACAAAGCAGACTGTTGTTTATGTTGTAAGTGATAAGCTAATTTTGTCCCAAAAGAATATCTACGCAACCGTGCAATTCATGGTTGTGCAGTCTGTATTAAAATACTACCAGTATGTCAGTGTGAATCACATTTGGGTTAGTTATATAACAAATATATGCAGAGAAACTGTATGAATTATTTAACACTCTGGTGTGAACTTATTATTCTTCTCTGTAGGTATCAGCAGCGTATCTAAGAGTTGTTAATTAGGTGTGGGATCTGGGTGGCAATCCACTCCTTTCTTAATTGCTGTAAGTTCTCCCGAGCCATTTTAGTTTGTATTGGGTCCCAATGGTTGGAGTCTGAAAAAAACCAAGTTCATATGATTTCTCTTGCACTTGTTTGTAATTTTGAATTTAATAAAATATCAAAGTCGGACATTGGATGACGAGAAAAAGATAATATTATCGTTAGAAATGGTAAGAGTATCTAAACAGACGAAACTCTGTTTTTTATTTGGACCGTACCCGACTGCACTCCGACCTAATACATCGTCTTGGACCAGTAGGCCTCGATCACACTGACAATAAGTAATTAGATGAGAACACATATACCTATATTCATTTTGACGTATAAGATTACTTACAAAAGTTGGTAACATTTTGATATACTAAATGCCTATGCATTTAATATTTGGATGCGAATTCGTATATTGGGAAAAATAAGCTAATGATATGATTATTTCATTTAAATCTACAATGATATGTGAGTGAGGTAGCTGTGGTGGTGTGATCAACCTGTCATTACTTTATATTTTTTTTGTTTCCTTTGATGGAAGTCATAATTGTGGAGTTCACTAGTGGGTTGAGATGTTGGATCTCTTCTTTTTTGTGTCGTTATTCAGATTGTTTTTTTTTTTTTTTTTTTTGAGTTGTAAATTGTATTTTATATTCTATTTTATTCAATATACATGTATATAAAAATGATATCATATAAAAGAAAAGTTACACACTACATATATATATGTTAAATAATATAAAAAAATGCAAACAACTCCCTTGTAATATCGCAAATGAGCAAATTACCCCCTTATGAAAAAAATAAATAGCGATTTACCTTTATATATTTTTTAAAATACAATAATTTATCCCCCCATAATTTTTAAAATGAAGCAATTCATTTTAAAAAGTATAAGGGGGTAAATTGCTATACTTTTTTCATAGGGGGGTAATGTGCTCATTTTCAATATTACAGGAGTAAATTGTTATTCACCCTTAAATAAAATAATAGATGAAATATGGGTTGCAACAGAAAATCCGATACAATCTTTATTCAAGCTTCCCCTGTCGCGGAAGATTATATTTCTCGTATGAATAGGTTTTATTAGCTGCAATTAGACCTGGCAAATCTTAATTAAATAATAATGTGTTACAGGTCTTTCCTTAATATATAATTATGATAATATCAAATAAATTACTTTTTTCTCTTTGAACAAGTTAGGTTTTCATTAATGTAGCTATCTAATATAACTATATTATATTATATATATGTATATCCGTAAAATAAAAAAATAAATCACAATTATTGAAGGGTTCACGTGTTTGACCTTAAAAAGAACAAATAATTGCAATGGCATACAATTTTTTTGATTGGGATGTTAGATATTCAATACATTGCAACAAAGATATTGTGAATGTAGATAAAACAAAATCCAGAGACATCATCCATGTGGGAAGAATTTGGGAACTTGTAAATATGATAAAGGAAAATGGAAAATTTTATACCGTTGATGAGTGTATCATACGATTTATGAGCATCGGCGTAAACGGGACAGTAGGGATGGCACCTCGCGTCCCCGTCAAAAGGAGTTGTGTATGTGACATGCATGACGGCCAAGAATTGCATGTGATTAAGAATTAAGGTCTAATTACACGATAAATAAAATAAATAGTTTCATTCCATCAAACATGTTAATAATAATCGAACTCACGTTGTGTATGCTGCAACGTTTGATTTTAACCATTAGATCATAACGTCGATAGTTCATCAACATGAATTAGTAATGCATGTGGAACAATCCATACTTAATAAAATAAATTTCTTCATCAAATTGTCCAATTTATTAATATCTCCCCACGTTGCAATTTTCAGTACAAAGTGATTGATTAAATTGCATACTGAAAATTTTTATGCTATGATGCATATTCTAAATAAATCAATAATATATTTACACATTTATGACTATCTATTTGTATGTATATCACAATCGAACTTGGTCGAATTTAAATTAATAATATAATAAGTGCAATATATTTATTGTTTGATTGATGTACATTTAAAAAAATTTATCAATAACATGATAAGTATATTATATTTACTCAGTGATTCATTTGAATCGAAAATTTGGATAAATTTTTTTCATATTTTATGGAGGATCACAATCCACTCTAACTTAATAATATTTTAATATGAGAATAGAATAGTATTAAGATTTTTATTGTAGCCTTGTGATAATAATAATAATAATAATAATAATAATAAACAAACTTGAAAACCTTCAACCACAAGTTCCAAAAACTAGCAAGCAAGATTCCGTAATACTATAACCAGTCTTGTTCAGTTCCCTTTCAAACCAGGTTGCTTTTCCTCTTCTCTAATCTATATCTATATCCCACTGCATTAAATTCGTATTTCCTCCACCCCCCACCCCCAACTTTCTCTCCACCATTGACAACTCCATTCCACCAACGCTTCATCTTCAAGACTCTGTTCCGTCTTTCAGTCCTAATCTTTAGTGAAGAAAGGCCAAGAAAGATAAAAGGGGAAACAGCTCAATCATTGTACTTTTGCATACATTGTGAAGAAAGGGGGAGAGAGGAGAGGGGAAAAAGAGATCAGCTTTCATTTTCTTTTTTGGTTGGTTTTCGTTTCTCAATCGTCATCATGGGTTGCTCTGCTTCTCGTCCTGCTAATTTTGTCACTCAACAGCAAAATCCCACATCTAATTCTTCTTCCTCATTTTCGAATTCCCTGCTGCAGTCTCCTTATTACTCGTTTTCGGACCCTTCTTCTACGCCGGTTTCCAGAACTCTTTCTCTCCCTACGCCTTTAGTGCACCACCCGCCGTTGAGGAAAGGAGACTCTAATCACTTTGTTTCTCTCACTTCTACCACCTATGGTTCGCTTGTGCTCGTTGACCCCCCAAACCCCAGTTTCGACGGCCAAGATTTTGCGAATCAGACTGCCCAGATGGGGAAGATTCAAGATTTTGGTAATTCTGAGGACCCTTTATCCCCAGACTCGGTTATCAACACTTGGGAGCTCATGGAAGGCCTTGATGAAGAGGAATTTCATTTCCACATGGTTGACTCTCCCAGAAAGCCAGGTAATGAGGAGATGGATGTAAGTGAGATAGTGAAATCTTATGAGTTTGTGGAGAACCCGGTATCTAAGCCTTTGTGGAAGCACTTATCTGAGGAATCGTTGCTGGCGAAGATGGACTACAATGTGGTATCCAGTTATCAAAAGGCGTTGTTGGGTAGACACAATGGATGTGAAAAGCCTAAAGACATTTCGGAATCTCAAAAGGCCGAGTCTTTGGAGTCGAATGATGTGAACAATTTGGTGTCTGACAGTGATGAATCTTCTTATTTAGTGGGTGCTGAGGATAGGATTGTATTGTATTATACTAGTTTGAGGGGCATAAGGAAGACTTATGAGGATTGTTGCGCTGTCCGGGTGATTTTTCGGGGCTTTAGAGTGTGCATTGACGAGAGGGATATATCTATGGACCGGTCGTATAGAACTGAGTTGCAGGATGCCTTGAAAGGACAACCGGTGAGCTTGCCACAGGTGTTTGTTAAAGGGAAGTACATTGGTGGCGCTGAGGAGATTAAGCAGCTTAATGAGACAGGAGAGTTGGGGAAGCTATTGGAAGGCTTTCCACTTAAAGATCTGGGGTTTGTGTGTGAGAGTTGTGGGGATGCAAGGTTTGTGCCGTGCCCAAATTGCAACGGGAGTCGGAAGGTTTATGAAGAAGAAGAAGGAAAATTGAGGAGATGTCCTGATTGCAATGAGAATGGATTGATTCGGTGCTCTGGTTGCTGCCCTTGAGCTCAATTGCTCGTTAAATGAGAAGTATTATGGGTCTCTCCTTGAGGTTATTTATCGAGTGTTGCTGCTAATGGGTGGTGTATCTATTCGTCTGCGCTCATGTCTAGTCTCATTTATTATTAGTGATTGTGTAGTGGGTATTCACGTTCATAGTTGGGGCAACCTTAATCAATAAACAAGTAACATAATATGCTTGTTGCCTATCGTGTTGGAGTTTGAGCAGATTGTAAATGTTCTCTATTATTTCTCTAATTGAGTTTAAACTTGCTGCTTCCTATGCACAGCATTTAGTACCGTACTCTGTACAATATTTTGTAGAGTCGAGTATGATGGATTCTTATTATTGCTTTGTTGATGTTTGCTTTGATTCAGAGAGAGATATGCAAATTTTCAAATGCTCTTGGCTATGGAGTTGATTGCTATGTGCTAAGCTGATATGTTTATATGAATATGCAGCATGCAGCTATCATGAACATTAGAAATAAAATTAAATGCACTATCATGAATGACTCATGCTATTTCATCTTTCTTATTATCATTACCTGAAACCTGAAACCTTAAGGTTTGTTGTGTTTACAACAGCTGCGTTTGGTGCAAAAAAACTGTAAAGGTATTGGTAGTCTTTCTTCCTGACGATGGTTTTCCTTGAATGTGCCTCATTTAACCTGTTCTTGTTCTGTCACTAAAGTGCATCATAAGCCAAAAGCAATTGGTAGCATGAACAGACTAAAGTGAACAAATACTGGATTTTGATCCTGAAATTTAAGTTGAAAGTGCTGTAAAAATATGTCATGAACACACTATGCACTTAATGGAGTTGGCACTAAATCCCTCTTTGCATTTTGAACTTTGAGTTTTTGTGCAAATGGCGGTAATGGTAGAGGGCTTGAAGATGGAACAATTTGCCAACAAGGTCAAACTTCGGAAAAACCACTTAGCAGGTCAGTTTACTTTTCCTTTTTCTGGTCTTGCTCTTGAAGATGGCTGTTTTCTTCATATTGTTCATTGACTACTGTTTTGCACGCTAGCTTTCTACTGAACGAGTAAAGGTTTATGCAGTCATGCTCTATCAACTATTGGGTTCTTTGAAGGGTAAAAGGATAGTTGGATATTCCAAAAGCCAGACTTGGTTATCTATCTGATATGTTTTGATAAGATTTGAGTTTTAGTAGAAAGTTACCTTTGATACCAGACTATGATTATTTTGAGCAGACTGATTGAATTGAAACTTAATCTTTGTTCAGGGGCATAACATCTGAATCTGGAGGAACAAGTGAAGGGAGGGATCAAGACCACCACTCCATCAATGTAACATATCATATGCTAGTGTCCACTTCTACAAGATGGCTCTTTTATGCACACAATTCTTGTAATATTCACATACAATCTAGTTTGGAAAAGCACTCTGTAACCTCAATTTTTAAGTGCTTGTTTTCAGAAATTAAACATCTACAATCATTGGTTATAGATAAAACGAAAAAAACCATCAAAGTCGGACTTTAATTTTTGAAGGGGAATAAATCATTTTTAATCTATACTAATATACAAAGGAAAGAGTTTCTATACTCGTAAATGGCAGTTAATGACATTGTCTTACTAATTTTTGTAAAGTCGAAAATGTTTTTCAACTAATAAGATAACTAATTTATTCAATTTTTTGAATCATACATTAATATATAAAAATTGATGTAATGTATTGGTTTGCATGTGTTACTTTTATTTATAATATTTTAAAACATGAAAAATTATATATTATATACATGTAACAATGGGGTGCCACAATTAGTATGATTAAATAGATATAAACCAATCAGGACCTTGTTATACTTTTAAAATGTTTAAACCCAAATTTTATTCTCATATTTCCAACATTCTTGATCTCGAATGAAACACTATTTTCATGTTGAGCCAAAAACCCACAGTACATAGCGGAAACCAGAGTACTCTTACAACGGCCCAGCAGCACCAACCACAGATAGACCTAGAGATTCCATTTAAACCAATAAACTTCTCCCAAAACCCACAAAGATTTTGGTCAGAAAAGAGAAGGAGAAAAGCCCAGAAAATCCAGAGAAAGAGAAATTCAAGCAAGAACGAAAGAGAAGACCATATCAAAAAAAAAAAAAAAAAGAATGAAGCAAGAAACAGTGGTGGATGCTGATGTTGAAGAGAACTTCGGTTCCTGTCTGACCAGTTTGTTGGACGATGGCAAGATTGAGAGCCACAGATACTATCTGGCGCGACGAACGATGCTGGAAATGCTCAAAGACCGTGGATTCGCGGTGCCCAGTTGTGAGATTGAGGTTTCCCTTCAAGAATTCCGAAGCAAGTACGGGGAGATGCCTGATGCTGATGACTTGAGGATTTCCGCTCTTCATAAGGATGATCCTTCTATTAAGGTCACTCAATTTTGAAACTTTTCTCGCTCTTCTTGTTTCCTTTTTCTTTCCCCTTAAAGATTTTGCTTTTTGCTCTTTTCTGTTTCTTTTGATGCGAGATTAATGTATTCCTTCCACATGCATGAGGAAGTTCTTGAGTTGAAGATTGTTACTAGCTAACTCCGATTGAGCTATGTCCGTGTGCATTACGCTTTTCTGGTGTCTATGTGTGTGATTTTCATTTCTTGGTTTTCTTCCCCACTTTTTTATTTTCACCAGCATGTGTTTGTTTGTGTATCTGTGTTGGGATTTGGGGTTTTGGTACTCTGGTTGCAGTTTTTTTTCCCCTTTGCTTTGGGGGTAGGGGGAAGAAATTCTTGGTCCCGATATGGCATCATAGAGAAATTCTTTGTGAACATATTCTTCTTGAATGTATTAAATGAAAACATAGTTGGTTGAAATCTCTGGTCATTTTCATGTTTGAGAACTTCTCTAGAAGTTACTTCTTGCAACAAGACTCAAGTGAACTTTCTCCCCAAGTTTTCAACTGTGCCATGACACAAATAGGTGGAAGTCTCTGCAGACCAAAGCGTCCATAGACATTACATATATGCAAATTTGGTTTTGAGCTTTTAAATTGAGTTACATATAGTCCCATTACGAAGAAGTCAAATAGATCTTCCACGGGAAAAGGCCAAAGATTTATAAATTTCGTCCCCTCTCTTGATTCATTTTGTTGCAACTCTCGTTTGGTATACTTAAGTAGTTTTCTGAAGTACCTAATTCTAATATTTGAATCTGCTGAGATTTTCATGTTTCTGTTGCAGGTTCTAGTTATTTTCTGTGCTCCGAGCATAGTTAAAGTAAATGTCATCCGTGCCATTGCAACTCAGATAGTTAACAAAGACAGCTTAAGTCGGCTGATATTGGTAGTGCAGAATAAAATAACTAACCAGGCCTTAAAAGCTGTGGATCTTTTCTCATTCAAAGTCGAAATTTTCCAGGTAAAATTCCTAAATGCTTTGCTGTTAGCCCACAAATGATGCATTTATTCCACTTCCCCTTGTTGTGGTTTTACAACTATCGGTATCATCAGTAAATGCCTTTCTTTCAACTTTTCCTGTCTGCTAATATTTGAACTACATATAACTAATTACGTCGTGTTACATCATTTTGCAATTGAATGCTTCTTTGAGAGATTGACGTTCAGGGTGACTAAACTTTTGCTATGCATTTAGATCACCGACTTGCTTGTCAACATAACCAGGCATGAACTGAAGCCAAAACATCAAGTGCTTACCGATGAAGAGAAAGAAGATCTACTAAAGAAGTACAGCATAACTGAAAAGCAGGTTACTCTTTTATAATATGTCTACATTCAACGAAGTTAGCTTATTCAAAATACTCCCATCATCTCACATTTCAGTTCAACTTTCTTCTTTTCCAGCTTCCACGAATGTCAGAGAAAGATGCAATAGCTTGTTACTATGGGCTGGAAAAAGGGCAGGTCGTGAAGGTCACATACAGCGGTGAACTGACACAGTTACATGTAACTTATCGATGTGTTTGGTGATGTTTTATGGTTATCTGGCTAGAAACTCATTGTTCCAGATGTTAGGGCCTTCTGCTGCCTTGTATTTGTTCTGTGCAGGCAATGTTTTCTACAAATTTGGCCGACACTGCTGCTATAAAACTTGGGGAGTCCCTAATCTTTTCCATCTTTCAGTTTTAATGCTTTATTTAGAGTTGTGAAATTCTGTGTGCGCCTCTAAGACAACCTTGTGCTGTCATGGTTTCATGTCTAGCTTCTGCTAATATGGAGAATGTGCGTAATGTAAAATATCTGTTTGGGTATCCGTATGATTTATAAATATTGAGTCTTATCTTCTTTTCTTTTGGCTTTAACCAAGAAGTTATGTGCAATTTATAAACAAGGATTTGCTCAAAATCCAATTTCTAAAGACTAAAAACATGCCTAAATTTATCTAGCACTCTGCTGCAACGTTATACTGATCTGGTAAAATCACCAACCAAATACAGTATGCCATATCACAAGAACCTCTATTCACTTCCCTGCAAAATTATTTTTCTCTCTAGGCTTCATGTGAAAGTTTATTCAATCCGAATATCAGGGGGCTTAAAATAACATCTTTGTTTCATACAAAAGCACAGAAATGATCAGCCCTTCCGAGCCAATGCTGCTGCTATACCACCTGCTATAAGTCCTACAGCAGTTGCAGTGATACCGATTCCAATAACACCGTCTGCAATGCAAAGTAAACACAAGAATGATCAGGGTGACTATGGTCATAATTGTAAAGGGGCAACTGAGCTTTCAAAGTTCGGAGCATTACCTTTAGTGATTCGTTCTTCAACAGTTTTCTTTAGAGACACAGCTTGCCTCCAGTCAGGTGCAATCTGAAAGAAAAAAAGCATGTGATAGTTTCTTTTTTAAGAATCTAAGTGCTGGAGAAGTCATCTGCAACGTAAGTAGGTCATTGGATAACATAAAGAATAAAACCAAATAGTTGGATAACAAACCTCCAAGCACTGGTCCAGAAGCTGCCTGCTTCTTGGATAGTCGCCACTTCTGTAATATCCTACGGCAAGTAGATAAAGCTTCTCTCTCTTTTGTAATGGACTATTCGTGTTGGTTAGTGAAGCTGCCAGTAAAAGTCATGCATGCATTTGTGTTCAGTAAAAGTAAATGATGAACTAAACATCACACATGAAATGCATTTGTGTTCAGTAAATTACATAACATAGCTGAAACCGAACAATTTCAAATGGATTAGTCTTGCAAAAAATAACACATACTAACAAGACTTCCCCAATGATATTCTCATCATATAGAACATAAGTGAGAAACTAAGACATCAAAGATCCTCATTCATGGGAAGACATGGGAATAAAGGTCTCGTTAGGTATTAAAAGTATATTTAAGGACTTCATTTTACGTATTGCTGAGATGAACATCCAAATGTCATAGTTGATTCGAGCAACAATAGATTTGTGAAGGGGTACACTCAAAGGCATGGACAACTTAAACAAATCATTCACCAAAGAGCAAATATGAAAGTGTCAGCAATGTAAAAAGAATTTTCCTACACTAATGCAACCAAGAATTGTCAATCATTTCAAGCAGCATATAATGGAACTACGAACTCTGACAATCAATACTCTCCGCTACATAGTTGAATGAAGGTTCAGTTAAGCCAGGTATTTATCTTTTCAATGCTCATGAGTGAAAAGCTCAAAGTATAAATTTGACCCGTCTAAGTTTTCACCTTCAAGCATGGCTATCCCTCGTTGCACATCCTCAGGTTGTCTGGAATGAACAAGAGCCCATGACAATCGCATAATACTTTCATTTCTTTGATCATCAGATGCTTCTTTCGTGGCTTCTGCAACTTCTCTCTCACAGCCCTGCGATAGTCATGTGTAACAGTTAAATCGTATTATAGATGATAACCTGATCAATAAATCAATTGATAGTGATGCCTATATAGGAAAAGGATAAGCATTGCAAGGAAATTTCAGAAGTTAATTCACATTAGACGCAGAAGTGCAAACAACAACAAGGCTCTGCAATACAGAATAACAAGCTTTGACAGTATTCTTTCAGGTTTTCTCAGAAAGGGCATTTGCATCAAATTTAAGGAGATTGATAGGATGCGAGACAAAGTTAAGTGCTAAAGTGATATCCCATCCAGTTTGGTTGAGACTTCAGTTTTAACTCTTCTTTTGAATTACATTAGCCTTTAGATTACCTTTCCAGAGTAATTGACAAATACCCCTTTGGGTATCTAATAACAACCTGATTATTGGCATAATGTTCCAATACATCCAGTATTCTCTTATTTTTCTCATGCTGACTGATTTACAAAATTCACAGGTTGTTGCGTCCAACTTTCATTCCATGTCACACACAAACGCATAGTCAGGTATTCCAAATTCTAGAACTTCTAATCAAAACTTAAACCCTGTAAATGGAAATCTACCGCCAATAGAATTGAATTTGTTCCAAGTACAAAAGCTATTGGTGTATGATAATAAGGAACAGAATGACTACAAGAAGAATCAGGTATCTCAACCAAAGAGAACGCACTTCAGAAAAGAGTTAGAGATTTCAAGAAGCACCCGCCATGAGAACAAGCATAAAAGAAATTTCTCACAAACTCTTAATTCAAAGGACAAGCAACATCAATGTCTTTAAGGTACGTAACTCTTGAACTAATTGTCCTTTTAGTACAATTAGACAGCAGTGACCTAGTAGTTGCAGAGTATAATGTGATGCCACTGCAGGGTAATATAGATATCGCAGAAAAAGTTGATAAAATGCAATGAAAATTGGATTCTGAGAGTATTGACATCTTTATACTTGGCAACATCATTAATGAAACACCAACACAAAATGCAATGAAAATTGGATTCTGAGAGTATTGACATCTTTATACTTGGCAACATCATTAATGAAACACCAACACAAAAGGGTCACTGAAACTCGATACCTGTTGTCTTGCCACCAACAACAATATAGATATATTTCTCAAACTTCAACACTCAAACTGCTCATAACCACCATTTCTCCCTTCATAAAGACTTGACATCCATATCCAACAATTCACAATGACATACAAAACTTAGAAACAACAATTTAAAAGCATTTTTCAGAGACACATATGAGCAAAATATATGCAGATGTGTTCAAAACAACAAAAAGAGAAAACTAAAGCTAACGCATTATTATAAAGAATTCACCTCTCTAAATATAAACATTAACTGAAAAAGTTTGTATCTTTACAACAGAAATTGAAAACCCATCTACGGAATAAGGAGATAAAGCCAAAAAAGACTCTGTTCTCGTTGATGATTGCGATTTACATAAATTTCTTTCAACTAGAAGAAACAGCAGAAAAAGAAACGTAAGAAAAGAAGAAAAATGCATACGATGATAACATCAGGAGTGGACCAAGGGATGTGATCTCCACCGTTGAAGAAACTCGTGACGGACTCAAAGAATTGATTAATCTTAGCCTCCATCTTCGTATTGTCTTCAATGGAGGATAGCAACAAAAGAAAGAAACCGAACACTATTGAAAGGGAGAATCTTTTTCCTCTGATCTTCTAAATTAGTGTGATAATTTTTCTTTTTACCCCCCCAAAAAAAAAGGGGGTGTCGAATGTGATTTTTTTTTCTGATTAAAAAAATAATTTCATTAACACCCCTACTTTATAATTTATTTACCCAATTATTTTTATTTTTTTTGCATAATAGCATAAATTATTTTTACGGCAAAATATAGATCTAATTTATGATTTTTTATGTCTCTGGAAGATTTACATGTAAGTTTTAAAATATATGAATAATTTGTGTAAATAATGTCCATATTAATAATAGATATATGTGTAATGATTATAAATAAATTTATAAGTTAGAGAGTGAAGATATAATTATCCTTATAAAAAATTGGACTAGTTGACTTGGTTTATTTAGTGCAATTCTCTTGGGTTTTAAGTTTTAGGAAGGTGATGTATCACCAATTTTTAATGAAAGGAGGTATTGATGCAAATTGTGATGAATTTGAGTCCCATTGCCTCAACCCTCAACCCTCAACTTGCTCATCTTCATACTTTAATTGGGATTCTTCAAAAGTTGAGTTGTTAGGAAAAATACATATTAAAACTTACAAGCCATTCAGGTTTCTCCTCTAATGCAAATTTGTTACTAAAATCTATATGTTACTTTTCTCCAATAAATATTGTTAATTTCTTCTCTTTGCTTATTCTTTTATTTCCCTTCAATCATACTACTAAATTCATATACAATATTGAAATAATATAAAATTTAATCATTGTTGATGAATTAAACAAAATATATTAAGATACACTTTTCTTGTTTTGTTTACAATCAATTGAAATACAGGATGGATCGAAACTAAAGACCAGCACAAGTCTGAGTAAAATCGCGACTTCTTCAAAAATTCTTGCAAGAAAAACCTTTGAGTTTTCCATGGCTATGTACCCTTAATGCTCACGACAGGATGACCCTTTGCCGTAGAAAAGTTCGCACTGTTCTTGCTTCCATGTCCGCCGCCCTGTGAGCAGTATGGCCTCAGCTTCTCCGGCATGGCCCTGTAAACCCGCCACCACATCCTGTGCGCCGAGCTACTCGCATATCTGTGGAATCTCTCCACATCCCAGTTACAATCAAGTTGTTTGAAACACTTCCATGGCTTCAGGCCCGTATAATGCACAGCATAAACCTCCTTGTTTATCCAATGCAGATGATCATTGGGATCCACGAACACTTTCAGGTAGTTCAGCTGCGCCGGCAGGCGGTGCCACCATGCAAACATCTCGTTTAAGAACCCCTGATCTCCGCCGTTGTAGGATTCCACCACCCTCATCTTCTTAATCAGGACGTCGAACGTGCACTGCGACGGCTCCACCAGCATCAACCCGGAGTTGAAGAGGTGTTTCTGATAGTTTCCGGCGGCCGTCAGCTGAGGGTAGGCGAAGAACTCGTCCAGGTTTCTGTTTACTAGGAGGTCGGCGTCTATGAATATTAGTTTGTCGTAGAGTTGTTTGAGCTGCCATATTCGGAGTTTGCTGTAGTTCCACTCGTTGTAGGAGTGTTTTCTTGAATATGGGCTGCGTATGCGGCGGATGCGTTTGGTTTTCCAGCCGGCGGCGCGGAGACCCACGATGGATTCCGGTGAGATGTTGTCATCGGCAAGGAGGATGAGGTCTTTGGTTGAGTTCGATTGGATAATGCTTTGGGCTAAGACTATTGCACCGCAGACGTAGTCTTCTGAGGTGTGCAGGATGGTGATGTACGCCTCTCTTGGCTGTTGGAGGTGGTGGTTGGTTTGGCGGGCTATGTGTCTGAGCTTCGTCCATGCTTCTTCACCTTGAATTCAATCATAATAAACCATGAGCTAGATTGGTTTTATATATTACGAGCCGAAAAATATAATTTTAGTCAAAGTATGGGTGATAAGTTATGTTGAGAACAAAAATAACTAAAAGAAGTATTATGGCCAAAAGTCCTAATTAAGCTGGTCACGTGCATGTCATTTACATTTTTCATACTATTTTAGCAAATTCAAGTCATTTTTGTCCTTAAATTATGAATTTTTATTATCAAAATGAATTTATATATGACAAAAAATACGACCCTATATTTACATAATTAAAATTACATTTTTTCCTATATTTCATAACTACGTGACCACTATAGTAGCATTTTGATCGTGATTAGTATATGATAAATTGAAAATGTTTTCTGTAATTAAAAAGTATATGACCAAACCTAAATTAAATAAGTGTTTTTTGTAACTAAAAAAACAAAGACAAAACCGTACCATGATGGGAGAATGGAGGAAGGAATTGGCATGGGCCGATAGGCATGAGCAGGATTTGATTAATCCTCGTCAATTCAGGTTTGTAAACCCAAGAATTGCCGGTATTCCATAAAAGGTCGTCACATCTAAAAATCTCCCACATAGGGTCACATGACTCCACAAATACGGCAAACACCGCCCTGTTATTCTTCCTTGCGCTTCTAACTAGTAAGTTAGCCACCACTAGGTTTACTTGCAACCTAAGTACATTCCTCGACCCACCATCTTCACATTTCGACTGAGGAACCCTAGCAACTACTACATCCAACTGTTCATAATCCTTGAAAATTGGCATTGGAATATTAGGACATTTTGAATTTTCATCAATCCTTTCAGGAGCCAAGTCAGACCATCGAATGTCCTCCCCCACAGGGTTGAAGTGTACCTTTACCATCTTTGCATTTGCATGAAGTCCATCCATAATCTCCTCATCAATGTTGACCAACCCTATGTTGATTGTTTCATCTTTGAACTCCCGTGCAACAACCTCAAACCACTTAGGGTTCCTCGTGCTTCTAAGGTAGGCGGTCATGTTCTTCCTTGCACGTGTGTGAAGTTCACCCCTGATCCGATCCATGTTGGTCTGTCCTATTTTGATCTTTTGATCTCTCATGATCTCCCCTGAGACAACGTCAAACCACTCAGGGTCTCTTAAACTATTAAGGTATGTGGTCATGTTTTGAAACTCATCTTGCAAGTGTCTAGTGTAGTTGATGGTGAAAAATAGGTAGTTTGTGAAGAGAAATAGAAGGGCAGTTGAGAGCATGAGGAGAGGAAAAGTGAGGTGCTTCCATTTGGAAAACATGGAAGCCATTGTTCATTAGGCTGACATCTCTCTGTTTTCTCCTATATATGGGCAGGTACGAGGTTTTGACATGAATAAGAAACTGCCAAATTCTTGCAACAATGCACGTTACATTTCATTCTTGGTATCTAATCCTTTTAATGCTCTAATATTTCTACCTCGTTAAACCAAATTGGGCAGCGACATTATAGAGTTTCTATCTTGAATTTTTAACGAGCCCCTTGTTCCCAATATTCTATAATACTCCTAAATATTTCCGAAAATTCCTGTACTAAGTCAGAAAGGACATAATCACCAAAGATTCTTACTCGAACTGGATATGATAGAGTTATATAATTGTACTTATATGATTGGATACTTCTTAATATATACCATATACAGTGCAATGCATCACCTGATTATTTGAGTTTGGCAGAAACGACTTCATACCAGAATTCAGGCAACATGAAAGATTTCACAAATATTAGCCTCACATTGTTTAATGTACATTGTAATTCAAATAAAAGGAGTGCCCAATTCCGCCACCTTCATATCATTTAGAACAACCAAAAAAAAGAAAAAAAATATCATCATAAAATCATGAATGAATCCAAGCATTTATGCCAAAGTCGTATAATACCAAGCACCCTGTAATCAAGTGTAACACGAAGAAGGAAAGTGCAAAGACGTACGTATATTCCCAAAGCAAGAAAACAGATAACAGGGCATGTGAATAAGAACTTCCTGAGCCCTATGGACTTGTAGTCATTTTTGCCTGCATCTATAATCAGTGACGACGTTCATCCTAATCAGGAATCATCAACAAAATATTGAGACGAAATTAGGTAGATGCTTTCCAGAGACGATATTAATTCATCCACTCTAAAATGCATAATGTCAACTCAAAGTGGTTTTTCAAGATGATCCGGGAGGATCATTGCATCACAAGATCAGGACTTCAACGTCTTTTATAGTTACATAATCAGTTTTCAGTGAGCTTAATATGCAAAACCAGTAAAGCTGGTGGGTTAACAACAGATATGTAAATGTTTTGCTGCTGAGTAGAAAGAGCATGACCTGAACGCTGAAACTGGGAGAAGAAGTGGTGAAAAACAGCTAATTTATATTGCATTTGCTCCAATATCAATTGTAAATATATATGTCAACTGGGGTAACACGTGAAAAATAAGAACAACATAGTCATTCTCTATCCTGTATTAAGTTGTTGATCATATTTACCAGAGGAACTGTGCCCTTCGCCATGATCTCTAACCTCGAAGTATTAGAGGCATGAGAAAAGAGGGAGAGCCCGAAAAGTAGGAGGTCGGGGAGAAACAGCCGAGATGACAAGAACCCGTGCCAGTAACGAGGTTCTAAGTCAAAAAAAGCATTGAAGAACCTTCTCGTGGAATGCAAGTCAAGCTTGAGGAGAACATCCATCCCAAAACAGAAGAATTCCCGTTGTCGTCTCCTTTCTATGGGCCACAAGTCTTTCCAAACTTCTGCAGATAAGTCGTCACCCAGAATGCCTCTGTTGGAACCCAAGTACTGAACAATAGCATTGGCGACGATTGGGGCGGCAGCCAAAGTCCTTGCAACCATATAGCCAGTTGAAGGGTGCACCATCCCTGCTGTACCACCAATTCCAACAACTCTCTGAGGTAAAACCGGCAGAGGCCCCCCCATTGGAATCACACAATGCTCGTCCTCTTCGATGCTCTTTACTTTTATACCTAGGTGACTCAGTCGAGCAACCATGCGTTCTTGAATATCCTTCATAGGTACTCCAGGACGAGCGACCAGGGAAGTCTCTTCTAGGAAAATCCTTTGTGAAGAAAAGGGCATTGCATAAAGAAAAGTTGGAATCTTTCTGTTCCTCTCTTTCAGCTCTTTGTTATTGTTAAGATGTGAGTCTCGCCAATCCATGAAAACCATCTTATTCGTGTCGAATGGATGTTCTTCAACTTCTGCTAAAATCCCGTAAGCAACTTGATACCCAGGGTTATATGGCTTATCATACTGTACGAGACATCTGGAGAAGCCGGTTGCATCAAGAACCACCGCAGCCTGAATGGTGACCCCATCATTGCATATCAACAATGATTTCAATTCCTCATGAATTACTTTCACAACCTTGGCCTGATGAAATTTAACACCATTCGAAATGCATTTCTGCATCATTTTCGATTTCAGCTGCTTTCTGTTAACCCGTCCATAAGGTCTATCAAGATCTTTAGTCGTCTTATCGTCGATATAAACCACAGCACCGGACCAGGTTGTGTCCAGACAATCCAACAAATCCATGGCCTCAAATTCATCCACCCACACACCATAGTTATTAGGCCAAATCAACTTGGGAGAAGGATCAATCGAGCAAACAGAAAGCCCTGCCTCAGACACTTGCTGCGCCACCGCAAGTCCTGCAGGCCCCCCACCTACAACAGCTAAATCCACAACACGATTCTTGGAAGGGTCATACATGGGAAGATCAAATTCAAGATTTTCCTTCTTGGTTTCAGGCACAAGCTCCAAAAGGGTACTAGAACTGGCCTTCACACAGAAACCTTTGCTCAACTTAATATGGGATTTCTTGTAATGAAACTTGGGCTCAAGGTTCTGAGTCTTCAAAGAGCCAAAGGCACCAACTTTATCAGCAAACCCATGAACGGGGTGCAGAAATTCAAGCTTATTGTGAATCTTGAGTAGAGTATCCATAATTTCAGACAAGATAAGATTTTACAGTCCTTGGGAAAACACAAAAATGGGTTTCAAGATTTCTTAATTCTCAAATCAGAATGTTGAATTGGCAGCAACAAACGAAGCATGAACTCAGAACACGGTCAAGAACCGGTTCATTTTGTGATAGAACCTCAAGATTTCTTCACTAGATTGGAGAAAAGTAAACAGAAACGGAATTTGATCACTCACATACTCTTAAGGAGAGAAGGCGAAGAAGAAATTATTCCTTTCAATTTGAGAAGATTTTTGCAGAAACCCTGCGGAGCTGAGAGCTAGTGAGCGTGTGGTGGACTCTCCTCAACGACAGCAAATATGGGTTTGTGGGTATGTTCGCACTCCAATATCCACATCCTCCACTTTTTTCACATCATACTGTTATAGGCAATTTTCACAAATAAATATTGAAAAAAAATACAATTTATGCAATATGAGAAATGACAAAAAAAAATTGTTATAAAATAATAATAAATTATTCTTTATGTTTTGAAAAAGAAACAGAGTAATTTGCTTCAAAATAGGGGGGCTGTTTGTTTTTTTAAAAATTACTATATTTTTTTTTATAAAACAAAATTATTCATAATAATGTTAAATGAAAAGTAGAATTGAAATATATATAATTTTTTTTTGCTGATATTAATATTTTTCGTCCAAACCATAATGAAATAAGGTTGGATATAAATAATAAATTCTCAAAAAAAATAGTGTAAGTGTAATTTTAATTTTTTTTAAAAAAAATTTGATTTTGCATTTTTTCAAATATTATTTAAGTGTAATTAACCCTATAGATAATGTTATTTCAATTTGTCAACTAAGATTGTAATAATATTTTCCAAGACTTAATAATATGAGAATCTATTATTTCAAAATATTTCCAAATAAAAAAAATTAAGAATATTCAATTTTCAAGCGACAAAATATCATTGAAATTGAATAATTTTTTAATGATTAATCGGATATTTTTATAACAAAATTTACATAAAAAACATCAAATA
The DNA here is from genome assembly GCF_026168435.1 of Sesamum indicum. Classification (NCBI taxonomy): domain Eukaryota; kingdom Viridiplantae; phylum Streptophyta; class Magnoliopsida; order Lamiales; family Pedaliaceae; genus Sesamum; species Sesamum indicum. The sequence continues at coordinate 1,563,656 of NC_142660.1, read as the reverse complement.
TTCTCATTTTGAACTAAGTTGAATATAGCAATCTGAAATTGGAGATTGAACAGTGGTTGAAATCCTACAATATATAATATATGAACGCAGTTAAATTCCAATTTTTTTTAAAATGTGCTAAATTTTGATAATTTTATGATTTAAAGTAAGTCTAGTTCAACAATAGCTATAAATCTATCAATTTGATACTCGATTAAGATTTTTTGGTGATATATCGTCACATTTTTGCCTAAGTGCTTAGAAGGGTAAAATTATACAAAAAAATAAAAAATTGAATAGGACACTTGAACGGTCATAAGAATTTATATCAACACCACATCAATCACAGTTACGGGTGAGCGTCGGGGCAAGTAACGAAGGTTCAGGTAGTTCAGATTGGGTATTCAGACTTTTAGGTACAGTCAGATATTCAAAATTTTTCTTTTTTTAAAAAAATAATTAAAATAAAAATTAGAGGCAAATTTGCCTTTTTATATTTTTAATAAAAGTATTTGAGTTTACAATAAGTAATAGAATTTTGATTATATAATTAACTAAACAATAAAAGAAAAGAAAATTAATATTAAACTTTGAATTTAGTGTTCCAATTCCATCATCTTCTTATGATATTTTACAAATTCACGGTTTGATAGAAATAAGAGATTTTTGTTGAGGTTGTGAGGGAAGAAGAATATAGAAGATTGAAAAGAGAAGGCAATGTATATAATCCTACACTCAAATATAAAAAGACACATAATTTTGTTTTGGTTTTTTTTAATAAAAGTTCGGTATCTGATCGGGTAGGATTCTGTACATCAATATAATTTTTTGAATTCCCAATTCTTTTAAAGAAAAACCCAAAAAATCCCGAACGCAATCAAGTCGGGTCGGGACCTGAGCTATCCGACCTAAACGCCCACCCCTAATCACAGTCTAATAAAATTATTAACGGTGATAAGTAAAAAGAATCTTTTAATATATTTTAGGTATAATTACACCACCCTCTCTCGAAGTTTGGTGTAATTATACGTAAACTCCATATAGTTTGAGAAATTACATCTAGCACTCATGAAGTTTGCTTTTGTCTAATAAATTAGTTTATCCATTAGTCATAATTCATCAAATTTGCTGATATTAACAAAAAAATTAAAAAAAATCTATTTACCCTCAATTAACTTATTACCGACTTATTTAAGGTCAAATAAATTTTTATAACCAAATTACCCTCATACGTCTTCACGTGTTAATGCATATGAGGACGTATATTTTTCTGTTATAAGAGTAGTTTAGTTTGAAAAAAAATTATTTGACCTATAATAGATCACTTATAAATAAATTGATAATATATATCAATTTTCATTTAGTTTTATGCTAATATCAACAAAATTAGTGAATTTTGACTAACAGAATGACTAATTTGCTACACGGAAGCAAACTTCAAGAGCACTAGATATAATTTTCCAAACTACAGAGATCTAAGTGTCATTACACCAAATATCCCTATATATAAAATTTTAGGGGATGTTTGCAATATATGATATAATTTGAGGGTGGTAATTGTAATTAACTCAAAATTTAACCCAAAGAAGTTGGCCCCATTTCCAACCCCAAAAAAGTTGGATGATCATAATCCTTTCAGCAACTTTCTTGATCTCCTCCTCCAACTTCGTCTTCATCAAAGCTAAAACCTTTCAAAAACCCACCTTAAATTCGCAGATGCTCCGAGCCAATAATCTGAGACGCTCTCTCCAGTCGGTCCTCCACCGCCACCAACCTTTTAAACCCCCTTCCGCTACCGGCTCCGCCGCTGCCCGGCCTTTTGCTCCGCGCCCCTTTTGCTCTTTACCCAATCCACCGCCCTCTTCCACCACCGACGCCGAACTTCGCAAATACATTGGATACACCATCCTCCTCCTGGGCTGCGGCGCCGCCACATACTACTCCTTCCCATTTCCCGAAGATGCCAAGCACAAAAAGGCCCAGCTTTTCCGCTACGCCCCTCTGCCTCCCGACCTCCACACTGTATCCAACTGGAGCGGCACGCACGAAGTCCAAACCCGCACTTTTGTACAGCCCGAAACAATTTCGGAGCTCGAAGCTGTAGTCAAAGAATGCAATGAGAAAAAGCAGAAGATCCGGCCTGTTGGGTCAGGTCTCTCACCGAATGGGATTGGGCTGACTCGTGCTGGGATGGTGAATTTGGCTTTGATGGATAAGGTTTTGGAGGTGGATGAGAAAAATAAGAGGGTTAGAGTGCAGGCGGGAATAAGGGTTCAGCAGCTTGTTGATGGGATTAAAGAGTATGGACTTACTTTGCAGAATTTTGCTTCCATTAGGGAGCAGCAGATTGGCGGCATTGTTCAGGTGAGTGTTGAATTTCAGTTTAATTTTATACCCCTTTTTCTTTTTGGAGGAATGCTGCTCTTTTGGTGCAGGTTACAAGTGAAGTGTAGGATCTCATGGCTATGATATTTGGAAGTTTTTCTTTGTTTTTGATTTGTTTGAACGATTGGTTTCTGATGTGCGGAATCTGGCGCTACAACTTTATATTTACATTTTAATGTATGCATATATATTTAAGAACGAAGGTGGGAGAGTTTTTTTCCCTAATTATTAGTTCTTAAACAGGGTTATTTCTTCTACTTCACTTTTCCTTTTAACTTCTTCCTCTCTCACTGAGCTTTAGTGCATTAAAATTGATATTGGATAAAATAAGGGTGAAGAGGATAAACAAAATGAATTTTGCTTTTGCTGATGGTTTTGGTAAAATCTATACTCCAACTTCTGTTATCATATGACTTTATGTGTTCTCTAAGTCATACACAATGCTCTAGTTTGAATTGCTTCTGGACTTTAAAGTTCTTGGCTCACTTGTTGTGCAAATCTGCAGGTTGGAGCGCACGGAACTGGCGCAAGGTTGCCTCCCATAGATGAGCAAGTTATCAGCATGAAACTTGTTACTCCTGCCAAGGGGACAATTGAAGTCTCTAAAGAGAAAGATCCAGAGCTCTTTTATTTAGCTCGCTGTGGTCTTGGAGGGCTTGGTGTTGTTGCGGAGGTCACGCTACAGTGTGTTGAGAGGCAGGAGCTTGTAGAGCATACATATGTATCTAGCATGAAAGAGATAAAAAAGAATCACAAGTAATATTCATTTTCTTGTAATCAAATCTTTCTTCCACCACTACAATAACTTGAAGAAACAACATAAATTACTCTATTCTCTTAGTTTCATATACAAAATATAGCTTAGCTTGAAGCTTTTGGACTTTGCTTTGGTATGTTATGATCCTTGACCTAGAAGATTCTGTTTACGTCATCCATCACTTAGCAATAGATCCTGCATCCAGCTGCAATATGTTTGTGGTTTTATATAGACACATGCTCACGCATATATAAGCACATTGAAATTTATGGGCACTTCTAAAATGATTGGATTTTTCATATTGCTATTTTTATAGGTTAAATGCAAAATTCCTCTGGTTATCTATAACTGCTTATTTCCAATTTCGTGGTCTAGTAACCATTACCTGGGAAATATCTTCATATCTGATGAATTGTAAGCCTTTGTTGGTAATGGACCAATACAATATTCTGGACCTAGCTGTAGTTTATCAGCTACAGGTACCATTGTAAAGTAATATCTTCTCTCTGTGACATGCAGATCAAAGGTGATCCTGTTTAAGGATTAGTTTATTGTGATAGAGAGTTTAGTCACAAGACCTCCTCGATAGATCTTGTGCAGGCATTGTCACTGTGTTCATGTGAATTACATGTTGTAAAATTTAATTGAGATGTATCAGGAATCTTTATTTCTTGAAACATTAACTTTCCTCCAATGTTCTTTCGCAGAAAACTTCTGTCTGAAAACAAGCATGTCAAATACCTTTATATTCCATATACTGATACAGTTGTGGTTGTGAGGTGTAATCCTCTATCAAAATGGAAAGGCCCACCAAAGTATAAACCCCAGTATACTCAGGAAGAGGCTATACAGCATGTGAGAGACCTCTATCAGGAATCATTGAGGAAGTACAGGTACATGGGTTACCTCTCATAACTTGCACTTTATGAAGCAAGCCGTAAATTGCATGGCCAAAGTATTAAAAAAAATTGATGGAAAAACATATTGGTGTTTGGTTTCCAAATTTTACTAAAGTTATGTATCTCTCCTCAGCAAGTGATTTCATTTTTTTACAGGAAAGGAACTGTCACATCAAATACTTCTGAGGAAAATGAACCAGATATCAATGAACTTTCATTTACGGAACTTAGGGATAAGCTACTTGCCCTGGATCCCCTCAATAAAGAACACATTAGGAAGGTCAATCAGGCAGAGGCAGAATTCTGGAGAAAGTCAGAGGGATATAGAGTAGGCTGGAGTGACGAAATTCTGGGCTTTGATTGTGGTGGGCAACAATGGGTCTCAGAAACCTGTTTCCCAGCCGGAAGCCTATCAAAACCTAGTATGAAAGATCTAGAATACATAGAACAATTGATGCAGCTTATTGAGAAAGAAAATATACCTGCTCCTGCACCTATTGAGCAGAGATGGACTGCACGCAGCAGAAGCCTCATGAGTCCAGCTTATAGCGCATCAGAGGACGACATATTCTCATGGGTACTCTCTGTAATACCAAATTTTCTATGCTTGGTTGTAGGGCCATTTGCTTATAATAATACCTTAACAACCCCCCCCCCCCCCCCCACAACTCAGTTGAGGCTGCTGAATAATATCTGGTAAACTAGATGGTCCAAGTCTAACTTTGCAAATACATATGGTGAACAGATTAGATACAATACCTATCCTTGTTGAAAAGGTTTTATTGAATTTTATTCGGCTCCATAACATATTCCTGTACCTGAATGCATTGAGACAATATCATTGCTTAACTGCACTTGAGATAGGGACAACCTCTATCTCGCCATCTATTTGTTTATAACTCGTTATATTTAATATTTTGTTGATCTCCTATCTTTTTATTTTTATATTCCCCCCCTTTCTTCATCATTATTATTATTTATTTAATTTTTTATGGAAAATAGGTTGGTATAATTATGTATCTTCCTACAATGGATGCTCGCCAGAGGAAGCAAATCACTGAAGAATTTTTCCACTACCGGCATCTGACCCAAGCACATTTGTGGGATCAATATTCAGCTTATGAACATTGGGCTAAGATTGAGGTACAATTACTTTTTGGTGATTTTACTCATTTTGTTGGTGCATGTGGAGCAATTCTCCCATGTTACTTGGGGCTTTTATTGAAACAAGCATTTTTGTTAAGCTACAGTTCATTCATGGGATAATCTTAATCATCCAGGTTAAATTAAGTGTGTACTTCAATGTATATTAGGAAGTAGACTGTTTAAGTATTTGTCTTTAGCTGCAACAACAAATTGTTTTGTGTCTCAACCCTTTCCTAGCTTCTCATAGACAAAGATGAACTTGAACTACAATTGAAGTCCATAGCTCTGCGTATTTTGACGAGATGCCTGTTCACATTAATTTTCATTTTCTCACATTCGCTTCACTTGCTTATAGGTCCCAAAGGACAAAGACGAGCTTGCTGCTCTGCAGGCAAGATTAAGGAAGAGATTTCCTGTGGATGCATACAATAAAGCAAGAAACGAGCTTGATCCTAATCACATCCTTTCTAACAATGTGCTGGAGAAACTGTTCCCTGCTGCAGGGACTTTGTGATGAGTGTAAATCCTTGGTTAGTATGACGCATACTGGCAAATGTTTCTTTGGCTCTAGAATGGTGGTGGGGGACTTTGTGATGTGTAAATCCTTGGTTAGTATGACGAATACTGGCAAATGTTTCTTTGGCTCTAGAGTGGTGGTGGCCTTTCATTTAGCCGAATTGATGACACACATATCAGCCATTACATTGATTGTACATTCAATTTTAAAGTGCTTTTAGTTCACATCATTAGCCTTGTGCTGAAGCATAGAAAGAAAGCATAAACTAAGAAATAGTTATTGGGATGTTCAATTTTTTTCTATGGGGTGCTCCATACGTAGAGCAACTCTTTCTTTTGTCACGACTGGCAATAAATTTTGTGCTTCAAGTGTTGTATCCTTGAGTGCTATTTCTTATTTGGATAATGAAGGTTGTGTGCTACCCTGTAGATCCTCATCAGACATGTTTTGACATTTACTATTTTGCTACCTTTTTAATTGGCATGTTATGCTTGGAGCTTCATCCTAAGTTATTAGCCTCTAGGGAATGTTGTTCTTTTTCAGCGCAAGGTTTACTGTTACATGCTGCATAATAGGGATGAGATTCATCTGTCTCAGATACGAGGAAACAGCAGAGAAAGTGAGAAAGAATTGCAGTTGTTAAGGTAATAAAGAAATTACAACTGTAATTTAAATATTTCTATGACAATTTGCACGTACATGCAGTCCTAGATTTTCAGTACATATTTATTACACTTCTTCAAAGAGAAGTACAGCAAACCAACTGATACTCATGGAAAGTACAAATGCCAAAGCCAATACAACCTACTCCAGAGTGAAAATAGAATAACAGCACATCAACATATGTTCATGTCTTGTATCTTATTTAGTCAAAGCAGACTTCACAAAGCCAGCAGCAACATAATGCAAAGAGGCTGCACAGACAAAGAAATAATTAGTAGAAGTTGAATGGAAGAAATGAAGATTATGCAGAGTTAACTGCTGTTTCATAACATGTTCTGCCTGTGGAGTTTGTAATTACTTGGAGATCATGGAAATAGGCATTTCATCAATACATGTATTATGAGTAACTAGTTGAATTACTATATTATATGTTGTTGTGAGCAGGGTGGAAGGAGCATAGTTACCATCCCTCAATGAAGCCCCTATCTCCTTTCGCCTTTGTTCTTGGCCGGCACTTCATCTTCTTCTTTTCGGTTGGAGGATTCTCAGTCGGGTAACCTGTGACACAGATTTGAGAAGTGGTAAGATTACATCACAAGAATTCTGAGTCTACTTTCCTATGTGCTCTATGTGTGTGTGTGTGTGTGTGTGTGTGTGAGAGAGAGAGAGAGAGAGAGAGAGAGAGAGAGAGAGAGAGAGAGAGAGAGAGACCTGGAGGAGGTTGGTTTGTTTGGTTTTGCATGTTGGAAGAAGGTATGAGAGAGGTTGCAAGAAACAAGTAAATCACTGTATTGAGACAATCCGCAGATGGTTTTTGCGCATCAGAGCCTGTCTATATATATATATGCATAGAAATTACAGATAGATGAGTCTGGAGAAATGCATTAATGCTGTTTCCATTTCTTTTATTCTTATTAATTGGTGGGCACTCTGTTCCTTCCTTATGGGGGCTTCAAGAAACAGGTTGAATTAGCTTATTACCATAAACATATATATATATATAGATTGGTAGACGTGGGGGTCGTTGATTGGTTGAATTAACATGACTTTCTGTATTAACATAATCTTAGCAGCTTAACTACGTAAATAAAGCGAAACTCTGCCAACTCTGTCCGGACTCATCTAGAACAAAACCTACACTATAAAGCTTGGAAAAGCAGCAGCTGTGCCTGTGTCTGTCTGAATACAACAACCATGTTTTCACACTTCTTTTTTTTATATGAAAAGCAAATATAAAAGGTTTCTTTTCCTGAAGGATTTAGCCAATATGAATCTCATCATTTCTTCTCTTCAATTAAAAAATAAATAAATTGTAATATAATGAAATTTATGATCCCAATAATGGGTTTTTTTCTAGTCAATGAAATGTCGATATTATCCATCGTCGTTATCATTATTATTATTATTTTATTTTATTTTTTGGGTTTACAAAAGGAAAAGGCAAAGCATACTGCAAGAAAGATTGTAAAGCTCTGAATCATATGATCTTTACACCAATGCTTTTGGGTGTAATGTCGTTGGATTCTTTTCTTAGTCAATATGAAAATACAAAATTTACACATAAAAAGTAAACACGATAAAATTGAGTCGACGGAATATATTCTCTACCTGTCTTAATTTCAATGTTTGATGCTCGACGTGTTTCTTTTTTCTTTTTAAAAAGAAAAAGGAAAAATGTACGCGCAATTCATCTATTTTTGGGATAATTACTTAAGGATTAAGATATCCCTCTACAATTAAATATTATAATAACAATGAATATATATTATCGTCTCATATTATATGGATGCAGTTATTGAATAATGTATAAGATTTAAATTTTTTATGGGTGAGAAACTTTTTTTCTTTTTTTTTTAAATAAATTTATGAGATTTCGATCAAAACGGAAATGTTTGATTAAAAGAAAAAAGTTACATAGCATGAAAGGAAACAATTTAATTATGGAGAAATGATTTGATTATTATAGAAGATGATAAGTAGTGGGATCACATCCATGTTCTTGGTGAAATCCATTTTGGGGGCTCCGTTTCTGCCATCTGGACTAATTATTACCACATAATTTGTCTATGCTTACGTCATCCTTTGCAATTTGAAATAAACATTTTATTTCATTTTATTTTTAACTTAAATTATATTATTCTGGCCTGCTTGGAAAGCCCAAAAACGATATACGTAAAATCAGTCCTCATGATTCACGGGCTCAGAGTGGGCCGTTTTTGTAGGTACTAGGCCCATTCTAATTGTGGGCTTGGCCCAAATAACTTCACAATTCTTCTGCTTGTTCTTCTTCTTTTTAAGGTGAATAAGAAAGGATGAGAGATTTTGTATATAAAAAACACCCTTTCCCAAGCCCGTGTAATGATAAAGGTAAGCGTCCCACATTAGCTGTACATGAGGAGCTTGAGTGCTATAAGTCCCAAAACTTCCTCTTCCTAGCGAGATGCTTTTTCAGAATAAATCCGTGAGGCTCATACGAAATCAAAAAGGATAATGCGATCGATTTACAAGCCCACATCATTGTGAAACTAATTTAACATTCCATCCATTTATCCGTTGCCATATATGATCACGAATACTCCTAAATAGATCCCCTAACTCCGATCTCCCCCATCCTCGGCAAGACTTCACAATTATTCTTTTCTTCTCCTCTTTCAACGATTAATCAAAATCCTGATTTTTTTTTTAAACGTGTGAATATTTTGTTATTATATCTTGGACTAAATTCAAAAATGTATAACCCCTCTTTTTTTAATCATGCCGTAAAAATTAATTTATACATCATTTTGCAGTGAAACAGACATAACATGCTCGATCCATCATTAACGATTGAATTAAAGAACTCGAGTTTGTACATTGTTCTTCTTTCTCCATGATTTCCACCATCTAATTAACAGTCTTAAAAATAAAACTAAATTATGACTATCAAAGTTCCATCCAAGAACATTGATGTGCATTTATGAAATATGCAGAATGGGCTGGTTGTACTAGGATTGAGTTGTGAAGGTATGTATGTGTGCATAGGTAGGGTTTTCCCAAGAATGCTAGTCTACTTATAATGTCGCTGCTTTGCCACATGACTTATCACTCTACATAGCTGAAAGCTTTTTGTAAGGTAGGCAATAGGCATATGGTTCCTATGTTTTGGACACAACTGTAAAAGCTCTGTCTCAGTCTAACTACTTATGTAGGAAAGAAACACTGGAAAGAACTGGCAACTCTGTGTCATTCTTATGTTGTTTGTCATTTACTATAACACCCCCTTCCCCTTTCCTTTCCTTCTAGGCTCAATTGATAAGAATAGATTACTTTACGTGCGAATTTTTTGTTAGACCTCTATCCACATAACGGCTGTATGTATAGTAAAATAAAATTAGCCCGATTGAGAGATGTTGTGTACAAACTAATAAATAATCTACAAATTAAATCTTTTTAATAATTTATATAATTAAAAGAATCTTGCAAACCAGCAAAAATATGAAAATAAATAAATGTAATTGCCCCATCACTTTAGAATATGTTGGCCACTCCCACAATTGTTTTTATGTGGCTTATAATATATATATATATATATATATGTGTGTGTGTGTGTGGTGTGTGTACAGCAATTTAAAGAAAGGCTAGTCTAATCTAAGGCAAATTAGGTAGGTGTGAACAAGCTTTTATGTAAATATTCTAGGAAAAATAATAATTCATATATATATGAAAATAGGCAAATCTTTTAAAAGTAATTTTCTTTATGACTTTTAGCTGAAAAGTGTACGGATGGTGACATAAGTGCAGAAGAAACCACAAGGCAACATCCAATCAATGATCACACCTCATTATCTCAGCTCCAAAATTTTTACCTGCATTAAATACATATATTTTTTCATAATTCAATCAACCATTAAGATATAATTTTTTAATGGGATGATTATACTCTAGTTATTTGAAGTTTGGTGTAATTATATCTAAAATTCTTATAATTTAAAAATTTGTATTTGGTATTCTTGAGATTTACTTTCATCTACAAATAAGTACCCATATTAATCAAAATTACTGAATTTGTTGATATTAACAAAAAATTAATATTTGCCCTCGATTAATATAATATGAGTTATTGCAGGCCAAGCAATTTTTTTTAACTAATTAAATTACACTTATAGTGGTGAAGATATACCTCCTCACATGCATTAATGCATGAATACGTATAAGAGTAATTTGATTCAAAAAAGTTTATTTGACCTGCAATAATTGGTAATAAACTAATGGGCGTAAATATAGATTTTTTTCGCTATTTTTCTTAATATTAGTAAATTTGGTGACTTTTGACTAATAGAGTGACTTATTTGTTAGATGAAAACAAACTTTAGAGACGCTGAATATAATTTTCGAAACTACAGTAAGTGTCCTATAATTACACCAGACCTCAAAGAGAGGGGAGTATAATTATTACTTTTCTAATTTTTATCAGCACGTGACTAACACAAATCACAAAATTTTTAAAAACGGGGGGTGGGAGGGGGGACAATTTTTTCCTCAAAACAAAACTGACTTAAACATTGGAATATTATATTCAAAAAAATCCGAAAACATTCCGCGTGGACTCATAATGTAGTTTAACCCTGAAAAATAGATAGAATGAGGAATCGATATCGAAGATATTCATGCACTATAACGTATTTATGGAATTAAATTACTTTAATTATGGGATAAATGTATGTAGTCACACACAATTAGGTACTTGGGTTAAAATTAAATGTTGTATGATCTCTTGAAGTTTTTTTTTTATGCGCTTTCTTTCATCTTACTTTTTAACTAAATGTGGATTATCTGTTAATACAGAAATCGCATTTTTATCTGTTTATACAGAAATCGCATTTATCTGTTATGTACAGCTGCCAAGTGGGCATCCAGCTGTCATCAGTTAATTAAAGCCTTCCCCTAATTAATGCAACAACGTAATAAAAACCCTAATTAATGTAGCAGCATACAAAACCCTAAATTCTCGATTCTAAAGAAGTTGTCCTCTGTAAGAAGCACAATTGCTGTGTATATATATATATATATATATATATATATATGGTATATTTATTATTTGAAAAATTCTAAAACATCGAAAAAAATCTAATATTGCATCTCATAAGTTGAAAACTTTATCAAATTTTAGTCCATACATGCACTTTTCGTCAATAATTATTGAAAAATATACGAAAAAATTGCATGTGAGACTACTGGATTCCATAATTATTGAATGAAAAATGTAAGTGAGAGGAGTAAAATTGAAAAAAAAAATTCAATTTATAATAAGAGGCAATGTGAGAAAATCTTAACAAATGTGACAAAATAAAAAACGACCCTGATATATATATGGGACCAAAAATGCTAATTTTCGTCCCTTTACAATAATATCTAGTACTGATCGACGAAAAATTAGATCAAACTGAATGAAATAAATAATTCCGTAGTACATATATAGGTCTAAAGATCATATGGAAATAGTGTGTAGAATTTCTAATTCTCTATAAGATGTATTTCAGTGGCAGCAATTTTTGTTCCCTGACACAAATTACAATCAGAAAATAATATTTAAAAACAAATACAATGAAAATGTAATGATGTTATGATATGTAATTATTAGTAATTACGTGTATATATATATATATATATAAGATCCACATACATATATATATATATATTTAATTAAAAAAAGGTACAACACTTATGTATGTGAGAAGCTAATTTGTAAATATACTAAAAAATATAATATTGCAGCAAACTACGTACTTTAATTGTATAAGAGTTGAATATGAAGAAGATTAGGCTATAGAAAATCTGCTAGAATCCAAACTGGACTACAATTTTACAAAGGAAAATGGCAATAATTAGACTGAAATATTTTAATTTCTATGAAGAAATTACATATGTAATAGAACTAAGCATTGTAAGTAATTGCCAAAATGATTCATTTATGAACTAAATTTGAAGAATTTAGCTATATATTTATTGTTTAGGGAGACCTCTCATCGCACACTCACGGCTAAAATTGCAAACTTAGTCACGTAAGATAAATTCATTTTAAAAATGATTCCCAACTTTTTCTTCTTTCTCTAACACATCTAGTTTTATGAAAAGTGGGATTATTTTTAAAAATTCATAAAGTAGACGACTATTTTTGAGATGGGCTTATTCCTTGTTGCAATTTTTTCTCTTCCTTGGACCCACGACTAACGATTATGTACTTATCACATGCCTTTTTTTTCAGCTGTAGAAAATGAAGATGATCAATTGTGCAACCATTGTTGGTTACGATAAAGGTAAACAAAAATTGAGCAAATAATGGACAGTAAACAAGTAAAATTAAGGAGAGAGAGTGTCCAAAAATGTAGGGTTTGATAAGGTGTAATTTCCCGCAGCTGGAAAATGGAAGCCAAAAAGGGGAAGGTGGAGACAGAAAGAGAGATTTTAATATGGAAGGAATCCAGAATTAGATATTACCAAATAATATAATAATTAAGCTGCCTGTGAGGTCACACTCAATGTTGCATTCGTGCCAGACAACCAATCAATTTGTCTAAAGCTAAATCATCATTTCTCTTAAAATCCCACAATTTTTTGCACCTTATTACCAATATTCAAACTAGGTAAAAAAGAAAAAAAAAAAAACAGAGACAGCTAGGTAGCCCATGTCTCCTATCTTATAAATAAATAAATTAAATTTTTATTTGAAAAAGTCTAATGTCCGAACAAAGCCCCAAAACACCAAACAGTACACCCACTACCCCACCACCACAAGAAACCAAAAACATCCATTCTTGAAAATAATTAATTAATATCAATAGGAATATATATATGTCATGAGCACAGACAAAAACATATATTAATTATATCATTATATACTATTAATGATTGAAAATCACCGATTCCACATTAAAAAATAAAATTAAATAAATTTCGAATAATAAAATTCATAATTGAATATATGCATGATGAACGGTTGGTGCATGCTTGGACGGGGAGACCATACATATATGTGTATATATAGATATAATAATTTGAAGTATTTAACTAATTAATTATATATATATATATATGTATATAAGAAAACAAAATGGGGGTTGAGGGGTTTGAAAAGATTGACCTGTATTGTCCTCTCCATCAGAGCAAAAACTTGGATACTGCTCTTCTTGTCCCATCTCATATTTCACCTCTTTTTATTTATTTATAATTAATTCATAAGTCCTAGAAAAAAGAATAAATCAAGAAAAGCCCAGCAGGTGAGTGTAATTCAAGATCAAATACTTATAGCATTAATTAATTAATCTTTAAGAAAAATAAAGAAGAAAGAATTCAATCCCGACCAGAAATGATATATATAATCATAATTAATTCATTAACTAATTATCTCCATGAATTATGAACAGTCATTTTGCAAGTCTTGATCCCACTTCATGGAAATAATAATTTTTTTTTTTTGCTTATATATATCGAGAAAGAGAGAGAAAGAAAGCATATATATATATATCCATTTTTATGTAGAGAGAGAGAGAGAGAGAGAGAGAGAGAGAGAGAGAGAGAGAGATGCATTTTCAGTTGAGTTGAGTTAATACTGATCATGGGAGTGATGATGGTACATGTCATGTCGATTCATGGTTTCCCTTTGGCTGCTGCTCCCTTCTCCTTCGCTCAATTTTCCACCTATTTGTGCTCCAAGATTCAGATACACCATTCTTGAATCAAGGTTAAGGCTGCCCCCCGCCGCAATGTTGCCCGCTCCGCTGCTTCCGCTGCTACCATGATCTTGATCACCCATTGGAGGATAAATAGCGGCAGACGACGGCGCGCTTGCATTCCCCTCCTCCCTTGAGATCACCATCGCCGCCGATTGAACCAGCTCAAGACAAAGCCTCAGCTTGTTGGGCTCAATGTGGGTTAACCCTGGAACCGCTCCCTTGAAAAGAAAATCTGAAGTTAGGGTTCGGAGCACGTCCAACGGAGTGATCCCATCAACCGTCCGCACATTCGGATCGGCGTGATGGTCCAGCAGCACCGCCACCATGTCCGGCGACACCATCTCTGCGGCGATATGAAGTGGGGTTTTGCCCGCCGGCCCCGCGGGGTAGTTTACATCGGCTGCCCCTAGTTCGAGTAACGCTTTCACTACTTCTCTGCTGCAATTTTCAACTGCGTAATGCAAGGCCAAGGCTTCATCAAGATTAAGGCCTTCTCCCATGACCATAAGCTTAACAAGTTCGACATCGGACGAGTCGAGGGCTCGCCGCATTCGCCTGATTTTTTGGTCCTCGAGGTCGGCAGCTGCGCCAAGATCGTGGTGGTGGGGATGGTGGTGCGGCATGAGGGAGCGGCGGGCGAGGGAGGACTTGAGTCGGAGCTCTTCGATTTTAGCCACGACATCGATAGGGAGGTGTTTGGCTAAAACCTCCGGAGGGAGGCCCGATTTTGCCACTAAATGAGAACAAGTAGTCCATAGTTGGTGCATGTCTTGCTTTCTTGAAGCTATTAGAACTTTCATTACATCCTCAATTGAAGCCTTTTCGACCATGCTAGCCAATTGTTTCTGCAATCAAAAAAGTGATTAGTACAACATGATGGGCTGGTTGACATGATGTTCATTATTATTACACAAATGTGTTGTTATGTATTTGCATTAATATGGTTAGATTTGATTTCCGTCAAGAAAACTAAATGAGGAAAGTTGGGCTGTCTGAGAAAAGATTGAATGAATGAGATAACTGTGGAAGACAAGACTAGAGATGAAAGAACCAAATGTAGAAAGTTTTCAGTGTGGATCAAAAAAATGGGGAAATCCATTCAACAAAACAATTAATGTTACATGAAATCAAGAAGACAAACTTGTCAAGTGACAGACATCATATGCCCAAAACAGCACGAAGTTTCACAATTCGAACAAGAAAATGGTGATGCACGAGCTCATAATTCCTTACCTGGAAATGTGCAAGAAAATGGAATTAAACCATTAATGTTGCATCAGGTGCAGCAGATAGAAATCTTGAAAACCATTCACATAAGGAAGAAAGCATTGGATTTATTTATTTATTTTTTTCATCAAGATCATATACACATATATATATATGGATCCAAGCTGAGGAGCTGAAAATCAGTGTATTTAATTCTCGTGATGCAACAACTCACTCTTGTATGTGTGTTGTAGGGAAAGGGAGAAGACAGAGGAAATCACAAACAGTAATGGAAAAAGAGGTGGATATGAAAACAATGGAAACCTGAGTTAGCAAAGCGAGCTGTTCCACACCAAAGGATCTAGCGGCTGCAAGTGTGTCAAGAGCAAGATCAACGGCGGAGGTGCAATGTGTGTGCCAGCAACCCCTCTCCCCACAATTAGGCCGGGGCTCATGTTTCTGAGGTACAATCGAGACCTGCCCACTGTACAAGAACTGAAGCATCAACAAGAAGACTTCATACCCGACTGAATTCACCGGTATCACCTGTGAGCTGTGACCTCTGGGCGAGCCGCTTCCGGGGCCCATTCTCAACGGGTCCAGGCCCGACTGCGTGGTGTCGGGCCCGCAGAAGAATTTCCTGAAGAACAAACTTCGGGCTGCTAAGATGCACCTGTGGGCATGGACCAAACGACCCTCTACGCTGAAGGTTACATCGCTGAAAGCCTGGCCGTTGATCAGCAGATTGAGATAGTCAAGAGAAAGGGATCTTAAGGAGTCCTCCGGGGTCATTGCGCCCAACTGTTTGAAGAGAAGAAAAAAGAGGAGAAGAGTCACTGTGTGGTGTGTGTGTTTTTTTCTGTAGTTGATGTATATATATATAAATATATATGTAGAATTAAGGAGATTTTAAGTAGTGGTGGAGAAGAAGAAGCAGAAGAAGAAGAAGAAGAAGAGAGAGTAAATAAAGCTTGGTGGCTTCATTTAATCATTTCTTGATCTCTTCTTCAACTCTTTGATGATCAACTGTTGTTATTTCTTGTGAGAGAAAGAGAGAATGTGAGAGAGAGAGAGAGAGAGAAGTTCTCTCTCTTTCTCTACCTATATATTGTTAGGAAATGGATCGGGTTAAGATGGATAACAGGTGGAATATGAAGGCAGTAAAAGACACACGAATTTGTTAACCCAGTTTGGATATAAATCCTACGTCTGGGGGCGATACCAAGCCAGGAGAAAACACTCAAAGAGGAGAAAAATTGAGGAGTACAACACACACACACTTGTATGCAAGTCTTCACCACACGTGAAAGACAACACTCACCCTCGTCTCAACTCTTTCTTTTCTCTCTACTCTATTCTACTTTGCTCTATTAAAACAATGCTAATAAGAGTAGTATATATAGCCATGACTTATCCTTTTTCCAACTCAACTTGGGATTTCTAAGTTGAATGAGGTTATCCTTCTCCAACTCAACTTTGAATCGGGTTATCCTTCTCCAACTCAACTTGGGAATTCTAAGTTGAATCAGGTTATCCTTTTCTTCTTCAAATCAATCTTCACAACTTAACAATCTCCCACTTGAAGATTGATTAGCTTTTCTCCACTTCTTTCTTGGTACCGCCGGGTTTGTCCACTCTAGTCATCAAGGCCAGTCGAAGCCGTACACAGCTTCAACTTCGCCATCGCAACCGCCTTGGTCAGCATGTCCGCAGGATTCTTTTCTCCTTGGATCTTCTCCAGCTGCAGTGCCTTCTTCTCCAGAAGTTGTCGGATGAAATGGTACTTGATCTCGATGTGCTTTGTCCGCGAATGGAACGCGGGATTCTTTGCCAGATGGATCGCACTCTGGCTATCGCTATGAAGAATCACATCTGCCTGAGGTTTCCCTAATTCACCCAACAAGTGTTGCAGCCAAATGAGCTCCTTAGCTGCCTCAGTAACTGCCACGTACTCAGCTTCCGTCGTGGACAGTGTGACAACCTTCTGCAACTTTGAGACCCAGGATACGGCTGTACCGCCATATGTGAACACGTACCCTGTAGTGCTCCTCCTTTTGTCATAGTCACTCCCTGCAAAATCAGCGTCAACAAACCCAAACAAGGTAAGCTTGCCCTTACCAAACACCAATGCTCGGTCCTTAGTACCCCTCAGGTACCTAAGAATCCATTTCACAGCTTCCCAGTGCATCACTCCTGGATTGCTCATAAAACGGCTAACTACTCCCACTGCATGTGCTATATCCGGTCGAGTACAGATCATAGCATACATCAGGCTCCCAATTGCTGAGGCATACGGTGTGACTCTCATCTTTGCACGTTCGGAGTCAGTCTGGGGCGAATCACTGTTGGATAGTTTGAACTGATTTCCCAATGGCGTTCCAACCGGTTTTGCATTTTCCATCTTGAATCTGCATAATACCTTCTCAATATAATCAGATTGAGATAACCATAATTTACCAATACCTTTGTCCCTTGTGATTTTCATGCCCAATATCTGTCTTGCTTCGCCAAGATCTTTCATGTCAAACTTCCTCGATAACTGATCCTTGAGCCTATTGATCTCCTTGACATTTGATCCTGCTATCAACATGTCATCAACATACAGGAGTAGAATGATAAAAAACTCATCGAACCTCTTCACGTAGCAGCAATGATCAGCATTGCATCTAGAGAAACCTATCTCTAGCATGAAGTTGTCAAACTTCCTGTACCACTGCCGCGGAGCCTGTTTCAATCCATACAGGCTTTTCTTCAGGCGACACACCTGCTGATCATCTCCATTATACCCCTCTGGTTGTACCATGTATATCTCCTCCTCAAGATCCCCGTGTAGGAAGGCTGTCTTTACATCCATCTGTTGTAACTCCAGGTTCTCTGCCGCTACCATGCTCAACACAAGACGAATAGTAGTTAACTTGACAACAGGTGTAAAAACATCAGTAAAGTCAATACCGTATCTTTGTTGGAATCCCTTTACTACGAGTCTTGCCTTGTACCGCTTCTTCCCGTCTGATTCTTCCTTAACCCGATAGACCCATCTGTTCTGTAGGGCCTTCTTTCCTTTTGGGAGCTGACACAATTCCCATGTGTTGTTTTTCTTCAACGAGTTCATCTCGTCGTTCATCGCAAGCTCCCACTTGCTCTTGTGGACATCATTGACTGCCTCTGCGTAACATTCGGGTTCTCCACAATCAGACAAAAGCAAGTAATAAAGAGAGGGGGAGTACCTATCTGGGGCCCTTCTCAGCCTCGGTTCTCGACCTAGTGCCAAGGGTGTGCTGCTTTCAGTAATCGGTTCCTCCGATACTGGTTCTGGCTCTATCTCCGTTTGTTCGGTTTCGTCCGTCTGAACTCCCACTGAATCCGTATCTGCTGGTCTCATGATCCCGGAATTTGAAATATCGAGATCAACAAATTCCCTTTCCTTCTTGTCATCGTCCGGGCTTACCTTCCTGTCGTTGTACATTACATCCTCATTGAATATAACATTCCTGCTACGAATTATTTTCCGGTTTTGATCATCCCAGAATCTATACCCAAATTCGTCAGTCCCATACCCAATGAATGTACATTTAATCGACTTAGCATCCAGCTTAGTCCGATCATCGTTCAAAATATAGGCTGAACAACCAAACGTACGTAAGAAAGAAAGATCCACTTTCTTACCACTCCATACCTCTTCTGGTATCCTGTTGTTCAACGGGACAGAAGGCCCTCGATTGATCAAGAAAGCAGCCGTGTTGACTGCATCTGCCCAAAACATCTTTGGTAGTCCGCTCTTCAATCGCATGCATCTCGCACGCTCATTCAGTGTTCTGTTCATCCTCTCAGCAACGCCATTTTGCTGAGGTGTCCCCGGGATTGTTTTCTGCATTCGGATTCCATGGTCGGCGCAGTAATTCTTGATACCTTCACTGTTGTACTCGCCACCGTTATCCGATCTGAGACATTTCACTTGTAGACCTGTCTCATTTTCCACTAGTGCCCTCCATCTCCTGAATGTATCAAAGGCATCAGATTTTCTTTTTAAGAAATACACCCATACCTTTCTAGTGGAATCATCGACGAATGTCATGTAGTACGTTGATCCACCAAGAGATGACACTGGTGCTGGCCCCCACAAATCGGTGTGAACAAGCTCCAACTTTTCTTTCCTCGGAGTTCTTCCTGTGGTCAAGAAGCTCACCCGCTTCTGCTTTCCGAACACGCAGTGTTCACAATGACCCACCTCCACCGATTTTAACTCGGGCAACCGTCCTTTCGACTTCAGCACGTTCATTCCTTTCTCGCTCATGTGGCCCAAGCGATTGTGCCACAGGTTAGCCTGCGATACAGTTCCTGCAAAGGGAATGTTTGAACTAGATCCTCCCGCCATGTAGAGCGTTCCCGACTTTAGTCCTCGAGCCAAAGTCATTGCTCCCCGACTGATCTTCCACTTCGCGTCTCCAAACGTCGTGTGGAATCCATCACTATCCAGCTGTCCGACTGAGATCAAGTTCCTTTTCAGTCCTGGTATGTGTCTCACATCATGTAGGGTCCAGCATGACCCATTCGTTGATTTGATCCGCACATCTCCCTTTCCTACAATCTTGAGGGGTTTGTTATCTGCAAGATAAACTAAGCCAAAATCACCTGAGGTGTATGGCTCCATGATGTCTTTGTTGCTGCATGAGTGGAATGAGGCCCCTGAATCCACAACCCAATCATCGGAAGAACTGCTCACACTCAACAAGAGTGCATCCGTGATCTCCTCCGTCGCGGCATTCGCTGTTCGGCCCTCCTTTTCCTTCTTTGGCGCCCGACATTCGCTTTTCATGTGTCCGGGCTTCTCGCAGTTCCAGCACACCATCTCCTTCTTGCCCTTGTTCTTCCCCCTGGACCTTGACCTTGACCTTCCACGGTATTTACCCCGTGTGTCAGGTCTCCCTCTGGACTCTGTATGTAGCGCAGAGCCAGATGATCCACCCGTTTGCTTTCTACGGGTTTCCTCGTTCAACATCATGTCTCTGATGTTGTCGAACTTCATCTTCTCCTTCCCAGACGAAGTGCTCACTGAAGTAACAACCACATCCCAACTGTCAGGTAAAGATGAAAGCAAAATTAACGCTTTTACCTCATCGTCAAACACGATATCCACAGACGCCAGCTGTGTCGTGAGTTGGTTGAAGTCATTGAGGTGATCGGCCACCGACTTCCTCTCCTCCATCTGCAACCTGAATAGTTTTTTCATCAGCATAACCTTGTTCATTGCTGAGGGTTTCTCGTACATATCGGCAAGAGTCTGTAGAACTTCCTTCGTGCTCTTTGCTCCCTTCACATGATAGGCGACATTCCGAGAGAGTGACAGGATTATTGCGCTCATCGCCTTTCGATCGAGCACCTTCCATTCTTCATCACTCGTCTTCTCGGACTTCTCTGCAAGTGGTTCGTACAGGTCCTTCCCGTACAGGTAGGCCTCCATCTGCATACGCCAAAACCCAAAGTCGGAACCATTGAACCGTTCGACTGGAAACTTTCCCTCCATCTTAACTCCTTGAACCAGGCTCTGATACCAGTTGTTAGGAAATGGATCGGGTTAAGATGGATAACAGGTGGAATATGAAGGCAGTAAAAGACACACGAATTTGTTAACCCAGTTTGGATATAAATCCTACGTCTGGGGGCGATACCAAGCCAGGAGAAAACACTCAAAGAGGAGAAAAATTGAGGAGTACAACACACACACACTTGTATGCAAGTCTTCACCACACGTGAAAGACAACACTCACCCTCGTCTCAACTCTTTCTTTTCTCTCTACTCTATTCTACTTTGCTCTATTAAAACAATGCTAATAAGAGTAGTATATATAGCCATGACTTATCCTTTTTCCAACTCAACTTGGGATTTCTAAGTTGAATGAGGTTATCCTTCTCCAACTCAACTTTGAATCGGGTTATCCTTCTCCAACTCAACTTGGGAATTCTAAGTTGAATCAGGTTATCCTTTTCTTCTTCAAATCAATCTTCACAACTTAACATATATGTGGTAAGATATTTCTTCATGGAGAGAGATGTAATATAAATGGCTCAAGTGGGCGGCTCAGATTATTTTAAATAAATCAAACTTTTTATTTATTTATATATCTACCAATATATATATATATATAGTAATTATCATAAGCAGAAAAATTGAGAATATCGAGGATTCAAGGTGAAAATTTTAATTATTTGTATACCGTAATAAATAATTTAAATCCGACCGAACCTTATTTTAACTAAAAACTTTCTTGATATTATAATTAATTAAATTATGAATTCTTGAGTCATACATATTAATATAATAGTTGTTACTTAATATCTTGAAAAGGGTAATTAAAGTATATAAAATTTTATTAAATCTTGATGGGGTAGATATATAAAGAAGTAATTTCGTAAATGGTCCTTCAATTGACGCCTAATTACAGAAGAAGGATCTTTTTGGGGGCTCGATATATATATATATATATATTAGGTCTAAGCATTGTTTTAGTTAGTGGTGTTGTGATTTAATGATATATTTCTTGGAAAATGTAGTTCAATCAGATGTCACTAACCTCGTTTTTCTGCACATGAAATTTTCTACTACTCTTCAATTTCCATCCACTGTTCATCAATGTGCAATTCATTTTTAGTTAATTACTTTTATGTGATCAGAATTGTTTAATATATGTACCCCAAAAAAAATTCATTTTTTTTTAATTTGTAGAAAGTCAAACTAAAAAATATTTAAATTCTTTTACCTTCTATATAATCAACTTTTAAAAATAAGTTTCAGACTCTAAATTTGTCATATATTCATATTCACGAGAAGTAAATATGATTTTCTTTATTGCGATTAATTATAATAGTTAAAAGTAAAAAATTGTGGCATATATTAAAAGATCTGCCAATACATTTCATTATAGTAAGAAATTATGGAAATTTTTTTGATCATAAGTAAAATTATAGTACTGAATGTCGATTAATCATTGTGAATTTAAATTTTTACATTTTTATCTGATCATCGTAGATCGTATTGATTATTATGTTCGATTTTAAGCACAATATATAATAAATAGTGTACGGAATAATCAATTGACTTTTTTTTAATAGTGGTTTAACAATATAAAATTAATCGACATTGCAACTGAAAAATAGATCAACCATGATAATTTATTTTAGGACATATAAACATATCACTTTTTCTTAATTTACTATTAAGTTTTAGTACATATATATATATATAGATAGATAGATCCCTACCTAATATTGAATAGTTGAGAAAAATAAGATATTATTTTAATTTTGGATTGAAAGTAGGTAAAAAAAAAGGGGGGGATCTAATGCAATTTTCAACATGTATCTTTTATATTTTGACGTTTTACTCTTTTATCTTTTCATAATAGTAAATAGGTTCTGTAATTTTTTTATATTTTTAGTCATTCAGTCGTCCAAGATTGTAAATATTGTTGGAAAAAATAATATGCTCTGCACTTGCACTTTTTAATTAGGGTTTTTGATTTTATTGGTCATTTTATGGACTAAAATTGCAAAAAAATTAAAAGCTGTAGGATTTTATTTGTTATTATATAAAAATAAAAGATTAAAATATAAAAAAAATACAGGATCAAAATTTTACTTCCTGCCGGAAGAAATTGACCAATAGGAACAAAATCCTAAATTATTTTTAAAAAAAAGTAGGTGGCATATTCTTTTTTTTTTTTTTTTATGATATTTACAAATTTCGATAATTGAAAGATTAAAACTATAAAAAAAATTAAAAACTCACAGAGTCTATTTACTATCTTAAAAAAATAAATAACTAAAACACTAAAGTATAAAAAAAAAATAACTAAAACACTAAAGTATAAAAAAAAAATAACTAAAACACTAAAGTATAAAAAAAAATAGAGGGCAAAAAATTGCTTAAGCCGTCAAAAAGATGCTGTAAAACATAAGTCAATAAATCAGAATTATTAATATTCATCATAAAAAAATGGGAAAATGAATTAAGTGGGAAAAAATAGAGGAAAAAGCCAAGAAGGGTGGTGGGGGTGGACCATGGGAGTGTAGAAAAGTGTGTCGGCCGGGTCAGAGGGGGTGACCCGGGGACTCGAGCCAACTACGAGTTAGGACCAGAAGCTCCATTTATCCATCCAACCTTGGATATCTTTGCTACGAACCCACGGTTTCACCGGTTCATCTCCAATTATACACCTACACATTGACTCTCAGATTCCATCCGGTTTTCCACCCTTTAAAATTTAATTATATAAATTGACGTGAGGAAAAAAATATATATACAAATTTTTAATTTTACCCCTTATTCAGTATTCGATATAATTTTCTTACAACAATATTCTAGTAATACTTTTATACTTATAAGGAGATAAATGTAACATGTATAAAGTCAAAATAGTGTAAATTATCGAAAATATTGTCCTAAATTATTGAACATAACTGTTGATAAATAAATAAAATAACCGTATTTATAATAATTTATATAAAATATTGAACAAGACGTAAAATTAAAATTTCATCTATTTTCTTTCAACTAATAAAAGAGGTACAGTTATAAACGAAGAACGTCTTTTGAATTGCTCCAAATAAGTGTAACTTCAAAATGTTGTTTTAACAAAAGTATAATATTATTTTTTAAAGGGGTTTAAGTGTAATTAATTTTTTTTTTTTTAAAAAAAAGAACATAGTAATGTATTGATAAAAGTTGAGACAAGGGTAAAAGAAACAAGAATAATTGTGGGAGAGTTTGGGAAGAGGCAACTGTAGTTTTACACCCCACCCTTGAAGCCCCAAAACATGGAAAAGAAAAGGAAAAAAGGAATAGCATTAGCATATGATGGACAACACTATCACTGACTGTCTTATGATTTGAAGTCCTTGGATTTGACATTTGACTTGTCATTTCAACCCTCCCAACTTTCCAAAAACACCCCTTCCCTTTCTTGCCTGCCTCTCTTGTGTGCCCTATTATACCCACCTACCCTTTAAATTCCCCCAATTTTGGCTTCTTAGTTTTCATTTTTGCTTCCAATCTCATTCATTTACCATTAGGACCATGGTTAGGAATATG
The DNA here is from genome assembly GCF_026168435.1 of Sesamum indicum. NCBI lineage: Eukaryota > Viridiplantae > Streptophyta > Magnoliopsida > Lamiales > Pedaliaceae > Sesamum > Sesamum indicum. The sequence continues at coordinate 1,539,304 of NC_142660.1, read as the reverse complement.
AGTTTGGACAAGGCATTATTCATTAAAATCACATTTACCTGAAATCAAATACTTCTCATTTTATAATGCTCTAATTCGATCAATATATCAAAATATACAAAAGAATTATAAAATAAATTAAAATAATATAATATAAAACGAGACAAATACCTAAATACTTGTGGGCTCGAACTTGTGATATCAAACTTATTCGTCAGACATCAACTTTAACTTTAGGCTAAGACATCATTAATTCAAGCACCCTCATTGAGAATGCATGCTTTTGTGTTTTTAAGGTTCATGAGTTAGGGCTTTATATATATACATATATATATTGGTTTAGATACAAGTTTTGTTACATAAATTAATATATTTGGCTATCAAATGTTAATTATACATCTAAATGCGATAAAAAAATATCGTTACATGTATATTGGTCGAATTTAAATTTATAATCATTAGATAAGATCATGGCAAACACTGATTAGATTTTCAAGTCGTAATGATTTATAATGTAAGAAATAATTTATAAACTTTTGTAGTGAACAATACTAAGAAACACCTGACTGTATAGCCCTCCAATACATCAAGTTAATAAATTTTATTACAGAGATAAAAGCTCAAAAAAATAATAAAGTACGTAATAAAAGTTGTTCCTAAGATCTGAAAAATAGTAAAGTAGCAAAAATTGTACCTGTGAAAATTATTGTGCTTCAAATTTGGTATGCTTTATTACATGTGCCCTCCATGTCCGAACTTGGATCTTGAAATTAATATATGTAAATCAACATGAATATTTCCAATAGGAGAGGGGGACATGCAATAGCATCATCCCCTCTTAAATTTGCTGTCTTTCAAAATGTTCCTCCTCTGTAAATAAATATATATACATATACACTTAATTAATAAATAAATGCTGTTACGTACATGTCATAAATTTTTCTCACGTTGTTTGGTCTGCACCAAATTGATTTTTCTTTTGCCTTTGTCCGGATACATTATACGCTGATTGGAACACCAAACTCTAAAGCTATTTGGTCAAATTACCCTAAATACTAAATAACATACTCAAACAGAGACTATATATATATATATATGAAGAGAAGGAATGAAATAATTAGAAAATAAAAAGGTTATTTATGTTTATACTCCTAATAGAAACTCTGCATATAAATGTGCACGTGCAAGTGGTCTACGGATGGACAATTTTAATTTCACCATTTTAGGTTGTCTAAATTTACTTTGAATTTTATATGAATAAATTTAAAATAATGAGTTTGGGTCTCTCAAATATATCAATTTATTATAACAGGTAATTATTTAATTTAAAGTGAATTTATTATAATCTTAGTTTATAGATCAAATTGATGTATCGATTAATTTATTGATAATTGATGTAATTATATAATCATTGTTTTTATTTAAAAAAAATAGTCGAATTATTAAGTAAACCTAGTACAAATCAAGAAAATTTTTAGGTGCCTTGAATTTGAGTTTCATAATACGACTTAATAAATACCATATTCTCATTGCATATAAGATAATTAATTACTAATAGAATCTAACTTATGATAATAGAAAATTAATAAAAATCAGCTAAAATTACTCATCGAGATTAAAAGAAATATCCCGGAAGAATTAAACCTATAAAAATATTTATCAATTTTAAAATTACAAAAAGAATTAATTTGTTTTGGAATTTACCTACTACATTAATAAAAAACACACACACACACACACTCTTATATATATATGTATGTATATAATAAAAAAAGAAAAAGAAAAAAAAGGAGTGGAAAATAGAAAAAGATCGTAGTTGGGTTTTGTGGAGGGTGATGGGGTGAAAATATTGGTCCAATTTAATCTGTGGTGGGATATATCACATCAAGTCAAACCCCATTTCATAATTGATCAGAATCATCAAATTTGCACTTCCTACCAATGGCCATCCAGATGATCAAATCTCACCCTTTTGATCTTGAAGAGACATCCCATTCAAATGGAAGGTCACCCAGCTTTGACTTCTTCCCATCATGCATCTCCCATATATATATATATTTCTATGGGCTTTGACAAATTTAATAAAAAATAATTGAAATGACAAAAGTTTGGTCTTTGTGAAAATTATTTGATTTGTGACTCTTGGGATCACCAAATATTTTTGCTATATATCAAAAACGGCGTTGCATTTCAGAATGTCGTTTGTACAAATTATATATATATATATATATGTGTTAGACAAGATTCCAAATCATTTTATTTTATTTATATATTGACAATTATTCTCGTATTTTTCTCAGTGTATGCCAATTGTGTGTATATATACATATGCATACACAGTGAGAGAGTTGTGTGTAATTATGTGAAAGTTAAGTCATTAGTCCTTTGGATGTAACAAGTTTAAACTTCACTAGAGATCAGAAAATTACTGGACAGGATAAGAACTCACGAATTTTTTAATCGGGTAGGTCTTACTCGATCCAATTGGCCCAAGAATCCAAGATAATAACCGTTGATACTTGTACCATCTAAGGAATTTCAGGACGAAACGTGACTTTGTACAATTCCTAATAATTCATGACCCTTTGTAAATACTAGTTGATTTATTTTCCATGACATGCATTATTTATTCTAACATCTAACTGTCTGACCCTATTCTAACTCTAAAGGCATCCACTATAAAAAAAAAATAATAATAATAATATTTTAAATAAGTAGAAATAAATCTAACTAATTAATTTTGGTGAGGCTACGATTCCATACAAAAAAAGAAAAAGGGGCTATGAGTAATTATTTTTGAAGTGGATGGATCCTGTAGCATTTTAACATAATTAATCTTCATCCCGACAAGGTGAAAGCTACTTAACTATTATCATTTTCATTAATCCGACAGAGGCCAATTAAACGACAACTAATTGATTGCCCAAAATTTCGACATGTTGATTATGAATTAGTAGATAATATTAATCAACATGAAAAATTTCTAAGTTTTGATGGTCACAAGTAGGGTCTCCAATCATAATTAGGGGTATGGATATTTAATTGATCAAAATTTGATGCTTTTATGTGTGGCCTCGTCAACTTGCGCCATCCAGGTTTCCTAACTGGGGAAAAAGTCGAAAATTCGTCAATTATTTAATTCTGGTGATTAGAGAATATAATATTTTTATATTATGAATAGAGTAACCAATCATTCATCATTTTAATTTAATTAATTATTCAACTAAAAATGTTATTTTCTCAATCTTTTTGAAGTGGACCTTCCTATTATTATTATTATTATTTTATTTATAATTGAGGACTTAAAGAAAAATCGTACGACTTGGGGAGCATGATTTGTGAGATAATTAATTGAGGGTGAAAAGGACAACCTACCAAAAGTGGAGTAATTTCACTAAGGTGGAATGTAATTATAGCAAATAGTTTCCAAATATGGAACTATATACACAACTTCATTGCTTTGTTCATTCATACTTTAAAAAGTATGAAAAAAAATAAAGTAAAATAATCAAAGTTTTTTATTATTTAATTTATATTTTATTCATTTTTACATACGTACCCCTTTATTCTCTCGGCTAGCGGGGTGAATTATTCTAATTTGATACCGACACCATCACACCAAAATATCAAATTTTACTCGATGCAAAAGCAGAATAAACGAAAAGATTCCACAAAATCTTGCTAAAAGCAAATTAATTATGCAAGAATTTTGTGTAGTTCTAGTATCGATGGAGCGATGTCGGATGCCCCATATAAATTAGGGTTCAGTCTTTTCTTTTTTAATGAATTTTTTTATTATCATAAAAATGTCATTGCGATTAATTAATTCACTTGGATCATACAAAAACAGTAAATGATCAGCCAATAACATATATATAATATTTTTATTTTTTTTATTAATTATTAAGAAATCAACTCCTCCAATATGTATCCTAGTTTTAGAGAAAAATATATATTTATGGAATACAATTTCTCATCTAATTAATTATATTCTAATAATATATTCAAATATTCGAGGGCGTGGTAGGATTTTTTTCAATTTCATATATATATATATATATTCACAAGCCCTACGTACCCCACCCCCTTCATCTATTTATTCTTGTCATTACTACGCTATCTCACTTATTTTAATTCACAAGAGCAAACATTGAATATATATTTATAGCTGGTTGGTTATACTCTTCATTCAATAGCATTCACATTAATTGCCACTCTTATTCTTCCTATATATAAATGTCTAACTACTCTTATGACGACTTTTTCTATAGGTTATTAATGAAATGTATTTCCAATTCAGTAATTTTTTACGGTAGTATTTTGATCATATATTTTTTTAATTTTCATTATTTTTGTTTTTTTTTATCGTCGACGTTCACTTTTTTTATACGAATAATGCATGTGTATCTTACTTGACATTTTAAAATTGGGACTACTATATATTCCTATTGACTTATTTTTACTAGCATTTTTATCATTAAACTTTTTGATCCTGTATTTTTTTAATTTTTTATGTTTCAAGACTTTTTTCTTTTTGGTCAGAGGAGATGAACACCGGCCAAAAAAAGGAGAAAATTAAAAAGATATAAAATCAAAATACTATCCTTAAAAATTAAGATGAAGATGGGTATTTATACTACTCTAAATTTACGCTATTTAAGGTATAGGTGAAGGCAAAATACCGTCTCGTCCTACCTATCCTTTTTACATGGTTATGATTTGTTCACTAACTGTATTTTCGTAATTTGTTGAATTATAATAATTTTGACAAGTTTGATTGCGGACCTTCCTTTTAGTGATTAAAAATCAGAAACCACTTATATGATGATTTGAAGTTTATGGGATTTAATCAATTAAGTAAATTATTAGTTGCAATATATGTAATAATTATAATTCACAATTAATTATTTGTTGTAATATACATATATATATATATATTGAGGTGCATGTAGCTATATATATATAAAAGAATAAGAAAAAATTGTTGGTAAAAAACCAAATATATATTGGAATGGATCTGAATTAGAATTTTGGAGAAACAAAGTAGTATAGGATTGTTGATGTAAAAGCATTAAGACAGTTGGATTGGTGCTTGCTTTAAGGAGAACATATATCCTGAAAAAGAATAAGCAACTTTGCCAAAATCCACTTTCATATACCCTCCCTTTGACTTCATCAATTTCTCTTTGTTCTACCGACCCTACCATCATATGAGGCTCATAATCCCCCCCCCCCTCCCACCCCCCACCCACTCCCCACCTCTCCCAGTATCTCAATATACCTACAGTGCCCTCTATCACTCTCTCTCCTAGAACCCCCCCCCCCCTCTCCTATCTCTCTCTCTCTATACATATTAAATTAGGTAAAGTCTTTTCCTCTAAGAAAAGCTATATATATACATACATATATATATATATGTGTGTATAACCCACTACTAGGCCAGGTCCAATCCTCCAAATTGCATGAACAGATATATATATATATATATATATAAGCAGAAAAAATAAAGAAAGTAGAAAGAATAAAAGGGCCCTTATAATTATATTAGAAAAGAAATTATTATTAACTGTTCAACTTTACAAGGATGTTTGTTGCTTGAAATCACAGAAAATGATCATCTTTGTCCAAAAAGAGGCAAACTTCAGAAAACCCTAAGCTAGCTATGAATATATCTAAACTTTTAGCAGCATCCCACGAACTTAGATTTTGTCTCTGCAGGCCTCTCATCTCTCTCCTCACTACTAAAATAGAGTCGTGTGCTTTGTCAGCTAATTAATCTATTCATCTTGCTTTTCCAAATTATTATAATTACTACTGCATATGTTTTTTAATTCATGCAATCATCAAAGTGTACGTTGTCCGAACATCATCAGCAAATCAACACATACATACAAACACACACACACACCTATATATATATGGGATACATGCATGACTAGTGGTTAATCTTTGGAATATGTTGATGTACGGATCATGAGTTGACTTGATGAAGTCCACACACACAAACATATATATATATATATATATATATATACATGATGATGATGATGAAGGAGGCTTTGAGAAAGAGTAAAAGATTTAGTGGGGTTCAACCATTCATTCATGTTTATAGGCTATAGGTATATGAGTGTTTGAATTTTTGAAAAGTTCTTCGCTTCTTGTTTTCATTTCCACCACATATATAGGTGTGTTCAATCACTAAATATTGCTGGTGGAATTGTAAGACTTGTCTTGCTTCATTCATCAACAACTTTATTTTAACTCTTTTGCCAATGTTGACAATTTATCTTAGATTTCATTTGAATGGAAGGATTTTAAGTTATGAATTTTGAATTCTTGACAACAAATTAGGGAAACAAAATTTTCCATTATGTTACTTAGGCTTTTTTCAACTTTTGTTCTTATTGGTGGTGGGATTATTATTTTTAATCTCATAATTTTTTTATAACTAGCACAATGGCACCCTTTTATTTAGACGTTTAACGAAAAAGGCTACGTAGTCGTTAAGTACATGAGACTCAAATTAGTGTTACTTTTTTACGGTTCTAGAACAAAAAGTGAGAATTTTGTATATATAGTGGATCAAAAGTGTAAAGACCCTAACGACCACGTGGTAAGAACATCACATTTTCTATTAAAATATCTAATAGAAAGGTGTAATAAGACCATCAACAGTGCTACTTTCTGGAAATTAGAAAACCAAAAGTGAAAATCTCGTAATCAATGACACCAAAAGTGGGAATGCTCAAAGTTACGGGACGAAAAGTGTTAATATTCATTAATTATAAATTCTTTAAATTTGTTTGGATAATTCAAATTCCTTTGTTCTAATTTTGAGTTATATACTTATTAATATGGATGAATTTTAATTTTTTTCGAATGGAGTCATTAAAATTATTTTTCTAAGGGGAAATCGTATTTTTGGTGCCATATAATAGGCTCATTTTCAATTTAGTCCCGTTTGTTAGGCTTTTCTCAGAATATTTAGTCCCATACATTTTAAAAAATTCTCAATGTTAATCCCAAGTCACTTTTCCGTCCAATTTTTAACGGAAGAGTCACGTGGCCATTACTGAGTGCAAGTACTGGCTTGTTTTGGTGGGAAAAAAAAATGCTTTATTAGGGGAAAATGAAAGTTAGAGCTCACACCAATATTTTTGTGCCTCAAAACTTAATTTCGCAAGCTGCAAGGAGCCATCTCCACCTCAAAACAAAAGAATTGTACCAAAAGAGTCATTGATTGAACTCAACAATCTAAAGGTTTAGTAATTTTACAAAATGAATTGATTTTCAAAACACAATTTTAGGGTTCTTGATTTGGGGGAATTTGTTGCATATTAGGGCAAGAGAAGTGAAAATTGCATCTGCAACTCTGATCCAAACATGAGATGCTCACGTGCCCCCCCCCCCCCCCCCAGACAACCTCTTAATTGCCACACTTAATGTATGTGACCTTTTTGTTAAAAATTAAATGAAAAAGTTACTTCCGACTAACATTGAGAAACTTTTAAAACAAATGGGACTAAATATGATAAAAAGTTTAAAAAATAGGACCCAATTGAAAATGAGCTTTATTAATATATGGGACTAAAAATATAAATTTTTCTTTTTTCTAAATACTTCCTTCAAATCCAAAATACATCATTAATTAATTTGAAGTCTGTCATTCTTTCCTTTATTTATTTATTTATTTTAAGGTTAATTTCAACGAGTTTTTCCTGAGGTTTGATATAATTACGAATATCCTCTTATTGTTTGAATGAAAGTTTAATTATCCACTTTGTCCTTGTTGTATTTTTCTAAAAAAATAAAAATTATAAAAAATTGAACGAGCTGGTGGATGAAACAAATTAAAAAATCATAAAAAAAATATCTACTTAGTCCATAAATTTTATATAATTTTTTTTAAAAATAAGTAAAATTATATTTCAATGTCCACAAGGGCATTTTGATTACTTCGTCATGAAAAAATGAATAAAAATCTAATAAAGATTAACGGATTGAATTAATTATTACACGACCTCTAAAATCAGGGGTCTTGATATTTTTTCTTAAATAACGGCTGAGTACTTGTTATTATGCCAAAATCTCAAAAAAACTTATTATAATTTTCCTTTTTAACGATTAAAAGACTATGAATATTTAATTTTTTATTTTAAATCATGTTGCTTTTATTTCATTTAAAATATTTATACATACAACAAATACATAAAAAAAATTTCTAAATAAAATACATATATCATCTTTATACGTATAATGTGTATATAATTAAAATAAAATGGAATATACAACACAATTTGAAATTAAAAAAAAAAATCAATCCACTTTAATGTGGCAAAAAAAGCACAATATTTTGCAATTTCTTTAGCTTTCTCCAATTGCAACACTAACTATGTTTTAAAAAAAAAAAAAAAAGTATTGCAACGGTAACACCCACTTGTAGAAGAGGAGGTCCAACTTTCTTGATCTTTCTCCACACTTCCATTTGCTTATAAAAATAAACACACATCATTCGCAAGTTACATGAGTTAATATTTTCGTGACAACCTATTATTGTCGACACTATTTATTAGATCGCCTTTAATTTTAGGAGTATATTTCAAAATTTTCAAATAATAAAGGAATATATGTAATTTATAATAACGTCAATAGAATTATCTGTTGTAACTTACCGTAAGTAGTACATACTTGCAACACTATTTAAAAAATAAATAAAAAGAATTTTCCCTGTATTATAAATGATTCCGGTTAAAAGTCTTGACCATACAAGATCATCTATCATTGATCATACAAGATCAACGCGAAACCTTAAGTCTTGACCCTGATTAATTAATATCATTCACTATGATTTTAATTATGACCAAAATATTTTATTACGATTTTTAATTATAGTTAATTATTTTGGTCTCACCTGCAAAAACCATGATTATAATCATTACACTATCGTGATCAATTAATATTTTTTTTGAAAGCAGTTACTCATTTTAATAATGTGAATCCCATAATATGAAGACATGTGGTTGAGTGTAGGTTGCTTGGAATCCGATGTTTCCACCGCTCGATCTGTGCTAATTATTGGACTATAAGTCGGTGCCAAAAAATATAGAGAATAGTTGATATTGGGCCGACCATGATTCATCAGGTCGTTAATTCTGATTCTAGCCTGCCCAATTACTTCTAATTCTGGCTCAGACATCCATATTTTAATACCTCTATGAATGCTACCAATTTTTTTTTTATTTTCCAATTATAATTTACATATGGAATGCAATAATAATTTGAGACGATCCAACATCCATGCAAATTATATATATTAATTAACGGAATATATAGTTTTTGCATTTTGGTTTGTAATTTTGGCATTTTGGTTTTTTACTCTTTTGCAAAAGCTGACAGAATAAATTATGTGACGTTCACGATTTTGGTAGTTTCATTCTTTTATCTTTTTGGGGTTGCAAAAAAGTTTGTAACTTTTTTATTTTTGCAATTTTAACCTTTCGGCGATTGATTTTGTAAAATTTATCGGAATAGATCAAATAAATCTTTTTATTACCAAATTACCCTTACATCTTCACACGTTAATGCATGTGAAGAAATATATATATTCGTCATGTAAGTTAGACAGAAAGAATTTGTTTTGACCTATGAAAAGTCACGAGCAATAAATTAATCGAGACTAAATATCAAATATCATTAAAGTTTTTTTAGTAATATCAACAAATTAAGTAAATTTAATTAAATTAAAAATGTATATATTTGTTAAATAAGTTTTGAAATAATAAAAAATGTATGTGAAATTATAGGGAATGTGAGGAGAGGAAGTAAGCGTAACAAAATGTAGATGAAGAAAGAAGAAGGTTAAGCGTTAGATTAAAATATGAGGGAGAGCGAAGCGCAGCACAACGGAAGGTTGAGAAACAACGGACTGTGATCTGATAATTAAACAAAAGTTTATATAGTGATTGGCATTTGGTTGTTGCAGCAGCAGCAGCAGCAGTGATATGATGGATGTGACAACTCCATAAATGCATCTGATATGACAATCACTCTTTGTCATTCACCTCTCTCTTACACACAAACTGTTGTGGGCCGTCAGATGACTCAGGTTAGGGTTACCACATCAAGGCGACACGTGTCACAAACCCATATTCCACAGAGTGTGTGTGTGTGATTTGGAGGTTTGAAGAAGTCGCAGTTACGTTGTTGCTGTAAATGTTTTTGTTTCTTGAAAGAGCAGAAGAAGAAGAAGAAAGAAGAGGAGCAGGCACTGATTTCCACGCTGTGTTTTTATGCCTTCTCTCTCTCTCTCTCTCTCTCTCTCTGTGTCTGCTCACACTGCTGCCTCTGCATGCATGCCCATTGCCCCCCAACACACACACACACAATACATCAAATTTGATGTGGTGGATGAGATGGGATTCTAAGTTCATCAAAGGAGCTTGCAGGATGAATGACTGATTATGACTCCATTGGATTAAATATGAAATAGGATAAAATTTAATGAATTTTTTGAGTTTTTGAATATTTTTTATTGTTTGAAAAATGATAAATATATATTTTTTCATATTTCATTAATTATGTAAATTTTGGATGGAGATTTAAAATTGTCTTCGCCGTTGTTGAATTTTCTTAAGAAAACTTAAAATTATAAAATTCTGAACAAAGTGGATGAAAATTTTGAAAAATTGAAACAAAAAATTATTCACTTTCATAAAAGTTTTAAAACTTAATAAAATTATAATTTTTAGTCCACAAGAAAATTTTGGTCGTTTACCATATTAAATTTAGGGTAAATTACAACAACCTCCCCTGAGGTTTGTCATACTTACCAGCACCCCTTCAATGTTTGAAAAATTATAAATACCACCCTGATGTTTGAAGAAATTATATAACTTTTGGATGCAGGTATGAAATTATCAACTTTGTCCTTACTGTATTTTTTATTTTTTTTCACAAAAAATTAAAAACTTCCAAAAATATCAAATAGGGAGGATTAAAAAATTATTAAAATTTTTTTTTAAAAAAATAAAATTATAATTTTAATCCATAAGTGTATTTTGATCAATTCATCATAAAAATAAATGAAAGCCTAACGGATTGAGCTTTTAAACAACCGTTAAAATCAAGGTAATATTAGTAATTTTCAGATAATAAAAGAATATTCGTAATTATGCAAATCTTCAGAGGAGGTCTTTGTAATTCACCCTAAGATATATAGAAATTAAGCAGTTATTAAAATCAGAGGGTATTGATAATTATTCAAACAATAATGGGCTATTTGTGGTTACGTCAAATTTCAGGAGAATTTGTTGTAATTTACCCTAATATTTATAATTTTAATTGGATCGCCAATGGACAACCATATTTTATAATAAATTATGGATAAGGGTGGATTTGTAAACAACCTCTAGTAAATATTGCTCGTGCGAATGATAAATTAGGTGTACTATTTTAAATTATGTTACATCTTTTATTTCAATTAACATACAAACTTCATCCGTAAAAATAACATCATTGATTTCATTTTAAGAAATTTCTTTATATACGACGAGAAATATTATTTAATTTTTTTATGTGGTTATAATTATATTAATTATCAAAATTAAAATAATTTAATATAGAGGCCAATATATATATGAATTGATATTAAAAAGAAAAGAGATGGTGATGTTAATAGTGTATGAATGAAAGCAGCACTGGTTTTGGGTCATTCTCTTTGCCTCTCTTTCTTTCCTTTCTGCATAAAAACTGACTCAATACACCTCTCTAAAGTACAGTACTTATAAAGATTGTCTGCATCTCATGGCCCCATTCCCTCTTTTCATTTATGTTTATTAGTTGCCGTTATCCTTACATGTATATAATAAATAATATTTTATTTTTATTTATAATAATATATTTTGTATTAATTAAAAAAGCATAAAGAAAGAAAAAATAATTAATTTATCAATTAATATAAAATTTAAAAAATCGAATGGATTAACTATTTTATCAATTGAAGAGCTTTTTGACTTCACCAAAAACTTAATGTGATGATTTTTCATTAATCACCGTTTGTGAGTATGAAGGATCTTTTCTCTTTATATATATATATTTTATTATTTTTATTATTAAGGGTCCATCTCGGCGACTTAATGTATATTGGCTAATGCGGGTGTTTGTCTATTCATATAATAGTTATATATTTAGTTCCCTAATAATTTGTTGTTTCTTTGACTTGTTTGTTTTGAATTATTGATGTATTAAAACAGTTTTTCGATTTGATGAATCGTATTTATACTAATATAAAAAATAAAGGCCCATACACACTCACAAACGGTGGGTAATGACACATTTGCACCAAAAATTTGTGAAGTAAAAAATGCTTTTCAACTGATAAGATAACTAACTTTATCAACTTTTTAAATTTTACATTAACTAATAAATTAGTTTTCTTTTCTTTCTTTCTTTCCTTATTTTTTGAAATGTAATGTATTGAGTTATATATTTTACTCTTATTGATAATATATTTTAAAATATGAAAGATTATTTATTATACGTACACAAGTACAACGTGCACAACAACTAGTACTTTATTCATATATATAATATAAAGAAATTTACTAAAAATAGTGTCTTTTAATTTATTTTGTTCATACATATTTAAAACTAATTTATCTTACAATTTTTTTATAAATAATTTATTTATTTTATTTAATTATATAAATATAATAAAAATTTAAATTATACACGTACATCGAGTATGCTTTATTACATAACAATGGGTCATTTAATTCGATCATTTAATATAAATCTGTAAAAGGATAAATATAGCTTTTTTGTCGCCTTTGAATGAGTCAAAGAAGATGTGTGTACCCCTAAATCTAATGTTTCAGTTCTTGGTCGTATATATACATATGGGCCCCACTCCCTGTAAAAATCTAATTTTCATTTTTACTATATATCTAAAAATACATGCCTTATTTAATTTAACATTTTCCCTCATAAATTTAATAAAAGAATTTGATATATAATAAGTATTTAATTTAATTGAATTCTCTGTATCAGATTTCACTCAGGTCAGACAATTGAGGTCTAATAAATATTGGTGGTATTTCTATCTTAGTATCTTGATTGATTTTATTTCAAATTATGTTACGCTGAGATTTTTAACTAAATAACGATAAAATGATAAAAATGGACAGAGAAATAATAATATGAAACGAGTATTTATGTGGTTCGAAAACAACGACAAATATATATAATTTTTGACATGATAACAAACACTCTCGATCTAATATAATTTTTTGCATAAATTAATTAATTTTTTATTTTTTATTTTTTATTATTATGATTTATTTATAATTATATTAATATATTAATTGAATAAAAAATTATTATAATTTATTAGTTATTATATTTAATATACAGAGTGAGCGGACGTAAAGTGAGATGGGGGCAAATGCGGATTGGCGGGCGAAGGGGGTGAAAAAGAAAAACAGGGGCGGGGTGGCATGCAAGTGCAACTGGTAGTAATCGGCAGTGAGAATGGGGGAGGGGGGGCCTACGTACGCCCGACAGGCGTGGGGTTGTCCAGTCTTGTCAACTTCAATTTTTCATTACTTCCTGCTGCTGCTGCTGCTCTTTGTTAAGGAAATTTTCACCTTCCATTTCAATAATTTCTGCTCTTTTTTCACCATCCCCACCCTCACCCTCTTCACACTCAACTATTAGGTTATGGACTTTGAAGGTTGTCTGGTTGTAGCAATGATTTTTTGGGTTAATGAGAAATGATGTTGTACTCAACAATAAATGTTGAAAGTATTCAATTTCAATTGACGATTTTAAAAAATATAATAAATTTATAATCGTGTAAAAATATATTTGAATAGTTTGTTTGAGGTTGTTTATAAAGAGCCCTTCACTGCACCGTCGCTATTTTAGAAGTTCTAGATGGTACCGCGTGTCACTCCATCGAGGGCCAATTGAGGATATGTGAATGATCCGATTCGATCCGCACAAAAGGATGTAGATTCGAAGTTTAATTTAAGTATTTGAAGGGTTGAAAAAAAATTCCACTGTTGTTACTCATATCAAATTTAATTTTAATAGATGCTTAGGAATTTCAATAATTTGATTGTTATTGAAAAAATCTGATCTACTAAGGAAAATAAAGTAAAGTAAAATAAAATGGCCTCGTGCTAGTGATAATTGCTTCTTTGTTTTCTTTAAAAGTAAAAAGTCAACTAGAAGATATTTCTCTACAGAAAAAGGCAACTAAGGGGTTTATTGGAATTACAAATTTAAAAGTTCAATGTCCAATGTTGTTGTAACTTTGACAATATTGTCCCAATCACATTGAGGAAAAATTTGGTTTTTTTCTTTTTTAATAAATTAAAGTTATGTTAAAATTAAAATTGTTGTGACCATCTAAATGAACTTAATTCTTATTTTTTTATTTTTTATTAAAACTCGTTGAGACATTACACAATTTGAATGCCGCATTTTTTATTTTTTATTAAAACTCGTTGAGACATTACACAATTTGAATGCCGCAAAATGCAGCAGGAATTTACCCGAATCTCTATTTAAGAATTGAACCAATTCTCACTGGATCTAACATTATATTTTTTATTTATATTCATCGACATTCAAGTGAAGAACTAGTGACTTCACCACGTGACAAATCGAATAAAAAACTTGAAAATCTTAACCTTTTTATTTCCTCTTTAATTGTTTTGAGTGAGAGGACTAATTATAATACTATAACAATGAACTAAAAGCATTAATCAACAATCCAAAATAATCAACTATCAAAAAATAACTCTACATCAACCATTCTTGCTACACAACTCCATCAATTCCTTTTACCTATCCATTTCAATTCTACGGAAAATTATACACCTCCTGTTACAAACAAAACTATGGTATTCAAACATCAAGCTATTTGGAGACAGAAATCTGTATTTAAACATTTAAATGTAATACAAATATTCATCTTCTCTGTAATGCTGAACAAACGTTTTCGATGGACGCTCAAAATTCCGTCTGCTGCATGAGCTAATCCGTTCACTTTCTCACGTTTCAAAGAATAGCCCAGAACTTCTTTCTGCAGAACAAGACTTGTTCGGTTTTCTTCTGGGCGTTTTCGAGAAAATGCAACTTTGTATCCCAGAGAAACTTTGGAGCGAGATCTCTAACTCTTGTGATGACGCTTTTATCTTCGCCCCTGATGATAATGTATCCCTGCATGTAAAGACAGCCATGAAATTGTGTGTTTGCAGTGTGTAAAGACGAAACCAGGATGAGTAGTTGCATCAGAATTGTAGCTGAACATGGAAAATTTTCAGAAGATAAACCCAAGAATGTCGTTTTCATTTTCTCCAACTTTCCTCCACTGCAGATGTAGCCTATGCTGCTCTGCTCGTGTATATAGTGGAGTGGTTGCATGTACAAACATCTCTTGGAGTCATTCACAAGGAACACAACATCAGAAGATGTTGCGAAGAATTAGTTGCTTAACATCCTTCTAAATCCAGAGTTCCTAAGATTTCATTGTTGGCTCTAAACTATGATTCATATGCTAATAAGTATAAGCAACAGTCCTTAACCTCATCCCAGTGCAATGTCGCTTTGACTGTTATCAATTCTGTGGCAAATTATTTGTCGGGTTACACGAGAATTATTGAATGACATGAAAAATCTAGATTATCTTCATTAAATTATTTGCTGACGGTCCCAAGTAAGAGTTACTGACCCGAGGCCGTAATATGCGATCCATCTCCAGCATGATATCCTCAAGTAAGCAACCAGCTTCACGATTTTTGTAATGAGAGAAAAGACGATTCGAATGCAACAGATCATAGGAGCGGGGGTATGTCGAGAATGGTTCACACCTGCAAGCACAAGTACCAGTTTTGGTATCATTTTCGCTAATGGGAATAACCGCAGAATGGTTGTATCTTAAGCTTACCAATCATGAAAAGCACCTATCAAGCCGCGATCGTAAATAGCAGATAATGTATTATTCATGCTTACAGGAACTACATTCATAACCCAAACAGGCCATGTGCTCAAAGCAACTGCAAATCCCCCAAGGAAAGCACTCATGTCCATGACATTTCGTACTTCCTTCTCTTCAACGTCCATCAGTCTCCAGTAATGACGAACTTGGTCCTGCCAGTAAATTGTGTCTAACAAGAAATTTTCTCGACTGATGCCTGCACTAAATACATGAGCCATGGTTGACCAGACCTTTCTTATTGGACTCAATGATCAAAAAGAGTCAAGGATAGCACATTTTAGTGCTCTAAAGAAATAAAAGAGCAGAACCAAAAAAGTTTTGCATCATAATGCCAACAGATATTATTAAAATACTAGTAAGTGGAAGTGGAAACTTCTGTTGCTGCATGTCATATTACAACAGATGATATAACACTCTGAACAAGGTCCGCGATTATACTAGTCTGAGTAAGAACTAATGTTTTACAGGACCTTTGGAATCAGCATATTGCATACATCAGTGCATGCTTCTCTTCATCTATAGTCAAAAAGTGTGCCCAAGGAAATCTTTTGCGTACAACTCTTTTGAGGTGAACACTTTAGAATCTTTCCAACATTCACATTTACATGTGTAATAGCAAAAAGTTGGAGCAGTAAAAACTTTACTAGTTATCTGCGGGAGCTGACTGCATAATATTCTAAAACTTATATTACCTATAAAAGGTAATTTACTTTACGTACCTAGATTATTGAGGGTAGCAGAATACTC
This sequence comes from Sesamum indicum, assembly GCF_026168435.1. NCBI lineage: Eukaryota > Viridiplantae > Streptophyta > Magnoliopsida > Lamiales > Pedaliaceae > Sesamum > Sesamum indicum. The sequence goes on along the minus strand of NC_142660.1, from coordinate 1,522,575 downwards.
AGAGAGACGCTGTGGTTTTGGAGGGAGTTTCTGTGTAGCACGTTCTGCTATACAGTTTCTCAATGGTGTTTTCCATGATGGCGTAGTATCGTCTTTTGAGTCACATATACTGATAAGCTTCTGCAGTGCATTCTGCTGGAGGCATGAGTTGTTCTCTGGCTTAATCCAGATTGCTGTCTGCACTTGCCGGGCTATGAGTTTCCAGCACATTGCAGAAGTCAGATTCATCAACTTATCCCAGATCAAAGGGAACACTTTATCTTTTCTGTAAGCAGGAGGAGCTGAGTATACGAAATATCCATTTGATCTCAGTAGGCGATTGGCTTCTCTGATAAGAATGCCATCTGCATCCAGAAAAGGATAAATATATGATAATACTTGTGACTCTGATGGGGTCATGCTTGTCGTGTTCAATTTGTATATTTTGCAAGTGTAAAGTATCAAAAACAATAAACGCATTTAAGGTCACACGGGTACGTATGTGTTTCATATTCAGTGGTATTAAAACATAATTAAGCTACGCTTTCCAACAAAAGTTTCCCATATAAACAGCTGATGCAGAGAAAAACGCTCTGGTATTATGTCATTTGAACTGCAATTATGCTATACATCTCGTAAGTAAGAAAACGAACCATTCTCATGCCAATCAACACGACATCTGGAGCAATGGACCATCTCAAACGAATTGCTGGGATATGGTAGCTGTTTAGTGGATAAAGCAGAAATCATGGCACCAATTCCTCGTTCTAAAGCAAATTGAATTTGATTTTCATGGCCATCTTTAGGAGCAAAAGACATTGTTTCTATATGTAAGGGAAGAAGATAAGCTGAGAAGCTAGCAACTCCAGAACCAACATCTAAAACTTGAAATACCCCCGCAGAGAGAAGGTCCCCAGTCTCATTAGTTGTCAAATTTCCTAACCTGTAGCAGCAAAGGCCGCATCAAGTACGACATTTCCTTGCCCATACAGCAAAAACAAATACTGGTTTCAAACCAATTGGAAAATTCAAAGGTATAAAGCAAGAACGAAGCGCATAACAAACCAAGTAAAATAAGTTAAAGGAATTATCTGAAAATAAACTTTCATAATACTAAGAGCATCACATGTGCTTCATAATAAGCGTCTATAATTAAAAAATAATCAAAACAATTAAAAGCTGGAAGTACCTCTGGATGTACTCAGGAGCTCCATTCTTGAAATGAGTACCTCCACCTGGAAACCACCATAGTTGATCCTTCTTGTGCACCCAATTTTGCCCTCCTTTAACCGCTGCCAGACGGGTATGATTCACATTGCTTCGCCAAACATAGTCCCTACTAGTAGGCCACCTAATCGGTATCTTATAGTCAGCTGGTGGCGGCACCAGGCAAAACAACCGTTGACTAGGCGGAGGACAGTGCCTCTCCAGCTCCTCTTTCCTGGAAAGATCTAATTGTGGTAGTAACTCTTTGATGTAAGAAGGGTCATGGCAAGGAATATATTCGTTATACTTCGGAGGGCATATGTTCATCCCCGTTTCTGGGATCCTAAGTGGCACAGTCCTGTAAGTAAGACTAACTTTATTCGGAAATACACCTGCAAGCATACATATAAGAAGCATTAATGAGAAGAATATGCGTGTGCACCATAAGGCTATGAAGCAACAACTTTAAGTCAGTAATTCGTCGAGCACAAAATGGGAGTATCTGAAAGCATGAGCTCAACCTCGAATGGGCCAGATATTATCGGTGAGTTCCAGCACTAAACTTACATCTAAAATCAGTATATATCATATATCATCTTCAAGTTTCCATTATTTTTGCTCCTTTGAACTATAAACAAGTGCTTAAATTGCAAAGCAGACACCACATACCTTTAAATTCAAATTTACTGCAAAATCGAGACTATGAGGACATAACTGAGCTCCTCTTATCATTATTACAAGCTTGAACTTATATAAGAATTCCTATTCTTGACTGCTAACGTCCTAGAAACCCATTTCTGATAAAGATTCTTAGCAAAGATCAGAACTTTTTTCAAATTAATTAGCCAAAAGAAAATGCCATACTTCAATTACATACACTCAAAACCCAGAATTCATAAGATTTTTCTCATTTTCCACTATGTGAATAATTTACTGTAATAGAGAACAAGGTAGCATTAATTAGAGATTTTTTCATAAACAATACCAGAAATGTAGTATGTGTAAACTAACCAGAGGCTAGTGCTGAACCATTGGAGGCAGGGGGTTCGTTCTGTTGTACGCCCTGCTGAGAGAGTGGTACGTAGACGGAAGAAGAATTTTCGCCGAAGAGGGTGCCGGTGTAGAAAGAAGCGACCATGACTAAAAGGGCTATCATTATAAGTTGGCCCGCCTTCCAATCGAATGCTCTCATGTTTATAAACCCCACCATTGTTCTACCTCTATGTAGGTGTTTTTGTATGCGTATGTCTGAGTCATTGCGTTATAAACATAGTTAAAGAAGAGCTAAATTGAGAGACCATTGTTTAACAGCGGCAGATCCACAATGCGTGTGTCTCGTGTGGGTGTGTGCGTGTCTGTGAGAGAGAGAGAGAGGAAGAAGAAGAAGAAGGGCATGGCTAATCTTGGATTCTTGAAAAGCTGTTGATTTTAACGCCAGTGGGGGTCCGGATCGCAATTCCATAATAAGCTCTCCTGTTTCCATTTTGATGATTGATTATTATGATGATGGGTATTGTGTTTAATTCTCTTGGAAATTGATTCAAGAATTGTACTTTGAATAAAGTGAATGAACATTTAAACAGCATTTCTTATCCCAATTAACTGAACATTTTAATATTTTCTTGAATACTATCTACTAATATCAATACAAATAATTCATTTGTAAGCATAAGGTGGGTTGTTTAATGATGTTACTGCCATCCCACATTGGAACTTTATTTTATAAATAGCAAAATTAATGTCGTCGCCCCCAAGTTGAAGGACACGACCTTACTTGAACAGGATCTGTTCTATAGGCTCGTACCTCTGTATCCTTGAGTTCTAAGGAGACAGGAAACCAAGTCTGGTGGATGAATCATGGCTGCTCGACCAGAGCGTGATTAACATCTCCACAGTTCAGGTAGTTGAGTTGATGGAGCAGTAGAGGATCGTTCTCAGCTGGTTTAGGCCAGTTGGGATGGTCTTGCAGCTGTCTGACAGACTCATCAACTTATTTTTTGGTCCTGTGGTTATATGCCAGTATGTGTAATCTCTTTACTTCACAATTCTACTGTTCAAACATGCAAATCTATCTTTTGTTACAAGAACTTGTTTGTTATTACTCTCATATCCAGAGAAACTGATGACAGAAAATTTGCAAGAGTAAGATCAGCTCCCTACATCTAGTGCATTTCTAGACAAACACTCAATTATTGCATGTATTTCATCCATTTGCTGATGTGATCTATCTCCTGAAACGAAACCGTGAAACTTTCCTTTGACTTCTAAGCAGCTCCAACCAGGATGCCTCATCAAATTCATGTCCTTCATGGCACTCCTAACTTCTTCCACGTCGTTCCACCTTTCTAAGCTGGCTTGTACATTACTATAGAGCGTATAATAGCCAGCATTATCACTTTCCAACTCGAAAAGCTTTTGAGCTGCATATTGTCCAACTTTGTGGTCTTCATGAACTCTAGCAGCAGCCAGAAGTGCACCCCAGATACTACTGTCTGGCAAAGCCACTAGCTTCAGGATTGTTGATAAAGCCTCTTTAACCTTGCCGGATCGACCTAATAAATCCACGATGCAAGTGTAATGACCTAAATCGGGCTCAATGCCAAATTCCCATTTCATGGAATTTAAGGCTTCACAGCCTTTGTACAAGAGGCCGGAGTGGCTACAAGCAGATAGTAAGCTTAAGAAGGTAACACTATTTGGCTCTATTCCTTCAGCCTTCATCTGATGGAAAAATTCAAGCGCTTCAGAACCTAAACCATGTGTCCCCAAGCCCTCGATCATTGATGACCATGTTACAAGATCTTTCAAAAGCATTCTGTCGAAAGAAATTCTTGCAGAACGAATGTCTCCGCACCTAACATACATGTTCATAATAGAGGTCTCTAGTGATTGAGCACCTTCATCAGAGATGGAAAAGAAGTTTCTTATGAAGTATCCATGAACAGATTTGCCCAACCGTAAAGCGCCCAGATGCATACATGCAACAACGAGTGTTCTCATGTTTTCAGTCCTGGGCTGAATACCTACAGCTACCATTTGCTGAAACAGCTCAAGAGCCTTTTGAAGATGCCCATTTTCGGTCCATCCTGATATAATAGCATCCCAAGTACAATAGTTCCTGTGAGAGACTTCTCTGAACAATTTACTTGAGTTCTCCAAATCCCCGCACTTTGCATACATTTCCAACAAAATAGTCATCAGTATATCATCAAAAAGTCCAGTTTTTAGAGCAAGACAATGTATTTGTCTACCTTGACTAGGATATCTGCACTGTCCAAGCCCTGCAATGAGCACAGTAAGTGTCTCAATGCTTGGTTCTACTTCACGCCTCATTTTGCTCAAACAATCCGCCATTTTCACAGTCTTGCCTTTTGAAGAATATAAATATGTCATAATATTCCAAGAAACCACATCCCTCCTTGCATTTTCTTCGAAAAGAAGTTCTGAATCGGCTTCGCTACCAAAATCAGCATACATTTTCAAGATTGAATTTTTCAACGACTGATCTACCAAGGACCCAAATCTGATCACATAGCCATGTAACTGACTTCCTTCAACAATAGTAGAACACGTTTGCAACATCACAATCATTGTGACCTCATTAGGTTCGACTTCTTTCCGCATTTCATTAAACAATGCAAAAGCTCCATTGGTATTTCCTTCATAAGAAAACCCTGAAATCATTGATGTCCAAGAAACCAAATCTCTGTAAAGCATTTCGTTGAACAACTTCAAAGCATTTCCAGAGTACCCACTCTTCACATAAGCCTCGATCATCGTATTGCAGAAGTAAACATCAGATTCAAAGCCCATTTGCATTGCCACACAATGAATCATCTCGGCAGAATTTACACCACATTCAATCAACAGAACCAGTTTACTCAATATTGGAAATGTGTAACCATCACATGGAACACCCTTTTGTCTCATTAACTTATAGACAAAAACTCCTGATTCAACAAGCCCCGAATTTACATGGGCCTTGATCACTGAATTCCAAAGAAAACTGTTGGGTTCTTTCAAAGCCTTAAGCACTGACATAACGCTTCCAAAGTCATCAAATTGAACGTATAAAGATATCAACTTTGAAGCAAGTACAAAAGATAGTTCTTGCCCATCTGAGACTACAACTGAAGCATGGATTTGCTTCAGCATTAGAAGGCTTCTGCATGAATTTAGTACTGAAATTACAGAAGTGTGGTATTTTTGAATTTTCAAGTGATGGGGATTGAAAAATCGTAAACAGAACCTGTGGGCTGATGCATAAACATGCTTTGAAGATGAAGATAGATAACAAAAGTGATAAAGACGGAACCCATTGAAACGAAGAGAAGGAATATTGAAGATTAAGAAGGTTTCTTGAGGACTTCTGTGAGAACTTGAATGAAGGAGCTTTCTTTTCTTTGTTTTTCCCTCAGATTCTCTTAAAATAGACAACAATCACTAGTGTGTATAGTTTTTTTTTTGAGAAGATACTACATACACTAGTACAGTTAAGAACTCCTTAATAGACAGTTTTGAGAAAATACTATATACTCCTTAATCGACAGTTAAGAACTCGTTCCTCTTATATTGGGAAAGTGGGCACTCACAATCTAAGCAGTAATTAAATTGCCTCCCACATTGAGAGATTATGACATGGTCGAACTTTTACTTATTTGTTCCCCCGACAGCACAGGGCACGACCTTACTTGAACAGGATCTGTTCTATAGGCTCGTACCTCTGTATCCTTGAGTTCTAAGGAGACAGGAAATCAAGTCTGGTGGATGAACCCATGGCTGCTTGACCAGAGCGTGATTAACAGCTCCCTGGCTCGGGCGACTGAGCTTGTCTGGAACAGTAGAGGATCGTTCTCAGTTAGCTTGTGCTGGCTGGGATGGTCTTGCAGCTGTCTGACAGACTATCCAATCTTTTTGCTCTTTTATTCATCCAAACAATCCTTCTACACATGGCTTTGGGCAGGTTTGTGTTGAAAATCTGCCAAGAAATCAGATTTCGATGTAAAAATTTAAGCTGGGATGTGAGCAGATGTTGATGTGTTGTAGAAAGAAAAGAATTACTTCTGCTGAGAAGTTTTATCACATTTTGGGATAACTTAAAAAATCAAAATAGGACTGATATGCTAGAACAGTAAAGAATACGAGAGGTGTTGAATGTTGATCATGTCTGCATATTTCCTTGCAAGGTTAGACTTCCATCAAGATTCAAGCAGCAGTAGCAGAGATCATTATAGTCTTATGATATTGTTGCAGAGATTCATACATCATCTTTGTGATACTCAAGAATTTGAACCAACCCCTTACATCAAATTCCAAATATAGGAGTCATTGCACTTAAAATTAAGACACAACGAGAATAATGGTCATCAACATAAATGTCTGAAGAAGGACAAAAGAAAAACCTGCATGGTCTTTCACGAATCTAGTATGTTCTTTCCTTTCAAAGTAACAACTTCAGCGTGGAAGTGCGTGCTTGTGTTTTTAGTTTTTGTAGGTGCATCTCTTTCCATACATTTAAATAATATATATACAGATAGATAGATAAACAGAGACAGTATAAGAGTGAGCTGACCTTTTTAATAAATTTGGCGATATTTGCTAGCCATTAATTCTTGCTTACTCCAAATATAGAGACCACAATCTTCTCCAGCAAACTTCTTGCCGAAGTTCCGGTTTGTCTGAAGACTATGAAACCCGACACCGCAACTAAGATTTTCCGGGCCCTCTTGGCTGCAGGTAGAAAACCCAGATTATTTTCCACAGAACAGTATAAATCGGTACCCACAGAAACGACGGACGCGGTGGTGATAGGCGCCGGGGTGGTGGGGATAGCGGTGGCGCGTGAGCTTGCCATGAAACTCGCCAGAGAAGTATTAGTGATAGAATCGGCGGCCACTTTCGGGACAGGCTCGAGTTCTCGCAACAGTGAAGTCATTCATGCTGGCATTTATTACCCTCGCAATTCTCTCAAGGTATTTACTCTCATCTCTCGGATAAAATATAACATAAAGTTCTTGCTATTGATATATATTGGATCCAATTCGTCATCATATTCGAGTTTGTGTAATCTTAGCTTTGTAGTAAATTGTCCAATCTTGATTTCCATTCTGAATCTGATTGACCTCTGGGCTACAAACAGTTGATTCTTGAACTCTGATTTGCTTTGGAGGCTTACACTTTGGCTGTATAGAGAAGGGAGCAATTCCTATCAATGAATTTCATAAAATGTTACCTTGAAGAATCTTGCTCAAACTACCATAGTTCACTGTTTTGGCAATTTCTTGAAACTCTTATAGCGAGAAACGCGGATCCGAAACTTCTTTTGCAGGCAGCCTTCTGTGTTAGAGGGAGGCAATTGCTGTATAAATATTGTGAAGAACATCATATTCCACATAAACAGATTGGCAAGCTCATAGTAGCCACTGGATCTTCAGAAATTTCCAAGTTGGATTTGCTGATGACCCGAGGAATTGAAAATGGAGTGGAAGGCCTAAGGATGATGGATGGTCATGAAGCTACACGAATGGAACCGGAGTTGCAGTGCCTGAAAGCTCTACTATCCCCTGCTTCAGGGATAGTTGATAGCCATTCATTTATGCTATCGCTGCTGGTATTGCTTTTTATCCTATTATGTCCAAAATTTATGTAAAAAAGGGGAAAAACCAACTTTTTTGTCAATGGTTTGCCATCTTTTAGAGTTATTATATGCATATTGACAGGAATATAGCATTTAGGGGGAAGCTGAGAACCATGGAGCAACTTTCTCTTACAATACTACTGTAACTGGTGGTAAATACGATGGCGACCGTGTCAAGCTTTACATTTCTGACAGCCAGGCTCTTAGGAACTGGGATTGGAAGTCTCCATTGAAACCAGATCTAATTCTTAGTCCCAGAATTCTTGTGAATTCTGCAGGCCTGGGTGCCCTGGCTCTTTCTAAGCGAATCCATGGCCTAGATAATGGAATTATTCCGAGACCCTACTTTGCCCGTGGTTGCTATTTTACATTATCAAATGTTAGATCGCCTCCCTTCCAACATTTGATTTATCCTATACCTGAAGATGGTGGCCTCGGAGTGCATGTTACCTTGGATTTAAATGGCCAAGTCAGATTCGGTCCTGATGTTGAATGGATCGATGGTGTGGATGACATTTCAAGCTTCCTCAACTTGTAAGGTTTTATTTGATACTGTGTTATAGGGACAAAATACCCCTTTTTTGTTAGGTCATCCTGTCCGAAGAACAAACTTAGGACTTAGGAGGAGCAGATAAGTTTTCAGTTAAATCCATTAAGTTCACTTTTAAGAATTTTGCGTGGTAACTTCATCTTATTTCCATATGGTGCAAAGACCAAACTTGGCATGAGTGTCTGGTTGAATAAATTCTTCCCTATTTAACATTCATGGCACATAATTGAGTGATTTTTTGTTATGCTTGTAGGAAAAGATAGTGGGTTCTTGAGAAAGCACAGACATGGCTAACAAGAGAGTGTTAGACTCTAAACTTCTTATGATCATCTTGCGTATTTGTTGGTGAGATAAGTACCAGTTCTGTCATAAATCATCTTATCTTATGCATGTATGTTCTGTCACAAGGTTTGATTATTCTGTGCCTGGAGATCGCGCAAACCGGTTTTATCCTGAAATAAGGAAGTACTACCCATACCTTAAGGATGGATCATTGGAGCCTGGCTATGCTGGTATTCGACCGAAACTTTCTGGGGCAAAGCAGGGTCCAATTGATTTTGTAATACAGGTGACAGCATGTTTCGTTTTATGGTTGAATGGACATTCTTGATCTTGTGTCAGAAATTCACTCTCTTCAAAATTCTGTTCACTCTGCAGGGAGAGGAGATTCATGGCATACCAGGCCTCATAAACCTTTTTGGTATTGAATCACCTGGCCTAACTTCATGTCTCGCCATAGCAGAGCATGTTGCTGCCAGATTATCAAGATGATTCTCTTTTCATTTTAAATTTCAATAAATCATCAAGATAATTCATTTTGGGAGTATGCAAAGAGCATCGGATGTTGATAGACTGTTATGAGTTCTGCAGGTTACTTAAAATCAAGGCTGCACCGCTGAATTTATAGAATGTAGATCCTTGTTTAATTCTCAGTACAAACAGCTATACAGCTCTGAAGTATGATCCATACTGTCGCAAGCAATGCTTGAGCTCGAAAAAATTAACCAGAGGGATAAGAGCAAAAATCTTGTGTGCATCATCAGTTTGGTTTTCCTGAATTCACACAATTGTAGCAGGTTTTGTTATTGTCTGTCTAAATTAAGTCCTACATGCTCATCAGCAAGATAGATTTAGCGCTTTCTTTCCTGCCGCCACTTGTACACGGGTCCAGAGGTTGGAGAAACAATTTCATCTTCGCGCAGTTTTCGTTTCCTGCCCTTCTTCTGTCCCAGCAAAGCATTTAAATGATTAGCCCAAACAAGCATATCAAAAAACACTAAGTAATTAACGTACGTTTTCAGACTATCAGTACCTGCAATTCTTTCTGCATTGCCATGTCCATGTATATTTTCTCTAGCTCTTTCACTCGGCTTTTTCTAGCCTCTAGCTCCCGGTAAGAAGCAGCTGTCTTCCTGCACAAGAGCCATATGTATTGCACACTATGAAATGGAGGGGGGGGGTCACACAACCAATGCACACAGCACATGCACGTAAATAACCTTTAATGGACATTTTATACCTCAATTAGTCATCTTTTATACATTCTGTTGGCAAACAGTTCAAGATATGTGAATCTTGTGTGTGATTACACGTCACTTAGCTTGTTTAGCATTCCTTTTCAATCGGATTCCAATTTTTCCCAAGTCCGAAATTCAGGCATTACCATGATACATCTAAATTGACCAGATAATATCATTTTGTAATATAGCATAAGAATTGGCTGTGCCTGCTTTCTTTCAGGATATCGAAATAAAGAAGGCGATAAGAAAAGAAAAGGATAAAATTCAATAGAACAATACCTTTTGACATCTTTAGGCAAGTCTTCAAAAGTGAGGCTTTCTCTGTTTTCTGACACCTTTGCTCGTATTTCTCTTGCTTCATCCCTAGAAATCAAATAAACAACTAAAGTCATTTAACTAAAAGCAACCGGTGCTTGAATTGTTCACAGTAAATTCTTCACGTTTCCAAATTCAACCTTTAAACATAAGAATACAGACAGTAAGCTAGAAAATATTATTTATGGAAAAAATATTGTCAATGATAGCAAAACAGCATGCTAATATACACATGAAATGCAATTCTAATCATTTTAAAAAAGAATTTAAAAAAAAAAAGTAGTCTTGACACATGACACCGCACTCAATGGCTCATCAAATGCTCACAAGGGAGCATGTGGCTACCGACCATCGCAATACTATTCTACAATTGTTAACGTCGAATAAGGAACATCTCAGCAAGATATTGGCTGAATGCTCTATACATATCAGTAGCAAACCAGGGAAGTCCCTGATTCCAATCAGATCAACAATGGTGAAGAATAATAAGTAGCAATATATTCACTGATCTGCAATCCCAATCAGTATGGAACCAGGTCAATGTCACTGATTCAGATCAAATCACTAAAAACTATAGAGAATGGTAAACTCAGAACTATATTTACTGAATCTTCCATATGAATATATACTGAACCAGGACTAGGTAATGATCCGATCAAAACAAAGTCTGTACTTTTGTCACTTTTAAGGGTAAATGTTGAGCTCCATGAACTCAAGTAGCAGTTTTACAAATTCCAAGCTGTGCTACCTGACACTCGAACACTTGAAACAGCATTTTGGTTTTCTTATTTTAATGCGTTAGATCTTCTTTCTAAGACAATAAGTGTGAAAGCAAAACTTTTAGAAACCTAAACTCATCAATATGTCAAACTCGTGGGAATAGGATGTATCTCGGTGCAACCACATCATAAATTCATGCAGCATCTTCAGCCTTAAATCAACTTCAGTATTGCATTTGATTTAAATCCAAGAATCCCTAATGTATCAAGAATCACCAGGAAAAATGTAATTCCTCACCTGTCTTCAGCAAAATACACGTGTTTGCCAGAAGAGTTGTTGTCAAGACAATGCAACATACCACTCAGCTTTTCAATTTTCTGCATAGAAACCAATCTTAAAACAATGCATCTGGAAGGCAGCTCTCTCAAGTTTTGAAATGATAAATAGACCTGAAACTGTAAAATTAGAACCTTTTTTTCTGCTTGAAGTTTCTGCAAAATATATCCAATATCTTGAGTCTTCATCAACATAAGCTCTTCTTTAGTGTACTTGTTTGCTTCACTCCTTTAGCATTCAAGTAATATTCAATAATATCAGAATGCAATTTTAGAGACAATACAAAAAATACCCTCGAAATCAAATAAAATCTGCTATCTTACTCCAATCTGTGGACTCCATTTACAGTTTTGGTTTTAATCATCTTGAAGTAGAACTCATCGGGGTTCCTAAAAGCCGCTTTTTCTTTAAGTTTCTGTAAGGCAAACAACAAGTGTAAACATACTTCATAACTTTCAGATACTTCCCCAGAACAACAAAAAACAGAGTCACAAAGTTACCTGCAAAGCCTGCTCCTTCTTGTGGTAGGCTCGCGCACGCTCGACATAATCCTTATGCTTTTCAAGCAACCCAAATTTCTTTCTTGCATGCCTGGCATAAACAAGATACCATTGAAGAAATTAAGCCCAGATATACACATACACACAAACACAACCAATACTCAAAAGACTCGAATCCATGATCAAATAAACAAAGCCGGGAACATAATATTAGCTAAAATGAAAGGAAAGAAGGAAAAAGAAAACTCACGGCTGAGCGCGCTCCTTATGAGCTTTTCTTGGAATAGCATTCCTTAAAGACGACATCTTTATGCGCCTATCACATAAGTTTCAGAACAAAAATCAAATCAAATTCAAGAAACCAGTACCAAGAAAACCCACTTCAGGAATAGATAATATCCTTGCAGAAATCATAACTTTCAGATTTCCAAGGTAAAACAGCAAAAGTAATCCCTACTATCGACCAGCGAAAATACTTCGTATTCACATGGAACGGAAAGATCACAAACCGCGAAAAAATAAAATAATAGCTTACTTGGTGAGAAATCTTCTGGAAGACGCAAAAGTTAGCACTCAAAGCCGCCGCCGCCGGTGGGGAGCGTCGGAGGAGGAGGTGTAGTCGATATAGCAGTTGCAAATTGCTCTCCTCCTGTGAAGAAAAATAGTTAATATTATTGATGGGCCTTCCAGTCGGGCCAGGCCCAACAATATAGAAACCCAATTTGGGCTAATTAGGGTATGATTTAATGAGTACATATGCTCTTCAATTTGCCCTACTTGTGATTTTATGTGAGAATTGGATTAAATAATTTTGATATATTTATTTTTTTTATAATATAAGATGTCGATTAAAATCAAGGGTTTAGTACTGGGTTTCATTTTTCTTTTTCTTGATTGAATTTGGATAATTTATTATTATAAACATAATATTGGAAAACCTTCGAGCATGTCAATAGCCTCATTCAACTATAGTCTTGCCGAGAATAATTTATTTATATATAAAATAATAAATATATCACCCTTAAGCTAATTTATGATAAAGAAATGATTTTATTTATCATAAATTGGCATAATAATTTTTACGAACAAATTTAAATTACAAATAGTGTTTTGTTTGGATCAGGTTCAAAGTCTATAAGAGACACCCATATTTGATTTCGAAATAAGAGTCGAGAATCAATTTTGATCCTCCTAAAAAAACAAAATCAAATATAAAGGCCACATGTGATGAACTAATTGGTTCACTTCGGCGTTGGGCCCAAAATGTAATGGGCCTTACCTCATGCAATTAATAATAAAATCCAGAAGTTATTATAATAAGTTTTTTTGGGTAAATGTAAGTTTTATTAATAAAACAAGATTGTAAAGTACAACAGTGCTCAACTGGTGGTTTGTCCCTCGACAGGCCAAGGAATACGTCATAATCCATATAACGCATATGAACTAATAGAACGAGATAAATTAACACTGACAATCATCTGTCTAATATTTTCCACAATGATGGTGGCTATGATGCTTGGTGGTCGCTCCGTATGCTCAAAGCTTCTCAAATTCCATTTTCTCCAAATGTGGTAAATGCAAGCAGCAAGGAGTGCATGATAAGCCAAGTTAATGATATGTTTTCCTCTCAATTTCTTTGCAGCCCACTCAACGTCCTATGGCCACTCTCTATTAGGCCATTCAAATCGAACAATTTGTCGAATTGTTGTCAGACATCTTTTGGCATAACGACATCAAAAGAATAGATGAGTATGTGTCTCCATTGCGCCCTCATCACATAATATACAGGCGCCTAGGTATGATAGTCATGGTTTATCAAATGTGGATAGTTTCCCAAAAATCACAAGTCATAGGATGAAATTATACTTGGGGATCTTTAGGGAACTCGAGAGTATTGAAGAGCAACCTACTTTGGGTCTCGGTGGGTCCAATAGCCTGTAAAGAGATGCAGCTGTGGGTCATCCCTTCTCAAATCGTCAAATAATGTGATCTGTCTCGCTATGAATTATTGGCAATTCATGCAAAATCTTCAAGCACTCAATGTCCGTAATGAGAGGCCAATGTTATTGTTCCTCCATAATAACGCTGCTGAGCTTGTCCACCGTCCGAAGCCCAAGCAGACGTGGACCCCGTGGGAATCTCTCAATAAGGGACCAAGGTTATGCCATGGATCATGCTACAGATAAAATGAATTCCCATCACCAATCTGATACTCCACCATCGATCGAAGCAATGGGCGTATACGAAAGAGTTTTCTCCAGCCCCACGAACCCCTATTGTCAATGACCGTCCATACAAATGTATCACGTAGCAGCTCGTTATCTAACCATGTTATTATAATAAGTTGAAATTTAATGATTTCTGACGAGGTCTCGTCCAAACAGTTTACCAATCCATATTGGAAAACTCCTACTCTAATCAAAAAGCTAATAGGCAACACCCTCAAATTTCACTCACTTCCATTCATCCCATTATTATATATTCTTTTTTCAACTAAATTACATTCTTTTTTTTTTTTTTTTAAGATTGTTGTAATTATACGTAATATTTATTCAAAATTGATTTATATATTATCGACTTCTTCTGGTCAAAGAAATCTTTTTTAAGATTAAATTGTCCTTATACATCTTTTCTCATTAATGCAAGTGAGGATTTTACGCCTTTGAGCCTGCATAGAACCTTGATTATATCCCGCTCAAAGTCTGATTGTTGTGAATAGCGTATCAAAGTCACCTCGTCTGTTCCTTATCTTCATTTTTATAAAGGTAGTTTAGTTATAAAAAATTTGTTTGACCAAAAATAATCAAGAGTAATATTAATTTTCATTCAAATTCTTTTTATTAATATTAATAAATACCTTTTTATTATTCGAAAGCAAACATCAAAAGTATTAGAGCATGGTTTAACCTTTTCTCTTTGTTGATTAACAATTATGACTCTTCCCACCACACCAAATATCTTTGTCTTGTTCAATGAAAAACTTCAATCCCACACAAACACTGTCCTTTTCTTTCATGCTTCCATTTTGTGCCATCATATCATTCAAGTTGCATTTCACATCACCAAGTTTTTCAAAGCTACAACTCACTGTTTTTCAATAATTACATATACATCAATAAAAACGTTAAATTTATTTATATAAATTATTTTTATTTTTTAAAAACCACGAAAAAGTCACACATCATTAATTCTGTAATTATGCAAAAGACATGAGCAATTTGTGTAAATAGATCATAAATTCGATGTTTAAATATAATTAATCTTTTTCTTAATGCCTATTTATTATGACTTAATGCCTGATATCACTAGTTTCACTTGTGTTTTGGCTAAGTCTTGATCTCACAAAAAATATTATGAATAAATAATTATACAGTAATTTCTTTTACCGCGCGTAATTAATTTTTACAGTACTCAAATCCTGTGAAATTTGATTATGAAATAACTAATTTAGAAAAATAGATTAATCGTAAAAAAAACTCAAATAAAATATAAAATTTTCAAAATAATTATTAGATGAGCTCTTGGAGGATATGTTCATTTAAAAGAAGACTAATCAAATAAAAATATAAATATAAAACCAAAAGAAACTTCCATGAAATTACATTATGTGATCCTCACGAAGTCCACAAAACACACGTAAACAAAAGTCCACTTCAATTACATAATTTTCCATTTTATTTCTGGAAAAAACCAAATAAAAACGTAAAATCAACATAAAGGAAATTTCAGGGCAAATGGTAAGTAGCAATCAAGAGTGGCGTCACATCTCGACAAAATTTGATTTGAGAAAGACAAAAACACGACTTTTCCACATATAAACTGAAAGGGCATATGGAATGGATAACTCTTAAAACGTAATTCAACCCTAAATTTTACCCCTAGAAGACCAGAAAACAAACCCTAGAGCACAAGAGAACGATGAAATAAGACAAGGGCCCGTGTAGTTTTAGTGTTGGGTTAGGTAATAATTTATTTTGATTTGACCGATTACAAATATCGAAATGAGTATGATCCGCTTTGTATACTATTTGAGATACAATACTCATTCCTAATTCGAACTGAACATTAAAGGGTTTCAGTCATGCATCAATTTTGTTTTTCAGTTCGATCACATTCTTGATCGACACAAATTCAATGATCCTTCAACTGTTCGACCCAAACTAGACGCCAATTTGAATCTGAATTAAAATCTAAATAATAATAATACAAGCAAATATATATATATATATATGTGTGTGTTTCTGTAATATATATATTTGATGTTATATAAGTAGTGGTGGAATAGTAGTGGGAGCACATGTTGATGATGATAGTCTCCATACGGAACAAGAAAGGAAAAAAACAAGTTGAACCCCTCACTTGACGCCAAACCGCCATGAAATTTTCATCCTACTTTTCCAACTTTCCAGCCCACAACCCACCAAACGCGGCATTAAATTATTTAAGATTTCATGAAATTTTCGTACTAATTAGATCAAGATCAATGAATCGTTTTGGCTGCTAGGCGTTTAATAATAGTCAAGGTATATTTCCTCGAATATCAGGTAACATAGGTTTGTTTGGATGCATTCAATTGTTAATGTCCTTTCTTTCTTGGATGAGTACAAGTGAGTTAATGTTTTAATATACCTCATTTTGTTTGCAAGTGCTACTCTGCTTATTATATAATTGATTGTTCTGCATAAATTATACATCCATCGTATTATGTACTTATCAGTATGATTTGCTATTTATTTACAATAAATAGATTGTTTTTGAGTTGCAGCTTTTGGTGTAATTATTCGCAAATTCTCTATGATTTGAGAAATTACGTCTAGTACTTCTGACATTTGTTTCTATCTAATAAATAGATCCATCTGTTAGTTAAAATCCTTCAATTTGTTTATATTAAAATAAAGAAAAAATAGATATAAATTCATATTCAGTCTTGATTGACTTATTGCCGGTCAAATAACTTTTTTATAATTTAATTATGAAATATTTCTATTTGCCTTCATTAAAGGATTATTAGTTGTTCCTATTAGTCATACATAAGAAATAATTAACATATCAAAAGTAATTAATAATGTCTTACCAATTAAAACGAGTTACTTAAATTAATCAACTTATTCAAACTTATCAAAACACTGACAAGGTAAAATAGAATAATCATAGGAATTATGTAAACTAAATTGTAATTTACTGGAATTTATTAATATAAATTAATTGGTGTGTTATGTAGTCTCTACAAATATGTAATAACTATTTTTTTATAATTTATAATATATTATAAATAAAAATAAAAATATACAAATCAACAGATCATATTTTTCTAAAGAAACTAGAAAAAAAAAAGTACAAAAGAAACACTGGCATTTTATCAACACAAAAAAAGGGATAATTACACTTTTCTCTCCTGAGGTCTAGTGTAACTACACTTAGATCCCTTATGTTTGAGAAATTACATCTAACACAACTGAGACATGATTTAGTCTAACAAATAAGTTTTTATATTAGTCAAAATTCATTGAATTTACTAACATTAACCCAAAAAAAAAGAATAAAATTAATATTTATCCTCGACTAACTTATTAGCAACTTATTACAAATCGAATAATTTTTTTTCCAACTAAACTTCCTTTATAACGGTAAAGATATACCTACTCGGATGTATTAACGCATGAATACGTATAAGGATAATTTGATCATAAAAAGATTTATCTGACATTCAATAAATCTATATTAAGTTTAATTGGAAGTAAATATAATTTTTTTTTATTTTTTGTTAATATCAACAAATTCAATAAAATTAACTAATAGAGAAATTTATTTATTAAATCAAAGCAAACTTTAAGAATAACTCAATATAATTTTTAAAATTATAAATAATTTAAATATAATTACACAATACCTCATAAAAATAAATATATATACTTATCCCCAAAAAAATAATATCAGAAGGCGTGGGCTGTGAACGTGAAGTAGGCCTCTGTCACGAACTTATAAAAATCTTCAACATTGGAGAAAATGGCAAATTCTGATTGGTGGACTGTGAATATATATCTCGAGAAAAGCAACGTGCGTTTTGATGCATCCACTTCTTGAAAAATGGAATCTTCCTCTTTTCTCGGGCTCAAAAATTCTTATTTATTTTCTATTTATTGTTTTAACTAATTTGCCTTGAAAATCATTTTTTTTATGCATGTGCTCCAACAAATATTCTTGTCACACTTCATTTATTACATTAGTTTGGCATTTAATTATTACTGTAATAACCAATGATGGTTTAATCTGATTATTAAGATTGAAGTTTTATAAATAAATTTGCGGTGGTGATTTCGAATCTCATCAATTATGTGGATATTTGTCGTAATTTATTTAATATAATTATTTTATTATTTTCATAATTTTGAAAACTTATTTAAAATTTATCCCTTTTAATATTAGTGGTCTTTGACTTTTCATTTTAACTTATATTTCTTTGAAGCAAAGGTTGTTATTTATTTACATGGAGAAACTATACAGAAAATATCGAAAATTAATTGTTGGCGTGAAAGCGATATCATGTCAATCATTTTAATTCAAATCTTGTAGTAGCGAAAAATCTCAAACAATAGTTATCTTAATGTAGATAAAATAATAATAATAATAATTAACTATCGTTTTCAGCCATACTTGGTGAGGCAAATAATCAAGTTAATTGAAATTATACGAAGTCGGTCGTATATGCAGTCTATAAGAATAACGTATAAATAGTGAAAATGGATCCCCATTAATTAAAAATATTCAATAAAAATTGACAGTCAAATATAAATGGTGAATTTCATAAATTAGAAATTAGGTCTAATAACATAAACACCTTCTATCTTTTACAAAATTATAAAAAGGTATGAGTGGGATGAACACATGAGAGAGAGAGAGAGAGAGAGGACGCGGTGACAGTTGCCAGCCACAGTAGGAAGTGGGCCATGTTATTGGGCCCAATTAATGAATTCAAGTGTTGGGCTGTTCCCCAATTTCCTGGATCCAACAAACAAGCAACTAATTCTTCAATAATTTAAAATTAAATTCTGAGAAAATACATTTTCTAAATATTTGCCTTCGCGTTTTTATATACTTCCAGACTCAAACAAGGTTGATGATTAATCCTCGCCGTTCATTTCAACTATCCTTCTTGACCTCCTCCTCGCCGTCCAATCTTTCTAGATTACACACATTCGTTCAGGCCCAGACCGAAAAAGATTTAAGAAAATATATATAAAAAACGGGGGGGGGGGGGGGGGGGTTGGAGACTGGAGGGCAGCAAATGGTGGTTTTTCCTTTCATTATTCTATTCTTTTGGAAATGAACAAGAAAGGAAAATCAATCATCGTTGCTGCTGAAGCTCCATCATACGACTGAAGTCCTCGAAGCAGACGAATCCGTCTCCGTTTGTGTCCACCCCACTTATCATGCGCCGGCAGTCCTCTAAAGTGCACTGCGAGTCCCCAATCGTTTTGAACACGTTGAAGAGCTCCTCCGCCGTGATCTTCCCGTCGCGATCCGAGTCGAAGAAGTCGAAGGTGTCCCTCAGCTCCATGTCGCAGGTGGGCGGCGCGAAGGCCGACCCGATCGCGTAGAACTCCTCCAACGTGATGCACCCGTCGCCGTCCCTGTCCACATCGCTGAGCATCAGCTGCAGCTCCTCCTGGTTGGGCGGCTCCGCCCCTAGCCGGCAGAGCAAAGCCTCCAGCTCCTCCTTCTTTATCTTTCCGTCGCCGTCCCTGTCGATCATCTCAAACGCTTGTTTCAGCTCGAAATAGACGTCGGCGGAGATTTCTGACCATTCCTCAGCGGAAATATCGGCGGACAAGGTGGGCAGGACGCTGGTTGGCGTGGACAATCCGTTGGGCTTCTTGGAACCATCCTCGGAGGAGGAGGAGGATGAGGTGGTCTGGGAGCTAAAGGAGGAGGGATCGGTTTCGGATCTGGAGACGGAGCGGGATTTCTTGGACCTGAAAAGCTTTCCGGGGATGATGTTGCCGAGTTTCATGGCGAAAACGAAAATCCACCCCAAGAGAGAGAAGGGAAGAAAAGGAGAATGAAAAATGTTGTTGGGGTTTGGGAGGAAAGGGAGAGGAAGAAGGGAGGGTTAAATGCATGGGGAGCTGGGGGAGCCATACTCACCTTCCTCGAAATTTCCTAGAGAGAGAGAGTGCAAGTTTTTATTTTGGAGGAGTGTTTATTGCAAAACAATGAGTTTCATTTTACTTTAATTCCTTAATTTTAGTAGTTCGTTTAATTTTTATTTGTGGGTAAATTAGGATTCACGCTTCTATATCTTAAATCCAAACGCTAAATCACAATCATATCTTATGACATTTATTATAATTATAAACAATTTATTATTATTTAAAAAATTATAAATATTTTTTTGATTTTAATGTTCGTATAACAACAGGTCCATTCTGTTTACTTTTTCATTTAATTTTTATATTAAACTGTTCAAAATGCACTTTTGAATCATAAACTATAATTTTATATACTTTTTAGAATTTTATAAAATAATTTTAAGAATTGATATTCTCAAATGATTATTTATTTTACCTATTCTCAATTTTTTTTACAATTTTCAAATATTTTATTTTTTAAAAAAAATCAATAAGAGTAACATAGTAATTTTTAATTCAGAGTATAAGGGCTAGATAATTATTTTCTATTTGAGGGAGATACTTGTAATTTTTTAGTAACGAATGGATATTATGCCGAACCTCAGAAAAGGTATATATAATTTACCCTAAATCTAAATAAACAAATACTTCATGCTTTTTGAAAAATTTTAAATATATCTCTCGAAATTATAACTGTAATTACGATTATATCCCTATCCAGGTGCAAAAACTTATACAAACACTATATGAGGTACATTATAGTTAAAACCGGTAAAATACCAGATGTGGTGTTTATGTTTTCCGAAGTAAGTTCAAGAATGTCAATATGATTTATTTCTTTATTAGTTTTTTGTTGGATATGACCTCCTTGAAAATTGCAACTATTTTTTACCAAATCTAATAAAAAGATAAAATAATAATTATGGTAAAGGGAATTAACTTATTTTTTTACCGAGTTTTCAGATTCAAAAAGCGGCGTAGGCTTCGGTAAGGATGGAAGGAAGCTATCAGCCTTCATGTACGGTACCGGCTTCAAGTACAATTGAATTTATCACTCTCCTCTCAAAAATTACACCAACCTCCTAAATTTCAGCATCATTATACAAATTATCTCTATTTTTTTTACTGTAAATGATAATTTTTATAATTATATAAAAAATAAAAATACTTTATATAAATAGATCATAAATCAGGGAGTGTAAATGTAATTATCCCAAGAATATATGATATTAAAAAAAAATCAAACGCCATCGATAATCGATTATTGCTACCTAATAGTTAAAGTTGAGTATTGTCGCATTTGTAACGTAGTTTCCGATAAACGTATATCTATATATTATTTATTATGTGATTGATTTTTATTTTCGACACAAAGCGCAGTCGTAGTCCTTGTTAAAAAAATTATTTATGGGATGTTGTTCCATACAAGCATCATGCACTTGGTACTAGAGGATGGTAATAAGCCGAACTCCTAACCACTTTCTTCCTCATAAAATTTATGCATTTACTATTTAAAGCTTAATTTTTTACGTCCCTTTCTAGTAATTTAATTTGATTGATAAATAGGGGGTTGGGTTTATTTGGTGAATCAAAATTATTTACTGTGTGGTGGGTTGAATAATTTAATTTTTATAGTGAAAGTAAAAAAAGTGTAAGAAAATTGTGCATTTGAGAGTTGAATTAGAATGAGAATTATTGCAAGAAAATTGACACATTGTTTGGTGTGGTTCTTGTGATGTTCCACCAGCACCACCCTCATCAGTCATCACAGAAATAAAATCCAAAAAACCCATCAATTTCTCCAAAAATGGGGGAGCAGTCCTATGTACCCTGATGTATTCTTTAGTACTTATGTAAGAAATTATGAATCACAACAGCTGGCCAATTTTGATAGTTGCCCAAAATACAACTTACTCATCTCACTTCAGACCTACCTTGCAAGAAGCTTCCCACCACTTCAATTTAATCTTTTCTTTTTTTTTAAAAGGAAAAAAACACACTAGTATAATAGAGTGATTTTAGAGTTAATTATGCATAAAATCCCTCTAACAATGCGAAATTATATTTTTTCTCTAATATTTTTTTTAAAATTATACGGGATGAGGTTAACATTATTATATTTCTCCCTTACAAGTACAAAATTATTATATGAGAATGTTAAATTATCGTACAATTAAATATTTATATAATTATTTTGCTAATGTCAGCATTTTTCGTTCAAACCTTAATGAAAAAAGGTTGGGTTTAAATGATAAATTTTCAGAGGGGGTGTAAGTATAATTTTAGTTAAAATCATGTTGCAAAGGATTTTAAATCCATAATAATAAATCAATCAAACTTATTTGGTTAAAATTCATGTTGCAAAGGATTTCAAATTCTTAAGCTTTCTTGAACTATATTTTATGATATTGTGATGAATTTTAAATTAATTCATTTAATATAAAGTCATTTAAAATTCTTTTTATAAATACTCTCTTCATATCCAAATTTTTTCATCCAAACACATTCTAAGCAAATACCAAATCCTTTCATTCTGGTTATGAAATAATTACACCTCCACATGCTAACGTTATTGTTTCCCAAGAAGAAGGAAAAGAAAGAGTGGCGCTTTTTTGTAAGCATTATTACCCAACATGGCAAGAATAGTTGTCTTTCTCGGTTAAGAGGGTGTTTGTACGAGCTTATAACATATTTTTTATAATTTATTTATTATTTAAAAAATGGGTGAATAGCAATTTATCCCCCTGTGATATTAAAAATGAGCACATTACCCCCCTATGAAAAAAATATAGCAATTTACCTCCCTATACTTTTTAAAATGAAGCAATTTACCTCCTTATATAGGGAGGTAGATTGCTTCATTTTAAAAATCATAGGGGGGTAAATTGTTGTATTTTAAAAAATATAGGGAGGTAAATCGCTATTTATTTTTTCACAAGGGGGTAATTTGCTCATTTGCGATATCACAAGGGGGTTGTTTGCATTTTTCCCTTTAAAAAATTATAGATATTCTTTAAAATTAATAGTTGTCTAACAAAGATTTTTCCTGACGATCAATTGTAGAGAGGTATTTGTTAGATGGTCTTAATTTCAGATGTGTATTTGTAATTTTTCAAAAAATACTAAGGTATTTGTTATGACAAATTTTAGAAAAATTATTTTTAATAAATGATAATACATTTATAAAATATGACAAAATTGAAACGTTGCCATAATTAAAATATATATATATATATATGTGCGAATTTTATAAACATAAATGTAATTTATTTCTATATTTAATTTTTTTATGTTTAAATGTAAGCTAAAATGTTGTAAGACCCATGTGGCCAAATTCAATAATCAATTGGTCCACTTCACTAACTATTTATTTAATTTCCTTAAAATGTAAATTATAACTATACTATATCAATTAATTAAAATTTAATCAAATCGAGTTTGAACGGTTGAAATTATCCATCCCCAAAATAATTAAACAATATTTCACCCATTGCACGTTTCACTCCCAAAAAAACGAAAATAATATTAATTGCAAAATATCTATTAATTTTTTTATCAAAATTATTATTTTCGTCACTAATTTATTAATTTATTTAAAACAGTAATCAAAGTTTTAAATTTGATTTATAATATTAGAAATCAATAATAAAAAAAATTACTTTTTGTTAGAGAGTAAATTACAACAAATCCTCTTAAAATTTATCATAATTATAAATAATTTATTATTATTTAAAAAATTATAAATACCTCTTAAACAAATTATAAGGGTGGACAGACATTAGACATAGAGAGCAATATTAACCTATAATGATGGTACAGACTACAGAGGATGTCTGATCAGGAAATTGAATATTCGAATTTGGGCAGTGCGCTTTCCAGCTACATGTGCTTATGAAATCCTATTATATATATGAGCACGCTTTCTGTAGTAAAAACTGAAAAATCGCCTGTCCTATATATATACATCTCACTTATATTATTTATTTACACCAAGCAACAGATGAGTCAAACAAACATCTGTGTCTTACAGTTTGTTTGCTTTTTCAGAATTAAATTATGTTCTCTTAACCTCAGCATTCATACCTACATCTCTGCATATGCTGGACACTACAAAAAAAAAATGTAATATTTAATTATAATTAATTATTATGATTAAAAATAAAATGATTATAGTAAATAGTCATTTACCACGGCAATACAACAGTTGTTCACATCGATATCTGCGAGGGTGATTAAAACATTGTCATGGCAAATATTTTTACCATGGCACTTAACCATTTCAAATAACATTTTCTTGGTAGGAATTTGATGTTTTTGCATTTAACTATGATTAATAAAAATTATTTATCATGATATTTTAGTACATAATTATTAAAATTATATACAATAATTAATTTTTTTCTAGTGGAAGTTCTTATGGAATTACTACATCTCTCTCTCTCTTACCAAATTTATTCCCTAGTCCTAATTCATGTGGATTTTGTGTTTTGAATCAAGATGTCTCTTGAAACAGGATGGAGATCCGTGCCTATTTATTTAAATTCGAATTACATATGTTTCAATGTTTATTTTAAGTTTACTAACTTGATCGTTCGAATATATTCATTGCACATGGGCTAATGCCCCTGAGTATTTTTATTGTGTGTAAAATTTAAGTAATACAACAATCTTTTATGAGATTTGACATAATTACGAATACTTTCTCGTTATTTAAAAATTACAAATACCTCCCTGATATTAGATGGAATCATGTAATTATTGAATGGAATATGAAATTATCAATTATGTCCTTACTGTATTTTTTCTTTTTAAAAAAATTACAAAATTGTAAAAAAATCGGACGATCTGAATGAAAAAATTTAAAAAATAATCCACTTAGTCAATAAAAAAGTTTAAAAATAAATAAAATTATAATTCTTAGTCCACAAGAGCATTTTGGTTAATTCATCACAAAAATGGAGGGAAACCTAAGAAAAACTAATGGAATTGGCTAATTGTTAGACGACCGTTAAAATCAGTTTCAAACAACAAGAGGGTATTGTAATTATGTCAACCTCAGGGGAGGTTATTATAATTTACCCTAAAATTTATACCAATCGGATTAGATAATACACAATAGGGCATCGATCATATCACACATTATATTATATATATTGGTTGTTGATGCATGTGGTCCCTGCAAATATATTAAAAAAGAAATATGGTTTGATGAAGAGGATAATTTTTTTTTTTAAAAAAAAAAGAGATAATTGTGGTGTGAGGATGACAAAGGAAAAAACTTGTGAGAATAAAGAAACGTGGGGTGAGGTGAAAGAGAAAAAATATATTGTAACTGTAAATATATTAAAAATATAAAAATTTATAAGAAAAAAAAATATGGAGTAGTGGTTGAGAGGAGTTTTTTTTTTGTAATTGTAAGATTATTAAGAAATATTGAAATTACTATTCTGACTATCTTGTTAAAAATATATTTAAATATTCAAAATATAATACGATAAAAAATTTTTTTTTATAATAACTGGCAGTTCATGCACACGCTATGTGTGGACAAATAAAAAAATTATGATAAAAATATTAGAGTAAATAATATTGACACTCCTTGAAATTAGTTATGTCAAAATACACAAACACTATCTTCTTTTTGCAAAATTACAGTTACACCCAAAGAGGTTATAGTACTAATTACAATTACACTCCCTATTCAAATGCAAAACTTACATTAACACCCCTTAAAAAATATTCCACTAACACCCCTTAGGGGGTGTAACTGTAATTTTATAAAAAGGTAGGGAGTATTTGTGTAAATAACCCGACCTCAATGTATGTTACTCTATATTAATCATTGTGTTTAAATTATATATTTTGGTCAATTTTAAGACATATATAGCATCAAGTGAGACGATACAAATGTAGTGTTAGTTGAGGAAAAAGAAAGAAGATTATGAGAAGAAAAAATAGCAATAAGGTGAGAAAAAAAATAATTATAATTGTGGATTTATTAAATATTTAAAAGTTTGTGTGGAAAAAAATATGGAGAATGAGTGGGACAATTATGGAGTAGTGGATTAAAAAATAAATAAATTAAGGGGTAAATTATAATTCTAACTCAATTTTATTTTAAGAGGTGGTCCGTGCGGCCGTCCAAAATCTCTATACCTTATCGCATTAAATTGTTCGTGTCAAGGGTTGACCACCTTTCTTCTTAAATATTACTTAAAAATCTCTAATTGACTTATAAATTTCGTTAAATTTATTATTTTTATATCAGCAATACTTATCGATAACATTATGAATAGTTTTGTCAACTTAAATTTATTTGAAATATTCTTGATAAATAAGCACTAAAGATAGTTATATCCAAGGCGCACTGTTATAAATAAATAAATACTATAGTAGTATAATGGGGGTCATGACAAGCTAAGCTGACAAAGTGCAAACAAATATTGAACGTGCCCAAAAATATGTATTGGACCACTAATTAAGAGGAACACGCTTCGGACAGTGTAAAAGGCCATTTTGAATTTTGACCAACTTTATTACATTTTGTGTGTGTGTGGCTGTATTTACGTGAACTTGTCTTTTGAGCACTTCCAACAAAGTCATGTGGGGAGTAAAGGGCCACAGACGAGGAATACTTAGTACTGTTTGATGCACCATTTGTTTAATTATTTCCATGGGTCAGATGTTGTTGGTTCCCAATTTCTAGTGGATTGTCATTGTATCCACTTGGAGTTGTTGTTCCTCTCTAGTTGCCTTCAATTATTGATATATATAACGCGTTTAATGAAATTCGAATCGGAAAATAGTAGTTTGCGTTGTGTAATTTAAAATCTTTTTATTTTTGGTGTTATTGATTACGAAAATATTATTTTTGATCGCATAATTTTAAAAAAATAATACTTTTAATTCCATGATACATTTTTTATTTTTATTATATATTGGGATAGTTACAATCCTCTCCCCTGAAATTTGGTGTAATTACACGTAAATCCCCTGTGGTTTGAAAAATTACATCGAACACCCCTAAGATTTGCTTCTATCTAATAAATAAGTCCATTCGTTAGACAGAATTCACCAAATTTGCTAATGTTAATAAAAAAGACCCTCGATTGACTTATTACAGGTCAAATAAATCTTTTTATATTCAAATTACTCGCATACATCTTCATGCTAATGCATGTGAAGAAGTATATTTCACCTTTATAATGTTAGTTTAGTCGGAAAAAAATTATTTAACCTACAATAAATCAGTAATAAACCAATCGAGGATAAATATCAATTTTCATTTGATTTTTCTATTAATATCAGCAAATTTAGTGAATTTTGACTAACAAAGGGACTTATTTGTTAGATGGAAGCAAACCTTAGAGGTGCTAGATATAATTCGTAAACTATAGAGGATCTACATGTAAATACACCAAACCTTAGAAAAGGAAAGTGTATTCCTTATATATTTAACAAAAAAAAACTGCGCAGAAGTGAACTTTAGGCGTACGAGATCAGAAGTGTGTGGGGGCTAAAAGTGATAATTTTGATCACTTGAACGTTGTGACATGCTTGCATATAAGTTTGACGATCTTAATCCTCAACATCTTATCAGCAAGAGGGATCTCCTGCCATTGAATTGGAAATGAATTTACATTTTTATTCCTACAAATTTTGCTCTGAAACAGGGGCAATTTTCTTTTCTCGAGATGAATTCATACAACTGTAACCTACAAATCTTGACCTGAACTTCAACTACTAGGAAGAGATGAATGGACTCTTAAGATTTCTTGCGTGTGCATCTGGATAATTCACCCAACCATCAACCATCCATCACATGCTTATCATCACATACATTGTCACCGTGATGCACGGCCCCATCGACGTGAATGTCTTCTCCGATATCACCACCGCTTTCTGAGACCGAGCTAGCATCCATTTCTTTGTCGGGATCGTCCAGCTGCACGCACTCAGCAACTGAATTGTGAGGAGAGCTGTTGTGTTCGGAATCGATACTCCTGTTGGACGGAGTCAAGACTTCCTTCCTCACGATGTTGAACACTATACCATTGTGGATTCGTTCCGGCTGTAAAAGATCGCCTTCGGCCACCATGATGCTTGCGTTTATCACTGGAGCTCTATTACCGAGATCTCTCTGGTCATGTTCCGTGTCTGAAGTTCTGTCAGGAATTGCAATCCTCAAGGCTTGATGGACTTGATCCCTTCCAGGGGATTGGATGACGACGCTGTTTGAGTGGCCCGTCATCCCTTTGTTCAACCTTGAATCCACCTCCAGATTCTGTACAAAGTCGACGAACTTATCTGCTGAAGTGGTTCTCATCAAGGGACCACCAGACCTTGTCCAGGAGTTGAGGTCAACGCTCTCCGACTCACTGTCACTTCCGTCGTGTGTGTACCGGTGCGTGCGCCAATTTCTTCCCATTTGCCCCGTCGAACCGCCTACTCCTTGGTGAAAAGAAGATGCGACGTCTGCAAGTAGGTCTTCCTCGAGTGATCCAGTCGAATTTTCTCGGGCAATCACGTTCCAAGAAGGGATTCTTTTTGAGGCATTGAATCGGACTGCGCTGGGCAGACCATGAGAAGCAGCAGCTGCTCTCGCGGCACTCCTCTTCAACCGACGCATATGGTTTAGTATAGCAACGCACTCGTCGAGAGCGAGTTCGATCCCACAATTTGCTTTTATCGCACTGAGCTTCTCCCAAGTGCATCTTCTGCCCTGGTTTGCTGCCTTTTGAAGTTCCACATAAGATGGATTCTGAATTATCTTTGATATCTGAAATCAAAAACCGAAAGAATTCAAGAAAACTTTAAGTAGCTGAATCTACACAAAATAGACCAAGTTGTGATGGGAAACATAAACAATATGTAATACTTTATTTATACCTGAGCTAAAGTAGCCGGCATTACAACGGTTACATCACCCTCCCAATCCTGAGCAAACAGCTTGGCGATTCCCCCCAGTGGAAACCCAAGCTCCAATATCTGATTGCATCTGTGTTTTACCTCCATCTCAGTTAACTGAGCAAGCTGCAGCGTCAGATAATTCAAAAACAAAAAAGAAAAGATAATTCATCAGTTTCTTTGTTTAAGCAAAGATGATGCAAAAGGAGAACCAGAAAAAAATTATTCGATAATAAAAGGAAAAAGTGGAAGAACTTGTTAGCAACAGTTCCTGGTTGCATTGCAGTAGCTTTCATGCACACGGAAAAGAATACGGTTAAACTTTGCTGTTTTAAGAAAGCTTCTCAGTGCTTGAATAAAGAGTTTAGCTCATTGATCTAATCAGGAATGGGCAAAAGATAAGAAATCTCAAGACGACTATATACTTCCATGTCTGAGGGTCTCAAAGCATCCATCCTAGCTAATGTTATGATACGGGTTCATACATCATGGAAGATGAGCATAACAGTTTGAGAAACAGAAGTCTGCTAAAAAGTACCTTTGCGGCAAAGTTGCCTCCATAAGCTCTAACAATCTCCTTCACCCTCAGCAAAGGTGCAATATGAGGATTTGCTTGACTCACTATGAAATGATTCACATTGAAGAGTTCTTTCAACTGCATCATTGGCAAATCAATCTCCAAGCTACCATCTCTCCAGCGACGAGCTGAGGAACCTGAAGCCTCTTCAGGTCCTAAATGAAATGGTGGGTGATAAGGCACAATTTCTCCACTTCTGTCCTTTGCCATCAGCTCTTGAGCTTCAAAAAGACCGGGAAAAGCACAAGAAGCCGTCACAGCACTCCATATGACAACATGGGGTGAAGTCAAGTAGTTGAGGCACCTAGGAGGTTCATGCTTCCTTGGTGAACAAACAGTTATACCCAAGATCCGCCCTGTCATATCGTAGGCTTCCTGGAAAGTTAGATTGTTTGTAAGATTTCTCAGCATCATCTGCAATTGTCTGATCTCGTGAACTGCACCTTGTGTCATGACCCTCTTAAAAACAGTAAAGACTCCACCCATCTGGTCAAAAAATTGAATCGAATGCCAGGAATCCTCAAAGAAACTTTGAAGCTCAGGCCATGACCTAGTAGCAACAACAGAACACATTATTGACCCCACACTAGAACCAGCAATTATCCGTGGCAAAAGCTTATGTTCTACCAACGTTTTCACAACTCCGACATGGAAGGCTCCCAAAGAAGCACCCCCACTTAAAAGTAAAGCTGTCCTTCCAAAAGCATGCCTGGTTTCATGCATAAAAGCAAGCTTCTCCTCCAATAGAAGCTCCTCCGAATCGGAGTCGCACACCATTCTCAGTTGAGTTGTGACCTCGTCTATGTACTCCTTTATGAGTTTGGGCACCTGGAGTCTCCCCTTGTGAAGCTCTGGGTTGCACATATTACCCAGATTTCTAACAAGGTCAGCCCTCATACAGAATATGATATCTCTAAGAGAACCCTCTTGACGCCGATGGCGGAGCTCTTGAAGTTTATTTCTCACAAGTTCCACGTCATAAAGATCTGCTTCATTCATCCTAACTGTCTCTTTATCCAGCATTTTAGCAGCATGAGCCCACTCCTCATAGGTCAATGCAGCTCTCATCATATTTCTCCAAAACTTCCTCCTATACGCCATCTCTGCTCTCGTTTTCACATTAGTGTATCGTTTCAGCAAGAAAGCAATCACCGTCACCATTACTAATATCCCTTGTGGATTCCGAGGATGAAACCATGCTATTACAGGTGACAGGTAGTTCCCTAAACAGTTCTTGAATTTGTAATAGTACATTAACAACATCCCAAAGATTTGATGCCTTAAATGTGACATAGACTTGCAGAATAAGACTCTAAACGCAATTGTCCGCCCAAAGAGCGTAGAAGGGCCGATCGAGAACGAATCAACACTAGCCTCATTGCTTATATCCATGCCTTCAGCTAAACCAACGAGTTAATCCTAAAGGTTTATTCTATCCAAATGGCGAGGAGAAGCTAATACCTAAGTACAAAATCTCCTAAATGACAATTAAAGTCCCCAATAAACAACTCTTCGTGGTACAACTCTAGCTGCAGTTGCCGCAAGAATAAAAAAACATAAAGAAGAGAGATATACAACTGACTTCTCCAGGAATTCTAAACAAAGATTCCCCAATATATCAAAGAAAAAAACGATCAAGAATCAAAAGCAATAGCTTGAATTTATTTTTTGAAAAAGGAAAACCAAAGAAAGAGAGCCCCCAAACCTCTAAATTTGAACTCTTTGACGATCAATTCGATCAAGAATCAGCTCTCGACACCCAAAATCACAAGCTTTCTTCACCACAGTAAAACCCAGAAATCGAAACGAGAGAAAGACCCACAATAGGTCCCTCAAGATTCAACCTTTTCACGGTCCCTCCTCGATCAATATCCAAAAAGTGTCCTCAAATCAACCCCACAACAAACCCTTCACAGTTCCACCGCTCAACAAGAATGCAAGAAAACACGCTGTTCAGCCGATAGTTCACCACAAATATTTTAATCTCTCTTCCAAGAAAAGGGAATCAGGCAGGCAGCACCTCAAACTTGAGATCGCATGCGTACACGTAGACATACATATTAAAACGAATTCAACCCTTACACGCATTGGGAGTCGCAAAGCCCGGAAGGTTGGATCAGATCAGATAACGATACGGTTTCGCAGTTGAAAAAAGTGAGGTCTGATGCAATCCTACGCGACGCCTACCGCAGGATTAACATGTAATAAAATATGCAAATACACATACAACCATCCACGCATGCATATTACATAATAATAAAAGACACATAATTATTTGTTGTCAGAGGAGAAGATAAGGAGTACACGACTTCCTTACTGCAATGTCTATTTCCCCGTGATGGGCTCTCAAAATTTTCTTGGGAATTTTGTTCCACGGAGGAGGCAATCCAAATTATGACAAGTTTCTTTCTTCTTCTTTTTTGTTTTAAATTTCAAGATTTTGTCCTACTATGTTCTTTTTTCAAAAAGAAGATCAAATTATTTGTTGAAAATTTTCAATTGTGAGGAGTTTAAAATTTAGGGCAAATTAGATGATCTTTTTTTTTAAATTTATCATAATTATAAAATATTTGTTTATTATTTAAAAAATTATAATTTTTTTAAGTTAATAGCCGTTTGGTAAATGTCCCTTATCAGAGCACATTATAAAGAGTATTTGCTATACGACTAATAAATATGAGAAAATATTTATAATTTTATAAATAAAAATATTTATAATTATAATAAATATCAAGAAAGTCATTTATAATGTTACCCCAAAATTTATTTGGAACAAGTTATGCTCGCAAGAAATCATGTTTAGGAGTTAATAAGAATCCATAAAGAATAAATCATGTAATGTAACAAAATGTCTTTTTGAGGAATATTGAAACAATACTCTCTTGAAAATTGAGTATATAAAAGAAGATTATTAGAATTAAAACAATTGAGAATATTAAAATAAAAATAATATATACATATATATATATATATATAATAACATTTTTCGTGTACTTTAAGGTAAGACTTGATCGTAAATTTTTTGCCTTGACAAATGATAAAATTTAAAAAATATTTGTATTATTATTTGTCAATATTGGGT
The DNA here is from genome assembly GCF_026168435.1 of Sesamum indicum. Taxonomy (NCBI): domain Eukaryota; kingdom Viridiplantae; phylum Streptophyta; class Magnoliopsida; order Lamiales; family Pedaliaceae; genus Sesamum; species Sesamum indicum. Next base: position 1,490,117 of record NC_142660.1, on the reverse strand, counting down.
AAACGTATATCTTTTTTAAATCGAAAAATTTAATTTATTTAAATTTAAAATTAGTTCAGTTAGAAATATACAAAAACGTATTGCATTATGATAATTTCTCGTTGTCATTATTAAAACAGATATAATTTCCCAATGTTGATTCAATTGGGACGACGTGCAGATTGGGCCTTTTCCTCTAGGCCCTTACTAGAAAGCCCATTACATATATTTGCTTGAATCGGAAGAACTAATAGCCCAATGATAAGTTATAGATTGTTTTTGGACTTGATGTAATGGGCTGAAGCCCAATTAATAACACTATAAACAAATAGCCCATCATTAGCCCAATTTGGTATATTTCCTTTTATAATATTCTTATTACATTTGTACTTTATTATAAAATAAGCGTATTTTTTTGACGTCTTACTTAATTTTGATTTATTATTTATTTTTAAAATTTTAAATTTTAATTTTTTTTATTTATTATAGTTATGATCCGACCGAGATCGCGGGTCGCGCTTGGTATCGTCCCCTTCAGCTCTGACGGATCCTTTATATCCTGACAACAGAACAAACTTCACCTAGCCGGATTAGGTGCCGGCGTAGATGCTCCGACGCTCAAGTCAGTATTGAGAATTTTATCCAGTAAAGAATAGAAGTACTAAAAATTATGAAAAGTGAAATAGAAAAGCCAGACCAACCCTTTTTTCTCTCTTCTTTCTTCTCTTTATACTGACCCCTTGCGTGTCCTCTGCACGATCCTTATGCCCGCCTCCACGACCGGTCATCTCGCGATCGTGGCCCACCTTTTTCGGGTATAAGATTGCCCTTAACCGTCTTTGAGATTTATCCACGTGAGTAATAGGTTTAATCTCTATTTTTATGCCTTTATCTCTATCCTTCATACTAAGGGTATATTAGTCTTTTATTATTTCCCTTCATCATTACTCCCCCACTTTTTGAAGTGTCGTCACTTCAAGAAGTTGAACAGCTCTGTCCGACGGCTCGCTTGCAGTTCTTGATATCCTTACGATTGTCCACGTGTCTCTTATCGAGCTGCGCATCGATTTACGTTCTTCAAAGGGGCAGCTGTTGTATGCTGATTGGGTAACGGTCATCTCTTCACCGCCCTCCCAAATATATATATACGAAAGCATTTCAAATTACTCTCTCCCTTCCGCTTTTTTCTCGAGTATTGTTGCTGCGAGGCGTTCCATCTTCGAGTGTTTTTCTTCCTCTAGCTGGCTGTTTCTTCTTCAACTCTTCTTCTTCCCCAAGTCGGCCAGGTACCATGTCTTCCTCTAATACCTCTAACATAGGTTCTAATTCTGCTGATATCTCTTCGTCCGCTCCTTCCAACATGCTTCTTAGGGATTTAGTTCCCCCTAGGCGCAGACCCCGTTCTAATCGTACTAGAAACCTAAATTTAAGTATGGCTCCTGCTCCTGAGAATCCCCAACCGGTCGTACAGCCTACTCCCTGGGCCAAGATAGTTAGCACTGTGAAGTTACAAACACAGAAGATAAAAGAAAAATTCTTCATTCCTTCTAGCTATGAGATAATAATTCCTTTGTCATCCGATCATATGCACCGTCCTCCTCCAGGGTTTTGTTCTTTTTCTCTGCAACACTTTGAGGCAGGATTACGTTTTCCCTTGCCCCCTAGTGTAGCCCTAATCCTTCGCCGCCTGAATCTATGCCCTATGCAACTATCCCCCAACTCCATACGCCACATTATTCTGTTCATCATTGTTATGCGTGTACATAGGTTTGAACTAAGCTTCGAAAATTTTTGGTCGTTATATTCCTTCACGACCTCCGTACGATCTGGAGATTATGGTTTCTTCTACTTAACCTCCCGAAAGGAATGTAGGTTCCTCGACCCCCTTACATCCAACGTCGGTCCCTGGAAATCCCATTTTATCTTTATTAGACCCCCTCCTGGTCGCGAATGGCCTTTCTCCTTAGACTGGAAGGTAGATAAACCTACCCCTCTTACGGAAGGTGAGGGCTTAGATGGGGATCAGATAAGCAGCATTACTTCCTATCGGTATAATCCCAAGAAGCTTCTAGTCGAAGAGATACTTTGGCTCGCCCATCTAACTCCTGCCCCTCTCCAGGTGGAGGGTACCTTAGGTGATCCGATTTTCTACTTTTTCTTCTTATTTTATCCTACCACATTTAACTGGATTCTCCTTTCTCTATTTGCAGTTTCCATGGTGAGTCAAGCTCGTATTAACAAGCGTCTGCGAGCTCAGATTCAGGCTCGGTCTCACGCCCAAGCTACTATGCAAAATGCCTCTTCACAACCTGTGGCAGCCGCTTCCTCAACCCCAGATACTACTACTCCTCCCTGTCCGATTCCCATCGAAGTGGGTAGTGAAGAGACTCAGGCCCACAACCTTCTTCCCCCTAATCATCCTACCGCTCAGTCTCCTAGCTGGAGGTTGCAGGATCATGCTCTGAATGATGGAGATTTTGCTGAGTCCTCCCGAAAGAGGAAGTCCCGGGGGAAATCACCCTTCCGTCCTAACCTCCTAGGGCCTACTCAGTCTCACTCTGGTGGAGGATTACCCTCGGATGGGACCGGAACCGGGTCCGAGATTAGGCGAAATATGGATGTACTGCGAGGTCTCACTGACTACTGGAGAACTGCTCGATCAGACCTTCGAGGCCCCGATCATCCAGTGGCCCAAATGGAAGGGGAAAAATGGGTCCCTGATTGGCAAATCTCTCCTAATAGCTCAGTATTTCGAACTCGCTCAGGCCAAGATTCCTGGGAGCTGTATGATGCTAACTGCCTTCCTCTCGATCAGGCAGCTCTCTTGCAAACCTCATTCACCCGAATGGAAGAACATTGTGCCCACTCACTTGTACAGGTATTTTATTTCATGCTTCTTATTTTTGCTTGTCCCTGATATTCCCTAATCGTTTTCTGTTTAGGCATCCAACTTTGTACGAGGACTTAGTCTGAAGTGTGCTGGTTTTCGCCATAACCAAATGGCAGCGGAGCGTATAATCCGCGATTTGAGGGCCCAACTCGCTAGTTTTTCCTCCAAGGAAGAAGAATGGTCGAGATCGATGTCGACCCAGGAGGCTCGCATCAAAGAGCTTGAAGCGCAAGTGGTCTCTGAGGCTTCCAAAGCAGCTTCCGAAGGAGAAAAACGAGGCTTTGATGCAGGTCATGCCGCGGGGAAGATCGTGGGCGTTGCTGAAGGTCGCGAGATCTTCTTAAAGTCGGAGGAGTTTAATCAGCAGGTTCGAGAGATCCGCCTCCAAGGTGTTCGGGACTTTTTAAAGACCCCCACCTTTGACTCTGCTGTGGAAATTAAAGCCGCCAACTACCTGCTACAAGGTTTTGATCGCTGCAAATCTCAGACTATTCGCCTTCAAGGATTTGCTCCCAACTTTGATATATCTCGCCTCAACCCCAGTTTGGATGCTAACCTTCAGCCCTTACCTGAGGAGGATGACACACCCTCTGAAAATGATGAATTTTCTGTTCTTAGGGATGAAATAGAAAATATGTAACTTCCATCTTTCTTCTGATAATATGTAACCTCGATCTTTCAAGGTATTGATAATTTGATCTTTTTCAGATACAGTTTAATGCGATCAACTTACTACTTGTAGCAAACTTGAGATAGATGGAGCTTTAAAATTGAAATGATCTTTCACAGATAAAGAAGGAAAACTAACTTTAGTGACCTTTTTCAGGTCATGCCTTAACCTTTCGCAGGTTATTATTTACATCAGTCTTTTTCAGACTACACAATCTTTCCCAGATCAATTTTCCTAAGATCGTTCTATTCGAACGTAACGACCTTTTCCATATCCTCCAGTATTTAATCAATAGATAGAGGTTTTAAACATAAAATCGCTTGAGGTTTTGAATATTCCATGGTCGGGGTAACTCCTTGCCTTGAGCATCCTGTAACTTGTATGTGCCTTTCCCGACGATCTCAACCACTTTGAAAGGCCCCTCCCAGTTGGGATCGAGTTTTCCTACATGCTTCGAGACCTCCACTTTTCTCCATACCAGGTCCCCCACCTGTAACGACCTGGGCTTCAAGTTCTTATTATGACCTCTCAGCATTAGACTTTTATGGTGTAACATCCTTATTCGCGCTGCCTCTCTTTTCTCTTCCAATATGTCTAGGTCAAATGCTCGTTGTTCTCCATTCCTTTCTGGATCGAAGTTTATGATCCTTTGCGATTCTTCTCCTATCTCTGCAGGAATTACAGCTTCAAAACCATAAACTAAAGAAAAAGGAGTCTCACCTGTTGAGGTTCGAGGAGTTGTTCTATAGGCCCATAGTACTCCTGGGAGCTCATCGCTCCATTCTGCTTTCGAACTCAACCTGGCTTTCAGATGTTGTAATATAGTTCTATTTGTGACCTCCGTCTGACCATTCGATTGGGGATGGCCTACTGCCGTGAAATTTTGCTGTATCTTCAGCTCGTGCAACCACGCAATTATTTTTCTTCCTTGAAATTGGGTCCCATTATCGGATATCAACACCCCAGGTATTCCAAACCTACAGATTATGTTTTTCCATATAAAGTTTATTGCTTCTCCTTCCGTGATTTTTGAGACAGCTTCTGCCTCCACCCATTTCGAGAAGTATTCCACCGCAACTATGACAAACTTCTTCTGAGCTCGAGCTGGAGGAAACGGTCCTATTATGTCTATACCCCACTGGTCGAATGGACATGTAATTGGAACAGGGATCATCGGGACCGCCTGAGTGTGAATCTGTGAGGCAAATTTCTGGCACTTCTCACATCTTCGTACAAACTCCTTGCAATCCTTCATTAGTGTGGGCCAAAAGTATCCCTGTCGGGTTACTTTCTGAGCTAAGGATCTGGCCCCCGAATGATTTCCACAGTTACCTTCATGAATTTCTTGTAGAACATACCTGGCTTGTGCGTCTTCTAAGCATTTGAGGAGGGGTCCCTCGACTGTTCTTTTATATAATTGTGTCCCTACTAGGGCAAACCTTGGAGCTTTAAACTTGATGCGTCTAGCATGTCCGGCATCAGTAGGCAAAATCCCCTCCCTCAAGTATGCTGCTATGTCTTCTATCCACAGACATCTTGAAGTTACCATATTGGTTTCTATCCCTTCTGAGATCGCTGATCGTTCCTTCACGATCACTGTGATTTTTCTGTCCTTTATTCCTACCAGCGTAGCCCCTAACTTTGATAACGCATCGGCTCTTTCATTCTCATTCCTGGGAATTTGTCGAACAGTGCACTTGGAAAATTTCTGCATCCACTCTTTTGCTTTCTTCAAATAATCTGTCATAGATCTTTCTTTAGTTTCATATACTCCATCAACCTGCATAGCGATTAGTTGCGAGTCAGTGTATACTTCAAGAATCTGCGCTCCCGCTTCTAGTGCTAGCTCCAAACCCAAGAGTAAAGCTTCGTACTCGGCTTCATTATTTGTAACAGGAAAAGACAGCCGAGCGGCGACCTCAATCTCCATGCCTGCTGGTCCTTCGATCAGTATTCCTGCTCCACCATTGTTGGCATTGGAGGATCCATCCACATGTAACATCCATGTTTCTACATCTTTTTGAGTACCGGATATCTCCACCATGAAATCAACCAAAACCTGAGCTTTCTCTGCTGTTCGACCCTGATAGGTGATGTCGAACTCCCCCAATTCGACCGCCCACTTTATCATTCTACCTGAAGCCTCTGGTCGGGTAAGAATGTTTCGGAGTGGATGATTAGTTCTTATCACTATCCGATGCGACTGAAAATACGGCCTTAGCTTCCTGGCCGTCACCACCACCGCCAACGCTAATTTTTCGATCTCCGCGTATCTAGTTTCTGCTCCTTGCAACATCTTACTTACATAGTACACCGGGTTCTGAACCTTTCCCTCTTCTTTTATCAATACCGAACTAACCGCATTATCAGAAACAGCCAGATAAAGATATAATACATCCCCCTCTCTAGGGTTCGCCAAAAGAGGCGGCGATCTCAGATAAATCTTTAACTCTTGAAAAGCTTGCTCGCATTCCTCGGTCCAATTGAATCCTTTCACTTTCCTCAGTATTTTAAAGAAATGTAAATTGCGATCTGCAGACCTAGAAATAAAGCGATTAAGAGAAGCAATTCTACCTGTTAACTTTTGAACTTCCTTGATAGATGTAGGCGACTTCAGATTCAGTATGGCCTCTATCTTCTCTGGATTAGCTTCAATCCCACGTTCGCTGACCATGTATCCAAGAAATTTGCCCCCGCCTACTCCGAATGTACACTTGCTAGGATTAAGCTTCATCCCATGTTCTCTCATGATCGTAAAAGCTACCTTCAAATGCTCCAAATGTTCATCTGGTTGTTGACTTTTAACCAACATGTCGTCCACATATACCTCCATGGTTTTCCCTATCTGCCGAGCAAACATCTTGTTCACCAACCTTTGATATGTTGCCCCTGCATTTTTCAATCCAAAAGGCATAACATTATAACAATAAATCCCACGGTCAGTTACAAAGGAGGTTTTTATTCGATCTTCTGGTGCCCTAAAAATCTGATGGTATCCCTGATACGCGTCCATCATGGAAAATGTCCTATATCCGGCCGTCGAATCGACTAGGACATCAATCCTAGGTAGTGGGTAAGGGTCTTTCGGACATGCTTTATTGAGATCCGTAAAGTCTGTACACATTCTCCACTTACCCCCCGGCTTCGGTACCACGACCACATTAGCCAACCAATCCGTATATTGAACCTCAGATACATAACCCGCTTTAAGTAATTTATTTACCTCTCCCTCAATGATCGCATTTTTCTCGCCTCCGAAAGTTCGTTTCTTCTGTTGGACAGGTCGCATGGATGGGTCCACGTTTAGCCTGTGTACTATCACCTCCGGGTTTATACCCCGAAAATCTGACGGATCCCATGCAAACATATCCACGTTACTTCTTAAGAAAGTAATCATGATTCCCTCGAACTGTCCCAAGTTGGTGCCTATTTTGGTGACCTTGGTCGGGTCTCCTTGTATCAACTCCACCTCTTTATGATCAACAGGTTCTATTCTCCCCGCTTTCAGTGCCTGCCAATCTTCTTTCTTCCCACATTGAAGTTTTCTCTTTTCATTTTTCTCACTCTTGCCCAGAGAGAGATTATAACACCTTTTGGCTTCAATCTGATCGCACACGACCTCCCCTATCCCGGATAGAGTAGGGAACTTCATCTTGAGGTGATATGTTGATACTACTGCCCTGAAAGAATTAAGCCCAGGTCTCCCCAGGATAACATTGTAAGCAAAAGGCATATCAACAACTAAAAATTTTACCATCAATGTTTTGCGTTTCGGCTCTTCTCCCAAAGAGACAGGTAAGTTCACCGTCCCCAGTGATGCGACCTCGCTTCCTCCGAACCCTACCAGGGGAATATTTACTGGCTCCAGCCTTATATTATCAAGCCCCATCTTATTCAATACTTCCTTAAATATTATATCTGCTGAACTCCCATTGTCTATCAGAACCTTATGGACCGTAAAGTTTGCTATGTCCATTCGTATCACCATGGGATCATTATCTGTCACGACCCTGGTTCCTGCATCTTGATCTCCAAACACGATCTCGGGGTTGCTCGTTATATGCACCCCTTGCTTACGTCGCTCCCACCTAGTCTCTCTTTCGAATCTCCTCCTAGCTCTTCTCGACCATCCCTCTGATCCTCTTGCAATAGTGTCGATAATGCCTTTCACAGGCGCGTTCTCCGCCACTGTCTGGTTCCTTCGTTCCTCTGCCCAATTTGACCTACGATCCCTACTGCTTGATCTGCCCCTCCAATTTCGTCTCCTTTCTTCAAAGCTATGGGGGTTCTGTCTCCTGAAATACCCTTGTCGCACTAGTCGCTCTATCTCATCTTTCAATTGATAGCACTCCTCCGTATCATGCCCTCTTTCTCGATGAAACCGACAATACTTATTCGAATGTCTTTTGGCTGGAGTAACCCTCGTATGCTTCGGCCACATCAAAACTTTATCTTTTTCCACCAGCATGAGTGCTTTTGCCCTAGTCATATTTAAAGGAGTATACCTGCTATATTTCGGCTGATAAGGTGGTTCCCTTTCTTTCTCCTTTTTTGGTCGCACATCACGATCTCTGGTGAATCTCCTATCTCTTGCTCGTTCTGATGTAACTCTCCACTTCTCATCCTTCATTGCATTCATCTCCTCTTCATCAATGTATTTTTGCGCCATGGCCATCAACTGCTCTGCATCTATTGGCGGGTCCCGTGCCAGAGCCGATGCAAAAACTCCTTTCTTCAATCCATGGATTAGGATACTGGTCATCATGTCTATCCTAAGATCCTGCACCTCCAACGTTTCATTATTAAAACGTCCCATAAAATTTTTCAGACTTTCATTTTCCCCCTGTCGAATGGTAAATAAATGTGTAGCTGATCTCTTCTGTTTTCTCTTGCTCGCAAAGTGGAATGCAAATTTTTGTGCTAGTTGCTCATACGAATCTATGCTGCCTGGGGGCAAGTTCGTAAACCATTCTTGGGCCTTTCCTGTTAGCGTGGTAACAAACAACTTGGCGATTATGGAGCTCGACTGTCCATACAAGTTCATTACCATATCGAAAGCAGCTAGATGCTCTTGTGGATCCCGAGTTCCATCATACTTTGGGAGGTCGGGCATCCTAAAGCTCGGGTTGACCAGTTCTATAAGTATACGGTTAGCAAATGGCGAATTACGATTGTGAGCTACTATTTCTCCTCTCTTCTTGAGTTCATCTATTTGCTTTCCTAGCTGGGCTATCTGCTTACTGACATTATCTACTTCAGCTCGAGATATGACTAGCCCTCTGGGATGACTTAAAGCCCTGCTACTAGATCCCACATCAGAGGGCTGCGGGCCCTTTCTATTCGCCCCCGGTCTACTCATTCCTTCATTGTCTTGCACCTCGACTCTTTCCTGAAACAACCTCTTTCCCGCGATTTCCCTTTCTAAAGGAGTTGTCGTTCTTCTCTCATAGGCTACCAAGGCCTTCCTCCCCGCTTCTTCCATCATTTGTTGTAATTCCCTTCGTGTCAATTGTACAGTTCCCTCCCGATCCGTCATGGGAGTATCCATTTCTTGCCGTGACAAATGTACAACGGGTGCTTGATCTTCTGCAGGAGTCTCCATTTCTCAAACGCGTTCCAATCCGTCACCTGACGTTCCCACAGACGGCGCCAAATGATCCGACCGAGATCGCGGGTCGCGCTTGGTATCGTCCCCTTCAGCTCTGACGGATCCTTTATATCCTGACAACAGAACAAACTTCACCTAGCCGGATTAGGTGCCGGCGTAGATGCTCCGACACTCAAGTCAGTATTGAGAATTTTATCCAGTAAAGAATAGAAGTACTAAAAATTATGAAAAGTGAAATAGAAAAGCCAGACCAACCCTTTTTTCTCTCTTCTTTCTTCTCTTTATACTGACCCCTTGCGTGTCCTCTGCACGATCCTTATGCCCGCCTCCACGACCGGTCATCTCGCGATCGTGGCCCACCTTTTTCGGGTATAAGATTGCCCTTAACCATCTTTGAGATTTATCCACGTGAGTAATAGGTTTAATCTCTATTTTTGTGCCTTTATCTCTATCCTTCATACTAAGGGTATATTAGTCTTTTATTATTTCCCTTCATCAAGTTATTTTATATTTCTTCAATGTTATTTATTATCTTAATATATATTCTTAGCCCATCATTACGGTGATTGAAGTTGAAATAAAAAAGAAAAGAAAAAGGCGTAAATGATCTTTGAAAATTTTGATTCTTGGCACAAAAGCGGTGTTATGATCAACGCGTTTACACTTTGAACTTAAATTTTCATAGGACAGGAAAAAGTTGGAATCCCATGTGACAAATCTATACATATTAGCTGTTGTACATCTCAAACTCTATTATTGTTCTTTCACAAATTTGGAAATAATTATTAATTTTTCAATATATTTTTTCATTATATTTTCAATAATAAGTTAAAATATAAATTATTATTATTATTTTTTATTAATATTAACAAATTTAGTGAATTTAAATTAACGAAAAAATCTATTTGTTGAAAAAAAATAAATTGGTGGGATAAATGTCAACAAGTCGGTGCTGCCACACACAATGACTAACCACAAGTTATTAATACTGAATATTATGTTCAACCACCACTTTTACTTTTGAGAATATATCTAATTAATATGTCTGTATTTTGATGCTTTTGTCCTACCATCATTTTCTTTTAAAAATAATTATATTTACACTTTTAATTTATGATCTGTTTATATAAATCATTCATGTATTTTAATTTTAAAGGGTGAGTGTACGTGTAATTATAAAAAAAATGATTTTATGTAATGTAAATGTAATTATATCTTTCTTTTATTAAATATATATTTAATATATAAATGGGTCTGGTCTGCAGTCTGCTGTACAAAGTTACAAACACTGAAAATCATCATCAATCAAACAACAATTAATGTTGGCAGACAGATAGATGTCTCAGATTGGATCCAAATGTTGTATAATATGATTTTTTATTACTCCCAATTCATCATGGCCAAACACTAAAAGTTCATACACATTTTTTTTTAATTGTTTTTATGATAAATTATATTAATACTCTGTGAGTGTGTTTTTAAATTTTAATTATAAATACACTTTATATACATGTAGAATTAAAGGGTAAATATTATTTTTGGTCCTTCATGTATGCCATTTATTCAAATTTGGTTCCTCATATTTCCTCCTAATCAAATTTAGTCCTTCAAGTTTTTACGAATTATTTTAAAAAAGAAAAAACTTATAATTTTGTAAAAATAAAAAAATATATTTACATAATTAGAATATAATCTATCTTTATTATTAGTTCTTTCTTTCTAAATGTAAAGCAGACAGTGAAGTGAGATATATATAAAAGGCCAAGTCAAGACACCAATTTTTACAAGTCAAAACCTCAGAAACAGACACCCGGAATTCACAAGTAAAAAGTCTTGCTGTTTCTGCTGCTGACATAAATAAACATACATATTTAGGGACAAACATCTCTAGATTAGTAAATACCAAATTGCTTGAAAACAAAATCCCACTTTGAAATCTTCAGCATTTTCAGTCATCACCTCCCATTTCTTGCCAAATAATCTTCTAGACAACCATATACTGTCACAAACCTTTGGTCCAAACCCAAGAAGCTTCATAGCCAACTCTTGTTCAGCAATTCCGCCACAAATCCACACCTGCGACTTTTCTTGATTCTGTGAAAACTCATTCCTAGATTCTTGTTTTACCTGTGTAATAATTTATGGCCAAAAATTTGCTCCCGACCATGGTAAATTCTGATAAATACATGTAAGGTGAGGCTTTGATTTGCAGTTGACTCCTCTTATGCAAGATTATTGCAGAAATCAGAGGAGTTAGCAAAAAGGAAAAAACAAGAACTCTGTGTTTTAATCAGAGGTTTGCAGCAGCAAAAGTCCTGATGGAGTCTTGTGATTCATCTCCAAATTATATCAGGGCCAGAACCAGTTTTGATGCAAAGAAGGAAAATTCTCCGGTGAGTTTTCCAATTCTTGAAATTCATAAGATGTATATAGAAAGATTTGGATGAATATAAATTGTCTCTTCTGATTGTTTAGCAGTAAGATTGACATGAAAAAGTTACTTGGATTTCTTGTGTTTTAGTTGATTAGTGTTCTTGTGTTGGTGGGGGTCCCAGGAGAGTAGAAATCTTGATGAGTAGCAGAGGTAGATTAATGGCAAAATCTGAAGTTTGGGATTTCATGTGTTGTTTTATGAACAGGGAGGAAGTGATTGTGAAGACATGATTTCTGTTAGTTCTTCAGCTTGTGGATCAGCAGTTAGTGGACCTTATGCTCCAAAACTTACCAACAGTGGGATCAAACACAGAACTAGGAATAACAAGGCACTCAGTGATTTTGGGAGTGTTAGGTCATTCAGAAGAAGAGCAAAATCAAGATTTGTTAGATCCCCTGTTACGCTATTTGATGATACAGCAACTTCTCACTGTGATTCAGTGACCGGTTCTTCTGAGTCGTCGCCTCACTATTTGAAGGCGACGAGCTGTTCCGAAGGCAAAAAAATGCATTCCCCACAGCATAAATCTTTGCAAGCTCTGTCAAGAACATCTAGCCTGAGAAGTGTGAGAATCCTGATAAAGAAGACTAGTTTCAAGCCGAAGAGGGCTAGCGGTAAGGTTTCTGAGGATGTTGCAGTTGATAGAGCAACGTATTCTTCAACTCTCAAGGATTCAAAGTTTCCTGAGCCGGTGGAGCTTCATGATGGGGGAACGGAATTGGAGAAAATGTCGGCTGTGAAAGTTTGTCGATACCATCATTGCTCTCTACATGGGCATTGCCATGGAAGTCCTGTTCCGCCGCCAAAGCGTTTTCTGTACAAAAGAAGGCGGACGTTGAAGAAGCAAAAGAGCATAATACCTAAAGCTGAGTCCAGTCTTGGAGCAAAGGACTCTATTGGTAGAAAGAAGAATCTACAGAAAAGCCAAATTGTTCCTATCGTTGAAACATTGGATCGGCAGAGAGTCAGTGATGGCATAACATTTTCTGGTGTTGAAAATGAAAATGGTGATGATTCTTATGCAGATATTTATGCTAAACAGGAAGCTCAGCTATTTGGAGATAGATATGACGAGATCCGAGAGGCGGGCCTCATTGAAATGGCGTTTGGCGAAACATCATTCCCTGAGAGAAGTTACACTGAGAATCTTGATATATTGAGAAAATACTCTTCACAGGAGCAAGAATTTGGAGGGCCGTCTTTCGGGGCGAATGGTTATTGTTTTAGATGCTCTTGCCATATCAAAGAACAAGTTACGTCCAGTCCTAGACAAATTGATGCCAACTTGTCCCTAAATAAAGTCTCTTCCTCAAGTCTTGATGATGGTTACAAAAGTGAGATTCCTCGGGATGGAGATACCTATGTTCTGGATTCAAATCCATCGGCCCTCTTTGAGAAGCCAAAAGAACTGGTCGGCACCGATCTTGAGAACAATGCAGCTTTGGATATCGCAAATGAAGCATCCAACAAAGTTTGTCCAGAAACTCCAGTCATATCCAATGAAGCCACCAGAAAGAACAGCTTGTTTTCATCAGCTTCTGATAGCCAAACATCAACTGATACCAATTCTGATGAAGAAGGGAACATTACAACTGAATCTACCTCTTCCCACGATTCCAGAGCTGACGATGCTATGGAAGTTAAGGATTCTGAAACAAACTCTCCTACTCATGAAGGCAGCAAGCTGCAGTTCAGCAAACGAAGCCATATGAGCATGTGGAACCTCATACATCAGCATATGTCGTCACATGTGGCTGCTGAATCAGCGGAAAAGCAACTTCAACATGCCGATAGTGAAAGTGTGGTGGATGGTTCCGATTCTCTTCCTGCAAAGGAAAGTTCTACCTCAGGCAGGGAGTTAAGTGATTCAGATATGGGAACAGTGAACTATGACTCAGAAATTCAAGATATTGAAGTCCGAAAATTATTTGCCATCAAGCTTGTCCGAGAGGCAATCGAGAAAATTCTTCTCCCAGAGGTTCAAGATCAGACATCTGATGACCAGTCAATTACAGGTGAAATCACTCCCCAACCAGAACTCACAGAAAAGAATCAAAGTGAACGACCAGAATTCCTCAAAAATAATCAAAGTGAAGGTAAAGAAAAAAATAATGCTATATACATGTTTATTGCCTCAGTTTCCTTCCTTCCATATCCATATAGACAGGGAACTGAACTGACCATCCCATTTTTTCACATTTTGTGTGCCAGAAAATGATGGAGAAACTAATGATCATAAAGGAGACGGCAATGTGTCATCTACTTCAGAGAAGGAAAGTCATATAGCTGATGATGCTTCAGGTCCAGTGATTAAGGAAACTGATGATGCTTCATTTCCAAAGATTACAGAGACCAGTGAAAAGGTTGTAAGCAAATCTGAGAAGAAAGCACCGAAGCACTGGAGTAATCTTAAAAAGTGGATTCTGCTTCAAAGATTCATCAGAGAATTGGAGAAAGTAAGAAAATTCAACCCCAGGAAGCCACGGCATCTGCCACTTAATCCTGATCCTGAAGCAGAAAAGGTCAATCTTCGACCTCAAACAGTGGACGAGAGGAAAAATGCAGAAGAGTGGATGCTCGATTTTGCACTTCGCCAGGCAGTGAGTCAGCTCGCCCCAACTCAGAAGAAGAAAGTAGCGTTGCTTGTAAAAGCATTCGAAACGGTGGTTCCAACTCAAGAAGAGCCACAAGTTCAATTCAGAATCCCCAGGCTCAATAGTAATGGCTCAGATATCTGTAGCACTAGCCACAAAGTTGATGAGTCTGTTGCTGATAGATACGGAAGAAGTAAAGAGGAGGCGCCTGTTACTGGAAAAGCAATGTTGAACCAACAAACTAGCTCTAAGTTGACCGAGAAAGCTGAGAAGCTCTATGATTCAAATGATAATTCTGGTGAATCATTAGTAACGTCTCAAAGTTTGGCTGAAAAAAGGACTGGGATGTTTACATCAATCATGAAATCTGTACCTTCATCATCCAAAGATGAGAATCCAAGAGAAACTGCAGGAGGTGATAAAGATGCAAATGTCATTTTGAAATCTGGGTATTTCAACTGTGAGTTCATGTCAAGTGACCGAAACTTAAAGCCAGAAGGTCCAGAATCTGAAAATGGGGACCCAATTTTACCAACCGAAAGCTTGATTCTTGATGGTAATGGAAAATCAGCGGCAACTGAGAGAACTCCTGGTCCAGCTTCTCATGCTGAGAGCTTAGAGAAATACATGGCAGACGAGACAGAGACAGAGGCTATACCAACCACACAATGTCTTCAAGAAGATGCTAGATCCGATCGAATAGAGGAGCAGACGAAACATAGTGGCCGAAGCAGCACTGGAATGGATAGGAAAAATTATATCAAGATGTGGCACATGATATATCAGCATGTGGTATCAGGTATTGCTGAAAGAGTTGGAAATCAACTTCTTGATGGAGCAGACGACGAAGAAGGGGAAGATACTAAATCACCTGCTATAAACAATGGTGACTATCCCAACCATTTTTCGCAGTCTACCGATGATTCAAATGAAAAGCATCATGTTCCGAGCAATCTGAGTGGTGGGTTCACAAAATCTGATGCTCTCAAACTCATAAAAGAGGCAGTTGATGAAATCCTCCTACCTGAAATTCAAGATGATTCCTCTGATACTCAGTCAGTGACAAGCGAGTCTATTTCAGATCAAGACTTCTTAGAAAGGAACTCCAGTGAAATTGGAGGACAAAACTTTTCGAGCGAAGATGGAGTTTCAATGGACGAGGAAGGAAAAAGCTTGTTACATGACACTGTTAGTACACACGACGAAATGAAAGTGGAATCGAAGGTCAGCAAAAAATCTGAGCTGCCCAAAGCCAAGAACTGGAGCAAACTGAAAAAGCTCATACTCCTTAAGAGATCCATTAAAGCACTGGAAAAGGCTAGGAAACTGAAACCACAACCTCATCAGTCCTCTCCTCAGATGGCTGATCCAGAACCAGAGAAAATTGACTTGAAAAGCCAAATGATGGACGAACGGAGAAAGGCTGAGCAGTGGATGCTAGATTATGCAGTTCAGCATATTGTCACTAAACTAACTCCAGCTCGGAAACGGAGGGTGTCTATGCTTGTTGAAGCCTTTGAAGCAGTTGTTCCACTTCCAGATACGTAAACATAGGAAAGATTCAAAGTTATAAAATCTCTGTCAGGGTTGTGTGATGCTGCTTATACAGGTAAGCCATTATGATATTATAGTCATAAAACATATGTAGTTCCCTCATATATCAACTGCAGATAAGGCAGTAATTTTCTTAAAGATATACTTGTAAAATTCACGAGTCCAAATCCTTCACTGCAGGTCTTCAAAGTTCAACGTCTCACGAATCAAGCCAAGCAAAAAGGTTGCAGCAACATTTTGTCAATCAAGCTATGGATGTAGGTCATTATATATGTGAAAAATAGAATTTTGCTAGAGAAATACAGAGCATGTTTCTTTGATTCTTTCTGGTGTGCATTGCATTATATGATGTACCCTATTGAAGCAATAATCCTATCTGTTTGTAATCCTTATTTGAATTTTTCCAGATATCATCAGACATCATCGTGTATAAGGTTTGATGTATTCGTTTACTCTTTTGTTTGATGTAAATGATGAAGCATAGTTAGCATCTTTACAGTTCATTTTCTCTTAATGTTAAATGAAAAAACAGCCAATATTCAATCTTATGCTGATAATATTCATTCAAATCATTTTCAGGGTCCTCATTGACTAATCAAGCAAATCCCGAATTGTAGGTTACAGTAGATGAAGAGATTCTAAGGAACTACCTTAAACCACATCGAACACCACATGTAAGAATATCAGAATATCCACAACCTCGATCATAGTTGCATCACCCGACTCCAAATCAACCCATGTAAGAACCCATGGGTTGTACTCGTATCAATATAAAAAATTACTTGGTAGTAATGGGGGCATTTCGATCTTTTCATACCTTACTATCATCAAACTACGTAAAATATAGTACTAGTATAAATTGAAAAATCCTAGGTATTCCCAACCTTCAACACAACATCCGAAGCTTCCTTCTACTTCTATTTCCGTCAAGAATTTGCCTCGAACATGGAACAACAACAACACAAATCAACAAGAGGAAAGAATTCTATGTGCTGCTGTATGCCTTTGCGTAGACCCCAAGCCAAAACAACTCTTCAAACTTTCTTCTACGAACACTTCCCTTCCTCATATATCTATATATACTCATCAATGCAAAAGGCCTCCACAAACTGAACCTCTGTTTCTATAAAGCAAACCTTTCCTTCATTATCAAGATTCAAGTAGCTAGCTAGCATTGATTAAAAGAAGTACTTCATGGCGGGCATGCAATATTACTTCTTCCCAACTGATTTCTATTACCCCAAACCACCACCACCTCACCCTGCTGATCATGACACCTCTCATGTCCAAAACCGGCAAGTTCTGCGCATGGCTGAACGCCCGGTCGGAGAAACAGATGTTGCTGTGCGTAAAAACTTAGTACTTAAGGTTCCAGCGCTGAGGATGATGATCCATGTTCCTCCTACTCGGAAGCCAGCAAGTACCAGGATTGTACTGTACAAGTGATTGTGTAGGTGAAGATTTGATGCATGCTGTGGCTTCTACTTCTTCCAGAATGAGTTACTTTTAAGGTTTTTTTGTACGTGTTTTGTAGTAGTTGGTTCTTTTTTGATTTCTTCTTTGCACGGTAGTTGAAAGCCTACATTACACTTTGATTCTCTCTCTCTCTCACACACACACGCACACACACACACCCTAAAGGAAAAGGAAAGATCAAATTTTTAGCTTTAGGTTTTGTTAGTTGAAGATAATTCCACCATGTAACCTCTCACTGGCCCTCAAAAACCAATCCCTCTATTAATTAATTAATTCTCCTTATTTCTCATTTTTCACTCTCCAAACTCTTTGCAAGAATCTCATGGCTGAATTCCAATACAAATTCTTCCCAACTTAATTTTTGTTCCCTCTCCAAGAATCCATGGTGGCTGCCACCACCACCAGCGGCGGAGACAGCCCTGCAGACCAGGTTTCTCTAGTCAAGACTCAGGAGAGTGACGGACCGGAGGATCCGAGGCTGTTTAATTCCTAAAATCAAATGGTTTGTGAGACTCCCATCATTCATAATAATTAAGAAACAAGAAATGAGAGATAACTCTATACATATGCATATTTAAGGTTGTCCAACAAAATAGGTTGTCCATGAGTTATTGATGGAATTGGAGAAAATGTCGGCAATGCATGTTTGTGGATTCCATCATTCCTCTCTACATGGACATTGCCGTGCAAATCATGCATGATCCCGTTGCCCCGCCAAACCGTTTTCGGTACAAAAGAAGACTGCCGTTGAACAGGGCAAAAGCATGATACCTGAAACCGAGTCCAGGCCTGGAGCAACGCAGTCTAGTAATAAACACAAGAATCGCCCGAAAACCCAAATTGTTCCTACTGTCGAAACCTTGGATCGTGGAAGAACCGGTGATGGTTCTCGTGTTAAAAATGAGAATGGTTTGGAATTTTACGGTGAACGGGAATCTCAGCTATTTGGAGATGTTCGTGATGAGATTCTTGAGTCGGGCCTTCTTGAAGTTGCGTTTGGCGAAACATCGTTCCCCGAGAGAAGTTACTCTGAGAATCTTGATATATTGAGAAAATACTCCTCACCGGAGCAAGAATTTGGAGGGACGTATTTCTTGGTGAATGGTTATTGTTTGAGGTGCATTTGCCAATGCCATATCAAAGAACAAGTTTGGTCCAATTCTGGACAAGCCGACGCGGACTTGTCCTTACATAACCTCGCTTCCTCCAGTCATGACAATGGGTTCAAAGATGAGATCCCGGAGAATGAAAATACTGATGTTTCTCATACAAGTTCATTGGCCGGCACCGAGGATACTGCAAATGAAGCATCCAACAGAGTTTGTCCAGAAGAGGACATTACAACTGAATCTACCTCTTACGGAGATTCCAGAGCTAATGAAACTGTGCAAGTTAAGGATTCCGAAATAAATTCTCCTACCGACAGAAAAGGCAAGCTTCGGTTCAGCAGACGTAGCCATATGAGCATGTGGCAACTGATACATCAGCACATGTCGTCGAACTTATTAGCTGCTGAATCAGCTGAAAAGCAATTTCAAGGTTTCGATGGGGAAAGTCCGGTGGATGGTTTGGAATCTCTGCCTGCAAAGGAAAGTTCTGCTTCAGGCTGGGAGTTAGCTGATTCACATAAAGGAACAGTGAAGAATGACTCAGAAGTTCAAGATATTGAAGACCACAAATTATTTGCAATCAAGCTTGTCCGAGAGGCAATCGAGAAAGTTCTTCTTTCGGAGGTTCAAGACCAGGCATCTGATGATAACCAGTCAATTACGGACAAAAACGCTCCCCGGCCAGAACTCAGTGAAACGAATCAAACTGAAGGTAAGAAATGAATAATACTGTATACATGTTTGTTGCCTCAGTTTCCTCCCTCCCATAGAGTATTACTCAATATAGACAGGGAACTGAACGACCATCCATTTTTACAGTTTGTGTGCAAGAAAATTATGGAAAAACTGATGCTCATAGAGACGACGACAATGTGTTGTCTGATCTGGAAGATGAAAGTCATATAACTGATGATGATTCAGGCCAAGAGATTAAGGGAACTGATGATGATCCAGGTCAAGAGGTTAGGGAAACTTATGATGATTCAGGTCAAGAGATTACAGAAAACAATAAAAAGGTTGTAAGCAAATCAGGGAAGAAAATGCCCAAGAACTGGAGTAATCTTAAAAAGTGGATTCTGCTCCAAAGATTCATCAGAGAATTGGAGAAAGTGACAAAATTCAACGCCAGGAAACCACGGCCTCTGGCATTAAATCCTGAACCTGAAGCTGAGAAAGTGAACCTTCGACCTCAAACCGTGGACGGGAAGAAAAATGCAGAAGAGTGGATGCTGGATTATGCACTTCGACAGGCAGTCGGTCAGCTTGCACCGACTCAGAAGAGGAAAGTGGCATTGCTAGTAAAAGGATTTGAAAGGGTGGTTCCGACTCAAGAAGAGCCTCAAGTTCAATTCAGAATCCCCAGGATCAAAAGTAATGGCTCAGACATCAGTAGCACTAGCTACAAAGCTGACCATTCTGTTTCTGATGGACATGGAAGAAGTAAAGAGGAGGTGCCCCTAAGTCGAAATACAATGTTGAACCAAGAAACCGGCGCTAAGTTGACTGAGAAAACTGAGAAGCTTTATGATTCTAATGATAATTCTGGTGAATCATCGGTCATGTTTCAAAGATTGGTTGATGAAAGAACTGGGAAGTTAACATCAATCATGAAGTCTGTTCTCCCATCATCCGAGGAAGAGAATCCAAGAGAAACTGCAGGAGGCCATATAGATGCAAATGTTGTTTCGAAATCTGAGCATGCAAATGGAAACATAAAGTCAGAAGGCCCTGAATCGGAAAAAGAGGAAGCGTCTTTAACGACCCAAAGCCTGATTCTTGATGGCAATGGAGAATCAGCCGTAACTAAGAGAACAATTGGTCCAGCTTCTCATCCTGAGAGCTTAGAGAAAAATATGGCAGACGAGACAGAGAAAGAGGTGATACCAACAACGCATTTACCAACTGAAAGCTTGATGCTTGATGGTAATGGGAAATCAGAGGCAACTGTAGGAACTACTGGTCCAGTTTCTCATCCTGAGAGCATAGAGAAAGAAATGGCGGAGCAGACAGAGAAAGAGGCTATACCAACAGCACAAGGACTTCAAGAAGATGCTGCATCTAATCAAATGGAGGGACAGACGAAACACAATGGCCAAAGCTGCACCGAAACGGATAGAAAACACCATATCAAAATGTGGCACAGGATATATCAGCATGTGGTATCAAATATTGCTGAAAGAGTTGGAAACCAACTTCTTGATGGAGCAGATGATGACGAAGTAGAAGATAGCAAATCACCTGCAATAAACACCGGTGAATGTTCCAACATGCAGCCTACAGATGATTCAAGTGAAAAGAATCATGTCCCGAGCAATCTGAGTGGTGGGTTCACGAAATCTGACGCTCTCAAACTCATAAAAGAGGCAGTTGATGAAATCCTCCAACCTGAAATTCAAGATGACTCCTCTGATACTCAGTCAGTGACAAGCGAGTCTATTTCAGACCAAGACTTCTCGGACAGGAACTTCACTGAAATTGGAGGACAAAACTTTTCAAGTGAAGATGGAGTTTTAATGGACGAGGAAGGACAAAGTTGGATGCATGACAGTGCCAGCACACAGGACGAAACAATAGCAGAATCTAAGGTCAGCAAAGAATCTCATGAGCAGCCCAAAGCCAAGAACTGGAGCAAACTGAAAAAGCTCATCCTCCTTAAGAGATCCATTAAAGCATTGGAAAAAGCCAGGAGACTCAAACCACAACCTCATGAACCGGAGAAAAATGAGACGAAACACCAAATGACGGATGAACGGAGAAAGGCTGAGCAGTGGATGCTAGATTATGCAGTTCAGAATATTGTGACCAAACTAACTCCAGCTCGGAAACGGAGGGTGTCTATGCTGGTTGAAGCCTTTGAAGCAGTCATTCCATTTCCAGAGATGTGAACATAGAAAGATTAATCCAAGTTACTAAATCTCTGTCAGGCTCTCAGCTTATGGATGCTGCTGCTTATACAGGTTCTTGATCGCAGAGTCTCTAAGGACGTCGACTTCTATGTCTCATATATGACTCAAGCCAACCAACAAGCATATATATATATACATGATGAAGGTCATTACATATATTAATACTCACTGTTCGCAATCCTTGTTTGAAGTTTCCAGACCATCATGTATAAATTTTGCTGTATTTGTTTCATCTTTTGTTTGATGTAAATGATGAAGCATACTTAGCATCTCCACATTTCATTTTTGTTAATGTTGAATGCAAAACAGCCAATACTGGAAATGGAATGTAATATTCAACATGAATTGCAATAAAAAATCTAATCCGGTCAACCATATATCGATCTGGTATAAAATGGGTTAAATGTAATATACCTCTGGCATAATTTGCTTTATTTTCTAGAACACAGTGGTAATTTGTTATCTTATTTTTTACATTTTTCTTTGTTTCCTCAATTCTTATACGGGGTAAATTGCATTTTTCCCTAAATAAAATCCCAGGAATTCCCAACCTTTGAACACAACAAACGAAGCTTCTAATTCTAATTCCGTCAAGAATTCGGCAGTTGAAAATGTATGGAACAACAACAACTACAACACAAATCAAACAGAGGAGAGAATTCTATGTGTTGTGTGTGCCTTTGCGTACACCCCAAGCCAATTCAACAACTCTTCAAACTAAAACTCTCCTTCCTCACACACACACACACATATACATATATATAGAGAGAGAAACCCATTCTTCAATGCAGAAAACCTCCACTACAAATACAAGCTGAACCTCATCTGTTTCTACAAACGTCGCAAACCTTAATTTCCTTTAGTACCAAGATTTTCAAGTAGATAAGACGTGATATGGCGGGCATGCAATATTACTTCTTCCCAACTGACTTCTATTACCCCAAACCATCACCTCCTCACGACACCTCTCATGTCCAAAATCCACAAGTACTTGATCTGCCCACGGTCGAAAAAACAGATGCTGCTGTCCCTAAAAACGTAGTAATTAAACTGGTTCCAGCGTTGACGATCAGCCATGTTCCTAGTCGGAAGCCAGCAAGCACCAGCATTGTACCCTACAAGTGATTCTTTTGTGTGTGTGTGTGTAGGCGAACATTTGATTCATGCTGAGCTTTTCTGCATCTGTATTGCTGTTTCTGATGAGTTATATCGATCAAGATGTGTACTTTTTTTTCTTTTTTTATGTATTGTGTAGTAGTTGGTTCTTTTTTGGCAGTTGCTATAACCAACTGCATTACTCGCCGTCGTTAATGTACTTTACCCTTTCTAAATAAACACATTATTTCATATAATAAAAAATAGTCATTTATCTCATTGTATTTTTTAAAATAAAATAATTTATCTATCTTTTATTTTAACAAGTACAAGAAAATATATTACTGTATTTTAAAAAATATATAAAAATAAATTATAATTTTTAATTTTATAAATAATAATTTACTCATTTATAATATTATAGAAACTAACTGAATTTTTCCCATAATTGACCAATGATTTGGGCATAAGTTTTTCTATAAGAATATTCGAATATTAAGTTTTGTTATCGGAAGTATGAGTGTGAACGTGTGTTGGGGTTTGATGGGGCCTACCTCAGTCCACCGACCTACCTTTCAGAACTCTTGATGAAAGGACATGTGACTTAATTTGAGAAGTCCAAGTGCACACGCGGTACAAAATTTTTTAATTTGAATTTAAATTTGGTTGAACGGAATCAATTATAAAATAAATATTAAATATTTATTACATAATTTATTATTTTTTAATTATATATTAATTATATTTATCATATAATTAATTTAAATTTAATTGAATTAGATTCGAATTAAAATTTCGACATACTGTAGAATGGAAAGATATATATATATATATATATAACATTTAATTTAAGTAAGAATATGTGTTAGCATAATCCGAATTTAAGAGAGAGTGATTTTTAGGTGGTATGTGGTGCACTGCACTATTTCTATGGCTCACGTGCTATTGCCCATCCCAATCATGCGCTCAATATGGCCGACCATCAAAGATAAACAAAAGAAAGCGCGGTTCCAAACTCGTGATTCATGCGCTGTGCGAGCTAATTATCCCCTATTCTTTAAGATCAAAATTTCAGTTGGAATCGTACTTTAAGCTTTCTGTTAACGCCTTTTCTGCTCCTTGTTAAAGGGTTGGTTCGAGGAATATAATATATACATATATTCTACAATAATATATTAAAAAAAAAAGTCTTTTTTCTTTTAAAAACCACGATCATGATATCGCAACATCAATCTTTATTGTTATGTCGATAATACCCTTAAGTTAATTTTTTTTTATTTCTTTCCCTAAAAAATATGATGTCATGGTTTATATATATATATATATATTTATTATTTATAATATATTTTAAAACATAAAATATTTACAAGTAGGAACGGCGTGCCATAATAGCTAGTATATATAAATATATAGAGAGAGAGAGAGAGCGAGGAACTTTTCAGAATTTAAACAGTAACTTTTATTACTTAAAATACAACATCGAATATACAATATTTATTTTAAATTATTTTTAAAAATAAATCCAAACACACACACATGCTCTGCTAAAATAAATTAATAGAAAAAAAAAAAGAATCATGATTTTGCCAAAGTATATCTAATTAAAATGGAATGAAATTTGATGATGGTAAAGACATTTATTAAAAACCTAAAATAAACAGAATTAGTTACAAATCAATGACAAGTCTCCATTTAATTATGTCAGCAGTACATGGTTGTATCTGCCAACTTACTACCACATTGATGGTCGATACGTCTAAGCACCATCTACTGCATGTCTTTTCATTTTTTAATTTCAAATCCGGATAAAATACTCCCAATTATTATTCATATAATATTTATTTTCTTAAACGGATAAATGTAACACTTTTACCTTCTAAAATTAAATTTTTGAACAATATTGTCCTTATATTATCATTTCTATTTTTAATATTTTTTTTGCATTTTAAGTTTAACTGAATTTGTTTCAATTGAAAAAATATCTTTTTTTATTATAATAAAGTAAAATATAATCAGTGAATTAAATAATTTTTTTAATATTATTATATTTTACAGACTCAAAGGTAAATAATGAATATTGTATAATAAAGAAGACAAGGTGGCTTGTTGACACTTATGACTTTGGTCATATGTTCGAGTCCCTTGGAGTGTAGTTGAGGAAATATATTTATTTATTTTTTTCTAAAAATATTAAAACATTGATTTAGCATATATTTGTTAATTAGAAAACAAATTTGATAATAATTTAATATGAAAAATACTAAAATATATAAAATAATATAATTGTAAATGCATGAGGTTGAGGGTAAGTATTAAATTTATTAACTTAGGGAGTTAAATATTACATCAAAAATAGGTCAGGGAGGCGAAGTGTATTTTACCTTGAAAACTATAATTATATTTATTAAAATTTGTTATGAAATGATTTCTTTTAATTATCTAAAGTATTTACTAATTTATGATAAGTGAAATAACAAAAAAATAAGAGATTGAGAAAATAAAATTTTAGATTAAAAAAAAAAGTGAGATTATGAAAGCAACGACTAAGATTTTGGCAGACTTAAAAAAACAATTCATACAATTAAAATACTTTTATAGAAGAAGACAGCAGCCTGATCAAACACATCATCATGAATTCAGGGTTCAGGCCGATTCTTTTTTTTTATTATTTTTTGAGATACTATTTAATTTTAAAATTAAATATTATTTTATACATTTGATGTATATATTATAAAGTGAAATTTATGTATTTTATGTTAAGTTAAGTATATATATTTTACGTCACTTTATATATGATAATATAAAAAGAAAAGGCTCTTTATATTCATAAATAGCCGTTAAAACCATCGCATCAATTATTTGTGAAGTCGAAAATGACTTTTAATTGATAAATAACTAATTTATTTAATTTTATATTAATTGATAAATTAATTTTTTATATTTATAAAATATTTTAAAATGTAAAAAATTATTTATTTTATATATTGGATGAACAATGTGCCACAATTGTAATATATATAGAAATGGGGGGTTTGTGTGGTTATGGTTCTGACGTAGATGCAGCGAGTGAGTGGGCGAGAATATTCCCGCTCACCAAAATATTATGTATAAAAGGAAAATATGAAATATGACTTTAGGTTTTGGTTAGTTGAAGATCCCACCATGTGACCTATTTCTGGCTCTATAAATACGTGAAAGGTTACTGCACTTATACCCCAAACCCCAAAAATCCCTATTATTGTTAATTTTCTCATCCAACTCCACATATCTCTCTCATGGCTGGCCTTCAATACAAATTCTTCCCCACGGATTTCTTGTTCCCTCTGCAGCAGCAGTCCACCGGCGGAGACGGCGCCCCTGCACGCCAGGTTTCTCTGACGCGGAAGGTCATTAGCAGCGAGGGGGAGGAGTATTCGGTGGGGAAGATCGTAAAAGCCGTTCCTTCTTCTTCATCTTTATCTTCATCGTCGGTGCAGAGTCAGGGTGTGGGTGTGGCTCCCATCGTCGTTCGTAAGAAGCAGAAATGAGAGATTATTATGTAAGGTTGTCCGGTACAATAAAATAGGTCTGTTGATGGATCAGAAATCAGACTTTCTCGATCCTCCCTCCTCCATCGCATCTCTCTGTTTCTAGGGCTAAAATGTTTCTACAGCCTTCTCAAACAAATCCATCAATATTGTTAGTTATTGTTATCGGGGGAAAAGACAACTATACATATATAAACATTAATTTTATGTTTTGTGATGTAATTTGAAAAGTCGGATGACGAAAAGTCAATCTTCTCGTCTATAAAAATTAAAGGCATGAGAGATTCGTTGTTGTCCAATTGAATTTGTATTCAAATAGTTGAATTAACACGTGAAGATGACATTGTATGTAATGTAACGAGTAATAATTTATTTATAAGAATATAAACAAAAGATCTCATTATTAAACAATTAATATCGGTACTCATATAAAAAAAAAATCTCACCATCAAATAATTAAGATTATTTTGGGTATTTAGGAGATTACATATCATTCATTGTTTCTTTCATAATTAATTGCAATTTGCTTCCACATTAGATAACAATTCACAACGACATATACCATTTTTTGTGATGATCAGAAAGAATATTTGCATCAAATTCGAATTCTTGATCTGTACTGAAAGCGCTTATTATGGCTAATTTGCGCTTTATCACAGTAACTTTTTTTCTTTTTCTTCCTCCCCCCACAAATTCTAGTTTTCATGAGTAGCTAATTTTATAAGACGGAGATTTCATGAACTAATGTAGGTGTTTTTTTTATATGATTTTACTGTAATTTACTATTTCATAGTTCTTAATTATGTTTGATGCATTGATCTAAATCATGTATTGTTCATTTGCTCAATCTATTAAAATATGGATATAATAATATAATTACCGATTCTAAATTTCAGAATGAGTAGCTAATTTCGTAGAAAGATCGACAAAACAAAAATTTAGATGACACTATGTACAATCCTTTTACTTTAATTACTGCTTCAGAAAAAATGAAATACTAAAACGAGCAAGCTCTTACTAATGATGTTTAGTTCAGTTGGAGAAATTGAGGTTTCATGACCTTACAGGTAATTGATTCGGATCGTATGCATGAGACGTTGTTCTACTATATGATAAGTATTGTTTAGATTTTATTTATCTGATATTGTTGATGAGGATATGACTATGTAATTGATAAAAAATCGAATTGTTTCAATTAATAATAACTAGATATAATTATTATAATTATCTTTATTAAATAATAATATTTAACAAAAAATAATTAAAATTAAATTATTTCAATTAATTATAATTTCTCGCTTAAAACAAACAAACAAGCTGTTAGGCAGGAACCCGGAAGCACATGTATGAATCTTGGCGTGCAAAACGTGAGAATCTCTGCCTACTCTCCGGTCCACCTTCCCAATTTTGTAGTTGTGTAAATGTAATTAATTCTTATAATTTATTTGCAACATTGTCCCATTACTTATAAAGGCAAAATTGGTTTAAATATCTAAGTATTTTATTCAAATAAAATTCACAATAGTGACTAATATTAATGGCTATATATTAAAAAAAAGTAAAAATAAAAAAAAATATATATATATAACAAAATGCTTAGTTAATTAAGGAGATCAAATGGACATGAAGTAAAGCTGGATATATATAAAAGTACTTTTCTACCATTCAATTGGACGAAAAAGTAAAAGTACCTATAGACATAATTTATTAATTCAAAAAAGGACTCATTTTATTTGAGATATTAGCATTTAAAAAATATTATATTATTATTTTCTTTGATGCATACTTTTATTAATAAGTTTTTAGATTTAATTTTTAATTTTTTAATAATTTAAAATTATTTTAGTATAAAGGGTTAGTTAGTAAATTATAAAAATTATTTTTTTTCGCATTTTTTTTATCAAATATATAGAAGTATTTGAATTTTATTTTTTGATCCATTATATGAAACAATTTATCAAGAAAAAGTATAAACTTTTCCCTCCTCGTTCTCCTTTCATTTTGATATTGTTAATTGTCGTAAATTAATTATTGAAAAATTTAAATTATGATATAATTATAATGAATTGGTTAAAAGAAAAGGAATCAAATTTCATGGCTTTGAAAAGAAGCAAAGGATTTTAATTAAGCATATTCCTTAGAATGGTCAATAAAAGGTTTCATTATCCCTTTTGTTGTGTGCTGTTGACTGCTCTTGTGGTCCATATAATTGTACACTATTTGTGGCTATTCACAATTATACATTTCAAATTTCATACCCCACCTCCAAAGTCATGGAAATCACACCATAATATAAATAGTATTTATTAGTCAACTTCATTGTCCTATTAAATTTTAATTATTAATGTATAGTTTTAGTCAACTTCTTTTTCTTTTCTTTTTTCCCCCTCAATTTGATTGAATAATACTAAATAGTACCAAGAATAATAATGTTTTGACTCGGGTTGGTTGACTAAATTTATTTAAAATATTTTATAAGCTGATCATACATCTTATTATAAAATTAATAAAAAACTTATAAGATGTTAGATATCAATTTTTAAATAAGTTTTTTAATATAATAAAAAGTTACGGGACTATTTTGTCGAGTAACTTAGAGAAAATTGTCTCGCGCTCTTAAGCATTCTCCATCTCCCCACTTGTGTCAATATTGGATACAAATATCCTTTTATTTAAAGATCGTCTAAGATTTCCTTGAATATGGCGTGGGTTACTTTAACATCGTAATATCTAGTGCTCAAATATTAACTTGAGACATTTTCTCTACCCCTTCTTACTTTGAAAAGACCGATAAAACGATCAAAAAAACTTATAAACTCATAACATATTAGTTTTAAGAATTTATAATTTTTTTTCTCTAAAAAAAGTTTGTAAAAGCTTACCTTATAAGCTCACCCCAAACACCCTTTTCATATTGTAATTTTGAGAGAGAGGAATAATAATAACAAAATATGATGATATCCCACAAAAATTGAGGATCACTCTATGTGGAGCAAGTATTTCTACTCCAAAATATTTTCCATTTACCAATTTTGTTTCAAGAACCCATATTCCAGCTTTAACCCATTTTTAGATCCATGACCCAAGAAGCCCAGCCCCCCTTTCCTGGGCTG
The DNA here is from genome assembly GCF_026168435.1 of Sesamum indicum. Classification (NCBI taxonomy): domain Eukaryota; kingdom Viridiplantae; phylum Streptophyta; class Magnoliopsida; order Lamiales; family Pedaliaceae; genus Sesamum; species Sesamum indicum. The sequence goes on along the minus strand of NC_142660.1, from coordinate 1,461,162 downwards.
ATTGTTTGCAAGATTAAGCCCAATCTACATGACAATTGGGCAACTCCAACTTCTATTTGGGCTGGAATTTCACAAGTTTTGCCCAATTGTTGTGATTGAAATGAATTTTTCCTTATGATGTTCTAAGTTTAGGGTCGCCCAATCTAACTTAATTCAATTAGTGAAGTTAACGCTTCCTAATTTTAGAAATTATGGATTTGGACCCTGACCCTACTTTATGTATATGGGATGTTGTTCGACTATATCGTAAGTGTTGTTTAAATTTTATTTATATGATATTGTTGATTAGGGTATAATTATTATAATTGTGAATGTTAATTGTTGAAATTTGACATGAATGATTGTAGTTAAGTTATTTCAATTAATAATAGTTCATCTTCTTAATATATTTTAAAAAAAAAAACATATTGAGGATTTGAAATCCAAGAAAAATTAGAGAATCGGCTTTCATCCTCATAAAAAAGAAAAGAAAAGAAAATTATAAAAAGTTGTATCTCGATTTGCAACATTCATTAAACTTTTACTAGATTAATAACACTATACCCCTTGTATTCTCTTGAAATTAAGAGAATGCCCACCATCTTTCTGCTTTACATCATTTTGCCCCTCCCAATTCTTCAATCAACCAATTCCAATTACATAACATGTTTTACCAAACTCGGCCACATTCATATTCAATAATCACCTCATCTAAAATCCCCCGAATATTGTTATTTAATATTTAAATGTTTTTAACACGGCCCATTATATATATACAACTATATTACGTCTCCATAAAAACCTGATCAATGTACAAAATTATATTTATAAATCAGTGGCAATAAAATTCGAGCCCACCAACACCTGCTTGACTTCGACTCTAACATCATAATGAAGAACTCAGTGATTGTACAAGTGAACAAGCCATCAAAAATTTAAGACAAACACATTGATAGTGTCATGAAATAAGTACACACATCACAGATTAAGAGATATATAAAGAGGATGTAATGAGAAAATAGTTGTAAAAGTATATGATCTAAGGGCACTTTGGTCCTCCTCTCTTGGTCTTCCAGTTATTGTAGCAAGGGCAGAACTGCTTGTTGCCGTAAGTGCCCGGAGGCACGCACAGGCATTTGGCGCAGCATTTCTGACAGAAGAACATGCATGGCTTCTTGAACGCCGTTTTCGAGCATCTCGTCGTGCATCTCCTCCCACACTCTGCCACATATTATTATTATACATTATATACATACACTTTACTACATAAATATGCTTGTAATTGTTTGTTCTCGGACCCCCCTTTTTGGACATTATAACTGTAGATGAAAAAAATTCGATATTGTTCATTTGAATTTATGTCCAGATGGGTCGTCACGTGATGTATCGACATATATGTAACAACATTAAACTGATAGTTCATATGAGTACAGACCACGTAATGAGCATATATATAGACAGATAGTACAACGTGTGCATGGTTAATTGTTCTTACCCTGAGGTTGAAGGCTGCCTGGAGTTGCACCATACTGTTACACAAACAGTGCTACATACCATTAGCAACTTTCTAAAATTAAAATCACTGCCCTTTTCTTTGTATTTTTTTTGTTGGGGGGGGGGGGGGGAGGTGGGGAAGAGTGTTCAGTTCTTGATATGAAAAGATTGAAAAAGAATTACCCATGTTGAATTGAACTAATCATACAGCAATAAATGTGTTACATTTACTGCGTAAATAGTTCAAATTCAACAAAATTTGATTCTGACTAGAATTTCTGAATTACCATGGGAAAACCGCCTGATGGTTGTGGCTGAGGAGTTGGGGATTCTACAATTGTTGCCTGCCAAAATAACCCCATATATATGGTAAAAACTAGTACATATATACATAATTAACTTTACTTCATAGCTAGCAATTAGTTGTGTAAAAATAAAGGAAATCTTTTACTCAAATCAGGTCCAGCCAAATTCAATCAATCACACACTGATGCTACATTTGTCATACAATCAATTACTTTTTCTGAATTGGACACCTGACAAGTGTATTATATTTAACTTGTAATTGTTTAAATTTTGGCCAGACTCGATTTGGGTTAGATTTCCCCTTTATAGAATGCATATGTAGTAGAATATTTTGTAAACATATATATATATATATATATATATAACAGGTGTAATTAAATGAATGTGGGCTTACATGGTTATGGACAGCCAGAAGAAACATGATGAGCAAGAAACAAAGGATCAAATCTCTTCTCAGACAATTCATATTGTTGCCCTGCAGTTATTGAGAATGTATGAAATGGGAATATATGTCTCTGTGGAGATAAGATCAAGAATGTTGTAGCTAGGCTATATATATATGTATATATGTATAGAGAAAGAGAGAAAGAGAGAGAGAGAGAGAGAGTAGTTGTGGTGTAGTGTGTTATTGCATGGGTGGGTGGGAAGAAGGAGAAAGAGGAAGAGAGGCTGATGACCACAATTTCTGGCCAAAACTTTGTCTCCATCTCTATTTGGATATTGCTTTTGAAATTGCTTTTTCTCCATGCAAATTCCTCATTAATTATTACAATAAGGGCAATTAAGTTATAATTAGTAATATACATCTAGTGTCATAATCGATTTGTATGTTCCATGCATACAGATTTTGATCATGTTATTTTCTGCTATGTAATTTAGGGGTGTAGGTTAACAATACTAATTAAATTGCTCGAAAATTAATTCTTATCGGACCAAAATTGCAAACTTCAAAATTAGAGGATGAAAATTGCAAGTTCTCTTAATATTTGGATTCTGAGATTTGAGACAAATAATCAAAGTATTATCAATCCCAGAACAAAAAAATAAAAGTAGAACAACATAAATTATGAGGGTAGTCAAATTAGTAGAAATGGTAATAAAAACACACAGAGAGACACCAGAAAGTGTAGTGTAGTGGTGTGGATGCATGTGAAGTGAAGGGGATGACAGCATTGGGCGAAAAAGATGGTTGCAGTGCAGTGACATGCAGCATGTGAGTTGAATCACATGTTTTTGGACTTCACTCCCATGCACCTCTCAATCTCATCATCCTATCTCTCTCTATCCCTAACATCCACACACCACACAAACTCCCATCACCAAATTCTTCTCTCATAATATTATACCATTTTCCTTGTCCATATACATATTAATTTCGACTTCTCCTCAACCCATTTTTATTCATTAATACTAAGCTTCTTTAATATTATTCAATTGAATATTATGATTAAAAGCAATAATCTTAAACTAGAAATGTTGCAGTAGGAGCAAGAATGTCTTCAGAGGTGTGTGTGAATATTGAAATGGTCAAAAGTTTCTGTGAATACTATGTTTTGTTAGTTCCAATACTAACAAAAGGTTGTCGTGAAGTGCAGTTTTAGGTGTCCGTGATCAACCTAATTCTTTATTTTTATATATATGCTTCCTCCAATAGCATAGACGATAGAGGCCCCTGCCTAATAAAGGTCGAATCTTCAGTGTGTTAGCCCAAAATTATAGGCCCAGCATGCACTTTTGGTGTCTGGAGGTTTTGAAGACTCTAAATGGGCTTTTGTGACTTAAAGAAGAATCACTTGTGGCCTAATCAATTCGGCCCATATACATCTATGCCCTCATTTCGTTTATGGCCCCAAAATGAAATAATGCCCAAGTATTGATGAATTTCGGATTGAACTTCTGGACTAAGAAAATATAAAACGAATTTAGACACAATTAATTATTTCAAGAGAAAAAATTTGTTTCAAACAACTTAATTATTCAAATTCACGTACACCCCTAACCACCTTCTATGAGTATATATGGTTTTTGTTTTATACTAGTTATTATGACACGTTTTTTTATATGCATATAATAAATATTTTTTATTACTTTTGATGCATGTAAAAGTAGCACGAGTCCAACAAGCTTGGACTATTGTTTTGGATTTGGGCCAAGGAATATAAGATTCTAATAAAAGAAACCTACAAACAACAAGCAGTTAGCACTTCAACGTCCAAGTTAGTACTAGGTTTAAGAAAAGCTAGTTGTAAAAAATGAAACGTGATAAGAGATCGATATATGATAATAAAATTATGAGAGAAAGTATGCCGAGTTCGCAAAAGAGTGCTTCGATGAATGTTAATAACAATGCTCAAAATTCTGGAGAGTGTCCCTGGCTCAAGTGACTAAACCTGTATTTATAGAGGGATGTCTACGTCTAATGGGGGTCTTCACTCCTTCATTTTCTAGGAAAAAGAATAAGGGTGGTTAGATAAGTTATGATTTGCTTTTATCTTCTACCGGACTTGCCTATGATTGCGTATCTTCTAGTTGGGGGAGACCCTTTGTTGGTCAGGACTCCTGGTCGCCAAGGAATCCCACAACAAGAAGGAGTCTAAAGCTCTAGGGAAACCTCATTTGAACTGCATCTTCTAGACTAGCGTGGTAGTAGACTTGACAAACCAAATGTACACCACGTGAGGGTGGCTAAATGTGGACTTTAGACCAATCATTCTTGTTGGCCGCGTTCCTAGGCTGAGTCCAGGGATGCCTTGGGCCTTTGTCCTCCTTCTTGGGCTCCCAAGCTTTTTGGGTCGTTGGGGTTAGTGCGTTAGGTGGTCTCAAACCTTACTGTTCTTCTTGGGCTGGGTCTCTTTAGGTTGTATGCATCAACTTTAAAATGTATTATAAATAAGAGTAAAAGTATATAAATCGATACATTACATTAAAAAAAATAAAGAAAAGAAAATTAATTTATTCATTGATGTAAAATTTTAAAAATTAGTTATCTTATTGAAGTACCTTTTCTTACTTCATGAAAAATTGGTGAGATGACAATCGGACTCGATTTTCAGGGGTTCCGCCTCTGAATGGGCTAGTTTGGTACTCATGTTATTCGGTTCAGAACCTAAACCATTGGACCCAATTGGGTCCGAGGCAGGTTACAAGTTTGTACCTGACCCGCACCGATCAATTTTTTAATATTTTTTATTACTTCTCGAATTTCTTCCTTCGGCTCCTCCATCGCATGGTAACTTATGCTCTACAATAGCACGCTCTAGCTCTATGCCGGGTCAGATCTTTTCAGTCTTAAGGGAGAAAGAAAGTACGCTTATAAATCAGCATGCTATTTGAAGGTCAGTCCCGAGTTCCAAGAAAGTGGAGATTGGTTGGCTAGAATGAAGGGAAAGTGCTAGAGATTTTCATTCCATAGTTGAAGTCCCTGTGGAATATTGATTTATTCATATGTAATACATTATTAATAGAAAATTATGATATTATTGGTGAATTTTTAAATAATTTTGTATGCATCCAACTCTATGTATGAAATACAAAAAAAAAAATAGTTAAATGTATTATATAACTTATTTTAGATAAAGGAAACTATGTTAAATTAACTAAAGTTACAATGATATTTAGTATTATTTATAAAAAAAATTAGTTGAATATAATATTTATATTATATAATTTATTTTAAATAATAAAAAAATTATGTTAAATTACTAAATTTAAATTGATATTATTTAATTAAAAAAATAAAAAACTTAAATCGGGCAAGAGGAGGCAGGGCCCATTTGGTGAGGCGGGGCCGGGTTTTTATGGGGACGGGATGGGGCGAGGTTCGGGGCTGGGTAAGATTCACAAAGGGGGTGAGTCTCAAGTCCGAACAAACCTGTCCCATTGCCATCACTAATCATTACCCGTCATTATGAGTGTGGATGACTTTTTTATGTATATATATACTAGTATAAATTAGTGTATATATATATATATCAATTTTTAAATTTTAAATGTGTTTTTAGGAATTTATTTTAAAAAAATTAATAGAATTGCTATTTCAATCTAACACTAGTACGTGCAAAGAGTGAGTGAGGATAAATAACCTAAAATGTGTTCTACTTAAGATAGGATAAATTATTAGGTAAGAATATATATTTGGTCCTATATATATATACTGCAAGCAGAATAGAATTAAATGTACTCAATTTTATCTTCTGCCTATACACATTTTCACGTGTAATATTTGATGTTCTTCGGTCGACCCGCGGAGGAGAAGATTATGATGGAGGCCGAGTCTGCTCACCCTCATGACTTTCATTGCTCTGATCGCTTTCTTGATAATGTGTGTTCCAATGGTACCGCCGCCGCGGCGGTGGGGCGGCGCTTTGAATCTTGGGAAACCTCCGGTGTTTTCTTGAAGATGTCGGCTGCTTCCATCTACATACCCAAGGACAATCCGAAGAAGCCACGGGGAGAAGACGCCCACTTCATCTCCACGGAGGAGCAGACCATCGGGGTAGCGGATGGCGTCGGAGGGTGGGCCAAGTTCGGAATAGACGGCGGCGAGTACGCCAGGCAGCTCATGATGAACTCCGTTCTTGCACTGAAGAAAGAACCCAGATTCAACGTAAACCCTAAAAGGGTTCTTGAGGAGGCTTTCAACAACACCACCGCACAAGGGTCCTCCACAGCCTGCATCATCACACTTTCCGGCGATAAACTGAGGGCCGTGAACGCCGGCGACAGCGGGTTCCTGGTGATCAGAAACGGCGAGGTTGTATTCCGATCCCCCACGCAGCAGCACAGTTTCAACTGCCCGTATCAGCTGGGGAACACAAAGGACAAACCCAGCCCGCCGTGGAGATGGAGTTCCGAGTGGAGGCGGGGGATGTGATCGTGGCCGGCACCGACGGGCTAATGGACAACATGCATGCAAGTGAAATCGTGGAGAGTCTACGTCAAGGGAGTGAGAAGGGGAGCCTGATGGCGGAACAGGCGTGTTACCTGGCTAACGCTGCGCTCTACAACTCCTTCGACAGATTTGTTGATACGCCGTATTCGATTGCATCGAGGAAGGCCGGAAAATGTCATATGGGAGGCAAGGTTGACGACATTACTGTTATTATTGCTCGAATTATCCAAGAATGTTGATGATTGGCGTACGTACCTACGTTCAAACAAGTATTGTACAGAATCATAGATCAAAGTTGATCATGAATAGATACTTTTCATTTTTCTGTAATTGTATGAATACAAGAAGTGATTGATATACGACCCATCGTTTCATTTTTTCAATAAAAAATACCATTAATTTCTGGAATGATAATGACGAAGATCGATCTGGGTTATACTTGAAACAAAAAAAAGAGTTGACCTGATCAAAAAAATAATTAAAACATATAGTACGATCCTGTAACAAACCAATTACATTATGGTACGAATTTTTTAATGAAAAAACAGTATGTCATTTGCTGTTAAGTTACCTTAGTTGAGGTAGCAACAGAATAATATTTAATCTTAACCTAATTTGTTCACAAAAAAAATTTAACTTAATTAATTAGATTACAAGACTTCTTTATTTAATTTTGTTACGTTATTTCATTACTTAATAAACAACATAATTAATAAAAATTTAAATTGTGCAGAGGTATCAAGGCTTAAATACAATTTTGGTCATGTAGTACATTTAGTTGTACAGGCTAAACATTTCAGACAAAAAATGTTATAATTTTATTTCCTGTAGAATCAAATGCCCCACAATTTTTATTCGATGAGATTAAAAGCTGCATTTTTTTTATTTTATGAGATCAAATATACTAAATTCATAAATTATGGAACAAAAAATACAACACATTTTTGACTAAAAATGCAATTTTTCCAATAAGCGGTTATAATTACAGTTAACAAATAGTATAGATAAATAAAAGATAAGTGATCGTCCAATCAAATCCTTTTCATATCCAACTTTGTACAGGAAATCTACTGTATAAATACGGTATCAAGAAACTACGAAGTCTAGTTGGATCTTGAACATTATGATACAACACCTACGAAGATATCTTTCAATGGCGTTCGGAAAACCTAGGAGTCGTCTCACTATTCTTGCCGGTTCTTTCTACATACCCAAGGGCAACCCCTCCAAGCCCCGCGGAGAGGACGCCCACTTCTACTCCGAAGAAGCCCAGGTGATCGGCGTCGCCGACGGAGTCGGCGGGTGGGCGAGGAGAGGCATCGACGCCGGGGAGTACGCAAGAGAGCTCATGAGAAATGCAGCTGAGGCGGTCCATGGCCGCCACCCCACCGACGTGGACCCGAAAGACGTACTCATAGATGCTTTCTTGAAGACGGGAGCGCCGGGTTCTTCCACTGCCTGCATCATATCAATATCCGGAGGCCGACTCCGGGCGGCGAACTTGGGTGACAGTGGGTTCTTGGTGATCAGGGGAGGAAAGACGGTGTACAAGTCGCCGGCGCAGCAGCATGGCTTTAACTATCCTTACCAGATGGGAAGCAAGTCGGCGGACTTGCCGGATGAGGCGGAGGAGATGGTGATGGCGGTGGAGAGAGGCGACATTGTGATTGCCGCGACAGATGGGCTGTTTGACAATTTGTTTCCGGAGGATATAGAGGAAACGGTGGAGCTTTGCTTGAAGAAGGAGAGTCTACCGGAAGTGGTGGCGTGTACATTGGCAAGGGCGGCGCGTGAAAAGTCTCTGGAGGAAAGGACAGCGAGCCCTTTCGAAGTGGCGGCGTATGAGGCCGGAGTCGAGCACTTTGGAGGGAAGTACGACGACATCACGGTGGTTGCTGCTTACGTCGTACCTGACAGTTTGTACTTCAGATAGCAATCTTGTATTTTCCATACAAAGATTCTTCATGTACGAAGAAAAATATTTGTGTCAATTAAAAAAACAAAGTCAAATCATTAGTTTGTACTTATATATTGGAAGGTTTCATCCTGATCATGAGAAATGCAAAAACTATAATTCGATGAATGATCCTAGCTAGTTTAATTTGTTATATGTTTCTTGGTTCAAGATTTCATCCATTTACTAGTTCTTGGTTTTCTTGATCCAATGTGTTAATATTAATCTGCCACTTGTATCACAATTTGAACAATTACATAACAATTATATCATACATATTTTCTATGATTGTTTTGATTTGATAATTGCATTAATTTTTCGATTCTAGCACACAAATTTAGTTCCTTCTTTTGAAATTGATATTGCATTTATTATAGTTCATATATGCACATGCATGTGTTTAGAATTTTAATATATATATATATATATACAAACATTTATGTGATAATATTGAATTGAAAAAAATGGACTATCAATAGAAAAATTTGTAGCCAATTGTGCATCAGATCAGTTTATGCATACATTGACATTCTGGACAAATAAGAATATTGTGGAGTTGTCAACAAATACTATTTGTTATCACTGAATAGCATATATATACTATAAGTGATGTCGTCAAAACTGATATCGATTATTACTGAGGCGCAATCCAACACACTTTTCACTAGAGCTCTTATAAAAATCCCTCCCTCTTATCAAATGAGGAGAGGTGTTTATACTACTTCGAGGATTGGTGGTATTTAAGTAGGTAAATGTAAAATATTATTTCGTTCTTTACCTACACTTTTTGAATTGCTAGAATTAGTTCATCAAAGACGTCTTCGTAATTTGCTAAACTTATAACGGTTTTGACAAGTTTGACTTTCTTTTGCTGGAACCATCTTTTTTCTTTTATAACGTGATTTGTTTCCTTTCCATCAATAAGAAGTTATGTTAAAGAGGAATCAGAAAACAAATCTAAAGTGTTGTCGAAACTCATGACCATCTATCCCAAAATTGAATTCATGATGTAACAAAATGAGGGCAAAATTGTATTTTGGTACCATTAAAAAAGGTCAGTTTTATTTTTGGTACCATAAATTTTGCAAGTTCGGATTTTGGTACCATTAAATAAAAAAAAATAAGCATTTTTTGTACCAATTTAACGGCAGATCCCATGTGCCGTGCACATGGGCCTTAACGGCCGTCAATCCCACAATTTTGGCGGAAAAAGTCACATGAATCTGAGAAAAATGAGAAAAAATTGGTCTTCTAATATTTTATAGTATTTTGGTACCATTAAACCTAACAATAAGCCTTTTTAGTTCCATAAAGTCATGTGCGGTGCAAAATAAGTAATACAACACATTCCAAAATAAAAAATAGAATCCATAAACATGAAGCAAACTATATTGGTTATAAATACATGATTTGAGCTAATTGAAACCTGATTTGACAAAAATTTAACAAAACCCACTTGATAAAATATATTCATTGTAATGCACAATTTTTCGCTAATTGAAACCCGTCAAAAAGACTTCAACCTATACAAGTATTTAACATATTTCTAAATGTCTTTTTGCTATGAAACTTTTATAAAATTTTATTACATGATATATATAATACTTGTTAATTTTTAAAAATTTCAAAAATTTGCGTAAATTTATGAAGTTCCTTGAATTATGCTATACCATAGTGCCCTTCTCTGCAGAACTGTACTCTTTCTGAAATTATACGATAAATTTAAATAATTGTATAATGATTTATTATTTTATGTATTAACTAATATGAGTCTTGAATAACATATAAAATTTATAAAATATATATTGATTAATATTAAATATATATTACATAAAATAATATTTTTTTGATTATTTTGTATGTTGATATTTAAATTTTGATTTTTCACGGATCGAATATGTTATATAAATCATAATACAAAGTAAACTAATTTATTCTTTTATTAAATTAAATTTAATTTCATGAGTTCAAATTGAACTTTCAAAATTAATGGTGTATTTTATGATATCAACAGTAGAGGGGTGTTTTTTACACCATCTCCATAGTATAGCGGCCAAAATTAAATTAGCCCTTAAAATAAATATATTTAATCCAATTTTTATCGAGAAATAATAATTTTGTCTAAATGAGTGAACATATTTAAGATGTTATGATTTTTTTTATTTTTTTTTTTATGAGAATGGTATTCTCAATAAAAATTAAATTAAAAGTGTGGTGTTCTTTTAAATAAGAAAATCTTGAAGCCGAAAAGTGCATTTCTCCGGTACCAAAAGAAAAGAATAAATAAATAAACCACAATAAGAAAAGTACTAAAGTTACTTAAATTATTAAAGTGTGATTAGCGGGCCCCACTTGACAATAGGGAACTGTCCTTTTTTGTAGAGTCACATTTTATAAAAGTGATCATCTTTCGAAAAATTAAAACTTGTAGCAGCATTAAGAATCGGTAATATTTATTAAAAAACCAAATATTATAGTAAAATAAAAAATAAATAATATTATTTTAATTTTGATAATTAAAAAATATTAAAAAAGATGGAGTGTATGTAAAATATTTATTTTACAAGGAATATTATTTCATAAAAATATTATATAAATTTTTAAAAATACATAAAAAATTTAATTTTTAATAAAAAAATATATTTAGATTAATTTACCACAAAATTATTAAAATGAACTTGTAGTTAAATAAATATATAAAATTTAAGAAATATTTATAATAAAGCTAAATTTAGAATAGACAGTAATTTAGCGTAATATATAACGAGGTTTTAGGTGGCCTACCGACCAAACCCGGCCATGTGCTTGACGCGGATTTACATCGATTTCAGCTCATTATCCGGTCCCACCACTAAACACGTCATCATTATTCATTAATCATTCCCCCCCTCTTCCACCGTTGGATCATCTCACCACGTCTCTCTTCTCTCCGATTATCTTTTCCCTAAGACGACAACCGATGGGATTTTAAACATGCCTTGCGTGGCGGGACCCGCGGCTGGCCCACTTCTGCAATTACTATACCTTTACGTGTCTGGGCTTATCCGTTTCTGTCACCGGATGTCCACCGGCTATACCCGGTCCACTCCACCTACCTCATTATTCACGTACAATATTCTCAACGCCTCGTACAATTCTTACAACGTTTGTGTGCCCTGGCCCACTTGAGGCAGTGTTTGGCTTCCTGAATTTTCTTTTTCGTGCTTTATACAACGGCTCCAAAATAAACTTTTTAAAATTTATTTAAATAAATTTATATTATTAAAAAAATTATTTTGAATTATATTTATTGAAATTTTAATAAATTTCAAGTTGATTAATACAAAATCATTTGAATTCCTTATTTCAAAAGATTTGAATTTCTAATTTCAAATCATTCGATTCAAATGCAGCCTTAGATAATATTTAAAATCTACATTGCATTAAGTAATAAATAAATAAATAAAATAACTTTCAAAATATAATATGAAATCACTTTATCTTAAATTATGAATTGCTACACTTTTGTAATAAAAAAGCAAATGAAAAGAACAAAAGGCAAGAAATGAATCTATAAAGAAAAGGGAAAGAAAATGTTAATTAAAATATATTAAAAGAGTTAAATTGAAGTGGAGTTGGATCTGCCAAACAAGTCTTTACATAAAAGTAATATACAAGCCTTCTGGAAAGTCAATCAGTGGGCAGGTTCGGTCAATGAACCAAACGTAAGGATTGGTTCCGGACCTCTAGGTTCGGGTAGTACGGGTCTATAAATTGCTTGCGGTTTTGCGAAGAACGAGTCATTGCTCTTTACGTGTAAACTGGAAATTGGACTTGGACGACGAGAAATTTACCTGCAAGGTACTGTTCCTGGACTCGGTCTTCGCAAAATTATCATTTAGATTTTCTCGTTTTATTGTGAAAATTATGAATTGACTATTGTGATGTGTGGTTCTCGATTGATGGATCTGAGGTATGTGGAAGAGTTGAGATGTGGAAATTGTAGTGAATTTATTGATCGAAAGTAGCTCAAGTTTTGGTGAGCTTTGGTTGATTGTTCGCGGAATAATTTTCTATTGAAGTAGTTTTTTTAGTCCTGCTAATTCTATTCGAGTTGCTTCCTTCGCTCGGATTGGATTAGTGAGCAGAAGTTTCTTTTTTAATATTTAAAGTAAATATTGAAAGTTTGTCTCTGACTTCGTAATTCGTATGTGGATATCTATCAAGTTTCTTATGCGATGCCAGTTTTCCGAAATGGTTTTTAGTGAAGAAAATGAAAGGAAGGAGCAGAAGAATTTGAAGTATTTCCCCGTTTGGTACTGAGAAGAAGTTATTAAATGATATGAAATTGTGTGATTATTGTTTTTGATTTTTCTTCAACTGTTTTCCTTTTCCTATCATCAGTTAATAATTGAAATTCGTTAAGTGTTTGAGTTGGATCCGCAGGATTGTCCTTATAGTTGATAAAAATGTTATTAAATTTGATATACAGTATTTCTTATTCAGTTTAAGTGTTTGCTTGATGGTTACGGATGCTCATAGTGTATCCTTGTATATTGATGATAATTTATTGAACAGAAACTAAAGTTGTTTGTTTTTCCCTCTCAGGTGATTTTGATTGAATAGCAATTGAATTATGGCTTTAGTGTCTGGTGGAAGGTCAACCCTTAATCCAAACGCACCTCTGTTCATTCCAGCAGCTGTGAGGCGAGTGGAGGATTTCTCACCGGAGTGGTGGAACCTCGTGAATACATCCACCTGGTTCCGAAACTACTGGCTCAGCCAGCACGAGGGAGAGGATATTTTTGGCGAGGAGGAATATGGTTTTGATGGCAACAATGTCGCTGGGTTGTTGCCTGATACCATAGATCTTGATGTGGATGAGGATATCTTGAACATGGAAGCTCAGTTTGAGGAATTTCTTCAGTCATCTGAAGGTGAATACGGAAGGAAGGCGGCCAGAGGCATGATGGAAAACGGTATGGTACTGAAACATTTAATGATTTATTTTCTCAACTGAAAGCCGGCTTTTGAATTGCTTGAGAATTTCAGATAATAAGTGGCGATGTGTACTCTTGAAGCACAAGTATTTGAAAAATGGAGCTTTATATGTTAACAATTTACTAAAAATGGGATCATCCGAATATGAAGAAATGGGGCCTTCATCATATAGTAGTTTAGGATATGCTATTTTTAGTTAAGCCAAATGTGACATATTGCTAGTAATTGATTTAGGAATTTGCGCCCGAATTGCTGAGCAAATATCTTATGATTGTCTTTTATGCATCAAAGAACAGGAACATGACTATTGTCATGGTTGACTAGCTATTATCCGTGATGAGTGAAAAATATAGTTAACATGGCTGCATTTGAATTTAGAAATTCTTGTTATTAATTGGTCGTTAATTTTTAATGTCTTTTCCAAATTTGACATAATAAATGCTCTCATTTATATGGTTTCCAGGCTATGGTAAGAACAGCGGTGCACTAGTCAAGAGTCTGAGCATGCCGAAGGAGAGAGGCCCAAATTCCCCAAGGGAACCGATGAAGCACTGGGAGAAGCCCGCCAAGCATGTTACCCCAAGCTACTATAGCCCCCGTTTCATCCAGCAGCCTCGTTGAACTTGTCGTAGTGTTTACCGTTTAGGTCCTTAGTTTGCAGGCCCAGAAAGCAGCAGTTATGTGTTTCTTGTAACTTTTATGTATAGGGCAAGGTTGCAACTCTCTGTATTTTACCCTTGTTCATAGTCTGACGTCCCCTTGTTTAGTTTTTGTAACATGAAAAGGTTTCCAGGATGTAAAAGAAATACTGTAGAACTCGCTCCAAGAAAATTAAAAAAGAGGTCATTTTAGTTGAATCTAGATTTTTTTAGCTTTTCTTTGCATAACATTTTACCTCGAAATTTTTGTCCTAGGTCGCGAGTTTTGTGCAATTATGATTGATTTGACAAAGGGTACATACTTTAAGAGTAGTCTTACTCTACTTAGGCCCAAACTTAAAAAATGTACAATTAAATTAATTTATACTTGAATCCCACTTAATTTATTGAACACAACTTAAAATCCATCATAATGTTTGGATTCGTTTTCTGAGTGTTTTGTTGTGTTTTGTGGAAATAGAGAGAGAAAAACAAAGATAAATAAGTGTGTGTTAGGGATAGTATGTATGTTTGAATTTGTTTTTGGAGATAATTTAAAATAAGTAGTATATATTTAATGTTGTATTTTGGGAGAAAAAAATTACTATTCATTGTCAAATCATGTCTTTGGAGATAATTTAAAATAAGTATTATATGTTTAATGTTGTATTTTGTGAGACAAAAATTACTATTCATTGTCAAATCATGCTTTTTTTATATATATTTATGTATATATGTGTGTATATATATATATATATATGTATGTTTTTATGCTAAAACAGTTAAAAACACCTAAATAAGGTGTTTTTGAATGATGGCAAACATTGGGTATGTTTTGACTTGTCTCGGAAATAAGTTGGAAATGAAAACAAACATAGTGCATGGGTCTCAAGACTCGATCAGATCCATTTTTTTTTCCCGATACTATTTTTTCGACAAATCATAATAATTAAATGAAATTTTTTTCATTTGATTTTTCATTTTTACACAGTTTATCAAGAAATTCGTAATTATTGAAAGCAATTCACAAATAACTCTTTTTCAATAAGTTTTTTAAAATAGGGATAATTATATTTACAACCCCTCGCCTATTGACTTTTACCACAAATTATCTTGTCTTTTGAAAAATTACAGAATTCACCCCTAATAGCCTTTGAAATCCAAAAATACCCTTGTTGAGTAGGTCAACCTTACTACAATAAACAAATTAATTTATTTCATTACTTCTAATTAGATATATATAAAATATATAAATTATTTTTAATTTCATTTTAGTAAAACATAGTTATAAATAAAAATAGAGAATAACTAATCTTTTAATTCTAATAATTTCAAACAATTTATACAAATGTGATAATTTTTTAATTTAAACTTATAATCATTAACTAATTTTATTTATATATTAATTGAATGATTTAATAATTAAAAGGTACAATTTTATATAAAAATTCAACAAAAAAAAAGTTAATAAAATAATTTAAATTTAAATTAAAAATTAGTATAAATAATAAAAAATATATATGATGTCATATTGCTCATTTTTTTTATAAATGTAAATTTTATTAAATAAATGATAGTATATCAGTACAATACTACATGAAAGGCTAGATAGTCACCTCGACAGACCAAGAATCCGCCATAAATGAAAAAGAGCACAAGTACTAATAGAAGTAGGTAAATCAACACTAAGTATCCAATGTCGGACATCTTCAATAATAAGTTTTCCTACGGAAGGTGGTGCCCCGTGTATTCCTCCATCAAATTGTCGAAGATTGCACTCTCGCCATATATGGTAATATGAAAATTACTCATCTTCATAAATATTACTTTGACGTCCCTTCTACCTTTTGATAATTATAGAAACACCTTAAGGGTATTTTTATTCTTTAAATTATTTTAAAGGTTGACATAGTCAATATGAGCATTTTTTTATTTTATAGGCTGTCAGGGTGGCTTTTGTAATTTTTCAAAAGGTACCCGTTTGTGTAAAAAGACAATCGATGGAGGGGTGTAAATATAATTATTCCTTTAAAATAATATATCAGTTATTATAAAATTTACAAAATAATCTTAAGAAAATGTTAAATCTACATATTTAATAGCAATCAAACTCAATATTATTAAACTTTCAAATTTAATTTTATCACTTCAAATCTTCAAGCAAACATTAATTTTTACCTATCAAGATATTAAAAAATATACCCAGCATTGATAATATAATTACACAACTAATTATCCAAAAGAACGACCAAGATATTTAAAGAAATAAATGAATAAAATAATATATTTGAAAGAAGCTCAGGAACAAGTCAGATTCAGTCAAGATGATCACGGTCACTTGGCATCGCACACACAGAAACTTCCCCACTGTTGCTCCTCACATAGAGACAAGATCACAGAGATTAAACCCAAAAACCCGTTACACACAGTCACCTTAGTTCACTTAGAACTTCTCAGAAAAAAAAGATAGAGATATCTCAAGGATTATATCACAGTTTCAAGGTAGTTTAGGAGAAGGGGTAAAGACCCCTTTTATAGGTCAAAGAAATCGGTAGAAGAAGGCAGGCTAGGTGGCTTTCCTAAAGCCATTAAGTTGGCTTAGGAAAGCCACTGCCATTAACGGCGGTGGAGAAGGAAAGAAGAATCCACCATGAATGGCAGGTTGAAGGAGAGAGAGAGAGACTGGCAGTGACGCATAGAAGAAGAAGAAAGGGTAGAATCAATTAGGTTTAGGGTAGGATAAGGCCTCCAGGTGGGTCAGTGGTTAAGTGGGCCGGGTAATAGGCCTACCAAGTTAAATTGGGTCATGAGCCATAAAATACTAACATTTGTTAAATATCTTTGGCGTGCTGCTGATTTCGGTTAAGTTAACAACCACAATTGCAAGCCATTACTTTTAAAAATAGATAAATGAATCAATGGTTGGGGAGATTGTAAGCTCTCGTTCGCAGCACGAACTCAACTAATTAAATATGTTCTTTCGTCATTGCATATTTACTGGGATTTATATTACCTAAAGCAGTATTTAAGGAGATTGAGGGGAAGTTTATGCGATTCCTATGGCAAGGTCAGTCGGGTGCAGGTCATGCTAAAGTTTCTTGGCAGCAGGTGTGCAGATCAAAGCAGGAAGGTGGGTTGGGCATCAGAAGTGTTAGGCCAATGAATCAAGCCCTCATGAGCCGTCACTTGTGAGAAGTTACCCAACATAAATCAGATTATCTGGATGTAATGGGATAAAAGTTATGCTAATATTTGTGAGTTACATAACTAAAAATATTAATACTGTAACAGATAGAATAAAAAATGATGCGGGCCTAACTTATACGATAAAAATACTATTTCTCCTAAAAATTGTAACTAAGTTAACCCTAGTTTAATTTTGTTTTTATACAAAATAAAATAAAACGTAGTATTGCAAAATGGTGACGTGAGTCACCCGCCCTTCACATTTCCCGCCAACAGTGAATTTTTACGCCTTTTCTACTTCTTCCCCTTCTTGTTTTCAAATTAAATTTCAAGAAGTCCCCGCCAACCTATAAAGCCCTCACTCCGTTCACTGAATCTCCCCATTTTTTGTTTTGCTTTTCACCATACGATGCCGCGGGGTAGAAGAAGCGTGTCTTCCCCTCCCACATCAGCTCCAATCTCCATCGGTAATTTGAGAAAACAATGTTTTGACTCATCACCTGTTTTTATTTTTTTATCCTCTTTTCGTATTTGATTTCTCAGGAAATTGCCAAGTTGTTGTGGAAGCCAAGAACTTCACATCAGAATCGAGTCGGGACGGCCTGCAAATATCTCTCTCCAAAACTGCCAAGATTAGGATATCAGGTAGTTAATGATTGTCTTTGTTGGTTTGTTCTGTTTCTCGAATGGTCTTTTCTTATGCATCAAGTTCTTTGTGGTAGTGGTGGATAGTGTCAATGAGCATCATGGTGATTTTGGAGGAAGAGGGCCTGAGAAATGTGGTATTTATTCTATTTGCCTTTCTTCAGTTTTTATTTAACTTCTTCTATTATTTCTTTTTCTTTTTTTTTTAAGAGATCTTGCAATGATATTACTATTGTTGCTAGGTAATTTTTACTTTGTGCTTGCTAATCCGAAAGATTTGGACGGCCAAACCAAGTCTCTTCTTCAGGTACTTCACTACTACATATGCGTGTCTGTCTTCTGTTAACTTCAATAGGAGGTTAACCTCTGTTGGCATGTTGTTGCAATTTGGTGAATTGCTGTACTGGTGAGTGAATGATTCATTTCAAGATGACCTATACTATAGTTTGTTTACGTGGGAATCCAAGTGTCAACAGTTGTTTGTTGACTGGGATGTGAGTTAAGATATTCCTCACCTGGGTAAAGATATAAGGGATATAACTTAAGATATGTTAGCTGTTTGAATCACATTGTAATTCTTAAAATTTACACAGGCATGCTTTTCAGCAACCCATTACTCAGACAGGGATGTGTATAGTTGTTGCAATGCTCATAATGGTGAACTTTTATTTGGAATGCCTGTGCTAAATTGAAGTTGTTATTAAACTTTGAAGAGCCTCAGCAGTTTGAAGTACATGAATGACAAAACAGTGTATTCTTATGTCAGTATTTGTTCCACCATGGCCCTGTCAGATTCTTTAGCTTATTATATATGTGGACGTGTGTGAGTTGATATGTGTGTGGGTGTGTGTTTTTGTGTTTGTGCTTGTATTGCGCAGCAGACATTAATATGATTCTTGCCACACAATTTTGAGGAAAAAATAAATTGACACAATTTGGTTCTCTATGTTGCTGAACTGTGTTGCAGGAAGTATTAACTCTTTACATGAAAGAGCTGCCTGCAATGAATTATGCTGCTAATACCGGAAAGGAATCAATGTTCCTTGAACGATGTGTTACAAATGGGTAAAAATTCTAACACTTCTTTGGTCTCGTTGACTGGCTAAGCTTGCATCCCATAATTACTTCACATCCATGTACTAGGAAATTCTGCTAGTGCCCTGCCCTGCTGCCACTGTTATATTCAACTGATATATGCCATAATTGAACTTTTTGTTTTACAGCATTTGTATTCAGAATCTTTTGTTGGAAGTTCAAGTAGCCCGTGTTTGTAAACTAACTATCTGGTCATTTTATTTATAGGAAATATTGCACCTTACTTCTCAAGTCCAATGATGATAAGCAACCTGGAGAGGTATGCTTGTAGTGGGTGCAATCGTTGTAATATGATTGCCTCTGTACTAATCTATGGATTTTTGAAGTGTACGAGGATACTATGTAATTTTATATTAATTGGGTCGCTTTTTACTTATGCTGCTTTATTTCCCCCCCTTTCCAATAGGTCATTGCAGCGCTTACTTATCAAATAATTCCAGCTGATACACAGTATGCTGAGGTTCCTCTTGCTGCTGTTAACTCAATCTTTCAACACAAGGTTCTCTGTCTTTGCTGCTTGCCCATTTAAGCTCTGGCATTTAGTAGTACTAAATAATGAGATAGTGCTTACTTAAACTCTGTATCCAACATTATGTTTAGGGTAACATGGTGTAAGGAAACATATATTAAACCAGACTCTGAACATACTGTAATCTTTTCCTCCCTAAATGATGTCTGCTCCTTCCTGAATCAAGGTTTAAGAGTCAGCATTTTCATCATTTTGAGTCTTGCATGCTTGACTTTTCGTATGAAATTTACTTATACTTGATGAGCTTCAGGGACTTGGTCGCTTGTTATACTTGGAATTAAGAAAAAGACTTCAGAGTGTAGGTATTCGCACTCTATTCTGTTGGGGAGACAAAGAATCTGAAGGATTTTGGGTCAAACAGGTAACTCTTGAACCAACTAGTTTTGAGATAGGTGGTTAAGATGCATTGGCTAATTCTTCCTCAACCCATTCACTCTATTCATCTTTCTTAATTTGTGTTGTGCTACTTAGGTTTTGCCTTAATCACCTTTAAGGGAATCAATGCATTATCCTTTAGCTGTTCCAGTTGTGAAATACAGAAAACATAAAAATGCAGGGTTTTACTGTGATTGGTGAGGTGGATAAGAAGGGCAGAGCTCGCAAACTCCCAATCAAGGCTGATGTTCGAAGAGCATTATGCTTTCCTGGTGGTTCAACCCTAATGGTGTGTCATCTTCACAGTGATAGCTCGTCCAAAGCAGTGAATCTATCAACCCTACGCTCGCCACTGAAGCTTTCTGAGCTGAACTTTGAAAAGCAAGAGCCAAGGCATATAGTAGCGAGCCATGAACCTTCCAAAGAAGATAATGGAGTTGCTGATAGTGGGTATTCTGACTCAATAAAACTAGAAACTGAAAAATTTTCAGTTGATGGTAAGTATTTAAATTTCTTTTCTTGGTGTTTTGGCAATAATAAGAATCATGATTTATATATATCTTTGTCTGTGTATTTTATATTGATTTTTAAACACTCAGACAGGTAGAAAAAGCTAAATAAATGACGGAATAGAATGCTTAAGACTTGACCTGCTTAAGTTAGAGATGCCTTCATTTCATCTTGGTCTTTAGCCAAGCAGGAGGTTTATGAGTACAGTTATGTTGCGTGCTACATGATTACACCATGTCTGGCAAAATGGGAGGTCATGTCAGCCACCTCATTTTCAAAAAGTTCTAAGCATTTTTTAAGGATATTCGTTTTTAAATATCTTTAATTCTCATCCTGAGCATCAATACTTTGTCTAATAATATTGTCCTAAGGTTAAGAAATTTATTTTCTGCAGTTCAATGGTGCTGCTTTTGCAATGTGGCTGTGGCTAGTGCTTCTGGAACAAGGGAAGGTGGAAATGACTATGATGAGGGCGATTGCTCTTGTTCAGTACAGGGAACTAAGAAAAGGATGTGGGAAGCCTCATGCACCTCATTAAAGTCAAAAAAAGTGAAGGGTTCCTATTCAAATGATTGTCAGTTGGCTTCTCGCTGTCCTGTTTGGACTAGCGACAGGATAATAGTTAATTGTCCTGATAGAAACTGCTGCTTAACTAGAAATGAACCTTCACCTGCTGCTTTGCTAACAAACCCTGGGAGTAATAGCATGCATGACAAAAATGAAGAAAGCAGAGCAGGGAATATCGCAAATGAAGAATCTGGCTACCCAAAAGGTTACAGGGTTATGCTGATGAATATTGCTGATAATGATAAGAAATCACGTCTTACCAAGGTATTGCCCTCGTAATCTGACAGTCTGTGGTATGAATGTGGAGAATAAGCTAAGCCGTGGAAATGATTCATTGTAGTAGTGGTTTATCATTGCAGAAGTTAATTACCCACTCAAGATAGTATTATGTAGATCAAATTGATTCTCTGTAGGATTACACGGATGAAAACCTAGGTCCATTCCTTGTGCATTGTTGTTAATTATTCCGATATATAGTCTCATTGTCTACCCAAAATTGTGAATTTTGAAGCCGACTCAGTAGTAACATTTCTCAGCTCTTTTTTCTGTAATCTTCTTTGAATATGATAATAAGTTCTGCTGATGCAGATAATTGAAGATTTGGGTGGAGTTGTTGCTTCTGATGGAAGAGTAAGCACGCATGTTGTCACAGGGAAAGTCAGAGTCACATTGAATTTCTGCACTGCACTCTGTTCAGGGTCAGTTCCCACTTCTGATAATTCTTTATATTATGATGCCACGACAACAGCAGATAATTAATTGCATTTATAGCTTGCGCATCACATCCTGTTTCTAGAAAGTGAATGTACTGTTCAAAATTAAAGTGGTTCATGAGATGAGCTGCCCTGTTCCTATAAGAAGTATGATCGAGAGGAGATCAGAGTTTCTGACTTTATCCAGCAGAGTTTGTTTATTGCTTGAGCTTCAAACTATTACGTAGTTGATGACCAGAAACATCCACAAAAGGGAATAGTTATGACTCACCGAGCAATTTTTGTTTGGGGGTTGGGCTAAGGTAGTTAAGTAATGCTGCGAGTTTTTAACAACATTTTGGTAGTTTTTCACTCAAGTTGGTATTATTTCCATAGACATTTGCTAGTTCCTTGTAGCTGTTTTTTATGATGTGGAATGCATATACCTTGCAGAGCTTGGATTATATCATCTGGGTGGTTGAAAGAAAACTTCAAGAGCGGCAGATTTGTTGGTAGGTCATACTTTCAACTTTTAATATTCACTTGCGCATCTTTTATGCCTGCAAAATCTCAATATGATAAATCATTCTCTGCAGATGAAATGCCTTTCATTTTGATAGATGAAGATTACAGGAAAAGGTACAGAACCGAGCTGAAAAGTGCAGTTCTTAGAGCAAAAGCAAGTCCCAATGCATTGCTTAAAGGTCTAGATATATGGCTGGCAACTCATGTTCACCCTCCAACCAGTACTCTGTCAGCCATTGTTAAATCTGCTGGGGGAAATGTAAGTCAATGAAAATCAGCTTGTGCTATATGTTAAAACCAGAGAATAAACAAATAAGAAATATCTCCGCTGCGTAGCAAAATGACTAACTTTCTTCACCTGAAATCTTTAGGTCATCCGGACACAGAATGAAATAAACGAGGTATCAAAAACCATATTTGTAGCATGTGAAGAAGACATGGAAGAAGCTCTATCAGCCGTAAAGCTGGGGATCTGGACATTCAGCAGTGACTGGCTAATGAACTGTATAATGAAGCAAGAACTAGATCTTGAAGCTCCTCAGTTTGCAGAATCCCTTTAACAGGTTTCCAGCATTCTGTCTGAAAAATTGTATATATACGTCCTAGGAAGGATACTCTCAAGAACTCTATCATGTTATCTTATATCCATCAGCACCTACTGATTCAGTTGCTGGGGTAATGAGGCATGTTTTTGGTTCAATTTCTCAGCGTTCCTTCTGGAGCTTGATGTCACTATAAATTATGAATATACTGAAATGAAGATGAATAATCTGCTATTTGTTTTTATTTTAATTGATGACTCATCACTTGGAAATTAGTCACAATTGTGTTTTGTTTTCTGAATTTCCAGTGCCATTAGGTGCTTGGTTACCTGGGGTTTCTAAATTTTGTAAACTAGTAATGGGAGCACACTGAAAGTGTGCGTTTAATTTACATTCTTATTACACATGTTTAATTGAACAAAACTAAGATAAAATAAACAAAATTATTAAAGCTATTGAAATATTTTAACTTTAAATGTTCGTGATAAAAAAATATTGATAAAATCAAGTGATGAAATAGATAACATAGATATTTAAGGCATTTATAGTGATAAATATTTTGCTAGTTAGAATTATTTTATCATTATCGTACCTGATAAATTGTATAAATTTAACACTAAGTTTTTGTTCAAAACAAAGTATTTAACAATATTAAATTTGGCACTGAGAAATGTCATTCATTGGTTCTATGTCATATTCTAGAAATGGGTTTTCTGAATTAAATAAAGAGTAAATTGCAAGAGTTTTTTTTTTAGATTTGTTATATAATTTTCTTGTTGTTTAAATTATAAATATCTCTTTGAAATTAATAGTTGTTTAATAAATATCTCTTATAGTGAATTGTTATGAAAGGGTATTTGTTAAATGACTATTTATTTTAAGTGGTATTTGTAGTTTTTATCTTTTTAGTATTTATAATTATGATAAATTTTTGAGTGATTGTTGTAATTTATTTTTAAATAAATTGTAAAGTAATTAATTCCAAAATTATACTCTTCTCTGGAAGGAATTAACAATTTAAAAAAAAAAATTTCTTTGGTAAATTGTGAACAAGAGGTAGTAGCGGTACGTGCCCGACACTGGCGCCACTCGCGAGTTTCAACTCCGAACTCCCAAAGGCCAACAGCACTCATCATAGTATAGTACAACTCCTAAATTTAAGATTCGCGAACGTGTTTTCCGGCGGCGGACATTCATCTGTTCTCTACAACCCTTTATACCATACATGAAAATGGCGGCTGAATCTCTCCGCCCAGGATTTTTTAATGAGGCCCAGTTCAAGAATCGTGGGAGCTTCTCAAGTTATTATCCAAAAATGCGTGCTTCTGCAAGTTTCAGCTCAAGAGCTTTTCGGGCTTCTCAAGAACCTCTTGATGATGACAAGAACAAGTTCTACAAAGAACTGGGTTTGTTCTTCTCCCTTCACCTGCTGTTGAATTTTACTCTCTCTTTTGCTGTGAAGATTATCTGTTTCTCTTGTTGATGTATTTCAAGAATTATCTTATTCCATGATTGGCAAGTAGCAGATGGGCTAGTTTTAATGGATGCATAAGATTCATTTTTGCTTTCAGTAGCATGCTTTGTGCTTTTGACAACTGGTAGATTTAACTTCTATTCTCTGTAGTTTCTGCTAAGGAAGGGAAAAGGAATGGTTGAGATTGCAATTGTTAGATATTACGAAATGAATAATCAATGAATTAGTAGATAAACAAGAAATTTCTACGGAAACATACTTCATGTTTGATTCAGTTCAATGTATGAATGATCTGTGGTTCTGTTGCATAAACAAAGATTGGCATTGTTGGTTCATCTTTCTGTAGGTATGTTCTCCTTGAGGAAGAGAATAGAAGATTCTATTCTCCGTGCGCAGATGTTAGCACCGACAGCCTTGGAGCTTGAAGAAGCGAAGCATGTCAATCAGGAAGAAGTTGTTCGTGATTATGACTTATGGGATGACCTAAGTAAATCAAATGAAATCCTTATCAAACTGGCCGATAGTGCTAAGGTGGTCGATACTCTTAGGGATCTTAAGTATAAGGTGCTGCGCCCCTGTAATAGCATTTCTAGTAAATTGAGACTGGTTGACCCAAGCATTACCTTTTCTTGTTGTTTTTGATTCAGTAAGTTTGCATCAACAATTACTTGTTCACTGCAATATTTGCCATGGCTGGGTTTCAGTGAACTATATGTATAGATTATTTGCCTTATCTTTGATTTTGAAGTATTTAAGGTTAAACACATGAAAAATAACGGTTTTAGTATTGTACTTTGTTGAGAAATTATATACTTATGCTGCAGGCAGAGGAAGCTAAACTCATCACAGAGCTTGCAGGGGTGGATGCTATTAATTATGCACTTTTTAAGCAAGCATACAGTGTTTCTTTGGACGTAAACAAGTTTCTGGATAAGTATGAGATGTCCAAGCTTCTTAAGGGGCCATATGACACGGAGGGAGCATGCATCACTCTTGAATCCAGACATGGAGACATTTACTCTGAGGTGTGACATTCTTTTGCTCTCTTGATATTTGGTGTCATGTGATCTCATTGAAACGGTTCGACTTTGAAACTGCATGATTTTATAGTAACATGTCAGGTTACGTGGTTAATTAACTTCCCTACTTTATAGATCTATACTCTATTATTTTTTTAACTATGTCTTCACTTCGTATTAGCAGCAGTTTTTGTTAAGATTTCACCCTTGTCCTGAATTCAGTATCTGATTCCTCTGTCAGTAGTTATCAGTATTTTTTATGATTCACCTTTTCTAATTGCATGCTTCTAAAAGATCTCTTAACGGATCATTTTTCATCCGTATTTATTTGTTATTTATGATATATTTGCTCCATGTTTTAGCCTGTATCTTTCCTTTTAATCTGAACTCTGCACGATCACAGGTCTTTTTCTTTTAACTTTTATATGTTATCTGGCCAAAAAACAGTCTCATTGGTTGCTATTTTTTGCCTTGTTTAGTATTCCTTTCACGGATTTCTGTTTACCGTTCTATTTGAGTTCTTTTTTGCTTGATCTTTAGATTCAGTTGATGAGGACTTAACTCAAGTTATGAGATCTCTTACATCTAGATTTATAAAAAGATTCTTTAGGTCTATCCGGTTAACTTTATTTCTTTTTTGGTAACTCTTCCTAAACAAGGTTATCTAGAAAGGAAACTTACATTCCTCATTCCAGATATCTATTTCTTGGCTGGTTACCGTTATGCATCTTCCCTTTCGGAAATTAGCTCCATGCTTTGCAGGATATGAGCATTGAATGACCCCATGATTATGCTAAAAACTTTTATAGCTTGCACTTGACTCAATTTTATTTAAAGCCAAAGTTCCAGCCAGCTGAAGCTGGACTCTGGTTTTGGATTCGTCACATGGTGTAATTTATAACTCTGCACATCATGGACCCAATTGATAGTTTACCTGTGAATATTTAACTAAATTAATATATCTGGAGAAGATGCTGTTTAGCCATCAAATGCTTGTTTCTGCAACTGTATTTCATTTTTCTTTGTATGTGATCCCTATTGATGGTATACTTTGTCCAGAGATGGGTAGGACAACTCACACAGATGTACATGAAATGGGCTGAAAGGCAGGGCCATGCAGGGAGGATAGTAGAGAGATGTCCTTCCAATAATGGTGGTCTCAGGTCTGCTACGATTGAACTAGAATTCAGATTTGCTTATGGCTATCTATCAGGGGAAAGAGGGGTCCACTCTGTGATTAGAAATTTTGAGAATAACAGTGGCCATCGTGAGGTATGAATGTTGGTTTCTCTGATAAAAAGATAGAAATTTGTTATTTGTGTTTCAACTTTTTAATCAGGAGCATCCATGAAAGGTCTTTTACCCTTCACATACTGCAATGCGCGTTCAAACTTATGAATTGTGCACATTTTTGTATATTTTTGTGATAGTAGTGATCAGGAGAAAATAATTGTTTGCTCTGTTATGTGCCTCGTTTAGCTTATTACCTTCTTTCCCGCTGCTGATACTTTGTAGGCTACTTTGGCATCAGTGGATGTGATTCCTCTATTCATTGAATCATCTCCTGATCTGTCAATTGATGACAAGGATATACTCGTTTCGTACCCTTCACATTGTGAGGACAGTCCATGTCGGACTTCACCAGCTGTTCATGTTCAGCACATACCAACAGGTTTAGAAGTTCGATCCACGGGTAAGTAAAGCAGATTCGAATGAGCTATTTTTAGGTCCTTATCTAGACTCTTTAAAAATACAAATGGTCCTTCGTACCTCTAGCTTGATCAATGTTTTCTGACTCAATATTCCTCATGGGCTTCAGTCTTTATCTGTTATTACATAATGGACGTGCGGTGCTCCTTAGAAGAATCACATATAACATTTTCTGTCGACTTGTCTGAATATATATCAGCAACTTTTCCTAGAACAGAGTTACAGAAAACATAATCAAGAAAATAGAAGGCTTTATACTAACCGGCTATCCAATGCACAGGTGAAAGGAGTCGCTTTGCAAACAAGGTAAAAGCAATCAACCGTTTGAAGGCTAAACTTCTCGTTCTTCTAAGGGACCAAGGACTATCTAGCGTAAATAGTATCAAGAAAGGTGCTACAAGGGCTACGTCGAGTCAAGAAACTCGGAAGTATGTGCTGCGGCCGAGCAAGATGGTGCATGATCTGAAGTGTGGTGTTCAGCTTCCTGATGTAAATGCTGTTTTAAATGGAAATCTTGACCCTCTTATTGCTGCTCACATCAATTCTAGACAATCTAGTATTTGTCAATAAACCAGCTTAGCTTGTTCTGTCCATTCCAGAGATGGTTTCTTCTGCTTGGATTCTTGATGCCACCATTTGGGACAATGAGTTTTGGTCTTTTACCACTTTTTGATATGAAGTGATCTCATTTTTCCTTCTTTTTTTATTACCAATTTTAACAGGTCTTTTTTAGGAGATTGAGGGACTTGAAATCCTCCAACATCATAATAATTCTTAAAATTCATGTCGGGACTTCTTGTACATGAGTAGTTTTATAATTATTCAAAACTAGAAATAGAAAGAAGAGAAGTTTTCAATTTGATCGAATCTAAATTAATTATATGACGAGTGATATTTCTTTATTATATAAAAACGTAAAATTTAAAGAGAGCGATAAATTACTTGTATCCATGTAATTAATTGATCACATCAAATGTAGGTTTGATAAAGAATTTTACTAAAAGAAGAGACACAACTACTTTTTGGTGGAGGGCTGTTGCAAATCAATGTCATATATGGTTGGGATGTGAACCTCACATTTTAATTTTACATGAATAATTCTTCTCACCAAAAATAAAATAAAATAAAAAAACATTAAGCATAATTGACTGAAATAAAGCATATATATATAATTATATTTTAAAATAATTATAAACTAAGAGATTTTAAATATTTAATTATGTTAATTCATATTTGATTTATACGCTCAATTTACTTTTAAATTATTAATATAGATGTAACCCTAAAAAACTCGCAAGGCTTGGAATATAAGGTACCAAAGGGCTAAACTGTCATTTCTAGTCTCCTCCGCGGACACTATAAAAGTAGCCGTTGCCTCCTATTAACCACAGACTGCGAAGACGTTCGGACAACAAAAAGCACACGCACCAACGCACTTACTGTGCGTGGTCAGTTTTCTTTTGTGAGAAAGAAATATGGCAACTCTAAGGTAAGTCTCCGAGATAAAGAATTTCACACACACACTCAGGCACGCAATAAAATCAGTATGCTTCTCTATTTGTGCTGATTCTTATTGCCTGCAGTGTGATTGGTAAGTGAGCAGAATTTGTTCATGTCAATGGGCTACCAAGAATCAAGATTCTTGATTTGCTCAAGAGTCTGAAGTTGTTATGATGAGTTCCTCTTTGTGCTGATTTTTATTGGATGAGGTATGATTGATAAGTGACCAGAATTTGTTTGTGTTGGTTGGTTATCAAGCATCAAGATTCTTGATTTACTCAAGAATCTCAAGTTGTAATAATGATTTAGAGAATTTGGAAAATTCATGAAAGAGCTTGTTTCTTTTGTTCCCTGCATTATGCTTTCCGGGAAAAGTAGACATGCGCTATCTTTATGTGCATCTGATGTTCGACTTATGATTTTTAAGTTCATTGAATGTTAGAGTGTGAAAATATATGTAATTGCATTTATTATTGGCCTATGAACTTGTGAGCAAATAGAGGGCGTGTTACAAAGGATAGAGATCTTTCTTATTTCTTGTTTGATTGGCTTTCAGTGTTGAAATGGGGTAAGATTTATGGGAAGTTGTCCTTGATTTAGTAGTGAGTATTTGGTTGGTGGAGCAGGTATTGATGGGTTGATGCAGAGATGTACTGATAACTCGACAGTTAAACAGGACCCCATAGAATGGTTTTATATCCCTTTTCCACGGGATTTTCTAATTTTGGCTAAACATGATATCCATGTTGCGCATGCATTTGAACACCACGATCCAGAAATGTTTTTCAAGTGAAGTTGCGCTTGTAAGTCTGGAATAGGGCTTTTTAAGATATAACGAATATTTTTGACATTTATTCCAAACATGAAGACAGGGAAAGCAATTGGCCAGTAGCTCAATGTGTGAGCTCAACTGAGATTTCCTTATGACCAGATCTATGAGCATGATAAGTTGTCACAAAGAAAGAAATGAATTCACAAAGACAGACTTTAAGAATTAATTGCATGTAATTTCAAGATAGTTTTGTTCACCAATTAATTTCTTCTTGTTCTTGTTCTTCTTCTCTCCCTCTTTCCCCATTGAATGTGCCGGTGGAAGAGTTGAAAATGTGCACAACCATATGATATATTCTGGGTATGTGGCCCCAGGTGCCCCCAGATTACATATATGGAAGTTTCCTATTTGAATTTACCAAACTATAGTTGATCATCGTGTGATTGTGCATTTATAGTTGAGGTCAATGCTACATCTGAGTTACCCAATGATCTTGTTCATAAGTTTTCTTCAATTATCTCTTTAGCTTTATCGAGGACTTTAATGAAGATCTTTCAAAGATATTTTATGATGTTTATCAGTTTCACTAATTGAAGCTTGTGGTTTTCAGAATTTGATTGACCTATGCTCAAGAATAAAAACCTTTTTCTGAGGCTGGAGTTAGGTGGCGTCTCAGGCTTCTATCCGAGAGAACACCTATTTCCCTCTAAGTTGACATGTGCAGGCTTTTGCTTGTCTGCTTGCTTGGATGCAGTTGATTTAACTGGAGACAGAAGACTGCACTCTCCAGTGCAAATAGGGAAGAAAGGTATGCTGAATGCTCACGTGCACTTATCTGTGTTGTATACAGTGAGAAACCTAAATAGATTCTGAAATCAAATTTAATGAAATAGATTGGTCGATACTTGTCTAAATTTAGCTAATCAATAGTTTCCCAACTTATCTGTCTTTAGGTTTTGGAGATAGGAAGCTTCCATTTCAGGTTCTTGAACCGATGGAGAGCAATACAACGATTCAAGAAAATGCGTACAACTTGGGTCTTCCGTCCGCATATGATACTGCCATGGAGACACTTTCCTCTCTCATTACCAGCAAAAGACGAGGAGATGGATCAATAAGAAGTGCTAAATATGACAAATTGGAAAGGATGTTGATGTATATTAAGGTAACACAATGGAGACAGTATTCTCTATTGTTTGTGTTATGCAGCTGCAGATGATGCCTGAACTGGGATTCGATAGGTTTGAAAATCAATTTTGATGCTACCATCTGAAAAGAAATAATCTTCGTATAAGAACTGTAGAAGTAACTGGGAAATTTTACATTGTGCACTGTGGGACATATTTGTCTCTTTCAAATTGTTTCATTTTAATTTTGTCTCTAAAGTGAAATAAAAACCCATTTGTCTAATGTCTCCCCAGAAGCATTTATCCGAATTAATTATTTTCAGATACATGTTTCTTGGGTTAAGTTATATTCAGACGTCATTCTTTGTGTTATAGATTTAAAAAGACTGTATGCTTGAAATAAAGTTTTGGAGTATCTTTTGTGGTCTTTAAACTCTTGGGGTGAGAAGGTAGCTGATACCTGACTTTTTATTCTTATTAATAGAAGGGTTGGATCTTTTCATGCAAATTAGGATTGCATGCCCTTAGACCACCTGCTTTCCTGCTCGAGGTTCCTCTATATTAAGGGCTTTGTTTTAGCTTCAATCCAGCATAAACACTGACCAGTTGTTTTCAAATTTAGACTGATAGGTTCCATGTGGATAGATTTAGTCTCACATATTGACTTCCAGACCAACCTACAATTCACATGGAACCTCTAATTCGCAATTGGTTAACAACCTACCAAAGATTTATGAAAATTCTAATGTTTTACATAACTTTCACTACGTGCTCCTTGTGCTTTGCATGCAACAAGAATAAGAGTTTCAGTCGAGATAAGTGTAAATTTTTCTTTCTCTTTCCTTATCTGGATGTTTGGATGAGATCTGGTAACATTTATATTTCCCCGATGGCTTCCTGCACTTAAGGGCCATGCATGAATGAGAACTCTTACTATTTGAAAGTACCTCAAATATACTTATTTTACTATGACACATCAGCCATTGGTAATATTGTCAATTTTGTCAATGGCATCGCTGTAAACTTTTATAGTTGTTTGTAGTATGTTTTTTTTAATAATTATAGTTTAGGCTTACACTTGATTATTTTGACTGAGAAATCACTTAATTGCAATCTTGCCAGATTTTGGGTTTGGAAGAACATATAGCTGGACTCAAAATTATCCATGTTGCTGGAACTAAAGGAAAGGTATATATGTTCTACTTGTGAAACTTTATTTTGCTTGATAAGTTTAACGGAAATCGAATTATTCCTTATTCCTGAATGAAATTTGTGGATTTTATAGAAAAGGGTTGAGATTTCTTTGAAAGTGATCATATTTGGCTGAAAGATTCGACTTTCCTGTACTTTTCTATGCAATCATCAAGAGAACTGACATGTTTAACATTAAAAGAGTGAGTATATGGCTAGGATTTTGTGTTTTTCTTCCTTTATTTTTCAAAAAACAGAAAAGATTTATGATTTTCAATTATTCTCTTCTCTCTTTAAATTCCGTTCACCTTTCATATTTCAGGGTTCGACATGCACATTTTGTGAGGCAATTCTCAGAGAGTGTGGATTCAGAACTGGACTATTTACTTCTCCGCACTTAATTGATGTGAGAGAAAGATTTCGTCTAGATGGGTTAGCATTTAAATGCTTATGTATTAATTATTTTGCCTTGACAAGCAACATAGGGTTGCTCGAGATCCACATAGTGGCCATCCTGGGGGGTTTGGGCCTAGGGGTTGTAATCTCTCAGAGGGCCTTTGAACTCTTTTTGCACTTTGGAAATTGGGTATATGTGCCCTCATTCTTCCACATAGATTAAGTCAATGATTTGAGGGAATTTCAGGACTTGTCGAACACCTCAAGTAATAATTGGTCAGTCATCTTGCAGAGTTCTCTTCTGAAGAAATAGGAGAGTTCTCCCATACCTTAAGGATTGAATCAATAATGCCAAAGGACAAATCATGAAGTATATTAAGATATTAAGACATTAATTCATGAATATTACCATGTAAAATGTTTAGATGTTGATTTTGCTTTTGTAGAAAGCATTTCCTTGAGATATCAGTCGACAAACTTCGCTTCAGTTGACAATTCTCCAAACAGGGTCGTCATGATAAAGAAATACATAATGAAGTATAGGATGTACACTCTATATAATGAAGTATAGAATGTAAACTCTTTTGCTGATTTTCTTTCTTTCTGATCAGATTTTTATTTGTCATTTGAGGTCATTATTCTTTGTGCTCCCTCATTCTCTTTTCTGTGGCTCATAGGATGGATATATCTGAAGAAAAATTTCTACATTATTTTTGGGAATGTTGGCATCAGCTGAAGGTATATCTCTTGTTTGTTAGTCATTCTTTCTACATTATTCAAGTAATTCTTGTTTGTGTGGTTAATGTTTTGTACCATATCAAGGGAGATAAACGGTGAAGGTATGTAAAATACCATGTCAAAGGATGTTGGATTCTGTTGAAGGTAAAATGGACTAGGTAAAAGCTATATAAGATGTTCGGTTTTCGTGCTTTATCTTTTTCCTCATCAGCCCTGCTAATCATCATTTGTCCTAATTTGAAGGGGTAGGATTTTTCACATTTTAAGTGTTTTGAGATAGAAATAAAACCTTGAAACAATGAGTTTCCTAAAACCTGGAGGTCCTATGATTAATTGTTCTACTAAATGTTTGAATGTTGCTTGGTTCACGGTATAACATAATTTCCATCTGTCGACTTGCCTAATTATGGAAATCTTCATTTGCAGGAGAATCTCACAAATGATTTGCCTATGCCTCCACTTTTCCAATTCCTCACTGTATTGGCCTTTAAAATCTTTGCATGTGAGAAGGTAGGGTGTTGATGTCCTCTAGTAGCTCCTTAACTCTGTATGTCTCTCTCTCTCCCCCTCACTCACACAAGCACACATACACAGGGACCGACACCCCAAACAACTCAACTATAGCTGTTGGTGAAAATAGTGAAAGAAGGGCTGTAACTTGATGCACTTCCCTTTCTTTCTAAACTTTCAAATCAAATTACATTTTCCTGATCAAACATGAATCTGGTTTTATCGTGTAAAATGTTTTTGACTTTTGTGAAAAGATTTCTGCTGAATCTTTAGACTCGCTGAAGAAATGAATCTCCGAGAGTTACATTCAAGTTTAAATACAATATTTAATAATGGACTTTTCCGCCTTCTGGGATTATTACTATATGTTTTATATCCACTGCATCGGTACAATACCAGTCGTCCTCCATTATTTATTCTGATCATCAGTATGTAACTGTATGGACTTTATTCACTATGGTGGGGCCCGTTATGGCCTTTTTGTAAACTTACACTCCTCAATAGAGGTTATTGATTTTGGATTACCTGTGAGTAGTTTATTTGGAATATATTCCCAAGATGTTTGTGTATTCTACAAATCAAATTGTGCTTATGATATTCTAGATTTCACCTTGCCCTCTTTTCTAATCCCTTTACTTTGAACCACTAGTTTATAGTAGTTTTATGAAAGAAGGATATATCTTGTTGCTTAGTCATTATGTCTTCTTTAGCTGACAACATGGCCATAATTATGGTATACTTTTGAGCCCAGTTTGTTATAAATTATCCAATGCCCAAATATTCTGTTTAATTTGTGGATTTTATTGATAGATAGTTGTGTTTGCAGGTCGATGTTGCCATCATTGAAGTTGGTCTTGGAGGGATCAGAGACTCGACAAATGTGGTAATGTTTCTATCCTTGCTCACTTCTTGGCATCTTAGTCAACTTTTTGAACTTGGACCAAAGAAAATGATATCTATTTATTGGACTAAAAGTCTATAAAATGCTGCCTATTTATTAACGTCTTTTTGTTATTAAATACCTAAAATTGTATTCTTTGGTTATGAACTGAACAGATAAAGAATCCTGTTGTCTGTGGTGTTAGTCCTCTGGGCATGGATCATATGGAAATATTGGGTACTTTCTTCTCCACTTCATTCTCACGGATGTAAATAGTTTTAGCTCAGACCTGGTTGAATGAGTTCACTCAGCTTCCTCCAGTTATTTCTGGAAGTTCACTTTTTGTGCATAGACTGCAGTTAATTTGTGAGCCCTTCCACAATAATATGCAGGAGATACACTTGAGCAGATTGCTTCTCACAAAGCTGGAATTCTTAAGGTAAAACCACTTATAATATGAAAACCAAAACGGTGTGGATTCTACTAATTAACTTTGTCAACAATTATTTATTGCCTAGTTCTTTTGACATTCGCATTGGCAGTTTCAGTTTTCAAGTTTTCTGAAATGGGTTGATGTCTTCTCTGCTCCTGAAGCCTCAAGTCCCAGCTTTCACGGTTCCGCAACTATCTGAAGCAATGGATGTTCTTCAGAAGAAGGCCATGGAATTGAAGGTATCACAACCTTTCCTTAGAGTATGATGTTTATGCGCACATACTTTAAACCTAGTCTGTATCAGATGGCTTCTCATGTGTTTCTGATTTGTTTTCATCTTATTTCCTGCATATTTTTACTTTTTCTTTATGCTTCATTTTGTGAGATTGTTAAAGTTTCGGAAACTTAGATATATGAAGCATCAAATAATTAAGAAAGAACATAAAGAAATTAGCTCCTAATATTATCTAATTGTTGTTGAATCTACAGTCAAGTCCTACCTAAAGCATCAGAATTTTACAGGCCTGTTGTCATTATGTTTGCCACATTTACCTCCAAGCATTTGCATAATGCATCAGATTTATGTGTGTTCTCCTTGATATCCAACTCTGTTACTGAATTACTTGACTCAAAGTTTGGAAGTCATAGAATGGCATAAATATGTTGCATGCTGTATACACTTGTATATAACTGATGGCTAAGCATATGCATTAAGTTCTAAGTAAAGGCTGTTTGACTCGTGTGCTACTTGCAGGTCCCCTTCGAAGTTGTCGCCCCTCTTGATCATAGAAAATTAAAAGGAAAGAAACTAAGTTTGTCTGGTGATCACCAGTTTACTAATGCTGGTCTTGCTGTTGCCCTTTGTAAAAGTTGGCTCCAGACTACAGGAAATTGGGCTAAGCTGTTCCAACATGTTAGTAAACTCTAGTATACTGAGTGCTTTACCTCTTGATATTGTTTTAGATCATGAATGGTTGAATATTTTGCGTTTAGGAGAGTTAGAAGATGAGGTAAGCATTGCAAGGAACTCCTAATTTTTGCATCTATTTTTTCATGGACTTTTTTCCTTTTCAAAATTTAACTGAATTTATGCAGCCCTTCCAAACAATCTGGTAATATCTTTTGGACATTCATCAGGACGACGTCGAAGACAACCTGCCTGAGGCATTTGTGCAGGGTCTTTCAACAGCGCGTCTTTCTGGAAGGGCTCAAATTGTTTACGACTCTGCTTCGGCATCTTCTGACACAGCTGGTAGACCTGGAAGTTCTTCAGGTGATTTGATCTTTTACTTGGATGGAGCTCACAGTCCTGAGAGCCTGGAAGCTTGTGCCAGGTGGTTTTCTCATACTGTAAAAGAGGGGGCGAATCAATCATCAGTTTCATCATCCTCTTCAAAGCTTCAAACAGAAGAAGTTTGGAGTAATGGTCATGTTCAAGCCGGAAAGAATGAGGCAGACAAAATATCCAAGCAGGTAATATTTTCTAGTGATCTTTGTATGTGGTGAGGTAGTGGATAATCAAGTTGATACATCCTCTTTTGGGATCTTCAATGTAGCAGTATGCATTAAACACTATCTTCCTATTTTATTCAGCACCAGCTCTCATATTCAATATTTATACTGCAGATTCTCTTATTCAACTGTATGGATGTGAGAGATCCAAAAATTCTTCTTCCGACTCTTGTTGATACATGTGCCTCATCAGGTACTCAGCACATGTTTTTATCATATAGTGATTCAATCTTCCTATTAATTGAGCTGGAAATATTTTTGAACTTTTTTTCAAGTAACAAATTCAGAAACAACCCCACTACTTTATACGACACTTCATCAGCTAAATTCAGATGAAGTGAAATCATCAAAGAGGCAATCTGTATGCTTTCTAGAGTCTCCTCTTTGAATAGCAAAAGTGGAGGATTTTGGTACCTTTCATTCAAAGTTCAAACCATGCTTGAAAATGTTTACACTAAGTGTATGTTAAATCTTGGAAGCAAATGCAATCTCGTTAGTACTCGGACAATGTGAAGTCGGAATGTAAATTTTTTCGGTCCTTGTAAATCACATATCAAATCAATTATATGGCAAATATCATAATATCTTCACTACTTGTAACTACATGTCAAAACTGAGCTAAATTTTGCGGCTCTTCCTTTTTCCCTATATGTTTTTCCAGTTTTTCATATTGGTTCAGTGATTGCGAGTGTCACCACGCCTTGTGTTTCAGGTACTTATTTCTCAAAAGCTATTTTTGTGCCGAGTATCTCAACTTATGGTAAGGTCACTTCTGGTTCATCGGATATCCCTTTGGAGGACCCTTCCAAGGATTTAACGTGGCAGTTTAACCTACAAAGAGTATGGGAGAAGATAATTCATGGAAAAGGTGACCTCCATGTAGTTGTTTTTTGAAATCAAAGCAACTTGTTTATTACCTTGAAATGCTTATAGTATCTGAATGAATTGAAAATTGCCTTGCCACCCCTTCTCTATGTCTTCCTGTTCTTAATTCCTTGAAGCTCTGAATTGACTACGGGTTACGAACTTATAATTGCCTGTGTAGCATCATTACAAGACATCCAACCTACCTATATGAAGCCTTTAACTGCTTGGTCAATTCGATACCGCCCAAGTGGGTTGGTGCCCAACTCAGTTTGGAATCATTAGATCATACATGTTGAGTCAGCATTACATCATCATATGCTGATCAAACGATTTTCAAGTGAGTTGGGCATTTATCCACCTGAGGCAGCACATCCTCCAAGGACACCAAGTGTTGTTATAGCCATCCCTCTGTTGCACCTCTAGTAAGATTAGTCGACATTTTCAAACTTTGAAAATTTATAGGTGGGATACCTAACAGAAATCATTACGCACTCTCCATCGTAAGAAATATGGACCAATATATCCCAGCATCAGCTAGTTTTATGAAATGTTCGCTTTCTAGTTATCAATGTTTTGACTTTATAGAGCTCAACTAATAGGCATAGTCGCATCCTGTCCGTTTGTCCAAGCAGATTGCCTTCGCAAGAGTTCAGAGATGCAAATTGCAGAGAGCACACCACCCCGCAGATTCATTGATGAGGATATGTCCAATTGCAAACCTTCTGATGGACATTTTGCTTGTAGCGCTGTGGTTTCTTCACTGCCGATGACTATCAATTGGTTAAGGGATTACGTTAAGGAAAATCCTTCTTTCAGAATTCAGGTAAAACAACCTCTGCATGTCACCTTACAACCTTTCTTGGTTTCTGATCTTCAAAAAGGATGCAAATATATCTTTGATTCATGAAAGATATGCTCCCTACCGTTCTTGAGATTTTCAATTTACAGGTTCTTGTGACGGGGTCATTGCATCTCGTTGGAGATGTACTAAAGCTACTGCGGAGGTGATCCAAGACAATCTTGGAGCTCCCATGGAGATACTATCTGCTCCAACTCCAGTGTCATTTTTACAGCAGTCAAGCAACATTTTCAGACGGCTAGACCCCACAATTGTGGGTAATTTCTTTTAATTATTTTCGAGTTTACTTACTTGAGGAAGCTCAAGATTTTGTCATCCCTCAGATTAAGCTCCTCAAAGTTTTATGGTAAGCTTGAACACTTACCAAGCGTTTCTGTCATACCATACAATTGAAGGATTACTACTTGGTGTCTCGGTCAAAATAATCGAACTCATTAATGTATCTTCTCTACGGAATGTTGATAGTATTCTTAGATCAAGCATGAGATAAGGCTCAAAAAATGGTTGTATATGTATTATTCACAAGAAAACAAGAGAGGAAATTGAATACTGAATACTGTATTGAGAACAGAATTGAGTTTTTCTGGTAGCATAAATCTCAAAGCTTCATACCTGGTTTTTGCCTGACGGGCAATAAGGCAGCCTGGCCTTTGATCATCTAACTTGTCTATAATCTTCTTGGTTGGTTTCGATTTCGATCTCCTATGATCTTTTTCCATGTTGTGGAACACCAACGATCAAATTAGCAGAATCTGAGGCAGGTTTTCTTGGATCATTGGTAGAAACTTCTGTGGATTTTCAGAAATTTTTGGTCTCTGGAAATAAAGAGGAGGATCAAATTGTGGGATAGAATCAAGAACAAAAATGCAGGCCAAAATCTGGAGAAATCAGCGCCAGCAGAAGGGCAGGACAGGGATATGAATGGATGTGATCAAGGAAACTCATCCTGTTCTATTCATAAAGATTGAATTGGAGAGTAACGAACATACTTTGGATGAAAGAAATTGGTCCAACTTCGAAAGCAAGCGTTCTTGGCTCGAAGAACTGACAACCAGAAAAAGATGAGCGAGTGAGAATCGATGATCATCTGTACCACTGGATCATTGGGTTACACAACTCATAAACCTGAATCCCAAGGTCCTTATAAGGGTAATGTGTGTAATGATGTTGACCTTCATTTGAGATGCCTATGTAATTTTGCAAAAAGTAGGGGTAGATTGTGTAAATAACGTTTGATGTTTCTGGTGGATGTATGAGTAAATATCCAAAAGGCGGATGTGGTTTTGTATCATATTGTGGATGGCTATCCAAGAAAGGTTGCCTAGGGAGGAGTCTTGGCTTCAACATCTTGGCACTTATTGTATTTTATGCACTGATAGGGATGGGGAATCGTATGATCCTTTGTTTTTTCAATCTCTCTTTGCTGCATCTTGTATCATGATGAGCAATGCAAGATTGGGTACTAGGAATACAGTGAGCCGCACGCCATGCTTGCATTGTTTGTATATCATATATGGCAAGAGAAGAAGATGAAGAATTTCAAATAGACTGGCGGATCTGAAGGCGATATAGAACAGTGCGTATCAAGTTATTAGCTCACTGTTGACCGGACTCAATAGAGATTATGGGAACCTTTAGAATTTGAAAGATAGTTTGGCATAATGCATAATTTTGAGACTCCTATTCATTGCTCTACATTATTATTTTTTAATAATGAAATCTGCCTTCCATAAAAATATATAAGTTTAAATAAATAAAACAAAAAAAATAAAAGAAATGTGACAGAAGAAGTCCAACTACATGACGACTCTGCCTATGTAGTTTCCTCGTCTTTCCCGAACTCTGGATTCAACTCTCTCTCTCTCTCTCTCTCTCACTCAGATACACACATATACACACACCACATACATACAAACACAGATACTACATATTGTATGTGTATATATACATACATATAACAATGTAGTCATAGTTTACATGCGAATTCTTACTCTGGGATGGCGGGTCTCTCCACAGCTCTCCGACCACCACCAGCCTCCACCTCCCTAAACTATCGTTTCATTGGATTATACTCTTTCATCCTCCTCTCTCTTGCATTGCTTGCTTTTTTCCCCCGTCCACCCGACCAGATAACCCATTTTCCATACACCACCCAAGACCCGCCAGTTATTACAACCTTGCCGAGACCCTTCCCCTCCTCTCCCAAGCCGCCGTCCTTTCCTTACTACAGGGACTGGAAGTTCGACTTCGGGTCTGATCTTAACCCCAAGGTCCGTTTTTTTCCCTCCAGTTCTGTTTCTGCAGCGGTGGCATGCATGTTTTTTTCTTGGAGTTGAGTTATTCGTGTGTGATACTGTAATCCGCCATTTACATTTGTGGTTCTTGTTTGAAGTACTTTGCACTGCATGCACTTATATTTTAGTTCAGTTGTGTAGACATTTGTATGTAGTTTTAAGGATTTTTGCATAGCATAGATGATGAGCAGAGCCATGTTTTGTATGTAATAATCGCGGGACAACACCTTGTCTCATGCACACTCATCCGTGAGAATGTTGTAACCTGAAAAATGTGAAATCGAATTACATGTGATAGAATGTTTGATGCCCTGTCTTTTCTTGCATTTTCTTTGTTGTCAGATATGCATCACTTCGACTACTTCTGCTGGCTTGGATGAGATTCTACCATGGATATTCTATCATAAGGTTATTGGAATTACAAACTTTTTTCTCTTTGTGGAGGGGAAAGCTGTGTCGCCTGGAGCTTACAGTGTCCTGAAGTCTGTCCCGGTTAGTACATGGCTGCATTTCTCATTTTTGTTTTGCCTATATTGGATTTTTGAAAGTAGTCCAATGTTAATGTATTCATGTACATCTGAAATTTTTACGCACAGGGGTTTCTAGTTAACTGCTTCCCTTTATTGCAGGGGGTAAGACTTATTCCTAGAACAAAAGATTTAGAGGTGCAACAGGCTAACAGGTTCTATTACGTTTGCCTTCTAAATGTCGCAGTTATGTCCATATGTCTTAATTATAATGTCTAATATACATTTTCTGATCTTTAGCCGTATCTGGAACGAAACTTGGCTAAAACCCTTCTTCTATAAGCCGTGCAACTATGAATTATTTGTAAAGCAAACTCTGAATATGGAAAGCGGCATTGTCATGGCAAGAGTATGTTCCCGATGTGTTTTTCATGATTAGAAGTTAATATTTTACTGATAGCTTAATTTGTCGTTTATTTGCTTTTTCAAGGAAGCTGGCATGGATTGGATAATCCATCTCGACACTGACGAGCTGATGTATCCAGCTGGGAGTCAGGGGTATTCTGTTCCAAAACTTCTGTCGGATGTGCCTGAAGATGTTGACACGGTGGTCTTTCCTAATTATGTGAGTGAATGCGAATGCAAAACAACAATTCTGATCATTCTGTTGTGTCTACGTCTAAAGACCGTGCTGAAAAGAAAATCTCATTTTTCAGGAGAGTGCTGTCGAGAGAGACGATATAAAAGAACCATTCAGTGAGGTAATTAGTTTTCATTAATAGCATAGCATATTTGGCATGAAATCTGCTAACACACACTTACAATCAATCTGTTGAGACACATCTTTATGTTGTTTCAGGTGACAATGTTTAAGAAGAATATCGACCATCTTCCACAAGAGACTTATTCCAGCTATTACCACGAAGCATCTCACAGTAATCCAAACTATTTTCTGACTTATGGAAACGGAAAATCAGCTGCTCGTATCCAAGATCATCTACGTCCAAATGGTGCACACAGATGGCACAACTATATGAAGATCCCAAGGTACGATGATTCCTTGTCATACGACCTCATTATACAGAATGAGGAGATCAAATTTTTGCTGTCTGCCTTCTTTTCCTTTTCTAATACAGTATGGAAAGACATGTGAGTTCATGCATTTTCTTTCTTTCATAGAGAGATTGAATTCGAAGAGGCTGTTGTTTTGCACTACACATACACAAAATTCTCAGACCTGACTGCAAGACGGAACCGTTGTGGCTGCAAACTGACGAGAGAAGATATTGAAAGATGCTTCATGCTAGACTTTGACAGATATGTGAGCTTTTAGTAGTCCTAAACTTCAGCTTTCTTAGAGAAACTTTTTGTTGATCAATTTTGTCTGCAAATTGATTATCGGATAGCAGGTTTGTATGCATCAGCCAAAAAAAATTAGTACAACCTTTGCCGTTTGAATATCATCTTCTCTTGGTGGCTATTAGAGGTTCCAAATTCATTTCTTGAAATCTATATAGGAGTGGTTTAAATTGTACAAGTCAAAGAATGTGAATTTTATAGTTTGATGCAGTCGATGTAATTCTGTTGTACAACTGCAGGCTTTCATGATTGCTTCAACAGGAACAGAGGAACAAATGCTCAAATGGTAATGATAACAGGGACGAAATCGTTGTATATTATTGTAGCCTCTTTTGTGTTTCAGTCAGAGTCATTTCTGAAAGTTTTCCTTCGCCCGAAACAGGTTTAGTTAACAGTTACACTACGTCTTTAAGGATTCATGTATCCAGCTTAGACTTTTTTTTAGACGTTCCTGATCCTATCACAGCTATCTTAACTTCTTTATTGAGTGAGCAAACTGTAGAAGTGTCTGCTTGTGATCCTTGCTCAGGCAGCATACCATGATTTTATCTCAACGTTGAATTATAGATGTATTTACATTGTCTGTTTCTTTCACAGGTATCGTGAGCATGTTGTCTGGACCGACAGGGGAGTGAACTTGAAACTTTTAAGCGAAGGAGTCTTTACCCGAATTCATACTCCAATGGTACATTAATCCTTTCCTCGTGAATGGAGGATAATTGATCTGGCTATGCCTACTTGTGCTTTTACACGACAACATTATTTTGAACATCCTTAAACTCTCCATTCTGATATAGGTAATTATCCAAAGTTTGAAGGAATCAGGAGTTTTCAGCTCCGCCATTGCATCAGCACAAGAGAGTGCTATATCAGACGACAAGCTCCTAACATCTTCTGGGACTGGGAGTGCTAAGAGATCAGGGGGTGT
Organism: Sesamum indicum; assembly: GCF_026168435.1. Classification (NCBI taxonomy): domain Eukaryota; kingdom Viridiplantae; phylum Streptophyta; class Magnoliopsida; order Lamiales; family Pedaliaceae; genus Sesamum; species Sesamum indicum. The sequence goes on along the minus strand of NC_142660.1, from coordinate 1,418,218 downwards.
TGAAAATGAAATAGTTTCGGAGTCTACAATGAATTATACAATCACCCCGCCCCTACTATAGACAATGCTGACTTTGATTGAACAATATGATCATTCTTTGTGAAATCGACACACCTAAAAGATGGTTATAAAAATTATAAATATATTATTAACTTTGAATTATTTTGAGAGAAAATATCATTAGTAATAGTTATTTATTTAAGTATTAATACAATAATTATTATATGGTGTATAAATATTGCAATTTATTAAGAGTCTTTTTTTTTGGAAATGTCCTTAACAAATATATCATTTCACTGCGATATTCAAGTATTTGTCATTAAAATAAATAAGAGTAATATTTTTTTAATGTTTTCTTAGTCAATTTTATTTCAATTTTGACTCAATTAAATTCATTAATGTTAGTTCTTCATGATCAAACTGAACTATCATTTAAATTTAAGCGATCAATTAACAATTCTTTCATAATTCTTATTATTTTAAAATCAAACTCTTTTTTTTTAAAAAAAAAAAAAAATCTAAGATTCAAAAATGCAAATTCTTTTTTAGTACTCTTCTTTTTAGAAAACACTACCTAATCAATTATGGTATTACCAAAGATATAACTAATCATGCAGCTAAATCCCAAGTAGAAATATGCACAAATACGTCGAAAAATGCAATTATTTTATTTCTTTTCAGTTCAACAATTCTTGAGAAAGCGAGCTAGAATTTTACTTAACAAAAAGTTGCTCTCTTTTACTATAACTAGTAATGAAGACGTGTGTTGCACGTGATCCATATGTTTTCTCTAATAATATGTAATTTTAAATTTAATGATAAATATAAAATATATTAGTTAAGTTTGAATAAAGAGAAATGAATTCTCGAAAGGTTGGTCAATTCATGTGCTAGCTAGTACATTCTTGGCTAATTTGAGAAAGTATACGAGCCCTTTAGAAAGCTAATCTTGTACGTATGAGCAGCAGGAATGCAAATCCCAGTAAGGCCTACCTGTAAAGGGTTGTTGGAAAAGTTACCATCTCAACAGCGACCTGTGTTGCATTGACATGATATTCTTGCAGGGACCTGGATCTGCCAAATCTGAATCGATTAGATGACGAAGGTGGCCAATCACAAAAGTAAGTATATCACACTTATTTTATAATTGGATTGGTTTGACCGAATCAATGATGACATAATATATATATATAAGTATGAGTTATACAAAAGTACATACTTTTTTCCCATAATTCAAGAGAAGTGACAGATAGATTGATAGAGACATGATCCAATGTCCAGTTTTCCAGCAATTCAATCCCACAACAATGTCCAGAGAACTGAAAGAAGAAACACAAAGATTGTCGGAATAGGCATCTCATCACCAAGTCTGCTCCCATCGGCAGACTCATATATCTCGCCTTTGACGACCTCCACAGGGAATATACAGGTGCCCGTAGATGGATTCTCAGTGACCACCTTGCCCAAACCATCGGAACCACACGCCTTCTCGGATTGAAACTGGGATTGAAAGTACATGTTGAATGCGAACGAGATGTTCTGCACAAAATTGAGTTGGCTACACGACCCACCGTACGCCAGGCTCGTGCAATCAGCGTGCGTGCAGGCGTAGTAGAAATGATTCTTCACTCTCACTATATCTGTTAAGTTCCCATCGAACACACACCATCGCTGGGGCATCCGCATAATCCCCTTGACCTTCGGTGGGAAGATATCACGGTCTTGGCCCGTCAGGTCGATCTTGTACTTTGGCTCCCCGTTGGAGGCGTAAATGCCCCAATGCCGGGCAAAAGGGTAAAAATAAGGCATCTTGTTTTCATCTGTCAGCGCATGCACGTATGTGTCGATGGGCGCTCCCGGCCGCATTGGTGTCCCCTTGTTGCTGACCACGTACGGCAGCAAGTGTTTGTAGAAACGCTCGGCCGTGGAGACATTGGCACCCGGATACCCATCCGTCGGCCACCCCACCTGCCCAATTATTATCTTAATATCTGGTGCTCCCGCCTTGCGCAGCGCCCAGACAAACGCATCGTGCATGAACTCAAACACGTTTGTATAAACAGCACCGTTTACGTCCCTGACCACATGCGTCGACTTGTTGTCCGGAAAGGCAAAGCTTACATCCCAGCCATTGTCAATAACGTGGGAGATGGGGAATATTTCCACGACGAATGGAGCATTGTTTGCCTGGAGGAACTTGAGGGTACTCTCCACCTCCGCCTTGATTTCCGGTCTGAACTCAGCATCTGACGGCCTTGTTATGTTAATCAGCACGCCCTCAGGAGAGGGCAGGGTCACCTTGACACGGCCATAACCAGCCTCATTTAGGGCATTCTGCACCGACTCCAACGCCATCAGGGACATATTAAGGAGACTCTTATTAGTGATTCCGTCTCTAAAAACATGGTTTCCAAGATAAACCCGACTGCCAAAAACCACATGACAACGATCCTTAACATAAACAAGAATCATGTAAAAGAGATGAATGTTGTGTAAACCTATAACCCTACGTACCTTATATTACAAGAATCGAAAAACTCAGACCTAGATTGGACCCATTTCTTGGCAGCCTCAGGAGTTCTGACTTGTATGGCCCCAAAGATGGTGATGCTGAGGTCGATCCCACTTCCGGCGAAGGCCTCCAAGATATCTGCCTGAGTAGAATAAACTCTGGCATGTTTGATCCCATTCTGCAGTATCAAATCCACCACCATGGAAGGCACCAATTTATGCGCAGTCTGCCTTCCCCAGTTGATTCCTATTGCAGCATCTGCGACGAAGATCGTTGAATATAAAACTAGGATAATGCATGCAAGAGAGAGGTTCATCTTGATCTTGGAGGGCCAACTTGCAAGAATCAGCTGGTTCATATATATATGTTAGAGTCCGAATTGAGATGATTTCTCAATCACGTACGGGATATTAGTTTCTGCAAGAAAACTTATGTTAGACATGTTTATTATCTGAGGAAGAAAGGGGATAGGAAGAAACATGAATGTTGGATGTAGTATTGGAGGGCAAACATGCAAGAATCAGCTGGTTCATATATATATATATATATATATGTTAATTATCGTTCGAATTGAGATGATTTCTCAATGACGGGCCATTAATTTCTGCAAGAAATTCTATGTTAGACATGTTTGTCTGAGGAAGAAATTAAGGGAATGGAAAAAAACTTGAACGTTGGATGTATAATCGGGGAGCTGCTAACATGCAAGAATCTGGTTCATACATATGTATATATAATATAATATATATATTATCGATGTCCGAACTGAGATGATTTCTCAATTACGGACTCGATTAATTTCTGAAAAACAACCTATGTAAGATATATATATGTTTGCTGGGGAAAAAGGGAAGGGGAAGGATGGGAATGGGAGGAGATGTATGTTGTCTGGGAGATTTGTTTGTGTATCTGATGAGGTTTTTAAAGAGGAGAAACTAAAAGGGAGATGGATAATCTTTTCATCCTCTTTTTTAATGTTCTTAATTAATTAATGTGGGGTGGTCATGAAATGAAAATGGTTCAGAGGATGAGATCAGACTCCAACCTATGCAAGTATTCCCTTTTGTCTGAATTTAGATTCAAACAAGTACACCAAGATTCAAAGAACCAAATTTCAGAGAATTTTTTCACATAAATGGCTGGGAAACCCCCCTCCCCCAACTTATTATAAACTTAATATAGACGGAGCATCAATAGGCAATCCAAGAAATACGGGATGTAGAGGAACAATTCGGGATGAATCATGTAACTTTATACTAACATTCCAAAGTCATACAGGATATAATACAAATAATATGGTAGAAATTTGAGCATTTAATTAGAAATGGAGTGAAACTGGCTACACGACTGAAAATTAAACATTTTATCATTGACACTCATTAGGCTTTTGGAGGAGATTGATTGAGTTCCTAAACTTGCAGCTTGCATTGCGCTATCGAGAGAAACAAACCAGGCAACGAATCGTTTAGCAGAGGAGGCCGCAGCGTCCAATTTTGATGACACCATTTCCACATAAAGTTGTAAATTTTGTACTTACAGATAGATTTTAATATCACAGTCTCCCAAATGGATTTATATGTAATAACTATTGTGTAAAAACTCTATATTACTATATATATATATATATATGTAGTTTGTTTTCGGTTCGAAAAAAATGTGGTAACCATATTTTGAATGTACTCTGATTATTTATGGCATTGACCTTAAACAACGCTGATAAAATTGAACGCTGATAAAACAGAGAAATAGTATTGATGGTCTCAAGAATTACTCATTTGTGCTGCCCTGAGCTCTCATGCAGATTTTTGAAAGATTGACATCGAAAACAATGTCTCATTAAACAATAGCAGTTGCATGGTTCCAATTATCAGATGTGCTTGTATTACTACAACCTCTTTTAGACAATATTTGATCAATTGAGATCTAACGCAAACCCGAGAGATCAAAACCTCAGCTACAAAGTATTTCTTTTAAGTCTGAATACAACACCCAAAACATCAGCTATGCTTGTATAACTAACTAAACTCTTCTCAAAATCTCTCATCATTCAAGAAAATAGAGAAACCTTATAAGAAGCTAAGGTTGCTCTTCTGTTCTAGACTAGATGCTCTGTAATGTTTTTGAGCTTCCGAGGGATAATTTGTCCACAACATAAGTTGTATAGCGACTTCAGACACCCACAGTATGCAAAAGTTCTGACAAGGACTGCATCCTTCATTTATACCAGCCTGTGAGGAGCCACCGCAGCAAAAAACAGAATCCACAGCATAGGGCCTGTAGCACATAAATCTAGTTATGCTCCTCGTTTTGATATCAATGTATATTTAAATCTTATCAACATCATATCTCAATAGGGATTGGCAGATAATATCTGTTGTTGATCAGATGCATGCTAACAGTCAGAAGCTGACTAACGCATTTGCAGACAAGTAATAGCAAGGTATTACAGTGTAACACTTCAAACAGCAAAAGAATACAAACAATCAGGACATTAAGGATCAATTAGGAAAGGAAAGTTTCACTTACCTGGAAAACTAGTAATGAAATACAAAGTCTCTTCTCTGTCTTTCGTCCAAACTGTCTTAGAAAGAAGTTCACAAGAGTCCCATCATTCGTCCCGGTTAATAGGCCAGACTGGGGGTCGAATCTGGGAGTAAAAAAAAAAGGAATCTAATGTCGACGCATGGAAAACTATTCCTACAAGAGAAGAACCTAGATCTATGATAAACAAACTACCTGGGCAATCTGTGACGTGGACAAGGCACAATACCTGCCAACTGTAAGAAGATTTGGTGTCAAATCCATGAAATTTTTCTTTAGCCCTACTTTGCAAGTGTGAATGTAGTAGAATGTGCATGAACAAGTATGTCTGTGGGGGTGTGTCTGTGCGCGCGCGTGCGTGTGTGTGTGTGTGTGTGTGTGAGAGAGAGAGAGAGAGAGAGAGAGAGAGAGAGAGAGAGAGAAAGAACCTGAGGGAGTGAAAGCAGGAAGTTGAGAACTTGTGGAGCAAAGAATATGAGAAGTGTTTCACTGAAAAAGAATCAGTAGCACCAAAATGAATAACCACAAAAGAAAGCACACAGGCGACAGCCCCTTGTAAGCATAGTCGTAAATTTATAAACTGACAATTTTGTTATATCAATAATAAAATCTGAAATCAATTGAAGAATTTATCTGCAGACCAGGGCAACAGTTTATCACAAGCCTCTACAGCAAAAACCACCAATGAAATGCAATTCCAGCTCATCCATATTATGTCAAGTGCAAAATCAATTTCTAATTTAAGAATGACCTTCCTAGCCAGTGAGTTTGTTTTGGAGTTTTAACAAAGGGAATGACAATGTAGAATCAGCCTAGCAGTTAGGCACGAAAGTCTTCCTCATAGCATCCTCTTTTTCTGATATTTACCAGCCACTCCGCACCCAACAACCCAGAAACTTAATCCTGAAAATTAGTTCTCTATCCTATGCATAAATGATCTTCATGCTAAGAGATGTGATTTTAAGGATTGTGGAATCAAGTAATGATGTCATCGGATATGAAGAAACACACCTGAAATGTCCTAAAATGCCAGCTACGGCCATGGTCATTCCAGCAAAATAAGTGTAGGTGTCACCAACAAAAACTGAAGATGGATACCTGTGAGAAAGATGAAAAAAGATGCAGGGTTTTAACATGTGGAAGAGTCCTTGTTCTACTTAAATGAAGTGCAGTATCATTACCAGTTGTAAGAAAGTAAAGCCAAAGAAGTAGCAAGCAACGGTTGAATGAGGTAAATGGAGAATGCATGTGCTTGTTTGTATTCAGGATCAGTAGATGCTCCAATTTGCATGACATTATGTATTAAGATCTGCATTACGATACGTCAGATTCAGCTGGTGAACTCAGATTCAGATAATATATGCAAAGCCTTTTGCTCACCGCAGAAGCAATAACAACTGTCTGTCCAACTTCAAGCCCATTGAGACCAGCATGAATGTTAATTGAATTAGTGCAGAATACAGCTAACAGCCCCATATAGAGCTTATATATCCACCCTGTTCACATAAAAGTCATGTTATCAAGAAAAAGAAACAAAGGAAACATTCAGTGAATATTTAAGAGGATAAGTAAGATTTTGCAGGAGCAGGTCCACTACAAAATGACTTCATAACAAAGAGATGGAAGGGTACTTGAATAGCATCAGATAAATCACTTTTGGCACTGTCGATGTAGAATGAAATTTCAATATTATTTACCTAAATCTAAAATCTCTAGTCCAACATATGGAACGAGGGGCTTTGGTATAATTATAGTTGTATGCCCAGCATAGGCCATCAACAATGGAAGTGCAGCAATAGATGGAAGCACTAGTTTCCTGCCTCCAAAATCATACAAAATGAAATAAGTATCTATAGATATATTATCTTTAGAATAATGCAGAAAGGCATAAAGAATACTCACACTCTCCAAGGCACATCAAGGACATCATCCACGAAACCAAGGAGAATCATGAAGCAAATGGATGCTAGTGCAGCATTGTATTCAACGAGCCACTTCAGAAAGAAGTGAAAAGGTTATACTTCTCACTCTTGCAAGTAATAAAACTAATGCTAAACCAGTAGAAAATCAAACAGGAAACAGAAATTTCCCACTGATCAGGAACTCCTGCACGGGCCCACAACAGGCTAATAAATATCAATACTATTAATGCCCAGTCAGTGTTGCAGCTGAAAACGCTGTCTAATAATTTTTTTTCACAGAATTGCTCATAATATATAATGCTGTTATCTCTTAAACATACTGTTCCAGAATTTCAAAGTTTCTTTTTTCTATCATCACCTATGAGTCAATAGAGTAATATTTAATTAAATGTTAAAGTGCCTTTTTAAAGGAACGTATCATCTCAGGGGTATTGTTTATGCAGCCTAATTGAGAATTTAGAGGAGAAAAGAGTTTATCATGTTCAAGAATACAGGTATTATATATGATAAGCCAAGGAGATAATGCTTACATTTGAATCTGCAGTGAAGTTAAAATATTGAAACAAGATTGTCACCACTAGAAAAACTATCCCGACTACAATACCCAATGATTCAGGCCTGCACAACATCAAATACTATGAATTGTTAACTTTTAATCAAAAGCGCCAATAATTGAAATAAAGACAAAAAATTTATTGAGTGAAAATTCAACGTTTGTGAAACAAGCTAATTACAGCATGCACACACCATAGTTTTGTTTTTAGTATTATGCAGCAGTGCCTTCGCCATGTTTGTACCAGTACTCATCACTGATAAGTTCTTAAGCTAAGTATACCATCAGGAAAAGTTCATCGAGTTAAGCGAACTGATTTACACTGCAGATTTCAATCTCTTCCCAATCATACTGAAGTTCAATGAGCACTACAGAGGAGCACTTGTTTAATAGCATAGAATTCCAGTATGGTATAGGGACAAAAAGTTAGAGGTTTCTGCCTCTGAGAGGAAAGCAATGACTGATCTTTGAAACTTTATGATATCATAAGGATGTAACTTTCCTCCCTCAACTAGCCCATTGAACTGCTGTGCTTTCCATCTAAACCAGGCATCTTTGCTAGTTTTACGAAACTAAAAACTTGTTTTCTGTTTGAAGAACAGTTCAATTGTAAGTATATCTATTGATAATGTGTCCTATGCGGTTTTACTGTATTAACCAACAATGAGAATTGTGGATAAGAGTTGTGAAAACAAACTACAGCATTAAAGTTCAAACATTTGCAACAGAATACTGTGGAAACATGGCATGACATCACTTGATACTTCCAAAAATCATTCAATCAGATTACTTTCCCATGGATAAGAGTCGTGAAAATTAATAAATTGCATGCAAATAAATAATTAACAGCTAGTGTAAGATTAGCGCATCTAACGAATTCGCATTTCAGCTCAATATTCACAAAACATGCAGTTCGTAACACATAGGTCGCAATCCCAGATACCCAGAAGCAAAAAACGAAAAACAAAATAATTGAAGAAATTAAACTTACACTTTGATGGATCCGTCGGGTGTACCTTTCTTGTTAATATCATACCCAAATAAATTCCTTCTCAACACATACTTGGACGCCACAGGTATCATACTCACCGTAACTAAAAACCCTATAAAGCTAACGAGTAAATTGATCAAGATCGACTTTTTAAGCTCATATTCAATTCTATAGTAAGAGAAAATCAAGAAGAAATATGGGACGGAGAATATGAGAAAGAATTTGATGATTGTGGGGTATTTCGCAGGACGAATTGGAGATTCCGTTTGATGGGTCTCGGATTTGGGCTTTTCCTGCTCGGGTTTTGCTGTGTCCGTCGCTGAAGCTCGCTTCCTAGCGGCCATTGCTGGTGTGTTGCGTGTATTTCTCTTTCTAAATGTTAATGTGTCTCTTTCTCTCTTCTTACATGTGTCTTTACTGTGTGTGCGTGTGTGTATAAAGAGACTTGAAACATGGGGTGTAGCGAATAGTATTCTGACACGTGGGATCAGGCTGTCATACGTGGGACAAAGAAGATGAAGTGGCAACCTACGGCTATGTGTGAACTTTAACAATAAAAAATGAAAAATATATTAAAATCAGGTTCACATGTAATATATCGTTAAAGGGTAAATTACAATTATAAATTATTTGAATTTTTACAAATATTCTTTTGGAATTTAAGAACATTTGTTTGGACGGAGAACATTTTATAAATACTACCTTATAGTAGACTATCACAAAACGATATTATTAAATTATTGTTAATTTCAAATAAATATTTATAAAGTTTTTAAATAGTAGACTATCACAAAACGATATTATTAAATTATTGTTAATTTCAAATAAATATTTATAAAGTTTTTAAATAAAAGCCCGTTGTAATTTTTCAATTGTTAAAATAATTCTTAATTGCGTTAAGTAATAGAACAGACATATTAGCTTTTCGTGATTTCTACCAAAATTCTTTCACTTGGCAGTGGAATGATGAGCTACCTGTGCTGAGAAAATGATTGAAAAGGAATTTACCTAAGTTTATCCAAAACAAATTTCTAATCCTTATATATTATTATAATATAAAGTATTGTCTGGATTTGTCAAATAAAATTAAGCTCTTAAGATAAGTCCATCTCCAAACAGTAATTGTTGCGCCTTCAGAAGAATCCAGACTCAGGTCAGTGGAGCACTGCCATTGACCAACACTTAACAAGAAATGGCTCCAAATCCTCTGTTTCATTCCCTCATTCATCAATGTTTCCAACAATCAGTCAATCTATCTCCATCTTACACTGCAAATATGAGATTGAAAGCATTTGCCAGTATCATGAACAGGATTACTCCATGCATAGTTAACTCATGTGGTTTGCTATATCTGAAGAACCGCATCACTTTGTTTCCATGTTCGTCACGCAACAGCAGAGCGAGAGAAGACGAATAGATGATTTTTTCTGCCGTGCAATACTCAGGTGAGCCCCTTGCTATCACTGTAGAACCATAAAATGGAGTCATGTGATGCAACCAAAGGGAGGGAAACATGCCGTGAGAAATTGGGAGGTCTGAGTTTAAGATTCTAGACAAGAATGCATAGTGATGGATATGGGACAAATTACAAGAGCAAGCTTATGTGTAGGAGAGAGTCACTTCATATAATATGTGTACCCAGTTAGAGGAAGCAGTTTGAATCTTTTTTATGTAAAGCCTCACAAGTAATTAAACTCTTGGCAATACAGTTGCATCCATGTCCGGTTCAGTCAACTTCCATTGCCTTGTCTTTCTCGGCTTCTCTACTCGACCATAGTTTGATTGTTCGATCGTGTGACACAGTTGCAATATATTGTCCATCTGCCACAAATGATGCAGAAAAGGGTTAGATAACACAATCAGCACTCTTTCATGTCCAGAAGAAAATCTTTACATAGTTTAGGCATGCCTAAGCCAACCCGACCAATATTATCAATTCATGGGAAACAGGGTCCCCCCCAATCCCCCAAACAACAAAGAAAAAGGCGAAAAGTTTGGAGTACTTCACACAACCCGCCTATAGCAAGACGAACAAATAACAAAGAAATAAAAAATGAGAGTTCTTTCGTATTCAGATAAACCAAGTTTGAAGATTGTCATAGCCACAAAGGAAGAAGACAAAGAACAGAGATCGGAATTTTAGACAAGTAATACTCAGCTTCTGAGAAAGTTAACTGACCTCCAACAACATCCAGTGATGTAACTTTCGATTCATGACCAGATAAAGTCCTTACAGGCTTAAAATCTCTTGAAGACCACACCTGACATGAATCATCAGGATAAGGATCACGCTAAAATATGAATTAATCAGCAAAATAAACACATTTCAAAAACAGTAACATACCCTAGCAGTCATATCATACGACGCTGTAACCAAAAAGTATCCCTCCTGGGGTTCAAATTTGACTTGAGAAATAAGGTTAGAATGAGCAGGTATTATGTACAACGATTTTCTCTTCCTCAAGTCCCATATCCTGCAAGTATTGTCTTCACCTCCAGTAGCCAAATGATAACCATTCGGAGAAAAACTAACACCAAGAACCTGAAAAGAGAAATAACCACGGTTCAACAGCTAAAGAACCTTAAATCCAATTACATCATATGGAAAAAGAGAAAGGCAAAAGAATAATGTCAAAACAGAGCAAGCCTTACAGGCTTCACATGGCCTTCCAGAGCAAGAATACTTCTGCCGGATCTCAGGTCCCACACACGAGCAAGAGAATCCAGTCCGCAAGAAGCTGCTAAGGAGCCATCATGATGAAAAGATATTCCATATATACTCCTACTATGACCTTCTTGGAGAAGCAACTCTTCACCAGTCTCTACATCCCATAACCTCCAAGTCTTGTCAAAGCTAGCTGTACCAAGGTACTTTCCAGATGGATGGAAGGAAATCCGAGCAAGACGATCCAAATGGCCCTCAAATGTTCTCAGGACCGACCCCTCCACATTCCATAGTCTTGCAGTCCTGTCCGCAGAAGCAGTAGCCAATAGGTAACTGGTGGGAGAGAACGCAACATCTGTAGCTCGTTCAGTATGCCCCTTCAGTGCGGAAACCTTGTTTACTTCAGGCATGCTCCACAACTTGGTTACTCCACTTAAAGAACTGAGAAAAGAAGGGCAAAAGCAAGAATAAATGCTTGCACTCCTCAAACATGATTGGTTGTGGAGAACAAACTCTATAATTTATGACCAAAAATGTGACAGAAAGCACATACATGGACGAACTCAAAGATTAACAGGTGAACAGTTTTAAAGATATAAAGCCACCGAGAAGACAACATGGTAGATAGGATAAAAGTGCCAACAACATGGTAAACAGAGGAAACAGAGACCAAAAATGATGGACCGCGATTTTTTGTTTAACTCATGATGGCCCTTCATGAGTACAACTGAAAAAGAAACTTCATATTGATGAGCCAAAACAAATAACGGATAGAGCTTTCTTGATTTATTTTTTTCCATATCAAGTGTACTAATATATTATGGAGAGATAACCCAAAGGAGATTATAATTTGAACCATGAACAACCTACAACATATATGTAACTGTATGGCCACAACCACACACGATGGCGTATACAAACATCGGAGACATGCTAAATTATCTAACCAACCAAAACATGAACAAAACACAAACAGTGGAGGCGGGAGAGAGAGAGAGAGAGAGAGGCTACCAGGTGGCAAGCATCTTTCCATCATGTGAAATTGAGCACCCTGAAAGGGGCCGATCATCACCAATCTCGCTGCATTCTAGGACCAGGTTTGCAGCCTGCTTCAGAGACCAATCTACTTCTGCATCCAAATCCTCATCTGGGTCATCCCTTTTCCTCCTTGCACGATGGAGGCGTAATGCTGACTTCACAATAGAATACTTTGCAATCTCTCGACGGGCTTCTAGTAATGCTTGTGAACCTTCAGTATAAAAGGGATACTGAATATCTTCTTCAGGTTCTGAAGGTGTCACCTTAGCTGCAGCTTCTTCATCCTCATGAGCCTTCATCAGCTTTTCCAACTGGCCTTCAGAATCAAGTTTTGCCATAAGCGTCCGGAGTCGATCACGTCTCTCCATTTCCCTCTCTCCAAAAAGAGTTATAGGTTCACCAAGCCGTCGAAGCCTAGCTCGGACAGCATTATCATTAGTCGGAACTGCCAAGGCAGCCGCTCGTCGCTTCATCAGAAGTTCCTGCACCGCTTTCTCCTGCCTCTCCCTAACCTGTCTGCTTTCTTCTGAAATCTCATATTCCTGAGTCGAGCCTGCAGCAGCACGGTTCGAACCTGACTCTTCCTGATCAGAATCAGAATCAGTAGTTCCTCCATTCTGTTGTAGAGGAGGCCTGACGAGTGGAGGTCGGACAGGCAGCGGTGCCAATGGTCTTGGAACTGGGAGCGGAGGTATTGGGGCAATAGGAGGTATGACCGGGGTTGGAATGATTGGCGGAATTACAGGTTGAACTGGCTGAAGTGAGATTGCATCAACTGAAGAAACCACAGTTTCATTACCAGCAAGCGGAACGGAAGGCTCAACAGCTGAGGAGGAGACAGTATTTTCCTCATCTATGTCCATGATTCCTGATCAATAAGAACCTATAATGATAAACAACTTCTTCCGAGTTCCCCACAGATTGAATCTAATACATGCATGCGTCTCAAGCAATTGACTACCCCTGGAAAATAATTTACTGCATTCGGTTATCTGATTCCATTCTCCATTAGCTTTCTTTTCTTGAATGACAGATTTATATATACATATACAAAAATGAGCAGAAGCGTTTCGCCATTCTACTCCAAATTTTGTTTATGCAATGAATAAAATCATGTATATAGATGAACAACAAGTAACTGAAAAATCTTCACCAGGTGAATAGTTAGCCATACCTAGGGTTTTCGAAACAACCGGGAGCCCTCTTCGTCTTCGGCTCTTCTCCTGAAGAATTAAATTAACAGGTCTACAAAATGGGGGCAATTGCTTTGTTGTAGACTTGTAGCAAAAAGAGCGGTCGACTCAACTTGAGCCAAGAAAAACCAAACAGGCCGGCCCACATAAGAGGCCACACCTTAGTTCAGGCCCAAAGGAGTTTTTTTTTAATTTTTCTTCTATATAATAAATTATCCGAAATTAATTAAAAATCTAATTTGGACAGATGATATCATAAGAAAAACAAAAATATATATATAAAATTATAATTCATAGTACAAAAAGATATTTTGGACAATTCAATACAAAATTTGAATGAAACCCTGACGAAAGCTAATGAAGGACAAGGTCTATTATCGAGGAGGTACAGATATTTTCTCAAATAACAATAAGATATTAATAATTAATCAAATCTCAGAGACTTTGGTGTAATTTAACCCTATTATTTATTGTTATGACGAATCACAACAATTTTCAATTGTATCGCTCTCGCAAAAGAAATGAAATAAATACATATCTCAGTAATTTTTGAAATTTTTTGTTTATATATTTCTCCTTGGTTTACTGCTCTGTCAAGTTTAATCCAAGAGTAGAATTTTAACCCAGATCAAATTTGTCTATATTCAAACTAATCACGCCAAAAAGTTAAAGATAATTCTACTCTCCTCTCCTGATATTTGGTATAATTACACGTAGATCCCTTTGGAATATAGAAAATTACATCTAGTACCTTGAGATTTGCTTCCATCTAACAAGTAAGTCCATCCATTAGTTAAAATTCACCGAATTTGTTGATATTAACAACATAAATTGAATAAAAATCAATCTCTACCTCTGACTGACATATTACTGATCTATTGCAAGTTAAATATATCTTATTATGATCAAGTTATCCTCATACATTTTTAGATGTTAATGTGCGTGTTGAGCTATATCTTCATCTTATAAAAGGGTAGTTTAGTTAGAAAAGAAAAAATCTGTTTGGCCTATACAATAAGTCAATAACATATCAATCAAGGGAATATCAATTTTTTTACAAATATCAACAAATTCAGTAAATTTTAACTAAAAAAGAGACCTATTTAGTAGATTGAAGTAAACCTTAAAGATATTTATAATTTTTCAAACAAAAGAGAATGTTCGTGTAATTATATCAAATCTTAGAAAAGGAAAGCATTGTTATTCAAAAAAAAAAATAACGTGTTGATCAGTAATAAGTGCACTTTTCAAAAAATCCGACCAAACAGGATGGAGTCTAATCTGCACAAGAACTCGTGTGTTTATGCGGGAATTTGCTGTTACGGACCTGATTGTTAGATAAAATCACCTTCTAATAATGGGAGATGTGCGCCTGCAAATCCCGTTAGTAGTCTACAGTACACTGAAGATAAACCATTGGCACCACTCTTGTGATTCATTTCTGCATCTTAGAACTACTTAAGTTCCACTGGATTTGGCTGAGAATATTTGCACAAGTCAGGTTTTTAGCGTCTGAAAGCAGACACATATGGTAGAAACATTATGCTTAAATTTTAGAGGATCCCAACTGTAGATCAGCTCAGCAGATGATCTGCTGTAATGGTTCTGTTTCACTTCCCAACCATCACAGGTAAAACGGAAACAAAGGTTAGCTACTGCACAGGGACCAGATGCTGCATCCTACCCATGCATGCACTTAGTAACCTAGGAAGCCGATGACCATAGGTACTGCTCAGGGACCAGATGCTGCAACCTACCATGCATGCATGTAGTAAACTAGGAGCTGAAGACCGTAATTTAAGAATAGCTATTGTAGAAAGTTGGAAGTTAAGACAACCAAGAAGTAAATATGCCTATGAGAGATTAGCATGGACTTAGGTAAATAGCACAAGAAGCTTGGCATTTGCTGAAAATCCCACTTCCGACCAGCGTAAGGGAGAAGGGGCGGTATCACAATAAACAACGGGGATGAAGATAAACATGCAACTCTGAAACAGTAGCTGCACAGCTGTACTTACCAGAAACCACGAGCAATCTTGATAATGAAAACATGCTATATGTTATAGAACAGTCTCCCCCAATATCAGAAAACTATCCGCAAAAATTTGGAGGAAATTATGGGAGATGCAATATAGAAAACTCCATATTCACTACAGCCAGGGCTAGGGCTAGGGCTAGGGCTGGGGCTGGATGCTATATACGCTACTTAAGAGGCGTAAACAGAATTGAAAGAACAAATCAAATGAGGACAGGGTTCTACTGGTTCCATGTTTGTCCAACTGATATTGCGGCACGGTGACTGACAGGTCTACACGAACCAAACGAATTCCACTCTCGAGAATTGCGTCTTTTGTCTGTAACTGTTCGCTGTCCCCAATATGCTGCTTTATGGCGTCCATTTTCGTTGGTTGATTTATAATTCATATAACGCTCATTCCCTTGAACTCTCAACTTCCTGTCACTTGACACATATCTATTCGTATTGACCCTCGTAAGTTTGTTGTCATTCCATGTGGCTTGTTCTGCACCAGCTATCTCATGTTCGATATCTGGTCGTCGTTCGTAAGTCACATTATTATTGGCGCAGTTCAAAGACCTGTTATTACTCCACCCACCTGCATCCCATGAAATATATCCGGTGGGTCCACTTCCGTCACCTAATTTCCATGCATTATTACAATAATCTGACCATCCAGTTGCAGCCCCATTATCAAATGAATTGCCCCAGTTTTGCTCCCAAGGATCACCATGATTAGCTGATGAAGATTTAGCTGGAACTTTGAAGTTCTCTTCATCGTCGCCCCAGCCTGTGACAGAGTATTCTCGGTTTGGGAGGAGAGAATCGCCAAAAATGACAACAGGATCATGGTCTTCGTCTGCTTTAGAGATCATAGGTTCGAACTCAATGTCTGCCTGCATCTTGGGATCAACTTCTGAATCCCAGTCTATTTTGTCGATATAAAGATCAGGGTCAGGCAATGATATGTCACAAGGAAGGCCGTTGATTTCAGCCCAGAAACGCTTCTTGGCATTGGAGAGTGCCTCTTCCCCTGCAGAGTCGTTCCACTTAATCACATTTTCATACAGGTGCATAAACCTCTTCATCTGCAATAATGTTTCCCAGTCCAGTGAGCCAACCACTTTGCAAAATTCTTTCTCCCATGAAGGCACGGTGGGCTGCCAACTACCTGCATGAAACAGTAGAAGGAACATGAAAGTTAAAGATGGAATTGAAGACAACTACACCAATAAATGCCAAGAACCTCAATGATGAGATATTTTCCAAGCCACATCATTCTGTATAATGCGATGGTGGGACTAATACTATAAATTATGACCAACTCAAAACAACAAATTGAAGATGAATAGTTGAAGGAACATAAATACAATGATGATCACATCTAATAGCAAGACACAACAATAAATACCGACCAACCGGATTCAACAACGTGATGAAAAATTTATTATTATGGGAATATGTAGATACGGTAATAAGGCTATCCCCCTCTTGCCAAATATATATGTTAGATCAATGCAATAACCGTACAGAAAATAACCAAAGAGAACAGCTTATTGGATCATGCAAGTATAACTTTTTCGGGCTAGACACTTTACCCCCCACCTACTGATTAGAGCAAAGTTTGAACTACATTTCCACAAAATTGTAACCACTCCCGCTCATGTGTATTCCAAGGTCATGATGCATGAGTTATGACATACCGAAGTAGTACAAAGAAAAGTTCATCCCCAGTTCACCAGAACTAAAGACCTCTCTCAAACTGAACCAGAGACTAAACATTCCCACCTTTTTCATTTTCAAAAATTTGACAGCAATATCTCCACTAAAATCCCAAAAGAAGAAAGAAACTCCAGGAATTAAAGGCAAGACGGCAGTAAAACTAACATGCATGTGAACCAAAAAAAAAGTATTAATAATAATAATAATAGGCAAAACACTCTGCTACGCAGACAGTAAAGAAAGGAATAATCATTCAAAATCTAATCACAAAATATCATGACCAAAAGCAAGAAATAAAAACACAGCACACAAAACCTTAAAATGTAAAAACATCAGCCTCAGTCACCTCCTTTTGACAAAAGCTGATACATTCAACCTTTGTGGACCCTGCACCTCGTAATGGAAACATCAACAACATAAACCAATAACATACATACAAGTCTAAGTTCAAACCCACATTCTTTTAACCACACATTCATACCAAGAAAATTATCTCTAAAGAAATCCAGAAACTATACATTTAAATTATAAGCATGCAAATATTAATCCCAAAAAGAAAATTAAAAAAAAAAAAACCAGCAACTGCAAAGAAATTAGTAACATTAAAGATCAAGAAATTTACACGTTCCGCGTGGTGGCCTCTTGTTCTGTGATCTTCTATAATTATCCCACTTTTGCCTCCTCCGACTGTCCATGATCAGAACTCCAAAACTTCAAAAACCAAGAAAAAAATCTCTGAGTTAGTTAAATAAATCCAAAATCCAAGAAAAATCAATTCATGAACAGGCAAAATTCCGCAGTAACGAAGAGATGGGCACCTCAGATTTGGCCTCAAGAATTATCTAACGCAGAATCCGGGAAATGGGCTCACTCCTGCTCTTCGCCAGAGTTACTGTTTCAAGAACGACCGCACCAAAATACAAATGAATAAATGGAAACTCTTCTCTTTTTTCCCTGGAAGGAAACAAATCGAAGACGGGGCGCTGAAATTCTTGTCAGATGAGAGCTTCAAATGGTGTGATCGGTGCGAGCGTATATATATGGGCGGGGGGGTAGGGTGGGGTGGGGTGGGTGGAAACTGGAAAGTGATCACGAAAGGGAAACTTTCGGGAACGTAATAAACGTAGCTTATGTACAGAGAGAGAAAAGGTCACTGAAATAAAATACAAAAGAGAGCTCAATTGTTCTTTAATTTTATTCATATTGTTGTTGTTTATTATTTTCTAAAATACTATTTTATATTTTCAAAAATAAGTTTTCTCCCAAAAATATTTTTTATTATTTAAAATATTTACACTTTTGCGACAAATATTACTCAGTTAACAAGTCTTAATTTAACCAACAAATCCATAATTATGACGTTACGAGTTCAAACATAAATTGTTATTAGCCTAATTTAATAGTAATTTTTAATTATTTACGTAAAAAATTATAGTTGTCTATTATCATAAATATTGTTAGGTTAGGATAATGGCATGTTAATTAATATAATCACTAATAATTAAAAATTTTAATTTTAATTTAATCTATTCGATAAAAAAATATTATTAAATTATATTTTTAGATCTTTTTAATCAAACTTAGAAGAAGGACCACTTCCATATATATATAGCTCTCGTTGCAACATAATAATAAAAAAATGATAAATATATTAATTATTTTATCAATTCCAAAAGTATTGACACAATATATTAAATAATTAGTCCTCATTATGATAAAGGGTTCTAATAATAAGATATAATTATAGAAAAATTAACACTTTTCGTTTTGTAATTTAAAATTCTTTTCACTTTTGATTTTATTGGTTACGAAATTTTCACTTTTCGTCATAATTTTTAAAAAGTTAATATTTCTGGTCCCCAACATAAAATGTCACGTGCTTGCCACATAACTATTGGGATTTTTATATTTTTAGTCCCATTAGTTACGAATTTCTCACTTTTAATCCTCTTATCAGAAATAATACATTCTAAAAATTACGGGTTCAAAAGTAAATTTGATGAAATTATACAAATATATACATTGCACGTTAATCTTTATAAAATAATATACATCTACACGGTCAAATAAAATTGGATTACATGAAGTCTACATTGAGCATTTCATAAAGTGTTTGGGCCAGTATTACAATTATCTAAAATTCTGGGGCAGTTTTGCTATTTACAGAACCTTTTTGGCGGTCCGCAGCCCCTAGTTTTGGTACTAAATTACAGGATTGATTTGGCTCCTTCAAATTTCAATGATAAGGACTAAACTGGTAGGCGGTTGAGGAACTACGCGCTTCCAAAGCGCGTAAACCCACACTCTAGACGATGGTTTTGAATTTTCTAGACTAATTGAAAGAGTACAAATGCTATGTCCCTATTCTCCTTTATATATATATATATATATATATATATATAATTATTATGGATTCAACATATGATATGATTAAAAATAATAAATAAATTATAATAATTTTTAATTTAATCAATATATATAATTATAATAATTATAAAATTAGATGAATATTCAAACGTTCCATACGATTGAAACCCCTATCTCAAATTTATTCATAGGACCTCAACTTTAACCACTAGACTACGATATCATTGGTTTAAACTTGCATTTATTAAAAATTAAGGTAAATTATATTGATATAAATTAAGTATAATTATATAATATTTTTTTTATATTTTAAATAAAATTATGAGTATAACTTTTGAAAAAGTATCTTTATAATTTATTTCAAAAGGTGTGCGTCTATAAATTGTTCCTCGATAAAGAGTATATTTATTTTAATTGAACTAAGATTTAATTTACATTATTTAATAATTTCACATCATATTTATTTTAATTGAAATAAAGATGTTGAACTCATAAGTTTGTTGACATAGTTACATTTCTAAATAATCTTTTATAATTGTGTATCTTTTATTACGAATAACGCCGTGCATTAAATATGTATTATTTACGTACAAGAAGTTTAAATAATAATATATTTAAATATATTTTTATAGTATGGTTATAAAGCATACGATAAAAATATAATATCAATTTATGATAGGAATTTAAATTATTATTTGTATGTCTCTTTCAAACTATGGTAGTGGCTAGTGAATTGATCAAAGTCCTTCTAATACGTGATACATTGTCTCATAATGGGTTATATTTACACTCGAAACCTAAGTTTGATTTGCTGAATCACAGAACCAAACGAACACTTATATAAATAATAATATGAGCTATATATATATATTCAGTATTATTTCGTGACTCACGTTGGATTTTTTTTTATGTAGTTAATGAGTTTGCATAAATCATTTAAAAAAATATATGATTTACGTATAAATTAATTTCTTTTAAATATAATTAATTATTTGAGGCATTTAAATATAAGAAAGTGAGCAATGCCATATAAGAAAAAAAAATAAAAAATGTGTAATGATTATAATTAACAAAAAATCATCTACGTAATTATTGCTATCAAGATTGGGTTTCATGATTGTGATCACATCATATGCCCTACTGATTTTAATTTTTAGAGGACAGTGATGTAATTTCATTTACATCAATGTGTACAAACTACAAAATATATTGCATAGGGATATCTATGTTGTCATTTTTTGAATTTTACTGTAATTATGCATATTAATTTTATTTTTTTTAATATTATTAAATTTGATAAATTTTAATTAATGAATGGAATTATTTATCAAACGAAGAAAAAGTTGAAGTATTAAATATAATTTCTCAAATCACAGAGATTTTGGACGTAGTTACACAAAATCATAGGGTATAATAAACCTATTGCATAAGCCAAAAAAAGAAAGAAAAGAATCTTCATGGTTTATACCTTTGTATCCCTTGATGCCATTTTTTTTTGTTGTAAAGACATTATTGCCCCTCACAAATAGAGCCCCAACTTTTTGTTTATTATCTTTTACTATGTTTTCAAAGTCGAGTCGATGTATAATTCAATTTGATGTAATTTTAGTAAAGAGAAGCGGATTGACTTGAGTCATCAACGTTCAGCCGTTGAACTATTATTCGAGTGTAGCTGATTTAAAACTACAATAATGTACATTTGAATTTTGACATAAAAAATAGTCATTTTGAGTTGAAATTTAAGTCGATCTAGTAATATATAATAGTACATAATTGAGCATAAAACTATTATCGCCATAAATCAAACTAGAGTTGATTTAATTATAAATTCAGCTTGTCGTACTATTATAGAGTCCAAATATTTCACGTTGCTACGTGAATGATTGTCAATCATATCATAAATGAGTATAATTCAGACGATGTCATTGGACTGCATTGTTGTCGATATATAAAATATTTTGGCAAAATTGCAAATCCACCCCTGCAAAACAAAAGAATTGCAAAATGCAAGAAATGGGGAAGGGCAAGATTGTCATTCAAACACCAAAACTCAAACCTGAAGCAAGGCTGCATGTGCAGAAGAAGACAACAATGTGTAATAATGAAGAACATAGAGATCACCTCCTTAATTTCCTCTCCCTCAGAGATTTGTCGCCATTGCTTCCTCGGCTCCTCCGAGGTCTGAACTACTACCAAAGCGATGCCGCCGCAATGGACGTTCATCTGCCTATCTTTGATCCTGGCGGCCATCAGTTCAGCTGACCTCCGTGGAGCTGGGCACGCAGTCCCTCTACGCACCACGCCGGAGGGTAATCTTCGGATGCGGGGCGGCGCGCCTTTCAAGATTGCACTCTTTGCTGACCTCCACTTCGGTGAGGCCGCGTGGACGGAGTGGGGGCCGCGGCAGGATGTCAATTCTGTGGGAGTTATGGCTACTGTACTGGAGAAAGAGCAGCCAGGTGTTTGATGATAAGAGTTTAATTTGAATCTTGTTTTGAGTCATGTTTCGTGGTAGTGTTATATGGGGAACAAGTACTGATTTGTTTCATTACGCATTGTTGGTCTTTTCAGGGTCAATACAGTGTGGTTTTGGAGCTTTGCTACTGTCTGAAAAATACATCCTTGTGTCCCACACACTAGTTCCATTATCAGTGTAGTTTTCTAGGATTCCTAGGAATCTTACCTTGTTAGCTCTCACGCATGTAATACAAATGATTCATGTACTTATATAAGTATTTAGGACCAGTAGTTCCAAATAGTCAAGAAAAACAGGAGAGGGGGTCATTGTTTGTTCTTTGTCCATTTAGACTCGTCTGGATGTCTGCGATCGTCTAGCAAATGTTGGTGTCACGTTCTTGTCTTGGACATGTTTCATCAGTGTCGCCAGCAAATTGCAAATGGAGATGGCCGTTATTGTGTGGCTGAAGTTTGACACTAACCTATGATGGAATATTTGAACAAACTTGGACTTTGCAATGTTTAAGAATTTAGTTG
Organism: Sesamum indicum; assembly: GCF_026168435.1. NCBI lineage: Eukaryota > Viridiplantae > Streptophyta > Magnoliopsida > Lamiales > Pedaliaceae > Sesamum > Sesamum indicum. The sequence goes on along the minus strand of NC_142660.1, from coordinate 1,395,703 downwards.
AAGTCCATCTGTAATGATGTTTACAGATTGGTTAGGTTTGTATACTATGCGACAAGCTATATTGATAGGTGAGCGGAAGCTGAAAGCAATGTCAGAGATTGGATTGGAATCTTTGTACTCAATGTTTTTGAAGTGTTCATTGTAGAGTAATGGTCCTTCATGTTTGCTGCTTGTTTTTCCTTTCACATTTCTTGGTTTTTTCCCATTGTCCCGTTCTCTATCAAGATGAATTGGATTTAGTCACTAGAGGATGTTGTCACATTATATCTCTTCCTCTGCCTTTGGCTACTGGATGAAAATTGGAATAATTTCTGAAAACAGCTGCGATTATTATGATGAACGGCGTTAACCATATGTTTATCTGAAGGTTGATGAGTATAAGTGTTTTCTTCTCTCCCAAAGAAAACACGGTTTTCGTGTATTTGGATTGTTAGAATGGTTGCAAGATTGAGATCAGTAAAAAGCTAAAATTTGAGTCTGAGTATTTATAATTCGAATGCTAATGCTTCATATTCATGGTAGTACCTATACTGCAGCAATATATTCTGATACCAGTCTGGAAATTGCATGACAGACTTTGTAGTTTATGTTGGAGATGTGATCACGGCCAACAACATCATGATAAAAAATGCAAGCGTTTACTGGGATCAGGCAGTATCGCCTGCAAGAGTCAGGGGAATTCCTTGGTCCAGTGTTTTTGGAAACCATGATGATGCACCGTTTGAGTGGCCGATGGAGTGGTTTTCAGAAACTGGAATTCCTCAACTTCATTGTCCAGCTACAAATGCCTCGTTTTCTGGTAACTTTCAAAGTTCTCTAACATCAATTCCATACAATGCTTGCTTCACAAAGTTAAGAGCAACCTTTAAATTTGAGCTTTCAAAATTCAGATGTAGTGTTTCATGTAAATCTGATTTCAGTCATCAGTTTAGAATCACTGTACGGAGTTGAGAAAGAGAAAAATGAAAGCAAGCCTTTCTTTGCATGTGGATTGTCTTCATGAAAACTTTTACATCAGGTGGTGAAGAATGCAGCTTCAGAGATACAACACGTTTGGAGTTGATGAAAAGTGAAATCGAGCAAAACACGTTATCTTACTCTAAGGATGGCCCCCAAAATCTATGGCCTAGCATCTCGAATTACGTTCTCCAACTTTCATCACCAAGTAATTCTCAAGAAGCTGTAATTTTCATGTACTTCTTTGACTCTGGTGGAGGGTCGTACCCGGAGGTCATATCTAGTGCCCAAGTAAAGTGGTTTCAGCAGAAGTCTCAGGAGGTGAACCCTGATTCGAGGTAGCACAAGATTATATTTTAATTCCGAAAGTATTATGCTTCCAGAAATTGTTGATACCCAGAAAAAATAAAGCTTTCTAATACTTATCATGCTTACCACGGTTCCTCTGTAAAAGCACGAAACCGTCACTTAATGCAATTGGCTGCTGAGTTCATGTTGAAGTTAATTGACAAAGATAAACGAATATCCTACTTTCTGAAATTTTTATTGAGAACTTTTTGCAGGGTTCCTGAAATAATATTTTGGCATATTCCGAGCCAAGCATATGAGAAGGTGGCTCCAAAGTCCTACGTAAAGAAACATTGTGTGGGCTCGATTTTCTTGGAGGATGTTGCTGCTCAAGAAGCTGAAATGGGGATAATGAAAGTTCTTGAACAAAGGCCTTCTGTTAAGGTAAGGGGTTTCGAAACCAGAGTTTGAGTACGCTTAAGAGCTTTCAACCATTATGTAGGCTTTCAGAAACTGCAGCAACCCAAAATACAGTTTAAAAGTTAGAAGCGAAGTTTACACTGATAAAGACTGGTGTAATTTGCAAATTTTGAGACCTTTGAAGATCTGGGGCGATTCAACAGACGAGATATTGTTTTCCTTTATATTTATATCAATGGACGAACATAAAGTTTTGTCACAAAAGAGGTCGGAATTTGTCAGGTTAAGACAACTGGTTTGCTCTTCGACTAGTTGTCAAATGGTGGAGTCTAATCCACATTACATTTTGGCTCGTCTTTAGTTTTTCACAATGTATCTTGCAATATCCTAATACTAGTAAGTAATTACGGCTAGAATTGATGAATGTGCTTATGAGAACTCTAAGAAACTAGGACCTCCTTGATACTGTACTAATTATGCAAACTGGCTTGTTTTGTTTCTTCTGGCCAGGCTGTGTTTGTAGGCCACAACCATGGATTGGACTGGTGCTGCCCATACAAGAAGCTCTGGCTATGCTTTGCTCGTCATACCGGTTATGGTGGGTATGGAAACTGGTCAAGAGGAGCTAGAATTCTGGAAATCAATCACCAACCCTTCTCTCTCAAGTCATGGATTAGGATGGAAGACGGACACTTACATAGTGAAGTCCTCTTGAGCTCTTGATGTTTCTCGTCCTCTCTCTTACTCTTTTGTTTTCCTGAGAAACAAAAAGGTATATACTTATGTTGTCTACTGAACAAGAAAAATCCCATGACTTTAGCTCGGAATTGTATATAGCACTGTTCTGATATGTAAATAATAGCATCCGCCATGACTGTTACAATGATATCGTCAAATGCTACAAAATCGAGACGACAAGAATTTTCTTTATGTTGAGTATTGTCTATATGACTGAGAGTTGCTACAGTTAAGACAGCATTTCGTGTTAGATGAAAACATGCATTTTGGTCTGGAATAACGTGGACAACTGGGCTTTGAGTTTTACATACACGACCTACGGCCCAGGCATATAAGCCCAGAATCCGCAACTGTTCAAAAAGTAAAACCTAACTCTGATACCAATTATTAGAAGGATGAGATTCACAACGTGCCATGCTTTGCCCATTCAACCTTTGGTAAAGAAAATCCAAGTACATAAGTCTCTTTTTTGCCTTAGTTTCTGAATGGCCTCTGTTTTTAGTGTTTCATATTACCTCAATTTTCTTGAGCTACTCATTCTCTCTCTAGAGGGGACAGACAGACTATGATCAAACACCCACAAGTCTGGAATAATTATTTACGCACTTTCTGCACCTAAATTTCCATGCTTAATTATATCCGGATGATGTTCTTTTTTTTTCATTTTTTCGCCTGATTCTGCTTGCATTATTACATGGACCTCATGATCTCAAAAGTTAGTTTGTTCCAACTATAAACATGTTCTGGATATGTTTGCTGAATCTTGTACTACAACCAAACATTAATCAAGATTTAACATTAATTATGGTTTGCAAGAGGTTGTTAATGTTAATTCAATGCAATAATGATGGCATGGCTGCCAAAGCGAAGCTATCAAATATTCAACGTTGTAAAGCTGAATTGTGTCACTGGGCTACATCATTTTCTTGGCCTCAGGTCATTATTGCTCTGGCAATCATAAGCAAATCTTTAATTAGTGAAGACATGATTAAACACTAACTGTGCTTAATCAGGTTAATTAATATTTCATAATTGCACATTCAAATACATGTCCTCTAGTTCTCATGCTCCTCTGATAGTTCACATTCAACTATCATAACTAAGACAATTTAACTGTCATGTAATATTTTTATTATTTATTAAAGTTTATTGAGACACTATCCACTTGATTATTGTAGCTCAATCACTATTATTAATTTATAATAAACTTATATAAAATGACCAGTTTTATGTTCTCAATAAATTTGAACTCGTCACATTTAATTTTTTATTTAAAAAAAAAAAAACCCAATGGATGTTTGGAGCAAGACCGTGGGGTACAATGATGTTTTCTATTGATACACCAATTTTCAGGTCAAAAAAGCTTTAAATGGTTGGAATTTGTGGAAATTTAGGTAAGACTTTGTGCATGGGAATGGAACTTTGGGTTAAGGTTTAACAATAGTTTATAAAACTGACCTACTACATCATAGTTTAACCCAAACTTTCATACTTTGATTACTCATTTTGGACCATTTGAACAGCTATAAAGTCAAGAACCCCACTTTCTGCTTTTTCTTGTTTATCTCTATGTTTTCTATTTGTTTATTATTGTTATTGAGTATTGATGAATTCAAACTTCCCACTCATTTAAAAAAAAATATTAAATCATATATGCTGGCGTGAACATCATATTATTATATACCGATCGTGATTTTCATTTGAAGCGGACGTTTATGTCACTTTAGCGACATACATTTTAAAAATTGTTAAAACATATTATAATATAGCTAATTTACATCATGTACTATAAAAACAAATTCAATTGTCAAATTTTGATGAAGAAAATGAAAGCGTGTCGTGTCCAAATCATCCACAGATCATAGAAAAAGAAACTCCTAGTATAGAAATTGGAAAAGTTCAAACAAAAAAGTTGACCCACTGTCCAGAAGTTCATAACTTAGACATAAATCATCATGGACTTGCAAATTTTGGAATAATTACACCATTCTTGATAAATGGGTGTGATTTTAGGACACGTTACAAGTTAACAGTGGCACAGACCAAATTGAAAGGGAAATTGAAGAACCCATGTCTTACAAGGGTTGCTAGCCCTGATTTGGCTTGTTTGTTACATGGACTTTTCAGAAGAGATCATCCATCAATTCCCTTGTCATCTTGTGAAGTAATGGTCATATTTTGAAATTTGGGGTCTTTCTTTCTTGGAGCTGAGAAAGACTTTTAGACAATGAGGGTGTGCAATAGTAAGTCCACTAAGCAGAAAAGTACACATTTTTGTGCATAATTATTGATGATGTCATATGATAGACACGATGAAATACATATGATATGATCTTGTCAGCTTTCAAATATTTTTAATTTTTAAAAAAATTTAAAATATACGTATCATTCATATAAAATTTGAGAGTCATTCTTCGTCACTGATTAATGTTGATGATAAGAATTTTGACGAAATCCTTCAACGATTAGATTAATAAGGGTCTTAAGAGGAATAGAAGCCATGCTGAAAATGTAGGTATGCAATAAATGACTTATCGATTTGATCTTTATTTGGAGTATTAATAAGTTTAGCCTATTGTACGATCATTGTGTGGTTACCTTGATAGTTCCTCATGTACGTCATTCTATTAAGGGTCTACACTCAGATCATATTTAAGGTACGACCCATATGGGCTCAGGTACATGATCGGCATAAGAATACACGGATCCCAATCCTGTTTGATCATAATCAAATTTGAAGGGCATTTAGGTACTTTCCAAGGTCTGCCTGATCATTACATACAAGTTAAGTACTTCCTCATATGAATTCAAAGATAATGATAAAGATTTCATTACAAGAAGACAATCTCCCAAGGTTCATTACAGGCCATACAAACAGACATTTTGAACTGGTCAGTGGGCAGGCAGTTGTGACAATGACAGTTAGAAAAGAAAGGGGAGACGGCATAGAGGCAGCAAAATAGAGGGCCATATGATGTTAAAAGCTCCTTCCTCATAAGTCACCCCCAAAAGGGTACAAGACCTGATAATCTTGAAACATCAATTCTTACAAAAGTCCTTCTTTTAACTTTATTTTTATTTTATCCATTAAAGTTGCTGCTTCCTCAATCAGCACATGATGTGCTTTTGAGTGCACATATGATATAGCACTCTGCATAAAGAAGAACAGAAGCCATCTTGTACCATCATCATTCAAGAAAAGAAAAAAGATGTTGGATTATTTATCAACATGCATGGCTTTATAAATTGATGTGTTCCTTCTGCATGCTTCAAATTATATGTATTTTTGAGGTATCCTTTCATTTCCTCATTGATTTAAATTGAGGAGGTTTTTTTCTTTTTTCATCTTCTTGAAACGTCGGTCGGCAAGTGAAGGCCGATCAGCGTAGCAATCCTTTGTAAGTGGGATCATAGGAGTTTCCAGCGGTCACTGTGGAATATCTGATTTGAACTATAGTTACCAGCAGAATTTGAGATGTTTTATTGATTTAGGAAGTTAGTTTTTTATGGTTTTCTTTGTTTCATTTTCTTTCTCAGAGAAGTGACCACAAAGATGGTTATGAAGAAAATTGCTGTGGCTGATTAATGTAGTTTCTTGACTGCCATAAATTTAGCAAATGGGAAAGAAGAGAAGTAGCTGGTTGTCTTGTGTGAAGAGGCTTTTCATTCCTCAGTCAAAAGCAAAATCTGAGGAGGTAAATTTCGATCAGTATTTCCTGTTTTGATCTTCATGTTTCACTGTTTTGTTAATCGACCGTCTCCAATTTGATGAGCATCTGTTGCTTTTGGAGTGATCAGAAACCAGAGAAATGGAGGCGGTTCTTGGAAGTGTTTTCATGCAGACAGTATCCTATGTTGGAAGCGCCTCAGAAAGGGCTGAATGAAGCGACGGAAGAACAGAGAAAACATGCATTGGCCGTGGCCATTGCTACAGCGGCTGCAGCAGAAGCTGCTGTGGCTGCTGCAAATGCTGCAGCAGAGGTAGTCCGGCTCACTAATAACCCACACGAACTCGAAAGGAGAAAACAGTACTTTGCTGCTATTAGAATTCAGAGTGCTTACAGGGGACATCTTGTGAGTTACTATTTGAAGTGTTATCTCATATTCTTGAAACAATTCAAGACAACTTTGTTTTGAGGAAAAAACTTCAACTCTCTTTATAATTCTCGGATGTCTAGTTCTTAGCCAAGTACTCTCTGAATGTTTTAGGATAATTATACTGACACTCCTCAACATGAGAGTGCAGGCCAGGAAAGCACTGAGTGCACTGAAAGGAATAGTGAAACTTCAAGCAGTGGTTCGAGGCGAGCTAACTAGGCGCAGCGTTGTTAAAACATTATCATCCATGTTTTTGCTGACAAAGGCTCAGCCACAATTACGACAAAGTGACGTGCGCCCTCTGCTTGATTATCTTAATCATGGAGAAAAGAGACATAGTCTTAGCCAAAAGGAAGGAGTCAAATCTGAGGAACGAAAGGTAAGTGAAGAGGCTGCATTCTAGAATCTCAACTTTTTGATGCATTGCACTTAGGTACAAGCTAACTGAACTAGGAGAAAGCAAATCAGTGTCTTAAATGGACCACATATTTTATTGTTTCTCCTAATTCTCATCATACTTATGAATGAGCTGGATTTCAAGTGCTGAAGTGGAAAAACGTTATTGGCTTCTCTTTGTTGGCAGCTTCAGTGCAACGGCCACAGAAGTTGGGATTTGAGCTTGGTTTCAAAGGAAGGCATGGAAAGCTTGTATCTACAAAGGCAGGAAGCCATTGCTAAAAGGGAACGCATGAAGCAGTACTCCTTTTCCCACCGGGTAAGTTTCATTCTGCTAAAGTTCTTGCTTCTGCACATCAACTGGGATAATAAAATGGATGAGCGAATATGAGGAAGGACAAAGATCATCTCTACCATCATGTTCATTATCTTCAACCAAACTTGTTAGAGTCTTTGTTTTATTTTTTGCCAGGAGAGGATATATGACCAAAAACTGCAAGAAATAACGATCCACAAAGAGAACAGAAAGATCAACAGGTTTGATCAATTTGTAGAGGTATATCAACATGAAGACAAAGAGAAGTTGAAGCCTTCATCTCATAATAGTACTATAGCCGTTGATGCAAGTGGGCTGGCACAACTGAAGCTGAGAGCCATCTGCAGACAGGAAATGGTGGAGGAATCAAATTCACCATTTACACTACCAAGGAGATCGTTCTGTCATGTGAAACAGAAATCAATCAGAGAAGATGGGTCTTTGCCCAGCTCTCCGGTTTTCCCAACATACATGGCTGCCACTGAATCTGCCAAGGCAAAGTCAAGGTCTCTGAGCACACCAAGGCAAAGGCTGAGGTTATGCGAGACGTACTCTGGCGAACTTTCTCCAGTTGGGCTTTCTTCTTGGAGTTCATTTAACAGTGAAATAACCAAAAGTAACAAAAGGAACAGCATTTCTCAGCACACATCTTCTACTTTGGGGACACCCAACTGAGATTAAGATTGACTTGTTTTCTTTTTCTTTGTTAACAGGCCACCAACCAGGCACTAAGATCATAATCTCTCTTGTATATATGTGCATCTCCTTTTTCTGTTTGGGCCTGTAAGCTCAAGATTTTCAGTGTTGTGGGCTGAAGCTGATTTCTGCTTTTCCCTGGTTTGTTTTTCTGGGGAAATACTTCTGTCTGCTTTGCTATGTTTAGCTATCACGATGTCAATGGTTCTAATTCTGCTTTTACTGATTTATTTATCATCTTCAGCGAATTACTTGGAGTACCTGGAAGGATTGAATATACCGTATGAACTATGTATATAAGATCGAAGTTTAACTTTATTTCCTGTCAGAGGCACTCTCTAGTCTCTACCATTTCTTAAATCAGACAATCATAATGATCAAAAACTTCATTGAAATCAAACCTGACCGGATACTTAAGCTTGTTATTAGCATCAAAGAGCCCCCAATGCTGCTCATATTCTGGTTTCTTTAAGTCCTGATCAATCAGGTCAGATACATAAACTCCAACAGGCCTTTTAGGCCTCCTTTGGGTTCCTCCTTTTACATGCTGAATCAAATTGTTCGCGCAAATCTTGGCATTTTGAACAGTTGCTGCAGTTCCACCAGCAGAAGGCCAACCAGTTTCTGCAACTACGACCTCCACTTTATTTCCACCGTACTTCTCCACTGCCACATAAACTGCATCCACAAGAACATCAAACAGATTCCAGTACTTGTAAAACCTATCTCTCACCACAGTTGAAGGAGCTGAGAAAAGTGCATAATCCAACCCTATGCCCTTAGGATTACTGATATAAGGCAGATACAGGTGGAGATTGGCAAGTAATGGACAGTTATTCTTCTCAAGGAACTTGATAACGGAGCCAGTATATGGGCGGACATTGGGGACAAAAGCAGCTCCTGGTGGAGGGTAGAATTGGCCAAGAAGCCGAGGGCTTATTGCAGTAGAGACTTTGATCTTGGTTCCAAACCTAGCTAAGAAAAGTGTTGGCTATGTTTGCATGGCAAGGACAACATACAGTGCAGACCTGGCTGTGGTATTGTCTAATGGGCTGATCTCATTTCCAACTGCTATATACCTGAAATTGACATTATAGAACTTGACGACATTTTTCTGAATCCATGATTGTGCAACAGACAAGTTTCTAGCAATTCCAGGGATGTCTTCATTTGCAACTCCTAAAATGACTGATATGATGTTGCCTCTCAGAGCTTGGAGGAGTTGTTGGTTTGGTTTATAGAGTCGCATTCGCTTTATGTTGTATTTGTTGCACAGAGCAACTGCTTCTTTTGCAAATGGTAGCTTGCTGCCAATTTTTCCGTAGCAGACTCCCATTTGAGCATCTGCATTTGTTCAAATAAAATGTTAGTCTTTGAGACCTGCTATGTGTATGGCGGAGGGGGGAAGAGAGATAGAGAGAGACCTGCTATGTGTATGGCGGAGGGGGGAAGAAGAGAGATAGAGAGAGACCTGCTATGTGTATGGCGGAGGGGGGAAGAAGAGAGATAGAGAGAGACCTGCTATGTCTATGCCAAAAATTGACACTGCAACCAGCAGTAGTGCAGAATGGTTCAGGAGATATAACTTGGCCATGGGGTACTAACAGGAAAACAGTTCTGAAGCGAACTCTGAGCTTTTCAAAGTCGATGAGGAGATTTTGAAGTCAAAATGTAGACTATAGTATAAGTGAGGCAGGAACTATTCATTACTATCACTTCCTATTTCAACAATACTCCAAGAATATGAAAAACACGATCTCATGAGGTCGATTCTTTTGCGGTGGTAGGTTACTTGTAGGATTTAGATTCTCCATTTCCCTTTACATGAATTGATGCAAATTGATGCGAAACCACATACTCATACTTGTAGATAGACATGAACTTCTTTTGTCTAAAATTTACCTTGTGTAAACGTAATCTCAGAAACAAGATTTGATGTTATCAATAGCAGCCACCATTCATTAACAATCATTTTCCATTTTCCAGATACTGCAGGCATGAAGCATATCTTCTTGCAACTTTTTTACATCAGAGTTCCCGTCTTAAATTGGAAGCCTATTTCCTTACATTAATTTCGGTACTGAAAGAAAGAAAGGCCAAATTCTAACACTAGAGAAATGTTACCAGACAATGTACATAGTAAAAAGGTTGAGTAATACAATACACAATTTTGTTTGCATTATACAATCTCACATTAACCAGATAACAATATAATTAATGCCTGCAGATGTTTGATAAACTTAAACAGTTTCACCTAAACAGTTTCATCCATTTAGAATCAAGCTCAGAGAATCTACGGATGCATTTTCGCTCAACGTTCTTGTAAGAAGTGGCTCAAGAATATTTGCGTCGAGGTTGTGTGATCAATGATTTCCTTGGACCATTTCTCTCTCAAACAAATGACACCTTAAGGTTCTGATTACATCATCCAAAGCCCCATCATTTGCACCCAGATACCTTAAAACTTCCTCTCTACTATGCAAGACTCTTCCTTTGATGAAGTACCTGCTTCCATCTTTCACTATGACACCATGTTCACAGGCCAAATCCAAGGCCTCTGATTTGCGGCAGATTCCTTTCCCGAATCTTATACTTAATTCAGCTTTTGCCATTGAAGGTGCGAGTTTGTTTTTAACTACTTGCACAGAAATCCCAAGACCGGTAGCCTGGCAGCATGGAAATATTCAGATATGATACTATGCCAATTTCATATGAATTTTTGTCCAACAGGAAAAAAAAATATATGCTCATGAGTGAGCAATGCATTATAAATATCTGCTCTACTTGCACCAATATTTTATAAGATACTAGATGTATGTAAACGAAAAACCACACATTTCAAAGATCTGTAAAGATACTAGGTGTTAGCAGATTTTAATCTTATCAAGCACAAATAGGTGCGAAAATGATACCATCACAAAAGAGATATGCGGAAGCATGACAAATCCAGATCTGATAATACTTGTCAGTCTTACCTTATCCTCTGTCTTGAGCAATCCCTTTCTGCTAATTCGCATACGTATAGCAGCATAAAATTTCAAGGCATTTCCACCACAGGTTACTTCATCCACACGCACAGAGCCTTCAACTAATTTCAAATTTTTTCTTACCTGTAAGGATCAGAGAATTAATCTCAACACAAACCATCCATAAGATCCAGCAGAAGGTGCTAACCTGGTTGATAAAAATAATAAGTGTATTGGAGTTGCATAGAGAATAATGTATTTTCCGTAGTGCTTGGGTCATTATTTTTGATTGAAGATCTCTGGAGGAACCACATTGTGAAGTGTCAACTTCACATTGAGGAACAAGAGCTGCTACCTGCAAAAGGAATGTAGATAAAACACTACAGGATAAAAAACATCCAAGGTTTCCTGACGATGATGGAAATTAAAGTACAGAAATACTGAAATTTAGTGGATAAAACTACCTAAGTAAAAGCAAAATAGCACAAAAATTAAATATAAAGAATAATCTGAACCGTCAACCAATTGCATCCAAGAAAAGAAGAATATAGCAATACAAAGAAGAATCCATTTCCAAATCAATATAATGATATATGGAGAAAATGCATGATTGAGTTTTGAGGCAAATGCTTGCAGGGAAAGCTGATACAGCTACCTAGAAATAAATCACCCATTTCACTTCCAATATATCAGATGTCCCAATGCTTCTAATTATACAATCACCGAACAGAATGATAGAACCCAATCCACTATTTGCAAACAATTTGCATAAAAGCATTGTGCCTTCATCTCAATCAATACAAGTTCTCTGCTTTTCGGTATTAGATTATTCATACATCTGTTTTCCAATTCTACAAGTCCTGGTGTATCAACAAATTAACTTTTATGGCAGACTGGGAGAAACTACATCAATCAATCATACATCACACTCGACTACATTTGTAACTAAATAGGAACATGAAAGAGATGACAGGAATTATTTGATATATAATACAAAAGACTATTTTGTGCAGAAGTAGGGATTCTTAGGTTGGTACATACACTGTCAACAACAATAACAGAAATCGATCCACTTTTTGTCAATGTATCCACCACACTCAGCAAATTTTCAGCAGAATCTGGCTGTGAAATAAGGAGATCCTCAGTGTTAACACCTATTGACTCAGCAAGTGAAGGGTCCATTGCATTCTCCACATCAAGATAGGCACAGTAACCTATATGAGGAATAAATTAGTTACATGTGAAGAATAAAGAGAAAAACGATGATGATGTTTAAGCAGCATAAAAGACTGCAACTCAAAAAGTTCGATTGTTTCCTCTATCACAATAATCTTCCTCATACTAGTCAAAGTCACTACATTGATATAACCCACTAAACTCAGCAATTCTACAGCAAGTTATGCATGGCATGTGAAAAAGCTATGGCAACAGTTTCATGCGTGAAGTGACTAGTAGCTAATGAATAGTTTGTAAGAGCAACAAGATCAATAGAGTTAACAAATGATTGTTAAAAAAGGGAATACATCTTTGCAGATAGATCCCTATACCTATGGAAGAAGAAGATAAAGAGCCATCCTTATACAACAAGAAGCTTGTCCATCCATGCAAAATCTTTGGCTTCAAAGCCTACAAGTTGGAACGCTATTTTACTTTTAGCATATCACTGTACTCTAGAAAACCTAATTCCCCATATATTTTTAGATACCAAATCTTTCATTCCGAAAATTGAAGACATATTATTGTGTGCACCTCCAAGCTTTTGAGCCTCCTTAATAACATGTAATGCAAGTGTTGTCTTCCCTGATGCTTCCTGCCCGTAAATTTCTACCATCCTCCCCTGATGAAAGCAATCAACATATGTCATGGATATGCGTAATGTCTAAGTGAAGCTAAAAGACGTAAAAGAGGAAGAAGATTCTTACTCTCATAGAATATATCATTTCAAACAGGAAAGTGCTATGTAACAATAAATGGCCATTAACATTAACTGAGTGAGCAGCAGTAATATTGTAAAGGTGCAAAAATAGAATAATAATGGCATATATCTGCAATCTATGTCAGTAGTTATCAAAAGGATAGCAAATAACAGAACCATGAATGCAACTATTTGTCAGAAGCAAACCTTAGGTAGTCCACCAATACCAAGAGCCTGATCCAGCCTCAATGAGCCGGTGGATATCACAGGGGCTCTTCTAGCCCCAAAGAATCGCTGCAATGACAGCATTGATTCTTTACCAAATTCCCCTGAAAGGTTCGATAGAGCCATACGCAGTGCAGTATCTTTCTCTGTCACCTTGGAATCATCCGGAATATGATCATCATATGCATATTCTGAAACTTCAACTAAGATCAAAACAGAGGAGAACTCAATTGCAAAAAGCGTATCCAAAGAAGAAGAAAACGGAAAAAGAAAAAAGAAAAAGTCGCATAATCAAATATCAATTATACTGAAGATATCAAAACTACAAAAAGATCAGCAGATTATAACCAAAAGAGAGTAGAGCAAAAACTGGAAAATGTAATCTTTACCGGTTGATGATGTATGAATGCTCCGCGTCCTTCTCCAAGCACACTCAGTCTGAAGAATACAAAACAAACATAAATACTTAAAAAAAAAAAAAGATAAAAAATTTATCAGCAGAGCTAAATTTACAGCAATTTAACTTCAGAAAAACACCATTGCAAAACTCAAAATCAAAGTACAAAAATAAATGCCAAATCTAAGTCGTTTTAACTCAGAGTATCACAGATAAAACTATACAACAGTACTCAACATGTTTTTACACATATACATACATATAATACCTGGGGTGTGGAGAGGAGAGAGCGGAATCGAAAGGTTGAAAAGGTACTCAACCGCAAAAGTTTAACTGATTTAGCTGCTAAAGAGACCATTTACTTCAAATTTCCTAACGGATTTTGCGCAGAAATGCCAGAAATTAGGGTTCTTCTTCGAAGCATATAGTGCAAAATACCTGTTCAAGCTGGGTGGCGCCATTTTTACGAACAACCGGGGATGGGAAACTAAATCGTGTTGGTTGCGGGGGAATTCAAGAACGCGACTTTGAGTTTTATTTCAAACAACATTTCAAATACCTATGTTGCCCTTCTTGGGTTATTGCCCACACTATAATCAAACGTCGAACACTTTGGTCACCTGCTTTACGAATTTTTTAGAATAGATTTAAAAATTAAATTGCTTTACGAAAATTTTAAAATAATTCCAAATTTAAAATAATTTAACTCATTTAGCTCCATCCAATCAAGTTCCGATACCAATTAGGGGTTACCATTATATGTTAAATTTTAGTAATTGTATTTCCATTATATGTTATATTTAATTTGTAATTAGTATTGTACAAATTTAAAACTCGCTATATAAAAATATAATATTAGTAACATATAAATAATAATTTTAAAGTTGTCACTAATAAAATATATCAAGTGATAATATTTTTTATCTTGTCATTACATAATTATTAATGTCAAAAATTGTACATGAAGTCATCACTATAAATTATTAGTGATACTTCTATATTGACAGCTAAACAACAATAAAATATAATGACATAAACTATTTATGTGACAGATCATCGTTATATATGTGTCTAATTCCTTGCAGTAACAACTTTATACACTATTTTTTGTCATTAATTTCTACTAATAACAAACTAATTATAAAGAACAATAATCACTATTGAGACAAAACAAAAATTATTATCAGTGAATATATATAATTAGTCATAAAAATATATATATTTATATAATTAGTAGCATTATGATATCACTCACTTTTTCATGTTATAAAACTTACCCACAATTCTTAGACCCACCTGCAACCCTATAGTGCCATGTAGACAGGTGGTTTGAACCCTAGCTGTTTGTCTACATATTTCCCACATGCTGCTTGAACCCCTTATGCATCAGCAAATCACCAAACTTGGCACCATCAACAGTTTGCCAAACCTGCTAGCTGTGTATGGCATCGTTAAACCCATTCGCGTGTACTATCTGTCGTCAACTGTCGAGGAATCCCACACATCGGGTGCTGCTTTCAGACCGTCTGCCTTTTTGCCGAAGAATGCTGCACACAGGTGCTACCTGCGCGCACTATCTGCCAACTGTCCTGCACATAGGCGCATAGCTCTGCCTATGCACGCACATTATGTGCATCCAATTGTCATTTTCCACAACATCTCGCACATTTGTCTCAATGTTGCTGAGACTTCAACCCACGATGCCCACATAATGCTGACAATCGGCTAATGACACCCCACATGTACTCCAGGCCTACACGTCCACTGCAGTACTATCGCATTACCATCCAGCGTTTCTTGACGGACTAGTGTTACTCTGCATCACTATAGACCAATATTATGACACGAACACCGCATCAATTTCTGTTGTCCCTTATCGACACCCATTGTTGAGTCTAGCATGCAAGCTTGCCATATTAGAGGGAACGAAATTATAATATAACTAACAATTTATATATGTTTTCTAAAGAAATTGACAAATATGGCTATGGAATTGTCGCCCACAAGTGATGAGGGCGTGGTGCCATCGCCCTTCTATATGGAAGTGGTGCCGTATCTTCACCACCATTTAAAAAAAAAATAACAATTAAAATGTAATTTAATTAAAAATTAAGAAAGCGTTAAGTTTTTAAAGAAAGTTAAAAAGAATTAAGAAAATTAAGTTACTTTTTTAAATATATATAATATAAAAATATTTAATATCATTTATAATAAATAATATAATTTATTAAAATATATCTTATCAGTATAAGTGTCATAACATGTGGACTTATAGGTAAATAAGTTGTCGATTCTTTAAAAAAGTATCTGTCACGTAAGCAATTTTTAGCTTAGATTCAAAATAATATAAAAAATTTTAAATCAGACTTAATTTTATTATATTTTAATTTTACAGAACTATTTATATAGATGGTATGTTTTAAAAGTATTAGAATTAAATTAAAGGATAAAAAAAATAATTTACCAAAAAATTGCAAAAGGAGTAGGCAACAAAAGTCAAGGGTTTAGCTTTTCCGTTGACCAGTTTTCTGTCAACTTCATTCACAAACTCTCATTCATCTGATTCTTCTTGCACTTTAAATCCCAAGAACTGCAGCAAATAAAGAGAGAATTCTAACGATGTCATCGGCGATTGCTCAACTCTCATGTTTCTCTTCCGTAATTTACAACCGCCGACTGCAGCTCAACTGCGGATCATATTCCCGCACCGCCAGTTTTGGCCGCGGAAGGGTACGGGTGTTTTTGTTTTTATTAATTTCCCAGTTCTTATTCTGAATGTATTTCCGGGTGGAATGCTGAATTTTTCATATTGCTATGGGCTTACGTGCCAGGGTTTTGCATCTCTGGTGTTGGTTGAGATGATGTATTGAGAAATCAATTTTTGTTTGTTTGTTTCTTTTATATTTTTGTTTTGCTGAATTTCGGTCCAAGAAAATACTATGGAATGGATTGGAAATTTTTCATCTGTTTGTCTTTTTCTCTGCTTTAGTTCCGCAGGATCAGAATCGAGACGTTAGTTGCAATGTGCATGAGTGTGAATGTTGGCTTTTTCTTTATTTATTTGAAAGTAATGTTTTGCGGCTTAATGCCACTTGCTATTCAGTTCTCATAAATAAAAATAAGAAAATTTGTTGGACTTGTGAATGGACGGATTTAGATTAGATGTTACAATGTAATAAATGTGCTTTACTTTGTATCTTAAAATGCATTTTCAGTCACTCGTAGAATGCCATAATAGTGAAATCAAAACTCAAAGAGTGGTGAAGAAAGGAAGTTTGATGTACAAATTCAAAAATTATTTTGTGAAATAGCACAGTGTGGTGCTTTGTGTATACAAGCTGGGCAAGTGGAACAGGTAGTTATTCTTGCTTGGCTTAAACTTAATATGAGCATACTCATTTCCAGCCAGCGAGGCTTGAGAGTCTACTATTGAGCTTTTCAGTTTAGCAGTTTGTGCTGTTATTTCATGTTCATAACCTAGAATCTGGTAGCAGCTATCAAGCTGATACAGTTTCTGCTATTTGTTTATCATTTGAAAGTTATGCATCTTGACTTTGTCTTCAGGTTTCAAATGTTATGAGCAGTGATGGACGTGGTAGTGAAGTATCCAACTTGGCTGATAAGACCACGCCAAGTTACGTAGAAGATTCATCAAAATCACATGGGAGCTCTACAAAGGCAGATCCCCTTACAGAAGGTTTTGTTATTGGAGAATCGAATGGGCGCATACAGGAACAAGTCAATAGCCAACCAAAAAGGGGAGCAAAGATTCACGATTTTTGTTTTGGGATCCCCTTTGGTAAGTATCTGCTGACCTAGAATTTCCCTTTTCTGAATAATAATGAAATTCTTTCTGCACTTTGTTTAGATATCCTGGGCCCTTTTGCATTTCTGATCTGGACTTTCTCTTTTAAGATGTTTTAAATTCTGTTGCTGGTTTGTGATTGCTTCACTATGTCAATTGTTTGTCAAGAGTCAAACAGCTTCGTTTCTGTGGAAAACTAGAAGTTTTAGGAGTTGAAAAGAATTGCCAAATCGTAGAAAATTGCACTCCCTTGTATGTTCCCTTTTATGTTGCACAACAACCCTAATGAAAGGGCATTAGTTATGGAACCAGATTCTGGCAAGAATAGTGGTCGAATGATTAGTTCTTACTGTTTGTCTGGTTCGGAACATAAAAGAAGGAAAGATCACCATCCGGAACTGTGAACTCTTGATCATCAAATTGTTTTGAAAGGGCATTAGTTATGGAACCAGATTCTGGCAAGAATAGTGGTCGAATGATTAGTTCTTATTGCTTTGTCTGGTTGGGGAACATAAAAGGAGGAAAGATCACCATCCAGAACTGTGAATTCTTGATCATCAAATTGTTTTGAACCTCAATCACCTCCAAACTCAATTCCCTCAAACCCGCCCCCACCCTGCACCAATGCCCCAAATAAACAACAGAGAAATAAAAAGGGAAGTCTTCCAATCTTAAAACAAAACAAAATTCTCCTGATGGTGGAGTTTAATTAAGTAGAGTCATCGATTTATCAAAGTTTTGGAATTGAACTCTGATGGGACTCAACTTCAGATAATCTAGTGGTGGGTGTTTGTCTCTGGATCTGGCAGCATTAGTACAAGTACTACTCTGTGCAGTGTGAAACACCAGAAGAAGTATGCAGGATGTAATGCAACATAATTTGTAATTGTGCTGGATAACTGTTAGTTTCGTTGTCTTTATTGAAACTTGAAATTGAACAGTAAGTTGCTTTTTAACGTGTCTTTTGTTCTGTCAGAAACATTAGTTATGTGCACTCTCACTCAATGACGATTACATGCAAGTTATTTTGATATTTAAAATTGTTCATAGTACACTCA
The DNA here is from genome assembly GCF_026168435.1 of Sesamum indicum. Lineage (NCBI taxonomy): Eukaryota > Viridiplantae > Streptophyta > Magnoliopsida > Lamiales > Pedaliaceae > Sesamum > Sesamum indicum. Next base: position 1,377,428 of record NC_142660.1, on the reverse strand, counting down.
TGTAAACTTGTTGAACTAAGAAGTTCTTTATTTACCATAGGCGGGCTTGTCCTAAGTGGGGGACTTCTTGGCTTTATTCTCTCAAGAAACCCTGTTACTTTGAGCACTGGTGTGCTTTTTGGAGGTGCTTTATTGGCACTTAGCACTTTCAGTTTGAAGGTTTGGAGACAAGGAAAATCCAGCTTACCATTCATACTGGGTCAAGCAGGTGATTACATTTTTCCTGGTGGAGGAATCATTATGACAGTTCTCTTCTCCGTATTTATAACATATGATTTCTGTTTTCTTGGTATCTTTTAAGTGCTTAAATATCAATATGAAAGCCAGTGCGTTGACTCTGCCTAATTAATGGGACTTTACATCCTTTCAGTTTCATCTTTTCTGAACAATGTTTTAAAGATTAAAAGTTCAACTATCCCTCTACTTTTTTTTAAATATGTGTACATCAGCTTAAGCAGTTGCCTGAGGTTGTTAATTTGCAGCCTTCCTCTTCATTTAGGTAAATGGCATTCCACGACGTGTATATTGATAATATGCTCTAAGCATACTTTGGGTTGCAGGAGAAGATCTGCTGGATATGATTCTAAGAATTGTGAAGTGCATAACTAGTCCTTGGCATGCCCGCACTGGAGACTTTTGAGGGCCTGATGTAGTGAACTAAACAAAATTCTCAAACTCTAAATGAAGCCTTTAAAAAGAAAGCATGAGTGCCATCATCAGCAATTTGGAATGGTTTTCATGCTGCAACAGTACCTTGAATCTATAAGCATGCATCCAAAAGTATGCTTCTAATATGGTCTAGAAGAAAAAAGAACGGAGAAATCAATTTTCAGACCATAAACCGACTAGATTATATCCTTATAGAAACGTATAAACCAACGCATTGTTTATTAGAATCTCCAATCCACTCATCATAATTAGTTAGGTGTTGGGAAATCCAAATAGTAAGATTTAAAAGTGAGATGAAGATTCAAACAATAGAGTAGGATGTGATCCATATTAGGTAGCTAATTAAGCTCCTCATTTAATAGATCAAATGCGACAGGATTGGAAGATTGGCGGTAGGGGATGGAGGAGCTATTGTTGTTTAGCAATATATGGCTAAATTCTTCCACACATCTATTGTCACAGGCTATGTTGTAATTTAGCAAACATCTGGTTGTCTGATAAATCTTTTACCTTAATCTTTATGTAATAAATATGGCCTTCTCAATAGCAATATCAATATGAAACTTCATGTGTGATTACATGATTAAATTACTCTTACAGTATGTCCTTTTTCACTTTTGTCATTATATAACTGGGGGGTACCAAATGATGCCATCTTATCCCAGAAATTATTCTCAGCTATTTTGCATGTTAATTCTCCCTTTCAACCTGCTTTTATGAAACTGATTTTCTGTTAATTAAATTATATCCAACATTAGTAATCTGTTTAAAATATTCTATGACAAAAAACAACAGTTCAAATTACTTATTAAACGCGGACCTAGTCTGCTTGGTGCTCAAAGGCCTGTGAATTGTTTTGCAGTGTTTGACTCTAGCCTCTTCAATAGGCTCATGTCTATGTTCTTAGGGCTTGTGCAGTGAGTTACTTTTCCCTTTTTCTTCTAGTTTTATCGTATATCATTTTACCTATCTTTCCCAACAGGCTAAAATATGGTGCTTGCAGAAAAACTTCAATAAGTCTCATCCATATTTTGTCCAATGAAATTATGCAGCAAGTTGTTTTTTCTTTTTCTTTTTGTTTCATGGTATAAAATTTTACCTATCTTTTCCCAACAGGCTCACAGAAAACTTCAATAAATATCATCGAGCTTTCTATCCAATGAATTATGCAGCTAACGTCTTAATAATTTAATGTGAGAGTATGCATATAGAATGTTGGTCATGGAATTTAGCTAATATGTATTGTTCTCATTATGTTTTTGGGTCATCTGACTTAGTTAATAATCAGTCTTCACCTACTCTACCATGCAGTACTCTCTATGGCCCTTCTGTGGAAGAATGTTCAGGCCTATTCACTGGTAATGAGTCAGATTTCTATTATTGTTTTACCTGCTCTCTACTTTATAACCACATTAACCGAAAATGTTGATAATGTTGCAGTCTAAAAGACTCTTCCCTGCAGTTTTTAATGCTGTCATCAGGTACTGTGATATGATTTTACCATTGCACTTTTTAGCTGAACATTGTAACATCATTCATTTTGTCACTGGTTCTTTTCTGCTTTAACATGTACCAGTGCTGCGATGCTCTGCTTCTATTCCTATGTGGTGATATCTGGAGGTAATCCTCCACCAAAGAAGTTGAAGTCTCCCGCATCTGTTGAATCATTGTAGGCTATCTAAAGATGAGACAATCTGTGGCTTTCATTGGAAACATTTGCTCTTTTGCCCGTGGAGGTAAGTTTATATGTGAGTAAGATCAAATTTTATCATTATGGGAGTTTTCAAGTCTGAATTTCAAGTACCTGAAGTACATGTTGAGATAGGAGCAAATGATGATCAGGATGTGTAACATAGATTTGTACCTCAACAAACGTATAATTATGGATATATAATCAGAAACCTGCCTGAATAAATGTCAACTTTCCACTCTTGAGTTGTCATCTATGTAATTCATGTAGAAATCAGTATTGACCTGAACATACAGTTATACTTCATTTTAATTTTGAGCTACATTATAGTACTGTTGCGGAGTCGTTTCTGGACAAGTTCTACAAGTATCATTGCTAACCTGTGAGATTTGGTCATCAACTTGTGACAGGTGAGAAAACCATCACAGTGGTAAGAGTTTGTCATCCGCAATAGCTATTATCTGACGTAATAGCTACGTTATTTTCAGTTGTGATTGGACGTTTTATGGACAGGGGAGAGTCATGATAGTTTGCCATTGGAGGCAAGATGGAATTCCACTTAGTTATCCATCTATACCAAGAATTGTGGGAATGGGTGGTTCTCAAGTACAAAACTTATTTAAGACTTTAACAAAGGCAGTGCACTAGTACTAGAGGAATGGGATAGATCTCACTCTTAAATCTGTATGATGTGAAAATCCGTGATAGTTCAGGCATATATCTGAGTGATATAGGATGAAATGGGTCCTTGAATTTGAACTCTCTTAGGCTCCACATCGATGAACAGATTTGGAGTTGAGTGAAGGACTTTGGAGAAAATTGAGTTCATATTAAATGAACTTGAAATCCATCCTAATGCTACTAAATATAAAAAATAAAAAATTGATTATTTGAAATCTTTTTTCACATAGTATTGTTCAAATATGTATAGTGGATTTATTATTATGGATTTGAAATTATTAAATGCGAATACATTGATCCAAACACAACATTTGAGGAGTTTAGGCCAAGTTTATTTAGCATACCTTATAAGATATTTTTTAATTTATAAAATGCTAGATTTTATTTTAAAATTAAGTTTGTGAAGCTCTAATATGTTGGAAATAACAATTCTATAATTAAAATTGTCAAAACTGCAGGAATTTAGATTCCAATAAATTAAGATCTCTTTATGTATTTTTCTTGAAAGGAAATTATAAAATATTATATTCTAGGGATTTGAGCTCATTCCTATAACCATTCGATATAACATTGTTTGACATCTTATAAAAGCTTATAAGTTCATTCAAACTTGTTAATACTTGTTAAACTAGAAGTAGTATTGGATATCAATTATATCAACTAATTCAAACATATTGACATTTGACATGAGTAGGAAAAGGGAAAATAGTTTCCAACATAGGGGGATATGGATATGCTCACTATATCATTGCCCAACAAATGTTCCATTGCCAACCACATATTACCCAAGGAGAGGAATCAAAGAACCATATAGACATGATATCCAAATCCCAAGCAACCTTATTTAGATCATTGCTAATGTAGGATATTTTGGGATAAGTTGACAAAGACATCCAACTTTTGGGAACTCATCCACGTGGCAACATGCTAAGCTATTGTTGGGAGCCCCTCTAGACCAAGCACTTGGGCCTTGTCATGTAAGTGCTGGACTTGTAAGTTGTAGTGGTCATAATTAGGATGGCCCATAAGCACTAACAGGCCTCAACCAACTTGCAATCGTCTCAACTTTTCAGATGTCCCTTCAATGACTTCTGAATATCTGCTGTTGCTGATTTGATAAAGTGATTAATAGACGAAGTGATGGACAACGAAACTAAATCACCATCAAATAATAGTGTATTTGACCTGAGAGATTGATAAAAGTTTTATGTATTTTCAGTTATCATAACTCAGTATAGTAATTGACTGAGAGGTTGATTAGGGAAAGATAACACATACTTAAAGGAATCTTTGAACTCGAAAAGGAGATATAACCAATAACTTTGGAGTGATTCAAAGCTTATTTATGTGGTTATTTGGGTAAACGTCTAGTGGTTCTTGAACTCCATAGTGTAACTTAAGAGTGTATCACATAAATTATTCAAGTACTGTATATTAGCATTATGCAGTAAAGGTTGATAAGTGCAAAAACATTATGATCCACTTCACCAACGTATACCACTTACAAATTACTTGACACGTGAAAAAAAGCGTACACAAATTTTTCCCTGTGTGTGAGAAGGGGTGGAGGGGGGGGGGGAGAGAAAGAGAGAGTTAGTATGATCTTAACCATATATTTTTAGAACCCTAAAAAATGGAGTTCTCTGTTGTACTTTTAGGGGGTCTTGTCAATGTGTTCTCCACTCAAAAGAATAGCTTTTGTGGTGAAGAAAAATGAAGGATGAAGGATGGACATTCTCATTCAATGGCCCGCCTGCTTATACTCTTTCTTCATCTTCATTTGCTTATGATTTAACTATCTCTTACTATTTATTTCTGAAAGGGTCAAAAAACTATTTCCATGCATGCATCATTATATATATATATTTATATGAGGACTATATAATTTGTATTACTTTTGTTACCACAAGTTAACATTGTTCTTTCCATATTATAATTGCAATTGAGATAGTTGATTGTCTTTCCAATAGGATTGCACTTCTTTATGATATCATCAAAATGGATCATTAATTTATAGGGTTTCTAGCATATATAAATATGTGGAACCTTGACCCGCTGCCGATGTAGATGCTTGACAAACATACCAAATAATATATCAGTAAAGATATATTAAATGGTACTCCTTATATTAAATGTCTCTAAGGCTCTAACACAAATTCAATACGTATGACCATGCCTAAAAGCTATCACATTCACAAAGTTGAATATCGGAATAAGACGTCTCTCTCTCTCTCTCTCTATATATATATATGTATATATATCTCATTGAGATTAATTGGTTTGCTACAGTGTTACACGTATTATGAATTGTGCAGTATTATCCTCGACATGAACATGTAAAATTTTATCAGATGAATGCATCAGAGTGATGTAATAATGTTATTTTCTGTATGTTACTATAGCTTAATTATATATTCAAGAAATTAACTCTCAGGTAAATAGCATCTGGGTCATGAGATACTGAGTATGTGTAAATGATGATAGCATAAAGTGAAATGATAATATATAGATGACTCATCAGTTGTAAACTCATCAAGTCAGGTAATACCCAAACTCTTTCTTCTTCGTAATTCTTAATAATGCATGCATGTGCTGAAATCATAAATCCTTATTTGTACATAAGATTAATTGCTCATGCCCTCAAATTTGAGATCGTCATTTTTCTGTGATTTTGTCATGTCCATCAGTACTCTATGCATAGAGTTGGTGTCTCTATCAGAGTGTCAACTATGAACTTTCTTCTGCGACATATTAATTTATATCAACAACTCATGACCTTAATTAGTTCTCAATGGCCTATCCTCTTTGGCTACTGTTTGGGGCACCAGCAGTCATTAATTGCATCTAAACCCTAGCAGCCACATCTATATAGATGCTCCATTGGAAATTAATGCAGCTCTAATGTGGCAAGAAAATGACCCTCCATCACCAACTAATTAATCTTTCCCTTAAGAGTGTGTGTGTGTGTGTGTATAGTGTGTGTATAGATGCTCCATTGGAAATTAATGCAGCTCTAATGTGGCAAGAAAATGACCCTCCATCACCAACTAATTAATCTTTCCCTTAAGAGTGTGTGTGTGTGTATAGTGTGTGTATAGAGTAGAGAGAGAGAGAGATAGAGAGAGAGAGAGAGAGAGGAAGGCAGAAAAGTCTTGAAAGAAGGCATTGGATTTCTGTCAGGCGTGCCCTAAAAGCCATTTTCTTAGGAGCTTTTCATGCATTGCATATATATGTATGTAGAATTAAAGATTTTATGCTCCTTAATTAGCCTCCACAAATCTGATATATATGTACATTCATGTGATGGACACTACTCGTGAAAATGATGAGTGTGTTGATATCGAAAATGAAGCATGAAGATATAGATGTGGATCATGTTCCATTACTCTCTTGCTAATCCTCACTTTGATTTTTGATTAATTAGTGGTGGGATACCCACTAGGTACCTTCTTTGAATCTTCTTGATTTATGCACACCACATGCATTTAGAAAATTTCATACTGTAACAGAAACATACAAGTGACTAACGAAAGCATATATATATATATATACACACAGAGAGAGAGAGACGGATATGTAGTTTTAGTCTCCTTAACTTTCGTCCTTCTTAGGGCGGAACGGGCTTTTAATTTGGTCGCATTCATATAATTTGCTTAATTCACCCACCAAAAACCCTAGAAAAACCCTAAAAACATATTATATGCCTTTCTAGCTTGTAGATAGGTAGAGCACTTGGTACTTTTCTTGACTTATTTGTTACAACTTACAAGTCTATGAACAAGTGGTGGGACAAAAGCCAGTTACAATTGCACATGGGAGGATCACAATTGATGGATTTCAATTTTTCTTGACTAACTGAACTAAAAAGTGAGTACGAATTGAAATTGAGAAATACCATATTGTGGACACCGAAAATGGCATCACAACATTTTCTTCTTCTTGTGGAAACATTTCAACCTACCTAGGCCTACTTAACTAATTACAACTATATATATGTATGTATATAATTAATTACAACTATATGTGTATATATATAGCTAGGTTAATGAAATTTAAATCTCATTTATCATTGGTCCTCAAGATAATTATAATTGTATATGTATACGTATAGTAAAGGATAAATATGCAAAATGCAACTTTTTTTTTGACTTAATAATGTAGTGCCTTCCACTTTATTCCACTGAATATCGAGTATCTAAGTTGGTGATTATTTATTTAACGTGTAAATAATTACTTCATTTGAAAGTACTTTATTCCACTGAATATCGAGTATCTAAGTTGGTGATTATTTATTTAACGTGTAAATAATTACTTCATTTAAAAGTACTTGGAATGGTTAAAGACTAGGGTTATTTATTATCTCTGATACTACTTATGTACTTTTCTGTATTATATTCAAGAAAATAATCATAAAAAATACTCGATCTGTTTTAAGTTTATTGTTCCCGTTTTCTTTTTTGGACGTGCCTAAAAGCAAGATTCTGCTTGTATAGAGTTTAGAATTTTCTTAAAAATATATTATTAGTAACAAGAACTTTATTTTAGTTGTGGGTGATTATTTATTGGAAGGTATAGTTGCAGTAATAATAAACTCATTTTATGTTAAAAGAAAGAAGCAAAAGTTAGAAATGTTGACAATATACATAATGAGGAATGGAAAGAAACGGCAGTAGTCCTTAACGGCTAGTAAGTCTATGCATGTGCAGGCAAAAGTCGGAGCGAGGGACAGAAAGGACATTTGATTGGAGTGGAATGTAAAATGAATAGGGAACATGCATCATAACAAACAATTATTCTCGTGTTTCTCAAACAATAATTGAAGTGAAAATATGTTTACTATATATATTTATTTGACACTATAATTAATATAGAATACAATCTTATTATATTAACTAATTGAAATATTTTCTTATTAATATATATTTTCCACTAAAAATATAAAGAAACAAATACATATTTTTCATTGAAAATGAAAACATAAACAGACCGACTTTTTTCACCATTCATAGACCAATGTTTTTTTTTAATGAATAACCTAAAATTGCAATTTTTCCTCATTTTAAAAAGAATACATGACTACAAAATGGATTTGTCAGCAACAAGTATCTAATTTAATTTTTCAGAATTCATATTGGGAACTTTTAAATATTTTAGTTTGTAGATAATTAATAGAAGAAAAGGAATTAACAGTATGAACACACAAATAAAAGATGTAAAACCCAAAAATTGGGCTACCTATACACACCAGAAAGATACTTTAATTTAATGGATACTTTGCAACAAAGACAAGTGTTAGGCAGAGTAAAAACTCTTTAATTTGCATAGTGAAAAAGTTGTGGTTTACACTTAACATCTCTCTTTTTAGTTTTTCTTTTTTAATTATTTTGAGGTGGTAATTAAATAATAATTATATCAACATCTCAATAAATTGAACAATACATCAATTTCAATCAATACATCTACACAAATAAGAACTACACATTTTCTAAAATAAAGCATTAGCATTCCACTCGTTTTCAAATATAATAAAACGATATATAAATGCTTTAAATTTGGAGGGTTTATTGTTATTGTAAAACAAAAAAATTAAGCGTATAATTAATAGTTATGTTAATTGTCAAACAGATGGATCAAATGGTGAGACATAATAGTACATTTGCCAACTTCCCATGTCGACGTAATTGACAATACAATCAATATGAGAACTCCAAAAGTATAAAAATGAGAGGAACATTAATGATCTTGCAACTTGCATATTACAATTTCTTGTAAAAAAAAATGAAGTTTTGTCTGATGAGAATCTTATTAGCATATCCAAGTAAAGGTGCATAGTGAAAGCAATTGGTTCTTATCTTCAACTTGCAAATTAGGGGAAAAAATAGATGTGAAGTAAGTGGGGGTCAGGAAAACTTTTGTTCGGATTAAATTTGATCAAATCAAACTAATCACAAAACAGGTGTGCCTGCTATTGGTCACTTTTCCTGAACTATTCATCAATACACAATAAATATATTGCATTTGCTATATAATTAATTCAAATTTAACAGAATTAGGTTTGGGCTAGTGTTTTCGTAGAAGTTAGAAGAAATAATAAGTGATCATGGACGAGACAAGCTAACAAAATTACTATTTATTTTATAACACTTGTAGCAAGCAATGAGGCTAACTACCTACCTCTTTGGGGAGTAATACTGGTAAGTGATCCCTACACTGTTATTGCATAACGTGTAATTGCACGTAATTTTTTTATTTTTTGAAAATTTACATCCAGTACATTTGAAATTTATTTTCGTGCAATAAATAAATTTTTTTATTAGTCAAAATTCACCCCATTTGTTAATACCAGCAAAATTATTTCTAGTTGACTTATTACTGACTTATTACAAGTCAAATAAATATATTTTGATCAAATTATCTTTATACATTTTCACACATTAATACATGTGAAGACCGCTGCGTAATTAGCCCTGCTAATAATGTTTGGTGGGATTGATGCTGTCTTATTTATTGGTGTAGCAGGTGAATCTGGTAATTGATCTTGTTTCTTTTCCAAATATGAGTGGTGCTTCTTCACATGACATCTTTAGATCAAATAATACTTCACTCTTTAATCGCTGCCAAATTTCTTGGCTCCTATCAACCTCAGTCTAGACAAAAATGGATAGAGAGGGTGAACTATAATATATGTGTATATATATTAATTTCTTGCACAACAAATCTATTATTACGGTACATTGCTTACGTTGTCGATAAATAATTTGAAACCATATAAGATCATACAATCTTGGTTTTATATTTATACCATCACCAACTCCTTACGTTTTGAACTTGCAAAAAGCATAAGTTGTTGCAATATTTACATTTTTTTGTTCTTTAGATTTGCTATCTGCCAATTTTTCCGGATCTCTAACATGATATCGCAAAGAAAACGAGATCAAATACGAATCAAACTACGGAAAATAATAAGAAGTGGCTCTATGATATTGTGGTTGTACCTTTCTAATATAATAAAATGTATCTCTTGCAAGTACAGAAATCTTCTTACCATCACTACATGGATATCATACGTACACCCAACCTAACCACAATATACAAGCAATAATACAACATCGTACTATAACACAAGACATGTCATAAGATGCGTTATACTCATTCTACATTGTTGGTTCATTTGCATTGTTAAGCAAAAAAAAGAAAGAAAGAATGAAATTTAATGTTGATAAATGTAGCAAATTCCCAAGTTTCGACTACGACCCTATGGTTTAAAACTATTATAAGGTTGATCATGATACATACATCAGTATTTATGTATCTATATATACGTGGAAGCAATACATATATACATTGAATATATACTTGTGATGCGACGCGCGGAACTTCAAGTACATGTCTGTCTTAGCACAGGCCTATCTTCAAGTACATTGCGTTTTGAATATCAGCTTACACATGTGGGAAGTAAGTCTAGCACATCAGCAGCACACATGCTGAGGTATTTTATTACATATGTAGCTTTATGAGACCATGCATAGTATTGGACAGTATGGTATAGGGTGAATCATGTGTAGTACCCAAGTATGTACAACCTACGTATTTATGTAATGGAAGAGTAGTGTAGTTGCTGACAGGCTAAGGTGGCAATAATTCTAGGAAGTGATGTAGCATGAAGCCTTGTGATGCTGGGATCAAAGACTCCAACGACAGGAGGAACTGATAGGTAACTTTTTCAGTGTCTCCTACAATGTCAGACAGTCTTCTAACACATCCACTACTTTCCCATTTTATTTTGTGCCAATGCCACCCTGTTCAAATACCCCAGGCCCCTACATAAACACACTGCCATCTAAACCCAATAAAGAAAAATGAAAAACAAAAAGAATTCCTTGTCCCGACAACACGTAAATGTGAAACAGAGACATCCCTGTCAAGATAATGTAAATCTCGTGGTTTCTGTGTCGTTGTCCAAGAAACCATGGTGAGTGTTGTGATGACTTCTTGAGAGAGACCTGTGACGGGAGAGAGATCTAGAAACGTAAGATAATATCATCGTCCCATAGTAAGTAAATGTTAGTTTTGATGTCTCCTGTCATAGTTTGGTGCCGAACTTCCATATCTTGGGAATAACTATAAGATCAGTCTTTATGTGCATGGTCATGGACCCTGAAAAATATCGTCCACCGACAAGAATCAAGTACCGATCAAATGGAATCAATGTCATAATTCAAGCAGGACGACAGTGTACAAGTTCGCTTCCAAGAGAGAAGCAAATAAGCAAACACGAAATTATGCAGTCGGACGTAGTATGTGTCGTCCAGTATTTCTGTCTATCATCAAGATGCAAAGAATCGAGATGCTGGAGAAATATGCAGTTCCCGTTTCAGTTAAAGTAGAATGACAACACAAATCACGGGTCCAAATTATATATGACGCGAACGGGAGTTTGATGCAAATTGATCAGTAAAATGTTGATAAAAAATGCTCTCCAACACAATCTACAGAATCTTTTCTGCCTTTTAAGTTACTTTTCAAGAAAAGGCAACAGAAAGAACAAATATTAGGCAGGTTAGGTTGGCCAAACTTACATTGGCAAAAGAAGCTAAGGCCCAAAGAGGAAACTGACTTTCTGCTTCACATATGACTCTGTAACAAAGTGGCATCCAGTAGGGGCCGCCCGAAGTTTCCACTCTCCTACAGAAACTAAAATGCTTTTCCATAGAATCTGACTGCGCATGTGCACACGATTTCCATTTTTCTTTCTTTCCCCCCTTTTCTTCTTTGTTCTTCTTGTTTGGGGGGTGGGGGGTCATCAACTGCAATACAGAAGGTGACATACAGTAATATATGGACAAAATTTCGACAACTCTGATTAAATCCCAAGGAGTCTCTCCTTACAGAATAGCTATCTCACAGAAGTAAATACAGCGGGAATTAACCGGTCATTGACAGATCATTAGCAATTTACAAGGGTGAAGGAAGAAATCAACATAAATCATAGTCCACCACCAGACAAATAGTGCATGCATTACAACATACAGAGTCATCTTGCACAAATAATGAAGTCATAAATTTCCCGAAATGTGAAAAATCTGGTGACTGGTCCAGGTGTACTAATATATTTGCCGAGAATAGCCCAAGAAAAAGTAATGTAATCAATAAGACAGTGACCAAAAATGAAAAGTTTTGTTGTGACCGTGGGAAGAAGAAAGATGAGTAAATCTTCTTTTCCTTGTATAAATATCTCCACTCAGAAACTAAAGGGTGGCCTAAGAAGAATCCTCAAACACCTATTGCAAACAAAGCACCATCATGTGCAGTTTCAAGCATCTCTTGACGGCCTATAATCCATCCTTCCCTTTAAATTCTCTTCCACATCATGCACTTCAGCCTATTCTCCACCACTCCATTTAGTAGATTCACAGAGAAAAAGAAGCCCACATAAAAAGAAAAACCTTTCGACATTGCCCTTTCAAATCTCGGAAAGTTGTAAGAAATGTTCTATGCAGAATCTCATAGCTTCTTCAAACCAAGAACCATAGCTCTGCTTGTATTAGTTCTCTTACTTAGTTCTATGATCGACAGAAAGCAACTTTCTTCTAACCACCCTTTTGTCACCCCTCACACCATTCAATCAATTGTTCACTCATCCATAGCCAATATGACATTTGATGGGCACTTATGTTTTAACGACGTTCAATATGCAGCAAAGGACTTCGGCAACAGATACCATCTAATGCCATCGGCAGTTTTACACCCAAAATCAGTTTCTGATATTTCATCCATCATAAAATATATTTTTGATTTGGGTCTAAGTTCAGAGCTTACAGTTGCTGCCAGAGGCCATGGGCACTCCCTAGAAGGCCAAGCACAGGCATACCAAGGTGTTGTTATCAGTATGGAATCACTTCGAGTGCCAAAAATGAGCTTCCACACTGGAAGAGACCCCTATGTTGATGTGTCAGCTGGAGAACTTTGGATAAATATTCTGCATGAGAGTCTTAAAAAGGGACTGGCGCCAAAATCATGGACTGATTATCTTCATCTCACAGTTGGGGGCACTTTATCAAATGCAGGAATCAGCGGGCAAGCTTTCCAACATGGACCCCAGATCAACAACGTCTACCAACTAGAAGTTGTCACAGGTTAGTTATGGCCACACATGCATATCAAATGTTCTTTTAGATGATAGGTAGTGCCTGAGGAGATCATTAGATAGGAAGGCAAAGATAATTTGGACTGTTTGGTATGCTGCTTAGGATTCAGAATTGTGGATTGAAATACCGATCCTTACTTATTCAAGAATAAGTATTTGTCAAGAAATGGAGTTCTACAATGAGTTGCGTCAGAACGGAATTATTTTAGCAACTGCAGCCTGCTATATTGGCAAGAATAGTTTCCCAACAATTGAATTCCTTACAAGAATCAGAAGGCAGAATGGACTAATCTTAATTATTCCGTGCAGGCAGAGGAGAAGTGGCAACTTGTTCAGAGGAGCAGAACACTGATCTCTTTCATGCTGTGCTTGGAGGACTAGGACAGTTTGGTATCATCACGCAGGCTAGAATTGCGCTACAACCTGCCCCTAAAATGGTGACTACATTTACAATAAATTACCTGGACATAAGAATTTCTGCACAGGAATCATCTCCTAATCTTTGTCTTTATACAGGTTAAATGGATAAGAGCACTTTATTCAGACTTCTCCATATTCACTAAAGACCAGGAGCTTCTAATATCTTCTAAAAATGCATTTGATTATGTAGAAGGGTTTGTCATTATAAATAGAACTGGTTTGCTAAACAATTGGAGATCATCTTTCAATCCCAAAGACCCAGTTCAAGCAAACCAGTTCACTTCTGATGGTAAGATTCTGTTTTGCCTTGAAGTTGCGAAGTACTATAATCCCGAAGAGTCGGAGTGTATTGATCAGGTAAGATTTTTTAATCCATTGTTTACTTCAAATACTCAAAATTTATTAGAAGGTACTTATTCTTCACCTCCTATACTTGGCATGCAGGAGATTGAAACCCTGTTATCAGCATTGAATTACATCAGGTCCACTCTCTTCCAGTCAGAAGTTTCTTATGTGGATTTTCTGGACAGAGTACATGTCTCTGAAATAAAACTCCGGGAGAAGGGTTTGTGGGAGGTGCCACACCCATGGTTAAATCTTCTTATTCCAAGAAGCAGCATACATGAGTTTGCCCAAGAAGTTTTTGGAAATATTCTGAAAGATACCAGCAATGGTCCTGTCCTGATCTATCCAGTCAACAAGTCGAGGTATTAGCTCTCAGATGAATCAATCGCTAAACATGGTTTGACTATTCTGATTCAGTATCCAATTCCAACTCATTCTTGTGTCACAGGTGGATAAACTCAACATCCTTGATTACACCTCAGGAGGATGTTTTTTACCTGGTCGCCTTCCTATCTTCAGCGGTACCATCTTCCACCGGAAAAGATGGCCTGGAACATATTTTAACACAAAACAAGAAAATTCTACACTTTTGTGGAAGGCCCCATCTCGGTATCAAACAGTATTTGCCCCATTATAGCACTCCTGAAGAGTGGAAAGCTCATTTTGGTACTCACTGGGAAGTTTTCTACAGGAGAAAGTTGGCTTATGACCCACTGGCAATCCTAACTCCCGGACAAAGAATATTCCGGAGGGAAAAAGCCTTTGGGCTATAGTTTCCAAGAAGTTGAAAATTACTTAATATTAGGGCTCTAAGAAGACAGAAGAAGCCACTTAAATGTATATACTGCTAGAAATTTTGTACTACCTGTTTCAGATGCAGATCGACATGCGCTTGCCTACTTTAAGAATCTTACCATTGAAAGTATGGAGAATAATGTATTTTAATTGCTACATCAACTTCTAATCTCAGATATAAAGAGAAAATTATGCTTTTAGGGCTTTTAAAATCTTACTATCAGAAGTACAGAGAATCCTTGAAAACTTAAGTCTTACATTCACATCGACAATACAGTACCAAAGACATCAGATATCAACATCAAGCTAATGCCGGAAATGCAGCAAGTCACTTGTTGCATTTACAAGTGCGCACAAAACTTGATGGCATAGAATGATTATTTGGGAGTAACTATGTCCAAAGGAAATCATTCAAAACTCTAGTACAGTAGTCACAAATACAACCATGAGGAACAGGACTTCAAATCTTAGGGAGAGAAATACCAGAAGAAACCAAGTCACTTTTGTAACCGCAATCACTCACTTTGCTTCACTATTCCAGCCAAGGCCAGGCCGATTGATTTCTTCGTCTAAACCTTCATATTCTCGAGCATCACGAAGATAGGCCTCAAAATCAGTAAAATCACTAGCAACTGGAAGGAAACTACTTATATTATCTGTAGCCCCAAAGCCTCCAGCCCGTATCATTTCATCCGAAGTAACAGAAGTTTCCATATTTACTGCTTCAAAGGCATCATGCTCCTCAGCATTGTCAATGTCTTTAACATGAACTTTGCCAACTTCCTGAATGTCTTTTGAAGGATCAGATTTTCCTCCAGCAATTTTATCTACTGCATCTTCATATCCCTGAACTCTTCGAAGGTGGTCCTCAAAATCTGTGAAATCACTTGCAACTGGGAGGAAACTACTGATGCTGTCAGAAGTTCCAAACCCTCCAGCCTGCATAACATCGTCGGCAGTAACAGAAGCTTCCATATTTACTTCTCCAGAAGCATCCCTAGGTGCAGAAGCCTCATGCTTTCTGAACATGTCAATGTTTTGGATGCCTGGAGAAGGATGAAGTTGTTCTTGTAGGTTTTCAGTCATGGCCACCTCTGAAACATCATCACGCCCATGATTTGAGGTGATGCCACTCTTATCTGTATTGGAGGATTAAATAATGAAGAGAACTGCAAGATGAAATCCATCACAAAAGACAACGAGATACCTTGCGCATCTTCATTCAAGCCAAACTCCATGAGTGATTGCTCTCTTTTGCATTTGCTGATAGCAACCCCTTTCTCAATCTACAATGAAAAGGCTATCAAAGCTAAACTCAGAACTAGGTAATTATGACAGCCAAAAATATGAGGTTGTATTAGCAATATACTCTTTAATCCCTTAAGCTATAATGTTTTCAGTTCAAGACTCAGGTCGTTTTTCAAAATTGCATCTCAATAGTATGAACCAACAGAAGTTGGCAGTTCTTCAATCATAAATAACTCAGGCTAAAAATGCATCGCCCAATTCCATTGCTGAAGCACACCCATCCTTGAGACCCCAGTATAATATTTTCTTTGTCCACAGTTTACCATTAAGCTTATACAATCAGATTTACACTTAGCAACAGAACTCTTTAATGATGAGCAATGATTTATCATCAGGAGCACCACTCAGAGCAAACAAGCAAGCACAAACACACTATAACTAGCATACTTAGGGATAAGAAGTCATTGTACAAACAGAAGTAGAAAATGCAAATAACATCAACTACATTCCCCTTGAATATGTCTTGCATCCCAACCGTCGAGGTGATAGTACTGCTCCTGCAATCTCTCTCGTGCAGTAAAAAACTAACTCAACTGGCTATTTATCCAAACACGGATTTTAAACTCTCTTTCTTTATTGGAAGCCCCATCCAATTTCAAACTAAATTCCCTTGAAAGAACTCTACCTCAAAAACCAACCATCAAAGTGGCAGGCCCAAGACCATATAAACCACACCTCAACCTCAACCTCAACCTCAACCTCATCACATCAATATGAATCCAGGTCCCATATCTCGCATTTAGAATCATAACACAAACCACGCAGTGTCAACACCACTCCACTCCCCACCCCCTACACATAACTCAAAACTAACAAAAGATATTCCATTAAAACAATCTTCTGGCCCAGGAAAACACACTCCATTCACATCAAGAATCACAAAAATAAGCAAATTAAAGAAAATGACAACTTCTCCAACGATAAAAACCAACGGCGGAAAAAGTACACACTGCAAAGACACATAAATTAGCTACCATAACCAGTAAATATTACCTTTTCGAATGAAAAAGAAAGCTACCCCACTTCCCAGTAAAGCCGCAGACTTCTTGATAACTCAGTAAAATTCTCGATACCAAGCTCCCGAGAGTTGTCTGGTCTATGAATTCTTTAGAGACAACTGCTAGCGTGTTAGACACGTGGCTCGCGTTTGTGCGATGCCACCGACGTTTGATTTTCAAGTTATGATCAATTCTTGATTTCTTTGTTGTCTCATAAAAGAGTACTGACTGCTAAGATATTTGGAGTGGTCTATTTGGGGCCTGTTTGGTTTCTATTTAAAATTTTTAATGTTTGCATGAGAATAAACTTTATTGGCAAATTATATTTTTGGTCCCTGCAAACAGCCACTTCTTCATTTTTCGGTCCTTAATATTTACGTGTCATAATTTTGAAATATTTATAAATTTGGTCATACCATAAATTAGGGAATAAATTTGTAAAAAATTATAAATATTAAAAATAAAAATCATGACACGTGAATATTAGGAATCAAAAGTGAATAAGTGGCTATATAAGAACAAAAAATGTAACTTATCCTTACGACAATACATTTCCTTTGTTATTTTTCATTAATATTATTTATAAATATTTTCAAGATAAATCATTATTTGATAATTAATTATATAAAAACTATTATACAAGAAATTATTGTGACCTTGAGAAAAAAATAAATTTTTAATTTAATTTTTAAAAAATTATGATATAAAATTTAAACTCTTGAATCTAAATTTAAATTTTTGCAATCAACTTTTAATATCTCGAATAAAAACAAACAAATATCATAAAAATGCATAAAATTATTTATGACCTATAATTTTAATTAGAGCAATATGAGTATATATAAGGACCAAAAATATACTTTTACTCGGAACAAGATTTATGATTCCACATGAATAAATATAACAAGAAGGGATAATTACACTTCTTTATATTGAGATTTGTTGTAATTACACGTAGACTTCATGTGGTTTGAAAAATTACATTTTACATTCATGAGATTTGTTTTCATCTAACAAATAAGTCATTTCGTTGATCAAAATTCACTGAATTTGTTGATATTAAAATAAAAAATGATATTTACTTATGATTGCTTATTATTGATTCGTTATGAGTCAAACAATTTTTCTCAGACTAAAAATACCCTTATAAAAGTGAAAATATACCTCCTCACATGCATTAATGCTTCAAAATGTATGAGGGTAATTTGATTATCAAAATATTTATTTGAACTGCAATAAGTCAATTGAGGGTATGTGTAGATTTTTTTCGACTTTTTTTGTTAATATCATCAAATTCGGTGAATTTGATTAATGAATAGATTTATTTGTTAGATAAAAATAAACCTCAGGATGCCAAATATAATATTTTAAATTAAAAAAATTTATATATAATTATATCAAATTTTAGAAAAGGGGAGTCTAATTATCACTAAAAAGAATTATGAAGGGAGATTAGCAACTTTTCATAGGATGATCGCTCTTGCACAGGTTCTGGTAATAACCAAACAGAGCGCTAACAGGTAATAGCAACGTTCGAATCAATCAATTCAAATATAAACCCCCAAAACCTAAACCCTTTCCCACGCCCCAAAAACTGGAAGGCTGAAAGCCAGGAAATACACGAATTCCAAGCTCAGAGCCTTTTGGCTTTCTTCCCTTCCGTTTCGAGCTAAGTAATCCGAAACCCTTTCTGGTTCTTATGTTTATTTGCCCTAACTGAGAACCCTAATTTCACGAATTCACGTCCTGTCGGAATCTGGGATACAGAATGTCGCCTCCGGTGACTGCTCCACACCCCGCTTTTGAAATCCCTAATCACGATTGCCATTCCACGCAGAATGGGAAGTTTTGCGGAAGTTTTAATTTTTCTGCAGGTTCAACTGATGCGGCTGGATTTGATTACTTGAAATTCGGTGCAGGAAAATCAAATCTTTCAAGTCGGTCCAGGCCGAGGCTAACGAAGATAAGGAGGAAGCAGATGGTGGCTTCTCAAGATGGGAAGTCCATCAAAACTGATTTGGGATTAAATGGGTTAACTGATGCTAGTGAGATTAAGTTAGATGGTAGATTGGGGAATCTGTTTGCGGGTAATAATGAACATTCAGGGTCAAATGGGAGTGCAACGAGTAGAGATTTAAATGGAAATATGGAGCACCTTGGAAATGGATTAAGTTTTGGTGTTGGTACGAATGATTCTTTATCTAGTATGGGCTTGGGAAATGGAAAATCCTTGTTTGGTTATAGCATGAATAGCTCGACAAGTAATTTGCAGTCCAAAGAGGGTGATTTTTGGTTTGCTTCTGATGGATGCCGCTCTAATTTGGATGCACAGAAGGAAGCTGGGAGTTTCGTGTTTGGAGCTTGTAAGGCCTCTACAACAAATTCTGGTCCAAATAAGAGTGGGTTGCCAATGGATGCAAACTTTGGTAGTGGGCAGTTTGCCTTTGGTGTTAATGACAGCAGTGAGTTTGGGTCGAATTCAAATTTGAGGGTGGAAGAGTCCAGAGAGAATTTGTGGCCACCAAAACTTCATGAATACCAGAAATCAGATAATGTTAAATTTGTTTTTGGTTCAGACAAGTATGAATCTGCTTCAAGTGTGAAGTTAGACCAAAAAGATTCGAATCAATCTGGTTTGCATTTTCATGAGTTTGACAAAATTAATGGTAAAAATTTTGTATTTGGTGCTAGTAAGAATGCATCTGCTGCAATTAATACTGATCAACATAAACAAGGCTGTGACAAAAATATGGGCAAGAGTGAATCCGGTAGAGATGTTGGAAACACAGTACCTGATATGAGGGGTAAAGTTAAATTGGACACTTCTGGAGATTTTGAGAAGGGCTTTCATCCTTGCTTCCAGTTCCCATGTAATTGGAGTGATAGCAATAGCCAAAACTTTGTGTTTGGTCCAAATAATAGTCATTTTAAGTTAGGTGTAGATATGGCAAATAACCCCACAGGTAACATCAGGGATATGCCTCGTTTTACAAACAGCAGTAAAGCAAGTGCAGATATTCAGATTCAGTTTCAGAATGCTTGTCTCAATGGTGCTTTTGTTTTTGGTGGATTGAAAGGCAAGGGGGGTTTAAATTCTGGCGGAAGGGCTAATCTTGCTAATGATATGAATCAATTGAACAAAGCGAAGGCTAAAGATTGCAATGATTTTGGACAGGATAACCGTGATACTGGCTCTGATATTAACACTAAATTTCAAAATAGTAGTATTTCAGGTGCCTCTTTTGAGAAAGACCGGGCATTTAGTTTGTCAGATGAGATGAGGAGATTGAACATCCATGGTTCTGAAGTAGATGCAGACAAGACTGCAAATTTATCTAGTAACTTTTCGGTGGATACTAAGAATGTCTTTGTGTTTGGAAGAGACCAGAAATCTAGTTTTATAAAGGAGAATTCTCCAATAAAGATGAGTGAAAAGACTCCAGATCTGAGTCATTTGTCACACAGTTACTCTGAATCAAACATAACCTCTTCATCTTTCTTCTCATCTGTTGGAATAGGCATCCAGCTACAGGATGGTTTCTGTGAGGTACCATCTACGACTAAAGATGAGAAAGGTAGCATCGGCTTTACAGGCAAACTGGCTGGATTAGTCTCATCAGATGCAGGTTATACCACACCAAATGTGACATTTGCCTTTCCAAATTACAACTTATTTCCTGGTGTAGACAAAAAATTGGATAATGCAACTATTAAATCACTGGGGAGCAAAAGATCAAAGAAGAGAAATGGAAAGTTAAGACAGAAAACCATGGTCCAAAAGTTGTTTTGCCAGGATAGTCCCTCTAAAGAAGGCAGTTCCCAGCTGAATCAGAACTCTCCTGGTTGTGGTTCACCCATGGATTTTTCACCTTATCAAGATACTACTGCTGATGCACCAGATGCAGACAATGGAACTGGTTTAAAAGCAGAATTTGCTGCAAATGAGAATGATATTCCGGAGCACTGTGAAAAGGCTCATGATGATAAGAGCCATTCAAATTTATCCCCATTAACTGGACAAGATGGCCTGTCAGCAGTAAGACGTCAATACAAGAAAAAGTACAAGTTGAAAAGTGGTCCCAATCACAGCGTTCGAGACAATAATAATTCTGACAAAGAAAATGCTAAGCTAGACCCAAAAGGAGCTGCCACTCATGAAGTCTGCGAGCATTGGCGAATAAGGTGCACTTCATGAATTCTCCCCATCACCACCCCCACCCCCAACCCCGTTGGGTAGACTAACTTTTACTTCTGATGGGTGGTGCGATCTATTTTTGGATTGTTTTTTTTCCCTCTTTGGTTCTGATGCAGTTTATGATATCCTTCTCATGCACAAGCATTTATTATGATTACTTGCACAATTTTAATTTTGTACAGGGGAAATCAGGCTTATCATGCTGGGAAACTTTCTAAAGCTGAGGAATTTTATTCTATGGGCATCAGTTCTTTCCCACATGTCAGTACTGTGGGATACACCATGAAACCACTTTTACTCTGCTACAGCAACCGTGCTGCAACACGAATGTCACTTGGGAGGATGAGGGAAGCGATAGGAGATTGTACAAAAGCTGCTGAACTAGACCCAAACTTTCTGAAAGTTGCATTAAGGGCTGGAAAGTAAGTACTTTGCCCGTGTTCTCTTTCAACATTATCCCAAAATTATGCAACAAGTATGAAAGCATTACTTGTTGTTTGCTTTAGTGCTCTGTGATGTTATTTGTAATAACAGTCTACTGGATCTACTTTGAAGTCTCTGAAATTTAATAATTTTGCAGTTGTTATCTGGTGTTGGGAGAAGTTGAAGATGCGATTGAATGTTACACTAAATGCTTGAGTTTGGGGATTGGTGTCTGCTTAGATAGGAGAGTTACAATTGAAGCTGCTGATGGCGTGCAAAAGGCAAAGGTGAGATATTATTATCATTTGTTGTTCTTAGCTGTCCCTGTTTTTGTTACTAAATGTATTGTATGATATGACATTCACATGTTATTTGACGATCCGGAATCTTGTTTGTCTGCTAGTAACTTCTATCTATTCCATTGGATGCATTTGTTTATAAGCTAGAAGAATGTCAAGGGCATGTTTTGGTGTATTAAGACTTAACCTCAAGACTTGGTTTATGAAAACATTCATGGATACCTTTTTTAGCCTCGAAACCTCTCTATTCGTATTTCTCTCACCTGAGATGAATTTGAACTTGAAAGAGGTTTTGCTCAATATATTTCTTCCAAGTGAGTTGCTGCTGGTGAAACTAATTGGAACATGATGTCTTTATCCTTATCTTTATTGTCTTGTTGTAACCGTTTAAATCTTTATAGTAGTTTTAAGTATGTGCGGATCTTAGTCCTTCATTTCTTGTTCCATCCTTCGCTTATCTGAACTGCGTATTCTTTTTCTCATCTTTGACTTAGACATCCTATTGTAAATTCTTTTCTATACATAAGTAATTCGTTTTATGCTTTTGTAGTTGTTAGCAGTATATTTCTTTACATGTGATTGACTCCTGCAAGGAAAACCCACATTTGTCCTTTTAAAGTGTGCGACTTAATGTTTACGGATCGACATCAGGCTCCTGGTCATGAGATTTGCAGGTCAATGGAGCTGAATTTCGGTGATCAGATGTCTTCATTGTCGGTTCAAATTGTTAACAGAGTGTTCAATGAATCATGTTACCCCTTAAGTCTGTTTAAGTGTTGAACCAAAAATTTCCTCAATTAAGTTGATGTACCAAGTATTGGGTACTTCTTCTGGACATGTAGCCTTTCCTTGAATATTGTTGTTCTGCTGGTTTCTCTCTACGTGTGTTTGTGCCTGTGATTTTCTTAAAATCTGATCGTTAATTTTGTGGTTGACAGAGAGTTGCTGAGTACATGCATCAGGCTGCCGAACTCTTGCAAGAAGGAACTGAGGATGCTGCAACTGGTGCTCTAGCAAACATTGCAGAGGCATTGTCAATCAGTCGTTACTCAGAGAGATTACTCGAGATGAAAGGACAGGCTCTATGCATTGTATGTGCTAATTAGAGTCTCACCTATTTCACTTTGAATTTGTTGAGTTTGTCATATAACAATCTAATTTCAAAGTAATGAGCTAATGATTTGGTTATATATTGATACAGTTGCGGAGGTATGATGAAGTGATTCAACTTTGTGACCAAACTCTTGATATAGCCAAAAAGAACTTTGGTACTGATAATTTGGATGATTCAAGCTGCAAAAGTTCTCATGTAAAGTTGTGGAGGTGGAGACTGCAGACCAAGTCCCACTATCATATGGGAAAGCTTGACTTGGCTCTTGATTTGATTGAGAAACAAGAAAAATTGCCTATCAGCTCCAAGTAAACCTCATTGGCCATCAAACCAGAGATTATCCTGTTTTTAAATATATCTGAAATGTTAATCACATAGTTTATGATGTTAGGTTCGGAGATGTGACAGAGGAAACCACAATTTCATTAGCTGCCACCATACGTGAACTTTTATTCTTGAAGGTATGTTGATTTTAAGTTTATGTATGAGAAAATTATGATTCATTAATTGTTCCTGTTTCTAATTTAGATTTCTGTATGAATATAGATTCTGATGTCATAGCTATTTAGTTGTACATACAGCCAATAATTTATTTATAGCAAAATACTAGCCTTTTCCTTTCTTAATAATTACAGAAATCAGGAAATGAAGCCTTCAATTCTGGAAGATATACAGAAGCTATAGAGAATTATACAGCTGCTATATCAAAAAGTTTTGAGTCACGGCCTTTTATGGCTATCTGCTTCTGCAACCGTGCTGCTGCATACCAGTCAGTCAGCCAAATTATTGATGCCATTGCAGATTGTAGTCTGGCCATTGCTCTGGATGAAAATTACCAAAAGGTATGCAACAAAATTAATAAAAAAAAGTTATATTACAGATGTTTTATTGCTGATAAAAGGATATTTTAACTTATACTACTCCGGTTTCATTTGCTTGCAGCAATTTGTTAATTCATAGAGCATATAATATTGCTATTTTGTTACCAGGCATTTTTTAATCTTGCAGAAACATCCTTGTGGTATATCCTGTGAGCTGTCCCTTCTTTTCTTTGCATGAAAGTTGTACTCTAGTCTGGTCAAATATAATTATTGATGGCTTAGGTGAAGAAATATGACTATTATGGTTTGAAAGTAAGGTTATATTAACATGGATTGTTCAAGAACAGAGATTATTGATCAAACTTGCCCTTGGTATGGATCGTTTATACACATAACCTGTTGAACCATTGAGTTTTATTAAGTTTTGCCTTAGCAGCTAAATGGTACACTGAATAAGATGTGTCATTTCGCTACATTCTAACATGGTTCATTGAACTGGATCCTTGGGTTTGGAGGTTACTTAAAATATAGAATCTCTTTGGCATGGCCATGGATCACTATACTTGTAAAATGGTTAAGGGCTATGATATTGACTCTGCACACTGCTTTCGGCAGACAAAAATAATTTTTTGTTGGTGCCAAAAATTACCTCAGTGAAATAGCAACTATCTGCATTAGCATGTTTAGCTTTCCATTTCTGTCTCAGTGATGCTGGGTTTCTTTCAAAGATTTTAATATCTTGGGAACTTCAGATAAACTAGAAGCTAGGTGTAGTATTTATTGTACCTCAAGATGGGGAGAACAATATGGACTTTTTCTAAAAGAAAAGCAGCCTTTATAAGCAAGACGAAGTTCTTTCTGAGTTCATTAAAGAAAAGAAGTATAAAAACTACTTAACTGCTTGTATCTTAAGTAATGGGTTCTCATCTTTTCCTGAAACTATGAGCCAAATATTCTAAATAACCACTTCTCATTACCCCCACTTTGCTTTTGTGGATGTCCAGATATTGACAACAAGCTTTACCATTATGGTAATTCATTTGTTGACAAAGTTCTTATCCCTTCTGTTGTATTTATATGTAGGCAATCTCCAGAAGAGCTACTTTACATGAGATGATTAGAGATTATAAACAAGCAGTTTATGATCTTCAGAGAATGATTTCTCTTCTTGAAAGCCAATCACAAACCAATGGTCAAGAATATAACTCCCAGAGTAGATCAGGTGGAGGCAGTGTGAGGGATTTAAGAAAAGCTCGTCGTCGTCTTTCCTTAATTGAAGAGAAGGCTAAAAAGGAAACCCCTCTGGATCTTTACCTCATTTTGTAAGTCCAATCACATATTTGTTTTTAGCACCCGATATCTTTCCAAGATGAAAATTAAGTGCTTGTAAAGCTGACATGTAGGGTGTGGCTGAGAAAGTGTAAGAGTAAGAACTTGCATTAATCTTAACTTTTGACTGGCAGGGGAGTCAAAGCATCTGATGCTGAATCTGAGATTAAGAAGGCATATCGAAAGGCAGCTCTGAGGCATCATCCAGACAAGGTTCTAATAAGGCTTTCCTCAGTTACATTGTCAAATTCTATTGGAAATTCATGTTTTGGATTGTGATACACTTACTTTATGCTGTTGTAGGCTGGTCAGGTCTTGGTAAGGAGTGATATTGGAGATGATGGAGCATTGTGGAAGGAAGTTGGTGAGAAAATCCACAAGGATGCTGACAGGTTATTCAAAATAATTGGCGAGGCATATGCTGTGCTTTCTGATCCCTCCAAGGTATATTCAGGGCATCAGAAGTATAAATGAGCACTACATTCAGTACTAATTTTGTTTTTTCTTCTTTTGCTTACTTCCCTCTCCTAAATGGAAAAAAAATCACCTTAGTTGCATGATATATGGCAATTCTTGAGCTGGGGTTTGGTTGTGCAGGCTAACTAGAAATCCCGCTGATTTGAATAGCTGAAAAGAAGTTAACTACCTGTTTTCTCTCCTTTCTTTTACGGGTGTGAGTGTGTGCTTTTGTGACAAAGGTTTACTATGCCTTTATCATTGGGATATTTTGGTTTCTGTGAAAGTTAAAATTGTGCTCTTGATATGCCCATCAATGGCGCAAAAATACCCAGGATCTGGGAGAGTGGGTTATGATCTCTTACATATGTGCTTTGGTCTGCTTGCAGCGGTCAAAGTATGATACCGAAGAGGAGATGAGGAATATTTTCAGGGACAGCAACAGAAACAGTAATTCTGGACATCCGTCTACTTCTTACAGTTCTCCATATGAAAGAGGAAGTTGGTCCGGAAGACAAGCAGGTTTTAGCACTCCATTTGAAAGAAACAGTAGTAGACGGTACTGGAATGACTCAAGATCTTACAGTAACTTTCACTCACGATGGTAGAAGGCAACTAAAGTTGTCGACAACGAGTTGATACTAGGAAGATGTTTAGGTTGTTCATGCCGGAGGGCAGCCTATCTAGATACAATGAGCAGGAAAGATGGTGCTTCACTGGAAAAATCAAGACACGCAGGAAGTAAGTTTTCTGTATGAAGATATTTGTTTTCTGCTAAAAGGACTTTCCCGATGAGGTTTGGTGCACGGATTAAGGCTGGGCCTAGTGAAGCGCTTGAAAGCCGCTGAAATTTTGTTCTTTTTCTTTTTATTTTTGAACTTGGAGTGTATGATGTAATTGATAATTTTGGTATAGGAAATTGTTTATGTAGATAGATACAAATTTTGGGATAGGTTGTCATCATTCTTTTTGTACAAATAAAGGTCGAATTTTAGCAGCGTCCGTCACGAAATAAGATTTCACTTTGTTGAGTTTTGCTTGTCCAACAAAGAATGGAGAGGAACATCTTGAGAATGAAACATCATACTTATTTTTTATTAAGTCGAGGTTTGTCGCGTGATGGTTTGTATTGATTTGGGTAATATACTACAGTTGCAGCATAGAGTACTACTTCACCTGCCGGTTTACAATGATAAATTATGATTTCTAATGAGATAGAATGATCAATCAGAGGGTGCAAATGTATTATCCAGATCCAGTGGTCAACATACTTCGGAGTTACAATCACAATCATTTAGGTGATTACGTAGTTCCATTGGGTAAATTATATTTTTGATTTTTCAATCTTTTTAAGATGTAATAACTTTGGTCCAATTGTCAAAATTAGAGTTAAAACCAAAGAAGTCGGCGGAGTGAAGACAGAGGGGTCAGCAGAGAAAACAGCAGAGTGAAGATAGAGGGGACGGCAGAGAAAAGAAAAGAGATGGAAAGAACTCAATGATGACTGAGCGCTGAGGATGGAAAATGATTGTTGTGGAGTGGATGGTGGTGCGCCGGCGGAAAAGGGGAGAAGAGAGGGGATCACGGACAAGAAAAAGTCGAGAAGTCATTGACAATAGGCTCTGACATAGAAGTAGTGGGTCGACAAGAACTCGAGAAGTCGTTGACAATGGGCTCTCATATAGTAGTAGTGGGTCTGCACGATACGATCAGACAATGGTGGATTTGGAAGAGCGAGTTGATTGTCCTGTTGAGTGAATAACATGGCCAGGCCGAGCTCTCCACCACAACCGGATTCTCCAAATTTTGTGTTATTTTAAAAGATTATGGACCACGACTGTGCCTCAAAATACATAGGGATTGAAATCAATTTTTGCCTCAAGTATAGGACCAACAATGTAATTTACCCTATTTCCACTTTACATAAATTATTGTGATTGTCCGGAACTAGAAATTCTATGACCTCCGGACAATTACCCAGGAAACATGTATTATCATAGTATTTTACAATCTGCACATAGTTCTCATATTGAGACCACCAACTGATCTAATACTCTATATTCACGTCCCTCCTTAATACCATATCATCAAATTATCATCAAAGAATCTAAGGACTGTTCCCTTTGCATAAAACAATATATTATCAGACCTCAACTGCATATCGAAATTTAATCCAAAATTTGCAAGAATAAAACTGCATCATCAGTGTCAAAAAACAAGCAGCAATATAGCTACATTCCCTATCGAGCAGCCTGCGCTTGGGCGTGTTCTAGAAGCTGGTTCACTAATTTATAAGTGCGACCAGAAAGTGATTTAGTATGGTCAATGAGCTGCTCGTACCTGAGGAGGAGAAATAATTCCTCAGTTAAAAGAAGCATAGACAAACATGCATACAGATAAATGGATAGTTATTTATTTGAATATGACGTATATCACCAAAACTTACACATTAGTTTGATTGGGTTCCATAACAATGGTTCCCATCTTTGAGTCGATCTTAGCTTCAAGCTTTGAGGTCCTTATAAGAGTCACTATCCATCTTTCCGCCTCCTCATAATTCAAATTCAGTTTCTCAGCAAGCACTCTGTCGAATATACACCAAATGGTACAATGTAAATTATATTTCTCAAATGGAAGTGGGACAAACATTCACATATAGGTTTTTATATAAATAGAAGATTATGCAAGTTCTGAAACAAAATTTTTAGAGGATGAAGTTAATGCCTGTAACTCGGATGACAGGCTAAATGCTTCTTATAGAAACAGATGGTAATGAAGGAAAGAGTTGGAAAGGGAGTTAGGGACGGGTGCCTGCATATTTAGCAGGGAGGATGGGAACTCCACCGTGCAGAAAAGGAGAGCAAAACTATTTGGATGACATTAAATAATTGAAGAAACAATCTCAGCTACATACCCCATGTCAATGCGCTGATGAATGCGACAGTAGGTCTCAAAGATGAAAAGGCGAGCATTTTCAAGGAATTCATCTCTTAAAGGTACAGTTGAAAAGTTTCCTTCCTCCACCCTTTTGCCAAGAAATGGATCATTCAGTATAACCTGCATCAAGATAATAAGTTTCACAAAATCAATACACGAGGAACTTAAAGAATGAATCACCTCTGGAACTCCATCTCTTAGAGGTTTAAAACCCAAAGATCAGTCGTATTAACATTCCGTGGCAGTTATAAAACAGCTGCTTGGGCAAACAAACCTTAGAAACCCCTAAGCAAGCCTATATTCTAATGGATATGAAGTATCACTATCTTCATGCCCAAAGATGTGGTATTCCAGATTAGATAGAGGCAAAAGATCTCAAAATGAAATGGCTTCATATGATTCTTAGCCAGGTAGAAAAATATATCTAAACACAAAATCAATCACTGCAGAATTCGGATTTAAATATTTTAGACATCTTAAGATGGCTTTCAGAAAATTCCAACAGCAAGCACTGCAGAATCATACAGGGCTTATTCTCATTTAATGTCGCTGTATATGCAGATATAATTAGAACTAGTGGAACAATCCACTTGAGATTTTGGTATCTGCATTAATACTGAAGAGCCTACACAGAGAAAGCCGAAGAACAAATGTGCAAGACAAAAGTAGTTACATATTCCGAAAACTCATGCAAATTAGGTTATACTTCCGAGAAACTGTATGGAGTAATGGCTTTTAGAGGCAATCCAGATAAGATCCCTACTACGATGCTATATTCAGTAACTTCACGAAAGCAGGAACAGAGCATATCCACTTATAGTATAATTACCGAAGAAATCTCAATAATGTTTAGACAAGATATGCACACAGCACAGTAAAACACAGAGTAGATTATCTCAATGCTGAGGTCCTGGAGAAACACGAGTGAGGACCATCTGGAGTCAGGAAGCTTACTTCTTCACACTCTCTCATCTTTTTCTGAGCCATATCAAAGTCATAGTTGACATATATACATGCCAAAAACTCTGTAATGGGATCTTCATTAGAGTACCGCTCTTGCTGAATCACCTTTATAAATTCCTTAAACTGAGGTCTCCTCCTTTTGTTGACAATGAATGCAGTTGCCAGGTATCGCAAAAGATGGGGAGCATTTGTTTGGATTGCATTCAGATACCTGTATAGATCTCACAGTTTAAGATATGCTAAAAGACACCTTATTCCGCACACTTTGGGGGGTTGGGAGGGGCTCAAACACCATTTCAGTAACTATTCACAAAACTATCATTTGACATAGAAAGTTGAAAAGACGAGACAGAGGAACTAGAAAATCAAGGACTTTATGCCAGAAAGTGATCATACTAAAGAGACAAAATTTACTTGAGGCGAAGCAAAATAATTATTTGCTTCTATGGACCAAATTAATGAAGAAACAGGTAAAAGAATAAATTGATTCCAGACTCATACTTGTCCTGATTAAACAAGTCAATGATCTGTGTTCTTCCATTTTCATGGTTAAAGAAGATGAATAGACTCCAGTGCATTAGCCATATCCTACTCTGGACTTGGTTCAACGGAGAAGAGAAACTCTGCAAGGTATACATCATCGTAAGCTTATCTCACTGCTTTGAACAAGGGAAGAATATAAAGCACTAAATCCCATGTGTGCTTCAAGCAAACCTTAGAGTCAATGATTTCCTTCAAGCGGTTAAGCTCCTCCAATGCAATCTCCCAATTTTGCATCAATATCTCTGCAGCCAGTTTTCCCCATAATGCACTCAAACTCCTGTCACTGTTGGTGCACAAGGCCCTATACTGGTACAAATAATCAGCAGCACCGGAGTAGTTCCCACATTCAAACTGGAATTTGGCATACTGATATAGTGCTTCTATCTGCTGGGGACCAATCTGGACAACATAACTTGAATTTAATCAGTCAACCCTATTTGATAAATGAGATCTCAATCTGGACAACAACATAACATGAGTTAATCCGTTAGACAATCTGACAAGCAAGATCTGGACATAAGCCTTTCACAGCCTATTTAGTTGATTACTTAAACAACCACCTAAGATGTTATTCACCAACCCAACATAAGTGACAGAATAGTGCGATTTTCAAGCCCGATCATATATATAGATGTTGATTCATTTAAAAGGACTAAATTGCAAGTAAATAGCCGTATGAAGTATGACAACCCAAGGACCATCTAATTTAGTTTTCATTGCGTTTATGAATGAATAGTATGTTGCCAAAAGCTGTAACCTTCTAAAAGTAAGATGATCACGAAGTTAACAACATAGACAAAACTCAACCTGATAGCGATCACTAAGCATCTGAAGATTGTACTGTTTGTCAGCCCTCAGTTCCTGAAATGCATTAGGATTGTGCAGAAAGGCAATCAAAGGAGCTGCTCCCTCTTCCAGTGCCTTCAGCCTACCTACCACCTCGGCTCTCCTCTCAACCATCTCTAAAGCATACAGAAACCAGAGAGAGTTTAGAAGAATCCAGTCCAATACAGTTTGGAATAATTCAAGGAAAACCACCATCTGTCACACACACTTCATAAGACATAAAAATCACAAAAAGCAAAAAAGATAACTTCACATCAACAATATTCCCACAAGGCCAGAAAACAACCAATCGTCGTTCACTGATTAACACAAGCAACATATGCAAGAGGAATCAAACCTAATCCTAGGTAAAAAATGAAATATATACATATCTGAAGTAGTATTATTTTAATATGCTGCAGATCTGCAATAAACTAACACATATGAGCATCGATTCTATAACAGAAAACAATAAATTTTAAGTATACAAACAAGCATTTCCTGCTTCCCCGGGATTAAGGTGAACAAATACCCAAGTCAAAGCAGACCTGGGAATAAAACAAATGAAAAAGCACTCAAGTAATCAGGAAAATAACCTAATCCTAGAAACTAATGTGGGTTAGACGAAACAATAAAAATATAAAACACTTCATCTCAAACATTTACATGATGAGTACATTTCTACATTAACAAACACAATTATTAACAGTTTAACACCCCCATAAGCAAAAGTACAAAGAAAACACATAACCAAACTACACTATGTTCAACAAGAAGCTATCTATCCGACCTAGTTTGCAAAAACAAAGCAAACGAAGCATATATAGAGACCACTGCTCCTCAACTACGAAATTTGTCAAGAACCCAAATTCACACAATCACAGTCATATCTATTTGAAAAATAATAACAAAAGCAAGTGGGTTCCATGTAGAATTAGAATTCGTGCTACATGTCCGGCGGGCAATTCTATAGTGATTTGGGTTCAATTTTTTCAAGAAAAGCAGAGACCTCAAATCCTAAGAACCAGAGACTAGAATTTAATTTTTAAGAAAAGGGAACTTTACCTACCAAAAACAGCAAAATCAAACAATGCCATCCCACGTAAACAACCAAGAATGAACTTGAAACCTTACACACTCATCGATCAATACCTCTCTTGTAAGAAAAAGCCCCGGTGAGGCTCAAAATGTAAACTTTAACTACCTCTATCCCACACAGACATAGTTACATACCCTGTGGAACGTCGTCGGAGCGGTACAGGGATTTGTGAATGTCCATTGCATAATCGACCATGTTAGTGTCATTAAGAAGCTCGATTTTCGCCTTCAGAATATCCTCCTCTGGGTACAGACCTCTCTCCTGCAAGAATTCAAGCAGTGGGAACACTAGATGCCGGTCCAGCTGAGGTGCTATCCGCTGCGTCAAGTCGTATTTCGCCGCCATTGCTTCTCCTTCTGTTCCCGGATGAACTAATTTCCGCGGCGGTTCTCGTGGCGGAGGGTGGGTGGAGTGGATCCGCTATGGATGGGGAAGTTTAATGCTTTGGGTTTGGGTATTAGGGCTTTCTAATTGCTTCCTTTAAATTTTGGGAACAATATCAAATGAGCCCAACATTAGTGTAAAGTTTATGGATCAATTGGGCTAATTGGGCTGTAAATGAAAAACGAATTTGATCCATATGGGCCCGTTGGGCCATAAACATTAGGGTTAAGTATGAGTTTTAAATATATAATTTTTCTCTGCTGAAAAAAATATATATATAATTTTTCTTACTTATAATTTTATTTTAAATAAAAATTTATTTTGAATATACTAACCGTTGGTACGACATTTGTGCATGTAATAAATAATTCTTTAAATTTTAAAATATACCATAAATATAAATAAAATATATAAATCAATAAATTATATTTTTCTAAAAAAAAGTAACGTCGTGTCATATTTGTCATAGAAATATAATTATCATATTTTAAAATTAGTATGGTTGTTTCATTAACTGTCATTTGTGAACAAAAAGGCTTCATTTTTTTAATAATAGTATAAATTAAAAAATAGACCATGATAAACTAGTAGACTCTGCTATGTATATATCTATACTATTATAAAGAAAGATGTGTTAGAACACAAAGTAACGATTTTGGCACCGTTACATTAACTTTTTTGTGATCTAAAACTTCAACCGATAAGATAACTAATTTATTCAACTTTTCAATTTTTATATTAACTTAACTGTCTAATTTTATTGTAATATATTTGAAAAAATAAAAAAATTACTTACTATATGCATACAAAAATGAGTTTATAAAAAAATATAAAAATTATTATAATGATCTAATTGAGATTTTATGAGGTTTAATAATTATTTAATCGTTACATTTTACGTATTTACGTGGCTTATTTATAATTGAATTTATTAATGAGTTTTAATTAGGTCATTTGATGTTTTATAACTGGCAAATTCTTACAAGTATGTAAAGGGCCATTAGCTTTCTTTATTTGACACATTGAGAGAGATATCTTTGTATAGATTATGAGTTTAAGAAGCACATTTATAATCCAACAATTATTTGTAGAGTTTAGGCAATACGACTGTGGACTGGTTCCTAGTCTTCTCGTGGTCGTGCACATGGAATGAAACATTGCTGAAAGCTAATGGTCTTTTATTCTGGAGTCCTGGACAGCTGTTGAAACCTATAAGTAGGGAGGCAATCATGACTTTAGGTCAGCGACAAGTATCGTGACTCTCCATCGGTGCAGCTTTTCTAATTTCAAGCTTTATTTATTTATTTTTATCACTTTATATATTGTAAAAATATATTTTATAGATATTTTATATGTAAATTAAATTAAAAAAATATAATACAAACACAAATCACACAATATCTACAACTCCTAACTTAGATAATTGCTTACTCTTTATTTTAATTGTCGAGTCGCTGAAAAAAAAAAAAAAAAAGAATTATCCCCCACATTATAATCATTACGACTTGAAAAATATAATAACTTAATACTATCTAAAATAAACTCGACACAAAACCTTGAGTTTTTATTACAATGAATAAATATTTGCCAATGTTTTATCTATAATCAAAATATTAGCAATAGTTTTTAACTATAGTTAATGTTTCAACCAGAAACAACGACTAATAGCTATTGTCCAATCACAATTAACTAATATTCACAATATATTTTTTTTTTTGTTTTATTGCGTAGAAACTGTATATATTTGGGAAACATTTTCAAATTTGTTGAAAATTTGTGTTTGTTTACCCATGTTTTTGATCTTCAACGATTGATTATTGCATGCAAAGAGCATACCATGTTTTCCACAAAACGTTTATGTCAAACTATTATTATTCCGAAGACAACATTAATTGTAATAATAAATACAATTAAATTAGGACAAATCGCGTTGAGACCTTCTGAGATTAAATTTAAATATACAATCACCATTTATTTTTTTTAAATATAAAATTACAAACACATTTTTTGAATTTATAGTTATAATTATAACTATATCTCCTATTCAAAAGACAAATTATATACTTTCTGAAAAACATTAAACTATTATATGACATTTTATTTAAAGTAGAAAAAGTAACTTGAGATGCATGAATGCCTTAAGGGTAAATTACAATGAGCTCTCTAAGGATTGACGTAGTTACGAATACCCTTTTATTGTTTGAAAATTATCAAATACTCCTCCCCCAATGTTTGATGAGATTATGTAATTTTTGAATGGAGGCTTGGAATTGTCAATTTTGTTCTTGTTGTATTTTTTTTTAAAAAATAAAAAAATACGGACAAAGTGGACGGAAAATTTTGAAAAATTGTAAAAAGTTATCCACTTAGTGCATAAAATTCTTTCAGAAAATAAATAAAATTATAATTTATAGTCCACAAGGGTATTTTAGTTAATTCACTATAAAATAGAACCTAACGAAGTCTAACAAAATGCACTAATTGTGAGACCACCGTCAAACTAAGCAGGGTATATATTGATAATTTTTCAAATAACAAATACGTATTTAAAATTATAATACATCTCAGACGAACTCGTTGCAATATATCTTTTATTTAAAGTAGAAAAAGTGACGTGACGTACATGAATACCTTAAGTTATACAAAATACTAATTGTTATTGGAGTGGTTTTATTCCTTTTCACATTTGATTTAGACATGTTATTGATGATGTATAGTTCCTACGTAAATTTTTTGTCTCTATTTTCTTGTATTTGGAATAATACATAACTTTTTGTAGGAATGTTACATAGTTCCTTTCTAAATTTTTCGTCTCTATTTTCTCGTATTTGGAATAATACATATCTTTTTGTACAAAACATTCCTACAATGTCTTCTCGCGCAATATATATATAGACATGCATGTTAGCATTAATTTGTATCATTCGAACAATATTTCTTTCCTCTCCCGTTAAGGAGCTAGATATAATTTGCATATATCCAGCTTAAAAATTGTAGCATCATTTCACGACCTCCCCTCCCGAGGGAGGATACTAATCATGGGAGTCAAGAACATCAGCTTGACTCTCGTTTTGTTTAGTTGTCTTTTGTTAACATTGCTTCTCATCACTGCGAATGCTGATGAGCTTGGAATAGGTATTATACTTGCAGATGTTTCTCGCTACATAACCAAACTCCTCATTCGTTTTTGCATTGTTATGCACTTATTTTCCTTCATTTTCTCTTGCCGTTCTTGCTGAGAAGCTAGGAGAGTATGTACAGATTTTGAAGTTAGACATTTATAATTTTTTGGCTTTGTGAAGCAATTTTAGAATGTTCGCAAGTTGAGATACATTGGGGAAAAATAAATAAATAAAAGGTTTAAATGCATTTTTCATTCCCTAACTTAGGATATATATCTTTTTAATTTTCGTAATTTCAATCATTTTGAATCACAATTCACCCTTCTTGCTGAGAAAATGCATATGTATCTCATGGGACTTTTGAAAATTGGGGCTATTGTTTGTTGGCTTATTTTTTTCAGTATTTTCGTCCTTTAACCTTTTACTGTAGCATTTGGTCCTGCATATTTTTAATTTTTGTAATTTCAAATTTTTTTTTGTTAGATCATTCACTTTTCTTGCCGGTAGAGGTGAACTTCAGCCAAAAAAAATAAAAAAAACCCCTAAAATTAAAGAGATACAAAATCAAAATACTGCCATAGTTACAAGGCTAAAATACCAAATTGCCCATGTTACGGGAGCAAAATATATTTAACTCAAAACCTAAAAGCGAGTAGGAGATCAGTTTTAATTGTTTTTGATATTTTCTTAAATAATTTTAAGTTAGTTTCCAAATAATTATTATTATTTTCTTTTTTTTTATTAGATATTCTAACTTCAACTTTTTTTAGTTTCTAATACTTTTAGGATACACTTTCCATTTTTGCTTCTTTTCGAAACTTGAACATTCTTTAAATGTACAGCTGGTTTCTTCGAATATTTCCTAAATATACTATATATAAACCAGTCACGCTGTAAGAGTATTGTACTTATCATACATATAATTAGTTCATATTCGACCAACCCCCGAATTCCGTCATAATTTCGCAAATTTGTGAAGTACTATGTTGTCTCTTTTTGTTCTCAGTTGATGAAACTTCATTCTCCTATGTTGTGGGGGGCTAAGGACGGACCTGAAAACTGGGGCAACCTTAATCCAAATTGAAAACTTTGTGGAACTGGAAAAACTCAGTCTCCGATTAATATTTTGGATTGTAAAGTGAAGAATACACAATTACTCGGTGATTTGAATAGAAAATATCATCCAACTAAAGTTCTGCTAAAAAACAATGGACACGATATTGAGGTAATTAAGCTGCCTCGTTGTCATATAAACTCTTTCATTTTTTATTTTATTTTTCATGAAATTAATAATATTTTTTTGCTACTCGATCGGATCAAGCATTTGAAAATGAAAAACGTGTTTACAGAAATATTAAAAAAAAAATATTTCAGCAATATATACATACCAAAAAATTGTGAACACGTTCATGTATAGGTTCTATAAATTATATGAAACTTCGACTGAGGATTTATTTTCTTTCTTTCTTTCCCTGTAGGTGGAATGGGAAAAAGGTGCAGCGGGAGGCATCATAATAAATGGCGATGAGTTTAAATTGCAGCAATGTCACTGGCATATTCCTGCAGAGCATATTGTGGATGGATTTAGGTATATAACTCCTTCTGATATTGCAAATGATCAAATTATTTTCTTATGAAAAAAAATAAATAAAGCAATTTACCTTTTTGTACTTTTTAAAATTCAACAACTTACCTTCCTATGTTTTTTAAAATAAAGCGACTAAGCCTACTTAGACATAGAGGTAAATTGCTTTATTTTAAAAAGTACGGGGAATATGTTGTTATTTTTCTTTCATAGAAAAATAATTTGCTCATTTACAATATCACAGAGAGGAGATAAATTACTATTCACCCAATGTTTTTTTGGATGCATTTGTTTTAGGTATTGCATGTAAGTTTGATTATAGTGTTGGGATGATTTCATCAACCATAACTCATGAATTCTTACTTAAAACTCAAAGGATATATGTATTTATTAAAAAAAAAATAAGCTTATTTTGTCTGAGTTTTTCGTTATTACTTCTCTTAATAACACCCTTTATAAAAACAAGAAAATATGATTTTTTGTTGATCAACACTCATTGAAATTCTTTTGGTAGATTTAATATGGAGTTGCATATCGTCCATGTCAACTCCGGAGGAGATATTGCTGTTGTTGGTATCCTGTACAAGTTAGGACATGGTGATCCTTTTCTTGCAAAGGTGAGCAATTTTGATTTATCGTTGGTTCTAAAAGTCAGGACAATTCCCCCCCCCCCCCCACCAAAAGGAAAGAAACCTTTCCACATTGCTTTATTAATACTGAAAAAAAATAATTTTTCACTATAATTAATTAATATTATGATCAAAAGAAAAAAAAATTATGTTGAATACAGATTAAGTATGCAGCTCCACAACGGCTATTAGTCATTATTTATGCAAGTGATGTCGAAATATTAATTAACTATATAAAAAAATTATGATAAATATTGATTCACCGTGGTAAAAATTTAAATTTTGTATTGATTTTGTTTGATTGTAGTTAGTGTTAATTTACTATGATTTTAAAGTCATGTTCATTTATAATATAGTGAAAAATTGTTATTATTATTATTTTTTTTTATGGTGTAATGATAGTCTAACAATTTCCTCTTGCAGCTTTTACCATATTTGCCGTTTGCTATTCCAGAATGATATCCTCTTAAGAGGGCTATTAATCCATCAAAGATGAAGATTCCAGGCAGAGAATATTATAGATATAATGGTTCTCTAACAACTCCTCCATGCTCAGAAAATGTTACTTGGACAATATTTAAGAAGGTAAGTTAATTTTAGTCGATTTGTAGGAAAAAATTTACCCAAATCAAGTTCTGCGAACCAAATAATCACAGATCAAGATTGTTCACTTTTTTTTGAATTGTACGTCAATCACACGATAAGTGTATTGTGCTTGTCATATAATTAATTCAAATCCAACCAAACCCGATTTAAATTAAAATTTCTCATTTTGTTGTACTTCTACCCACATCATCAATAGTTGTAATCCTTTGAGATGTTGGATTTAAGAGGAAATTAGAAAAAGATAATGTTTCTCTAAATGCATCTAATTAGATATACTCTTTTATGATTCTTAAATAATTACGTATTTTTATTAAAAAATAAAACACAGCTATTTTATTGTTTTTCCTGATACTTAATTATGGTTATCAATTAATTATTCTTTCCAAAAGAATAACATTAACCATTTCTAATTTTGCTCTTTTTTTTTTTAATTTTCTTTTGTAGGCGAAGACAGTCTCATACGAGCAAATACAAGCACTAAAAGAAGTTGTTCATGACGTAAGCGCATAACTGACTATTTCTAATTAAGAAATTTTTTTATTTGGATCAGATTTGGTCGAACCAAACCAATCACAGAGCAATTGTATCACACTTACTATGTGATTGGTCATTTTTCCTTAACTGTACACTAATTACAATGCACTTACCACATAATTGGTTCAAGTTTGGCCGAGTCAGGTCTGGACTAGAATTTTTCTTTTATTAAAAGCTTTGTGGTTTTGGCATTTCACTTACAAGTTGATTTATTCCGTTTTCAGGGGAATACAGGAAATGCAAGGCCAATTCAACCAACAAATGGAAGAACTGTATACACGTTTAAACCAAGACCTTATATCGAGTCTGTTGTATTAGCAGGTACCGAAGGAAGTAAGGACGATTGAAGAAACATAATATTGCCTTATGAAAAAACTTAAATAAGAGGCGATGGTGGTTCTTAGTATTTGCCGTTTCTATATACAATAAACGACGCAACTTGTTCTTTGTATTGTGTAATATGAACCTTTTAAGGTATTACTATGAATAAGTGTAAACATGCATTGCAAGTTCTCATATACATATGTGTTTGTTTAAGTTACCAAAAAGTTAATTATCAATTCATGTGCCTAATACATTTCTATACATATAAATGCAAATTATTTTTTCAATGAGGCCTAGTTCAGTTGGCGAAGTTGAGGTCTCATGATTTTAAAAGTCATGGGTTCGAACCCAGCATGTGCATGGGCTGTTGTCTACTGTATAGTAGGAGTTGCTGTCTACTGTAATAGTAGATCTTGTTGAAAAGAATATGATTATTGTATAGTCGTTGTTAGATGTTGATGTCGAAAAAAGTGCAAGTTCTTTTAGCACCGCCATAAGCAAATACACAAATATCACACACAAACAAAACAATAATTCTCTTAAGGTAGATTACAATGACGTTTCATGAAGTTTGACATGGATACAAAAACTATCTCGTTATTTAAAAAATTATAAATACTCCAATCAAATGAAAAATAATTGTGTAGTCTCTATAGTTTATATAGTAAGATGAAAATTACTAATTTACTCTTACTGATTTTTTAAAAAAAGATATATACAAAGAACAATGAGGGCCGGTAAAGTAATTGATCCATATGGCTTATTAGTCCACAAAAATATTTTAAAAAATTCTAAAAGATATATAGAATTATAATTCATGTCCAAAAGAGCACTTTTGGTCAGTTCACCACAAAAATTAGATGGAAACCGAATAAAAGTTAACGAAATGAACACGTTGTTAACAAATGTTAAAATTAGAACCGGTGTTTGTAATTTTCTAACAATTAATGAGGAGGTATTTATAATTATACCAAATTAAAAAAAAATAGCTATAGCGAACCTTAATTTTTATATTTACGTGCTATAAAGATAATTTTTAATACTCAGAAAAAGTCATAAATAATTATTTAAGTAGAAAGCTGTTGAGTAGGTAAGTAATAAATTTGGAGAAAAATTGTATTCTTGAATAATATGGTAAAATTAAAATAAAAATTAAAAAGCTAGATCGTGGACTCACTAACTAGGTTGGGTAGGAAATAAAAGTATTTCCGGGCCTGCAATCCCTATTATGCTTCTTTTTCTAACATGTATGATGTAATAATTAACTCAATTATTCTTACAATTTTTAATTGAGTACGCAGTTAAGTGTTTCACGCAACTTTAAATGTAATAACTCAATTATTCTTACCTGCAGAATAATTTCCAATTAATTGTTTCCCGAGATACTGCAAGAAAATAAATATAACAAAAATGTTAGTGATAAAAGAGAATAGTACAAAATCAGTTTTCACGATATAGGAAGTGAAGATTTAAAATCGCACTAGATGATCTAAAAGAATGCCATTTTATTTTTATTTTCTTTTCTTGTTTTCATCACATACGTATTTATCAGGATAGGTCGTTCCCAATTTTAGTAAATCCAACTGGCCAGACTTATTTACCCAACTATGATATATAAGGGAAGGCCAATTATTTAAGGGTAAATTATATTTTGTCATTCGAACTATACCAATTTTTATATTTTGGCATCCTTTTTTTTTTTTTTTTAAATATCTACTTACAATCTCAATTTTGTGAAATTTGCAATTTGGCATATATGATCCTTTTTTTAATGATTTTTTTTTTATCGAAAAAACATCACATGTTGTGCATATGTGAAAAATGTCACAACCCGCTTAAATACCACATGTCAACTGCATGTGATGTTCTTCTTACGAAAACCTTGACGAAAAAACAGTTATAAATGACAAAGTGTAAAATTTCATAAAATTAAGATTATAAATTGATACAAAAAAAAGATTTAGATGTCAAAATATAAAAAAAAGATCATAGTTCGGATGATAAGATATAATTAACCCATTATTTAACTCAAAACGTAATAACTCAATTATTATTTCCACTTGATATGGAGTTGGTGCATTGTAAAATGTAATGGTATTTAAATAATTTTACATGAAGTTTCTTGTTTTATCATTATGTTTTTTCAACTTTGAATGGAATTAGGTGGAGAGAATGAGCACTAGCTCTTAAATGTGATGGTTCAAACTTCAATTCTTGCCTATACTAATTAATAATTGTGCATTATTATTGCATCGTATTCACAAGTCAATTCAATATGTGAATAAAAATTTGATTTCGTGTAGTAAAATTGATATTCTAAAACTCAATAATTACAATATTTGGTCCAGTCTCATAGATATCTATTTAAATTTGTAAGTTACATGTTGACTAAATAATGCATTCAAATTTTCAATATTAGTATAAAATTATTAGATTTTATATACCATGCATAAATAAAAGGAAAATGCCCCCATGCAGGATCGAACTACAGACCTTCAGTTTACAAGACTGACGCTCTACCACTGAGCTATAGGGGCTTGTTTGACTGCTAATTTGTAGTAATAATTCCAATAATTATAACGACCACCCCGAAAATTTGAAGTATTTACTAATACCCCCTCATTGTTTGAAAAATTATAAATACCTCCTGATATTTGATAAAATTATATAATCTTTAAATGGAGGTATGAAATTATTGAAATTGCCCTTACTGTATTTTTTTTTATTTTTTAAAAAAATTTAAAAAACTTATAAAATAATTGAACGGGATGAATGAAATTTTTTAAAAATTATAAAAAATTATCCACTTAATTAATAAAAAATATTCTTTTAAAAAATAAATAAACTTATAATTTTTAATCACAACGGTGTTTTGGTCGATTCGCCATAAAAAATTGGATAAAAACCTAACAAATTGAGCTAATTGTTAGACGGTCGTTAAAATCAAGGGGATATTTATAATTTTTCAAACAATGGGAGGTATTCATAATTATGCTACATGAGGGGAGGTAGTTGTAATTTACCCTATTTTTAAATTAATTGTATCTCTGACTAGTAATAGTTTCCTAACAAGAAATACAAATGTGTTTTGGGTTAAATGCAATTCATTTACGTCTATAATATGTGAAATGAGCAAATAAATTTCGGTGAAAAAGAATTAACAAAATTATCCTCCTGTATTTTGAAAAATAAAACAAATTACCTGTATCAATGGTTTACATAGGGGGTAATTTGCTTTATTTTTAAAAACACAGGGGATAATTTGCTATTTTATTGTTTATAGGGAGTTTTTTGTTCACTTATCATATTACAGGGAGTAGATTGCATTTTTTCCAATGATTTTACATGGTCTAATTTTAGATTTATAGTGCGTTTCGCTGAGATTATTTAAAATATCTTATAAGTTCCTGCATTTTATAAGATTTATAATATGCTAAAATATTATTTTAAAAATAAAATTTTGATATGTTTGGATACAATAAGATTAAAAACTTTATAAGTTGTGAGTAAAGGTAATTTTCCATTTAATATCATAGATTAAAATTGAAGTAATTTGCTACTTTCTTTATATAATATATATATATATATATATATATAAGTTGGATTTTTTTTTAATTTTTTCTCAAACGAACGTATAAGCTCATATATACTCTAAAAAACTTACCAAATAATTTTCAATATTGTATAATATACTTTTGAAATCCTATAAATTCATCCAAACACACTCTTAGGTTCGAGTATCGGGGGAAGGGGTGGTGCAAAAAGCAAAAACACGATGAGATATTCCCTATTATTCCAGAACTAATAATAGTTTTTAATTACAAGAAATGTAGTAATAACTTGGGATATTTTTTATGTACGTATATGCATACTTGTGTATGGTTTTATAATATATCAATTACATATATATACATGCATACTGGATAATGAAAATAAATTGTGTAAATTATATCTGGCGTTGTGCATTTTCAATTATGTTTATATATATATATATATATATGTGAAATCGACTT
The DNA here is from genome assembly GCF_026168435.1 of Sesamum indicum. NCBI lineage: Eukaryota > Viridiplantae > Streptophyta > Magnoliopsida > Lamiales > Pedaliaceae > Sesamum > Sesamum indicum. The sequence continues at coordinate 1,334,177 of NC_142660.1, read as the reverse complement.
ATATTTACACGTCTATGTGTGCGTGCGTCATGCATAAATTCTTTTTGTGTCAGAGCATTTTCACAAATCTATGGAAAGACGACTCTACAATTCACAAACATAAATAATAAAGTAATATTATTATCTAACAAGTTAACACACACACATATATATTCTAATAAGGAATGAAATCTTAAAACTTTACACTTTGTGATTTAAATTGAGTTAATTACATTTTATTACTCGAATTATAGCCGTTTTTATGTTTTGACATCTAATATTTTATTTTTGTCAACTTACCATTTCAACTTTTACAAAATTTTGCATTTTGCCATTTTTGATTGTTTTTTAATCAAGTTTTTTGTCCAAAAAACATCACATGCTAGTGCACATGTGATATTTAATTAAGGGTTATGTGATGTGATATTTTTCACATATACATAACATGTGATGTTTTTCGAATAGAAAAATCAACAAAAGAACGGTCATATACGGCAAACTGTAAATTTCAAAAAGTTGAGATGGTAATTTAACACAAAAAAAAGACTTTCTAAAACAAAGTGTAAAAACATGCATAGTTCGAATAATAAAATATAATTTAATACAAATAATAATATCAAAACTTTTAAATAATATGTATGAACATCTTATTTACTTTAAGATGGTTGAAAAGTTACGGGGCACAAATTAATATTAAATGGAGGAACAAATGTTCTTTTTGCTATAGTAAAAAGTCAATGTATAATTTTTTCCCCCTAGCTACATATATAGTCATATGTCATCTATCTCTGTTCAAATACTTCTTAGAAAACAATCACAAGTATTTAAAATTAATATTTATGATATGTAGAAGATATATAATATACGTTCGTAAACGAAGCACACTTAATGTATATGCATAATTTGAGTTTTTACTATATTTATCTAATTGAATAATTAATCAGCATTGATAAAATAAGTTAACTTTAAATACGTACTAATAAAAAACTATAGATAGATTTAATTACTAAAAAAAAGATCATTATTTATTATAAAAAAAAGTAAATTAAGGGCATTTTAGAAAATTTATATTTTGCCTCGACTTAATAAATAATATAGAAAGATATCAAGAATTTGTGCTTCAGTACGTACACATGCATGTACGTATAGCAAATTTTCAACTTATTTCTTCCTTAGATAATTAATTACTAGGTATAAGTCTTACAACTAGACATTGTTGTCCATATTATCTTGTATTTGGAAATTAGAATACACATCTTTTTATTACACTAGTAGTTGATGCACACAGTCCTCACGACCATATAAGGAAGAAGTATAGTATGAGATTAATAAAAAAAATTGTAAAAAGATATAAACGTACTATAAGATGAGGAAAAAGAAAGAGGTTTGCGAGAATTAATAAATATAGGGTAAGGTGCGAGACAAAAAAGAAAAAGAAAAAAAAATTATAATTGTGAATTTATTAAAAATATAAAAATTTGTGAGTAAGAAAAAAATTATGGAGAAGGTGAGAGGAAAACATAGAGTAGTGGGTTGAGAGAAAGAAAAAAAAAATTATGGAATTATTAAAAATATTGAAATTACTATTATGACCAATCTTTTTAACAAAACAAATGAACTAAAGGGTAAATGTAGGTATTCAAAAGTTTGTACGATAAAAGAATTTTCTTTTATAATATAAAAAAATGGATATATATCGACAGATGATTAATGTCCGTTCGGCTAGAAGGTGAGCTAATGTCCGCGGCTGCCACTAATGTACCCCCCATTTGACTTTAATTAACTATGCATTAAATAAATCCTTTTGTCGCATTATACAATTTCTTAAAATAATAATAAAAAAAAAGTTAAGCACAATAGTAAGTTCAATTAATTTTAGTAATCACACAATTGCAATTTATTTAATTTTCTCAACCCACTACTTTCCGTTTCTTTTTCATAACTTATGCTTTTTCACTCTCAACATTCTCCTTATAAATAAATAAATACAAAATAGAATCGAAATAGTTTCCACCATCATGAATAATCTGGGTAGCTATCTTCTTCCCAAATATATTGCAAATAATTTTAGTATTATGCTCGTATGCGAGTTTTGATTAATAATACCGATATATAGAAACAAATCGAATCTTTTGTATTATTCAGTTCGCGCAAATCAGAATAGTAATATTTTATCGTACAAAAACAGTGGAACCATTGTGAGAAGAAGAATATTAAACTGAACAATTTGATAATCAGATCGCAAAAACAATATTAAGGAAGTACCATCAGTAATTCTGCAAGAGACCCTAAAGAAGATATCGGATTCCAACCAAAAAGAAAAAAATAACATAAGGAACCACAAAATAAAAATAAAAAATAAAAAAAAATCAACTGCTTAAAAAAAAACTTTTTCAATAATTTCTAAAAAGCCACAATCCACAACAGATTATCAAACACTCGCATACTAATCTCAATAATCAAACTAGTTAACTATTCAGCAGGAAAAACACTTTTAAAAAATTAGAAACCGCAACAATCAGAACAGAGATAATTTCAAGAGAAACTAATGGAAAGGGTAAGTACAATTAATGCACAATCACCGAAAAATAAAAAAAAAAGTGAAATTAACACCTATAGTAATCCGATATTAAAATTAAAGCAAACTATGTGTGTCATAAGAAACAGGTAAAATCAATTTGTGACAATGTTTTCGCCTCTGTTCGCTGGCAATATAAATCAATGATCGTTCATATGCATTCTCGGCTACGTCTACTGCTTTTAATGCTTATTGTTAGTATATGAAGCAATATTAAAAGGGTAAATAAGTAAAACATTCTCACAATGTCTTCTTGAGCTATATATATGTACATGCATGTTAGCATTAAGTTGATCATTCAAGACATAAATTTTTCTCCCTCCTTAACGAGTTGGCTATTTGCATATATCCAACTTATATTAATAGCTAGCACGGGACAGTCTTCAGTTCAAGAACAAGGATAGGGATTATGGGCGACAAGAACAATAGCTCGACTCTGGTTTTGTTTGGTTATTTTGTTTTAACATTGCTTTTCATCACTGTGAATGCTAATGATCTTGAAACAGGTATTATACTTGTCGATGTTTCTTAGCATAACGAAACTCCTCGCTCGTTTTCAACTTATTGTGAATTTGTTTTGCTTTCTTTTTTGGTTTTTGTTGAGTAGGAGAGTATCTGCAAACCAAAAGTTATGTGTCGATATTTTTTTTGTTATATGAACTTTTTTTTAGAATATTTGCAAGTTGAGGTTCTGCCTTCATTGAAAAAGTAAATGATCCGTCACACGGCAAAATAATTATTTTGCAAAGTGTTACGAGAAATAAATCACATAACTTATTAATTTTAAAAAATAATATCATTGAAAACATTTAGTATCATAATGAATGTTGAAAAATGCTAAAGTTTCTCAAGTATTATAATGAAATAAAATCATAATAATAATGCAATAGAGTATAAGTAAAAGATTTATAAGTTCGAGTTTACAATGTATTGCTTCTTTTTGTTCACAGAAGATGAAACTTCATTCTCATATGTTGTGGGCGCTACGGACGGACCTCAGAACTGGGGCAATCTTAACCCGAATTGGACACTTTGTGGAACTGGAAAAAGTCAGTCACCAATTAATATCCTTGACTATAAAGTAAAGCTTAACCGTACACTTGGTGATCTGAATATAAATTATCGGCCAGCTGAAGCTCTAATCAGAAACGCAGGGTATGAAATTGAGGTAATTAATCTGCCTTATTGTTATAGACCCTTTTACTTTTCATTTCATTTTAATCTTCTTTTTCCCCTAGGTCAAATGGACAGGAGATGCCGGAGGAGTCATAATAAATGGTGATGAGTTTAAATTGCAGGAAGTCCATTGGCATACTCCTGCCGAACATACTGTGAATGGAATTAGGTAATACAGTCGTTTCTAAATATTTATGGAGTGTATTTGTTTTACGTATTGCATTAAGCTCGATTATAGTTGAGGGGGGGGGATGGTTTCATAAGTATTAAGTGCGGCATAAATTTAGTTATGTGGGATGAAATTATATTATATACTATTGGTGCACTAGACAATAATGAACCAATCACACATGAAGCATAATAAAACTCAAAGGATATATGTATTTTATTAATAAAAAAAATGCAAAGAACCCTTTGTGATATTGCAAATGAGTAACTTATTCCCTTATGAAAAAAAAATTAACAATTTATCCTCTTATGTTTTTTAAAATACAACAATTAGACAAGGAGGTAAATTGCTTCATTCTAAAAAACACAGAGGGTAAATTGCTATTTTTTAAATAGGAGGATAATTTACTAATTTATAATATTATAGGGATAAATTGCATTAAACTCTTTTATTAATTATAGAACATAATAGTCATCTTATACCAGTTTCGTTCCGTAAAATTTGTGTAGAGTATATAGAAATTGGTAGATGATTTCAAAGTAAAACATATACCTATAAGAGTACCATATGTTTTTACATCTTATAGATAACTGTTTAGGATAACATTTTGGTCCTATATTTTTTTCGTATTCCGCAATTTCAAGGACCAAAAATATATTTAATCGTATATTAATTTGTGGAACTTCTATGTGAAGCAACATATATCAAAGTAATAAACTGAACCATTATATATGATTTTTTTTTAATTATGTATAACAATTTTATAGCATTTGATAAAGAAATTTTATCCAAAAAGAGTCTTAATTTGTCTCCATATATATAACTAATACTTTACTATACTCTATCGTACCACGGTATATATATATATATATATATATGCCCTAATTCGTAATTTCATGTAAAAAATGAGTTTTTCACTTCTCTAAATAACTCCATTTATAGAAACAAAAGAACATGACTTCTTGTTGATCAACGCTCACTAAAATTCTTTTGGTAGATTCAATATGGAGTTGCATATTGTTCATGTCAACTCCGGAGGAGATATTGCTGTTGTTGGTATCCTGTATAAGTTAGGACCTGCTGATCCTTTTCTTGCACAAGTGAGCAATTTTGATTTACCACCCTCCCTCAATGCATGTTTTTTGCACTTCGCTTTACGAATGATAGTGTAATAATTTTGTCATATGACTTGCAGTTTTTACCGTATTTGCCGTCGGCTAGTGAAGAAGGATTTCCTCTGGGGATTGTTGATCCATCAAGTGTCAAGATTCCAGGCAGAGAATATTACAGATATAATGGTTCTCTAACGACTCCTCCATGCTCAGAAAACGTTACTTGGACGATATTTAAGAGGGTCAGTTAGTTCTAGTTATTTTGTAGTACTTCTACCAAAATCATCAAATAGTACTAATCCGTTGAGATATATATCGGATTTAAGAGGAAATTAAAAATAAAGACAACGTTTCTCCATGAAAATACATTTACTTTATTTTTTTTCTCTGTGTTTAATTATGGTTATCAATTAGTTTTTTTGAAAAAAATAACAATAACTATTTCTAAATTTTCTTCGTTTCTTATTTTGTTTTGCAGGTGAAGACAGTCTCGATCGAGCAAGTACATGCACTAAAAGATGCTATTGATGATGTAAGCATGTAATTGATTCTTTCTACTGGCAATATTACATCGTCTCACTTACAAAGCTGGTTTACTTGTTTTCAGGAAAACACAGGAAACGCAAGGCCAATTCAACCTCTAAATGGAAGAACTGTATACATCTTTGAACCAAAACCTTATCTTTCGTGATACTAGTTGAAGAAGGAAGAAGATTAAAGAAACATCATAATATTGCTTCATAAAAAACTTATGTGATCTTGTCTGTCCTATATATAATAAAGGCAAAGGCATAACTTGTTCTTCGTACGATGTAGTATGAACCTTTAGATTAGGTATTACTATAAATAAAAGTAAACATGCATTGTAAGTTGGCAACTCGTTTATATATATATATATATATATATATTTACTTAGAAGACGATGAGAATATTATGCGATTAATACGTGTAAATATTTATGGGCTGTAATATAATGATTAATTATTTTCACTTAACTCAAAACGTAATAAAAAGTTTATTATTCTCTTATAACATGGGCTTTATATGCAATAAAATGTAATGATACTTAGATAAATTAAATTTCATAAAACTACTCTTTTAATTTTTTCTTTCAACGTCCAATCGAATTAGGTCGAGAGAATTAGTACTAGCTCTTAAAAGTGATGGTTCAAATTTCAATACTTGCCTATACTAATTAATAATTATGCATTATTTTGTATAGTATTCACAAGTCAACTCAATATGTGAATGAAAATTTGGTTTAGTGTAGTAAGATTGATATTTTAAAACTTGTAATAATTACAATATTTGGTCCAATCTCATAGCTATCTATTTAAATTTGTCTAATAAAATCAATAAGTTACATGTTGACTAAATAATACATTCAAATTTCAAATATTAGTATAAAATTATTAGATTTTACATACCATGTATAAATAAAAAGAAAATGCCCCCATGCAGGAACTACAAACCTTCAATTTATAGGAAAGATATAATTAGGAGCTGGTTGCAAATTTTCGTGAACTATACTCGATTTTTGAAGGTGAATGCATACATATAATAGTAATATTAGATGATGTTTTTAAAATTTATCATAATTATAAATACTTTTATTATTTAAAAAATTATAAATATCTTTCTCATATTAATGGTCACCTAATAAATATTTCCTATAATGGGCCGTCACAAAAAAGCATTTGTAATTTTTTAAACAAGAACATAGTATTTATGATTATGACAAACTTTAAGAAAATCTATGCATTCTATGTTATGTAGTTTTCTTTTTATTTTATTACTTTTTATTAAATGATGAGAAACAATCAATTACACTATTACCTTTTACTATTGAGCACAATAGAGATCTTTATGTATGTCTGTGGATAGAGAAATTGCAAAATTAGTCCTGTAATTCAAGGGAGGTGGCATTATTGGTCCTGTAACTTTAAAATTAGGAATTTTAGTTTTGTAAGTTACAAGCAGCTGGCGATTTTAGTACTCCGCGTGAATCTAGTAGAATCATGGACAATTTTACCCTTTTCCAGTTTTAAAATGAGTCTTTTAGTCTATTTTCAATTGTTTTGCATCTTAAAGCATAATTTTTACACATGCTCGCCTAAAATGGTATCAAAGCCTAGGTTTGTTGAAGAAATATTTGTATATATTACATTTTGATATTATTTATCCACTAATGGATGAGACTCTTCGAGAGAAAATGGAACTGAACTAAAGTTTGAGTTACGATGAAATCAGGGAATATTTCTTGATTCTGAAATACAAAGAAGGGAATTTCTCATGGAAATTCTTGACAAATATTACAGCGGTCCCAAGAGAATTGAGCCAAAACTTCTCATGCCATAAGAAGAACAAGAATGACTGAAGAATTTTGAAGTTCGACAGATACTACCAGGAAACGCGGTGAAGCGTTTACACTCCACTGAAGTCCATAGTAGAATCCCTGCCAAGAGAAGCGGAACGGGTAAATTCCTGCATAATTACAATTTTAAAAATTATGATTAAAGAAACTGATTGGAAATAACTCGAGTCAAATACATTAAGATCTTCCAAGTTCTGATGGAGATATAAAAGACAGTTCAAGACTATGGGCATATGTTAATTCATATACCTATGAAAATAGAAACCTTGAGCCAAAAGGTGGATGAGATCCTTAAGATCCTTCCCGATCTACACAAGTATCTTATAAATTTGAAATTTAGAAATTGCAGATCTAAAGAAAAATCATAGGAAGAACCTTGAGAAGGGGAAGACCATAGAGATTCCAAAGCCGAAGTCTAAAGAAGATCTGATCATCTCATCTATCAGATCTATAAAATAATGAAGGTGACGAGAGCAGATCTATAAGAATTGACAAAGTCCTTTTCCCAACTCGGGATTGTGAATTTAGTCAATATCTAAACCAATGAAATTACTTCAGCATTACCATCGCCGGAGGGAAGTACATGCTCTAATGATATACCACAGGGTCATCCAATGAAGGAAAGTGCAGATTTCCACACCAACCCCAACCCAACGTTCGTGGGAACTAGGCTAAAAGAAAATCTAGGAAGAAATCTTAAAAGAGTGCCTGAAAATACACCTTGGGCGAGAACCATACTCCAGCCCTTACATCCATATGACGTTATACTTAACTTGAATACTATCGATTTCTGAAATACCGAGAAATTGATAGATGAATAGGTTGCAACCATCAAGATAACAACAATTGCATTAGAACTCGACAAGAAAAACTTCATAAAACTTGTGGAGTTGAGCTTGGAGAGATCTGTGAAGATCGGATGGGATAATACCCCAAAAGATACCAAAGCCACCATCCTTACTGAAGATTTGAAAGTCACGATAGCAGACCAGCTAGGAAGGCTTATCAAGATATACTTTATCGGAGATGGTTACTTAGCAGGAAGTAGAGTAGAAGGGCTAAAGAATATGCACAAGCACTCTTCAGCCTTGAACTAAGAAGTATTTGCGTTGTAAATGAATATGATCCAGTTATACAAAGTACATGAAGGACAACAAGACTTAGTTGCAAGAAAAATGTCTTTCTTTAAAGGATATTGCCCTTTGGCCCCGTTAAGTACATTGCTAACGTATTAAAAGGGTATTTGTCTACCTCCTTCTTCTAGAATCAGGACAAAACTAATTGCTTAAGGGGTGGCTGACTGAAAAAGATACAGGGTGTCGCCCAGCAAGGGTTTGACCAATAGAGCGATCCATTCTAGGTACTTCTTGAGCTCTTTGAAGGCTTGCTGACAAGTGCTATCCCATTCGAAATTTTTAGCTTTTCTTAACGTATTGAAAAAGGATAGACTTTTCTGAGCAGACTTAGAAATAAATCGAGTGAGGCCGTTATTCTCTCAGTCAACCATTATACCTCATTGACGTTGGTGGGAGCCTCCATATCAAGAATGGTCTTATCTTTAGAGGACTGGCTTTGGTACCATGCTGGGGCACCATGAACCCCAAGAAACGCCCACCACTTACCCCAAATGCACACTTTCAGGGTTGAACTTTAGTCAGTACTTCCTAAGAACTGCGAAGGTTTCCTCCAAGTCTTTGAAATGCTCACTAACCTCCTTCTTACTAGCATATCATCCACATAAATTTCAACATTTCTTCCTATTTGAGAACGAAATATTTTATCAATTAGTCTTTGTTACGTAGCCCCCCCATGTTTTAGACCAAAAGACATGACCACGTAACAAAAAATTCCGTCGGAAGTGATAAAACATACCTTTTTGTGATCTTCAAGTGCTAACATAACTTGGTGATATCCTTGCAATGCATCCATCATACTCAATAACTCGCATCCTAACGTGGAGTCTATCAATTGATCAATCCAGGGCAAGGGATAAAAATCTTTGGATATGCTTTATTAAGATTTCTGAAGTCCACGCGCATCCTCCATTTCCCTCCACGTACCATTCGGGGAAATGTATTTCCCTTGTGTGCCTAGATGCTAACAATCTATTTACTTTGGCTTGGATGATTTTATCTTTTTAGATACGAAATGTCGTTTCTTCTATTTGACAGGCTTAACATTAAGATCTATATTAAGATGATGAGTGATGACACTTGCATCTATCCCTTCCAAGTATTGGGGTATCCCGATGAATATGTTTATATTTCGTTGGAGGCACCGAAGCACATCCTCCCGAATTTTGTCCTCCATCTTCGATCCAATTCGGGTGATCGTTTTGGGATTCCAGGTATAAATTTGATGGTGAGCAATTCTTCCGCGGGTTGTACATTGATAGGGGCACCCCTCTTTACTTCAAGTTCTTCACCAAGTACTAGGTCTTTTCCTCGCTTCTTTGATGTTCTTTTTCCAACATCTCCTCTAAACTCCGTTTTCTTCCCTTCTTGATAGCTTCCCCACAACATTTATGAGATTGCAAAAGATCCGCTTGTATTTTGCCCACTCCACCTGTCACAGAAAACTTAATCTTCATATGATAAGGGGATGGCTTAAAAAGCATTAAAAGTGGGACGCCCCAAGACGGCGTTGTAAGCCGAAAGTATGTCCGCAACTAACAATTATAGCAAACAAGTCCGAAAAGGTATAACTCCCAAGGTTAATGGGAGTGAGATCATGCCCCTAAGATGTAACACCTCTCCTGTGAATCCAAATAATGACGTGTCCACAGCCTCTAGGGGGATGTTCCCCCATTGCATTTTATCATTTGCTTCCCCAAACAGTATATCCACCAAATTATACGAGTCCATGAAGATATTCCCAACTTCGTAATTAACCAACAAGGCGGTGATAACCAAGGCATCATCGTGAGAAGCCTTCGGCCTAGATCATTCTGCTTGTCCGAACCAGATAAGGGGGTTGTCTTCCAAAATCTTTACATCCAACACCTCCTTCACTGTTAATCCATGCGCTTCTCGAACCTGGGATTTTCTAGCACTCTATGAATATCCTCTTATTGGACCTTTGGCGTTCATCTTTATAACACCCTTTCGTCGGGGATCACTGGTCTTAGGCCCTCCACCCGTCGAGGACTTGGGCACTTGGGTCATAGAATGGGCTTTGAATTTGAATTAGGGTCAACGGGGGGCTCGTGGGTCGTTTTCCTCTCTCTTGGGCTTCGCCCCATTTAGGCTACTTGGGCTTCTTAAGGGAGGTGGGTCAGCTGAGCCCTCTCAGTAAGGTTGGGTTGGATCACTATGAGCCTAAACCCATAATCCTTCATCCTGTGTGGTTTGGGTTGTTGTTTTAATCCACAACTTAGGTTATCCTTCAGTACTATTTATTTCTTTTTATTTTCTTGCAATTGAGATGATACATATAAAACTATTTAATTATGTAACAAATGCATGAATAAATAAAATAATTAATAATTTGAAATCCTTCAACAAAATTACTTTCACATAATTAAAATTTTTAAATATAATTTAAATTATAGTTAAATTAATCTGTACATATTCTATGACAATAATTAACATATTTAATTTTTTTATATTTTTATATTGTTTATATAGTTGTATTAAATTAGCATTTTGATTTTTGAAATATAAAAAATCTAATATTTCTTACCTTTTTTTAATTTAATCTCCTACTAATTATAATCATATTCCAGTATCCTTTAAATTTCAATTTTGACCAACTGCTATTTTATAATTTTTATTTTTTATTATTTAAAATTATGGTAATTGGTTGCTTCATATCTATGGAGAATATTAAAGATTATTTGCCTTAATTTTCAAATTCCACCTATATGATTTTTCAAAGTTTCAGTATTTAATTTTCAAAATTTATGCATTGTTAAATGGTAAATATCAATGCTTAATAAAGAAAAAATATGATGTATTTTCTAACAAAAACATAAGATATTTTAATCTTTTCATATTTTTTAAATTTTAAATTTGATAAATCTTTATTAATGTCTTTTCAGTATGTTAGGTGTATGTTTTATTTATACACAAATATATGTTTATATATATAAACATATAGACAAGATATGAATAAAAGAGCTATTTGCATATATCCAATTTATTAATAGCTAGCACGGTATCGTCTTCACCTCAAGAACAAGGATTGGGATTATGGGCGTCAAGAACAATAGCTCGACTCTCGTTTGGTTCAGTTGTTTTTTCTTAACATTGCCTTTCATCACTGTGAATGCCAATGATCTTGAAACAGGTAATGACTTTTGTTGCTATATGAATTCATTATAAGAAATATAACATTTATTAGGCATGGTTAATAGTAAATAGACGTAGCATATAGTTATTAGCCACAGCCGTAAAAAGGTTGTTGGTCGTAGTTTTTATCAAGGTGGCTAAAACATTATCACAGCTAAAAAGCCATGATAAATGTTTTTATTATGGCTCTTAATTATAACAAATAATTTTTTTATGGTGAAAAATGAGATTTTTTGCATTAATTTTATTTAATCATGGTTGATAATAGTTACTTACTGTGATTTTTAGCCATAGCCATTAATATTGTAATTAATAGTTTGTTTTTTAGAATATTTGCAAGCTGAGTTTTGCCTCCGTTTAAAAAGTAAATAATTTGACTTCGCAAAGTGTTATGAAAAATAAATCGAAAAAATTATTAATCTAAAAATAGTCTAATAACATTTATTATCACGACGTATATTGAAAAATGCTAAAGTTTCTGAAGTATTATAACCATAAAAAAGAAAACATAATGCAATGGAGTAGTGAAAGATTACATTCGAATTTACATTGTATTGTTTCTTTTTGTTCACAGATGACGAAACTTCCTTCTCCTACATTGTGGGGGCTAAGACCGGACCTGAGAATTGGGGCACTCTTAACCCAAATTGGACACTTTGTGGAACTGGAAAAAGTCAGTCACCAGTTAATATCCTTGAAGTGAAGCTTAACCGTTCACTTGGTGATCTGAATAAAAATTATCAGCCAGCCGAAGCTCTACTCAGAAACACAGAGCATAAAATTGAGGTAATTAAATCGATGATCGATCTACCTTATTGTTATAGACCATTTTACTTTTCATTTCGTTTTAAAATAAATTAATTATAACGTTTGGCTATTCAAACTAAGAATTTCAAAATGAATGTTTACGCTAAATTCTCATTGTAATATTTCCGACCAAACCTTGTTAATATTTTTATAAGTTTTAATTATGTGAAATTTCGACTGAGGATGTTTTATTTTTCCTTTTTTCCCTCCTAGGTCAAATGGACAGGAAATGCGGGAGGTATCATAATAAATGGTGATGAGTTTAAATTGCAGCAAAGCCATTGGCATATTCCTGCAGAACATACTGTGAACGGAGTTAGGTATATATATTGGTTGCTAAATATTATGGAACATATTTGGTTTACGTATTCCATTAATGAAAAATTCTAGTTCGAAATCGATTAGGTCAAATTTGAGTCATATGGCAAGTGTAATATACTTATCATATAATTGGTATATAGTTTAAAAAAAGTGACACTTATTTTATGATTGATTTAATTTTGATTCGAGCAAAAATAAGCATTAACTGCTGCATAAATTTAGTTATATGGGATGAAATTATATTACTTTTGGTGCACTAGACGATAATGAACCAATCACTCAAGAAGCGTAATTATTTAAAACTCAAAGGATATTATGTATTTTATTAATTATAGAACATAATAGTCATTTTATACCAGTTTTGTTCCATAAAATTTGTGTAGACTATATAGAAATTGGTAGATGATTTCAAAGTAAAATGTATAAGGTATATCTATAAGTACCATATGTTTCTTAATAATTCATATATTAGTATTGCATACTTCGTCTATAAACTTTCAAATGTTATACAAATGCATATTTATATTTGATCCCACATCTTTTTAATTTTTGTAATTTTAATTTTTTTGTTCCCGGAGTTCACCATTTTGCTCCGAAAAAATGCATATAATCCTCACATAATATTTTAAAATTAGGTTTTTTTTTCTATTGGTCCACTAACACTTTATTATATACGACTGCTTGTTGATCAATGCTCACTGAAACTCTTTTGGTAGATTTGATATGGAGTTGCATATTGTTCATGCCAACTCGGGAGGAGATATTGCTGTTGTTGGTATTTTGTACAAGTTAGGACAGGCTGATCCTTTCCTTGGACAAGTGAGCAATTTTGATTTACCACTATACCCCCAATGTTTTTGCACTTGGCTTTATGAATGATATATAGTCTAACATTTTCGTCATGGCTTGCAGTTTTTACAATATTTGCCATTGGCTACTCGAGAAGGATATCCTTTGGGGAGTGTTGATCCATCAAGTATCAACATTTCAAGCAGAGAATATTACAGATATAATGGTTCTCTGACAACTCCTCCGTGCTCTGAAAATGTTACTTGGACAATATTTAAGACGGTCAGTTAATTATAGTTGTTCTGGAGTACTTCTACCAAAATCCTCAAATGGTACTAATCCCTTAAGATATATTTCGGATTTAAGAGGAAACTAAAACAAAGAACAACGTCTCTCCATGAAAATACATTTGCTTTATTTATTTCCCCCCGTAGTTAGTTACGGTTATCGATTGTTTTTTTCGAAATTATAGCAGTTTCCATTTCTAAATCCTCTCTTACATTCTTATTTTGTTTTGCAGGTGAAAACAGTCTCGATCGAGCAAATAGATACGCTAAAAGATGTTATTCATGATGTAAGCGTGTAATTGAATGTTTCTACTGGCAATATTACATCGTCTCACTGACAAAGCTGATTTACTTATTTTCAGGAGAATACAGGAAACGCAAGGCCAATTCAACCTCTAAATGGAAGAACTGTATACATCTTTGAACCAGAACCTTATCTTCCGTGATGCTAGTTGAAGAAGGAACAACAAACATCATAATATTGCCTCATACAAAATTTATGCAATCCTGTCTTATGTATGTAATAAACTCAAAGCACAACTTCTTCGTACCATGTAATATGAACCTTTAAATTAGGCATTACTATAAATAAAAGTAAACATACGTTGCAAGTTTGCAACTAATTAATATATATGTAATTGTTCATTTTATAAGTTACAAATAATTACTTGTTCATGTGAGTAATGTATTTCTACATACATGAACACAAATTCTTTGGATGCTATCAAAAATAAATATACAAATATCGTACACGATCAAAACTACATTGAAAATTGTATGGTAGAAGCTCGAGGAAGTGGATGGATAGTTAATTAGTTCTGCCCGCATCAATGGTTTGAAGTGCAGATCGTTGAATCATACATATTGATACTAATAATTTTATCTTTATTTTATGACATCATGTCTAACATAAAGATGGAAGTCTTGTATGATCTATTATTCATATTGTAACATGAAAGGGCTTGACGAGTCAAAATTTCATTTAGTTCTACGATAGGAAAGGAAAAGTGAAAGGAGGGTTCGAGTGGAATTTAATTTTTATAAGAGAAATATAATATTTTTTATTTAAATTATCTTGATAAAGATTTCGAAGAAGAAAAATTCAAATATTTCTTCCTATTTGGTACAATTAATAAAAAATAAATTAGAATGGGAGAATTAATTTCAGTATTTGATATCGGCTAATTAAGTAATAAAGTTGATTTTTTTGCTAAAAATGTTTTATTTTTATCCTTAGTTTTTCAACGTATAATTGAATGAAAGAGGTGATGAAGATTTAATTTTGCATGTAATTAGTTCAAGCCTAACTACGAATTTATGACACAATGACAATAATATAGTATATAATTTCTGCTTTTTTTATTTTTTACGAGTAATCTAATAGTTTTAACTTAGTAATTATATATGGACCTGACTTTGAATTTACTAACTCAATTATTCATACCAATGAGTTGAAATGATATCCAATTAATTATTTGCTTCAGATTTATTAATTTGAAATGACTTTTTTAATTTATAATGGTTTTTGTAATAGATAGTCCTATTGCAGTTAAATAGGGCGTACAAACTATTTGTAACAACTTGATATAAAGTTGTTACAATTTGTAACGGTCTTTATACCCACCTTTGTAAGCCATTACAAATCTAGTCACTTGAAAAAAAATTAATTTGGAACTACTTTTGTAACGATTAGGTAGAATATGATTTAATTGTTATTGTAACAGCCTTTGTAACACATTTAGGTATGGTTGTGCTCGATATTCAGATTGCTTTTTGTAATACTCTTTGTGACGATTTTGAATTATATTATATTTATTTTTGTCACTGCTTTTGGAACGGCCAAGTTCGAAATTGATAATTATTTTTGGCACAGTCTTTGTAATGACCTAACTATTTTATCTGTTCTTGGAGTATTACAAAAGCCGCTACAAATGCAGTTACAAAAAATTGTTAGTTATTTAAATACATTTTAATATATTTTATTTAATTTTATGTAATATCTTTTAATATTTATTTTATTTAACTTTATTTAATATATTTTAATATTTATTTTTCTAAAATTAAATAAATGAATTTATATAAAAAAACACATAATATAACAAAATAATAATGATGTAATTAAAAAAATAAAAATATTGTTTTAAAATTTTTATTCTTAAAAAATATAAAAAAAATCCTAATCTAAATTACTATCCCCTACGGCCGAATGTCGCATCGCCGTCAGGTGCCAAGGGACTCAGGCTCTAGATGATCGGACCAGTTGGGATCGATGCTTCTGATGTACCGGTTGAGGGCCAACACCCGATCATTTAGGTCGAGGCATTGCAACTGTGGTGGCGAGGGTGGAGCAGTCGAACGATTGGGCTATGATGGTCCAGCAACCGACTGGTGGGCCTTGGAGCTGAGACCGAATACTCGGCCCCTCTTCTGACTGCCAGCTGCTGACATCCAGACCTGCTGCTCGTTCGGGGCTATGGAGTCTTGAGACAATAATGAAGGTTCTTCATTGTTGTTGTACTGTCTCTGGCGTTCCTCCATCATCCTCAAGAACATCTACTGCAAACATGTTAAATAATTAGATTAAAAGTAATAATTTAAAATTAAAAGAATAAATTATGTCAATTACTTTAATTACTTACCGTGACCTCCTCCGCCCTCAGGCCGCTCCACTATCCGTTCTTTTTTTTTTGTAGACCTTCTCGAACACCTCCATCTGAGTGATGGGGCGTCCGAGTAGTGTCTCCTATTAAAAAATTATTGTAAAAAATAATTAAAAATATAAGAAATTAAATAAAATTACTAATATGCGTTAAAATACTTATCGTCTTCTGTTTGTGCGCCCTAATGGATGACGACCCCTCGTTGTAGATGGTCGCAGCTGCTTCTGAGTTGACCTTATTCTTGGCACACTGTGTCAGAAATTTTGGGCTCAACTAAAACTCCAGGAGCTGGTTGTTGTGCTCAATGTAGTACAAGTATGAATAGTCCATCCTTTTGGTAAATTTTAAGTTTACATCAACAAGGTGATAGCATGGTTGTACCTTCATGTCTCTTATTAGATCGATCCAATGACACTTGAACAGAACAATGTGCAAGTTCGGAATAAGTGGGTATGCCAATTGAATAATATCTTCGATAATTCCGTAGAAGTCATTATCCTCGTTTGTATACGATGAACTTTTGACACACACCTCATTCATGGTTGACTTACCGGCGTTGTAACATTCCATGTGAAAGTTGAACCCTTTCTCAAAATAGCAAGGGACCGACGTTACTTCTGCACTTGGATTTCAATAATGTCACTTCAGGAGTTCATTGTCAGTATAGTTCAACTCCGGATGTACCTACACGTTCATATATTAATCAAATATTTTAAATTTGGACACAACATACTTGTAAAAATTCAAAAAAAAATTTATATCAACTTACACGTCATTTGAACCAATTCTTAAACTCAGTCGATACAAGTCGATCAATAATTGGGTTAGCCGAATGGTGGTGCTGGTACAATCATTCAAGTATGATCTGTAAGTTCACACAAAAAAAAAAATTCAATGGATAAATGTAAAAATGGATGTAGTTTGAATAGCAAAATATAAAAATAGATATAGTTTGGATGGCAAAATATAATTTATCCTTTCGTAAATTCCAATGATACTTTGATAAAATTTCATAAAATTACTCTTAATTTTTCTTTCAACATTTAATGAATAGGTCGAGATAAACAGTACCAGCCCTTAAATGTGATGGTTCAAACTTCAATCCTTGCCAATACTAATTAATAAGTGATTATTATGTATCGTATTCGCAAGTCAACCCAATATGTGAACCAAAATTCGATTCAGTCTAGTAATTAAAGTTGATATTTAAAAACCTAATAATTACGATATTTAGTCTAATCTCATATATATCCTTTAATTTTGCTTAATAAAATCAATAAATTACATGTTAACTAAATAATACATTCAAATTTTCAATATAAGCATAAAATTATTACATTTCATATACCATGTAAATATAAAAGGAAAATGCCCCCATGCAGGATCGAACTACAGACCTTCAGTTTACAAGACTGACGCTCTACCACTGAGCTATAGGGGCTAGATCGATAGTCAAAAGTTGTATAATTAAAATTGACGTTATGCCCAGCAACAAAAATACATTTACAAGGTATAACTTAAGGTTCTAATTATAGAAAAGAAACAATAATAATAATGAGGAGCTGGTTGCAAATTTTTGTGAATTTTAGTCGATTTTTGGTGGTGCTATGTTAATGCTATGAATGCATATATATAGAAAAAGAAAGTAGCCAGTAATACTTTGGGGCTGGCTGCTAGCTTTTGTGAACTTTAATCTATTTCTATAGGTGTTCTATTAATGAGTTTTGTAATTATGTAAAAAAAAAAATTAGAATAATTTGTATAAATAGATGATCAGAAATATCAATATAGTGATCGTTTTATAATAAGTTCTCTCTCCTTTTTAGTCCATCCATTAATGTCGCCTACTTCCTTTCTTATGACTTATTAGTCTATTTTATTGGAGTTTGGCACCTCATTAATAAAGGAGCTTTTCTGAGGTTTGTACCCCTTGCTGTTTCAAAAAAATTATAAATATTCTCTTGAAATTAACGATTTTCTAACAAATATCCGTACATGGGCTATCATAAAAGAATATTTGCAATTTTTCAAACAAATTTATAATTATGGCAGACCTCATAAGAGTCAATTGTGATTTACACTGAATTCATCTGTGAATGATTTTATTATGCATTCTATGTTAGGTAGGTTTTTCTTTTCTTTTTATTTTGTAACTTTTTGTTCAATGATGAGAAACAATTAGTTATATGATTACCTTTTACTGTTGCACACAACAGAGATATTTTATTTATACAAGTCTATGGATTTATGTATATTTATCATTTAATTATAAATTTATCTATATATGAACAATTATTTCATCATTTATTATGATACCACTAAAAAAATTATAGTAAATAAAATTATGGGTAAAATACACTTTGGCCGTTCAACTATTATTGAGGTAAAATTCACCCCTCCCCCCCCCAACAAAATTATCAGATGTAACACTTACTCCTCTAAAACTATATATTTAAACAAAATTGTTCTTAATTATATGTATATTTTGTAGTACAAAGTATTTTCTTCAGAAGTAATCAGAATTGCAATAAAATAAAATATAATTGGTAAATTAAATTTTCAAATTGTAGACTAAAGTGTAAGTAAAAAATTATGTAAAAAAATAGTATTAACAAGATTATATAACTTTTGCATTTTTATTTTTTCAATAGATATGTAATATAATGTCATATTCTCAATTAATTCAATTATTTTTAAAATTTGGACATGTGATTTTTTCTGGAGTAGTTGGATATTATATTACATTAATTACATATATACTTATATATAACAGGGCGATATTTAACTTTGACTACTTTATTTTGAATTAATTTGATTTTGAGTATTTTAAGATTTTTTAATTAGTGAGGAATATGATTGGTCATTAATCAAATTCTCATATATAATTCTTCAGTTAATCTTGATTAGGAAATATACATATATTAAAATTCATTGACTCTTAATTAAAAGTCATATATACTATTAATTGTATATATATATATATACACTTAAATTTTGCCATAAGATTGGTAAAAATTCAATAAAATTATTAATATTGCCATAATTGATGCAGCACTTTTATAGCATATTATTTAATTTGGTACTTTAATTTATTTAATTATCCCTATCATTACCATATATATACTTTTATTCCCTGGCCATAGAAAGGTAAACAAAAATTAAAAAATACAAATATTGTTCTTGAATTAGTGTATCAATAATAATTTTAAATTATTTTTTCTTTTGTTAAAATGTGATATTTTAAATTAAGAAAAACTACAAATATTTTTGTGATATTACAAATAAACAAATTATTCTTTCGTAAAAAAAATATTGATTTACTTTGCTGTATAGACCACAATAAGAACACTTGAGACGAAATTAGCACTTTTATTCATGTCTTGTGGCCCGAATCTTTGTTCTTGCGCGTGATTCTTTCTCTCTGTAAACCTTTCTTGAAATATATATATAGGTCTGCATGTGTCTGTTTCCTAAAACAAGTGCTGGCAGCTATTTCTCCGAGGTAGTCTATAGCCTGTAGCACTCTCTTCTTGTAGAAAGTAAGAAGCGACCGGCGGAAGGCTGCGCCGCCACCTCACGCGGACCCCCTCACGGCGGCATTTGGTGTTGGAACGATCATGGGCTGCATTCCCTGTCATTCTCCGTTCATCGTATGGCTCCTCTTCTGCTCCCTTTTCATCACCCTGAATGCTCATGAAAATGAAGTGGGTAAGATTGCATATTAATCTCTCTCTCTCTCTCTCTCTCTCTCTCTCTCTCTCTCTCTCTCTCTCTCTCTCTCTCTCTCTCTCAAGCTTGGTTTCTTTCCTGAGAAACTTCAATTTCAGTGTGTGTGAAATTGATGGGAGGATGAGTTTAACTGGATCAGATTTTGCTTGTGATGAGAGTTAGGAGGGATCAATGCAATAAATTTGATCCTTTCTTGTCATAAAAATCGGAATTAGTGTAATAAATCTTGATCAATCAATCAAGTCACTTGTAATGAATGCTGTATATGATCATCTAAAATCGTAGTGAAGAAGTTCATTAATGTGTGTGACTGTGTGCGCCTGTGCGGGTATTAATCTTTCATAATTTCACCTGTATATATTACTGGCATATAAGCCTCGAACAACACACCTTTACATGTGCACGATACGATTCCCCAAAATCATAATATATATTTCTATAATGTAAGAAAAACCTTGTATGATTCTCGTCATTTGTTATGTTTGAGTGACTCATAAACTTCATTAACTAATCTGCACATAAAAAGCATCATGTCGATGGATGCGTCTCCATTCAGTAATATAGTATGTCATTTTTTACGACAAAATCGTGCATAAAAAGGTTTCTTAGATGTATAAAGTGACGGACGATGTTTCCTTTTCTGTTTTTGGACTTCATATTCTACTCGGTAATAAGTTTAAGTATAATATTGTACTTTTTCAGCTTTATATTACAGAACTCTTGCCTCAGTTTTCTCTTTTACAAAAGTCCCAGCATCTCTTTTTGAATCTTGATTTGAGATCTTGCAAGCCATGTGCAAAATAATATGTAGGAGTTAAACGGGCATTGCACTTGTTATGATTCCGGTCAGGAGAAGCCTACTTTTGTTTTGAACTAATGAGTCGTAAAATTCAAGTAATTAGTTCACAACAACATAGACAAAACATGTGCGACGTCGAGTTTAACTACTAACATAGACATAACATAACATGTGCAACAGTGTTAGTGTTTCGTTGTTTGCAACTAGAGCTGCTGTTTATCTGCTCAGAGCTCCCTTTTATGTTAAATAATTGGTTAAACTATTCTTTTTTTTTTTTAAAGAACAGTTAAAAGATGTGTTATCTTGATCCCATCTCAGGAGAACTATGCATGCGTTCATTACATTAAGATCATGTTATTGCATCATGAGGAGATACTTTTACTATAAACATAATGTTATATGTGAATAATTTGAAGCAGATGCATGTTTGTGTCTGTCACATGCTGTCTTTTTATTTCCTCTGATATCTCTCCAATCCTAAGAAAGAAAAAAGATGAAAATTTTCAGTTCTTGATAGTTTTAGACCTCATTGTTGTGTTGTGGTGTAATAACAGAGAATGAATCTCCATTTACCTATGATTGGAACTCTGATAGAGGACCGGGAAATTGGGGGAACCTCAACCGGAAGTGGAAAGCCTGTGGATTTGGAAAACTTCAGTCACCAATTGATCTTAATGATGATAGAGTTTCGATCGTGCATACGTTGGGGAACTTGAAAAGAACCTACGAACCAGCTCCCGCTGTAATAAAAAACAGGGGACATGACATAATGGTGAGCTTACTCGAACATGTTGTCTCCCTTGTGAATGTGTTTTTGTTCCAAAGATTGTCACTTTACCTGCTAGCTAGAAGCTTGTTTCGATTTTCATTCTTTTTGTGAGAAGTAGGAAGCATTGTGTCTTGTGGCATGCAATGTAGTAATATCCTTTGAGGATTTCTATCAGGTAGCATGGGAAGGAGATGCAGGAGGCGTTGTAATAAATGGGACCGAGTTCAAGTTACAACAGTGCCACTGGCATACTCCTTCTGAACACACTGTGGATGGGAAAAGGTTGCTGAAAGTGTTTTCTCCACTGTATATATGTAGAGGACAACCTTTTTTCATCAGAAAAGAGGGTTGCTGTTTAATGAAAGGTCACTCATGTTTTCTTTGCAGGTTCAAGATGGAGATTCATATGGTTCATAAGAACTCTCGCGGTCAGATTTCTGTCGTTGGCATCCTGTACAAATTGGGACGTCCAGACCCGTTTCTTGCAAAGGTGAGCGGTCTGGTTCGGTTCTTGATGTTGTCTTAACATTTTCTTCACCAAATGAGACTAATAATCTTCATGACTCTGCAAAACTCCAGATATTGTACTGACACTTTAGGATGTTTTCCCTCGTACAGCTTCTAAAGCAAGTACAGCTTCTAAAGCACGTCAAAACAGTTGGTCATGAAGGAAAGTACGTGGGGTTTGTTGACCCATGGGGTATCAAATTCGGAAGTAGAAAGTATTTCAGATACATCGGTTCTCTAACAGTCCCACCATGCACAGAAGGTGTTCTCTGGACAATACTAAAGAAGGTGAGTTCGTTCTTTGTGGGTTCATAAAGACTTAGCAACTTGGCCTCGAACCTTTCTGTCTGAATTTGAGGCTTTAAGAAGTTCCAAATGCGTTGTTTTGCAGGTTAGGACAGTCTCAATAGAGCAAATAAGAGCACTAAGGGATGCTGTTCACGATGTAAGTGTATTACCAAGTGCCAGATCTCTTTTAGTAAATTGTGGGTTCTTCTTATATTCTTATTCCATTGCAGGGATTTGAGGAAAATGCGAGGCCAATTCAGCAATCAGACGATATAACAGTGTATATGTATCGTCCCAAGACTTGATAAAAGTTAGGCTACAGAGCTCAGGTACAGAAGTGAAAAGAGAAGGGATGAAAAAGCATGCTGCTGCTGTTTTCTGAGAATCTTGTTACTGTATGTTGTTTGATTTCAGTACTTCAGAATAATACAGTTGAGCATTGCTTGTGCTTTAAATCATGTTTGCTGTAACCCAAATCCAGGGCAATTAAGAGGGAAGCTATTCAGGTTGAACGACGTATAAAAGAGAAAAGCATAATTGATAAAAACCCGCAAAGGAAGTAGCAAATTATAGTGCAAAATGAACAAAGATTACAATAAGAAAATCAACTGCATAAACAGGGGAAGGATTCATAAGCAGAAGTCCCAAGCCAGAAAAAAGATTACAGTGCAAGAAGAGCAAAGGGATGTTACAAGGAGAAAATCAACTACATTGCACTAAGCGATGAGGAAAGGCAAAACGGTTAGCATGAAGGATTCGTAAGTGAAAGTTGCCGAGCCAGAGAATGCAGTATCCTTCTCCTTGAATTTCTCAGTCAGTCCCTGCACAACACCATTCGTCATTAGAACTGGTCTTCTCAGAACAAAATTAAGCCAAACTTAAGTACCCAACAGGAGTTTAATGAGCGATAAAAGGGAAAGGAAAACGTTACAGATGGCCTACCTTAACAGTGAGACAGCACCTGTGCAAGGAAAAGATAAGCAGGCATATATATTAGTCAAATTAAATATGTACAAGGAGAAGAATGGAGAATATAATGAATATAAACAATCATCAACATGGAACATACTCTATGAAATTGTCGTATTCAATAGCCTTGTTTTTCCCGCCACTTTTATCAAACTTGGAAACAAGCAAATCCAGGATCGCAGGCGATACTGAAAATCCAAGACTAAGGAGAGCGTCTCTCAATTCTGATGCATCAATCTTGCCACTTCTGTCCCTATCAAACCTCTCAAATATCGCCTAGATTAAAAAGAAATTAAACAGATAAGATGCAAAAGGAGAAGACATCATCTTAATGGACGTAAAAAAGTGCCAAAAGAATTTATAACTGACCCTCCAGCTCTGAAGACTGTAAAAGACTTGAGTAAATTCCTTTGGACCTGTTAGAAGATATAGCAGCAAATGAACAATCTTGATCTATGAAAGGACTAGTCACGAGGGTGTTAATACAAGTTCGCATACATCGCATCCTGTCAGACACTCTTATCAAATCCTTTGTTTTTCTTTACTTAATTGGAAAAGGATAATCTTTTCATCGACAAAATAATAGAAATAGAGCTATATTGTTTTCACAATGAAAGAGTTAAGAGACTCCTCAAGCCTTTTCGAACCAACACCGCAGTGGAAAGTTCACAACTGGGGAGCGTTTTGAATTATCAATCTCTTGGTACTGCCCCAGTAAACCACATGTTTAAGAAATTTTATGTGGGACTACCTACAGTCTTTCACACCAAATGGTATTTCTTTTATCCCACCCATTTTAAAATCACATTTAAATTCTTCAAAACCACCAGAAAGGTCAAAAGCAGGTGGAATCTTGATAATATGGACAACATTACATCATAGTATCAGAAAGTCTTTGACTTTCTCCACTATTGCCTCTGTCAGTCCAAATATTTAATGAAATATCGTGCTGTGTGATGCATAAATGACCAAGTCTAGTGTTCCTTCTTCTACGAAATTATCGGATAGACCGGGTTGGTCCTGGCGCTTTATTTCATGACATCATACTTTGATATTGTTACATAGGCCGACATGCGACTCTTGGAAGATAAGAGGTAGTAAGCACAAATCTTTAGAACTACTATGTATTTGCCGGAGCACGCATTTAACAACCAAATTCCCAGAATTCATAAAATTTTAAACCTCCGCTACACTGACAGAGTAAACTAGACACCACGAATATGCTTTGAGATAAGAATTTGCGCATAAATTAACCCAAAAAAGTTAAAAAAGACAATTAGCATTCCCATTTGTACCAAATTTCTGCTAGCATAAACACTCAGAACAGAAGAAAAAAGAGTAGAATTGCACAAACGCATACCGATCTTTCTCACGTTACTGTTGGTGAAAAGATACATAAGCAGATGAACAGTCCTCAGCCCAAAGCTCTGGTTATACGACGACAGCGCTCGCTGAAGCTCCTTATCATCAATAAACCCGCTCCCATCCTGATCAGCCACCTGGAAGCACGCGATCACGTTGGGATCAGTGCCAGGTGGAAACGCGGAGGGCACGAGCGACGCAAAGGGGCTCCCGTACGGCGCGGACGGCGGCGGCGCAGGGTAGCTACCGTAAGACTGCGGCCCACCGGGGGGGGCTGAGGGAGCCGAATAAGGAGCGGAAACCGGTGCGTAAGGTGAGGATTGGTTGGGGGGATGTGAACCCGGAGGCGGAGCACCGTAGGGGGCGGAGGGGTAGGATTGGGACGACGGCGGCGGAGCGCCGTAGGAGTAGCCGGAGGGGTTGTGGTGGGGGTAGTTGGACATGTTGAGAGACTCTTGGGAAACTGTAAAGACTGGGGAGATATTGATCATTTTGAAAGGGAAATAGTGCTTTTCTTATAGCGGTGGGGGTTTCGTATTTGGGCCTTGGATTCTCCGGTATTTCCATTTTGCCACTCTTGCTTTTCTATCCACTTTTTCCCTATTAAACGCACATTTATGGGATATAATTATCCCAATATTTACTGAAAATAGTGAAAATGATTTATTTAACTCCTTGAGGATTTAAAATGGGTAATTAAAATAATACAAAAAATTATCCATTTTTTAGAAAAACAATATTGAAAATTAAATGTAACGCCATTATAGATTTTCAAGTATAATTACAATATTTAGCCATCTAAATGCCGTAAAATCGCATTTTTTTTTTTCGAGTTGATGTATAAATTACTTAAAACAACTTTTTGAATTCTTTCGGTATAGCTTTAGCCATATTGTATCAAAATGATACTGCCCCTTAATATATAGTAAGATAAGTCAAAAATATCTAAATATATTCATTTCTCGTCAATAAAAATTCTTTATCCGTATATTCAGTCCTTTAACAAATCTGACTATCTTTGTCTTATTTTTGTCTTGAATTGCAACAAATTACTATAAACCCCGCCTATGGATTAGTCGACATTTTGGATAGATTACCAACGAAAGCTCCTATTTTTATATTTGTCGTCCCTTATTTTAATTCTGAATCTCAAAATAATTTCTTCGACTTATTTTTCACATCATTTATTAGGTATTATTTAGACATATTTTATGAATTTATTAAATATATAATCTTTTATAATTAGTGTTGGGTGGAAACGGTAATTTGGATTAAGTCAAGGGTTAAATTGGTAAATCAGACAAAAAGATCTCGGACCCGTAATCGACGATTACGCGTCTGATAAATAAAACCCACGTGGCCGATCTGTACATTTGTAGAGGTCAATGCAAATTTGGTGTTGACTTTTAAGTTCAAGTCAATGTTATTTGTATTTAAATAAAAATTACAAATTCCATTTGAATACTCTCAATTTGGGCACTTGAGCCTTTTTTTATTTATATTTGGGCAACACTTTATTCTCTTTTAATGTAATTATTATTAATAAAACATTGCAAATGGGATAATGGGGATTACATATATTAGAATTCAATTACAAGATCCATATCTTCGAAATTAAGTTTCATTTTCATATATTCCTTTGTTTCAAAATTATATTTCATTTTTTTACATTCCTCAATTCAAAATTAAGTTTCGTTTTTGTACATTCCATAATTTGGGTTAGTAGATCGGATTTTAATTTGAAGAAAAATTATCAACCTTGTAAAAATAGTCCTCGTCCTGAATTAAGGATGACGACGGGCTGAGTTTCAAAATTTTGAATATGTTTTACTTACATAAACATTAAACTGTTTTGAATGATTTATATTATTATTTTAATTTATAAAAATATTAAGTTTATGTATTATATATAAGTATAAGTAAATTATACATATCTTTTATATATGTACAAATATATTTTATATAAGTTTATATAAAGCATATATATATATATATATATATATAATAAACGCGTCGGGTCTGGAGCAGTTAAAATACGGACTCAGGCCCCACCCCAAACCTTTCCAAGACTTCAAAATCTACCCTAATCCGGGTTCGGATTTGGGTCCAGACTGGCCTAACTCAAACTCTCGTATATGGAAAGTTGGCATAAGTTCGATTTCCAATTCAAGGGAATTAAAGAATAAATTCTTGATAATGTTATAGCAAGAGAGCATTTACCTACAATTATTTTATTTTAGTTTAAGCATTGATTTTTGATAATTTTGAGCAAAAAGCTGATAAGTGCTTAGAAGTAATTTTGAACAACACCGTATATGGAGTCATCACCATGGTAAAACCAGAACAGAGATGTCTTAAAAACAAGTGTGGAGCACCAGAACACAGTCACAAGTAATCTTCATGCAATATACAAATTCTAGGACACTTGGTAGAGATACGGACACCGTCTTTTTTTGTTTTTTCCAAAAATTACGCAGGGAGAGACGATCATATTATAGGTTAAGGGCCTGAGCGTGGTGGCGGATATGATCATCTATGAAAGTAGCAATGAAATAGTAGGAGTGGTCGTAACCAGGCTGCATTCGCAGCAGTAGAGGAACATTAGCCTTCTGACACGCCTCCGCAAACTTGTGTGGTTGGAGTTGTTCCTTCAAGAATTTGTCATCGTCTCCCTGCACAAAATGGCATATAAGACTAGCAGTTAAGAGCTCTGTCTACACAGATAATCCAAACGAACACTTGGTCCGGTGATGCACGCTTTCACCAAGAAAATGTTTTTTCAACATATGTCGATGATAAGAATGAACTCTTACCAACTATAATATCTTTCGACAAACTTGCATATTGATAGCACTATTTCTTGTGCTGAGAAAAAAATCTCACTTTATTCCACTAAAACACAAGTTTTTCCACTATCCTCTTAAGGAAAAATTCTCCTATTTTGTGTCTGGTCCATCTTCAACCAACATATCAATTTTCGGATCGTTTCGCAGTAATTTCAAGCTGATGATAAAACAATTGAAGTGATTGAATTAGGAATTTTACCTGATCGATTAGGATAGTTGCGGAAACGTTATTGAACTTGGATATGAGACATGTGGCATCGTATTCCTGCATATTGATAATAATACATCATAAAAGATTTAGCTAAAGCATTTATGATGATGTAATTACAAACAAGTCGTACCTCCCAGGAAGTTTTATTTTCTCCCAAGTAGTTTGTGAAAGCTTTCTGGCCCCAAGGACAATTTACAGGATTCACAATAGGTGAAAAAGCCGACACCGACTGAAAATAAGCAATGGGGAACATCAAAAACCAATCAATCCAGGTGAGAAAAACACAATGACGGAGCTACAGAATGATAATTAGTACTTAAGCAATGATCAATCAAGATGTAAACTTTTTACTGTACCCCAGCTACCGCACAAGGAAAGGAAAAGTGTCATCGTCTAACAATATCAGTTAATGCAGTATAAAAGCAGAATAACTGTGCTTTTTTTTTTTTTTTTCTGCTTTTTGCCCGTAAAAGAGAGTTATCAGAGTATAAAACGTTCTATTTTCCAGCCACATCAGTAAAAGATTAGTAAATGAATCAAAAAGGGAAATGTTAAACTTGATTACCTTGTATTTGTCCAGATTCTTTAGGTAAATAGTAAGCGCACCATGTCCGCCCATTGAATGGCCAAATATAGATGCCCGGGCTGTATCGAGCTGTGGAAAGTTCTCCCGAAGAAGTGCTGGCAATTCCTTGACGATATAGTCATACATCTGCCAGTTCTTCCACTTCTCTTGTGTTGCATTGAGATAAAACCCAGCACCTGCAAAGAAATAAATAAATAAAATATATTGCAGTTCTTGATATTATGTGTCGACTGGGATCTTGGAAAACTGCGACCAAATCAAGGCTTCTTGAAGATTATATAGCAAAATAAACCATTTGATTATCTGTTCACAAGACTGGCAGAATAATTCTTATTTCTCCAGTAGCATCACTGTAAAGAGTTCGAAGATGTGCCAAGAAAGAGTTAGCATGTTCTCCATTTGCACTGAACTCTAAGTTAAAGTGAATGAAAATCAAATCGTCACAAAATAATTTGCAGTATTTTTAAAAGAAAGAAACTCGCTTCCAGAAAGTAATCCTGAAAAAAACTCTCATCCATGTTATAGTACACCAGATTATGACATTTGATGCCTATGTGCTTTTGTTTTATTTATGAATATCATATGTAAAACGAGAATGATAAAAGTGAAGTGACGAATCCAATGAAGGCATGAAGGCTCGGAAATAGAGTATAAGAAAATAACTCTCTAGGTGATACATGTCCTCTATCATCTTACTGTCATCAGTCACAAGTACAATTCTAGAATGAAACAAATAGGTAGCAGATAATTCAAATGTCAATGTCATAATGTTATGCACAAAAAGTTGGTTTTGAGAGCGAAGCAAAAATTATGGGATTAGTAGTAAGTAAAAGTGATGCGAGGCTGAATGTGTACAATCGTGGAACTACATTCCATGAAGTGTTAGATTTAGAGCCTACATTACATGTATTTGTCAAGTGATTGAGTCAGCCAAAAAGCAATTGTATGTAAATCTTTAGAGACATACCTACGCCAAAGTCCCAGCTGTCTGACTCTCCTTCGACATTCAAGCCTCCTGCAATTAAAGACACATGATTTGCTACTAGAACCGCAAAAAGTTTTAGCTATATTATCAGGAAGAATGTATTTTATGACATAACGTATCAAGATTTTTAGCATAAAATAGGTAGACCAAAACTTGAATAAGTTGAAGAAGAGATAAAAACAATAGGGGGGCTTAAATTTTGAACTCGAAACCAAACCTCTACATTTAATAACTTACTGTAAGTAGATGATTTTACCTCCAAAATGCTGTAAGAACAGATCATCCTTACTCACCCAAGAGTTTTCAAACATATAAATCGAACAAGCAAAATAGCAGTGAATCAGATATTGTTGCCAGGGGGATTGTTTCCTAAGTACATAATATATTAATGCTATTATTATCTAAACAAACAGAGCAAGATGAAATTGAGTTAAACTAATAAAATCAGTCAGCTAAAATTAAAAGATTGTTATGTATACAAAATTCAACAGTTCGAAAGCACTGGGGTCTTTCAATTCCACTTGAAGCCATCATCTTGAATTTGTTTGATTGACAATCCTAATTTAATTGCTTAAGTGATGGATGAATAACCCCTAAAATATTAATATACACTCACAAGCAATACCAAATCCATAAATCAAGGTATATTACATATTTGTCGCAAGGAAATAATAAAAATCAGATCAATGGGTATACACACATAGTTAACATTACCGAATAAAAAGTTTCGGGCAAGAAAACTCACTTGGAGAAGTATCAGGGGCAATCAGAGCAACACCCTCAGCTGAAGCAACTCGCTGAGCACCGGATTTGACTATAAAATTCTCATCCGTGCATGTAAGGCCAGAAAGCCAGTAAATTACCTATAAATGATTAAAGAAAGCAATCAGCATGGTAAAATATGAGGTCACAATTCCTAGAGAGACGCTACTCGCCTTTCAGGACTATGTCAGCAGCTTGAGAACTAATCATACCAATTAAAATTAAGAAAATGTAAACTTTGAAAAATCCAAATGACTCAAATACTTCAAAGAAAAAAACCATTCAACGATTATTCATAACAAACACATTATGGATGAAGCTAACACATATTTACTAATCAACTTTGAAATACACCCCATAAGCAAATACAAGAATACTTTTTAACATAAAAGTCATTAATCCCGAAGACTTTTAAAGATTATTACTGCTACAAAATGCAAGAAATCAAGAAACTGATATGACTACTCAAAATCTAAGAGAGCCCAGAAACAAATGTCAAGACACTACTACTCAAAATCAAGACTCGAGAACCCAGAAACCCAGCAATAAACACACTCATACAACAACAAGATCCAGCAATTGTAAGTAAACATCAACTAAAAACTCAATCTTCAGGCATATCAACCTAAAATCAGGAACTTTTGAAGAAAATTGAGAAATCGGCATCATAAAGGGAAAAAAAAAAAGCATCCCGAGGACGTACAGGGAATTTGTGGGAAGCGGGAGAAGAAGGAGGGAAGTAGATGTAGAAGGTCATTGCGCAACCCAGCGTTTGACTGTAGTGTTTGTATCTCCTGTTGAATCCACCGAACATCTTAGCGCTGCTGATTTCCGTTGGTTTGTTGCTGGACTCCATGTCTGCACACACACTAGAAACCTCTACTTTCCAGTGTGAACTTTCAGCAGGAGCTTACATATATATACATGTAGCGAATGTGTGGATGATGTCGTGATGGTCTAGAAAACAGAGACAAAATGGCTCAAGGCCCAAATCTGCTATTTGGGCCTCGAGATATATTTTTTACTTTTGAGGAATTCTTTTTATAATAAATGGATAATTACACTCTCCTCCCCTAATATTTAAGTATAATTATATATAAATTTTTTATAATTTAAAAAATTATATTTAGTATCTTTAAAATTTGTTCCTATATTAGATCCCTCCGTTAATAAAAACTCATTGAATTTATTGATATTAACACAAAAAAATATAAAAATTGACATTTACCCTCAATTAACTCATTACCGACTTATTTGCAGGTCAAATAATTTTTTTAGATTAAAGTACTCTTATAATAGTAAGGATATAGCTCCTCACTATATTAACACTTGAAAATGTATGAGTGTAATTTGGTCACAAAAGAATTTATTTGACCTGTAATAAATCAATAATGAGTCAATCGGAGCTAAACATAATTTTTTTTCAATTACTTGGTTATTACAGCAAATTCAGTGAGTCTTGACTAATGGAAGACTTATTTATTACACGAAAGCAAATTTAATAGGTGATAAATGTAATTTCCCAAACTATAGATAGTTTATGTATAATTACACCAAATTTCAAGAAAGGGGAGATGATTATCCCTATAATATATATATATATATGTATGATTTGTGTATAAACATTATTAATTAGATTTCGCAATGAGATTAATATTTTCTTTGAAAATTTTATAACTTGTTTTGACAAAATTAATGTCTTTTAAGGGCCATTACGCAGTTTAGTTTCACGTAGGGCTGTTCTTTCAATTAAACGAATCCAGCCAAAAATTTGGTTTAATCAAAATTTTGATACGTGAAAATGGTATATCGAATATTGAACAAAAAGAATATAATGTTAATTTGTCAGTTATACATTATTTATTAATCAATAATTATAATAAATTAAATACGTATTAATCATAGAATTATTATCTTTTATTACAAATATAGAAATTAAAATATTTACTATTTACATGTCATGTTTTTTATTATATTTATAATGTATACTCTGATATATATATATTTTTTAAGTTGATTAATCGGCATAAAAAAAATAAAATTAAATCGAATAAATTCAAATTAAAACAATACTACCAGTAGAAGAGCATGCCCTCAGGGCAAGAATCAATGTCCATACATCTGGGCTTCAACTTTCAGGATACAACATCAAATTATGCCTGTTACCACCAGCATTTTCACCAACAACTATGTGTATATGTAGACTCAGCTGTATAAAATCCCAGTATACGAGGATTTTCCCGTTTGCTGTACCTATATCCTTCATCTAGTCGATCATTTATCCTTATTCTTGTAATGGGGATTGAGTCAAGGTTGGCCAAGAAGTGAAGGCCTGTAGAAGGCATGAGTTTGTGCAATCTCGATACGATCACGTGGATCATTCAGGTTTTCGTCTCTCAGCGCCTGGAGAATTGCCTCTGCTCCTTGTTCCCTGCGGTTGGTAAGACAAGCAGTCATGTGTACGTGTCCTGATGCTAGTTGGAATAGACAATTACATATGTACCTCTTGTACTTTTGATGTTCTTAATGTTGAAACATTATGGAGGATTTTTACCTTGTAATGAGAATTTTGTACAATATCTTTAGGATGGGGCAGAGCTCCACTGGGGCAACTGGCTTGTTTGCTTCCGGGTGCAGTACGTTTAAACTGGGCTGGCTTAGGAGTTCGTAAAATGCTTCTATAGCAGAAACACCCTGGAAATTTTCAAGAAGACATCGGTTATTATAGTCGTCATCTGGAGACACATAAATGATGAATCTCTCTTATGTATTCACGAGACCAAACAGTTCTTCATCTGAAGAAACTAGAGAAAAGGACATTAGTATTTGGAATTCTACTGAAATCCGTGATTTTACCACAAAAATCCTACAAGTAACTCGAGAATTTAATTATGTATTTGGAGCTGAAAAGCTAGTTTGAGTTATATTTTAGTATTAAGACAATGTTTGAGTTATATTTTATGATTAAGAAGATATAGACCTGAATAGTCCCTTTGCCGCTGATGCTATCACCCATATCCAGGCTCAGTTGTCCCTTGGCTATCATCTGGCCGTACCATGCGTTACGACCTTTGAGCAAGGTTACATATGTGTCAGCAAGCAAAGGCCCGGCAAGCTTCTCCGGTTCTTCAGTCAACAAATGAGTAATGAATATCATCTCGGATGTACAGTGTGCAAAATATACTGATTTGCCGGTGGCACTTTCATTAGTCAGAGCTGCCACCATACCTGAACAAAAGGTCGGAGGCATTATCAGAAATCATAACTTAAAAGTGATTCAATGTAAACATGTTATAGTGCTTAAAAATACAGCTGATCCGTGCACTAGTTCGTAAGTTTCAACTACTCATCCCGGAAGACTAAAAGAAATTTCAAGGCGGAAAATAATCAGCAACACTAGTAAAGACAAAAGTTGAATAATGAGATGGAGTCGAACATTACCGGCTCCAATGGCATAGACATTTTTCAAGCCTCCCATAACTTCATGTGTAACAAGGTCACTGTTGTCCCATACAATGAAGTGAGGCTGCCTTAAGAACTTTGCAAGAGGCAATCTCCATTTTTCAGCTCCACATATACGGGCATTAGCATATTCCTTGTTGTAAATCTCTGAAGCAATATTTGGTCCACCAAGATAGAGAATGTTCTCCATTGGCACTCCAGCTGTAAGGCAGATGTCGAATAGTTAATGGAAATGAAAAAAGGAAAACACGAAATTTTTCAGATTATGGTAAATTTTTTTAAAACCTGCAAAGTAATAGAGAGGTGGAAAGAATGAAAATATTCGATAGCAAGATGACGTGACAAATCCTAACTTTTTGGATATGGTAAAGGAAAATTCAAATGTATCACACTACCATTCCGTTAAGGTTAAAAATGCGGGTTAGAGAGATAGGATACGACACATAAGTTTTCAGAATATG
Organism: Sesamum indicum; assembly: GCF_026168435.1. NCBI lineage: Eukaryota > Viridiplantae > Streptophyta > Magnoliopsida > Lamiales > Pedaliaceae > Sesamum > Sesamum indicum. Next base: position 1,299,900 of record NC_142660.1, on the reverse strand, counting down.
AATGTAGAAATACACATGACGCCAGTAATAGCATAATGATAGACAATACGTAATACACTTACTTGCTTGATTAATCATTTGTGTAGGAGTAATTATACGAGGAGACGGGTCCAGTTCAGCCTCTATACCCTTGGCCAAAGATATTATGATTGGCACGGTGATTCTCTCCTTCCAATACTTACTGATCTCTTCAAACACTTCACGGGTTTCAGTTGAAGGCAATCCATTAATAACAATATCAGCGTCCCAAATAGCCTCCTGCAAGTTAGTCACGACTTTCATTGGGCAAAGTGGCGTATCGATCATGTTTAGACAGAACCCATCTTTCAAAATCTCGTCTGCATAAAGCGTCCGATCACCTAATCGTGCCTCAACATATTTTAGATACGCACATCTCCGGATCAATCTCCTCAAAACATCTTCCCTCGAGTTGATTACCTCAAACAAATGTTCTGCCGTACACCTGTCGACCGCTCTGCCCGGCCGTCTCCATATCCTAATCTGAACCTTGTCTCGAAATTGGCCATAGCTGTCTTGAAGCAAAGCCGCAAATACGCTACCCCATGCACCTGCTCCCACACCAACAATCTTCAAAAGATCACCATCGGATTTTCCTAAAAACCTTCGAAGTTCATCGAGCTTCTCTTCCAGCCCATTCTGGTTCTGTATAACCCCATTTGAGTATGAGTTGTTGCTCGCAACCTCAATGCTGCCAACCATCTTTCCCAAGCAAAATCAAGATTCAATAATCAACAAAACTATGCCGCAATAAAATCCAGAAATGAAACTTTGAAAGAAGCAACTTCTGACCAACTGTCAACTCTAAATTTCAACACCAAAAAGAAAGAATCAAGAAAAGCAAGTTACTGAAACAGCTTGCTTCTGCTTTAACTTCAACTTCCAAACACTCCACCTAATTATATAGACTCAGAGTTGCAGATTCTTGATTGACTTTTTGCCCATTTGCTCTCTGGATCTGGCAACAACTGCTAATTCACTAATGACCTCAAAAAATTCGGGGTTCCCCGACAGGCTGGGTGATCACAGAGAAAGCAGAATCTTTACAAGTGAAATCTTCACCTAAATCTGAACTAATTTAAACTCATATTTTCAAACCCTCCAATTCAATAATTTTCTTCATCCCCACAACAAGTATACAACAGGCAAAGCACAATCAGATAATGATTTGATCACTTGCAAGATTTTATTTCATACCAACCATCACTTTATATATATACACAGAAAACACTCCACAATTAAATAAACCCAAAAAATAAGGAAAACATTGTAGTCTCCGCCAGAGTTTGTTCATCTACCAAGCAGAAAACAAAGAAAAGAATTCCGAAAAAGCACCAACCCTTTTTTTCTTGTCGATTACTGCAAAGAATGAGTCAAAAATTCCAACACCCCTTCAAAGATTTCTCCCCAGCATTTTCTCTGTATCAAATAAAAAGCATGATTAAGTTGCATGCAATTTGAAGCCTTCACAGTTATTGCGTTTCCGGGTCGCAACCTTTTCTGACCCTCTCCTCTGCAAGAAATGTGTATACATATATGTATTTATATACTAGTGAGAGAAAGCTAGAGAGAGATGGCATTGATGGAAACAGTTGGATTGGGGAAGGTGCCAAGCTATGGCATTTAAGGTTTCGGGATGGAACCAACTTCTCAAACGGTCATTAATTTAGAGGGTGGAACAGTGATGCTGTTATGAACTCATTAAATTAAACTGATTGTTATAAACAATTCCTTATCAACTTCGTTCATAAAATTGAAAATGTAAAATTATTTTTTTCAAAGACTCAAATTTCAATTTTTTTTAAGCTATTTTTCTGTTTTCTTGAAAGATGCAGGCAAATATACGAGTAATCTCTATGATTTTCAGAGCTTTTGATCGGTATGTCTGATTTTGTTTTGTTAGGAATATTTATACTCTGCTTTTTAAAGATTTGGTGTAATTATATATAAATTTTCATATGATTTGAAAATTATAACTGACATCCCTATGGTTTGCTTCCGTCTAACAAAAAAGAAAAAAACAAATAAGTTCGTTCTTAAGCCAAAATTCACTAAATTTGCTAATACTAACAAAAAGATCAAATAAAATTTTATATTTACTACCGATTAACTTATTATTGATTTATTGAAGGTCAAATTCATGTTTTTATGATCAAATTATTCTCATACGTCTTCACACGCTAATGCATGTGAGGGGGTATATCTTCATTGTTATAAAGACAGTTTAGTTAGAAAAAAATTATTTGACCTGCAATGTAATAAATCAATTGAAGACAAATATCAGTTTTCATTCAATTTTTTATTTATTTATATCAGCATACTTAATAAAATTTTTACTAACAAACGGACCTATTTGTTAGAAAAAAAACAAACCTCAGAAATATTAGATGTAATTTTTCAAATCATAAAAAGTTTACGTGTAATAAACCCTATATTTTATCGCATATTTTGAAAAATGAGAGTATAATTATCCCATATTTTTATTAATATAAGATAAATAAAAATAATTAATAATTAATTGAACCCTATATTTTATAGAAATATTATTTCAGATAGCAAAAATTGAAAACAAAAACAACCCACCATGAGTTTTGCCACGGCCAATGCATGATTCAAACATTCAACAAATCCACCTCGAATTTGAATCAATTATATAATAAGTGTAATATATTTATTGTATAATTGATGTACCGTTCAAAAAAATAGACCAATCACATAATAAATATAATACACTACAAAAAAATTTCATAATAATATGGAAGGACGTATTAGGGTGGAAGTTTGGCGAGGTATGGTGGTTTAAGGAAGTTAAAGTCGGAGGGGCTAGTTATAGCTGTCCGCTCCGTTCTGTATCCAGTACAAATCAAATTTCTAATTCAATCGATTTTCGATCGATTAACTAAAAATTGCATACTTCTAATAAGTGTTCCATATATTGGGACGTATTGTTTCCTTATAAATGCAAAGATTCAATGAATTTATGAATATCAATTACGTATTCATAGCTCTTTTTCTATTTGTATGCAGCATTAATGTATCTATACACAATAGCTTTTTAAATATTATATAGATAGATCGGGATCAATAAATACAATTGAAGTAGGCTGTGTTTGAATTTGTATCTTTGTATTTTTCGAGACAAGATAAAACACACTCAATGTTTGTTTTTGTGTTTTTACACCTTATCTGCGTGTTTTTCTTTTTTTTCAACTTTCTATATATATAATATATATATATATACATAATATAAAGCAGACATAATTTGACAATAAACAGTAATTTTTGTCTCCCGAAAATACAAGATTAAACATAAAATATTTATATATATATAAATATATATGATTTGACAATGAACAGTGATTTTTGTCTATCAAATCCCAACATCAAACATAAAACAAAACAGTCAAATTATAAGTCCAAACACAATGTAAAAGTTGTTGAAATAATTCTTTTGGGGTGAATAACAATTTATTTTTTGTAATATTGTAAATGAGCAATTACATAAATATGTATATATAAGGATAATTGCACCGTTGTCTTATGAGGTTGGATATAATTACACATAAATTCTTCATGATTTGAAAAATTATATTTAATACTCCTAAATTTACTTTTATCTAAGAAATACATTTATTCGATAATTAAAATTTATTGAATTTATTGATATTAAAATTAAAAAAAAATGAATTAAAAATAATATTTACTCTCAATTGAGTTATTACTGAGTTAGACAAATATTTTCTCACTAAAATATCTTTATAAAGGTGGAGATATAACTCCTCACTTCAATTAATGTGTAAAGATGTATAAGGGTAGTTTTGTTATAAAAGAATTTGTTTTACCTGTCATAAGTCAATTCGGAGTAAATATGAATTTTTATCCACTTTCTTTTTTGTTAATATCAGCAAATTCAGTAAACTTTAACTTGCGGAGAGATTTATGTATTAGATAGAAGCAAACTAAATTACTAAAGGGCTAAAACGTAAAAGTAGCAACTGGAAAATCTGAGAAGTCGCAGAACATATTCAGGTGCCGCTATTCGTCGAACGACGATTTCAGTTCGTATCAGCCCCCAGTCCAGTCGTGCGTGTGTGTGTCTGTATACGTCTGCGCAGTTGAATTTGGAAGTGGGAAAGCGAAAATGGCAGCAGAATCAAACAATCTCGAAGAAATATTGAGACCCTTTTACCAGAGAGCTTCAGAAGCGGAGGTCTTCTTATCTCAGACTCGCTACAGTTTTTGATTTTTGGTTCTCTTTTCGATTTTCTCTGTGTTGTGTTTGCGTGTTGGATTCCTTGAGGCTTTTTCTTGATTCAACCCTATTTTTGATGTATTAGTTGTATGCTTAATTACCAACATTAGTTTGTCCGATTCTCGTACTAGTACAAGCATGTAATGTTCCTCGTTTGGAATCAAGAATGATGGTCAAGATTGTACTTTTCTAGATAAGCTGCATTGGAGTTATGCTTTCAGGTCCTGAAATCCAAGATTCTTTTCATATTGCCACATTTAGGACAATCTAGAGTGATGATTGTAGTCCCTAGTAGGAGTTCTTGCGGGGTTTATAATCTAAATGAGGAAACCTTTTGCATTTTCTGTCTGCATAACTATATTTTTGTTAGTCTGTATGCATTGGGACAATTTTATACAAATGAATGCAAATGCAATGCGTCTCTATGTTCGACTGGGACCAGGGGAACTTGAATTAGATATAGTAGTATTGAAGAAACTGAGGATACATCCAAAGGTAATCCCCCTTGCAAATTCGTATATTGTGCTATATGGCCGTAAAAGCGTAGGTGAAGTATTTGAGGCAGTAATAGTGGAATTCCACGATCTTACTAATTCTGATAGCAATGAGATGGTATTTTAAAATGACGTCCATTATCTAATTCTCTCTTCTAGAATGTAAGCTCTAAGAAAGTATCATAGAAGATCAACCTGGTAGTTTGGAGTCTCTGGAAATTGGAAGTATAAAGTGATGACATCATTCATTTGGCTGGTTCTAATTCTTGGTTGATTCCAGTTTCTAAAAATGAAGTTTTGTTTAGCTGGTTTATACTGACATATACTTCTGGAGTTCTATTTGTATTCATGGACTTGGCTTGTTATAACTTATATGTCGTCCATTGCCTTATATTTATCTCCTAGCTCTCTTGTAATGAATATGTGAGGTCAAACAATGATAAAAGGTATAGTGAAAACATCTAAGAGAAACCAAAAGATTTGGTTGGCTTTCTTCGGGTGTAGGCTCTACAATCTATTCATTCGTTCATATAGTTATTTCGTCATTGACTGTTGGAGTGTGGTCAAGTGGAAACCATTGAACACAATGACAAATTTTGGTAGAAGTCATATCTTGTTGTACCAAATTTAATTATTGAATACTTTTGTTTGGTGCGAAGGACCGCTTAGCAAGACTTGAAGCTTCCCTGGCAGGAAAAAAAGGTATGTCGAAATCCTATCTTATATGCAGAAGTAAAGCTAGAATGAAAGGTACTCAAATTCTTGTATCCTGTGGAAATGGTGCTCTTCAGAGTCTGGAAATGAGGAACTGCTTAAGTTGGCTGATGAACTCCAGTCAAGGTTAGAAACTGCAAAAGCGGAGCAAGTTGCAGAAAGAGAAAAGGTATTCGTGCTACCTTAATTTTTAGAGTAGTGTCAGAATTAGAATTTACAGGTCTTATTGTCTATATGTTAGGCTATGAAGGAGGTGCAATACCTTACTGCCGAAAATGCAAAGCTACAATATCGGATAATCCATCTTGTTCGAGCGTTAAAGGAGGCTGATAGCAAGTTAGCTGCGAAGAGGTATGGTACTTGGCAACTTATCTACTGCTTCTCTAGGTCTTAAATTTCTATGCAATAGTATACTGATTGTTTGGCGTAAAGTCAGGATTGAGCATGAATATTAAAATTTACAGAAAGGAAAAGGAAGAAATGGTAGAAATGACTAAATAAATGAAAGTCCCTCCTTTCTCACTGAAGAAATTTATGTTCTAAAAGCATTAAGTTCAGCTTCTGATCTTGCCTCGGTTCATATTTACGTGGTATCTTCCAGAAAAAGTGCAACAGCTCTCTTTTTCTGCAAGAAAGGTTTGTGTTTCCTTGGCAGTCTGCTCATTGGGGCCATTCTTTAGCTGGAAAGAAATTTGTTCAATTGAAAAACAGAGGAAAAAAAAAGTGAAGTTTTCAGCAGAATGCCTTGACAACTAGTTGATGCTATGATCGTACGGATTATCCTTTTCGTTTAGATTCAATTGGTTGAGTATAATTGAGGTTTTCAATATATGCTGGGCCAACAACATCACTTTAAGCTTGATCATGTCTGTACGACTCTTCTAGACATTTAATGATTTATTGTTTAAAATTGTCATTAAATTAGTTCCCTCTTCACCTATCGCTGATCGTTCTTATTTCTCTTTAGTGTGCTACCTTTGTTATCTACTCTAAACTCGACAATAATCATATTCTGCTTGCTTGATGCAGTGATCTAATCCTCTACCCTTGACAGCAGCGGTGTTTGATACCAATTCTCATTTAACGATTCTCAGAGCTAGACGGCAACTATTATTTCTGCTTACTTCACTCTGCAAAACCTTTTTCAACTTGCTTTACCTCTCATGGTTGTCAAGTTTCTCAATAGATCAATTTGAATATCCGTTATCAGTGCAGTGCATTCTGTTTAAACCATTGTTGATTGTAAAGTAATGCTCTAGCTTACATGCAGAGAGAAATTGTCTTTCCCACTGCTTCCCGATTTTTCAGTCCCAGCATTGTCTTGCATCGTTATAATCTGTAAAAGCATACATTGAGCAGAATCATGCATTGCTTCTAGCCATTGTCAGAAACTGGACAAGTAAGCTGATGCTTTTGTGTTGATTGCTGATTTGGTCTTGTTTCTGAGGAGTGATAGACAGTTGAATTTGTCGAGACAGAAATTGCACATTCATCAAAATCGGCACTTGTGCATAGGGGTGGCAACGAGTCGAGTTCGACCATTTTTTTCGGGCTCGAGTTAGTATTCTAAGCTCGAGCTCAAGCTCAAGCTGATTTTTTGCTTTTGTTTTTTATTATATTATATTAAATTATGGGAATCACTTATTTTTTACATAAAATTATAAGTAATAAAATAGATTGTATAATGCATACCATAATTGATTTTGACATTATAAATTAAAACTTTATAATCATTTTTTTAAAATTAATGATCTTATAATCAATTATACAAATTGAATTTTAATAAATTTAGAGATAATTCAAAATGTTCTAACATGACATATATTACACGTAAGATGATGTGAGCAGATGTTGTCTATTATTTTATTTTTTGTTACAATTTCTTGCAGTGATCGTCACGGCCTCACTATTGTCCTTTGGTAGATCTTAATTATATGTCACATGTCTAATAATAAATAAATAAATAAAATGGGCTCTTCTTTATTAATATTTTAATCCTTTTGCTCACTTTCTCGAATTCATTTGTTAATTCAGTAAGATGAATATCAATTTGAGAAGAATATCATAATACAAAATTCTACTAAAAAACACATAGTGTGATTGGTACTACCTAAATTTTTGTTAAACGAGAATTTGATGAGTTGATCATAGTTTTGTTGTACGAGTTATTGTTCGTTTTAATTTTATATTAGTCTCGTAATTTTGTTCTAAAGAGACATATCATTACGGAGACGAGACATTAAAATATATAAGACATCCAAACTTCTTATCGACCAACGTGATCAAGTAGCAAGTTTCTTTTGACTTGATTTGTTTTACTCATTAGTTGGATCGAATAATTTTGTACACTTAATTTATTCTTGAGTGTATAATTTATGTTTTTTAAATCATTTTTCATGATTTCTTTTTAATTATTAAAGTTTATGTATTGAAATATGCTGAAGCCTTAAAATGACATATTATCAAAATAAACATACAAATTGAATCATTTTATATTAATAATTTACCGAATTTGCATATTATCCTCTTGATGAGGTGAATTGCCAAATGAGTATTTTTTTTGGAATTTTTATAATATTTTAAATATTCACATATTATATATTCGAAATCATATCACAAAATTGATTCATTTTACACTATACTTCATCTTTAGAATTTTTTGGGTTTTATGTTAATATTTTTCAAATCTATATGAGATATTACCAAAATCAGAATACAAATAATATATTTTAGATTCTATTTTGTTGTAACTTTTCTTGATTTATGAACTGCAAAAGAAAATATTTTTGGATTTTAATAATATTTCATTCCCTCATATTACATATATTGACAAAATCAAATAAGTTGTTCTTCCAATCCAATGAATTTGCCAAGAAACATTTGTAAGATTTTTTTATGTTCTGTCCCAAAAGTAAAAGTTTTATTTCGTTAAACTATTTTTTTTATTATTTTCAAGAAATAGCAACAAATACAAAAAAATAAATATGGATTGTTATTACCCCTTTAATCTCTCACCCACACACACTACACACAGCACACTTTTCTCTCTCTTACCAACAGAAATTCCCGAGCTCACACAAACACCCCGAACGTTGATCATACCATGAAAATAGTTGTGTAATAACAGAACCAGAGAGAAGACATTACAAACATTCTTGCATATCGCGCACACACACCAAAGAGAGAGAAAGAAAAACAAAAATGTCCAAATGAAATGTAAACACTCCTCCCAACAAGAAGGAATCCAAATCCAAAAATCCCATAAAAAAACACAGTAACAATAATGTCTTCATCTGCATCAAAAAAGCATGCGGTCTTCATAACCTGTCTCATAATCCTCTGGTACTCGACCAACATCGGCGTCCTCCTCCTCAACAAATTCTTGCTCTCCAACTATGGCTTTGCCTTCCCCATCTTCCTCACAATGTGCCATATGTCAGCCTGTGCTGTCCTCAGCTACATCTCCATCATGTTCTTGAAGATTGTCCCAATCCAGAGGATCAAATCCAGGTCCCAGTTCTTGAGAATAGCCACACTTAGCATGGTTTTCTGTGGGTCTGTGGTGGGCGGCAATATTTCTCTCAAGTATCTGCCGGTTTCGTTCAATCAGGCTGTGGGTGCAACCACGCCTTTCTTCACGGCCTTGTTTGCTTATTTGATGACCCGTAAGAGGGAGGCGTGGGCTACTTATACTTGTCTTGTGCCCGTGGTTGCTGGGGTTGTCATTGCAAGTGGGGTATGGTGTCGTCCTCTTCAAATCTTGATTTGCTTCTCTTCTCTTGTGATTTGTTGGAAAGATTTCATTTTTGTGTGTGTTCTTGGGATTAATGGATGTGATTTGTTGGAAAGATTTCATTTTTATGTGGGAATTTGTGTGTGTTCTTGGGATTAATGGATTTGATTTGATTGGCTTGTTGGAAAGATTTCATTTTTATGTGTGAATTTGTGCTGTGTTCTTGGGTTAATGGATGTGATTTGATTGGCCTGTTAGTGTAATGTTTTTAGTGGGATTGGTGTGACAAAGATCTAATCTTTAATTGGAATGAGCAGAGTGAGTTAATTGCTTGGTTTTAATGTATCCAACTAGATTTTGCGTTCTTTCTAACAATATTTGATTTTTCTTTCTGGGCTTTCCAATTCTTTCATTGTTATTGTGGAGTCAGTGGCCATTTTTCCGACATGAAGGTCAGATCTAAAGTCTTGTTGAATCTGGGAGTTTCTGATTTCATTTTATAAGTTTTTATTTATTTGCTCATTGAATTGATCATGTTGGTTGTGTTTCACTCTGCAAGATATGAAATTTGTGAAAAAAAATACATGCAAAATCAGATGTACGGGATCAATTATGCTCGCCAAGTAACGCAAATAGTTTCTTAGATGTTTGTCATTTCCTTTGATATCAACCACAGACTTCCAAAGTTCTTGTCCGTGCTTTTTCCGATCAATTTCCCATGTATCCTATTAGCCCTTTTGTCCACCTGCACTAAATGGCCAAAATATTCCATGAATTTGAGAGAGACATCGTTCACGTATTATATTTTCAGTAACTTCTGATGAAACTCATCACTTGTTGCTTTCTGGTTCTAAGATTATGTCGGGTTTCTGATTGCTTACAGGGTGAGCCAAGCTTCCATTTGTATGGATTTATCATGTGTATAGGTGCAACTGCAGCTAGAGCTTTTAAATCCGTTCTTCAGGGGGTCCTCCTTTCTAATGAAGGGTAAGGATTTACTAATAGCTGCACTTTCCCTGTGTCCAAAACATCCTCTGTACATGTTTTTCATCACCGGATAAGCATCCTCCATTATTTTGTCTGGTTCTCCAGTTTTCTCTAGTTAAACAAAATTGCTTGTTCTTGGCAGTAAAAAGCCGAGACATTGAACCACTTCATGGTTTCTCTTCTTTTATCATATATGAGAATGCCGAAGGAAAAGCAATTTTTTGAACTAGCTAGCTTTTTCTAGGGATATTTTGTACCCCATCCCTGATTTGCCTGGTTGTCATTATGGGATCCTATGCTGATCAAAAAATGTTTTTTCTTTGGCTGAATTTCCACTCTGCAACCTGGGCTTCTATGTTTAGCTTATAATTTGCATTGATGGTGATTTCTGAGTGGAAAAAGTTATGGTCTTTCCTGGAAACTAAGAATGAAAGGCTTCATTTGTTGTTCACCATCAACTTATACAAACATACACTACACTCCTCATTGCAGGGAAAAGTTAAACTCCATGAATTTGATGCTTTATATGGCCCCGATTGCCATTCTTGTTTTGCTACCCGCTGCAATTGTAATGGAGCCCAACGTTTTTGATTTCGTCGTTTCACTTGGACTGGAACATAAATTCATGTGGGTTCTTCTGTTGGTTAATTCGACAATGGCTTATGGAGCAAACTTGTGCAATTTCTTGGTTACTAAGCATACAAGTGCTCTAACACTGCAGGTCCTCTCTCTCTCTCTCTCTCTCTCCCCTCCCTACACTCTCTATGTTTGATATCAGCAAAAGTAGTGTTGCTTATGTTGCATGAAGAACAACTACATCGGAACTGGAATGGTCAAGAATAGTTATCTGATTCTTGTCCTTGCAAGTAACATAGAAGTAATGCATGCAAAACAAAGATCTAAGTATTAGACAAGTGAATTACTAATCATGGATCGAGGAAGAAAGAAACAGAATCTTGATTTTTGGCTACGTGCGTTCAGAGACAGCAAAAGTAAACTAGTATTCCTCTGAACCTTTTGCCCTTTCCCTTTCCTGATTCTTGTCAGGTATTAGGCAATGCTAAAGGAGCTGTGGCTGTTGTCATCTCAATACTCATTTTCCGAAACCCTGTAACCTTCATCGGCATTGCTGGTTACACCATGACTGTCATGGGGGTGGCTGCTTATGGAGAATCCAAGAGGAGATACAACTGAGCTTTCATGGTGCTACTTTTTCACGGGGATGGGGGGGGGGTGAAAACCTGAGGGATCGGATATGGATATTCATCTGAGAGTGGTTTCTTTACTGAGTTCAGTCAGGAGCGTAGGTAATTTTGTCAAATGATGTTGTATTACACGTTCAAGAAGGAAATCAGAGGCCTGTTGAGGTTGTTCTCACATGTTTTGTACTTTTTACACCTGCGTGAATTGCAAACTGCAGGAAATATAGATAGCATAGCAGTGCTCGCACGTTGTTGTGCAACGTTAAGTCAGTTAAAGAGATGAATGAGTGTGGTTTTACATCAAGCAATAAACCTTATTTCCCTATCAGATCTCAGTATGTCCAGTGACCAAGTTTAGGATTAGTCTGTTGAATTGCTTAAAAGTCTTAGTAACAGTTTAATCATACTTAGTTAACTCTTTCGTTTTTTCCATGAAGATGAGAAGGAAAATCATTGGCAGAAAAGAAAGTAAATGATCAACATAGTTTAGGTTCATTCTTTCATATATAATTGAGGAACTACTGACAGAACATTTTCCCAACCAAGTAATCTTGTCTAAGGTGGTTTTCATTGCCAACTTCTAAGAAGCATGTAACGCAACTAGAGAAACAGAAAGGTTCTTTTAACAAAGAGAATGCAATAGAACGTGTAGATTTACAACGGTTAATTGCCAAAACAAAACCTAAACAAATGTCCACCGTAAAAATGGTAGGGCTCGAAGCCTACATGTCTTGGGGTCGGAAACCTTCTAGCCATGACTTGCTTTTGAGCATCAAGAATGTAAGGTTTTTTCTCTGTAGTCTTGGTGTTGATGTAGAATTACTCATCAGTTGGAATATCAGGACATTATGACTGCAAGATTTTTGAACTTTGGTCTATATGATTCATACCAAAAGTGGGAAAATTCATGGAAAGAATCAAGGAGGAGAAGAGTTGAATTGTACAAACACCAATATGTCTTCATTCCTCCTGTCTCTTTCGACTTTTTGTTCCTTTGTTCACAAATTTTCCTTTTGCTCCGATCTTCTTGATTATATGAATACATTAGAAACGACTCCACATCCACAAAGATCCAGTATACCACTATGAAAAGTAATTCTAAGTCAGCACCAAGACTATACAAAACAAACCTAGTCATGGCCAGAGTTAGAAGGTTGTCTGAACCCACATCACCGGCTTCAGCTACCTTGAACTGTGTTTGCTTTCTACATTTATTTTTTCACAATCTGTTCATTTGTTCTTCCCTTAATGAAACACCAAGAAAGTAACTGCAGAAAACAGAGGAAGAAGAGAAATAATAACAGTCTCTGTGATGATCAAGCACTAGAAGGCCAAAAATGAAACTCAAATTTACCACCCCAAATGTATATACTCTTGGCTGCTGCTCCAACTGTGTGGTTCTGCTATTCCTTTATGCGAGATCTGGACCACTTGGGAGTGGGTCGTAACCCTCGTGCTGTTTTGCAGTGGCAGGCTTTGTGTCAACAGGAATGCACTTCAAGACAACCGCTATAGGCATGCCTACTGCACCAATTAAAATGCTGAATAACCATAGCTGCCAGCTTAACGGAACGGTGCTTGCAAAAGTTCCCAGGAATTCAACTATAATCACTTGGAATACTACGGTGGATACGATGATTCCTGTGAATATCCAGTTTCCAAACATCCCTCGGAAGATGTTTATCTTCTCAATGTCACGGCTGTTTATTTCGTTAAAGACCTGGTATGAGGCAAGAAGTGAAAGAAAGTTGGAAAACGTTTATGTTCAGTAATTCAATTATTTCTTGCTCTGGTATAATCATGGATAGGTCAGTTATAGTTCACCAATAGCTATATTATTGTATAGGTCGAAAGTTTCCTGCTAACAAAACCTTTACATCTCGAGTAGATTAAATCAAGAAACATTTACCTGACAAAAGACAAAGGTGTTGAATATGAAAGTATTGACTACTGCAGTGGCATTGGAACCTCGAAGTCCCAATATTTGCTTCCCAACAAAATTGAGGACTAGCAGAACAGCCAACTGATAAATGCTTTGACCAATGATATTCCTCCACATGGTCCTGGTAATGAAACTTTCAGTTCTCCCGACAGGAGGCCTCTGCATCAGGCCATCATGTGGTGGTTCAGTGGCCAGTGCAAGTGCACCTAAAGTATCCATGATTAGGTTCACCCAAAGCAGCTGCACCGCCGTAAGGGGAGCAGATCCTAGAAGGACCAGCAGAGAAACCAATTTAATTTGGTAAATAAAATGAGCATTAAGTGGAAAATTAAGAAAAGAAAAGATAGCTGTATGGACAAACTTACCTGAGGCGCAAGCAGATATAAAATTGATCATCAGAGCAACAATGTTAACAGTCAACTGAAATTGCACAAATTTCTGAATATTGATGTACACAGAACGTCCCCATTTTGCAACGTTTACAATTGTTGCGAAATTGTCATCCAGCACAATCACATCAGCACTTTCTTTTGCAACCTGAAAATATATGGGACATCAGAAATTATCTGGATGCTAAGAAAATTTTTGATGATGTAAACACCACAGAAGTGCTAATACTTTAAAGTTGAGTTGGCCCCAAGAGAAAACTTGAGCAAGACTTTCTAAGTATGTATCTTAAAGCCAGATGTTATGATTAGAAGGCACGAGGCATCTCAAGTCCTTCAAATAACTAGTACTTTAACAATAAAAATGTTATGTTTGATGATATATGAACAATCCCATTGAAAAAGTGTCATGCCATGAAATAAGACTTAACGTCAAAGGTGGGGGTAGAATGAATAAGTTCAGAATTAATTGAAAATAAAAAAATTATAAGATGTTGATTTGAGAATTTCACACCACACAGAAAGAAAAAGAAAGAAAGCACCGTTGCAGTATGAGAATTTCGTAGCAAAAACTAGTTGCACAATGAGGAGCATAGAGACAAACCTCTGTTCCTGCAATGCCCATAGCAAGTCCAATGTCTGCCTCGTGCAAAGCAGGAGCATCATTCGTACCATCACCAGTAACTGCAACAACTTCTTTAAGCACGCTCCTCGCAGTCTTTACCAGAACATGCTTGTCTGTCGGCGATGACCGCGCCATTACCTAAACTCAAGATTTAAAAACATCAGATTACAATATATGTATAGATATAGATATAATATAAATATATACAAATATGTAACCATTCCACAGGAATACATGGATATGTTTGTAATCCACCTTAAGTCTCGGTATTAGTTGGCTCATCTCATAAGAAGTCTTCTGTCGGAAATCTGGACCTTCTATAGCAAGATCACCATCTGTAAGTATGCCGCATTCTCTAGCAATTGCTTTAGCTGTATTAATATTATCTCCAGTGACCATGCGCACAGTTATTCCAGCTGCTAAACAAGTTTTTACCGCTTCCTTTACCCCAGGGCGAACAGGATCCTTGATACCCACTACTGCAATTAGTGTATATCCACAGTCAGGGATACTATTCTCGTGAGAACCATCATCAATGTCCTTAAAAGCTAAGCAGAGAGTACGTAGAGCTTCACAGGCAAACCCATTGATGACATCCATGACATTACTTACTTGTTCTTCTGACAAAGGAACCGACTCCCCGTTGGCATTAATTACCCTGTCACACATTTTTAATATGATCTCAGATGCACCTTTGCAGAAAGCTCGGTTCTTGCCTTCTGGAAGAGCCACAAGCACAGACATCTTTTTTTTTTCAGAATTGAAAGGTTCAACTTTCAACAACTTGCAGATCCCGCGTACCTCCTGAAAATCACCACCTAGTAACAATCCGTATTCTAATATCGCTGATTCTGTTGGTGTGCCCAAAATGGATATCTTTCCATCTTTATTCTTGACTACCTCAGAACCCGTGTTAGTAAATATTGCTTGCGAGAGAACTGTTACTACATGTTCTGATACTTCGGTATCTAATGTATCCCTGCCTCCATTGGTATCTACCTCTTTCGCTTTTCCACAAATCCATATTTTAGACACTACCATGTGGTTTGTGGTCAGTGTACCTGTTTTATCAGTGCAAATGCAAGTTGCAGAACCCATTGTCTCACAGGCAGAGAGATGTCTCACCAATGCCTTGTCATTCATTAGTTTCTTCATGGCAAATGCAAGGCTCAGTGTTACGGCCAGAGGCAGTCCTTCGGGAACTGCAACAACAATTATAGTCACTGCAGTAGCAAAGTAATTCAAAAGCTTCAGTGCATCACTGGAAGACCATTTGGTAAATGCATGTTGACGTCCTTTCTCAACCAAAAACCTGATAGTCAAGACTAGAAAAGTCAGAACAGCAAAGGCGAGTCCAATTTTACCAATAATTGTGGCAACACCATTAAGCTTGACCTGCAGTGGGGTCTCATCTTCTCCACCCTCGCTCAGAGTTTCCATCAACTTTCCCCATTCAGTTCTCATACCAACTGTAGTCACCAACATTTTACCTGACCCATCTTGAACTTTACTTCCTGCTAAAAGAAATGGTCTTTTTTCATATATGTTTATTGGCACACTTTCACCAGTCAAACTTGATTGATCAATCAACAAGTTGTACCCTGATATATATATACCATCTGCTGGAACCTGATCTCCAATGCTTAGATGTACAATATCTCCAACAACCAAGTCATATATAGAGACTTTTTGACGAATTCCATCTCTAATGACCTGGACAAAAATCTTTTTCTTCTCCTTGTCCAACTCCTTGAACTGTAATGATTGCTTGTAATCACTGACTGCAGTAACCATGACCACCAGAAATATGCTAAGTATAATTCCTAACCCATCATACATGCCCTTTGGCCACCCCTCAGTGGCAAGTCCCACTCCAATTGACACCACAGCGCAAACAATAAGTATGATAAGTGTCAAGTCGTGCAAAGCTTCCCACACAAATGTCCAAAAACTTTTAGGAGGTTTCTCAGTGTAGCGGTTGGGACCAAATATATTTTGTCTAGTGGCCACATCGCTTGAAGTCACGCCTTTATCTACTGAAACGTTCAATCTATCAGCAAGCCCTTCAACTCCTTTGAGTTTTCTTAACGTTTTAATGTCATAAGAAGCAACAATAGATGCAAGTTTATCGGGGTGAATCTGAAACCCTGCAAGTCTAGCTTCTTCCTGGAGCCCATTTTGAATAACTGTTTCTGTATCATCTTCCAAGGGTTCATTTGAGTAATCCGAGGGCAGCTTTTTACCATGTCCACCTAGTGTAAGAGGAAACATAAGTAATGTGCCGGAAATAAGAGCAAGAGTTTGGATAAAAAGCAAGTCCTGAAATCTAAAACTAAGATATAGCAGCATGAGTAGAAATATACCGTCGATTAACCTGAGTGCTGCTGTGTAAGCCACAAAGCAAACACGTATATTAGCCTGGTAAAGAAATAAAGAAATGAAATATTATTAGAAGAGCATATTATACACAACTGAAACAAACGTAAAATTCTGAAATCATGATAAGCACTTGAATATTATTACAGTCTGTTGCTGCCAACTCCCTACTGGATTTTAAATTTCGGTTTGTTTCTTAAAGTCACCAATGTGTGAGTACTCAAATACGATTACAGTTACTGGCCTTCCTATCCTTTTTTTCGTTTTCTTATCAATATCATAATGTTTGGACACTTGAATATTATTGCAGTTAGTTGCTGAGAACAAATCCCTGCAGAATTTCACTTACTCTTTATATCTTTGTTAATACCATAATATTTGCTTAGTGCATCCTATCCTATATATTAAGAGAACCTTCAGCCCCTACTAAGCACTTCTTATTTTATTCAATAAACATGTAATGGTCAATTGCAAACCCCTTTATGATTTTAATGGTTTTTTCAAGTATTGAATTTTTCGCGGACTTACACTTGGCATACAAGCAATATCAGGTGAAATAATGGTTCAGATATCAACTTTTTGCAGTTTGAATAACTATTTTACTACTTGGAAGGCTGTGCAAGTGATGGAAAAGATAATAACCTATTACTCAACAAAGAATTGACTGGAAGAAGAGGCTATTCACAAAAATGGTGACCAACACACAGGCTTGTATGTGCCAATCAAGATCGTGTTACAAAGAATAATGATAATTCCCAGAATTGCTACGAAATATATTTAATATTTTCTTGGCCTGTACCATAAACCACTTTATCATTACATATAGGTAGCTTATCCATGCTGGTAACAAAGACTACCTACATGTGATGACACATATAAGGCCGAACAGATAAGGAAAAATATTCAAAAGGCCAAATACAGACAACATAAGTTGAGGCTATATCAGACGGTGTCAAAGGGAAAGGAATCCAATTTTGTTCCGTGGTACCACAACATATATTTTACATTTGTCCGAAGTCATGTCAATGTCACATAGAAGTTTCAAGGAAATTTCCTTGGTTGTCTTAATTCGGAGCTACAAGTCAAGATAAGTGTCAGGTATTTACTCATTAAGGTGACCCATTCGTTGATTAACAATAATAATTCTTAAACTTGCAACTTTTCATGGCCCAGAGGATCAGGGACAGAAGTAGAGATGACGATATAAATTGTCATTGTAATGTCAGGTGACAGCTAAGATCACCGGAATAGCTGGGTCAAAAATTTCAAAGAAGCCTTGAATCAACAGAAGAAAATATAAATGTATTATTTACAAGTTCTAATAGACAACTCCCTTTCAACTTCTAGATGAATCACTATGGTTTCTATTACAATAAAGTATAAACAAGAGAAATTTATATAAAAAGGAAAGGAGAAAAAGGTACGTCTGTAATAGCGGAAATAAGGCAATTATTTTAACTTTTAACTAAGTGTTGAATTTCAAACAAAATGTTTTTCTTTGAATAATAGTTGAAAAAATTGCTATTTGAACAAAAGACATAGCACAAGCTATCTCTAAACAATCGGCGACGAGAAACAATTATAAATTACATCTTTACATGACACAAACTCCAAAGGAACCCATCTCAAGATTGATCTGGGGTTGTGGAAAGGGGACACCTCGGGAACAAAGATTACCTTTTTATTAAGATAACTTTTACTTTTTCGTTATTAGATAAATTAATGACTTTTCATAAGATATTCCACGTGAATGCAGCGGTAAGACCACATCACGGACGACAATCAAATATTCACCTACAATTAAGAAGGCAGCAAAGAGGGAGGAAACAAAACATGTCCATTCCATGGTGTACTTCAGAAGATCCTAGCCCTAGTGGAATAATATATATATATATATATATCTTTATATATACATTTAGATGGCATGCTAACTAGAAGAAATATAATTTCCACGTTGACCCATCTCGCATCCAACGGCAATCAGTGGGCTGGTGTTAAATAAATTGACAGATTGATTATGGCATTGGATGCATCATACCCTTCCATGTGCCGATGCCCAGCTACCCACCTTGAGAGAAAGGTTTATTGGAAACCCTCGGGCCCACACAACCGCAGAAAATTTATTTCTATGTAGCCCTTAGTGTAGAATCTCATTCTATTCAAAAAAGATAATTGACTACCGTGCTCATGGGTGGAAAATCCGAAAAGTAAAGGACCCAATAGCTAAGTCTCCTGTAATCGTATACTTCTAAGAACAGACAGATAAAAGCATAGTTAAGGAAGAATTTACAATGTCAATGAAAAAACTTTACATTACAGTATAGGATCAATTCAGGTACCTTTTCTAATATTAATTTTCTTTTTTGTTATGTCCCCAAGTCCTAGACTGTCATTTTAAACAAAATAACTTTGTGCAAAACTCTCACTTCAACTAGCTAATTAAAAATATTTTCATGAAAATATTTATCAAAAGCGCATATAACTTCCACCATATTTCTGTTAGTCGACAAGATGGGCCTGGGTCGATAAATATTATGTGTATCTTTCAACAGTATGGAAAGATTATGGTTAGCCCTTCAATAGTCAAATGCGCGTCCAACCGTAACTGTTGAAAATCAAGGGGAGCGTGACACAACGTCCCTAGCTTCTTTCCATTTTTTAGATGTCACCATATACCAATATCCAAATTCCGAGTATACCCCTCGTAATAAGCACTAACTATAAGTAAGCCCTTTCGATTATCACTAAACCAAGACTGAAACTCAGCTAATCCTTCTCGAGGAGAAAAGGACAAGGAGTAAACTACTAAGGCTTTACTTTATGAAGAAAACACACTACCACAAAAATAATTATAAAACTTCTTATCCTAAAACTAGCACCCGATGCGATTATGAACTTTTGGTTTACAGAACTTTCTTCCTCAGCATGTTCCTCAGAATACCTAGGAACAGAAATTTGTTGAAAAGAAAAAAAAAAAGACATATAATCCGCTTTTGGATCCAGGAAAATTGGAGATGTTCGCAAGGAAATCCTAAAATAAAATTAATAATAATAAAGAAAAATGAGGGAGATAAAATAGAACTAGATCAGTAAAAAATCCCATAAACCATTCTACCGGCGAGTTTTACGACCTCCGATATTCATCTTTTCAGGATAATAAAATGAAGAAATAGAGGGAGAAAAGTAGGAGTAATACTCTGAGTCTTCGCATCTGTTCCTTTGCTTCGGACCGCTTCTCAAGCACGGCCGCGTAGCGGAACCTTCTCCGGCGATTCTTCACCAGTTTCCCGACGGCATCGCGCCACCTCTTCAGCGCCTCCTCCGACCGCCCCTTGAGTGGCAAATCGAACTCCGGCGGGATGAACTTCTCCATTACAGATTCCTCCCACTCTCTCCGCCTCAGTACTACTGCGAGTCACTGCCCACGCACAGCAGATAAGGGTACGATCAAAGCGTATCTATACTATGTATACGTACCGTATACACACACAACACACAGTACTGGACTGGGGAGAGAGCAAATAGGATTATATTAAATCGCTATATATGAATGGTCACACTCTCCCACTCTACACGCACAAAGGCAAACGCGGTATAACTGGATTCTCCCTTTTGCCCTCACCCTTTTTCCAAATTATACTTCCCCCATGCATTTTCCTTATTTCAATTTTACTCCCCAATTCTTTTTTCATGGAAGAGGCAAGTATCCGGTCTTCCAAGATCCCCCCCCCCCCCCTCACGAGAATAATATTTATAAATATATTGAATTTATTTAAAATTTATAATTTTATAGATGAAATTATATTTTAACGTAATAATACTAATTTCTTAGGTATTTATATATAATAATTTTGATTCTTCTAGAAAATCATATTGATTAATTAAAAAGACAGAAATTTAATTAAAATTTGCGATTAGATCAGGACGGGGATGGGGCGGGTTCGAGTCCAACTAGATACAATCGAGTTGAAATCTAATTTGAATCCACGTTGGACGACTTGCAAAAATTAAATAGCACAGATCCCGAATCCACGAAATTCGCATTTAACTCACGCACGGGTTTTTGAATTGATTGGTCCGATCGAAAACCGATCATGTATCTAAATTGGTTCATGCTGTACAATCCACTATAATCAAAATTGGTGTGGATCAATCAAAATCGGCCAGTGGGGTAATCGATCAAATCCCAATTTTGACTTTTTATATGAATATATTATAGATCGACAATAATTGATTTCTAATTCTAAATTTAGTGAAAATTAAATTTAATTCCTAAATATATTAGTAGAACTTTTAATTATAAAAAAAAAAGGAGAAAATTACATGACACGAAATATTAATAATATATACTTTATTTCCCCTCTCATATCGTCCGGCCCCCACCCTTATTAGCCTGTAAGTCACTCACCATGTCAACTAACAATTCACCAACTTAGTTGTATCATTATTAATCTAATAACTCCAGAAAGAAAAGAAAAAAAAAAAAAAAAAGGTTGGTAGAAAGCAAAATTTGGCAGTTTTGATATGAGCATGCTTAACAATTAATTTAATTTTATTATGTTGGGTCCTTTTTAATAACTCATAATTATGTGCAAGCCAACTTAGATTAGAGTACCATGTGACCTATTTTTATATAAATTATTTCTAGACTTTTTTATTTTTATATTTTTTATTTTCACTGATTGTGTCGTCCCACATTAGTGATCAAACTATCCCGTCAGAGACGAAAGCTGAATAGTTAGACCCATCTCAACAAGTACGATTATTAGGTTTAGAACCCTTACTTATTGGTAAGAAGTCGTCTAAGGATCCAACTCATTTACCACTGTATCAACAATTTGTTTGTAAGTTTTTCCTACACTTCACAACAACCACTAGACATTCACCGTGCAATGCATGCAGTTATTGATAGACAGAAGAATCATGGTATGCACTTCTGTGTACTAGCTAAAGCGTTACGTCTGTCTGGTGGAGATCATATTCACTCTGGTACCGTAGTAGGTAAACTTGAAGGAGAAAGAGACATCATTTTGGGCTTTGTTGATTTACTGCGTGATGATTTTGTTGAAAAAGATCGAAGTCGCGGTATTTATTTCACTCAATATTGGGTTAATTAATTAAAGGTAAAATTAGACCGCCTTCCTTGATGTTTGGTGTAATTATACATAAACTCTCTATAGTTTGAAAATTATATTTAGCACCCTTGACGTTTGTTTTCATCCAATAAATAGATCACCCCGTTAGTAAGATTTATTGAATTTGCTGATATTAGCAAAAGAAAATGAATAAAAACTCATATTTACTCCCGACTGATTTATTACTAACTTATGCATAACAAATAAATCTATTTTTTTTTATATCAAATTACATTTATATATTTTCACACGTGCTAATGCATGTGAGGGGGTATATCATCAACTGTATAAGGATAATTTGACAAGAAAATATTTGTTTGACATGCAATAAGCTAGTAGTAAGTTAGTAAGGGGTAAATATAGATTTTCATTCATTTTTTTTGTGATATTCACAAATACCGTAAAAAATTTAACTAACGGAGAGATCTATCTATTGGACGGAAACAAATATTATAGGTATTACATATAATTTATCAAATTACAGAGATTTACGTATAATCATACCAAATACTAAGAAAGAATGGTATAATTATCCCTTAATTAAAAGTAAGAAATTAAAGGAATGATGCAAAACATAGTAAATTGGACATCTAAAAAATAACATAAAATTGGGAGAAGGAAACTTCCTCTTTTTCTTTCTGTTTTTAATGTCGACTACGTCACTTATATGAATTAAATTAAAAATTCTTGAATCGTACGAAGTTAGATCTTTAACTAATTGTACATTGATGAATTAGATCCATTTAGCCAAATGTTCCATATATATAATAGTAATGTTCACATGCAGTCGAAGGGAAAAAAAATTGTAAATAAAAATATTATTTTTAGCTGATTTTAAATAAAAAAATTGATAAGAACTTAAGTTATTGTAAATATTCACTTTTAATATATCAAGAAATAATTATCTATACTGTTAATTTAAATGGGTGGGACATTAATCTTTATTTTTTCACCAATTTCTCTTAAAGATTGATTTTGTATCAATATTTTTTTTTAAAATTCATGCGTAATTAAGATTAATTCATTTTATCTTCTCGCCATTTTATTTAATTAAACTAATATAATAAAAATTTGAGTTATGCATACGAATCGAATATACTTCTATTACTAATATGTATGTGTGTGTTATCGAGCCTCGTTGGTTGATTTTTTTTTTATTTTTTTTTATAGACTTATAAATTAAATTAAAATTTGCATGAATTTAAATACCGTTATAATAAAAAAATTAATATAAATTGATATTTCATCTCGTACTTTAGTCCACATATACATGGCATGATTCGTATCACTTAAATTTATATATATTTTTAAAAAATTATAGACATAGTAATAATAATATTATTATTATTTTATATATAATTAAAAAAAGGATTGAGCTTTATACGCCATTTGTCACGGCCGCCGGAGCGCCGGCGGATGTGATGGATCCCATGCTACTTTCCCTTATTTGCATGTGGCCACCAATGTGGTAATGAAATTCTCTATCTAATTTCCTCCTCCAAAAGTCAAAGGTTTTTACTTGATATATATAACACAAAAATCTTGAATGGTATAGTTGGAAAAAGTGAAGATCATAAATAATTTTGTATTATTATTTTTAAAAATAATAAGAGAAAGTTAATAATTTATTATTATTATTTTAGATAAAATAAAAGTGAAAACCGTACCTTTGGTTTTAACATATGGAATTTTGTATGTTTCGAGAGTCGAAGATATCTCAAAAAAATAGAATAAAAATGATAATTCAAAATTATTTTATTTGGTCGATGAAAATAAATTCTTCACAAAAAGTCAATTATTTGAAATTTCTGTTGAAACGTGATAATGATCAATCTCACTTATGATATAATATGTAAGGGACTTAATGCAATTTATTTTCCTGTGATATTGTACATGCGTAAATTATTCCTCTATAAAAAAAATAGCAATTTATCTTCTTGTATTTTTTAAACTGAAGTAATTGAACTCCTTAGACAGTGAAGTAAAAATTGGTTTATGTAAAAAAATATAGGGTCGTAAATTAATGTATTTTGAAAAATATAAAGGGTTAAATCATAATTTTTCATAGGGAATTAATTTGTTCATTTACAATGTCATAGGGAATGCTCACACTTTTGCCCAAATAACAAAGTTCCGACTTTTTGGCTTCTTTTGTAAAAAGATTTTTTTAATCATAAATCTAATTTAAAAGTTAAAAAGTCTCAAAATATTTAATCCCAAGATTTGGTCTTATTTAATTAAATAAAAAGAGGGATAAATACATTTTTGGTCCTCAAATATAGTCACTAATTCGATTATGATTTTTAAATAAATAAATATTATAATTTTGGTCCTCAAACCTTTTTTGGCACTTTTGGTCCTTTCATTAACTTTTTCGTTAAACTTAATAAAAAATTTCATTTAAAGTGGAAAAAAAATGTTATTTTTCTCTCATTTTGTGGTGTTTTTCAAGTTGTAATACAACGCTGTCTATTTTTCTTAATTTTCTCAAACTTCAAAAGAAAATAAATCAAAAAGTATAAATTTAAGCAACGAATTTTCTAAAATTTATTGACAATTTTTCTATTATTAATAATTTTTTGTTAAGATTATTTAGAAAATTTGTTGCTTAAATTTATTTTTATTTGTTTGTTCTCTTTTAAAATAAGAAGAAAAATAGAAAAAATTGGTGCATCAGATTACAACTTTAAAAATATCACAAAATGGGAGAAAAATAATCATAATGTTTGGTTTCAATTTTGCTTCATCTTCGAGATAGGCCAAAATATGGACAATATTTGTCTTGATGTGTTTTGAAAGTTTTGATGGTGTTTTTGAGATATTTTGAAACAATGCCTCTTTTGGTTTTTGTCAAAATAAGTCTACACTAATTATAGGCCCTACAAATAAAAAAATTATATACATACTCATACATATATATAAATATGTATAAAAGAAACATGATTTGATAATGAACAGTAGTTTTTGTCTCCTACTAAACAACATCAAACATATCATATTTATTTTATATTATCTCCAAAAATAAATCCAAACATACGCACTATCTCTAACACATACTTATTTATCTTTATTTTTCTCTCTCTATCTCCATAAAACACATAAAAACAAGTTAAAAATGAAACCAAATATAGTGAATATTTTTTCCACTTTAAGTGAAACTTCCGTTAAATTTAACGAAAAAATTAATAAAATGATCAAAAGTGCCAAAGAATTAAAATTTGAGGACCAAAATTACAACTTTAAATTATTTAAGAACCAAAATAGTATTGATATTATATTTGAGGACCAAAAACACATTTATCCCATAAAAAGATATAGAATTTTTTGGTCCACAAACTCACCCCCCTTTTTCATATATATATATTCGTATTCCTTTTGGATCTATGACTTCCCACTTAGTAAAGGAAATAACCCGTGAATTATTGATATTTTATTAAAAGTACAGTTATTTTATTTAAAAAAAAAAGTTATAATATTTAAAAAATTAATTTAATAATATATTAGGAAAAAATGATGGCAATCGTGCCTCCCATCAACCCTTTATATTTATTTACCAAATGGGCAACTTTGTTGAATGTATATGTCTCCCACTATCTATGATTTAATTATTAATGATATTTTACTACCAACGTCCATCATCTTTTTTCTTTTATTAAAAAAAAAAATTCAAGATTCGGACAAGATTTGATAAAAATTAAAGGGAGGGAAAGGTGGATCATAATGATGTCTCGATCTAATAGTTGAGGCTAGAATTAAAGTGTCGTGAACAAGTTCGAGATTATAAATTCGAATCTCATTGAATGGGTGGGGATTTGTTTCACGTTATGTGAATTATTTTAATTTATTTATAATTGCATTGATGTATTGATTGAATCGAGATTCATTGTAATTTATTATTTATTGTTAAAAAGACAAGAAAGCACTAATTTTTTATTTTTACATTTATAAATATGATAATATAAAATTGCGTGAACGTGGGATCAAAAAGGTTTATTTTCCCAAAATGTGGACTCAAAGAGAAATTAGGAATTTTTTCCCCGTTGTATTTAGAAAAAAAAGAAAATGTATTTTTGGCTAAATTTTGAAAAAGGAACTAAAGAGTGGATTTTGGAATGTATTATTATAGAATGGCCCCAACTTTATTGGAAAATACCCAAATAGGCCAAAAATCCGCGTTGAATGCAATTCTTGGTCCATGGACTAATCTACGGATAGAATAGTCATACATCACCCTGGTTCAGATGGACCAATAGTATAGAAACCCCAATTCCTTAATGCTGGGTAAGATATTTTTATTAAGGACTCGTTTGGTTCACTAATGAGACGAAAGGGGAAGTGAAAGGGAAGTGTGAGTGAAAAGGAAGGAGGAAGAAAAAAAATAATATTTTTTCTAATCAAACACCAAACTGTTTCTTATACATCTATTTTTATTTTCACTTTTTTTAAGCATTCACTTTTAATCACAATCAAACAAACCCTAAATTTACGTAGCAAGTTGTAATTTTATCCAACTGTATTGATTTGAGCGTTGGGAGATCTACAGTGACGAAGCTAGCAACTTGCTTTAGCCATATTAAAATTTAATTAATTAGTTTGATAATTAAATAAACATATTAAGTTCATAAAAAGTTTTAAATTACTATAATAATTGTTGCAAGTTAAATACGTACAATGACATAAGTATAATTAATTATTATAACTATTACTCTCACAATGATGGGTGAGTTGAATTTTACACGTAACAAGTTTATTTATCTATTTCTTGAAAATTAAAACTTACATTCATATAACCTTCATTTCTTTTCCTTTCTTTCTTTTTTTTTTTTTTTAAATCATGATCAATTTTAGGTCTAGGAGTGGATGTTGGTTTATGTTTAGGGATAAGTATACTCCCATTTCTTGAGATTCGGTGTAATTATACGTAATTTTTTTTAATTTAGAAAATTACATCTAACACTTTTGAAATTTACTTCCATATAACAAATAAGTCCATCTATTGGTCAAAATTCACTAAATTTGTTGATACTAACAAAAAAAAAATGAATGAAAATGATATTTACCATCGATTGTCTTATTGCAAGTCAAATAAATTTTTTTGGAATAAACTACCCTCATAACGGTGAAGATATACCTCCTTATATGTATTAACGCATGAAGACGAATGAGGATAATTTGATCATAAAAAGATTTATTTAACTTGCAATAAGTTAGTAATAAGTCAATCGAGGGTATATATATATAGTTATTTTTATTTTTTTATTAATATTAATAATTTCAGGTGAATTTTAATTAATAAAGGAATTTATTTGTTAGATAGAAGTAAATTTCAGATGTGTTAGGTATAATTTCTTAAAATTGAAATAAATTTACATGTAATTTATCAAATCTTAGGGAAAAAAATTGTAATTATCCCTTATGTTTATAATAGTTTCAATTTATTACGTTACGATTCATACATTAATGTAATATTATCGGTTCTGAATTACTTCATTGTGGACTATAACAAAATTGATCAAAAAGGTATAAGGAAAATAACATCTAAGAAATGCAAAATAAGACACCTTAATATTACAAGATAATTACACCTACATCCCTAACCCACGATCTATTTATATAAAATATTTATGCCTCTTGACATGCCAACATCATTTATACAAGCCATCTAATTTTTTTTTAAATTATACATACACTTCCCAAAAACGTCAACAATATTAAACAAACTATGCTTGTCTTTTGACTATCAGAGATGGTTTCTATGGTTATACAAAATTTAAGAATTATTTGTGTAAATAGACCATGAATGAGTAGTATAAATATACCTGTCCTCAATATTAATATATCCACTTCTCACTTGGACAAAAGTTTAATAATAAATGTAAAAGTGACTTCCAAGCTGCTCCTGCCTCCAACTTCACGACAACTTACAGCATCCATTTGTTCACGAGTTTTATATGTAAGAGTTCACCTACCTACAACTTATGATTATCCATTGTTTTGGCAACATTAAAGCATCCCCAATTAGGAATCAAGTAATCAAATTATAACCAGACAAGGGTTTCATTGTGATTTCACATTCATTATTGAAAGAAATTTGAAATGGTTTCCAAAAATGGATGCAAGAAGTTGTTTTTTTTTTTTTTTTTTTTACAATTTGAGTTAATCATTTTTATAAAACAAGGACAAATACAAGGTAGTAGCTAGAGATCATTGTTCGAGTCTCAGTTGGATCCGTTGGGTAGGATGAATTAGATCCAACGGGGGAGAAGGAGGGGGAGAGTTGGTAACTTAAGTCGGTAATGAATTAAAGTCCAAAGAACGAACAACCAACCAAGGCGTCCTCAACTGATTCATTTCATAGCCAAAAGTTTTTTGCGGAAAGATCTCCCAGTGGATATTTCCTATAACATTCACGCCTAAGAATGTGGAAGTTAAGTAGACGTCCAAAGCCAGAATTTAGTCACAACTTTACTTACTTCATCAATGGGAAGGCGAGAGAACCAGATGGAATTTTGGAAGTTAAGTGTTGGCGCTGCAGTTGTGTACATTACTGGTTTTCTACCATTGTATCCTTTAGCTTTTGCAGCCAGCTCATGTATTGACCTTGCTCCTTCTTATGTAGGTGTAGGAGGAGGGAATTGGTGAACTTCTCCTCGATTCCTCTGGCCGCTAGGTATTGCCTCAGCTCATGCTGCAAAGCAGGGTCCAAATCACTGCAGAAGGATGAGACTGAGAAATTAAGACGAACCACAGAGAGTTAACAAGATGCGGATAACCATGTGGAAATGGTAAATGAAAAAAATTAGCAGTTGCTTTGAAGTTATATGTTCATCATTAGTTTCAGAAGACTAAAAAATTGGAGACATGGAGCTTGTCTCTCGTTTTTACAGACATTCTAAAAAGATTATCATATTTAGACATAAATGCCTCGGTTCTTTAATTCAGTTTTGCAAGATTGAGAGGAATACAAGTTCATATAAGCAAATATTAGTCATGGAGATCATCAGTACTAAGAGGGGTTGAACTTGGAAAAGCAAAAGCACATAAAATCCAACAGTTCTGCTGGTACTTGCAATCCTTTTCCACGTCCACAGTGGACAAGACACAAACTTTGAGGAAACTTATAGAGACTTTGAAAGACAAGCTCAGCTGAGCAGAGAAAGAAAAGAAAATGTTGTTTTGGCAGATATAGATGTGATTACAAATATTTCCTCCAAAATTTGGGTATGAAAAAAAGAATAAACCTAATTACCATGAACTTAGATGATATAAATATTTGGATTCTAATCTCAACCAGAATTCATTAAAACAAAAAAAGAACAGAAGTCCATTAAACCTTTAACTTCGAGGAATTTAAGCAGAACTGAGACCCTGTACATGAAATTCAGGACTTCATAATGATGGAAAATGGTGCGTACCACACACCAGGTAAAGATATATACATCAAAACATCAATTTTGTTTCACATATTAGCTGGTGTATACTGAGTCTGGCAAGTCCTAGTGGTTCTTCAACTTCCAGAGAGCGTTTACATATCAACATAGAGAAAGCACCATTAATTGAATTTCCAACAGAAAATACCTGAATAAGGGGCCTCTATAAATTGAAGAATCAACGGGTGATGATGATGCGATGTAATGCGCATTCTGAATATCGAACTCAGGTTCACTACCTCCTCTGTTAGATGCCACACAATCAAACTTCAAAATAGAGCTCAAACCAGGCTTCTTTATGCATATTTTCAGAAGAGCTTCCCCCGGCAACCTGCCATCTCCCTGGAAGGTGTCACGACTCAACAAAGCTGAAACCGCCACTTCTTCCCCTGATGAACATTTTTTCCGCAAAACAACATCTTGAGACTGAGGAGAATCCCATTCCAAAACAAAATCCCCAAATGAACCAACTTTATCATCCTACATCCATATTAACCTATTGATATTCAAAAACCAACAGAGATCCTCTGTAAAACATGACGACTCTTAATAGTTTTCTGCAACAGAAACAACCTAGATATGCATTTAAAACGGATACCATCGGTTATGAATCCTACGCAGGCATAAAATTTGTTCTAAATGTACATATGTCATCAAATGGACGTCCTTCTCTTCAACATTCGTTTCTTGTTTCGACTTTGCCTCACTTGTACAAAAGGTTTTCAATTAATGTCAATGAATTACTGATTTTCACAGCTTAATCCAATGTGTTGGGCTTTCCCAAACACAAAGGCAACAAAGATCAAACTTCTTACACATACACAGTTCTTGCATACTGGGTAGAAACATTAAATTGAATTTTGGCATTACCATTTGTCCTTCCATGGCAACACTTGCTCAACTATTTCAAAGCTTCAGAAGGAGCATAAACCACACAGAGCCATTTTCTCATTTCTCAAACATCAAACTTTTACACAGCAAACATCAATGCCACAAGCATGGATAATTGGCATTTTGCACCCTAGAATTATAGAGGTTTTGCACATTGCAAACTTAAATTACAAAGTAGCATATTTCACCCTTCAATTAAATAGTTATTGGCACTAGGCACCCTCCACTTGTTACCAGCGACTTTTCTTGTCGGAAAATTATGTCAGCGTGAATACAACTAATTGACAAAAAAATCCTTTATATTCAAGAAAGCGGAACCTTTTACTTCCAGAGCAAATACACGCCAAGAAACGAATGATTCACAAAGCGAAAGGGCCTCGATTGACCAATTCGAACACCGGAAACTAAGTACATGCCTGCTTCGGACGCAAAAATTGAAAAATGAGGGAGGAAAATCGACCTGGTAGCGCATAGAGGAGAGTTCATGTCTGAGCTCAGAATCCAAGATTTTCAACAAATCCAGGTCTTCAATGGCCTTACGAGCTCTGCGCAATACTTGTGTCACTCTCGGCATAGTTCTTACTGGCTGCTGCTGCTGCTATTGATTTCAGTCGAATTCGGGTCGTTTTTGCGATTCCAGAGTTCCAATCAAGAAGCCCAAGCGCATGAAGTGCTGTAGATGCCATCAATTTGGGCCCTCATTAATTTTTGGGTAAAATACATAAAATTCCCCTATTTTTTATAAATTTACAAAATAACCCCAAAAATATTACGAAAATAATCCTAAGCACCAATCTATATTTTACTAACACATGAATAAAATCCCCTTTCCATACAAATTATAAATTTAAAAACAAATTACACCTTGACCTTTTATTTCTAAAATTATGAGTAAAGCGCAAGTACAAATATCCTCAAATCTAATACATCCAATGATTTTTATTATTTATAAAAGTCCAACAGTCATAAAAAATAAATAGCAAGTAAGGCATAACGGACCATTTATCAGAAAAGTTAACGTTGTTAGACTTTATCAACAGAAGGAACATGCAATATTTTAGAAATCACGATGTGGGACTTGGACTATCTTCTTAATTAAACTTTGGGAATTATTTAAGAATTATTACCATACTTACTTCTTTTTAGTTATATGTGGACTTAAATATGATATTTAAAACGTATTATTTACTTTGTAGAATACAATTCGTAACATATGCAAGTCACATGAAATTTTCTAGTCAAATTGGTTGATAAAAGGACTAAAATTGCAAATATTTTAATATGACAAAACTAAATTTCGAAATTAATTCGTGCAAAACAAAAAATGTCACCCTCTAATTTATAAGACAAAAAGTACAATTTTATCCTTTCTTTTTTAACTCAAAGTTTTGGGCTTGACAAGGGACACGACCTCTATTTGGAAAAGATATGAGGCTCCCTAGTTGAAAAGATTACAAGATGACTCAACTAAGAGGGTGTTTGGCTAAGTTTTTCTAAAACATCTTATAAAACTAAAACATCTCATAAGTTCCTGTATTTTATAAGATGTTTTAGGATCTTATAAGATGTTGGATCTTATTTTAAAAATAAGCTCCTAAAGTGTTTGGATAAAATAGAATATTAAAACTTATATGATGTGTAAACATCTTATAAGATGTTAGAATGTTCGGCATAATAAGATTTTTAATTGGTAAAATAACTAAAATGAACACGTATACCATTAGAATCAAGTAAATTGTTATTTCTTGACATATTTCGTTTTAAACATTTTTAAAACACTTTTATAAGTAGTACATATTAGTTTAATTTCAAATAAATATTTAATTGATAATCTTTTTACAATAACAAAAAAATAAAAAAACTATTACCTAAACTTTTAAATAAAAATAATATATGTGTAAATTCATACTAGTCAAATATTAATATAAATATATAATTGATATTTGTTTATGCAATGATTATTTCTAGTCGTATAATTTATAATATTTTGAATTATTTTTTTTTTAGTAAATATAATATCAATATCAATCTTATTTTAATTTAACTATAATAAATTATTATTAAATAATAATATATTTTCTCTTTTTTGAATATTGGAAAAATTAAATAGCAAAAAAGATTAAATGAGAGAGAGAGAGAGTGTGTGTCTAAGTGGATGGTGGGGATATTTTAGTCTTTGATATATTAATTTTATATAATTTATAAGATTTTATAAAAAAAAGTTCTTATAAGTTCTTTAAAAAAAATATGACGCAAACAGTTTTATTGAACTTATAAGCTTTCAAATATCTTATAAAATGTTTTGAGGAGTTTATAATTTTAGCCAAACACCCTCTAAATGACGTATGAAGTACCCTTGCTAAAAAAAATCAAGGTGTCCTAGTTGGAAAGAAATACGACCACAAAGTGGGAAGGGAAGCAAGCTAGGTACGGAGAGTTTAAGGAAAAGTCCCGTCAAGCATAACTTGGAGTGGAAAACACCATCTGTCAAGTGGAACTAAAAGACAATATCTCCACAGATCCGTAAAATATTTCCTATGAGAACAAGTACCAAAGAAAATCTCCTTAAAGATATTTTACAAGGTTCACCAAATATGGCCTATAAATAGCCTATCAAGCAGTGGAGACACAACCGCTCATATAAATTTGCGATGGATATTTTTGGAACACTTTTATTAGTTTTCTGGAGGAATTCCAAAATATTGGCAGGGAAATGAAATTCAAAATCCCATAAAATCAAAAGCTGACACAATTTCGGATAGGATTTATGATGGGCGTCCAAATGTTACGAAAATATTGTCGTAATTTTCCTTTAAAAAACAAGCCTTACTTTTCGGACTATTACATCTCTATATCTATTAAACAGATTTGTCTGAAACTTGAAGATGTCTAAAATGTTAGAAGTTGGGCAAAGAATTTCTTTTGGTTCAATTAAAAAAATGTTATTTTCTTTTTACCACAATAATTGCGAGTATCGCTTTTCATATTATAAAATACAAAAATACATCTTTCTAATCCCAAGTTAACGGTAGAGGCCATGTGCCTCGTGGCCATTAGCAATTGTTAACTCTTATTGATTTTGAGTGATTTTAACTTCAAAAGCCCTGTTAAATAGTATAAAAAAATATTGTTTTGGTACCATTAAGTGAAAAAAAATATATTTTGACTTAATGTTGCCACAAACTATAAGAATTCTTTCCCCGTTTTACAAAAATAAAAAATGTTAGAAAAATTTTATTTTAATATGTATAATAAATATATAGTTCTAAAATAATAATTATTTTTATTTTAAATAATTTCTAGAATCTATTTTACTATTTTATAAATTAAATTATTATTTGGTCTAAAAATATATTAATATTTGAGCACAAACTATAAAAAGTAAAATTTACTTTTTGAATAAAAGTATTAGATGTTTTATTTATTAAATAATAAATTAATTTTTAAATTATAATTATTTACATTTGAGATAAATTGTAGAAATAAAATTAAAATTTATTTCTTACTTTTTTCGTTCAAAGTTTATTAAAATATTTTTATAATAAGTAATAATTTAATTTTAAAAATAATTAAAACATGTCTCTATAACTTTGTCTTCTATAACTTGCTTTGAACCACGTCAAAGCCACATAAATGTGCGTACATTTGGATATGATATAGGCACTATGATTAAAACCACTTTCTGCCTAAATTAACCATCACATTATATTTTGACTTTAGTAAACCCACTTGAGCCTTTTGGACTTGTTTTCTTGATGTAAGCCATTATATATAAATTCATTGCGTCATCATTTAACCCCTTGATTTTCACCCTTTCAAGAATTATTAGAGTATCAAGGGAAGTGAATTTATATTCAAAAGAACGGTTCTCAAAGTGAGGGTTTGAACATTATAGTTTTTGTGCTCTAAAGAATATATCTCAAAATGAGTGTGGGGTTTCAATTTTGTAGTCTTACACTATATGGGAACTAACATTGTTACCTTGTCTATGCTATTACAAAAATAAAAGAGAG
Organism: Sesamum indicum; assembly: GCF_026168435.1. Lineage (NCBI taxonomy): Eukaryota > Viridiplantae > Streptophyta > Magnoliopsida > Lamiales > Pedaliaceae > Sesamum > Sesamum indicum. Next base: position 1,265,702 of record NC_142660.1, on the reverse strand, counting down.
AGAGAGAGAGAGAGAGAGAGAGAGAAAGAAAAGAACAAAAGAAAAATTGAAAAAATTAAAGAAAGCAATCTTCTTGCTACTAAAAAGAAAAAATAAAAAGGAAAGAAAAGAGTAAAATCTCTCCAAAAGAAATCGCAAGGTATAGTTCAAAAAATTGTCAAAAGAATTTGGGGAATGGAATGGCTAAATGAGTAACTTTTGAGAGTTTTGATCCACTGTTCACTCGATTCTTTGTTGCTTCAATTGATTTTTTTGAACTTAACCTCATTATCCTTAAATTTTTACCCCCAAACTAAATCTCCATTACAGCTAAAATCAAAAGATCTTTTGATCCATGTGTGTGCATATTTTACGGTGATGGAGAAGTGGTATATAAGTAAGCTTATAGTGAAATACTGTTATAGTAAGTACCGAGGGAAACACTCAAGCCATATACACTTGAGATAATAGAAAACGGTGAGAAAGAGTCCACTAGTTTTGTACACTTGATTTTGATGATGGTCATTGTGTAAAAACTTGTTGAAAGTATGTTGAGTTATCTTTTTCATGAAATGAGTCATTTGCTTTGTACACGGTTACAATTTACCTTGAGTATGTTCGATTATGGAGAGGGTTTTGAGTGCGTAACTGACTTTTGATTTTGCTTGAAAACTAGCAAAAGATTAAGTGTGAGGGTATCTAATAAGTATACAATTTATCATATTTTGATGATGATTATACCTTCTTTTTGAGCTAAAATACTCCTAATCACATGGATTTATTGTAATTCCAACTCAAAAGATTTGATGAGGAGTAAAGATGGCAAATTTGAGCTAAAAACAACATTTGAAAGCATTTAAGGAAAGGAGTAAATTGTGACAAATTTACTGATCCAACTAGACGCGCCCATGCTTACTGCTGCAGTCAATTATGAAGAAAAAGGAAATACGCGATTTATGCTGAAGAAAAGGGGGTGATTGCTCTATGGGTTTAGAAAGAATCCTTTAGGATATTTGGCTGATGCAAAGGAAATATTTGTTAACTTTTTAGAGCTAATTATGTACCTAACCATCTTCTATGTCTAGATTCGTAGGATGCTTATAGTATAAATAGGAGGACATCTCAACTCCATGAGACATCCATTATTCTATCCACTTTTCTATTTTTTGAATTCTCTTCAGTTCTAATACATTACCTAATTGTTAATGGAATTCTACTTCTTTTTAGTGTGTTCTTCTATTACCATGTTAGGCTAATTTTCTTATTTTTTGGTGGTTAAGGTTAAGGCGATTGCTTGATGCTTAAATATTGTGAGATCTAATTTATGCTTACTACTCTCGTTAAAATAGGTATTCATGTTATTTTTTGCACTTTTATTACAAACATCTAATTTATGAATAATGTGGTCACTTGTTCATTATCAAGAAAGTTTGCTTTGCTAATTGAACTTTGCAGATCCGTGTAATTGTTTGTTTAGTTCAATAATTAGTAGTAACATGACATGATTAATTATGTCACAGTAGTTAATTATGTTATGGTGAATACATGATCTAATTTAAATGAATTCTCGTAGAAATTGTTTGTTAGAATCAGACCTTTCTAATTCTTAATGATATTGGTGGATTAAATCTTATGAACGTTTTCAAAGTTGTTCATTAATTAGGAATTTAGTCAACGGTCGTACCTTGATTGACGAAAATGTGAAGTTGTTAGGTCATACCAATGATCATAACTAATTTATTTATTTAAGGGTGCTATATTTGCATCAATGATCAGCCAACGGAATCAAGCGTGAACCGATCTTAATCGAAAAAGTATTCTCTTAGATTTATCTCTTTTAATTTCATTATCTCTCTAATTTAATTTAGTTTTTATTCTCTTCAGAAGCAAACCCACCCACCCACCCACCCCCACTATTTTTTTATTTTTGAAGGAATTTACTTGAAACTAATCCCAGAAAAATTAACCCCACCCCACTTCTACAAAAGTATCTATAGAAATTATTTTTTATGATCTTGGCACCCATCATAAATCTTTTTAATATATAAGTTTACGATAATTAACTACGTAACCAGACATATTAATTTTAAAAAATAAAATAAAAGGATATCAAAGTTAAAATATAAATGGCATATATATGCAATATTGTATTATTAATATCTGAAAGATTCAAACTGAAGTAATTTAAAATGCGCCAAAAAAGAATTAAATATATCAATAAAGTATGTTATAAGATAAAAAATACCAACAATCTAAAATTACAGATTTAATTATATAATTTTGCCTGAAATAAATTAATCCATCAAATACAATAAAGTGATCACATCTATTTTATTTTTTTTTAAAAAAAATTAAACGTACAAGAAGTATATATTAGATGTACGTAGAAAACAAAACGACATAAAAATCCAATCCAAATATTTAGCCGGAACAACAATAATTTTCATCGGGTAATATGGGCAATGAAGCTCTGTATTTCCGGGCAACCAGCTTCATCCATGGATACTTTAATGGCGGCGCTTAACTCCTCCGCCCTTTTTCTAATCTCGTCGCCCTCTTTCGACGCCATCAACCTCTCCACGACGTTCTTAATCACCGACGCTGTGACCAGCTCCTTCCTCTGCGCCCACTCCCTCACAACCAGGCCTGTTTTCAGAACTCTTGTCAAGAATAGAGCATTAAGTGGCTGGTCAGAATGCATCGGCCAGGCTGCTACAGGCACGCCAGTCCAAAGGCTCTCGAAACACGAATTCCAGCCGCAGTGAGTCATAAATCCTCCTGTCGATTTATGAGCCAGAATTTGCAGCTGTGGAGCCCAATCTCTCACCACCATTCCATTTTCTTGCACTCTTTCTTCAAACCCTTCTGGCAGCTCAATCTTTCTCTCTTCTCCGGCAAAAATATCAGCTTTATCGGCATCTCTCAGCACCAATATGAACTTCTGCTTGCTTTGTTCCAGGCCTAGAGCGATCTCCCCGGCTTCTTCATTTGAAAACGAAGTTGTGGTTCCGAAAGAAACGTATATCACTGATCCCGGTGCTTGTTTGTCTAGCCACTCCAGGCATTTATGCCGGGGTTTTCCCTCGTTATTTGCATTTAAATCTACCTGTAGTGTTGGTCTAATAGCCCATTGCGGCTTAGTACTCCCACTGATCTCCTCCCTGGACAGTAGATCAATATAAGCACCATCTATCAATCTGCAGGTATTATGGATATCTCCATCTCTCTCTTTAAAAATACTAGAAACGATGAATTTGATAACTCCCTCAGGCATAAATTCGCTGATAGGAGGCGGGTCTTTGAGCGGTCCCTCTACTTGGATCGGTTTCCCCATCGCTTCCCACAGTACGAAGAAGAGATTAAAACCCGACACGCAGTTGAATGCATAAGACTCCACATTCTGGACTGAGACAGCGTCCCGAACCACCTCGAACATCATCCTGTCGTAAATGATGACAACTCTTCTTGTTTTCAGGGACAGCTCTTCTACAAGGCCGAGAACAGGTTCCCGTAAGTTGGCATAGGCCTGGACGGCTGGATACATGTGAACGGGTAGTTTGTCGAACGAGCTTGGATCAGGATCCACGGCGGCGATGGGAGGAGTTGGAAGATCATGGAATTGGATTCCTGAATTAGGTTTTAGGCCGTTGGACCGGAGTTTGACCTGGCGGTTGTGGGTGGCGGAGCCAACAAAGTGAACCTGAAGGCCGTAGGAAGCTATCAGGCCGGCCAGCTGAAGAAGCTGGTTGAGATGGCTTTGACCCGGAAGAGGCACCATTACCACGGCAACTTGATCACCAGATTCCATATCTCTTCACTTGGATGATTTTAGCAGATAGATCGTTATCCTGAATAGAGGGAACTATCTCTGCTACTGTTGTTGATGTAATAATTATGCATGTTTTTATGTCTAGGTACAGACTTTATCTTGTTCCTCAGATTCTTGATAAAATCGATCAACAAATAAATAAATAGTCTAGAAGAAATGGTCATCTTTGTTCGGCCCGTAATGGATCCATTTTCAAGGTCTTAAATTTGCTGCTTTGTTCTTTGGATTTGTGTTGCTGTCGTTAGTTATTTCTCGTAAGATGATTTGGACTGATATTTGCTGTCAGTATGCAGCGTAGGCAGGATTCGAAACAGCAAATAAGAGTGATGGGCCAATGGGTCTAGCCCATTACTACTCCTTCACTTACACTCAATTCGTTGAGTTCCCAAGGCCCGTCTAAACTTTTGCTCGCTGCAGTTGAATTGGGTCAAAGCCCGAACTCCCCATTAACCTTTTATATTACAAATGATCGGGCGACAAAATCGTTAAAGAAGACTAAGTCAGTTCCTAACAAAATCCTTCAATACTTAAATCAGAACCAAAAAGCTCATCAAGAACAACAAAAGCAGGAACGACACTCATTGATTATCGCCAAGCTTTCTACTTTTGTAGTTACACGATTTATTTTATTCAACGCACCTCTTCTCTCATACTAAGTCTCGATCGTTTAAAACCTAATTAATTCCTATAACGACTCGTACTATCAATTTTATGACAAACAGATACGTCCGTCGAAACTCTGTTTGATTCCCTCAATTGTCGATGTTAATTTATTTACTTTTAATTAATTCCCCCCGCCCCCCTTCCCCCCCCAAAAAAAAAAGAAAAAAAAGATAGAAGTTGGCATGTGTTTTATGGTGCCTATATGCTTAGTAGATAGTATGATCTAGTGGGCTATGTAGAGATCAAGAACCACAACTTCAACCAAAATCATTCACAAATTTGAATTTTTTGTTTTCATCTTAAACATGATATATATATATATATATATATGTGGTGTTCAATTGTTTGTTGTGGTAACATCCTAGCTATGTTATAGTTGTGTTGAAATACTATATAGGATTTGACAATTTACAATATAAGTTAAGATAGTAATTATTAATTAGAAGTAAAATCAACATATATACATAATTTTGACTTTAAAATAAATAAACGTTGAATGTAGCCGTATGATCATGTTTAAAATGCTTTTTATGTGGCAACCGACGTATATGACTTTTTCGCTAGTCCTATCAACGCTACATCTTTATGATTATTTATTAAGCAATTAAATTACATCAAGCCCTTTAATATATGATATAATTATGTAATTTTTGGACGGTAAAATAGAAATGTCAATTTTACCTTACTGATTTTTTTTTATATAAAATAAAAATATTATTAAAAAAATAAAAAGAACAAGAAATCTCTTGGACAAAGTAAATTAAATCAAAATTCAAGCTAAAAAAATTAAAATTTAAAACACCACAAACGGTTGAAGTTTGAATATTTTGTTGCTTTTAAATGGAAGCAACAACCATTGTCTTTATATAATTCTGTTTTTTTAAAAAAAAAACAACCCCAAAAAATTATTGGAGATGATTTAGTGGCAAGAAGCACATGAAGGAGAGAGAAGAAAAATTATATTGACATTCTTGTCTTTGATTTGAGCTTTATTTTTTTAAAAAATAATAATATTAAGTTGATCGATTTTGACTGATAAATTAGATTGTTCACACCGAGTTTGATAGCAACGGGATGAAATTTCAGACCGATTTCCAGTTAGATCGATCAAGTCGGACGATCCAGTCTAAATTTCAAACTTGGATTCGCACTCCCCAATCATGATATCAAAAAATAATTTACTACGTACTTTCTTTAACAAAAACTAAACTACATATAACTAATAAATATTAGGGTAAAATACACTTTGCCCCCCTAAACTATTCTTAATGTAACACTTACCCCCTAAACTACCAAATGTAACCTCATGTAGTTAAATTTTTAGACAATCTTGCCCTTGTATTATATATATAGTTCAAAGAATTTCTTTTTCTAATAATTTTGTATTTTAAGTTTAATTAAAATTTTCTCAATTGGAAAAAGCATCTTTTAATTATAATGAAGTAATAGAAAATTAGTAAATTAAATAGTTTGAATGTTATTGTATTTTACAGACTCAAAGTTAAGTAATAAATGAGTATAAAAAATACACAAAATATTTTCATAAAAAGATTTTATTAATTTTGTAATAAAATTAAGTTATTAACTATTTATTCTTTTATATAAAAATGAATACTTAAATGGTTTTTTTATATATATTTTCTTTAAAAAATATGATAAAATATTTAAATGGTTTTTTTATATATTTTCTTCAAAAAATATGATAAAATATTTATATTGATTCATTTTTTTCTAAAAATATTTAACTTTTGGTTAAGCATGTATATACTTGTCAATTTCTTTGAAAAGACATATACGAGTTGTTGATTATATATAATATATTTGTTGTGTATCTACTATATATATTAATTTATACTCCACATGTAATTTAAATTCTTTCCTTATTAAAAAAATTAATTAAAAAAATACTTTGGTGATGATTTAATATGAAAAATACTAAAATGTATATTAAAAATAATATAATTATTCAAAGCATGAGGGGCATTTTTGTCCAACTAAGAGAATAAGCTCTACATTTGTTAATTTAGGGGTAAGTGTTATATTAAGGATAGTTAAAGGGGCAAAGCATATTTTACCCTAAATATTATAACAAATTCACACAAAAAATAAAAAACAAAGAGATATATACTAAAATGTTTAGCGCAATTTAAATCCATAACATTATATATAATTATTTATGAGTTTTATTACAGCCTTAATTATTAAATCAAACATCTCATCGGTATCTTGTCCAACCTCCTAAATGCATAGAACATCGAAAACATGTCGTTTATAATATTATTTTGTACAATGTTGGACATCAAAAGATGTCGAATATAATATTTTTTGTCCCCCAAAAATTAAAAATAAAAAAAAATATAGTAACAAACACGCTTAACAATCATGATAAATTAATATTATTAATCACGATTAGACAAAATTAAAATAAAAAATTTAAATATTTATCATGATTAATTAATATTTTTCATGATTTTTAGCCGTAGCCAATATATTTGCAACAATTTTGGTCATGGCTAATGTTTTGAAAACAACGGCCAATGGCCGTTGTCAAAATCGTGGTTGATTTGTATTTTCTACTATCTTTTTTTTTCTTTTGCTATAATAATTACGTGTGTTGTGTCCAAATATTTTGAGATTTTTTGAATCTGAAAGCTGGTGTCACCGTATCTGTGTGCATGCATCATTAGATGTGGACACTCAATTATCTATGGAGTGAAACCGCAAACTGAGCCAAATATATAGTGTAAGTATTATGAATTGATTGGGCCCAGAAACATGAGAAATAGGAAAAAGAAAAAGCAGTGGAATGTATAGAAACAGGAGGGAGTTTGGTCTTATTAATGTATATATGCAAGTTGATGTGCTGGCCATACGTTGGCTGATTTGTGCTTCCGAGATATGTGGGGGCACCTGTCTAAAAAGAGGCAAACTTTGATTCCAAGAATAGCCACATACCAAAAAGGTTGTAATAAATGTACAGTACTGATCAGGACTTGGGAGTCCCAACGCCCCAATTATGTCATACGAATGATCATCATTTTTTCGTGTGGGAAATTCATATATAAAATACCATCAAAATAAAAAGAAAAAAATATATAATTTTGATCTTGTAAGTAAAGGAATGTAATTTTGTCCCACAATTTGGAAAATTAAATGAATTTGGTTTTGTAATTCGATTCCGTAATTTATTTTAGTCCTATAAGTATATGTGTGACATTTTCGGCCTTGTTGGACTCAATTTTGGCAATTTGAAGATAATTTTGGTTGAAAATTCCTAAATTAACGTATCACATACACAACATATGTAATTCTCCGATAAGATTGGTCGGAATTGACCATAATTCATAAATTTTGAAAAATTATAGAATCAAACTATAAAAATAGATTCATACAAGGCGAAAAAAATCACCCTAATACTTATAGGATGAAAATTACAAATTTTCCCGTATAGAAATATATGATGATGTCTTATGACTTATAATTTTGAAATTTAGGGAGAATAATTGGTGGGGAATTTTACTTAATATAATACCGTTTGGTGTTTTGTTTGAAAAAAACAATTGGTCGGGGAGTTTGTTTGTTTGTTTGTTTTTTTAATTTTTATGTTTTTTGATGCACTGTTGACTTGGAGGTCAATCAAAGGAAATAATAATACTAATGTTGATTGGGGTGTGGAATGATATATATATATATATATATATATATATCACTTTTTATTTGGTCCCACCAATTGGGATGAAGAGTTCCGTTCTGTATTGTTAATCGGGAAAAGTTGTGGGCATGTCGACAGATATTTATGTTTGTATCTAGTTAAGATTGCTAAATTGCGGCACAAAATTTCATTCCATGACAAACATGTGTTCCTATTTATAATGATTTTGGGATTTCGTTTCAAAATTAGGACAAAAATTAATATATCGATACGTTCTTTTTTATGTTAAATTTACTATAAAGATCATCTATGCTTTATAAAATTACAAATACGTCCATAAAATTATAATTGTAATTACAAGTACATTCCATATTTAATATCAGAATTTACACCAACATCACTTGATGTACATAATCACACCACACCTCATTAGGGAGTGTTTGTATAATTGAATTTAATTTTAAAAAGTATCGATGTAAAAATAAAATTATTCTAATATATATATGCATCTAAAGTAATTGATCCGTACAAATAGGAGCACCTGATGTTTATGTTTAGACGCATCTCTTTAGAACTGATCGAAGTTAATTTTGAGTTTTGTGAGAATTTTTGTGTCTGATTAAATCAAATATAGTATTGTAATGATTATAGGATGGAAGGTTGTTCTAAATTGGACATTGAATCACATAATGGCTGGAAGACGTTTATTATAAACGTAAATAAAGTGAATTTGAGATGGAGCAATCTGGTAACATGGCTCTGGCTCAGAAATCTCGGACAAAACCTGCAACTTGCGTTGGAAAGGCGGCCATTTTCTTTCAACTACTTGGAACGAATTAATAATCTCAAGTCATGATCAAACGTTGTATGGGGTTCGACAAAGTCAAGGAATTTCATGTTTGCTTCAATTATAACTTTCTTATCCTTAACCAAGACCATATTCTTTGTTGCCTTTCATTTTAAGCCATTCTTGTATTACCATTAAATTCATACAACTTGCATATATATATATATATGTATATATTGGATTCAGAAAGATTTAATTATTGAGACGGAATTCAAGAATTACCATAAATTGTTTAAAAATAAAAGGAAAATATAAAGAGCTTCCACAAAACAAATGGAGTGAAAGATTACCAAACAACACACGTCAGAATATATTATATTAATATTTCATGATTATAGCTATTCATACAAATTTATCAATTTTTTCAGATAACTTAGATACATACGAGAAAAGTTCCAATCCAAATTGGATTTAGCCTGACTTGAACCAATTATATGACAAGTGCATTATATTTGCCACATAATTGATATACAATTAAAAAAGATAACTAATTATATTGTAAGTATAACACACTTATTTTGTAATTGATTTTACATAGCTGAATAGGTCAGAATTACGAACAAAACTACCTAGTAATATGTGTAATGAAAGAATCCAACTCCAAGTGCGTCACTCCACCTTTCGCCACTGCCTTCCTGACTGAACCACTCAACTCCGCGGCTCTCTTCCTCATCTCCGCCCCTTCCTCCGACGTCATCAGCCTCGCCACAGCGCTCTCCACGGCCGAAGATTTCACCAACTCATCCCGACGAGCCCAATCCTTCACAGCTAAGCCGATTTTCAACACTTTGGTTATCAAAATGGTGTTTCTTGGTTGGTCGGAGTGCATCGGCCAGGCCGCAATGGGAACGCCCATGGAGATACTCTCCATGCACGAATTCCAACCGCAGTGGCTCATAAACCCACCTGTTGCAGAGTGCCCCAAAATCTCCAACTGCGGAGCCCAATCTCTCACAACCATTCCCCTCTTTTTCACCCTCTCTTCGAACCCTTTTGGCAATTCAACTCTTTTAATTTCCCGGCCGAAAAAGTTCGCCCCGTCAGCATCTCTCAGAACCCATACAAACTTCTGCTGACTTTTCTCCAGGCCCGTCGCCAGCTCCTGGAGTTGTTTATCTGACAATGTTGTTGTTGTCCCGAAAGAGACAAGGATCACTGAGTTGGGGCCCTGTCTGTCAAGCCATTTTAAGCATCTGTGACGGGAATCTGAATTGGATGATGGTTTCTTCCTTTCGACTGATTCTGCCCCCACCGGATTGAACGGCCCGAGAGCCCATTGTTTCTTGTTTCCACTGATTTCAGGCTTTGCTAATAGCTCAAGGAACGGACTTTCCACCACCCTGCATGTGTTGTAAATCCTGCCAGAATTCAGTTTCATGTACTGATGCTGATTTCCGACGAATTTCACGAACTCGGGACTGAAACACCCTTCCAGGGACGGCAAATTTTCCAGGATTTCTTTGTCAATGGCGAAAGGCCTCCCTGTTTTTTCCCACAAGAAGAAGAAAATCGTGTACGCCGACACACTGTGAAAAGTGTAGGACTCAGCATTAGGAAATTTGACAAAATCTTGCACCACTGATCCCATCAAAGAGTCGTAAATGACGACAACTCGACGGTTTATGGCACAAAGATAGCGCAAAAGCTCCGCGACAGGCTGTCGCAGGGCCGATGAGGCGTCGAATAGTGGCTGGGGACGTGAAGGGAAAGAAGATTGAAAAGAAAGTGATGGGAACTGATCATGGAAAAAGATGTTGGATATCGACAGGGGGTTCCAGCCGTGGATCCGCCGCCGAGCCTGGCGGTTGTGGGCCGCGGTACCTACGTAGTGGACCGCCACATCGTGGGCGGAGATGAGGCGGGAGAGGTGGAGGAGCTGGTTGAGATGGCCGTGAAGAGGGAAGGGCACCATGAGCACCACCACATCTTCTGGTCGTAGGCCATTGGAAGCCATTGCATTCGCTTTTTGCAATCTAGCTACCTGCAGAGTGTTCCAATTGATTTGTTTGGCACCAAACGTCGGATTATTGCCAGCTTTATAGTGTGCTGCACATAACTTTTGTAATTAATTATTGAAAGTGAAGTTTTATGGATTTTACCAACTTTAGAGACTTGCGTATGAGGATTGAATTTTCATTTGGAAATCACACTGTATCCTCTACTCCATTTAATATATTCATGCCTCTCCATATAAAATATTTTTTTTTATGTAAAATAAAGAGTAAATTACAATCAGTTTTTCCCTTAATATTTGATGAAATTATGTAATCATTGGATAAAGGTATGGAGTTGTCAACTTTGCCTTTACTGTATTTTTTTCTTTTAAGAAAATAAGACGAGATGGATGTAAAATTTTTGAAAAGTTATGAAAAAAATTATCCACTTAATCCATAAAAAATATTTTAAAAAATAAATAAAATTATAACTCATAATCTACAAGGATATTATTGTTAGTTCATAATAACAAAAATAGATGTAGATCTAACGGAAACTAACATATTGGTCTAATTGTCGTCAAAATCAGAGGAATATTAGTAGTTTTTAAAATACCAATTGGGTATTTGTAATAATATCAAACCAGCTCAAAGGTGCTCGTGTAATTTACCCTAAGATAAATACCATAATCTTTGTACGCATAGTGTGTAATTATTAATTGAAATAAAAGATGCAGTAAGATTTGGGCTAAAAAATCTAATTTATTCCGCTATTATTAAATCATATTTGCCCTTTAAATCCAATTTTTTTTTTCCTCATGTTCAACTTTTTATCTTCCAAAAAACATTATATTATGGTCCGAATTATGAAATTTTTAACCTAAATCACATTCAATGTACTTACATATAATTTTCAAAATAACAATAATAGTATCAATTGACTGTGAGCACATCTGGTTCAACTCAGAATTTTTCGTTGGTTGGAAAATCAATTTTTATATTTCAAAGGTTATATAATTGAAACAAATACTACTAAAAGTCGAAACATTAATATATCAGAACAGTTCAAAACGCTGAAATAATTTAGTTTTATGTAGTAATAATCTTGAAATAGAGGAAGTAGTCATGATCTTGATGGTCAGTTTTCAACCTCACACTACTGCATGTGCCAAGGATAGATGTACCGGTAATGATAATGACATGATTATTACAACCTTATCTTGGGTTTAGGGGAAAAACTCTTTGATAATGAACAAGATCGCAACTTGTTGCATATGGAAAAAGTACAAACGGATTAGGTGCCCATCATGTGATTTTATTTGGCTGTTTCTGTTAGTTATTTTAGTTTTGTTTTACATTGCGATTCCATCCAATTCCCCCCAAAAAACATAATAATTAATAAAAACAAAAATAAAATCCATTGCTTTTTCTTTTTGTAAAATCAATCTATTACATCATTTAAGACATGAATATTTTATATTCAACAATTCATTTAAATTATACTTGGATCGATATATAGATTTTGATTTGATTGAAGAATTTAGTAAAATGGTTTCAAAGAGAAAAAAATTGAAATAGATTAATATTTAATAAAATATTATTCAAAATTAGAATCAAAATTATTTAAATTTGTAATTATCCGAACAAATTAAAGAATTCATTATTAAGAATCTAAAAATCACAATTTCGAATCCATCTATTCAAATGCAATATTATAAAAAGAATAAAAAAACACAACCTACTGTTAAAGTATATTAATACTCAACTGAATACAATTCGGACCACATTTATTATAAATTAATTTAAGGGTAAACCACCATATTTTTTATAATTTTTATATTTCATTTAAAAAAATATAGGAAGGGCAAAGATTATAATTCTAGACCTACATTCAAGAATCACATAATTTCATTAAACATTAGGAAGTATTTGTAATTTTTCAAACAATGAGGGTTTTAATAGTTATGCTAAATTTTAGGAGAGTTTTCGTCTAACAAATATGTCCCTCCATTAATCAAAATTTACCAAATTTGCTGATATTATAAAAAAAAAATAGGATAAAAATCCATATTTATTCCTAATTGAATTATTACTGATTTATTAGAGATGAAATTAATCTTTTTCTGATTAAATTACTCTTATACATCTTCACACGTTAATGCATGTGAGGAGGTATCTTCACCGTGAGAAAGGTAGTTTAGTCAGAAATATTTATTTGATTTACAGTAAGTCGTAATAAGCCAGTCGACGGTAAATATTAACTTTTTTCATTCAACTTCTTTTTCCTAATATCAACAAAATTAGTGAATTTTAACTAATGGATGAACTATTTGTTAGACGGATGCAAACTTCAAGGGTACTAGATGTAATTCTTCAAATTACAGGGGGATTACGCGTGATTATGATTTCAGCCTTACATACAAGAATTGCATAATTTCATTAGATATCAGAAAGTATTTGTAATTTTTCAAATAACAAGGGGCATTCATAATTATATTAAATTTCATGAGAGCTCGTTATAATTCAACTTTAATTTGAAAACAATCTATTTAACGCTTAAACATAATTTAGTTTAATTGGTCAAAATTGTAACTAGAGAATATTTTCATTAACCTTCATCAAGATACACAATGGGTCGAATTGGGCTAACCCAACCCAAGATCAAATTAAACAATAAAATATTAAGTTGGTTTGGCCAGGCCCGTTTGGGACCGGGTCGATCATAGGCCGGTCACAAGATTCAATACTTGGGACCAAGCCAACCTAGTAGTCTACGACCACTTGATCCTGGATCCGGCTTGTGCCGTGGCTTGTTGGGTCTTTAGTTTTTAGAGTTCATTATATATTTTTAACTATTATAGTTCTATATATAATTTCTTGTGTGATTTAATTTATTATTTATTTATTTCATAAAATAATTTTAAATTTAAGTAATAGTTTTATAAGAAAACCTCAACATCTTAAAAATAAAATAAAACAAGCACATTCGGACTTCGATGAGGGCCTAGTCTGAACCTGGTTCGGGCCTCAATGGGACTGATCCATCGTTGGGCTTAAGTTTAAAAATGAATTCAATTGGGGCTTACTTAGAGACCCATGACTGCTCCAAAATCGATCATGAATAGCATTGGATCGATTCTGAACTGGACTTTTTCGAGTCGATCCATACCAATTCGATCCACTGTGCACATTGAACCTTCCATTAACTGTTAAGGCAATTGTATAAATATTCTTCTAATTATATGTAGAATATGTTAATTGTTAAAGGTGGGGTGAAAAAAGAAAAAGACAGGAACTAGGTTGTCAGTTTTTATTACTGATGGAGAGTGTCCTATCAAATCCATGTTGCCAAGTGAAACACTTCACCTGCCTATAATAGTTCAGGTCAAATTTTTAATAAATACGCAAAATAGGAAAGAGACAACTAGCTAATTACTTTTATGAAATTATTGCTACATCTCCCCTTTAAATTATAGTATCTATTCTTAATTTCAAACAGAAGGTACTATTGTTAGGATAAACATTTATATATTTCAAAACTTTATTTTCTCGTCCATCAATTCTAATTTATATGCTGAAATTGAAGTCCCATTACTCTAAAAACACGTGTCATGTAATATTTACAACTATATGTATGTAAGAGAACTGAAAACTTACAATAGTTCGAGATGAGATTTACAGTAAATTTGACTTCTACATCCTAAAACTTTTATTTTAGTTTAAGTTAGACTTGGACACTTTCAGTCGTCCATCGCGTGGTGTTATTCCCTAGTCTGTGTGTGTACACGTACATATTATGTGTAAGAAAATCAAAATCTTTAGGGATAATTGCACTTTCCTCCCCTGAGTTATAGTGTAATTACACCTAGACTCCCTGTGGTATGAAAGATTACATCTAGCATGCATGAGGTTTGCTTATATTAGTCAAAAATCCACTTAATTCGTCAATATTAACAAAAAAATTGAATGAAAATTGATATTTACCTTTGATTCACTTGTTACTGATTTATTGCAGATCAAACAATTATTTTTCGTCTAAATTACCCTTATAACGGTGAAAATATAACTCCTCACATGCATTAGCGCGTGAAGACGTGTGAGGGTAATTTGATCATAAAAAAACTTATTTGACCTATAATAAATCAGTAATAAGTCAATTGAGGGTAAATATATATATCTAATTTATTTTTGTTAATATCAACAAATTCGATAAATTTTGATTAATGGAAGGACTTATTTATTAGACGTAAATAAACCTCAAGAATAATATATGTAATTTCCCAAATTACAAATAATTGAAATATAATTACACTAAACCTTGAAAGTGAGTGTAATTATCCAAAAACCTTAATTATGGAAAGAGGGAATCATTTTCTTCTTACATAGGATGAAAGTGTAATCCTGTCAGAGTTGGGGCAAGAAAACAATTGAATTCGACATTTGTGTATATCCACAAAATTGCTGCTGGTGGTTGGAAAATGGAATCAAGAGAGTGGTTGGGATAGAGTGAAAAAAGGGACCACAGAGAGTCACGAACATGATCCTGGAAAATCACTTCCTAGAAAGTTTAATTCGTCCTAAAAGATTTTAACGTTTTTAGTCTTTATGAAATTCCTGCAAATCCCCGATTTTATTTTTATTTAAAATAATTAAATTTAAATTTAAATTCTTTCTATTAAAATAAAATTCATCTTCAATTTTGATATAAATGCTATTACTCATAAATATATATAAAAAAAAAATCCTTGATAAAAGGTCTGGAACCTCAATTTCTTTTTCTTTTTTTTGAAAAAAAAAAATGGTAAGTGTATTGTTATTTCTATACATCACTTCTACGACTGCAGTTTTAATCATTAAACTAAATCATTATTGTTACCATGCAATCATTTATAAGTACTTGAAATCAGTTGAAGAACATAATATAATCGAACTCAATTTGAACCAGGAAATATTTTAATTATTTTTGCGATCATCTAATCTTTAGAGATCTGTACCATTCATGTAAATGTGATCTACTACAAACCCTACATTATCAATTGTGTGGATCTTTTACGATCGACAAATCTTGAAGTGACGATCATCAGATAAAAGGACTACACACTACATTTTCATTCAATGTTTTCGATGAGCTGGCTATATGTACGTATAATGTAAGTGAATTTATTAAAAAATATGGCCCATTTTAGGACATTGTCCAAAAGTAGTCATACATTTATTTGTTTCACACCAGAAAAAATCAATTTGGTATCACACAAATTGCAAGCTGGCGGAGAAATGGGACATATCTAGTTGTCCAAAAATGGTTAGGTCAATTCCAAAAATAGGCTAAGGCACAAAATATTGATTCCTTTTCTTTGTTTGCATTATATATATATATATATATATGTACATTTTATTCGATGGAATATTGCCATATTTCTTATTTTTTAGTAATTTTTGTTTTTTTTTTATTATAAAAAAGATAACTTTCATTACTTTGAATTGTAATGTGGATTATAATATCCAATTTAGGCCTGCGGATAATTAATGTTTTTTGTCAAAATAGGCCACGAGAATAAATATGATTTTTTGTTATGATTATTTATTATAATTAAAAATAAAATGTTATGCAATGATTATTTATTATAATAAAAAATAAAACAGTCATAATTTTATGTAGAATTTCCAATGGATTTGAAATTTATACAATTTGAAACTAGACTCACAAAAACAAAATGACAAGCGTCTGTAAGATAGAAAACCAAAGAGTGAGATGTGAAAAGATTAAAAACAAACAACGTCTGTATTTGTGTTGGGATAAGAAGAACACTGGAATGGAATGGAATAGGATAAACTGAAAAGAGAGAAAAACAGACATAGGGGTTCTGTTCAAATGCCCACTCAAGATCGCAGACATGCTTCCCTTTTATGGCATTAGGTTGTTGTCTTATATATGCAAGTTCAGTTCTGGTTGAGTCCAGTCCAAATTTCTTGTCTGACAAAAGCTATGTATCTTAGGCTAACAAAGTTTAATATTTATCCATTGTATAAATTACAATGAATTTCATTAAAGTTTTTTACATAATAATATATATTTTATTGTTGTTTCAAAAGTTACTAATAATCCTACTGTTAATCACCGTTCAAGAACTAGCTCGACCGATATACTATAGTTTTTCATCTATTTTTCGCGGTAAATTGGACAAAATGGCCTCGTGGACTAAAAATTATAATTTTATTTATTTTTTTAAATTTTTTTATGGATAAGTGTTCCATATTTTATAATATTTAAAAATTTTCCATTCACTTTGTTTGTTCTTTATATATATTTTTTATTTTTAAAAAAAATATATATATATCAAGGGAAAAATAGATAGTTAATCCAAGTTGGATTATATAATTTCATCAAATATAAGAAATATTAGTAATTTTTCAAATAACGAGAAGATACTCATAATTAAGCCAAAATTTCAAGAAAGCTCGTTGTAATTAATTTATCCCAAAAAAATGCGAGCAATCCTCTTATGATATTGTAAATAATGGTCAGAAATTGTTAAAAAAATTATAAACTTTTTTTTCGGGTGCATGTAAAATATGGTGGAAAGTTTAAGAATTCGTTAGAAAATTTTAAATTTTGACCTGAGATGGCTGAAAGGTTTAAAATTTTAGAAACCCTTTGTTTTTCGGGTAAATAGCATAAACATGGACAAAAGAAATTGTGTTTTTGCAAATTCTCATATATGAATTTAGGTAATTTATGTTGAAATAAAATCTCCAAAAATTTGAATTTGTTCTAGCCAATTTTTTAAGTTGCGATCAAAATGGACAAGAATTGTTATTGAGATCAATAGTGATCCGGGTCGAATTATTCGATCTCCTGAGACGATCTCACCACGGATGGACTAACTCCTCCGAATCAGATTTTGGATCCCCTGAGAATAAACACGAACCGTGAGCTCGTCGGGCACGTCCCCGACAATGACCCTCCGACGCTCAAGTTAGGTTGATCGAGTGAAATGTATGCGATCTCAAAGTTCGATCTCAATTAATGCATAACAGTTACCTCATTTATGACGTATCGGGGTCTATTTATAGTACACAGTTGTACGGCAAGTACTGGGCCACGTGGCCTTATCTTGCTGATTCACATTCTGATCGAACGGTCGTCATTGTCCGGGTCTTCCGTTGGTCTATGCGACCCGGGTCGGGTCCTCTGCGACCCACCCGCTACAAAACACGCGGATCTTGATCGCGGAAATGACCATAATGCCCTTAATGAAGGGCGTTTCAGTCTTTTTGTAGGTAGGATATATGTATACCCATCAAATAGATAATGAGTTTGAACGGAAACTGAAAGATCATTAACACAATAAGAAAATTTCATGCCCACCAAGATTGAGAGAACATAACATTATTGATTCATCCTCATCATCATCAGACAAACTGTAGCCACATATACATATTACGTAAAAGGATATTGGAAATATTTTTATCAAATTTGCAGGTTTGTCGAACCAAACTAATTACAAAATAAATATAATATACTTATTATATGATGGATCACTTATTTGTAATTATACTTCAATCACACCATAAATGTACCGCAATTACTATATAATTGGTTCAAGTCCGACTATTACAGTAATAGTCATAATTTGGATAAGAGAAAACCACTAAACAGTTTCTTGCTAAGCCCCTTGGTAAGAAAAGTGAGACGCTCATTGTTGAAGTTCCAAGAGGACTAAAATTTCAAGACAGAACATGTGTGTCTTTTTTATCCACGACCAAGAAAGTAGATAAGTTATGGATGAGTTTCAAGTGCAGTGGAGGCTGGAGACATGAAAGATCTAACATGCACGAGAACCAATCCTAGAAAAGAACAAAGTGATATTATACATGTGGCACTTGATCCAATATTGTAAGAAGCCAATTATATATCTCAATGGAATCTGTCCGTGCTGATGTTTGGTTGGCCCTTTAGCATTGCTGACTGCCTTTGGACTTTCCAGAAACAAGATAAGGCAAAGGGAAGGGATCTGTACTTAAAAACTCCCACGCATCCTTGTTTGGAGAAATGCCAAATGAGAGGGGGAAAAGAAAACAAACCAATCAGTTGATCTTATCTTCAATGGCGACATGTAATCAATTAGACAAGTACAAGATCAAGAACAGGTTGGTTTTGCGGGCAGGGATAGTTCGAGCCGCAAAGTAGACATGTTTGACTTGTAGGATTCATGATCATATGTTGTCTAATAATTAATTGAAAGTTATAAAAACTATTTATATAAGCTATTTTAATCGATTTTTTTTGTTACTCTAATGAGATCTAGTTAAATCAAATCAATCACAAAACAAGTATATCACACTTGTTACGTGATTGTACCACCTTCCTAAACTGTACAGCAATTACACAATAAATGTATTGCATTTACTGTATGATTGGTTCAAATTCGATCGAATCGAGTTCGGGCTCGAAATTCTGTTTAATCAATTCGAATGGTCCCAAATAAGGAGTGATTGGGGAAAAATACTTACACTATTATAAGTGATTTGAGAATTTTAATAAGGTTGATGGTTGGATTTTAATAACATTTTTTTAAGATAAATCGACTCAAAATTGTAGAAACTTGGCTAGGTAATATTTTAATGTGTATTTAATCAATTATAGAATAAGTGTAATACGTTTTACATCAATTACACAATAACTGCATTGTATTTACCATATAATTGGTTTAAATTCGTACAAACTCATTTTGAATTAAAATTTTTCTTTCATTTTGTATGTTTAGCATCACAATATACCATGAAAATGTAGCGATGTGATTGTCACTGTGGAAACATTTTGCTCATTTTCATAGGATACACATAATTAATTAAATTAACATTAGAGACATCGAACCCCATCAAACTCTTCTATTAATTAATAATTACATTGTACTTGTTTTTCTTGATCTTGATTGGACGATAACAAAACATCTGTTTTACAATTATTATCTTGTAATATGAGCAACAAAAGAATCCATCTCCAGGCGCGTGATGCCGCCGTCCGCCACCGCTCTCCTGACAGCACCGTGCAACTCTTGGGCTCTCTGCCGAATCTCCTCCCCTTCTCCCGACCCCATCAACCTTTTCAATACCCTGGAAATTGTCGACGCCTTCACCGTCTCATCCCTCCGTGCCCAATCCTTCGCAACTAAGCCAATTTTCAACACTTCAGTCATCAAAACAGCGTTTCTTGGCTGATCCGAGTGCATTGGCCAAGCCGCTATCGGCACACCCATGGAGATACTCTCCATGCACGAATTCCACCCGCAATGGCTCATAAATCCGCCTGTTGCAAAATGCCCCAAAATCTCCAATTGAGGAGCCCAATCTCTTACAACAACTCCTCTTTCTTTCACTCTCTCTTCAAACCCTTTCGGCAGCTCAACCTTTCTCATTGTTCCTTCGTCACCTGCAGTCATATCTCCTCTATCTGCATCTCTCAGAACCCAGATGAATGTCACCTCGCTTTCTTCCAGCCCAGTTGCTAGCTCTTTGATTTGTTCGTCGGGCAATGAAGTCGTGGTGCCAAACGAAACAAACAGTACGGATTTTGGTTCTTGTTTGTCCAGCCATTTTAGACATTCATGCCGTGGCCCGTCAGGTTTTTTCCCCGTCAGCTCCAGCGGATTAAAAGGCCCTATAGCCCAATGTTTCTGGTTTTCGTTTCCCGTCAGCTTTTCGATTAAATCCATGTATCTGCCTTCGATCACTCTGCAGGCGTTGTAAAGATATCCAGAGCACGAGCTCATGTACTTTTGTTCAGACACAATAAACTCCATGAATTCTGGTGTGAAGCAATCATCAAGAGAAGGGACCTGTTTTTCCAGGCCTTCCTCAACCGGTAAAGGCTTTTCCTGTTCCAGGCCTTCCCAGAAGTACCAGAAGACGGAGAAAGCTGAAATGCTGTGGAAAATGTAGGATTCAGCATTTGGAATAGAGAACACATCTTGAACCACAGACGACATTAACGAATCGTGGACAACGACGACTCTGTGTGTAGTGTGTGAGAGAGTTTGGAGGAGGGCTGCGACCGGCCGCCGGAGGTGGGATACGGTGTTGAATAGTGGCTGGAGATGTGAAGGGAATTTGTTGCTGGCATTGGGGTTAGCGGTGGGAGATTGAAATTCCGGGATAGAGAAATCGTGGAAGTGGATGTTGGCAGCTGTCAGTGGGTTCCACCCATGGAGGCGGAGCTTCGCCTGGTGGTTGTGGGTGGTGGTGGAGACGAAGTGGATGGGTATGTTGTAGGCGGCAATGAGGCGGCTGAGGTGGAGGAGCTGGTTGAGGTGGCCTTGTGCCGGTAGAGGCACCATTACCACCGCCACTTGAGATGGTGTTGAGCCATTCTGGGCGTCGCGGTGGTTCAGGGGGGGATTGCTGGCCATGGGACCAGGGTTTTCTTTTCTATTGAGATTACTCCTGGAAAGTTGGAAGTTTGTATGTCTTTGGAATTGATGTTGGTCCAGGGTTTTAATAACATTTTGGAAATTTCTTGTTTGGAATTTGTTTAAGGTTCAAAATTCTTGTTTCCTACAGAATTGATAATTTCTAGGGATGAACTTAACTTGGGTTTGATTCTTGTGAGTACCGTTCAGAGATTACACATCAACGTGATTAGGGAAAATTTTAATTCGAACTTATTTGATCAAGTTTGAATAAATTATATGACAAGTGTAATATATTTGTCATGTTATTGATGTATAGTTAAGGAAAAACGACCAATCGCATAGTAAGTTTGTCACATTTGGTATGTAATTTGTTTGGTTAAGCTAAACCTGATTAGGACAAGAGTGATAACTTGCTATTTAATTGGTAACTTTCTCTTAACTGTACACCAATTACACGGTAAATGTAATACACTTGTCATATGATTTATTCCTATTTGGCCAAACCAGGTCCAGACTAGAATTTCCCTCTATCATGGAAAAATTCTAGCCCATGATCAATAATCGAAAAATTCTGATTCAATTATATAGCACATACAATACACTTATTGTGTAATTAATGTACAATTCAAATAAAATAATCAATTATTTAATAAGTATATTATATTTAATTTATAATTAATTTGATTGAACCAAAATTTAATTTGAATAAGATTTTTTTGATCAATACGTACCATATGTAAAGAGAAGCAATAATTAATCCTCCATTGTGTTTATGGAAGGTGGAATTCTTGCTTAGTCTATCATGCGCATAAATCAGATATATATAGTTTATTTATTGGTGACAACTATAAGTAAAATAATGTATTAATAATAATGAAGCTAGCTTGGATTCTAATATATAGTCTTGGGATATTTTAATTCCTATAGTAGGATAATTTATATGAAAGTAGGGAGGGAATACATAGAAAATTTGAATTTGATATTTTTTTAATATATAAATAATAGGGTAAATTACATTTTTCCGTCTGAACAATGCATCTTTTTACTTTTTGAAATCTATATATTTTTTATGTTAACTTTTCATCTCAATTTTGCGAATTTGCACTTTACCATATATGATCTTTCATTTGCTGATTTTTTTACCAGGAAAACATCACATATTGTGCATGTGTGAAAAATATCATATCATATCATATAACTCTTAAATATCACATGTGCACTGGATATAATGTTTTTATATCAAAAAACTTGGTGGAAAAATAGTTATAAAATGACAAAGTGCAAAATTTCATAAAAATTGAGATGATAAATGACACAAAAAAAATTTAGATGCTAAAGTATAAAACTATTATAGTTTCGGATGACAAAATGTAATTCACGCTAAATAATATAAGATTCTACATATAATATGCATAAGCAAAAATTTTCGACTACTTTAAATATACATCTTATGGAAAAATTATAATTTAGTCCTATAAGTTAGGGTGTAGCATTTTTTGTCTCATCCGAATCAATTTTCGTAATTTAATTAATAACATTAAAATTTTCGTGATTTTGGTCTTTTTCTGGCATATTCAATCATAAAATTACATTTCATTTGCGCATGACTCAAATAAATTGTAATTTTTAATCTTGTAGATCAATTCGTACATGATCAAAAAATTCTAATAAGCCTCCATATATTATAGGATTAAAATTATAATCAAATTGGGTCATGTGTAATTTTTCATTCAACTTAGTTGAAAAAATAACTAAAACCACCAAAATTCTAAAATTATAGGACTAAATTGTAAAAATCAATTTATATAGAACAAAAAATGCCATTACCCTTAAATTACAGAATTAAAATTAATTTTTTTCTATATCTTATTATCCCAATACATAACTTCACACACACACACACACACACACATATTAGTATTTATTATTTTTATAATGTTATTGATTTTAAAATCTTTCTTAAGTAATAAACCCAAATGATGCTGTTAAGATATTAATTTATTAAATAATTCTTATTTTTTATAAATTAAACTTTTAAAAAAATAAGATAATTCACGTGGTATCATAACCAGATTTTGAATTCGAAATTCATTGACACTTACATATGAGACGGCTATGTTAAAACATCAAATACTAAATAATTTCCTCTATAATACTTCAAACTTATAAATGAAATTTTCATTTAACAAATATTAATATAATTTTTTTAAATTTTTAATTTAAACTTTTAAATGAAACCACAGTTTGACAAATGAAAACCAGTACAAATTCATATAATACCAAAGTACAATAATGCATGTCAGTAGTGCATGACAAAGTAGTATGTATATTATACAGTAAAAATATCCATTTTTTTTTTAATTTTATTTTCAAGTCATTTCAAATTTTTGGACCCAGTCAACAGCACCTTTCATTTTCTAGATTCATTTGCCGACCTCAATCACAATAAAAATATAGACTAGCTAAATGAATTAATTATATTGTATAATTATATTTAATCAACAATTATTATTAAAATAGAACGACAACTACTATTAAAGTAAATTAATATCTCACATATTAGTAGGATTTGAACTCATAACTTTAAAATCACGAACCTCAGCTTTGTCAGTTAAATTAGGCCTCATTGCCCTTGCTTGCACCTTTCATTACTCTTTTTAAAGAATTATCCAGATTCGTTTTTGACAAGATATGTTCTTACATCTCTGCATCGGTTGAAATTCATCAACCTTGGACTAGATCAATACTATTTTGCTCTCCTGAAAAATAAAATTACCTGATGAAATATTTGCGGAACAAAGTAGTCAGACAGAAGGTTGATTAAAGTTTTTTATTTGAATTAGGTTAATTGATCGAATCAAATTATATAAAATAAGTGTGATATATTTATTATATTATTAATTATATAATCAATGTATTATACTTCCTGTATAATTATTTCAAATAATTCATTTTAAATTAGAATGTATGATGTGTTGATGTGAGAAAACCCGTAAATGGAAAGGATGATGAAAAGTAGGGTTGTTGCCTGTCGGGCGTCGGCAGCCACATATGATCATTGGACGCCTGAGGAAAAGGTACGGCTGTAACGAACAAGTTGTGTTCGAGTCGGACAACAAAAATTGACACAACTCCTACCATCCACTACTTCTATTATATCATATTTATCATGTGTGAGTTCTGTTTCACGTGAAGCCCACTACTCCAATATGCGGTCCGGTCGGAATTGGCTGAATTATATTTTGTGTAAAATACACTTTATTCTGAATTATTTATCATATAACATTATTCTCTAAATTAATAAAAATACCCTTCATATTTTGAATAATTATATTCTTTTTTATATATTTTATATTTTATACATTAAATCATCATCAAATTATTTTTAATTAATTTTTTTAATAAGTGAATAATTTACATTAAAAGTGGAGTATAAATATATCTATATATATTAGATATACAATAAATATGATAGACTAAAATGCATAAAACTCCCTGTGTTTTAAAAAAATTCGCTAAAACCCCCCTTCTATTTTAAAATAGGCAAAAGAACCCCTTTTTGTATTTTTAAACATAGCTCAATCACCCTCTCCATTAAATCTAACTTTAAATCTAACTAACGATGTTAATTTTTTCATAAAATAATCCTTGCACCTTTGCTTCATATATATAATTTTGTATTTTAATGATCGATGGATTAATATTAATTATATCAAAGCCATTAGAGTTAATATATTAATCTTAATTGTTGAATTTTAAATTTATATAAAAAAAAATCAAGAATTCAAATTTTATTGATAAAAAATATTATTTAAAAAGAAACACAAAATCAACACCCACCCCCACCCCTATCCCTACCCCGCTGCCTATCCCTCCCCAATCATCGCCACCCCCACCCTGCCCTGCCTCTCCTCTCCCTTGGGCGACACCGTCGCCCTCAAATCTGGGTGAGTCACCAAAAGAAAGAGGGCGACGGCATCATGATTGGAGCAACGGCGTCGGTGTTGCCTTTCTATGCTTCTAGATAAAAAATAAAAAATAAAAAATTTCACTTAAAAATATATATATTTATATCATAAGAGCATTTTAATAAATAAAAAAAATACTCAGAAACAAGATTTTAAATATTTACAAAAAACATCCTCAAACGCACAAGGAACGTGTGTAATGCACCTTCCGTTAATTAATAATGCGGAAGAGGTGTTTTTTGTTGAGTTTTACAAAACACTTGAGGGTTTTGGCCTATTTCAAAAACACATGAGGGTTTTTAGCTTTTTCAACAAAACACAAAGGTAAAATACATTTTAGCCAACATAATATAACCAACAACCTATATATGCTTCTTAAAAGAAATTGACAAATATATATACTTAAGTGAAAGTTAAATATTTTTTTGGGAAAAACTGAATGAATATATTTTATTATATTTTTTAAAGAAAATATGTTAAAAAATTGATATTTAACTATTCATTTTTATCTAAAAGAATAAATAGTTAATAACTTAATTTTATTATCAAATTAATAAAATCTTTTCATGAATATTTCTATGTATTTGTTGTATTCATTTATTAGTTAATTTTGAATTTGATTATAAAAAAAAAATCGAACTATTTAACTCATTGATTATGTTTTACTTTATTATAAATAAAAGATATTTTTTTTTCAAATAAGAAATTTTTAATTAAACTTAAAATGCAAAATTACTAAAAAAATAATTCTTTGAACTATATATATAATATAACGGCCATATTATCTAAAAATTTAATTATCGGGAGTAAGTGTTACATTTATTAGTTTATGGGGTAATTATTACATGACGAATAGTTTAGGGGTGCAAAGTGTATTTTTACCCTTATATTTTTATCGTGTATTATAGATCGAGTATTTTTAATTAGGAATAATTATATTTTTATTTTGAGATTTAGTTTAATTACATTTAGCATTCGTGAGGTTTGCTTTCGTTGTTATGTTAGTCAAAATTCAACAAATTTACTGATATTAATAAAAAAAATTCATAAAAAATCTATATTTAACCTAGAAAACTTATCATTTACTTATAGTAGGTTAAATAAATTTTTTTGTAATTAAATTATTCTTATACGTTTTCACGCGTTAATACATGTAATGGGGTATATCTTCACCATTATAAGAGTAATTTAGTCCAAAAAAAATTGTTTGACCTGCAATAAGTACAATTTTTATTTATTTATATTTTTGTTAATAGCAGCAAATTCAATGAATTTTAACTAATGAGATGACATTTGTTAGATGAAAGCAAATCTCATAAGTGTTAAACGTAATTTTCTAAACCACAGGGGATCTATATATCATTACATTGAACCTCCAGAGAGGATAGGCAACTATCCCTTTTAATTATATAACTTACTTCATTTATACTTTTTTTTATTGGACAAATATAGACTTGAACATCTCATATTTGGTCATTTTTTTCGGCGAATTCGATTCTGCATTGGCGATTTTGATGCAAACGATCTATAATTAAATGATTAAAAATGAGATATGCTCCAGTGTGAACGAGATCGAAACTGTCACCAAAAAACTAAATTTATCAAAAAAAATAATCAAATGTGTAAATTAAATAAGTTCTAGAACTAAAAATACTAATCAATCTATAATTTTAGGACAAGAAATATAATTTTGCTGTCGGAATATCATATCATCCGTCAATCACTTCCTTTTCAACTAATTACGTCTCTCAATCAGGGTTAATAACTCATGCATGCACAGGTAAGAATTCTATTTGTTCTTATGTGGGTTTCGTGCATGTTCAGAACCCAGCAAAGTTTGAATTCATTTCAGACAATATTTGACTACTCTTGGACAGGACCACATTCCTCTCACAATTTCATATATACACTAATACTTAGAAAACACATTTAATTTTAAACTGAGGTTTGGTTCTGTAGAAATTTAGGAAATAATTTTTTTCAAAAAAATATATATACAAATAAAATTAAAGGATATGGAAAATAATTTTTTGATTTTACACAATAGTTTCATGCTAACACGTATATGATATATCTTATTTTAAACTATATATTCTAATTTTAAATAAAGGTGTATGACAATAATCACACGATAAGGTGCACAGTAGGCCGAATTATGTTAATCTAACTCTGGATCGGATTGACCCAATAAAAAAATGTCTTGGTCCAGTCCAGCCTAGTGGTCCGAAACAGCTTGGTCCGGGCTAGTGGCCTGGCCCAATTGAACTAATTTTTTTAAATAATGCATCACATGTAACTTTTTATTTTATTTTATTTTATTTTATTTTAAATTGACTATACTACTTACTATGTTTTTTAAAATTTTAAAATCTAAAACTTTTATCTTTATTGTTTTACTATTAAATTTTTATTACATTAATTCATATACTCTTTATTTAGTTTTTTCAAAGTTTATTTTTAAGTTTTTCTTTCGGCTTGTTTATTATTATAAGCTTGTTAATTAAATAATTATTTAAGTTATGTAGTTTTAACTACTCTTTTTTTTAGTTATAAATTTTATTTAATTTAATTTATTATTTATTTATTTTCTAAAATAAGCATAAACTTAAGTAATTATTTAAAAAAAATCAATTTCCAAAAAAAAATAATAATAAAACATGTCTAATCAGGTTAGTCCATGAGCCGAGCCTGAATTTAAAAATCAACTCAATAGGCCGATCATGATCCGAAATCGAGCTTTTTCAAACTGGTCTGTGCCGATCCTAAATCAATCCAGCCCATTGTAAAATTTGAATCACACATAAATATTATTACATTAAAGATGGGCGGCAGAAGGACTTTTATAGAAATATATATAATAAAAAATATTATTATATATAGTTGTGTTTTTTTTTTCAATTTTTGTATCGTGTTACCGTGTTCTTATCCATATATCATCGATTGACCCTTATCTCATGGGATTAAATGTAATTTCACTTAAATTATGATATATGAAGAAATTGGACTGCTTTCTGTTGTCCCGAAACGGAAAAGAAAATCTTATCTTGACTATGATCCTCTTCATTTAAATGCAGGTAATGCATGTGACAGAAAAGACGACAGAAAGCAGTGACAATTTCTTCATTGGGTTTACAAATTCAGGCACTGTTCGGAAAGGTACCATAAACCCTCTCCAGCCATTCTTAACTAAACAAACTTGTCCAATCAATATGGCCAACAATCATGCTGCCCAGCAAAATGGTTACAAGAGAACACAATCTTCCGATGTGGCGGTGGTGATGGTGCCGCTGCCGGCCCAGGGCCATCTCAACCAGCTCCTCCACCTCTCCCGCATGGTCTCCGCCCGCAACATTCCCGTTTATTACATCGGCGCCGCCACCCACATCCGCCAGGCCCGACTTAGAGTCCAGGGCTGGAACCCGTCAGGCGTTTCCAACATACAGTTCCACGAATTCCCACAAACTCCTTTCGAAAACCCTCTTCCTGATCCTAATGCACCAACGAAATTCCCTGGACAGATTCTTCCTTCACTCATGGCTTCCATGCTTCTCCGGGGGCCTGTCTACCGATTCGTAGAGGGGATTTCCAGGGCATTCAGAAGGGCAGTTGTGATTTACGATTCTTTAATGTCTTATGTTGTCCAGGACATTGATTCTCTCCAAAATGCTGTTTGTTACAGTTTCCGGAGTATATCGGCTTTCGCTGTGTCCTCGTGGGAAGCCCTGGATTCGCCTGATGATTTACCAATTGAAGCAGAGATTCTGAAAGACATTCCATCCCTCGATGGCTATTACCCGCCGGAATTTGCGGAGTTCTTGAATTTGCAGAGCGGGAGTAGGAAGATTTTCTCCGGGGAGATTTACAACTCGTGTAGAGAAATAGAGGGTTTATACCTGGATTTGCTCGAGAAAAGGAAGAGGAATGGAGCAGAAAAGCTATGGGCTATAGGCCCATTCAATCTT
The DNA here is from genome assembly GCF_026168435.1 of Sesamum indicum. NCBI lineage: Eukaryota > Viridiplantae > Streptophyta > Magnoliopsida > Lamiales > Pedaliaceae > Sesamum > Sesamum indicum. The sequence continues at coordinate 1,236,456 of NC_142660.1, read as the reverse complement.
GTATCTGTACCTGAAGAAAGGGACTTCAGAAATCGTCACAAATCCTTACAGTGGCTCGACAGACAGGGACTAAATTCCGTGATCTTTGTTTCTTTCGGCACGACATCTTCATTGTCGGATGAACAGATCAAAGAAATCGCGTTTGGGTTGGAAAGAAGTGGGCAGAAGTTCATATGGGTGCTCAGGGACGCGGATAAAGGAGACATTTTCGCAGGAGAAGTGAGGGAATCTGAACTGCCTGACGGGTTTGAAAAGAGAGTTAAAGAAAGAGGGGTTGTGGTGAGGGATTGGGCACCCCAGTTGGAGATTCTTTGCCACCCGTCGACAGGTGGTTTTATGAGCCATTGTGGGTGGAATTCGTGCTTAGAAAGTATCAGCATGGGAGTGCCGATGGCAACCTGGCCCCTGCATTCGGACCAGCCGGGCAATGCTGTCTTAATGACACAGGTTTTGAAGATTGGTGTGCAGGTCAAGTGTTGGAGCCGTCAGGATGAATTGGTCTCGTCGTTAACAGTCGAAACGGCTGTAAGGAAATTGATGATGTCGGAGGAGGGAGATTGGGTAAGGAAAAGGGCTGCAGAATTAGGGGATGCTGTAAAGAAATCGGTGGAGGGAGGAGTCATCCGCAAGGAGATCGATTCCTTCATTGATCATATTACTGCATAAACATAATTCCAGTTGAAGTCGAGGCATTCACGATAATACTTATAACAATATTTCACATCAATCACAACATTATCATAGTTTTTGAGATTACTGCAGCATAGTTCAAATTAAGATTTCTTTCTATCCAAAATATGATTGTTTATGTATACATATCCTTTTCCAAGAATCATCTGGTCCCAAGAAGGCAATTGTAAGCAGGAAATGTACTTCTTGCACCGATTCAGCAATCCTCTGACAACGTTGATTATCATATTAGATTAAAGTATCTATCTCCATAGATGTATAATCTCATGTAACAAGTATTTGTCTATAGTGCAAGCACTTTCAAGATGCTAGCTGTATGCCTGTATCGATCTACACATGAAGATCATGAAAGCAACCGGATTTCGAGGTGTCTGTTTGGATGACGTAACTTGCCTCGATAATTAAGGCAGTCGGACTTAAATACTAGCAAAAAATTAGGCCCCGGGGCCCCTAATAACATAGTGGGAGATTCCAATTACGATTTCTATACATATTTTTAAAGTTCAAACGTAAGTGATGATTATGACATACACATGCAAAACAAATTTCCATTGTAATAAAGGGAATCTTGGAAATGTCTGTTACATTTATAATATTTACGGATAATTATACTTTCTCATTTATGAAATTTGATGTGATTATATATGATTTTTTTTTTATAATTTGAAAAATTACATCTAATACCCATAAAATTTATTTTCGTTTAATAAATAAGTATATATGTTAGTGATAGGACTACATTTATTATAATTTCAAGTGGTATTTTGCTATCTTTTGCGACTAAAATACTCCCAATCAAATGTCATATTCCAACATTAACTTATAATGGATTGAGGAAGTGAAAAAGAGAGAAAGAAGCCAGACCAATATTTGGACAGATTAGAAGGATGAGTTAGGCGTGCCCACGTCTAAACCTGCGGGAATGGCTGAAAAAAGAAAGTTCAACAGGCGAATTTTAGAAGATTTTGAAATTGATTGGGAGACCTTTGGTTGAATGGAAACTATCTTTGCTAGAAGAATCCTTTTAAGACAATAATTTTATTTCCTTAGGACCTTTAGTTTTATTAGAAATCTACTTTTCATAGTTCTAATAGAATTATGTAACTAGTAGTATATATTTGATGTAATTCACCATATGGACAACTTTGGATTTTTTATTCTCTGTAATTTTTATGAAATTTTCTCTTTAACATTCTAAGCTAGTTCTTTTAATTTCGATTATAGACTCGGTAAATGGTTAATTCCAATGCGTTGTGAGATCTATTTTATACTTTCTACTTTCATTTATATTGGTATTTATGTTATTCTCTGTGCTTTCATTACAAATAATTTGATTTAAGAATGATAGGTACCGTTATTCATTGTTAAGAATATTTGTCTAGCCAATAATGAACATGCAAATCTATAATTATTTGTTTAGTTCAACAACTAGTAGTAATGTAACATAATTGATTATGTCGTAGTTTTTTATTATGTTGTGGAGAATGCACAAACTTAAATGAATCCTCGTAGGAACTTATTGGTTATAATTGGGCCTTTTAGTTCTTAATGTTGTTGGTAAATTAAATCTTGACAATATTCCCAAGGTGGTTTACTGATTAGTGATTTAGTCAACGGGCGTTCTTTGACTATCGACAAGGTAAGAAATGTGAGGTTGTTAGGTCGTACCAATGATCATAACTAATTTATTTTTTATGAATGATTGTCATCTTTGCATCTATGATTAACCGTGAAATTGAGCATGATTCTGTTTTAAACTGGAATGTTCCTCTTATATTTACTCCTTTTTTAAAATACTCTTTTATTCTAGTTAATTTTATATTTAGATTTTAATCAAAATCCCCCTCCCCCCTTTAACTTTCACTTATATTCTTAAAAGTAATTAATTTAAAATCAATCTCCGTGGATTCAACCATACTCACTATTTTTATAAGTTTTAATAGGATAATATTTGTGGTGGATCGACACTCATCATATTTTTGTGTTGTTCTCGAGGATTGGTGTCTTTAAATTAATTTCTTTTTGTTACTTGTTCTTATTACTTAGTTTTTTAATACCACAATCTTCTCTTATAGGTGAACTTGAACTTGATTCAGAGATCGAAAAGACCGCATGTAGACTCCAAAAAGACACTGAGCAACACAAAGGAGAGGTCTCTACCTACTCTGAAACAGAAGCAGATTTCGAGCTAGACGTGCCCACCTCTAGCAACTCTAAAGAAGAAGTCATGGCTCAAAATTCGGAAGGGACGACTAATGAGAAGACTTCTCTTGACTTAAGTCAACAACCTCTTTGCATTGAATATCCAACTTTAGATATTAATTTTGAATTTAAATCTAGCCTTATTCACTTGTTTCCTACTTTTCGTGGCCATGCAGGTGAAGACCCACACAAACATCTCAAGAAATTTTATGTGGTATATTCCGACATGAGATCTCAATGTGTCACCGAAGAGCAAGTCAAACTGCGAGCTTTTCCATTCTCTTTGGGGGATAGAGCAGAGGATTGGCTCTATTCTCTACTTTCGGGATCCATCATTAGTCGAAATGAGCTCAAAAAGTAATTTTTTGAAAACTACTTCCCCACCTCACAAACTATAACTATCTAGAAAGAAATAAGTGGAATACGTCAACTTTTAGGAGAAAATTTCCGTGAGTATTGGGGAAGATTCAAGCAGTTAGCAAAGAGTTGTCCTCATCACCAAATTTTGCACCACTTCTGATTCAACATTTCTATGAAGGATTGTTTGAGATGAATAGAAGCTTGGTAGATGCAGCTAGTGGAGGTGTTTTGTATAACGAAACTCAACAAGCAAGCTAATCACAATCATGGCATCTAACATTCAATAATTTGGCAGTAGAAATGACAACCCACCACAACAAGTAAATGAGGTAAGTACTTCCATCGATGAACGTTTAGATAAATTTACCTCTCTTGTGGAAAAATTTATAATGGGAAGCAATCAACAAGTCAAACCTTGTGGCATATGTACATCTTCGGGTCACTTTACCGATACTTGTCCTACACTCCAAGAAGAACCCACCATACATGCCAATATCATAGGAGGATTTTCTTGACCATCACAAAGGGGATAAGATCCCTTTTCCAGTACATATAACCATTGATGGATAGACCACCCGAATTTGGGATATGACAATCAATCTCAAATTTTCAAAGACCTCCATACCAACAATTACCACCACCCCTTCAAACTAACTCCAACTCAGGTATGCCCCTAGAGGATATCGTGAAAGCACTCGTCATGAGTACTCAATAATTCCAACAGACTCACAAATTCCAACAAGAAACTCATGCAATCATCCAAAATTTGGAGGCTCAAATGAGTCAATTGGTATCATCCATCAGTCGCTTGGAATCTCAAGGTAAGTTGTCCTTCCAAACTATCATTAATCCTAAGCAAAACGTTAGTGCTATTGTCTTGTGTAGTAAAAGGAGTTACAACCCAAAAATAGCACTAGGTATGGGCACACACAGCAGGGCAAAACAAAGGAGGAACTCAGAATTCCTCCAAAACAAGTCGAAAAGCTTGACCTAACAAAAAAAGAGCATCATAAGGTGTTTATACCAAACCTCCCATCCCAGAAAGATTTGTCAAATCCAAAAAGGAGGAAGAGGAGAAGAAGATCCTTGAAACTTTACGTAAAGTTGAGGTAAATATTCCCTTGCTCGATGCATGGCTCAACGTGATATGGTTGGACAACGACAGATTTGGAGGAGGGAGAAAGTCGATCGTCACATTGAGTGAAGAACACGATCAATCCATGTTCTCCAACACGACCGTGTTCTCCAAGTTTTGTTAGCTTTTCCACCAATTTTAACAGTTGGATCAAAATTATAACATTTTGAAAAAAATTAGAGACCACAATCGTGCCTCAAAATATATATTTAGGGACCAAAATCAATTTTATCCCTAATATAGAGACCAAAAATACAATTTACCCTTCCAAAACTAAAGATCTAGTTTTTATGAGAATTTTATCTCTTAACATAATAATTTTATTTTTAAAATTATCTTTCCATTTATTAATACAGTAAACATATCATCTATATATCTAAACTGACATAATTCCATTGACTGGCTTGTATATAAGTGGTAGTAAAATCGACCTATAAATAAATAATTTTCTGTAATTTTAGGACTTTAGTCTGAATTTGATGACATGAACTAAATTAAAACTTGTAAAATTGGGGTTTTTGCTGACTGTTATTTTTTTTAAATAAATGATACCACCTAAGCAATGACTTGACAAAAAAATTAATTTTTATATAATATAAAGTTTAAAAAAAAAAGTAATAATCCCCTACTCCTCCCCCAATCCCCGCCACCTCACTGTCGACCCCCTAAGAAAGGGGCGACAGCAAACCTTCCTACATAGCGAAGCTACACACCGTCGCCCCCAGCACCACTGGGCCACGACATCTATGCAACCGCCATTGCCCAGTTGTGCGTTGGGGAACAGCAATGCCGTCTAGTGGTGCTCGACGCACAGTCACCCCTTTTTTGGGGACGGGGATTGAGGGTTATCTTTTTATTTAAATTTAAATTATATAAAATAGTAAGTTTATTCTTTAAAATCTATAATTTCTATAAAATAATAATTTTATATATCTATATTTTTCTATTGTGTCGAAAATATATTTAAATTAATTTTTTTTTTCTGAAGTTAATATATTGAGTTATATATTTTATTCTAATTTATAATATATTGTAAAACGTATAAGATCATTTATTATATCCACACATACACGCCGTATTATGAAAACTAGTATAAAATATAAATTCAAAAAAAAAATTATACAATTTGAGGTTTTTCATGTAAGTACTTATGTGGGTGATAAGAGATAATAAAATATATATATATATATATATATATACATATCCAGTCAGTATGAAACCTTCAAATAAAAAAGTATTTCTTCCTTTTTTATGTGGCATTGTCATTTAAAAAAAAAAATCAGTAAAAATCCCAATTTTATAACCCCTAATCTAGTTCATGTCATCAAATTCCAGCAAGTTTTAAGAATTCGATGATCAAAGTCCTGAAATTACAAAAAATTATCCAATTATAGGTCAATTTTGCTACCGCAAAATTAGTGTCCTTATTTCGCTAACTTTCTTATATAAAGGGTAGTAAATGCAATTAATTTGAACTCGTTTTTCTTGTAATTATCATCACTGTAGCCGGCTTGGAAGGTAATTGGCCAGAAATTCATATTGTTATAGTAGTATTAATAGATAGAAAAGCAGTGATAGAACAATGCTCGTTAACATTGATTGACATTTGATTCTTTGGCCGACTCTTGGTAGAAATTATTGCATCTTCTTGGAAGGATCCATGATGATGTTCATGTCTTATATAAAGGTCCGGAGACAGCATTATTGGAAGAGCCAAAAAGCCGTCTGTGTTCGAATGGCAAATCATCTTGCTATGGAAAACCTTAGCCAAAACAACCATCAAAATAGCGTCGAAAAGGTCTCGGTGGCCGTGGTCATGGTGCCGCTTCCAGCACAAGGCCATCTCAACCAGCTCCTCCACCTCTCCCGCCTCATCTCCGCCTACAACATACCGGTCCATTTCGTCGGCACCACCACGCACAACCGCCAGGCCAAGCTTCGGATCCACGGCTGGGACCCATCAGCCATCACAAACATCTATTTCCATGACTTCCCAACACCTCATTTCAGCAACCCCCTTCCAGACCCCAACGCGGCCATCAAATTTCCCACACAGATCCTCCCATTGCTGCGCGCCTCGACACTCCTCCGTCAGCCTGTTTATGATCTAGTGCAAAGAATTTCTGCCACGGTTGGAAGAGTAGTCGTGGTTTATGATTCTATGATGCCTTATGTTGTGCAAGATATTTGCTCCATTCCAAACGCTGAATCCTATTGTTTCCAAAGCATATCAGCATTTTCTTTGTACTCATTCTACTGGGAAGCCACTGGAAAACCAGTTCTACCAACTGAAGCCAAGCTCGTCGAAGAAGTTCCATCCATGGAAGGCTGCTTTCCACCTGAGTTTGCAGAGATATCAAAATTGCAACTAAACGCTCGAAAATTCAACTCCGGAGACCTTTACAACACATCTCGTGTAATCGAAGGCTTGTACGTCGACTTGATGGCGAAAGAAAAGACTACTGGAACTGAGAGAAACTGGGCTTTGGGACCATTCAATCCAGTTTCAAAACCTCAGAGAAAGGAAACGGATAACCGTGGCGCATGCATGGAATGGCTTGACAAACAGGAGCTGAATTCTGTGATATTCGTCTCTTTTGGAACCACATCTTCTTTATCCAATGAGCAAATTTCTGAGCTAGCTCTCGGCCTGGAAAGAAGCGAGCAGAAGTTCATATGGGTGCTGAGGGATGCAGATAAAGGAGATGTTTTCCAAGGGGAAGTTAGAAGAGCTCCACTGCCCGAAAAATACGAAGAAAGAGTAGAAGGAAGAGGGGTGATAGTGAGGGACTGGGCACCGCAGCTGGAGATTCTAGGCCACCCGTCTACGGGTGGCTTCATCAGTCACTGCGGGTGGAATTCTTGCATAGAGAGCATCAGCATGGGCGTGCCTATAGCAGCTTGGCCGATGCATTCAGACCAGCCCAGGAACGCTGTCCTAATAACAAAGGTGCTCAGAATTGGCGTGGAAATTAAGGATTGGTCTCGACGAGATGAAGTAGTATCGTCAACTACAGTAGAGAAGAGTGTGAGGAGATTGATGGCATCAGGAGAGGGAGATGAGATTAGGAGAAGAGCAGAAGAATTAGGGGATGCTGTTAGGAAGTGTGTGATGAAAGGAGGGATTACAAACATGGAGATGGATGATTTTATTGCCCATATTAGTAGATGAAATTTCTCCATCACAAACATTTTGTGATTGTGTAAAAGCTATAAATATGAATCAAATTCAAGTCATTGACTGGAAATTGAGGGAATATATTTTGATTTCTCAGCCATTTCTGATTCTTCTTTTGAAAAAATTTGGATGCAGCCAAGTAGAATAGGTAGATTTCTTCAACTCTGAGGTGCAACTGCATAATTAATATCCACCAAAATATTTTTCTAATATATAATTATATGAATCACATTTGCACTTTTTTTATTGCATCTACAATATAAAATAGGTAAACTTACATTTATAATCTCACAATATAGGGAATCCAACAAAGAGTGTGCAATTTTCGATTAAACGATCGAAGAAAATTGATCCGAATGGAAATTCTATTTGTACTGAATACCGAACCAAAAATTCTGTTCAGTTTTTAATTTTTTTTTTATATTTCGATTATTCGGTTCGATTTTGATTTTTTATACCGATTAATCGAATTGAACCGATTATCGAATTTTAAAATATATATGTATATATAAATATATTATATTATGAATTTATATATATATATATATATATATATTTTAAATATCTTAATATATGTGCTTATAATAATTAAAAATAATAATTTTATAATTGATACATATATAATTATTAATCATTTATAACAAATAAATTAACATTGTATTTTTTTATAATTTTTTATTAATTCAATAAAAGACCGAACAGAATCGAAATAAATTTGGTTAATACCAAATCAAGTCGAACATTTCAGTTCATTATTCAGTACACCATTTCGACGTACCAAAAGTTAGGTTTCCATTTCGGCATACCAAAAGTTCAATTTCAGTTGACTGAACTAAACACCCTTAGATCAATATTAAATCTTTTTTATGAAATTTTTAAAATAATTTTAAAATTAGAAAAACTCCATATTTTGAGCCTCTATTTTACAAAATTTTTAAAATGATTTCAAAATTAAGAAAACTCAACATATTTGGACCTAGACTTTATGAAAATCGAAATTTCTCAATTTTGGAACCATTTTAAAATTTTTGTAAATTATATAATTAGATGTATCGATTTTTTTTTAATTTAAAAAATTTCATAAAATAAAAAATTAAAAATATTGAACCCCTTATATCAGGAGAATAGAAGTGCAATTTCGCCTATAAAATATAAGGCAAGGCATCAAAATTCGAAGGTTACCAAGCTAGTGGCTTATGACCAACCACATCGGAAAAAACAAAATAAATTTTAAATAAATCTTCCTCGTGCTCCTCATCCATCAGAAAAAAATAAAGTCCAAGTATCAGTGGAAATGAATGTTTTTTTCAGCACAGTTTGCTCAATATACATACATACACAGACACACATCAGTCGAGATTCTTGAGATTCTATGCAAGAGGAGGAGCAATGGCAATGAAGTTGGATAACTCTTTTGCTTTGTTATCCGACTTGGAGGGTGAGCACCACCCACCACCGGCCTCCAAGAAGCTGCCGTCACCAGCAGTGGAGGAGCGGCTGAGCTCCAAGGCTAAGAAACCACCGCTGCATCGACCCTTGGAACATAACAATGCAACAACCAAAAGTCGAAGGATTCAAAAGCACAAGACAAATAAAAACCTGAATAAAGTAGAAGAGATTAAAGCTGATGATATGGCGAAGAAATCTATAGGCGGAAGTAAGACTTCTTCAAGATTGAGAGAGATTTTAGCAAGTATTTTCTTTCTAATTGCTCTGGTGTTTTGCGTCCGGCTCTTCCTCCTCCGTAGTAATGATTTCCAGTTTGTTTGAGTAGCTTTCTAGTAGAGTTCAGTCATACAGACGAGAACAGCTGAAGAATAGCGAAAATGCATCCATATATGTTGATTTATCCATATGGAGGAAATGTTTTACCTTTGTCATAAATTATTGCTTTCAGCATATGAGAAAATTACATGAACCTTTGTATATATATAGATGTATGTAACTATATCGGGATAAAAAGAATTAACTTAAGTAAATCTTCGTCGTACCCGTCGTTCATTAGAAAAAGATATTAGTATCATGTATATAGCATAAATGCCTTTTTCGAGCATACGTTGCTGAAAATATATCAAGGGCTGCAAAGATTCTTGAGGTCATCCTCCTGCGCGTACCAGTTTGGTATGATCTTTGAAAGGTGGGGATACAGATCCTTGTATGAATTTCTTATTGTCCCCTCTGCAACTCCAGTTGCAAGCGATACATCTGTCGGGGCAGTACATTTAGATAGGAGTCAGATAAACATGGACAACCTTGTAATGAAAGAGGCAAAAAGCATCATGACTCATCTAGGTAATGATCGATGACGAAAGTCACCTTTGAGGGGCTTTTTGTCGTCTGAAAGCTGAGTGACTATGTATATAACTGCAGCCGCAATGGAAATGGGGCTCCTCCTGAAACGAACAATAATATGACAAGGTATTAGCAGAAAGGAAATTAGTATTAATTTCGGGCAATTATGCCCAAGAAGCATGTCCAAGGCATATAACTGCCACACGTTCAGTTTGTTTGAAGGAATAGGAACAAGATAAATGAAAAATTAAACCATGCAGCAAGAGAAAAACTTCAAATTTTAGACTCAAATCAACTATTATGCAGCAATATTTACTGATGTACTAAAGCAAGGGAAGGGCAAAGAAAAATATGCCTAATGTCAAATTCTTCTGCCTTCCGGACAGCTTCTTGGGCAGCTTTAACAGTTTGATTTCCCATTCCAAGATTAGAACAAAAGCGTCTCTGAAAGAATAAAGTTGTTAGTAGGTAGGGTATAAAGAGCAAGATCGCTATAATCATTGAGATTATCCAACTACTGCAATAATCCCTTCCCCTTTTCCCTTTTTTTGGAATGAGTTACAGGTTTAGGAGGTCTTTGCTTCATGAAAACCTCACCATGAAATCCCCAGCATGTATAGTCCCTATCTCCACCGACTGACCATTCTCAAGCTCTAGTTGTTTCATGATGTATTCTTTTGCTCGTCCAATTTCCTTCTTTGTTGCCCCATTGGCAACAGAGCATATTTCTAGTTAAAGTCCACATGTTCAAGAAAGGTCATTTATCACAGATAAGTGACAGAGCATCTGCATAATCAAATTTCCGAAACTAGCTACATACCCTTTACGGTGCGGGGCTTGTCTTCTTGCCGGCAAGCTATGTACAAGCAAGCAGCCAATATGGCGTCCTGATTTCTTCCTCTACTCGATTTCTGATCTTCTACCTTCTTGTAAATCTCATTAGCCCGATCCTGAAATTATAACACCATCAAGGAGATACAGAGTAAACAAGAAGAGGATTCAAGATAGAGAAACAATAACGAAACATAAAGATTGCAGCAACACGTGTTCAAGTGAGCAAGCAGTAGAGAATGGTGAACGAATACCTTCGAACAGATAACTGGAAATGAATCTAAAAGCAGAATATCATGGTACGAAAATGTAGCAAGATCCTCATATTATAATCAAGTAAAATGCACACCTGACCCTGGCACTCAGAAATGCACATGTTATTGACTTTAATTTACTAAAATATTTGCATGGCTCAATGGTGCCGTAAGCATGTGGATAGCAAGCATAAAAGGTACCTTTATAGTTGCAACAAGGCCCAACCTGAAAGAAAAGTAGCGACATCAGATACATTACCACTATGTCAATGATCAGAACAATGTTCCAAATCGAACAACCGAGCGCTCAAACAACATTTAGAGAGAGATCGCCAAGATCATTCACAAAGACAGTATGTCTACTGAGCTTCAAATTTCAAAGAAAACATTGATATAGACATCCCAATTGACCAAACTATTGGGCATTCAATCGAAATCCTAAAGACTGAGAAGAAGAAACGAATAGAGGCCCGGAATTTGCAATACTTATCCCAATACAGAGAACCTGCACAAAACATGTTCTTATTCTCTCTGGAATAGTCACTATGGAAGAAAGGAACTTCTGCAAAACCATATAAAAACACACGAGCCCCAAAGCCTAATGCTTCAAGAAACAATTTTGTGATTGACTATGTTCAACCACAATTAAGGAAAAAATAAACATAACACTAAACAAGCCCCACCAACCAAAAAGCTAATGCTTTATCATCAAACCAGCCCAAACAGGAAAATGTAAAGGAAACAAGAACAAATTTTTTACCTAACTAACATCAAACCAAAACGAGGGAACATTATTAAATTGATCCCGTAATAATCAATGATTAATCAATCAGTTAAAATACACCAGTAGAGAACAAATTCACACCAACCAGCCCTTAAATATCAAACCAGCAACAAGTGTCAGATATAACAAAAGAAAATTTGTCTTTCACCTATCCGACATTGTAGCAATACTCTTGAAAGCCAAAATGAGCGATCGATCAGGGTTCGAGCCGCGATTCTGCCAACGTCCCAGCGAGGACGTCAGGAAATCGCTGGTGGTTCCGTTTGGCTTGGAGATAACGGTGGACAGACCACCGTCAGTCAGAAGCGGGTTCGTCGGTCCTCCGACCCGAACCGGATCGTTGTCGCCAGACTCATTGGCGAAGGTCCGCCACTCGGAGGTCTCATCAATGGAGTGAGATTCCAGCACGAGGCCGCACTCGGAGCACACGGTGTCCCCCGCGGCGTGATCGAAAACCACCTCCGTCATCCGCTTGCAGTCGGCGCAGTACACATCCCCCATCACTGTTCTCCGATCAAGCCCACCAAATTTTCTTGCTGAATTAACTGCTAATTGTGCATGAATGTGATTCTTGTTGGGTTGGTTCTCCGCTCGAGAAATGAGAAGGGAATGAGTGGAATTTATAGAGGTTTTGAGGGGTAGAGAGGTCATGTGGGATTCATGGATTGCTCATTGGTGGGATTGCTTCAAAATTCATTGTAATTTATTTACATTATCCGTAGGAGGAGGAAAAGTTCTTTGTTGTTTCGGATCAGCCAAGGTTTTTTATTATTTTCTTTTCTGACATTAGCCGATGTGAGATTATGAATAGGGCAGTTCATGGTTAATAAGGCCGTGTTTGGTGATATTGTTTTTCTGCATGGGGTGAGATTATTAATTTTCAGTTTTTGAAATAATAATTTTCAATTCATTAACTAATCGAAATATATTCTTATGTTCATACCAAAAAATTATACAAAAATTGAAACCATATATTTCCGCTAAAAACTGTTTATAACTTGATTTGGTTAAACATATTGATTATGAATTGGAATTTATAACTGCTGTTATATAATTAAAGAAACACAAGTGAATTAATGTCCATTATTTAATTAGTGAGTTAATTGCATATTACCCTATTAAATCGCAAAAAAAATTCTTAAATAATAATTTTTTTTTAATGTTTAAAAATGAGTACAATACATCACGCATGGCCACGTTGCTCTTCTTTAAATTAAGAGACCTTTTTCTCCTCCATTAATATTTTTATACAAAAATTTATGGTTTTTAACCTTCAATTATTAGACCATTGAAAAAAACACGATAAATCTTGAAATAAATATAATTATCTCAAGGGATTTATGGTAGAAATTGTTTTAGTTATAAGTTAAATTAGATTATGAAAATAAGCTCTCTTTTTCTTCATTTAATTGCGAGAAAGTGAAAATTTGGAGGTAATGAACAATGTTTCTCATGTTATAAATTGTATACTATTCTCCAATTTGCTCCTAATTCACCAAATCATTTTTTTCCTTATCTTTTTTTCGTGAGTTTGAGTGTGTGTCTGTGTGTTTATCTTTCTTGTGCTTGAAAAATGAAGAAATAAGTTAAAAATTTGATAGAAAATCCAGCAAATAGTCCTTTGTCTGTGGATGAAACAAACTAGCAGATGTTGTAGATGAGCCTTCTTCGCCTACAACCAATAGAAATAAACAAACAAGACCCCATGCGGATAACCCTTTTTTCTTATTTTCAAGAAAAAGTGTGTAAAATCTGTCACCCATATCAAAGAGCTTTCTGCATTGGCTACAGTACCAGATTCAATCAAGTTAACCAAGCAATGATGTCGAGTAACAGAGTCGAGAGACTCCGCTCCTTGAACCAAACATAAGACAAGTGTATTTCCAGTGTGAGGATATCTTAAAATAGAAGCAAGCGCGATATCAAAGATAGCAATTTGCAAGAAAGAAGGGCTCGACGGTCGAAGCTCTCGTTCATTCAATAAATCAGTTAACTTGTGTGAAATATTGTAGACAGGTCAATCAAATTCCAGAGTTAGAAATTCTTGACTGTAAGAAAGGGAGGGGTAAATAGTAAAACTGTGTTATATCTCTGTGTCTTCATTCCAACGATGCCCGAGTATCGAGTTAAAAACACGCAATAGTGAAACCTCTGGTTTAGGCTTTAGGACTGCAGAGGTTCTTCAGGTCCCTTTCCTTAGCATACCATTCGGGTATGATCTTGGCGGCGTGGGGGTAGAGATCCCTGTAGGCATTCTTGATAGTCCCTTCTGCAACTGTAGTAGCAATTGAAATGTCTGCAACCATACCATTTACAAATTTCAATAAAGCAACAACGAGTGACACTTAAAATCAAGAATTGGACGACGTGAATTGCAGAAGACTAGCAACATTATGGGGAGCGTCTGAAGGTAAAGACCTCTGAACGTAGGGATCAAAACCTTGAGACTTGTGTGTGCACGGAATCCAGGGAAAATAAATAAGATGGTAAAAGCTCGAACCTCTCAGGGGTTTCTTTGAATCTGAGAGCTGAGTTATCATAAAAATTATTGCTGCAGCAATAGATATAGGGCTCCTCCTGAAATAAAAGGACAATGGAAATATGAGGTAACCATAAGTTCAGAGTAGAAATCTGGGTTACAATACGCGGAACGACTTAACAGCTTTCCATGCTCCTGGTTTACTTGTAAAATATGCTGCTGGGGTTCAAGTCCCATATAAAGCTGAGGTTTTACGTGTAATTCATTATTAAAAAATGTTTTAAGTCAGATATACAAATGAAGATATAGCATTGCCTTTACCCCATTTTTCTGCTTTTCCAACACCCTTTCTTCTCATGCAGTTTGGCTCGTCTTTGAGAAAGAGATAAAGGGTTTACACACTGTATGGAAAGAAGGGGACCATGTTGATAAATAGGCAAACCTTTCTGATTTACATTGGACATTTCATCCTGGAGAGAAAAATGGTTCACACTCCCTTCCCTCCTTTGTATTTATTTCTAGACTGAGAACAGAATTAATTTCAATTTCCAATTTTAGCTACGAAAACAATGAGTATGCAGCTGAGTTTTAAAGCTAACAACAGCCATGGTTGACGGAGGTTCTTACCACTATAGCTTTTTGGAAGTTCAAAATAATCCTGCCTTATATATTACCAGAACCGTGAATGCACCAAAAAGTTTACGGAGAAATATTAAGAAAATAGATAGTAATTGAAAATCAAAGAATATCAAAGAGCACCTAATATCGAAGTCCCCTGCCTTCTGGACAGTTTCTTGGACAGCTTTGACCTCTTCATTGCTCATACCAAGATTGGAGCAGAAACGCCTCTGCAAAAGGAAAAAAAATATATGATATAGCCATCAAAATGAAAATAAAGGAAGGTCATTGCTGTTGAAATATCTAAGGAACACTTGAAAGCCCACAACTAAAAATCTATGCTTACTGTGATTTAACTATTATCAGAGGCAAACTCACCAGATAGTCCCCTGCATGAATGGTACCCATTTCCATTGACTCACCCATCTCAACCTTTAACTGTTTCACAATAAATTCTTTCGCCCGGCCAATTTCTTTTTTTGTCGCCCCAGCAACAATAGAGCATATTTCTAGTTGAGGCCCACAGGTTCAGAAGACTTCAAAAGGGTAATAGTAAATGATAATTATTTACATGCAAGTGAATAAAGGTGGCACCTTTTACAGTGCGTGGCTTGCCTTCCTGACGACAAGCAATATAAATGCAGGCAGCCACAAGAGCTTCCAAGTTTCTTCCTCTTGTACACTTCTGATCTTCCAACCTTTTATATATTTCACTTGCCCGGTCCTTCAGGATAAAGCAGTATTAGGAAACAAAGTCGAACCGTAAAGCCCATGACTAGGATGCAAATACGACAACTTGAGAAATACCAATTTGGTATCGTCATATTACATGAATGTTAACTTGGCAACTTCTTTGAGGCAGATAAATTTCACCAATGTTGATTGCCATTAAGATTATTGATACATAACAGTCAAACTCATGTATGTTGAGAGATCTTGGGGATAAATTTTCTCGATAAAGAACATTGTACAACAATCAATTGAAGCATTCATCCCAAACCATTCACGGCATATAGCATGTAAGCACCAAATACATCCATCACCCCACCACCAAACCTGCCCTCTCTAAAAGAAATTAAAAGTACAAAAACAAAAAAAAAGATGAAGAAGAAGAAGAGGTGCGGAAGTAAGCCAAGAAAAGTGAGGATTGAGGAAAAGAAGGGCAGTGTGTGAGTGTCTTCCAAGATAAAAGAGAGATTAAAATCAGAAAACGGAGGATGAGCTAATTCTCACGCTGCAGTCTGTATCACATTTCACAAGCTTTGACACATACCTTAATGGTGGTTACAAGGCTCAACCTGGAACACGAGGAGAAACAATTAATGTCAGTCATATTTGTTACAACTTGTCGATCATAGTCCAAAAAAGGTAAAAAGTAAAGAATCGTGGAAAGCACAAACTTGGATTGGCACTAGTAACAAATTTGCTCACACTAGATAACCACACAACAATTTCATCATTAGTAGAATCTGGCTATTCACTATCCATACATAATCTCAAGAGACTTGAGTAGATAACAATTAACTTTGCTTCCATCCAACATGATAAATAACTACACAATGATGAAGCATCATCATTCTTCGACAGTTATCAGCAGCAACTCATTAGAGACAAATTCCACATACACATACAAATTACCAAATCGTAAACAACTAAAACAACAAAAGAAACTCTACCATATTTTAAACATCGCACTACGGTGCAATCAGAAATGGATTAGACCAACATATAGCTATATCAAAGTTCAGCGGAAGCAGATATCAAGCCCAAAAAAAAAAATCCGCATTTTACACCAAAACAAGAAAAAACTCAATAAAGTAATAAGCATCCCAGAGAAGGAATGTAAACATTAATTTTCACGTCTTGCTCTATTTCAGCCTTTTGTCAGCTCATTACCGAACTATTCAAGACAACCCAAAACTTGGTTTTGCATAAAAGTACCAAATTTCTGATGATAAACTACAACCAATTCCCCTCAGATAAAGCCATCTTCAGTGCTTCATCCTTGAACCAGCACATTAACAAACCTATAATTTCCTGGCTCCCATTACTTTTCTCATCTTCTTTTCTGTTTTGGTGAAGCTTATATCATTCAAACACTAGTTCAGGTTCCAGAAATGCCAGTCAAGATCGTTATCAAAGCCTAGCACTTCAAAAAAACCCAAAAAACCACAACTATCATGTGCTTAAGGTCTTAATTCTATCATCATATTCAAGAAAACCACTCAAAAAAACCTACCAAAACCCTCCAAAGGTTCCAACTTTCACCACCTCAAAATTCCAAAAACACAACGAATCATCAAAGAACAACAACACATAGTCACAGACCTATCAGCCATGTTAGAAATGGTCTTAAAAGCCAAGACAATAGCCCGGTCCGGATCCCCGCCCCGGTTCTGCAACCGGGACAGCGATGGATCCCCACTCGAGCCATTGGCACCCCGAGAAATAACCGTAGTAAGAGCCGCATCCCCCAGAAGTGGGTTAACGGGTCCACCCACACGATTCGGGTCGTGATCGCCCGAATCATCGGCAAACGTTCTCCACTCAGAGGTCTCATCAATGGAGCGGGCTTCCAGCACAAGCCCACACTCCGAGCACACGGTATCCCCGGCCGCATGATCGAACACCACCTCGGTGTTCCGCTTGCAGTCAGAACAGTAGGAGTCCATCACTTCACCGGATTCTCCGAATCAAAAACCCGGAGATTATCCGAATCGGGTCCACAATACCGTTAATTCAGGTTCCGATTTATCTGGGCTCTGGGGGTAATTCTTGGAGCTCTCGCTCACCCTCTCCCCCTACAATCTGAGCTGGAGAAACCAGAGTACCAATGGAGGTAAGGGTCAAAGGGGGCATACATATATAGAGAAAAGGGAATGTATTTGGATCGGCAAGAATGGGCTTGTCGGGTCGGGCCCCACCCACTTTGCAATTGCAAGATATTGAAATAGGCACATGCTATTTTGGGTGGCTTCTCTCCACTTTCCTTTCTTTTTTTATGATTGTCGTTTCTGATGTGAATATTATATACATAAATTGGTTGAGGGTTAGATTTTCTCTTGTTCGATACTTTTATTTTTAAAATTCTTGTATAAATAATTATTAATATTATTGATTTATCAGATAATTATAGACGAAAACCCTAAATTTTAATTTTTATGAATCAAAAAGTTGTGAAAACAATTACAATTTAAATTGCCGAGCGTTCTACAAGAAATTATAATTAATTAAAAATTATTTTCATATAAGTTACAATGTAATACTATAGATTATGAAAAACATATAATTGAGGAAGCCACGTGTATTTGATCGCATTAGGTTTTGAACCTAATATCTGTACTATACGATATTATGGTCTTTATAAAACTCAAAGTAACTAATGTAAAAAGATTGGTTTGTATTATTTGCCTTAATTATGTTAATAAGGTCCGAATTTTATAGAACCCTTTTACACAAACTCGTATCTTATTTTCAAAAGAAAATCTTTTTTGGGAACTTACTGCATTTCTCATCTCTTGAACTCGTAAAAAACCTTATCTATTACTAACTTTACTCGTACGAAGCGTTCGAAACATTTATCAATCTTTGTCATTTTTTCTGTTTGGGAGCCTCATATTTCTGAGAGATCTTGCCACGTAAAGATTTCCTCCAAGTGATTTTTCTACTGATTCTTTGTGCCCTTTCAAGACTATTTCAACTCTAATGATGCGCAATTTTTTTTATAAGGGGTAATTTGCACATTTACAATATCACAGGAGTTAAATTACATTAAATCCACATCTTTATGGTATTCTGGATCCTGCACCAGCTCTATTTTCATTCTTCGCATTCTAGACACTACCGGGGCCGAGGTTCTTGAGATCCCACCCCTTCATGTAGCGTTCAGGCAGTATCCTATGTGCATACGGCTGGAGATCTCTGTAAGTGCTCTTGATCGTCCCTTCTCCTACCATCGTCACTCTAGCAATATCTGCATTGATGTACACCAATTCTGTCAGACAAGGAATAAGAATTTTGAGTTAAAATCTGATAAGATTGCATAGCTATCAACCTGTAAGAGAAATCTTTGAGCCCGTCAGCTGGTTGATCATGAAAATGACGGCTGCTGCAATGGATATAGGACTCCTTCTGTAAGAACGTCAACAGGTTATAACTGATGATATCGATGTGGCAAGAATCGTGCAAGAACCTAAGTACCTTATGTCGAGCTGTTCTGAGTTGTGGATGGTTTATCCGACAGTTCTAGTGTCCTCGTGACTCATGCCAAGTTTAGAACAGAAACGCTTCTGGGAACAAAAGAGGAAAATAATGTAAAGATGTAAAGGAAGATCTGTTTTGCAATCGATCACACAGGACAGTGCAAGCTGACCAGAAAATCTCCTGCATTTGCAGTTCCCATCTCTATGAATGATTTCCCCATCTCCACCTTCAGTTTTTCCTTGATGAACTCTACGGCTCGGTTGAATTCTTTCATTCCGGCTCGGTTGATGGATTCTCCTCCATTCACAATGGAGCAGATTTCTGGTGCGCGCTCAGGTTCACGAGTTTAGGGGAGTTGGCACAGAGGATTATATTTTAAGCCAGAGATTATAAGACAACGTCGTAAAAACATTTATGATAGGCACCTTTGACAGTTCGTGATTTGCCCTCTTGTCTGCAGGCGATGAAAATGCAAGCGGCTGCCAGAATTTCCAGTTTTTTCCCTCTTGTAGACTTCTGATCATGCAACTTTTTGTACATCTCGCAGGCTCGATCCTTGACATAAAAAATCAATTACAAATCGATGTTTTTGACTAGAATAATGAAATCAACGTGCAAGAACCTAGACGGTAACCTCAAAAATAGATTTCTTTTATACATTCACTAATCAACTAAGAACCTGCTGGTGTAAATGCCTGGCAAAGAGCATGAAACAATGACACTGGACAAGATTACACGAAAAATGCGAATTCTTGTATTCTTACAACAAATGGCGTATGATTCTTACATAAGAGGAGGTGTAAGAACCATACCTTGATTGTAGCAACAAGGCTCAACCTGCAAGAACAAACAAAACGATCATAAGATGAGTTGCAAATTTAAGCCACAATGCAAGACATGATCACATACTTAGGATCATGCAGCTTTAACAAAGAAATCAATATCTTCATCAAGAACATAAAGCAACAACATTGTTGCATGCATGCACACAAATGTTGAGTCTCATCCTAGACGAATTTACTCTCCCGATTCGTGATTTTAATCAACTTTGGTATTGGATATTTCAAGCTCTTTTGTTAGTAATCTATGTATATGTGATGGACTCAGTGTTTCTATTTCATGTTTTATATAAATCATTAAGTGTTAATAAGATGATGTCATAAAATGACGCCAACCTCTTTGGTTGACCAAATGGTGTCACCTCAAAATTTATGACAATTCTAATCTAAATGGAACTTAATCAAACCCGAACTAATTTTTTTATATATAGTTAAGAAAAAGTGCGCAACACACAAACAAATGATTGATTTATTTCGATCTTAGATAAGAATTTTCAGCACCCCACAAACAAAATCTTAAATTTTTGCGAATTTGTTATTTGCAATAACAAGAAATCATTCAACCAAAAGTCCCCGGACCTATCGGCCATATCCGCAATGATGTTAAAGGCAAACAGAACTTTGTCGGGATCAGGCCGGCGGCACACACGGGTCAGCCCAGAAACCGCACCACCGGACACCACCGTAGACAGGACGGTGTCGCCGAGGAGAGGATTAACGGGCGACCCGACACGGTTGGGGTCGTGACCGCCGGAGTCATCGGCGAAGTTCCGCCACTCAGCGGTCTCGTCGATGAACCGAGATTCCAGAACGAGGCCGCACTCCAAGCAAACGGCGTCGCCGGATGCCCTATCCAACACCACCGTAGTTGGCCGCCGACAATCCATACAGTAATTCTCCTCAGACATTTTTCGGAATTTGTTTTTTTTCTCTCCAGAATAAGAGTCAGGGTTTATAAGAGTGGGAGAATCTTGGGGGACTAATGGGTATATATACATTGCGGAGAGGGTATTCGGGCTGGGTCAGAAACCCTGCCCGCCACGTCTCTTTACCCGCTTGAAGGCGGTTAGCAGTAATTTAGCTTGCAAATACTTCCTTGAATTTGATTTCTCTGAAATTAATTGTTGTCAGTCTCTGTGATCATATAAATATAAGAAAAAAAATATAAGCAATTTTTTTTGTAATATTAAAAGTATTTGCGACAACTTTTATTTTTAAAGAAGTGTTTTTAGTAGAAAAGTCGAAAATATAACAGAATTAAAAGTGGATAGTGTTTGAAAAAAATATAAAAAATAGATAAAAATCAAATTGGATAGTATTTGTTTAATATTTGCACTAGTTATAATTTCTTTGACAAAAAATAATAAATTTTATTGCAATTAGTATATCACGTATTTAATATTACAAATATTTAATTTAATAATATTTTCAACTATGTAGTATAGTTGTTCAGTAATTCATGCACAATAAATAACCTTGCATGATGGCCGAAAAATATATTTATTAATTAATTATAACAATTTTAGTTTATATTTGTCTATGATATAGGAATAATATAAAAAATAAAATAAATAAATTTAAAATATTAAATATGTGAATTTATTAATATTGTTAGTGATAAATTATTCGAATTATTTGAAAATTCTAACATCAACTTCAAATTAGCAATTTTAAAAATAAAATAAAAGGGCAAAGTCGAAATAAGATTATTATATTGAGGGTAAAGTAGTTTAGCTTTTGACTTAAAGTGCTTTTTTTAGCAGCTTTAAAATTAGAAATTGACATCCCAAACACCTTAAAAGTACTTTTTTAAACCTAAAAGCTGAAAAGCGCTTTTAAGAAGCTCACGCAAACATTCTCATTGTAAATGAGCAAATTATCCTCCATAAAGAAAAGAAAGGATTATTGCACTTTCCTCCCTTAAGGTTTAGTGTAATTACACGTAGATCCCTTATGGTTTGAAAAATTACATCTAGCACCCTTGAGGTTTATTTTTGTGTAACAAATAAGTCCCTCTATTAGTCAAAATTCATTAAATTTGCTGATATTAACAAAAAAAATTTGAAAAAATCTATATTAACCATAGATTGACTTGTTATTGACTTATTGCAGGTCAAATAAATCTTTTTTTGATCAAATTACCTTCACATATCTTCACGTGTTAATGCATATAAAAAGGTATATCTACACTATCATAAGGTTAATTTAGTCTGGAAAAAATTATTTGACCTGTAATAAGTCAATAATCAGTCAATCGAGGGTTAATATCATTTCTCGTTCAGTTTTTTTTGTTATATATTAGAAAATTCAGTGAATTTTTACTAAAGAATGGACTTGTTTGTTAGATGGAAGCAAACCTCAGAGGTGGTAGATGAAATTTTCTAAACTATAGGGGGTCTACGTATAATTATACCAAATTTCAAGGAGGAGAGTGTGATTATCCCAAAAGAGAATTAGTATTTTTTTTTATCATAAAGGGGTAATTTGCTTGTTTACAATGTCATCGTGATAAATTGCATTAAGGCTAACAAAAACCATAATATAAGATGATTCTGGTACCAAATTTTTAATATTTACATTTATCCTTTGATTTATTTTTTTATTTTTTTTTATCATTATAGTAATTTTATTTTCTTTAATAGTGTCGCAATTACAACTTTTTTTTATTCTCAACCCACTACTTCACGTTCTCTTTTTTCGCTTTATTTCTCCGTATTGTTTTTTTTTCCTCACAAATTTTTACTTTTGATATATCTATAATTCATTTTTTCTTTTTTATCTTACTCAACTACTTTATTATCACGAACTTCTTTTTTTCTCATTTTTATCACACCATAATTATTTCTTTTTATAATTTTTTTTTATCTCATAATATAAATTTTTATTGATGCTTGCGAGAATCACTTGTGATGACGACTAGTAATAATTAAATAAATCCGAAATAGCCCTCAAAGATCAACTCATATCATTAGTATCCTTATAGGCCTTAATGATTTGTGGACCAAGCATGGATAGCCCAGCCCATAATTCTGATGGGCCCATAGGCTGTAGGCCCGTGAAGTTGGCGGTAACATTGGGCTTCATTCGTATTTGCACTTACCCCCTCCTGACATATAATTTATTTATACAAATTATTATTATTTTTTAAAAAATTACATATATAACTCTAAAATGTCCATATGATTATACAAATTATTTTTATTTTTTTATTATTAGAGGTGATTTTTGTAATTACACAAAAAATAAGGATACACATGCAAAACTTAATTGATCAAGTATATAGACATATACATACATAGAAAACACACATACAAAATACATATACACATACATGTATGTATGTATATACCATACGCTATAAAACTCCAGTTCAATTAGTTGTACGTATACATACGGTTAAAATTCTGATAAATTATCCTATATTTCATGCAAAAAAAAATTATAAATAATAATCCATTTGTGTCGAAATTACAAGAACACAAAACCCTCCTAATTTTTCAAGAGTGAAATTAAAATAAATATACTAATAGTTAAGAAAAAAATAAATTCAAAATAATTAAACTAATCCTAAGTAATATATCCATTTTCCAACTGCAAATCCACTTATTTTATTTATTTATTATTATTTTTGATATGTTAACAGCTAAGTTCATTTAATGCAAGTAACATGGTGCATCACACAAGGTAGAGAGGTCCACATGTTTTCTTAATACATTGTCATCTTATTACATCTCTTGCAATAAATATTTCACACACATATGATCATAAATGTGCATATTCCTATGATTCCTTAATCAGAAAATAAATAAATCCAATGCCAATAATGCAATTATACTATAACCCACTGATGGCTTACAATTTTCAATCGGAACAATGTCATTTGCAGTGTTTGATTATCTTAAAAAAGCGGGACAAAAAATATGATAATAACAAAATAATTGTGCAACACACCAAATATAATAATATGGTGGTGTTTGCTATGCGCGACTCAAAAAAATAAAACAAAAAGGATAAAGTAAAATGCGATATGGTGAAGGAATCTTACTAAAAGATTATTTCGGACAATTTATTATAAAAATTCAATTAAAAAAAAGGTTTAATGTTACACAAATATTTAAATTTTTAAATAATAAAAAAATATTTATAATTATATTAAATTTGAAAAAAATAAGGTAGTTTACTCTAAAATGTGTAATGTATAAAACATGACATGTAGTAGTAGATAGCATTTCATGCGACTCCCTGTCACCCACTGGTCCATCTAAAGCGAAGAGTCTGCCTTTTGTCAGAAAAATTATTTAAATAAAATATATATAAAATTGCTTGTAACGGTCCAACTGGTGATGGTGATTGCCTTGTCAGAATTTCCTGCTCACATAATCTCTACATTTTTATATTAACAATAATTATGACAATTAAAAGTTAATCTCAAAATTTTACAAAGTTATCTTCTTCTTTTTTCAAAAATGTCCCCAACAAAAATTCTTATTACTTAAATA
The DNA here is from genome assembly GCF_026168435.1 of Sesamum indicum. Taxonomy (NCBI): domain Eukaryota; kingdom Viridiplantae; phylum Streptophyta; class Magnoliopsida; order Lamiales; family Pedaliaceae; genus Sesamum; species Sesamum indicum. The sequence goes on along the minus strand of NC_142660.1, from coordinate 1,212,092 downwards.
AAATTCGATTAAATTATATTAATTACGAAACAAAGTATAATACGATTATTGTGTGGTTGATCATTGTTCGTAAATTATATATCAATTACACGATAAATATATTATATTTGTCATATAATTAGTTTAATGTTAAATAAGTGATATGATATTTTCAAGTTTTGATAATAATATCATTTTAAAAAATAATAGTTACATATTGTACACATATATATATATTATTACTTTGTCGTCATAAATAATAATAAGGGTACATCATGATTATTTGTAATAAGATATAAATGTCTCCAATTAAAAAGAAAAATACCTCATTTTATAAGGATTCGCATCTTCGAACTTTCGATCGGGTCAGTCTCAATGGACCCATAATAAAGAACGTTAATCGTCTGACAGGTTTCTGCCGTTAGAGATTGAGTCACGTTGACCAAGTAAATTAGCACATTTGACCCCGTAAATATATTAATTACATTTTATTTACGGCAAAACACGCTTATTATAATTTACGAGTATTGAGTATCTCTAATTTACGAGTATTTTCCACTATAAATAATTTACTAACTTTGAAAGAAAAGTTGACAAGCGTCATCAAAATCTATGCGGAAGTTGTCAACTTTTAGTGCGTGTGAATAAATGAAAATTTGGCCTCTGGATGGCGCCGCCAACTTAGGCTTTACCCTTTTTCTTTTTCATTTTTTTTAATTTAAAAAAAAAACATAAATTTCGTCATAAAATTTATATCAACACTATTGAATAGACAAGTAATTTTAGCATTAATTACGATTAGATCCCTTTTGAATGTGTACAATCACACTTTTTTTCCAAAAATATTTCAGAATTCACTTACACTTTCTTCGAAAATTTATCGTTTATATATGATCTCCTTCTGTTAGTATTTAAACGAAAAATAATAATGTCAGCAAAAAAAAAATCATACAAAATTTTAATGTTATCCTTATTTAATATTCTCATGTACGTTTTTATTTTTTGTATTTATAAATGTACAAATGTAATATGTATATATGGAGTTATGTTAATATTATTATATCTTTTTCTCTTACAAGTACAAAGTTATTATATGGGAATGTTGAAAAGGGGTAAAATCAGAAATTTATGTAATTTTTCTAACAATGTTAGTATTTTTTTTGTCCAAAACTCTAATAAAAGAGAATTATGTATAAATAATAAATTTTTAAAGAGGATCTAAGTGCAATTTTAATTTTTTTTTTTGGAAAAAGTATTGTTAGAAAGAGATCTAAGTATAATTAATTCATAATTTTATGACAAACAAAATAATAAAAATTATATACTGCAAATTACTATACAAATTAATTAATACCCACATGCGTTGAACTCGAATTTAAGAATATTTTTTTAGTCACAGGTCATGATATATTTAATTTTCCCATTGAGGCGAAGGTCTCCTTTCTAATTTAAGCCTCTCGACTAATTTATTTTGAAGAAAATAGAATAAAAGATCAAAACATTATTTTAAAAATCAAATTGGGATGATGGCAAAAAAAATCAAATAAAAGATAATATTTGTCATAATGTCATTAGTTGGTGAGATGGATATTGACTGAGTGTATCTTATCATCAATTGATAAGATGAGAACGCCAAAATAAGAGTATAAAGTGAGTTATAAGTCTACGTAGTTGACTCTACTATAAAGAGAGAACCCACAAACTCAAATTAAAATATCAGTTATCATGTTCTTTTGGTCATGTAGTTAATATACCCTACCTCTCAAAATACTATTAGTTGTCTATTGGAGACAACCAAATAATTTCGAGAATTTAGAGTGTGATGTTGAAGAAAATATCAATTGTCTTCTCTTGACGGACCAAGAATTACGGAACTGAAAAAGTGGTTAGATCTGTTTGTGAGGCCAAATTTATTCATGATACTAGGCATATTGCAAAAGGAAGTCCATTTGTAATTCGAAATCCACAAGGTTAACAAGCTAACACTCATATCAATATGTTTGATGTAGGAGCTTATGGAAGAGGCTGGATCGGATGCTTGTAAATGACAGATGGCTTGCTCACTGGCCGAATGCCTTTTACAAGAGCCTTCCACCGCGCACGTCGGACCACTCCCCACTTGTTTTGAGAGGGAACCCAGGTATTCCTCATGCTGGTCCTTTTCGGTTAGATAATTATCTTGATGCATTACTAGATTTTATTCCTTTTGTTCGTTCTATATGGAGAGATAACATTGTTGAGAATGCAATGTTTGTTGTTACTAGAAAGTTGAAGGCACTTTAACAGATATTTCAGCCTCAAAGGAGGAATAAGGGGGATCTCTCTCTTAACTTGAAACTGCTGGAGAGTTCCTTGCTATGGCACAAACTTTAGTACAAAGAGAACCTTCATAACTCCTTATTGTTATGTCTTGAACATTATTGTCGTATTGTGTACATGAAGGCGGTCAAGCTAGAACAACGCATGCTACAACAAAGAGCTAAGATTCAGCTACTTAAGGGGGTGATCAATGCACCTGGGTCTTCTTCAGGAAGGTGGTAAACGGGTCTTACAAATTACTGCCAATAACGGGCATGTTTGCACGGACCTATAGGACATTATTGATGACTTTGGGGTTACTATCAGCGGCTGCTTGGGGGTTGATAGAGATGAGCGGCATAATGATATTAGATACCTGAAGTCCTAGGGTCGACACATTATTATTGCGGAGGAAGCTTCTCAGCTTGTGACTCCAGTTACAAAAGATGAAATCAAGAATACTTTCTCTGATATTACAGAGGATAAGTCCCCAGGAACGGATGGTTATTCATCTGGGTTCTTTAAAGCAGCTTGGCTAATTATTGAAAAACAAGTATCTCAAGCGGTAATGGACTTCTTTATCAACGGTAGATTACTCAAACAGGTCAATGCCACACTGCTCACACTTATTCCAAAAGTGCAAGCATCGGCTGTAGTTGCTGACTTTCGACCATCTCTTGTTGTAATGTCTTTTATAAGGCCATTACTAAGATTATTGTGCAGTGACATAGGCCACTGTTGGATCATATCATCAGTCCTTCACAGAATGCCTTCATTCCGGGATGATCTATCAGTGATAACATCTTGTTGACGCGTGAACTTTTCTCTGGTTATAATCAGAAGCGCCTCCCTCCCCGATGTGCCCTAAAGGTTGATCTCCACAAAGCTTACAATATAGTGGAGTGGGACTTCTTGCTCGCCACCCTGAAACTATTTTGATTTCCGGATCGATTTATACGGTGGATTGAGGAGTGTGTAACCACAATATCATACTTTGTTTGTCTTAATGATAGCATTCAAAGGTTCTTTACCGGGGCACGTGGGTTGCGACAGGGAGACCCGATATCTCCCTATTTGTTTGTTATCATCATGGAGGTTCTTCACATGATACTAAAACAACTTATTGAGCATGATGCAGGGTTTCAATTTCACTGGCACTGCAAGGAGATTGGCTTGTTCCAGTTATGCTTTGCAGATGACATCCTCCTACTCTGCAATGCTGATGAAACCTCTATTTCTATCTTCTAACGAGGGGTGCAAGTGTTTGCTTCACTGTCTGGGCTTCATGCTAACCCGATCAAAGTCAGCTCATTATCTCAAAGTCGGCACTTGAAAACTATGAGTTGTTGTTACAGAGATTGGGTTTCCAAGAAGGCTGCTTGTTAGTATCAATGGTGGACAGCTTGAAAACCATTCCCATCTATTTTTCAACTATTGGTATTCACACTGGTGCATCGCAACTATTGGGAGACAGGTTCGGTTCCCTTGGCTGCACCATAATTGGGAGTTTGGCATTCTTTGGGCGGCAAGGATGGAGAGGCTGCCATGTGATCAATGTAGCTTATCGAGGATTATTGGGATTTCTGGTCTACCATTTGCGACAGGAGCGCAATTGAAGAAAATTTCAATACATTGAGAGGACACCTGAGGCACTAGCTACTATAGTGATAGATGAGATTAGACTGCGTATTACTAGTGCAGATTTATCTTGCAATATTAGCACTATAGTGTTGTATAGACTCTGGAGAATATCTTAGCATTACCACACGGCTACTTTATAATTGTATGATTGTAACTTTATTTATAAATAAAATTTATACTTATAAAAAAAAAGTATGTTTGACGTGGAGATATTATATCTAAATATGCTTGCGAATGATTAATTAAAAAAATAATTCTTTATTATTATCTTTATTATTAATCCAAATTACTTAGAATATATATTTATCATAAGATTCGTTTGAAATAATATATATATATATGTATTTCAATCAAATTTGAATATATGATAAAATAAAAGAGTGGAATATATACGTGAAAAATAAAATAATATTTGAAATCCGAATCTGCAACAATAATAATTAAAAAAAAATATAGGGCATATCCTTTGGTCTGCAATAGATTAGTGGTCTTGGACTGCTAAACCTACTTTTTCTATAATCTCACTCTTCTCTTTTGCTTTATCCCATTCCCATCCACATTCCCCTATTTTTTTACATTCATAATTATGAGCACATGACCTTCCATAAAGTAACAGTTAAATTGCAATGTGCTTTTTTTAAATTTGGTTAGGAATATTTTCTTATTATTTAAAAATTATAAATATTTTAAATATTTAATAAAATTATTTAATTTTTAGATAAAAGTTTGAAATTATCGAGTTTGTCTTTACTGTATTTTAAAGAAAAAAATTAAAATTTTGGATGAACTGGATGAAAATACTTGAAAAACTAAAAAAAAAAATATCCACTTAGTTATTATTTTTTTAAAAAAAATACAAAATTATAATTCATAATCCACAAAGACATTTTGATCAATTCACTATAGAAAATTGATGTAAATCTAATAAAGACTAATAGATTGGATTAATTGTTAGACGACTATTAAAATCAAGGTGATATTTGTAATTTTCAAACAACGATAAAGTATTTGTAATTATACAAAATCTCATAAGACCCTAAGTTAATAAATAAATACCCAATACACTCTCAACCTATTCAAATCTTCTCTTTTCTTGTAGCGGCGGATACGTAATTACATAAATATCTCAATAAATTAATCAGTACATCAATTCAATTAATACATTGCTATAATTGAGAATAATTAAAAAAATACAATAAACTCATATAGAATAAAGTAATAATCATATGTTTGGTGGGACTCGAACTTGTTCATAAAATTCCAACTTTAATCACTAGACTAAGACATCATGAAATATTCAAATCTTCTCTTTTATATAAATATATGCAAAAATATCATATTATATATATCAATAATAATAATAATAATAATAATGGATTAATAGTCACTTAATTCTTGATAATGCTTAGCGCATAACCACTAAATTAAAGTCACTTATAATTAATTAGTGAGCACTTAATTAATCATAGGATAAGGTGTGTAGATTAACACATTTGAAATTAATCGCCGCAATACTTGACTTAGTTTCCACAGCATGCCAACATTTGATTTCAATTGCATAAATTGGCTTTCAAAACTAATATATATATATATATATGTATGTATCCCATTATTATTATTAAATATTTGTACCAAATTCACTTTCTTTTAATTCAAGTTTCTAATTATAAATTTATTTATTTAATATGTATACTATATCCATAAAAATAATTTTTTTTATGTACTTGGTCTATGTATACTACTTTTATTTAGATAAAAATTTCAAATTTAAACTAAAACGGACCCGAAACTCAATATACCAAAATATAATATCAACAATAAAATATCAGGTGATAATTTAAAAGATAGTTATATCTACACTTTTTAATCTATGATCAGTTTAAATAAACTATCATTGCTTTTGAATAATTATACATACACCCCCTAAAACGTTAGCATCATTCCATGTTAGGGGTGGTTTTTATAATATGCAAAAAAATAAGGGTTGTTGCGTAAATAAATTATATGATAGGGGGTGTAAATATAATAATTTTTAATATCGCCACTATAAAATATATATTAAGTGACAATAATTTTTTTAAATCTTGTCATTATATAATTATTAGTGATGAAAAATATGCATAAAGTTGTAGACATAAATAATAATTGACACATTAATAATGACACAAAATATAACGAAAATAATTATTTGTTATCACCAGATCGTCCCTAATAACTGACAATTTTATGCATAATATTTTTGTTCATAAAAAACTATACAAAATAATAAATTGCAAAATTCATCATTGTGACAGAATAAAAATTGGTATAATTAAATATATATAATTAGTGAGAGTATATTTTATTTTAATTTCATGTGGACAAAAAGTTAAGTTTGGTAATTATTAATAATTTAAAGAATGGTCCATAAAATGCCCGAAAGAGATTAGCTGTTGGCGTGTGAATAAGATGCTTATTCCAATACATACTACTGCTACGGCCCCAACGCGTTCAAACCTTCTCTATATAATATTTCGAGGAAAAATACAATAATCTATCAATTATTACTATTAAAATAAAATGAATAAAAGTATATATTTGAATTTATATATATATATATATATGAAGTATATACATATAGGTCAGCATTGACAGTCAAACCCGATCAAATCACAACTTCGTTGTAATTATTTTATAAATCATAAATAAATAATTATTTAAAAGACGTCGACATGTTCTATTCTTGCTATTATTTATTGTTATTTTGTGTGAATATTCAATTTGGAAAAGAAAATTTTTAAAAATCTAAGAAATAAAAATGACGGATAAATTTCACAAAACAAATGCTTTTTTCATTAGCCAAAAGTTTAAAAAAAATAAATAAATAAATAAAGTTTTAAATTTTCATCTCTAGAATATAAAATAACAAAAAAAAAAAAAAAACTATTCCAGTCGGTTTTTCGTGTGTTATGCATAATATTTTTTGGAAGTGTTCTTTTTGTTAATTTTAAAATTTGATTGTATGTATGTTTAAAAATTATGTTATTTATTTAATAAAAATAATACGCGTTATTAATATATATTAAATAAAAGTAAGCATACTACAAAATTTAAATTAAAACCAAAGATGGCAGCGTCTCTCTCTCTTGAAGAATAAACAGAGGAGAGGAGCCACCCGAGAAGGCACAAACACCTTTCTTCCCCTAAGAAAACCAGACATACACATATTCCTAGACAAAGCTTTCTCCTTTACAACTCTTCCTATAAACCTCTCTCTCTCTCTCTCTCTCTGTGTAAAGAAACCTTCTTCCTCAGCTCAGCTTTCCTGGAAAATGGTTAAATACCAGAGGAAAAATCTGTATAGCCAGTGGAAGAAAAGCAAAGACTATTACTACTACATGTTTGATGAGGATGAAGAGTCTTCTTGCTCATACCCTTTTACCTTAATCTATGCAAACACCAAGAAAAGAGCAAAGCCCAAGTTTTTCTACTTCGCTTTGCTTTCTCTGCTTTCTTGCTGCCTGATTTTACCACCCCTGTTCTTGTTCTTCAACTCAAACTTCTCCTTGCTCCGTGAGTCTTTTTTCTTTCCCTCGGACTACATGTTTTTCTTCACTGATTTTTGGGTTTTTACTGTTTTTCTTGTTGTTTTGCAGATTCATCTGATAAAGAAGGCCGTGGTTCAGGAACTGATGTAGATGGCTTCCTTTGCTCAGCTGTTCCTAATGGTATGTCTGTCAGCTCGTCTTTTGGTTTTTAAATCTTTGTTTGCCTTCTTCTATGTGTTTTATTGGGGGTGTTTTTGATGTTTTTTCTTTGTTTTCATGCTGACGATTTGCTGGATAAAACAAGAAAGATTTTCGATGTTTTTTTGCCTCGGCAACTCAAGTTTCTCTTATGTCTGAATCTTATTTTCTTTTCTAAACAAGATTTACTTCTGTTGTCTTATAGTTTCGACGAACGAGAATAGAGCTTCTTGTTTTTATTCCTACAAACCAATTCTTGTCTTCTTTTCCATTCTTTGATGTGTTTGTATTTGAGTTTCCCTTTTCTCTTTTTAGTTTTTTTCTTCACTGTTTCATTCTTTTCTTCTTGTGCTTTTGGCCCCATATGTTGTTTGTGGATTTGAAAGCGTGATAGGGGGAGCGGGATTTTGGGGTCTTATTATAGTGGGGTAGGGACAATCACACCCTTGATTATTATGTTTAATCAGGCTGACAACATTACAATGACCATCTTTTTCTTAAATTCTGCTGTATCTTTTCATATGTTAATGGAGGAATATGAACTCTTGATGCAGGTACTATTTGTTGCGACAGAAGTAGTATAAGAACAGACATATGTGTAATGAGAGGGGATGTAAGAACTCACTCTGCCTCCTCGCCTCTCGTCCTGTACGATACTGTTGGTTTGAATGCTTATGCTCCGGGCCTATCTGATGGTCATGATGATGAAGGGCAGGTGATCCAGCATGAAAAGATTAGGCCATATACGCGAAAATGGGAAACCAGTGTGATGGGTACAATTGATGAGTTAGACCTAATCCTAAGAAGAGAGTCGAGCGTTCATCAGAGGTGTGATGTCCAGCACGACGTCCCTGCTGTGGTTTTTTCGACTGGAGGCTATACGGGCAATCTTTACCATGAATTCAACGATGGGATTTTGCCTCTATACATCACTTCTCAGCATTTCAACAAGAAGGTTGTTTTCATCATGCTTGAATATCATAATTGGTGGATTACAAAGTATGGTGACATAATCTCCGAGCTCTCCGATTTTCCAGCTATAGATTTTAGTGGGGATAAAAGGATCCACTGCTTCCCAGAAGCGATAGTCGGCTTAAGAATCCATAATGAGCTCACAGTTGATTCTTCCTTGATGGAAGGCAATAAGACGATCAGAGACTTCCATGACCTCCTGGACCGAGCCTACTGGCCTCGTATTAGTAGTCTCATCCAGGATGAGGAACTTGAAGCTCAGTCAAGACTGGCGATTTCACCATCAGTGGTTAATCCAATTGAGACAAAAACAGAAAAACGAGGGTTGGATCAACCTAAACTGGTTATAGTATCTAGGAACGGCTCAAGGGCAATAACCAACGAAGATTCACTTGTGAAAATGGCTGAGGCTACTGGTTTTGTAGTTGAAGTTTTGAGGCCTGAAAGAACCACTGAGCTTGCAAAAATCTATCGAGTCCTCAACTCAAGCGACGTTATGATTGGTGTCCACGGTGCTGCCATGACTCACTTCCTCTTCATGAAGCCTGGTTCTGTTTTCATCCAAGTGATACCCCTTGGCACTGAATGGGCAGCAGAAACTTACTATGGAGAGCCAGCTGGGAAATTCGGGTTAAGATACATTGGCTACAAGATCCTCCCGAATGAGAGCTCATTGTACAATGATTACGACAAGAACGACCCCATTTTGAATGATCCAAGCAGCGTTAACCGTAAGGGATGGGAATTCACAAAGAAAATCTATCTTGATCGACAAACCGTGAAGTTGGACTTGAAAAGATTCCAGAAGCGCTTGCTTCGCGCCTACTACTACACTGTAGCTAGGAAGAAAGGGCGTTCGCATCGTCTATCTGAGTAACATCGCAGCTCTCTTTAAGATCATTTTTCTAACACATTCTTTGGCAGTTCCACTTTGTAAATGAGTAACTACAGAAGGAAGAAAATGGTTGTAGAGATTAGTGTATCACTGTCTTTTTGTACATCAAACAGCAAAGAATAAGCTTTCTTTTTGGTTTTAGTGAAGCGAAAAAAGAAAAAAAGTTGGCCATCTTTATTATTCAGACATGCATTTGTTCTTTATAGCAATATGGAAATGGGAAACTCTAACCCAATTTTGAGTTTGGCCGCACCAAAATTAATTATATGACAAGGATAATATATTTGTATTGTGGTAACGAATCACAAGTCAAGAATTTTGAAAATTTCAACCGTTGGGCAGACGAGTCTTAATAAAGAACTTAGCTAGCTCATTATCTTGATGAAACTTATGAGCTGCTATCTGAAAAGGGTAAAATTATAGAACCATAGTTTGGTTAGTGATTTTTGGTAAGGACTTCATTCTCCTTATAATTATGTCAATTGAGTAATAAATGAGGAAACTTAGGAGAACCCTTTTATGAGTTTGGTCTTCTAAATTCAAGATTTCACTTGAAAACAAGTTGCCTGCACGGAATTACAATTCTTGATGAGTTCCCAAAGATGAAAAGGATGTAAGAAGGGGAGATATCTGATCACAGGGAAAGCAGCATTTGTTTTTATTTGATTGGAGCATCTAAGCAGGGCCACAAGTACTGTGCTGGAAATCGACTATGCAATGACTTAAACCTGCAAAATTGTCACTTTTAAATAAAAGTAAATGTAAATTCATTGTAATTACTCCAAATAAGAAAGTCTAATTATTATGGGATTTTGTTTTTGTCAAAACTTATTCAAGGGTAAAGTACAACGGGCTTTTATGAGATTTATCATAATTATAAATACTTTTTCATTATTTAAAAATTTACGAGTATTTCTCTAAAATTAACAATTATCTAATAAATAACTCCTATAATGAATTATCACAAGAGAGTATTTGTTAGACGATTATTAATATCAGAAGAATATTTATAATTTTTCAAATAAGAAAGATAATTATAATTAAAACAAACTTCATGGATTCTGTTGAAAATCACCCTCTCATTTTTCAACCATCATCCAATTTAGTCACCAACTTCCAACTTGTTGTACTATCCAAAATAATTGTTGGTTTTTGATGAAAGTCATAATTTACTAGGATGAAATTGTTGGAATGAAGATAATGTATACGCATAAGCTGCATAAAGACACATCAAATTGCAATCATCGTGTGTACCAAGTAAATATTTGAAATATAGTTTTCTTCATGGAGAAATCAAAGAAGCGATATAGGGCTTTTTTCATGCCTATTCAACCACGTCTCTGTGGCAAATTCTTTTTATTTCTTAAATAGGGAAAGAACGAAGTGAAGAAAAGAAGCAAGCAGTCATGGATTTTAGGTAGTGACATGATGCTTTTCAACTTAAAAGTCAAGTGCTGCTCACATGCACTGCTTTCATTCTAGACATAACAGTTCTTCTGCCAACATCTCAACATATGATATGTCGTTTCGCATAAAAAATTTCGTCAAAATGAGAGAACTATGGTATCATTTATTGATCTAAGTTACAAATCCAGGACATCAAAGAATTCATCCCCCCACCCCAGTTCTATACAAGAATAACTGTTTAAACTACTAGTTTTAGTTAGTTTGTCAGCAAGGAACCTTGAACTTCAGCAACTTCTGTGTCTAAAAGCAAATGTCAAGTTCTTGTGGTATGCTTCGAGTCAAAGCAAAACCTACCCCTGTTCAAGCAGCCTTAATGATTCTAAAGCCAGCGTTTTGTTAACTTTATTGAAGCGCGAACTTGGGGGGGTGTCTTTGCATTCCTGTTGTCGTTTCCATCTGCATAAAAACAAAGCATCTGGATTCATAAAGGTGCTCTTTGTCAACTTACGTGAGCCAAATATTATCTTAGTTTCACTTACAGGAGTCAGTTGAAACCCCTCCAAGTGAAGATCGTCTCGACCTTTCTGGTTGCTGTATGCTAGTTATTGACTGCCTCCTCAAAGCCTTGCCATTAGATGAAGTCGGTGACTTTGCATCAGGTATGGTACCAGCGCCATGCAACGGTGTGGTTATTCCATTCGGTTTCTGTTGATTCCTGCAATTCACAATTTCATCTTGAAGCTACATAATCTCATTACAACATGAATAACAAGTTAACCTAAAAGAAGCCCTTAATTGACCATTTCTAATAAGAAACTATCTTTGTAAATGAATTACTTGCATGCAAGTGAACATGAAAATAATTTGCCTACCTCTTCTCTGATCCATTAATCATTTTCCCAATAGTTCGAAGCGACTTTCTTATGTGAGATCCTTTTCCCTGAGTTGAGCAAGGTGTCTGGATTCGGGAACTAATATTATGGTCACTTGGCAGCACTCTTTGGATCTCATTTCTTGATTTTATTTGAGCTTCAGGTGTTTTGGGAATTTGAAATGATGGAACCTTGATTGTTGCTGTATCAATTTTAAGCAGTGGACTTTTGGGAGCAGAACTTAGGGGACTTCGGGGACCCCCCCTTTGATTGGGTCGGTTCAGCAAAGATCCACTGCTCTCTTTTTGCCCACACGTAATTGTGATTGACTTTCCATCTTCAAGCTGACTGTGATTTTGCAAGCATCTTTCATCTGGCTTTATAGGCTTGCTCATCATTTCCGGTAATTTGATGTGATCGGAATCTTTCAGCAGATATCTTGGCCCTTCAAGACTTAATCTTCGAGAGCTAGTTTGTGCTGCAGGAGGGGTTTTGGCTCCTCTTTTGTCAGTGTGATTGATTGATCTTTCTACTGGTGCAGTGGTGACATTTTCAATGCTTAACCTTCTGGAGCGTGGTGGAGGTGTTTTCTCAGTGAATTGTTTAGGTTTAACAGAAGGAGTTTTGGCTCCTCTTTTGTCGTCATTATTTGTTGATCTCTCCAATTCCACGGTCTTGCCATTTTCGATGCTTAAGCGTCTGGTACGTGGAGGTGTTCGCTCGGTCATTGTTTTAAGTTTCTGTGATGGAGTTCTTGCTGCTTCCTTTGTTTTTCTCGTAAGAGGAGTCTGGACTTCCTTGTCACCCAATGCTTTTTTGAGGTTCTCTATCTGTAAAATTTTCAAGCAATCTCATCATGCTAACAAATCACAAGATTGAAAACTCAGATTGGCTGCAAGAGCAACTAATATATCTTTCCTGAATAAAAAAAGAAAAAGCAAGTCACTCTATTTACCTGAGCTTTAAGCTCTAATACCTCACTGCTTTCTTTATTTACACGAGCTGCACCAAGTTCCACAGTTGATACCCTCTGGGCGAATTTCAAAGTACTCATTGTCTCTTCAAAAGAATCACCTTCTGGGTTTACATGAGCTAACATCAAGGTTTTTGCATTTCCTCCTACCCATGAAAACTACAATCAGTATATTGTGTAAACAAATGCACAACATGGTGCCACCATACTTTGAAAATATTAACAATTACAATATGGAAGAAAAAGAAAAGGAAACCACTTGATAATCAAGCATTTCATATCAAAGGGCTACAAGTTCTAGCATTTGACAGCTAAAATTAGTAAGGGTAGCTTACATCTACACCACTTGAGATTAGGTCTAACCACAACAAACACCCCCCCACCTTTTGCAAACAAGTACACCACCTCAGGTGTCGATGTGATTTACCTCTGGGGATATGTTGATATAAGTTTTTGCCCTTGTAAGAGGTATTAATGTAAATTAAATTACAACCTTAACGGGTATACTTTGTAATTTTGCAAAAAAGGTTAGGAGGGTGTTAGGGTAATTAGACTAACGTGAGAGGTTGTTGATGTAATTTACCCTATAGTAATTGCATTAGTAGTACCTAGGGAGTTCTGCAGAAGTAAAGTGAGTTTGCTGTTTCTGTAAGGAATATGAGAGTTCTTCTGTGCCAAGGCTGTGATGACATCTATTAAACAAGCAAGAGATTTGTTTATGTTCTGTGCTTCTTGGAGTCCATCTCCAGTAACTTCCGACTTATCAACCCGTTCGCTACCTGCCAGATCCACCAAATGGAGGCAGCTACGGAATAAGCTTCCAGATGCATCTTCACCATGCACATGGACAGACAGTATACTGCAAAAGCGTTTATTTTCGAGGCCACAGTTAGTATCAGGACAAAAAAGAATATATTAATAAACATGAGAAAATGAAGTTGACCTGTGTGAACGGCTGCTTCTAATATTAATGGCAGTGGAACCAACTGCACGGTTCTCTTGACCAAGTTTCATCAAATTTACGACATCAACTGTTGATCTCACAGGATGCAATGTAGCATCTGGAAGAGCCATGCCATTGTTGCTTGCACAACTCCGGATCTCTAATTTACGAACAGTTAAGAAACCAACTCTGTGCAACAGCATGTATCAAAGGTTGAAAAGCAGTAAATTCTGTTCATTCTTTCAGGATGCAGTTTTCACAACTAAATAAAAGTCCAATCAAAACAAAGTAGAATACACGAATGTGTAAATGTGAAAGGATATTTGTTAGTGCCTAAATCTTTTGCAAGAAGATCATGAACTTGTTCATTGTGTATTTCAACCATCTGTACTTGAATATCATACTTTGTGATGTCCTTTCTTTGGTCAGACAGTTCAAAAAGTTCGTTAAGAGCCAAATAACTGATTCCCAAATTCTTGGCTGATCCACCTGGAGGACCCAACTGTCAATAAAAATGTTATTGAGCAATCAATTTTTCCAAAATCCCTGAAGTTCATAATTATATATGTTGATTTAAATAGTGTTCCAAATACAAGAGGTAATATAATGCATGCATCTGCAGTACTATGACTCTGAATATCCTCACCATAGTATATGTTTTGCCAGATCCAGTTTGACCATAAGCGAAAATGCAGACATTGTAACCATCCATTACGGATCTAACAAGAGGCTGCGTGTCTCTGTACACCTCGTCTGAAAGATCAGAATTAGTTCTCTACAAAGTAACTCTAAGTCGATCTTTCCAACATAAAGAGTCTCAATTACCTTGTGTGGCTGTTGGACCAAACACACGATTAAATTGGAAGAATTTCTTTTCATCTTTTAAGGGTTTCGGATCAATGACCACTAGTGAACCATTTTCTCCAATAAAATCAATAACATCTTGCTCCTCTGGGTTCAAGACAGGTCTAATCCTGCAGTAAACTCGAATATTTCCTGAAAAAGGATAACAAGAAACTGTCGGATAAATAGATCCTTGGTAAAATGGATGAAAAAGTTTACTCAAAAAGATCTAAGCCCTCCCTTTCATTTTTATACTCAATCAGACTCTTATGTTAATAGTTGTGAGCTTCCCATATTGTTATTGCTATAGAATTGCTTTTATGAACACGAGAGTAAGATATAAAAGACTGAAATAAACAAGACAAACTTAGCCTGAGTAAAAAAAAACTTTCGGATTTCTTACTGGCATATAGCAGAATACACTACCGTCTTTAACTAACCTTTCAGATCCTGAACCATGTTGTACAGATTCCTATTCTCTTTTACAGCCTTGTAATAACCAAGAGCAGCAGCAGACATCTCAAGCACTTGATCTCCTGAAACCATGTGAACAAATGGCAGATAACTTCTAAGGTATTGAGGCAGATTTATGTTTTTGTGATGCTTTAGTTACATTGAACATAGCTCTAAAGTACATTTCAGCAATTATATTAGCACATTGGGATAAGGGGCATGCATTTGCATGTACTATTAGCACTTTTGTGGTTACAAGCTAATTATTAAGTTCACGAGCAAGCACATGGAGTTAACTTTCTTGAAGGTGAAGGAAAACAGGTCCTAAGAATAGAAACATACCAAGTTGCTCTAAATCATTTTGAAGCTGATATTGCAGGCTCTCAACCTCCTGCTTTGCACTTGATAACAACAGTTTAATATTCTGCAACCAGAATATGGAATTCAATCACATTGAACTTGCTGAACTATATGATGCATATGCATATTGAATAAAACCAGAGGCAAAAGAGGCTTTCCTATTAGTTGAGATTAATATGATAAAAGAGATCGATTGCAATAATGAGATATGTTGATCTTTCACCTTAAGTGTATGAAAAATATACTCTTTATGATCTAGTAACTGTTTTTGATAGCATAATCAATTGAAATATTTGCAATCCACTAGTAGGTTGTGTAGATGATTCTGATATTTTCCATTGATAGGCAAATGCTGGTTAGAAGGAGCTTATACAGCTGAGAAAATACAATGCAAAACCTTATGGAAATGTTATTAGAAAATCAACCGGCAAATTGCATATTTGATCCCACAAAGAAGGGTTTGTGCCTTTTTTGGTCCCATGATTTACGGGAATTCGTTTTTGGTCCCAAAACGTTAAGAAAAGTTGCAAAGTTGGTCCCATTAGCAACTTTCCATTAATTTTTAACGGAAAGTTGCAAATTGCTATTAGTTTGTCAACTAACTCATTTTTTTGTTGTTGCTGCATGTGGGATGATGAATTGGAGGGAAATTTACCGCCAAAATGAGTGTTCTCTCCCTTTCGTGTACTTTCTTTGTTTTTATGTTTTTCTATAGCAATTTGTCATGTAAGGAAATAGGATATTTCAACCTATTTTTCTATAATAAAATGTTGTGATGTTGTACCTGAATGAAAGTGCAAAAAATATAGGCTAGTGCAAAATAAGAGTATTTGTGATTTCCAATATTATCCACGAAACAGAGAAATATCAATACACAAAGCAACATGCATTTTATTATATTTTTTTTCTGTTGTATTGAGAATGTAGCTTTGTGTATTCAACATTTTGCTCTGTTTTGTGGATAATATTGAAAATCACATATACTCTTTTTTTGCACGAGTCCATTTTTTCTGCTATTTCATTTCAGACACGACATCACATTTTATTATAAGAAAAATAGGTTGAGATATTCTTATTTTCTTACATTGCAAATTGTTATCCAAAAACACAAAAATGGGCCTGGTGCTTTGTGTATTTGAGCATGTTGCTCTGTTTTGTGAATACTATTGAAAATCATAGATACTCTTTTTAGCATCAATCTACATTTTCTGCACTTTCATTTCAGGCGCAACATTACAATATTTTATTATAAGAAAAACATGTTGAAATATTCCTATTACCATACATTAAAAATTATTATAAAAAAACACAAAAATAGAGCACAAAAAAGGGAAAGAGGGGTCTCATTTTGGAGTATAGATTTCCCTCCAATTCATCACCCCACCTGTAGCAAGGCCAAAAAGATGAGTTTGTTGACAAACTAACAGTAGTTTGCAACTTTCCGCTATCGGAACCAACTTTGCCATTTTTCTTAACGTTTTGGGACCAAAAAGGGCACCGACCCTTCTTTATGGGACCAAATATGCAATTTAGCCAAAATCGACCTTATAACATTGGAGATGTCAGAGTGTGAAATGACATGTAGGGCATGTTAGAGTTGAAACAGTACCACTAAAGCACAAAAAGGAACTTACAGAAAGCTCCCTTTCTTGCTGCTCAACTAGATTCCAATGATTGCAGCTACCCTTCTTCAAGCAAGCTCTGCAACACTATGGACCAAATAATTCATCTATGTTACATCGAATTGGAATAAGTAGAGTTCCACCACATTTATATTCAACCTCTGAGTTATAACAATCTTAAGATACGTTATACGTTGAGACACGTAAAAAAATTAAGAAAAGGTGCAAGTACACTCTGTAAGAAAATTCTGAAGTGAAGCAATTAAACAGCGAAGAAGCAGCCGCTCAACTTAACTAGTCAACAAATTCAATGCTTATCAAAAGCATCTGCATATGCCTACATTTGTACCATCCACCACAAAATTTCTACTTCACTTGGTTTAGAAACACAAGAGGAGAAATGAATGAGATATTCTTGTTGTTTAAGAGCTGGATGTACTTTCCATTGGTTGATGAATATTATTTGAAGTTAACAAGTAGAACTAAAGTGTATATCAAAATGAGCAATATATGGTTATCTATTGTGAACATAGATATATAGCACACATTGAACCATCTACCAGGGATGAACATTGATGCTCATAGGCCTCGGAAGTAAATGAACTGTGCTTACTGATATTAAATTTTGTAGAAAAAACTCAAACGAATTGAAACAATAGCACAATAAGTTCAGTAATCAAGAGAATTACCTGGCGGTTTTCCAGATTGGACAAATCTACAAGGGGCACAGATGTGGGAATGGGTGAGCAACTTCTTTCTCTTAAATGGTCCAATATACTTGATCTCATCTGGGTTTGGACACGAAAATGCCACATCTTTCAATCTTATATCAGCAAATACATGAGACATACTAGAAGATATTCAGTGGATTTATATGAGGTGCCCCGACATCAGTGTATAGAAGAAAAAGAAATTATTTGATGGTGATTGGCTGCATCTGACAACTATCAACTATGAAGTTTAAAAAATGCCAGAAAAATTTATGGGTTCTGAACCTTTTTATTTTCAAGTAAGTCAAAGTGCCCAAACATGACTCAAGAAAGTTTAACTGCAAACCGTAATTAATGTGAAGCTACAATATATCCATTAGGACACCACACTGACAAAAACAATTTCACCATATAATGGATTACAAAGTATCTATACATCAATAAAGTATGACACAAAAGTGGCTAGCCACAATCTTGAAAATGTTATAAATTTGCTTTAAAAATTTCTGGAAGCTTGCTCATTTTAAAAATCAGAAATGTACCCGAACACATCCAGGATTTATGACAACTGCATCACATTAGCTGTTGTGGTAAATCAGTTTGGTTGTTAACCAATCTAAAGAAAGTTCTTTAAAACAGGCTTGTAAAAGCCTTTTCCCATAAGGGATATCTGTATATTCCCGCTTTCCATGAAGGACATCCCGCCATTCTATTTTTGACTATGCCAAAACTTCATTCCTATATTTTAAATAAAGATAATGTATTACTTAAGTGTATACAGTCTACTACAATCTTTGTTTAATTCAAACCGAATTGAAAATAAAATAATTTCTTTCATATTTCAACCACAAGTCACGGAAAGGAACCAACTAATCGGCACTAAGTATTGGCGCTTCTCTCTTTCAAATGGAAAGTCTACAATTTAGAATTAATTCAACTTACTCTCCAGGCATTATATCTGCACTAAAAAAGAGACTCTGTAAGAAAATAGTGGAAATTGGTTGATGCTTCTTTTCTTTCCATCTTTTCATCTTTCATTCTCTCTCTTTCTATTAGTTAGAAACTTTAATTCCCTTATCGTGCATTATTCTATTGCAAAATCATACTAAGGATGTTACGGAAAGAAATTCTGGGTAATCTCTCGACACATCTTTACATTGATGAGCCTGTAATTTCACTTTGGAAGTAAGGCTTATGATTAATTGCTCACCTCCGGAAATGTTCTTCGAAATTGTTCCTCCAAGCAACTGGAGAGAATCTTGCTGAAGAATTTCACTGAATCCTGTTGAAAGGAAGAAACAGAATCATGACTAGATATTTGACATTTCTAATTGTCAAACAAATATATAAAAATAAAAAAAACACACACCACACTTCCTCTACGATAAGAAGCCACTAAGTTATTGTCAATGTTCTCCTTTGTGTCAACCATGTGTTCAGCAAGAGCCTTGACAATTGTATCTGTAGAATTTCGTAAACCAATATCAGTAAATGAGTATATTGAAAAAACACAAGAATTCAAGGAAATCACAGTTCTAGACTTCTAGGGATAACAAACAGGTAAAGCAGAGAAGGTCATTAGCCATCTTTACCCAACAGGTAACACATTCACAAAACAAACATCTCTGAGTTAATGTTTCTTGAAATTTAACAGAAATCCGATAAATCTTTGTCAAGCAATTATTGTTTTCAGCAGGCAGTTCAAAGGAAAATTTACCCATTTGATTCATATTATCCACTGATATTATCACAACAGCAATATCAGAAACAGCATTACCCAATCAACCAAACTTGAACAAATATTCACATTAATAGTTTGTCATAGGATGATGTGTGACAAAGTCAACGTTAGGTCTTCCAAAAACGTTCAAGTGTTTTTTGTTTATTACAGATGCTGCATCTATTGTCGGCCTTAAGTGATGACAATAAATTTTCATATAGATTTGAAGTGCATGATGAATGAGAAAGCATTTAAACTACCTTCAAGTTTCCTGATATCACTCACTGATGGAATTGATCCTGTGCTGCCTCCTGACATATCTAATTGCCTGGAACTATGACAAGAAACCGAGCCCGGACTACGTGCGTGGATTCTACCAGCTGAATGCACAACTATCGGTGATCTGGGTGGTTTAAAAAGTCCACTGCCTCCTGTCATTTGTTTCCACTCATGGTAAGCCTTCAGTGCCAAGATGCAATCAACAACCTTAGATGCTGACCCCTCTTCTAAGTTGTCCTAGAGCAACAACATACAATTGATCATACAATTTGCTGACTGATATGCGTTTTAGTTGATTGAGCAAAAAAGATATTGCATTCTTACCCTTTCAAATACTGAAGCTTCAAAAATAGGAAGCTTCAGTTCTTCCACAGCCACTAAAAAGTTCCGAATGTTCTCAAAGTATTGATAAGCTGGCAATGGCCGGGAATCCCACAGGAGTGACTGTGAAGGCATAGTAGTTTCTATGACCTAATAATACCAAAACAATCAGGAATCAAAATGTGTGAAGGCCTTAAGAATTGGGTGAGATGAATGACCACACATGCGGACGTAAACTCAGACCTTCAGAGCATTATATACCTTTGGAACTGAATCAGGTTGAATTTTATTGATTACGTTGCAAAGGATTAAGCCATTTCTCAAGCAAGAAATGAACTCTCTCTCAGACGGCTGGGTCGGTATTCCAAGTGGCCCCACCAGGTAATCTAGCCAATGGACAGCTTGATATCTTCTCAAAGCTATGAGTTCAATAGGCGAATGCGACAAAATTAATTAGGGTTCAGTTAATCTTGAAGAGTTAAATCACATACTCACAAAAAGCAACAAAATAATGATCATGAATCTTCCTATAAACAGTCCCTAAATTCCTAAAGCACAAACTTGTCATTAAAGAAAATCTTAGTGCATAATAATAAACCAATGACTAGTCGACATTTTCAGTACTTAAAGCCCGACAGCTTGCTCGTGCTACCTGTTACAGTCAACCGGTAGATACTAATCACATTGAAACCACAATTGAAAGAACAACAAAAAAAAAAAAAAAAAGGTTCAAAAGGACAAAATGCACTCAAGAAAGCAATTTTCAGAAAAATAAACAAAATCCCCATCTCCTAGATTGACCACATTAATGACCCTAAATTTTCCTATGAACAAGAACTCATCATGCATGCATCCTTCCATTAACTAATCAACAAAAACCTACAAAAATCAAATGTGAAGTAACAGATGAAGATATAATCAACGTGAAACAAACAAAACATACCTGCTTCTTCAGCCCTTCTCGAAGCCAAATTCAACTCACCCACTCTCCCTCCTCTTGTTAAATCCTCCATTACACCTGCAAACATTCCAAAATCACCATTCAAATAAGAAACCGCATTCATCATTCCCCAATCACACAAAGCCCAAGTATTAATCAAGAAAGGAAAACAATCCAAGAACATACTCCAAGATTTCTTTCCACAACTGAACCTGATCACATAGAAACAAATTCAAAACCCTACTAAAACACTTTCCCTATATTTTAGAGAGAGAGAGAACCAAAGAGTGCAATGAAGTTCGTAATCAATGTTTCTCTCTTTCAGTAGAGATGAAGACAATGTGAGTGTTGGTGTGCTAATTAATAAATAAATATTTGTTTTCGGCAAAAAAGATTAGGTTCGGATTTTCCACACCTGAGGCTCCGGAATCGTAACGTTACTTCTGCGGAATTTGAATTCAATTTTGGATTGATCTGAGCCGTCCATCACTCTAAGCTAGGGGATCATATGGGCTTGCTTTTGGGCTTGGGATTTGGGCCTTTGTTAGCCACGAGATCTTTTTAAATTTGTTTTTCCATAATTACTTTATTAACCTTTTTGGGAATTTAAAATATTAATTAATTAATTAAGATTTTTTCCATTTATAGATTAAAATCAAAGATTGGAATTGCAACCCTTCAGCCTAATTAAATTAATTCTTCCTTTACTTTGGTGAACTTTCTATATCCATAGTCAAAAAAACAATTGAGGGCAGTTATTATATTTATCAATAACTATTAAAGGAAATAATTCATTATAATTAGTTCAAATCATCAATATTTAAACTTTAAGTAAATATACTTATAAACCTAAATCAAATAATAGAGATATAAGATTAAATTATTATCCAAGTAGATTAATATGGTTTAAAATTCATGTGTTTAATTATTAGCCAATAATTATTGTATTTGGGAAAAATTGGGTATAAGCCCACAAAGTTGGTCTTCTATTCAAACTACGGGCTGAATAAAAGCCTGACTTGTGTTTGGGCTTAGAAAAGGATGTAAACAGTGAATTTTCAAAAGGACTGTAATTATAATTTTTTAAAATTCTTGGAAAAAAAGTGTAATTTTATATTTTCAAAAGGGGATCTAAGTGTAAATAACCCTTCATTTAACTAATCTTCGTTTTTATTTTTTTCTCATAAACAAAAAATTTTGAGTTCAAGTAGTGGTGAACGATGTATGTGTCGAATTATGTGTAAATGATCTCTCATTATTTTATATCAAAATATTGTTTATATAATTGGTAAATAATAACTAATATAATGTAAAATTTGTTAGCCAATCCCAAAAGAGGAGTATCCCTGGAAAATATGCACTCCTACTCAACTTTCCAAACAAAGCTCAGCACCAAAAGACAATGGAGGAGAATTTCTACATATGGAAATTAGTTCCACCATTTTTACCTTTTAATTTCTTTTTCCTAATTTCCACATTTGCTCACACTTCCCATTTTCAGACAGTTGGAAAAGAAAGTTACAAGAGATGAATACTTGCAAGTTATTGCCTCAATTGAAAAATCTATACATTGGCTTAGTTTCGACACATGTCCTATATGTGTGTGTTCATTCGTGGATAAGACGAGTACATTCAACGGTGTAAATCACGACTGACGGTCAGCATCACGTAGATTCCATTATTAAAATAATTTAATTTAATTCTTGTAGTTAGATATT
Source organism: Sesamum indicum (assembly GCF_026168435.1). NCBI lineage: Eukaryota > Viridiplantae > Streptophyta > Magnoliopsida > Lamiales > Pedaliaceae > Sesamum > Sesamum indicum. Next base: position 1,189,421 of record NC_142660.1, on the reverse strand, counting down.
CTTCAATTTTAATTATATTGATTATAAAATTGACATTATTAATTCTTACGGCCCTCACGATCTTAATTTATTCAAATATATTACGAGCTTGGAACTTTGAAATAATCAATAATCATTTATATTACGGAACAAATTCGTTGTAAAATAAATAATCACGATTATTCAAGAAATTTTAAATCTCCTATGAAATTTTCCCTAATTAGTGTAAATTCGACTTAAGTAGATGCTAAATGACACTGATTTAACCACCTTATAAGAATATAGAAACGAATTATACACAATTATTTATCGAAATTAAGAATAGGATTCTAATTCTAACCTAAAACCACCGGATAATCTCCCCAGGAATATTGCAATCCCAATTTGGAAATCCCACTACGATAAGATAATTTGGGGGTCACAATTATGTGTAAAATTCCCACATATAGCATTCCAGATTTCTTATTCCAAAAAAAATCAGCTTTTGCATTCTCTAGTTTGGTACAGACTACGGATTCCTTACATAAAATATCATATATAGAAAGCTTCTACCAAATGGGAATTCACCAAAACGGGTTTATTTCAAACCCATAATTTATTTCCTTTCCATTTTTAAATTTCTAAATGTAGCCATTCTCTTTCCCTCTTTTTCCCACCCTTTCCTTCACTAGACCGCAAGGGGAAATTCATCTAACTACCCAAAAAGGGCATATCAACTTATTTTTGATGTATTATTTCAGTAATAGAAAGCATTATAAATTCATTGGATTGGTTTTGTCATTTGTGTGAGAGTGAGGGGTAAAATAGGGAGGCAAAACATGTATTCCCTCCCGGTCAAAAACATTAAAACTTGTTATACGTACATACATAATCGTATCCCAGAAGCAGAAGAAAGATTAGTGACGGCACAGAGCGGATGAAGCCGTCGAGCACGTGTTGAGCATGCACACAGCAGTTAGGAGTCCCGTTCACACCTGCACCAGCACCAGCACAGCTCTGTCTACTTCCCAAACATACGTCAGATATTATCGAATCCCCAACTGCGATTCACATACAATTCTGTGTTTGCTGTAATTCTAAAACGAGTTAGGACTCGTAACGTCTGCTGCTTACCCTTTTCACATAAATCATCTCAGAATCTGCGGGACTTCCATTTCAAGAAAAGATTGTTACAATCAAGTCCTACCCCTCTCCCCCCTCCAAAAAGAATACATACCTCCAAACATGGCAATGCCCACCACCATAAGGTAATTAGCCTTACAACATGAGGTAAGATTTCTACACATAGTAAACCAATCACACCCTTTTTATATTTCCTTTCCAAATTCCTCACAAACTTTTCCTCCATTATTACACTCCCCAAAAAGGGTTTATTGTAATATATACATACAATTCTTGAAATATATCATACATAGTAACCCTCAACCATGACCCAATTTTCATTACCAAATTCGCTGGTTGTCCAAAACCCATCACTAATTCTCCTTCCCATTTTTCTATCTCCAAATTTAGGACAACTGCATTGATAGTATTTGCACCCTCTCTCTCTCTCTATAAATATATATATACACAACACACACATATATATATATTTCGTCGGCAGTAGCAAGACAACATAGTTCATTAGACCGTACGTCGTTAGTTTGTGCCGAGGAAGAAAGAAAAAACATGGGGAGGGGTAAAATAGAGATAAAAAAGATTGAGAACGTGAACAGCCGGCAGGTGACGTTCTCGAAACGGCGCGGCGGATTGATGAAGAAGGCCAAGGAGTTGGCCGTGTTGTGTGACGCTCAGGTCGCCGTCATTATCTTTTCCGGCACCGGAAAGCTGTATGAATTCGCCAGTTCCCGGTAAGTTATATGTATCATTCTTGCTAAATCTTTTCTAATTCTTTTTTTTTTTTTGGTAATTTTATTTTTAAAAAAGTTATATATTTTAATTGAAGGGAGGAAATTGTTACTGATCATATGGTTGATTATTTGATTTTTATTCTACTGAAATTTAATTTTTAGGTTCGGAATCTTGCCACTCAAGTAGTACGTACGTAACATTTATCGTGCGATTAATCATGAATTTTATAATTTTTTTTAATTAATGTTGCGATAAATAAAAAATTGATATATAGTTTAATTGAATTGGAGTTTTATTATTTGATAGATCAAATTTTAAGTTCAAAATTGTATATTTTTTTCTAAAAAATAATTAAACGGTCAAATGTACATAATGTGATGTATATATATATTTGTAAGACGAGTTACAAACATCTGCAAATAAATAGATTTAAATTTATTCTGACATAATCTGATACAGTTAATGTTGCTCAAATCTAATTAAATTTTTTAAATAAAATCTATTTTATTTTCTTTAAAAGAATGCTGATCACTTAATTATGAATTATAAGACTCCACCTGCGTGCTTAAGTTTTTAAAATATACAATCCAAATATTTATTAAGTATTTTTAAACTAATTATTCTAATGTTCTGATCGAATTATGATCATAAATGAATCCTTTTTTAAAAAATAATATAATTCTCTAAGAAAATAAATAGAAGAGATATAATTTGAACTAAAAACTTTATACAAAAATAAATAAATAAAACGTAAAAGGAAAGAGAAGAAAGAAGAACGTTCGAATGTCTCTCTCATTTTTTTATATTTATGGATGTTTATTTTTTTTAAATATCAATAATTTGGTATATTAATTTGTTTAGAACACTTTTTAAATACTATAAAGTATATATATTTATTTTAACAATAAAGATTTATATCTATATATATATATCCAATCAATTATATCAAATCTAATTAATTATACGACAAGTAATACTGTAATATTTCAATATAAAAAAATAGGAATTAACTAAGACATAGGACACTAGTAATAGTATGGTTATTTATATCATATTTTCTAATAATATATCTATATATATATGTATATGTTTGATATATATTTTGTTGTTGTTGAAAGTATGGAGCAAATATTAGCTAGGTACAGTAGGAACCATGAAAGTCCTGAACTCGCGACGGTTGAGCATGCCGCTGATCAGGTAATTAATTTAATTTATAATTTCAAATTTATCGATTCAAATACAATTATTTAAATGTATTTTCTATTAAAATCTTATAATTAGGGTCGAGGGAAGAAATATTTCTAGTTTGTGATATGTTATTTTCTTACTTTATATATTAATATTGTTATGATCCGAAATATAATCGAGAGATATATATTATTCCTATGGTATTGATTTTAATTTTTAATATTTAATATTTGTAGCATGAGCCAACGATTGAGGTAAACACACTGAAGGATGAAATCGAAAGGCTTCAATTGATGCACCGGTACGTACACACAGCCGATCCAATTTAATTCCTCCGTTTTCATTTGAATCATCTTATAATGTCAGAAACTATATATAAAAAGAAATTAAAAAAAAAAGATTATTTTTTTGGGTTTTTGTATTTTTGTTTAATTAATTAAGATTATTTTGTGAAAAATTGCATGGTGAAGCCGAATGATGGGGAAAGAGTTGGAAGGGTTGACGTATAATGAACTGCATAACTTGGAGCAACAGCTGACTGAAGGAATACTCTCTGTCAAAGATAGGAAGGTATGCATAAACCCTTTTTATTTTTCTCGTTTTGGTCTTCAGAAAATTTACTTCCAACCTATGATGTCTTAATTCAATGGTTAAGATTGAGATTCTATAAATAAGGTTGATGTGATGGGTTCGAATATCATCGGATAGTATAAATACTTATCTAATTTTACGTGAGTATATATTGTCTCACACTAGGAGAAATATGATTTTTTGTTACACTTAATTACTGTGGACAAAATAAAAAGATTCTAGAGAATACAAATTAACCATGATTGGACAATGACTATTTCTGCAAGTGAGGCCAAAACATTAACTGTGACGAATGTTTTGCTCATAGCTAAATATCATGACAAATATGATAAATGTGGTAAAAATTTAAGTTTTTGTATTGGTTTATTTTACTAGTAGTATTCATTTACCATAGTTTTTAAGCAGGTAAATTACATTTTTGGACCCATAAGTGGACTCGATTCCAATTTTAGTCTCATACTAAGGGCAATTCGCACATTTGGTCCTGTAAGTTGATTTTTTTTCCAATTTTAGTCCCGGTTGGGGATTTCCGTTAACACTTAACGGCAGCTGTTGAAATCCGTTAGGTACTGTTAAATATGGAGGGAAAGCATGTAGAATTGGAGAAAAAATCAACAACTTGGTGGAAATTACACTATACCCTCTTCCTTCTAAAACAACACCATAAGCCAAGATACAACCAAAAAATAAACTAAAACAGTTTGTCTCCGTTGCATCTATGCAATTTTGTCCTCCATTCTATTCAGTTTTCGAAGCAATTCGGTTATGATAACCTTTACCCTTGCACACATCGGCGGATCTTCCCAATGAAAAAAACCACATCCGCTTCTTTTTTTCGTATACCCAAAAAACCTCCTACCTGGGTTGTCGTCGGTCCATGAGTTTTTCAAAATCGCAAGCCTTCCACAATAACAAAAATTTTCTCTATTATCAGCCATATTTTGTGAGATTTTTTTCTACTAAATGCAAGAGAGAAATAAAGAAATGGGATTTAAATAGAAGGAAGAGGGTATAGTGTAATTTCCACCAAGTTGTTGATTTTTCCTCCAATTCTCCATGCTTTCCCTCCAATTCTACATGTTTTTCCTCTATATTTAAAAGCACCTAACGGATTTCAGCAGTTGCCGTTAAGTTTTAACGGAAATCCCCAACCGGGATTGAAATTGAAAAAAAAAATCCACTTATGGGACCAAATGTGCGAATTGCCCTTAGTATGGGATTAAAATTGAAATCGGGTCCACTTATGGGACCAAAAATGTAATTTACCCTTTTTAAGCTGTGGTCATTTATAGTGTAGCGAAAAATTATTTTTTTTGTAGTGTTATGTGGGCTTATAATAATAAATAATTTGCTTTATTATTCTTAATTATATTGATGTATAAATTAAATCGATGTACTGCTCAATTTATTGAGATATTAATTTAAGCATGAATTACTTCTTGAAAATAAAAATTTACGTCGAAATACAACTCTTTTTCTAGCCAAATTATTGAATTGTTTCTTTAAAAAAAATTGTGATGTTGTGGACACGTTATCATCTATTTAGTTTAATATGACGAAAGAAAACAGAATATTACAATATAATAATGCAGTATTGCTCGAAAATTTAATTCTAGAAAGAGGTTAAATTTAGTTAAATTTGATTTCATTTTATTTAAAATTTTAATTAAACATAATTAATAAATTTTATATGTAATTACCAATTTCAGGAGAAGGTACTTTTGGAGCAGCTGGAGAAATCGAAACTGCAGGTATTTATTAAGCAGCCAATTAATCAAATATATTGAGAAAATTGCATTTTTCATCTATAATTTAAGTCATGTACACTCTTAGTCCCACGGTTTATGGAATTTCTGAATTCAGTTCCATAACTTACAAAAAATCTCATTTTAGCCCTCCTGTCAATTTCAATTGGGGAATTGGTTGAAAAAATAACGTACAAATTATGTTGCTATTATCTTTTCAGAATCGAGAGAAACGACCACGTGAATTGTATGTGATTTTTTTTCCATCAATTTCCTAACAAAAAACTTGTAGAAGAATTGAAAGTGAGAATTTTTAAAAGTTATAGGACTATATTACTCAAGAATTTCATAGGTGATGAGACGTAAAATATAATATTTCTAAGTTCTGGAACCAAAAATGCAATTTCTCCTGGACATATATAAATGTAAATATTTAGAGAGAGAAAGAGATATAAACAAGTTTGCAGATTAATTAATACATAATAAAACATTTTAGGCCTTGGTAATCATTATTGCTACCTAATTATCAAATGATTAAAGTCCATTTTATTTTTATTTTTGGATAGGAAAAGAAAGTGATGCAGCAAAATGAAGTTCTCCTGGAAAAGGTACGTAATTAATTAATTGAAAATATTATCCAAATAATTGATGGCATGATGATTATTACAGCTAATTATTATGATTATACTTTTAATAATTAATTAACATATTTTCTACTATATAAATAATTATTAATTATCATAAATATATATATATAAACAAAAATATATGCAGATTGAGGAGCTTCGACGACAGACAGCAAGGGTGAGCAGCATTGAGAATCGTGTGATTATGAGCAAAGACTCGTGCATGAGTTCAAGTTCCATGCACCAACAACGCGCATCAGACAAAGATGCGACTTCTGATACATCCTTGCGCCTAGGGTAACTACTTCATCACATACCTATTTTATTGGATAAATTATATCGACACCTCTCGCTTACATCAATTATATAAAATATTATCTGTCTTTTTATAAAATTACTGGTACACAAAAAATAGTGCGATGTACTGATCAAGGGGTGTTTGTCAAAATTTTCGTCATTAAATATATGGTATGTTTGTAATTACAACTACAACCTCAAAGGATGTACTTATAATTTTAAAAAGGATAGGGGTGTGTGGGTACGTAATTAAACCTAATATTATGGGATGTTAATGTAATTTACCATATCATATATGTAATACTTGTATGATATTAGTTGTTTTTTTTTTTGCGGATAATTATATTTACACTCCTAACCTATTGTCTATTTACACAAATCATCCCTATTTTATGAAAAATTATACATATGCCCACAAAAATATCAATATTATTTTTACAAACCACCCATACTTTTTAAAAAATTATATATACATCCCCTTAAAAAAGTCAAATCATTACACGAACTACCCTTATTAATTTTTTGGCTGCCACCTGTGATTTTTGTAATTATTCAAAATATATGAATAGTTTGTATAAATAGATTATAGATCAGGGACTATAAATATCATTATCATCTTGTATTTATCTATATATATACATAAAGCTAATCTTATATAATTTTGAATAATTAAAATTTACAGATTTTCATCTGTGGATCTTTCTCCAAAGCCCAAAATACCAAAGCTGGAAAGCAGCAAGGATTGCAAGAGTGCGATGATAGTGGACTGATTATGCATGACTTCTCCATGTTTGCTGCAATTCTGTGTTTGTTTGTCCTAATTTATAATGCATTAACATTCTCTAATTTTCTTGTTAGATATTATTCAAAATTTAACTTTGGTTTAATTTTTAATTTCAGACCTATCTATATATTCAAAATGTGGATTTTTCGTTTCCACCCATCTCAAGATTACAATTATTATACTTGAATTAGATTTTCTATTACAAAGTCGATTCAATCTCTCACTTTATTTAATATGCACATATCCCGTGTATAAGAATGATATCATGTACTTTATTTTGAGAAAGATTTTATATACGTGACGTGTATATGTTAAAATGAAATAAATTTTACAACAAAAAATTCGATCTGCAATTATGTTGTATTCGTCTCCCTTGTACATAAGATTCTCTCTTATGCTCACGATGTAGGGTATGTATACGTATGAGATAATGCATTTAGGATGGTTATGACACGGACTCTGTTAAGTTTTAAGCACTATTGACGTAGCTCATGTAATTACGTACTATTCGCTTCAAAAATTTAAAATAAAGCTTAAACTAACATTACAAATTATTTAAATTTATGGGATATAAGTGATGAGTTCAGAAACAATAAAACTAAAAAATTACAAAAAAAATTAATTTTATGGGATGCAAAATACAATATTTTCCTTATATTGGGGACAAGAGTACTAAGTTGACGAGTATCAAAAATCAATAAAAAATAAGCAAAACTGGCTGGAAAATATTATGTTCACTTATCAATCTATAAAGAGAAATGGCCTAATCCCATTGAACTACCAAAAGACAAGGGACAATTATTAAGAATATTCTATATATTATAAATTGTCCCCATCAAAATACCAAAAGACAATTACAATATATTTTATTATAATATCTTATAATTTGAATGTTAATTTATATTGTTTAGAAATTTATATACTTGTTTAACCTAATTACCCGTAGTAACAAATGGGTAATTAATAGGTTTTACCTCGTCAATTCTAGTTCAAATCTACACTCCACACACACATACTATATATATATTTTTTTCTTAAATATATAAATAATTCAAATTTTATACACGCAGAATGTATATATAAAATACAATACAAAATACCCCACTAATATACAATTGAAAAACAAAAATGACTTTCAAGTACTCAATTCGCAACGTTTCAACGTGTGATGCTTCTTGTAATTACACTAAGTGAAGCGTTTTTCATCTAATTTCTTTTTCTCTATAATTATTGTATGATTAGAAGATTAATTAGTCAAATGTCTTTACACTTGACCATTTTAACACTTTGTACTAAGAGTTAAAGACCACAAATTAAAGTTGATAAATAACATATAGGCACCGACCCACATAATTTATGTCCAAGTCGCTTTCGTTCAACATTTAAAAGTCTTAAGTCATACAAAGCGTATTTGCTTATTACGACCACATTAGTTAATTAATAACGAAGTTAATTTTACAGTCTTAGTTATGAGTCTTTAAAGCTAAAGTTTGGTCATTTACTTTTTTATCATATGATGTGGCTTACGACTCTCAGTGTTCCGTTATGTGAGGTATTGTCCGTTCTCTTTTTATATGAGACTCACAATTTTGTCTTAAAAAGGTGCCTCACAAGAGAGGAGCTGCATAATTTTGTTCTATTAAGGTATCTCATTGTGTAGAGGACACTTTGAGGCTTCAAACTCATTGTTTGCGACTGATATGAGACGTTTACTTATATATAAATTATATTATTGATGACTTTTTAATATATAGAAGGTTAATACTACAATCTTACGAGTTTTTAAGGTCACGGGACTGTGTTATTGCTCAATTTCGATCAAATCAACTAGAATTGTTTTAAATTTATGATGCCCACATTGTTAATTTCAGGTGGTGACATTAGTAAACGACTACCTCAACGTAAAAGTTTAAATTGATAGGGAATATAATCATTTTATGTTAATATTTTAACACGTCCCATCACATGCAAATCCTACACATGAAACATTTCTTTTATAAATGGACAATAAGATTCGAGCCCATGACTTTTCTTCGATCTGACTCTATAATATCATGTTAAACGACTATTGTATCTAAAAATTTAAATTATTTAAATATGAGGTCTACAGTTATCAGTGAAAATGAGGTCTAATAACTATGAATTTAGCACGAGTACTGATATTATAATAATGTAATTAATTATTCCTCAAATAAATAAATAAATACAATGATGGATTCAATTTCCGGTTTGATGTTTGATGAGTGGTCCATCCAAATCTCCAACGTTTCGAATCTCACTTTCTCAAGTAAAAAACGTGTTTCCATTTCTCCCCAAAAAGAATTAGTTTGGTACGTTTTCATCAGTTTGTTTGGAAGCACAAGTACAGGGATTGTGATGATGAGGCGAGATCACGACCATGGTGGAATAATACATACTCATCACACGACTTTAAAAATCATAGCATATGATGAATCGTGTTTATGGATTAGTGGTCCTGCTTCAATTATAATGGAATTAAGATGTAATCAAACACCATTACTTATAATTAAGTTGCTTCATTCTTTAATTCTCTCTTAATTATGTCTTTTAGAGTTGATTTAACTCATAATTGTAGCACACTATTTAATTAATCGCAAGATATTTTGAATGTGAATGATCAGATGTACCGGAGTGCGAAATCCGACCCGCGCGATATTACATTCAGGTTCGATGACGACCGTGGATTCAACTACCTAATAGAAATTGATCTTCGACATTTTTGTAAGTAAGAGATTTTTTTTCGAACCACATAAATAATGTGTATTGTAATTATTTTATTTTTATACTTTCTAGGGATAATTACATTAATTGCCCTCTCCTGAAGTTTATTCTAATTACACGTAAACCTCTTGTGATTTGAATAATTAATTATGTAGTACCTATAAAATTTGTTTCTCTTTAACAAATAGATCCTTATGTTAGTCAAAATTCAACGAAATAATTTAATTAATTTAAATATAATAATATATGTAAAGTGAAGAAGGCCAAAACAAAATTTGTACATGCCATATATATATATATATATATATATAGAGAGAGAGAGAGAGAGAGAGAGAGCATTATTTGCTAGGAATCATATGTTGTGGTCCAAATAGTTGCACGCTCGAAATCAACTAAATATATTATCATACAGAATTTAGGAATCACTAATTATTATTGTTAGGAGTCCATTAATGATCATATGATTAATTTCTGGTCACTTTTTACTAATAATCCACACTACACTAATCATTGGTACCTTTTTTTTACTATATAATTAAATAAAAATTACAAATAAAGTATTATTTAATTAGCAAAATTGAAGCATTAATCACATCATTAGGTTGTATTGATGATTGAAAATAATGATGTAACTGTAATCGATTCGTAAAAAATATATAATTAAAAAATAAATATTTAATTTAAAATTCTGTATTAAATCAAAATTAAATTTTTTTTATTTAAATCGAGTTTGGCCAAATTAAAATTAATTATATAATAAGTATGATATATTTATTGTATGATTTATAGTTAAAAAATAAATAATTACATAATAAATATATTATATTTATTTATATAATTAATTTAATTCGGACCAACTTGGATTAGAGTTTTTCTTTAATAATTGTGACCTATTGCTGCTGATATAATGTCGGAATTAAAAAATTACAATTAAAAGAAAAAACTAATGCTGACATAAGTGGACTTTAAAAAACGATGATAATGTCTGCTGGTGGTAATAAAACTGTCCACGTGTCGGTATATGTAAATGGATCCCAGCGGTCAAACGGGTAGGCCACCAGTGGGATCCGAAGCCCAAATTTTCAACCGGTTCGGAACCGGCCCAGATTTTAGTTTCATTAAATACTTTACCCTAACTATTAATTTGGAATAATTACATCGTCCCTATATATTAAATATTTTTAACTATTTTTGTGTATTTTCATACATTAATTTATGTAAAAAAGTATATATTCGCTCTTATAAGGGAAATTTCGTCAGAAAATATTTATTTAACCTATAATAACTCAATCATACTTCAGGGGTAAATATAAATTTCACTCAAATTTTTTGTTAATATCAATAAATTTAATGAATTTTAACTAACAGAAAGACCTATTTATTAGGTAGAAATAAACTTCAGATGTATTATATGTAATTTCTCGAAATACACAAAATCTACGTGTAATTATATCAAAATTCAGCTGCGGGCAGTGTAATTATTCCTATCAAATAATTAAGTAGGGGATTAAGGACCCCAATTATCTTAAATTTTTTAAATTAGTGGCATAAAGTCTCCTCTCAATTACACATGAATTTTATTTTATTTTATTTTGTAATTGACTAGAAATTTTAATATTACATTCATGTCCGGATATCGCTTTCAGTTGGGGTGTTTCAACGGCTAAGATAATTTATGATTAAATTTGAGGTGCAAATAAATTAATTTTTTTTAGTTAATTCTAAGATAATTACTTATTTTTATAATTGTAATTAATTAATTATTAATTGGCGTCGTTTTCAATTTTAACTACCCTCGACCATTATGTAGTGATACTAATCTAATGGTCAACGAGCAATCATTAACATTAAAAATGGGTTAGAAATTAGATTACATTATCTTGACAAACTTTGGCTGGACTGATCAAAGTGTCCGAAAATTAATTTCACCTCAAATTCGAGTTAATTATACCACGATCACTGCATTACATTTGTCATATGATTGGTGTACAATTTAAATAAATCAGACAAGAATAAGTATATTTTAAAAATAAATTTAATCAGTACATATATCCGTAATTATTAATATGCGGATAGTTTTTTTTTTTTTTTCTTAAAAGATCGATACATATAGAACACTTAACGAATTTTTAATTTTGAACAAAAAAAAAGTGTTGTTCTATATGTCAAAAAATGTTGGCAACTATGCTTTATTGGAAATTTTGACCTTGAAAATGTCTTTTCTTAATAAACTTCATTACAACAAAAATAAAATAAATGAAAACATTGGTCAATACCTATTTTTATTCACAAATTGTAATGTACAACCCATTAATTAATTAATGTTAATTTGAGATATAATTATTAATTATTACCCATTGAGAAATTATACATAAATTATGTTAAACAAATTTTCCACAAGAAAAGCTGTCCCAAATATCATTAAAAATTCCAAGCAAAAAAAATAAGTAAACTTCATACTCCACTATGGCTATAATTTTGTGACTTGTTTATGAACAAGGGTCCTGCTGGGAATTATTATTTTTTTTTTCTTGGGGGGGGGGGGGGGTTGGGGGTGGTGTTGTAATTAATTAATTAATTAAGTTATTTAAAGAGGAAGAGTCGTAGGCTCCTGTCCTAAAGCAGATGAACGTCATTGCAAAATTCGCACGTGTATATCTGGTAATGAGTTTGCAGGGTCCATATGTAATCATCTCTTTAAAAAAAAATTAAGTAAAAAATGATGGGTTTGGATTTAAATAAAGGTGGATTCATTTTTTTTCTTTTGCAATTTCTGTTACATTTTGAACTTGATTTTACATATACACACCGTATAAATAAAATTTGAATCACGTAATTTTTATATACGTGAATTGTATATGTAAAATAAAATAAAAAAACGATAGTAATAGAAAATTTAATTTGAAAATAAAAAAAATTTAATTTAAATTTAATTTGATGAGATCTAAAATAATTAATAAGTATATGATATTTGTTTTGATTTAAATATTTAAAATAAGCATGAGTGGATTGCAATGATGAATAGGCAGCACAAAGCTCCAGAGTTTGCCTTTAAATTTGCGTAAATCTCCCAACACCATCATTTCATTTTCATCAGCGCATCCCTCTTCTCTTTCTCTTCTTCATTTCTCCAATATCACATACACACACACACACACACACACACTCTTCACAAGAAATTCATACTTCAATCTTCTCTGATTATTTTCACAAGATTTTCTCAATTCTCTCATCTTTCTCAAACACACTCTCACACTACACAGTTTTTTTAAGTTTCTTGATCACATAATATTCTATACACATTCATATATGTATATGGGCTCCATCATGAGACAATATGATCAGCACACAGTTCCCAGTGCTCTTCCAAGAACCAGCAGCTGCAAGAGCACCAGCAAGATCATTCCAGCCAACTATATAAGATCCACCTCTGCCATCAACCCCCCGCCGGAGCCCCTCGATGGATTCGATCGTCCCCTCGTCCGCCTTGCCTCCGATTCCCGCCTTACGAGAACCAGAAGCGGCGGCCTCTCCACCTTCCTCCGATCACTCCTTTCAATTTTCACCTTCCCCTCCATCCTCCCCACATGCAGATGGCTCAGCATTCCCACGCAACTCTCCATCACCCCCTCGCTCGGACGGAAAGTCACCGGGACCCTCTTCGGCCACCGGCGCGGCCACGTCAGCTTCGCCGTGCAGGACGACCCGCGATCAGAACCCGTTTTGATCATAGAACTCGCGGTGTCAACCTCCGCCCTGGTGAAAGAAATGTCTTCTGGTCTGGTGAGGATCGCCCTGGAGTGCGAGAAGACGCACCAGCCTCGTGGGACGGCGGTGCGGTTGTTCGGAGAGCCGGCGTGGACGATGTACTGCAACGGGAGGAAGTGCGGGTACGCGGTGTCGAGAAGTTGCAGTGAATCGGACTGGCAGGTGCTGAGGACGGTGCAGAGCGTGTCGGTGGGGGCGGGGGTGATTCCGTTGGTGGATGATGGGCGGGGAGCGGCGGAGGGGGAGTTGCTTTACATGAGGGCCCGGTTCGAGAGGGTGGTGGGGAGCCGTGACTCGGAGGCGTTCTACATGTTGAACCCGGATGGAAATGGAGGTCCCGAACTCAGTATTTTCTTGCTTCGAATTTGATTATATATTACTTAATTATATATATGCTGATTTTGAAATTTGGGAGATTTAATACATAGAGATGTATGTATGATAACATTAAAATTTGGCAAGTGATGCAACTTTTACTTGTATTTTATACTTTGGCAAAATTACATTTTTTGTCTTTGTTAGAATTTTTGGCCATGTAACTTACTACATATATATATTTAGTATTTTTAATTTTTAACGAATTTAATCTTAAACATAACACATTTGATCCCTTTTTAACAAATTTAATCCCTAAATACGTTTCAAATAATTTGAATTCATGATCAAAATCATAAATGCAAAGTGCTCTTGTCCACACACCACCTTATCTTGTCATAAGGTGCATTAGTGTTGATGAAAGAAGGTTTTACTTTCCCCAAAACATGGGGGAAACCATATCATTACAGCCTACAAAAAAAGTGGGTATGATGAGGAATCCAAATTGGAATTGAAGCAAATATTTACATATTGGTACCACACCATCCCTTTTAGTTATCATATCAGTGCATAGTAACTAAATGGGTACCCACTTTTTTCAAATGATTTATCTTAATTATAAATATTTTTTTTATTATTTAAAAAATAATATATATTTTATTAAAATTAACAATCGTTTACTAAATATCTTTTATTAATAAATTGTTATGAAGGGATATTTGTTAAATTATTATTAATTTTAAAAAAATATTTATAATTTTTATACCTATAATTATAACGAATTTTAAAGAAATAAGTGTAATTTATCCTAAATTTTGAAAGGAGCAACATCATCAGAGCCATCTATTAATAATCTAAAACAATAGATAAATAAATTACATCCACACTCCTAATGTTTAGCTTAATCTAAATAAATTACGGATACGTCCCTATTTTATTGAAAACTATAATTACTTCCCTTGAAATTTATTCCGACTTACATGACGCCATTTGATAGGATTCTGGTGAATTTTATATATGATATTCCAGACTTAAATTTGGAGTGCCATTTTAACCACATTTCTTTTTGAAATTAATTACACTTAAACTTCCTTTAAATATACGGAATTACATTTTCCCCAAAAGAATTTTAAAATTATATTTACACACCCTCCAAAAATTTATTGTTTGCAAGTAACACTTTTTCACTAGGGTTTGGACGAAACTTATTAACATTAGCAAAGTAATCACATAAATTTTTAATTTTACCCCTCATTTAACACTTTCATGTAATAATTTTGTACTTATAAGGAAAAAATGTAATGACATTAACCTCGCTTCATATATATAAATATTACATTTATCCCCTTAAAAGTACAAAAATAAACATGAAAATGTTAAATGAGGAGCAAAAATTAAAAACTTGTATAATCTCTTTTGCTAACATCACCATTTTTCATCTAATCCTAATGGAAGAGGGTCCACTGTAAATAGAGAATTTTCAGAAAGAGTGTAATTATAATTATAATTTTTTTTAAAAAATAATATAATTTCATATCTTTAGAGAGGGTCCACATCTAATTAACCACTTTTTTATTTTGGACTGAAGTCCCCTATGGATCAAATTTTTGTAGGTATAACAGCCTTGGTCGCTTCTCCAATGTCGGATTATTGTAAAATTGCCGACGACAGAGACAAAAAGACTACTAAATCAGTGGTAAATATAAGTAAATAAGTGGTAAATATTAATTATCTATTAATTTTGCTAAATTCTATTTAATAATTTAATCTTTTTCTTTCTATTGGAAAAGAGTTGAGATAGTTAAGTACTTTGGCAGAAAAAGATAATTGTAATTTTTATTACGACATACACGATTCACCCAACGATTAAATCAGTGACCATTGACCCAATCATTTTTCCAGTTCAATAAACGGTCCAGATTTTAGAACATTGCATCAAAGTCATGGGGTGAATTACACCATTTGAAAATTGGAATTTTGACTATTTCTAAGTATATGACTCGTCGTCGCTATATGAATTTTGGAATTTTGGAAGATCATCTAATTGTAAAATCTCTAAACATGAAAATTGCTACATGCAATTGAATACCATGACTTGAAAGTAAAGAATAATGGAAGTAAAAATTAGACTCAAAGAATACCTAGCTGCTTGCCTCCTTGTTCAAAATTCTATGTCGATCCCTTGCAATCAACCTATATTCTATGGATACAATACAAATGCGAGGATGTGGCCAATCACATCATAAGTATAATATGATTTGAATACACTAATTAAAATACATAATTCTATTATAACTTGGGGAAAATACTATAAAGACACAACACGTAGCAATTTATGTAATGAGTACATATTATAATTGGTCCTTTAAAATCACTTGAGTCATTCATTTCTTGAAGTTGACATTCCCAAATTTTAGTTTTAGTCTCATATTGGTGATTGGTCCATGAAAATGTGGTCGGATTTTGAGTTTGTGGAGGGTAAATTCAGAACTGATTGGGGAAGCCATTGGAAAAATACAAACATGCTTCTTTGAGACTATTCTGAATGTACAATCTCATTATTTTGAGGATAATATGGGGAATTACAAGCATATCTGAATACAATTTTACATATCAAAATTGAATTGCATGTTTAATGAATTGATAGAAGTAGGTACCTGGGCGATTGAAGGAACAGAGACGAAGCTCAGTTTTCACTCGTCCAGCAAGGGATTATTTGTTCGCTTCGATGAATTCTCTATACTCTTTCTTCATTTTGACACCCGATACGGTCCTGCAGATTAAAGTCAAAAGTTTGGTATCAACTTGTATTTTCTGGAACAACTTTCTAGTGATTTGTAATACAGTTAACAACTGCAGCATGCTCGTCCGTTTCCCTACAGCTTTGCAATTAAAACAACTCATGATACGGGTATCTGGCATCTTCAAGGAACACTTTAAGGAAAGTGAAGAGCCTGATAGCTAGGACAATCATGATATACTTGTGCTTTTCTTTCAAAATATGGAACAAGAGGCTCAAAATGTAACCAACCTGATCATTTCCTTATTCTTGAAAAATTGTACACACGGTGTACCCATGATTCCAGCAGCCTCAGCAATCTCAGGGTCTTCCTCTATATCGATCTCAACAAAATGGACATTCTGATCAAATTCATCTATTACCTGCCAGATAAGATTCAGAGTAGAGCATTTCATGAATGTTTTTTCCAATGGTGAACAGGTTAAGGAAATCGCTTTGAGTAACTAAGTTCTATGTTTAAGAGCAAATACTGATTGTTCGCTGACTAAGTTGTTAAAAACATGGAGACTGAAACAAAGTACACACACTATAGCTTAGAAATAAAGAACATCTCCTCTTTGGGATGAGATGATATACCTTGCTAAGAATTGGTTTCAAAGTCCTACAAGGACCACATGTTGGTGCTGTATATAGGACACAGAGAAGTCTTGGGCTTTCATGATACAGCTTCCGTAGAGCATACTGCAAAGGCGAATGTTTGCTAAATAAAAATTTATATTATATTAGGTTGGCAATATTGTAAAAGTTAAGGTTCCCTATAGTGAGTCATACCTGACCCCTGTGCTTTGTCGTCGTGATATCAAAACCTTCTTTTACATCTCTGTCAGTAAGTTCCTTCTTAACCTCTTCGGTAGCAGGCTGCATGCAGTAGAGATATAAGATAACTTACACTACTTTTAGGGTTCCCTCCTTTTACAGTCAAGACTTAACATTCCAACTCAAGGAGATGTATAAATAGAGTTCCTTATGATTTAAAGGGAGTCAATATATCAGGCATTCATTTTCAGAGATATTAAATCAAAGAAAATCATGTCAAGCAAAAGTCAGAGGCCACAAGAAATCACATGCCTGGTGGAATTCAATCAATAGATCTTTGCTCGTAAGATATCGTTCAACTGACAAAGCTGCGATGCATCCTGATCCAGCTGCAGTTATGGCTTGCCTCCATTCATGGTCCTATTTACAGATAACAAAATAAGATTGAAGTCCATCAGGAAGCCCATGACTTTCACAGGTACAAAACAGTTCAGAAACAAGAAACACGAAAAACTAATCAATGCAACTGGACAGTACATGTTGTGGAGCATCACAATTGGCATGGTCTTATGTGAAAGTTAGGGGGTGAATACATAATCTTTTTGCATACTGCTGCAGTCTGACAGTGGAGGTAGTTGATTGCCAATTTTATCAGAGAAAATTTATATACAACTCAAATTAAAAGTCTTAACCCAAAATGGACTACATAATAGAAAGTAAAATCCTGACTGGAATTTCCAGAATTGAATTGGTCATAGGTGACTGCTTGATTAGGCGAGGCAACTGAGCCAGGCTATTTGGTACACTTGCAAATCAGAGAGTTATCACCCAGCTTAGCCAGGAACTTTCAACAAGAATGCCTTTGTATAGAGGTCTCCGTTCCAAATATGATGGCAGTAAAGCACAAATACTGCTAAAACTCAATAAAGGTACAGATAGGATGCATGAGAAAAAAATAACCTATGCCATGTTTTACCTGTACATCACCAGCAGCAAATACACCCTCTACTGAAGTTTTTGCAGAACCTGCTTCGACCAAAACATAGCCAGCGGCATCAAGATCAACCTGGCCTTCCAACAACTGACTATTCGGAGAATGACCTATCCCATAAAACAAGCCTTTCACTTCCAGAACAGATTCTTCATTAGTATCAGCCTTTCTGATCAATACGCCTGACATCTGCCCTTTTGTGTTGCTGACAACATCCACCGTTTCTGTATTGAAGTGGACGGTGACGTTTGGATTGTT
Source organism: Sesamum indicum (assembly GCF_026168435.1). NCBI lineage: Eukaryota > Viridiplantae > Streptophyta > Magnoliopsida > Lamiales > Pedaliaceae > Sesamum > Sesamum indicum. The sequence continues at coordinate 1,170,730 of NC_142660.1, read as the reverse complement.
AAATACTCTGAAACATTCGCCATAATTAACCTGTTAAACAAACATTCAGGGAGTTGAAACTTAAACAACATTGTTCATTAGTAATTCAATTGACCCGATAAAACGGTCAATAAAGTAATGGAAGACATCCAAAATGACCTTCAAATGGGTGGAAAACCTATACAACCGGGAAAGGCAAACCAGGACCAACAGATGAAATTCCAGTGTGATGCGAACTGTGACATTTTCCATTTCTTACCAAATTTAGGTCCTATGTTTTTAAGTGAAATTCAGGTCCTACTTGTAATATGGAGATATAACAAAATAACTAGCAACCATTTACACGTAGGGAGGTTACTAGAGTGTAGAAGCAGAGCCTTATGAACCAATGATAATGTTTAATTGACAAGATAAGCCATAAACATTAAGAATGCTACACCATGATAGGAGCAGGAAGGAAAAGACACACAACATACAGCATATACCTTAAAGAATTAGCAAAACTGGGTTATACATCTTTAAAAGTAATTCAATCTCATTCTCTTTCACGAAGCAGCCAAGTTCAGTTTCCAAATGCTATATTTATCTTCTGCAATTATAAGATTGTGTATTCTTGAACACCATGAATTCTTCCCAAAAGCAATTTTTAAAAATCAGGACAATGACTTCCCAGTAAATTCTTTAAGTTATCAAGTCAGTTTGCAGCCTCTGGTTCCAGGACAGAATTTGTTCGAAAATGATTCAACAGTCAGATTTAGAAGACAGGAACGAAAGCTACAGAAATGGAATCAACGAAAAAAGAAAGGAAGCTGAAACCTTATGTGAACGAGTCAACACCCAATTCAGTAATTTCTTAGGATTATGATAAAATATCAAATAATCGTCCTTACTCATACTTATTTTTATCATCATATACATCAATACAATTCATCCTTTATTAAATACGTATTCAAATAAACAAATGTTTATTTTACTACCAAAGATTTGCTCAAGAAAAGTTATTTGATTCATTCTAAAACATATAACTGAAATTAAGTGAACTAATAGAAAATTGACCACAACTGTTTGGCAGCTTTATTTCTGTAAGTTGCCAAGCTGCAAGCCAACTTTGATGAATAAGGAAGGAAACCATGACACGATTTTCTAATCACAAATTCTACAAGCCAACTTTGACGAAAGAGGAAGGAAACCATGACACATTTTTCTAATCACAAACATTTTCCTTCTTATATCAAGTCCCCAGAATTTCACAATGCTTAGCAAAGACAATCATTTTCCAGCAATAATTTGCAAATTAGTCCTTTTATTGAAGCATTCGCGAGAATGACGTATCAACTTACCTATCCTGCATGGCTTTAGATGCCCTTAAGTGGTCCTTACGAACAAGTAAGTGGACATGACGAGCATATTTAGTCAAGTACAAAGCTTCCTCTGTAGCTGTATCACCTCCTCCAACCACAGCAAGAACTTGACCTTTGAACAGTGGGGATGCTCCATCACAAATTGCACAGGCACTGATTCCTCTACTCCAAAATTCATCTTCTCGAGGCAAGCTCAGCCTCCTTGCAGTGGCTCCTGTAGCATAGATAATACTGTAGCATTTTACCTGAAAAGTTAACATGATTTTTTCAAGTAAGCACTGATTCAATTCAAGGTTTTTAACAAGCGAGCTGTTTCCACTAATATGTTGTATCAAATACACAGATACCACTCACAAAGCCGTGTCTCTTGAAATATGATGTATAAATAGTGCTGAATTGAAGATGTCATACCACATGCATAATAGAAACATATGAAAAGTATGGATCCACAAATACATAGCAATTACAAGGGCTTAGTGCATGTGTAACTTAAAATGCGTAGATAATGGGATAAAAAATGCAAGATGATGCTGTTAATTCTACTACCCGTATAATTGCATAACTAACTTCTGCCCCAAAAATCTTGAGAATCACAATGATGTAACCTGTAAGTTAACTACAAAGAATTCTCATTAAATGCAAGTCTAGGAAGTAAAATATATCATTAACATATCACATCAAGATTTAGTGAAAAGACACTCCAGCTAGAAAAATTTATTGAAACCATAGGCCTAATACTTTCCATAAGTTCAGATATTATATTGGAAAGCACAGTTGAAATCACAAGATGAATGATCCCACCAGAAAATACAGATATTTATGCTATAAAAGAGAGATAACAACCCATGCAAGGAAGTATCACCTCACGCTCACTACTTCGCACTGTAAAAGGGCTGTTTCTCACATCAAGGAATTCAACGTCTTCTTGAAATAATTCCGCTCCCCAGCGCTCAGCTTGTCGTCGCATCCTATTGAAATAAACATTGTCAAGATTCTGATCTTTATTCGGTCATAAAGAGACTTAGAGAATATTGGTAGGATGAATCCAAATACCTATCCATTAAGTCTGGGCCTGTTATTCCATCTGGGAACCCAGGAAAATTCTCCACTTCAGTTGTGGTCATCAATTGTCCTCCTGGAACACCACCTACTTGAAAACCCTCAAACACTACAGGCTTCAAGTTGGCTCTAGCAGCATATATTGCTGCTGTGTATCCTGCAGGGCCTGATCCTATAATTACAACATTCTCAATACCCTGAGCTGCAAAAGAGAAAGATTCAATACATTTTAGGGTGGTATTGAACAAATAATGGAAAAACTGTAAAAAAAAAAAGAATGTCCTGTAACACTTTAAACAATGGAACATAGGTGAATCCATGTAAAACGTACAAACCACTTAAAGAGGAATTCATGTTTTGGTGGGACAGCTTGAGCAGCATGAATCAGACAATTTTACTAAGCACATCAGCTTGGTGGTCAAGTCGGCCAAAAAATGGTTTGACAATCTATTTTTACTAATGCCAAATATGCGTCTACATCAGCATACTCAATGCTGTCAACAGACATCTTCCAGTTCTTGTCTAAAGCAACTACATTAGAAAAATAATTCAGTTCTAACATATGCCATACAGTTAAGACTACAGTCTAAGCCAACATCAGCAATGCCTGGTCTCTCCTCTCACTAACTCAACCGGTTCATTTCATGCGTATTGATAACATATAAATCACTGCTTCATTGGTAACTTTTTGCTCCTAATAATAAAACAGACCCAATAACAATGCATATCAACAGCAGCAATTTTTAAATTTTTGTCACCCCACTTTCGAGCTGATGTTCATGACTAAACATAACATATTTCTTGAACCTTTGCTTCTTCTAGCTGATTTAAACAATGGAGTAGCATTGCAACAAAGATTCCTAGTTTCAAAATTTTCACCAAGCTCGCTCGAAATTTCAGAAGTAGGGGTCGCAAAATCCACCTACGTTTCACTTTACTTAAAACCTTCTTCATGTAATCGAATCATAACCACAAGTACCAAATGAATCAAATTCATGCAAAACGACTTAAATCTGACATTTTGCTGAAGTATCCTACAACTTATCTGCTACTCAATTGGCATACATACCAAACAGGTAACCACAGAAACACCATTAAATTAGCAATGCATGCAGTACATTCAAACTTTCAAACTCAGTTCATTTCCATTCCCAGTTTACAAAGTCATCAAAAATTACGAAGTCAACACCCCCAGTGACGCAAATCTCAATCTGTTCACAGAATGAGTCACCTGAAGAGCTAGGTTGTTCCTCGGCAGATGCTGCCACGGCGGCCACGCGGAACGCCGACCCAATCACGCGGCGGTGACTCAAACGAGTTGAAAAAGCAGATGCTTGGAAGGGGATGGTTCGCCGGCGGGTCAACCCGGGTTTGAGGAAGAGTAAATTGTTGCGAGAAGGAAGGAGGGTGTTGGAGAGAGTGGATGGAGTTGCCATTGAGGAGAGAGCTGAAGTGGGTGGGGCTCCGAATCCAGCTCCGTTTCCGATTTCTGCTCCGGCTCCGAGTACGAGGCCGCTTGTTATCTTGGGGTGGGGAGTGAATGCCATTGGTTTCGGACAATACGATATCCTCTTAAGCACATCTCACACACTCACACACTCAAATTTCCGAATTTTTATAAATATAAATATTCACTTTTTCTTTTTAGATTTCAATTTTATCTTTACAAAGAATTCAACTTATGAAGGGAAATAATATAAATAATTATTCAACTTATGAAGGGAAATATTATTTTATTTTATTCTTGGACTCTACGTTTGCCGGACAAAATTATATTTTTAGTTTGCGTATTAGACATTTTTAGTATTCTGTTCTACAGAATTTTTAAAATGACTTAAATTTAACAAAATTGAATACATTTAGTTTTATACTTTACGAAATTTTTAAAATGATCCCGAAATTGAAAAAATTCGACCCATATAATTATTTTAAATCTCGTAAAATAGAGGAGTAAATGTGTTCAATTTTCTTAATTTTAGGACCATTTTAAAAACTCCTAAAGTAAATAAATGTGTCGAATTTTCAAATTTTTGGATTATTTTGAGAATCTCATAATTTTTTTTTTATTTTAAAATTATTTTAAAATTTTTATAAACTATCCAGTTAATTATCTACTAACTGGAAATAGTGAAGTATAGCAGGCTTTGTTTATGGGCCCAATTTCAGCCCATCTCTTAAATAGGCCCAATTCTTCAATCATTTCTTCCAGGTCCAGTAGAAACCCATATTCAACTCGACTCCATTTCATATGGAAATCGCGAAATTCCCCAATATGGAATAAGATGCCGATTGCCGAAAATTAGGTTAAGATTAGGGTTGAAAAAATAATCAAACTATTCGAATCGGACTAATTGGTAAAATTTATTTGAGCTCGATTTGCTAATACTTTAAACTTTTCTTTTGATAAACTTTCAAACTCGACTCGATTTCAATTTAATCACAAAAGAAATAATAAAAATATCAAACTTTTCGAGCTCAACATAAATTCGATTTAGCTAAAACTCGTTGGGTGGGGCTCGTTTTGATTATGAATCAAAACGAACTCAAACTTAATTTTTCAAATTCGACGTTGATTCAAATAAACTTGAATAATAATTTGCTCAACTCGATTCGATTTGTTTACAACCCATTTTGAGATTGCTCGTTTAAGAAAATTGAAAAATATCAAATGAACAATTTAAAAATCTGACATACCAAAATAATTTTCACTAGAATTACCACTTGCCCATAAATATAATTTATTTATTTATTTATTTAGAGTGTCAAGTGTGAAATCAAGAGTAGTTAGTTAGACAAAAGAAGCATATAAAGAAAAATAGAAAGATGAGTGTTGAATAATAAATATGGATAATTAAAGATAATAAAATAAATAAAGAATGGAAGTCAAAAAATGCCCACCCAAATTAAAGAACCTTCCAATTCTCCCGTAGAAAAAAACTGTACCTGTCATCACATGCAACGCGTTGATTATTCTATAATTATAATAATAATAATACCCACTTTTAATTAATGTCTTAATTATTATGGTGTATTTGATTTTCATGTTTGACACTTAGGTAAGTTGGGAATATTTTAATGTGTATCTAAGAAATAGAGAAAGTAAGCCACGTCATCAAGTAAATATAGCAAAGTCTTCCATCCTACAACTATGAATAGGGGTGTTTCATCAACTACTTAAAACGTGCACAAGACACGAGACAAGTGAAAACAAAATAAGAGACCACTCAAGACACAACTCTGAGTTGCAAAATAGAACACAAGCAAGGGAGCATTTAAGACGTATATAATTAATGATACGTATGTATGTATATATATATATATTTTTTAATTTGAAATGATGAGTTATTATTAATTGAAATAATTATTGCAGTAGATAATATCTACTAACAATATTTTACGCATATAGTGAGATTTAAATTCACGACGTCTAAAATATGAAACCTCAATTTCAACAATTAAATTGTACGTCATTGGAGACTTAGTCATGGGGACAAAATTTCTGGACAAAAAGTCATGAGTTGTAGCACAGAAAAATCCAAAGCAGCAGCAATATATACATAAAAATGGTTCAACTTATAGACAAATTCAAAACACAAACCAACACATGTGCATAAACTTTGGGAATTTCTATAGCAATTAAGTTTCAAATATTCTCATAATTCAATCCCCAAAACACCAGAAAAATTGCAGTTTACGTCCCATAATTTAATTTTATTTTTGCGATTTTGGTTCTAATATTTTGACACTCACTTAATTTAGTTTCATATGTTATAAAAACGTGCAATTTTAGTTTCAACCACAAATTCCAATATCTCTGTTAAATATTTAATAGAATTTGTGGTTTGGTTATACGTTTTCATGATTTATACAATTAAATTTAGCCTATGCTAAAATATTGGAATCAAAATCACAAAAAAGATAAATTTTTAGAGAGAGAGAGAGCATGTTGTATTAAGCTAATTAGTAGCGGTCAAGAACTTCAACCCAATTCATTAATTATTGCTCACATGATATATGTATGTTATTTAGTCAAAAAATTGCTTTTTTGATCCCATATGATGAAGAATACTGCATTTGTAGTCCCATAATTTATGAATTTAATGTAATTTGGTCTCATAAAATAAAATATTATAGTATTTTTAAACCCGTATAATAAATATTGTGACACTTTAGTCTCGTAAGATAAACAAAATTATAGCCTTTTCGATCCCAAATACCACAATGTTTTGGCATATGAATTAAATATACTAAATTCATAAACTGTGAGCTAAAAAATAGAATATTCTTTATGGTATCGGATCAAAAATGCAATTTCCACGCAAATTAGTACTGGTCAAGAACTTCAACCCAGTTCATGAGAGAGAGAGAGAGGATTGAAGATAATTAGTGGTGAAGAGGTACGGACAACCCAGTCCATTAATTGCTCGTACCAAAATTCTCCAGCGACACTTTTTCAATTAAGGCAGTCTACCACACCTGCAGCTACTGTACTACATTACGCGCATACAACAACGTTAATTAATCAAAACGTACGTACATACGCTAAAAACAGTATAATGAGTATGTAATAAATTTAAAAGATAAATATATTTCCCTCGTCCGAAGTCTAATGTAATTATACGTATATGTCTTGTACTTTGAAAAAAAAATAGATCTAGCACATTTAGGTTTGTTTTTATCTAATAAATAAATTTTTTCGTTAGTAAAAACTTATTGAATTTATTGCTATTGACAAAAATATCAAGGGTGTTAGATGTAACTTGAACGTCAACCCACATGACACTAGGCTATTCCTATTATTATAATGATACTATAACAATTAAATGATACGTAAATTAGAATGTGGAAACGTTAATTCAGTCAATGTGCACTACGTATATTTGACCTAGCCAGTTATAATACTTCAAATTACCTACGTCTGAAAAATCATACGTTAGCAACACTACTCTCCAACTTCCCCAATTTCAATTTAATACCCCAATTCCAATGAATTAATCAATAAACATGTGAAAGTCAATGCATAAAAATTCTGAGAATAGGTAAATTCAGCTAAAATCACTGAAGCATTTAAATAATTGATGGGTTTGAATTTAATTGAGGGAGTAGGAGTTGGAGTTGGAGAGAGGACTTCAAATAATTTAATTTTAAAAAAGAAATTAAAATTTATCAATATTCAACAAAATATATATAATTTCAAAAAAGATCGGACCGCGTGCGGATAAAACACTCGCATATATATATATATATATATATATAAAGCATGTCGTATGGGGGGTGTATTGGTCTTTTCATAATTACAAATGACATAATTAATATAAATAAAAATTAGGAGGAGGAGGAGAATGGCGGCATGTGTATGTATATATAATAGAAGATAGGTACGTATAAGGCATTTGGTTGTTTGTTTAGATATTAAGAGAAGGGAGGGAGAGAGAGAGAGAGAGAGAGCTGATGATCTCGCGATTCTCATGAACGGTGGATCTGTCGTGTTAGGCTTCTATTGCTGAGGTTGGGACTTCCTTACTGCCCTTCTTCTCTTCTCTTCTCTTCTCTCTCTCTCTCTAACAAGTTTTATATATATATTTACATATATTGAGAGAGAGAGGGGAAAGAAATTAAAGAGTTTTCGTTACCAAAGTTTAATTAGCTTACTATATATATATGATCGATGGAGAGTAGTAGTGATCAGAGTCATCATGGAAAGGGTTTGGTGGAATATGTGATGAGGAAGGCGGCGCCACCACCCTTCTTGCTGAAGACGTATATGCTGGTGGAGGATCCGGCGACGGACGAGGTTATTTCGTGGAACGGCGACGGCACGGCGTTTGTGGTGTGGCAGCCGGCGGAGTTCGCCAGGGACTTGCTTCCTACGCTCTTCAAGCACAGCAATTTCTCCAGCTTTGTTAGGCAGCTCAACACCTACGTAAGTAATATATTCTTTCATTTCTTAGCATAATTTAATTTTGATATGGATTTATTAGCATACTTTAAGAATTAATTTGTTATCTATGTGCGAATGTGTATGTGAAAATGTTAATTTTGAGTACGTATATGTGGAATATTAAATGCAAATTAAATTCTACCAGAAACATTTAATACGGTAATATCGATCGAGTATCAAAAACGTATCCTAATTACTTGGAAAATTAACTTTGGGTTTAGAATTAATTACAAGTTATTTAACATCAAATTATTTTACGTACTTTTACCCTGATTTTTTTTGAAAAAAAAAAAAAAAAGTTGGAGGAGGAGGAGGATATGGTCAATTGACAAGACTTGGAAAAAGAATTAATCGGTCATTTGTTTCTAGTGATAAGCATGTGCTTTGGGTGACCTATCATCATCTAATTATTATATATATAACTCCTACTTTTAGGCATAAAAATCTAGGAAAATTTAATCCCCTATATATATATAAAGGCTTAAATGCATTTTTATCATATAATTTAGGTCATTTGAATGTGAAAAAAAGATATGAGATTACGAAAATTAAAATATATATATATATATATATAAAATCAAAATGCTACTTTACAAAGTTGGAGAATGAAAACATCTATTAACTTAGGCTACGGGACTAAAAAATATATTTAAGCCTATATATATAATTGTGAATTAATTCGATGCCTTTCTTGATTAAAATAAAGTTAGTGATTGATTATACTTTTAATTTACATACATATATATATATATATATGGTAGTCTATTATTTAACATACTTCTAGATATTTGATTATCTTAGATTATAATTGCGTACAACAAACTTAATTAATGCATGCATTCGTACATGCAAATTAATATATAGAGCCCACACCCCATGACTAAGTCATATAATATATAGTGTATGTATATTATAGATACTAGTAGTATATTTTTTCTCCAATAGTCGCGTTTTGTTGGGTGCGATCAAGCTAAACGTTCTTACATAAACGACGTGGACTCAAATCCTAGCTAGTCAAAGTATTTGATTTGATGGTGATAAACATACGTTCCTCCGAGCTACGTACGTACCTACGTTCGGTATCAAACGGATTATTGATAAATTAGCAATGTGCCACAAAATCTAATTGCAAACAAGGGTCCATACTTTAGTTAATTAACCTTAAATTTTGTCTTTACCATGTCTAGGGTTTTCGTAAAGTCGCAACGACCCGATGGGAGTTCAGCAACGACATGTTCCACAAGGGCGAAAGAGATAGACTCTGTGAGATCCATCGGAGAAAAGCATGGTCTCACAAGCCACAACCTAACGTACAACTCCAAGCAGCACAGAAGGACTCATTAGACAACGACGACCAAAAATCATCATCGACTTCATCCTCATCGGAGTTCACCATCCTCGTTGATGAGAACAAGAGGCTCAAGAAAGAAAATGGGGTTTTGAATTCCGAGCTCGGGATCATGAAGAGGAAATGCAAAGAGCTTCTTGATTTGGTGGCCATCTATGGAGTGAACTCGAAGAAAATGGAAGAAGAAGAAGAAGAGAACAATGAGGGGCCAAAGCTTTTTGGAGTGAGATTGGAGGTTGAGGGTGAGATGTTAGAGAAGAAGAGGAAGAGGGCTGAGATTAGTGAGAGTGCTAGGCTTATTTTGTCCCAATCATGCAAATAACGAAATTTGTGGGGTGGGGTTGATTTATAAATTAGCAATAATATAGGGTGAGAAACGAAAAACTTAATTAGAGTCATAATAGTTTGTCATGCATGCAAATCAAGAGCTGTGAAGATACAGTTCATAGTCTATCACAAATTGTACATATATATATATATATATTATCTAATATAAGAAATTTACTTACTAATGAATTGCCAAGAGAAATTAACTTGCTACGAATTTAGCAACAAACTATTTAAAAAGATATATTAAATAATATAAATTAGTAATGAAAATAATATAATTAGCTCGTCTCTGATTTTAGCTATTGATAATTTTTTCCCATAGTGAGATAATAAAATAAAGTTAATCTCATTTGATTGAATGAATTACCAAATTTGACATTTGAACCTAAAGTTGAAAGAGTACATTTGAAGCCATTTTAAAAAGTCAATAACTTTTAAGCACCGCAAAAACTTTATTTATTAGAGTGTGATATTTTTGAGGGAGAGATTGACTTTTTAGCAACCTTAAGAAACATTGAAAAGAATGTAACTAAGATGATGACCAAGAATTTAGTTGCAAGCTGACAAAATCCAGACAGTATAGAAAGGTTAATTGTCCAAAAAGAGGACAACAAATTCATCAAAACTCAGAAAAAATTGCAAGAGGAATTCAGCATCTCCAAAGACATGTTAAGTTTCATGTAAGTTATTACGTTGAATCAGCCAAGTCTACTACAAGCAAACTCAACAACCAATAAATATCATTTCCAAATAATAATAATTATTTTTTTTTGTAATTTCACACAATTACAAATACCTCTTCATTATTTAAAAAAATATAAAACACCCTCTCATTTTGACTTTCGTCTAGCAACAAACTCATTCCGTTGGCATTCGTTCGATTCTATCCTAATTTTTATAGTGAACTGCTCACAATACTCTTTTGAATTATGAATCATAATTTTATATATTTTTTAAACTTACTAAACTATTTTTGTGGACTAATATGCTCTGTGGATTATTTACTTTACTCATTCTCAAAAAACTTTATATTTTTTAAAATCTTTTTTTTTAAAAAAAATATAAGAGTATGGTGTGATGTCTTAACTTGTGGAATCCATAGATCGATTCAAGAATGAATGTGAGTGGCGTTTCTTCTATGTGGAACCCAAGAATTCACAACAACTGATATTTTTGTCAGAATCATACTATCCAGTATGAATTCTAAAGCAGGAGGCGCGTGACAAAAGATCTTTTCAGTAACCTAAGCATAGGTTTGATTGGGGTCATGTGTCTGCCATGAGTTGGTAGTATTACCAAATGATATTGTGATAGGAAACTACAACTTCCCTAAACAATTGGAGGTATGGCCCTTGTCAATAAGTTTTTGACAAGACAAGGTAGCCTTTTGGTAAGAGCATCTTGCACCTATGACTTTGGTCATGGGTTCGAGTTATTTGGAGGGTAATTGGGAAACCAACACTAATCTTCATTTGATTAGGAAAAAAAAGAAAATACAAAAAAAGTTTTTCCACAAGGACAACTACCACCCCGACTCCATGCGTTGGAATTTGAAGTCAATTTTATTGTTGATACCCTTGTTCTTGCAGTATCTCATATTTCTTATGCAAACCGACAGCATTCTTCCTCTCAATCCATGCATCTCTTGAAATCTTGTGTCTGATGCTAGGCTGAATTAATTTGCAATTCATTACTATGTTTAAGTTTTGCATTCAACTTCTCAAATTTTGTATTAGCTTTTGCTTTTTCTATACAAGTCAAGCATACAAGTTTTTTTAAACCTTTCAAAAGTTGGCCTTGAACATCAAGCTGCGCTTTTCCCAAAAGATACGATCATTTTGGGACCTCAAATGCGAACTACTTCGTGGGTTGAACCAACGGTTAGATCTACCTATGAATTGCTTCTACAAGTGAGTTGGACTTGCTAAAGACGGGGTTCTAAAACCACACCTTGGCTTGGGCTATTCTTCTTTTGTTTTGGGTTGTTGGCCCCACTAGCTCCGATCGTTCTTTTTTATTAGACTAGTAAAAACATTTGTATTGCGCATGATGCATGACTGTTTTCTTCCTTCTTCCTTGGATAACGTCTACATAAGTAATAAAAGATTTTAGTGAAAAAATTTTCATGAAATATCAATATCCAAAATTGATTATTAAAAATAACTCCAACCCAATATTTATACATTTAGCTCTTCAAATGGACGGTGAAGATTAATCTTAATGATGTGGTAACAAACTTCTAAAATTCTTTCGAAAATGTTATGAAAAAGCTTCTAGGCTTTATACATACAACATTTTTAAAACTTCTCTCAACTTTTATATTTGTCCACAAACTTTCGTACTTATATAAAATATTCTAAACTTTTTAACATTCTTAATTTCATGTTATATTTGTAGTGCTTTTAATATTAATCTCTAGTTTATCATAGTTAAAACGACCATTCTGAAAGTTGTTCAAGCAATGACGAAAAATAAATTTTCTATCGGTTTAAGATATTTAAGATTAAAAAATATTCAAAATATCCGATCGACTTAGGTAATTAAAATTAATTATTCATGATAGTAAAAACATGATATTAATTCTTTTGAAAATATGTGTATGTATAATTTAGCTTTTATTAAACTTGCTTTCTTTAGAAAAATTACATTGATATTTGACATGTTTTCTATAAAAAAAGATAATATTATCAAGAATTATAATATATAAAAAAATGTTTTTCAGTTTTGTCCCACAAATCAACATAATAATAATGACAGAATAAATATTAATCTAACTTTTAAATTATTTTAAAGTATAAATCATAAAATAAACTTGACAAAGTCCATATGACTACTTCTTTTTATAAAATTTTGTTTAAAATATTAAATATATAGGTGTATATTATTTTAATTTGCCTATAATAATCCATTGCTCAACCAACCTTGTTTTGAATTGAATTCGAGCATGAAAATAATTATTCAATAGAACAATCATTATACAAAGTTAACTACATACACCATACCTTAATAAAAATCTTAGTTTTTTTGCCAAATTGCTTGTCCAAAACTTTTAGAATATTACGTAAAAGGATATACCTTAAAATAGAGCTAATTTATAAATATGTGATATACCAAATAAGATCTCTTCTGGCGCTTATTCCCAAGGTACATTCCCCGATGATGTTAGTGATTTTAGATCTATTTCACGTTGCAATGTGCTGTATAAAATTATTGCAAAACTCATTGTCCAAAGACTGAGTGGGGTCTTGGATAAGATTATTAGCCCTTGCCAGAGTGCTTTTGTTCATGGACGGAGTATAGGAGATAATATTATGTTAGCACAAGAATTGTTTGGGGGCTATAATCAGACACGGTCGCCACCGAGATGTGCATTGAAAGTGGATATTCGGAAAGCCTATGATACTGTTGAGTGGGACTTCTTATACGTGGTTTTATAGCTTTTCGATTTCCCAGAGGCATTTAATGGGTGGATCATGGAGTGTATCACTTCAGCCTCATTCTCCGTTGGCATGAATGGAAAACCACATGGGTTCTTTACGAGTGCTAGAAGACTTAGACAGGGGGATCCTTTATCACCATACCTCTTTGTGCTTGTGATAGAGGTACTGCATATGAGATTCTTGCAACTAATTGAGCAGGATATGAGATTCACATTCCATTAAAAATGTGAAACTTCACGGATTTTTCAGTTGGGATTTACGGATGACCTATTACTATTTTGCCGGGCAAACATTAAGTCGATCAGCGTGCTAAAAGATGGGATGGATCGCTTCGCCTCATGGTTCGAACTACGACTCAATCTTGACAAGAGCCATGTCATTATATCACGATCAGCCCAGGGTGTGAAGGAGGAAATTCTAGACGTGCTGGGATTCCAGGAGGGTCATCTCCCGATGAGGTATTTGGGACTCCCTTTATTGTCCACTAGATTAACTATTTCTGATTGCCAACCACTACTTAGTAAGATTGATGAACGTATTAATGGTTGGGATGGCTTGGCACTCTCATATGCGGGGAGGGTGCAAATCATTAAATCTGTTCTTATGGCATTGGGTGTGTATTGGGGCTCTGCTTTCATACTCCAAACGGGGTCATCAAAGAAATCGAGAAGTGTCTGCGAAGTTTTCTGTGGAAAGGTATGGGCAACAGTGGATATGCTAAAGTAGAATGGAAGGAAGTATGCAAGCCTAAGGACGAGGGAGGTCAAGGGCTCAGAGACGTCGGTACACTTAATCGTGCACTGATGTGTAAGAAGCTTTGTGAAGTCATAAGGTGTGAGATAACTTCCATATGGGTGGATTGGCTGTTTCATGAGCGCCTACGAGATACATCTATTTAGACCATATCGGAGCAACGAGGATCATGAGGATGGAGAAAACTTCTGCGCCTACGACGTTCGTTGCGTTTAGTAGTAGAATACCGAATTGGTGATGGTAGTACCTTCTACTTGTGGAAGGACCCTTGGCATCACTTGGGACCTCTCATAAACAAATTTCTGCTGGGACCTATCACCATGGGATTGGATGCTTCTATTCTATTGTGCTCGGTTATACATGATGGCCAGTGGTACTGGCCAACGGACAGAAAGTATTTAGAGATTACACTCATGTTACCCCAAATATTTGGAGGTGATGACTGCATAATATGGAGATTCCCTAGGAGCAGTCCAACGACCTAGGACATTTATCACCTTATGATGTCGCCTGGACCCAAAGTAGGTTGGCCTTTGCTACTTTTGGGTTCTTTGAAGATCCCTCAACATATGTTCATATTGTGGCTAGTGATCTTGAAAAAGTTGGCCACTACGGACAAGCCGTGGTTGTTCCACCTTGGCAACTGTGTACTTTGTAATGAGGATATGGTGGAATCACATACCCACTTATTCTTCCGATGCAGATATAACAGACGTTGCACTAGCTCGGTCAGATAGCTTACCCGGTTCCCTTGGCCCAATAGGGATTGGGCAAGGGATATTGATTGGGAGACGAGAAAATGGAGAGGGAAGCACATCATCAATGTCGCCTACCGTGCATTACTTGGCTCGTGCGTTTATCATATATGGAAGGAGCGGAATATGAGAAAATTCGAGCATGAGGAGAGACTGCCTTCTACATTGGCTAGGTTAATTGTAGAGGATATTCGGCACCGAATAATTAGCATTGAGTTAGCTAGTTCTATTAATACACGTGCATTATACAGACAATGGCGTATTCCTTGGCCTATTAAGGATAGTGCCTAGATGAGAGCGTTGTTGTATTATAATTTTACTCATTTATGAAGATTACATTTTTCCAAAAAAAATAATATCTCTAACAAAGTTGACCGATTTAATGTTTTAATGACTTCATATATTTTTATCTTTTAGAAAAAGAAAAGGTAAGGACTATATATATGTGATACTCAAACTCTTATAATATGAAGTGTACACAAATATGATTATATATAAAAATAGACAATAGAAACAAAATATTCAGATTTAGATTAGCTTATGACCATGAGAATTGAGATGTACTTACAAACTAATTACATGTATTAGTACTTAGAAACTAATAGAGAATATAAATAAAAATGCCAATTTCAATTGTTACGTGAAAATATTGAGAATACTATTTGTCATGCCACGTCAACAAAACGTAGGTCAATATGCTGACATGACATGATCTATACTATTCGGTGTTTTCATTGCAAATCCATATAAAAATGCTTGTAAAAATTAGTCGACTTCTTGTTATAATCACTCACTCACATAAAGAAATTATAAGTTAAAGGATTCAACTCAAAGAGAGACATCACTTAAACTGCTTGTATCGTACATATATTTTTAACATATGTACAGCTCTACTGTTTACGGTCACAAAATTGTCATAGTTTGCAAGGGGGAGTTAAAAATTTAGAAGTACCTTTCTCCAGATACAGTGTCATGGTTTTACCTCATGAGTTAGTTGCAAAATGGTTGAAAATGGTTTCTAGTGTCGATTGGCTGATGCTATACTCTGATATACCGAGTGCATTTCTGCAGAAGGTAAGTTTTAGAATGCGTTGATTGTGATGATCCAAGGAAGCAAGAAAAAGCAAAATACTTTTATCGTACCTGTTCCTTTCCATATGTCCAAAAACATCAGCAAGTGAGAGGTCTTCAGCATACGGCAGCTGCAAATATACAGGGTTGTATAAATTCATTCCCCTTCATAGTAATATTGTACAGAAGAAAAATGTCCGTTCTCAAAACATAATATACTCGACCGTGACAGACCTGATATTTGATGCTCAATCCATCACAGCTTTGATAAGTAGCACCAGGAAAGGAAGATTGAATGAATGAATCAATTGCCGAAAATTTTTCTTTGGTTAACCACCACTCTGAAAATACTGGCAGTGGGATACCACCTAAGAAATTATGATCCCAAACAATAATTAGATATTATTTCTCAAGCCCCATTATAGGATAACAATTGGTGAAGTGCAAGGAGTTGGCATACCATCTCGACGCAACTGCTCGGACAGCTGTTCACTAAAGACCCCACAAGAATCGCTAGCTGCAGATACAAGACTCTCCACTCTTTCAGCATTGCCGAACCATCGTCCAATTGCTACAATTATCTCCTTTGATAAGCTGATCTCTGCTGCTTTATCAGCTGCCAGCACATCAGTACCCCCTATGCAAACTTCGAGGTCGCTGAATATACTCCGTGTATGAGAAGGAAGGTCAAAGAATGTCTCCCGAATTGCTTGGCACGTAGAATTCAAGTCGAAAGAGCTTACTTCAGTAGGTTTAACCTGAAGGTGTAAAATTTTAAAATTATGAGCATGAAAATGTTGAAGCTTATGATAAGAGATACGGAAAAATACCTCAAGTTCCAGATGATTGCCAAATCTGTTTTTCAGATGCTGAGGACTCCCAATGCATCTTAGCTTGCCTCCAACCTATGAGAACATGAAATTTGAGAGAAGAGAAAAATAATACTTCTATATACCTCAAAGAAAATTACAGTCTAGGAAAATGTATAGAGAAATACCATTATACCAATCCTGGTGCAGAGAGCTTGAGCTTCATTCATGCTGTGGGTTGTTAGAATAACAGCAGTCTTTCCTTGTCTGGTTGATAAACGTGATATAACTTCCCACATGAATCTTTTCGCAATGGGATCCATTCCTGAAATATCATGACGTGTGCTGCTTCTTAAGTTTTTAATAATCATGTGAATGCAAAAATATGAAAGATCTACAAGGCATTCAAGAAGAGAGTGAAGAGAGCATTTACAACACCTTAAGGGTATTTATGTCAGCCCAGTTTTCACGGAAAAACCTACAGAATCCTATAACCACTTCTTCTATTCATGAAAGGTGTTGAAATGCCATAAGATAGATAATTTCACTAATTTGGTAAGCCATAGTTATTTTAACATCTCTCCTCTCTCTCTCTCTCTCACACACACACACACACACACACTGTGTGTCTCTAATTCCCTCTCCTGATAACTCTCCATATGTGTTATCCCTTCATACTACATTTCCTTGGTCTACACATAGTTTGAGATTAAAACCTATCTTTCTAAAGATACACGCAAGAACAAGTTTTTCCAGTAAGATGTATAAAATGGACGCCATCTCTATGGAGGTTTTATCTGTTTGTCACACATCAAGTACATAGGTAAAGGTTGTCACGTAACCCAATTCTAAGTTATCCTGATTAGGCTTCATTAAAGAACACCTGATTTTTCACTTTTCTTCTTTTGACATCTTCCTAGTTAAACTATGAAGCAAGTTTCCTTTAATTCCATTCTAGGTGTTGGCTGTTGGTGCCACATAACATAAAACAAAGAAACAAAATAGCTTATGCATGCATAGCACCCAAGTTCTGTCGAAGTCGTTTTGAGACATTTCCGCAATGTAAAAACCAAGATGGCGTAGAGAGGAAAGGCAAATCACAAAGATAAATACCAGTAGATGGTTCATCAAGAATGATGACCGGAGGATCCCCAATCATTGCAATTGCAACAGATAATTTACGTTTGTTTCCCCCACTTAATGCATATGCTGGCTTATCAGCATGTTTTAACAAGTCGAACTCAACTAACTTTTCCATGACAACCTGTATTCATCACAAGCATCAATCACTAACATTTAATATGTATATAAACTGCACAATGCATATCAAAATATATGTATCAATTAAGACAAGTTGCAAGGAGTTACAATCTTTTTTCTTATGGAGTATTGGGAAGGCTAATCTTCTATAGCTAAGCTTTTGACAACTGAGTCAGCAAAATTAAAATCGATAAAGAGATTTCACAAAGAAATAACTAAAGATGCTAATGGACAAAATGTTTATGAGTAGTTCTGCAGCAAAAACCACAGCTGTTGTAATGACAATGTATAAACCTAAGTTTGCACATTAAATCAATTAAGCACCAGGTAATCAGCATGCTGCAAAGCAGCTTCATGCTCTCACCTATGAAGAATTCACATTTGATGGAAACATTAAGAGGAAGTAACGCTCAAAGGCTTACACGTTCGAGCTGATACTCTTCCACTCCTTTTATTCTAGCGTAGAGATCAAGGTGTTCCCGGACCGTGACGAATTCAAGCAGAGCATCAAATTGAGGACAATATCCAATCTGAGAGGTAAAAGTTAATGAAAGATATCAATCAGATGATATTTACATAAACTCAGAAAAACAGACCTATTAGCCAGCCCAAAACAGAAATAGAGACGTATCAGGAAAAGCACTACATACATGGTGACGAGCAGCCTTCGGGTCTGATCTAATATCTCTACCAAAAATAAATGCAGTTCCAGCGCTGGGCCGTTCTTCTCCTGCACTCAACAATTAGATAAGGAAAACATCATAATTGGCAATTGTACATCATATAGATGAAATATATTTAATGTTTAGGTATGTTCAACATTTTTTAAAAATGAAAACAAACACAAGGGCCAAGGCAAACTAATAACGACGATACCTTATTTGATACTTAAACTCATATAAGCTCTGAAATGTACTATGACAAAGCAAAATATCTTCAAGAGATCCTCCTCAATGACATCCATTGGTGGCAACATGACTATGGGAGAAGTTAGCAGATATGATATCATTTGTATATAGCTCCTAGGATTGTTATGTTTGGTAGGTTAATTGTTGATCTGCAAGTCCAATCTCCTCCGATAAATACAACTTAGTTTCCATTCTCCAATACTGACATCGTATTCGAGCATGTTGAGAGAAAAATAGATATATAAAAAAAATACATATTATATATTTGTTTATTATTAAAAAAATGGAAAATAAGAGAGAGGGGAAAAAGGAGAGTGAGGAAACAATGTACAAGACCCAAGTGCTCGACTCCAACAATAGCCACCCAAGATCCACCAAGAAACAAACACCCACCTACTTGCTGCTAGTGTCCACTCTGCGTTCGATCACATGTTCTCCTTTTGCCACCACAAGCAACTGCACATTGTAGTTACGCAGCTGCGCTCAGCCATTGTCTCACAACTGGCATCTTTCTTCTGGGCATTTGACTAGCAACTAATGCTCACCTCCGACCGGTCACACCCCGTCGCGTGCTACAACTCCCATCTCCAGCCTCTGAACATGACTAAGTTCCTTTGGCTCCCTTTTTCATTCTCGTTACTATGGTTTGGGTGTTTTTTCTGTCTAAAATGCTGTGCCGACAAGAAGCGTTGTGATTGTGTGGGTTGGCTATATCTTATTGATGTTTTTGTCCTGGGACATTTTTTCCTCTACTGTCTATCTAAATCCCTTTTACAATGGCATCCAATTCTGACCATAAAGGTACTCTGCATACAACTGTGAAATGAACTGGCAAGACTTTTAAATTGTTTCTTAGTTCTCAAAACAAGCTTGTCCATATTTTGTCTAGTCCCCCAAACTAGAAAATCTCAAAGGGAGCAATTTCTGATGGCCAAATTTTCCCCTGGTCTTGGTGTTATTTAACCAGCTCGCAACTATTTCGCCTACTAGAGAAATACTGACACCACCTTGTCTAATGCCCTAATCTATCCTCGATGTTGGTGCTAGGTCTTTTGAGCCTTCATCAGAACCAGCCCTAAGTCTTCTCTTTGTTCTCTCTTTCTTTTTCTTTTTTAAAAAAGGAACATATAAATAAATATATAAAATTTCCTTTCTCACTCATTTTTTTCTGAACCTGCTCTTATACTATGTAAAAAGTAGAAAGGCTGTTAGAATATTTGGGATTTGCGAATATCTTTTCTTATTTGTTTTGGATAGGCATCTTTGATTGTTAAGACTTGTATGGCATGGATTAGTCACTCTTTTCTGGTAAAATTACAAAGTACTCATCAAAGATGTGACAAATAAAGGCAGAAAAATATAACAGTCAGTTTTACCAGACAGCATAGATAGGGTGGTTGTTTTTCCTGCTCCATTGGTTCCTAGAAAACCAAAACACTCTCCTTCTTGTACTGAGAAAGTCAGTGAATGAACAGCAATTTTGGAACCATGCTGCTTCGCTCCTGGATACACCTGAAACCAGAAACATATAACTTAGAAATGACTAAATCAAAATTTAACCACACTGTTGAATATTGAATGTGCTGAGTACCTTTCGAAGATTACGAAGGTAAATAATTGCATTACGAACTCCACCTGATAGTACCCTATTTCTTTCTGCTTTTACATCAATGTCCTCAAAATCACAATTTTCTTCTGAGGATGATTCAAGAAGAGGTTCTAAAGAGCTACTGGATGCTGCATAAACTTTTTTTCTTATACTCTTCCACAAGTCCGAGGCTGTTGCAAAATTTATCTTGTGCTGAAGCAGGACTTCAAGTCCAAGTGTCAAGACAAAGTAAATGATGCCCTACACATTACAAAGCAGTTATTCTCAAAGTGCTACTTGAATTTACGACTAATGTATATGGAAGATTATGTCATAGGATGACTGACTACAGAAACATGTTCCCTTGCAGAACATGCAGGAAAGTCATGGAAGCAATAATATCCGAAAAATTACAAAGAAACCACTTAACAGTAAGGAAAATTAAATACTACAGAACCAATATAAATTAAAACCTTAAAAAGGAGCTATGGCGGTATCTGATACTTTTTATGCAATAAAGAAAGAAAAAGTGGCAACTAAACCCAAATCCCTGCGAAGTTGAACCACATCATGAGATTAGAGAAGCACCTCTGCACCCAAATAAGATATAGAGGCACCAGTGACGTTCCAGTCAAAAACACTATCACCAGATCCCTTTTTCATCCCCTGTCGCAGAAGAGCTAATGAAGCTAATCCATCAGCAAAGCAAAACCCTGGCGACAATCTGAAGAAATTCTGAAAGAAAATATCATTTCTTAGATGATTGTGATAATCCATTCCTCATGCAACATAGTATATGCAAGAAAACGTTTGAAAGTAAAACCTTCACATGTAACAAGGGCATATGATTGATCACCATAATGATTATACCACTATCCCCTACACACATCTAATTACACAAACATGACATAATTTAACTTAAGTTGCACTAACCAGATTTTTCCACAAGCAAGGCATCTAAAACAGTTTTATGTCACATCTGAATCCAAAGAAAGACATAAAGCATAGATATATGAAGTATTAAGTCTTTTTCCTATTTGAGAAGAGCATGCAAAAATGATCACCTTATACAAGTAAAATTTGGTCCCAATGTAACTTGAAAAGCATGCAGATATCAACAATTCAGCTCTAATAGGGGGTAATGCAGACACCAAAATTTTAAAAACAAAATCAATCCAAAATATTTGTTAACCAAAAGGCAAACCATACATATCATTTTTCAACCACTTAAATGAATAATGTATCACTGCTGGCAACATAATTATTTAAAAGGAGAAAAAAATCCAACCTTTAGAAGAGAATTGGCTCGTGCAGTTGACTCTATAAGCCCCATTATAAAAGATATAACCATAAGAACGAGACCAGTGAAAAAATGTACCAAGAGGACAACATTCTGCAGGCATATATAAAAAATTTCAGCAATTGAATGAAGTAAAAATCCCGGATACAAATGAAGTGTGGAATCAATACCTGTGCCATGCTATGTTCAGAAAAGAAAAAAGTGAGGCAATAAGTCGATGATGCTATGGAAAGTCCATATCCCATGAACATAAGGACGGTCGAGAAGAAAGAGTCCCTTCCAATGAATTGATCCAGCCCTTCATAAATGGATTTCAAGAAAGTTATGGATCATCAGAATGATCTAACTAAGAGGTTTAAATTTAGAAACTGACAACTTGAATCACGGGAAATTTTATTCATGTGGCCTTCATCACCTTCCATCACAAAAACTTCATCACCTTTCATCACAGAAACTGAACATACAAATTCTATTCTTCCGTGAAAATGTTTCATTAAAAAATTACATTCCCCTGGTTTGGTGTAATTACACATAAACCCCCGTGGTTTGGAAAATTACATCTAGCACACCTGAAGTTTGCTTCCGTCTAACAAATAAGTCACCCGTTAATCAAAACTTACTGAATTTGTCGATATTAACAAAAAATAAAAAATTGAATGAAAAGTGATATATACTCTTGATTGACTTATTGCACGTCAAACAATTTTTTTTTTACTAACCTACCCTTATAACGGTGAGTACCTTGTCACATACTTTAACGCGTGAAAACATACAAGGGTAATTTGATGATGAAAAAGATTTAGGGTTAATTGCACATTGCCATCTGAACTATGATCCCTTTTTTTCCACACTTTGCCCACTAAACTTTTTTTTATGTCAACTTATCATCTCAACTTTACAAAAATTTGCATTTTGCCATTTATAATTGTTTTTCAACCAAGTTTTTTATCGAAAAAAAGTCGCATGCAGTGCACATACAATATCTAAGGGTTATCTGATAAGATATTTTTCCGGTCATATATGGCAAAGTGCAAAATTTTGCAAAGTTGAGAAACGTCACGACGATGGCAAAGTGAAAAAACGGGCATAGTTCGAATGGCAAAATATAATTTACCCAAAGATTTATTTGACCTTCAATCAATAAGTCAGTAATAAATCAATCGGCGAATTAATTCGCCTAACAGAGGAACAACTTATTTGTTAGACGGAAGCAAACCTGTAATATGGCAAAGTGCAAAATTTCGCAAAGTTGAGAAACGTCACAACGATGGCAAAGTGAAAAAACGGGCATAGTTCGGATGGCAAAATATAATTTACCCAAAAATTTATTTGACCTTCAATAAGTCAGTAACAAATCAATCGGCGAACTAATTAGTTCGCCTAACAGAGGAACAACTTATTTGTTAGACGGAAGCAAACCTCAGGGGTGCTATATGTAATTTCTCAAACCAAAGGGGATGTGCGAGTAATTATACCAAACCTCAAGGGAAGCGGAGTGTATCTGTGACTTTCAACATATGTAAGTAAACAAAATCACGTAACAAAGTATATTATCACTACAATATAACCCATGAAAAGGCACAAAGTCCAAGAACATACCAAATGCGCAAAAGAGGAAGATCGCGAAAGATGAAGGAAATAGAAAGCTGATGAAGTCCCAAAGGTATGTGGAAGCCCAATATGAGAGCAAAGACACCTAAAAAGGGATAATAAACAGCAAACAGAGTGTCAATTCAGACTTCAGAGAACCTTGAAAGAACTAAAGAAGCTGACATTTTTAAGGAAAATTACCATACCCCACTTATAAGTTGCTGGTGCTTGGCTTTTACTTCACGTTCCTGCATCAAAACTGATAAAATGAACATACTACAATGAACATAGTCTATAATCAGACAAGAAATTATAAGAGCATATTCTGCCCAACACTTCTTTTCTGAATATATTCTTATATTCTGCCACCATTAAGATGTAGGTATATCCAGTATGATGCTCGCTCTTATATTAAGTCCAACATTTCCCTCATCACTTTCTTTCTATTAAGTCCAAAACTCCACGAAGCAATATAAACTTACTCTTCTGTCCATGACCACAATCAGTGAAAAAATTTCATTAGTGTTTCCCTAATCTGTCTCCTACAAACATGACATCCCATTTTCAGGCACTTGAATCAAAATAAATTCTTATTTCTAATATGTAAATCCAGACCACGCAACAACAATTAAAATAATAAGCTAACTTTTACAACGTGAAACCTTGATTTGCACTAAGATCTTGGATAGTCGCCCACATATCATGCTTATCACCATCGATTTCCTATTATTTTCAGATTTAAGAGCATGACCCTGAACAATATGAACATTCAAGGTTTTACTAGAAACTTCCAGTTGATAACAGGCTAGTTGAAAGAAGAAGATGCAAGTAGTCAAAAGAGAAGCTTTCACTGTTGTGTTACATTACTGAGAATTTTGAACTAAGGTGAGAAGACGTTTGAAAATTCAATTATTTGTAATGTTACCATGTATTGGTTAATAATGAAAAACAATATTAGAATGAGTTTTTTTTGCTAAAAATATAAATATTTAGCAAGACAAAAATTTGAAACAATTAACAACAAATTCTAATAAATTAGGGAGCCTGGAAAATTAGTGCATCAGATGTGAGCTAACTATACCTTATCCTCTCAGTGGAATGATTGGTTTTCCAAAAATATGAAAGCACCAAGTCAAAACAGGAAGCAGTAAAAACATAATTGCAACTTACACCTACATAAAAGAGTTGCAAAAATGTTGTTCTCTAAATCATAGGTGAAAGAAACAGATAATGGTTATTCATTAATATTGCTTGTAAAATATTCACACACACACACAAAAAAAAAAAAAAAATTCAGTATAGAGATTGTGTTCCAATTATAGAGAAACTTAAACTTTTACCTTCACAATAGCCACAGCAAATGAAGCAGGAATGAATGAGAAAGCAATAGTAACAACAACAGCAACTTCAAAGGCATCAAGATCCTGCACATAATTATCGGAAGCATTAAACCTAATACAAAAATTATATGTAGCAGCTCAACAGACAGTCACAGAAAGAACAAACATCTATTAGACGAGCATTATAGGGTACAGCATATACAGCCACGTTGAACCGTAATTTTATGAGTTTTTTCTTTTTGGCCACAGCAGATATTAAAGTTCAAATTTTGTATGGAAACCGTAATGATATTGAAAGGACTAAATCTTAAAAGTTGAATTAATTGGTTATCATGTCCCAAGCAAAAGCATCAAAATCAATTCAACACTGAGTTGATTTCGTCATTCAAAATGAAACTTATCCTAAAATGCAAAACATGGAATTTGTTTACTTAACGAATTCCAAACATACATGGCGTTGCTGGAGCTGACTCTTTGTCATTGGCAATGGGTGATTACGTGTTTGAATAGTCATATTCTCATTAAGAGTCGCGAGCCTGAGTATCGCTGAGTTTATCAAATTAATATAGGTCGGAGCAGCATGCTGACAAGAACTGTTGTGAAGAACAGTATAACCGAGGCTCCCGTCTTCACTTTGTGCATCCATAACTACTGCTCCATATCTGTACACGAGAAGCATAAGAAATAGTAAAAACAAAGTACATATGCAAATAGGCAGTAAATATAAAACTGCAAGGATAGTACAACAGATGGCTAACCAAAAATTAACAAGTAGCACCCTTCAACAAAGTTCTTCACTACATAGCTGGCCACAAACCAAGACGTAACTTTTTTTAATTAATTTCAATCTACAAATAAGGAATCAATTTTGGATGGAGTAATGATAAAGTGCACAAACCTCCGAGCATTTTATGCATTTGAAATTGACCAGGCATTCCGTACCTGGCTTAGCTAACCCCCAAATAAGAATTAAAGAAATAAAACTTCAGCAGGTCAGTCTTATCCTATCAAAACTCAGTTGAATCCCTATCAACTTAAAAGAAAAAGAAAATTTTCAAAAAAAAAAGTAAAAACATAAGAACTATATAAAGAATTGTTAACCAAAGCTATTTGTATAACTATGAAAAGTTGCTCCATAGAAATATGTTATCACAATCTCTAGTCAATTCTAGTTAGGGAACACTGTTTATCTACAATATTTTTTGTAAAGACTTGTATACAACACAATAATGAGGTTTAAAGCAAGATTATTTGCAGAGGAGACAATTTTGCTTGCAAAGCTAAGTTATCTGAAAAACTCAAATTCGGCAAACTAGAAGACAGAACAGAATGGAACTCATGCTGTTCTCAGACAACAATCTCAATAAGCATCACAAAAAGAGCACACTAGATAAGACCTACTACTCAGCTTTCTTTGTCACACAAATGAACAAAGAAAAGAGAAAAAACAAAGGACGGGCAACTCCTGTTGCATCTATGTCTCTTTAGATGACTGCTTGGCCCCCATGTGGTCCACAATATATTTTGTAGTAAGGAGTTCCAAGGTCAATATCATTGAAACAGATCCGGAATCCCTTGATAATAAAATGACATCAAGCAACTTGTATGGGAACCCATAATAGTTTAAAGACATTTTTTATTCCTGAAATTAATGTCAAAAACAAGGTTGGAACATGAAATAAGAACTGAAAAGCGATGAAATATAAAGTACCTTGACTGATAGGATTCATTATAGCTAGACATCAGATATTCACTCATTGAAAGTAAAATGGGACCCAAAGATGGCCCTGCAGCTTCGATAGCATCATCCAATGCCCTCCTTGGATCAGGAAATCTGTATGTACTTTGTCTAAATCTTTGAATCCAGCCTCCATGTACATGCTCGGAAACCTGTGGAATGTGCAAAACAATTGATAGAGTAATCTTTCTGTATATACAAACAAAACATAGTAAGAAAATAGGAACTTCAGAAACCTCTTTGGCAATTTCTAAGGATAAGTCAAAAGGAATTGGTCCACCACCACCTCCACCAGTTAATAGAGGATTAAAGTGAGAAGTTGTAAAGGTCACTGATTGCTGGTCAGGATGTGGCTTTAGCTTGATCATAAGAAGACCCAACAGCAAGAAGATGGCAGGAATTAGCAGCTGAAAAATAATCGTCTTTTGATCTCGCCGAGCTGAGACTGCTCTCTTTATCAGTAAAGCTTTTGAGTGTTTCCAGAAAGTTGACCTCGAAAGTATACAAGCGCAACAACACTGCATACTGAGGAACTTTATGACATGCAGTGTCGTCACCAAAAATAAACTACTAGCTTTCCCCATTATGGAGAATATAAAACCAATAACTTCAATATAATTTTTACAGACTTTTGAGCAAAAGATTCTTTCTGAAGCATTATTTTGGCTCTGTTGATTGACATCCAAATTAGGTGCGGTTAGAGGCTTCTCCTCAATAACATAGTCAGTTCCATCAAAATCACCTCCAGCGACTCTAAGGAATACCTCCTCCAGAGTTGTGACAGAAATACCATAACTCTCGATGCCAAGAAATGTACTGTCCCCACAGTCTGGAGTCTCAAAGTTAAGATTTGACCTTTGCATGCAACGCTCTATTTCCCGAAACATGCTCTCAAAGGATGATGAGGATGCAATAGGGAGCTTGAAGGAAATCTCATTACCAACCTGCAAAGGTACAAGAAAGGCCAGGTGACTATTTGAGAAATGCCATAATCATCATGGATATATGCATTGTTCAGAAGTAGTATGCTTTTATTTCCAAAAGTGCATGTAATGAGAATTTTGTAACATTGATAATAAAAACAGCCCCCATCGCCGATCAGGTAAAAATGGAGAAAGTGCTCTTGTTGGATGACTGAATAACATAGGGTCTAAATGTTAGAAGAATACCTCGCTCACGCATGTTGCGGATGGGATGTGACTGTAAACAATATCAGCTACTGCTGAAGCATTTGGTGTAGCCTGAAGACGAATAAATCACCATGAGAGAATATTAAAAGTCCAAAAAATAACTCTAACAACATAAGCAAAGTGAGATGTTGCATACCTTTACGAGAGTAAGAGTATAACCAACACCATATTGCTGCTTTAAGAAAAAGGAACTGTTGAAAAATAGACAAGACTATAAGATTGCATGAAATAAAGCCAGCTCTTGTGCATCATTATTCTGCTTTGGATATCAAACTTCCATCCAATGCAGCTCTTCCTTCCCTCCTAGTTTTTTCCCTCTCTTTTTCTTTAATGGGGAATGTTATATGTTTTTCTTCTTCTAGCAAAAGTTCTACATGTGTAAATTATCCCTGAAATTAGTCATAGAAACAATATAAAATTTGAGTAGCAAGAACCTTCCACAGCATTTAATAGAGCCATTAGCCATGATAGCTATCCGATCTCCTAGAGCATCTGCCTCATCCATGGAGTGAGTAGTCAGTAGTATTATCCTTCCCTTTTTTATTCTTTTGATTAACTGCCATGTCAACCGCATCGAGTATGGATCCATTCCACTTGTGGGTTCATCAAGGATGATAACCTGTATTACTTAAGAACACATTTTAGCATCAATAATGAAAATCAGCGGATATTGTTCAAAACTCATACAAACCTTGCTGTTTCCTATGAGTGCAATTCCTAGAGATAACTTCCTCCTCATACCTCCAGAAAGAGCCCTTACAAAAGTATTTAGTTTGTCCGCCAAACCCACCTAATTAAAGATTATTTGCACAAAGTATCTCTCAGCAGTAATCAGCAACACATAAAAACTAAATACAGCTTTTACAATCAAGAAATATAAGTTTAATCTGATGTAAATAATAGATGAAGAAAAGAGATGTAGAAAAACAGCAGGTAAGCAGGTTCTTCAACACTATAGAACAACAGTTCCGAATAAGTTGCATTAGCCGTCCCAGTGAAAGAAACTTACTTCTTCAGCCATTTCAGTTGCAACATTCTCCAAACAATCTTCATTCACTCCCTTTATATTAGCAAATATTTCTAAATGCTCCTTCACCTGAGAAAAGCAAACGCCAACATTCTTCTCAATTCAGACAGTAGTTCAAAAAGAATGGAAAGAAGTACGCTTTTTTATTTCTCCAAGATTGAAATAAAAATTCAAAGAGACCATTCAGAAAACAATGTTGCAGAGTTTGATTAGTTTCAATTCTGGGGACTCCAATCACAGATAGTATTCAACTTTCGGTTGTACTAGGAACAACAAGATGGATTTATGATGTGTCTGTCATATCTACATACTACAAACAAGAATTATGTGACCTCAATGATTATAGAAAATTATAACGGAGGATGCTAAAAGTTGACAATGTCAAAAAAACGAACATAAATTCTGCAAAAATGATACATGAAGCTAAGAGCATTGAATTTGCTTAAGCATAAAAAAGAAACTGGAAATGATAAAGTAAATGAAAAGAAAATTGGCAAAGATAAGAAGAGAATTGTCTTACAGTCAACTCAGGAAAAAGAATATCATATTGCGGACAAACACCCAAACTTTGGCGAATTTCATCCTGCAAAACCAACAAACCGTAGTATCCAACTTAACAAAATAATAGTACTGTGTGCCATTGAAATAAATTCTGGATATCCCTACTGATGTTATGATGTTGTAAACTGAGATTGTCAGTAAAGGCATTTAGTAAAATGAAAGACCATTACCAATCATGATACAGAATACCCAAAACATTCAGGTAACAGTAAACCATAAAGAACAATAGTTTTACTTCCAGAACCAGAGCAAAATCTGGATACATAACCTGTTTCCCAAAAGGCAGAGGTGAGGCTAAAGAGATGGTTTATTGTCCATCAGTTTTTCTTGATCTAAAAGATCATCAAGCCAAGCACTACTGGGTTGAGTAATAAGTCAGTATAAGCAATGCCTCATACCCAGCCACAACCTTTCAGATCCTAATTGAGGGGAACTGAAATACTCAGAACTAGAGATGAAAATCTGGTTTCCCCTTGCATAAGAACAGCACTTGTGAACAAACTATGAAAATATCAGAAGAAAAATTCAAAACTTCATGAACTGAAAAACTAGAAGGAAACAATTAACAGGATATTTTACCTCCAAAGACTGCTGACAAAGCAAGTTAGCAAGACTATGCCGAGGGTGTGGGAGGGTAGGTCCTAGTAGAGAGTGGACTGAGACAAGTACAGAGTTTGACAAGTATTCACAGGTTTCTCAGGCTATAGAAGTGTTGTAGCATCTGATCAGAGTCATCAGACACCACATTAGTACATTAACATGTCAAATGCAGATGGATACCATTCTGAAAATGAGGACCCCGTGGATATAGAGGGCTGGACTCTAGCTATTTCGTATTCTCTTCCAAATTTTCAGGAGATTTAAGCTCTTTCTCATAAGCTTAGCACAAATGAGTTTCAAAGAACAACGGGCCTCACATTTTGCATCGATTGGAATCAATTATTTCATGCGGCTTCATGCTGACCAATTTGGATCAGCAATAAAATAGTGAGCACCGCTAGGGAACATAATCAATACCAAGGAGAACATAATGGACAGATTGATCATTCTGATCCTAGTCCTTTGATGAAACCAGTCAAATATGTTAAAGCATCACTCTAATGAATAAAATAATAACCACCAGTCATTGTTCTATACTTTTCAAGAGCTCTAGCCTGTGCAGCAGCAACATCAACATTAATCTGAAGAACATAGATCCAACTATCAACCCTTTCCGCACCACATATAGTTCCAGGTGCTAGCTACAGAACACTGATCGACTGACAACTAAAATTGTCAATGCGACTCAAATTCACTTCTGGTATGGCTACTTAAAAGTTCCTCAAATAACATTTTTCTAATACAGCATTAAGAATTAACTACTGAAATTAGGCCGTTAATGCAAAGAGGTCGTAATTATAAATATATATGTATGCATTGCATACAACTAGCTTCAGCAGGGATTAGAAAGGAGGGAAAGGAGAAGGGAAACAAAAGAAGAGGACTTTCTTCTAGTTAGTGGTCTGAAAGGGTACAGCAACAGAAAAGGTAAGGATCGCGGTTTATCCCAGGCTAACGCATTAACAAAGGAATTGGGCAAGAGTTAGTAGTCCATGTAAGAGGATATTTAAGGCTTTAAGGACATTCAATAATCCTAATCAGCATTTTAACAAGTCCATATTCTGGTTTGGTTCATATTGGCTGCAAGAGAAACGTGAGATTTAATGTATATTGCCTCTAACTCCTCCAAAGGTGGAGGCTATTTTTATTCCTTCTAAAGTCTAGCACGAGGAATTCTTTTCCACAAGTAGGTGGAAGTGAGGCCCAAACCATGCTGAATGGCCATGTTATCCAAGAGGTTTTGTAGTGCAAATATCCTTCCTCCCAAAAGAGTTCTATGGAGCTAATGCTAGGATGCACTAACTCCTGCCCTTCATAACTGGAACATTTGACCCTTCTAGATCCTGAAATCATATTGACAACTTCTATTTCCAATCGTGGTAAAGATGCAAGGCCAGGAGAAATTGCTTCTATCAAGTTCCCAGTTGCTCATTCAATATATTGAATATAGCATACATAAAACAGAACCGACAATATTACCATGTCAGTCAAGATGTTCTTCCCAAAAACTAGTGCATCTCCAGAGGTAGGGCGAACAAGACCGACAAGCATGGACATTGTTGTGCTTTTACCAGCTCCATTATGTCCTGTGGGATATATAATTGAGATCAATCATCGTAACATGCAAATTACCATTGTAATAGAAATGAAATAAAAAAGTAAAGGACACATCCTTAACAATGAGGCTTTTGCATTCGTTAGTATGTTCTTGTATGGAAGTATAAAGTAATGATCGGCAAGAAGCCTTATGAACTGCAGCTATAAAGATTCTCTATGGCTTTGGCCTCTTAACTGCTAATATTTTGAGAGATATCCAAGTAATTTTCTTGTAAGGATGAGTAAGAAATCAAGTAATTTTCTTGGCTAGAAATATAAAAAGACAGGATTATCCAAGAGGAGGGTTTGACTTCACAATTCAGGGCATAAACGTTGATATATTAAGCAAATAACTGGGAGTTAAACATTTTGCAACCGGTCACAAAGGGAGGTGTAGTGGTATGTAAAGCCGGGACATTAAAGACATGCATAGTAGAAAATGATGAAGTAGGGACCATTAGAAACTTCAACGGCACTCTAGACCTGATGTGAAAATGGATGACTGAGAACCTAAAAGTGGTGTTTTGAGAAACTAAAGGACGATGCCTGTAGCTAAGGGACAAACAGTGCTATGAGAAAATGCTACCAAAAAAGGTAGTATATTATGTAAGATAAAAAGGCTGGAAGCAGAGATGAGTAAGAAAAAGACAGGAGAACTAGTCAAAGAATGAACTAAAGGTTTAACAATTACATCGACAGAAACCGAGAAATTAAGGCTTATGATTAGCTAACTTCGGAAACTAAAAATGAGATCTCAAAGGTGTTGACCGCACGAAATATTAGAACACAAAATCTTGGTTAAGGATGAGGGCTTTCTGAATGAGAGAAACAAATATCTGGATAAAAGAAGCTATTAACCTCAGAGAACAACCGTTATTACTCAGCAGCATTAGGGTAGTAAAGGCATTGGCAGGGCTTCAGGACCACAGATCTATCCCACTGAGATATAGTTACTTGACTGACTTAGGTTGAGTTTCTTGGTTGAACATGATCATTTATCTATAAAAACATGGATACTCTCGAAGATGGAGCTAATAGACAAGTATTAAGTTAAAAACTCAGACACAGAGTCAAAGAGCAATCGTGAGACCATAAGAACGATGGTTTCAAGGACCAACTTAGGTTTATGCCCACCCAAACAAACAAAGAATTCATCAAAGACAAGATATAATTGAAACAAGGAACCACAAGCCTACATATGAACCAGTTTAGTGGTAACAGTATGCCACAAAAAGCAAACAATAATGTGGTTACCCAAAAGAGCGAGAATTTGATTTTCATAGAGTGTCAGCTGTAAGGAATTGACAGCGCAGCACCTTGCCTTCTTAGAAGTGTACACCTTGTGCAAATTTCTAATCTGAATACATCTGGAGAACAAATTAACATAGAATGAGATGAATATATATCTTTTCCCGTTCTTTTGCATGCAAACTCAGGTACCAGTTGTAATATATCTTACCGTCCATCGAGTTCTTGTTGCTTCATTTCGAAGCTTATTGCTTCTACAGCTGGTTTATATACAGCTCTTTCAAGAAGAGGAGCATTTTCCTCAAGGTCGCCATAAATTAATTTACCAACTGAACTGGAAGAAAACTGTTCGCTTGAATGCTTTTTCCTCCAAAAGGGCTTAAAAAACATAGAACTCCAAGTTTCATGCACCCCATTTTCCTTATGGAGGACCTGATTTCATAGTAACAGATACAAGTTTAATATTATATCCAAACTAAAAGAGATCTACACTTCCCCAGAGCCAAGGAGATGAGAGTTCTCATTAAAATGCTGCGCAAAGCATTTTGGAATAAAAGATCAGTAAAATATAAGATG
Source organism: Sesamum indicum (assembly GCF_026168435.1). Lineage (NCBI taxonomy): Eukaryota > Viridiplantae > Streptophyta > Magnoliopsida > Lamiales > Pedaliaceae > Sesamum > Sesamum indicum. The sequence goes on along the minus strand of NC_142660.1, from coordinate 1,137,362 downwards.
AGAAGATATACCTTATCTAAATATAGACCAATCACACAGTATAAGAAAGTGTCAAGCAACATCATCAAAAGACAGAACAGAAAGCAAACGCCAGAAGAATCCTGTAGTAACATTGAACTTGAGACTTCTTGAAACTGAAGATAAACATAGAACATAGTTTATGAAAAACATACCCGCCAGATGTTGCTCCATCGGAGTCCAACATGAGCACGTTCATAATCAGCAAAGTTAATGGACCCCAAGGCAAATGCTGTGGGTGAAAGAAGAGAAGCCATTACCTTGAATAGCCTACAAACATACAGAAACGAGATATTTTATAGACCATCAAAGACATTACCTACTCGTATTATAATTTACCATATAATACTTACATCGAAACAGACTCGTCATCCACAGAATAATAAGGGAAGAAGGATGCAAGAAAAGCAAGCGTCCCAACCGCTACTGCAGTTTTTGCTCGAGTGAAGAATGTAGAAATCAGAAATGATAGCATTATTGAGCTCAGTCCAAAGCAGAAGAAGTACACGAACACCAGGGATTTGTCACTGTACTTAAAAAGGGTTCCCATTGTGCAAAGAGTGATGATTCCAGAAGAGACAGCAAACTGCGCAAGTGAAAAAACACTTAGAAGAATTTCCTTTGCGACTCACTGTGAAAAGGCAAACAAGTGAAAAGGCTTCGTGAGATCGTAAGCCTGGAAGAGAAGCAATGGAAACAAACATGCTTCTATAAAGCCAAGACATCCCCAAATATGTGGAAAAAAATGATGGATTTGTGCAGGTTTATAAGGTGGATAAAGGGTACAATATGAAACACATAAATGTTTGAAAACCTATTCAAATCACCCAACAAATGCTCTTATATTTAGCTCAATCCTTTCCAAAGTTATCTGTAAACTGCTTACTTTCAACAGTCTAATTCCTGTAATGTAAAATTTCATGGTTGTGTAATTTCAGAAGAATGTGAAGGAATTAATAACTCCCTCGGCGGTTAACAGTATAGTTTAATTTCAGCCATTACAGTGAAACATAACAAATTTTCAGTACAATTAAGAGGCAGTTTAGTTGAAGATTTTGAAGGATTTCAAAAGCTTCACCATATTTGGTGCCAAATTCCAAAATATGACTGATCTACTTAAAAATGAGCTATAATCTTCGTCTCTCTTCAATACTCAAAATTTAACAGAAGCAGTTTATGTTATCAATTGCATTTTTGCACGTTAAGTCAGATATTATGCTATATGCATCTATAAACAACATACCAGCACATATATACTAATACAGACGTGAGTAGGCGAATATGTGCTGTGTTGTAGAATACAGTCAAAAAACTTCACCTTGAAGATTAAGAAAGAAAATGTACATGTGACATAATATAAATTTTAGTCACAATATATTTGTATAACTCAAACCTGCAGTGCATACGTTAGAAACCACGAGAGATAAAACATATTGTTTTTGAGACCCATCATATAAAGACCTTCCTTGATCTTCTGCTCCTGGTGCATCAGCAACTAAGAGCACTTAGTACAAAAAAAAAGATTCCAGGAGAACACGTAATTCCACTAAAATCTAGTTCAGAAATAATTGAGAAGAAAAAGAGGGTCATGTACTACCTTTTCAAAAACAGAATAACTAATCAGTCGAGAGATTGGATAGAGAAATCCCAGCAAGTAACTGTTCAGCAATGTGATAAAAAAGTTAAAACCATTTAGCTCCTGGAAGCACAAACTATTAGCCATCACAGATAGAAAATGCTGAAGAGCTAATGTCAAAGAAACAATGGCTATAAGAACACATACAGCACTCCCATGACTCTCTTGACAATGGACTGGAATTCATCATCTGTGTATTCACGAGTTGGAAATGGGGCAAGTCTTATGTTTGAAGGGCTAAACTGCATCCAGGGGATCTTGAGTTGTGTATGCAATGAAGTTGAGTCCACTGATGATAGAAGCTCGTTGGTGTCCGAGTGTGTCACTTGTTGTGCGGCAAATATAATAAATGAATCCATAACTTGCTGAAGCTGCAAGTGGAATTAAATAAATATGAGTAACAGCGTCAAAAGAGACAAGAAGTGTCAGCAAGTTCTACGTCCCGACTAAGAAACTTGAAAGGCATCCATCAATCTAGTTTCTTGAAGCCAAAATTTAAAGTGCATTATGGGACATTATTATTGTTAATATCATTCAATATACATAGAGCTGTGAAATTTTGTTTACTATTTGATGCCTAAATGACCTTTCCACTTGTCAACAATTAAAATTGGAGAAGGATAGTACCAGGTAGTCCATATAGCAAGAGCTTTGGTTAACCCAAAACCATGATAAAAACTACTACTTCAAAGCCAACAAGATGACACCGAAAAAGCAACTTCCACACAAGATTCTAGCCAAGTTACCCACTAAGCCTGATATCTCCATGCCACCAGTAATCTCTCTAGACATTGACAAAGGTCAACCAATTATTTAACAACCTGACGTCCAACCCTCCTGTCCAAACCAACTGGTAAAAAAAAAAGGAAAAGGAAAAGGAAAAGATACAGATAAAGAAAAGCCATCATTCATAGGCACGCATGGAACACCAATAATCAGGCAAATACATATCCTGCAAAACCTGTCTTTATATATATAATATAAAGATTTCTCTCACAGCAGTGATGTACAAATTTGTTAAGAAAAGAAGGAGCCAGTAAAACATTTGATCTTTCCGGTACCCCAATCAACGTTGTTAGAAATCAAGAAAATGTGCAATTTAAACAAATAACGAGATGATGTTCTCCTGAATTCTAGTATCTAAGTTGGGTAACTTTCTCCCCATCTGCAGTGGGGTCTTAATTTTACAATGATAAATACAAAACCACATCAGTTCTAGCCATTACCAACTTGAGTTTGTTTTCTTAAAGTGCACAAATTAGCACTAGATATTTCATCAGATATAGACATCATAAGAATCCATTACTTACGTTACACTGTCCACTAGATATCTTCAATGTAATTAAAAAAAAATGAAAGCATTTAAATCATGTTCAAACCACTGAATTCATTTGTCATTAAGTCCATCATGCTGAAGAACTAGAAAGGTAAAACCATTCCTGATTTTTGCAAGTGTGCTAAATGAAGGAATACAAGCTATAACCTGCTTTAACATGATATTGAGATTGCATCATATCCACAATATTGTACTAAAGAAGATTTTGAGCCATCTAGACAGTAATGCACATTGTGAATTGCGTAAAGCAAATAGTTCCTCAGAAAGTATAGAAGGATGTGAGTCCATACAGTTAAAAATCCACTGAAGCTGTACTGGAATATCGGTATTATGTTCACACCTAATTCCAGGTCATTGAGATAAGGGCCATTGGTGTCCATGATGGATTTAACATTGGGGAATCCTGAAAAAGCCCATGTGTGATTCAAGCGAATGCTATAGTCAAATAACCGAGGGCCTTGATTATGAAAGACAATTGCCCCTTTGATTTTCGGGTTCGTGTAATTCCTACAAACAGAAAAAGATAGTGTAAGTTCCCTTCTTTCCTTACTCCAGGACTTTACATAAACCAATTTCAGGATATTGTAAGCCAGTGTATAAGAAAAGAAAATTTGATCATGAAAAAGACGTCATCAAACTTTCGTCCATAGTAATCCCATATTGTAAAGGGTAGAGATTGAATACAGAGCGAGGAACTTCATTTGGCCCTCACTTTTAAAAGTGAAATTCAAAGACCTTCCTGAACACTGAAAAGGCAGTGAATACCACCCAGTGACTCGGCATCCATTGCTACCAATTTATTAATGCATCTAACAGTATATTCTCCAACGCATAAACAAAAAAGAGAAAAAAGAAGTCAAACACCTGCCCTTCCAATTCAAATTCCCATCACTCTCCAGCATTGTTGAGTCACTACTACTCTGAACCATCACCAATACCTCAAAACCAAGACCCTATTGCCTCGCAGAATATACCTATAGTTAAGTTAAATATCTAACAACTACAGGAAGAATGTCATTAGTGGACTACCATCAGCAAGCAACTCAAACAATACTTGTAGGCTAACCATTACATACAATTATAGTCACTTGTAGCAATGAGACACTGTTTTCTACATACTATTGCCCCATTGACTTGCACTAGAAAGAAAGCAAGAAAATGAAAGGAATCAAAACTCACTTCACTTTATCATAAGCACCATAAAGATTTGACTTCATGTATGTTTCAAGCTCTTCTTCATCTTTGTAAACTTTTGCAGCCATCTGGATTACATTGTAGTATAATCATTATTAGTAAGGAAAAGTAGAAAAAAAAGATATCTACATAGACAAAAGTAGAAACTAGCCAGAGGCATCTAAAAATATACCTCTTGTTTCTATATTTACGCAAACATTCATGTCAAACCAATTAATATAAAGACTAAAATAACAAAAATGCAATAAGAATTAGTACCAATACTTGCTCAGATGTCAAAGAAAATTAATGAGTAACTTCAATGGGTTTGGTTTCCTTTTTGGTTTTTTCTCCTCAAACGTCAATATGTTCTCAATTACCAGAAGCACTTACTCAAGGGACATTTCCTACAGATTTCAATGCAATGTTTGTTATGGAGATGGAAATTTGGGTGAACAGTATTTCTCAATTTATTTGCAGGTAAGGGAAAGGAACGACCAACTTTTGCATTTGGTCAAAACATAACCACGTTAAAAAGAAGCATGCAGGAATTGGTTATCATCTTTCAGATGATGTCTTTCAAAATAAGGCCCAGAGATTGGAGATTCAAATGAAATAATGTCCAGAAACAGTCCAGGAATGATGGCCAAGCAAAAACCACAGATAAGCCCAGAAAAATCTAGGGACATATGGAAGATGGGGCCAGTGGCATTACCATCTACTGCAGCTTCTTACCAGATGGGCTAAAGAAAGCTAAGCTTTCATTATAACCTAGCAAATATATATAAGGACACTAACACCAGCAGCGAACACCAGAAATGGCAAATTAATAGACCATAACCTAATAATTGACAAGTCATGAATTATATAACAGCAATATGAACAGCTTCATAGGTGAATATAACAAATAACATTACAATTGAGCATATGAAAGAAAGCATTGGCACGCACCTTCAGCAAAGGAAATTTTATAGACAGCACATTAATCATCATCCTTGTCTGACTTGTATCAGGTGCAAATGCTAAATACTCACGCTTGGCACATAATAATTCCAAAATTTGGTCAAAAGGTGCAGACTTGTCACTCTTTCCCACTTCCACAAGCATGTCTTTTCTAATATATCTGCAGCAGGGCTCCTTCATTCTCAGTAAAATTTAATATATCAATATTTTCCATTTACATTTAAGAACAGCCAGTGAAATGCATCTTGCATTCATATTTGATTGTTCTCTTTCAACCTCTACATATCAACTTTCAATTTGATAGTGAAGTAAGTCATACACAATTTGAACTGCAAGACAAAGTTTGATGTTTTTAAATCTTATATATATATGGAAATTGTTCATGCGCTGTTAACCACTTCATTTGCTTGGATGGCTCAATTTCTTTTAGCAAGAAACACAATAAAAAGGAAGTTTGAAGTAACAATGAGTGATAATTTCATATAGAACGTCCAAAAGATAACGAGGAAAAAGATAGAACATACGGCTGTGGAGGGTGTAGTTGTGTATCAACTCTTGTCCTTACGGCTATAAGCAACAACATAACAATAGTTGGAAGCAAAACCTGCCACATTGATATGAAAATAAATGAATAAATCAGTCTTGGTATACACCTAAACCAGCATTGAAGTGAGACGAGTGTAATTTTCCATAAACAACATGAAAAGGTTTAATTTGGTCAGTTCAGCAATCATATAATGATAAATAACTTAATCGAAACAAAGTCCAACAACAAAGAAGACAGAAAGAGAAAGACAAGCATAGAACACAAATAGGATTGTGGCTCTATACATGTATGTATACATCAGAAATATAATAACTTAATAATGCAATATCAAAATCCTATCCAATTGAATCCAACCAAAACCGTATTTGAGAAATAAAATTCAAATGATCTGAGTACCCAAATGATGATGAAATTTTCCAAGTATCTGACAGTCTTCAAATTTAGTAAAAACTGGCAATTGTTGATCAAGATTATATGGCAGTGTTGCGTAACTTAAGATACAAATTGAGAGCGAGGAACTTTTATGAGAACAGGAGAAAGTTTTACCTCGTCAATTAACGATCCAATTTGACAATAAAAGATGAAGAATCAACAAACAAATAAATTTATGCATACTTGTATTTCCAAGAAATCTCAAGATTCTTGATTTTAACAACACTAGCAATTCCAAAGTGGGTTTCCGACTTCAGGATTACCAATTTGAATACCCCAATTCATCAGATGAGAAAAGAAAACAGAATTCCAAGAATTTAACAACCAAATTAGACATGCAAAACCAAGAAACTGCGTATACTAGCACCAAATTTCAAGAACCTAAGAAGAACCAAATCCAAGAAAACATGCAAGATCAAGAAAACTGCGTACATGAGCACCAAATTTCAAGAAAACTAGAAAAATGAAATCCAAGAAACATGCAGAATCAAGAAGCAAACTCGTACATTAGCACCAAAATTCAAGAAAATTAAAACCCAAGAAACATGCAAAGACTAAGAAACTGCTTCTGTCGGAACAGTGAACGTATGCCCGTACGCAGTCACAAAAACAGTGTGCGGGAGTGTGCGAAAAGTAGAGACCTCGGCGCAGGTGACAAAGGGATGGCGAATCTTGAGAAGCCAGTTCTTGCGGAGCATGGCCTTCAACTGTCTCCTTGATGACCTCATACTTTCCCTCTCTTTCTCTTTCTCTTTCTCTTTTTTCTTCTCCATTAAAGACTCTCAGAGAATTTCTTCAGAGTCTCCCCACACACACACACACACGCACTGAAAAAGAGGTGAAGCAAGGACGGTCGGAGCCGGAGCCTTTATGAAAAATCCAAAAGACTTGCACATAAAGATATACTAATTAACCCGAAAAACAGAAGTGCAAAACTGTCGAAAGCGTGCTTAGGCGGCTCGCGACGTCACGATCAGTTTGCCGTTGAAAATTATAAAGGAAAGAGAGAAAAATGTGTTAATTTTAACGTTACAATTAGATAAAGTAATAATTACATTCCCCTCCCCAAGTTTTAGTATAATTATATATAAACCCCTATAGTTTGAAAAATTAAATTCAGCATCTCTAAAGTTTGCTTTCGAATAATAAATAAATTCCCCATTAGTCAAAATTCACTGAATTTGCTCATATTAACAAAAAAAATTAAATAAAAATTGATATTTACTTTCGATTGATTGACTATTAATTTATTGCAAGTCAAATATTTTTTCTTGAACTAAACAACCCTTAGAATGTAAAAATATACCTCCTTACATGCATTAACACGTAATACATATGAGGGTATTTTAGTCATAAAAATATTTATTTCACTTGCAATAGGTTAGTAATGAGTCAATTAGGGGCTAATATAAATTTTTATTTTATTTTTTATTAATATCAACAAATTCAGTTAATTTTGACTAACGGAAAGATCTATTTGTTCGACGGAAACAAATTTCAGAAGTGTTAGATATAATTTTTCAAACAACATGAAATTTATGTGTACTCACACCAAATCTCATAGTAGAAAAGTGTAATTATCCTTTAAATAAATGTCAATTATGAATAAAAGGGATTGTTTATCTTATACCAATATTCATTAAAGGGTTAATTATATTAATTACATTTTGAACTAATATAATTATGAAATAATATTAATATGAAATTTTAAAAGATAATGATATCCCAAATGTAAATTAAATATTAAATCATAGTACTCGTAAGATTGTATACACCAGGGAATTATATTCTTTTTATTTTTAAAAGAATTGAATTATTGACGTCTTATCAATTTCAAGGCATTATAATATGTTCAACAATGTTATAAATTTGAAAGGAAAATTTTAAATAATTTGGGAGGATGAAATTTCATTTTTGTAGTCATATTAACTTTTATTCATTTGTTTTTATACATGCACTAGAAAAAATGATTATTGGCTAAGACTAATAGTTATGGACTAAAAACTGTGGTAAATACTTTTATTAACCACAGTTACATAAAATGTGAAAACATAAATTTTTCACTAAAAAATAGTTATTTATCATGGCTAAGAGCCATGGTAAAGTATTTGCCACCCTCGCAGATACTACGGCCAACAACTGTTGCATGATCGTGGTCAATGACTATTTGCTACGATTATTTTGTTTTTAACCTTGAGAATTAACCATGATTAAATATTGTATTTTTGTAATGATGTAATTATTAAGAGTAGAATTTTGCTATTCAATAATTCATTTTATTTATTTATTTATGATAATTTTGTGAAATGAGTGGAAAAATAGTACAAATGCTAAAATTCAAGAATCAAACAATCATGTACCATAAGCAAAGTGGAAAGTAAACCAAACAATATTCTTTGTAATACTTTTTTGTTGGACTAAGCCATAAGATGACAGTTTGTGGACCCCTAAGAGGCCATGGACCACAAACCAACTGGGCCAACCTGCACCCTTTTCTAATATTCTAGCGGGTGTTTGTAATAAGTGATTTTTGTATAAACATTTTAAAATAATAATAGAATTAAAGTGGATAGTTTTTGTAGGCAAACAAAAAATAAATAAATTGAATAGTATTAATGGAAAATTACTTTTTAATGTGTATAAAAATAAGTTGGCCCAAAAAAGAAGAAAGAAACAAGAGGCCTATAACGCTCTAAGGAGGGGCGGCCTAGATGGATGTCCCCTAAAAAACAGATTGACAAAGGGAGGTCCAAACAGCCCAAAAGAAGGGAGGAAGCCCAACGCATCCCCTTACTTGGACCATGATCAGAGTCCGACAAAATATTTGGCTCAAAAAGCCCACACATGTGGCAGTCCACTTTTCCACGTGGCACCTCATCAACTCAAAGGTCAACATCCACCTTAGAACCACATCAGCCCTAGCAAAGAAGACTTCCCTGATGACTAGAACTCCTTACGTACTAGGGAGGTCTCCCCAAAGTCCTGAATTTATTGGCCACTTGGACTTCCTAGTGGTTAGGAGTCCCTCGCTAATGAAGGGTCCCCCAAACTTGAAAATAAGTATTCAACAACAAGATTAACAGAAGATAAGAGCATATTATGGCTTATCCAAACAGCCCTTATCCATTTCTTCTTGAGAATGAAGGAAACGTGCATAGCCCCATCGTAAGGAGACACCCCTCATGACACCTTTCTCGCTCTATAAACGTCCCCCAACATCTCTCACACCTCTATTACTCTCTAAACCATCTCTCTCACTCTTTAAACATTATCTAAGTATTCTATAAGCACGTTATCACGTGTTCTTACACTTTTCAACAACTTTATTCATTATATCTTGATTTTAATTATATTTATCTACTTTTTGGCTATATACAATCTCAAATCCAATACAAATATGGGTGTCAGAGTGCTGACGCTTTTTTTGCAGGTCCCCTTTCAGAATTTGTATTCGCTTCGATCCAAACATTGAACAATTTCCAAATTTATTGGACCTGTACATTTTTTGAATGCATCACTTTTAAAATAAATGTAATTGTTAAACATCATTTTGTCTTCAATGTTAAAAATATATTATTTTTCTTTATATTACACTTGTCGTTGATGATAATAATTTTTCAAATAAAAATAATTTAGATTAGTATATTTTATATTTAATTTTTTAAAATTATTAATAAAAAAACTGAATGTTAAGTTTAATAATGATCCCACTAAATAGAATAATTGTTGATGCATATACGATAACTAAACCTGCATGATGGTAAGAATATATAATTTTATAATTAATCATAGCTATTTAATTTATATTTTTCAATGATATATAGAATAATATAATTAGATAATATAGTAAATAAAATATAAAAATCCTAAAGTATTAAATATGTGCAAGTAAAAATTTTATTATTGTTAAATTATTCAAATTGTTTTAAAACTCCAATATCAACTTTAAATATACAGTTTTGAAAATAAATTAAATATAGTAAAGTTGAATTAAAATTATTATAATTAGGATAAAGGTAGTAAAAAATAAAGTTAGATTTATTTACAAAAAAATCAAAGTAACTAGAAGCACTTGGGGGAGTATTTCTAACTTTTGATCTACAAGCGCTTTTCTTAGCAGTTTCAGAATGAGAAATCCGCACTCCAAATTCATCAAAAGTGGTTTCTGGAGTCAAAAGTTGAAAAACGCTTTTTGAAAACTCCTGCAAACACTCCCATTACATATGGATTTTCATTCGATTATTTGCTAATGTCAGCAAATTCGATAAATTTTAATTAATGAATGAATCTATTTGTTAGACGAAAACAAACTTAAGTGTATTATATATAATTCTTCAAATTTCTGATGTGATGGTGTAATTATGCCTAATTTATAAGCTCATTTTAGAAAAGGGGTATAATGTAATTTAATCACACAGAAATTGATTAAATTAGATAAGTATTAAATTACTAAAATAAATTTTGTGATTGATTGAATTAAAGTATGTTGATACGTTGGCATTATTTAATGCAACTCGACTTATATTTGCATTCCTACGTAGACTTATCTACAACCTGTAAATTAGTCGTTGAACTTTTCAAATTCATATGTTATTTCATATATTCAGCATTTTTCATTCAAAATCTAAAGGGTCATGAGTAAATAGTAAGTTTTTCTAAAGGGTGTAATTATAAATTTATTTTATTTTTTGGAGAAAATTTTAATTTTAAAATTTTATAAGGGGTTTAAATATAATTAAACTTTTTTATTTTGGTCGCAATCGACTTCATATGCTTATAGTTTATTATATATTATTTATATTTAAAATTATCACTAGCGATATTGATATTGTTAAAGAACCACTCTATTTAAAAGTTTAAATAATATAGGTGATAATTATTAATTAATAGTTAATACAATAATGAGATTCAAATCCACATTATTTGACGTATGTGGGAACGAGGTAATGTGTCCGTCTCAAAGCCCTTGTCTAGAGGGATTGATGAGGCAAATGTTTCACATTGATTGCAAATGAGAAATTTGAACGATTTTTAAACTTCAAAACTTCGTCTTCCTGATGAGACATTTTCATGATAAAATTATGATGTTTATACGAAGAAAAAACAGACAATATATTGCGCAACAGACTGCAAATTGAATTGTAAATAACATCATTTACATGTAATATGTGCTATTAAAGATTTGGGACCACAATCAATTGAATGGGCTATAGTTTTATGCCTTCATCGAGTTAAGTATATTTCTTTCAACTTTGATTATAAAAAAAAATATAATAAAAATTAATTAATTATGATAAAATGTTAAATTTTTACATAATTTTATTTAATAATGATCAATAATATTAATTTATTATAATTTATAATATATAAAATAATCTACTATTTTACACTAAGAAAAAAATTCGTGAAGTATAAAGACATTTATGATTAATTAATTATTGGAACTTAACTACACAAGTCACGGAGAAAATATTGTATTAGTCAAATCGAGACACATTAAGTTAATATATAGGAAATAAATATAAAATTTTATTTAATCCCACTTGTTTAATTTACAACTTTTATATATAGGACATCCTACTAAATTCAGTTTTATGAATTTCTAATATGTCGTGACTCGTGATGATGATCTAAGTTAAAAGACTAAAGTTATCGACACTTTTCAATAAATAATAATAAAAAAAAATGATGTGACGAACTTCTAAAATTAGGGTTTAATTAGATAATTTTTTCAGGAATAAATTACGATGAGTTTTTTATGAAAGTTTAATATAATTATAAATATATGTCGTCGTTTGAAGATTTCAACGGTTGTCTAATAACTAGTTTAACCTATAAATCTTCATTAAATTTTCATCAATTATATAAATTCTATCAATCATCAAATGAGTATTTAAAAAATTTTAAATAACGAGAGGTATTCGTAATTACACTCACATCTGGTGAGATTGTTGTAATTTTACTATTTTATTTTTTCAAAATTTTTCTAATATTAAAAGCCCATTTTACAGGGCCCAAACACCGGGTCGGACACTCAACAGCCCAGCGAACAGACAGTCCGCTTCTCGTCTGAGTGGAAGTAACAGAAGAAACCGAGAAAAGACATACTGAGAAAAGAAAGGAAAGAAGAGCACGGGTTTCATTACAGACTTCAGGTACTCTTTCTATTATGTATGTGTGTGTGTGTGTGTATGTGGTTATATACAAGGGTGGGATTAGGAAGTTGATTTTCTTGATTACGAGAAGAAATAAAATTTAAAAAGAATGATTTGTTTCTTAATGCTGTTATTTCTTTTTGTTGGATGAGACAAGTTATATGCGTTGTAGAAATATGTATTCGCCTGAAAAATGATATAGATGAGATTGATTGAGTAAGTGGAAGGTGCCTGCAATTCTTTTGTGTGTCATGTGCTTGATAAAATGATTGCTTGAATGTTTGTGTGTAATGATGTAGGTAATTGCTCACCACTATTCTCCAGGCGGTGACCGTGCGAAGTTTTATTTACTTCTCCATCATGATATTCCGAATTCGATGCTGCGATAAAGTTTTCTTGAGAATTTTGGTTGGGGGTAGGTTGTACAGCTCAGGAGAAACAGTGCAAGATTCACCTGATATAACAAAAAAGATCTGTAAAATTATGATGTCCTGCCCCAAAGTAGGCCTTGATGTTGCGCTCGACCAAAGTGGTATCCGGGTTTCTGAAGATGTAGTTGAACAGGTCCTTGCAAAATTCGAAAATGCTGGAATGCTGGCTCACCGGTTCTTTGAGTGGGCTGGCAAGCAACGAAATTATGTGCACAGTATTAGAGCCTACCATATCATGATTGAGTCATTGGCGAAGATAAGGCAGTATGAGATAATGTGGGATCTCGTGAACAGCATGAGGACCAAGGGAATACTGAATATTGAGACCTTCTGTATTATCATGAGAAAGTATGCACGGGCCCAAAAAGTGAATGAGGCGGTTTATACATTTAACATAATGAAAAAATATGATGTGCCTCCAAATCTGGCTGCATTTAATGGGTTATTGAGTGCTTTGTGCAAGTCAAAGAATGTTGGAAAAGCTCAGGAGATCTTTGATGCCATGAACAATCAGTTTTGTCCCGATTCAAAAACTTATAGCATTTTGCTTGAAGGATGGGGAAGGGCTCCAAATTTGCCAAAAGCCAGGGCGATTTTTAGGGAAATGGTTGATTCAGGCTGCAATCCTGATATTGTGACATATGGAATCATGGTTGACATTCTCTGCAAGGCAGGAAGGACACATGAAGCAGTTGATGTTATAAATGAGATGGAATTCAGTGGTTGTCAGCCCACGTCGTTTATTTATAGCGTTTTGATACATACATATGGTATTGAAAACAGAATTGAGGATGCAATTGATACATTCCTTCAAATGGAACAAAATGGAGTAGAGCCTGATGTGGCAGTTTACAACGCCTTAATTAGTGCTTTCTGCAAAGTAAATAAATTCCAAAATGCTTACAAGGTTGTGGATGATATGGATAAAAAGGGGGTGAGACCCAATTCAAGAACTTGTAACATTCTTATAAATGGCTTGATTGGTCGTGGGGAGACTGATGAGGCTTTTAAGGTGTTTCGCAGGATGACCAAAGTTTGCGAGCCTGATGCCGACACATATACCATGATGATCAAGATGTTCTGTGAGAGAGAGGAACTAGAGATAGCTCTCAAGGTGTGGAAGTATATGGAAAGGAAGCAGTTTGCTCCTAGCATGCACACATTTTCTGCACTTATTAATGGATTATGTGACAAGGGTGATGTGTCTAGGGCTTGTGTCTTAATGGAAGAGATGATGGAGAGAGGAATTCGCCCAGGAAGACATACCTTTGGCAGGCTGAGACAGTTACTTCTGAAGGAAGGGAGAGGAGATGTCCTTGAATTTTTACATGAAAAGATGAACCTTTTGGTAAAAGAACCGCTATGTGATTGAGATATTATGAATAACAATTTGGCAAGACAATCACATCTCTTCATTTGATTTGGGCAATTGACCTGGGATATGGAGTTGTAAGCCCGGTGTCTTCTGTGTTGCAACTGTAACTCCTGAGCTCCAGAGGTCAGTAATTACAACCTTTTAATTGGACTTTGTCCTAGTAATGAGTTGTTTCATGTCTAACTGTTATTACGTGAAACACGCTTTAATCTATATAACAAAGAAGAAATCTCTAGATGTGTATGGGGAGAAGCCCTTAGTACATAGGAAAACATGAAGTTCTTCAGACGACGACAAAAAGACGATAGTATTTCAATGGATGGTTTAAACTCTTCTATTTCATGATTTAACTTTAGGTTGAAAGAGATTCTAATTGAGTTGTGTAGAATGTAGATAGCAATTAAACAATTATTCCACTGAATTATTTGGAGTTGAGAGTTACAGCAAATGAAATGTGGAGTAGCATTAAAGCAACAATCTTTAAACTTAATTGCTGTACTGGTAAAAATGTGAGTTTTTGAAGGAAAAAACTATTCCTGCCTTTCTTAATGTCAGCACACTCTCTAGTACAAAACAAGTTATTGTCCTAATTTCTTTTGTTTTAGAAAGTGTTTTCTTCCTCAGACTCTTTGGCAGTTTCTTTTGCTTATCCTAAATCAATTGAAACAATGCAAATGTGACAATATGGAAGCAAGAGCTGTTCCAGATTGTATGGTAAGTTCTAGGGCAAAATGCCCCTTGAAACTTCAGGTTGTTGCACTAGACCCATGGAAACCCAAAAAGGGACGATCCCGTTGAAATTGAATAAGCTGGCACTTAGCCCCACAGTTCAATACCCCTGCCAAATTACCACCAGAGTCACGATGGATGCCTGTAGCAGTCCATCTTTAGTTGTGGTCATATCATTATCATCTCCCTGCCCAAACTCCTTATCCCGCACTCATGTGGATTGTGGGTTGATTATCAATCATAATGAACTTTTCTTTCTCAATTGAGACAAGGGTTTTCTCTAAAACAAAATACCAAAATCTTTTTGACCAAATAAAAGAAGAAATAGTGGGCTGCATAGCAGATCATGGTAACCCTCCTGTTTCTCTGATTTTCATTTTAGCGATGACTTTATTCTGTGAATTGTATCGTGCATCTTTGTATCAGTATGTTATCCATCTTCTATGATGTGCATTTTGGTGAAATTTGACTACTGGTAACAAGTCATCGGGTTTTCTCTGTCCTACCATAATTTAAATAAAAAGCTCAACTCTGTCTGGTATGCTGCGCTAGGAATTTGTGAATATGTAATATTAGCTTCTTCATGCAGCACTGCAGTCTCATTTTGGTCACTTCCTTCACTGTGCGCCTTTGTTCGTGGACAGTAGCAGCTCAGCGGACCTATGATTCCATTTCAGCAGGATCCTCGTGCTATCTGTTCCTGCCATTTTGCTACTCAATCAGAGGCACATGTATGAGGACCAGTGTTAATGTTTCCCTAGCTGGTTTCATCATTGGGAAAGGTGGACAAATGGCCCGGCTAGCCCTTGAGAGTGTGAGAGATCCGATTATCATGTCGTGTTTCATGGTGAAAACGCGACATTGAAAAGCAGCCGTTCGGTGAGAAGACTTAATGAGGACCGTCAGATCGAGTGCACAAAGGAGATTGGGGGCGATTTTAAATCAAAGGAACAAGGCGACGCCATTTTGAAGCAATTAGGGCTCAATTCAGAGGCAGAAAAGATTGGGGATTTTGGGGAGATTTCTCATTCTGGATTTAGCCAGGCAAGCGACACGTGTACGGCTGACAATGAATGAGCCGTTGCCACAGCAGCTGTCGTCCCCATTTTGAAGGTTTCAGACATGCGAGACCAAGAACCAATCACAGTCTGAGGAAGGACAAGGCTATACAGCGAGCTGCAGCAGTTTTTAATAGATTGACAGGTTTTAATCCTTACTATTTTGTCTGAAATTTGTAATCTCTGTGTTTAAAGGATGAATGGGTTGTAAGGAGAGGCATCTTTTGTTAATGAAAATTTTCTGATTTCCTCCCATCTCATTTCCTCTGTTCTTTCCCGCCCGATTCTGTAATTCTTGAAGGTATTTTTCTGCTATTTTATTATCAGAGTGTTACATATCACAAGCAATTTCTTGTACGAGGGCTCATCCTTAGGATTGGTTTGGCAAGTGTTGTGCTGTTTTCGGAGGTGGAGTGCTGTTGTGCTGTTTTCGCAGTAGTTGGTTTCGCTTATGCAGATATCGCGTAGTTCCATTTTGAAATTTGCCGCTTGGACGTGAAATTTGAATTCGTTTTCAGTAACATTACCTATTGATAATTTTTGGAAACTAGCAAGAGTGTAGTTGCACAGTTGATTTAATTTTCATTTTCTATTTTGCAAGTATTTTTTATTCCTTTTAACGTCAGCTACATTTTTTATAAGTGCGACTACTCCATAAATAATGACAATCTTCCACACGATTTTTTCATTTTCTATCAATAGAGTACAGCTACTAGAGAGAAAACGTATGTGAAGAAGCCATATTGGGCCTGGGCTCAACCCAAGAGCAAATAGGCCCAAAGCTAAAAGAGGGAATCGCTTTTGGAGCAATAGCGCTTCTAACGTTACACACACATTTTTTCTGGACTCTCGCCGCCGCTGCCGCCGCCGCCGCATCTCCGACTACAAAACCACTGCTAAACCAAAACACTCGCATAAACACACACAAATGTGGTAAAAAATGAGTATTCCATTTGCTCCGTCGCCATTATGCAGAAGTTCCTCCATTCCCCAATCTTCCGTTCAATCAAACCCCAACACTTCACCCCGTCCTCCAGCTTCTGTTCATTGTCCGACAATGCTCTCGAAAATTTGAATATTACGAATGAAGTCCTCGCCCTTATCAATTCCGTACACCCCATTGGGCCCGCCCTCCAAAACTTAGTTCCTTTCCTTAATCGAGAAGTTATAATTTCAGTCCTTCAGTCTCAGACCCAACTGAAGAAAGACCCGCGGATTTGCTTTCGGTTCTTCATCTGGGCAGCTCAGAAGGCGCGTTTCCGAAGTGGGCTTTCGCATAATTTAATTCTTGACATGCTTTTGAGCTGTGAAAGTGGTAA
Organism: Sesamum indicum; assembly: GCF_026168435.1. NCBI lineage: Eukaryota > Viridiplantae > Streptophyta > Magnoliopsida > Lamiales > Pedaliaceae > Sesamum > Sesamum indicum. The sequence goes on along the minus strand of NC_142660.1, from coordinate 1,120,190 downwards.
TTCGTTTCATTTGTACTGGAGTGTCCTTGATGAATTGAGGGATGAGAAGTTGCCCGTTCCGGCAGATGCCTTTGTGGTATTGATTTTGGGCTACTGGAGGTTAAAAAAGGCGGAAAAGGCGGTGGAAACGTTTGGGAGGATGAAGGATTATGAGTGTAAGCCGAATTTAGCTGTTTACAATGTGATATTGCATGTCTTGGTTAAAAAAGATGTGATTTTGTTGGCATTGGCGGTTTATAACATGATGCTAAAGTCTAAGTGTAGAATTGGCTGCGATACATATAGTGTTTTGATTGATGGGTTGTGCAAGTGTGGGATGACTGAATATGCGCTCAATCTGTTCGACGAGATGACTGAGAGGGGTATCTTGCCCAGTAGGATTACGTACACTGTGATTATGTCCGGGTTGTGCAAGGCAAAGAGAACGCATGATGCTCATAGGCTTTTTAAATTGATGAAAAGTAGTGGATGTATGCCAGATGCTGCTACATATAATGCTTTGCTTGATGGATTCTGTAAGTGTGGCCAGATTGATGAGGCCTTCGCGCTTTTCGAGTCATTTAGAAATGATGGGTATAAGGTCGGGATACGAGGGTTTAGTTGTCTGATCGATGGTCTGATAAGAGCCAAAAGGCTTAGTGAAGCAGAGGAAATGTTTCAGAAGGTTTATGATGTGGGTTCAGAACCTGATCTTGTATTATATACGATTATGATGCGAGGATTATGTGAAGCTGGAAGGATGAAAGATGCAGTTAATATTTTGAGGGATATGATAGGAAAAGGTCTTGTGCCTGACACGAAATGTTATAATGTGTTAATCAAAGGATTCTGTGACATAGGGCTGTTGGACCAAGCTCGATCTCTTAAACTAGAGATTTCCCAGCACAATCACTTCCCCAGTACTTGTACTTACACTATTCTAGTTTGTGGTTTGTGCAGGAACGGTCTGCTTGGAGAGGCCCAGCAGATCTTCAATGAAATGGAAAAGCTTGGCTGTTTTCCTTCTGCTGTGACTTTTAATGCTCTAATTGATGGGCTATCCAAAGCTGGCAAGCTTGAGGAAGCTCACCTAATGCTTTACAAAATGGAGATTGGAAAGAACCCATCATTATTTCTTCGGTTGTCTCAAGGTGCTGATCGCATCCTTGACAGCGCAAGCTTACAAAAAATGGTAGATAACTTGGTTAACTCAGGGTTAATACTTAAGGCTTACAAGCTTCTCATGCAGCTTGCTGATAGTGGCGTTGTGCCAAACATCACCACGTACAACACTTTGATTAATGGTTTGTGCAAGGCTGGGCAGGTTAATGGTGCTCTTAAGCTCTTTGAGGAGCTCCAACTTAAGGGGCATTTTCCTGATTCAGTAACATATGCAACACTCATAGAGGGGCTCCAAAGGGTGGATAGAGAAGGGGATGCATATAAGCTCTTTGAACAAATGATAGCAAATGGATGTAAACCAAGCTCATCTGTGTATAAAACGCTTATGACTTGGTCTTGCAGAAGGAGGAAGATTTCTGTTGCATTTAGCTTTTGGTTGAAGTACATCAGGAATCTATCTGGCCTGCAAGGTGAAGCATTAAAGTTGACCGAGGAATCTTTCCAAAACGGTGACTTGGTGAAGGCAGTGAGAAGCTTACTGGAGATAGACACCAAATTGGCAGATTTTGATTCAGCACCTTACAATATTTGGCTTGTTGGACTCTGTCAGGCAGACAGAGTGGAGGAGGCTCTGAAGACATTTTCCATTCTTGAGGAGTTCGATGTCACTGTGTCTGCCCCTGGGTGTGTTAAGTTGATTTATTCTCTCTGCTCTGAAAAAAAACTCAATGAGGCAGTTGATATTTTTCTCTACACCATGGAAAAAGGTCACCGATTGATGCCTCCAGTCTGTAACAGTTTACTTAAAGTTCTTCTCAGTTCAAAAGATAAAGCAGGACTTGCTTTTGAGCTTCTTGACAAAATGAAATCTATGGGTTATGACCTAAATTCTTTTCTTCGTCGCAGTACAAAATCCCGTTTACACCATCATTATAGGATGAGGAAAAGGGAGAATGTGTCGAACATGTAGACCTGAGAAGTTTTAACTTTTTTGCTTTTGGCTTTACCTAGCTACCATACTTTTCTTTTATTTTTTATTTTTACCATGAGAGATGTTGTACAACTTGTTGAGAGTAGTTAGATTGGCTGCTGACCTTTTTCAGCTTTATAATCTGCATTGATGGAGGTACTCAGTCCTCTTAATATTACTTAGGTATGTTACATTACAGGAGTGAGAACTAGACACTCCGCATCCATCCCAATTTTGTAACTTGTACCTAACCCTCTCCTGTCTTGAGAGCAGAAATTGTTTCTGATATCAATGTTCATAGTATCTCCCAATTTGATTGGTAAACTGCATGGCTTGATTGCTTTTTTTGGGACCATGTTTCTTTCTTTCTCTCAAATCAAAATAAGTGCATGATGGAAAGCCATTAAGCTGTAGCTTTGTGTTAATTATTGCTTATTGGCAAGTTCGTTTGGTAGTTTGTGAATTGTGATTGTCACTTACCGTGTCTAGATTTGTCCTCGAGTTTTTCTGTTCCACTAAGCATCCAATTATGTGATTCTTTATCATCCTCCAGGGGTAAGCTTACAGAAGCAATTGCTGCTTTATAAGAAATAAACAGGAACAATTTTTACATATTGTTGGTTTAACAAATGACGTTCATATTTTATCTATATATATGATATTAGTCACGACAATGTCAAAGACTCAAAGGTATGAAGAATGCAGGAAAAGAATCTGTGTTTTCCGTCTTCTTTTTTTCTTTTTCCTGCCTTCTGGAGAATGCTGATGTGGGGCGCATTAAAAAATGTTCTATAGCTGGTCTTGTAGAGTACCAGTGTTTGTTGTTTTGTTCTTTGCTTTTAGCTGTTGTATGCCGATATTAGAGCTTGTTACTTTGAACGGGCCTCCACCACCACTCGCTTCAGTATTTGGTACCCCAGTCATGTCATTTTGTTAGAATCTTCCTGGGAAGAAAGGCTCCAGCTGGAGTTGCAACTGCAACTGCTTCAGTATTGCTTCTTGGCATACTTAACTGCCAACTACATATGCTGAGATATATTCTTAAGCATTTGGTTAGAATTTTGATTTGCTTCTTCAAGTGATGATAGAGTTTTATGAGTTTGAAAGTAGATAAATTAAGCTTGCTGAACAGAAAATCTGCAATCACAGGGAAACAAATGCAAAATGGCACATTCTTTTAGGAGAAGCCAAATTATTCCAAGCCAGTTTCAGGATTTATTGCGCATCTTCATATACACACTTGGAAGCAGTGACAACCCTCTATTTTTTTTTTTTTGTGATTTCTTTAGATACATATGTTTAAAAGAAACTGTATTTGTAAGCTTAATGCCGTATCCAGAGCCCTGGGACATCAGCTCACTAATCTAATACAAACTTATACAAGCTCGGGCTACCAGCTCATCCATTATGGTATTTTCCCTTACATTAACAATCAATTGGATAGGTGTTAAAAAACAAAGAAGCTTCCTGCAAGTTGCTCATCTCTTTCTGAATCTGGATGTCGTTCATATTGCTACATACCTCTGGAACTTGCCACCACTAATAATTGGCACTGCAATCATTTGTACTACTGATCAATTCATTGGCGTGAAGCGGAGGACCATGCTCACTGCTGTTTAAGATAGGATGACCAGGTTTCCTCTTCAATGATTCTGTTGAAAGGAAAACAAAACATAACAGGAGAATAGTTAACAACAGGCTGATATCTGATGTGGAAATCGAACATTCAGCATGTCATCTGCTTCAGATAGATCTCATAAAATCAAAAGTACTAAGCTTTGTGCATAAGTGATCATGGAGAAAGTCTACACTAGAAGACTTGATATTCTCTAAATATAAATTCCTTCAGTTTACACTCTCACGTTGAGTGAGACCAAAAGACCAGAGTGCTCAACGATGTTAGGCATTTGGGAAACAAATGACAACAGCAAAAGATCCCTTGCCATCTTACCTATTCGTTCTCTTATCACTGCAGCAATTTCAGTGCTGCCACTTGTTTGAGCAAAATATAATATGTTTTTGTACATTTGAGCAGAAGGTGGGACACCTGCATCCTGCATCCACTGCATCACCTGCATCAAAATTTGTTTCGATTATGCACACTGCACAGCATTAAGAAAGAGCTAGTTTTCGGCTGCCACAAGCTGCACGAGTTGCCAGTGATTTTCACAATGAAATGCAGATGAAACCCATGAATCGTATGACCTACATGATAGTTGGTGCAAACAGAAAGCAGGTCATCTCTGATAGGTACACTATTCTGAGTGAACGGGCCTACCCATGCAGAATGCTACATATCAGTAGTTCTACAACAGTTGGAATAATAAGATTCGGCCAGTTTAGAGTACGACTTGACTTGAGTATAAGATCAAATTTACCTACATGGCAACAAACCTTTATTCATCTAACCAGAACCTACCCTTTACCCAGTAGATGAAGTCTGACCTACCTGCATTCCCACCTAGGGACTAATAGTACTTTCTTAGTCATATTCTACAGACACAAGTGGGCTCCAACCACTTTTTAAGCTACACAGATAACACTTCAGTAGAATGAACATTTATCTGCGAAGTTTGCTTCTACTAAGTCTAAAACACAAGTCTGAGAAATCATGCCCAAAGGTTTAACATCATGAATGGGCTAAATTGCATATTTGGTCCCACAAATAAGGGTCAATGCCATTTTTGGTCCCGTGATTTACGGAAATTTGTTTTAAGTCCCAAAAAGTTAAAATAGTTGCAATATTGGTCCCATTTCTAATTTTCCGTCAATACTTAACGGAAAGGGTCAAAGTGCCGTTAGTTGACTCACCTAACTCCTTTTTGGTTGGGTTAAAATGCATTTTACCCCCTGAATTTTTTGAAATAGCTAAAATCCCCCGATGTTTTTGAAATAGGCTAAAAACCCACCTGTGTTTTGTAACTCAGCAAAAAACACCGCTTTCATTAGTAATTAATAGAAGGTGCATTACATGCGCTCCTTGTGCGTCCAGGGGTGTTTTTTGGCTACTTTGGACTTTTTTTTAAGTGCTTTTGCCTAAAATACCCTCATGGTGTTTATATATTTCACATGTACATTTTTTTACTTCTTTTGAGTGATTTTTTTTGCATTTCATCTACTAAAAAATAAAATATTTTTTAAATACATTTACTTAAAAATATGAAAAAAAATATTATATTAATTTTTGAAATTTTATAATTTAAATTGAAATATTAAATTAAAATTACATTATAAAAATTAATAGTAAACTCATCTCTTAAATTTAAAATATCTTGCCTAATATAAATGTTAATAATTATAAAAATCATATAATATTAATAATTTAAATTATTATTAGTTAAAAATATTTAAATAATAATTTTAAACTATTAATATTATATAATTTAGCCTCATGAATGTACCATAAATTGAAGTATCAATCCAAGTGGACAAAGAGGAGGGATGAAAAACTATGTTAGATCCTAGTATCAGACACCACCATTAACTATTTAATTTCCATTGCATGTGCCATCCAATTATATATAGACAAAGGTGTGTCTTGGATACACCTAATCATTGTAATAAGTTTCTTCATTGGCAGACCATGCTATTGGAGACTCAGGGTTCTCTTCATTCCACTTCACCACAACTGAAGTTGGATGCAACCACCAATATCAACTTTAAGATTCCTATTTGTGAACGAGTTTACTTGCAAAGAAGTATGGAGTACATAAAATAGCAGAAAGTTATTTCAAAGAAAAACCTAGCTGTGGAAGAAGTGGGGAAGATGAATCAGTCCAAAGGGAAAGGGAAACAAGAAAAGGTTGTTTTTCCAATAGGCTGGTGGTGGAAGTATGGATTTTTTTTTTCCTGCAGGGGAAGACAGACTTCTAATACCCAGGTGGCACCTGGGACTACTACCATGAGTGACTTCTGTAACATCAGATTGTAGACATCACACATTATGTCAAATTTCTATAGGCTTCCTTCCGTTGGTAGTTAGGAGAAAAGGATAAAGGTTCTGATCATAAGGAGATTAAGATGCCTGTGTTTAAATTTATCCTCATGAATGACCTTAATGAAGAAAAGATAAACTCTCTTGCAATGAGATTCTGTAGTATTCCAATTAACCTAAGAAAATCTAGGCAGAACGAAAACTGATGTGGAAGGGGAAAGACTTACTCATTATATCACATTAAATGGCCTTAGTGTGGACAGTTTGATTTATTAGAAGTATTACAATATTAATGTTCAAATTTTTTGCAACCAAATATATTGCCAACTGCAACTGTTGAAATGGCTCTGATTCAATACATAAGTGCTCAGTGAGTTTCAAATGAGACAAATCTTCAAACGCTTGAGCAGTCAAAAATTGAAACCAGAATATATTTCTGAAGAAGTTTGAGAATTAACCTCAATATATTTCCTCCAGTTCCTGGCAGCTAAAAGATTCTTCAACAAAACTGCGTAGGTAGTCGAGTCAACTTCTGCACCTGATGCAACTATCTTCAGAAACAACTGCAGAAAGTGATGAGAAAGAAGAAATCTATAAATTAATCATCCCGACAATCAGCACCAGACTCAGATACACTCCTATAAAATGCAACAGGATACAGAACGCAGAATATTCCAATTACAGTTACCTTTATCATGGTTTCAGTCTTTCCAACTTTTCCAAAAGAATGAAGAAGATGGTTCAGAGTTCCGACTGAGATACGAGGAAGGGAAGTCTCCATCATTTGAATAATATCAGTTAGCGTCTTCCAATCACGCAAACTTCAAACAAAACACAACTGTCAATTTCTTAGCAGATAATGACCATGCTCTAAACCAAGAAACAAAATTAATTCAGAAAATAAACATCTTACTATATGTAATCATCATATGAACAGGAAATAAAGAAACATAAATTCAATTCATTGTTCAAGATCCATATTTTTGGCCCTGAAGATACAATCATTGAGGAAAACGCATCTATACTGCAAGACAACAATTTGAAAAATCAAATGCAGGATGAGCATGCCCACAAGGAGAATAAGTGTAGTGACCTAGTTTTCACTTTATAAAACATTTAAACAAGAAAGACTTACATGCTACATGCTGAAACCATTTCAAAGAACACCGCATCAGTAAATGGGATCTCCTTGTCTCTCATAAACTCAGCAAGAAGCAGGACTTTGCCTGGTTGAGATCCTCGATTGAAAGTTCTCATAAGGGCTGCACAAGCTACTGAGTCTGGCTGGACACCATTCAGCTCCATTTGTTGAAACACTGTGAATGCTTTATCCCAGTGTTCTGCAAAAATATTCTTTCCAGCAATCTTACCGCATTGTCTTGAACTGCACTTTTAAATTTGATACACTAAAACATGAACTCACCTTCAGTACTAAAAGAATGTAACAGCGCAGTATATGCAATAACATCTGGAACCAAACCATCCATTTTCATCATGTTGAACATTGATTCTGCTTCTGCAAGTTGACCCTGGCATAGAAAGAGGGAGAGAGGGAACACGGGAATTAGGACTAAAACAAATTGTGGAAGCAGGATTCACAGGTTCACTTTCTAACTTACTTGCCTGTTTGCTATAGGCACAGATTGCGGAAGAATATACCTCCTTTGACAAAGGAATCTTCAGATCCTTCATTTCAGCAAGAAAGTCAAGTGCTTCATAATACTTTGACATCTTGCAACAGCCACTTATCAAAACATTATAAGTAACAGAATCAGGTTTAACTTTCTTTTCCCTCATGCGCCTATATAAAGTTACAGCTTTTTCATATTCTCCGACATTCATGTAACTTCCAATAGCAGAGTTGTATCCGAATGTATTCAATTCTATACCTCGCAACTTAGCAGCTTTTAGTATGGAATCAATCTTCACCTTTTGGCAGCAGCGACCACATGCTGCCAACAAGGAACTAATTGAAACAACATTTGGTTGTAGACCAACTTGCTCCATTTCTTGAAGCAGTTCCACAGCTTCAGCAAGAAAGCCGTTAGATCCATAGGCATCAATCAGTGCATTGTAACTCACCAAATTTGGCTTGCAATTGTTTTTCCTCATCATATCAAATATTTCCCTAGCCTTCTGTGGCTGTTGTGATCTTCCAAAGGCATTGAGTAAAGAGGTATAAGATACAACATCTGGGCGGATCCCGTTCTGTTTCATCTCATTAAAAATTGACGAGGCTTGCTCGCTCAGGCCAAGTGAGGCATATGCACCAAGCAATGCATTGTAAGAAACAATATTAGGTCGCAGACCCTCCCCAATCAATGTGTTGAAAACAGCATGACAATTTTCAACCTGTCCACAAATAGAGTACATATGCATGATGCTAGTATAAGTCACAACATCAGGACGGCATTCTGATCTTTTCTCTCTCATTGAATTGAAAACGTTAATAGCTTCCTCGTATTTTCCAAGCTTAACCAAGCAGTGTATCACAATATTGAGGGTTGTAGTATCTGGGTGGATATTTGTACCCCTCATTAGCTCAAAGTATGAGAGTGCTTTTGAAAACTGTGATCCACTTTTATATGCAGATAGAATGATATTGTGGGTCACCAAATCAGGCCCAACTCCATTGTCAGTCATTTTTTTACAAACTTTCAGAGCCTCCTTCCAATTGCCACTTGATCCGCACGCATTGATCAAGTTGTTATATGTTGATCTACTTGGAGGAATCTGCAGATATGAGACAATATCAAAATGATTTAGAGTGAAGCAGTATCACTAATAGACCAGCACATGGCAACTGTAAAACAGGCACATATGTCCCAGCATTTGAAACAATAAATAGTTAGTAACAGTTAAATTTTGTCTTTAAATATAACCAATTTCCATTCAGGAAGTCCAATCCTTAAGAATGCATACACACTAAAATGGCAGACATCATTGTTATGTAAAAATTGGATAGCAACCTCATTTAAAAGCTTAACTTGTTATAGAGGAGAGAGGTTGAAATATTTAGTTTTAGTATTCTAAACCCCCAACCCCACCCTCCCGCACACCCACAAAAAAAGGGGGGTGGCGCGACGCAAGTGAGTGCAACATCAGGGGAGGATTTGGAAGAGGGAAACGTAGTCGAATACAAGCATAATAACTTTGTAATGTCACACTGTCTTTTCTTTGTTGCCCAGAAATTTGAACAAACTGGCTGTGGCTTATTCTTACAAATATGAAAAACGATAATGTGAAAAGAGTAATTCTGGTCTGGAAAGGCTAGCACGGAAAGGCTAGCACAGCTAAATTATAACAAAAATAAAATATTAATCTTTGACTTGCATCTTACATTGACAGACAATAGAGATCAAGCTCAAACATTTGAAACTCCATGACAAACTTATATTATGCGCATCACATCAGCATATATCACAGATACCATTTTCCTTCCAATGTAAAGTAACTGAGACCGCCCAACAGTCTACCTTGGAACAAATTTCTTATACTCGAACCCAAAGACACCATCACATACAGAGAAAATTAGTTAAACTTTTACCAGAGTTCCACAACTAGTTAAACTTTCTATATGACATATGAATGGCAAACTGTGCAGCTGAAAGAAACAACCAATGCCAATTTGACAAACAACTAAAAGACATCGCAGAAGTTGATTTCTGGTCAGAGCTCAATCAGTTCCCAGACCTTCATAACAGAAAAGGTTGAGAAAATGCAATGGAGTAAAAAGTTAGGTATAACCTGACACCAGTTCCCTTATTAATAAAATTAGACTAATGCTAAAATTGGAAAATCAAGCTGGAGGATAAAGATAATGAAAAGAAGGAAGCTCACATCAGAACCACAAAGATTGACTAGGAAGGAAAAATGTAAATACACACAGCTGCACGGAGCATGTCTTCCATGATATTCAGTCCCCAGCGCCATTGACCAGCTCGTCCATGTGCATTGATGAGGGCGTTGTAGGTATCAGCATCAGGCTTGCACCTACAACAAACCATAAAATCAGGCTGTGATGACTGTTGTAAATATTCCTTTTTGTTTCAACCAAAAAAAGTAAAGACATCAGCCGATACAATGCAATCATACAAGGATTTATTTCTGACAGAATTCAGGTCTGAAAGAAATATTTGCTAGCTACTTGAATTAGACATTTGAACTATAATTCAGCAGCCCAACAACCTAAAGGAAGTTTTTCAGTTATTTGGTCAACACAGCATCTTGTTGATTATCCAAGAGATGGGAAGTAGGAAGAATGATGTTTCAATAACAGAGGAATTAATAACCATCCAAAAGACAACGCAATGAACATGAAGAGCATGAACATACCTCCACTTTTGCATCTCAAAAAATAAGCCACGTGCCTGGTCAATACGATTATGTCTAGCATGCAACCTAATCATCATATTGTAAATATCATTTCTTGCACAGTAGTTTTTTTGATTCTTCATCCAATTGAATACTTGGATACTATGTTCTATAGAACCCATGTTCGTTATTTCCTGCACAGAAAAACAGAAGTAGTGTTACAGTTCTTTACCAAAATAAAGGTATCAACGAGTAACTACAGATGACCTTTAAGCAATTCAAGTCAGAAAACAAAAAGTATAAATTAAGCTAGCAGTTGACAAGCATTGATCTTACATTTTACAACTCCAACCTCACCAGGCCTAGCCAAAAAACCAATCCATGCCCAAAAGTAAGAACATAATAATCTTTCCACATCCCTCTGGACGAAATATATATCCCTACATAAGGTATAGAGGTCGCACCTTGCTCTACCACATAAATATACAACGGAGCTATTTGTTCAAAGATTGCATCTTTATGGTTCCTGGCCCCTTCAACAAAATGTGACATACATAAGCCAAATACTTACTCCATCCACTACAACTGACTGTCCTCGCTAATAATATATAAATTGTGTGTAGTCCAATCTCTTGATTAACTGACCTAATGCAATTCTTGACAAAAATTCAGAATTTAGATGATGTAGAAAATTCAAAATGCTAACTTCATAAATTTTCTATTTTATTGATTACTAAATACCAGCATCAAACACTATCAACTCACATAAAAACATAAACTCTCGTGAAACAACTCTCCCTGCTCTCACTCATAAAATTTAGGCCACCACAACGCACATGTCACAAATATTACCCTTATTAGAACCGGAAAATTCTTGCGCGCAAACCTGCCAGCCCACCGGTTCAGCACACCCTCAACGTCCTCCCAATGGTTAAGCTTCATTATCCTCTCCACCACCTCGGATATAGACCAGTCTTTCTGAAACCTCTCGCCCTCGACCCTCAAACGGTACCGTTTCGTGAGGTCGGACTTCCGGATACCAGAGATTCTGGTGGATAACTTGTGGGTCCCGGCGTCGTAGTCGACTTGGGCCACCTTCTTCTCTTTGAAGGGATCTGGATTCTTGGGCTTGGAGCAATGAACGGTCGAAGTACGGGTTTTCGCAGGACCGTAGGCTTTTGGGGATGGGGTGAAAAAAGGAGGGTGATGGTGTACGGTGGCCATCAGGGCTCTCGCGGAGGTTATGAAGATAAGACACGGCACCGCGCCTTCAGCTCCGATTACCGTTGGAAACTATTTATTGTAGTAAAAAGCGTTGTTGCTTCATGTCGTTTTATCACCAAAAAGCGCTATTTTACCATAGTTTGTGTGTCATGCACCAAAGTTATTGTAACATATATGTCAAGATCGTTTATTCTTTCCCTAATCTTGGGACACATAATATAAGACAAGTATATTTAGAGCATGAGCTTAATTTATTTCTATCGCATTTATTTAATTTCAGTAGATCAAATATTCATTAAATGTTAAATTAACAACGAATGAGTACTAAAGATACTTTCTTGTTTATGTTTCCATGCAATCAACAATAGTTCAGTTCACTTCACATTGAATCTATTTTTTCCAACATCAAAATGATTGGAGTCGGATGGCCATCCATTATCAACTTCATGCTTGTTTGTTATAAATCGCCAAAACTTAGAAGCAAACAAGCCATACAATTTTCAGTGTTTTCAAGTTCCAGTAACCATCAGAAGAAAAATTGTCCAGACCTAACTGAACAGGAATTTTGTCTATAATTTATACATATACCACATATTCTATGCAACAAGCACAGCCCAGGGTCAAAAGTTGAGAAGCAAGTGCTCCAAGGAAATCCTATAGAAAATATCACATGTAGATTGCTCATCCGTGGCACTTGTCCGAAGACTTCAATTCTACCTAGACACTGCTGTGGCCCTGCACCATATCTCGGATTTATGAGTAATTTGCTTACATGTTTTGGTTTCAAATCTCCCACCGGTTTTAATCATAATCCATTCATGTTCTCTAAGCAGCTGATTTTCTGTCTTTTCTTCCCTCCCTTTTACGCTTCAAAGATTTGGATGCAACAGCTGGTTTATTTTTTTTTCCTTCATCTTTCCTACTCATTAGTATCCTCTTCTTCTGCTTCTTTCCACCAGAGAGCTGCTTCTTAAATTCCCTTGCTTCACTGCCTCGATTTTTATTCAACTTACCCTTTTGAAGGTCTCCATAATGAGAAGAATGTTCGCCTCTTCCCACCAACTTCCCAGCATTCTGTTTCATGTCTCTCTGCCTTTTCCAAGGTCTAGCAGATCCTTCTTCCTTGGCGGAGATGGCCGATTCATTTTGTTTCCTTTTACGTTGCCTGAAAAATAGCTAGAGCGGTTATAATCAAGAATGCTAATCTAACTGTAAAGTAAGGAATGAAGTTTGACAAAAGAAATCAGACCCCTTAAAGAATGCATCAGAAAGTTCTGGCCTAGCATCATTGTTTCCACCTTCCTTGGAATTTGTCTTGCCATGACGATTCTGCAGCAATATATAATATAGTGAATTTAATGGATTCTTAGCCGTGGATACTGATGAAAATACAAAGTCCACGCTGAAGAACAGAAGCAACATAGAATCTGAACCAGGGGAGACTAACAAGTTGAGAATTATCCATACTACGTTGAACAATTACACTTTAATCATAAATCATTTGCATTATGAAATTACACATTAACCAAAAAAATGTTGGGAGTAAACTTGAAATCTGGTGACATCCGTCAACAGCTAATAATGCAGGACATATGGAACCAACACAGTAATGACTGAACCAATAAGCCGCCAATAAATATCAAGTCTATAATTAAAACCAGGTCCCAGCCATTTGCTTAATGAAGTTAACAGTGACATGTATCCAAATCCAACAATAGAAAACAAAAAAGCTGAAGAAGGCAAAAGACATGTACCACCACGACACCATGAACAAAGTCCTTGTATTTCTCAGGTGCAAGTGCTTTCACTGCAGCAGAACCACACTTCCTCATCATGATCTCCAAGATCACAATAACCTGTAGAAAAATTAAATAAGCATCTCAACAGCACTTCTGGGAAGAATATATTCAAAGAGCAGTACAGTCAGCTGTAAACTACTTGCAGCACCCCATCCGATGGTTAGTCTCATCCCAATCCCATTTTCACATAGTTTCCATAACAACTTCAGTATCCGCATTCTAGAATCATAATCTCTTTTCTGGTTGAGTGATACATAATATATAGATGATGCAACTAAGTCAATGAAAAGGGTAAAACTGATATTAACGAGTGAAAAATATTGAAGATAGAGCAATATTCCGCGGCATCATCAAAATAAAGCAGCTATCGTAAACTGTGACAATAATAGACATCTAACCTGGGTCAGTAACACCCTACAAAATGAAGAAACATTTCTTTTCTTAACACCAAATGGTACCTTCACCAAGTTTTTGCATTATCAATCAACACAGAAGTATGAAAGACCAAAGATCACACACCTTTGTTTTGAAATGATGGCGGGAGACAGATGACCAACGAATAATTCCGTCCATGATGTTTGGAAGAAAATGTTGCAGATCATTTGGTTTAAGACATGAAACTAATACTTTCACGAAACCCAGAACAGCCTGTTCAATTTAGATCAGAACCTCATCAGCATAAAGGAAAGAATAATATAATGCTCAAGCCTTGAAAGCAGGGCAAACTCACTTTTATAACCTCAACTGCTTTGCTGTGTAACAACTCCATAACAGAGGGGACTATATCAGGCACCATAAGTCCAATATCAGGATCATTGTAAATTAAAACCGAGAGTGCAGACACCACTCCACTCTTTATATGGGGAGAGGAGCCAGAAAGATAACCTGTAATCTGGGCAGAACAACATCATCATAAAGCTATTTCCTCAACGTGACATGCGTAAGCATTATTGCTGCCCACATTTGGGAGTGCATAAGCCAATTCAATAAACATGTGGCTCTATCGAATAATAAATGCCAATTTCAGTGGATAAATTAGAAGCTACAGGCCTTATTATAAACCATGGAAGAAAGCATAGTTTTTATCACACATGAAGATCCAATCTAGCTGATTTAAGTAAATCAACAAAGATCCTCCACCTGTAGTCATAACCATAAGCATCACAAACTATTCAGGCCAACACAACAGAAATCCTTATTGTTGTATGTTTTGCTGCATTTATCGTACATATAATTGCTTATGTAACATTCAGAGAAGGTTCAGATGTAATATTCGGATGGGACATGGTTGTACTTACCATGGTGAGAAGTTTGTGATAGAGTCCTTCATAGGAAGCATCTGATGAGCTCCGCAACTTGGAACTTATCCCATGCAAAGCATCATAAGCTACTTTCCTGCCTTCTTCATTGGACTGAACTTGAAATCACTTAGGTTTTAGTAACAAGAATTAAGTATTACTAAGGATAAATCACTAGAAACCCATGGAACTTGCGAAGAATGGAAATAAACATTAGGAAGTAGCTCACATCTTTTAATGTGAGAATAATCTCATTCAGAATAAGGAATGCGTCTGTATTCTCCTCGTCCACGTTTCTCTGCACAATAAGAAGTCCATCAAGATTCAAATAAAGCATGGTAAAACAGGAAACTAATGCTGTAGAAAAGGATAAAAACTTAAGCATAAGACCTCGTCTTATGAGCATAAAATCCACCAAAAAAGCAAAGCAACAATAAATTAAAGGGGATTGTCAAGGAATATATAAATTATAGGGTGGTCTAGCAAGATAGCTCTTAACAATTGTTAAAGATCTTGAACAGCTGGCATACCATTAACGCATGAATCAACAGGATCTGCAAACAGGCAAAGCGACCCTTAAGCAATGTCATATTAGCTGAAGACTTCACTGCATTCAACAAATCCACCACTACAGCAAATTGCGAAGAGCAGAACCAAGAATGTTTCTGCACAAAAGATTAGCATAAGACAAATGTAAGTTTTTTTCTTCTTTGAAAAAATTATGTGGAAAGAATTTTAGAGAAAGAAAACCTCAAGTATTCTTCTGAGAGTTTGATATGCTTCCATCTGGCCAACCTCATCACTCACCTAGAATCCATATTACACAGATGCCATAACCACATAAAACATTGCAGATACAAAAGTAATGGGCAGTACCAAACCTGCAAAGCATGCCTAGTAACAGCAAAGAGTAGATTAACCATATCATTGTCAGATCCTTCAACAACACAAGATGCAAGATCCAGTATTCGAGACCTTCACAAAAGACAGATCAACAACATCATGAATGATGCATTCACAAATTTTATAGAGAACTACTACAGTCACAGAACATTCTTCCCCATTCCACAGCTGGAACATATTAAATAAACACAGACAAGTAATTGGCATTGCAACAAAGAAGGATGAAGGGTGGAAAGCATGCACCACCATTTTATGGAAAAAGAAAAATTGTTGTCACCTCTTAGCATCTGTTCCACCGTTCTCTTTTTCATTGGTTGAACAATCATTCATTCCATGTTGACCAATATCATCTAGAAGTTGAAACTTCTCAAGTGAATCAATAAATATCTCTTTTGTTACTGAAGCATCACATACGGATACCAAGCATCTGATTGCACCCTGACATTAAGAAAAGGAAAACAAAGAATTATTCTTCAGATGCACGCAGTAACACTTGTAGTAGGTCAGACAGAAGTAAGGAGTGCAACCAGAAACCTCATATTATACCGTATATAACAGAATTCATCCTCATTAAATAATAGCAAAAGGGCACAAATATTAGCTGCTATTCTCAATTTGGATGTTAGATAAATTTAACTCATAGGAACAACTAGAAGAACCTTTCTACTTCAAACAATTAAATAATGATTTCAACCTTCAGATGTTTGCCTGTCTCAGGTGGACTCTCAAATAAGACATTAGTTAAAGCCTGAAGCAACTCCTTGCTGCTTGAAGCCAAAGCCTTAAGATTTTTGCTTGCTATCTTTTTTGAGTAGAAACACCTCGTATTAAGATCTGTTGCAAACTCATCAAGCATTCCGTTACTTCGAACTTCTATCAACTGCACAGATCCCTGATCGAAGGCGAGTGCATTTTTGTTTTCATTTACTAGTTCCTACACAAAAAAGACAAAACCATCAAGCAAGATTATCAAGTTATTACCAACAGACAAGAAGAGATTTTAAGCAAAGAGAACACAGGTTTTTGAGCAGATAGAACAGTCAGAAAATTAGAACCACACCTGCAAACCAATGGCGATATTCTCAAGCATAAATGACTCTTTCTTGAGAAAACGGATTAAGAGTTGGGTTAGAGCTCCAATACTCTGATAAGTATCGCTTGGGTGGTGACAAAAGGCAGGGAACAAATCCCAACAGCCATGGGCGTAAGCCTGCAGATCTTGGCCAATTACTGAATTTTTAACTGGAAAGGAGCAGAAATATAAATTCCAGATATAGTAAAAAATTACAGTTCTACAAGGCTTAAGCATATAAACGAATATATATAGACTAAAGTAGAGAACAACTAGATTTTGCAGATGATATAAACATAGATACCTGGACATCTTTGATTAAATTCAGATGCAAATAGATAAAATATACATAGCAATATTTATAATTATAATTTATATAATGGTCGCCTACTAAACTCATCATACAAAATTCAGAATCTTTAACACGCACACTATGCGATGGCTGTAAGATGCCCTCTTCTTAATATTTTATACACCCAGATCCGCAACTGTTGAAGTGAGGTCTTGACTGAGTGGAGAGTGCATGAGGTGAAAAATCAAAATCAATAATCACCATCATGCGTAACAACAGATCGAATTTGAGAAAATGCAAACCCTTTAGATATCTCAATGTGGAGATCACTTATTTTCAACTCTGAGATTAGGATAGGTAAGCAGATTTCTTGTTGTTATAGCATCAAATACTTCAATTAAGAATTTAGGATAAGTGATAACCACAAAATAATTGGATAAAAGATTTCTGTTTCTATAGGTAAGTACCTTTATGAGATCCTTTCTCAAAGGACTCGGCAAGAGGTACAATATAATCCATAAAGAACCGCAGCGATGACCCAACAATATTTTTCTTCAGAATAGTAATTAACCAAATATTTGAACAGGAAGAATTTTTGGTACTGAGGGAAATTGGGAGCAATCCAAGTAATTTCTCTGGTCCCATGGCGACAACAGCTGACCCAATGCAGTCCTGGAGCTGCAAAAATGAGGAAAGCGAGACAATCATGGGTAACAGGCAAACTGGGATATGAATGTCAAAAATTGCTACAAACCATGCAAAGAAACCTAAAGCAAGCTTATTTAGGCACATGTAAGCAGGAAACAAAAGATAAAATGTAGATTCTATCAAATATTGTCCACATTCAAGTTAAAAACAAAATAAGATTTTGTCTTTTTTCCCATTTTCATGTTTACATTTTAATCAAGCACTAGATTTACAAGTGGTCAGATCCCCAAATCAAATGCCATTCCCTAACAAACCACGTATGTCATAATGAAATCAAATATGAGTAATCAGACTTCATACAACTTAACTGTGTTGGAATCCATCCCCAGCAAGGAAAAAGAATCAAAACAAGTAAAACTTCAAACAAGTACAACTTGCACATAGTTTGATTTGCTCATAGAAGATACAAAATATCAAAAAAGTGCTCCCTGCTTGATATTTGAATTCCCATTCAGACAATCATTAGTTAGCATGAGAGAGAGGGAGTTCCATGAATAGTTGAATACTCACGTGTTTAGTTTCTGAACCACTAGCAGATGTAGCATTCATCAAATCACCAAGTTTAAGAAGTATATGCTTCATAAAGATGGCTGATAGATCACCTAGAATCAAAAGTGATTTTGAAAGACCATTAGAAGTTAGACATAGACAACACCCTAAAATGCGGAGGAGGAATTGAAGATGTAATACAAAGGTGAACAGTCCCCCAGAAATGGAATTTAACAGGGACCAAAGTAGTTACAGAGAAAATATGGAAGTGAGAATATTCTTGTATTGCCACCTCTTTCGAACGAAAGATCCTTAATATCCACTCACCAAGTTTGAGGAATAGAAAAGCTACCACTGAAAAGAAGTGTTCACTAGGAATTTGAGATGAAGCACTCAGCAAATTGTAGAATATGTTGCAAGTAGTTTCTACTGCTTTGATCTCTGCATTGTTAGTTGCCTTATCTTCCATATCTTGGTTTTCTGTGTTCAAGAAGCTTTTTCCATCAATGTGGTGGTTTATTAGTTCTCTAAGCATGCTGGAAGCCTGTAAAGCAACATCAGCCTCGGAAGACAGAAGGCCTGATGGGAGCAAACAGAGAGTTAGTTCTGAATAATGTTTCTAGAAAGGAAATAAATGTGAATCAACTGTCATGTAGAAGGTAGAACCTGCAAGACATTGCAATCTGTAACACTTCTGAACATGTTTGAACATCATTGAAATGATAAATGACAAACATATATATGCAATGGTGTTGCAAAATACTTAATCAGTTTCATGCGGACAACACTGATTGGCTTCTCACTAATTCTTGCCACACCAGACTCTCCTGAGATGAATTTGAATTCCTCTAATTAAATAAGAAATGCTGACACCAGCGACGCCAACATGTTATATGATGGTAGATCAATACAACAGATAAATTTAGGCACCAGGTCAGAAAACAAATGCAACTGTCAACCAAATAAAAAGCTTACGAAAGAAGACATCTAAAATATAGAAAGCATACCTGCTAAGGATTCCATTAGCATAGGGAAATAGGTGGTCCATTCATTTATATCACCATCATGAATTTTGCCTAACACAGTTTTAGCTAAAGTTGCGGCGAACAATACACTATCAACTGGATTCTTTTCTTCTGAAGATATATAGGAAACCAGTGACCTGAAGATGTCTTCAGCATTAGATGTTATAACTTCAGTCTCTGAAGTTTCAAATATAGCCGAAATAACATCAAAGACATGTCTTGTCAACGCTGAGAACTGGGAACTCATTATCTTTAATAATTGTGAAAGGATTCTCATGCGGACTTTGGGAGAGAGATGTGGAAGAACATGCTTTATCACATTCAGCAAATGAAGAACTTCTTGATGTTCAGGCCTTGATATTGGCGTTGCTTCGTTTTTAGATCCATCAACAATTCCTGAAGTGGTCATTTCTATAGCCAATGGCATGTGATCTTTGAGCAGCAAGTATATTGATTTACTTGCCTTCTTGAAGATATCAGAGGATCCGAACGACTTGAAAACTGTCAAGAGACAATCTTGAGCACATTTCCTCACCTTAAAAACAAGTAAACAAATCGGTAAAAGGTCAAGACTTGAAGATGATTGCCCAGGAAAATAACCAAACTCAGGCTTAAGTTTTGAGCCAACAGTAGAAATTGACCCAATTACTACTTATGCTTTCATTTCACACTATCTATGGCATGAATACTATAGAGACTATGTATGAAATCAGCTGTCAGTCGTTAAATACTACTGTACAAGATCAAAGTACTAATCGGATAGTGGACAAGTTAAATTAATTAGCTCCAACTTAACACAAACCCAGCTAGAATATAATGCTAATAATCAGTTAACACATCCATCAAGCATGCAACTTTATCCCAATTGCCATGCAATGCAAATTCCATGGGCCACTTATATATTTATCCTGCATCCAAATGAATTACAGAACCATCCTGCATTGCAAATTCCCTATGTCGCTTATTGCTCATAACTACGCTCTATATTTATCCTGCATTCAAATGAATTACAGAGTGCCATACAACTTGTACTGTTGAGAAATACAGTTTATACAAACCTTCGGCCGCTTATCAAGGGAAAACTTCACAAGCCACTCGAACCCTAAAGCAACCGAGTCCCATTCTTTCGAACCGCAGAATTCCGCAACCAAAACACCTACACACTTCACTACAGCCCTAACACCCGAAGTTCCCAAACTACCTCCGTTCTCCTCTACTGTTCTAACCAAAACCCTGACAGCCTCCCCCGCTTTCTCCGGCTTTATTTCGCCTCCACCAACTAACGGAAGCACTATGGAAAGGAAGGACGTCAGCGCACCAAGCGCATTGGAGTCCAGCATCTTTGAATTGGAAAGAGAAGTGATGGTAGCCGCGAAATAGGATATGGGAGTGAGGGGAAGAGAAGAGGACTGAATGATTGAGCGGGCGGCGGCGGCGGCGGCGCATAGGTGGCGGTGCTGCGCGGCTGAGGAGCGGGCATATCGGGTTAGAAGTTGTTGGCATATGTCAGCGTTTGCAGTGAAGGACTGCGTTGCTTCTGCGACGTCCTCGTCCATTACGTTGGTAGGGTTTGATACGGCCCGGCACGGTGGCTGAGAATAGACGGTGGATATAGGGTTTATGAATTGTGACGAAGGGTTTTGGAGAAGCGCTCGAAAGAATCGCTTTTACATGCACCGGTTACTATTTATTTAATTTGCTCAAAAAAGAAACAATTATTTATTTGAAGTGTCTCCCATTGTTCACTTTTTAATTTTAATTTATTGAGGTAATAATAATTCCACATCAACCAATGATGCCTAACGAATTTCAATATCTTCACAATCATTAAACGACTTTCACAAAAATTTTAAAATTATCGAACGACAAATCCTATAAAATAAAGATTAACATTTTAATGTTTATATCAGTAATATTTTTGTTGACGGTATAAATGGGAAACTATAGGCAAAGTGGGATAATAGTTAAAAAAAAATAGCTTAAAAGTGAATAAAATCAGTTGAAGTGCCAAAATATGCTGAAAATAGCTTAAAAATGAGAGATAATAAGGGTTTGAATGTGATAGCTTGCGGTTCCAAAATGATTACAACATTCCTCAATTTATAAGCATTCGTGGGGCAAGCTGCGATAGTTAGTTGCGGCAAATCCAATGCAATTGGATAGTTGCATGTGTTAGCTTTGTAAGAATAAAAGAATCATAGGATTTTGACTTATCTAGATGAAGGTATGACCGTTTAATCAAGCATTGTCCAATCAACCCGAGTATATAACAATGCAGTTATTTGTTGACTAAATAGTCAATTCCAACCATACATTTTAGATTTATTTAGAGATTTTTCTCTATAATATATCTTAATGTGTCACTCACATATATGATGTACTCACACTGTTGTATGATAACTAGGCTCGTTGAAATGGGTTTTTTTCTTAGACCCACCTAATTAGTAAAAATATTGTGGCTAGAATGACTCGTGGGTTGATCGAGCTATGCTTGTTAGACTAAAGGCCCCAGTTCCTTGCATTGGGCTTTTAAGGTAAACATTCGAAGGGGCATCACTATCACATAATAAATATAAGTCATGTAATCTTAAATCCAGGGATAATTACACTCGTTTTTTTTTAGATTTGATAATTACACATAAATTTCTATAATTTACTATGATTTTTAGTCCATAACTATTAAAATTGTAGCAAATTGTCATTTTCTTTTTCCTAGTGGCACTTAGTAGCAAGGCCCAAATGAATCGGTAAAGTCCAGCCCACTAATATATGGGCCATAAAACCACAAGAAATATCAATGGGCTTTCTTCCCCTGGCATGGCCCAAACCAAAATTAAATTAGTGGAGCTTATAAAATTTGAAACTCATTAAATTTCAAAAAAAGCAAAATGAGTCACTTTCTCTTTTCATTAAATTCAATCCACTCATACTAATTATTAGTGTAAAAGAATTGAACTTTTTTGGTCACTTCCTTATGTCTCCTGCCCTTTTTCTTTCTTTATAATTTGGTTCACATAAAAATTAACTATTATATATTTTTTTATTATAATTGACCGATTTATTTTTTTAAAAAATTATACACTATACATATAGCAAAAACATAACAATACACACATTAATTAACTTAAATTCGATCAGATCAAATTCAGATATTTAAATAATCGAAAGTCTAATAATATATATTGAAACGGCTTTTAACGCTTGCCGTTGTTGTTACATCACTTTCGTTGATTTATTTAAGGTGGTCTTTATATCCTATAATTTATAAATTTGGATATTTTATCATAAAACAGTATATTTAAAGAAAAATTTTTATGTAGGTAAAGTGTATAGTTAAAGTATAACAAAAAAATGGGATATAAATATGTAATAGACGATGTGAATAGTAGTTTTTACGCGTTCTACCGACAGAAAACGAGCTGTTTTTTACTCAATTATAACGTTAGTACATATGTAAGAAGGTCAAGTCCAGGGTGGGGGTAGGGGTGGGGATGGACATTGTCCTTCCATTACAGAACAATCAAACACTAGTAAGAAAACTGCAATAATTCAAGATCTTTGCATATGGGGCCAGCTTTATTACATGGTTAGGACTTGCACATCACTTTCCTCTTATCAAATCTCTAAAGAAATAGATAAGAGTTGGACGTTTGGATATTTATGTATACGACGGGTATATATTAGACCTAACATTAAAATACTAAAATATCCTTAATAAAGGTAAAACATCCGTACAGGGTAAAAATCCATGCACTTTTTATCGATCCGACCCGAAGTCGAGACCGTTGGATCACTTTGCACTGGAGATCTCGAGATCATGTCACATGGAATCATAGTATGAGCATGTAACGTATAAATACTCCATAGCCATTTTGGACAGGGTACGTCATATTTTATTATTTTCAAATTAGTTGACAAGCTTTCATTTTGATTTTTCGAATTAATTTAACCATCGAAAAACCTTTGATGGGGGCTACCCAGTGAGTTCAATAATCTTTTTTTATTCTCAAGTTTCAAAATACTTAACTTAAATTACTTTACAGACGATCTAAATCTCTTATTTGAATCAATATACTTGTGTTGACCAATCCATAATAATTAAGACATCAATGGGTGGATAAATAGGAAGTAATGTATAGGCAGAAGGGTTGATCAAGAGCAAGACATGCTTAGAATGTTGGCACATGTTTCATGAAGAATTTCAAAACTATTCCTCAGTCAAATCCACAAAACATAGTACCACATGTCACATGATGCTATAATAGTCCACGGTTAATGATAACTCAGCTTCTCTGTTCTATCTTTACCGCATATCTTGGGAGAAAGATGCCCGCACTAAAAGTCTTTGCAGCATTATGGATACCCCGTGCCATGTTAGGTTTGTGTGATTATTTATATATATTAATGCACCCTAATAATTAGTTATCAGTTCAATATATTTAAGTTTGGTAGATGAGTATTTATTGTAGTTCAGATGATGTTAAGTGTTTTAATGTAATGTACTTGTCAGTTTCAACACTTCATTTTAGTGAAAATTTTACGTTGTTGTTCTAAAAAGACATGTTAAAAGAAAAGAGACCCTTCAAACTTATATGATGTCTAAGTCTTTCTTCTTCGCCTAATGAGGATGATATAACCGATTGTCGGACCAGCGCTCGAACTATTGATCCCCCACCTTAAGACAATTAAAGGGGCATAAGTATAATATGTTGAGTCAAACTTCACATCCAACGTTATATGATTTGACAATAAAAACTGAAGTTTATCGTCATTATATTGATTGGTCTAAAAAGACTAAACCTCCTCAAGAATAAAGAGATCAACAGACATTCATCGGCGGTATATATTTGATAAAAGATGTTCTATTATACATTTGTATTACATATTGATACCACATCCATGTGCATATTGTATGTAATCGTACTTTTAATTTATAATTTAATTTAATTTTACTTTTTATTATTAAACTGATACCTAATAAAAAAGTAAACTACAAATTACAATTTATTAAAAATAAATAATATCATAAATTAAAATGAAACCAACAATTGAATATTTATATCATATCATTTAATTTAATTCTAAATTATTCCCTTATAAGTACTTTAGAAATCCTAGTCAATGGTACATAGTTACTATAGTTAAATTTTAAAAATTGGAAAAAAGAGGAAGTACAATTGTTTTTAGCATGGCCCATTTATTTAGAAGCCTAATATTACGACACATATGAGAGGGGAAAAGCCCAAAAGCAGCAGGCAATTATAAGGAGGAAAGTTCACGCATAAGCAGGTTGTACCTTTAGCCCCAATTGCATTATTCTCGAGTCCTGCCACTGCCCACCACCTACCGCCTACCACCGACGCTGCAAATACACCCCAATTTCATATTACAGCTCGATCCGCTCAAGGCATTTATTTTTCACAGGCGCTTGTCGACTTTTTGCATTAATTTCTTTCTTTTTTCGTTTTTTTTTAAAATTTTAATTTTCAGTGAAGGAAAAAAAAAAAATAGGGGGGGGGGGGGATTTGTTATTTTTCAATTTTTGTTGCTTTGAGGATGGAAGTTCTTCAAAATATTGAAATATCATAATAATAATAATAATTATTATTATTAAGGATAATTACACTCACCTGTCATGAGGTTTGATGTAATTTCACGTAGACCCCTATAGTTTGAAAAATTATATCTAACACCCCTAAAGTTTGCTTCTGACTAATTAATAAGTTTTTTCATTAGTCAAAATTCACCGAACTTGTTTATAATTACAAAAAATTAAAAAAAAAATCTATATTTTACCCCCAATTGACTTATTGCATGTCAAATAAATCTTTTTATGATAAAAAAATTTACCCTCATAAGTCTCCACGCGCTAATGCATGTGGGGAGGTATATCTTCAACATTACAAGTATAGTTTAGTGAAAAAATTGGTTATTATTAATATCAGCAAATTCAGTGAATTTTGACTAACAAAATGACTTATTTGTTAGTCAGGAGCAAACCTCAGATGTGCTAGACCTAGATGTAGTTTTCGTGTCTATATATGTCATTTTTATTTTATTTTTTATTTTTATTTTGTTTTTCTATTTTACATATTCAAGTAACTACTTCTCACCATTTATTATCCCATTCCTTCATAATTTTATTTTCTTTACATATGAATTTTCTTTCATCCATTTATTCTCTTTATTTTATTTTAGTCAATTGTATTTTGATAATAAATTATTAGTTTAATAAAAATATTATTATATTTGCACACTCATCTAATGTGCATTTTTTACTAGTTATTATTATTGAACTTAATTTTCGTGCTTTTTTTCAAATTAATATTTATTATAACATTTTGTTAAACAACCACTACGCTCTTCTCAATTGCAAACAGTGTACTTAATTTTTTTTTTTTTAATGAATGAGTGGTAATAAAAGTCGAACTGAAAATTTCTTAATTGATCGGGCTCTGATACCATATGAAAAAGACTGCATAATTTAAAAAGTTTAAGTTACTAAAAAAGAAAAATATTTAATATTAATATCTTAAGTTAGATTATCTTGTAAAGTATATTTATATCAAATCTTGATGACTTTTTTTTAATAAAAAAATTAGTTTGAAAATGGCATTGAAAAAAAAAAGCTGTATGTAGAGTGAGAAAGTAAAATAGTTTTTAGATTATTTTTATAGAGTAAATTGAAAACTTTGGTGTGGAAAGCGATTTATCCTGAAGCATTGTTACTCAATTAAATTTGGTCAAATCAAATTAATTATACAATAAATATAATAAATTTATCATATAATTAATTATTTTTTTAAATAATAAATAAATATTATAATAAAATATATTATACTTAATATGTAACTAATTCAAATTAAATTAAATTCGATTTGAGTTAGAAATTCAGATTTACCATTTACAATATCAATGCAAGTTTGATTAAATATTAGACTAGTTGTTACCCAAGTCAAATCACTAAAAGCACTTTATTCCCATTCGCGCTTTCTCTTTAAGAAAAGTTCCCACTCCACAAAAAATTGCAATTTTGATCCTAAAATATAGAATAGTTTATAATATTAATTTTATATTTCTTAAAATAACTAAAATTAGTTTATCCTTAAAAAAATATTGCAAAATTAGTCCAATTCATAAAAAAAATTACAATTTTTAACAGTAATTTTGCAACTCTTGAGACTAATTTTATAATTTTTTCTAAATGTGGGACTGAGTTTAGTGTGAGATTAATATTACAATAGAGAAAGTAATTTTGCAATATTTTTTTTTTAAAATATAAGATAAATATTTAGTATTTCAAAAAGTGTAGAGTAATATTAGAAACGTTTTTATATTTTAGGATGGAAATTGCAATTTTGTCTCTCACTCCCTCCACCTTTCTTATATTAACGTAAGATAGAATAGAAGATGAACAACAACAGTACCACTTCTTAATTACCACGGAAGTTGTTTGATATACGAACCTCACCTTCGCTCATATGTGTGCAAATAAATATATGTAGATTGGAGAGAGAGAGAGAGAGAGAGAGAGAGAGAGAGAGAGAGAGAAAAGGAAAGCTACTGAAGAGAGAGAAGAAGAAGAAGAAGCTGGAGCCATTCAGAAAGCGAAGCTCATGAGAGAAGAATCCTAAGTACTAAAGATTGAATCTTTTTCGTCTCTGTGTGCTAGTGAGTGTGTGTTTTTGTGCGCAAGAGAGAGAGAGAGAGATGGGAATGGGATTCACAGCCAAGAGCAAAGGCAGCAGCGGCGGCGGCGATGGGTGGGGAACGGGATTCCTCTTAGTTTTCTTCCCTGAGGAAGACCATAACCACCATCAACACCAAACCAGCACCAAAAAGCCCAACAATTTCAATCTCTCATCTTCACCTCTCATGCGTACAAATTCAACCAATCTCCTCCACAAAGCCCAATCCACAATCTCCATTTGCTTGCTCCTCCTCTTCACCACCCTTCTCCTCTTCACACTCTCCACTCTGCCCTCCTCCACCACCGCCGCCCGCCGCCTCTACGCTGTCCCCAGACGGCAGCTCTCTTCCAGACCCCAAGAATTTTCCTCTTCACCTTCCAATTTGTCGCACGCATTGCAGGGAATGGGGACTCTGTACAGAAGAGGCACCAGAGCAATGAGCGACCTCGTTGTGGCTCATGCACTTGACTCCCTCTCTCTACACGAGTTGAAGCTTTTCCTCAGACTCTTTTACAGGTCTAGCCTCGCTTCAAGATCCGATCTTCTCTTCATTTTCCCATCGAAAATCGCTGACTTTGACAATGCGATTCTTCAAGAGAACGACTCGTTCTTGAAGCTCTTAGCGGAGTACAGTGAGAAATCGGGTAACAGTTCTCACTCTCCGGATGGTTTTGACCCGACCCAGTTCGTGAAACCGAGTAAGAAAGAGAAAGAAAGTGGAGAACCAATCTGGGGCAGACGAATTCGAGCCAATCTCAGCGAGGACGGTGGAGCTGAGTCGACTCATCCGAGTTACGGCTCGGTGGTGGGTTTTGATGTGGAGGAGCTTGACCCGGAGAATTCTTTATCCGGGTTCTTGGATCATGTTCCGATGAGTTTAAGAAGATGGGCTTGTTACCCGATGTTATTGGGTCGGGTCAGAAGGAACTTTAAGCACGTAATGTTAGTGGACTTAAAGGAAATGTTGCTTCTGGGTGACCCACTCGGTCGGGTTAGGAGTCAGAGCCCCGAGTCAGTCCTCCTGACCCAATCAACAACGTCCGGCAAGCATGTGAAGAGAAACTCGGATAAAAATCAGCCAACCCGGCAAAAGACAGTCCACCCGGGTATTATAATGGGCGGGTCAAGAGGGGTTCGGAGATTATCAAACGCAATGCTGACGGATATCGTCCGAGCATCCATGCAGCACAAGAAGAGGAATGCGGTTAGCGAGTCGGGTCTTTTCAACCAACTCGTTGGAAACGACTTCATACTAAAGAATGTGAACTTGATAGTGTCGGGTGAGACAGTACCCGACTTGAATTCAGCGGGCGGGTCAAACTCAAAATTGGGTCGTCATTTGTTCACCAAGAACCACACGGTGATTAGGCGGGGCAATAGTAATTTGGATGTGAATTCTATGGTAATGAGGCATATATGTTCATTCCCTATAGATTCTACAGTTTATAGTGATTGCTAGAGGTGAAAGAACAACAATGATCCTGGAAAAGGGTATTAAAGTAATTTTTGTTGGTTTTATAGGATTTGTTCATACCACAGTTGTAATAAAAAAAAAAAAACCAAGTTTTGGTTATATAAGTTTCCAAATTGTTCTCTTTTTGTTTTTCACTTTGTTAAATTTAAATTTCTCTTTGCCCTCCCTTTCATCTTGTAATAATTAGATTTCCAATTTATTTAGATGAAGAAAAGGTGAAGTTTTCTTCTTGTTGTATATTTCTAAACCAAAAAGACCAGTTTGTGTCAGTGGCCATCTGTCATCTTGAATAACTGACAGTCAAATCAAGTCCGCGATTACCGAAGGTTTATTAGGGGCAAAATTGGTTCTGCCACATGTGCTGCCTGTGAGCTTTCACAGAGCATTCACTACCGCCTGTCACCAGTTAATTGCCATGCACCTCTCACTCTAATAAAACACATAATAAATATGTTTTTTTAATAAGAATAATTACATTCATCTTTCCTAAAATTTGATGTAATTACGCGTAAATTTTTTGTGATATAAAAAATTACATTTAGTATTTTTGAGATTTATTTTCACATAACAAATAAGTCCTTCATTAGTCAAAATTCAATAAATTTGTCGATATTAACAAAACAACTGAATGAAAAATGATATCTACCTCTGATTGACTTATTAATAACGTATTACAGGTCAAATAATTTTTTTCAAACTGAACTACTCTTATAACGGTGAAAAAATATCTCATTACATGCACTAATGCGTGAAGACATATGAGGATAATTCGATCATAAAAAAATTATTTGACATATTATAAATCAGTAATAAATTAATTTAAGACAAATATATAATAAAATTAAACACAGTTGGGCAGCCGTCGGCCTATTTCTGGGTGGCCCTTATTTCTATTAGACTTATATAATAATAATAATAATAATTAATTAAAGTTGTTGATGTAATAAATAAAAGTAGTAGGCATAAGTCACGGAGGTAATGTGAAGCAACTATGCGCCGAGAGAGAGAGAGAGCGCATTCATTCACTCCACGTGCTGCTGCTGCTGCTTTCCTTCCGCGTTTCTCCCCTTTCCAGTTTCACCCGTGATGACAATTATACCCCCCCGCACCCCCCCCCCCCCACCAAAAAATAAAAATAAAAATATTACGAATATGGTCTAATGCACTAATAACGTGGAATCAATTCTCTTAGACTTTAGAATTATATTTACATATTTTTTTAATTTTTTTATGAGATAAAAAATGTTAATTCCACATAATGTGGAATTAAAAATACGACATTTTCTATTTTATTGGACCAAAAATATTTTGTGATTAATTTATCACCCTTTTCACTTTTGCTAATTGAAGTAAGCAGACCCTAGTTAGTAGTTACCTTCATACTCAAGGCAACTAGGTCAAGGAAAAAACGAAAAAAAAAAAAAAAAAGAGAATGGACGATGTATAAAAAATTATAACGAGTACCCTTCTGGCATTTTTTTTGAGATTTTGTTTAATTACATGTAAATCTCTTGTAATTTGAAAGATTACATTTAGTACTCATAATGTTTGTTTTCGTATAATAAATAGATCCCCAACAAGTAAAAATTTATGAAATTTGCTAATATTAGTAAAAAAATTTATATTTATCTTTGATTGACTTACTACTGACTCATTGCAGTTCAACAAATCATATTTTGACCAAACCATCATTATAAGGCTAAGAATGCCTCTCATCATATGTATTAACGCGCGTGAAGATGTATTTATTTTATAAATAAATCTATTTATTTGATGATGCGCAAAATAATTTTGAGACGGATATGAGTCGGGGTCATGATTTTGCATCAGTAGATAACTTTATTCTGCAAGTGCTAGTTTTTATATGAGAAGTTAGTAAGACACGATCGATTAATTAATTATTTTTTCTTTTTATCACTTATCTTGAAATGTACACCGTATAAATAAATCAAAGTCGAAACGTAATTAAATTATCATTTTTATGAATAGTTTAAGTTGACCAATAAAAAATAAACAATTATACTCTAATCAAATTCAAATCAAACTTTCCCTCCTAAACAAAATTAAATAAAGAAATAATTGGTGTTAATTTGCAAGTCCCAATTCTGATATTGGGCAGTTTTTTAAGGGTGACAAAAAGTGGGGAGTGTTGATTGACTTTCACTTCATGCTAATTTAATGCAGTGGCAGACAAGCTGTGCTTATTTTTTGAGATTAGTGGAAGGAATTATCCCAGAAAATCTAATTAATTATTATTAATTGATAATTAATCATACCCAATTTATGCTAAGTTTAATATTAATTGTTTGAGTTGGAAATTGTTCACTGTTGCCAACCCCACCCCCCACATTCCCTAGAAGCTTCCCTCCTTTTACCTCTTTGTTCTTGTAAAGAAAAGAAAAATTTATATTTAACTCTCTCGTTTATGATTTATTTATATAAATTATTATTGTATTTTGTATATTAATATTTTTTAAATAATAGGGGTGATTATATTGATGTTTTTTTATGGGTGTATATGTAATTATTTAAAGATAGTGATGATTTGTGTAAATAAATTATATATCAGGGGTTTAAATATAATTATGCTTAACAAAAATACATGACGACAATAATACGGCTATTGTACGGTCAGTAGTTATGATTGAAATTGAATAATATTATATTGTACCTACTTTCTCTGCCTATTTACATATATAAAAAAATAAGAAAAATGGAATCGAACTCGTTCACTCATTTGAATGAGTACGGGGGATCTGAATTTGAAAAGAGAAAATCGTTAGATTTATTGGAATGATGATTAATTATAATTCTTTAATATTTAAAAATTAGAATTACATTTATGATATATATATATATTATTATTTTGGTGATGGTCTCTATTAGAGCATCATGATTGCGTATTCATCACAAAATTCAAGCATTGTAAGAAGAAGACAAAACCACCGACTGAAATAATGAATTCCAGGTGTCTTCATCTGATTGATAGAGTTCATTGAAAGTGTGTATGCATATGATGTTGTGGGGATGAGAAAGATAGGGATCCTAAGCCTTTTGATGAGTGGACTTTAGAAGAAGATAAGCAACCACCCAAAATGCATTGGCTGATAGCTCTTCTATTAAGACAAACTTAGCATTGACATTGCCTCCTCCCATTACAATGTGGACAAGCATTGCAATTTCAGTAATTAAAACACATGATGTAATAATGCACCCCAAACCCACTCCAATTTAAATGAGTTGAATATTCATTGCTCAAAACTACTAAAAATTAACAATTTACATCCTTATATTTTTAAAATATAATAATTTATTACTCTTTATTTTTTAAAATAAAATAATTTTACCTCTTTAGACATGAAGATAAATTGTTTCATTTTAAACAGTATAGCAGGGCAAATTGCTATTTTTTTTTTCATACGAGTAATTTATTCATTTGCAATATCACAGGAAAGTAAATTACTATTCACAGGAAAGTAAACAGTATATACATACATATGTATTAATTTGGTCAAGAAACAAAAAAAAAAACAATAATTGAGAGAATATCAGTTGATATTTTTATATATATAAAAAAATCAAAATTGAAAAAAATAAAAAAGGAGGGCGTAGATGGAGACGAATGGAACAAGGAAAATCGAAACCCGCCCCACTTCAATTCTTGCGCTCCACAATATATATATATATATATATATCTGCACATGTACACACACGTGTACGTGTGTGTGGATTTTTTTTTGTTTTGTTTTTTTGTTTTACAGCAAAATATTTCTTGCAGGACTGTAAAAATGCAAGAAGAGGAACCAATTTAATTTAGGTTAAGTTGCATTTAATTATGTAAGAGTTGTCATGATTATAAATACATTTTTAATAGTTTGAAATTACAGTTAGTCACTTTACAATTTGTAAAGCCCGATAATCCTATCATAAAAGTACATAATTACAAGATATCCTCAATCTCGCAAAAAGAGCCCGAAAAAACATATGTTTGAAAAAATAAAAAATAAAAAAAAATCTAAATGAAGTATCAAGAATCGACAGCCAAACACAGACTATCTGTTGGTTTCCCAAACAAATCATAGCTCTTGTTTTTTGCCTCTCTCTCATCGGTTCTCTCTCATTCAGATTGTCATCGAGTATCGAGAGATCAATATTCTCGGCGCTGGCCCCAGCTCGCAGCTCCGATCTATATTAGTACGTTAATTTCACATTCAGTTTATTCTTGTTCTATGATTTTGGTCTCATCTATGTCCTTTTACTAGACGATCATATTGTTAAAAATTACGTCTGAAATGAATTGATCACTAGCCAAAACCTTATAAGATGAAGTTATATGTAAAACCGAACAAACCTCTCATGTAGGGTGATTCTTGAAGTGCACAGATCACAATATCTATATGTATACACATACACATACACACACGTGTGTGTGTATAGGGTGATATTTATACAGCCAGATACATGTTTCTTGCAAGCCTGTAAAATTGCATGAAGAGTAACCAATAATGAATTGACATGCAGCTTTTGCTGTATTATATACTAAACTTGATTGAATTATTTTAATTAATATAGCAATTTGCTAGAGGGACTAAAAGGGACTAAAAGTAAGCAATTTCGTAAGTTACTGGACCTAAACAAAAATGGACATAATTATCGGACTAAAATTAAAATTAGACATACTTAGCGGACTAAAATAATACTTTTCCCTTTTAATTTTTATGAACCATTGTTTTCGTCACTAACTAGAATTAATGATGACACCATTTGCTTAAATATATTATCACTATTAAAATTATAAAAATCATTATAGTGACAAAATAAAATTCTTGTGATTTGATCCATATGACCAATGATAGTTTTAATTTCATCACTTAATTTTATAGTCTTTCATATTCTTTTTTACTTTTTCTTTTAAAGAGAAACAACTAATTAACTACGTAAATCAACATATCAAAAATTAATTCAATACAATAAATTATTTTAAATCGAACATACAACTTCAGAAAAATTACTATTAAAACAAACGAACATCAACAAAAATAAAATTAAAATTAAAATTTTTTTTTGAAACAAAGGCGATGAATTATTACTTTTTGAGTATGTCGATTACAATCATCAATATCAAATATCTATATATAATAATTATGGGTAACTATAACAATTATATATATATATTATTAATATCAAATAACTATATCTAATAGCACCTAGTATTAAACTAGAACAACAATTAATACCAATTTTTTTTTAAATAATTGGAAAAAGGTTATGAAAACTCAAGTTGTAGAATAAGATAAGATGCGGATAGGGTTGCTATTGAAGGTGTAATGCAATAAATAATGGCTTCATTCACACGGGTGGCATATGAATATAGGTTAGTGTTAGGGTTCTACTCTTATACATATACATATATATATATATATATCACATGATAATACATCTTTATGCACTTTGTCCTGTGAACCCAATTGCCAACCTCACCATCCTAATTACCAACCACCATTATTTTTAATTTATTCATATTAATATGTTCAATTTATGTCCTTAGGTGCATTGGATTTTTTGTCATGTGACTTGGACCTAATAAATTTCATTTTCAATCAATTTGTAGGGTACCCTCTTAACCTTGATGATTTAAGCCACAACCCCCCAAATTATCCCACTTTCTTGAAATTATATTTCAGATTGTGATGATTACATCAGAAAAATATTATTCTGAGCGATGAATGGAATATAGGTTCCAAATAGATGACTAATTATGCCAACCAAAAAGGAAGCAATAATGCAATAAGAGTGATTATAGCAAAGGATAATAATCATATGAAATGATGGTTGGTGTGCATAAAGTTTTCAACTTAAGAAACAAAAGCCTCACCATTTTAAAAAATTAAAAAGGCCCCCACAAGTATATTTAATTGCAATAAAACCAAATAAAAGAAACCCTCAAAATTTAATAAGAGATTGAGAAGATTGATATCAAATTTGTGGACCTCTGGATGGATGAAGATGCCTCCAAGTTTCAAAGAATTAAAGAGTGAGGGACACTTAAGGTGTATTTCCCATCAGTTATAATGATGGCTGGAACACCCCTATTTTGTCGTGATTAGTGTTAAATAATTCATTATTTTTTGGTGGATGCTTTGATTAATTTGGATTTAGATAAATAAATTCAAATTTTAGAAAGAGAAATAAATTGAACTTCAGTGGCCTCGAATCTTTTAGATTTCAGATTGATTGATCAAGAATCATTTAGGGGGAAAAAATCAAGAATGATAAATACATGCTACCAAAAATAGAGAATTCATCACAATTTTCTTTATACATGGAGTATTAAATTCAATAAGAAATAAACATGAGATTGGGCTGTTGTTTGAATTTTAAAAATTATGACCTGTTCTATGTAAATTTAGCAATTGTTCCTATCATAAAATTGGACCTATAGTAAGTATTATTTCATAAGATGAGAATGAAGAGTGAAAAAGATGAACATCTCTTGCATAAATACAAAACATACTAGACATAATTTTCAGGCCAATATTTTCACTCAAATTGTCCTGTTCAAGCGAATTCAAGAACCGACAACGACAGAGTACTCAATAGAAGTACAATATTTATAGAATCTAATGGCAAACAACTTCATCTACATTCCTTAGCATGTACAAATGCAATACATATACACCCTCTTCTAAGTGAAAATAAAATAAAATAAATGACTAAAAGGATGAAGGGAAAGAGGAAATTCAGTGTTGACAAACCTGAGATACATACCAACCAAATCAAAGAATTTATAACCTGCCTGTTGTTTTCGAACTACAATCCGGGATCATGGCACATGCAGAAGTAGTTGAAGACGAGACGGAAAAAAAAAAAGTAAATCACTCTTCAAGGCGGACACCACATAATCAAAATAAATACCCACAACTTGATGCATGGTAAGGCAGACTGCAAAAATCTAGATGCACGGTCCAGGCTTCAAAACCCATAAAAGTAGGCTGCACCCGGAGTATAGATGAGGAACAAACAAAAACTTGCAGGTATAAGGGAAAACAGCACTTAGTTTGCAAATCCATTTCTAGAAGAGGTCGACTTTCCTTTTATACATGTCCTGCTTCCACTTGGGCAACTTATAGAATGAATCTTTTGCCATTCCCAGCACCGACTTGAACTCTTCATCAGAAAGATAAGCCTGAAGGTTTTGGAAGAAAGAATTAGCGTTGCTATGATGTAATAAAGTGAAATAGATAAAAGGGACCAAGCATCAAAAACCTCTCTTCGTTTAAAGTCAATTCCTTTAACTGGGTTGTCGGATTTAGCCCTCAACTGTTCATAGCTAAATGTAGTCTGATTACTTTCAGAGTCGTTTTCCTCCTGGTCATTCTCTGGCTTTGATCCGGAGTCGCCCCCATTAGTTTCTGGGGCCGCCTCACCTGTCTCAGTTCCCTTGACATTCAGAACTTCTGTGGGGTGTTCGACCTCACCAGCGCCTTCACTTTTGGCAGAAACTGAAAACATCAGAAGTAATAATCAAATAGTAGAAACCAAAGTGAAACATGTCAGTTCTCGTCAGAGAACAAACTAAGGTTAGCCTCCAGAAACCCACATTTGGAGTATAGCAATCAGATCTTTAGACAAAATGGATTAGATTATCAGAGGGTGAGTGCAATTAACATAGTAGAGCATTGAAAGTGATAGGGGAAGATGTCCGACTTCATTTGGAGTGTCTAAACTCGTTCTTACAAGTGCAATAACATCGAGATGTATTCAGCTAATGCTTCGTAACGTGGTTTGTAGTCATCAAAAGCAAACAGTCCGAGTTATTACTGATTTGATCTAAAGTGCTTTAACTTCACTCAAATGAATGGGACACATGAACCAGGATATATTCAAAAAATCATGGTACCGGGAGAGCTAGTTTCTGCACGTGGACTTCTACTTGGCCGCGCAGGAGAGACTGAAGATGATCGTTTCTTTTCAGCAGTCAGAACGGATGATAAAGCAGCCACTGCAGCAGCTCTCTGTGACCCCTGACTTTTCCCTGCTGGCCTTGGGTTAGAAGCAGCCCTTGGAGATGAAGATGAACTGAATGCAGAGTTCAAAGCAGCCAAGGCTGAAGCTCTTTGTGTTGGTCCCCCATGATTTGAACCATTGGATTTCTCCTGATATACATAATGCGTAAACCAATTCAATTCAATATCAAGCAAAATCTGAAAACTCAAGTTCTACAATAGAGAAAAAGAAGATCAATATTTCAAGTTTCAACAAACCAAAACATCCCTACTGCAACTTGTGCAGCAAGCACAAGGATAAATGCAAAATTAAAGATGGGAATAAAATTCTAGAATGAAAATCCAGTTATAATTTTAACTAAAAACTCAACTCCCAGCAGAATATGTGCCCCAACATAGAGCAATTCTGTTAACTGAACTACGATAAATAGAAAAAGAGGATAAAGAGAGCTAGAAAGTTGAGAGGCTGCAATTATCAATGACAGGCAAGAGAATATATACTATATTGCTCGTACATTTCAAGATGCAAAGACATTCTTGAACAATCTAAATTAAAAATCAGAAAGCAGCTAATCTCTCTCCCAAGGAATGTTGAGAGGTTGCATTTAACAAAAGATAATGCTAGCACGGAAGTTGAAATTTTTGCAATTAACAATGGCAGGCAAGAGAAAATTAAACGTACATGTTCACAATCAAAGCATTCTTAAACATCTATCTGAAACTAAAAATCAAAAGCAGCCAATATATCTAACAAGCCTCTAGATGACAAATAAACAAACTGCATCGGCAATACCAACTTGCACCAGGGGCCATTCTGATCCCTTTCCCAACCCCCTTTCTGCTTTAACATATACTCTAGCCAAGGAACAGGATAACAAAATATCCAGAAAAAGCACTTGACAAAACAAACATCGAAAATCACAAGAACCAAGTAGATAACATTGCACCATTCTTAGTTTACCTCTGCAGCATGACCAGCACCAAAGAGTAGCATGACTTTCTTTTGAAATGAGTTTCCATGTGCCTATTTTATCAAACACAGGAAAATTTGTTAACTGGGCATATATGGTACAAATATCATATGGAAACCAACTTTTCTCTACAACTGGAAAAAGCACAAGAATCTCTTCCACCAGAATTACCATGAAGACATTATGAAGTACATCATGATCTCATGTACTCAATGGCCAACAATTTATTCTAAAAGATAATAGTATCTTTTAATTCAACCATCCGGTTAATGCTTAAACAGACCTGAATTTTATCCCACAAATATTAAAAGAATTCTTGACCAATGGCATGTGTAGCGTATAATCGGATTTGAACCAGGTAGCTTCAGAAGTTAAAATGCATGTTAAAGACATTCAGCTTTACCATCTACATGGAAAAGAGGCAACTAATTTTTTGAGTGTGTTAAAAGTTGAAGGCATAAATAATGCCTGCAAGTGGAACCGCCTCTCACACTGATAAGTTGAAAATTAGGAGGCATGGAAATCATGTCACAAAATTTGGTTGACAACAAACATCCCAAAATAAACAAGAAATATCATGATGGCCCTGAGATTAAGAGAAACTGTGACATACACTAGCTTTAGCGGGATCCCATGAGAAATATGTGGTGAAGAAGCATGGCTCATTTCCTTCAGTAACTTTATATAATGGAACATTTGGGAGCAACCCCTCCAGGGACACAGCCATGTCCACGTATTTCTGCGATAAGCTTCGGGGTCAATTGGGCACATAAGGAAGAACAACGCTAGCAATTGAAAATCTAAAATGTCCAATACCTGTCCAATTTCAAAAGCATTTTGCTTGTCTTTCAAATCTACTGATTGGCCAACCCAAACAAACACTTCAGCATGCGTGTCGAGTATCAATATATCCTCAGTTAAAAGGTCATCTTGAGAGAAGTTATATATTTCTTCCACCTGGCAAATGAACATCCTTTAGGGATCCACGTGTTTATAATGCATAAGCAGCTCAGGAAACTTTAAACTGACCCTAATACAATGTTTACCTCAAACTTCCCTGAGGGTCCATGTGGCAGCATGTGCATCAACAGAGAAAAAGTTAGAGAAAGGAAATTGCTAGATCGAAGATGTCAGCAAAATCATACTAGGTTAAAAGGAGAGGAGTAAAACAAGCGTAATATAAGACTGCTACCTTTATTAAAGGAGAATGCAAACAAGTGGGGATCTCTAACAACCTCAGGCGAGACCTTCTTACTGGTGTAATTTTGTTTTCCTCCTAGAGCAAACCAAAAAGATGAGCTCTCAGTTCCTTCTTTGGTGTGCTTGATGGTTGATCCTGGCTGAGTTCATGAAGATGTAGGAAATTAAAGTTGTCAATTACAACAGAAGGTATAAGATAGAGACAAATAAGTATCTTGAAGACACGATTTTGAGATGCGCTATAAAAAGGTCAGCTAAGTTCCTAATGCCCATTACTTATAGCCCTACTAATTAAAAGGCAGTAGTTAGACATTTGAGCATTCAGACTGCTAAAAGCACAGGGAACCGGATGATTTGATACCAATACTCACTCACATCAGCAGAAGTCCAGTAGGAAACATCAGTCATGAACTATCCAATTTTGCACTTCCACCACCACATCAACGCAGGCTGAACAAGCCTCAAAGTTTGCAATGCTTGCGAAAATTTTATTGATGGAGAATTTTTAACACAACCTAGGTTTTTGTGGAAAAAACTACTTGATATAACCCATGGTTTCAAACTGCAGGTTTCAAGCCCAAATTGGAAAAATACCAGAGATTCAAGCTGAATTTTGAGATGTTAAGTCACTACCCAAAATGATATCAACATCAAACTAAAACAATTAGGCAATTAGATGAATAAAAAGCCATTCACATATACCAATCAGTACTATTCCTTTCACATCATTCAATGATAACCTAGATAGTGCAATGATATTTACAAATTAGGAGATCATTTTTAAACAAGAATCTGAACACCTGATGTGAACTTCCACAAGATGTATACCTTCAGGAATTCGGCAACTTTGGCTACTAACTGTTGCTGCTCAAAGGTGCCTTGATTACCATGCCAACTAAAAATTGATGATCCAGATTGCAGCAGAAAACAATCATTTGAATTCAATGATGTTGCCACCTAAAAAGTATGACAGAATTTTATTAAAGATCAGACAAATTCACCCAAGCATAAAGGTCTTTATTAGAGTTCAAGCAGGATAAACACTGAGGGGCAAAGCATTAATTTCTTGCCCTTGGTAATAAAAGTCAAATTGGAGATAGTTAAACTGTGAGCATCATTCATTTTAGTTCCTAGGAATTGTAGGTTTGAATTACAGCATCGAATGTATGCAGAACGCAATAACAATTTAAGACAGAATAGAAAAAAACAGAGACAGAAATGAGTGTAAGCAAACATGCACGTAAACTTACAGCTTCAACTTGAACAGCTTTGTTGTTATGCCGAGAAGTTCCAGATATGCGGATGAGTGCAACACCATCAGCAGTGTATGTTTCGTCATTCAAACCTTTATCAGCTATATAGTTCTTGTAGCCAGAGCTCAGTCCACCCTTTCAGAACAATACTATAATGTCAGAGAAATGGTTCACACTTTCATTTTTTCTTTTTTTCTGGTTTACAGTTACTTTATGTTCTTATTCCAAGTAGTAAAAGGGGCACACCTTAAGAACCACCATAGGCTGAAAGATTGCAACAAACTGTGGTGGCTCTTTCCCTTGAAATATCCGACCCTGGAGGAAGCATAAATTCATATTTCAACTGTCTATATTGGTTGTCTTTTGTGGTAAAACAATAAGGTTTATCATTACCTGCACTGGTCTCCCCTTCAGTGAGTTACACATTGTGGTGGACAATTTAGCAGCCATCTTTTGATCCTCCTGAAAATTAGTAACTCATCTTTTAGCTCATTCTCTGAGCCACACCAATCTTTGACAAAGTACAACCAAAAGCCTTAAGACGAAAGTTTTCAGATAAAGAAGAGCAGTGACTTGCTGAATCCACAAAATCAGACTGTGATGCATTGAAAGTAGGAAACAAGTACAATATCTCACATATAACTCACTACCTCAGTATCAGGTCACTGATGATAATGCTAAATGGTTCCATAGTCTGAAGTCAATTTAAATAATATAATGATGTAATCACAAGCAAGATTTTCTGAATCCAGAAAATTATACCATGACATACTGAAGGCATGATTAAAGCAAAATCCAACAATCCCCACTCACTATTAATACTGATAGCACTGATAATCAAGGCAGGCTAAAGTCAGAGGGATTCACAATGTAATCACCATAAAAAGATTATTTCTCTATCTCAAAAGAGATCTCCTAATTTGATAATTTCTGGGCATGACAGCATGCATAATTCTATTTTCCAGTAAGCATAGATTGCTTTTACTACATAGCCAGTTTCCACTTATATTACCTCAACGCTGTCTTTCCCTATCCAACAACACAAGTAGTAATCTTCTTTTCTTTCATAAGAATGGTATGTGTAGAGCACAATATAGCAATCCCCGCTGTAAAATTTACCAATGTCTTCATTCGGCACTGGAGTTTTGGCACTACCATTTATGCACCAAACCTGGAAACACATAATATTAATACTCCAAATAATTTGGTGTTATTACATATTGATTGCAAACACATGCACAAACTAGACCTCTGTCTTTCCACCTCCTTCAAGCAAGGGAGGGACTTCCTCATGTACAGGAGCACTTCTATTAGCTCCTTTCATGGCACCACCTTGCTGCTTAAGCAAAGCTACAAAAATTTGCAGCACATTCTCACAGTTCAGCATTCATGTCCAGAAAATGCGTTTAAACAACTGTGGATTGACGGATACCTGCCACTTTCCCTCTTCCCTCCTCAGCAACAGAAGGAGCTGATCCTGATGGCCAGGAATCAAAATTCGACTTGAATGAATGAGTCTCATAACCTTGAATGAGCCGAGTTATATGTGTTGACTTTGGTCTATTTTGGCTAGCAACAAAATCCTGAAATATCATTAGGATGTGAGATTTAAAACAAAATATTATAGTGGAAGATAAGGAAGCCTGTAAAATTTTACCTCTGCAACTTGAATGGCAGCTTTTCTCTCATCAACTTGAGTTACCCGGCCAACCCAAACAAATACCTCAGCACCACAGTCCAACAAATAACATTTGTTATTTTCCAGAGCTGATTTAGAAAGTTCACCATCGATACTCTTAACTTGACCATCAATAATGCTGGCAAGAAGCAAAAAAGGGGTGGTCACTAAAAGTTAGTTCTCAGATTGGGGAAAGAAAGACAATTACTTACACCAGGAAGAATAGATTAAATATGCGATTTAAAATAAGAACGCATGCACGAATATAACAATCAGCTTGAAATGCAAAAAATAAGGGAGTCTACTAATCAAAAACAAAGTAGTCCCTGTATTAGGACAAAATGTGTAACAACAACGTAAAAGAAGCGCCACATATAAGTAATTATATAACACATTCATATGTAACATGATGCTGAACCTCAGATTAAAAAGTTCTAAACACTAGTTTGTAACTGGGCAGGTTCTTATAGTGGGGTTTGTTCTTCATATCCAACGTTGAGACATCCAAATATAACTTAGTGAATTCCAGTGTGCAGAATGTAGAAGTACCAAAATCTAGAAAGAAAGAAATTTCTTATCCTATACAGGTATCTCAAATTCAAGATTCATAAACAATTACAAGAACTAATAAAACAAAAGAAAACTGACAATGAGGGTTTGCATATTCAAATAATGTTATAGTGAATTGATACTTTATAAATTTGTACAGAGGGGGAAAAGAAAGAAAGAGAACTCGTTATTTGCATAAATAAATCCAATCTGAGTTCCTCTCTATGGTGCGTTCACCAAACGGAATTCTTCACTGTACATTCACAGCAGAAATTTCATCATCTCAAGAAATACAAACTAAAAGTAACTCAAAGTGGGAATATTTCACTTACTACCTCTTAAGAATCCATCAACCAAATAGCACACTACAAATTTCCACTCTTTCATAATATACAAACTTTCAGACCTATGATTTCCAAAAGGATGCATCAGAAGGACATCATGAGCTCCACCTCCAGTCTCCTCTTCATAACGTAAAGGCAAATTTTCCAAAATGGTAAAATAAAGCAAGATTCATATCTTGGACTGTCTTTCTTCAACTACATGGAACACGGAAGGCAGTCTAATCTCACCACAACTTGTTACTTTAACTAGTTCACTCGCACTATTGATTAAGCAGACATGCAATTAACATACATCGATATAAACTGACTATTTACTGGTTTCATATCTCATACATCTATCAATTGCCACTGACATAGACACCAATGTTATTTGCACGCAAGCCAACAGGTCTAACTCGGGGACAGCATAGAATAATGTACAGAAAAATATCCACCTGTATAATTGGGCAGGGGTCTTCTCCGGAATGATATCATCTTCAGTAGCAACCTTCTTTCCGATTGGAGCAAACCCACCAAAGAGGACCCAGAATTCACCAGAATCTGTCTCGGCTTGTAATTTCCCATCATCTGCAGTGGGGAATAAGATTTACAAACAATAAAGGAAGATACTATCAAACAAGATCTATAAATATACATATAAAAGGTACCAAAAAAGCAGATACTAGAGATTTTGAGTGTACTCACCAACAATGGCAACATCACACTTCCCCTCGTGGTACTTATCCTTCAAAAACTGAATAACTTCTAGTGCTTTGGCCCTTTCCTGAATATTGGAGTTTGCACCATTGAATTGATATATCTTGTCTTTAGTGTCAAGAATAAAAACATCATCATGATTCAGGGAGGAGCGTGAAAA
The DNA here is from genome assembly GCF_026168435.1 of Sesamum indicum. Lineage (NCBI taxonomy): Eukaryota > Viridiplantae > Streptophyta > Magnoliopsida > Lamiales > Pedaliaceae > Sesamum > Sesamum indicum. The sequence goes on along the minus strand of NC_142660.1, from coordinate 1,077,039 downwards.
CGGGACCTGCAGGCAAAAGAAGATCAATCAATTTGTTTTTCCATATATACAATATGACATAATAATGATGTATATTGATGCTCATGACATCGAACACTATTTTTTTTCTAATGATTCCATGATTGTATAGTATTTTGAGCACTCCCTTCCTACCTTCTTCAATCTTACAACACGCTTTCCTTTACAAATATACAACCGTGTTTCAAACTCTTCTTCTTCAGGTTTCTTAAATCCAGATGCAACACCACCTTCCAGTGGTATGATGCATGGTTTAAAATACGACAAGAATTTGTCTGATTCATGCCCTTGTAGTTCTCTGTACTGCACAGCACGTCCACCAAGAATGGCATCAAGTTCGACAGTTTTGATAGCTGCTGTCCCAGCTTCATCCTAGGAAATAACAGAAGTTCAGGTTACATAGTAAAGAATTTACTCCACAAACAAGGATAAGAATATGATCGATACCTGACTAGTATCCTTTCCGAGCCAGAAGTGTATGTCATAAAGATAACCACCTCCCTTACCAGGACTTGTCTGCATACAATAGTATTTTCAATACAGTAAGTCCAAACATAGTGCCCACCTTGCCTCCTCAAAACAAAAGTACCTTAAAAAATAAGCAAAATATCTTACAGACGTGGATGAGGAAACAGACCAGTGTACCTGAAGGATAATATAAGAATCTCCGGAGTAGAATTTTCCATAATCAGATTTCGGCAAAGGAACTGGTTGGAAGTTCTCAATCCTCCAGATCTCAGTCCCTCTATGAAGTGTTAAGTTAATTAACAAGGCGAGAAAATACAAACTAAGAAGCACAAGTGTAAAATGGACATAAACTCATAAAGTATCAATTTCATATACATTCATGTCTGAGACATAAATATAAACAAGTCAAATGGTTAATCAATCAAGCATAGTTTCCATATGAAAGGATACACTTTCTGACCCGCTCCCTGAAAAGCAGGTTCCAGAGATTTTGCTGAGCTAGACATTGTGTGATATCCTTGATTTGGCAAAGGGAAAGAAGATTTCCAAGGTCCTTATTACTATGTTTCAAATCCACGGATCCACTGCTGACATAAATGAAGAAAGAAGAGGTGAGCAAGAATTCCAAACAAATGGCATTGAGGAATTTCACATTCCCATATGACAGCAGCCGAAATTATTCTAATGATGAGGAGAAGTTAACAGAGGATATGCATAGAGCAGATGAAACAAAACCTACATCACCATTTAACCCAAAAAAAAAGGGGCTAGCAATTCTGCTTATATTCAAGCAAAACAATATGACAATTATACTAATTCTTTGCAGCACCACAAATTCAACACTTAATATGCAGCAACTATCAATTAATTTTAAGTAATAATCTCTCTTGACTGATGTAATTGGAAAAATGAAATGTTACAGGACAGAGCTAGACATCGGTCACTTCAAAAAAAGATCAATATTTCACAGAATCTTCTATTGGTTAGTAAACTGCTTTAAGATTGTACATCCTTCTTAAATATTTAGACAAGATGACAAACTTTGGCAACAGCCAGAGTCCTTTAAAATATTTTCATTTCTAAATTAAATTATTAAGCATTATACTCCAGTTGTTTGAGCTAATGAAATATTTCCCAACATCGTTCAAATGCAATTTTGTCAAATCAATCAAAATAGAATCCCAAGATAAGATGTAAGTTGTTTATCCTGTGTAAAACTGTCAGTGCGATAGTTTCCACAAGCAGAACGATCCACAAAAAGATAATAGAAGTTTCCGGACACTGACAGGCAATTACAATTAATCCGGTTAATCAATAACATTATTACAACAAAAATTTCTTGGTTTAGCAAGGCAGTAGGAAGGCTGAAAGCAAAAAGAAATGGACTCCTCAGTCTAGCTAGTCTAATTACCTAAAGTAGAAATATATAAGAGTTGGTCACTTATGAATATAATATGGAACCCTGATTCCAGAAATTATACTTAGCACCTACATAATAGTGGAAAAGCCAAAGAAGCTATAAAAAGATGAATTAACTAGACACCTACAGTCCCACCAACAGTAGGATCCAATTGAATCTATTCCAGTGAAAAACATAGTGATGTTTAAGATATCCAAAAACTTCAAATATAGCCTAACAATAATTCTGCTTTAGCATTACTACAGTATTACACGGAAATAACCATGCTACAAAGGATGTACTCTACTTACAACAAGTTCTCACATTTCCTTGACATATAGCAGTAGCATATGAAGAAGCTAAAATCAATCCACAGGAAAAAAATATGCTTAGATGTCCTTCCAACATAATTGTCATCTGTGCTTGCTCACCAAAACATTCATATATTACTAGCACAAGGTCTAGCTGATTCGGAATTCTTGAATACCCTCAGCGTACAACTCATGCTTTCCAGAAGGCGCAGTGCTATTAAAGCTTTATGTCACACAAAATTTACAGTATACTCCTATGTTCCAACCTCAAAATTCGATGGAACATAGTGTTATAAGTCATAACACAAAATTTGTCCGAATATCAGAACCAGAAAATAAAAGGGCACAATCCTGTAGAAGTACTCTTATTCCACCTTTAATTACTTTTCAGCATCTAATAAAACCATGCAGAACAAGCACATCCAATTTCAGCATCGTTTTAAGCACCACAAAAGAACTAATTGATATATGTTCTTACAATCAAAGAGAATAATGCTACGCAGCATACAGCATGATTGCCAACTAAACAACCCACAATCAAACTATTAAGAGGCACCAATTTCCAAGACATTGCTGATCATCAAACCCCCAGTCCAGGATAAAAACATTCAAAGCATATTCATAAACCTCAGTTCCCAATTAAAGAAATTAACCAAGTTATGATGTTGAATGGTTAAAAAACCTCAAAACTTAAACTCCCCATGAAGGCCCGTCCTTTTACCATTCCGTTAAAGATTAAGAGATCATAAGAAAATATTTCAATCTCCAAACAACAAAAAGAAAAGCATAGAATTCAACTCTGACAGGCCAAACGCCACAAATCCCAAACATCCAATAGACCAGAAGCCGATTATTCATCATTAATTAGGTCGTAATAAAGATGACACCAATTCAGATCATTTCTCTAATTAGATTAATTAACCAAAATAAAACAAAGCTCATCCCACAAATAACCCGTAATACCTCAGATCAACACAAAACTATATCCAATAATCGCATAACTCAAACCGTAATCAAAGCAAACAATTCGAAACCAGATCAATACACCGGACAACGGATCTAAAACGAGCCAAAGTTCAAACAAATTCAATCACCAAACCTTTTGGGAGATCTCTGCAAATTCCCTATCTCTGTTCAAAATTTTCGAATGAAGGGGGGGATTTCTAGAGAGAGAAAGTATAGAAAAGGAGAAAGGCTTATAGGGAGGAGAGAAGAGCATGCAGAGCTGGCAAATGGAAAAAAGTAGACATAGATAGAGAGAGAGAGAGATTTATTTTAAGAGAGAAAAGGGAAATGAATAATTGTTGCATGGTATTATTATTATGAGATAATTACACACTCTTTCTTTGAGTGTGATGTAATTATATATAAATCCTCTATAATTTAAGAATTTATATTCAATACTCTTAAAGTTTTATTTTGTGTAATAAATAAGTTTTTTTATTATTCGAAATTCATTAAATTTATTCATATTAATAAAAAAATTAAATCAAATTTGAAATTTACCTTTGATTGATCCAAAACTGACGCAGTGCAGACCAAATCAATTTTTTTTGCACTAAACTACCCTTATAATGGTAAAAATATATCTCATCACATGCATTAATGCGTGAAAGTATAAGGATAATTTAATCATAAAAAGATTTATTTGACCTGCTACAGGTCAGTAATAAGTCCATTGGGGGCGAATACATTTCTTTTTTTGTAATTTTATTGTTAATTTTAGCAAATTCAGTAAATTTTGATTGATGGATGAACTTATTTGTTATACCAAAACGAACTTTAAAGCTCTAAATATAATTTATTAAATCACAAAAGATCTATATGTAAGTATATCAAATATAATGGGAGGAAACATAATTATCCCTATTATTATCATTATGGGGTGTAATTTTTCTACCCTTTTCTTCTTTCTTTTTTTTTTTCTTTTAATCACTGGGTTTATTTTTCACTTTTTTACTTTATGGGGTTTTGAGATTTCATGCAGAAATTTTGTATACTTCTTTTTCAGACAGTATATCCCAAAAAACATGTACGTACAAATATAGAGAGAGAAATGTGAAGATAAATACAAAGAGGGATGGACAATTTAATTCGAATCTGATCTGGTTATATTTAAATTAAGGACAAAATGCATAAAACCCCCCTGTGTTTTAAAAAGTATGCAAAAAGCACCTTCCTATTTTCAGAATAGGTTAAAACCCCCCTCATGTTTTGTTTTAGTCAGCAAAAAACCCCCATTCTGTTAGCAACTAACGGGAAGTGGAGAAGACGCGCGTCTGCTGCGTTTGGTAGTCTTTTTCTGCGATTTAGGTTGATATTTAATGATTTTTTTGACCAAAATACCCCTGTATGGGTCTATATAACACACAAAGGGGTTTTTTGCTTGTTTTGTGTATTTTTTTTGTCATTTCTCACCTTAAAAAATAAATTAAATTTTGGCATATTAAATTTAAATTGAAATATTAAATTAAATTATATTTAAATTCAAATAATTTTGTAATCGTTAATTATTAAATCTAACTATTATTTTTAATTAATTAAAATATATAGTTAATTACAATAATTATTATTATAATTATTATTAATTAGCCAAAATATTTAATTATTATAATTATATAAAATATTCTTAAGTTACTAAAATATATTTTAACTAATATAATTAAAATTAATTAAAAAATTAAAAAAAAAGAAAAAAAATCTGGTACTTCGCCCACTTTCGTCGGAAACTTCGAAACAATTTTTCGACACCGTCCGGACGAATTTCCGACGCCCAATGGTACCATTAGAATCCTCTCTTCAAGACGAACATTTTCATACCTTCAATTTGAGTTTTCGTCGATCATAGAGAGTGGGCTCAAGCAACGATCGCCGAACATATTTTCCGTCGATTCGTCTCCGTCCGATCGAATCTCGGTCTCAAACTAGCACCATCAGACTCGTCTCTTTAAGACGATTCTAACGAGACCAGTCTCACTCAATTTGGTAAAAAATTTATGGAGATATGATGATTTAATCGAAATCTCGTCGCCGGCGACGAGATGTGGTGGTGGGGAAGCCGGGGTAAAGGGGGTGGGGGTGGGGGTGGGGGGGCAGCGGGGGGGAAGGGGGTGGGTGGGGTAGTTAGTTATTTTTTTAATATATAATAATAATATATTTTTAAAATTTTAAATTATTTATATATAATATAAATTAAATAATATGTTGAATCTAGACTTTTTATTTTTTCAAAATCTAACGGTTGAGATTAATTGATTAGATTTAACGATCAATATTTGATCAAAAAAATCCAACGGTCATTAGAATAAGAAATAATTTATATTAAGTAAGGGTATAACGGTCATTTTCTAAGAAATTAACACCGTTAGTTGGATTTAACGGAAAGGGGGCGATTGAGCTGAGTTTACAAAACACATGGGAGCTTTTAGCCTATTCTGAAAACAGGGAGGTGCTTTTTGCAGACTTTTTAAAACACAGGGGGGTTTTATGCATTTTGTCCTTAAATTAATTACATGATATTATATTTATTATGTGATTTATTTTATTCGATCAAATCTTATTTATATAAAAAAATTCAAAGATGTAATGATACTGCTCTGTCTTATTATTATTATTTTTTTTAATTAATTTTTTTCTTTCAATTTAATTCATTATATTTTTAACTGCTCTATTTTTATTTTTGGGTAAATTACAACGGGTGTTCATGAAGTTAGTTATAACTACGAATACTCTCTCATTATTTAAAAAATTATAAATATTCTCTTGGAATTATAAATACTCTAACAAATATCCCTACAATAGGCTGCCACAATGAGGTACCGTTAAAGTATTTGCAGTTTCATGGGTGTATTTGTGATTTTTTAAACAATAAAGAGATATTTATAATTATAACAAATTTCAAAGGATTCTGTTGTAATTTACCCTTTATTTTTTTTCTTAACTAATGGAAAAAAGTTTTACTCCTTTTTATAATGGGTAAATAATATGATATAGTTTAACTTTAGATTTAATTGTACAAATACTCCAACGTCTAATTATACAAATCTTTTATAATTAAAAAAAAAAACTCATCTTGCAAATAATAAAATTAAATTGTTCTTTCGCACTTTTAGCTGAAATAAGTTAAAAATGCAATTATTTATGGAAATAATTTTATCAAAGTCGAGCTGAAGATCGACAAGTTAAAAAACTAAAATGTATCTAAGTCGATTCTAACCCAATAATATATATATATATATATATATAGTATGTAGTGTATCATGAATTCGTAATCAAATGTATTTTTCACAATAAAATGAATATTTCCCATCTTGAAGTAGACTCCTCCTAAACAATAAAATGGATAATTATATTTATATCCCTTTATATGTGGTTTATTTACAGAAATCATTCATATATTTTGCGTAATTACAGAAATCATCCACAACAACCAAAAAGCAATGGGTGATTTGTGTAATGATATTGATATTTATAGGGGATGTAACTGTAATTTTCTAAAAAGTACGGATATATAATTTGTATGAAATGATGTCGAGGTTCTGTGCGGATGTATATGTAATTTTTAAAAAGTATGAATAATTTATATAAATAAACCATAAATTTGAAAGTGTAAATATAATGATCCCAAAATAAAATAGAATTAGATATAAAAAATGGAAAAATTGTTAAGGTATGGTTGGTTCAAGTCCTTTTCAGTTGCATTGAATGAAAATGGCTTCCAACTTAGGGTCATGTGCTCATTGCTTTTCTTCACTTCAAATTCAATTTGGATTATAATCATATGCTTGATGTTCCATGTGAGCTCTAACTACCAAATATCTACCACTTTTCCAATTTTAGTTTACTGTAATTTTCCTAATTAGGAAAATCTAACCGTTGTTATAGTGGTAAATGCGATATATATTACTTCAGTTATTTATTTTACAATTAGATTCTCTTTGAGAATACGAAATTATACGCTGTTTAAATAAATTTTAAAATTGAAAATTCTCCATTTACACCTAATTTCATTCCGTCAAAATTTGGGTGAAAAATGTTGACGTTATAAAAAAAGGGTAAAATATACTTTTACCCCCTGAACTATTCTTGGTGTAATATTTATTTTACCCCCTCATATTAACAAATATAACGCTTACCCCCTAAAATTAATTTAGAGGGATAAATATTAAATAAAAAATAATTCAGGGGGGAAAGTATATCTTACCCTAAAAAAATTACACAGAGCCCATTATTTACCATTTCATGTATATTCTTATACTTATAAAGTGATTACATATAATATATATATATTAAAGTTAACATCATTACAGTTTTTTTTTTATAATTACAAAATTATTACATGAAAGTGTTATATAATGGGCCAAATTAGAAATATGTGTATCTATTTGTAGAGGGAAAATAAGTATAACTTTATATTTGTAGAGGGAAAATAAATTAATGAACTCTATTTATTTATATTTTACGAGAGATTAATATTAAAAGTGAGAGTATTGTAGTAAATTAAATAGTTGAATATAGATGAAATTGGGTATGAGCTAAAATAAAGTGAATTTAGTGGGAATATTTCTGAATTTGAAATAAGAATTGAAATGGTTTTAATACTTAATTAATTTTAAATTTATTATAATGATTAAAGATGACTTCTTAAAGTTAATTAATTCTTAAAAGTTTTGGCCTTCAGCACCACCTCCATAATCTTTACCAAGTTCTTATTTTGTAAAATTCTTTTATTCGAAAAATACTCTACTGCAGCATTGATTTTGTCTTCTTGTAATGTTTTTTTGTAATTCCACATACGTAGATTTACATAAAATATCACATATATATATATTTATATTAATATTTTTTTAATAAAAATTATAAAAAATTGTCACGTTCGAAATAGTAGTATTTTATAAAAAATAAAAAAAATAAAAAACTATGTATCACAATATTTGTATCTTCGTATTCCTATTGATACTCATATCCGTAATCAATATCCACTTTTCATTTATTTCATGGACCACCCAACCAGTAATGGCTTTTCCTCTTACCAATCCTGATTTCTTCCTTTGGTTGTTTTTTCATGTGAAGCGACTGTTAACGCACGCCTTTTGGGCTTGCCTGCCATCATGTCTGTCTTCTATCCTTCATACTCATACATTCCTAATTTTTATTTTTCCCATGCATAACACTGCTAAATTATCAAATTATGGTCAGACTTTAAAATCAGTACATAGGAAGGTAAGTATAGTTTTAATGTTAAAACGAGAGAGAAAATGGAGAAAAGAAATGGGAATTTGAATAAGAAAAACTACTTGATAAGGTAAGTTATTGACAAATCCAGACACAAAATAGATGGAGATATCTATGCCTTGATGTCTCAATTTTTTTAATAAGGTCACTTTTTAATATTAAAATTATTATACACATATTTGAACGTGTCAAGATATAAATACGTAGATTGCATAAATACAGATTACACGGAGAGAGAAGTAAGAAGTGGACGGTTTGGGCGGTTGCTTTACAAGGTTGCCGGCCCTGGGGACATACGTTTTGAAAAAACTGACGACTGAAAAAGACATTTCCAAGAAGAAAAACTGCAAAAAAAGGATTTATTTGACCATATAATTATGAAATTTTGAAATCAAATAATGCTTCTGAAATGACCCCATCTCCTGTCATCATCACCTTTATGAAATTCTCGTATGAAATGTCAGAAATATTGTTCTCAAGAACGGCAAACCTAAATCAAACACACAATCCATCTTTTTTTTTTTTTGTCTATTTATTTGCATACATATACTGATGACAATATACTTCCAAAATATACAACGAAATTATAACAGAAAGGTTTTAACATATAAGAAAAATCACAAACGAGTATATTTTAGTGTAGTCGAACTTAATCAACAACGAGGCAAATGTGAAATCGTGCACTATATGAGTTAAGAGAAATTTGAACGTTAATTAGACGGTTTAGCGTTTTGTAGTTACACACCACAAACTTACCACAAGGCCCTTTGAGATCTGCACTTCTACACAATTTACTATTTAAACTACAGAACAAGAACTCCACAAGCAGTACTGGTAAAGTGGAATGCAAGCCCACAAATTGCAGCTGACATAGCAGAACTGAAGAATGCAAGGACATAAACAACTGATAAAATGAAAAACAAGCATAACTGTGATTAATGTTGCACCAAGTGGCTCTGCTGCTACATTGTCTCTTGCGCAGTAGAAAACATTAAAGAAGAGGCTACTTGGGTAAATTCAACAAATAGTTTTCTTGATCTGCTCAAAAACTAAATCTATACAGTCCATCTATTATCATTTGGCATCCAAACACAAAAAATGCTTACTCCAATCATGTTTGGCCAGATCGAACATACCGCAATTGTATTGGCTATGTGATCAATCGCTTTCTTACATTTGTATCAATCACATGACAAGTGTAATTCACTCATCATATGATTGGTTTAGATTCGAGCAAACCTGATTCATACTAGAATTTCCAAATACTTTACTATGAAGCACAAAGAAGGGAGATATAGAAAGTCGAAACCCGGTGCAGGCTTGGTGCTTCTGGCTTCAGCTTCTCACATTTTCTACAGTAGTTGCATGCTTCTGAGTCAATCTAGCAGAACTGAGAGATAATAAAGATGGATAGACAAGAACTGCCGAGCAGGATATGGAGGTCAATCCAGAGCACACTTATCATGGGATAAAAGAAAGGATAAAGCACATGAGGATCCCCACCACCAGCCTGACATTACCAACACAGGCCCTCCTCAGTTCGAATAAAGGAACATGTCTGTCTTTGAATTGTATTAATCATTCTCAACCATATCCGAAAAAGATCCGGCCTTAAATTATTGAGAATTTATAACATATGGAATAGGAGAAGAAAAAGGGCACAAATCGTAATTTTGAATAGTAGATATAATTAAACAACTTGAGCTTTAGAGGAACTCATGAAGTTCCAAAATGAAGGGACTCAAATACTTGTAGTAAAGCATATGTATGTATTTTCATCATAAATGCAACAAATTTTGAGAATCTTGAAGCCTGCCATATTTTTATTGTTCCTCTTATCTTAACTAATTTTGGCTTGACATTACCTTTAGATGTTGTTGATCTCTTAGGTTGTGATTGCAAGAATGTCCCCCATCAGTATTTGAAATGTAAAACAATAAAACCACAAAGAAAGAGAGCAGCACAATGAAGAAAATAAAATTTCTAAGCGAGCCTCATACTTCTGTACACTTCAAATTAAGAATCTCCGAGATCACCAAAAAAATAATATTTTAACATTATGGTAAAGAACAGGTTATTAAACTGGTACCTGCATTTTTTTTTTGGAGAACTACAAATTGTTAACAAAAAGGACTTGGTAAGAAACTTGAATATCATTAACAGACCGAGTCAGTGCTATCGCTCTTGTCATTTCTTCCCGTACTAGTTTTCATTAATCTTGGTCTAGGCTTCATGGGCTTCAAGAAGCAAGCCTGAAAACTAACCATAGCTTTCAAAACCTCAATTATCCTTGTCTCAATATCAATACCATTAGGCTCGAGGACTCGTAAACACCTGGCAACTGCCTCCATTGTACTCATACATCCAGCAAATGGTTCTTTCCTCAGAATCAAGTCCGAGTCAAAAATAGTACCACCATCAACCCCAGCATCAAAATCTAAACAAACTTGAATGGCAAACTTGGATAAAAATGGTAAACTTGCAAGCACCATTTCCTTGGCATGCTTCCATGTTCCATCAAAAAGAATCAGAACGAAATCATCCATGCCAATGAAATCACAAGAGGAACCAAACCGATTAACTTCAGCAAATGGCAAGGCATTTGGACCTAATAAAGTGCTCCCATCAACACCAGAAACACATATATGCATGTGGCTCGTTTTGCATGTATTCATATCAATGGGAAATAGTAGAAAGAAGCAGAAATGGGAAAGAAAAAAGAACCCAATAATTCAAGCGATGTGTTTTAACACAGTTTCCATCAAAACTATCCATATGAATTTATGGCGAGGATCATTCCACACAATATAATACCACTAAGGCATGGCTTCAAACATCAAAAGAGAGAAGAAAAAAAGTAAAAGGTTACCCCAAATTGGTTCTTTCTTTTGTTCCAAAAAAAGAAATCGAATACAACACCTAGTGATTAGTATAACTCACACATGTCTCTCTATTACCTGATGGAGCTCCGTTGGGCTTTGGAACTTATTCTTGGCTACGACTTTAAGATTAACACCTTATCTCACTCTCAACCGTGGTTACAGAAAGATACACGAGGTAAATCCATTTACATTCACAAGACACAATATTAATGCACGGATCATTTTTTTCACTTTCGCAATATCAGTATTAGAAACCTACTTGATTCACAGGCGTTTATCGTAGAAAATTAAATAAAGCAAGGTCCAACAGTTTTCGCACGAGGTAAATACGACAGTCAGAAAGCACTAGCTCAAAAGAGAGGAAACATAAAGAAATAAAAACCATTTCAGTTTGATGTTAGCGACATACCAGGGAAGAGATAAAGAGCTCGACCAAGAGGCAAATTGGGGTTTTCACAAGCTTGATCATGGAGAGAATCGAGAAGCTTCGATTGACCGTATTTCAGCTTACGTCCGACAATAATTTCGCAGTTCAGGAGGCATCTGGATAGGAGGGGCACGGTGGCAAGCTTGTGGCGGCGCTCATGTGGATGGTGGAGGATCACGATTTTTGCGGCCGTGGGGATGGGAGTTGACGGGAGGGTGTGGCAAAGGCACACGTTTACGGGGCGGCCGCAGCCGGTGGTGCAGATTATCCGCCGTGTTTGGTTATGGTCGCCGGCGGAGGAGGTGGCTGACGCAACTTCTTCAGGCAAGTCCATTGGGCTTTTCTTCTGATCTGAAAGAGTACTACGTTAAAAGGAAACTAATGGGCCTTTTTAAATGATTAAAGAGTAGCCCAAACGAGAGTGGGTCTTTAAGTCACTAAAGCCCAAATAATCAAATACTTACAGCCCAAATTTGGGCTGATTTCCGAGAGGCCCGTCAAGAATGAAAGCCCATTAGCTATGATAGTATAGAAGATTGGAGGAAAATCAAGAAAATATACTAAAAAACAATGGCGACTTTGAATGTGGACGCGACTTCTTCTTCTTCACCAGCTGCACTTCCTGGAGTTTCTCGTTTCCATCACACCCCTTGTTACTGGTATTTAGATTCTTCTTTCCCTTTCTCTCTCTCTCTCTCTCTCTCTAAGTTGTTAAACTATGTGCATGTTTTGATTGATCACATGTGCAACCCTTTTTGTCTTTTTGTTGTTATTTGTTTGTGTAATTTGCAGATTGCTTTATTCTGATGTTTGCTGTTATGGGTCAGTGTTGGAATCGGTATCTGAATTTATTGGATGCATTTTTAGATTTTCAATACGCGGACGGAGGGGGGGAAAGGAGAACGAAATCTTGAAATGCAATTCAGATGTTGTCGGATAGTTTGTTATGATCTGATGTGTTACTAATGTTTCTTCGGTGGAAATACTATTGATCGTGTGTGATTTTAAGTTTTATGAGCTTAGTGTTTTTTTTGATGTATTTTGATTGATGAACTGTATGATTGAATTTGGTTTTAGCATTTTCATAGTTTGGATGTTAAGTTTGTCCACTTTTTGATTTTGATAGTGAGGAGAATGTATATTTGCTATGTAAGAAGCTCTCAGAGGATGGGATCGCGAAATCAGATGGATCTGATCTATATGTGGTTTTCATTTCCAATGAAAAAAAGCAGGCAAGTAATTTTGGTTGGTCGTGATCAATTAATTCTTGATTCCTTGTCCCTGTATTCTTGAAATGCTGAGTACACAATGTCAGTAAACCGAGACTCAAATTGATCACCTTTTATCAGATACCATTGTGGCATCAAAAGGCAAGCCCGAGAGCAGATGGGGTGATTCTCTGGGATTATCATGTTATCTGTGTACAAGTAAGAAACTTATGATGTTATTGAAGAACGGAACATTTCTGGCCAACAAATGTGGTAGAGAAGGGAAAAGGTTTTGACCGTCATGTCTCATAATGTCTCTTGCAGAAAAGAAAAGATAGCAACCTGCCTCATCTAGTGTGGGATTTAGATTCAAGCCTTCCTTTCCCATCTCCATTAGCCACATATGTTGCAGAAACTATTCGGCCTTCATTTCAACTATTCTCTGAGTTTCAGAGGTAAGAATATTTAGATGCTATCATGACATTCTGTGGGATGTTTTGATTTCTATGGTGTAGCTTTCAGGTACAGATCAACTGCAAATATGTGTGCTGTTTCTGTAAATCACTTCAGCTGTAGCCATACCATCTCTGCCAGATCTAATTTTTGTTGTCCCTGAAGGAATTCTTTCTGCATGTGGAGAAAAATTCTTCTATGTTCTTTATCTTCATTTCTCCAAATATGCAATACTTAAGGGAAAAATAACAAATTGTAAAATGTATACCATACCAGTTATATACGGATAACGCAAAGGCTCATGGAAAACAAATCTGAATTAACAATGTACTGGTCCAATTTGAACTGGAATGAACCATCACCCTTGTGGTATTTTATGGTTGTAAACATGGTTTTACAGTAACCAGGAAGATTTTTCAAGGAATTTCTTTGTTCTGTCTGAAAATGGTCAATTTGGTACTTTCAGGTTTTTTCGGATTGTACATGCACCAGTATTCCTGCGATCTTTTGCATCTGACAGAAGACACATGAAAGATTCTGCTGGAAACTGGATTTCTCCACCTCCTTCATATGAAGTAATTATTGCAGAAGGTAAGAATTCTGGTTTCTCATTGAATTTCACACTTCATCTTACTAATTCCTGTCTAATCATCTAAGATCACTACATTGCTTTAAGTTTCTACTTACCACTTGATAAATCAGCACAAGTTGAGAGATTGTGGTAGTTACTTTTAGCCCCTCTTCCATTCTTTATACTATATAAAGATTTCAAATAATGCATAAATAAATAGTTGTAGGATTGATAAATAAATATTAGTCATTTAAATTTGTACAAGTGTGTCAACAATGCTAGTACAAGTTCTTCCCCTCTTGCTAAATGAAGAATAGCAAGAAACAACTTTTTTCTTTTCTCATTGGAAAATATGATATGTGAAAGGGGAAACGTGCTGGCATGTCTATGAAGTTTCGGAGAGTTGAAGCAATATAAACCTCATGACATTTTTTAGGCTCCAATGTGAATTAAGTTAATAATGGATTTTTTTTAATATGTTTGATACTTTGCTCTCTCCTCTTCTTCTTTTATTTCCCCCTATTCCATCTCTGCGGAAAGTTGTTTCCAGGCAATGTCGTTGTTTCATATGCTGACCTGTATTTTGTTTCTGTAGATGGAACTGATCATAACCTGAATGAGTACATGGAGATGTCCTCTGCCAATGTTGTGAAAAGCATTGGACCTGATACTATAGATGCTGTATTGAACCAAAAGCTTGGTGTGCTAGTGAGTGAAAGCCATTTAGAGGAATTCTTTTCAAAGATTTCCTGATAATTGGTGAAAATTAGGTGGCAGCATTGAGTTTTATGCTTAGGAAAGCATCTTGTATCACCACCTGGTACACAGAAACTGATATCTGATCTTACCTTATGAAGACAGTAAATTAAACATTTTTGGATCAATGAATGCATCAAAGATTTATACTTATGCTGTGCATGTGTTTTCTTGGTCGTTATATTATGTTATACAATATGAATCCATTAAGATCTTTGCTGTTAATGTGTTCTAATTTTGGAGTTAACCTGTTGAGTTTCATTTATTAAATACTTCTCGGTTTCTGAGAGTTGTAAGACTAATTTGAGGACAGCAGATTTCAGCCAACGACACTCTGGATACGACAGCTCCTGCATCTCTTTCAGGACGTATAAAATTACTGTGCCTATTGTTGCAGCATTTTCTCATCTAACTAACGGACAGCTAAGCCCACACAAGGAAGCATATTTTCAAAAAAGCAACTCTACACTTTTCATAATAATATCATTCAGGCAAGCAGTGTCATGTTAACACTAGAATCACAACTTGAGTTAAAACCATTACACCTCCAAATAGTATCAAAAGCCAAGTGATTGCTTCTTTCTGTTTGCTTCAGGCTCCATTTTGGGCAAACCATCTACTAACATGTAACAATAATGTACGGAGTCTAATTCATTCCTCTATCCTGCTTCCAGCTGCAAGTCATCGCTTGCCCAGTCAAGGAATGCAGAGACTAATGCTCTAGCACGAGAACATGGCAAAGACTGCCTACACTCTATTGTACATCGATGAGCGGGAAATCACAGATTCAGGCCCCATCATCGCTATCTGACAACAGACAATCTTGTATTTGGTCTCTGGGGATAAACCAAAAAGGGGAAAAAAACATTTAGAAGATAGCACTTGTTGGTTTATGATATATGAAAAATGATGATAAGCATCTTTCCACCAGCAGAACATGGTGTCTGCTAGAAAAGAAAACAAAAATCGAATAAATTGGTTTTGATGTATAGACAACCAAAATTCAGCATAAAACTTCACCTTAGCAACTTGTGGTTGTCACGGCTATCCTTAGCCAGGGTTGTCATGGACTGAGGAAGCAGCAAAAAGAAGTTCTCCAGTAATGTGGGATCCTTTGGAAGAATCTGATATTGGCAACTTGAGCATGTAGATGCATAAATTTCAGAACTTGCTCTCCCATCGTGAAAATGGTTTGAACTTGTGCCGTTGGGTTTCTTAAGTGGATTATTGCATATAAGGCAGTAAGACTCAGGGGGTAGAGATTCACTGGGCTTCAAGTTGTATTTCTTTTGCCGCCTCTTAGTAGCCAAACAGCCATTATTATCACCAACTTCTGGAATCCTGTTGAAACAGAAAGGTGTGAGCTTCCCTGCTGTCCTCACAATTGTGCTTTCTCGTGAAGGATTTTCCTCCTGCAAAAAGAATATCGAATGCAAAGGTTGATCAGATGCTGATCCAGAAAAACAAACACACATCAAGTTATCACAAGTTTATTCCAAGGAGAAGTAAATTTCCATGCAACTTATGATGCCAACGAATTTGTTTGACCATGAGATAATTTTTGTTCTACTAATGCAAGCAAGAATGATTCACTTGGTAGAGTCACTTACTGTTGCCTTCTTCTGAGTAATGCAGGCAAAGTGGTGGATTCACAAATCAGCTTTTGAAGGGAATAGAATGGAGGCACTCCACAATATTTCTGAAAGACTCTTCCTCACAACTATTATTATTATTATTAATTTTAATTCTTGGAGCCAAGCCTCACGAGACTAACCTAGACTTATAAGCTTCATGTACTTCTGGTCGCGACAAAGGGTCTCCACTTCTGCCTTTCACAATAAGTTGAAAATTGAAATGTTTTGATAATGCCGTATTGGACTACTATACCCAATGTGCTCATACACAATTTTCATTAAAAATTTCATCTTAACCTGAGCATGTTTTTTTCAATTATTTTTACAGTACTTGAAAGGGATTGCTGCCGGAGCTTAACAAAGAGATACATCCAAGGGATTCCTACCTGCAATAATTTAACAAATGATGATATCAAGCCATTGATGCCAGAGCGAGGTCGCTGAAATGCTTCTACAGTCTTTAAACTGCCCTGACAAAAAATAAGAGGTACATAACAAAGAACTAATTTCATCAAAAGAAGGTACACACAGAGAAAATTATATAACATCCAATAAGACTCTCCACCATCAAGGAAATATAAGATCATATGCAAACCTGTCCAAAATGCAGCACATGTTCAACTCTTCAGATAGACAGTCACGAAGAGGAAGAACCACCGGTATCTTCCACCTAGCATCAACATACTGGATATCCGCAGCTAATGAGAAACCCTGTCCCTGGTAAAACAAGATATAAATAGCTTATGTGTTTGATGCTAAGCTTTCCCTGTTTCTAATATCACTTAACTTAGGAACAAAGTAGAGCACCCACTAACGGAAAACAACATATTAGTATGTTATTCGTCCAATATGGTAGTAGGGGCTAACCTTGACAGTTGCTTCAAGGACATGACATGCTATCTGGGATGTGCATGTTCCCATCACAACTTTGGTGTATCCATTTTCAAGAGCAACCTGCATAGCGGATACAGCATACTGAATTTTCTGCTTGTCCATCATCTGATTTTAATTAAAGAAGTGGTATAGAGACAGACCTTCTGCAAAGATAGCATGCGGAGATGCACTTGTAGATCTTCTTTTCCAGTAATATCACTGACAGCACCAAATAACTCAGTCAATCGATCTTTTCCATCCGTAGAATCATGTGAATAAATACTTTGAGTTGGAACAACAAAAAATTGTTTGGCCGGCGGTGCTAAACTTGCCACAATGAGTTTCATCTGATTGATTGCTCCATCATAATCATGAGAAGAAACTGGATAAATGGTACTTTCATCAATATAGGCGACCCCAACTCCAAATACTGGTAACAATCTATCTCTACTTGCTTCAAAATTCTTCTGTGCTTTTTGCTGCATCTCATGAACAAATTGAAGAGCCACCCTGAAAATAAAGAACGTGCTTAGAAAATCTAAGTCAATCAAAAATAAAAATGTGATTTTTTTATGCTCATATCTTTGACATTTATCAAGAAAATTCCGACTAAAGAAAGTAGAGTATCAGTTCTCTCCGCATATGGAAAGATTGCCAATTTAAGCTGGCCCAATGTATACGTTGCATTGTTTCCCGAATGAACTTCGAGGTACCTCACTTCTACGCAAAAAAATCGAAACCAAGCTCTAAAAAGTTATACAATGAGTCGATCTTCTCTAAGTATTTCTTCTGAAAAAGTTTCTTGCTGACACTTGATCAAGGCAAGCTCATAAAAATCAGGAACTCCAAGTAATTCAGGCTCAGCATCCAAGCTTAGAGAAATAAGGTTCTTCTCATTTAATCAGCTCCAATGCACAATCAATTGCAGACTCACAAACTTCAACACACACACAGAGCAATACCTAGAGGAAGGACCACCAGAGAACGCGACGAGAACATTATCGGAAGACGAAATCATTGCATTCGAAGTGACAGCGAAGCGAAACTTCCCGAATAAATTACTCCGAAAGCAATCGGCACAGAATCTTCCGCGGTCTCCGCCGCCTTCACTAACAGCGGGGTGGGTGGCGGCGATAGTTTCGTTAACCTTGCACTTGATGCAGAGGCCGTCGCAATTGAAGTTTCCGCCACCAGCCGAAACTCCGTCTTCCTGCACCGGCGGCCGTTTCTGGTCGTCTTCGTCGACGGAATGTTCATCTCCGTAGCAACCGGATTGGCAAGTCGCCGAATTGCACGCCATTTTTCCGATTTTCTTTTTTTCACTCTTTACAATCATACAGAAGTAAACTTCAATGGGGTTGTGAAAATATTCTAATGGACCTGCGAACATATTCAATGATGCTAAGTAAACTTAATTGGCCCATTAGGATATAATGATGGGCTTGGGTAGGACAGAATTGGGCCACCCATGGCAGTAATGGGCCTACTCAGTTACTGAATGGGATAATCAGATTCTATTGGGTCAATCAGATCTACAATGGCACTGTGGGGCTAATGAAATTCAAGAAATGGGCCTGATCAGAAACTCAATTATCTTCTATTGGGCCACCCAGATACTGAATGGGCTAATGAGATTCAATTGGGTCTAGTAATAGGCTTGGGGAGCTATTAAATGAGCTAATGGTAATGGGCCTGAGCAAATACTGGATTGGCCCTAATTGCCCACTAAGTACACCTACATGGGCTTGTATCAGTTCTTTCTCGGTGAAACTGTAAAACAGACTCATAACTCTGCATCTATCGCATTTCTCATGCTACATTGCCCATTTCCGCCGCCTAGCCCGCTGCAGATTTCTCCTCCTCCGCCGTTCACCGGTTTGAATGTAATCTCCAGGGCCCATGAGTAGCCTGATTATTGAGGACAGAAATGGCTCGCTTTTCGGGCGAGATGATATAGTTGTGCTATTTCAGAATTTGATTTCAATAATTGAAAACTTCATTGAGCTGAAAAAGATTGATGCTTGCAAAGCAGCATATACTAATATCACACATTGAAGAAAGTTCTTGGAAGAAACAAGAAAGTTCTTGAACTTGCACTACAAATTAAGATACTTCTTCTGCAGAATTCAAATTGATTAACCACCAGACATTCTCATTTTACCTAGAAAAATCAATGCTGAACCAAAAGAATTGGTGGTGAGCAGAACATCTACGTGTGTGTTTTGGTGTGTGCTGAGCACAGTGTTAATGATTTCTTTGTTTTTACTCTTGTATTTTTCTTCATCTGGTGAAGGGTAAAGAAGTGCGATACCTGGACCCATTCGTATACACACAAAAAATATCAGTTCCTTTTCACTGAGGGTCACAAACTGGGAAACAAGAATCTCCACGAGCGAAAAGGGTATTGTAATAGTGACATAAAAATCTGGGAGTCTATCTGTTAAATCCTCTATCATCATCCAACCTTTCTTACCTCCTCTTCAATTCCAGGAAATCCAAACCAACCAATCAGAATTCAAGAAACTTCATCACAGATAGACTAAGTACAACTAGACAATCCCACTTCTCTCTCCTCTCTCTAAAATCCTACGAAGAGAAACTCAGCCTCAAAATGCTGTCTACCCTTGTTGACACGTGTCCCACTGCTGACCACTGACTGATACACCAACTGTTTTTTCACTTCCCCCCTCCACTAAGAAATATATAAAAAAACACTTCTTCGTCTTCCAACAGAGAAGAGTTCTTGAACCGCTGCAGAAGCAGCAGAAAGCCCTTCTCAAAAGGTACATTAATTCACACCTTTTTCTTCATTGATTCTACTCTTTCTGCTCTTTAGCTCTCTGTGTACATATTATTTTTTCTTTTGCAACTTCAGTTCCTTCTGTGTAATCAAGAACCAGAATTCTTGTTTCTTGAGATATACAGAAAGTTTCAGCATGGCTTCTTTGGTTTCATCGCCATTTACACTGCCCAACTCAAAAGTAGAACACCTTTCTTCATTTTCACAAAAGAACTATTTCCTTCACTCTTTTCTTCCTAAAAAATTCAATAACACCAACACACAGTCATCTCATAAGTTCAAATGCGCTGCAATTGGCAATGGTTTGTTCACTCAAACCACACCCGAAGTCAGGAGGATCGTGCCCGAAAAGTCATCCAATGGCCTCCCCACTGTGAAAATTGTGTATGTAGTTTTAGAAGCTCAGTACCAATCATCCCTCACAGCTGCAGTTCAAAGTCTTAACCAGAGTGGACAGTATGCTTCATTTGAAGTTGTGGGGTACTTGGTTGAGGAGCTTAGAGATGCGAATACCTACAAAACTTTCTGTAAAGATCTCGAGGATGCGAATATCTTTATAGGATCATTGATTTTTGTGGAGGAACTGGCCTTAAAGGTTAAGGATGCAGTGGAGAAAGAGAGGGAGAGGCTTGACGCTGTGTTGGTATTCCCATCAATGCCTGAAGTAATGAGACTCAACAAGTTGGGCTCATTCAGTATGTCGCAGCTCGGGCAGTCGAAAAGCCCATTTTTCCAGCTATTCAAGAAGAAGAACAAGTCGTCTGCGGGCTTTGCTGACAGCATGTTGAAACTTGTGAGGACACTGCCTAAGGTTTTGAAGTACTTACCAAGTGATAAGGCGCAAGATGCTAGGATGTACATACTTAGCCTGCAGTTTTGGCTTGGGGGTTCACCGGATAATCTGGTGAATTTCTTGAAGATGATTTCCGGTTCTTATGTTCCTGCTTTAAAAGGGACGAAGATTGAGTACTCGGATCCGGTGCTGTACTTGGACAGCGGAATTTGGCACCCTTTGGCTCCTTGTATGTATGATGATGTGAAGGAGTACCTGAATTGGTATGCTACTAGGAGAGATACAAATGAGCAGCTCAAGAATCCAAATTCTCCTGTTATTGGACTCGTTTTGCAAAGGAGTCATATTGTTACAGGTGACGAGAGTCATTATGTGGCTGTGATCATGGAGCTGGAAGCTAGAGGGGCTAAAGTCATACCAATATTTGCTGGTGGTCTCGACTTCTCGGGTCCAGTCGAGAGGTACTTTATTGATCCAATCACGAAGAAGCCGATGGTGAACTCGGTCGTATCACTTACTGGTTTTGCTCTTGTTGGAGGTCCAGCAAGGCAGGACCATCCAAGGGCCGTCGAGGCGTTGATGAAGCTTGATGTGCCTTATATTGTGGCCTTGCCGTTGGTGTTCCAGACAACAGAGGAGTGGTTGAACAGCACATTGGGGCTCCACCCGATCCAGGTGGCTCTACAAGTTGCTCTTCCGGAGCTTGATGGGGGAATGGAGCCAATTGTTTTTGCAGGCCGAGATCCTAGAACAGGCAAGTGAATTTTGGCTGCTCCTTTCCTTTTTCCTTTGAATTTTAAGAAATGATTGTTTCAGTTTCTTCTGCAGGATCACTACATATAGATACTTGCTATTGATCATCTCTTTTCTTTCCGTATCTTGCATTTCTGGTGGATTCATGTACTCATCTTTTTGAATATT
The DNA here is from genome assembly GCF_026168435.1 of Sesamum indicum. Taxonomy (NCBI): domain Eukaryota; kingdom Viridiplantae; phylum Streptophyta; class Magnoliopsida; order Lamiales; family Pedaliaceae; genus Sesamum; species Sesamum indicum. The sequence continues at coordinate 1,055,291 of NC_142660.1, read as the reverse complement.
CCACTATATAATTGCAGGAAAATCACATGCTCTTCACAAAAGAGTGGAGCAACTCTGCACTAGAGCCATTAAATGGGCTGAGCTCAAGAGGAAATCCAAGGTACCTACTGGTTTATATAAGATTAGAACTTGTATGGTAGTAGTTCTATTAAAGACTAACCAAAACTAGCAAAGTATTCAAGAAATCTTCAAAACTATCAAATCAATGATCTGCAAGGAAATGGAATCAACGTAATTCAGAGTTATGAATGGTTTCTCCCATTTTGGTGCACTTCAATTGCATACTCGTTTGGGCTGTCAGGAATGGGATATGTCCTACTTCCAAAAAAAAGATCGTATGAGAAATCTGACAGAGTAAACTGATTAGAAATTCATTAGTCTTTGGTTATAATTTAACTAAAGATGTTAACACAATAAGTTTACAGCAACATAATAATTCCTAAACAATTGGCCTGATTCATTTCTTGCTACCATGATTTCTTTGCTTGAGCATTGGTCGTCTCAAGTTATGCTTCTAGATTTCAGTTTTCACAGTTTGTCATGAAGAAGATATTGAGAGGTATTTTCCACTTAGAGATTGAATCAACACGAAAGAAGATAAACTGATGCAAAGAAGATACAGTTTTCTTACTTTTATGTTTCTTGTATAACTTTACTCGGCTTTTCAAGCTTTCACTATATCGATTATGTACCGTAGACCTAGAGTAAGATATTACATTTTTGGATAGAAGTTTCATTTCTTAATCATATGCAGGCAGAGAAGAAGCTGGCTATCACCGTATTTAGCTTTCCCCCAGACAAAGGCAATGTTGGAACTGCTGCTTACTTGAATGTTTTCGCTTCCATTTACTCTGTACTTAAAGATCTCAAGAGTGATGGCTACAGTGTGGAAGGCCTTCCAGAAACTGCTGAAGCCTTGATAGAAGATATAATTCACGACAAAGAGGCTCAGTTTAACAGCCCAAATCTTAACATAGCCTACAAGATGGGTGTGAGAGAATACCAGAATCTGACTCCATATGCCACTGCTCTTGAAGAAAACTGGGGAAAGCCCCCGGGTAATTTGAACTCTGATGGAGAAAACCTCCTTGTTTACGGTAAACAATACGGAAACGTCTTTATTGGTGTTCAGCCCACATTTGGCTATGAGGGTGATCCGATGCGGCTACTCTTCTCTAAATCAGCAAGTCCACACCACGGATTTGCTGCTTACTACTCATTTGTCGAGAAAATCTTCAAGGCTGATGCGGTTCTGCACTTTGGCACTCATGGTTCTCTTGAATTCATGCCTGGGAAGCAGGTTGGTATGAGTGACGTTTGTTACCCCGACAGTCTCATTGGGAACATTCCCAATGTCTACTACTATGCAGCCAACAACCCATCTGAAGCCACCGTTGCTAAGCGTCGAAGCTATGCGAATACCATTAGTTACTTGACTCCTCCGGCTGAAAACGCGGGGCTTTACAAAGGACTCAAGCAGCTGAGCGAGCTGATATCCTCATACCAATCCCTTAAAGACACGGGACGTGGCCCTCAAATCGTGAACTCTATCATCAGCACAGCTAGGCAGTGCAATCTGGACAAGGACGTGGATCTTCCAGAAGAGGGAGTGGAAATCTCTGCCAAAGAGCGAGACCTTGTGGTTGGAAAGGTGTATTCCAAAATTATGGAAATCGAATCCCGTTTGCTACCCTGTGGTCTTCATGTCATTGGCGAGCCTCCATCTGCAATGGAAGCAGTTGCTACACTTGTCAACATTGCTGCTTTGGATCGACCAGAAGATGGAATTTCTTCGCTTCCATCTATATTGGCCGAGACGGTGGGCAGAGAAATTGAAGATGTCTACCGAGGAAGTGACAAGGGCATATTGAGGGACGTTGAACTCCTTCGCCAGATTACTGAGGCGTCACGTGGGGCGATTAGTGCATTTGTGGAGAGAACAACTAACAAGAAAGGCCAGGTTGTTGATGTTGCTGACAAGTTGACATCAATTCTTGGCTTCGGCCTAAATGAACCATGGATTCAGTACCTATCAAACACCAAATTTTACAGGGCTGACAGAGAAAAACTCAGAGTCTTGTTCCAGTTCTTAGGGGAATGCTTGAAGCTAGTTGTGGCTGACAATGAGTTGGGAAGTCTAAAACAAGCTCTCGAAGGGAAATATGTCGAGCCAGGTCCAGGAGGGGATCCAATCAGAAACCCAAAAGTGTTGCCCACTGGAAAGAATATCCATGCGTTGGACCCACAAGCTATTCCGACAACTGCAGCTATGCAGAGTGCAAAGGTGGTAGTTGACAGGTTGCTTGAGAGGCAAAAGATCGACAATGGAGGGAAATATCCCGAGACTGTCGCTCTTGTACTATGGGGAACAGATAACATCAAGACATATGGGGAATCACTGGCTCAGGTCTTGTGGATGATTGGAGTTAGGCCGGTTGCTGATACATTTGGACGTGTGAACCGAGTGGAACCTGTGAGTCTTGAAGAGCTTGGGAGACCAAGAGTTGATGTAGTTGTCAATTGTTCTGGTGTTTTCAGAGATCTCTTCATTAATCAGGTATTTGATGCCTTTTCAACTTCAATGAAAGGCTTCTACTTACCTTTCATCTGCATGCTATCGTTTCCTTATGTGTATCTGCTGATAAAAGTTCACTTCTGTTCACAGATGAATCTTCTTGATCGGGCTGTAAAAATGGTTGCTGAGCTGGACGAGCCTGAAGACCAAAACTATGTGAGAAAACACGCGCTAGAACAAGCGAAAACGTTAGGAGTTGAAGTGCGTGAAGCTGCATCTCGAATCTTCTCAAACGCCTCAGGCTCATATTCCTCCAACATTAACCTTGCTGTCGAGAATTCCTCATGGAATGATGAGAAGCAACTTCAGGACATGTACTTGAGCCGAAAATCATTTGCATTCGACTCTGATGCTCCCGGTGCGGGCATGACTGAAAAACGGAAGATTTTTGAGATGGCTCTGAGTACAGCTGATGCCACTTTCCAAAATCTTGACTCCTCAGAGATCTCCCTCACCGATGTTAGTCACTACTTTGATTCCGACCCAACAAACCTTGTACAAAACCTCAGGAAGGATGGCAAGAAGCCTAGCGCATACATAGCTGACACTACCACAGCTAATGCACAGGTAAATTCTTTAATTTCAAGATCAATTGCAACAATCTTTCCTGAGTGTTGGCAACCTTGTTTTGACAACTTCCTTGTATTGATGATTTAGGTCCGTACACTTTCTGAGACTGTGCGCCTCGATGCAAGAACCAAGTTGTTGAATCCTAAATGGTATGAGGGCATGCTGTCCACCGGATATGAGGGGGTCCGTGAGATTGAAAAACGTCTGACCAACACTGTTGGTTGGAGTGCAACTTCAGGACAAGTCGACAATTGGGTGTATGAAGAGGCAAACACGACTTTCATTCAAGACGAGCAAATGCTCAACAGACTCATGAGTACGAATCCAAACTCATTCAGAAAGTTGATTCAGACGTTCTTGGAGGCAAATGGACGCGGATACTGGGAAACTTCTGCAGAAAACATCGAGAGATTGAGGCAGCTGTACTCAGAAGTTGAAGACAAGATTGAAGGAATTGATCGTTGATTCTTGATTTGAAGAAGTTACTGTCAACTGCAAATAACATAGGTGGTCTCTTCTCCTTCCCTTCTTGTAGGATGGATCTTTGGATCTGTTCAAGAATTGGAACTGAATTTTTCACCAATATCCCAATGTATTCATTTTCCTGGGTGGTTGGTTGTCTGAATTGTAACCTGTAAACCTCTGATTCGCATAAATTCAATTTTCTGCCATTGTCATCATGTAATACCTCCATTGGCATTATTCATGCTCTCAATGCTAAGTATAACATAGACAATTCGGCAAAGGTTTGAGGACGTTGCAAGACAATATTTCAAAAAACACATAGTACGCCATTTCAGCCCTAAAATCATGTTTACACATTTGCTCCAGCCGTCAGGTCTTCATGCAACAATCTGCAAGAACCAGGTGCTTAAAGCTCTGCAGTTTAGTTGAATGATTTACCATATTGATATTGAAGTAATAGACAAAATTGAAAAACATTGGTGAAACAAAATACAGATATTTTAGCAGCAAAAATGTCATATGAATGTACAAATTACAATGTCAATAAAGACTTGGCATGTTCAAGCTGCTAAAGGGGAAAAAGGAACAAAAGATACTTCTCCACATTTTGTTTCTGTGCAGGATCTACAATCAGTAAACAGTATTACCAAAACAGGAAAAGGATGAAGAAAAGGAGGGGAAAAAAAAATCTAGAAAGGAATGCCATCCTCTGAAAGAATAGTACAAACAAAAAGTTGCAGTATATATGTTTCTAACTCCCCCTTTTGAGGTCTTAGGACTTGAGCTGTCTTTGTTTTTTACATCAAACTAACTCCATCAATAGGGGATCACCTGCTGCCATGATTCTGATTAGCCTAATGAAGTCTTGCTCGCTCGAAACATTCCAGGGGTGAATTGCAGGTACTTCAGCAGAATAAAATGATGTAGAATTGCTCTGCAGCTTTTGCTTGTATCTCATTGAATTGAAGACAGAGTCAAAATTTTGAGGAGAGTCCATTGCCAGAAAGAACATAGGTATTGCAACTTTGTGATGGATATCTAGACCGCCCACTAAGTTCACAAGATCGACAAAGTCAGGTACGAAATGTCGAGGCACATAGAATACCTCTGAATTGCATATCGTAAGGCTCTGCTGGTCTTTAACACTTTCTTTGTAATTGACTTGAAAATGGGCCGGCATTGTGGCAACCACTTTCTTCACCATATCTGCTTGCTTCACGAACCAATCGGAGTTTCCAGCAACTGAGACGCTCGTCCAAGACTTGGATACCTACACGCATTATAAAGCATACCAATGGGCATGAGTGTTTGTATGACAATATTATGTACGTTTACAGTACTGTCCAATAGATTTAACTTTGAGTTAAATGCACACAACTCATGATGGGCAATTAATGAGCAAAAGCTATTTACCTTATCCGTGATCCATAGCTTAGACTTGTCAGCTTGGAGCAAATTCCAGTAATTAAGAACAGTATCATCCTGAAGAAATAGAAAGCCATCTGCGCTGCTGTATCTATCAAAATATTTTGGCAAATACCTGAAGAAAATGCGAGAGATTAAATCAAGAAGCAGCATGGAGATAATATGTAAAGGTGAAATAACATATACACAGGCCCTATTTTTACCAATTACTGGCACTAAATGCCTTGGTACTTTTTGAGAAGCTCGCACATTCAGTGTCTCAATACTAAAATGATCAGGTCTGTTAGGACGTGTGTTGTTCTTCTACATAGTTAAATGAACAGAACATAGTCTGTTGAAATGCAATAAAGAGCACGTCCACCAAAGATGATTGTATAACAAAATAAGAATTGGTTCATTTCGCCACGACACTTACTGGGTAAGTTAAGAGAAAAGAAACAGAGAACCATCTGTCGGACTAATACTTGACAGGGGGAACTACCTATCAGTTTGTCACCTCACTTCAAGTGTTGCTCATTAGCAAGCTAAGGGAAACCACCTTAATGAAGGTCACTGATAGGTCAATAACAAGTGTCTCCTAATATTTACAGGTAAACAAATTTCTCAAATGTAGAAGGCAAGCAACATAGTCCCTTCCAAAACCACCTCTTACTATTATACTATAGTTGTGATGTGATAACAACCAAAAGGTCCATTAAAGCTTATCATGTGATAGTCGAGAGAACTGCACTCCAACTCTAAGAGGAATTCTTTGTTATTGGTGTTGGTTTTGCATGTTCAAGGTCCTTTGGTGGTATTCATCAGACTTAACCCCATAGCTAATTGTACAAGAGGCCTGAATGAGAGTGAAACTTGGACAAACAAAAATAAGAACAGAAAATATATAAAGTGATCATGCTGAACGATAGTACAACTTGATCAACCAATACAAAAACAAATATAAGGTAAAAAGTGATGGTGTTGGGAGGAAAGAGTCGAAGGACTAACCATCTTATTTATATTTGTTGCTACTGCAGGGAAAAACTAAAGCATATGTATAAAGCTTTAACCAAAATCAAGCTAGGAACAGCAATATAAACAAGTAAATTAACGTCTATTCACATATTACCCTAAGAAAATTTTGATGCAGAGTAACATATTTTGGCCATAATAATTGACGGGGAAGACGTTCTATCCTACAGTTATGCAGTTGAACAGATTTTGTTCCTCATACTGCATGTTATGTGACTGACATCTGTGTGGTTACCCATATGAACTTAGGGAAAAGAACATAAGCAGAGGAGATGGAGAGAAATCCAAATTATGATTCACATACTTGTAAATGTAGTCCAACTGCCCTTCTTCCACTGCAAGATCAACATTTTTCTCCCCAGATAATATAATAACCGTCTTAAATATCCTGCCATAGAGTAACCTCCATTCTAGTGCAGTGCGTTCCACAGATCCAGAGCAGAACATTATAAGCACCACGTTTCCAAAATTCTTCCTCCACCGTATCAAGTTCCCGATTTCATAATTCACCGTTCCTACTTCCTTAACTCCAAGATGCACAGATGGCAACTTCTGTGGTACAAACTCCTTCCGATCGCCATGACCAATATTTGCCCTTGGCCTGTCTAATTCAAGAGACATAAGGCGAGGCTGCTGGTAACCAACAGCAAGCAGATCTTGAAGCCAAGCAGCAGTAAACTGCAGATCCTTTTCTGTCCAAAATCCTTCCTCAGCCATCACATAGCTCAATTCCAAAATTTTCTCAAACAACCTATGCTTATTGGATCTCCATGCCACCAAGAAGTTAACAAGACGACCCACATTTACATGAAGATCTTTCTCTTCTGAAAAAGGATATGCTTCAACTCTGTCATACCGATGTGCGGTGGGAGGATACACCACAACATATCCGCCAACTTCCCACAAAAGTCTCTGTGCCCAATACCCCCTCAAGACATCGGAAGCCATTGTACTAACTGAGACAGGAAGCATAAGGCCCCAGAAGGCAGATGAATGAAAAATTGTGTTGAATGAATTGACGGGCACCATTGTACCCTGAGGTAATGCCACTTTAGGGGCACGATCATCAAACCTGATGTCAAATGCTTCATGCGCAGCTTTCCTTGTAAAGTAAAATACTGAATCCACATCAGGTAGCCCATTGGAAATCCCTTGCTGTATAAACTGTTTCCCACCAAAGACCTCAGTGTAGAACTCCTCATGTCCAATGTCACCCACCTTTTCCAAGGGTAATCCCCTTGGCCAAACAGACCGCTGTCCAAAATGTATATAAGGGTTCACAACTGTCCTATTGGGATTCTCATGACTATATTGCAAAATAACCTCTTGTCTAGCACCCTCGCCAATCAACTCGACATCGAAATGTTTCCCTATATCATTATCAATCACATCACCTCGATCGTCAACGTCATAGATCTTTTGTGCACCATGCTGTATGGCAAATAAATACCCAACAGTTTTTCGAACATATGAATCATAAGGCAAGTAATCAACCACCCTAAACCCCAATTGAGCTTGCATGTCCAACGATAGATAAATAGCACCTGTTAAAGAAAAAGTTACAAAGATATAAAAATCAATAGCCAAGAAAAAATCCATCCCTGATTACAAGAGTGCCTAAGAGATTAAACAAATAACTCATAAGATCCTTTGATAACTCATGCCCACTAGATTAACTTATCATAAGATCCTTTGATGTAATTTCTTAAAGAAATGCGTGTTTCTGCAGCATCAAACCCATCTAAAGCTGTCATTTAAGGGGGGGAAAAGAACCATATAAAGCTACCAATGGAACGTCTTAAGAACTAAAACAGCTAACCCAACTAACTCAAACTACAGATTTGGTACCACACAAGTACCTTTCAAATTCCAGTCTTTTGGAGTCTTAGAATTCCCAATCGCAAGCACTTGCCACCCTTTAATTTTAGTCATTTTCTTCAGAGACTCAGAGGGGTAATCCGAAACAGAAACAACGATCCATTTCTCCGATCGAAAGCTGGAAAACGGAGTTGATTTATCAACAATGCGGTTGATAGAATTCCAATTAATCTGTGGAAACTTGGGGTGGATTGTATGCGACTGAGTGGACTGGATGCAGAGCAGCGCCGCCGCATCGCCGCCGGCAGTGGAGTAGTTCCGGAGGAAGAATAAGGCCGCGACGGTGGTGATGAGAAGCAGAATTGTTAGAATTTTGTACAGATTCTCCGAAGCCCATGTTGAGAAATCAAGATTCTTGGAAGGAATCGAAAAGGGCTTGCTTCTAGATTGATGATTGTGGAGCTTTGGAGCATCAGAGGGAGGAACAATGCGATCTTGGACCAACATTTCTGTGGTTCAAATTGTGATTTGAAAACTGAAACTCCCAAGAAAAACACACACACGCAACACACACTACAAGAAGTGAGTGGTGGTGCAAGTGACTGACTCAGTTTAATCTCTTGAGTCTTGCGTTATTCAGTAAAACATTGACTCGAGTCTGGTTCTCTTCTTTGATCTGAATCTTTGGTGGGGGGGGTGGGGGAGGGGGGGTTGGGGGTGTGACCGACAGCAAATGGGGAAGTGGAGCTGGTTTTCCTTAAGCTTCAATCCAAAGTTGTAACTAATGCTGGTGTGCGTGTGTGTGTGGTTTGGTAAGAAAATGTTAAACTACACTGCACAGAGTGGGGAGTATGTCTTGTTCTTGCAATTATGACTTGTTTGTTAGTAGCATAGGATTCATTTTATTTTCTTTTATAATCAGGAAAAATTGCACGGACTTTTATAAAATTTTATGATAATTATTAATATTTTATATTATTTAAATATTACAAATATTCATGAGATAGCATCCTTCTAATAAGTTAAAAAGAATATCTGTTAGCCAACCAGTAATTTTAGAAAAGTACTTATAATTTTTCAAATTATAAAAAAATATTTATAATTATGATAAATTTCAGAGAAACCCTTTATAATTTATCCTTACTTTTATGGTATTTTCATACTTTTTGCGAGGAACTTTTCTTTTATATTTTATTTGTAATTTGTTAGGATGGGATGGGACGAGAGATAGAGACATATTAGCTAATACTAATAACTCAAAATACATTTTTAAAACAATATTTAATACATTTAAAATGTGTTATTCATATTTAAATGTAACCCGATATTAAAATAAAAGATCTTACATTAGTTAATATCCATCCTTCTCAAATTTTTTGAAATACTTAGTTATATTTTTCTGAATATATGAAAAAAAAAGGGGTAAAATAGACATAGATAATAAAATCATCAAACTGCATAAAGCACATGGCCCCAAATATTTTAGTATGAAGGAGAAGTGAGTTTTAGTAAAGTTTAGTGTAGATTGGAAGATGAGGTTAATTTGTCAGTTGTTGATTTATTAGTATGGGGTCACGTGACACTGACACTTCCCCTAACCATATAATCATTTGTTGATTTTTTTTTTAAAAAAAAGAATAATTATATTTGAAACATATTAATGATAGGGTAATGCATTTTTCAAGAAAAGAGAGGAGAGTATAATGGTCCAATACAATCTTTTGGTACGTGTAGGTAAGTAGAGTGAGACAGTTCCTTGGAATAATGATTATTTTCTAATTATATTTTCAAAAAATAAAATTATGATTTTCTTTAAAGTATATTTACACCTTTTTTAAATTTTTTTTTATTTATAACGAACCCATTTCGTTAGGATTAACGATTACTGAAATATGTATAGATTCACTAGCAAGTGCACTAGTTATCAAGTAGTATAATAAATATCTTTTCCACGAGGATTTAAATGTAAGATAACTAATCAACGATTATTTGGACGATCGTGATTCAAGTAATGAGTTAACTACTACTACTAAAAACAATTACTAACTAAAATAAGCTAAACGAAAGTGTTGGAGAAGATTCAAAGATGAGAAGATGCTAAGGCAATTGATGTACCTAATTGATCCTAAATGTAGGAATCACAAATTAATCTAGCAGGCAATGTTTTCATATACTGAGGTCTTTCTCAAGTTAATTCTATATACTCTCTCGAGTTATATCAAACCTATTATTATCAAGAAATTAGTGGGTTCCTCCAATTTAAAACTCGCGACAATAATGCATTAAGATTTGTAAAAAACCTGTAAAATTAGATGAATCACGTCTATGTATGCCTACATATCGTTCAATCACACTATGAATTATCTTTTTCACTATGTTGAATTTCCTTCAAGTTCATCAATATAATTAATTATCTAGAAGTTGATTAGGCTCTCAAATTATAAAAACAAGCACAGTAACACATGGATATATGAGAATAAAGCTGTAGATTAATTTGATAAAATACTGAGAACATTGTCTCAAATAGATTTTCCAAAAGCCCTAACAAAAAGAAAATTAGTTCATACTAACTAGATAGAAAACAAAAGATAAAAAGATAAAAAGAGCTCATGGAGTCGAAAATCGGGGGTGATCAGTCTGCTACTCTGGCACCGAATCAACTTCTCCACTTGTGCTTTGATGTGAGTCTCTCAATTTTCAGTCCAAAGAATCCCAAGTATTCTTCTCTTTCTCCCATTTATAATAATTTTCAAGATTCATAAATTTAGTCTGATTCTCCTTCTTTCTTTCGTAATCCTATTGTCGCTAAACCTCCCAATATAATTACAACGAAATAAGCTGCTAAATATTATAAATTGACTAAGCAATTATGTTTGGGATTCTTTAATTTCTGCTCGGTGTCTGTCTAATAACACGTGAGTTATGGGTTATGCCCAATTTGATTATCTAGTTTTGCAGATTCCTAAAAGCCCGCGAGTCACGGGTTATTTTTGATTCACTTTTTAATGTATTTTTAGACTTTTCTAGTATTTGAGATGTTATCTTACAACTTGATCTTTTTCTATTAAAACACCTAAAATATCACAAATAAATCAAAAAACAAGCATCATATCACAAGAATATAGAAAAATCAACAGCAAAATGTATCACATAATTAAAAGATTATTTACAAATATTGCAAATTTGAAAAAAAAAAAAAACTATATCTTAATTTAAGTGGTTAAGTCTAAAAGTCCCATCAACAAGTGTGAACTCATGAATTCAAAAAATGCATGAATATTTGTTTCAATTTAATTAATTATATTAATATATTAATTAAATTGATGTATTGTTGAATTTATTAAAATAATTAATTCAACGGCCCAATTCCATTTGACAGATGGTTAAATTTCCACTAGCACTAGATTGGGCCTTCAGAAAGTAGCCCAAATTCTATCCAATTGGGCCCAATTCATCCCATATGAATAGAATTATCATAGCCCAAAACATAACTCCTCATTATGAAGAAGTAAAATATATAGAACCAATTGGGATTCAATCTTAAAATAATTGAGGTTCATTTCATTTGGACATTGTGATCACAACTTAATAATTATTATGTTATTATACAATTTCATTTCCAATATTCATATCAAATTATATTACTTTTCACAGCTTAGTTCTTTAGTTGTGGTAGCTAGAAGCATTGAACCTAATTACAAACCCCAATTTCTTTGAATAATTAATGGCTTTTGCTATCAAGAGATGAATGGCTTCTGCAAATTTATTCAAATATAAGAAATAAAAGCTTCCCAAACCAACCTTTTAAACCAATAAGCTCTAACTCAATTGGTGAAATTATATGTATGGGTTCGGACCCCATCAATATGTGGGATGTTGTTTTATTCTTTGTTTGATATAAATATTCGACGTGAATAATTTTAATTGATTTATTTTAAATAATAATAATTCATCACTTTCACGAGAAAGTTGCTTGCAGTTTTTCCCTATTTAATTATATTGAAAGTAAAACAATGACCCCAGTACCCCACCCCACCCCTACTCTAATTGTATGCAAAATGCATAACAAATGCAATATACTTGTAACTTAGATTCTAACTTAGATTTGATTTGATCTGAATTGAATTAATTATATGACAAATATAATACACTTGTGGTGCTATTGATGTACAGTTTAAGAAAAGTGGTCAATCATATAACAATTGATTTAATTTTATCAAATTTTAATTTGAGTGAGAAATTTTTACTACAGATAAAATCTAATTCAAGAATTATAAAACCCCAGTAGCTATTTAGTTACTCTAAAAACTTTGATTGGCACCACATAAAGATGATAGACGTAAATGTCAATGTGGTAGCAGCTAACTACATATATATACACAAGTCTTTCCCTTGCAAGAAGAACAAGAGCACGTAGGTACATGCACTCATATATCATTGGTTTTTTTGTTTGTCTGAATGAAGAAGCAATACGTGGAAATGGTTGATGTAGGTGTGAGAATAGCAGCCAGGTTCCATTCCCTCTGCCCTCAAACCGCACGTAGGTACTACCACCCTCCTTCTGCCACCGACGACAGCCAGAAACGGGAGTTGCAAGAGTCATCATCAATGGTGGGGGCGAAGAGCACCAATTACTACTCCTCCATCACCAACAGCTTGGATGATGCTCCTCATCCTGGATATGTAGTGTATTCTTTGGTATGACTCCACCAAACACACACAACACCTACGTATTTGCTTGTGGATTATGTATAAGAAGACAAGACTGCTCATCACAAACTAAAGACTTCTTCACACTGCTCTTTTTAGTATATAATTTTTCACACGTTAAAAAGGGAAAAAAGAATATCAATTTTAGAAGGGCCCAACCGGGTTCGAACCGGTGACCTCTTGATCTGCAGTCAAATGCTCTACCACTGAGCTATGGACCCTTGATGAAAGAAGGGGTACAGTAGATGACTTATTCGTGATACTCGGACGAGATCGGAGCTTGGGGCTCTTTTGAGTTCAAATTTGTGATAAAAACTAATAACTGGCTTCCAATGTGACTGTTTCTATTTGTCATAAAAATTCAGGCTCTCATCTTGATTAAACGTTCTGAGAATAGTTTCACGGCCTGTGCTTGAATTACCTGGCCAGATTATGACTTAAGCCATAGCTCCGAGAAGCAAGTAACTAACGGGGATTATGATTAAAACGTTTTGAATCGTTGAGGCAAGAACCCAGATGGTTTTATTTTGTTTCAAACCAAGTCATCTGTAAATCAGATCACTCATCCAGTTGATTCATGAAGCTTGATGCTGGTCCAATCAAAATCAGAGATAGCTTATTACCTTGGCTAATACAGATGGGAAACATAATGATCTGATTGTCCTTAACTTAGCACAGCAAGTACGCAATTTCCTTGCTAAATCCACAAGAAACCGAAAGACAGCACAAACTGACCTGAATTAGGGGAGAGCAAATAAAATAAAATTTCTCCAAATATCGAGGGTATTCGGAACTTCTGATCCTGATTCTGAAAAATTTTCTAAAAATGAATATTGTAAACCACACTACAAGAACTCTTTAGTCATATGCATGTTTATCGATTTCCACATTGCAAACTCACAACCAAATTGATGGCAACCCTCCATCTGTTCAGTGCTAAACTTTATTGGGTTGTCCTATCTTACAGAAAAACCACTCCTAGGAGGGTTCTATTTCTGACCCTGATGAGCGCTTTTTATATCTTACAACTTCAAGTGGCCATAACCTCCTCTAAATGAACCATAAAGAGGTCGAGATCTTCTGAAACTGAAGATATCTTCTATCTGGACGTTACTAGATTCAACAGGTTGGGAATTGTCTACCTGCTGCTCTGAAGAATGTAAGTTTCCATATACCCGTACACTCAAACTCTTTTTCTGGAGAGCACCAACTTTAATGTACTCGTTGAAGAAGTCTATCAGTTCTTTTTGAGATACTCGCTTCAGCTCTTCAACCTGTTTCATTAAGTATGGTGTGAAACCAATGGCAACTAATTAGGTATAAAATTCACAGGCTTTTATTGATGTATACCAACCACAGATTTTGCAGAAATAAAATCAATGGCCATACCTCGCGTTCTCTGCGGTCAAACTTGAGAGTTCCGTCAGATATTTCTCGCCAGTAAAATACAGATTCTTCCCGTAAATTTTTGTGCTTCTCAAGCTTCATTTCAATAAGTGCATTAACGTTGCTCTGCATCAAGATTTACATGTTAATAACAAGGCATTTCTCAAAAGAAGTTGATTTGCAGGTCACTAGGGTTCATTCTCAAACACAAATATAAAATGTCTTATTCATAATTTCTAGTAAATGCCAACAAAAGAAAAGTTGTTATCTTTCAGAAGCCAGTCTAGAATAAGAGCAGCAGAGCATTCATATCACTGTAAATGATGCAGATACCGATTTTTGAAGTTAATAAGTGCAAAATATGAAGCATTAATCTTAAGTACATTGTTCCTCAAGAATTACAGTGTCCCCATACATGCTCTCTTATGTAAAGATATCAAGTAGTTTATGTAGTTACATAGTATATTTGTTACATGCTCCCCCAGGAATCTAGTTTCCTAGACTCAATGAGCAGATATGATGCCTTTATTGTATTACGTAAAGATATCACATTCTTTCTTTACTAAAAATAATTTCCCAAACCCAATGAGCAGATAGGATTAAATTTCCTCAGATAGCCAATTTCCAGATATTCAGCATGTAACTCAAGGTAACAACTATACTAATAAATCATTATTCTGTTCATTATGATTGAACAACCAAATTGATCCCAGCAGATCTTATTTATTGCTAACCCAAGAATCAGGTGCATCTTGGCCTAGCAATTCTTATCACCAACACTGAAACGATAAACGTAAAAAGCCATTTGCTGGCTGCTTCCCTAGCTGTGCAGTGAAAAGGGATGATGTTAGAAGTGTTGAAGGAAGAAATAATGTTTCTAGGTATTACGTAAAGATATCACATTCTTTCTTTACTAAAGAAATAATTTCCCAAACACAATGAGCAGATAGGATTAAATTTCCTCGGATAGCCAATTTCCAGACATTCAGCATGTAACTCAAGGTAACAACTACACTAATAGATCATCATTCTGTTCATTATGATTGAACAACCAAATTGATCCAAGCAGATCTTATCTTTATTGCTAACCCAAGAATCCGGTGCATCTTGGCCTAGCAATTCTTATCACCAAGACTGAAACAATAAACATAAAAAGCCATTTGCTGCCTGCTTCCCTAGCTGCAGTAGTGAAAAGGGATGATGTTATAAGTGTTGAAGGAAGAAATAATGTTTCTAGGTATTCATTGGAGGACCCAACCTCAATATATATAGGATGGGATTTAGAGATAACTACAAATAAACCAACCTATTTATTCTAAGAGATAGGAGAATATATACCTAAATCAACTTAACATAAATCCTAACTCTCCCCCTCAAGTTGGAGCAGATTTGTTATTAGGCTTGAACTGCTTTGTTCCTGAACTTTTAGTAAAAAGGTCTGCTCTCTACTCTTTAGGAGTGTAAAGAGTGCAAATTTTCCGACTCACAAACAAAGTGACAATTGACTCAATGTGCTTTGTTCTCTCATGGAAAAACGGATTACTAGCAATGTGAATCGTTGCTTTATTGTCATAACACATAATACATAGGCACAGGATCATTATTTGTTAAGCCCAACTCTCCCAACCCATCCTTTTAACATAAAATTTCACTAACAGTGTGAACCATGTCCCTATACTCAGCTTCTGAACTCAATCTACCTACTACTTACTGTAGTTTGTTTCTTACTACACCAAGAATGAGATCTCCAATCCTGTCATATTTAAACCCAACATGCCCTGCAACAGAGTAGGCAAACAACAAACCTTTACCAGGAGGCCCTTTATGTACTCCAAAATCCTAAGAGCAGTTTCCCAATGAATAAGTTGTAACTTATCCATAAAGTGACTAACTATACTAGGGCAAAGGAGATGTAAGGTTTAGTAACAGTCAAACAGATCAACTTCTCTACAAGTCATCAGTATTTGGTTTTATCTTCCGAATAGCACTATCATCATTTCATAAATACGGGCTGAAATTCAAGGGTTCCTGAACAAGATCACAAGCATACTTTCTTTGCGACAGCAATATCCTATGATTGCTATGAGTAATTTCATTGCCCAAGAAGTATCTCTGTTTTACTATCTTCCCTACACACACATGAGGATGTTGACCTCAACCCACAACATACCAAAAGAACAAAGTTTACATCACTTCTTCCAGTTTAAATTAACCTCAATGTACTAATTTTCCAAGTTATTTCTACATATATTTTGTCAATATACGAGGAATTCACAAAAAAGGTTGGCATACTAGTTTGTTACCTTAAATTCGTCACTCGGCATTTCAGAGAGTTTAGTTTCAAACATCTTGAGAAATGATTCAACTCTCAGTTCAATTTGCCCAGGACCCTGTCAAGCACAAGGAGGACATATAATAGTTGCATGTCATGGGTAAAGGCAGAGATAGATATGCATTATCTGCCAGACAGAGTTTAGATCATGGATGCAATCTATACCTTGACATTCGATTGAATGATGAATTGTACACCACGGACACCAGAGTCATTCCTACATTAATAAGTATAGCAAAGGGTAAGGAGCAAAAGTTATGACACAATAATCGCTTAGGAACAACTGAAGAACTTAACATAAAGTAACTTTTCACACCTCTGCAAAAGTACAGTAATATAACCAAGTTGCTCAACTGATCTAAGCTGATGGAAAGCAGGTTGTTTAGCTATCAAAGCAAAAAGTTGAAGTATAACATTCAACCTGAAATCATCCTGGTGCACCTGTAAAGTTTGAATAGCAGTTATATTCAGAATCTCGTTGGATGAACGAAAGATCAGAATGCATGGAACATGTCTGAGAAAGAAGTCCAACAGTCAGTTGTACAAAGTTGTCCAGCACTTTGATCTTAATATATAAAATCTTAAGAAACTGTGTAACTAAGGACTCTAAGATATACCACCTGCCCTGTAATCCGTACAAACCAAAAGCATCTGATATAATTTATGGATTTCTTTAGCATGGCTTCAGATATTCAATAGTTTAACTCGACGTTTAAAGATGCGATCAAAAGCAAAAACAACCGGCAGAGAGTTAGGGGCGGACAGAAAAAAGAGAACTCTGTATAGTTAGACAATCCATCTGTAATACCCAAATGTTAAGTTGGAATGTGCCAATCATTAAGCATAAATTGTTGCTTATAAATTGGACCTAGGACATGATCCTAGTATATCACAAGGTAGTAGTAAAGCAGGCCCTTAAGATAATATTGAAGTGAGTGGTGCCCCAAGGTTTACTAAGCAGTCTTCAACTGTGTGGTTGCGACAAATTAGATTCTAAGGCCTCAGTAGGCTCACTAAAATTTACTAGCATCACTTTTCTTGCTAGTTGGAATTACAAGTTTACAAGGTATCTATAACCATTTGGTAGAATCGACCCAACCAGTCACTCCTTAGTCCTACAACTTGAATCTCCTAGCAGATTCTCTAAGGGTGGTGTGCTGGGGCACCTCCTACAACTTGAGTCCACTAGCAGATCTAAGGGGTGGCCTGGGCTGTGGCACCATTGTTCCATAAAAGAATCACATGTTAGCTTTTTTCCCCTTCTTTTATGACTAGGCCATGCATGGTCAAACAGATGGTGTAAAATGCAAGAAATCTAGTAATCAGTAATAACTGAGATATTAATTGATAACTCCTGCTAGTTTCATCCAACTTTTTCCTCAATACCTGAATGTAATGAATAAGGGCAGAATTTTCATCACTAGGATTTAGGCCCTGTGCACTGTAGAAGTAATTTATTCCCCTCTCAAGCTTAATAATTCTATTAGTCATGTATTGAGACGCAAACAAAGCCTGAGACAAGGGATTAGAACCCCTGAAGAAGATATCTTCAATTTGCTGGATCATTGATTCTGCTTCATTTGGCTCAATATTTCCTACATACAAGCAAGAACAGAACGATCAATAGACTAGCAGGTGAGCCAAAAGCAAATTTGCAAGAATCAGAACCTGCTGCATAGCATTCCAAGAAGGTCCTTGATAGCATTAGAGGATAAAATTTAACAAGATTCTCCGCTTCAAGATGAGGAAGAACTTCAAGTTCATCAGTCCAGGGCCATGTTTGGTCTTGTAGTATTAATGAACAGTAGTACATAGCCTGCTGATATGGCTGTTGGAACTTCATATTCTGATATTCTTTTGTGATCAATTCCTGCATATACGCATAACAAATGAATGAAAGATGAAACAAAGAATCAACAAAAAGCTGTTAGTCAAAACCTTCATAAGAATGTAGTGTCCTAAATGTTCGACAAATTCTCTCTATGATTACCAAAAATAACTAACGGTAAAAACTAGTAAAAAAAAATCAAACGGGCAGAGGAAATGCCATATAACTCTTTGCTTTGCTTCAGATATAGAATCTAAGTCAGCCTTTGGAAGTAAGCATGATAAGCATCTCATTATCAGCTAAGCAGTTTATTTTGTATGTTGGGCCTTTATTTCAAAGCAAGAGTGCACAATCATTAAACATTCTAATTCTATGACAAAAAATTGTAATTAAATAAGTGTGAAAGCATGATCAATTTATTTTGTCAGGTAGAACCATAGTAATTAAGGAAACTGGAAAAAGTTACAGGACAGTAATTTCTATTTTAGACTGAAGGAGCAGAATTTGGACGTCTAATAAAATATCAGGAAGAAGAGAAAAAGATACTATAACCTCTATAATTTGTATTGGAACAACAGCAATGTTCTTACTAATCAGTCAGGTGTTTTGATCTTCTGAACTAATTTCTCCAACACCCACCAGAAAGAATAGAACATCTAAATAAAAGGAGTATTGTACCCCATTACTGTTTCCAAGGCCCACCCCCATCCCCACACCCCCATAACATTCCCCCAAAAGAATGATTTGCGGTCCTAACAAATGTGATTGAAGTTCCATAGGCTTCTTCCAAATCCTTTCCCCAAATGGAGCCTGTGGAGATCCATCAGGCTACAAGGGATGAACTCAAAAGCAACAAACCAGGACAGCTTGGACAAAATACAATAAAATCAAATGCACTACCAATAACAAATTTCAGGTTTATTTCATCCTTAGAAAATAATTATGCAATCAATGGAGCAATTAGGTGCAAACTTTAAGGGCCCACCTACCAGACACTGCATGCACAAACAACTACAGCAGAAAAGTTTAACACTAGATACAATCTTATATGTTATTTTCTGTCATAGGACAATGTTGTGATCCTAATGGCAAATAAATGCACTTAGCCATAGAGAAAGAACTAGTCGAAGTAGTAAATGAACATAATCAGCAAACCTGTACCTTAATAACAGCAAACCTGTCAGGTTTTACTTCGAAATTAGCAATTTGATGTACTACAGTCTCCAGTAAGATCTTCAGTTTGTGATTATATCCAACCACAGTGACCTGTAAGGAGGAAAAGGAGAACAAATAATAGATAAGATTAGTTCTGAGGAGGAGACTACACGACAAACAGCATCAGGAGGGTTTGGAACCCTTATGTGAAAGGGGCAAAAGAGAGTGATGGCAGTATACTGTAGAAAGGGCTCATACAACTGATACAGAAAAAAGAAGAACCAGTTGAAGAAGATAACTGGTTCTAGCATGCTTCAATAGTGTATAAACCAGAATAAACTGAAGAGTAACATTACTCATTTTAGAACAGAAAACATTATGTTAGATTCTGCAACAATACTCAACAGTGACCAAATGTTGACTTGATAAGAGTATAATCAAGAGATTAATTGCATGCCATAAACCTGACCCACAGCCACAAATCAAAGAGAACAGGGCGGTTTTCCTAAGAGATTACTCATGAAAAATCTCCCTCAGCTGGTGTCTATATTTATAGGATATATTGCTACAGAACAATCCTCATTCATCCGCGAACTTTATTACATCTTAAAGAGATTCAAAACAGCAAATACACACAGCATGCTGAAAGTTACAGCTGCATAAAAAGTAATTCCTGCACAAGACTGTACATTTATATGAACATAATCTGATTGGGAGCTCCATATATCTCCATGTACATTCAAAAGTGTACATTTAAATGTGAAGACAATTGGGAAACAGAAGGAATGAGCCTCACATACATGCAATTCAATACATGGATAGAAGCAAGTATAATAATCAAACTTCACATTTTACTGATTCATCAAAAGCTTTTGCATGTATTGTATAAGTTTGTAAATGAAGAGTGGAAATGTTTGGATGGCAGATGTGAGAGCCCAACCAAATCAAAGGTGGAAATGTTACTGATGGCAGAGATCATGAGATCAGAATCCCAGCAATATACATGATGGACCAATTAGAAGCATCTACAGTTTCTAGTTGTATTCTGAATGGCTTATTTCCCACATTAGCAGAACTAAAATTTCAAGGCAGTTCCTTGAAAAGGTGCTTGGACTACCCCCACAAGCTATAATGGAGTTTCTCTGCTTTTGTGTAGTAGGATATAACATCTGAGACAAATTCCACACTTCACAACATCCAACACAATTCTCCTAGATTTTTGCATAATTCCAGGAGAGAGCATGCACACACTCATTGGGCAAATTGAGCACAACCCAATCTCCTCAGTCTTGGATTCACTAAAGTTACAGACTGCTTAACCTAATTTCAGGAACTTACAGATACACGAGAACCAACCAACTAAGCCCAATAGTGGGTGAAATAACTCCATAACATTCTATACCAAGTAGCATGTTAACTACATGGAATTGCTCTTGTAAGCCACATCTAAACATCACATTTTAAAACAGTTACCTGATGCAACTATAATATAACGTTGAGAACTTCAAAAATTAAGTGCTTAAGCTTTTCTATATGCATTAACTCTAGAGAGAAATGATGTTATTTGAGAAGTGGAAAGTGCCACTCAGGAGCATATACTTGAATACAGACACAAATAAGTACCTGAAACCCATAGTCAGTGTTGGTAACTCCATAATACAGACCAGCAACCTGTGCATCGTATGCTGAAATATGCAAAAAAAAAAAAAAAAAAAAAAAAAAAAAAACAGAAAAACAACTGTTCTGTGAATTGGCTACGGCACCAGGAGAAAAGCATACGGCGATAATCTGAAATGAGTCCAAAAAGAATATGTAACATAGATATAAAGCTTTATTAAGTAGATTGAGAGTTTCGACATTCATAATACCACACTTTTCCATTCTATTTCTCAACCATAAGAAAATTACCATATTCATTTAAGTAGTCCATCAACAAGCGTGTAAATATTTCAGTGAGGACTTCTGATTCAGGGGAATTTCCAGAAACAGGACAGTTGAAATCTATCTTAACATATGCCTTAGGAGTTGAAAATGCTGTGTCTGGCTTGAACCATAATCTTGAGTATGGCGTTTTCCTCAATAAAACAGGTAAATTTATCTGTTCCAAAGGTCCAATGCACCAAAACATCAAGATCTCATAGTAAGTGTCTGACAAAGAAAGTCCAGATGGCATTATCCAAAGTTATGGAAATAACTTACTTGCCCAGAAACAGTCTTAAGAGATAGGTCTGTAGGAATAAACACATTAGCGCCAGGTAGACGCAGATCTTCTTTAGGAGCTTTTTTAATCCATTCCTGCAAGTCAACAAAGTCTTAGGATATCTCAAGTGGAGAAGCCTATTGAGATTTTATGTGGCAAGAAAAGATGCCTCATCATTAAACAGACATGAAGCAGCGAACCTCAATTGTAGAGCCAGGTAATCTCTCAACAGAATATGCCGTTCCATACCAAGGCTCTGTTGAATCAGTAAGCCCTTCAAACTTTGTAGACTCCCAAAATATTCTGCAAAACACAAATCTTATAACACTAAACAACAAACAATGATGCCCAAAAAAATAAATTAAAAAACACCACTATTTGACATCAGATAATTGAATATGTGAAATCCAAATTTCTTGTCCAAACTTGAAGCCAACTAAGAAAGAAGATGACAATGGATAAAGCCGGGTGAACATTGACATGACAACAATAGATAAATTGGTCAGGCAGACAGGACCACCTATGTTATATGAATTTTGTTTACATAGTCAACAACAAGAAGAGGCAAATTTCAAATTGATGCAAGTTATAAGGTAGACTGATCAGAATCTCCACAAATCTCTGTAAAACTGACCTCACATTATATGGGCTGAGCTCTTTCAGTGCTGACTGAATTTTTTCAGGATTAAACTTTGAAGGCAAAGATGATCCCACCAGCCAATCTTTTGGAGCATAAAACTAAAAGAGTTTTTTTTTTAACAGAAACCATCGAGAAATGTAAGTTGTAAAACCAACAAATGATAAGAGGAATAGCAGGTAGATAATTCAACTGACAGAAAGCAAAACAAAAGGT
This sequence comes from Sesamum indicum, assembly GCF_026168435.1. Taxonomy (NCBI): domain Eukaryota; kingdom Viridiplantae; phylum Streptophyta; class Magnoliopsida; order Lamiales; family Pedaliaceae; genus Sesamum; species Sesamum indicum. The sequence continues at coordinate 1,032,963 of NC_142660.1, read as the reverse complement.
ATGACTGAACAGAGAGCTCTAAGAGAAACATGAACCTTGTTAAACAAACAAGATGGCTAGTGGAAATTTACAACTTGCATGCATAGGTAGCATACTTCCATATCAAACACAAGAGTTTCACAATCATTTATATCAATGGACAAGACAAATTGAAAATTATTGATTTGAAAAAAGAAACAAATATGAGCACATAGTTGAAATATATCAAAAAACCATGAATTTTTAATATCATTCTCTTCAATTAACAAAACAGGCCGAAAATTATAGATTGACGAGATGCAGCTTAAGCCTTGAGGAAATAAGGAAAATAAGATGTCTCATGAACTGCTTAAACTGAAATATCACTCTCCTATGCACATCGATAAGGAGGTGTATTTTTTTATATATTTTCTAAACCAACTGTGCTCCCTCAATCATGCGCATACATGCAAATTACACACTCTTAACGTCTATTATAAGTAATTGACATTTACCTGCATATTAAATGCAACATTAACCACATAATCAATCGGACGAATCTTGTCCTGGTAATGGAAGGAAGTCTCACAAATGGCTGCAAGCTTCATTAACAAATTAAGATGATGAGATAAGTTAAATCTCAAGAGTAACATCAATAGGTAAATCTTCAAAAAACTATGCCTTTCAGAAAGCAGCATGAGGTGGATAGTTGATAACAGGGTTATAAAGTGCCTCTAGTGTCACAATTTGAGATCATAAGATGCTAGAATCCTAAAAATACATATAGCAACTCAGCAGCATGGTGATGCTTCTCAGATGAATACAGCTTCGCATCCCAAAATAATCAAGTGACCAACTTTCCACGAATATGAGATTATCGGCTATTCTGACAGATCAATTCTGGGGACTCATTCAGTGGACCGTCTTCAACTCAATCAATATGACCACAACTCTCTCTCTCTCTCTCTCTCTCTCTCTCTCTCTCTCTCTCTCTCTCTCTCTCTCTCTCTCTATCTCCTTCTCTTTTTTCTTTTGTGTTGAAGGTGGGAAGAATATTAGGATTTAATACCTCTAGAGTTGCATAAAACAAGCTTCTGGTATATGCATGGCTAGTCAACCTCAAGTTTATCAATAAAAACGAACACATCCAATTATACTAAATCCATAACAAGACCCACAAGGATTTGTCTTTTATCAGATCTGGGACCTTCACAATTATTTATGTGCATCTCATAATTGTTGGATGTAATGCTATGCAATTTCATAAGTCAGGCCAAGTGTTTAAAGAGGCCAATTTTCTGCATCACTCTTTTCCTGGAATGCATCGTGAATACATTGTAAAGCTTGCAAAAACTGTAATCAGTTTTACCTCATCAAATATCCATTGGCAGGGACCAGATTGTTGCAAAAGGTGAATATATTTGAATAATAGTGCCACAATATCCTCAAAGTGCTCTGTGATTATCCAAAAAAGAAAAGAAGAAAATCATCCATCACCCGCCTCAGACCCACTTCTCGGTAACTGAGCGCAAAGGCAGAAAATTTAGCACTTACCATGACCAGCATCTGTCAGATCAATAACTACTTTAAAAAAAGAAAATTCATAAGTCCAATCTGATTCACCGGCAGATAAGCTTGTAGCCCAACCTGCAAGTATTTATGATTGAACTAATCAACTTGCTTTTAGAAAAGTAAGAAACTTATCTGCTGCTTCTCTCAGTGAGATACTAAGAATTAATATATAATTATTAATTTATAGTATTATATGGAAGCACATAATCCTACAGGAGTATCCAGACATTAACTAAATTGTGCACCCTTTGACAATTTTCACTGGAGAAGTGAATCACCAAAGAAGCAGTCATGACTCTGCAGATAAATTACCTAGAAAGCAGATATATTTGTAGGTATACTTACAGAACCCTCGTACTAATTACACAAAAGCCTCTTGAATTGGAAATTATAATGCTCAGCCTTGTTACTTATTTCGGCTAACAATCACCCCCTTTTGGCAATCCAATTGATGGATAGATGATGTCATAATCAGAGCCTTTATAAACTTCCAGGAGTGCCCTCACATACTTTGGATGACATAATACAATTACCCCCTGACTTACAGAAGTTAATCATGATAATCAACATTGGTTAAGTTCTAACCATTTAATAATTACATAGTACTTTCATTGACAGATACACCCTACTGACCAGAAACTAGCACAACAATTTACATCATGACGAGTAATTGTTTCAATAATATTTTACTGAATAAACACTGTGGTCCACAAGATGCAACATCAGAAGGGCTATGAGGCATAATAGTATATAGAAGCTAAAGTCAGTGTATAACTTACTGATTTGTCTCCTAGATTTATCTCTTCTAAAAAATGTTTCATGCTCTACAATCAACGCATAGCTCAATATTGTGGACGTTTTGACTTTCACACATCTTATCATAACCCAAATGATTAACATATCTAATGTTTGCACCCTAATGATTAACTTATCTAAATTTTGTAAAAATGTGTCTATCATTTCAATTTATTCACAAAGAATCATATAACTTATGACCTCAATGTACATAATTTATGCCTCCTTTCATGTTAGCAAGCATTACGGTTACCTCCCTTCCTCAGTAACTATCAAATCTTAAAAAGGTAAATTTGCCTTTCACAAATTCCGCCAGGTTTGACCAAAAATTTCAATGACCAGAGGAGGAAATTTGTAATTTTGGAAGTAAAAGAGGACGTTTGTGTAGCTGTACTAAGGGGACCCAATGTAATTAATCCTTTCTTTTAGAAGGATATGTCCACACTATAAAAAGCAACACCTTGGACATACTACATCCACACAACCAAAAACACATAGAGAACAAGGGTATCCGATAGAAAATAAAGCCTCTCCACCAAGCTCAAAAAGAACATTAAGAAAAATCCTGAAAGTTGAACTCCACAAAATAGTGTGAAGAGAGTAATTGTTCACTGAGAGATATTTCAACTGCAACTCTTGAAAAATGCATCCACCAAAATGGGTTCTAATTGGTCCATTTTTCAAATCTAATACAAAGACCAGTTATGCAGGACTAACTTAGTGTAAGAAACTTTGTACCATGTTCTCTCTAGAGTTCCTAATAAACGTGAACAAATAGAGAGATAAATGAACAAAAGTTTATCCTTCAAACTTTGACTCAAAAGAATGTTCGAATGCTGTGTTTTCCACTTATAGCAAGGTCAGAAGTAATATACGCATTTGCTACAATGTATTTATATAGATAGAGATAACCTAAACTCAGTCAAAAATATCTAGATACTCAGATCTGGGTACCGCTACAAGTGTGTATATATCATGACAATTTGCTACAAACAATCACCAGAATTAAGCAATACACTGTGGCATACAAAAAAAAACCTAACAACAGTTCTGCCACGAATAAACCAAGTTGATCTTGAATTTCACATAATCTAGCCCAAGAATAAGCCAATTAGGACTAACCAGACTCTTGAGTAAAACAAAAGGAGCACTCCTTCATGTATAAGAACCCTGATTATTTTTGGAAGAATAATAACTAAACAAAATCCAGTTCTGTTAGTTTAACTCCTTTAGCAATTCAAAACAGAGGAATGCCATTCATTATTACCTCCATATTCCCTATTTAATTAGTGATTTAAGGACTTCTGCAAATTTAATAGATATCCACTGCTCAATTACTTGACCAGCAAATTGGGAAGGGGGAATTGTGGACTTTGACATGGAAAGGAAGTGCAACACCCACCCAACTTTTTCAAGATGTAAAACAAAGATCCTTCTCCTTCATGGCCAATCAAATGACCCAGATACCTGCTCGGCCCTTCCTTGTAATGACGAATTCCAGGAGTAATTGGCCATACAAATCTCAACTTGTGACCTTGTTTAATTGGGACAGCTTTCACAAGGATCTGAAGCATAAAATATGAAGTGAAAATATAATACCATTACCTCATCGAGTGAAATTAGAAACATTCTGCTTAGTTCAGTCAATCAAACTTTCCTCAACCTACAGTTATTCCAAATGTTCATGACTTAAAGTCTGAAGTAATTGCATGCAGTGTCAAATTGTCTGGACAAAACCAAAACCACTAATCTTTCTCAAACCTTCCCCATTTACCAGTTTGCACGATATAATAATTTCAAAACTCCGCTAGTTACTGGAGATCTTTAAATCCTTTTTCCTTCAGATGGAGATAAAAGGATAGAATCCTTGATATAATCACACCCTTACATGAGTTCAGAATTTTGGATACCTAAAAGAAATGCTTTTATCCTTCAACTGAGCAACAGAGATTTATTTCAGAAACAATGTTTCATGTTTAAGTCCAAGTAGCTACCTTGGAAGGAACCAAGACAAGGGTCCACCCACATAAAAGATATTGGTGATGGTCTTAACCAGTCATTCGTATTGACAAGTTAAAATCAAGAGTAGGATGAACTTTTTTAGATGGTACAAACATTTCTATATAATTATTTCATTTACTGATTATGCTCCTTAAGATGAATACAGCATTAGAATGGCTTAAGTTGATTGATCTTTGAGAAATGCTTATTAATAAAACATTTCGTTTGTGTTTTCACTTTCAGTGGCAAATATGTGTTTTCAATTTTGTTTAGGTTTTCATGTGAAATGAGAATGTTTTGTCAAATCAATATACTTTTGATGAGAATACGTATAAACAAACATGTTTAAGTACTGTTTCAAAAACTAAAAATTGGAATGAAAACACAAACAAACAAGCCTTATAAAGAAAGAGCATAATGGCAATAGCTTTTATCAATAAAAGCAAGTGACGGGTGCTTGTAGTACCTGAAGACTTTCTGAATCACAAGGTTGACCAGTAAAACTGATGCAACTTCGATCTGTATTTAGGATATCCTGGAATTTGCTCCGCACCAAGATTTCAGATTTGTCAAGGCCATCTGGAAAATCCAACCTAATAAGTCGATGCAGTTCACTCGCCAGGATCACATACAACAAGTGATAGCACCTACTTATTACCTTTAGTATATATTACAAGATGCATGAGATTGGCTGAATAATTTTCATTATAAAACCGCAGAAGCTCCTCTCGAGTATCCATCCCTCTTTCTTTTGGGCGGACCTCCAGGGTGTCCCAATTCCCTACCAATACATAACGTTCGGGAAACATCAATAGAAATGTTTAGTCACAAAGGATAGTCGTTATTCTGATCAATCTAATTTATAAGTAATATCTCCAATATATCAACCATCAAAAAACTCATTGTATCCTGTGTGGCCTTAAGTTAGTAGTTTGACAAAACCCAACTTTTGCTACAAATCCTACTACATAGCTGGCTAGAATCTTTGTTAAGACACTTTCTCAATGATCAAGTTACTAAAATTGCAATCTTGGTTAAAAACTTTCTCAAAGGGATCTAGTTACTAAAATTTCTGTGTCACCAGGCTTATGCAGAGTTCCAACATCAGCACATAAGCATCACATGTAATCCTGAAAACAGATTGTTATTTTATGTGAGTTTCCTTAAGATTACGATAATGAAGCTCTTTCGTCTTCTTTGCTTTTCTTTCTTATTTCTTTTCTTCTTCTAAGCTCTACTTGCAAGCGCCGGTCACAAGTGTCCAAAACTGTTTCAGAAACTCACTGAAACAAATTCTTCTATTATGAAATATCATTGGTCACCATCACCAAACTTGAACGTGCAACCCAAATAAAAAACAAACGCAAAATCAGATAAAACTTATTATAGCTTCCTGAGAGCATACTACAACAATGAAATATCTTGTAACAAGCCTTAGTCAGTCAGATTCTTACTGAAACTAAGTAGGGAAATAACAGGACAACATTAGGATTAGAAGGTTCAACAAAGAACAAGAGTGTCCTGTGCAGATATAAGGATAAATCTAACCGCGCTAGACACAACACGTAAGGAAGCTTAGTAAAGCAAGTATAATTAACATGAGATTAGCAAGGATGTACCTGTGCTGAACTTGTGGTATGGATGATCTTTCACACTTAAATGTTTCTGAAGCTGTAAAGAAAAAAATTTCAAGGAGTTGACCTCTTCCCCAAAAAGAAACTAAATAGACTTTAAGGAATGCAAGTCATGAACTGATGACTTCTGTTTCTAAAACATCATTCAATTCCAGAGGTTTTAGGACCTTGCCATTTAATTCCAAGGGGAGAATATATAGTTTTTCGTCATCATTTGATTCCTGACAAATACTGCCATAGGGAGCTAGTAAATAAAAGTACCTGGTTCATTCTCCAAACATCAGAGAGTAAATTCTTCTGATTCTCTGAGGAACAAGGGAAGAGTGTGCGTATTATCAAGAAGAATTCAAAACTAATACATTGACAAGATGCAAGACAGAATTGCTAACCAGAATCAACAGCTTTTATCTCCCTCGTGGTAGCATCGGCTGACATCAGCGGTTTGATGAAAAACTGAGCGAATCTGAATAATTAACAGCATTAAGACCATCCATCCAGGACAATAATTACTAAAAACACAGCTCAAAAACTGTGGTTATTAAGCAATGCTACCTGTCCAAGGCTTCTTCAAAGCAGTCAGGGTTAACATCAAAATAGTAGTTAGTGTGTTCAGATGAAGTGAAAGCATTTGTACTGCCTCCATGCTGAAAAAGAAGACATGAAATACATACAGAGAGATTATTTTTGGTCTAGCCACATTAAATAGCATCCACTTTATTACACAAAGAACAGAAGCAGTACCATAGAGACAAAATTCATCTATTATTTCAAATTCAAGGATGGTAAAAGGCAATGTGGCCCAAGTTAATTATCTATTTCTATGTCCAGAGATAAGTGATCAATTAAGCTACAAGAACAACATGAAAGAGCAGATGATTACCTCACTGATGTATTTTGAGTAACTGTCCTCCAATGGATACTTTTCACTTGCATAAAAAAGCATATGTTCTGTACTATAACTACATTGTGAGAAAGAAGTCCAACAAAGATTACTTGGAACAGTATATTACAACTATGCAACAGAAAACATAAATGAGTTACATGACATGTTGTGGATAAAGAACATTAAATTAATTCTACTGAGGAGAAGAAGACATGAAGAATTAGATGGGAAGCATCAAATATTTGTGAGAAAATAGTCAGCCACAAAGCCAGTTAAAACCAACATGTGTTGCATCATTTAAATGAATGTTACACTTTGATGCACTTATCAGGTGTACGTATGTTTTATTTTCCCTCGTTCCTTTCATGGAGAACTGAAATAGAAAGATATTTCCAAAACCTAACCTAAACACACAAAATTGGATACCCATGCACCCTTAAGCAGTACACATGATTTAGATTGAATAATGTAAGCCAAGACAATTCCATCACCAAGAAAGTGTGCAAGGCTTTCAACCCCCTAAGGATAAGTGACAATTTTGAATTCAAGCGAATGTTTTAAGTGATTGAAGTGGAAAGATGCAATGCAAACAAAGAATGCAATATCTGTCGCCAAGAAAATGTGCCAAGCCTTCAAATCTCTCAGTCGCTGGAAGAATTGAAAACACAACATATTTTCAAAACCGACACTCAAACATTCAAAACAAAGCCAGTTAACCATCACTAAGTAGTCCAAGTGATTGAAACTGAAAGATGCAGACAAGGAACTTCAATCTTTGCCACCAAGAATATGCAAGAGGCCTTCAAGTCCCTCAAGATCAGAATAACTGGAAACAAAATTTACTTCCACAGAGTAACTCTAAGAAATCAGTCAAACTAAGGCACCGTGCATCCTTAATAATTCAAGTGTTTGAATTGAAAGTTCAATATCTTCCTCACCAAGAAAGTGGGCGAGGCCTTCAAGTCCTTCGGGGTCACTGAAAGAACCCACACGAACATCCATTGAAGCAGCGCACTGCACCAAGAAACACATCCAGACAACCATATTCGAAACAAAGTACCGAAAGTTTCAAATAAAATTTCAAGAAACGGGTAGAAACCGATAAATTCAACCGTAAATATATATACCTTATCAGTTTCGGAATCTCTGATGAGGAGAACTTGGAGATTGTTCTGCAGAACAATCCTCCGATACTCCCGTTTATCATTGCGCGGCTTAATAATCTGCACTTCATCTGTTATTCCTCCCACAGCCATTCTTCTTCTTCTTCTTCTTCTTCTTCTCCTACTACTGCAAATTGGGTGGATTACATATACATACACAAACGGACAGAGATTGGTGTGTGTGTGTGTGTGTGTGTGGAGATTGACTTGACTCGTTGCAATGAGAGGGTCATCCGAGGGATTTTTCTATAAAGACTTGGGGTAAAAGAAAGGTTGTATTCTATGCATTACCTATTGTGCGCTTAAAACGGTCATAATTATAATAGGAAAGTTCCGGTACTTGCCATTTGGCATTTCCAAATAATTGAGGACTGTAAACCAGCTATCCCAAATTTGCAAACTCCAACTCAAATTTAACGAAATTGATGAAAACAATTTCGAAATCGCCAAAATTACAAACTCGAGCTCAAGTTTAATCGACTTGATGAAAACAGTTTTGAATTGGATAAAATTTCAAACTTGATTTCAAATTTAACTAATCTTTCGAATTCAAGCACCAGACAAAGTGCTCGAGTTTGTTGCTCAAGAGCTGAGGTGAAGCTTTATTTTTTTTTTTTGGGGACAAAAATTTGCCATTTGGGTATTATAATAGAAAAGTTCAATTGTTTGCCCTTTGGTGTTTGCAAATAATTTAGGGCTGTAAACGAGCTTCGTCAAAATTTCAGATTTGAACCCAAATTTGATGAGTATGATGAAAATAGGGTTCAAATTCGAGATTGTTTTATAATAGAAATTTTTTATTGAAAATTTTGCCATTTGGTATTATAATAGAAAATTTTGCTTACTTGTCATTTGCGTTTTGCAAATAATTTGAAAGTTGTATACGAACTTCGCCAAAATTTTAGGTTCGAGCTCAAATTTGACGAGTTTGATAGAATAAGTTCAAATTCGAGCACCAAACAAAGTGTTGTTCAAGAGCCTAGCTCAAGCTTTTTTTTTTTTTCTTTTTTCCTGAATAAAAATTTGGCATATTACAAAGAGTTTGTGCCATTGTCAATCAGATTGAAATTTTAAACAAATAAACAAATAAATTCAAAAGGCTTTTTTTGTAGCATCCCCTACTCGCTACATTTAATTATCACTATTTCATCCTTACTTTAATTAGAACTCATTCTATAAGTAATTTTATTTCAACCCGTAAAATAAATTCTAATTTATCAATATAATATTATATATCACAAAAGATAATATATACCACCAAAAGTAATATTTACCCTTACTACATGTTCTCATGTACATAACCTCAAGGAAAATCATACCACAACTTTAAATACAAATCCCGATAAAAGACCAGAATATTTAACAACCCAACAATCAAAAACTTTGGTTTTAGAAGTCACGGCTGACCCACCTAATAAAGACGACGGTACCGCTCAAAGTCCAATGTGGCTAATCAGTGTGACCTATTCCCTGAAAAGTTCGTGGCAAGGAATGAGCTGCCTACTCAATAAGTATAGCTGATCAGTTTATATATATACACAGGCAACAATTTCACGTACATGCAGTCACATTGACTAACAGTCATTATCAATAGTAACATCAAATATAAGCAGTAATACCTACTCATAATTATAAATCGATCTATGACACACTATTCGACATTATCGTTTATTAGTTAGGGCCCCACTTACTCTAATTGGTATACATCAGTCAATGGTTTCGCCGGCCATCATCATATCATATACAACACAGGATACCGGTTGTGTGATATCCCCACACTCTTTTACTCCAGTTGTGTAGCAATATAGCACATGACATCACAACAAACATGGTACCCCCACACCACCCCAGTGTGTAGCTAACAGCACAGGATATTCTCTACTGCCCCGGTACCCTACGCGCCATGGTACCTAGCTTAAATCATATCTCAATATCAATCATATCATCATCAATCACATTTTCATAAACCACTGACTGTGTTCCCAACTAGGTAAGCATCATCTTCTATTTCAATACACGATCATCATTCTTTTCTTTATAAAATTTACTTCCTCAATAATTGCTCCCAATTTGATTTCATACTACAATCAATCATACGATCACGTAATCATACCACTCTCACGTCCAACCATTTCAAACACATATGACACATAATAACAATTTCACCAATATTTAAATAATCCACAACTAATTATGTAAACAATCAATATACGAAAGCCACGTATAATAATATAAAGCCAAGTCCATGATCGCATCCAAGAAACCAATATATATAATATATACAATACTACACATACAGATATATATAAATCCAATTAGTTATACTTACCTTATATCCCAAAATGCTTCTGTTTTATGAGAGACTGCTCAACCCTCTACTTTGTCGTCACGTCCTATAATAGAATGTTATACGTATAATCAATATATTTACAGAATATCATAAACTCTAAATAAAATATTATTTAATATTCGTACATTTTCCACCAATCTTTTAATATTCTATTTATATTAAAATCCAAACCCCTGTTCCATTTTCTTATAAATAACTATATTTTCTAAGCTTCTCAAACATATATTTAATTTATCAACTAATTCATAAGAATTCATTTAATCAAACCCCATATATATTTATGACTATCGTTTTTAATAACATTCATAAATGAGATTATCATTAAAACCTCATCTTCCCTTCTTAATAACATAATATTTCTAAAATATAACTTCCGAAATATTTCTATGAATTTTCTGTTAATTTATCGTTGCTATACAATTTAATTAAACAATAATACATAGAATTACAAATTTGGTTAATCATTCAATTGGAATTCTATAAATTGGCTATAACAATAATTAAATCCAACAAATTTAATATTTTATATTACCCAACTATATCATTTTTATATCAAATGTGATATTTAATTTGACACTAATTTAAATAGCCAAAATCATAAAATACTCCGATTAAATAGTTCACCGCTCAATATAATCAACATTTAATAAACGAGCTAATTAAATAATATAATTATATAAATTAAATAAAATTAAATTACAATTTTCGTACCTCTGTTTTTCCGAAAATGTGTGTGTGCGTCTAGTGTGTGTGTTAAATGTGAGTGTGTGTGTTTTGTGAGTGTAATTGTGCATGTGTGTGCAATTAATATACATATATATATGTTTAATGGTTGGTGAGGCGGTGGCAGCACATGCCACTGCCCACCCCCTTTTTTTTTTCTTTTTTTCTTTTAAAATTCTTTTTAATAATTACTATTACGTCCTTTTTAATTTTCTTAATTAATATAATTTGCTTTCAAATATTATAACGAATTCCAATTTAATCCATTCAAGTTTTATTATATCCCAAATTCAGTCTATAATTTATTTACTAATTAAATTTAAATTTCTAATAATTAGCAATTAGTCTTCCAATTACGTACAAAATTCTACGGACGTTACATTTTTTATTTGAATATATGATTGCACATAATTAGTATAGTTATATATTTATTAAATATAAAAATATATCTGTCCAAAAAAAGCTCTTTTTATTGAATTATGTAGTATATTAATTTTAAAAAACAAATAAACATAAGCTATTTTCTAAAAATAAAATGAGAATGTTTATGAATATATATTTTCAAAATGTGATGATGGTAGTTTAAATTTTTATATCTTTCAATTATGTAAAAATATAAATAATATTTTTTTTTAAATCAAACAGTGATTGATTTTCATCTTATATATATATAATAACAGTAAAAATAAGTAAAATTGTTCGACCACTATTGTATTATTATAGATTAGTTCATGAGAAACTTCAAATTTCAATATAAGTAATAAAACAAATTACACGTAATTATGTATTTTGCTACAAATATGTACCCACAAATAAATATAAAAAACTATAAGTAAATTAATTATTATAACTTGTTAATTTACAAAAGTAAAAGAGCTTACAAATGACATTGAAATGTAACAGTAAAAAATTTATTCATAAAATTTTATATATAATTGAAAGACTAATTGATAATTAAAAAAAAATAAATTTATTATAATAATTATAAGTTGAAATTAAAATATAATAAATTTTGAATGGAGTAAATTGAAACTTATTGTATTATTTGAGTGTAAATTATATTAATTTAAAAATTAAACAGGACTAATTAAATATTTTTTAAAAAAAATTAAATAATATATTTATAGGATCAGTATGTAGCAGGTGGGCCATCACTCCCACCGCCTCCCTGTATATATATATATATATAGATAATAGCTAAATTATTAAATTTGTTAGATTTAATCATTATTATAGTAAATTTATTCAATTTCATCTTACCTATTAACCAAATGTGTAATTATATGTATTGGTGTTTAATTAAATTATATAGTAACGAGAAATTGATGAAAAATTTATAAAAATATTCGAAAATTATATTTAAGAAATATTAAAAAATTATATTTGAGAAATATTAGGTTATTAAAAAGAAAAATGGTATTTTTATGATAATTCAATTTAGTGACGTTATTAAAAATTATAGTTATAAAGATAATTTGATTAAGTGAATTCTTGGGAGTTGGTTGATAAATTAAATATATACCTAGAAAGTTTAGTTATTTAAAAGAAAATCGAACGGATGTTTGAATCTCAATATAAATGAAATATTAAAAGATTGATGAAAATATATGAATATTGGTGTAAGGATGAGTTAGTTAACGCTTGAACACTTGTAATACTAGTAGGTAGTGAACTATTAGAACATCCATGTTACTTACTTTTGACTTGACATGCAATGCTTACATATATACATACAACTTGTACATAGGATGTTTGTTGTGTGTGTGCATAGTGTATAGGCTTGTGTGTGTGTTACTTTGTATATAATACAAAAAACAACTCCTCACTTATACTCATTATCTTGACTACTTTGTTCTCGATCTCTTTTCTCTTTATTCTTTAGTTTTCTTGAACTCGTTTCAAGTTGAAGCACGGTCATCTTAAATTTGATATATTAAGTTAATAATATAATCAAATCTCATATACTACATGCACATTACCTCTAGCAATGTTCGGTGTAGACCACCTTGTGGTGTAGTGTATGTGTTCGACACATAGGAGATTTTGATGGTCTTTGCGTGAACACACCATTGGAGGAAAAAAGTTTGAAGAAAGTTTTCAAATTGGAAAGGTAAAACTTTATGATTATATTTCCGCCACGTTATATTATTATAGCTGCATGTTTTATTACAAAGTTCTTTTATGCTTGTTGAGTGCCAAACACCCAGGATAAAGGGACTAGTTCCATTTTGATTAAGAATTTAAAATATGTTTATTTTCATGCTTTTATTACGTTATTGTCAAGTCTCGGACCATATGGATTCATTCAATTAAAATATTGAATATTGATTGATAATTCTAATATACCGTGAATTTTGAATACGAACTTGATAATATTGAATATGCAGTTAAACATGTAAAAATGCTTAAATATATATATGGATATATATATATATAAATATTTAAAAAAGAAATAAAGTTCGCAATAGAAATAATAGAGCTCGAGCTTGAAATCGAACCAACTCGACCCAAGTTGCACCCCTACCCCAATGGATACTCCATTGACACCTTGCACCCTTAAATTGTATCTTGACAATTTGTGCAACACTCATTTGAAAGTTATCGATAAAAGCTCGTTTGAATTAAAAACTTAACAAACTAAATTTGAATAAAAGTTTTCGTTCGATAATCTTTCGAGCATCATTAGATTGGTGTAAAAATAATAAAATATATTTAAAAATATTAAATTACTGATGCTCAATCCATATTTGATCTAATTAAAGTTAATTTGAGCTAATTATATCAATAATCAAACTAATTAAAACACAATTTTTAAAACTCATAATAATTCAAATAAATGTGAATAATTTGATCATTTTTCAATATCATTACACACATATTTTCAAAATCTCGTATCTACCAAATTCATGCTATCTCGTTTTTTTTCTTATTGAAATGATATAAGACGAAATGAAATCATGATTTATTATAAAGTCTGATTGTAATTCAGAAAAATCAGTGCTACTACTTTATATCAAAAATTATTTTATTCTGCAAAAAGTTTAATTAAAAATGATAGAATTAGAAGAAATAAAAAAATAAAACAAAGATGTGCAACAATGTAAATTATATTTCCTCAACATAAAGAAAAGAGCAATCATAATCAAACCAGTAGAGTACAACTACAACCACCCTATAGCATTAAAAAGAAAAAAGGAAGGAAGAGGATTTTTCACACCAAAATTTGTCATAATCGGAAAATTCTGTTCAGACGCAGTTTGATTTTGATTGCATATTTGATGTGATGGAGTTGGCATTTGAACAGAATTTGCCCCATTTTTGGTATCATTTGATTTTCATGGAGGTGAAGAGCTGGATTCAGTTGAACAATTTGTTCTGCAAGTCGGACAAGAGGAATGGGAAACTAACCATCGTTGAATGCAATGGAGGTGGAAGCCATGGTTGCACTTCTCCAAAACCCTGATTTTCTCCCCAATGGCGAACTCCGATAAACAGATTATGCACTCCGTGTCTGCCCCCGTCAGCTTCATCCCCTCGGAGTAAATCACGGAAGGAATTTCCGCTGCCTGCTCCGCTGCGGCGCCTCCGGTGTCCGCTTTCTCGTCCGAAGCCTCTCGCTGCCGCCGCCGGCTACAATGCAGGCTTATGATGTAGCGAATGGCGGCGTTGAACGCCAGGCCGCAGATTAATGCGCAGAAGAGGACGACGAGGATTAAGGCCGTGTTTGTTTTGAAATCTTTAGAGCTGGAGTAAGGCCACCAGGGACATTTCTGGGCGTCGCAGTTCCCTGGCGCTGCCGGAGGCCAGTGGGGTGGCGCTGCCAGAGTTGAAGTGGTAATCGGTGGCGACAAGTGAATGTTGAATTCGGCCATTGCCACTGCTGCTTCTGTTCCCAAAGAAGGTACTTTTCTCATTTTGTTGATTTTTTTTCCTTATTTGGCACCTGAATTTCTTACACTTTTTTTGGCTTTTCTTCAGTAAACAATTGACAGAGCTTTTTGATTGAATTTCCCAGAAAAAGTACAATTTAGAAGAGACTGCTAAACAGTAAGAGGAGGATTTTCTGGAAATGATTTAGCTTAATTGGTTGAATTCCACAAGAGGGGAGGCTTAATTGAAGTAGAAAAGATGAGGCAAGGCAACAAAAGTGACTGAATTTCTACAAAGAAAATTTGTGCAATTGGTTTGACTGAAGCAGAAGATAATGCTATCAGAGGGAGGATGAAGCTGATGTCCTGAAATAAAACTCAGTCTGTGCTTGAATTTCTGCAAGAATAGTTGCTTTGAGTGAAGCAGAAGAAAATGCTAACTAAAAGGAGGGGGAATATTTAGAAAATTTTCACTCTATTTGATGAAATCTTCTGCAGGAAGAGAGTTGAGGATGGGTCTGAGTGAAGAGAGAAGAGAGTGCTGATAAAAGGGAGGTGGAGAGGAGGAATGGGGTGTATCAAGTAATAACAAAGAGAGACGTATGCAAATTAAATTTATTAGTAACAAGATAGGTGGCTGCTGTTATATAAACTGCTCTCCTGTGGCAGAATTTGATGGTTTTTTCCCATTTGGAAATTGATTGCT
The DNA here is from genome assembly GCF_026168435.1 of Sesamum indicum. Taxonomy (NCBI): domain Eukaryota; kingdom Viridiplantae; phylum Streptophyta; class Magnoliopsida; order Lamiales; family Pedaliaceae; genus Sesamum; species Sesamum indicum. The sequence continues at coordinate 1,017,309 of NC_142660.1, read as the reverse complement.
TAATATTGAAAACATTATGCCACGTATCTAACACCAAAACAAGACAAGTTGGGGAACCGGGAAATACCTGTTGAACCAAGAAAAGAGAGTAAATATTGGAAAGATGGAAATGGGAAAAGTGAATTTTAGGAAGATGGAGAAGAATGGATATGTTATTTTAATGAAGGATGTTGATTGGACAAATATTATTAACTAACCTTTGCATTTTCAGAAGAAGCTTGTCAAGAATGCTAGATAAAGAGTTCATAATATAATTGTTATGCACATTTTATCTTTCTATAGTCTCATGATGGTGTGTTTGTTCTTTCATTTGAGAAGTAAAATGTTATTTGTAATTTTAAAAAGTAAAATAAAAAGTCGTGAAACCCTAAATTCTTTTAGAGGGAAAAGTGAAAACTGCTTTGGTCTTATAAAGACCACAAAGTTAAGGTCAGCAAAATCTGGTCTTGCACAGCGTTTGATAAAGTGAAATTCGTTAACACCCCCCCCCCCCCTTTCTTTTTAACTTGATGCAAGAAGAATATTTATGCTTGCTGCATACTGCTTCTTTCTCTCTCCCTTGCACAAGCTTTTGATCCACATATTCTGGGAACTGGTACAAATATTTTAGTAAACATAAAACCAGATTCGACCTAGGAATCCGTCACTGGTGTTGGTACTTCTTCACTACATTGTTAAACATCAATAAGTGGGAGTGCCACTAAGTTACGTCTTTGTGCCGGTCCTTGTCTAGTGCCGGTCCTATCTTAGTACTATTTCATTTGACAGTATCAACAAAAAAAGCTTGGAAAGTAGGATACTTGTGAGTTGATCTCCCCTCTTTTATACTATATACTATCAAAATGGTTGCTATTTATTTCTTTTCAACAATCATTACTAGAGTGTAAATGCTACTTTCCATTTTACAACTTGAACCTTGCGAAGATAATTCTTATCCCATGTAGGTCTATGAACTAGTATAAAAGATAATCATTATGTTTGGATTTGTGTTTTAGTTGTTTTATTTTGTGTTTTGGAAATAGAAAGAGAAAAATAGAGATAAGTGAGTGTATGTTGAAAATAGATGATATGTTTGGATTTGTGTTTTGGTAAAATTTAAAATATTTTAAAATAAGTGGCGTAGGTTTGATGTTGGGATTTGAGAGACAAAAATTACTGTTCATTATCAAATCATATATTTTTATATATATATAAATATTTTATGTTTAATGTTGTACTTTTGGGAGACAAAAATTACTGTTTATTGTCAAATCATGTCTGTTTTATATTATGTATATATATATTATATATAGAAAGTTGAAAAACATAAAAACACGCAGATAAGGTGTAAAAACACAAAAACAAACATTGAGTGTGTTTTATCTTGTCTCGGGAAATGCAAAGTAACAAATTCAAACAAAGCCAATAATATTTTTATATTATATGTTTGAACTTTGGATTTATTGAGGAAAAGGTAAAGGGAAAAGCTATAGATATATAAAGTTTCATCATTTAAGGCAAATATATCTGTTCTTCAATAGTTTTCTCACTAAATATCTAGGCTAATAATAGTTAAACGTCATTGATGTCTCTTTTCTATAATAGCATTTCAATCTCTTGTAAGTCTTCATGATATGCATCGACGATAATAAATAAGTAAGGATATTTTCTTTGTATTGTATGCTACTACATCTGAGGTATCATATATTGAGAGCTTTTATCTAATTCAGTCTGTTTATTTAGCAGCTCTAAAGTTCATCAGCCCATTGATTTGATCCATAGTTTTCGCAAGCAGGTTGTAGTTTTGAACGTAAGGATTATCAAGTTGAAAGAGTACTGACTCTAGTGACATCTTAACCGAGCGAAATGGCACAATCACTCATCGTCATTGAAAACTTGCAATTATCCACACATCCGGTAGCCAATCTATTTCAGCCTCAGGAAGCAAATAGGGCGATGTGTTGAATTCTTGTGGTGACAAATCAGATGGGAGAGTGCGCAAAGCCAGAGGACAAAATCGAAGTAGCTAAGCAGAATTGTCCATTTCGTAGGTAATGAGTGAAGGCCCGCAGGAGTTAATGAACAGACTCAGTGCAGTGCTGCCGTATAATGGCAAGCTCTGGAATATTAGAGAGAAACTCAATGATTCATTTCATATGGAGCTTTGGACCCTACGAAATCAAATCCCAACAAATACTGTTACACCCCACATGTGGCTCTCTGATCTGCATTCGTTTTGATGTTGAGAATTTAAAAACTTCTCTTGTTTCTAGAGCACACTGGACTTCCAAGCCTCATTTAATGTTCATTTGTGTGTATTCAGGTTCTGAAATTTCTATCATATCCTCAGTTTTATTTTGTCTGTGCAACATGTAGTTTTCTAGTGTAGAATATGAATCAAGACAATACAATTCATTCTTCTTATTATCTTGTGAAACTGAGGATTTTGTTTGTATACGTTGTTTTAACTTTCAAATTCTCCAAGATAATCTCATCCCTAATAGTAATAATACAGGAATAGTGAAAGAACATCACTTTCTACTCGGGATTGAATTTTTTGTTGCAAATTCTATTTAGTCTTCTACTTCATTTAAAATACACATGCCACTTATATAAGATGAGATCATGTATTTATTTTGGGAGAAATTTTATACATGTGGCGTATTTATGTTGAATGGAGTAGATAATGGAATAGATTTTAAAATAGAAAATCCAACCCGTTTTCCACTTATATATATAGAGGGAAATATGTTATATATATATATATATATACACACAATCGTGGAATAATGGAGAGGTAATGTATTGAGTTATAGGACCCCACCAAATTTGAAAAATAGTAGCTAATCCACGTGTGTTCTTCAGTTGAAAACTCTACTATCCATATAACACATACATCTCCTAATGCTGCTGTTACAATCCCAAGTTCCTCCAAAACTGATCTGTCATCAGAAAAGGGACCAAAGAGGACAAAGTTTCTATGTATATTTAACAAGAACTGATGAGAGGACAGCATAGGTAATTGCAGAAGAGAAGTGCCCTGGAGGCAAGGGAACTGAATAGAAGGTGCAAAGCAGGCAACACCTATCCTATTCACCACTTGTTATTTAAGGTTGGGGCATCTGGTTAGGTGGGTGATCAAGATTGTTCAATGTCGACGGAGACGGAAGCTGCCGCTTGCACCAAGTTGCTACTGAACAACGTTCGTTCATGCCATTCATTGCGAATGTGAGAACGTGTCTATTTTTATCGTGTAATTAACTATTTCGGGTTGAAAATAGTTTAGAATTCCGCATTTTTAGTGTAAGTAAAAGCAAAAAAGAAAAAGACTCATTTCTAATACAAAGGAAAAGTAATGCTATGAAACTCTGGAATATGAAATTGTCAGAAATGTTGATGTTGGATGATTTATAGAACGGAAAAATAGACGTAAGCCCTCTACAAGCAAAGAATTTCATTCAACTTATGCTCGGTCTACATTGGAAATGGGTGAATAGTGATTTAGCTCCCGATTATTTTGAAAATAAGCACATTACCTCTCTATGAAAAAAATATAGTAATTTACTCTCTTGTATTTTTCAAAATGAAACAATTTATCTCCTCATACAGGAAGGTAAATTGCTTCAGTTTAAAAATCATAAGGGGATAAATTGTTATATTTTAAAAAATATAAGAAGGTAAATGATTTATTTTCTTATAAGAGGATAATTTTACGAGTTGTTTGTATTTTTTCCTATTGAAAACTAATCAAAAGAATTAAAACATAACATCAACTAGTACAATTGAACCATCAATCGCGTTGGACAACAAATTGGTTGTTGCCCAAGTTGTTGAAATCAGAGATCGAAATCATCATGAAACTCGAGAGTTGTGCACGACACATAATGCTCATGACTAGCAGGATGGAAAAACTGAAACTTGTATTGCATATTGGGAGCTGGAAGCTCGATTAAATAGTTACAGGGAAGAAAAAGAAAGAAGATAACCAACTGTGCAACAGACTAACTAATGCCTAACTACCTGCACAAGTAGGCATCCATTTGGCACAACTAATACACGTCTGTAAAGAAAAACAAAAAAAGAACGTTTAACTAATAAAAATGTAAAAGAGGACAAACACGACTTCATTCATCAATAAGCGAGTTTGAGGCTGAGGCAAGAGTGCTGTGATGACAGAGGCTGAGCTTGCTCTGTTGCTGGAGATGGGCTTGGGGAAAGGCTACCAAACCCAGCTTGGACAACGAATAAACAAACTTAGCATGAGGGAGCAACTTCGTGTACATGTCAGCAAATTGAGATTTGTTAGAGATATAAGATGAAAGAACAAAACCTGCCTTGTACTGATCTCGAACCAAATTGCAGTCAATCTCCAAATGTTTCGTGCATTCATAAAACACGGGGTTGGCAAAGATGTGCATGGCAGCCTGATTGTCACAGTAAAGAGGAATTGGCTGAAGGACAGAAACGTGCAAATCCTGCAATAAGTATGAAATCCACTTGAGCTCACAAGTTGTAGCCCCCAAGTTCCTATATTCTGCCTCAACTGTGGAACGAGCAACGGTTGTCTGTTTCTTGGTCTTCCAAGAGATTAAGGCCTCATCTAAGAAAATGCAATAACCAGTTAAAGAATGACGGGAGTCAACACAACCAGCCCAGTCAGCATCGCGGTAAGCAGTGATAGTGAAAGAACTGGAAGAAGGGAAGAATAACCCCAGGTCTGGACATCTTTCCAAATAGCGCACCAAATGTAGAGGTACATTCATGTGGACAACGCAAGGACGGTATACAAATTGACTTAATTGCTGAGCAGCAAAGGAGATGTCTGGCTTTGTGAAACTGAGATAGAGAAAACGTCCCACTAGCCTGCGATATGGTTCAGGATTAGGCAATGTGGGAGCATCATAAGCTGTCAACTTCAAACCCATGGGAACGGGGGTTGCTGTGGAATTGGAAGACTGTAAACCCGTGTCCTTGATGATGTCTCTGATAAACTTATGCTGGGTGATAGTCATTCCTGCAATAGAATGTGCAATTTCCAACTCCAAAAAGTACTTAGCAGGGCCTAAATCTTTGATAGCGAAAGCTAAATCCAAAAACTACTTAACATCATAAATTTGGTCTAGGGAAGAACTTGTGATCAAAATATTATGTATATAAACCAACAAGGCAATTAAACCATTAGCAGAGTCTTTAATGAATAAGAAATGATCATGCTGGGACTGTACAAAACCATAAGAGAGTAGTTGAGCTGTGAGCTCTAAATTCTATCGCATTGACGCCTGCTTAGTCCATACAAGGACAATTTAAGCTTGCAAACCTTTTTAAAAGGTATAGACGAACCTTCAGGAGCAGTCGTATAAATGTCTTCATCCAAGAACCCATGAGGAATGCGTTATTGATATCCACTTAATGAATAGGCTAGTTATTACTTGAAGCAACCACCAAAATAGTTCCTATAGTCACAACCTTAACAACAGGTGAAAACCTGTCAAAATAATCGACCCTCTCAACTTGATTATAACCTTTCGCAACCAATCGAGCTTTGTACCTTTCCACATTACCATCCCACCTTAGCTTCACCTTATACACCCATTTACACCCTATTGATTTCTTCCCCTTAGGCAACTCCACAGTGTCCCGAATGTCATTTTTCTCAAGAGCAGCCAATTCTGGTTGCATCGCCTATTCCCACTCTACATAACCCTTAGCCTGTAGGTAACCTCTAGGCACTTGAATGGTAGACAAAGCAGCTAAGAAGCTCCTATGTGGTGAAGTTAGGTCAGAAGAAGATATCATAGGTGCAGAAGAAAAATTACAATGGAGTCAGCAAGCCAGGAGGGTGATTTGGATACTCTTTGAGATCTTCTAAGATGCACCTAAGGAGTAGGATCAAAAACAAGAGGTGAAGGAGGAGGATAAAGTTCAGGCTCTGGCACATGAGCTGGAAGAGTTGTATTAGATGATCCAGAGGTACGGGGTGTAGAGCCCGTGAGTTTTGGAATTACAAGTAAAGAAAGATCATAAGATATTTGGACATAAAGATTAGAGTGAGTGTCTAAGATATTCGCTAGCGTGCCTTTCGATAGCCACCGATCATGCCAAAAAGAGATAGTACCAGCCCCAAGGGGGAGGTGGTTTGGGGAGAGGGTGGGGGTTAAGTTTTCAATTTTTAAATAATAATTTCCATTTTATAATTATAATATAATTCAAAATATGTCCACCTCATTTCAATTGTCACACTTAGGCTTAAAATATTTTAAAAATATGTTCAGTTGGCCTGCTATGTAATATTTATGGTCATCAAAGGAAAAAAACACGTCCAATGGAGGACCTTTTCTAATTAATTTTTTAAGTTACTAGATTTAGAAAGAAAAAGCATAGTTACCAAGCAAAAAAATAATATTGGACATCAAAGCGAACTATAAAAATAATTTTTTTCTTTTAAAAATTGTGAAATGTTTTTATTGAAAATTATTTAAATTATAAAAATAAGTGATGTAAAATTTGAAAGAAATTGCAAAAATATGAAAATACAAAACAAGTAACTTGATATAAAAATAATCAAGAATTTTAACATATAAAAAAGAAATAATAGGAGCATGTGACAAATGAATATAGCTAATTCAAAATCAACCCAATCACAAGTTCACAACGCCCAATCCTAATTCTATTTGGATTTGTTTACTACATATATATAAATATAGCTATATAGGTTGCGTGTTTGCACTTAATTTGCATGCATGAACCAACTTCAATTGCCTTTCTATCCCTAAAACAAAATATAAAAAGGAAAACCTCTGGATCGGCGGAGATGGAGAGGAAGGGGAAGGAGAAGGAGATTGAGAGCGATTGGATCTACAATTCTGAGGATGAATATTTTTCGTCGCTTCCGCAGGGTTTCAAGTTCAGACGCACAGACCTGGAGCTTCTGGAGGCTTACCTCATCAAGAAACTAAAGAATCAACCGCTGCCGTTGAACAGAATCAGAGAGGTGGACCTCTACAGCTTCGCTACTCCCCAGGCACTCACTGGTGCGCTTTTCTTTTATATACAACAAATATTTAGCATGCATGCATGGAGGAATGGGCTCTCATCCATCCATCCAACGCTGCAGCAAACATCAAGTTAATTAGAGAAAAGAAGTGGTATTTTTTCACACCAAGATTCAGGAAGTACGCCAACGGTGACCGGCCAGACCGGGGGACTCCCGGCGGATACTGGAAGACCACCGGCGCAGACATCAAGGTCCGCAACCACGTCGGCCTCGTGCTTGGCACAAAGAGAACTCTATGTTTCCATGAGGGGAAGCCCATGGCTGGAGAAAAGACCAACTGGATTATGCATGAATATATAGTTGACAGACCCACAACTCCACACAACAAACCTCGCAAGGTATTCATTGCCCTTTAACCTAACCTTTTTATAATTTTTACTGCAAATTTGGTCTGTTTCATGTGTATACCATATATACAATACATGTTTGATGTTATAATTATTTGTGTGCAGTTGGATGAGTGGGTGTTGTGCAAGGTTTTCCTTAGAAATGTTGGGCAGAAGAAGGACGACTCTGCATGACCCCCCAACTTCTGGAAATCAAATTCATCACTTCTCTGATTATCATACGGACCATTAATTCATATATCTATCTATATACATAAATATATATATATATATGAAAAAATGTCAATAATTTTTATGTGATATTGCAAATTGATAAATTATTCTTTTATGAAAAAAGAAAGTACTTCCGTATATATGTTGTTTAAGGGATGATTACACTCCTCTTCCCTAAGATTTGGTGTAATTACACCTAAATCCTTTTTGGTTTAAAACATTATATTTAACACTCTTGAGGTTTGATCCTATTTAACAAGTATGTCTTTTCGTTATTCAAAATTCACTGAATTTTGCTAATATTAATAAAAAGAAATTGAATGAAATTTACCCTTAATTAACTTATTTCTAACTTATTATATGTCAAATAATTTTTTTTGAACTAAACTACATTTACAATGGTGAAAAAATATACTCCTCACATGCATTAACGAGTCAAGATTTATAAGGGATTCGGCCATAAACAAATTTATCGAACCTACAATAAATTAGTAATAAGTCAATTGGAAGTAAATTAATAGATTTTTTTTAACTTTATGGTCTTTAATAAAGAGTCAATCACATATATAATTTATATATATATTTATTTTTCATTCTAAGGATATTCATTTATTTATTTTATTTTTTTTGTAATGTTGTTAAAACTTGGGCCTTTTCAATGACTATTGGGCCGTGGCCAGCCCAATATAAACATTTTTCATGGGCCATTTATTTAGTTAATTTGCGTTTTACTTATTTTCGAAATAATTTTTATACAGATTAATTAATATATTTATACCATCACGACATTAGAAAAAAAAATTACACATACACACACATCAATGTTTATGTGGACCAAACGATAATGCAGTAAAAATAAAATTTTCATAATTTTCCACGTCTTATTTTTCTTAAAATAAAAATTATAAATCTTAAAATAACATAAAACTTGTCTCAAGTATATCATGTATTAATACCAATTTAGTGAAATATGAAACAAATAATATGATAAATTACATATTATAGGGGGGGGGGGGGACCCTAGAGTCTAAGAGTGCCTCAAAGAAGGGAGACAATGCATGATATATAGAAGGGTGATGATGCATGTCTAATAAAGTGGTATCCCCAATCTCAATTCCACACACTGAAAATTAAAGTCCCCTTTCCCTTTCTTTTTATCTTTTCCTTTTGGGCCCACCCATATCATACCATACCATACCATACATGACATTCACCTACACTCCCTACCCCACACCATCATCCATCCACATGACTTTGGTGCCAATCTCTACCCCTCCAAAATAAGCTGCGGATCGAATTTTTTATTTTAAAGTCTATTAAATTGTTTATTTTAATTAATAATTATGAAAATAATATCATGTATTTTATTTAAAAAAAATTGATATACATGACGTGTATGTAATCAAATAAAAAAAATAAAAAATTCAATCCGACGTCGTACATTAACATAGCATGTGTTGTCTCGTCTTTTACGTAATGTTTTTGCATAAAATATGGTATGTTGTGATTGGAGTTTAATGAATTTATTCTTAAAAAGATGTCATCCTATGTATAGGTTAATTAAATTGTTAGTAAGTAGAGCTGAAAAAGGAAACAACTCAAAAGCCTGAAGAAATGATGATTATGGCAATCAAAAGTGATAGGCAGAAACATGATTTGATGGGTCAGTGTTTTTCCCGCCGATTCCTTAATCCCTGCATTAATTACGCCTTAATCACTGATTAACCCCTACTTATACTCATCATTGTGTCCAAACCCCACCCCATCATCATCTGGACAAACACAGAAAACATCTTTAACAGTGAGACAGCAGAAGCAGCAAAGGCATTTGCACTTCTTCATCCATCTTTATATATGGATTCTTTAATTATTAAATAAATTAATAATTGGGAAACTATAATGATTGATTATGTGTAGGGTATTTAATGACAAAAATACTTGGGAATTTTTATAAATACATATTTTGAGGTTGTAAATTGTAATTGTAAGGAGAAATTGGAATTTTGGGCCTTTATGTTAGGATCTAAATCCAATGAAAAGACTAAAAAATTATATATATTTTTTAATTTTATAATTTATATGATCGTTAACAAGAATCATATAATTAATGAGATTAAAAGTAGTCGAAGAATTAATGACTAGATGCTTAACACGTACATTTTTCATCAAAATACTAAAGAATCTGATGAAAGGTCTCAAAATAATTTTATTTTAAAAAATTATGGTACTACTAATGAGAATTTCGTAATCAATAAGATGAAAATGTGATGATTCTAAAAATGAGACAGAAAATGTTATTTTTCATAATTGCAAATTATAAAAAAATAACTATGTAGTAGTATAATAATAATAATTATTATTATTATTATTATATTATCGTATGGTATTATAATTGGAGAAATGGTGGGCCTAGTTTGAGTAGGGAAGGGAGCCCCCCACCCCCACCCCACCCCCATACCTATTCCTATCTCAATGGTTCAACAGTTGAACATAAAACAATTCATTAATTCCACCTATTATTTCTGTATATATATATATTACATTTTTTATTAGAAAATGATACATTTCATCCACACCCCTTGAAATAGACTTAATTAGACAAACACCCTATATTTTTTATAAAATTATATGTATGCCCATGAGGAGGGGGTGTTAGTATAATATATTTAGAAAAGATGCTTTTATAGAGTTTCGTAATTGAACAACATGTGATATACTTGTAGTTACAGTTATAATTTTAATAATTTTACAAATGATAATAAGTGTATATATAATCAGATTTAGTGTTAAAAAAAATATAATTTATTCTGAACAAAAATAAGTACAGACATCTGATAAAAGGGCAGAGCTAATAAAATATCAAACATCCTTTAGAATAAAAAATTACATAAATAAAAAAAAATCACCGCGCAGTTAAATGGTTAATCAAGAAATGAATATAGCAATTAAAGGACAAAAATCTTGAAAAGATGAAGAAGGACAATAGGTAGGAGACATGAATGCTTTTCCCATTACAAAAATCCTCGACAGCCTAAAGCCCCCAGAAATGGCCCCAATTGTTTGTCAAGTATTGATGATGATGATGCCTTCTCCAACATAGGCATTAATTTTTTTTTATTATCTTAATAATATTTTTAAATTAGTTTTTATTTCTTTATTTTTTTTAAATATGATGTGTTGATTTTCATATTTTAAGACGTAAAAAAAATTATATTTATTATATGCATGTTGGGACGATCAGAAAAAATTGTTAGGGTCAATATGAGTTTGATGTTATTTGTAATATTTAAAGTCAAGAATGGAGGTAAAGTGAAGCAGAGAAGTGATGGTTACAAGTGAGGCAGTGTTTGCAGTGTGAGGGACTGAGAGAGATTAGTGGCATTAACTCAAAGCTGCACACTTCTCGTGAATCCCTTCACTTCACTACACATGTAACATCACCCCTCCTGCAATTTCTTTCTCAATTGCGTACACTCAAATCTGCCACCAAAATCACTGTCCCTCTCTCTTACACACACAAGAACACACATTTCACGCCCTGACTGACAGAGAACAAAACACCTGAGCAGTGAGAAGTAGTTACCTTCTACATTGTACATTTCCTCTTTTATCATCTGCTTTTTCTCTGTAAAATTTGCTAATTCACCATATATATATATATATATATGGTTTTATATCTTCTGTTCTTTTCTGCAAAGATTTCTGCTTTTTCTTTGGTTTTTACGCTTTAGAGCTGATTTTCTTGTCCATTTGGACTCTGGGCTTAATCAAGAAATCTTGAGCTATTGCTCTCTTTTTCCTCCCAGACATTGCTGCTTTTTCTTTTTCTTAGTTTATTTTTGGCTAATTTCTTAATGTCTGTCTGTTGCCTGAGTTTTGGTCAAGAATTTTAAAAGAAAGTAGTGTTTTTTTACTCCTCAAGTTGAGGGGTAGGTGCTTCCTTTTTGAATCCCTTCGTTTTCAAGAACTTGAGAATGGGCCATTTTGAAAAGGTGAAAAGCTCATGTGGGTATTTGTAGTTCAAGGTTTTTCTTGGTTCAACTTTACTAACTATCTCAGAGTTTCCAATGTTGTCTCAGCTATGACCTATAAGTTGCTTTCCAGCGTATAAATGCTACATGCTCTTGTTTTGGACCATAGATTCACAAAAGCTTGATATTCTGCTTGTCCCCCTGGTCTTTTTGAGAGAATAAAAAAGAGGTTCATCCTTTTTTCTGAAATTGAAGCAGCCCAAAAATGCCATTCTTGAGTTTGTTGAGTATTTTACTATTTGGGTTGCTCTCAAGTTCTCAACTTGTGATTAGTCAGCTGCTCAATGATCAGGCCACACTATTAGTACTTGCGCAGGAGCTTAAATTATCTGGATGGAATGGAAATAACTCAGACTACTGCACTTGGCCTGGCATTTCATGCAGCTCAAACAGTTCAATTGTGGAGAGGCTTGATCTTTCTGGCCATGGGCTGCAAGGTAACTTTACACTCATTTCTGAGCTCAAAGCACTCAAATGGCTTGATCTCTCATCCAACAACTTCCATGGCATTATACCACCTGCTTTTGGGAATTTGTCTGAGCTTGAGTATCTTGATTTGTCGTTTAATAACTTCGGTGGCTCAATACCTCTAGAGTTGGGGAGGCTCAGAAATCTTAGAGCGTTGAATCTTTCCAATAACATGCTCATGGGAGTGATACCTGATGAGCTTGAGGACTTAGACAAGTTGCAGGATTTGCAGCTGTTTACGAACCGATTCAATGGTTCTATCCCACTTTGGGTGGGGAATTTAACCAATTTGAGAGTGTTCACTGCCTATGAAAATGAACTGAGTGGTGTTATTCCAGATAACTTAGGTTCAGTCTCTGAGCTTCAATTGTTGAACCTTCATTCTAACCGTCTGGAGGGTCCGATTCCCGAAGCCATTTTTTATATGGAGAAGCTGGAGACTTTGGTTCTGACTCAGAATAGATTGACTGGCAGAATTCCAGAATCAATTGGGAAATGCAAAGGCCTTTCAAGTATTAGAATTGGGAATAACTATTTGATTGGAGGCATTCCCAGGGAAATCGGTAATATTAGCAGCCTTACTTATTTTGAAGCAGACAATAACAATCTTTCTGGGGAGATTGTGACAGAGTTCTCCAGATGCTCTAATCTCACTCTCCTTAATTTAGCTTCAAATGGTTTTACTGGAAGTGTTCCTTCGGAGTTTGGCTCGCTCAGTAATCTGCAGGAGTTGATTGTTTCTGGGAACAGTCTGTTTGGAGACATTCCAACATCAATTCTCAGGGCCAAGAATCTAAACAAGCTTGATTTAAGCAACAACAGGTTCAATGGTACCATACCGGAGGGTATTTGCAATTCATCTCGGTTGCAGTTCTTGCTGTTGGGTCAGAATTCAATAAGAGGGGAGATACCTCATGAGATTGGCAACTGCGGGAAGTTACTGGAATTGCAACTCGGGAGCAATTATCTGACCGGAAGTATTCCCCCTGAGATTGGTCGTATCAAGAACTTGCAGATTGCTCTGAATTTGAGCTCCAATCATCTACACGGACAACTGCCTGCAGAGCTAGGACGACTTGACAAGCTCGTGTCCCTGGATGTATCAAATAATCAGCTCAGTGGAAGCATTCCAACAGCGCTTAAGGGGATGCTGAGTTTGATTGAAGTTAATTTCTCAAACAATCAATTCAGTGGGCCGATACCCTCTTTCACACCGTTTCAGAAAAGCTTGAATTTGAGCTTCCTTGGGAACAAAGGGCTCTGTGGTGAGCCTTTGAGCATGTCATGTGGGGATATCGATGGTTCTTCTCATAATGCTTACCATCATAAGGTTTCTTACAGGATCATATTAGCCGTTATTGGTTCAGGTTTGGTTGTATTCTCTTCTGTGACTATGGTTGTTTTGCTATTTATGATGAGGGAGAGACAAGAGAAGGCTGGCAAAGATGAAGGAGCTGCCGATGGGCAAATTAGCAACAAACCAGTGATAGTAGCAGGAAATGTGTTTGTTGAGAACCTTCAGCAAGCTATAGAATTTGAAGCTGTTGCCAAAGCAACCATGAAAGATTCAAATAAGCTTAGCATCGGAACATTCAGTACCGTCTACAAAGCAGACATGCCTTCTGGGATGATGTTGTCAGTCAGAAAACTGAAATCGATGGACAAAGCTATAGTTCATCATCGAACCAAGATGATCAGGGAGGTTGAGAAGCTGAGTAAACTCTGCCATGACAACTTGATGAGACCCATTGGATTTGTGGTATTTGAAGATGCTGTGCTCTTGTTACATCAGTATTTTCCGAACGGAACATTGGCTCAATTCCTTCAAGATTCCAAGAAGAAGCCAGATTACAAACCTGACTGGCCTTCAAGACTTTCCATTGCCATTGGAGTGGCTGAAGGATTGGCTTTGCTCCACCATCTGGCCATTATCCACCTTGACATTTCTTCAGGCAATGTATTTCTAGATTCTAATTTGAACCCTCTGGTAGGCGAAGTTGAAATATCAAAGCTACTTGATCCATCGAGAGGGACAGCAAGTATAAGTGCTGTCGCTGGTTCGTTTGGATACATTCCCCCAGGTACTTTCATTCTATGGTAATCACATAGTTGCTATTTCTTGGGCTTCAATCTAATACATCTTTATTTATTTTGACTTGTCCACAGAGTATGCATATACTATGCAAGTCACAGCACCGGGCAACATTTATAGCTACGGGGTTGTTTTGCTTGAGATCCTCACAACTCGACTCCCAGTAGACGAGGCTTTTGGTGAAGGCGTGGATTTGGTGAAGTGGGTTCATTCTGCCCCAGCACGAGGAGAGACACCCGAGCAGATTCTTGATGCAAGGCTAAGCACCGTTTCGTTTGCTTGGAGAAAAGAAATGCTTGCTGCTCTGAAGGTAGCGCTGCTCTGCACGGATAGCACACCAGCCAAACGACCCAAAATGAAAACCGTGGTAGAGATGCTAAAAGAGATTACAGAAAATTAAAGTGCTGGAGCATATTTCACAAGTCCGGGCATCTCACAATTGCCAGATACAACGCAAGATTTAGCTGAAATGGTCGAGTTGGCTGCATCATCATTCATCCATTCCCCTGTTTTGCATCAAGAACATGTCGTAGTGGGAGTTGTAACCATTTTTAGGTAGGAATCATGGGGGAAGGAATAGTAGATCATGGGAAAGAATCCAAAGTGTTGTGGCAGAGTTGAACAATGTATCTCTGTCTTGTGGTGGGCTATAAATCTGTTGAATGATATGTATATTGGCTCCCCCATGTGTACGAGAAGCAGCAATCACATCTTCACATCTCTTGGCACTTTGTTTCTTGGGGTCTTTCTGTCAACCTTTTTATAGGATTTCAAACTAAGGTCAACTTCTACCATTTCAAACCCTCCCGAGTCCCACCAAGATTAATTTGTCACCCTGAATTTTGATCTTATATTTCCCGTATGATTATAATATTCAAACACAAACATCAATGAAAACAGGTATAGAAGGAAAGCGAACCATATTTTTTCCTCTCTCCAAATCTTTCCCACTTCAAGCCCCAACATCCTATATTAACCAAGGAAACCTTGTACATGCTATTTAAAAGATCATTCTGGCCTGTGAATTCAAATCGTCTATCCTGTATCATAGGCTTCCTTCCTTCCTTTGCACAAAAACGATGACGCCCTTACTGATCTTAATGAAGATAAAAAGGGTCTGTAGAACCAACTTGATAAGCATTCGTAAAACACAGAAACTTGTGCATTTCACCGAGTCATAGACTCGTAAGGCTAAGCACATGGTTCTTGTTGTCTGTCATAACCTCTCAAATATTCATGTATGCTCATAGGGCAAAGCATATGGTTCTTGTTGTCTGTCATGACCTCTCAAATATATTCATGTATGCGCCAGTAGTTCATATGGTTGTAACCAACAGCAATGAAGGAATACATTATTGCAAACCTGAGAATTTCCTGAACGAGGAGCCTGTGGAGCCCATGATATGATGGTATAAAGAATTCATGCGCACCATTGAGATAACAAAAACAAAGGGGTGCCGAAAAAGGTTAGTGTGAAGGGAACTAGGATGTACTTTTCATGTCAATTAACCCAACCAGGATTGATACAAGAACAGCAGGCTTCAGGTTTCTCTGGATTTTGAAATATGACAAAGTAGCTTACAAGAACTACACCCCTGCATCAAGCTAAACCTCATCCAAGAATTCATCACCTGAAAAGAATTTTCATCCAACAAATTTCAATGTCCAAAAGCTTTTTACTCTGTAGTTATAAGAGAAGGGTCTCTCAATTCTTAAGATAGCAAACGGCAACTGAAGCCTCTTTACAAATGCATTGAAATTTCACAAGATAGCCCTGTTTTTCTTGCTGCTCTATCTATCAACACTCTTTTAGAACTAGAAGATGATTAAGGTTGTCAAATAATATGCAACAAACTCATGCTCTGTCTTGCCATCTCAATCAATCCACAGATATCGCTCACCATTTAAAAGTTCAGTGGCCAAAAGAAAATGCAAATGGAGTAAAAACTAGCAGCAGAGTGATGACTGGATCTTGACAGAATCGAACCAACCGAAGAACCATAAAGGGGCAGCATATTTTGCTATTACAAATACACCCAAGCCCAAGGTTGTGGCAAAATACAGGACCAAACACCATATGGAAAAATAACATGCCTCAAGAAGTAAGGTGCAAAGGGAGGAAAGCATTTCAAGCAAAAACCTCTTAAACCCAACCCCCACAGTAAAAGCTTGTCTCAACTAGTCACAAGATTGATAATTAAACATTTTCTTTCTATCTATTTGCAAAAACAACTCCATAAAAAGATTGATAATCAAACATTGTCTTTCTATTTGCAGAACAACTCCATAAAAATGTCAACCATACAACACTTATTACCAGCTGTTATGCAGCATAACAGGAAGTCCCACTTAGAGGGGTCAGGGGTGGTGAACCAAACAGCAAACTAAAAGCAAGATTCAGTCTCCCAAGTATCAATTGTTTAAGAATAACATAACCAAGAATCTATAGCATGGAATAACAAAGAAAGAAGCAATACTTCAAACGAGTATTTTTATTGATCAAGACTTGACTTGACGATGAAATTTTGACGGCTAATGGGGTTCATGACCACTGGTGGACCAGCAGTTCGAGGCCATGCCTGGAACTTCTTGTCGGTCTCTATCCACCATTCTTTACTTGAGACAGTTTTAGGAGTTGTACCTATATTGAAATCCAATTTTTGTTAGAAACACGAGAAATGAGAGACACCTGATGTACTGAAACAAAAGTGGCTAGTATATACCTCCAAATATCTTCTGGTCAGCAATCAAATTGTCACCAATATATGCAATAGTGAGAGATCCCAGTAAAGAACCGACGATGTATTTGGCTGACATTTTTATTAAAAGCTGCAAAAATTCCTATAAGAAACAAACCAATTATCACTCCGATCAAAAGCCTAATGCATAATCATCAAATTCCAACTACTGAGTTCTCAGGACATGTTGGGATATGGTTGAATGTAAAAGAAAAATACAGGAAGACAGAAGAAAAAATCCAGCATGCCTCAGTATGGAAACTCAATTCAATTTTCAAATAAAGAAGGCATGAAACGGTTACCTCAGTTACCACTGCTCGAGCATAAGAAGGTAGTAGTTTAACATTGTGTCTCTAATTTTCAATAAGCATACAAAATGTATAGGATGTCTTACACAGATTAATCATCAGAACCAGTTGAATTTAAAAGGTAAACATTGTACATACGAAAAAAATTAGGATTCCATCCATAACAAAGAGATCCCAATATCACTAAGAAAAAGGAAAAGAAAACAAAAGCACAAAAATGCAACATATTAGATAAGAAATAAATCCTAATATTACAAGAAACCAAATACCCAAAATGCTAGTACTTCAAACCATGAAATTATCAAACATTCAAACAGGCATCGAAAACCCCAAATCTCGACGAAAACATGGTTGTGATATACACTCTACAGTCAGATAATAAGATATAAAACCCGATTAGGGGCATAAAATGGAGGAAACTCCAAACCTAAATCGCAGTCGACAAATGACAAATGCAAACCCTAAGACCCCGATCCACACAAGAAAAAACAGTAAATAAAAAAAAAGAGAGAGATAGAACAAATAGACCAACAATCCACACGCATAGACATACAGATAGAGAGAGAGAGAGAGAGAGAGAGAAATCTCTTACTGCTATAGATTTCCGAGGAGAAAGAATCGGTGAGGGGCAACCACGAAAATGACAATTTGAGTCATGAGAGTTGAGACTGCTTATATGACCTCGCGAGAAGCTATACGATGTCGTCTTAAATCTGCCATCTTTACGACGTAGTTTTCCTTCTGTTTATACTCCACACCATAACAACTTTTTTCATTTATATATATATTCATTAATTTCTGGTGGATCAGCTTACAATACCAACACATGTTCGATCAGTCCTCAAACCATCAAATTCATTTTAAATTTCAAGATAATTTTACAAAGTAAAAGAATTCATTTTCATATCCCAAAATAATAAACATACATTCTGTCTTATTCTAATAATTAAAATTCAAATTTTATGTACAAATTTGAGATCGTGAATTCGAATTTCACGAGCATTTGTCTCACAAGTCACAACAAAAAGAATTCTCTCAGGACTTCCTGCTTCCATAACCGCTATAAATTGTAGAGAAAATGTATGTAAAAAAGTTGATAAATACTTAAAATATTTTATACATTGGCCCTTAATCTCATTGCCACAAACACTCATTAACACTGTATAATCTCTTTACATACATTTCCCCTCCTAACAACAATGAAAAACAAAGGGGATAATAAATACAATTCCTCGCCTTAAAATCCAAATATCGGTCTGCCTAAACTAGTAATACAAACACCTCGTATCATCCTGATAAACAAAAATTTCACCCCTACTGGAGGAAAAGCTTCAACATCCATCCCCCCTGGTGCCATCACTATTTGACATTCGCACAACAAAGGAATTAAAAAAAAAAAGAATGAATGAATTTGATTGAAGAACGCGGTAGAGACGGATGCAGCTTATACTGCTAGTGCCGTAGACGAATTTGAGCATGCTCATCTGCCTGCGTCTGTGAGTGCTGCAGTATTATGGCCAGATATGGTGCCCGTTTTTTGTGTCAGCAACCAGCAGCTTTCAAGAAGTTGTCGTATGGACTTGATGCCGGTAACCTGAAGGAGGAGTTGGTGTGATGCTGGAGTTCAATAGCGCAAAGTGCTGATGGACCGTTGAATGGTCTCATGGGAAGTTCAGGTACGTTCAGGTCCAAGAACACATTTCCGGCCTGCTGTTTTCGTAATAAATGATGACAGAAAAGAAAAGGTTGTGAGACACACAGGGTAAGTGTGTGGTGAAGTGATGAAGAAAACTAACTGTGTTACGATGAAGATGATATGTACACAACTTTCAGCATATGGTACAATATATTAAACACGTGATATAAGAATAACTACACTAACATCCCTTGTATTTAGGCAGGAAAAGAAGAACCCCGACTTTAATTACCTTATGGAAACTGCCCTCATGCAACACCATCTGCTTGTCCTCTTCACCGGGATTTTGTGGTGATGTCACCAAGGAATTCCCTTGTCTTTGATTGTTGCTTATCAAGTACGACATTTTCTTTTGCTTTCCCATCAAGAGCGCCTCACAATGATCTGCTGTTTCCTTGTAAGACGCATCAGGGGCATGGCTCACGGACATTCTGCCTACATGATGTGCTGTCTCCAAAACCTGCCCACAAATATGCAAAGTTAACACCTGAACGAAATTTCACATGTAAGATCAGTGGACAACAATCATGTCTATGAAAAGCCTTATAAACTATAATAGCATTGAACACAGGATCAGCATATGTAAGTTGTTCAGATCTATAAGAATAACTTACCGACTGTAGAAGTTGATCAACGCTCAAGAGACTGGGATTTCCAATGCTTGATTGTGAATTGTGTTTGCTACCTTCAACTGAATCTGAAAGATGGTCGTCATCTATCCCGAATATCGAGGTATTCTGCACCATTGTAAAAACACAAGATAAGATCTGAACAAACAGAACGTTGCACGAATCCGCTAAAGTAATTTACCTTGTCTAGAGATTTATTGTCGTGAGAGTCTGTTTTATGTCCGTCTTCCAGCCTATCAGCAAACAGTGGGCTTTTAATAGAACACAAGTCATCTGGCACAAATTCCTTGAGCAACTGCTCCCTTGTGGTGGACTTTTCGGACTGTACCAAATTGGGTAACTATTAGAAGCGGTATCAATAAAGAACACCCTTTGACACATAAAAAATGAAATTTTTAAAACTTACATCTGATAAGTTTTCCATATTTTTAATAATAACAGAAACGAGGGCTTCCATTGTCTGGTCCTCATTGAGTTTTAATTCTGAAAGACATCTCAAAGCCGAACTGTCATCGTCTTTGGATCCATAAGAGATTGTTTGATGTACGGATCCCGTTTCATTTATCTGAAACTTTGAATCTTCTACTAAACTCAGAAATGGATCAACCTGAGACATACAAGAAACATATACTCAAGAATCGGATAACTAGGCGAGACGGCCAATATTTGCAGCTACATTTAGAGATTAAAATCTATATATCCGGAGCTACCTCAGATTAAGGATCTAAATATTAACTTTCACAGTGTGAAATGTGCTTGGTTTGAACATAGTCTATCATGTTTTGCATTAGAAAAACAAAGGTAGGTTTAAAGAAGGGGCATAAGCAAATTTATTTAGGAGAAAGGAAAAGAAACTACGGAACTACCACTTTATTGGTGAGCGTTGCTTTCACATGTGGGATGAGAGGAAGAATGTTGTAAGCCCTCGATGAAAGAATAATCATAGAAGTTGACATTACGAATAGGGATCTGCAACGTGATGGTGGCAGCGTCCCTGAAAATAATGTAATAAATGTTACCTGAAAAGTGCTTTTTAATATCAACATTTACGTGTAGAATCAAACATAGAGTAACGAGTCACACAAAGATGCCTGTCTATGTCTTTGTTATGCGTGCTCAAATGAAGAGTAGTGTGCTTAGACTACATCTCTATTTCTCATTTATAGTCATATTTATTTATATTTTGGCTTTTCCGATGTAAATACTTGCTATAATCAGCAGAGAGTAAAAGGGATTACACATCTTTTACAATAACAATAGATATGGAAAATCAAGATTTGGAAGCAAAGCTAATATCACAGTATCTTACATACAGAATTTAGCAGGTTACCTCCTGCAGAAAGAGAGACATTCCTTAAAGAAAATGCGAGCTGGAAACATCGAATAAGGGCATCACGATAGGAGTTCTGCGCCAAAAGAAGAAAGAAGAAAGAAGTTTGAGACTTCCAACTCAGAAAATTACCATAATAGCAAATTGGACAGAAGCATCAAAAGCTGAGATGAGTAAAGAAATAACAAACTCATATATATCTCGTTGAGCCATTCTAGAGAAGGTTGAGTGTTGATCTTTACAAAAATTCCTGATGGATAGGAGGACGAGTCCTTTTATGTAAAGGCCTCTTTATATTCTTTCATTTTATCATTTTTCCCGTCAAGATGAAAGAAGGATGTGGGCAGCACAATCATGTAATATTACTGACATAGTATTCGTTGAACATTGAGCAAATCATAACTAGTTATACGCCCAAACAAGAAATCTATTATGGCCATATAAATACAACCAATGTTTCATGCAAAATTATCAATGTAAATGACAAATCGTGATGTTAAGACAGTTTACATATTATATCTCATGGGAAAACCCAATGCTCGTAGTGGGATTATAAGGAAATTACTACACATGAAATTACCTTGGCTCGCGAGAACAGCAACACCAAGCTGTAAGTGTGAGCTATAGCTACATAATTTTCAGGCATGTTGGCAGGAGACATGGATTGTGCCCAAATAGATGAAAGAAGGAGGCATATTTGGTGGCTGCTCAGTCTAAGTGGAACAATTTCCTGAAATTGAAAGGAAATATAATCATGTATAATTATCCTATATTCTACATCATTAATGAATCACATCAAGAAGATACAGCAGAAATCTAAAATGCATGGGGACAAGAGGAGACACTAAAGAAACCACCCACTTCTTTACTCGACTTGGTCACTGGATCAGATTCGGGTTCCGGTAAACTTCTGAAGCTATATGCTCGAGTATGACTTGGCTTCATTTGGTCTACACCACTGGCATTTTGTCTCTGTTCAGTGTCAGAGGGAGCCTTTTCTTTGTTCAGTTCATAGAGATTTCCCTTAGAATTATTCCTTTGGTTTCTTAGCTTGTCAAACAGGGCAGCTGAGGAAGAAAACACAGAAACACTTCTTGACAGTGTTCGTGGAACACCAGCGTTCTTGTTTGAGTCAGATACAGTTGAAGCTACGTGAGGGGACACGGAAGATGGCACAAGGACTACAGAGAAGATCTGATGAGCTCCAATTCGTGTTTCAAGATCCGGATGGAGCATAGCCGGAAGTAACTGATGAAACAAAGCCTCTGGAAAAGCCTATGCATAGAAAAAGTAGCATTCATCAATAACAGCTTCCTTAGAGAAAGAAAGAAGAGAGAAGCAGACATATTCATCTTATAGAAGGCCTTGCCTTGTTTTGGTATGATAATTTCGGCAAAGAAGCTATAATCTGAGCAGTGCGATAAACAGTAGAAATAGTAGTTCTAGCAATAACAGTAATGCTTGGGATGTTCTCTAACATGGTAGCCATTACATCAAGAATCATTCCTGCATCTCCAACCTGTTAACAAAGGAACATAGAAGTATTACGACTCTGAAATCAATTGCTACTACAAAATTCCGCAAAAGTAACAAAGTGCTAGTGACTGGAAATTGAAAAACCCAATAGTCAAAATGCCAGTGGCAAGATGTTAACTAGAATAAGAGATAGACCACCTTTGATGACAACTCAACGAGACATTCATCCACTGCTTCATGATATTTTCTATTCCATTTAATTAAGTCCTCTCCAAGATTTGAGTCATCAAGTGAACAATGTATGCCCTTACGCAAATGCCTCATGACATCACTTACGGCACTGACTATAGCTACCGAAGGATGGATCTTTGCGAGTCGAGCAAGGGCCGTGACAACCTGAACAATGTCAAGTTGCATGTCAGGTTGCTTAAGGACATTTTTATGATCAAGATGCTTGACTAATATTGACAGCAAAAAGTGTGTATTCTGCCCTGCACAATCAAGAGTAGAAAGTGGCATCTTCAGTTAGATCATTGAAACCATCCTAAAACGTGCGCCATGAACCGGACATTAATTTAAAGGAACGAAGAATTGAACCTTACCAGAATCATCCATCAAAAGTTGCATGTCTTTCAGAACAGGAAAAGCAATCCCATCTTTAGCGGGCCATAGATTTCCATTATCAAAGTAACGAAACAAAGATTCCAAAACACGACGCATGGTTGTAGCCTCTTTGCCTAGCTTAGCCATGTTATGCAGGCAAACCCTTGACCAAAAGCATGGGTTCTTCGAGTCTTCACTGTAAGTAAACAAAGATTCGTGTTATACATGTAGTCATAAGATGCTAAAGAAAGTGAGAATTTGAGCCAAGAAATTACGCTGCCACATTGAGTTGTCCTTTATCATTTACAATCATTCTCCAAGAAGGAACCTTTATTGCAAGATCTGCTGAAGGAGAGACAGGCCCCTCCGTTTTATTCCTTTGACCTCCATAGTTTTCCAAGACAACTGAAACAATCTAAGAATTGGAAGAGCACAACAGTAAGTAACAAGATATTTATATCAGCAAGACTAGTCTATTACCTGGTAAACCTATCACTAAAAGTCCCTGGGCAATAATAGAGATGCAATAAATACACAGCTAAGCAATACTCAGAAATATATGTGCGTGAATTTGTTATGTGAACTGAAGAAATATGTACTAACAGATAATGACAAGAATTTCATACAGAAAAACACTTTGTCATTAAGGGCCAAACGATGGGTAACAAAAAAATATACAACAAGTGAAGGAAATTATCATGTAATCTTCACATTCATTTTTTTCAATTGTAACGCTAGTTTGAACATATACATAAATAGTCAATTGATTAGGAGATATGGTCATGTTGAACTTTAACAATATCATTTCTCTGGGAGCACTAAATTTATACTTTATTTGTATAAGATTTTTCACAAGATACTCTTGGCTCTATTCCATTATTCATGCGAGCAGGAATAATTCTTGTATTTTACAGATTCAATTTTATTATATTTCTGTTGAGAGAATATCACTTTTTGGGTGTATGCTGGGAATATTTAATGTAGCAGAAACCAAAGTAACCTATATTAGGGCATGAAGTTGCCGCTAGAGAGCCAAAACATACATATTTCATCATTTGACTCAAACCTTATGCCATCTACGAAGAGGAATTTAATAGAAACTAGAAGATGCTATGAAATCTTAGTTCCAAAACCCAAATCAAGAACTTGATAACAGAATTAGAAATATAGGTTGCAAAAAATGCACTATGGAGATGTAGAATATAAAGCATAACAAAGGGGATAAAAATGAAGGCCAGTTTAAGGTCATGTGGAAAAAAGAGAGAAATCTCTAGCTCAGATAAATATGCTTACATTATCAAATTCAACTGAGATATGGGAATTTTCCCCCATGAACCAAACCTGTACAACCAAAGAACACATAAATGAATAAACCAAAAGACAACACATGTCCACTTGAAAATATAAGAGCAATACTAGCGTTGGATAAGAAATCTTGAACTGATGGAATTTAACAACGAAATATGATAGTTAGAGTTAGGCCTTTAACGCAATACTGAAAAGAAAGCAATGTGTTGATGGTATTATGTTCAAAGATGGACTGTTAACAACATTAGGACTTTACCACAATACTGAATGAAACCATTCTCCGGATGCAATTATGTCCTAAGACAGAGTCTTAAGCAACTTCCGGAAACAAAATCCAACATCCAACCAGAATTGGGGGAAAAGGAAATACATCAGAATATGTAGAGACAGACAAAAGAAAAGAAAGACAGAAAAAGGAAGAGAGCACCTCACTCTGAGATAATGCTCGAGGTTGTTATTGTTACATGCTAAAGACCAGTGAACTAGGCTGAAAGGTATATTGTGTTTGAACTGAAGGATTTAGAATCAAAAGAATAAAAAACTAATAATATATTTCTGGTTGTGCCTCATGATGGATTTCAAATTCCAAGGAACTTTTTTATATCTAGACATCTATAACTGATTTCAAATTCTCTCAAATGTGAGTGAGATTTACATCCCTCTACGTAGCTGGTTATTGCTACACTATTCCTTTCACAAATTTTAAATCTATAGCCAAAACTTTGCCTTTCAAAGGTTAAATTCGAAGTGACGGGATATAACAGATATACATGCTTCCCCAAATTGAAGCACAATCCAGAAAAGCAATTGAAAAATTAAGCAAAAGACCATAGCAGATAGAGCTTGCAGCCCAGCTGCCCTTAAGTGTTCTGCTCTCTCATCTTCTCCCACTTCTTGCGCCAGTTGGCATAGTTTTGTAATAAATCCTTCTAGGTTAAACATGTAAGTTGCGTCATTCTGGAGAGCATAGAAGAGTTGGATTAGTCTAATGTTGAAGTTGGATGAACCTAAAAACTAGTAGCTAATGGAGCTAATTATGGCTATCAACAATAAAGAATGGACAGCAAGATACCAACCTGATTATTTACAAAATCAAAAAGTGATTCACATCCAATAATTAACATTTCATCTTGGTTTGCTTGATCTAGCAACGTCTGTATGATGGTCATTACACTATTTGCAAACAATGGCCTGACATGAAAATAGCACATTAAGTTTTGTTGATAAAAATTCCCTAAAAGCATGAACATAACAAGAAATGTTATCCATAACATCTGCGTTATACTTAGTGGATCACATCAGGAATTCACATAAAAGGGAAAAACAAGAACAAACGATACAGTCCCCTAAAATTTCAAAGATATGGTTCAATTCAGACAAGGTCGCTAGGGAGAGAGACCAATATGAGTGTTTTTTCAGGTATCATGCATATATAGAAACAAGACTGTGTGATTAGTAGCGGCCTTTCTTTGTATAAAAACCAGAAGGAAATTATGTGACAAAAATTTCACAGCATCCACTTAGTCATTCATTTCTAATGATGGCATTGAGAAATTAATGAATATGAAGTGCTGTAAACATATGTCAATACAGAGATGAGAATTTTGGCAGTCTGGGAATCAGCCGTCTTCAGTTCTATGCACCCTGGACATATTGTGTATCGTCTTAGCAATTTTCCTAAACATAAAATCTCTTGTTCCATTAATCAAGTAACTTTGCATGATGGCATATAATTTTTCTTGATTCTTATTCACAATATTTCCCTGAAGTTTAGTGATACCAAAACTAATTCCGGCAGACTTATTTAAGAAGCTGAAAACTCATGACTAAGTATTAAATAAATTCCTAACTTAAAGTTGCAGAATCCAGCTCTATCATGGAGGACATGAATGAGTTTGCATGCTGTAACTCGTCCCCACCCAAAAGAGAGAAAAGGAATGAACAATAACCAACTAACTCAACCAAGCAACAAGATCATGATAATGTTTCATGCTACAAATTCCAATTCCTGTTCTGTCCAAAAATGACTAACATGGTGCAGAAACTAACAAGAAACAAAAAATTCTTAACAGATAAAAATATAGTAATGGTACACTAACACGAACTTAGAGCATATAAAAGCAGCAGCAGACATACATTTGCTCCTTGCAAGATGATAACATTTTCCTGTAAATACACATTACAATTTTCACTGATCGAAAGTTTTCATTCCTTAATTCCTTATAGCATCTTTGCTCAAGAGAGGTCGCAATCTGAAATTAGCAAACCAAAGTATACATGAGTAAGCTTTTATACCAAACCAGAAACAAAACTACAGTCGACATGTAGTAGTTAGATTTAGAAGCAAACATTCCAACAACAAAGAAAAGCAACAGAAACATAAAAGAAACAGAACGACTATATACGAACATCCTTGAAACATACATTTGTCACATATTTAAACTATATGGCTTTCAAGGAACATCAAGTGCCAAACATGTAACATAAATATGATATGGCGAAAAGGGGAATGACCAAATACAAATGCTATAGCAAACAAAGAGATGAAAAGGCACTGAGAAACTTAATTCTGCTCTCATTTCTCAGACCCAGAATCAATCTTAGGGTACATAACCATAAAGGGGGTAGAATATACATACGTGAATAGCAAAACGCACTTCAAATTATGTTACTCTGGATAGTTTCTGATTGGTAACAAACAAGAGTTCATCCAAGTTGTTGTCGGAACTTTTGATATTGAACTAATGATTTTGAATCCTAATGCATCCATGTAAGTTAACATCTTTAAGACCTCCAAGAAAGAAATTATTTCAGTCCTCTAAATTTATCAACTTCCATCTGTTTGTTAAACATTACTGGGCTAGCAGGTAAAAATGAAAATTCTTGCAAATATTATGAAGCTTTTGTTAAGAAAATAACAAAATGAGCATACACATATGAAATGGTTTGTGATTTCAGCTAATATTTTCGTTATGGTAGCATAGTAGGAGTCAATTATGACGTCTTTAGAGTAGTATAAAGTTGGAAATGTACTATTATGATCATCCAGACTACTTTGAAGCTGGTAAATCTGCTTTAGTCACACCATTCATTATTCTGATGGAAAAAGAAGCAGAATGAGGAATAAAAACATATCCAGCTACGTAACACATAAGGATTGCTAATATAACTTCAGTGTATTGCTGAATTTAGTGCAACTAGTGTAATATAATAATACCTTTGGAATCCGCATAGGATTTTTTGCGGCGTATTCACATAGTTTTCCAATCTTCCTGTCATTCGGTTCTTCTTCCTGTAAAGCAAAAGGGCACGAGAGGTTCTTGAGTTCAGCAAGTCTGAAAAAGTGATGCATGAATCATCAGCACGCCCACAAAATGATATTACTTAAGTTGTACAGATAAATCGTTCTTGATTACACCATATGGTTGACTCCTCATCCATCTAACACATATGTCGAATGCACGAGTCCTAATATTCAGCAGTATCATAAAAAATCCAAGAGATTGATCATCGTCTTGCACACAAATGCAATGTGAAAAGAGTGCACCAAATACTGATTGTGTTTTCCCCGAATAACTTTGTCATAGCAGTTCTAGTTTGATTACATCACTGGCAAGCATTAGAATCAGTCAATCAGTTATACAACTGTTTTTCCCAATTTATAGTGTTAAAAAAATATAGCAAATGATTTATGAAACTAACCTGGGACCGGGGGAAAATATCTGATATCAACTTCTTGTACCTCTTCACAGGCTGCCTAGACCTGGAGCGCAATGCGGGACAAAAGAAACAAAGACTGCCACATGCTGGCAAGACTTGTCTTGAAATAACCCCAGAAATAGAACTCATATTTGTATTACCAATCCACAGAATTCTATCCTTTTCTGCAAAGTCACCTGCGAAATTCAAATGCTTTCTTTCCCTTCTTTATCTTGGAAAAACAGGAGATTCTTGAAAACGGTTGGGAGAGGAAGGGAAAGGAAGGCTGGTAAGATCAAAGCACTTCTGTAATGCCAGTACCAGCCTACAATAATCCAAAATTTTGAACACGCCTTACATCAAATCAAATTATTCATAAACCTCCTTCAAGAAACAGTCAAATTCAGAAATTCAAGAAAATGGGCATCTCAGAAATCTTTCAAGAAAGTCAATATCTTTAGACATTCAAGAATCTTGATCATACATCGATGTCAATACCCAATAAATGGGCATCATTAAATTGTTCAAGAAATTCAATTTCTTTAAATGCTTCAAAAATCTTGATCGTATACAGATAGAACCTCTATAGTTTCAAGAATCTTGTTCGTATACAGATAACCACTATACATACAAGAATGGCGTGCTAACGGATTTTCTTGAAAACAAATTCTATTTCCTTGCTGTTAGAATGGAAAGAGTATCGGATTTTACCTTCAGACCTATGCTGGTAATGGGCAGACCCAAGTCTGGCAACTCATCCAAGATTTCAAACAATGTACCGATTCTCCAGCACTCTCCGAAACTTATGACTCTCTCTCTCCTCCTCTCTCTCTCTCCCTAACAACGACCCCACCCCTTATATTTTTCCCTCCTACGCGTATACACAATTCTTCATTATGATAAATTGCAACCGATACAACGTTGCAGGATAATTATATTATTGTTTTTATAAATTTTGAAAACTGGCAGCCGGGCTGACAATAATGATTGAGAACGTGTCCGTCTTCACATTCTCATTATGGAATGATACATTACATTGCCGGTTTCATCCAATTTCACGGTTTCAGCCCACTAGGAGCGTTGGAATTAATTGCCAAAAATTATGGGGTTAAACTCAAAATGGTAAAATAGGACATACTTCTACCTCATTGTAATAATCCAACTTTGGCTAACGGTCATAATTAAGGAGGGTAAAATTCATTTTAATACTTAACATTTGATTTCAGTTTTAAAATAGTCTATATCTTTTCAATTTATTTTAAATTAATCCCTCTAATAGGTGATTTTTTCATATTATTCTTATAAAAATATTTTTTAAAAAAAGTAATCCCTCACTTTTTATTTTAATTTGCAATTTGGTCCGTCGGGCATAAATTTATAATATAACCATTTTAATTAGTAAAATTTATCATGCTAAAATTATTTAGATAATAACTTGATCGATGATATATGAATATAATTATTGTGAATTTAATAAATTGAATTATTCAAATAAAAGAGCGCTTGAATAAATAAGTTAGAGAAAAAAAATCTAAATATAAAAATATAGTGAAAATATTTAAATAAAAAAATGAATATGCTACTAAAATGTTGAATGATTGGTATAATCTCAAAAGCTTATTTGCTAAAAAAATTTTGCTCTCTTTTTTATTTAAACTTTCTTCTCTAGCTTTATTCAAGTAGTTTTTTTAATTGAATTGCAAATTTGTTAAATTCACAAATATGTCTCTGATTAAGTTAAGATTTAAATAATTGTCCAACTGAGAATACTTTCAAATAAAAATGATCGTATTTTTTAAATTATATGCAAGGGACTAAATTGCAATCGAAAATAAAAAGTGAAGAATTAAATATTTTTTTGTAAAAAAATGAAAAAAACTATAGGGGTAATATGAAAAAATCACTTGTTAAATGTGATGCGTGCAGAAATAGCACGTGTCCAATAAATATGGACTATTGTTCAAGGCTCGGGCCAAAGCGTAAGCAGATCTTGAAGAGGGAATTTGCGAAAAAGACGTTAGCACTCCAACTCCCAAATTAGTATTGGATTTGAGATAAAAATAAAGTCAAAAAAGCAAATGAATTTAATTGAAAATGGAGCTATGGTGGATGAATTTGATAATGAGTGGAAGAACAAGTGATAATATGCTTAAAGAGTGGTTAAAAAATAGCTTACAGAGTGAGAGAGAGTCGTCCCCCACCTGAAGGGACCAAACCTCTATTTATAGGGGGAGTGGCCCCGTTTGTTGGGGGTCTATCTCACTTTCGAGAATTTCGTGGAAGTTGGTTGGGATGGTTGGATAAGGAGTAAGTCGTCCTTATTCGTGACTGAATGTGCCTTAGTAGGAGTTTTCTTCAACTTGGGAGACCTCACGCCTACGAGGAGTCCTAGCGGTCAGGGAGTCCCTCCTTGCTCACGTAGGCCTTCTCGAGCTAATATGGTCCGAGATGGCCGCTGACACCTAGGTCAACTGGATGCCACGATACGTGTGGGTTGTTACGTATAGTGGACTTTTGGAGTGAATGTCTTGTTGAGCTATAACCATAGGACGAGTCAAGGGGTGTCTTAGGCCTCTTCCTTTCTTTATGGGCTTCTTAGCTACCTGGGCTCTGCGGACTGGGTTGTCCCAAACATTAATGTCATTTTAAATTGGATCATTCCAGGCACACACATAAAAATAAACTAATTTAAAGTGAACTGAAAATATCAGAATTATTTTAAAAATTAAACTCAATTATCAGATACTAAAACAAATTTTACCCTATTAAGGATGTTTGCTTTGATAATATATATACCCAAAGGACAAGAATAGACTTGCAACATGTGTGAGATGTAAAAACACTACCCATGACGCCTATATGAAATATCAATGATTATAATTGTGAAAATTTATATCTCAAGAAGCTTTTTTATAAATACATCAAAATGGTAAAAGATTATGGTATAAGACAATATTTTTATTAGATTCTATTTCAAAAATAAAAACTAAACTATCTGAAATATACACGCAATTTGGTGGATATTTATTGATTACCCTTAATTTTTTACCAAATATAGATATGGTAGTTTGGTAAAAGTTCATACTCAACTATCATTACAAATCCTTTATCATGTGAGTAATTAGATGTCAACTAAAGTTTCCATCACCACTTAGTTTGCAAAGTGAATATTCTCTATTGGAAACAACCAAAGCATAAGATCAAAGTGAATGATGCTTGATTGGTGGTGCAAAGTGCTAAGTGCAAACTGCCAAGTATAATTGGAACAATTTTTATCCAAGTCTTGGATCAAATTAAACTAATCATAAAATAAGTGTGATATTTTTATCATATAATTTGTTATTTTTTCTAAATTGTCTGTAAATTATACGATAAGTGTATTGTACTTGTCACATAATTAATTCAAATTCGATCAGATCCGATTTGGATTAAAGTTTTTTGTATAATCTTTACATAAATTAAAGCCTCTTTAAAGCAATTTTCTTTGAGCTTCCACTTTCACTCGATTCTCCCTTGAAATGCACTCAAAATCATTGCTCATGAACAAAAAAGAAGGCTTTATTCTATCCTTTTTGTCTGTCAACTTTTGTGTTGTAAAAGATGAGAAGATGGGCAAAATTCTGCTGGCACAAGAATCCTTTAAGTAGTGGCAAATAGTGTTTTTATGCAGTGATACTCAAGTGCCTGTCTCAAGGGATAAGTTATATAAGGTAAGCTTGATCGGTTGCTGGTACTCAGGACCACAGCCTGAAAATATAGAAATGTCTCAATTTTCTGATTGATGCAAAATTTTCTAAGTTTTGGGATCCATATTATTGGCAGAGTATTAGTACAGGTCTCCAGAGCATAGATCGAAAAGGTTCTCGCAGATCGGCAAAAGATCTTGAAAATAAGTCGGTTTCCGTCTTCGTTTATATGATCCTTTACACAGATTTCAGCGAAGTTTTGATGCAAGGTGCTAATATTAAGCTCAATATTAGCATTTCAGCCGAACATTTTAGACTTCCCAGTCTCCGAGAAACAACATTAAATTGGAACAGGACGATCTTGCAGATCATACAGAAACGCCTGAATGACCGAAGAAAGCTCAAGTGTTTTGGTTGGATTATCTTTTTCTCAAAACAAGAAGACACTGAAAGTCTAAAAGACAAATTTTATCTCAAAAAGATAACTTCACAATGAATAAGAATTAAAATGTTGATAATGTGAAGATTGAAGAGAAATCTCTGCAACCTCACCATCTGCATCATTCAGTCCTATTCTCACTGTACTCTGATGAATTCTATTGACATGATGGTCAACCTAGAGGTTCCAATGACAAAGAAAGCCAACAAAAATGTGACAATCTATGTTGTACAATGTTATTTACATCTCAACTTGTCTTCAAGCTCAACACAATTCTTGGGAACTCTTGGATCTCAAGTTCAGAATACTGAAAAAGAAGACCAAACAAATTCGGTAATAATTATTTCGGACATGAAACTTGGAATCTTTTATGTTGAAAGGACACACTTGTTATATGCTTAGCAGCTCTCCCGCAAGCCTTGAAACAAATTGTAGTTTGGTAAAACAATACTGTGCATAGTTCCAGACATAAGTTCCTCGTCTCATTAAGCTTTTGATGCACCACCGTGATCTTTTTCTACATGCTCTACAAGGGCAACAGGATCACGGAATCCTTTACTACATTTCGGGCAGATATCAAGTGTCACCTTCATCACCCCATTCTGCTCATGGACTTTCTCCACATGATCCACCAGAGCTCCTACTGTAGAGAATCGTAACTTACAATGAGGGCAAGCTTCCACTTGCCCACTTGCACTTCCACGGTTGCTGGTACTGCCCCTGCTGCTCTGGATCGTTCTATTTGTACTTGGCTCTTGATTAAATTCGCTGCTCAATCTTGAAATACCAGCTTCAGCTGTAGCACGAAATGATGAAGCTAGCTTGAGGAAACCCGATGTCCAGTTCGATGAAGATGTAGATGCAGCTTGCTTCGGCTGGTCTTTTACACTTTTACTTCGAAAGCCCATAAATGGAAACGATGCTTCAGGTTTCTTAGGTCCAGGGCAGCTGTGGTCAGGTCCAAACCTGTGTTTCAAACAATGATCGATGCTACAATCCCTACACTTGATTGTATTTGAGAATGTCAGCATCTCTCTGCATCGAGGCACAGGGCATTTCTTTTTCTTTGTGGCCTTCTCATAGTTAGACGGGTCACATTCTGTATTTACATGTGATTCCCAAGTAATATTTGGATCTTCCTCAGGATGTAGGCGGACGCCCTTAGCACAGAGGGGGCAGATGACAACAGTTACATCATTTTTGTTGGCTTTGGGACATCGATGTCTATTGTAGCTCCGATGCTCAAGACAAAAAACCTGTTGGAGATTGTCAATAAAACATTGAATAGAAAACTGAGAAACAAAAAGTACTTCGTTGGGTTTAGAGAGGGAGAAGTAGATGAGAGGAAGAAAACAGACACTAGAGGATAGTGATTCTCAACCATAGACTTTTATTACTGCTTGAGTACCATTGATTAGCAATTAGAATCAACCTCAAGGGGAAACTAAAATCTTAGTGTAGATCACATACAACATGCATATCAGCAATAAGTTTGACTATTCGAGAAAAGTAATCACTTGAGAAGAGAAAGCAAAACAGGATTTCTAGTTGCCCCAGTCTCTGCACCTTCAGCATAGTTCCAATACTCATCAATAATCAGTAGCTAATATAATTACATTTTCTCATTCCAGCCCTCTACAAACTCATTAAGCAAACCCTACATGACAAATGTAACAAATGAAATTTGCTTGAATTTTTTGCAGTATATAAATAAATTCCTAAAGGTAGAAACTTGATCTACTTCTACACTCATGTCATTCAACAATGCTAGTGTCATCATTCAAACTTATAAACGGGTAAAAAATAGCTCAACCAAGAACTGCAGAAACAAGCACCGGGCAGACTACATAGCATATCACAAAAGACGCCATT
Source organism: Sesamum indicum (assembly GCF_026168435.1). Taxonomy (NCBI): domain Eukaryota; kingdom Viridiplantae; phylum Streptophyta; class Magnoliopsida; order Lamiales; family Pedaliaceae; genus Sesamum; species Sesamum indicum. Next base: position 983,341 of record NC_142660.1, on the reverse strand, counting down.
TGTTTGGCGAGGAATGCTCATATCAACTGAAATTTTGATCGCGTGAACCTTCCGAAGTTCAACACCAAAATCTAATGTCATAAATTTCTGATGTATTTCTTGGCCATATAAGCATACATCTATCCATCTGTCCATCCATCTATCTATATCTATACGTACATATGTATCATAGGCTAATTCCCATAAATTCCACGGCTTCTTTCTCTACACAGTTCACGAAAACAAGCAAACCCCATTGAAAACTCCAGCTTCCAAGCTCAGAACCCATATCATACAGCAACAAAATTAATCGCAAGAGACACAATTACACATGCAGTTAGAAAACAACCGTACCAGGCGGCAGCAATCGCAGGTGAAGGGCAAGAAATCGATCTGGCGACAATCTTCAACGCTACAGTGCTTTCCAAGATTCGGAAACGCCGGAGTCCCCATTTCTCTCTTTCTCCAAACACAACCCCGGCAAAACCGAAACTCTGACAAGAATCGACTTGCTAATATATGTGGAGCTTCGAATACAAAAATTCCAGCGGGGAAATTGAATTCGCTGGATTTGAGGCGGGCAATGGGGAAATCCGGGTTAATAGATTTTCTCCGTTGCCCGAATTCCGCGTCGCTGGAGGAAAAGATAGCGAGACTTCCGGGTGTTTCAACGGGGAGAGGCGAATGGAGTTGTTCAAAGTCGTTGTTTTCAACGTTGTGTTGTTGTACAGTTGCTTTTGTGTCTGGCAACTTTACCCCAAATCAAACATCGTTAGTCCCTTTTCACGATTGGTGGTAGGTATTTATTTATTTATTTATTTGCGAAATTATAGTTTTTCCTAAAAAAAATTATAATTATATTTACACTCCTTTAACTAATCCACTATTTACACCTTACCATTTTCATTAGGGTTTCAACAAAAGCTACTAAATTAGCAAAAAAAATATCTCTTTAAATTTTCAATTTTACACATTTAATATTCTCATATAATAATTTTGTACTTATAAAAAAAATATAATGATATTAATCTCATCTCACTCCATATATATATTTGATGCATGCAAAAATAACACAGGTCCAATAAGTTGGGATTTCGGTACTAGACTTGCGCCAATAAATAAAAGAACTTGAGAAACAGAACCAGCAAAACAACATGTTAACACTATGACGCTCAAATTAGTATTGGACTTAAAAGATAATAATCATAAAAAATAAATCGTAACTAAGATTTGAAATATGACAATCGAATTTCATAAAAGAAATCGTGTTCAAAATGCAAAGAGAGTGCAAAACGAAAATTAACAGCAATAATTCAGAGTCTGGAAGGTATCCCTTGCCTAGGAATCAAACCTGTATTTATAGGGGGTGTCTCCCTTCGGTGGGAGTCTGCACTTGCGCCTTTATCCTCAGGAATAATGGATAAAATTTTTCAAATAAGTTGTAATCTGTTCTTATCTTCTGTTAATTTTGTTGGTGATAATTTTTCTCCACATCTAGAGGATTCTTCATCGAGGAAGACTCCTTAACCGACAAGGAGTCCCGCTGTTTCAAGACTCCATGATGTTGAGGGAACCTCCCTAGACTTCCTTCCTTTCATGTTGGCTGAAGGGCGCACATCGCAAGCCAAGTGGACACCATGTGTGGACGACTGGGCTTGGACTTCAGTTTAATCATTGTTGTTGGGCCACATACTTGGGCCGAATATGTGAGTAGCTTGGGCCATTCCCTCATATAGGTTGTTGGGCTATTGGAAGGGGCCTTGAGCTCTCATTTTCTTCTTCTAATGTCATGGGTCCTATTAGACTGTTGGAGGTTCTTCTTTGGGCTATATGCATTAATATTTAATTTATTTTTTTATAAGTACAAATATATATATATATATGAAAATATTTCTTCTTTTTGCTAATGTCAATATGTTTTGTCCAGACCCAAACGAAAAAAGATCAAGTGTAATGGAAAATTTTTTAAAAGAGAACAAGTGTAGTGTTATTTTTTTTTTTTTTTTGAGAAAAAATATAAGTAATTTCACTTTTTAGAAGGGACCTAAATATAATTAACTTTTTTGTAATATTTTTTTAATGACTCGTCATTAATTCTCTTTTCTTTTTATGATTGGCAATTTATTTAAAATGTAAATTAATTACAAGATAAAAAAAAAAAAGAGAGAGAGCTAATTATTGATATAATTATTAATATTTTTTTATTATTTAAAAAATTATAAATATCCCATAGGCAAACGTAGAAAGCACAGTTTTTGATTATTATTCACAGCAGGCCTAAAAATACATGTATAAAAAACACAAATACCATTAATGATGTATTAGCCTAATGATTAAAACTAAAACTAAGGTCCTATAAAAAAGCTTGAGGTCATGAATTTGAGTTCCACTAGATACGTTAGTATTTTGTTTTGCTTTATGTAAGTTATCGTAATTTATTTATGATTGACAGTCATATTGATGTATTGGTTGAATTGAAGTATTGCTCAAAATATATTGAGATGAGTTACTGTAATTTATTTATCATATTAATCACAAAAAAAAAAAAGAAAACCACAAATGCCCATTCAAATCATGTCGGGGCTGACAGTTAAATATCAATAAAATTTAATTTATAAAATCGATCGATCACATAACAAGTAATATATTACCTAACTTTGTCAATCAACAACTCCTTACAATCAATTTCCAGCAGCCATATGCAAAATGTATTGGTGAAAATGAAAGTTCAAAGGGTCAGGTGGTTTAAGTTTAACCCAACTGCTAGAGGTGACTGCAGCAGCATATGACAAAATAGCCAACTGGATGGTCTAAAGAAAGACACTCTATCTAGCCCTGTCTCTGCCTGTGCCTGCAATCTCCCTTCTTCATAATTCAAGACACATCAAAGAGAAAAGACACATCACAATTCACACATGATGTATGTCTTGATTCATTGATTATTATTCATTTGAATATTATGAATTCGAGCTCGAATATACGGGTAAATTACAATTATTTTTTTAAAAAAAATTAACATAATTATAAATATTCTTTATTATTTAAGAAATTATCAATTCGTTTTAATATTTTATGAAATTATATAATTTTTGAATAAAAGCCTAAAAATATCCATTTTATCATAGTTGTTTCTTTATTTTTTCTTTAAAAGAATAGAAAAATTATTAAAAAAATTGTTGAGGTGAAACTTTCTTCTCGGCCATTAAGTCCATAAAGACAAATAGAAAAATTCAAAAAATAAGTAAAATTATTTTATAATTCACAAGAACATGTTGGTCAGTTCACCGCAAAAAATAGATAATAATTTAACAAATACTAACGGAATTGACAAGTTATTGGACGGATTTTAAAACTAAAAAGTAGTGATCAATTTTTTAAACAACGAGAATGTATTTATAAGTATATCAAATATCGAAACAGTTTGTTCTAATTTACTCTAAATAAAAATACATAGAAATTGGTGTTTTATATGGATGTAGCATCATTTGACGTGAAGCTCATCATTTTAGACAAATGCAACGCTAACTGACCCGTCGGTTGTCCCCAATTAATAATATATAAATTTTATGTAGGTGTGTTACCACCTGACATAGAAACTAATCTTTTGTATAATTCGATAGTGGCCAACTTATAGGTTCTATTGAGTAAAGACTAGACTATTGTAAAAAGTCAATCAATTATTATAGTATGAGTTTGAAATCAATCAAATAATAATATCAACACGAGAATATTAATAGTTTTGAAAATCAATTTGCGAAACAAATATATTGGAACAAATCAACAGTATTAACTACAAAATTAAACCTGGTCTTAAAAACTCAACAAAAACAGAAAATACGGCTGCAGTTTTAGATTTGCTTCCATAAAATAACTGTTTTAAATTCTAAAACTGTTTTGACTAAAATAAATTTAAGATCTGTTATTGTTTCTATTTTTCCAAATATAATTAAACATTTTTGCTACAAAAAAATATATACAAAAATTATTGAGTATTAATATTTTTTTTTTTTGCAAAAACCACCTAAAGGTGGGGAGAGCTTTTCGGAGTCCCCAATCCTTCTATATTAAAACACACAAAATAATTACAACGGGGAGAGCTACCTCCCTAAAATTTCTAGTAAAGCCAAAAACAAGAAGTACTACTCCCTTACAAATAGAGCAACAATAAATAAATAATACTACTCCTTGTATCTGCCTTATATTTTCATTAAAGCCCAAAGCACTCCCATCATATTTCTATGTGGGACAATAATATTTTCTCATTTCTACTCAATCTAATTTTGCATTCTACTAAGAATTAATATCCACTTTTTGGATCAAATATGTTACAAATTAACAACTGTAACGTATTATTTCTAATGTGTTTACGAGACTACACTGACCAAGTTTGATAATATTTTAATGAGTTCTGGCCAAAACAACAAATATTTTTTTATAAAAACAAAAAGTATTAAAATATAGACACAAATGTGTGTGTGGGTGGGAGTGTGTTAGGTTTTTGGAACCCCGGAGGGAGGGTGGTGGGATATTGATATATATATCGAAACAAAGTGAAACATGTGAAGTAAATAGGGACAAATTGGGAAAAGAACCCCAATTTTTAATATATATATATATATATTGACAAAAAGTAATCACTAACTTTAGGACTTTTGATCAAAAAGATGGATTAATGGAGTGGAGGACCTTTTGGGCATAATGCATCAATTCCTGGATTTTGTTTGCCCCCTCAAAAACACCCAAAACACATATTATTAAATAGAATATACAAAGTTGGATAAAGTGCTATAAAGAAAATATAACATGGGAAATCATTATCATGTCTACATATGTTTATACTACAATTATATTATAATGATTAACAAATAAATATAAAAACTTAAATATTAATTATAGTTAATTAATATTTGTCATGATTTTAATTATTATAAAATTAGTCCACTTTGGCTGCAAATTTTTTGACAGTACAACTTATTTTATAACATTTTTCTAAAATATAAAATTAATATCAACTATTTCAAAACTAATATTAAAAACTGCCAATATTTTAGGACTAAAATTGCACTTCTCTATAAAGCATATAAATAAAATCCCTTTCTCATACATTTCTTTTGTTTATTGATATCATCAAAGGCGTTTCTTTTTCCACTTGCTTAAACGTTGTAGTTTTCTCTCTCTCTCCACAAAGTTCAGTGCCATCATTTTGTTGTTCCAAAGCTCATTCGACAAATCACTTTCTCTCTCACATAATACACACGCACATTTTCCCCATCTCCATGTTCAGACAAGGTTTCCCTATTTACACCTAACCTTCTTCTGTCTCCCTTCATCAACACACACAAACACACACACACACATTCTTGTTTCCTTAAGTAACAGAAGAAGAGAATGTCTGTAGCTAATCACCTGCCGCCGCTGGTACAGCCACCGCCCGTGGTGGTGGTGGAGGCGGAGCCCACTCACTCAACCCACCATTCCATCGAGACACTCGTGGTGGTGCTAGCAGTCATCACAATACTCGGAGTCATCGCGGGGATCATCGCTCGCCTATGCGGCGGCCGCCACTTCGGAGGTTCCGGGGAACACGACATAGAGGGATGGGTGGAGAGGAAGTGCCGCAGCTGCATTGACGCCGGTGTCCCCGCAGCGCCACCACCACCACCTCCTCCACCAGCCGCGCCGCCAGCCAAGGAGGTGGAGCAACCAAAGCCAGCACCCACTGAAGAGACAAAGAAGTGAGAGACTGATTAATTAGCTTGTCACCTATCCTTCACAATTTTTATCCCTATTATTATGCATTAGTGTGACAAAATTTAGGATGTAGTTTTTTCTTCTTCCCCTTTTTACCCTTTTAGTTGTAGTTTTATTATGCCCAATTAAATTACATGTTGAGTAGTCCTAGAAATTATGGTAAAACGTTGGTCATTTGGGCACTCCAGAAAAATCAGAGGAAATATATGTAATACAAAGTTTTGTTTGTATCATTTTTATTTATATATGAACTTGAGCAACTCATAAATCATAATTTTCATTTTGTGAGCGGTACATTATTTTTAATACAAAATTGTGAGACTCGAATATAAAAATACTGTATACAATAAAATATTATTGAGTGGCAACTCACTTCAAACTAGATATGAAAGGTCAAAAAGAGAAAAAGGGAACACACACACTTTAGTGCAATATTCAGTAATACTAGAAGTTGTTGGATCAATGGGCCATTAATAGTTTTCATTTTCTTTTACTAGTTATTGTTGTATGAAGTTCCCACGGACATACAAGAAAACTATATTTGTGAAATGATAAAAAAAGAATTTACGTAAAGAATAAATTATAACAAATGTGAAAAGTAAAATAACATAGAAAATATGGAGTAGTGGATCATTAAAAAAAATAAAAATATAATTGTGAGATTATTAAAAAATAATAAAATTAATAATCTAACCATATTTTTATAAATAGAACAAATAAAATGAAGATTAAATTTGAGTATTAAAAGTTCTTGCGATAATTTTTTTTTGTTATATAATAGTATAGATAAAGATGGAGAGTTAAAAGAGGTAAATAGTGGTTATATGTGGGGACAAGAGTGGACCCTTAGGGCAGATATAACCGTTGCTCCTTCCAAAGCGTCGTAAAGTTATGCGTTTTATCATACTTAGAGACTATCCGTTGCCAATTAACTTTGTTTATCACAAAAGAAGGATGCTGGATGCTGGACGATTGATGCTTGTTTAGAGAAAGTGGAACCCACCCAACTATGAGAATCTTGCGAGATTATTATATAGTATCAAATGATGTAACGTTTGTAATTCCATTTAAGGACCAAAAGACCTACTCAGAGTAGGTTGATAGAGAAGCTACTATAAAGCTTAGCAATACACAAGTGCTATTTATACCCTCTCCCAAGAGGATGCTTTTTGTGGTAGCTGAGTTATACGAGAAAGGATGGCAAATTGGATTTGGGTGAGCCTGGTGTGGGGTCGAACAATGGAATGAATTTTAATTTTGAAAATCTGACCAAGTTCGTGATGGGTCTCGAATAAGACCCAAAACTCTCTCGAACCCAAGACTTCAATTACAAGTTGGCCTCACAGCACCCAAAAACGCTTCGGATTCTGGGCGGCTTTGAGGCGAGGCAGGCGGAGGGGAATCAAATTCTGGGTCCAAAAGCAGGACAAGACGAGGACGGTGCAGGTCTAGCCACACCCTTTGCATTGCCACATAAACGACACGTAGTCGACTTACACGACAAATATGACTTAACCCCATATATTAATAATCCTGACCATGCGCTTTAGCCAACACAAAAGCTTTTACAATCCCAACTTGATCATTCCCATAATACATTAAACAGCCAAAATTTTTGTCCGTTATTGGTTCAACTAGGATAAATCAAGAAATAGACAACCGTGATTGTTAATCAAGAAAAGAGGGGAGAAATGGCAAGGAAAGAAATGGTTGTTTGGGCACAACCAAGTTCCCTCGTAAAGCATCTTCAAAGCAGAAAATATATTGTAGAAGAGAGGTTTGAATTGAACAGAACTTGATATGACATACTGCCATCACCATAAGGTTAAGAGTATCAATGGCCCCTCTTATCTCTTCCTCCCTGCAAACTTTCTGCTCATCCCAAGCAGTGGAACTGTCTCTGACAGAGTCACCAAGACCACTCCAAGGGGTGCGAGTCATTCAACGGAAAGATAACTCTAGGAGTTTACGTAGACCAGTTAAGCTATCCAAGTTCAAATGAAGCCAAAAAACTAAGACAGTGGAGAAAGTTATTATAGCAATCCCAAGTAAATAACTAGCATACGGCAACTTGCACAACCAAGATGTAAGTTATCAAGTTACAGATTTTGAACTTGGTGTCAGTTTTAAGTACTTCTTGCTGCAAATCAAGATAACGAAAAGTTTAGGCAGGAAATAGCTTGTCTCTGCACCATGCAAATCAATCTCGATATTGAACTATGCCCACTGCCTATGCAACTAAATCACCATAAAATCTTATCCAATGTGAAAAGCTATTATGTCATAAGAAAGCATACACATTTCAGTTACATCAATTTGTCGCTTTTCTCTGAATAACTATGTGAAACAAACAAAGTAAATACCTGTATTGACTCAAATATCAAGACGTGGACGCAGCCTTCACATGAGTTTCCATATATGAAGCGTCAATGGTCTAAGTTTTAGTAGAAGGAAATGTGAGGAGTAGGCAAAGGCATAAAACATTCAGTACTAGATAAAAGCTTAAAGAAATCTTTTCTCTCCAAAGTTGGAAGTCAAGCATGAGAGGCGGTGTCACGTTTATGCAGGCTATATGAAGACATATACATCAAAGGCAGAAGCATACACCTCTTTGGCAAAACTACCCAAGTAATTAACATAAAACACAACTATTCCAAAGATATCATGATAGAAAATTCAGTAAGTTTTATGAGAATTATCATGCAGAAGAACTTCATGGTAAGGTGAATGTGCAAACGTCTCAACCCTTTGTAGTTTGGGCAACAAGACTGTAAAAGATCATTTAATCATGTAGAGATTAAACTACTCAACAAACGAAGAGTCTATCTTGGTCCTAAACAAACAACGCCACACCTAGTCAACAACAAACTCAAAAACATGACGGAGGATAACTGGAGAATACAATCCATGCCCGCCATATCAATTTCAAGAGGCTTTCCAGGAACACATACAGAGAGCGTGAAGAAATCACTGAGAGAACTTGCAAGAGCAAGTACCAGAAACGGCAGGCTAGTGATACCCAGGCAGCATAATACACACAATCACGTTAGTCCCAAAAGAACAACTACAAGCTTGTGAGTAGTGGATAAAAACCACAGCAAAATTGAACTATTATCACAGCTAGTAACGCAGATAATCAACACTCTACTATACGGAGCAGTACAAAAGTGAGGTGGAATAAAAAAGCAAACTAACATTGCATAATTTCACACAACTCGATCAAAAACAAGTAGTACGAGCTAAAGAAACTGAAAAATAACTTCAAACAGAGCTTCGAAAGGCTTGACGCCAAAAAATGAGCACGATCGAGCTTGGTAACTTTGAAGATGAAGCAAAATTTAGGGATCTCAGTGAATCAGAAACCCTAATTTTACAAAAAAAAGAAAAAAAGAAAAGGTACCAAAAGAAAAGGTAGAGTTTATGTCAGAATCACCGAACTCAGTGAGTCGCCGGCGAGTCACCGATCGAATAGCCGTTCCGTTCTCGGACTCAGACGCAAAGGGATCCAATCACCGCCTGTTACTATTTCACGCCATCAAAGGAGAATGACAAGCCTGACAAATAAGACTCAGCCAGCCTCCTTAATAATAGGGGAAATAGCACTACTCACTTGTTTTTGACTATTTTACTAGTCTATCCATTCATTGAGTGTGCCCTTTCCACATAAGACTGGTTTCGGACGGACGCCATGAAAGACGTATTTGTCAAGCTTGAAATTCTCCCTCGATTCAACCTGAAAAAAGTAATAGACGACAACTCGGACCTATTTCGCATCTAAATAAGAGAAGGGAACAGATTTGATCGTCTTGGGAAATTCAGGATTGTTGTAAATGGGATGGATGAGATTAGTGAGGAAATTGAACCATATAAATAGGTTTGAAATCTTGGTTCTTTTGAACTTTAGGGCACTATGTTAGGAACTTGTTGGACAAAACAAAGTGGTTCCGTTTGTCCTTACGTACTTCAATCACTTAACAAATGTCATTCGTATAGACAGTTGTTGTTAATTCGCGATGACGTGTTCGGTCCAAATTTTAAATGGGAAATAGTGAATATTTTATTATTTAATTTTTTTAAGTGCTAAATTTTATTCATAAAATATTGCTAAATTTATTTTTTTATCTGGAATTGTTGATGAGTTATTTATCTAATATTAATTAGAAAATTAGGTGTGATTTTGATAATATATTTCAATATGTAATGATTGTTTCTTGAGATAATAAAGTATTATTTAAAGGAGAGAAGAGAGAGGTAATTATCCCTATTTATAATCAAAGAATATTAATTTATGTCTGTTTGGACACAACGGTTGGAAAAATGATAATAACTGAATAAAAAATCAGTTCACATTTATTGGGAGTACATTTTTATGTAGTTGGCTTTGGACTAAAGAGACACGTCAATCCTTTAAAAAAAAAATAATCACGGTTTCATTTTTAATTTGTTTTGGTGTGTTTTGTAAAAATAAAAAAGAAAAAAATAAAAATAAATAAGTATGTATTAGAGATAGCGTGTATGTTTGGATTTGTTTTTGGAGATAATATAAAATAAGTATGGTATGTTTGATGTTGTTTAGTGGAAGACAAAAACTACTGTTCCATGTCAAATCATGTCTCTTTTATATATATTTGTATATATGTATGAGTGTGTATATAATTTTTTTTAGTTGTAGAGTTTATAATTAGTGTAGACTTATTTGGACAAAAAACAAATGAAGTACTGTTTCAAAACATTTCAAAATACTATCGAAACTTTCAAAACAAATCAAGAGAAATATTGTCAATGTTTGACCCATCTCCGAGATGGGCCAAATCAACCAAACACTATAAATAGTTGTTCTGGTACTCCGTTCAAGTAAGGGTGGCAATGGGGCCAGAATAGAATGGGTTGAGGTGGATTTGAAACTCTGTTCTGCCAACTCTGTGAAGGACTTAGGGAACCCCCTCCCCCCATAAAATTGGTTGAGGAGAGTCTGACCCGACCCTTTTTTTTTAAATTCAATTATTTCATAAATATAAAGAAAAAAAATTCAACATATTAATTATAAATAAAATTGTATCACCTTACTCAAATGTTCAAGTCCCAAAAAAAAAAGTATAAATAAAATTATTCATATCAAAATCAGAAAATTCATATTCATTACGTATTAGTAACAACTTCTTCATCTTCCTCATCGTTAAGCATTGTCAAATTAGTTAAAGAGTAAATTATAACGGGTTCTTTTGAGATATGTTATAACTATAAATAGCTATTGTTGTTTGAAAATTTTATAAAATATTTTAAAAAATTTAGAAGCTCACCCAAACACCCTCCCCTATGTTTGGTTTTATGTATTTGCATTTCTCGAGATAAGATAAAACACACCCAGTGTTTGTTTGTATTTTCTTTTTTTTTTTACATTTTATGTGCGTGGTTTTTTATTTCTCAACTTTCTATATATAATATATTTATATACACTTATATATATAATATAAAAAAAGACATGTTTGACAATGAATAATGATTTTTGTCTCCAAAAAATACAATATTAAACATACAATATTTGTATATATATATTTATATATAAAAAAAAATATGATTTGACAATGAATAGTGATTTTTGTCTCCCAAATCCTAAACTCACACATATACCATTTATTTTAAAATATTTTAAATTATCTCAAAATACAAATCTAAACATACCATCTATTTCTAACAAACACTTATTCATTTCTATTTTCTCTTTCTATCTCTAAATTATCAAAACAAAACACTCAAAACACAAATCCAAACAATATGCTCGTGTCTATTCACTGCTTAGTCCACTACAGTAGCGACAGAGCAGTTAACAACAATACCCATAACAATAATATCTAAGTCTAATTTGTCATTTGCTTAAGCCAAAAAAGGCCCAAGAAAGAGTTGGCCCGAACAAGGCATTTGGGCTGGGGCCCGGTTTCTTGTCGAAAATAAAATAACATATAGGTAAAATTGGAGCGCAATATTTAAATATATGGACCTTTTCGCCCCTTGAACCTAAATACCTACTCTAAAGGTTATTGTGGGTATTTTATTTTTAATCTAGCTGAATAATTTTACCAATCAATCACAATAATATAGGTCTAGATTTGATGTCTCAACCACTTAGAAATTAAAATCATAGGACCAAACAATTAATCATAGTGTTATGATTATGTTGTACCTTGCACTTAGTTCATTTTACATCAGTTCTCCAGACGAGGGGCTTGGAAGGGAGCACACGGCCTTGTTCCCACAGACGATACCAAATGATGTGCCTTGCGACTCGATCAATACCCCGTTGTGCGATGTATTGTCCGCTCTATTCTCGTATAAGTCTAATGATTCTATTTTAAAAAAGTGTTTCACTAGGAAGAGAAAATCTTGAAACTTATAAACTATTTAAACTTTTAGTCTGCACTTAACGCGGGATGCTTTGCCTAAATAAAAAAGGGATCAATATATATTAGGTTACAACATTAGGCAGGACAGAAATAAAGAATTATTATCACCTTGAATCATTAGATGCTTTTATCCTAAAAGAATATGTAAACTGATTAATATTTAAATGGAGTCTGTGCTATTTATATTAGAATTTAATATGTGAGAATTCATTTTGAGACGGATGGCAACGGAAAAAGTAACGGAAAGGATGCTCTAAATAAATGATGGGTGAGAACTGATCCTACAGTCTGACGTTGTCTCAAACACTATTTTTGTCTTTGTGTCTTCAAATTTCATTCAAACCGTCCAAAAATGTTAGGTAGTAGTTAACAATAAAAGATAATTTTGATTTACCAAACTTTGGAATCATGAATAAGAACAAAATATTTAATAATTATATATTTAATTAGAGGACGATTGACCCAACTTATTTAAAATATCTTATAAATTCATACATCTTTTTTAAGATATTTTTAGAATTGATATAATTTTAGAATTTGAATTGAAAATAATTTTGAATCGCTTAAATAAAATAAAATCGTCTTTAATTTATAAGGTGTTTGTAATAACGATATTTTTATAATTAGTATAATTAAAATTAAAGGAGTTTGTTTTGATTTTACTTTTTGCTAAAATATTTTATTAGCTGTTAATATTTTATTTATCATAAGCTCGTTTCATTAAAAAAACAAAAAAAAAGCACCAAACGTTATGTAATATCTTATAAACTTTTAAATATCACATAATTTATTTTAAAGAACTTATAATCTCCTACAAAAACCCTATAAATTTTCGCCTTTGATCTGAATAAATTTTTATTTGATGTAGGCAAACGTACCACATTGGTTGCAAATAAGGAGTTTGAGTGACTTATAAGCCTCAAGGTCTTCTCTCCCTAGCGAGGTGTCTTCTCAGAACAAACCCATGAAGCATTTACAATGTCAAAGCAGATAATATTTCTCGTAATTACCGAACAAATCGCAAGCCACATTTTATTTATCATAAGCTCGTTTCATTGAAAAACAAAAAAAAAAGCACCAAACGTCATGTAATATCTTATAAACTTTTAAACATCTCATAATTTATTTTAAAGAGCTTATAATCTCCTCCAAACATCCTATAAATTTTCATCTCTGGTCTGAATAGGATTTCTATCTGATGTAGGCAAGCATACTACATTGGTTGCAAATGAGGACGATGAGTGGCTTATAAGCCTCAAGATTTGCTCTTCCTAGCGACGACGTCTTCTCAAAACAAACCCATGAGACTTTTACAAAATCAAAACGAACAATACTTTGCGCATTTGAGCATCGAGCAAATCGCATCCCATATCACTATCTCTCTTAATTTTCTTGATCTTTAAGTATTGACATACTTACCAACATCATATTGTTATATTTGAAATAACACACTAAACATATATCTTAAATATGTAATTTTAATATTTTTCACTCAAATATTTACAAATAAATGAATAAATAAAGTACAGGTTTTCAAATTTCATCTTATCTTATCTTATCTTCTATATAGAAAGGGTAAGGTGATGGTTGTGCAATTCAATATGTGACAAAAAAGTTTCAATTTGGCTATTATTCATTCTTTTGTTTTTCTTATTTATTTAGCAAAAATTCTATTACATTATTTATAACATCATTAATTTGAAAATTTTGGGAAAATTTTTTATTTAAATTAGATTTTTTATTTTATTATTTATTCGAATTAGATTCGATTATATGAAATTAATTATGTAACAAGTATCATTATATTTACTATGTAACTCGTGCATTAATCACTTAATTATGATTAATTTCAAGTTTCAACATTGATATTCATCATACACTTTGTGGTTTAAATTGAAAGTTGGTAATTTTGCGTTTTAAATATACTATCTATATCATGTACCGAATATATAGTCGGAATTGTGTTTTCTATCCATGATGTCTTCTAGATTATTTGGTTAAGCTTATAAGCTCCGAAATATTATTTGACATTTTTTTTCTTAAAGAGTTTATAAGATCTCAAATATAAGATATCCTGAAATTTATAGGCTTTGTTTGGATTCCACTCTTTGCGTTTTTCGAGACAAGATAAAACCCACCGAATGTTTGTTTTTGTGTTTTTACACCTTATCTGTGTGTTTTTCTGGTTTTCAACTTTACATATATAATATATATATATATAATATAAAACAGACATGATTTGACAATAAACAGTAATTTTTGTCTCCAAAAAATACAACATTAAACATAAAATATTTATATATACATATTTATATATAAAAATATATGATTTGACAATGAACAGTGATTTTTGTTTCCCAAATCCCAACATCAAATCTACACCACTTATTTTAAAATATTTTAAATTACCCCAAAACACAAATCCAAACATATCATCTATTTTCAACACACACTTACTTATCTCTATTTTTCTCTCTCTATTTTCAAAACACAAATCCAAACACAACGATAAACTTTTAAAAAATATCTTACAAATATATAAGATTAATATGTCGTAAGACGAAATTATCCTCATTTACACACACTCTCTCTCTTTCTCTCTCACACACACACGCGCACGTACACACTCTCTCTCTAGCATTTAAAAGAAATTATTGCTGTTTAATTTTTCTTCTATTCGACAAAGAGAAAGTACTCCATTATTTAATAACAAACTATTATAGTTAAATAAAAATAAGATTGCTATTGATATAATATTTACTGAAAAATATAAATTCAAAATATTATAAATTATGCAACTAAAATAGTCATTACATTAACAAAGAAAGTATCAATTATATTTCTATATCGATATTCGACTAGCATGAATACATATATATATTATTTAATTAAAAAATTTAGATAATAATTCATCATTTTTTTAATCAGTAAACAAATTATCTATTAAATTTTTATATAAAAAGTATTTTAAAATATTTAAAAAATAAATTATATAAAAAATTAATTTATTTAATTTTAATAGTACCGTATTCTTTTTGATTATTTTATCAATAAAAGTACGCCAAAAAACGTAATATATTAGTTTATCCAAATATTTATAAGATATTTTTAAAAAATTTAACCAAATACCATATTAGTACAATGATTAATGATATCAGACGTACGGATATTTATTTCGATAGTGTCTAAAAGTAATTTTGAGTGGGCGCGAAACCGTTGTCGTATTTATTGCATGCCGCGAAATAAATAAAGGAAAAAAGAAAAGAAAAAGGTGTACGTCCAATTTGAACAGTATTATATAGTTTTGTGATGATGAGGTAAGGTGAGGTGCAGTGGAAGCGCTTACAATGAAGTTGACCAATGGCGGGCCCTCCATTTCGACCTCTGGTTCAGGATTTTCTCCATAAATAAAGCCGCGTGTTTTACTTCAATTTGCTCTGCGGATGGAAGGATTCTGCTGCTGCTGCTTCATTCTCAGATAAACTGGTTGGTAGTTCCTTTTCTCTACTTCTCGATGTTCTGTTTTTAATGTTTAATAAGAAGCTCAACTACCGTGACTTTGAACTTTTTACCCTATTTTTGTTCGTTGAATTGAAGAATTAATATAGGTTGGATGTCTTCATGTGAAAGGTTGTGATTTTGGCTGGAAATTTTTGGGTGGTTTGATGGAGTTTGGTGTTTGTGATGGTTGGAATTGACAAATTCAAAGCGTCAACTGTCCGTTCTGTGTGTTATTCAATTTGGGATTTTGAGGATTTTTTTCAAATGAGTTTTGTTTTTAATGTGGCCACATCTATTTTCTTTGTCTGTTTGCACTCCTAATGTATTCTATGCCGTTTCCCCTGCGTTTTGTAGTGGGATTTCATCCAATTCTGGCCTTTTCAACTCTTCGGTTTGTTGATTAGTAACGATGCTGCAATTTTTCGGATATGATTCTGCAAGTATAATTCTATTTGCTATGCTTGAGTTTGGTGAGTGTTTGGATAATAATAACGGATCTTTCTTGGGTCCCATTTTTGTTTTGGCTTTTTTTCCCAGTTTATGGAGTAATTTTTGATAGGCTTGTGGTAGGTTTTCAGAAATTAAATATCACCTTTGGGGCTTCATGAACTTGAACTTGTCATAAACCTATGGATTCTTCCCAAATGGGTCTTGCTTTTGACTTCTGGCAATGCAAAGTGTATAAAAACTGCAGTTGTTATTGCTCAACAGTATGAGCATGTTGATAGATTAATATTCATGTGTAGATAATGAAGGTCGTTGCTTCGATTTATTTACACTAAGGTGGTTGTAAATGGTAGACAATATTGAGCAATTTGAAAATTCAATCTTCAGAAACGGAAGTCTCACCTACCCCATCCACACCGACACAAATCTACACCTACCCTTCTTCAACCATTATTGCATACGCTAAACCACTACCTTTAGAAAATTGATATTGAAGCAATGTATTGTGTTGGATTTAACTTCACATCACGACACGAAATTCAAACATGTGAATACTACTATAATTGGCACTTACAACTAACACATGTGTTGTTCAGCTGTTAAATGCTTTGTTAATATGGTTGGCACCCTAATATGACTTGTTGAGCTGCTGTAGTGACAGGTTGTTCCGGCCCCCCTCAAACCTATATGACCGGTAGTCTCCAGTTTTTTTATGGTAAGTTGGTTGCTGATTGACACAAGAAAAAAGCAGCTTCTCCTGATTCAGTCAAGAAGAGATTAATTGAATCAATCAAGAGTTGTAGAACAATGAACCAATCACCAGCGTCATCAAAGACAAAGGAATTGGATGTTGTGCTGCATACTTTTGGCTTTGAAGTCGATGAGCTTTCACCTCAGAAAGTCTCAGGCCACCTCCTTATCACTTTAAACTGCTGCCAGGTAATGCCCCTACTGTTTGCCTTCCTAACTGTAGATTTCATCTCCAAGTCTCTACCTCAATTGTTAAAGGCTTATCTGAGGTTGGTTCATTAAGTGTAACAAACCAAGATTACACACCTTCTCCCTTCTGATAAGATATGATGCTTTGATTTGAGGTTGACTTGGAACAATAAGATTGTAAAAATATCAAACTATTCAAATTAGACTCTTGTAAAGCTCATGCGAGCTAGACTCATTTAATAGTCAGACAAAGGTCAAAATAATTTCAAGTTGATAAGAAATCAAATAAAGCTTGAACTATACATTGTTCAGCTTGGGTCAACTTGTTCTTCCCCCCTTCTGGTTTTATAGTTTTACATCTATTATTAATAATTGGGTGCTGCAATTGAGTATTTAAGATGTAATGGACAGCCGTTCAAGGTCCTGCATGGTGGGGTGTCAGCTCTGATAGCGGAGTCTCTCGCAAGCATGGGAGCTCACCTTGCGTCGGGGCTGACGAGAGTGGCTGGGATACACCTCAGCATCAATCATATGAAGAGTGCAAATTTAGGCGACTTTGTCCTTGCCGAGGCTACACCAGTCAATGTAGGCAAAACCATTCAGGTAAAACTTTTATTATTGTGGTGTCGTACTATCTTACTTTCAGAATCTAGACAAACTCCCAAAAAATGAAAAGAGTTACTATATAATACTTCTGCATTTGGTGGTGCAATATATGCATTCTGAATAGTCAGAGGGTATAGTCGCAAGTGTTGAAGATCTTACTGAACTTTTGAGCAGGTGTGGGAGGTGCGCCTATCAAAATGTGATCCTTCCAAGCCTGAGATTAAAACGCTGCTATCGTCCTCAAGAGTTACTCTTCTATGCAACTTACCTGTGCCAGAATCAGTCAAGAATGCTGGAGACGGTCTCAAAAAATATGCAAAATTGTAAGTCAGTTGAGTACTAACTATTATGTTTCCACCACCAACCTTCGGAAACAATTATCTACATGTGATGAACGAGACGCGCCATTGAGATATGGCAATACTGTCAGAAAATGCGCCACACACACTCACACATAAATCCTGTATCCTTCAGTTCATATAGCCAGCCAATCAAATAATGGCAGTCCTTTGTGAATTTGTATGTGCCATTGTAGCAATTTATCAGCGTTAAATTGGTATTGCCAACAGATTTTCTGGGATTTATTGCATCAGTACTGTAAATTTTACTTTATCTGGTTTTATGGTATGTGTCTGCCGTCACTCACACACACAGAGATCAGTTTTCTTGTTCCACCCTGTAGAACACTGCTTTTAGGAGGGGTATATAAGGATGGAAAGGGATGTTGTAGCTAAAGAAGGGCTTTGTGGGATTGCCTATCCTATAGCTTGAGTATGAAAAGGGAATTATGATATTCCACTGGCTTGTGTGTAAT
Source organism: Sesamum indicum (assembly GCF_026168435.1). Taxonomy (NCBI): domain Eukaryota; kingdom Viridiplantae; phylum Streptophyta; class Magnoliopsida; order Lamiales; family Pedaliaceae; genus Sesamum; species Sesamum indicum. Next base: position 964,903 of record NC_142660.1, on the reverse strand, counting down.
CTGTATAGCTTTACTGTCTGTACTGTGTTGTTTTACCCTGAAATTCAAGAAACAGTACATACAATATTCAGTTGGAGAACAGCTCAACTTACATCTAGTGATCAAGGTACAATAGCTAATTAGAACTGAACTGGAAAGAGCTGAGAGAAGAAGAAATGGTTAACATGAGAACCAACAGACATTATATTATTACATAAACTGATAACTGGTACACAGGGCAATTATTTCTCCTCAGGAGAGGCCTCCCTAAAATCCTCATCCCTTTCTTTACTTTATCATACATAAACATCCCACCGAGCATAAAATGATTTACTTTCACCCTCATGCATGGATGAAAATGCTGAGCAATGGAGATTTATGAGAGCAGGAGTTTGTCAGGTTAGAAACATACTTAAACTTGGATCTCAATCGGCCACCTATACATTTCCTCTTTTGGTACTGGGATGTTCAGAGTTACCAATCCGGTTGCAGCTTCAAAGTTAAAGGTGGTCTCGGTATTGCCAATAATGCATTTCAGGGGACGTTGAGAAGTGTAGAATCCAAAGCGCCCACATCCACGGACCTTCAGAGTGATAGTTGCTGCTGGTGGTCTGTTTTCACTTAAAACCCCGGACTCAGTGCTGTCATCAAGAAATTCATTTGTTTTCTGGATTTCATACTGCTCCACAGCACCACTTGAGTTGAACATGTCGAGTAAGCCAATTGGTGCAAAGGAAATGTTTGCTGTGATTTTCTGCATTAGGAAATGAGATCATTACGTTAGTCCAATAATTATTAGAAACAAGAAGTAAATAGCGCAATCATAGCAAACCTCACCTGCAGAGGACAAAGGTGGAAGAGTTCATATTCAAGGACCTTAAGGGTCACAGGAATTGAAGCGCCCTTTGGCAACTGAAAAACTTCGCCGGACCTATGGGCATAGACTATTGTGTCACCATTCCAATCTGGTCCAGCAATTTGAGCTATGCCGTCGACATCTATCGCTTGAACCGAGCTAGTAAGAGTGCCAGGGGAGGCATCATGAATGCGTGTCTTCTTAGCTACCTTGCACCAGCCTGCACCTTGGCAGTTGAAGACACCAACCACCCCGGAGCACTTGTTCATGTTCCAGATTTTAAGCAAGCTACATAACATACGAGAGGGAGTGAAGTTCAGTTTCTTTACAGATGAGAATTCAGAGGATAGAAGATATTGGGATGAGATTTATGCCACAAACCTTGTCCCATCTCTGGCTGGATCCACAAAGAGACAGTCCAATGTAGGTCGTCCAGGCAATTGCGCACGAAGAACTGATCCATCAGGAAGAACTAGCTTTTTCAAGAGCTCAAAGTTGTGGTTACCCGGCTTGTCACTGAATGGAACAAGGATGAGATATGAAACCAAATTTAATCAATCGCATTATAGAAAACAATATTAGAATTTGAATATGAGATTACCTGACATAAATAGCGCATCCTCCAACAGCTCGAGCTGCAGCATGATATTCAGCCGCTGGGTGCAGGCTCTGTGATAAAAGGGCAAAAAGTAAAAAATTACATGCACGCATTTTCCATTTGTACGTTCCTTGGAGAAAAACATCAATAAAGCTGACTAAACGTCAAAGATATATACTCACGTGGAACATATCCCAATCAGGTTGCATAAATTCTCCCAAGAATATTGTATTATAAGCAACTGAAGAAATGTGGATGGTGTGCGAAGCAGGATCACGAGGGTAGAAATCATCAGAAGCTCTAACAACAGCAGTTTGTCGGGCACTGTATATTCCATCAGTATTATGGCACATGCAAGCAATGCATCCATTATCAGGGAAGTTGCGTGCAATGGAAGCTTCAAGGGCCTGGTGGTAGCTACGAGTTAGAGAAACTCTACCGCCATGGCCAGCACCCAGAGTCTCGATGATATTCTGTACATCAACTTTGACACCATCGACTCCACAGGAAGCCAAATAGGCATGGAGCTCATTATAGAAATTGAAGACCTTCTTAGGGTGCACCAGGCCCAAACCATGTACAGCAAGACTATCCATAACTATGTCGGGTTGGTTCCCTAGTACACCAGGAGACTGCACCGGGTATGCCAGAGCAGTGTCGTAGTGCTCCATACCAGTACCTGCAGGTTGCACTCCGCCCCAGTAACCTGCCAGAGCGTGCCACACATAAACATACCTGAAACATTGGAAATAATAGCATGTTAATATTTAGCATATAACATTTGCAAATGCATGTTAGATAGTTCAAAATTCAAATCTGACTCTATTATTGGGCCAAAAGTATTTGCAGGCAAAATCAAGACCAGAGGAAATGGTAGGAAGTCATATACCCTCGCTGTAAATTCATTGTAGGGGTTCAACAGAAGAAAAAGGTATCCTGATGAATTATATAGAAGAAAACAAGTACGAAGTTGGAGAACTTACTTGACATTGTGCTGCTGCTTGGCATCATTCACAACATGTTTCAGACCTGGTTCCTGTTCATCAGTTTTGCCATTCTTTTTGAACTTTACATTCTCTTTAATTCCTGTTAGCCTGTTTGCGAACCTACAAATTAAACATAGAAGCATGTCAGGTATAAGTTAACTTGAAGTGCCTCACATGACAAATGTGAGTCTCCACAAGAGGATAACAATGAGTGTAGTGGATGTCCTCCAGGATTAAGCCTATGTAATAAACAATCAGCAACCCTCCAAAATCTTGATAATAAAGAAACCTATCTTCATATCCTCCAAGAATTAATTTCAAATGAATTTCCTCAAAAACCCAAACCTCCTCTTCAATCAGACTTTCAAGAAATCATCAACATGTTTGATTCCTCCAATTCTAAAGTTTCTCTATATATAAGCAAGCTTAAGGAATCAAATGCCTTAGCTAAAGAGCCAGCTAAATTGATGTTCTTTAATTGTCAAAAGCAGGTTGAATTCCCACTCTTCATGAACTAAAAAGTTGAAATATTAGATGTCTTACTGAGCTCCTTCTTGTACAACACAGTTGGGATCTTCCTTGACCTCACTTCCAATCTGTTGCCACCCATCATCTATGATCAGAAAGCGCGGAGGTGCACCTCCCTCAGACAAGCTGCCATAGCAAATATTATTTTAGCAACCTAATTTCGAATTTAAGAAGAAGCCATAACCTTACAATATCTATTTAGGACAAAGAAATTGACAAATCACTAGACTTTACCTTTTAAGTCCTTCTTCAACACCTTCGGCAGTGACATCAGTGTAGAAAGCATCCCATGTGCACCAGCCAAACCAGTCAAGGAATGCGGGCAACTACAAGAAGCCCAAAATATATGTATAAGCATAAATCAAGTACTTTGTCTCTGGCCTGAATCCACACAATCAATTCTAAATGTGCTACTCATCATAACATATTCTCACCTTCTTCTTCTCTCGGTGGTGAAATGTTTGCATGTGTTTCTCAACAGCTCTGTTAAAAAAGAAATAATTTTAATATATCAGAAGAAGACTAAGAGTTCAATGACTGCATAACAAGCATTTATTTTTGTTTTGGAGGAAGGAGTTGGGAGCTGCAAACGACAAACGAAGCCTTACTTCACAGCCTGATTGATGACTTCAAAAGGATTTGTCCCAGCATGCATGTAAACAAGGTGAAGTCCTTGGTCGGTTTCAACAGCATTATCTCCTGCAAATAACACAAGAGACAAGGTCATTCATGTTCTTTCAAACTGAGAGCTCTTTTATTCATGGTTTTTCCCCTTCAAACCTATGAATTCCTTTAATATATGCATTTGATGACAGGGGAGAACTGATTTCTCCATTGTAGTCGTATTTGTCTTTGGTAACAAGCACAACCCAGCATACAAGACCCCAATTCTCTTTTTGTATGATGAATGGATTCTATTGGCCTAATGCAATTGGCAAAACTGAATGTAAGCGGCCTAGGTACATACATCATCTTTCTATGCATATGCTTATCCCAAATAATTTTTGGTTCTATGGATTACTCACCACTTTCAAGGCAAATCTCCAGCTCATTCTTCTCATTGCCCTGAAGAACTGCACGGAACTGGCCTTCAAGAACAGGTAGGAAAACAGTATAGATGGTTGGAGCATCTTCATGCTCGCTTTCACTTGTGTCTCTGCTCTCAACGAGCATGAATTGGGTCTCAAGTGGAATATCCTTCCCACATGTTCCCATTCTCTGGGTCATCCACCAGAGCTTGAAACGAAATAAGCACATGAAGCGGACATCCCTATTACCAAGGAAAATTAGGAAATAAAGTTACTAAATTATGTTTTCAAATGTACAAGTAAACATCAATATGATAAATCCCATCAAGGAACTCAAGTGGAACTTAAGATGGTTCTTTTCAATTAAGTATTGTCCAGTTTGGCTTTATCTCCACAAGACAGCAGGTCTAAATATCTCAATTATTTTCTTGTGTTGGTTTGCAAAAAACTAATCATAAGAAAAAAAGATGCAACCAAATTAGAGAGCTAAACAACAAATCACATAAACAAATAATACATCAAGAACAGGCTAGTGCTTACTCTAGGACACCAACTGGGAAAACATGCAGGCTTTTGCTGTTAGAAGCTGTGGCACCGATGAATGCACCTGCAACGAGGCCGACACCCGATCCTGGAGTAAGCACAATGTTGTCAGGAACCCCTGTGAGTATGGTTTTTCCATGTACCACAAGGTTCCCGTCATTGACTGAGAGGTTTGGTGTAACCGTCATCTTTGCGTGCTCTGCTCGGGAATTTACTGCATCAGAGACAGATAATGAGCATAACCAAAAAAATCAAACGTCACCATCTTTGAGCAGATCAGCCAAAAGAATTTCCCAAATCTTTAAGATTGTCGTGATAACCAAATTTACTAAACAGAGTTGGAATTCAACCGCGCTGTAACCTTATCAAACTTATGTTAGAAACGCCAGGGAAAGAATTATCTTGACAAAGCAGAAAAACTTTCAATCTGGAACGGTCTGTTGATTTAAAGCGAGAGCAACTTTGGACCACTACACTAACAACCGCATCTGTTAGATCCAACTTTCAACTTTTACGGATTGCTTAAAAACTGGTATTTTCGCTGTCATCATCCTCTTTTTCGCACTTTTTGCGTTCGGAAACTAACGCAAATAAATCAATAAAGGCATGGAACGTAAAGCTTAATAGTTGCAGCAAACAAGTAAATATTGCCGGGATTCGAAAGTTGAGAACTGAGCGAAAATGATCATGAAGGAATAAAAATGACTCAGAGTGCTATAGGTAGCAACTGAACTTCCAAAAGAATTGCAGACTTGCAGTTACTTGATAGTTTCATCTTTTGAGGCAAAGAATTGTTTGGACAATTCATCGGCAAATTTATCCTAAAATAAATGCTTTAATTGAAGGGAAAAAACGAAAAGAAAAACTCAGCAGCATAATTATCGGAAAACACTGGAACCGGTAGATCCTGCTCAACCATCACATAACGGTCAAAAAGAAACAGAAAAGAAATAAAAACTTTCTTTGGCGGGACGTAACGGTAAATTTCTATGATAACCCCCCCCCCCCCACAAGAAATAAAAATAAAAATAGAGCCGCGTAGCAACCAAACAACAAGGATAGTTTATAAACTCATGATTTCACCGTCGATCGCCTCCAAAAGACTTCAACTTTTTCTTCTGGGAAATCGACGCAGACCAGACGGTAGATTCGAAGATAACAAATTAGAAGCTGAAAGTACAATCACCGACATCGAAGGAATATTCAAGACCATATTCCGCTGTAATTTTCCAGTTTCTATCCAAAAAAAAAATATAAAAAATATGGAGAATTTGCAATTACTTTAACTCTGTCAAATCACCTCCAAAAAGATTTAAACTCTTCGATCGATTCGAAGGTCCAACACAAGCTCGACGTACTATCGTACCCTTCCGTACATGCAAACACGGAATCAAAGATCGATAGGCAGTGAAAACAAACGCTTGACGTTGAATCATTTTCGAGGAGTTCCACCAAATTTCCGGCGAAAATAGTTTGGAACAACTTAAAAGAAATTATATGGCAGAAAATTTCACAAAGAAAGTCCGCAAAACCGTCTTCTACAAACAAACACCTGTAGAAACGACCTCAGAAATTGAAGCTCAACTACAAATCCGAGCAATACTACTTCAAGTCCGGAATTCCTCGCAAGCATACTTCAGAGCTCCAGTACTCATGAAAAATCTCCTCATATTTAACATAATTCTACAAGAAAGTAGAACAAAGAACACCAAAGACTTTACCTTGCAATATCCTTCAGCCACCTCAAAAAGCAGCTCCGGAAGATCAAATTCTCTCAGATCAAGAGGGGAGAGAGAATCTGAAATGGAAAGAGGTGAGAGCTCAGCAGAAGCGCACTCCAGTACGGAATGCAAACTTCACGCAAAGAGCAAAGGAGAGCGAGTGAAACGCACGCACACGCAGGTGCTCTCAACAATGGGGTGCGAGTCTGAAGAGGTAGCCACCTCGGTTTATATACTGTGTTCAGGGTTAAAGGTCGAGCTTCTTTCTCGAAGGAAGCAAATAAAATGACGACACGTAGTCAGGAGTTGCTTGGCACTTAATGCAGCTGTAAATCCAGTAGTACTTTTCAGGCCGGAAGTATTTTCATGCCCAAACTGTATATTTATTATTGTTTTATGATAATTTTTACAAAAATTTAATTTGACCCAACAAAATTAGTCACTAACTAAATAAAATATATTTATCATTTAATAATTATTTTTTTAATTAAAATAAAAATATATTATATTTAAAATATAATTAATTCACATCCGACCAAACTCAGAACTACAATTTTTTACTATGGACTTACATTGTCAGCAATTGAGTAAAGTTGTTTTGTTGTTTTGCCACCAAAATCTGGTGAAAGATCTTCCACTCACTAAATATTTTCTATCTTACATAATGTTAAATTACCATTAGATATACCACATATATATACAGAGTTAATTATTTTATTATTATCAAAAAAATAAAAAATAAAATTAAACAAAAACTAAAAAAAACTATAAATTGAAAGTCGGGGATCACATCCAGTATAAGATATTTTTTTCAAATCAGTAAATATTGAATGACACTGAGATATCTATTTTTTTCCAAAGTTCAATGATGAAGTCCAGTCCAAATTATACTAGAAAGTTACAGTCAACTTGCTCAGCACCAGCTGGCAAAAAAACGTAGCCAGCCCAACTTTAGTCGATTTGCTAATGAGGCAACATATAGTCTAGGTCCAATTACAGCAAGCTCAGGACACATCCACCTCATTCGACACATCCGCAATATTTGTATACGCCGAATGACTGCTCACCGCAAAAATAAGCGAGTAGGGATATCAATTTCATTTTTTGTTTCTTAGTAGGATTAGGCAATTATGAAAGCGTGTAAGTTTGTGTGAGGTTATTTGTTTTTATTTTTATGAAACTAATATTTTAATTTATTAAAAATTATGAGCTGAGGTTTCTTTATCGGGAAAGGTTGACGTGTAGTGTCATAATTTGTTGACTTCTATTTTAAGACTATTACGTAACCACATTTAGAAGCATATGATTGAGATATTGAATTGTCTTAATACGTTATTAAAAATAATATGTATATATATACATATATAAATTTGTCATAATATGCGAGAAGGATAATGATGTAATAGAGTACATTCTTAAATGTCCACATCCAATTATGTTGCTAACATCTGCCTAACTAAAACTTTAATTATGTTTGGCTATATAAAATTAATATATTTATTTAAAAATTCTTTAAATTTGGTCTAGTTATACGTAAATTCCCCTATAAATTGAAAAGTATTACATGTAGTACTCCTGATGTTTGTTTTCTTATAACAATTAGGTCCCTGCATTAGTCAAATTCACTGAATTTGTTGATATTAACAAAATTACTGAATAAAAAATCAATATTTACCCTTGATTCACTTATTACTGACTTATTGCAGGTTCAGCCAATTTTTTTGACTAAATTACCTTTATAATAGTGAAAATATACCTCGTCGCATGCATTAACGTGTAAAGAGGTAAAATTGGTAATTTGATCGTAAAGAAACTTATTTAACATGCAATATATCAGTAATTAAGTCAATACGGGGTAAATATAATTTTTTATCCAGCTTTTTTGTTAACATCAGCAAGTTCGGTGAATTTTAACTAACGGATGAATTTATTTGTTAGACGGAAGCAAATATTAGGGGTATTAGATATAATTTTTCAAATAACATGAGATTTACGTATAATAACAGCAAATTGATTATTCCATTTATTTATGTTGTTGGTTATTAAGTGATGAAGGTGCAGCTTACTTCACACTTATTCTCATTGTCATTAGTGTTATTCCCATGCATGCTCTATGTGGGGAAGGCAACATTTGAGATTATAAGCACATTTGATATACAATTCTTGTTATCCACATAATTGTTTTTGGATATAATCATTGATTCTTCACTAATTGAAGGACATTTGTGGATCTATTATTATTCTTGATTCCCTAGGGAGGGAAAAATAAAAGTTTTTTATTATAATTATTGTTTTGAAAATTATAAAAACGTATCGAGATAAGTTGACCTAATAAAATATACTTACACTTTTTCTGATTGAGCCATCTATGATTTTTGAAGCATATTATGATCTGTCGTGGTGATTAAAGCCAAAACCACTATAATTTTATATGGAGGTGTTCAAATTTATGTTTTGGAAAGTTAAAATAAAATACTGCCACTTCTTATAAGATCGGACATAATTGCAAATGCATCCTTGTTTTTTGAAAAAAATAAAAATACCTTTTTAATTTTAACATCCGTCTAACAACGAGACCATTCTGTTAACATATGTTAGATTTTCATCTAATTTTTTTATGATGAACTGATCAAAATGCTTTTTTGGATTATAAATTATAATTTTATGTATTTTTTTAAAAAAAAATTACAATATTTTTATGGACTAATATTTCATACTTATTTTATCCACTCATAATCTTTTTATAATATTTGAAATACTTTTTTATTATTAAAAAAAAATCATCAAGGGTAAAATAGTAATGTTCACCTCACATTTTAGGGGCTACATAATTATCTTTCCATTTGAGGAGATTATTTGTAATTTTTCAAACAACAAAAAAATATCCATAATTATATTAAGCCTTTTATAGGTAGCTGTAATTTACTTTAAAACTTTAAGAGCATCAATTATTCAATATTTTTTCATGCAAAATTTTAAACTCGCCACACTTTTATTAGTAGTGATTTGAGGACAATGACGGAGTTGTCTTATAAAGATTGTCGCCCTCGAGTACTCAGTCTCAAGTCGTATTGATAATCTTTGAATCATACACTTACATAATGAACCAAGTCGATCCCAATTGTAATCTTCAAATACTCAATCAAATATTCTTAAAACGTATATGAAGTGAAAGGCTTGAATATTCATGACTTTGACTCACTTGAACCAATCACATCAATGTGACGTAAAACGTTATACTCTGTAGATAAATAATAGATCGAAAGACTTGAATAATTAGTAGTACCATCAAGGCAAGTCGGGACAATTCGTTCCGATTTGTGTTTGTGTCGATTTTTAATTGTTTGATCATTTCAACCATTATTGAACGATACCTTATATGTTTCACTGGTTCTTATATGGTCCTTATATTAAATAGTTATAGGAAATTTTACCCAAAATCTTTACGTTGACTACAATTAATCAATTCCAAAAAATAAACTTAATTATCAATTTGAGATTCCAATGATGGACACAGTAAAAAGTAGCAAATAATTAAAAAACACATAAACAAAAATGAGTAAAGGAATAAAGACCTTTACAATCATGATTTGACACCATAATATTATGACTACTAATTAGTATTCAAATTTGGCGGGGTCATGGAATTATTATTAAGGATAATTATATAAACACCCTCCATTTATACTTTATTTACATAAATTATTCATTTTTTTTACGTCATTATGAGAATCATTTATGGCAATCAAAATGTAAGAATAATTTATATAATGATGTTAATATTTGTGGGAGGTGTGTAAATTTTTAAAAAAAAAAGAGAGAATAATTTATATAAATAATATTGACATTCCTGATGAAAAAATATGAATAATTTATATAAATAAATCATAAATCAAGAAATATTTAAAAATATTCCTTAGTATTAACGACACAATCATTAGTATCCGAACATCTTGTCATGTCAAATTAAATTTCCACGTCAGCTCCAATTTCTTTTTTTTTTTAATTTTTTTTTAATTTTTAGTTTTCTTTTTGGGGGGTAGGTGAGATGAATGTTTTGGTTAGCTAGCTACCTAAAGAAATCAGGAGATGGGTCTTCTTCACCATTCCGCCCACAGGCAAAGGATAGGGAAATATATGCTGCATTCAATGGATTATCATCATGCATGTCCCCTTCATAACGTCAAACTCTGAATTGATGTCCAAAATGTGGTCGGCTTGAAAACGGGTTGGTACCTCATTTTGATTATCGTGATATTATCATCGTATAAATTTATTGGTATTAAAGCATCACCCGCAATTTTGATCCATTGAAAGTTCTAATTTTATTCGATTATTATTCAAAGAACGCCGTATGATGTCCGTAGGGAACAAAAGAAAAGTCGTTTTGTTGTGTTTTGGTATGACGTTTAAGTTGTATGGGTATCTTGATACTTTGTGGTATTAACCATTACATATGTCGGCAGTGAAATATACATTGCAAACGAAAAATTGTGGTTCAAATCGATCCATTCGGATTGTACGAATTTATTTTATTTTATTTAATAGTCAAGTCGAATAATTTTGCGGGTTTAATTTATTCATATTATCTTACAAGTTAATTTGGACTTAAATATACAAAGATGGGTGAAAATATAAAAAAGAAGAACTTATTTGTTGTTGTAAGTTGAGACTTTAAATAAACAATAAAATAGGGATAAACGCATTTTTTGTTCTCAAATATAGTCACTAATGCGATTTTGATACTCAAACAATTAACGTCATAATTTTGGTCCTCAAACTTTAACTTTTTTTTGCACTTTTGGTCCTTCTGTTAACTTTCTGTTAAACTTAACAAAAATTTCATTGAAAGTGGACAAAAATTTTCGAGTTGTGATCCTAATGCATCCACTTTTCCTATTTTCTTCAAACTTCAAAAGAAAATAAACCAAAAATATTAAATTTGAGCAATAAATTTATATATGGGTAAATGTTACATTTGATCCCTTAAGTTTTTTGTTCAGAATCACTTAGCATTCTTAAACTTTAATTTTTATCTCAAATTGGACCCTTTGACCATTCTTTGATGAAAATGTGGCCGGATTTTGAAAATGGTCAGATGGACCAAATTGAGATAAAAATTAAAATTTTGGGATGCTAAAGTTAAGAAATAGATTTGAGGGACTAAAGTGATTTTAAATGAAAATTTGAGGGACCAAATATAGCATTTTACCCTATATATATATTAGTATAATATTTAATTAAGGTTTAATTGTCATACTTGAAATTGGTGGGCAACATCATTAACAATGGTTTATAAATGTGGATGATCTTTTTTATTTTTTATTTTTATATTAATATAGATATAATATAAATAAAATAAAATCGAAAATAACCCTATTAACATTCACCTAATCCTCGGTATTGGGATGGAGAAAGGGACAAAGATACTAAAGGCGTGTTTTTATTATCTGGGGAGTTGGGATTATAATAACAGAAATGAAAATTAGGGATTTTAGTAATCATAAGCGCGACACTAACATGTGAATGATTCCAAGCATAATCGCTTTTCACTCACTACTAATTTATGTTTAAAGTCAATTAGGGATTTTAGTAATCATAAGCGCGACACTAACATGTGAATGATTCCAAGCATAATCGCTTTTCACTCACTACTAATTTATGTTTAAAGTGCGGTTTTATCAATGATTATGATTGCTGGGGAAAATGAGTGGTCCAGATCCGTTTGAAATCAAAGCACCCCCCCCCCCCCCATATTTTCAGGAAATATGAAAAGATAATTTATGATTGGTAGACTACTTTGGACAACTCATGTTTTAATCTAATAGTTACGATCGAAGTCTTATTAACTAAGTACAAATTTATGGTTTGAGTTCCATCAGAATTGAAGTACGAGTTTTTTTTCACTTTATGTAAATTTATTAGTCTCTGTTAGGTTTTCATGTATTTTTCATTATAAACTGATGAAAATGCCCTTGGGAACTAAGAATTCTAATTTTTTATTGTATTTTATTTATTTTTAATTTTTTTATAAATTAAGTGGATAATTGTTATATTATTTTTTCATTAAACATCAATCGTTATTTGTAATTTTTTAAATAACGAGGGATAGGTCGTTGTAATTTATCCTATTAATTAAGTACCCCAATTACTTAAATACATTTAGTCATGTAACTAAATTAAGTTTAAATTTTAATTAAACAACCACATTATAATTACACAGTTATTTTGTTTATTTGATTTTGGGAGGTAAGGTGCAATTCAGAAGCTAAGCTAGCTAGAGTAGATGCATCTTTCTAGGCACTGTTAAATTAAAGCAGCCGAACTTATTTTTTTCTTTTAGTTGTTATATACAGCATACGACTTTTTACATTATTCAATACATTTGATAAGTATACATGAAAATATAGGAGAAATGTCTATAATACCCTTAATGAAGGGTATTCCGGTCTTTTCGCCCTAGGATCTGCATCCCTTCTACCGGACAGGTTAGAGCAGGCTTGACCCAGACCCGCCTATCCTCTTGAAGACTCAGGCAACGACAACCGTCTGATCATGGATGTAAGCTAGCTGGATAAGGCCATGTGACTCATTCAATAGTATCCAACTAAAGCCTATAAATACCCAAAGATGCTATATTTCAAGGGAATGAAGACCGAGTCTTTTCGATCTACATCTTTAATCGCATACTTTTACCTCGATCCACCTAACTTAAGCGTCGGAGGGTTGTTGTCGGGGACGTACCCGACGAACTCACTGTACTTGTCTTGTTCCCAGGAACCCAACACTTGATTTTGGTGGAGTTAGCAAACTGTGAGGATGCCGCTCATCCAAATCGCTAAATTCGAGCAAGATTAACATTCAAATTTAAAAAATAAATCAGCACATCAATATTTTAAAATTAATAAATACGTTCAAATGGGATAAAAAAAATAAAAAAAAAAACAAACAACATACTGTTACAAAAGCAGACGTACACCGATATTCATGGTTTTTTTTTTTTAAATTATGATATCTCAATTTTATCAATTAAATAAAGGTTGAATGGAAAAATCATGGATTAGAAGTAACTAAAATGAAGGAAATAATTAATTCTGATTAAGCAGATGAAATCCAAATGTTTTATGATCAAAGGAAAAGTGATAGAGGAATAATTATTAATTAGATGTAAGATGGATTAAATAAGTGTAATTGATTGATGGTGATTTAAAGTTGATAAACCTTTACCACCACCATATGACAATGCTACTTTTTCATATGCCTCACACTTTTATGTGCAAAAACTCACATTCATATAAACCATTGTTGTTATTATTTTGTACCTTAGTTTATATTTTTGTGATAAAGGTGGATTATGCTTCTCAGACCAGCAAAATACGTCTTAGATCTTTCAGTAAAGAGATTTACAAAATAAAAAATCGTTAAAATTAAATGTATTTTTGGATTCGTAATTTAAATTATTTGATATTTTTATTTTTTTTAATTTTTTATGATAGTATTTTAATTATATATATATATATATTTTTAATTTTTATGATATTTAATTATTATTTTTAAACAGATAAAACACTCATCATATGGGATCTGAAGGGTTCATTAGCTCTATCCCATCACTTCAGGACACGTTTCTCCCTGCTCCTACAGTGGGCAGCACATGGTACTGCCATCTGATGCCGTGATTGTGGGACCCACTCGGGAGTACCACGGCTCGCTGCATGACAATTGGGTGGTCTACCAACAGGTATCTGCTCCGGCGTTTTATTTACACATATGGGCGACCACAAAAATACTTATCCAAATTAAATTTAGGGGGTGTTTGGTTAAATTTTTTTAAAATATTTTATAAATTTTTATATCTTATAAAATATATTTTAGGAGCTTATAAAATTATTGAATGTTATTTTAAAAATAAGTTTTTAAAGTATTTGAATAAAATAAGATATTAAAACTTATAAGACGGGTACTATTGAAATTAAATAAGTTGTTATTTCTTGACATATTTTATTTTAAATATTTTTAAAATGCTTTTACAAATAGTATGCATTAGTTTAATTTTAAATAAAAATTTAATAGATAATTTTTTTACAATAACAAAAAAAATGACGAATTATTACCTAAATTTTTGAATAAAAATTATACATATATACATTCATGCTAGTCAAATATACATTAAGATAGATATATAATCGATATTTTTTTTTTATTAATGTAATGATTATTTCTAGTTATATAATTTATAGTTTCTTGAATTTATATTTTTCAGTAAATATAATATCAATATCAATTTATTTTTATTTAACTACAATAATTTATTATTAAGTAATAAAGTATTTTCTTTTTTTTTAATATTAAAAAATTTAAATAGAAAAAAAAAAAAACAATTCAATCCTAGAGTGTGTGTGTGTAACTGTATGAATGGAAATATTTTTATATTATGACATATTAATTTTATATAGCTTATAAGATTTTATAAATTTTTTTTTAAGAAAGTTAACTTTTTATTAAAGAATTTATAAGATTCAAAATATTTTATTTTGAGATCTTATAAGCTATTTAAAAAAAATAGCCAAATAAATATTAAGAGTTAATAAGCTTTCAAATATCTTATAAGATGTTTTGAGAAGTTTATAAGTTCAGCCAAACACCCTCTTAGTGAAATAAAATCAATTACACCGTAAATGTGATATATTTATTAACTGATCGCTCATTTTCTTTTTATAAATTATACATTAATCATACCATAAATATATTACACTTATCATATAATTGATTTAGATCCAATCAAATTGAGTCCGGATTAAAATTTCCAAGACAGCAATCTTGTCCTTTTCAAGCATACAAGACAAGAATATTGCTAAGTGGCCTTTACATTACCAATCAATCTTTATAAACTATAATAATAATTGGAGGAATTTAGACATTGAATATTGTGGTGATCTACAAATGTCCATTCAATCAAAATCTTAGTTATGGAATCTTACAAAGACCCTTTTCCCTATAATTATTATTACATATGCATTCCTCACTCTATGGAATACACCCCACATTTTATTTTATTTTATTTGTATTCTTGAAATTATGTACGTCCAGTACAAGTTCAGTACGTTATGTACCAATTATTAATGGACTTATAATTCTGAATTACGAGTTAATGAAAATCTATTATAACTATCTCTCTTTATTTTTATTTTCAAATTCAAATTCTTTAATAATAAAAAATATTTATAGAAAAGAAAAAAAGAATTATTACAGATGATGGAAGGCATCGGAGGGATGGCAAATAAATGCCAGGGGAGTGTGACAAAAATTGCTTCGTTAAGATGTACACAACTATCCATCAATCGGTCACACTCTACTACTTTAAGTAGGAAAAGTAGTGATAAGGGTAACACTATTTCACAACTTTAGTTGCAGGCCATATACATAAATGCAGGGCTCACAACAATTTTATAAATGACTTGATGTAGATCTAACTTGTCAATTTATTGTGATGTAGATCTAACATTTCATATTTTTGGTTGCTACTCTTTCTTCTAGTGGGAGTGGTACGTTTTACGACAATGAACATTTAACATAAAATTAGACGTTATAATTTTTTTGACGTATTAACAAACGTTTTTTACATGTCAGAGTTTAAAATCGTGGGTTTTATTTCCATAGGAAGCAATTTCTATGGATGGGATCATACGTCCGTATAGCTTTTCTTGTGTGGGCTACAATCGAAATGTTGTATGATTTAAAATTTCAGATTGTGCTATGTTTTTAATAAATCACATACAATCACATCATGATTTCAATCATTGACTATCGTAGTAATCAACATACTATGATGCAGAATAAGAGGCGGATGTATTTTGAAAGCGTTTGGATATACGAAAGTCGAAGGTATAACTTTTGCTTCGGGAGGAGCTAAGTGGCGATCTACTTATCGTTTAGTACCCAACCCCTCACCATTATTGTTGTGAGGGATTACTATTCGTTGCAAAATTCCATAGCTTTTACCACTCTTCATACTTTGAATTTTTTCAATTTTCAGTCGACTTCAGTTAATTTTCATATTTTTTATAATTATATTTTGTGCTTGAAACTTTACCAAACTATTACTAGAATATTGAGATATTCTTCGGTCGAATTTCAAGGTTAATTTAGCCGTTTCAGCCCTATTTTACACCAGGTTATGACTATTCCTTTTAAATAACTGCAAACTCTGTTATGAAAATCATTCAACAATAAAATATTTTTACTTCAAATTCGAATTCTCAGAATATTGGAGACGTGTTCTTTTTTATTCCTCAATTTCTATCAATTCGACTCCATCATATTAAGTACCAAATATCAAAGTAGAACACAACTACAACTAAAGCAAAACAACCAACATGCTGATGGCATTTACACTCGTGACCTCAATTACGTCAACTTAGTTAGACCCCGTTGCTATCGACCATAGCTTTTCGTAAATTAACCACAGTGAATCTGACAACAGCCCTTACTATTTTAACTTAAACTGCAAAAAAAATTCCGAACGTAATAACTAAATTCGTATTTCACACAAATTTTCCAATTTAACCTAATTCTCCATCTCAATTTCTATTTTCCCTATCAATTTCATTTGTTCCCACTAAGTGTGAGCTCTATATATATGGAGTTATATCCCAAAAGAACAAACAGCATAAAAGGTGGAAAAGAAATCATGTTTGTACAATAAATAGTGCATATAGGTTAGGTGGTGGTCCATGAAGCTCTTGCAACAACCATGTACTAAAGATGAGGTTGTAATGGTGAAGACCTGTCTTCTCTTATACTAATTATTATTGTTTGGTAGGTTTACATCATTTTCAATTAATGAATTCTTAATTAATTAAGCATAATTGCCTTTTAATTATCATTTAATTCTATAATACAAGATATTTTTGTTCTCCATGTAAATATTATTGATTTAATGTTGTTCTCTCATGTGTTTCTGTGTGTGTTTTTACACAGCATGTCGTACATATGAATATAATATATAGGGATAATTATATTCCCCTCTTTTAAGGCTTGATGTAATTACACGTAAATTCTTTGGTTGAGAAATTACATCTAGCACCCATGAGGTTTGCTTTCGTCTGACAAATAAGTCCCCCTGTGAATCAAGATTAACTGAATTTATTAATATTAACAAAAAAATTGAATGAAAATTAATATTTACCATCGATTGATTTATTACTGATTTTTTTTTTTTTGACTAAACTACTCTTATAACGGTGAAAATGTACCTCCTCACATGCATTAATGTGTGAAGATGTATGAGGATAATTTGATCATAAAAAGATTCATTAACTTTCAATAAATCAGTAGTAAGTCAATTGATAGTAAATATAAATTTTTCAGAGTTTTTGACCAACTGATAGACTTATTTATTAGTGAAAACAAACTTCAAAAATACTATATGTAATTCTCCAAATTACAGAGACTCTACATGTAATTGAACCAAACCTTAGGAGAGAAGAGCGTAATAATCCCTAATATATATTAATATAAATTAGGTATCCTTACACAAATTCTCTTTATTTTTTGCAAAATTACAAGTATGCTCTTCAAAGTTGTAGTTGTAATTATATATACACCTCATATTCAAAAATTTATATAAATACCTCCTGGGATATATTTTACTAACATATCCTCAGGAGATGTATCGTAGTAATATTATAAAAGATATGAGATATTTGTATAATAAATCTTATATCAAAAAGTACGGATGTAATTTACCCTATAAATTAGAATATAAAACGATAGATTATTTCGTGTACGTTGGAAAAATGGTCCGATACATATCATTCAAAAATTCAAATGCATTAAATACGTCAATTACATTAATCATAATTTTAAGGATTCATTATATGAATATTATCTTGAAATTTATTATAATTATAAATATATTTTTTATTATTATCTAACAAATATATCTTATACTGAATTGTCACGAGTAAGTATTTGTTAAATGAGCCATTTTATCTCAAATAATAAAAAATATTTATTATAATTTATTTATTTATTTTGAAAGAGGAGAGGTATGGAGCGTATGGTGAGTTGGTCAAATGATTGAGGCCCCATTTACACACATACACGCACACGTACGCAATTTCCATTGTTAATTCCTGAGATTTTTTCCTAAGAAAATATTTAAAAATTACTCCCTAACTCATTGACTTCTACACTGTTCATTTAATTAAATTAAATACACATCGTGTCGGTCATAAATTTATAGATTTTTCATCATAAGAAAGTCAATGCCTAATATCAAACATAGTACGCAAAACACCATCTTTTTATTTATTACTACTATAATTATTTTATAAAAATGATCAATTACATTAATAATTTTATAAAGAAAAAAATAATTATATAACATCAAGAAATCAACATCCATGTACGTGGGACTCGAATTCAAGATTATTGTCGGTGGGACAATATTTTTATTGATTTCTTAAAACACAATGGTCATTCATGAGAAATTAAATGTGGATTTTATTATTTTGGAAATGGAATTATTTCTTAGTCTAAAATTCCAATAATTTGGGGCGATGTGATGTGATGCCCCACCATTTGAATTTTTGTAATTTGATCAAGATTTAACTCATGTCTTGGCTGTATAGATCATATAGGTGACCATCCTAAGATTTTTACGGGTTGCATTTTGATAATAAATCCATTGAAGTGGCAATTGTCGATGTTGTACTGGATCAATCATATTACAAATGTATGTTGTTAGAATTGTAACGTAATCAGATCAATCATATTAAAAAATGTATGTTATTAGAATTATGACGTAATCGATCACATCGTATCTTTGTGAAACAAAACCCTCCAGTTGTCACTCGGATGAGTTTTTAATTGAAGTCATGGTAATCATGAATCGGAGTCTGATGTGACTTACTTGCAATAATTCTTATACAATTCAGACCAGCCTTTCATTTGATCAACAATTTCGAATTCATTCAAAAACAAAAACACCATCGAAGTTAAAGGGACATACACATTATGAACAGCAAAAGCCTTGGGACAGCTCAATCCAAAACATCGTAGCAACATATTTACATCCACAAACACTTTACCACAGTTCCCCTCCACGTAACACCAAAAATTGAAATAATACTTTACATCTCAAGAGCCCTCCGAACAAACAAACCAGGAAACGATGAAATCGTAATAACGTCACTACTGAGGACCTATATCTAAGTTATCCTCAAACGCGCAAGTATCTCACAAGCAGTATGATGTAGGAATTAACTAATAGAAGAATACAAAATGAGACGAATTAGAGTACTAAAAAGGCTGTCTTTCTTTGCTTGATTCTTGTGGTTATCTACCTTCGTTGCCCATTTGTAGTGATCCGTCCTTCATCAGTTTCAGGCTGAGACTATTGTATCGTTCTCGTGAGTATTGTCTTGATGCCTTTCTCCAGTCTGTGCCCGCCTTCATCATTGCAGCAAACTCCTCATAACTTATGCGTCCGTCCTGCAGAATAATTGGTTAGACAAGAGTTTGAGCATCACAAATTTATAGGGTCTAAGTAAAACTAATCAAATTTTAGGACACCTCAATCAAAATGAATGTCTGAATATCGTGCATGCTTGGTTCAAACGTCCCCTCTAAGATTGTAACAGTTACGTACTCCCCCATTCGGTTTAAACAGGTAGTAATTGATGAGATGTTAAAATGTAACAGTGTTACTGTTTTGTATCTAAATCCCAGAGGGGATGCAGTTTCAAGTTTCTCTTTGTTTTTCTGAGGGGAGGTCTTAATACTTAAAGGAGGAGAGGTGGAATCATTATAGGATAACTTACCTTGTCTGTATCTACGTCTTGAATAATCGCATTAATCACATCTTCACTCGTCTCTGCTTCATCAGCAAGTGCTTCTCTCAGCTCTTCAATCTCTATATACCCACTTTCGTTTTTATCAAAGAACTCGAAAGCTTTCCGGAGATGGTCATCACTGCCCATCTTTCTTAGGTGTACAGAAATGGCGACAAACTCGCCACAGTCGAGATATCCATCCTTATCTACGTCACCCTGTACAAAGAAAAACTTAATCTATCTCCTCCATAACTTGAGAACAAGCAGATACTATATCTAATGGTCTTGCAGCATAAGGGATTCGTACTACATGGGAAAATACATTCTACTGTATCCCGCCTATCTGGAAACAAATA
Organism: Sesamum indicum; assembly: GCF_026168435.1. Taxonomy (NCBI): domain Eukaryota; kingdom Viridiplantae; phylum Streptophyta; class Magnoliopsida; order Lamiales; family Pedaliaceae; genus Sesamum; species Sesamum indicum. The sequence goes on along the minus strand of NC_142660.1, from coordinate 944,470 downwards.
TTAGATTTGTAGGAACATTCAACGACAATTTGCAGAACATCCTTATGGTTCATTCTGTCGCAATTCCCAACTATTGAAGGGACCCATGAAACTCTGAAGTCAAGTAGTAAGAACGTGAAAATGACACTTACAGCTTCCATGAGAACTTGAAGATCAGCTTCCGGGATCTGATGACCAAGCTTGTGTAGTCCAGTTCTCAACTCATTAATATCAATCTTTCCCTTGTTGCTCGTGTCCATCAATTGGAATCCCTCTTTTATGCCTGCCACTTCCTCGACTGACAAATGCTCGGCAATCACCTGACATTGGAAAAGCAATTTAGTAACAGAGTGTGATGTATAAGACTTAATTTGCCAAACACGCCTCAACAGTTAGAAGTAAGCAAACATTACCCTTAGAGCTCGTTTCTTCAGCTTATTCATCATTGAGAATTGCTTGAGCCTAGCTCTGACAGATTCACCAAGAGAAACATTAGGAGCACTCTTTGCATTCTGTATCCAAGGATGATCTGCAATGAGCAGCAGCACTTGTCAATAAGTTCTTATGTAACAAAACCAACTACTAAGTGACCAAGAATACTAAGGAGCAAAATGATACCATTTGCCAAATAGGTTATATATGTTACCTAGAACTTCCTGTGCCGTAAGCCGCTTTTTGGGATCAGGGTTGAGCATCTTCTTGACCAGATCCTTTGCTCTATCAGAAACCTTAGGCCAAGGGTCTCTTTTGAAGTCCACAACCGAACGAATGATTGCTTGGGCAACTCCTTGTTCAGTTTCTGCATTTTGATAGCAGTTTATGTCAGGGAATGTAAAATATGGAACAAATATTAGATTGCAAGAATACAACTACACACATTTTCTTTTGTTTTGGATTCGGGTATGATCACGTCATACTACATTACTGTAATTCAAGCATTCTCATATAGAACTAGAAACAAGACTGTGTTTATTAACTTGAGCCACATTGTCGCATGACATTAGTAGTATATTATTAGGTTGTGAAAGTAGAGAACTGACCAGCCCAAAAAGGTGGAACACCACAAAGTAAGATGTAGAGAATAACACCAGCACTCCAAACGTCAACTTCCGGACCATAGTTTCTCTTCAGCACCTCGGGGGCCATGTAGTAAGGACTTCCCACGATCTCATTGAATCTCTCCCCTGCAGAATTTCAAGCAAATAAGCTATAAAAGGGAAGCTAAATAATGAAACTGCCAAATTGACAAATACATAGGCGCGAACCAATGAAGAATATTGGGCATTACCAGGCTTGAAGAAAACTGACAACCCAAAATCAATGGCCTTAAGTGGTGCTGTCTCCTTCTTATTCGCAAACAAGAAATTTTCAGGCTTAAGATCACGATGCATGACGCCATGCTTATGGCAATTCTGCAAAGACGCCCATCATGTTAGAATACAATTTTCATCTTGATTAAAAGATCCAAAGATACAGACTATCGGACTTGACATTAAGAAAGGTGCACATTCAGCAGTAGGTGAAGTAGTTTCAGATAAAGGCGTGTCTAAGTGTTCTCTATTGCTTAAATATTTGTATCCATCCATCCCTGTATTGATTAGTTGTCCGTGGATATGTGGATCAAGCACTCAATTATGCACTAAAGATAATAAATCCCAGTATTCTATAGGAGGAAATCTTGACATTTCATCATCACCAATGCAAACAAGATTTAAAATTTAGAAATCTCAGCAAGAAAGTGCATATCAGATAAATCTTCACCTCAATAACTTCAACAATTGTGCGAATCACGGCAGCAGCAGCCCTCTCGGTATAATGCCCTCTAGCAACAATCCTATCAAACAATTCACCACCCTCACACAACTCCATAACTAAGTGGACAGCATGATCATCTTCATAGGTATCCTTCAAGCTTACGATATTCGGATGCTTAGGCAAATGCCTCATGATTTCGACTTCTCTCCTAACATCTTCAATATCAACTCTAGTCCTCAGCTTCTTCTTTGATATCGATTTACAAGCAAACACTTCCCCAGTAGTTTTATCAGTGCACAGATACGTGACCCCGAATTCACCTCGACCGAGCTCCCGTCCCAGCTCATAGAACTCCTCAATATTATGCCCCGTTGGATTGCTCAACACATAAGACTTATATCCACCATTTGGTACTGCATGACCACCATTATCAGTAGCAAAGGGATTTGGCTTATGTTTCCTCTTAATCTTCTCATCAGAAGTTTGTGGCACTGCACAACAATTTCCCATCTAAAACTTTGTTGCAGGAATCAATCTAATACTTCTCAAAATCCAACCAAAAAGCTCTCCCAACTCCAAACAATCACAGATAATCAAAGTCTCAGCTTTTTCTGATCTACACAACAGACAAATCAAAACACTCTTTCTTAACTAAAGCTTCAAATTTCTGGATCTTCCACCCAATTGGGTTTCTGGATTAGAGCACAAAACAGCAGTCAAAACGACCAAAATGCAATCTTTACTATCAACACCAAACAAGAAGAAAAATAAAAGAAGCGGGTCGCCGTCAATATTGATAAGCTTCTAAATCCAACTACAAAAAGTTCAGATCTTTGAAGACTGAAAAATTTCAAGCAAACACCACCAAGACAACTACCGATTTCCGCAAATTTTCCAAGAAAATAAAGCTGAAAAGAAAAAGGATTTCTTGAAATTCTGCTGATTTGGGAAGGGGAAACTTTGGAATATGCCCAGAACCATGGGATGCTAAAGGAAGAAGATTTAAGGGAATGAAAAGGGTTTGGGTTTGGGATTGGAGGAAAATGTTGAGACAGGGAATTTAGCAAATCATCTCACAAAAGAGATTGTCAAGTGCAATTTTATAGGCACTTTCCTATCTAACTATCTATATTAATTTCTTTTTAACTAATTCTTTCTTTGACTTTATAGTAATGGACAGAATTAAATTTTTAATGTTCTTTTGTTGCTTACTAAGCTGTCCAAGAAAGAACTCAAATGGGCTGATTCATCTCTTTTATATATTCTTTTAAATAAACCCTCAATGGGTAGTGATAAAAGTAAATTTTTTTTTCAAGAATTGGATCGATTTGACTTCACTTTCAATTTTCACATTTTTTATTTTTATTTTTTGATAATTGTAATATTGCATGAATTGAAAGCAAAGGGAAAAGTTGACATAGTAATAATTAAGTTAGATTACATAATACCTTACACTACAAGATTTTTCTTCTTTTGATTTTGCAATGATGTTTGGGGTCCAAATGGGTATTTTTGAAGGTATCATGGGCAAAATAGTCATTACAGTTTGATTTCATAAATATTTGAGTTAGTTAAAGTGTTGGGATGACCTTCTAGAAGCCAACCAACACAAGTTATCCAAGAATTAGCACAAGATGACCTTTGCTTTCCCTAAAATTTTATTTTATTTTTCATAATAATATTTTAATATATTTATTAATAATTTAATATTTATCAAACTGTAGATAATAATATAACAAACAAATATAAAATAAGAAATAAAATTTCAAGAATTATTTGCATGTGTTATTCTTTCCTTCAAAAAATAAGAAAAAACACTCTCTTTTCTTTTAATATTTGAGGACTTTGATCCATTACAATAATCTTTAAATATGTTATTTATTTCTTTTTAGTATTTATTTTTTCTTAATGGATTGACAACTTCTTAGAATGCTAAAACGCGCTTCTTCAAAAGGAAACGCCGGCTACCCGGTCAAACTCGGCGATTTGACTTGGAATATTTATCCCCCTTTTTTTTTTAATTAAAAGAATAACATTTGTGTGTTGTATTTAATTATATATATATTATTTAAATCAGTTTAGGTGTACATTGACTTACGCGCTTTTACTGCATGAGAACATTCCGAAAGAGTCAAACTCTCTTGCAAAACATTTTTCTCGAAAAAACGTGCTTCTCAATATATTACATCTACACACTCCCAATTTCTAATTTATTTATACAAATTATCATACTTTTAAAAATCTAAATAAACATTCATTAAAAACATCAATATTATTTATAAAAAAATCATCCCAATAGTTTAAAAAATCATACATAAACCCCTCAAAAACGTCAACAACATTATACAAATTATCCATATTTTTTTTATAATAAAGGTGATTTCAGTAATTATACAGATAATTTATGTAAATACACTATAAATTAAGGGTGTAAATGCAATTATTCTATAATTAATTATGTACCAAGAATCAGGATTATGTTCCTAGCCATGAAATGGATAATGAATCCACATGAAAAGTCAATGCATATAAGGTGAAGATTACCTCTAATTGTCCATTACATTATTGAATTGAATGGGAATGGCATCTGAGTAGAATAAGCCCACAAAGTAGACTTAAATTCACACACACAGATGTGAAGGGGGCCTCTAGAACATTTGACTAATTCCTCCATATGTTAGAAAAAGAAAAAACAAGAATCATAAGATACTTTTCTTCGATGTTTATTGCCAAGACACATTGTTCTAATCTTGCTACAACAACATATGACAAATAGACCAAAAAAAAAAAAATAACCTTAATATTCTGTTCCATCTGTTACTTTACAGTTGCATCTTATATTGCCCTTTAACGAATATACGTCTGTTTATAAATCATATTACCTGTATATTTAAGTAAATACTTTGTACATATGAAGTGCAATTGAGAGTATCTGAATTGTTTCCTTCGTACAGGTATATGCAGTACCTGCAGAAGCTTCCGTTTTAGTTTTCCTAGGCGACTTATACACAACATGCATGCCGATGTATGGCAGCAGACGGGGCCAGGGATTTTCTGGTCTTCTTGACTTGGAACATGACGACAACCTTCTTCTTCTTGACTTGGAAACAAGTATACAACCAATTTGACTGTTTCAAACCAAGAACGAACTGAAACTTCCATCGACCTGTCCGGTTCTTTTTAAGCACAAACAAATGATCATCGACAACTTTTCTGAATAAATGACCGTAGACAAAGAGTAGATCGTAGTAATGAATTCATAATCAGTAGCCCTTTTAGGTGATCTTAAACAAAAAGATGCTATTCGGCCAAATTTCTATCTGCCTATCCTAGATAATACAGGTTCCTATGTAACAGTGAGTTCTTGGTTCTTGACTGTATATTCACCACATAGATTAAGGTTCAAAGAATTTTTTATCTTTGTATACCAATTGGTTTGATAGTATAAGAACTTCAACTACCGGAGCATCAAAAGTTGTCTGTCCGCTGGAAAAAGTTGGTTCTCAGGGAGAGCAAGATGCAGCACAGATGGACGAGATGCTGTTGTTGCTCGTCTGGAGTGTATCTTCAACGAGATTTCTTTATAAGCTTAGGGTTCTTGCACATGCGGATGCTTGAGGGGGTAACTTCGACGAGTTCATCTTCTTGAATGTACTCGATGCAGTCATCCAGACTGTAATCGAGAGGGGTATCCAGAACCACTACAAGCACCAAGAAAGAACTGAGTCACTAGAGTACTTCATTTGAGAAATGAACAACAATACGAAATCACAGAATTCCAAGTACGAGTAGGTTAACCTATATAGGGTCCATTTAGATTAAGTGGAAGCATTTTGAGCATGAAAAGCCATTTTTACTCCGTCACATTTATACTCCTTAGTTGCATGGTAAAAGTTAAACTGAAACAAATGGTATCCACAACCACATTTAAACAGAGAAAAACAATCTCGGACACACTGGGCAGTTTGGTTTCACCTGTTTGTTCCTTATTTGAACGGACATTTGTTGCAGCCTTTTTCTTGCATACGTTCAAGGATAAGTCACCTGGACGTTGATGAATGCCCACTATTTGACCTTTGTACACGTCAACTCCAGGTCCAATAAACATCTGGCCTCGTTCTTGTGCACTCGAGAGAGCATAAGATGTACTTGTTCCATCCTCAAAAGCAACCTTATAAAAGAAGAGGAAGGTAAAGTTACATTCAGTTTTACAGAGGGACTAACACTTTTGAAGACAATTAAACAAATAGCATTTGCATACCAGTGAACCTTGATCGCGGGTGCTTATGTCGCCGGCCCAATGTCCATACTCATCAAATATTGTATTGAGGACCGCTGTGCCACGAGATACAGTAAGAATAGAGTTTCGCAGTCCAAGAAGGCCTCGTGTAGGTATCTTGTATTTCATCAGAGTTGTTCCTTCGGACCTAGTAATGACACAAGGTTTGATTTCAGTTGCAGATGAGGAAAAAAACAAGAAAGCAAGGCCGAGAGGCCGATTAACAAGAACAAGATTATTCCTCACCAACAATGCTTGTAAAGTGAGAAATAAGTAAAATGTAGATAATGAAATGATTTGAGATTCCATGCAAGCAGAACATGCAAAAAATAGTTTGGAAAGCACAATTGGGGATATATGTTAGTACCCAGTTCCTTGCATATCGACCATCTGTCCACGCCTTCTACCAAGAAGTTCCACTACAGGCCCCATGTATTCTTCTGGTACCTCCACAATTGCAATCTGCAGAAACACCCATTGGAAATTCTTTCTTCAAAAGAAGAGCAACGGACACAGAAATTTCGAGAAATTGTACGTGTGTGACAATCAGCTTTTCAACTTTTAAGCTGTAACTGTAACTACCAAGAGGGTCAGGAAAATTTCCTCTACGTCAGAGCTTCTACTGAATGGATCAGCGAAAGATAGAGGTAACAAAACCAAAATGCCCATTAATTCCTAGACCTGGGAAATCCTATGTCATTTCTACCAAAAGGGGTGTGAATATGTACCAAAAAAAATAAACAATCGTGAATCACCTCATAAGGTTCCAGCAACTTGTCGTCCACTTTTTTGTTGATAACTTTGGGCGGCCCCACCATGAACTCATATCCTTCTCTACGCCTGGGAAAATCGGGCATATTAGAAATTTTTAAAGATGCAAAATCATAGGTTACATGTGGACCCTCTCTTACATGTTTTCTATTAGTATAGTGATATGCAGAGTACCACGTCCGCTGACAATAAATGTATCTGACGTTTCACCATCTTCAACTTTCATTGCCAAATTGCGCTCAAGCTCACGGTAGAGTCGATCTCTCAGATTTCTACTTGTGACATACTTCCCCTAAAATCCATAAAATAGATCTTAGTGGGTGAAAAATGTAAAACCAAACATCAACAAGACTGTGGAAACAACATAGATAACACATCATCGGAAGTTTCACAAAGAGATTTGAAATTGTAAAACAAAAATATTAGCAAAAGCTCCATATTTTCGTTCATGACTGTCATTCATACTGGTAGAGTAAAAGGCTACAACTGTTGAATCACATACCTCACGGCCCACAAAAGGTGAAGTGTTGATTGAGAAAGCCATTCTCACTGTTGGTTCTTCCACCTTTATGGTGGGCAATGGTTTCCCCGAAGTTCTGTCAGCGATTGTCTCTCCAATCTGGATTGGTGGAATACATTTGTTATCATGATCTCGTTGGTATCAGCAGGAAGCAAAAAATATGCATCACATGTCACCAAAAGGAAGAACCACATGATTCTCCTAATCCTACCTGAACATCATCAATACCACAAACAGCACAAATGTCACCAGCCTCTACTGTTTCTGCAGGAACTCTACTGAACTTTTCATATACGAAAAGCTCACTTACTTTTCCAAATCTGCATTCATCTTCTGAGGTACAAATCTGAACAAAAATAACGAGTTGTATCATCTATATCGTTGTTAAGGATATAAATTCATGGCAGCTTAATCTGATAATATTTAAAGTTGTTTTTGCAAGTTCAATCTTTATTGGAAAAGGATGGTACACAATCTGTACAAAACTGGAACATGAAATATCTAAAGTACTCTACTTCTCCACCAAAGATAATTGATTCAAACACTCATCTCTTTCTCACCACAACAAGGTTTCCTGTGATTATGAAACAATCCAACCCCTCCAAGGCTTCAGGATATATAGATTCCTCAGTTAAATTTCCATGAGCTAACTTAAAATTGTTCAGCATCAAGTCTTTATTAAGACCTACCCGCACATCTAGTCCTTTGCGCAATATCCCAGCATGCAAACGTCCAATAGCAATGCGCCCTTTATGTTCATCATATTCAATATTTGTAGCCTGCAAACATTTCAAAGTAAAGAATACCACATCCATTAAGAGTAGACCATGATCATTGGGTATTAAGAAATAGGCTCAATCAAAGAATATACAAAGACATGCATAAAGTGAAGAAGAAGAAAAATCAACATAGAACCACCACTAACAAGCATTTGAAGAGCACCATCTTTGGCAATTTGCGGTCCAGGAATGCATCTGACAATGGCCTCAAAAAGTGGTCCAAGATCTTCACCCAAATTTTCGGGTGAAAGTCCTGCCTTTCCTTTGAGGCCACTCGCATAGATAACTTGGAAATCACACTGTAGTAAGAAAAAGGAATCAGTAAAGTTACAAAAAGTTGCAGTTACCATTAATCCATGGTGTCCTTTTGGCTTGTACTCTAGTTAAGACTCCATAGAATCTCACAAAAAGAATATACTGTGTTAACTAAGACCACAACAACATTACTGAAGATTTAGCAAATGAAAATATGCACTCTCTTAAACAACAACATAGAATTATGCCTTGATTGTCATTATCGTAGTTTATGCACATCCAGTCAACCGTATAATCATAAATATACTCAAGCATCGGATTACAAAGTAAGTGAATTCATGATTCACAGATAGGTTAAATGGAGATCTGATACAGACTAATAAAAGATTTGCAACATACATACCTGTTCATCTGATGCATTAAGTTCAATAAACAATTCAAAAGTCGAATTAATGACATAATCTGGGCGAGCCGAAGGCCTATCAATTTTATTGACAACAACCACAACTGCATGGCCAAATTCAAGAGCCTTCTTCAAAACAAATCTTGTCTGCGGCATTGGACCCTCAACAGAATCTACCTACAAACCATAGCATCACTCTTTTGGTCAGAAATGTCATCTTATCTAGTCATAGAAGGCTTCTTAGATTCGAGTAAGGCAAGGGAAAATCCAAGGAATGACAGAAAGAAAAATAACAAACGAATGCTAAAACTGATACCAAGACGAAGGGAGTGAAAGCAAATATGGCAAATCGACCACAAGGTCAAAAAAGAGGAGATAGTACCAGAGGAAGTGGAAATTAATGAATTTGATATGCAACAAAGTGGGATTAGGATATATCAATGCAGATCAAATGAAAATCTAAGTTGTTAGAAGCACAACATAAAGGTACTTCATTCATCCTCTGTCTACATTGCATCTTACTCTGCAATTATCCTGATCTCATAGTCGTCCATATAGTAATTACGCCGATTCTCTGAATGAAAAGCGTGCAATGTAATAGAATAAGTGGCACAAAGATATTGAATGCATCTTCACGAAAGCGGTTTATAAGGAGGATAAGGTAAGGGAGGGATTCTAAAGAAACCCCACCATCCACATATCAAGAGAAATAAAAGGTGAGGCAACAAATTATAAAAATGAGTAAGTTAAACTCATACTTTTTGCATCTTTTGTTTTTCAAATACTCCATATGCAGCATGGATAGCTATTTAGGAATTGTTCGAATTTAATCTGAATATATAACGATCCACATGAGGCAAACTAAGTGATAATCAGAAAGGAAAGAAAGGAAGTACCACTAAAAGAACTCCTTCCACCATGTTGAGTATGCGTTCCACCTCGCCTCCAAAGTCAGAATGACCTGGAGTATCAATGATATTAATTTTTGTATCATTATACGTAATGGATGTGTTTTTGCTAAGTATTGTTATTCCCCTTTCACGCTCTAAGTCATTCGAATCCATTATCCTCTCTTGTACAAATTGGTTATCACGAAAAACCTGCATAACAGAACACAGTAAAAGGATTCATCAGATCACCTAACCAAAAATGGGTCACCAATTGGCAACAGCTACACAAGAATTTCAAAGTTCCAAGAATAGAAACCTTAGATTGCCTCAACATAGCATCCACCAGAGTGGTCTTCCCATGATCTACATGTGCAACAATTGCTATATTTCGTATATCATTTCGCCTTATCAACTGGGTCTTTTTCTCTGAGACAATCAAATAGAACAGTTATCAGGACAGGATGGAGTTCTGCCATTTCTAAGAATATGATGTGCCACAATTACCAGGAGCATGCAAAAACAGGTGGCGTTCGTGCATTCAGATGCAAACATAACGCCAAGAAGTACAAGTACAAATTACAACAATCCAACATTTTAATTATGCTTCGACTTTACCACCTTCTAATCGCATCAACACTGCTCCCACATAAGCAAAAAACTGATCAACAGCCATATAAAGGACTACATTTAGCAAATTCATATATTAGAAACAACATCATACATTATCATCTCCGACAAAAACCCAAAATACACACAATCCAAATGAATACACAAATTGTCACCAACAGAGAAACGAGGTTAAGCACGAATTCATTAGCTTGAAAATTATTCAGTTCCCTCGGCATACAGAAAAAACTGAACACAAGTTAATGTTTTTCCTCATATAACCTAATACACCCCAGCAAGATCACAAGTGACTAATAACGCATAAAAGAACAAAGGAATTCAAGAAAGTGACAAATAATCATACGCATAACGCATATTTACATCAACAAATCATATAGACATACGAATATGCAGACAGAAAGTGACTAACAACGCATTAAACACAGAAATTCAAGAAAGTGAGACAAAGGATTATGAGTACCAGTGGCGGCATCTGTGGCTTGAGAAACAGAGCATTTGACAGAACTCCGAAGAGGGATTATTGCAGTCTTTGCTTTTGTCCTAATAGATAAAGAACTGCCAAGGAACTGTCTTTTCAGCCAAGAAGAAGTATAAATTGAGTTACTTTTAGTGGGCTCAACGCTTCTTGATGATAAGAGCAGAGTTTTTGAAGTGAATTTGGAAGTGGGGTGAGAACCAACAGCCATCTCCATTGCTCTCTCTCTCTCTCTCTCTACTACTCTTTTCTTCACTGCTGTGGATTGAGAGATGGAGAGAAAGGGTAATGGAGGATGGGGCTATGGTTTCAAGTGGAAGTGAGAGGCTGTTATATCCTTTCAACACAAAGAAAGCCTCGTCACAAACAAAGAACTGAAGAACAATAGCGGCCACTGTTTATTTGGATTTAATATTTATTATTTTTGTTACGAGTATTTAATTTCTATGGATAAAATCTACAGAAATCTCATTTTCACTCATAAACTGCATTACTTATACCAAAATACTAACTTTTTTTATATTATCAAAAATATCTTTATGTATTTTCAACCACTTCTGTTCAATTTCTTCTTTTGTATATCTATCTATACTAATACAATACTTTTACTTATAAACGACAGTTTGTAAAATAGCAATACTAATTCTTTTTATACTGATAATATTGCTAAATTAATTTATTAATTTGTTTTTTTAAATATAATATATTAATTTATATATTTTATTTTTACTTATAATATATTTCAGGTATAAATAATTATTTATTATATATACGAAATGACGGCGTGACGTAACAGCTAGTATGTTAAAAAAAAAACTTCAATTAATTTTGATGGAATAAAAATTTTAATTAAATAATATTCTTTTTTTTTTTTCAGAAGGTCCAAATATTTATTTGGATAGGCCTGAAATGGTCCAATTAATGGGCCATACTCAGTTTCTCAATTTCTTAACTCTTAGGTCTGCAATGCATGAGCCCAATATGGCATGGCCCAATTACTAGAAGCATAACTAATTTTGTCGAAAACTTCAAATCCGAATCGAATTTGATCGAATTTGAATTTATCGCATTGAGAGAGTGCTTCGTCTAACCAAATTTGGTCTAAATAAGAATTTTTTCTAATTCCGAACAAAAAATTATGATAAATTCTCAGACTTTATTCCTAATAAAAAATAATTCAAAATAATAACATACGATATCCTGATATTTAGGTCTCACTATCAACTTCCAGTGACAACAGCGATGATAAATGGTCTGATCTTATCATATGATTTTTGTTAATTAGTTTGGTAGATAAGAGAATAAAGGAATATCAAGAAAAAAATAATAATACTATCATTATTATCAATCATTCAACATAATTTTTTTCGGGGGTTACAAAATATAAAAGTAGGATGACACTGCCAGTTTGTTTAAAAAGATTTCGCCTATTTCTGTACAATAATCTCGATCTTTATTACAAACCCTATAAAAATATTATTGTACTATAAATTTGAAAGACAAATACATGCTAAGTTATATATTTAGTCTTGATAAGTACCTTAACAAAAACGTACATTCTGTATTATTGGTACGACAGTATTCGATTTTTACCACTCTACCGGAACATTTGATGGTAACATATTTTTACTATGTTTGCATGAAATTGACCAATAGTGTCCATCAAACTAAGCACAAAAGGGACCAATAGATCCAAGAAAGATAGAATAAAGAACAAAAAGGGTAAAAATAATTAAAATCCCATCATTTGGTCTAAGGGAACTTTTGTTGAATACTTTTATTTTTTAAAGTGTGTGATATATATGTGGATGCATCACTTAGATTTGAATACATTTCCTTTCACTATACACACAATCATTTTCATAATTCATGTTCCAATGAAATGGCAACCATCTGTACCACAATTTTTGTTAATATTTTTTTTTTAAAAAAATAAATAATTAAAATTAATGGACATGTGTCATATTCCACCTTCACACAATCACACTTCCATTACATCAACCATTTTTTTTTAATTCTTTTTATTAATCCCAAGAAAGGCCAATAAAGAAAAAGCAATTCTTTGAATTACTTTCTTTTAATAAAATGATTTAATACATCAGAGAATAAAAAATTAATATGATGTAAATTCGTTGTATTGATAACGCTGATATAATTTAGTAAGTAGATCATGTGTTTGATCCCTCTAACATGTACGAGAGTTTTGTGTGACGTACGGGTTGAAAATTTTGATAATTGAAGTCGAAATTTATTATTTTTTTTTATAAAATATATATATATATATTAGAATTCAATTAATGAATCTTAGGTTAACACATATATATTATTAATATATTTATTAGAATTTGATTTTCAAGAATTTTCTGGATATGATTAGGGCTTCTTTGATTTTTCTTACATGTCAAAATCACTAGACAAATTAGTAAAAATTAATTTTATAGTTCTTGATAATATTGATTATTGCATGAGACGTGGGCAATCTAGCAACCTAATTGTCACCAAGCACTAATGTTGACCGTACACGTGGTCTTGATCACTTGGGGTGAACAATGTGGGACCGATGAAGGAAAATCCAGCCAATGGGAATTTGCCATGTCTATTGATTCAAAGCTCTTCAAGCTTATTAGAGTGCGCCGCGTGTGTAGATTATGACACGCCCACCAGCAATTACCTAATCTTGTGGGCTCCACCAAATGCAAAATGCTTCGGCCGACACTCCCAAAAGACAAAAGTTTGAATGGGATTCTTTTGCAGTCAAGCCCCCTCCAATTATTGGATAATTTCACTAATCCCACCTAACTTTTTGATTTGCAAAACTAAGCCACAAATTTATGGTAAATACAATTTTTGGTTTATATATTTGTTATACTTAATCCGAGTTTCTTTGTAAGTGATAAACGAATCAGTTGCACTGCTAATTCAAGAATGTTAACAATTATTCGACCCATCAATATCAACAACGTTTTTTTTGATCGATTTAACACTTTTTTGCAATGAGATAACTCGTCAAAAGTTAACAAATTTTTATGGTAACATATTTTTTTTGATAAACAAAATCAAGTCATATCCTTGAAAAAATAATTAATTTCTATGGCACTAATTAATAAGCCTAATAAATCCGTATCATCTATACATTTAAAAAAATATATTTTATACATATAACACGTACATGTGATAAAATTCACATTTTGTAGTTTGAAATAGAAGATTTTGTTTGCTTACGCTATAAGAAATTTAATATTAGCTGCCAAGGTTAAAAATAAATGGTTGTAGTAAATATTCATTGATCTCGCAATGATAGTTGGCTATAATTTTTTCAAATATGGTCTAAAATATTTGTTATGACTAAAAATTATGGCAAAAATATTTAATTTTTATGATCGATAATTTAATTTTTTTAATTAATTTTTGTTTTACCATGATTTTATGACATAGCGAATAATAACGTTTATGTAAATAAATTCAGTTTGAAATGGATAATAGTTTAATAAGCATAAAATAAAGGGGCCAAATGGTAATATTGAGGAAATAAAAGTTGCAAAGATTGATGACCAATCACAATATCCAAGTTGTAAGAAGCAATCAATTCCAAAAACGTTAGTACTGCATCTGCATTTGCATTTGCATGCATGTGTGGTTCTTATGCCTTCCACTCTTCTCATCAATGAAAACAGACTTGATTAGGACAATCATTACCCTCTTTCCCTTCCGCTCCTATTTTGTCACAAACTGAGAATAACAAATCTCAGACACACACACAGACAACTGTTAGTCTGTCTTGCTAAATGTTGAATGATCAAAGAGCCATAACCATAGCCAGCACAAGTAGGAGCAGCCATCTTCAAGAAGATCAGCAAGATGATCAGGGATCACCTATCATCAGAGACATCCATGCTCTAACCCCACCGCGAGCCCCCCGGGGCCCACGTCGCGAAGCTTGGGAAACTAGCAGCCATAGATCATCATCCCTCTCCATGGCATCATCCACCACTGAGGGTGGTGAGAATTTCACTAGCATGAGTAGGGAATTCAGTGCTCTTGTCCTTGCGGGCTCCACTATCGCCACTGAACATGAGTCGGGCTCGAATAATTTGGGCAGAATAGGGGAGGAGGAGAATTTGCACGAAGAGACCAACCCCTTGGCGATCGTGCCGGATAGCAATCCATTGGATCCCGTGCAGTCGCCAAGGGGTAGTGGCGGTGGCGACGGGCTCATACTTAGTACTATAGTGAACAGTAATCACACCGGCGGTGAAGTAACGGTGCAACGAGTGAAGAAAGAGGAGGTGGAGTCGAAGATTAACGCTTGGCAAAACGCTAAGATCGCCAAGATCAATAATCGGTTTAAGCGCGAGGATGCCGTGATCAAGGGATGGGAGGGCGAGCAGGTCCAGAAGGCCAACTCTTGGATGAAGAAAGTTGAGGTATATACTAATACTTGATGAATTTCCATAACAACAAATGAGAAGATGCATGCATGGCTTTTAATTTCTTGATTATATCATCTATTTTTCCCTTTGCTAGTTACTGATATGATCTTTTAGCTTTAATTCCTGCAAAACTAGTTGAAATTTAGCGATGATTAATTAATTAAGCAGTTAGTTTGAACTGCCCCTTCAACTATTTTAGACATTTCTTGATCATATGTTTGGTATCTTTTACTTGTTCACAGTTCATTTGATGCAAATTCTATACATGTAGCGTGTATATGTGAACTGTAATTCGGTTAAGGCATCTGAAACGGAAGATACCAATCAAGTTTTGAGGAAGTTTAGGTTGCACAAATTGCCTCCGACTTAAGTATAAACATAGTCCTCTGCTGTCCGAATTTTGTCTATTACTAGACCTGAGCTACAAAAGACTACGTAGTATGGATCAACTCAAAAAATCTGTGAATTTGTAGAGGAAGCTGGAGGAGAAGAGAGCAAAAGCCCTGGAGAAAATGCAGAATGACATTGCAAAAGCTCACAGGAAAGCAGAGGAGAGGAGGGCTTCTTCTGAGGCCAAGAGGGGCACAAAAGTGGCCAGAGTTCTTGAAATAGCCAACTTGATGAGAGCCGTTGGCCGACCGCCCGTCAAGCGCTCTTTCTTTTGAGCAATACGTACACCAATACTCGGCTAGCTGGCATAATTAGTCGTCATATGTAAATATAGTTTGCAAAATACGTGTGGAATGCATTCGAAACTATGAGTTTTGTAAGGTTATATGGGGGGGTCCCTTCACTTTTTGAACCTTAAGGGTTACCCCTAATCCTTTGTGTGTTGAGTGTGGCATTGGAGAGTTGAAGAAACCAAGAACTCTGTGTATGAATGATGATGTGTATGTCAGTTTTGTGCTTGTGAGAAAATTCACAATCACTCTACAGCATAAAGATTGTGTCCTACACTTCTCCATGCTGCTTTGTCTTTTTGCAAATAAACTAACTCAAAGTCCTAGAGCTCTATTCTAAGTCTCGGAACATCACAATCATTTTTACAGCTCTGCCCTGAAATAACGGCCTGGATTCTGCTGGACCGGCTGCAGGTACTGAGGCATTGTTGGTCATGAAAGGTACGTACCCCTGCCTGAAATTGATGCACAAGGCCTTGATTTTGCTAAGGCTGCTGATTTGCTGCATCATGGACCTGGTAATTCGTTCGGCATCAGAAGCACTCTTGGGAATGTAGTAGCTGCTGCTGTTGATGATCATCAACAATGTCATACCGATTTGATTCAGAGTTATTTTAGTCCCAACATTTCTCTTGAAGACCTTACATAACACCCACTCCTCCAACTGCAACAGAGTTATAACATCAAACCATTTAACTCTGTATTTGGAGGATGCCCGACACAAACAACTAACAAACTCATACATCTATAATGACAATTTTTGTAATTCAGAGGATCGAATTCGACAAATAAGTTTGTTTGTTCCTTTGGTCTCTTTTGGTGACACCATGCAACTTCATTCATGTCCTCCATCAGATCATATGATAGCTCTGGACTCTGCAACTTTAAATTAGGAATTGTTCTGTGGTGGATTTTCTATGTAATAGGTTTTGAGGATTCCTGGGGAATGTGTTGAGTTCAAAGGCCTAGATTTTGATTTACCGGTTGCTGCCGCTGTGGGTGAAGATAACCAAGTTTGCTCGAACCAAATAATTCAACAGGTCATTTTCTCTTGAACTATACATCAATCATCTACAAATATATACAATTGCCGTATAATTAATTCAACTTCGATTTGAGTTAGAATTTCGTGTACGTGAAAATCAGCATTATAAGGAAAGTGATAAAAAGTGACCATTTGATTTTCCGTAGTTGAGGGTGATTCAGAGGCATTGGTCTAATTGTGAATTAAAAAGTGGGAATTAAGAATTTAAGATCAGAAGCAGCACAATTGGTATGTGGGCCTAAGTTTCTATGGGCAGGCAACAGAGTTTGGGCTGGTGATGAATTACCCCATTTGACTACTATGTTAATGGGCCACATAACAATTGAGAAAAAAGAAAAACATGTAAATTATTTTTCTAAGAAGAAACCTTGTTTTTGTATTTTTACATCTTATCTGTGTGTTTTTTTATTTTTCAACTTTCTATATATAATATATATATATATTTATAAAAAAGACATAATTTGACAATAAACAGTAATTTTTGTCTCCAAAAAATATAACATTAAACATACAATATTTATATATAAAAACATATATAAAAGAGATATAATTTGACAATGAACATTGATTTTTGTCACCCAAATTCTAGCATCAAACCTACACTACTTATTTTAAAATATTTTAAATTACCTCAAAACACAAATGCAAACATACCATTTATTTTCAACACACATATCTCCAAAACACAAATCCAAACATAAAGCCTATTTCTTGTTTTTCCCTATATTTTCTAATAAAAAGAAATAATAATAATGGGACAAAAAGAGAGCAACTTTCTAATAAATTATTGTATATGTTGTTCTAAAATTTGTATCAATTCCACGTCTGATTGTTGTAGTACTAAATAATGTCAAATGATCTCCAGATAAGTCATCCTCCAAATGAATATACCACATTTTGGTACATTCATAGCAAATTAAGATGTATTTAATTAATTAATTAATTATAATTAATGGGGTCTACTTTATCTTTATTTTTAATTTTTCTTATTTTTTTTAAAAAAGTGAAAATTAAAAAAATAGGAGGTGTGAAGAATTTTGGAGAAAATGTTAAAAAAAAAATAGACTTTTTGGTTCATAAAAAAGTTTAGAAAATAAATAAAATTATAATTTATAATTCATAGTGACATATTAGATTAGTTGTTAGATTATCATTAAAATCGAAGTATCGGTATATCTCAAACAATTAAAAAAATATTTATAATTATTCCAAAATCTCATGAGAACTAATTATAATTTATCACAAATTTTAGGATTAATTACATTTAGACCCCATCTGAAATATAAAATTACACTTTGCGCATAAAATTTTCTGTTTATACATGACTCCCTTTCGTTAGTGTTTGGACAAAAGATGTCGACGTTAGCAAAATAAATAAAAAATTTATATAATTTTTTTGTCAATGTCAGTATTTTTCGTCCAAATTTTAATGAAAGGGTCAACTGTAACCAATAATTTTTTAAAAGAGGTGTAAATGCAATTTTAAAACTTCGTCAGAAAAGAATATAATTTCATATTTTTAGAAGAGATCTAAGTGAAATTAACTCTATATTTTATACCTAATTTTGTACAACATGTAATTAATTGACCTAGGGTCCTATTTAACTAACCTAATTTCTTGGGACGGTACTAAATTGAATTTACGAGGTACGATTGACTCTGCTGATACCCCTATTTATTATTATTTTTTTAAAAATTATCTATACTAATAAAAAGAAACTTCATTTTTATTAAAAAAATAGTGGTCTTACATTATGATATCAAGTTTTTAAATTTTCGAAAATATCCCTTACGTGTTTTTCAATTATTTCTATTCATTTTTTTTTCAATTTAAATATCTATACAAATATAAAAAAAAATTATACTCATAAATAACGGTTTGTGATATTACGACACCAAAATTTTTGTGTGTGGATAATATCCCTAAGTTAATTTTCTTTTATTTATTTATTTTTTGAAATGTGATATGTTGTTTATATATTTTAATTTTATATATAATATATTGTAAAGCATAAAAATATATTTATTATATGTACGTAAAAATGACGTGCCATAATGATTAATTTGAAAAAAAAACTTTCAAAAATAAAAGATAATTAATTAAATTGTAAAAAAGAGAATTAACTTTTTATTAATCATATTATTATATTACACTTATTATATAATTAATTAAATTGGAGTATAGGGCAATTGAGATTAGAATTTGGGTGGGCAGAATGTGAGCGCTATAAGGGGGAAAGGGAGCCAAATTTACGAAAACCTGAAAACAAGAAAAGAGAAATATAGAACAAAGGACGAAGCCGACATCGTCCTCAAATTCAAGGTTTCGTGAATTGAATGCAGCCAAAGACCACCTCTCTCTCTCTCTCTCTAAAACACACACACATATACACGCGCAGAAGCACAAGCACACACGGAGTTAACAGTATATATAATATAACCTGGGCTTGAAATGTGGGAGAAAATTCATCCCGAGAAGGTTTCTTTGCAGATACCGCTTCTTCTTGCTCTAGATTTCTGACTTTACAATTCTAAGTTTTTCTTTTCAAGACGGTTGAATCAGCTTCACGAGGGAAAACAAAGGGCAACCCGGAAAGGAGAAAAAGTGTGAAGCTCGGAGCTTGTGTTTGTGTAAATTCCCATTCGAAAGGTATTCGTCATTGTATTTAGACGAAACTGATGGTTTGATCCTGAGCTTCTAGGAGGTTCCAGGTTCAAGATTTTATTTTCTCCTTGCTCTGTGCATTGAGATAGAGGAAGATTTGTGTGTTAATTAATGGGGTTCTTGATTTCTTCGTACAAAGCAGCAAAATGTGTTATATCTGGTTTATATTATTGTAATTATATGTTAAGGCATCCGGGCTGTTGTTTCTGATACCTATCTTCACCTTTCTTGCCATTCTTTTCTTCATTAATATTTGATATTATTGTGTGTGCGTGTGGGTGGGCAGGGGTGGTGTCAGGTGTTTTTGGATGCAGGAGTTTGTGAGTTAGGAGTTGGAAGGGGCATTTTATGCTTTTTGGTGTTGAAATGAAACTTTTGCAATGTGAGCTCCGAATATCATATACCAATTTTGATCTCTTTTATCATTATGTTTTTTTAACAGAACCGCTGATTGGTGGGTCAGTTGTATCTATGGTGAGCTCATATTTTTCTGATACCTTGTTGTTTAAGGGAAAAATGAAGTGAACAAATGCTTTTGTTAAATGAAACAGATGGATGAAAATGGTTGCTTTCTAGTCTTTATTGTTTTGATTATGCTATCATCAGGGGGAAGCTCCTGCTTTTGTTGTGGACAATCTCAATGCCAATTTCCCTAATGGGCTTCACTCAAAGTCTAAGGGATGTGAGACTGCTATTGATATCGGCAACAAAACAGTATGACGATCCACTTATTTGAAAAATACCCCCCCCCCCCCCCGAGTGTTTTCTCTTTTCCAAAATGTTTTATCATCGATAAGTCTTCAACCTTTTTAATTTGGTCCAGTATGTAATTGGTGCATCTACTGAATCTGCATGCACAATTGGAATTCAAATATTCAATAAATCTACAAGCGATTGGTGAGCTTCGAAGCATTACTTAAGTTCATTGGTTTATTGCAGTTCTCCTTAAGTTTAGAGTTGAGCAGACTAAGAATGTATTATCTTTATAGGGTGATCCCCGTTGTGTTGGGAACAAAGCCCAAGCCATCAAAGGGCCACTCAGCTATTGTTTTAGATGAAGACCGAATTTTGGTTATCAAGGGGAACACAACCTCTGATGATAGCTTTTGGTTTCTAGAGGTTGGTGTTTTTGCTTGTCAAACGATGATAATATTGTGATGCATTTACTTTCTCTCTTTCACCTAAGAGTTTCTAATTGTGGAGATCACTTATTTCTCATGTACTTTTAACCAGAAAACACGGTGAATCCACGTTCTTTATGTATAGTTTAGTTCTAGTACTGACTTCTTGACCTTTTTTTTCGATGCAGGTGAATACTGCTTTCGTTAGAGAGCAGAAGATGAGAATGGCGACTGAAGTAGTTGCTTGGAGTAAAGGGGTGATTGGCGAAGCTGCAAAACCCATTGTTATTAGCGGACCTTCCGGTGTTGGTAAGGGCACCCTGATATCCAAGCTGATGGAAGAATTTCCATCAATGTTTGGATTCTCGGTAAGCCACACGACACGGGCTCCAAGAAGCAATGAGCAGAATGGTATCCACTACCACTTCACTGAACGCAGTGTCATGGAAAAAGATATAGAAGCCGGAAAATTTCTTGAGTATGCAGCTGTTCATGGAAATCTCTACGGAACCAGTATTGAAGCTGTTGATGTGGTTGCTGACAAAGGAAAGGTAAAACATTTTCCAGTTCTGTAATTGAATTTAGATTCCTGTACCAAGTTAAGATTGGTCTGACTTGGGCTTGTGGCTTGACACTGCTCGTGCAATAAAGGAGAACGAATAACATATGCTTTTTATTCTAATTTATGATTTTTATTGTGGTATTCACAAAGTGTTTGTACATCAGAATGATTCTCTATTTTGTAAACTTAAGGGATGGTTTATGTGATTTCATGTAGAGATGCATCCTTGACATTGATGTTCAAGGGGCAAGATCTGTGAGGGCTAGTTCTCTGGAAGCCATTTTTATCTTTATCTGTCCTCCCTCATTTGAGGAGCTTGAGAAACGCCTTCGCGCGAGGTGGGCTAGCTTAGAGCCATTTTAAATGTTTTCACATTGCATCTCCCATTATTGAGCAAAGATTCATAATTATGTGTACAGGGGGACTGAGTCAGAAGAACAGATCCAGAAACGACTCCGAAATGCCAAGGCAGAACTTGAACAGCGAAACTCACCTGGCCTGTTTGATCATATTTTGGTTAATGATGACTTGGATACATGCTATGACAAACTTAAGGTGAAATTTGCTCCTTGATATTGGATTTGGCATCTTATATGTCATTGTAATTCTATTCTTTGTATAATGCTGAGGTCATATCTTCTGCATCTTTTAGAAACTCTTAGGCCTTGCTGATGGTGTCAAGAGCACTCAGGAATCAGGTTAGTTCGTCAACTCATTATATCATTAAATTTCGTTGCGGACATCAACTTTACTTATGCCAAGCTTGTTTTTGTAAATTTGATTGTTGGTGCTGCATTGTGATCCAGTACTGGAGCCGGTTCAGATGTCTTTGGACCACATGGTTTCGAAAACCGGACACAAGATCCTGATAAATTGTGGTGTGAGAGAACCAGAAAAACCAGCTGAGAACATGTATGTTAAATGCAGCTAGCATCCACAACGGTTCATAGTCCTGTGAATTTGACTACTCAATGTTTTCTTGTAGGTTTGTGCTGGATTTAGCTTCGATGAAAGGTGGGGCCCCCGGACGGACAAGGGGTCTGAGATTTTTCACCATAGATCCAACCTCAAATGGCGTTGATGCCGAAGTGCTGAGCTAACACCTCAAAATTCTCGACTAACGTATTTTTACCTCATTTTTTTCTTTTAAATAATTATATTTGTCATTGAAAGTGATCGAGTAGAAAGCTATTATGAGGGAATATAGCTTATAGATAATGTGGAGAAGGAGCTTTCGAGCTACTTCTTTTCCATACGGGAGAAATGATTCCTAATACATGACAGGAGCTAACTTGTTATCCTTGTTACGATTGGAACACAAGAAAACATTACCCCTCTCTCAGAATACGAAAGAAAGACATTCAATTTGGGTGTTCATGTTCGATTAATTCTCTGAATTTTACATTTCTGCCAAGCTCTGAGGCTTTTTCCTGCTTGCGGATAAATGCATTGGATCTATATTTCCATATGCAGAAGAATCCTTCATTTGTGAATTTGGATTCTTGGAATGTTGATCATGATGAGTAATGGTTCGTAAGCTGTGACAACAAGTTAATTGACTTGACTAGCAAATTAATGTGATGGCCATTTGCAGGAGTCTTCACTCATTTGCTATGCCCACTTGCTAAAACTATCAAGGGATTCGTTACGGATTTGTCTCCATCAAATTGTAGAGAGGATCTTTATCTAATCCCAACTTGCCTCACAGGAAAATTCTTACTCAGATGAGTTTAATCAGACCAATTAATTATAAGATAAGTATAATATACTCGTTTTGGAATTGGTGTATAGTTAAAAAAAAATGATGAATAAAGCTTATCATGCGATTGATTTAGTTTGATTAAATTTGATTTTAAGTAAGATTTTTTTTTTTTTGCTTTGGAAGAAAACGAACATAAAATTCGCCTTTCTTGAACATAGGAGATTTTCTCTACTGACTCTTGAAACAGAGAGATCGATCACCAAAATTTATAAATTACATCTTAAAATTGACTTCATGCATTCTTTTTCAGGTGGATTTTAAGCTCATTTCAATCAAAAGCCTTAACAAGAATTTAAACGTGACTTGTAAATTTCGAACTCTCATATTTGCTATAGGAGACTAGATCCTATCCCCACATGGTGCGCCTAGCAGCTGTGAGAGTGCAACCAAACGATTCTGCATCCAACTTGAGGCTTTTATCTCAATTCGGAGCCCACTACCACTGAGCCAACAGCGACAGCCGCGGTGGTGGCCGCCGACTGTGGCCCCAAAGCAAGCAATCACTCACAGTTTTCCAGCCTGGTTGTCGGTCAATTGGCTTCTAGAAACTACCTACTTTTCCACTGACAAGGGACTGATCAATTTTGTGTGTGGGATAAATGATTAATAGAAGCCGACTAGATAAAATGTTGGATAAGTTAAATTAATAATTTTTTTAGTATTTATGGTAAAATGTGGAATAATCGAAGCGAGCCTGATTTTACGATCACATCCTCGAATCCAAAAAGATATTAGATCTTATCCAAGTCCTCGTGGGTTATAGTCTGCCGTCATTTTTCATATGTCAAAGATACATAGAACTACAATGCCCAAACTACAGGAAACAAAGTTCAATTATCTCCAAACTTGGCTCAGTTTCAGTTCAACGGTTAAATCTTATCTAGACGAAGTTGTGATGGAACACTCCTCAAATGAAGGAAATGCACGCGCATTCGAACATGACGATATGTCCAAGATCAATATTGTCCATTCATACTAGGATAAAGGACAAATCAAGAATGCATTCGAGATGTGGGCTCCAAGAATGCATGGCGCATAGTGTGGGTGTGTTGCTATGTTTCTTTTTCATTTTTCAGTTGCCCATGATTTCATGTCCCCTTTCACATAGAACAACACATTCACACACAAACAGTGTTGCAACACCAAGGCGTTATAACAAACCATCATTCTGTAGTTAAATCTCACATAAGATCATCTCAAGACTTATTTTGACAATAACTCACTATATAATGTACACAGACAGCGTGGATCCATCGTCTTAGATAATCTAATGAAACATCATCATACCATGCATGTCGACAAATTACCTCTAAACTCCGTCACTTAAAAAAGTCATCACCCCAAGAAGAAATCTTTAGGACAGGTCCATTGCAAGAATTCTGCATCCTTCATTTCTTCAAGTGAAAATTTCTTGAATTCATTCATACTTGTGGATGGCTTGACTACTCTGGAAGAGGCCGAGGATGCATATCCTGAATCTCGTGAACAATGGAGGGTATTTGATAGAGAAGAGTCCCCAGTGCTTTTGGCTTCCCCATGAGTAGCATTACCGGCTGTGCTATCAGACTTCTTCGTGTTGATAAAACGTCCCCCGCATCCTCTGGCTCGTCTCAGGGCGTGCAAATGCCGAGATTCATGGAGATAAGGCTGAAAAGAAGAAAGATGCATAAGTAAATTAGGACTTTAGTGGTTTAATTAACATCAGCAAGTGATGTGTTATGTAATCTAAGAATTCATAAACTGAACCTTTCTGACTCTTGTCACTTTATTTTCCAACTCAGCCTTTGCCCGCAGCTGTCTCCGCCTCAGAATTCCATGGTATTGTTTGGCATTCACATAAACAGGCTCCTCCAACGTCAATGCTAAGGATGAAGCTGTTCTACAATGAGGAGCTCCATGTAAGTCTGGACATATCTGAAAGAGATTAACATAATCATATATGAGACTCATCAAAGAGAAAATTGTTACAAAAATTCAAAACTCTTTAAACGGTAACATCAGATGTCTGATGCTGAATTCTGACTTGTTTAGCTTATTTAAATTTGTCTTGATAAATTATATCTCCGAAGCACCATTTATGGAAACTAAGAAGGCAATTCTACCATTACATAATTACTCTACAGCAGTTAAGACTGCAGAAAAGGTGCTATATGGATATATAACAGTATGGCTCTTCAACTCATGCACACTTGGCAACCTCAGAAAAAAATATGAGCTGTAACCTTAAAGCACTTAAACAATCACAACAATATTGGAAATATTGCTGATTGTTTCAAAGTTCATAAAAAGTACTAGATAAATCATAAGGAAAAAGACACGAATATTCGTTGACGGAAATAGCAATCTGGCTAAAGCCCATTTACCGCCATGCACTGTATTAGAAACATGACCATGATAAGTAAAAATTTCACCAAACTTGTTCACAGATCTGCATTTCAGTAAAATCTTAGAAGTAAATGTCAAAAGGAGGAAGTAAATTGTATACCAACTGTGGACGAGCATTAGCCAGTTTGCTGTCCCTCGGACATGGATCGGGATAAGAGTAAGAGCTGCATGTCTGAAACAAAATGGACCTATTAGTTAGACAAGATATTTAGAGTAAACTATTCATACATAGTCCTCCAGAAACTAGTCAACAAGTCAAAAGCTTCTTATCTCTGAAATTACTAACTAGCATTGTCACATGGAAATATAATGATCTCAAAATCAAAAGCAGTATTCTCACATTGGAGCCACCACTTTGATCTTGTAGAGTTTCCTGCATTAAATGTTCATCCATAGCATGAGGCACTATGGATGATGCAAGACTTCCATGCTCCTGCCTGCACACTGAGTATAAGAATCTTCTCAGGTTCCGCATAGAAAACATGACTTTATACACAAAAATGCATGTACAACAAAATCATAGTAAAAAAGGTTCTTAGCTAATTTTTACAAAGGTCTTATATTCTTTGGGATTGAGAGACATGCAAAGAACGATTCTTATTTCTCTTTCTTTGAATTTAGGTGAATATCACAATATATGCGACCAGGAATAAAGGGACAACAGGTGACAAAAGCATCTGAACCCATTATGAGAGAAATGTTTATGTCTTGGTATGCAATATTATTTACAGATCATTGAATCAAATGTTACAACTTCACACAATACTTCCATTTATATTTCACCTAAGACAGGTAAGTTGATAGTCAAGCAAGTAAGAGGCAAACGCTTTTTCGCCGCATTTTTCCTTCACCTACTGTCTGTTTGGAGCCAGATTTCAGTGAGTCTTGTTTGAAATCAAATGAAGGGAAACAGTTTCCTTAATGTTTCTCGTATGGATACAAGCTCCAGAAATTTGAATTAAGAGTATAAATTGTTTCAAGAAATGACGCCATCTTTGTGTCCAAAATATGAAGTACCAAGGGTGGCATTATAAAATGAACACTAAAACATCCCTTAAAGCTACTAACTTATATA
This sequence comes from Sesamum indicum, assembly GCF_026168435.1. Lineage (NCBI taxonomy): Eukaryota > Viridiplantae > Streptophyta > Magnoliopsida > Lamiales > Pedaliaceae > Sesamum > Sesamum indicum. The sequence continues at coordinate 918,012 of NC_142660.1, read as the reverse complement.
AGAATTGTATGTCTTTATTGTCTTTTGCTATGGTCCATGGAAAAGGTCAATAAGTTTCCACACACAAATTTTCGACATGCCAAATATGTGAAGAATCTTAAAATCTTACCTAACAGTCCGATGCATGGTTAGAAAAACTTAGATTTTCATGGACTGACTATAGTTTAAACTAAAATAGTTGGTGATTGAACCACTTTCCAACAATGCATCACCTAAACCATAACTGATATATGCATGTTACTTAATACATTGCTTGTGTAACTTTTTACAAAGTAAAACGATTGACTTTCCAAAATTGACAAATTTTATGAACTATATCACATAAAAATAGGTATATGTGATCAATTATCAGTTGAATAAGAGACATGAAATCCTCTCGAATTTGGCTTCAACTCTCTATTGCATATCTTTGAGGTAATCGAACTGTAAAATCTAAAAAACTTACAGCCTTTCTTAAAGTCCGTGCCTCAAACTAAATTTCAAAGTCTCTCCACATTTTACACACAGAAACTCTGCAAGAATTTCAGTTCATAGTGTCTTTGTGAGCATATCATAAACAACGAGATACTGCAACAACAACGTAAGGAAATTTGAAATACGGAAACATGGGAACAATTATAGTCTCATTGGATGAGTGACAACCAGAGAAATGAGAAAAGAGAAATCTGAAAACCATTAGAGATGCTTTTGAAACCTGCATCTGGCATTCCAGAAACTCGTCCGCTGTTTACTTGTGATTCGCGGGCTAGGTTTCCCCAACAAGCATTTAACTGACTAACAGAATTCAGACCCAATGTGCTTCTTGACAGCACATTCACTGACATGAAATTGTCTCGAATGCCATTATGCCTATCTTGTGAACCGGTGCCTAAGCATAAGTTATAGCCTTTTGCATCAAACTCACGTTGCCCTCTTTTACCGTACTGCTGTTGCATAATGTGTACCTATTGGTCTTGTCAAAAGAAACCAAAAATAGAGCAGGATAACTAATCTTCAGCATTGTGAACATAGAGTACCACACGCTACTTCAAGAATAGGAAGTAAGGTGATATAAATGACTCTGCAGCTGTAAATTTCAACCAATGTAGATACACAAAGAAAATTGTGTGATATAACAAATGCCAGTGGCTAAGATGATCTTATCTTTAGAAAGTTCTAAAAAAAAAATTGCACTTGATTTCTTAATAACAAAGCGTATTCTGAGAAAATCTTATATGTAGAGAACCAGATACAGATTCAAAGTAAGAGTTCTTATTCACACAGTCTATTAGTTCTGAGTCTTTCGACTCGTAAAAGACTCCTTCGTTGTGTTTGTATAAGAGAGCTCATAAATGTCTTTGCTTGAATATCTCAAAGTTTTGGTTTGAAACCATTCCCTATAAGTCAAGCTTTTGGTGGCAATCCTCCAGCTTCTATAAATTGGACAGCTTTGTCCATTTGCTTTCCATCCAAAATTCATCTAAGCATTCTACTCTCTTTCCTTGCATCCTCAAGATTTTGTTCAAAACAATTCATAAATATCTTTAGTCATTCTTTCTCAAGATTCACGGTGCTACTATTATGGAAAGTAAACTCTTGGTATCTTGCAAGACTATTGCCAAGAAGAGCCAGCACCTGATAATATTGTCTTAAAGATAAAAAGATATAACTCTTGCCTTGGCCTCATCAATACACAACCTATACCATATTTTCCTTTTTACAGAAAAAAACATTCTAAATTGATCTACACCTTGTAGTGACAAATTTCAAATTTCAAGTAACTTGGTTTGTTTCAACCCTATAATAATAATCAAGATCCATAGCATACCCATATAGTACGAATAATTATCTTGTAGACACTCTAAACTCAATGAACTGAGGTAAAATTTTTGGTACACATATTATACATATCACATGCAAGACATTATTAGAATAATTAATACTCCATATTAACAAAGGTTTATAGTATTCATTTAAAACCTAATTAGTTAATATCAAATTGTTCATTTGTGTGATTTAATATCATGCAAATTAAAAAATAACAATAATTATTTCCAAGTTGTGTCACAATTAATAAACTTATGATTAGACATAAAATGCATAATTTAAATAAATACAAATACCATAAAATATTACAAGTAGATCTTTTTTTTTTTTTTTCTCTTTTTGATAATTAAGTAGATCAACTAACGCATAGCTTCCTTAATTTTCGGAGACATTGAAAACCAACATATTAATAACCTGAGATAACATATTCACCATCTTTCATTTCATCAATTTAAGCAAATTAACCTATAAACTCAACATTTCATAATTTCCACGAGAAATTAATTATAACCATTTCTGTCTCAAAAAAAAACAATCAAACAGCAAAAAGAAGAAAGCCCAAAATCAGGAAACGAAGAAAATAAACAGAAACAGCCAAGAATTATATAGCCCGAACTAAAAAGATGCATCAAAGTAGAGTAATCCATAGCAAAACTCTCAAACTGACCAAACTCAGTCATAAATATCATAAAAAATCAACTGATTATCGCACATAATGAGAAACCCAAGATGAAGATCAAAACCAAAATGTAAAAGCAAACTTACTGTAGAAATTAATCAACAAGAAGAACTCTTCATGCAATGGGCAATGGGGGTTCTTTCAATACTCTCTCTCTCTCTCTCTCTTTTGGTGAGTAAACAGCTGAATATATGCTTACATGCATATACATTTTCCCTGGTTGGGGGGGGGGGGGGGTTGCGTGTCCCTTTGATGATAAGTAATAATATTGAAATGCTGAGGTATCCATGAAAAGACAATATAGGTTGATGATGGTGACGGTGATGCCCCTGATTTTGATGTGTTAGGAACAACATAAGAATGGGTGCTGGTGTTGGGTTAGACTGAAGCAGCCTCATCTCTTGCCATAAATGACTTCCCTGTCCCCTTTTTCTCTTCCTAAAATTGGCAACTCTCTCTCTCTCTCTCTCTCTCCCACATCAAAATGTTAGGTATATATATATATTCACCTTTTCACATTATTGTTTTTTTATTTTAGGTTGCATCAGACTTGACAGGTCTGAATTTGAGGGAACTATTCAAAAAAAACAAAAATAAAATAGAAAAATTAAAACACTTAAAATTTATCATACTCAATAAAATATAATTTAAAATAAAATTAAAGAATTTAATTTTTTTAAAATTCAGAACTATTCAAATAAATTTAAAGAATTTATTATTAAAATTTTAGAATTCATAATTTTTCAATCTAAATACAGTTTCTGCAATAGTTATAAGAATTTCAAATGAATGTGGTACACTTTGATATTATTGATTAATTTTTTTTTCTTTTTTCACTTAGTAGGAATAATAATTAGATGTGAATTTATTTGATTTATAATTATAAAAATTGAAGAATAAAATATTAAAAAGTATTTATTTTTCTTGTGGAAAATGTGTTTTCATGTTATTTTCTACCAAACAAAGATTATTGAAATTAAGAGGGGCAAAATAGTAAAAAGGAGTAGGGGGGGGGGGGTTACCACCAATAATTAAACGCCATTGATTGAAGTCCCACAACAAGATGGCTACGTGTCCCCGCGAATGAGGAAAGAGGTGGACCCCACACACACCAGCCAGCAACGTGTTGGGTGACTCAACGGTTAGATGACGGCGCTACGCCGTTAAACTGCGGGCACTGATCGGGGGCCGATGCGTTACGTGGCGTTTTGGGCGGAAATCTCCTCGTCGCGACACCCCCACGGTCTTCCTGACGGCGACCCTCAACTTTCCACGCGTCCGTCGGCGTTGCTGCCGTACCCGCCAATTATTTGGGTCATTTTCTTTGAAAATTATTTTTTTTTTCTTTTGATTCCTACACTTCCACTCCAAATTCATTGTTTCCAACTTCTTTTTTTTTTTTTTAATATAAGAATTTAAATATAATTTAGAATGAAAATATAATAGACCAATGAGAATATTTATTGACACCGGACAATATTACACTTTTAGTCCTATAAGATAGGAGATTTAATATATTTAGTCCTCTATTTTATGAGATTTAGATATCTAATTTAGAAAAATTCAATAAATTTAGTCATCATCGATCCAAAAGGAGAAAATTCGACATATTTAATTATCTGCTTTACGAGATTTATAGGATTGAATGCGTTATATTTTTTCAATTTTGTGACCATTTTAAAAATTTCTATAAAGTATAGGACTAAATGTATCGAGCTTTTTTTAATTCTGGGATCATTTTAAAAATTCCTATAAAGCATATGACTAAATATATTGAGTTTTTTTTAATTTTGCGATCATTTTGAAAATCTTATAAGCTAGAGAACTAAAAGTATTGAACCCCTATTTTATGAGACTAAAAGATATAATTTCGCTGATCTAAATCACGAACTTCACGTTGAGACAATATTTTTGTTATTTATTCTGAATTTTTTTAGATGACGATCTCAAATGAAATTATTCAAATTTTTTAATAAAAAAATTTATTGAAATAATTATAAGTTCGACATTATTATTTTTATTCTTTGGTTGGCAATTTGGGGGGAAATCTTATTTTTGGTCCCATATTTTAGGGCCTATTCAATTTTGATTTTATTCATTACAAAAATCTCAGTTTTAGGACATTATTTTTTTATTTGTCTCAATTTTGGTCCCATCGTCAATTATTTGACGGAAAACGTTAAAGTGGTCACGTGCTTCTCACGTGGCATATCAACTGATGCGTATTTGGGTAAATTTACACTAGGCAGGACAGAAAAAACTGGAAATTAGAAATTATGGTTCCATCATCTTATGTCTTATCTTCTAACTGAAATCCAGCTTCAATCTCTGGAAAGATAGCGTCAAGTGATTCAACTTCTACAATCAGAACTCTCATGTGTTATTATGGTAAGAAAACATGTCTAAAAACCTCATGAACAAACTTACCCGGGAAGAAGATTGATTCCAAAGTCATGATGATATTGCAAGTGGGTGTGGATTTTTTGTATGGAAAGATCCACCAATGTGCACAATGGCAAACAAAATTATACCTAGACTCCTTCATAAGCTGAACAAAATGGATGAAGAATTCTCCAAAACGAGGAAGAATGTGAATTTGTAGCATAAAATGGAAGAAGAGGTGGCTGAAATAGAGAAGAAAGTGAATTTCTTCCATAAATGTTCTGAAAAAATCTTCATATTCTTGACCAAGCCATGTAGAATTGCAGTTTTTGACATAAAAATTCACCCCACATTTATGAACGGAATGTGGGGAGAGTTCGGATGGGTTTTTGGCAAAGAAATTTCGCAGAGAAAAAGGAGGATTTGGGGAGAAATTAGGGTTCAGATGTATAATTTTTTTCCAAATACATATCAATGATATACAATGTGAGAAGCACGTGACCACTTTAACTTTTTCAGTCAAAAGATAATGATCTGAAATTGAGATTTTTATGATGAATTGGATGAAAATTGAATAGCACCTAATATATGAGATAAAAAATGATATTTTTCCGCAATTTGATATTAATTTATGCAAGTATAAACAAGCTTATTTCTAAATTTAAATGCATATATATATATGTGTGTATATATATGTTCTTGACAGCTCTTATAATGATGGAAAGTTGTTGATTTTATTCTAAGCTTCTCAATTACATCACATTTGAAGTACATAGTAAGCAAGGGTAAACGGACGGAAATGAAACCAAAACTCTACTTATTCCACCCATAAAAAAATATACAGTGATCTGTGATAGAGTTTTAACAAAGACTTTGAAAAAATATAAAATATAAAGAGATTATCATACATTTACTCATGTCAGCTGCACATGATTCGATGATTTTGAATCATCAAAGTCGATCACTCAACATCTCGAAAATTGAGATCATGATGCGTGGACCCGTACAAGTACGAACATTTAGTTTTATACATACTCTAGAGGGCAAAGATACGCTATTTATTGAGATAGTATTAATCATTTTTCTCTTCAATCTCACACTAAACTAACTTAAGCATCAAAAGATCTTAGTTCGAGACCTCCCAACAATTCTTACATGTACTCATTTTCTCAAATATCGAAAACCTATCTAGATTTTACTACTGTAGAGGTGATCACAAACCCCCTAATCCAGATCACACTCCCAATATATGCAGCTCACACCAAGAGCAAGAAATACTCTTACACAAGCAAAATGACCTCTAAATTGGCAGCAAAATTCCAACGACCACCAAAAGAAACCCCAATCTCCAAGTTCTTAAAAGAAAATAGAATAACTTGGTATTCTCTTCAACCACAAAACACTGAACATTATTTCTTAAACACATGTAAGAAAAAAACCTCTAGTTCAGCAGGAGCAAAAAAATCGAGACACGATTGTCTGAACAAGCAAGTTCTTGCTAGTCTTGTCTTCTTGGGGGCAGGTGGGCAACATCTCATTCTTGGTATCTTGAATCTCTTACCTTTTGGCGTCGAACAAACATTACTTTCCGAGGTTTCTTTGTTCTTCAACTCCTCATTGTAAGAGGGCTCATCATCAATCCCTACTACCTCTAATTTCCTTTTTGATCCAAGAATTTGCTTCATCTTCACTACTATACGTACTTGTATTTGAACATGGAACAAATTATTATGTATGATGTGTCTGATCATCTTGCTCAATTTTATCCAAATAAATAGTTGAAAAAAGTGCACATTTATTACTTAATAATTGTAAGCACTTAGACCAGCTGAAAATGCACCAAACATATGAAGTTAAGGTTAGACATTAGAGTATTGGACAGTTGGGAAATCTTATGTCATTTGTTAACTAATGTACAACAACAACACAACATTACATGCAACAACTGCTACCACTATGCTACTCTTTTCTCTAAATGCTTACTAATTAAAACAATATATCTACTTCTTTTTCGACGAATAATAATTTATAGTAAACTCTCTCGATAAAGCAATCTACAGTAGGTGGAGCAGAAGAATTTTCCATGGTCAGAGTCGAGATGTCAGAAAAGGGATTTTCACATTTACTTTTAGGTAACAAGACTACTGATTCAGCGTGGAAATACTAGGTTGATCATTGACAAATTATTACATGGTTAATTTAGGTAATTCGAGAATCACCAGATGTGTGGTATTTCTCTATTTCTTAATATTTTTAAATAATTATATCAGTATCAATTAGGGTTTGGATTTGGATTGAAGCCCTACGTAGTCCGACTAGCCCGTAAAATAATTGTGGAGGCCCAATATAGAGAAAGGGCTCTTCTTTTGGGTTTGGGAAAAGGCCCAAATTTAGTGAATCCATATTCTAAATGGGCTAGTAGATGAATAGGCCCAATAAATTTCTCTATATATGTTCTTATTTGGGTCCTAATTCAAGTCATTAAAAATTATGATCTCTGAAACCAAATTGAAAATTTAATATGAACTAAAACCAAATTAAAAAAAATCGACTATAATTGGTAGTAGTGATTAGAAGAAGAAAGTGTAACTATCCCTATAAATTATACATCAACACAATTTAGCCATCATTAAATTGAGAGTCGTCATTTATTATCAATTGAGTCAACAGATATTAGTCATAATAAAACGTGCCAATAAATTCTTGTATTTTCTTTTTTTAATTAAAATTATTCATTAAATTTCGGCACAAGTCCAAGTTTGGTATACATAAAAAAATAAAAAATAAAAAAACCATTTTATCCTACTATCATAGACATCTAACCAAATATTTATTGCTTCTTCATTTTTTTTTTTCCAAATTTTGAATCTAATTATAATTGACTATTGCCATTTTATGTAGCTACATGTACAAATTCCATGTTGCTCTCCAGCTATATTTTGGATTCTAGCCGCACTTAAAAGTCGAGTACTCTACCGTTGAGTTAACAACCCGGAGAAAAAAAGTAAAAAATAGATAAGAGTTAAATTGGGTAGTGATTGAAAAAAAAAATTACTTTCGAAATAAACTTTATTGATTAAAGATTATTTTATCCCCATTTGTTAAAAAGATAATATTTTTGCTTATATTTTCATTTGTTCTTTTGTCAATAATAATTAATTTTTTTCTTAAAAAGTAATAAATTTTATTTCAATTAGTATATTTTATATTTATTTTTTTTGAAATATTAATAGAAAAAGTGAATGTTTAATTTAATAGTGCTCCCGCCAATTAAGTAAATATAATTATTGATTCATATACAATAATTAAACTTGCACAAATAAAAAAAAAATGTTATTAATGAATCATAGCCAGTTAATTTATATTTTCTAATGATAAAAGAATAATATAATTAGATAATACAACAAATAAAATATTTAATATGTGAAAGTATAAATTAGATTATTGTTAAATTATTCGAATTATTTAAAAGTTTCAATATCAAAATTTAATATGAAATTTAAAAATAGATTAAAAATGATAAACTTGGATTAAGATTATTGTAATGACGGTAAAATAATAAAAAATAAAGTTGAATTTATTTACAAAAAAACTAAAACAGTTAGAAGCACTCCTTAAGATGCTTCTAACTTTTGTCCTAAAACCATTTTTTCAATAGTTTTAGAAGTAGAAGCTAATATCCCAAATACTTTAAAAATACTTTTTTTAAACTAGAAATTGAAAAGTACTTTTTTGAAGCTCGTACAAATACTCCCATTAATTTATTCGAGATTATTCTTCATATACATAAAAAAATAAAATGAATTATCATTAAAGACAAATAATTTAATGACTATTTGACAATAATTTTAAAATAATGGTGAGGTTTAGAAGGTTGATTTGAGATACGAGTTTTTGTAATATTTATAATTTTTTTAGTAATAATCTCTGTTATCTTATTTTATACAGTAGAATCTTTATAAATTAATAATTTTTTAAAATTATAATTTTTCTCGATTCCGACTTAAGCCCAAGTTCTGAATTAATAATTTTGATAATTAATAAGATAATATTTTTTTTTTCGAAAAAACCCTTATATAAATCTATAGTTCCTTCAATATTATAAATTAATAATTTTATAGAATTACAAATATAACTATTGTTGTCTTAAAATTAAAATCTAGTCGTATTTCATCTCTAATTTTTTTTATTGCATCCAAAAGCTCCGATGATCGTTCTCATACTGCAACAAAGAGATGTAAAGAGTTGTTGCCGTTATGAGTGCATAATTGGTAGCAAAAGCACTGTAGAGGATTTTCACCCTAATATATGTTTTATTCATGAAAAAATTTATAAGTTCGTTGAATCAGAAAAAAATATCTTTAAATTGATAATTTATTAATTTATCAATTACTTTTCAAATTAATAAAATTATATGGTCCGATATTATTAATTTATAGAGATTTTACTATATAATTAAACTTAATTCAACTGATCATGGAAATTAGTAATTAAATATCTTATACAGACAAGACCCATAAAAATTTAATAAAATAATTCTAATTTTTTCTCCTAAGAAATTAAAAATAATATTTGGAATATTACATCATTATTTAATTTTCGTAATAATATTTATTTAAATTTTTGGGGATGACAATAATCGTAAAAAAGTATTTTTGCAATAATCTAATTGGCTCAACCGTATTTTCTCTTTTCCCTTTCGATTTGACTCTGGACGTTTAACCAGAATACACTTCTTCCTCAAGTCCGCCACGCTCATTCGCGGAACTCAAACCCACATTTCAATACACTTTAATCTCCCACTCCTCCACCTGCCTACCGACTCCACCGGTTGCCTTTGCCGTCCCTTCCTGTTATTTTTTATATAGCCTTTTCGCCTTCTCGGCCGGTTGCCTTTAAGATCACCATTCTACATCTGTGAGGGGTATTTTAATCTACACCACTGCCCCATCCCTGCTTCATACGTGTCATTACAGCACTAGTTTTCTGACGCAGGGAGATGGACGTCATTTTCCAGCAATTGTAGGCCTTTTTTTGTCAATTCTTGAAGTTATAGGTTTATTGGTGGGCCAATGAATAATATGTCATCAAGTTTCTTAATCATATATTTTTATTTTACCATATTTTTCAAAAAGGTTTGTTAAATTTCTTATTATTTTTTTATAATTAAAATTTTGAATCTAAACTGTATTATTTAAAGTTCATCCACACTATTATAAAGAAAAGTTGTGTTATCGATACAAAGTGACGATTTTGACACTGCTGCACTAATTTTTTGTGATTCCACAAATACCCTTCAATCATAAGATAATAAATTTATTCAACTTTCTAAATTTTATATTAAATTAACTACTCAATTAATATACTTTAAAGCGTGAAATATTACTTCGTGTATGCATGTAGAGACGATTTGCCATATGATTAATAAAAATAAAAAATAATATTTGAATAATGATAAGATATATATAACAAATTATAAAATCAATAATTTCATGTAATTGGTGGAGATTGGGACAAAGTAATTTAGTCAAAAGCAATTATTCAACTTACATAGTTTCTTGTAAAGGAAAATTAGCCCAGTAATTTGATTGGTGCAGTCCCATGACAGTGAGTACACAAGGATGCAGGTGATTATCACTTCAAATCACAAACATTTACTCCACTAAAAGAAAAAAGAAGTAGGAAAAAAGGATGGTGACTACAAAAAATATTATTAAATTATTTCCAATTTCTGACAATATTAATTACTTTTTATGTGACACAAAAAAATAATAATATTTTAGAAAAATATATTTCTGGATTTATTACATAGAGAGAGAGAGAGAGAGAAGAGAGAGAGAGAGAGTAAACAAAAAACATAGCATAGGAAATGGCGAAGAAAAAAGAGGGAAGAAGAAGAAGAAGCTGCTCTCCGCTTCTTGTTGTCTCACAACTTTCTCATTCTCTCTCACTCACTTTCTCTCTCTAGATCTGTAAATACACCTGCCCGTATGAAATTGAACGCCTCCCTCCACCTACGTATTCGATTAACTGCAAGTGAGTGTTTGTGTGTGTATATATATATTCATAATCAAGAATGAAGCTATTGCTGCTGGTGCTGGAGGGCTAACTATTTTTTTTCATCTTGATATAAGCTGGTGAGAAAGACTGCGTTTTTCTACTTGGGTTTTGCTTGTGTATGTCAGAACCCTCTGTGCCTGTGTGTGTGTCTATATCTATACATGAATATCTGTATCTATGTATGTTGTATGTACTGTTGCGTATATATGTACAATGCTTTCTAGAGTTTCTTGATTGTTTCTTTGCTTGTTTACATGTGTAAGAATATGATTGAAGTATAAGATATTTGAGTTTGAGATTGTGGGCATGCATGGTACAAGGCTAACAGGGTATTGTCTTTTTTGCTATTTATTCATTTTTCATTTTCTGTTTTGGGTTTGGGGAAGATTTGGGTATTTGCTTTTCTTTTTCTAGTTTTAGTGTATGGATAATTACTGTTGATCGCATAGCTATATATTTGGAGTTCTTTCTTGATTTCCTATCCTATGGTGAGATTGAGTTTTGAAAGAGAGTTGTTCTGGTTATTCATTTACCTGTTATTATCTTTTCCCTGTCCTGATTGTCAAACTATAAATACTTGAGTTTCCAAATTGACAGTAAGATCACTGCTAAATTTACCATTTTAGTTCCTATACTTGTAACAATGTTTTTGTCATTGCTAGATTTTAAGGTTATTTGTTGTCCAAGTTTGGCCCTATCTAAAATTAATCTTTCAGTCACTCAGTAGACTTCATTTTTCTTTCTAATTCTGAAAAGAATGATCTTTCTTTTACATGTATTTATGGTTTGGGCACTCATAATCAGTTTTGTTGCATCGACCAGTGGATTTTACTTATGATGACAACTTTTTTTGTCATTTTTCATTATGTCTTTGAAGTTTTCTCCCCCCTTTCTGATTCTAATATTGGACTTGCTTGTTTTGTTTTGTTTCATCCAGTTAGATTCCAGAATGGAAGCATTTCCAAGTTTGATTTGTTAGAGCCTGGAAATAATCCGTGTATATGATTTCCCGATTCATTTGACTGGTAGAAGAACTGCAATCATGAATGTTAGTCTTTTGAATGTTGAAACTGAAGATGCTTTTTGGGGCTTGCTTGAATTTGCTGCCAATAATGATCTAGAAGGCTTTAAAAAGTATGTCGATCATGAACCGTCCAGTGTTGACGAGGTTGGGCTATGGTATGGACGACAAAAAGGGTCAAATAAAATGATTGTACAGCAAATGACTCCTTTGATGGTTGCTGCCACTTATGGTAGCACTGATGTTCTGAAACTGATTGTCTCTTTACCTGAAGTTGACGTGAACCGGAACTGTGGTATCGACAAGAGTACCGCTCTTCACTGTGCTGCATCCGGTGGATCAGTAAATGCTATTGACATCGTGCAACTACTCTTGGCAGCAGGCGCGGACCCAAATCTAGTTGATGCCAATGGCCGTCGCCCTCTTGATGTGCTTTTTGTGTCACCAAAGTTGCAGGGCATGAAATATTCCCTTCAGGTGCTGCTCGCAACAGACACTTCATTTGAGGAGGAGCACAATCTGAGAATATCAATAGCCCCTTCAAATTCAAATTCTCCACCACTTTCGCCATCTCATTTGAATGGATTGCCATGTTCTCCGGAGTTGGTGCCTTCTCCAAAGGGTGGAAAGTCCAATGATGTTCCAGCATCATCTGTACCAGAAAAGAAAGAATACCCTATTGACCCATCTTTACCAGACATCAAGAACAGCATCTACTCTACGGATGAATTTAGGATGTTTTCATTTAAGGTCCGACCCTGCTCTCGTGCCTACTCACATGATTGGACTGAGTGCCCCTTTGTACACCCGGGTGAAAATGCTCGAAGAAGGGATCCAAGGAAGTACCACTATAGCTGTGTACCGTGTCCAGATTTTCGTAAGGGGGCATGCCGAAGAGGGGACATGTGTGAATATGCTCATGGGGTTTTTGAGTGCTGGCTCCATCCTGCTCAATATAGGACTCGGCTGTGCAAAGATGGTACGAGTTGCAATAGAAGAGTTTGCTTCTTTGCCCACACAACAGAGGAACTGCGGCCCTTGTATGTCTCTACTGGTTCTGCTGTTCCATCTCCGCGTTCAAGCAACTCTGCTGCTAATGCCATGGATTTTGCGGCAGCAATGAGTCTTTTACCCGGTTCACCTTCTTCAGTCCCTCTGATGTCTCCATCTCCGTTCACTCCACCAATGTCTCCATCTACAAATGGCATTTCAAACACAGGCTGGCCATCTCAACCGAATGTTCCAGCATTGCATTTACCTGGAAGCAACTTCCAGTCCAGTCGGTTGCGTTCGTCTCTGAATGCTAGAGATATCCCCCACGAAGACTTGAGTTTATTTGCAGATATTGATGTCCAGCAGCAGCAGATCTTAGCTGAGCTATCCCTTATGTCTCAACCAAGCATTAATACCAATTTGTTGAATCGTTCCGTTCGTTCAAAAACACTTACTCCTTCAAATCTAGACGATATTTTTTCTGCAGAGAGCTCTTCTCCTAGATATTCTGAACAAGCATTGGCTTCAGCTGTTTTCTCGCCTACACACAAATCAGCAATACTTAATCAATTCCAGCAGCAGCAACAGACCATGCTATCTCCAATTAAAACGTCATTTTCACCGAGAAACGGTGATCACCCCATAATGCAGGCTCCTTATGGGGTTCCAACTTCTGGGAGAATGTCACCTCGCACAGTGGAGCCTATCTCGCCAATGAGTGCCCGGATCTCAATGCTAGCTCGACAAGAGAAGCAGCACCATCAATTTCGGAGCCTCAGCTCCCGTGACCTTGGCTCTAATGCTGCAGCTGCTGTTGCCTCATTGGAAGAGAATTGGTCAAAATGGGGATCACCTAATGGGCCAGCGGAATGGGCTGTTGGTGCTGATGACTTTGGTAAGCTCAAGAGATCATCGTCGTTTGAACTTCTCAACAATGGGGAGGAGCCTGATTTATCTTGGGTTCAGTCACTTGTCAAAGAATCTGCACAGGATGCAAAGGATAACTCAGCTCCCCATGTTGCTGGCGCTGTGAACACCGGCCCATCATCTGGTTAAGGTGCAAATATGAATGTTCAGATTGAACAAGTTGTCCAATCTGTTTTAGCTGCATTCCTCGAACAAATGCAGCTCGATCAGCTGATGGCTCAGTAAATCGGACTACTTCTAGTTCCAGTAAACAAGAGATTTTGGTAAAGTTACCAGCTTTAAATTTTGGGGTTTTTTTGTTCGAATGCTATAGAAAAGAAGGCTGCCTGGCGCCAGAAAAGGATGAGTTTCAAAAGATATGAAGAAAACACTAGTTTTTTGCTATTCTCCTTCATTCTTTAAACTAGATATTGCAGAGAATATTGGCTAGTCACTGGGATGATTGAAAAATAGGCCCAGTTTAGGAAACTACTCTCAATTACTGAAATACATATTGCTCTAGTCTCTAGGTCTTTATCTCTAGTTATTTCCCTTATCCAGTGAGTATAAATTTTCAAAACAAGGTAGTAACTTCTGTCCCTATACGAAAATTCATGCCATCAGGGTTGTAGTGGTATACCATTGGTGTATCTGTAATTTGAGCGGGGAAAATAGGTGGAGGAAGAAGGTCCTCTTTGTTGTAACGTGGAATAACATTCCGTTCCAGGATAAGGGAAAGAAAGACTAGAGAACATATTTGATCACTGATGTAACATGAAGATAAGTGCGATTCGCTTTCGCTATCCCTTTTTTTATTATAATCTTGGTGGGATTTCCTTCTTTTTGCTAAATTCTTGATTTTGCCTACTCGTTGTGTTGCTTTCTTGTTTGCCCTTTACGTTTCCTGTTGTTTCTAGTGCTGTTTTTGTGTGTGTTGGTTTTGGTAAGTGGATTGTCAACAAGGCATGGGAACCTCAGCAGTGGAATTCCATGTCCAAAAAGTTGGAGCTGAGAGTCCATGCATGATGTGGATGTGGATGTGGATGTAGATGGAAAGAAGCCTTTGCCTTTTGTATTCTCTTTTGGCTTTGGGAGATCAGATACCATGGCCAAAATCTACAGTACCTGAGGAATTATGAAAGCTTTCTTTGCAAGTGATGATGATGATGGAATTTGTATGGCATGAATGTTGATGATCATTTGATGCTGCCTACTTTATTTCACATGTGTATCTCAGTGGGAATAATTATACAAAATCTCATATTCTTTTGTCCTATATTAAAGTATTTAATTTCGAGTTTTAGATGAGAATTGAAAAAATTAGATAATTATCTAACTTTTTTATCATCTCCCTTTGAAATACTGGTCTGGAGTCAGTGGTATTAAACAATCTATACTATTATAAATAAAAGAGGTATTATAGACGCAAAGCAACGGTTTTGCTACCGGTCACCAATTTTTTGTGATCCAAAAAAGTATAATTTAACTGATAAGATAACTAATTTATTCAATTTTTTAAATTTTATATTATTTTTCTCATAAGTTAGTTTTTATTTGTTTATTTATCTAATTTTTAATATAAGGTGTTGGTTTATATATTTTTGATTATTTGTTTTAAATGAGAAGGTATTTTTCAAAAAAAAAAAAATTGATTTAGTAGTAACTAAAATATCATTTTGGGACGTCTTAAAAGATTTTCTTTTTGTCATTTCCGGGGAGGGTGACTTTGATTTTATATATTTTGTATTTTATTATTTTAATATTTCTATTGGTAGTGGTGTTTTTTTTTTTTTTGGTAGTGGTGGGTTGTGAGTGGGGATTATGAACAAGGTATTGGAACCTCAACTTCAGCATAATCTAATTGGAATCCCTAATCTTGGATTAGGGTTCAAAGAGGATGAGGACATACATGGGTTTTGGATTGGAATAAAGAATAATTAAAACAAAAAGGTACACATATATTCCCTAAACTTAGATCTATTTATATAAATATTTTTTAAAGAGATGTCGATATAATTTATTTCAGTGGATCACATTTGTGTAAGTGGTTTTTTTTCCGAGATGGGGTAATGTAAAATACAATTATAATTTTAAAAAGTGTATTTCTAATTTTGTAAAAGATGTAAATATTTGTGTAATTAGATCTCGAACCTCATAATTCATCCACATAGTTTCTCAATTTTTTTTTAAAAAAGGCCTATTATTTCTTTGAAAATTTACGAAGATCAGATGTCAATCGATAATTTTTAAGATTCTAGTGGGAGTTTATTATTTTCAGTGTCTCTCTATATAGGTATAACTATTATTAATTAAATCCAAAAAAAAAATTTTAAGTACAAAAATTAAGGTCAAATTGCATATTACCACCTGTTTTTAAAATCCAGTTAAAAGTTTCTCTGTATTTTAAAAATAGGCAAAATTATTCCTCTGTTTTCTTAACTATAGCGAACTTCCTCTCACCCGTTAGTTGAAGTTAACGGCGCTAAATGTTGTTAAAAGACCGTTATACCTTATTTATTTATATTATTTCTTATTTTCATGATCTTTGAATTTTTTTTTTTTGATTGCATGATAGGCATAGGCTTTAATCAATACATCTCAACAGTTAAATCTAAATTATTAAGGGTCAAAACTTAATCAATTTTGATATGTTTAATTATATGATATAAAATATAAATTATTATTTATAAAAATAAAAAATAACAAAATTAACCCCACCCCCCTCAACCCATCTGCCCTCCCCACCCCAACCCCCTTGTGCCGTCCAATGCCGTCCAAAACTATCATGCCCACTCTCACCACCTGCGAATGCACTCCACCTTCCGTTAATTTCTAACGAAAAATAGGTCTTGTTTTGGGTTTTAGAAATCTGAGGTAATTTTTCATTTATTTTTAAAATCGAGGAGTGTTTTTAATTATTTGTACAAAACATGGGAATAAAATGCAACTTGGCCAAAAATTAAATAATAAAACCTAGAGATTGAATGTATAAAAGGACAAGAGATGGGCATATGATGGCTTGTCTTTTCAGTGCTTAATTAGGTACCTTTTTCTCTTTGTCCAATCAATAACAATGCATGAGAAAAGGACTTCAACATTACAACCTTTTCATTTTCAAATTTTATTATAATTTCCCTTTCCAAAACATACAAGTAAGATAAAATAAAATAATTATTCACTGATGCTTTCATTGTTTAATGTTGTTAATATGATGTTGATCTTTTCTTTTTTTTTTTTAAGCTTTTGTTTTTCTTTTTGTTCTTTTTCTTGAAAAATTTTAACCTAAAATTATGATTATTATAATTTTAATAAATCCCACATAGGTATTTGGATTAATATCATTATTATTTATATTAGATTTTTTTTCTCCAAATTTTATATAGGGTTTTATTAAATTAAATAAATAGATAATTTGGTGTTTGTATATAACCTTGTATGTTTTTGATTTTAAAGCTCGACATTAGTATCTAATTTTAAATGAATTCTTGTTTATGTTCCTATATATTGGTTCTTGACTCTACAATTAATTCAAACATTATATTAGAGTTTAAAATATTGCTTAATTATTGAGTATCTATTGAGTCCAAGACACTAATTAAAGCTAAGTCAACCTAAATTAATTAAGAAGAATAAAATTAATACATATTGAGTGATGATGACATAAATTGAATATATATCTTATGCCTAAGTTTATTTTATTTTTCTTATTTAATAGTGATGCGTGTGGAAGCAGCACAGATCCAACAAGTTTGGATCTTTGTTTTCAGTTTGGGCCAAGAGATAAAAAAATTTGAGAAACGGAACCTGCAAAACAATACGTTAGCACTCCAATGCTCAAGTTAGTATTGAATTTAAGAGAAAATAAATAGAAGAAATAAATTACAATTAGGAATTATGATATGGTGATTAGTTGCAGGAGAGAAATTGTGTTAATAATGCAATTAGAGTGCAAGAGAAGAGTGTGATAGCAATATTCCAGTGTCTGAAAGGTGTCCCTCGCCTGGGGCCAAACTTGTATTTATAGGAGGTGTCCCCTTTAGGCAGGATTTTGCATGATTTCTTTAATCTCGAGATGAGTGGATAGAAGTTGTTAAGATAAGCCATTATCCGATCTTATCTTCTGCTAATTTAGTTGAGAGAAGTATGTTTTCGAGTTGAGGGAGATTCTTCGTTGTTAAGGACTCCTGAGGAGTCCTTCTGTTCTAGGAGTCTAGGGTTGTGAAGGGACCTTTCTTGACACGCGTCTCCCATGTTGGTTAAATGTCATGCGTGACAATATAGGTGGACGCCATGTGTTTAAGACTGGGTGCAAGCCTCAATTGATCATCATTATTGGGCCATGAATTTAGGCTAGATCCGTGAGTAGCTTGGGCCCTTCTCCTCGTATGGATTGTGGGCCTGATGGGGGAGGTTTGGAACCTCTCTTTCTCCCCCTAATGCCATAAATCCTATTGGGCTGTTAGAGAATTCTTTTTTTATTGGGCCATACACATCAAGTAGATTATAAAAAACTAATATTAAACATTATCATCTAGACATGACATATTATATATATATATATTATTTAATTTATTTTAATAAATATCATATAAATTAAAAAAGAGAGTTGTTGATAGGGTAGGGTCTAATAAGAAAAGTATCTAAATAACAAAATTACTCCCCATAGGATTAGGACAAAAAATTCACACTTTTGTTTTATGAGGATCCGATCTGACTGCACTCAATGATCGAGAATCACCACTGCTGATCATTTCAAATTCAGAGGATGGTGATTTTAACACTTAGATTTGTATTTGTACGGATATTTAACTTTATAAATAGTCCAAAGCCATTTGGAGTAAAAGAATATTTTTAACTTTTTCTTCGATCTCCATATAAACTAACTTAAGTATCAGAGGGTTTAATTGGGAATCTCCCGAGAAACCTAACATTTACTTGTGTTCTCATATGCTAACACTTATTCGAATTGGACTGCCCTCGAGGTCGTACCGATCTCGAACTCATATTAGTAGTTATATTTTTGTACATTCAATTTCGACATTATATTAATTGCAAACAAACTTTAGGTTTTAACATTAGTTACATGTAACAATCAAATAATTAGACTACTAAAATTTACCTAACATCAGCAAACAGAGTACAATAAAATCAAAAGGACACATAATTTAGCCTACACATAAAGTATTTGGAAGTTAGGAATCAAACAAAGTTGAATCACACTTTAGGTTAAGATATTGACCATAACAATGATATATTGGTCCTAAGTTTAGCCTTCATCTGCCACCATCATATTTCAATTTCATACATATATGTGGTTTAAAGAATTCTTATCCCAATAAAAATTTGATCCAACTCAAATTAATTATATTTTGATGATCTAAATTTTATTAAAATTTTCTTTTTTATTTAATATGTACATGCAAATTTTTTCTTAAATAAAATAAATTATATAATCTTTGGTCGGAATAAAAAAATACTAACATACCGACTCATTATGTTATCGTTCATAGTTCAAGAAAACTCGTTTGTCAAATTTAGGCTCCTAAACTTCTGAAATAATATTTTTACATAGAGATTTTTATGCACACAGCTACATACAAGTGAATGAAAATGAAACAAATAGGCCTGTGAAGTATTCAGGGGGAGTGATCAACCACGAAGGAAGCTCCACGGTCCTGTTCTTGTTCCTATCCTGCATGTACAGGTTGATCCAATGTTGAGAAAATGTCCAAACTATGTTTGGGACTCTCCGAATTTTGATATGTTACAATGGAGATGTGTAAAGGAATGCAATTGGAGAAATACAGGCCAACAACGTACCTCAAGAATCCAGCGACTGCTCGGAGACTCATAAAGATAGATAATGCAAGCCATATACCGACAAAAGCATTGCTCGAGTATAGCAGGAATAGGCATATGATCGTGAATACAGCGATCAAAACCTGCAACAAGATGATAAAATAGAGAAACTTATTGCCTGTGTGCCTCAAGATTCTATGATCTTGTAATATTTTACAGACGTTTGAGTTTATGTGTTCTTGTATTTGAATTTTTTTCGAGTTTTCTTCACGCATTCACAATCTGTCTAACAACTTTCAGCCTATCCTGAGTAGAAGACAATGAGAACATAAAACAATTGAAGGATGGTTCATATATAGACTTGCCATTGAGTAAGCAGAATATGTGAAATCAGATGCTCCATAGTTCAATCCATCAAAAACAAAAGCCAGCGAATTGATCGGTTGAGTCACTGCCACAAACTAACATGGTAAAATGAATCAGCAAACATATACCAAATGCAGGCAACAAAGATATTAAAACGGACGTCATTTTTCTCATAAATAAGTTACCGGGATGCCCAACTGTAGAAGGCGAAGGACATTTATATCATCTGTAAAGAGTCGCGATGAAAATTGTAGTATAATGGCAACAACAATACACAGAATCAGCCCAAGAGCCAAACTCAACTGCAGAGTAGATATACTATCAGTGCTGTATGTCAATACGTATAAAAGGCATGAGAAACAAAATAGAGAATAAGTAGAAATGCTTGAGTAAATTGGCCTGGAAAGATATGCATAACCTGTAAAACACGAGAAGCAGTAGCCATGACCTTCTCATAGTCATTTCTTGCAAATGCATTGGCCAGGATGGCCTGCACAAAGATTTAAGTTCTTTAGGACATTTTATAAGAATTTTATTGAAGTGACGACGAAATATGTTATTTAGTAATTGCAAATGACCCTTACTTGTCCGGCCACAGCCAAACCATCAGCAAGCAAGGAGGTCGCCAGCCAAACCTGCAAGCAGATTTGGAAAGCAGCCATGGACGTTGATCCAAGTTTTGCAGCCAAAGAAGCTGCCAGCGTCACACAGAAAGTTGCAGCTATCACTCTGAATAATAGCAGAAGTCCTGGCCCGTAGGTGCATGAGAAGTTATTACTACGTGAAAAATAGAAGAAATTCTTGCTGCAGTTTAGTGAAAGACAAAAAGGCTCGTTTTCAATATCGCAGAATCAAATATCAGGCTGAAGATATTAACTGATAAACTTGGATTTCTACAGAGTGAAGGAAAACCTGAGGTTGAAGTATTCATCTATTAACACTTTTCCATAATTTTCAAACTATAATGAAGTTCAGAATATTAAAGGTTTCAAGAACTGTGTTCCGACTGCTCATGTTTGCTACTTAGCTATTCCAATAATTTCCAAGTTTGCCGTTGTTTCTTTACGCGTTAGTGAGATCATGGGAAATCTATCTTTGCTTAGCTCCATATTTCAGAAAGATTTACCATTCCTGAGAAACCGAGACAGTTGAAGGTCTTCGATTGTCGGAGGTAAGAGATTGACTTGTTCCATCAATCTCCACATGAGTATCAATGAAATCAAGTACCTACAAAGCCAAATATTAAAGCATCTCCAAATGACTGAAGAAATCACAATATGTGAAATGTGGGTTCTTCCAGTAACAGAAGGAAAATACAATGTGTCTTATATGATGTTGTGAGCTTACTGAGATAAGACGTGGGCGATAGCAGCACCGCTTACTCCCAAACCGAACAAGAAGATGAAAATTGGATCCAATATGATATTTGCCACATCTCCAACCACTGTATTAAAGATTACATGTCAACAGAACATCGTATAATGCAGAATTTAAGTGAATCATCCTTCTATATGTTTTGCTGCTTCTGGAAAAAGAGTGTAAACTCCTCCAACGAAGTACGGTAACATGCATAAACAAACAACTAATGACGGTACGGAGAAGAAAAAAAAGATGACGAATTACCAAGAAAATTTGGAAAAACTCGAATATACTAAAAATGAAAGGTTTGCTTACTGGTAGCGTATAGAGGAGTTTTCGTGTCCTTAAAACCTCGAAAAACTCCTTGCATTGCCAATGAGAGAAGAACAGCTGGAGCTCCAAGCGACCTCACTGTTAAGTACCTCACTGCTGGTTTCAGCATAGGAGAATCCTACAAATATTTGAATAGTTATTATGGTGTTGCACCTCATGATAGTGGCCAATATGAGCCATGCAATGAGCAATATTTGGCATTTACCAGAGAACACCATTTGCATCGACAAGATATTTGACCATAGTGCCAAAATGTAACCCATCGAAGTAGGATAAAGAGAAACCAAGAGAACACTTACTGATTTCACACCCATGTAACTCAACAGTGGTTTTGCTGTACAAATGAGGATTACAGCTTGGATGAGGCCAAGAGCGCCACCAATAATCAATGCTGATGAAGCTGATGATATATGTCTTTTAGTAGCCATGCCACCTGTCATTTCTATATGATCCATAGCGAAAGACAGAAACTATTAGTTCAAACGCAAAATTAACAAAGTATTGTGTGTTAGAGCCAACATTATGTCTTGGACGAATATTTATGACACAATCACTTGCTTATTAACTTCAATAACATAAGAAAGGGCTCGTGAATACCCATTTTTGGCATCAACTGTTCCTTTTCATTATCTGATGCAGATTGTTTCTCTGCCATTTCAGTCTCCCGATATTCAGCTCTTGAACTTCCTTTAGCATCTTCTTCAGCAACAAAAGAAGTTGTCACACTAACAAGCGGAAATATTGCAACTTTTGATGCTTGATTAATAATAGCAATGGCAACTCCAACAGCAGCAAGCTCCACAGGACCTAGACAGGTAAATAAGCAATACTAAAACTGTTGAGACCACAGAACATTTTCCAACTTTTCAGTTATATCTTCTTAAATAATGTAGAAACATTTTGATAAAAACATGGTAAATTCATCTAATGCCATAAGTAAATCCAGTGTAAAGAATAAATATTTCCACGATAAGATGCATCCTACCCTCCTCGCGTATCATTAACAAATACTCCAGCAGAGTTGCCTGAATATTCTGGTGCAAGACTTTAATGGATTATACAATTATCACTTCTTGACCCTATCCAAAGGTCGGAAAAAAGTCTAGCCCACTGGCCCAAACATAATGGATAACCATTTTAAGCTCAGTTTGGGCATATTGAAGCGCTACTCCATTTATTTCTTCAACTTCTTGCTACTCTTAGCTCCAGCATAGCAATCTTTTGCAATTTTGATCATATTGTCCGTCCCAAACTAGAGGGAAATGTTTGTAATACGAAGACATAATAAAATCTTAAAAGAAGGGGTCCAATGGGCAGAGGAAAGGGTAAATCATTTTTCATCTGTATCCCAGTCAAGAAAAAGGAGAAAGTTCTCTGTTTATCACGATTTTAGTGAAAGAACAAAGTGAAGATTGTACATTTAGAGCAACATTGTAATATGCAAACCGAACTAAAACATTTGGAGAATCATCATTAACAAAACAAGTAGATTTAGATGAACAATAAAAACTAAAAACACATGCAAATATACATTATGAAAGGCATACCTATATGGCCGATAAATGCAGTATCAACAAGAGAAGCAATGGGGTCAGCAGTTAGAGCCAGCGCTGCTGGCAACGCAATCTGACCTATCTCAAGGCCTAATTCATCTTTCTTGAAAATTCCCCTACTCGAGCAAATGCACAAAATTTCAGGGATGAAGATGAGGAATGACAATAAATAAAATCTTTCAGCCGAACTAGTATATATCAGACAACTTCGAATGTTTGTGTACATAAGGTTTCTTCATTTCAATATTTCTAGCCCACTAATTGAACGATAAAAACATGATAAATAGCAAGTATGGCTGGGAAATGAATCGGAAACTAAACTCAAGCATATGAGTATAAAAATAAACATTTCACTAAATCAACGTTAAGATTTTGACTATAATAAGACTATACCTTGGGCTCTTGAATAAACCCCATATAGGACTGTTGCCCATATTCTTCCACAGAGGCAGAACACCACTTCTTATCATTGTTGAAGAAAGTTCCTTCCCCATGCAACAGCTAATTCCCAAAGTTCACTGCTTGATTTCCACCCCTTCAACTAAAATGATTGACCAGGGAAAATACACTAAAACATGAGGAATATCAGAAATCAAGAACAAAGAACAATGGAATGATCACTCTGATAGGATCAAGGAAAGGTAAAGAATATCGGAAAAACAAAGAAGACAAAATGAACCCAGAAAAAAACTTGTAAATAGAACCTTTATCTACCCTGAATGTGAGATCCCCAGAGCCAAGAATCTTAACAATCAAGAAAAATGGTATTTTGTGCTAGAAACTTGTATGTTAGAAGAAAAAAAAAAGTCTGATTGGGTGTACATGTCATCGACCATTTTGACCACTACGGTCACATAAGCCTCCCTCAGTTGTTTATACCCAGAATGATAAGTAAGCAAGTTGCGAACAGCACTTGATAAAACAACATTTAAAGGAAAACAGCCAAGAAGTGTCATAAGTTCCAGTTTCAAAAGATAACATAAGGTTTGATCAAGAAAAGAAAAGAGATAACATAAGGGAATGTGACTTGAATTAATTTTATTTAGAACTCTTGTAGCAGATGGATTTTGATGACTGATTTCAAGAATTGGCTGAAGCATTATAATGGGGTTTGTTTGTGTAATCCGGTATCAAGATTCATGCAACAGCTATATTAAATAATGAAACTGAATTTTGCATTAATGCCAAAGTAGTTCAAACTTCAACGCTTGTGGTTGGCCAATTCTCTCAGATTTGTCAGTTTTGCGATTCTTTCTCATAAATTAATATATTGAATGATTATTTTGTGTTTACGACGTAAGAATGTTTCTCACGATGAATGTTTTTAATAGCACTTATGCGTTAGTATTGTCATATTAATTTGAAAAGATTGCCATTCTAGAGATATGATATTATTTGAACTTAAAGACGTTTTGCTCATACATAAAGATAAAATGATTTGTTCTCATAAAATATTAGTTATCATTTCGAATTCTTATGATACTATGTTTCAATATTACATAGTTTTTGTTCACACATTGTGCATGTTTATATCACTGGAAACGGAAACGTTTACCAATATCTATTCTACCAACCTCTCCCATTTGCCATCAACCCACAAATTATAAACTGTGCTTGGTAGACTCTTTTGTTGTTGAATTGAAGAGAAAACAAAAGAAAAAGGTGGTATTCATGTCCCTTTCTTATGTGATCACTTGATGTCACAAGAAAGAAATCCTAATTACACTCAATTATGCAATCAGATTACTTAAATAACCGCTTATCTAATGGAGTATGGCTTTTGCAAGCGCAGAAGAAAGGGCTCCTCCGCTCCAGTGTGCACTAAAATCTTACACTTCCCATCCCTGGATCCATTTTACGATTTACAGACTGTAGCAGGCAGAAATGTAACAAGTGACCCCAATGACTGGACATTGACATGAAAGATCTGTGTTAATTTTCAGCAGAGAGATGACAAAGATCGGTCTTTCCCTTGATTCTTGTGTGTTTCCCCTTCTTCTCAGTTTAAATTGGCAAGTGGAGATGAGGGATAACGTTTGCAATCTTGTTTATCTGCTTGGCAATGTTACTCTTACCCACAAACTCTCCGAACATTGTCAAGGAGGTTACAGAAAATCGTACTGACGCTTGAGCGCACCAGTTCTGAGCTTCTTGATTTGTTCATGTGATTTAGCAGCAACATTAAGATACACTTTCTGAAGCAAGTTGATCAAAGCATACTTGGTGCTCTGGAAGAACATTTTCCATCTCTTCCTCAGGTCAAGCAGGAGTGCTTCTACAGGGAATAAGAAATTACAAAGCTTAAACCAGTTGAGCATTTGACATTTTACAGCAAATGTCAACCTGATGCCATATCATGTGAGCATTTCCCGCAGACTCTAGAAACCTTCCAGAGGAGCCATTAGGGGTCCAATCATTTTCTTGTGAATAAATCAAGCAAAGATCAAGTATTTGCTTTGCGGATATAAAGTTAGGCATGCCTCCATTCTTACAGCTCAATCACCAGTAATCACCACAAGAGCACTTCCCCTTCTCAAAGCGATGAAATCGATTGTTATCTCTCACGATGATAATCCTTCCAGTGCACTTAGACATAAACTTTATGGCCACATGACAATCACCACACACACGCAAGTTTTTCATAACTCTAATGGGTCGTTCGGGTGGAAATGTAATGAGTGCAAAAGCTATGGCTAACCTCTCACTGTGATACTTAATGGTCTGGCTCTTCTCTTCAGCACCAACTTCTTTCAGTACACAAGTTGTGTCTGCAACATAACCATCTCGCTCCATGTCCTCTCCTAACTCATCCAGCTTTCTATAAATCTCCTCAGAGAATTCATGTGTCCTATCCTCTGCAGCAAATGTGTGTATCCTATTACCTTCCTCCACCCAGCTCAAACCTGTTTCCTTTTTCTGTCCACTATCCCTGAGCATCTTCCTTGCTTTTGCAGCCTCTTGATATCTGCCAGCAGCTGCATAAGCATTGGATAGCAGCACATGTAGGCCTGGGCTTACAGGTCCCAATTCAAAGACCCTATCAGCCACAGAACTTGCCAACTCGGTATTTCCATGAATTCGACAGCCAGTCAATAAAGCTCCCCAGACAGACTCAGTTGGTTGCATTGGCATTTCCTCAATTAATTTCATGGCCTCCTGCAATTTACCCGCGCGGCCAAGCAAGTCCACCATTGAAGCATAATGCTGACTTCCTGGCTCTATCCCATATTCCTTCATCGTACCAAAATAATGTTTTCCTTCCTTCACTAAGCCTGCATGGCTACATGCATAGAGGATACACAAAAATGTGATAAAATTTGGTTTCATCCCTGTATTTTCCATTTTCTTGAATAACTCAAACACACTCTTAGTGTCCGCATGCTGAGCACAAGCAATCAGCATTGCATTCCACATTCCCAAATTTTTATCTGAAACCTCATTAAACACTCTATAAGCACCTTCAATCATTCCACTCTTCGAGTACATAGAGATCAAAGCACTCCCCACAAAGCTGGTTTCATCATAACTCAATTTCAAACACAAACCATGCATTTGCTTACCTAATTCAAACAGAGTAGAATACCCACAAACCCGAATTACACTCGAGAATGTAAAATCATTCACTTCCAAACCTTCCCACAAAGCATTCTTAAAAAGCTTCAACGCCTCTTCGTCCTCACCCATTTGTGCGTAACCGTATATCATCCCACTCCAGGTCACCACATTTTTTTCAGGCATCTCATCAAACACCTTTCTTGCATCCAATAAATTCCCACATTTTGCATACATATCCACGACAGAGCTCCCCACAAACACATTCACTTCAAACCCAATTTTCACCGCTAGACAATGCACCGATTGCCCGAAACAGTAATCATTAATCATCGCACACGCTTTGGTCGCACATGGAAAAATATAATCATCAGGAAACATTCCATCATTCCGCAGCAGTAACTTAAAATATTCAAGCCCACGAAGCGGGAGTTCATTCTGAACGAAACTTGATACGATAGAACTCCACGTGGTGGAAGATATGAACTGGGACTCGTGGAAAATCTGCTCCGAGCAATACGGGAGCTCAAGCTTAGCGTAGAAGTTCATCAGATGGTGGCAAATAAGCGGAACTATTTGCATCCCCGATTTGACAACATGGGCATGGAAAGATTGGCCTTTTAGAAGATTCTTTTCGCGGGTAAAGTCGACTAAGTGATTGCATATGATTCGATAGTTTAACTCAAAGCTTTGTTGATTGAGTGAATTTTGAGGTAATGCTGAAAGAATTGTGGGTTGTCTGCGGAACGGTAATGGCGTCTGCCGGAAGGGTTCTTTCAGTAGACGTTGAAGCATTTATGACGGTTTTGCGAATACTTCTCAGAGGGTGGCTAGGCGAGAATCCATACGGCGGCGGGACGGCGGTCGGGTGGGTTTAAATTGGCGGGTCTTGGGACCCTGTTCCAATTTCTTTTTGAGGAAAATTGTACGTCTAGTCCTATAAAATAAGATATATTGCACTTATTATCCTAAAGTTTATGATTAGTTCTAAGCGATAAATATTGTAGCATGTTTGATTTTATAAAACAAAATTATGTAATTTTCCTTTCTTTTAAATGTTGTAATTCTGCCATTTCATAAACTACAAATACGACGCCGTAATATTCTACGCCGATTTTCGGGAAACGACCAGGAGTTTCCGAGTGACCACCTTCTCGCTCTTGCACACAGAAGATGGCACAAGAAGAAGAGCTCCAACTACTCGGGCACGGTCTGGGCTCGGGTTCGGGTCCAATGGTTTCGGCGACCGTCGGCCGGGTCATGACTACGCTACTCCAAGCGAAGCCCAAGAAACTCCAGGACGCCATTTCTCGGCTCCAATCACCTCCCAAAATGGCACCCCTCACTGGTACAATTGCAGAGACGCTGTGTATATCAGATATGTCAGCTCTGTTTTAGTTCTTCCCAACAATTTGATTTTTATTTAGTTTCTCTTTGTTTCGTGTATGTCAAGTTTCTCTGGAACAGTCTCTGTGGTTTCTGCACAAGTACATAGGCGAAGCTGCGGAAAGAGGCGATCACTTGGATCAAGTTCTCGTTCCCATTATTCAACATGTATGCTGTTTTTCTCTTTTTGGTTGTCCTCCATTCTTATTTTTCTATTTTAAGTTTGTACGTGCATAGGCAGTTTATGTAAAGGATTTGCTGAATAAATAGACGACAGTTACACAGGGTTTTCAAGAACATAGGTCAAAGTAGAGGTGGGATGCAAGTTGATTCTGCGATCTTTTTTGCTTGATTTCTAGTTCATTCTTTTTGTATGTATAGGATAAGGGAAGGTGTTTATGTACAGCTTTAGCTGAAAGATGGGCTTTATGTACAGGATTTGCTAAGATATGAGCAATTAGGGCATAGGATTTGCTATATAGGCAGTTTTGCTTGTGGTTAAGTAGTATTTTGGAAAAAAGGCAGGCTTACCCTCAGGGTTTGGTGAAAATAGGCAGTTCATAAAGTGTTATTCAAAATCAATACAAAAAAGTGGTTGATAATCTGAAAAAACGTAGGCTATTTATATATGATTTGTTTACATATTGCTTGCTTATTCAAAAATTAGTGCTATTCTTATGGAGAAGGAATTAATTGCATTTTTATAATTCCTTGAAACTTTTGTTGATCATGGTCTTTGTTGTCAGTCATTGAAAATGAGAGTACAGAAACAAGGAAACCAGGCGATGATAATTCTGAACTGGCTGTTTCAAGATGAGATTTTGTTCCAATACATTGTGAGAAATTTGGCGGGCATTATATCCAGAAGGGATGATCACTATGTGGCTCTTGGATGGTGTATTCTGGGACGCAGTCTTATTGAATATGAGAATGTTATGAACAATGTACCAACCTATGGTATTTACTTGAATATTTCCTCTTCTTGTTTGGTTGTAAAATGACCTTTTCCTCTTCTGATTTGCTTCCTTCATATGATGTTATTGTTGTTACAGTTTCTTGTTTTCTCCTTGTCATAAACTAATAAGGTTGAAAATTAGATTAAGGATTTATGTAGCAGACATGTTGGATATTTGTTGTGAACATTAATTTTTGTTGCTCGGTTGTTTTAACAGTATGAGGTTGATTGAACTATTCCTCATATATTGGATGGTGCTCCCAGCTGCTATAGAACATTTTTAGAAAAAGTTGAACATGTTAAATTTTTCATTCAATATTCTGTTAGTTTTGTTTGTGTCCTTTTCTTGTTCTGCACTTTGGAGGTTAATTCTTGATGGAGATTCTTAATACTGGTGACGACCTGCCTTTGCTTTTCTGATAACATAAAGATTAGTCAGAAGTTGTTAACAACTCAACTTTTTGGTACTTATGCAGCTGTAAGGGAGAAGTATGATGCGATACTGAAGATATTTTGTTCTTGTGTCACCCATCTCTTATCTATAATGTGCAACAGAAGGTACATTAGCCTTGTACTTATTTTATGATAACGAATTTTACTTGTCAGCAAACCTTTGTTTCGTGGAAGAAAGTGCAAAAACTTGGCTTCTGAATTCAACATTATGCTGAAGAAAATCTGCCCAGGCTCTATCTCATATCTTGTCTTTAGATTCTTTAGTATTCTGTTCTTCCACTGTGCCCAGATTAATAAGACTGTTGCCCTGTAGGTAGACGGCATCTGAATTTCATAAGCTATAACCTTGCATTTGTTCATATTGATTCTGGTGGCTGCATTTATAGTTGCCTGCACTGGTTTAAAGAGTTTTATTTATGTCTCCTTCCTTCAGATGACACTTGTGAGACTAGCTGATTTGCTTAACTTTTCCTGATAGTTAACTAGTCTGTAATTAGGAGATTGTGCTAATCAACTATTTCAGGGCTTGATATTATGAATGATTCAGTGGTGGCCTGAAATACTTGCATAGATATATTTGGGCATTTGACTGGATGTTTGATCATTTGAAAATGTAGCAATATGCAGGAGGGATTTGAGTTGCCAACTCGCCTTGCAGTAGCTGCTGCTGATTTCATTTTATCTCTTACAGTATCATTGACCAGAAAGGATCTAGCTTCCGATAATATGACTAAAAAGCAAAAATCATCTTCTGTTGTTGCCAAAAGTCAGCCTATCAGTTTACTGCCAGGTGGTACTAATGATAGAGGCAATGATACATCAAGGAAAACATCAGAATTGCCGTCCAGCTTGGAATTGAAGTTGCTTCTCTGGGATAATCTGAATCAGCTTATACCTCTTGTGGAGAAACTCACAGCTGTATAATCTTAAACTTTAACTTTATTTCAGCTTGTTGGTGCAGATTTTGTTTGGATTTGCTGTTCTATTCACCATAAGGCTTTCATTATATTATGTTGCTGCACATCTGGATTATATTCTATTTCGTTTTGTTTTCCTTTATTCACGTTGGTTTCTATTAACCAAATTGTATCTTTTGGTAATCTTTTGATATTTTTGCAACTGAATCTTGAAAATATAGTTTGCAGAAAAATGGTTTTGCTATGCTTGAACTGCAATTTATTATGTTCTTCTTGGATGTTGCTTCTGATGGATGTTCGTCTCTTGCATAACAAACATGGCTGGCAAATGTTTGCGGTACATGAATTCTCTGAGCAAAATTGCAGTCTTGTTTGCTGCATGGAGTTAATTATTAGTTAAAACTGAGTTTGGTTTACTGTGCTCTTTGGTTTCATTTATGTGAAATAGAATAGAACTAATTATCCAAAAAAAAAAAAAGAGGAAATAGTATAGAACCCTTTCTCCTCCTTTCATCCACTACCCTAAACTTTGAGAACTCTTATGATGTCAGTTACTCTCCTAGATTCCTTTAATTGTACGGAAGCATGAATTGGTACAGTAGTTAAAAGACCGTCCCGTCTAAAGGAGAGAGAGTTAGTTATTTCTGTTCTATGGTTGCGTAAGAGGATTTTTAAGTTTTAAAGGGCAAAGTTGCTTGTTTCGTATATCAAGCAGAGAGTTGCCTTTGAGTTTCTTTTCCCTCCTGAAATCTCAAGTATGAGAAGAAAATAGCAAAGCCTCGTAAGAAGTTCCCTCCATTTACGTTCTTGATCATTTTTATCGCTAACATTGATGGGATTATTCTGTTGGTTCCCTCTCTTCACTCAGCTTGGGTATCTTATCAATGGTTGGACTAGGCTTCTCACTCAAGACCCTTTGTAGTGATAAAATTCTTGATTCAGTTTCTTGAAAGTTTATGATGTTGTTTATGGAGAGCTAGCTAAACTCTTTGATGTGGTTTTGATTCATCAAAAGGAGAATTTATACCCTAAAGTCATTGAACTAAATATTATTTCTTTTTTAAATTGCAAGTCAAAATTTATTTTCATATTAAGTGATGCTTGATCGGATAATTCTAGACAAGTATTGGTTATATAATTCCCGTCTTACAGAATCTAGAAAAATATCATACCTTATAAAATGTTTTTTACTTTTCTGAACTTATTTTGACTTTTTCCTTCAAACTGTTAAGAAGTTGGTTTATTTGCTTGACTTTTATTTTCATTTTTCAATTTCTATAAACATGCAGTGGAGCAGGAAAAGCCGTTCTTTGCATGCTAAAGGACTGGAGAGGGTATTTAAGTGGCTCCAGGAAGTCAAACAGCTTTATGGATGCTTTCAAGATGAGGCAGGTCTTACTGATACTGAATGCTTGTCAAATGTTGCCCCTTTTTGTGTGTTCTGCTCAACTTTCAAGTTCTTATGTTCTTATCTTGGTTACTGAAAGACAGAAATCCAATTGCTGAAGAATGGTTCTTTGCTTCTTTCTTCTTGTTGGAAACATTACGGCATGCTCATGCACTTAGAAGACCACAAATTCTCTCAGCAATATAAAGAACTGCTGGACCAATATTTGTCTGGTATTCAGGTATCACTATTGCTTAGAACTGTGCTTACATTGTTAATGTCGAGAGTGCGGTGTCCGAAATTTGTGCTAATCCTAACACTCCCTCAGTTGTAGTACATGCTTGGTCAGACGATTAGCACCAAGTTGTTGCATAGGTTTTTTGGAGTTGATCTGCCTCATATTTTGTGCTGAAGACTGAAACATTCATCTTTTTTACAGAACAGCATGTTCTGGGAGATGGAAATTTGCATGTGGTTTCTTTTCATAAAAAGCGGGAAAGTGTTTATACAAGAAAATAATCCATATGAAGATTCCGAACTTATATTGGCGAGTTGGACGTTTGACCTCTTGATCTCGCTATTACCTTTAGATTTAAAGTTGAGTTCATAAGACATATATGTGAACTTGTGTGCATTTGAATGTGTTGCAATGCAGCCTGTTGCTTTTTATTCTTCCTGTCTTTTCAGACTCTTATAAGAAAATTTGCAGTTTTATGCAGACAACCAATCTGAAGAACCTAACATGAGCAAAGACAGCCAATCAGATACCATAAACTTTTTCCTGAACTGCCTTTTGCTTTTATTGGGTCGACTAGATAATCAGCAATTTGGAAATGCCATAATAGAATTTGGATCGCAAATTTCTCAAGTTCTCATGGCTCAGGTATTATTATGAACATCTAAAGTCTCAGCTATTTATGTGTTTTACTTGTGGGTTTTTTTTTTGTTATCTTTCTTGAATTCTAATCCTTCTTTTTTTTGGTTTTAATAATTTCTGGATGTAATGGTACTTCACATCAGCAGTTACTTATGAAGTAATATGCAAGTTAGTGGATATCTAACATATTCTCTGCGTACTCACAGAAAGAACTTTTTATCTGGGTTTTGTTGTCTAAGTATATTTGAGCTTGATTGCCTGTTCGTTTTTCTAGTTTTTGTTGATAGCTTGGGCTTGAAACATAAAAATGGAAATGAGCATCTGCTTTTCTGTTTTAAGTAGGTGATTTCATCCATTGTGGGTGTACTGCATTTTGAGTTCGGATGAGTCAGGTTCAATTTGAATCGTCTACTTTATTAAGTGCTAATGATGTTTCTACAGCTACGATGTGCTGATGAAGAAGTGATTGATGGAGCTATTAACATATTTAAAGCTGTCATCTTGAGAACGAATCACGCATCATCCAAACGAAGTGTTGCTGACCCTAGACAAATGGATGCTTTACTGGCAACACTGCTAGATCTTTTGGATGAGCGAGATGCAGCAGCAAAAGCTATTGTTAAGCTTGTAGCAGAATATTGCTCGATGTATGATCAACTAATGACATGTTAGGTTGTTTTGTGGCTTAAGCTCATTTTTGTATTCATCAGTAAAATGTTTGTTTATGTGACAGATGCTCAGATAGTAAGTGTCTTTATGAAGTTCTAAACCGCATTGACTCTAAAAGTGTAGCACAGAGGAGGAATGCTGTTGATATTGTAGCTGATCTTATCCGTATATCTTCTGGGTCGGTTAACGCACTTTCACAAGCGGCATGGTATATGACTACGTTTGTGGCATTACATCTTATGATTATTCCCCACTTTTTGTGATTTTGCATTTTTCTGAATCTCAGGCAAGATGTTGCAAACCACTTGTTAAAATTTCTTGGAGATGAAGATCAAGACATTCACAATCAGGCAGCAAATTCAATTCCCATGATTGGTTAGTTTGCAATTTGGCTAAGTGATTCATTGCTTGTCAGGATATACTTTATGCAAGATCTGGCAGAAATGTTTGACAATTGACTTCAGAAACATTGCACTATAGTTCGATAATCATTTCTTCCGTTGGATAAACAGCACATGTCAAAGTCTTCTTGGTCACAAACGCAATCAGGTTTCTAGAAATGAAAAAAGCTTTTATGTCTATCAATGTGCCCTGGTCTGTGTGGTTGTGTGATGTGATGTCCCAGTAAGTTACTATAATGTGTTTAGTTCCAATCCTCTTTTTCGATGAACTGGCCAAATAATGGGATCACATATCATCTCTCTCTCTCCCACCATTAATTGTGCAAGCACACAGCTACATGCTCCATTCAAGCAGAAGAATGGTTTCCTTTTCACTCTTACAATGGACATCATTTGCATGTGAAAAGTCTTCTTTGCACCTAGTGTGTTTAGAAATTGATCCTAATTGAACACTTGGATTTACTATTGCAGACCCAGCATTTGTTTTGCCTGAGCTTGTTGGCCTAATTTATTCAGCAAATGAAAGAGCACAGATGTCAGCGAGCCATGCACTCATAGCCTTGCTGGTCAATCATAAACAAAAACCTGAAATTTTATGCATGCTTCTGGACTGTCTCAGGTACTCAGACAAATGGATTTTTTATTTTCCATATCTTATACTTGTGAGATCAAGGATTTTGTGCAAAATGTGGCTCAACTCCTTTCTAGACTTTGAAAGACATGAAAGAATGAAAATAATGTCTTTTCTTTCAACTACAACTCCTTGTCTCTGCTTTAATATTGTGGCTCGTATTTGTAACTTAATAACGTCTGTATTGTGTTTCTGCAGCAAACTCTCTCAAAATCTAGATTCAGGTGCTGCCGCTCATGGCAAAGAAGGTATGCCTGAGAAATCTGAAGCTCATAATCTAATCATTATGCAAATGTCACTGGGTTCTGTCTTCATTCTTTCTTCAAAATGGACATAGAGTTTTTTCCGCTGAAAGTTGCTTCCTCTGTGGACTCTTCACCAAAAATAGAAAGAGCAAAGAAATGAAGAACTGCCTTTTCCAAATATCAAATATTACCTGTTTAACATGGTTCACTTTTAACCTTTCTATTGCAGGATCAACATTGGACGCTGATAGGCTCCTGAAGTTGCTTCCAGAGTGGGCAAAACATGTAAGCTAAAGTGTATTACATTACACCCTAACTGTGTCCATATTAAAATAAATATCTATTCTTGTGGCCCACTCCAATGTGTCATGTGCATCAACACTGCGACTTTATAGACTAAACTATTCTGCAATCTGATACCTCGGTGCTGTAGCCCACTGACTTGCTTGGATTGTATTTGATTTTTTAATGTCCATACTTCATCAGCTCTTTCTACAGTAAATAACATCCATCTTTCTTGTCTTCTTTGCTAGATTGCCCTATGTAATCGGCATCTTTTCTTAATCAATCAGCGGAAAAACTGTTCTTTTGTTTCTTCTTTTGGTTACACTAACAAGATTTGCAATATGAGAACAAAGGAGTGAGTAAATTCTGAGACTGATTTCTTCCAGACAGCGGCCTACCTCTGCTTGGCTGTAAACAGAGAAAAGACATTCTACAGAATGCTTCCAATTCTCTCTGTCATTAATTTATTCATCATATTTATGAAACAGATTTGAATGGTCAATCATATTTTGCTATCTTCTATGTGTATGGAAAAACATGTAAGAAGTTTCAGTGTGAGAAATCTTGATTAGCCGAAGATCACTTTCTAAATTTTGGCTACATTACATTCAGTACAAAGTGATAATGAATCCCGAATTGCTTTATATGATTTGGCTATATTTGGTAAACAATGATGCTGTTTCAGTTGGTTGTGTTTCTGTTTGATTTGACTACAGTGGTTGCATGGAACTTTCAGGTTGAAGATTGGCGCGTTATGGTTGGTCCCTTCATAGACAAGATGTTAGCTGAACCATCAAATGCTGTTATTGTCAGGTTCCTTAGTCATATAAGTGACTACTTGGCTGAAGCTGTGGATTTAGTCTTCCATCGACTTATATTGTATATGAGAGAACAAAAAGAGTGAGTAACCTTGGCCTCTGATATAACCATATTCTTTGATTTGGTCTCAATTTTACCTGTGTCAATTACTGTCACATCCAATGTGTCAGTTACCTATTCTCCCAGTTGGAAATAGCTTATGAATCTGACTTTTCCGCACTGCATAGAAGTTACTTTAATGCTGTTTTTCGTGTATATTTCAGCCTGGTTAAGTCTCTTCCTTGAACCTATTTGAATAAAGGGTGAGACAGGAGGTATTTTGGCTGAGTTGAGAAGTTAGATAAATTAATATAACCTTTTCATTTTTCACCCTGAAGTTAATAGCAAAAAGTTTAATTGATTTTTAAGTACTTATTGTGCTCCAAGTAAGACATGTCCAAACTACTGTTTTAGGAAGGAAAATTATTTACTTGGCATCGCAAAGGGGAAAATGAGCACTCAGTCAGAAGTCTGAAGTATAATACATAGGTATTTTGTTTATTGACTGATAAGAAAAGTGTGCACCTCAGTCTGATTCCTTCCAATTGCTGCGTGTGTTGGCTTTTATAATATTTAGCCTTAACAAATGTATGTTTCTGATCAGTTTGGTAGTACCAGGAAATTAAATTTTCTTGGAATGATATTATATCTTATATATATTTCTGAATCTGTCTTTTCTTTTCCCCTACATTTTATTTGTTTTGATCCTGAGCAGGACCAATGAGTATTTTTATAAATCGAGGGAAAGAAAAGAATCAGAGAGTGAGGCTATGGAATATGAGAATTGTCTCTTTACTCGCCTTTGCCCATTGCTTGTGATCAGACTACTTCCTTTGAGAGTTTTTGATGACCTTGATTCTCCTCTAGTATATGGTGAATTTCCGAGAAATTCTGCTGTGCATGGTATGCTTCTTGTATTTGTTTTGGTACCCTGAATTTTATTCTTACTGATTTTGATCAATATGAGTATCATGTTCTGATATTTTTATTGCTTCAGCAGATGGACATTTCAGCATTGAGGGCACTGGTTGCGTAGCTGCCTTGATGATTAACAGGTTTGCTAGGAAAAATGGGACACTTTCAGGTCTCTGTGTTTCGGAGAATTCATATTTTTATTTTAATATCTTATTAGGGCGTTGAATAAGTCTGAATTTGAAGATGTCCGGAAGCTTGCTTCAGAGCTCTGTGGGAGAATTCATCCCAAGGTAGTGACAAGTTAGATAAACAGCCTGATCATGAGCTTTTTCAATTTCATGATAGGTTTACTGATCAAGTTCCCCGACTCTTTAGATCTTCCTTCACATACTAACATGTTGATGCAAAGTGATATACTTCAGTAAGAAAATAATTGATTCAGTATTGAAAAGATAAGTTCATATGATCAACTCTTGTGGCGTAAACGTTTTATCTAACTTAAACTAGTGTCTGTTTAGCATGCACATAACAAGACTAGTAATTTTATGATCATTAGGACCACACCTCTGTGGGATATAATGATATCCAAAAGGATTTTCCTTAGCATGCTTGTAAGCATAAGATCCACTTTGTGCTGCTTGGAGGGCGGAATTTTTTTATTGATTTCTTGGTCATTATCTCAGATATTGTTTGATTAGTTGACACGGCATGCTAATTCTTTTTGTCCATTGTGAGAGTTGCTTTTTATGAAAGGATAATTTCTTAAAACGCCTACAAACGAAATAGATCTTACTGCCTTAGACAACTTAGAAGGAGGATTGTGTTAATTAATGGATCCAAACTTTGTATGTTGATTGGAAAAAGGTGTACTATACAAGGAGAGGCAGATTGAACTCTTTTCCATTATTCTTGTCTGGTTTCTGCATCTTCTAATTGAGTTGTATTAGCCAGCGTGATCTTCGTGATTATGCAGGTTCTCGTGCCTGTTTTGTCCTCTCAGTTGGAATCTGCTGCTAATGCTAAGGATACATTGAAGATTAGAGTTTGCCTGTTTTCCCTGTGTACTTCTCTTATGGTAAGATCATCAGGGCATCCACCTTGATATGTTACTGCAAGTATTCAACTTGACAGAAATGTGCTTGGTATCTACTAATCCGAATTTCTCACTCCCTTTTCGAGGTTAGATTAGAGGCAATAATGCTTATAGGCATCCTGATTTGTTCAGAATAAGGAAAACGATACAGAAAGTTCTGTCATGGACATCATCTGACAGAGATGAAAGTAAGTAATCATTTGCCTATGCTGCTGAGTTCATTCCTCATTCTGATTATGGCTGCACTATTTGTTTTCAGTTTCCAAAGCACAACATGGATGCATAGACTGTCTGGCTTTGATTTTGTGCACAGAACTACAAGCTCCGGAATCCTTGAAAGGTCTGAGAATGGGAAATGGACATTAGGACCTAGAATTTACATTGTCCAAGTTTTTCGTAGTTCCATCTGAAAATTAAAGGTCCTGTTGTAAAAAATTACAGGTGGAGCTATTTCAGAAGATTCTGTACTTGCGCATGTGATCAATCAGTTGACAGATGACGAGAAGGATGTTTCTGTTGAATCTGATGAAGATGATTGTACGGCTGAGACAACCGCACACCTCTCATTTCGAATCTGCATGGCTAACGTCCTTATAAGTGCCTGTCAGAAGATACCAGACACCGGAAAGAAATCATTTGTCCGGAAAATTCTTCCACGTGTTATCTGTTCTGTTGGGGTATGTTATTTTGTTATACTTGTAGTCCGGTTGTGTCGTACGATTAAAAGAAAAAGATTATTTGCTGCTCCTTTTCCTGCATTTTACGCTATCATCCATCTTCAGGTGACGGTGTATCCACAGATTAGGGCTGCTTGCATCCACGTTCTCTTTGCAGTAGCATACCATTTGAAGTCGTCAATATTTCCATATTCAAATGACCTTCTAACCGTTGCTCTAAAATCACTTAGAGAAGGATCCCACAAGGTACTTTTAATTGGGAATAATTTTCATTGTACTTGTTGAAGTATTCCTCGCAAGTTGCTGACAGTTTAAGATGGACCACAGACTTGTTGCTCACTTTGTAGCTTGATCGTTGTTGACAGGAGAAAATGGGGGGTGCCAAATTGCTCGCATGCCTAATGGCAAGTGAAGAAGAGGTGGTAGAAAGCATATCGGGCGGACTAATAGAAGCAAGATCATTGCTCCACCACCTATCCTCAACAGATCCTTCGCCAGATGTTAGGCAAATGTGCCAGCAACTCCTCCTATGTCTGACTTCTTATTAGTTCTCTTCTTGTCAAGTAGTAATTACAAACAGCTTATATGTCAAACATGATATGATAACCTAACTGTATTTTTGTATATACATATATGAAATTTGCAAGAATGAGGCAGCAGCAGCAGATTGGTCCTAAAATGTCTGCTCATCCATTTGAATGGGGCAAACTTTGAAGTTAAGATTGTTGCTCGCCCATAATTTGTTTGTTATGATTGTGTTGTAATAGTGGTTGGATGATGCTGACAAGCAAATATTCAAAAATAAAATGTGAAAAGGGCAATTTTGTTGTTTTCTTGATTTTTGTCCCCGTGGCCGTGTTAAAATTAGAGTAGAAGTTAAAAGAAGAGGGGGTGTGGTTTTGATGGCAAAATTTTAAGGAGCAATACTACCTTGTTGTTTTGCAAACACTTTCTCCACATGTTTGTTGGGGTTTTGCATGTGAATGAAACCAACTTCCATTTCCCTGTTCTTTCTTCTTTTAATTGTCACCATCCCCCCCACCCTCTTTCTCTACCACTAATGTCTATATCCCCCACCCCACCCTTATCCCCTCTCCAATTTAATGTTTGTTTTTTTTTTTTTTTATAAGATTTAAATTCAGAATTTATTGTCTTTGTTAGTCCAATTAAGTAGACATACATGAATCATCTACCTTTCAGATTATTTATAAATTATAATATATATTGCATTTTTTTATTATATTTTTCTTATATATATACCCCCATTCTAAAGAATAAAAGTCAACTATACCCTCCGTAGCGCCCACTATATAAAGCCGACTCTCCATGTTCCGCATCCTCAATTCCTGTCCTGTTTGCTTTAACTACGGCAGCAACAGCCTCCTTAAACCCCATCGCCATCCCGATGCTGCCGCTGCTGGTAACCCTGGCTTTCTCGGCCGCCCCTCTCATGCTCTACATTCCCCCCGTCCGCACTCTCAATCACTTCCTCCAGGCTACCCGCTTTCTCCTTCGCGGTGCCGTTTCCTACGCCTGCATCTTCTTCCCCGACCTCCGCCTCGACATTTCCCGTTTCCTCTCCCTCCGCCTCACCCCTGCCACAAGGTAGACATTTTCAATCCCCTTCCTACGCACCGCTTTGCTTCCGTTTCCATTATAGATTCTCTATCTGTTTTTTTTTGTATCTCTTTTCTTTTAATTTTCCGGTTTTGGTATATGGAGGGCGGGGAAACACAAGTTTCGTTCGTGGATGTGGTTTTGATGCTTGTACTCTGACCATAGACTGATTGTACATGGAGGAATATTACAGAAATTTTATTAGTGTACTATTGTTATTATTTTTGGTTTGTTTCTTTTGTTTCCGGCTGGAAATTACTTACTCAGAATTGGTTTGAGTTGATAGCTGAACTGAGACGCGTCGTTTTCCTCGTTTTGTCGTCTCCGTTGTATTTTGACGGCTTTTCAACAAACTCGCTCGCTGGCATATCACATATGCAGTTCATATATGAGCTGTCCTACTCCACTTATCACGTGACTCTTACCAATCATTTCTTTATTCACTCTCCTTCCATCGTTTAAGCTTTTTTCTTAAATTATTATTTATATTTAATGAGATTCAAACTTATAGTATAATAATAATTCATATCTATTTTCTGAAAATTGAAGACTAAGTGCAAACTGGAAACAAGATGCCCATACTTTATGCATCCATATTCAGATATGCCGTTAAGGGTAATAGCTATCATCGTCAACAAGTTTGTAAGAATTTTAGCAATATAAGCATCACAACTTTGACGTTAAAATTCCTATATGCTTAGCATGTAGCCACTTTTTTGTGAAAAGTTCTATTAAAAAGTGGCTTGAGATGGTTACATGCAAAATTGTTTAATTTGGATGGTAAATTGTAATAATAATAATTAAAAAAAAAAAAGTTCAAGAGATGATTATGTAAAAAATCATGTAGTTTGAATAGTAAAGTGTAGCAAAGAAAAAAAAAATAGAGACGGTTTTGTGAAATAGTCGTGTACTTTGAATAGCAAAGTGAAGCAAAAAAAAAAAAAATTAAGTGATAAATTACAAAAACTGTTATAGTTCAAATGATAAAATATAATTTGTTCGAAAAAGATAAAAAAAAAAAAAACAAAATTGGACGAATTAATTTTCTTCTTTGTGATTAAAGATAATTTCCTTTTGTAGTTTGCGAGTCTAATTTCTAATTGAAGCGATAATTATATCACTAGTTGTATACAAATTCAATACTTTCCATAATAATTAAAATATTAGTATGAAGTAGTTGTCGATAAATTTAGGACCTCAATCTTTGAATGCTAAGCTAAAAAAAGAACACGTACAATGATATTAGTGGTGTTTATGGTGCGGTTTCAATTTTTTTAAATTGAAGTGTCATTGGTGGTTGTATAAAATAATTTTTTAAATTATCACTTTTAAAATCAAAATCAAAGGTGCAGTTGCGGGCAGTTTGGCGATTTTAATACTTATAACAAAAATAAGATATTGAAACTAACAAAAATCAATAAATAAAACAAGTGTTTGTATGTAGCATAAAATAAAAACCAACATTATGCACTATATACTACCAACACTCTCCACAACTTTAAGTAGATAAAATAGAAGATCATATATATTAATCCAACAAAGGCTAATAGTCGATTTTAAAGAAAAACTAAGATAAAAGAAAAAAATATAGAAAAAAGAAAGTGGTAAGAGAGAAAAAAGGGGAGAAAATTGAATGAAAAATTGAGACAATCATTAGATGGGTTCAATACTGCATGTGCTTAAAGAATTAAATATTAAGTCCAAATATAAATTTTATAAAAATAAGCTTTCTAATGTGCATTCTTTATAACATATGAATTTTGAAATTATATAATTCGAATATGATATTCTTTTAAAAAACTAATTATTTTATCAAATTATTATATATATATATATAATATTTAAAAAATTAATTATAGATTTAGCGTGCGGTTTGATTTTTGACGAATTTTTTAAGTTCTAAATTAAAACTAAATCAACAGTGCAATATGATTTTACTCTAAATTTAAAATTGTGATTTAAAAAATAAATTATAAAAAAAATAAAGGTTTTAAAATTTATTGATCACCCACTCAACTCAAAATTAGAACCACAAAACCCACACCCACTACACAATAGTTATTAGTTATTATGAATAAATGTGATGTCCTCTTTTTAAGTTTTCAATCGTTTTCAAGCATTTAAAGCTTTCTTCACTTTTTCTTCATTTCTTGAATTTATGGCTAAACAACAAAACATTTGGTAAAATTAGTGTTAGATTGATTGGGTGTCAGTCAATAATCAGTAGTGTGACTCAACATTTTCTGTCCCCCGAAACTGTGGCATAATAATGCATTATTATTATTATTATTTTTCCGAATGCCTATATTTAATATTCACAATGTTTGTTTTCGTTTAAAAATAAATTTCTTAATTAATCAAACTGCACTGTATTTGTTGATATCATTAAACTTATTGAATCAAAATTCGTATTTACTCTAAATTGACGTATTATTGACTTATTACAGATTAAATAAACCTTATTTTAATCAAACTATCCTTATATATATTAGTCATAGTTCAGATTCCTGAAAAGTTATTGAATTATACTAAAATTACTAATTTGCCTAAAGCCACTAATCCCATTAGTTTACTTTTATATAATTGGTTATTAATGTTGCACGTCGTTCATAAGATTTTTTTATTTTTTTTAATTTTATTGATCTCCTCATTGGTCCTAAAGTCCAAGAGGATCTTTAGGTGGTATCCTTTGGGAGATCTTACAAACTATTTTATTTTGCATGAGATCAATATGGAGCACTAGTTCATATTGATCGGTCCATGATGTCTTAATCTATTAATTTAAATTAAGATTGAGATATTATGATTTGGGATTCGGGATTATGAATTCTCTAAAACGTATGAGTATTTATCTCATTTATATGAGTTATTATAATTTATCTATAGTTATATTAATATACTAATTAAGTCAAGAATTATCTAATTTATTGTTTACTATTTTTAATATATTAATGTATTGATTAAATCGATGTAATGCTGATCCGTCTTGAACAAGGCTTGATATTTATTTGGAATTAGTTAACACTTCACATCAAAATGTTGATGTAATAGAAAATTCAATTTCATCAAATCTTATGATACAAATTTGATTTGCAATGGTGAGTCATTGTTTGAAGTAGTCAACTGAGTTTTATATTTGGCACGAGGGAACTTGTCATGGATCCCACTTTATTTAAATTTTAAATTAAATGATAGAACAGGAATTCAAACTCTTAATTAAAAACAGTTTAGTAGTTGGGAAGTGAGATTTTTCTGCATGAAAATCGAGGTTTGTAGAAAAGTAGGACATATCGGGGATATAATTAACAAAAGAATCCTTATAGAAATTAAAGTTAATATTTATATTATAAACTGCTTAACGTCAAAAATAATGCTCTATTTTATTCAACGTAATTTATTCATAGTGTATAGTTTGTGTCATGTTGAATGTACAGAATTAATCGCATTTTTGGACGTTCCAAAAAAATAAATAAATAAAAGCATTCAACCAAGAATGTCGGAATTATGAAATAATCATACAAGTTGGTATAAAAAAATTCTGACCCAGATCGGGTTTGACAGGATCTGATCCAATTATATGATAAATGTAATATACTTGTCGTATGATTAGCTTTATGATTGATCTGATTCGGCCGTACTTGATTTGTATACAATGCAGAAAAGGGAACAGTTTCAAGATCATAACATGATCTGCGTGAATATATATTGACAGGCAAATCTTGATCATACCTGTAAAATCTTGCATTTAAAGAGTTGGGAAATAGCTAAAGGGAAGCAGAAAGAATGTATGAAGCAAGGGTCAGGGTCCATCATCACCATCTCCAATCAAGTTACAGATATCAGAACACTCTGACAAACTGTACAACAAAATTGGGACGGAATTGTTGACTACAATATAATCCAAAACATAACCAAATTTAGATTTCAGTGAACTGTCAATTAGGAAAAAGGAAAGGGATTTACCAATATTTACGGCTCCGAAACCCATCCTTGAAGACAACTAGAGGCCTGTAGGTAAGGAAAACGATACGAATTACTACTGAAAACAAGGTAATAACCAGGAAACTGATGTGCATTTAGCATGGCTCGTTTCAGATAAACAATGAAAGCCATTTCAGGAAGAAGTTTTAGCTCAGCAGATGACATGAGTGTAATACCATGATAGAGGAGTTGATCCCCTAACTTCAGAGAAAGATAAGAAGCAAAATCAATCAGTATCTGTGGAGTTGATCTCCTAGTATGATGAAACTGAGCAACCATCTACCAGATTAGATTTTCTATTCCAAACCCTGTTGCATCTTTTTATTTTATTTAACATATACATATCACGTGTATAAAATCTTTCCTAA
Organism: Sesamum indicum; assembly: GCF_026168435.1. NCBI lineage: Eukaryota > Viridiplantae > Streptophyta > Magnoliopsida > Lamiales > Pedaliaceae > Sesamum > Sesamum indicum. The sequence continues at coordinate 873,488 of NC_142660.1, read as the reverse complement.
ATAAAATAAATGAGGATAATCTTTATACATGTGGTGTGGCATGTATATATTAATTGGAATAGAAGATGCAACAGGGCTGCGAATAGAAAATACAATCTGGTCTTCTACGGCCGAGAAAACAAATATTCATCAGCCGCTAACACAGGTGTGAAGCACGATACTAGAATGCAAGAGCCAAGAATAAAATCAAGCATAGACTCGACGGTGTCCTTGCAAGCATAGCTTGCCATAGTCCATTCGGTTCAAATATAATAATCTTTTATTAGTTTGAATGGCTATCCACGATGAAAGTCGAAACTGTAACCTCGCACGCAAGGCTAAATTTCTTCCCCTTTAATGGTTAACTTAGGGTTGGTGAAGGTAAAAAGCAGCCTGACAAACATTAAGCAGCATGAATATTGATCAATATGCCAACAACCTCCCTAAGCCTTACTAATAGGAGCATTAGTTTTGGGCATTGGCATCCCTCGCATTCCTCTGCCACGTAAACCATTCTTGCTGTCTGCAATGAGACATTAGCAATAAATTGCCACAGTACCTCCCTTTCTAAATGCAGATGCACCATGGATATCAGAATAAAACCATCTCTACAGATTTTTCGATGCTACTCAAGGAATAATACCCACATTCAAAGATCCTTAACAGAATGTACGTTAATAGCATCGAAGAATAGGGGGCGAATGTTGCATGTTTTAGGATGTGAATAAGTATTATGAATACGGGAAATTCTAGCCCAAATGCAGCATACATATATATATATATATATATATATATATATAACAACCTCTCACTTCTGTAATGATTGTTAAATAAAAATATGAGTACTAATCTTGGAGAATATCATATTCTCCATTACCTTCTCATACTGAAAGGGCCGTCGCCGGGAGAACCGAAGCCACCCTGCATGCAAGTGGCTGTGCATTTACTGGTACATCCCTCAGCTTTTCTCGATTTGGGCCGCTGGATTTTGTACCTTTTCTTGCAGTCCTGCTGTCCGGGAGCGCACACACTCGATAACGACTGCGGTATGTTTGAGAGAGTCTCCTCCGGCTCTTGTGGGGCTGCCACCTCAATGGCGGCTGCAGACAACACCAATGCAGTGGCTCCGGCTGCCGCTAGCACAGCAGCGAATTTCGGGCCTGCAGTAAGTCGAGTGGAAGAAAGAGTAACAGCCCTTTTTGTCAGCAATTGAGTTTGGGCATCGTTGAGGCATATCGTCGAGCAGGGTGTGGGAGTTGTTCCATGGAATAGCAGCATCCTCTGTTTCAGTTGTTCCGGTTAACTGTTTTATCCTAAAGTTTTGTTTGCTTCAATTTCAGCCCCACATTTTTGGCAAAATATTTGTTAGAAAGTACTCTTCTAACATTCAATTTCATTTACTCATAACATTTTCTTTTAATGAATTAACTCTTGCAATAATTTTCTATTAATGCCTATGTAACATTAATTTATTTTATTATTTGTAACTTTCTTTTTAATTTATAACGAGCTCCTATGAGGTTTGGTATAAATTACAAATATTTTTTTTATTTGAAAAATTATAAATGTTTCTCTTATTTCTTATGAAATTATATGATCCTTGAATGAAGATTTGAAATTATCAACTTTGTTATTACTGTAAGGTAAATTAAAAAATTTTAAAAAAAATTATCCACTTAGTCCATAGAAATAAGTAAAAAAATTATAATTCACACAAAAAAATAAATGCAAGTCTAACGGATTGAGCTACTGTCTAAACAACTAGAGATATTTATAATTATGCTAAACTTTAAGGGGCTCATTGCAATTTATCTTTTATTTTATCTTCAAATATCTAAATTAAAAAATATTATAAAACTTTCAATTATGCACACATCTAATGAACTTCAACTGCTGGTATTATTCTATTGTTAATTTCAAAATTAAATTTGAGTAAATTTCACTTTACCCCCTCAAGTGATGCTTGTTGTAACTTTATCCCTCAAATTTTGAAAAATAATTTATTGTTCCCTTTTTTGGTAGCACACTTATGATTATCAAAAACGAAATTCCTTCATCATCGGGAGCACAATGCATCCAATAGTATGGTGCTTAAACAAATCCTATCACACGAACCAATTGAGTACTTACAGTCAAATCTGGTATCCTTACCAGATTAGCTTGTAAGACATGTTGTAGTGACAGCAAGAGGTACCATGGCTGGAACCTGCCGAAACCTGCCTAACCAGTCGGAAAACAGTGTCTTATAAAGGAACGATCCACCTACATCACTGATGGTGACAAACAAGAAATTCGATGCTCGACTTTCTTTGTTTGTGACAGTGTGGAGAATCCTTTGAACTTGACTTGTGTAACAAAAAGTTTCTTGCATAATGTATAGGCTATCACAACAAGAACAGAGTTTGTTAACCATCCAATGTGTATATGCATCACAGGGGGCATATCTGATCGAATTAAAGCACAAAGATTTTATGCATTTCGGCTATACATAAAACATAGTAGCTTTTTCAACAAAATTTAGAGCAAACATATAGCAAATTGCATGAAGATTCAGCATATTTAGTCATTATAGCGGTTTCTAGTCACTTCCAGTAAATGCTACGAATTTCAGCAGAAACCTGAGGCTTACCACCAAATACTGTACCTTTCAGATAATCCAGAGCAATGTATTATGTATAGAATATTCAGGTACTTGCACAAAATTCCAGATTTGAACCTGGATTTACAGTAACTTCGAGTATTTTCAGTTAATATCAGCATATTACAGAAAAAGGAGAAAAAGGAGGAGGATAGAAAAGTGAAAAAACTAACTTGCATTTCCTTTAATCAACAGAAATACCACTGATCCACGCCTCCGTTTACCTTGCTAATAAACTATACTTTCTGGAGGAGTGATACCAGTTGAATTGTTGATGACACTTTATCGGTTAGGGAGTGTTAAGTTCCTGGCCTTCGTTACAGACCGAAATGCGCTGCCCTGCTAATTGCTGACTTAGCGACCATCACATAATATATGCATTTTTACAGCATAGAGTAAATATGCCAAATGAAAGTTACCAAGCAAGTTAGCTCTACAATTTATATTGAGAATTTTAAACACGAGATGAAAACATATCAAAAAAATTCAAGATGTGGACGATCACCTGCCAAGCTTGTAAGGTGGTGGCTGTGCTATCAACTGCAATAACCTCTATTTTATCGTTCATAAGGATTGCAGTTGATGTAGTTTCCGCTCCCAGGGGCTACAGACATGTCTTAATAAATCCAAGTATATTTCTCTATGAGTGCCAATGCTGAGTAACATCATTCTACATTTAACATATCAGATAAACGCCAGAAATTCCATTGGAAGTTATCCGAATGGCTCTTGTTAGAACTACTTTAACTCGAACGAAGCTTCAATTTTCTTACTCCATCATTTAGAGCTCCGCATGCATGATAACATTTGATAATCAATGTGGGGTTTAAGGTACTTGTCCTGAAATTGCCCCGCAACAATGACTAATTTCAATTCTCACTTCCTGTTCATAGCAGATATACATTGAGGAGCATTTGAGAGATAGCAATAATCATTACAAATATTATCATTATTGGTTCTGCCAGGCTATTTTATGTGTTATCCCTTCATACATACAGATTTATGGGGAATCCAGTTAAGGATATATCGATTATCTTGTTTCATATGAGTACCTACCACATTACAAAGCCTGCTCAGGGGTAACATTAAGAACATAAGAGGGACTAAAAGTACATACAAAGAGTAACGGTTATATGTTTAGGATTATGGAATTGGTAACAAAGCAAAATCTTTTATTTCTTACAGCATAAGTGCGAAAGAATAATGAATCTTCTCTATTGCATAAAGAAAGTGAAAATTGTAATGGCATCTAATCTTTATGATCAGATATTACGTCTAGATTGAAGCTCCATACATGTTGGCAAAAGTCAGACATAGCTTATGGTCTCTGATATCTCCCCAGCCTCCCCAACCCTTAAAGCCAGCTCTATAACCTTCTTGGCGCTTGTGTTGATATACTTTCCATACTGATTTAACATTGGGAACTCTATCAATGTCTTCCAATTCTAAACTCAGACCACCCTCATCGATACATGCCTCCTCCTCATCCTGACCTTGATGCAAACCACACTTGCCAAAGTGAACAGCACTTGTTCTAGGTGCTCGTAATGTGTAAACAGGTTCCCCAAATGAAGGATAAACTGTGGCCCACATTGTTATGTCCCAGTTGTAATCATCAAACAAACAAAATTGTCTAGCATTCCTATGTATCATTCTCCACACAGTACGATTAAACGCATATCCCACATTTCCTATCCTCTCCGCTACCAGAGCCTCCCACCCTTCTCCCTTTGATTTCACATCAGATGGTGCCAGGTTTGCAGCATAGCATTCTGGACATTTTTCAGGCTTCAGCTCCGTAAGTGACTGCAGGTTACGATATGCATTAGGATAGATGAAGTGGTCCTCTTCTATGAAGAGAATATGACCAGAGTGCTGCCTCGTCTCCTTCAACCCATCCCACACCGTATTCATCATCCACCACCAATGATGCTTCAACGACGCAATCTTTGGCGACCGGTTGTTCCCATACTGATCTCGAGTTCCTTCACATTTCACCTTAGTAGGATCATCTTTATCCTTGCAATCAAATGGTGAAATTCCAGGAAAGCTATTACTAAATATATGAGGGGAATAAGGTGCAAATATTTGTTTCACTTGGCAGAACTTGATGCTCTCTACAATCTTATTCATCCGTTCAAAGTAACCATCATGACTAACGATAAGTAGAGTTTCGTTTATTCCAGCTACAAGGGAAAGGCTATCCAAAGCCACTCGAAGGTACTGGGGCCGGTTATGAACATACAACACAATGACTATATGATCCTCTGCTAGATTGGGATACAAATCTAAGTTCCTTGGAGACATCCTATTACGTTTCTCTAACCAAACCGAAAGCTCATTCTGTTTGGGAAGCTTCAAGTTCTTGACATCAAAACTGTAGTTATAATGTCTAACTCCAGGCCTTTCACCAGTCTCACTTGAAATACTGGTAAGTGATTCTATGAGGGCATTTATACTCAGCAGTAACACCAATAAAACAACTCCCAACGCAACACTCAGAATTAAACGGCGTAAAGCCGCATCTTTTCCTCGGGCTTTCCTGTAAGAAGCCGCCATATGCTACTGATGCTACCACCAGTTAAATTCAAAGCGGAAAAAGATTGATTCTTTTCCCCCAACCTCTTGGACAAGAATAGGAAATGATGAACCAAATATAAGAAGTGAGCTTCAAGAACCTTAAAAAATGGATCTTTTCCCGAATGACGATAAGGCAATGAAGCAATACCAACAGCTGACTTCTTCTGAGAATCCGAGGAATTCAACAATGGGGTGATCAGTAGGGAAAACCCGTCAAGAGATCGGCTCCAAATTGTGAAATAGTGAAGAAAAAGAGATCAAAAGAGAGCCCCACAGTGCGGGACAAACTTGGGATTCCAAGAATTACAAGCAATACATCTAGATTTTGGAACTGAAACACGGCGTTCAGTGTTGTACAGATTGTGGCATCCGAATAATCGACTGTCAGTTGGAGAAAAACTCAAGATTCATAAGGGATGAGACAAAATTTTCGAATTTGGTAAAAAGACGCTTCTATTATAAATACAGTCTCCACCAAGAGATGCTCAAGAAATATCAAATGGTTGATATAAACCAAAAATTTGAAGTCCTAGCTAGAAAGACAATTATACATTTTTTAGTTTATTTCAAGCTTTATAATTATTTTGGGGTGGGTCAATATAGTATAAGTAGGCAAAATATATCTTGTCACGTCTTAGGCCTTGGGCTAACTAGCCTCTTGGTCGCAAGAATTAACTCCAAACTTGATCCCAAGGCCGGAAGCCATCAAATACGAGAATTGCCTCCAATCTCATCCAATGTATCTTAAAGTTCGACTATAAACAAGTTTTCAAAAAAAATATCTAATGATGTATTTGTAATTTTTAATTAAAATTTACACGATACTTATATAATTACCATATTGGTTATTGATCGACATAGGATGGAGTATCGTATATTTAATTTGAGTGTGAAAAGAAATTAATAAAAAAAATTGGTAGGCATGCATACAAGTTTTGAAAGGGATATATAACTAGTCTAGATTAATAAGTAATGATTACCATCACATGCATGCATGGTGGTGAATATTAGTTTAAGATTTGCATGGTTTACGTACTAAGTGCATGAGATATAAATATACGTACTAAGGATAGTTTGTAGCAGTGGAAATATATATATATATATATATATATATGTTAGAGAGAGAGAAAGAGAGAGAGGGAGAGATGTGTAATTGTGTAGATGGATATATGCATGGGATAAAGGTGAGGGGGGGCGCGTGAAATTCTTGTGTAGAAAAACATGTGAATATTGACTCGTGAACACTCACTACTACTTGAAGAATTATTGTGAGAGAGGTGATGCTCATGTTCATGTTCATGTTCATGTTCATGTTCATGTTCTCTCTAGTACTACAGTACTACTACTGGAGAGTGGAGACATACATATATTTTGTATTTCATTTTCACCACCACTGCAAACAGATAAAAAAGAAAAAAACTCCTCGGATTCTTACACTACACATCCGAATTCTTCTATCACTCAATTGTTGCACTCCTCCAAATTCATACTTGTCTCGTGCTTTCATGCCTGCATATATTTTGTGCTCCCTTATCGCCATATTTCCTCCCATATAAGACAAAACAACCCTATATATATATATGTATATATATATCCCCCAATCCCAATTAAATTCTAAATTCAAATCAAGAGAATGATTTCACTTGTTATGTGATTAGTTTGGTTCAATCTAATTTTCCACATATCTTTTATCATCCAAGAGATAGAGAGAGCAAATAAAACGTCAAGAAAGTACCGGACCATAAAAACATTCCTTATGTACCAATTAAGACCAAAAATTTCTAAATAATTTCTCTTTTCCAAATAAAAAAGAAGGAAAGAAAAGATGAGAAATGGGCAAAATTTAGAGTGTGAAATTAGAAATATTCCACTGGAAAATATAGAAACATGTGACTTCTTGCAACCAGAGTGCATATATCACTACTACATCATAGTAGCAGTAGTAGTAGTATAACTTAACGGTCACATGGAGGCTTCAAAAACTAATTTTGTCCAAACGTGAACACATTTAAACCAAACAAGACTCACACACACACACTCCTCTTATACATATCCCGCGCCATTCTTTACCATGACCCCTACAAAACTTCTACCCCCACCCTAGCAAACCTGATCCCCACATCTTTCCCTCATGGAAAACTGCAGGAGATCTCCCCTCAAGCCCTGGAAAAAAGGACCCGCTAGGGGCAAAGGCGGCCCCCAGAATGCCATGTGCGAGTACCGTGGCGTTCGCCAAAGAACGTGGGGCAAGTGGGTGGCTGAGATCAGAGAACCCAACAAGAGGACCAGACTCTGGCTCGGCTCCTTTGCCACTGCGGAAGAGGCTGCCATGGCCTACGACGAAGCAGCAAGAAGATTATACGGCCCAGAGGCTTACCTCAATCTGCCTCATCTCAGGTCCACATTCAACCCTTTGAACAAATCACACAAGTTCAAGTGGTTCCCCTCGAACAATGTGGTTTCCATGTTTCCCAGCACTGGGCTGCTGAATTTGAATGCTCAGCCTAGTGTGCGTGTGATTCACCAGAGGCTGCAAGAACTCAAGAAAACAGGGGTTCTTGGCCAGGATTCTTCGTCTAGCTCATCGTCTAGTGATCCCAAAACTGACATGCACAATGTCAGGGAGCAACCCCAACTAGAAATTCCTGAAGCTAATGAAAAAGAGAGCACTGAATTCTCATCTGAAAATAAAGTAATTACCTCTGAAGAGAAGCCGCAGCTTGATCTGAATGAATTCCTCCAGCAGATGGGGGTACTGAAAAGAGATGATAAGCCTTCTTCTAGTCATGATATGTCTAAAAGTTTCACGGAGATAGAATCATTATCATTCAAGGATGATGAAGATGGATTTGGCAACTTGGCAGAGAAAAACTTTAACTGGGACACATTGAGTGAAATAGCTGGGGCAGATATGACTCTAGGAGCAGAAGCCAGTACCTTCAATGCACATGACAGCAATGAAGAGCTGATATTTCCTCCATCCATCTGGAATTTTTAGAAGAGTAGGGAAATTTTTGTAATCACAGGGGTCAATACCATAGGAATATATCACCCTATAATATATACTAGTTAAGTCATCCTTTTTGATGTACTATAGTGTTAAACACTGAGCCAATAAACAAACAAGAATCATTACCTGGGAGCGAGGAATCTTAGCAGCTAAGTATTAGATTTATAACAACTTAAAGGGACTACGATAAAGATTGCAGAGAACCAAGACTAAACTGGACAGAATTTAAACAACCCTTCACTTTTTTTTTCCTTCTAGTTTCTGTTATTTGTTTGTTTTAAATCTAGTTTCCTGTCGACGACAGGAAAACACTTCATATTAAACAACAGCTTTACATGTCAAAAGGGAACTTCCAAATCCGCATTCATCTGGAGAAGAAAAACTTAAACTGATATATTCCCTCCTCCTGAGGTAACAATTCCACTTGTTTTCCCATGTTCACAAACTAAGAAAAAGACTTAACTGCAGCCATTGCTGGCTGGTTAGGTAAAACCAGCTATTATAAATAGAAGGTAAGATATAGCAATCCCTCTGAATTAATTTGAAGTACATAAATGATTATAGATGTTACAGTTACAAATGAATGTTATCTTCAGTAATAGAACATCTATTACATTTGCACCAAATATTAGGGACTGTCAAATCACAGTATCTACTCATGGCATGAGCATCCTCAAGAAGATCCTTCAGTTCACAGAATATGATCTTCTTGCAGGGAATTTTTCTGATTCATTCAGTACCATACTCTGAAGCGCTCAAATATTCACCATGTTCCTCAAAGTACTCAATTAAACGCTTCAAGAATTTATCGCCGCTGACAGTCTCAGTGTCACAAATAATGCAACATTGTCTCCTAGCTCGTGTCACTGCAACATTCATTCTCCTCCGATCACTTAAAAAGCCAACCTGAAAACAGACCACTCCCAACATTAGAACCTCTATCACAAGAGGAAGTTTCCTTATCATTTGGCAGTATTAGTACCTCTTTCTTTGAGTTTGACCGGACCATTGAAATGATAATTGCTTCCTTCTCGCGACCTTGGAAACCATCAACTGTAGATATTTCCATATCTTTTAGCTTGTCTTCTTTGCTTTTCAACATCTTGAGTTGCACCACCTGAAAGAGCATAGACATCTTGAATCGACATCCCCTTAAATCCTTAAGTAGACACAGTTTTACAATTTCTCCATACCTGTGCTGCGTAAGGTGTAATAATTCCTATGTTGGCAGCTTGAACTCCACTTTCCACTAGTCTCCTGGCATGTGCTATAGCGACAGCAGCTTCCCCCTCATTGAGGGTACTGTCTTCTTCATCCTTCTTCTCTTCCATGTCACAACTGGAGAGAGTCTTACAACATTAATAAAAGGGGACCAACTTACAGCAGAACAGCACAAGTAAGAATTTATCAAATGTTCATAAGCTTCTTGAACTCCTCAGCTATACATTTAGCTATAGGGCCAAATACATGCCAGAGCACATAATAAATGGGAATAAAATAGCATACCCAGCTATGTCTACGAGAAGAAGGGTTGGTTCCGCTGAAGATGACTTCTTGACATCTTCAAGCTCGTATAAAGTATGGGCAGCAACACTTGAATGGGCTTTAATCTGTTATGCAAGTTTCACAGTCAACAAGAAAGTGCATAATCCAGATGTCTGAATTAACTAAGTGTTTGGTGACAGTCTTTCAGGAGCATAAAAATAATATTTACTAGGTCTTCAGCAAGGATCTTGGCAGAATTCATGGATCTCAGAAGAAATTCTCTTGAAAGTAAGAAGTGACCATCGAACAGCTCTGGAAGCCCATCCACAAAGATTACTTACTTGTGGGTGTCGATCTTAGAATTAAAATTAGTTCTTCTTAGAGTTCCAAAGACCATTTGCTCCACAAAGAACTCATGTTCGGATCAACTAAAATTAAGAACAGAGAGAAAGAGAGAGTGCACTTAGCTGCAATAGGAACAATACGAGTGCAATTTCTATCATCAACCTATTTCAGTGACAAGCTAGTCGTAAATTTAGGCATAAGGAAGACTCAAGCTAGCCTAGGTGCATACACCCTACAACATAGACAAGGAAAAGATAGAAATCAATTACAAAGAAGAAGAGGAAGAAGAAGATAATAGGTTAACAAATCTGGGCACCTTGCCATCATAGAGCTCTTCGGATGACCAGTTCATTATAAGTTCATGCATGCGGTACTGAACTGTGAGCATAGATGTGACATCATCTCCATATAAATCTGTGAGGCGTTCAAAGAGGGTTCTTCCTAATCCTTTCTTCTCAGCTTCAACACTTTGAATAGTTGGGGGAAGCTGGAGATGGTCACCTGCCAATATACATCTTGGACCCTAGTAAAGCAAAATCAGATATTTCACTGGTGGTCTCAGAGGAAAAAATGTTTTGATGACATACAGGAAGTTAAAACTTGTGTATTCAGCTTACAGCCTCTTTCATTTCATCCCAATTATGAATAAGAAAGAAAAAGAAAGATGCAATTTCTCTGCCGGCAAATTGCTTACTAGACATGAACAGTTAAGATGTCCTTTCCACTATTTTTGTCATGGTTAGTCTCGCTATATGACACATGGGTTGCCAGCTCTCAGGCTGCAACCAGGGCTTATTCAAAACTAATGTCATAGAAATCTCAGGGTGTCAAAGCGATTCTTGCTGAGAGAATACTGGATCTTCTAGAGTTACTTCAATAAGAAATTAAGAATGCTGAACGGCTAATCTCATTAATGAGAATTGCATTAGCTATATATGGTAGACACTCCCATCTCCTCTCACCCGACAACCAGAAAAGAAGAGAAATGAAAAATATAGTCAAACTTTCTTTACCCTTGAAATATACGGGGTCCTTCCTTCATGAAGTCACCACAGATTAACTTGACTGTTCTTAGAGGTGTATTGCCAAAAGATATCTTAGTATAACCCCCACCCCAAAAACAAAAAAAATAACAATTTGGCCAGTACAATTCAGGACCTCCAGTTCTATAATTACCTTCAGCAGAGCAATCCAGCATGCTATTTCTAATGCCTGGGCAGCTTCATCAATAATAACCAAATCGAATGAAAATCCATCCAACTTCTTGGAAAGCGCACCGGTCAAGGTTGTTAATACCACATCTGCATTCTTAATCACATCGGTCACTGCCAGCTGCTGCCTTTTCCGCTCTTCTTTGGATAGAGTCTTCAGCTCCCTTCTAATATCTCTCTTAGTATTTTTATCTTTGGCTTTTAAAAGCTTGCCATTCAAAGCCTGCAGAAATTCATCAGAAATATGAAAAAGCACCATGAAATTGTGTTCAATAATATAAAATATTACTTGGGTTTTATATTGGGTGAAGATGAAATGTGTCAAAATTTAGACTCACCAAACAGAGTAGTTCTGCACATAAATGGGAATGACGCTAAAGCATGAGTGTTCAGTATAAAGTCTTTCATTTCCGATCGACCAATATAACCAACCAAAAAGTTCCCAATATTACATTGCTTGCAAACAAATTGTTCCAACAATAAATTTCCCAAAAACACTGTAGGCAGCTGAAAGTTTATTACAAAAGAGTAAGTAGAAGTTCATCAGAGGGTATGTTACTATGGAAAGTGCTCCGACCAGGGTTACAATTTATATAACCAGCTTCACAAATTTTAGGAAAATAATTTGAGCTCTCAGACTTTATGGACTCACCTTCATTTTCCTTATTCTCTTTTGATCATTTTACTGAAATTGATTCAACAAAATACTAAATAAAGCTTAAACAAGCTTTGGTAAATGTTAAACTGATCTTCATGGGGGTGCAAAACTTAAATCGAACATCATATGCGTCTACTGGAAATTAGTATATACTTTAAGCGGAAGTATTCCTGATAATAAAAAAATTTAAGCCCCAATGATTTCTGAATGTAGGGGTAGTATATGTCAAAAATGTTTCTATATTCAGAGGTAGTATTAAAAAGGGGCAACTTGAAGTGAGAAATGTTTTTTCTGACAATAAATATAGAGGAAAAAAAATGCTTAAAATTGTCATATCAACACTTTCCACAACAGCTGAAAGTCTACTCTCCAGGTCAAAGCAATAAATGGTACCAATACCATTAACCTGATGTCTTGTACGTCAATTTTAGAACTTTCAAGAGAATTTTGGTTACTTGAGGAAAGAGCCTGTATGTGCAGTCGGACTTTGAACAAAGACAGGGAATATAAGTGAACAAAAATTATGGTAACATGACATGCCAGAGAGAGTTAATATTCCATTCCCAGGGGTTGCCACTTTATTCTTTGATTCTTTTCATTTCTGAATTAGCTCTCATCTCAAAATAATATTGAATCTGCAGTTAATTGAAAGTCCAATTACCATTATGACCTTGTCTTCAGCCACAAGGATAATATTTTTATATGGCCCTTATATAAAGCATATCAACAAATTAATACAACAGTTGGAAATAAAATCTAGATCAATGCGAGGCTCTGTCAATAGGGCAAGATGATTTTAGAAGTTGTTTGTATCATGTACCTTCATCTCCTTGCGAATGTCATTTGCAAGCGCACTATTATCTCCACGTAGAACCTGCAGGAAACTAAAGTAATTGTAACTGGGAATCTTCAACTCAATAAAATGAAGGAATGTCATGAATTTATGAACAACCATTGATGAAACTTGAGTGACATTAGCCAAAATGTCTAAGTGAAGTACTAATTACTATTATAGACTTGTACTAAAGAGAAAGATTTGAAACATGTGTGGATACAGGACCAAATACATCTGAGAAAAGATCATGTGGAGAAAGGAAGCAGTAGCAATGGTCAGAACAAATGAATATAAACAATCAGCTGAACTTTAAGGATGCCACCTCCATATCATGGTTTCAAGTAGAGAAAAAGGAAGAAAACAGCGAAAAATGAGTGAAAGAGGAACAAGAAAGATAACTACAAACAGCATCTTGAATCAAGGCATCACCTAAATCTGATCAAGTTGTAATAATATGCATAAATGCAAGATGAAAGAATAATACTCCGGAACCCAGTTTTAACTGCGAAGCAGTAGAGAACATTACCTGTGCATCCAAAGCACTCTCCAATACTTGAGGAAGTAAGCGCGCAGGATGCCCCACTCTTACCAACTTGACTCTGTTACAGTCCAAGAGAGAGTAAGTAACTTTGACAAATAGGACCTTCACTGAGAACAGGAATGCAGCTTGATTATTCTATGCACAAAGCCAGCTCATAAAGCCAATGGATAATCCTAAGTACCTAACAGTAATTTCAAAATGATGTGCTGAAACATAGTGAGCGATCAGAGAAATCATCACTAGTATCTCACGACAATATAGAAGAGAAGGCAACATTATTTCAAGGAAGATGTATGATGTCATAAAATTTCATGGGAACTGATCAATGAAATTATTACTAGAAAAAGAAAACTTCACAAGGTCAATTCAAAACCTAGCTTTAAAGAGTACGTAACTTCTCAGAAGTACTAAATATGATAATAAAACAGAACGAACGCTCATACACAAAATAGTTGGATCTATTAACATGCAATAGAGTTGTCACATTGAACAAGAAATTTTCTTTTCTTCAAGCGCAAGATATAATGCAACATATCATGTTAGTATTTTAGTAAAATATTATGATGAGCACAGACAAAGCGGAAGCAAGGAGAACTTGAAAACTATGACAGAATTTTCAAACTCATAGAAAAAACTCCAACCTTTACAGTGTTTTTTTTCCCAGTGGTTATTTTTTAGGTATCAGTTAAACATGTAACTAGGGAATTATCTGTACCTATGAGGTACAAGTCTCTCCACAATGTTATCAACTGCAATATTGGAAGCAGCGCAAGCAAGAATTTTTGTTCCCCGCTTGACTTCTTGTAAGATAATTTCAACCACTGTTGTAGTCTTCCCAGTTCCTGGCGGCCCATGGAGCAAAAAGAGGTCCTTGGACGACAGAGCCTTGGATATAGCATCTTTCTTAAATATCAAGGTAAATGATTTAGTTTGGAAAGGATCATAAATGTAGTGCAGCAAAGAAACATGAAAATGAGAGAAGTGACCCTAATCTATTAATGTAGATAATTTCATTGGTGAGAGTAATATAACTAGCAAGTAATAATATCAACACAAAATAAATCATATAGATAATCAAGGTAAAGCAGACCATGTTTCAAAGACAAATCATTACTGCACACTAGATGCTAATTTTAAAGACTTGACCGGAAAGAGATGTATTCCAAGAAAAAGTTGATGCTATACCTAGTTAGAATTACAAGACAGCATCCAGTCCCAGAAAATTTATCAGACAAGAAACCAAAAATTGAGAACAGGATTGGTAAATATACTGCTTCTGGTCAAAATTTCTCTAACTGTACTTGCCTATGGCTTTTTAAATTTCTTACATTTATAAGAAAAAAGCAGAAATACTAAGAACTTTCACCTCATACAATATATTGTATATAATCATGTGACATACAAGGTTCCAGCAGCTAAGGTCTTATCATGTCCATATAATAAAGCACGCTTCAGATTGACAGAAGAAGCACACAGATGCGATCTGCTCTAGAGGAAGACGTTATAGAATTTATTTGGGAGACCTGTGAATTATCAAGGTTCGAGTTTACGGGAGTGAACTTGATATCCTTCTTGGACACTGTCGGTGGCCTCTCCCCAAATAACACAGGAACCAGATCGGCAGCAGGACCCTTCTGCACGCTTTTACTTAGCTGAATCAATGTTTCCTTCATCCGACGATATGTTACCTACAAATTAATCACAATTCAGAAATGTTTTGCCATGGTCCAAATATTGAAGGTTGTTTTCTTGGATTTAATAGTACCTGGATGGGAATTCATTATCCTGATGTTAAATAAATACTTCCTTCATTTAAACCCCATAGCATGTGAGATTCAATGTGAGATCTTTTATCAAGAATATCACCATATATCCAAGATCTTATAAATCCTTGAAAAAAGTCCATCAAGCTATAACACTTTCAGAATATTTGGAGTCTATTTTGGGCTCCTGGTAACTAGGTCGTTAATTCTTAGAAAGGAGATTCAGAAAGCTCAAGTTACTCTGGATTGAATTGCAAAAGCAAAAGTAACCAGGATACTCCAGGCTTTATGGCTAATATAGATTAAGAAGCTAGAAAGAGAGTTGACCATGTCTAGAATCAAAATTCGACTATCCTCATAGAGTTTTTGGGACAGGGTTTTCCTATATATCCCCTAGACCATAAGGAAACAACAACTCTCTATATATACCTTTGTAGTAGAAATGCTTTTTCCATGCATAATATGACATACTTCTCTTGTGACCATCTCAACAAGACCAGTCAAACAGTTCAATTTGGTAAGAAGCAAAATAATGTAATTCTGCATTTCAAAAACTTTACCTATCCTCTTAGTAGTAGCAAAAACCAAATCATAATAATCTAATCAAACAGACAATGTACCTCATTTGCCACTTTTTCAAGGCGTAAAGGACTATTCAAACCCTCTTCTGGTATATCATCAAAAGCAACAGTAATAGACGAGTCCTGCTCATTGAAAATGTAATTACATTCAATTATAAGAACGTGCTACATAATTTTAGTTAAAACAAACTTTAAAGTACCTTTATTCTGTAAACAACACCCTGCCCGAGAGGAGGAGAGCCCAAATCAGATTTGTTTGGTTTCAAAACCACAACATCATGATTTCCAAACTGGAAAGCATAAAAAATGTGAGCCATTAAGCATTAAAGAGGAGGGAGCGAATATTAAAGATTTCAAAGACAAGGACGTTATTCACAATGCTGCCACTGGACGGTACTTCTGCAAGTCTTAAATTGAGTCTTCCACACACCTTAGGAGTTCAGTGTTTCTTGTATATGATCTCAGGAATGGGTATAAAGAGCTTGTAACGAGAACAAAAACAGCATTCCTTACACGAATAGTAAACTTGCATATGTATTGAGTGAGCTAGAGAAACAATAAGAGAAGGACGTCATTTCATCTTGGCTGAGTAGTATAGAACTCTCAACTGCAAATACCAGAAAGACCCCTTAACCCGACTCCAAAAATCACTAGATTGCCAAATACCATACTGCAATAACATCTCAAAGCCCATTCCGAACTAGTTCAATGTGCTTGAAAAAACTTAAATGAGGGCATTACTATCAGCGAAATTATTAAGAAAAAGAAACAAACAAGCCCACTTGTCTCTCACCGATAGTAACATAAGTTACCAGCATATACTACAGAAATGCATAATTCTAAGGGAAGTAACGCACTACATGGATGGTTTACCTTGTGAGGAGGGAGGACATCCCCTTTATTAGACTGAAACTCAAGAAGACTTTTGCCCATTAATCCTGTCTACAAAATACAGATTTAGAAGGCCATACAAACAATAATATGCAAGAACACATCTGAAATTTATATCACCTGAGCATCCACACACTTCAAATTAAGAATAGTGGACCCCTTTTTTTGTGCACTGTCCAAACTCCTAGTCGCCCCCGAATTCATTGAGAGTGATATCTCTGCTTCCTGAAACAACCACATCACACACATTTTACATTTATCCTATTAAGAGGATCAAAAGAGTAAATCTTCCAACCAATTATGATAAATTTCAACTTATCGGAATAATTCAATTTTCATACTTTCCCTTATTTTTAAGTAATTGAGGAACAAAAGGTTATAGCAATGTGTGAACACATAATATGCAAGATATTCAGTACATAATTAGAAGTCCAATTTGTAGATTAAAACAAACAGTTAACAAACAAATCGGAGCTTACATTAACCATTTCATTTTCAGAAGATTGGCGAAAGTGATACACACACATACATATATATATACACACACACATCTAGAGAGAGTATGAGTTTAATACTTTTTCCATGTCAATAAGAGGGGCCATTCTGGAGACAAACTGTTCGAGGGTAATTTTATCATTTGAAGATTTGTTGTTGATGCTCTTTCCCTTCGCTTTCTCCATTGCCGCAGTTGCTGATTTCCAACTTCCCACTCTTTTCCTGTGTGTGTGTTGCGGAGCGACTTGAAATAAAGACGGCGTCTTTATACGAGGACGGCAGCCTGAAGTCGCGTTTAAACATCCGTAGATTTAAGATTCACAAATTACGACTTTCAAACTATATTCTTTGCCTTTTTCTCCTCTAATTTAAGTAATAGAGTCAATAAAAACGCGACTATGATACTTAATTTATATCTATACTGTATAAAAAGGAAAAAAATAATTCTTATAAATAATGGTTATAACACCGTAATACCAATTTTAGTATTATATGAATAATACCCTTTAGTGTAATAGAGTCAATAAAAACGCGAGTATGATACTTAATTTATATCTATACTGTATAAAAAGAAAAAAAAAATTCTTACAAATGATGGTTATGACACTGTAATACCAGTTTTATTATTATATGAATAATACTCTTTAGTTGATTTTCTTTTTTTTTTCTTTATTGCTATCTTTCTTTCTTTTCTTTTTTTTTTTTTAGAAATATGATGATGTATTGATTTATATATTTTTTATTTATAATATATTTTAAAATATAAAATATTATTATTATATGCACACAGGGACAGCGTGCCATGACGGCTAGTTATATAAACAAATACTAGTGAAACACTAATAACATGAGGTTGGTTGAAAACCCCAAGAAGGGTGGTACAAACTGAATATAGATGGAGCGTCCAAAGGAAATACAGACATTTCCCACGCTGGGGCATTCTCAGAGATCACCTCAATCAAAGTCATCTTTGCCTTTCAAGAACCTCTTGAAATTATCTCTAACACCCAGGTTGAACTTCGAGCCATCCAAAAAAGATTGAAACTATGCATTGAAAAGGATGTCCATAATATTTGGATTGAAACTGATGAAATGACTATCATCAAGCTCATCTCCATACCACCACAAGGGGCTTGGAATCACCATAACATCCTTCAAAACATCCGAAATCTTCTGAGTCAAATTGAATAAAAAATCTCTTATATTTTTAGAGAAGGCAACTAAGTGGCGGATTTTCTAGCTAATCAAGCATGCATATCTCAACAACTTATCATCCTTTCCAAGGAACATCTCACAAGTACATTCGACTTAAAATTATTGGTGATCCCCCTTAATTGGCTTGACTCATACCTATTGTCATAAGTTTCTCGTGAAGTTGGATGATTTTTTTACTGCCTCTTTTTGTTGTTTCTGCGACTGTGTCGCTATTGCTATTTCCTGCTGCATATTATCCTGTTGCATACTGTCTGTAGTTGTTTTCGACTGCATACATTTTGCCTGCAACTGCATATCTTCTGTTTGTTGGTCATGTATGGCTGCATTTTTGGAGCACTCTTGTCCACTTTTTGTCTTGTGAGCATGCTTGGGCCATGCCCACTTTTATACATACATATTTATTGCTTCGATGCTAATCTCTTGGCTTAGTTTGTCCCATTATTTTGTTGAGAGTACTGTGGTTTCTTATGAAGAACGTATAGTAAGCTCCCCTCTCTTTTTGGCTTACTTTCATTTCATTGTTGGAGGTGCCCTCCATACTTTGCATAGCTTGATTTGTAGGTGTTAGTTGAAATCGATGATTCGAGTGTAGTGGCAAAAACTTTTTGACACAATGGATTGTCGTCTCCAACTACTTCTGCCAACCTTGTGCTTCGCGTCTCACTTTTGTAAGGAAGTAGTACTTCTCATTTATGCTTTTGTCAATTGTTGTAAGGGAGTAGTAATCCATATTGATGCATTTGGTGAATATTTTGTAGTGGAGTAGTACTCCTTGTTTACAGTTTCTAGGCATGATAGAGAGTCGGTACTCCCCCGTGTAAATTTGCTCGCCTCCTGGCTTCCCCATCCCGAATGGTTTATTTAGAAAAAAAAAAACATGAGACTGGTTGAAGTTTTCAACCTTTTTTTTTTTTCTCTTATATGTACAAATCACTGAGTTATTCACTAAGGATGAAATTGGTTGATGTTGAAATCATTCTGTTCTAATTATATAATTTTTCATGATATCTCATAAATATAAAAAGTTTTCATCGTCATTTGATCTAATGTCAATCCAATTTGAATTGGTGAGGTCCCAGTATAAAATTCAAATACTTCATGATATAAATCCAGAATAAATAATATCTGAATACATCTATTTTTAATCGCAAGTATACATTGGTAATTTAAAAAATCTATACCAAAATTGAACTTGCTAAGAATTCATTTTCTTGACACAATTTGTTATGCAATTTTAACAGTTTGATCTAGGAAACAACATAGGCTGTACCAGGTCGTTTACAAGGATTTACGTCAAGAAATGGTAATCCGGCAGTAACCATTAGCCTTTTATTAAACCATCATAAGATAATTTATCCTGCCCTCATATAACCCAACTCTTATCCCACATTTTATCCAACCAGGCAAACACAAAAAGATTATATCCCATATTTTGTCCATGGGAGCTATCAAGCATTTATCCCACACACACAATTAACCGGCCCCTGTGCATCAATATATTCTACATGTATCATACGAGTTTTCACTACTTGCCCCATAATGGGTTGCACCTCTATGTATCAGTTACATATTCTGCAGTGCAATCAAAGCATACAAACGTTCACACTTTGATAAAAAATCAAAATCAGCTGTAGAGATCAAAAATGATAAATTTTACACTAATTTCTTGTCACCAAATTGAATTTCTGAGGTTTTATTCAATAAAACAACCAGCGCAAACCTGGGCATAAAATCCTGCAGCACGAGAAGCACATTCTCAGCCAAGAATATCCTCAAAAAATTACTAAGGAAGTGCTAAAAGCTTTTTATTTGTATATAAGGGCATCACGTCCTGGTCCAACGCCAATGTAGTGAATGGGTACCCCAACGAGTTCTTCAATCCGTTCTACATAGTTACGTGCAGCCTTTGGCAGGTCAGAGTACTCTCTGATGGACGAAATGTCACACTGCCACCCAGGCATAGTTTCGTATTCAACCTAAACAAAATTGAGAAAAGCACATTAATAACTTCAAACATACGTGTATGTATATGAGAGAGGATGTAATACAAAATTGAGAAAAGCACATTAATATCATCAAACTGATATATTATGAGAGCATGGTAAAATGGAGTTCTTAGGAAGTTAGAAATGCAACATGCGTAATAAAAGGAAGTCTTTAGGAATTTTAAACTTCGACCATGAGATAAAATCAAGAATTAGGAATTCAGAATTGCAATGCACATGATGGGACAAGTCTTAAGGGATTGATCACCTCATATTCGACATGCACATATGGGTTGCGTATTAGTGCAAGTGCAGTGCGATGCCAATTATACATTAATCCATCTCCACAGTTTTGCCATATGTCAAGCAGTTCTTGATGAGTGGAGGTAGGAGGGTAAGAGGGGATGGCTTCATCCAGATAGCATGAACGAACATCAAAGGTAAAAGATGAATCGAATAGATCTAGAAGATCATTGAGTTTAAGACACAATTGGATAATAAATTGAGTTCTCTCAACCAAGTCCAAGTGGAGATAAAGATTAAGCAGTGGGACCTCGATAAAGAACAAAATTAAAACTTGCCTGAATCTGCTCCAGAACAGAAAGGTCCGCAGGGAATGACTGAATTCGAGTACCATCATTCTGTTTGTATGAAACGCCCAATTGAATTTCTGGTAGCTCAGACAACACATCAAGTTTGGTAAGATTTAAAGATGAGAATCCATTTATCATACAGCAATATCTCAATGCAACAATGTCGAGCCAGCCACAACGACGAGGGCGACCAGTTGTTGTACCAAACTCCTGTCCAGCAGTCCTGAGTAGCTCACCACCTTCCCCCAAGATTTCTGTAGGAAAAGGACCCGAACCAACTCGTGTAGTGTATGCTTTGACCTGCATAATTGCCAATCGATGAATTAAGACAGAAATGCAATTCCCATTAACACCTTTGGAGAAGTACAGATATTTCTTCTAACCAAGATGAATTTAATGAAGAAAAAGATCTCTCGAACATTCACATAAACAGCATCAAATACATGATTTTTCAACAACTCGTAAAGAAAGAATAATGTTTGCACTTACCACCCCTATAAGATCACCAACAACTCTAGGAGCAATACCAAGACCTGTACAGATTCCCCCCGCAGATGGACTAGAAGAAGTCACAAAGGGGTAAGTTCCAAAGTCAATATCTAACATGGTTGCCTGACCGCCTTCTACCAAAATTCTTTTCTTCTGAGATATAGCATCATTTATGTAGCGCACAGTATCGGTAATGAAAGGTTCCAACCGCTTAGCATATTGTCTGTAATCTTCAAATACTTGCCTGGGAACATCAGGCTGATGCTTATAAAGTTCGAATCTTGCAGCAGCATCAGATATTAAAACCTCAAGCTTCTCCCTAAGTTTATCCATATGCCTCAAATCACCTACTCTTATGCCATTCCGGAGAACCTTGCTTGAATAGGCAGGTCCAATGCCTCTCCCGGTGGTTCCAATGAACGACTTAGCAAGCTCGGCTTCCCTAAGCCCATCTACGACTTGATGTATATCAAATAACAAATGAGCACGGTCAGAAACCAAGATCCTTCCTTCACAAGAGACACCCTTGGATTGCAGACCATCAATTTCTTCAAAGAATGATGGTAGATGCACCACAACCCCGTTACCAATTACACAGACAGTTTCCTCATTAAGAATTCCTGAGGGAACAAGGTGAAGCGCAAACTTCTTGCCTTCTGCATTGTAAATAGTGTGCCCAGCGTTAGCTCCACCCTGACAGTAATAAGTTTTCAGAATAAGCAAGCCAAGAAAATGAAACGACACATCTGTTCATGCAATGCAACCAATGGAAGTAATTTAGCATAACAAAGTCAAAGCCATTCCATTACATAATAGATGTTTCCTGTCTTTCCCAATCGGTGACACAATCTAAATGTTCCTTCAATGGACACCATTTATCGTGTGTTAAAATCAGGGCACAGGAGAAATGAAAGCATTACTTACTATAGCATATTTAACTTTAATTTACATCTGAAGTTACAAACTAACCATACATCACCCAGGAATAGTCTCTATGTCAATTTAAAAATAAGTACACCTAAAAGGCCCATAAAGCTTATCTTTATCATGAGTTAATCTATGGGGCTATATTTAACCAAAATCAGCCTCTGCAACTGTGACGTCCTCATTTTATAGAAGAAAAAAGGTATTAATCTCGTAACATACAAGTCTTGACATACTTCATCAAGGAGAACTGTTTTTTCCCACATAAGCATAAAAGGATCTGTTTTCAAGCACTCATTCAACAACCTCTCATCGCCCGCTTAATGTCAGTAATTATGAATCTTACCCCTGAACTTAATTGCAACATTTTATTGATTTGGACGAAGGAATCTATACAGTGCTATGAAGAAAAATCGCAAGTAAGAAGTTCAGCGATTTATACAGACTCCTAAGAAAAATTCTGTGAATTGGACTGTAAATGAAAACACGTACTTCTTCTCAGAGCTAGAATAAGTTCTAATAGCAGAAGTCGAGGAAAAACCCACCAAATAGAAAAAGTTTTTTTCTGATTTTATACTGTTCTACAAAGGAAATAACTAGAAAAAAGAAAATCGCAAAGAACGAAATTTAAAGCTCATACGTTGTCGTAAAAGTAACATTCAATTCTACCACAAAAGACTTAGCCAAGTATTTCATCCACAGCTAAGACAACTTTTTCAATTTACAGATGTCGAGGAAAACTCAGTCAGAAACGCGCAGGAAGAAACACGAAAAAGATAGTCTCTATATACAGTAAAATACATGCCTGACACCGCGCGACGACGTCGAAGTGCTTGGCAAGAATATCAACGAGCTTTCCCTTGCCCTCGTCCCCCCACTGACATCCAAGAACGCCGGTGACCTGACCCAGCGAAGCGATCCGACTCGGCACCGAAGCCGAGTAGCTAACCCCTTGCTCTATCACCGTCGCTCCTCTATTCGCATCGGCTGAGCAAATAACCGTCCTCAGCTGCTTGCTGTTGGGAAAGGAGAAATGGACGCTGACGCGGGTCCCATAGAGCTTGGTGGAGTAGCTCCCATTGCAGATGGATGAGGCGGAGGAGATGGAGGCAGATGAGGAGAGGCTCATGGCGGCGGCGGGAGCGCAGGCGAAAACAGAGAGAGATAGTGAGCGAGAGTGATGGGGTAGTGTCAAGGGTTTAAGGATATTATGGTGACAGTTTGTACAGCGATTGCAACTCTGCAAATTACTTTTTAAATCTCAATTCTAATTACATATATTAAATTTAAAATTTATTGGTCAATTCTATCTTTTCTTTTTTCGAAAACTTCTACTTTTATAAAATTATTTTTTATTGAAAAAATGAAAAATGGAAGTATTTATAAAAAATATATAAAAATTAAATCGAATAGTATTTGAGAAAAAAATACTTTTAAAATTAGTTTATTTTATACCCATATATTAAAAACTATATATTTTTTACTTAATATTTGTACTTGTCTTTTGTTAATAATAATATATTTTGTTTTAATTAGTATATTTTATATTTATTTTAAAATATTTGTTATTTATATTATAAAATTTTAAATATTAATAAATTATTTGAATTTAATTAAAAATGGTAAAGTTGAATTAAGATTATTTTAATAAGGGTAAAGTAGCAAAAAATAAAGTTGAATTTATTTACAAAAAAGTCAAAGCAGCTAAAAACACCCCCCAATACATTTCTAGCTTTTGGCCTAAAAGCGCTTTTTTTAGCCGTTTCAGAAGTAGAAGCTACTATCTCAAACAATTCAAAATTATTTGACTTCAAAAGTAATTTCTTTAAGTCAGAAGCTTGAAAAGTACTTCTTTAAATGCGCACAAACACTCGCTAAGGAGATCGCGAATATAAATTCTAGTTAAAATATTTAACTACTTTAATAAAAAAATATTAATCGATTATAACATATTGTAATTCTTACATAACTGATTCACTGAGACTTAAAATTACTCAAAAGATAGAGGAATATTTCTTATTATAGGAACTACGTTTGAAAATACAACAAACGGTGTGAATCATTCGACATGAACACGATATAAACTTTATTGTTGAGATCAATTCAACGAGTCCCATCAGAACATGAGGATATTTATTTCATTTTATGTGAATTATTTTATTTATTTATAATTAATTTTATTGATGTATTGATTAATTTGAGATCGAGGTGTTATATTCTAATTTATTTACCATTAACAATAAAAAAAAATATAGAACTTTGAAGAAATTGCTGTTCTAATTGCCAATATGAACACAACTCCTCTTTCTTTTCAAAGGAATGGCAAGAAATCTATGACAAAATTCTCATGAACCACTATATAAACACCTTATTCTCTTGAGTTGTTTGTGTACAAAACAGACAAATGAATCAAGAATCTTCCGATTCTTCAGTGGTAGTTTCTCAAGAAGCA
Source organism: Sesamum indicum (assembly GCF_026168435.1). Lineage (NCBI taxonomy): Eukaryota > Viridiplantae > Streptophyta > Magnoliopsida > Lamiales > Pedaliaceae > Sesamum > Sesamum indicum. Next base: position 848,818 of record NC_142660.1, on the reverse strand, counting down.
AGAAAATTGTGTGGCTCCATATGGGCTGATCATCGGTAAGTTTATGTAACGTTCTGGCTCTAAGCTCGTCTGCTTGATAAGTCGGTATGGTGGATCTCACAAAGAAGTTCACTTTTAGCTACAGAAACAGCCCTCTAGTTAGTTGCATTTTCTTGAAATTTGTCTTTTGATGTATTCAAACTCTTTGGCTATGGACTATGGTTGTATCAAGCATTCTCTAGGCAAACCGAAGTCTTTTTTAGCAGGAAAGAACTCTCTTCTCCAAGGGTCATTATGCAACTTGTAATGCAAAACCTGGTTGAAAAGAGTGACAGTACATTCAATGTTTCTACTTCTGTGATATCGCTGCAGACGTGATGGCAAGAAGAGAAGTTTCAGTAGTTCCACTCTGTCTAAATTACTAGAGGGTCGAAAATACCTGGACGAGTGTGGTGAAGGCGTCGTCTTCCTTGAGTTCTGAGAATTTAATTGCCCAACTTTCAACATGACCAACTGTAGTGTTTTGCCTCTCGGCTTCTAGCATGATGGAATCGCGATACAAGAATCTCTGCCAGATGTTCCTCACGTTTGCCAGTTTGGATTCTACTTCAGTCTCGTTGATACTCTAGTAACAGGAAAACTCAACATTAGTCAAATGAGTTTTGTGTGTCATCAATGAGAAAATGGAACCACATATGGATCCCTGGTTGCATTAAACAATATCAAGCAGTAAGCTCATACCCTCAGAATATTTATCAAATTTGGTATTTCATCTTCACGTATCCGAACAGCAAAACTATCATAGTCGAGAACATTCTCATAGGGTAGGTAGATTCCATCCTAGAAACGCAAACAACAGAACTTCAGCAATAAGAACATGTTCCAAGAATGTAGCAATTCTCAAGTCGTAATATTAAAATCACAATTCAGGAGCCACAAGCTACAAAATGCTTTTGCAATCCATGAGCTGATTTAGTAACTCGATCTCATGTTACAATGATGGTTTGCTTGATCTCATTGTTTAACAAAAAGAGTCAAAATTCTACCTGAATGACGACAGGGATGCACCCTTGCAGTATACTATCTTCCATTCGACCGCTCCACCCGTCTCCAGGCATAACCCCACAGAAGACAGAACTGGCTAATTCTTCATGATAATCAACTGCGCGTATTGGTGTTACGACCACATCTTCTGCATGCTGCTTTCCAAGTTTTCCTTCCTTGTTAGGGACTGATCCAAACTCCTCCGCCACTTTCTGCCTTATGCCCATGCTATACCTGTATGCATCACCAATTCACCATCTATCCCATCAAATATACTATACTACCAGATGGCTGTTTGAAAACTGATACTTCATTGCCTGATAATATCATGCACCCTCCAAAACCATCGTGTTTTTTAGATACGTGACAATAGAATCTATTTCCTCAAGTTGTTTGAGATGAATATAACTTACGTAGCCTCAGGCCTTCCGTGTTCATAAGCTGGTCCTAAATTTCCATTAAAATAGAATAGTGTCTTCCTTTGCTCAAGAGGCCTGCACAAACATCAGAAACTTATGTCTAAATATCAAAGAATGAGAGGGGTGAAAGTTACAGGACAAACAAAACTTGGATCATCCAAGTACACCTAGCCCAGAGTTTGGCAGTTACAGAACGTTCATCAGGAACTTTCCACGCAGGAAGTACAAGATCTTTCTCTGGGTCAAAACATGGATGATTTCCTCTTCTATCAGCTGAAATGGTATTCCAGTTATCAGCCCAATATGCTGTTGTTGAATAGTTATGCTTTGAGTTTTTGTTGCCCCAGTGGACTAACATCATACTGTTCCATATTTCCTTTGGGGCATAGCAGGCACCTTCATCCCATGAAAAGAACTGCCTTCAGAAACAGAGAGAACATCATTAGCCTCAAGGATAAAGGTTTTTTTATAGTATGAGGGGGAGAGAGTCGATCTCTGCAGGTCCTCAGGAACAATATTCGAGTTATACGTTAGTGGTGACAGCATACCCATATGTGATCTTTTCCAGATGATTGATTCCAGTACGGATATTGCAGCATAATGTGCTCATATGCCCTCTTGTAGAAGTCCAGAGTGAATGAGCTCCTCATTCCATGGTGATCCTGAATTTCCATGAAACATTAGAAATAACAAAAAAAGCACGTTTGTTGTTTCTAACAAAGAAATGATTGCTCGAATAAGAAAATGTCAAATGACTCAAATCTCCAGTTGAAGGAGGCATATGATATCACATGCTTTACCTTCATGCATGATATCAAGAACATAACAGTGGCATCTTTACCTTCATGCTTAAGTGAGGAGCATCGTCGGCACGAGTTATAATACATGAATCAAGCACCGGGACAAAGAAATAATCTGCTTCATCACCGTTTAATGTCCTGTAAGGGCTAGCTAACATACTTTCATAGATTGCCATCTGTGGATGGGGCACATTAAGTTAACTCATGCATCTAATAACAGAAATTATCAATTTTTATCAGATGGAATGTTAATACCTGTGCGCCATATAGTTGGTCAGTCCACAATGTTGCATTTCTGCCATCATATATTCTGTTTATGCACTCCAACTTGAAATGACGTCCCTAGAATGATGAGCAAGTAACAAAAATAACATATTAATTGTAAAATTAAAAGAAAAAACAGGGTGTGCTGATAAATATTACTTACCTCCAGGAGAAGGCTGTTGAAGTCAGGGGGCAAATCGTAGACATATATAAGAGGTCTTTTCTTCTGAACTACAGCATTGAGATTGACAAGATTTCCAGTGAGCCGTGCATCATCTGGAATATCGATATGTGCTGGTCTCAGCCACTTGGGCCAGTCCACAATGGACGACAAAACAGAAGGAATACTACAATCTACTCCATACCAGCCGTTTTCACACTGCAGCCACATCATTAAATGTATATAAAGAGTTAAAGGAGTACAATTTGGTGTCAAGAAATTCCAATTGTACAAAAAAGACACATATCTAACATTTCTGTGATGAGTCAAAATACAGATGCTACATGCATATTTAAATATCTGCCTATTTGAAAATCAGACATGATATCATGTGTGTTTGGGTTATAACACATAGAATCCATCAGATATTCCTTGCGCGTTATGATAATCCTTTCAAATTCTGAAAGTTGAGGAGAAAGTTAGGCAAGAACTTAAAACTTCTCAGGAACTAAAAGACGTGTTAAGTTCCAAATTTTATTGAGTTCATTAAAGTATTTGAAATTGGTGAACATAGATAAATAAATATCATTTGAGAATTGTATGCTTCGCTTGCAAACTTCCAACTAATAATAACCAGAACCCGAAAAACTTGGTTCCTTAATGTCTGAGAGCTTTCCCAGAAATTTGAAAATTTTAAGAGGACCCATATAATTTCTCTTACTTTTCATTCTGCTCTCAAACGAGGGTACAAATGTAATGCTTGCAATCAAGTGATCAACCATGAGACGAAAATGGGTGATGATAGATCATACCCGGCAAAAACCACCATGGCAAAGTCCATGACCGGAGCATTGATTGATGCACACACTTAAAACCGGATCCTCACAGAACCGGCCCCAAAGTCCATCATACTTGCAATCACATTCTTCTTTGATGTGGACCTTAGAAGAATATGCTTCAGCAGGATCCACATTGCACCATCCTGGCTTACTACCATTCGTAGTGAAAATATCCTGATCGGCTACTGCCCAATCAGTCAGACGTGGAGCACCAGGTTCAGAAGGTGAGCTAGAATATTTGCAATGCAGTTATGAGAAATAACAGTAATCGGGTGATTAAAAGTAATACAACTGAAATATTAAGAATCTATGGAGCTTACTTTATTTTAAATCCACATGACTCAGGAACAGGGCGATTCGGATACTTTGTACCTTCTCCACAAAAGCACATGGCTCTGGATGTATCGCAATAAGCAGGACAAATGGACACAACCCAGCGCCCGTATGGTTGCTTTTCTGATCCAGGATAGTTGCAGTTCAACTGCAGTCTTTGGGAACATCCTTCCCCTGTCTCCAAGAAGAAGAATTGGCAGAAAGATTGAACAAAACCTCTTGTGCATATCTTTTGGAAAAGAGAAGTCATGGGATACAATAGTTTTAGTAAGCGAAAAAGCTCTTTGAAGAAAATCGGAGAACTACTTCCTTTGAGACAAGCAAGTTCAAATAACATATGGACAATTTATTAGAACAAAAACTACCCAGAGAAAACAGGTGTTGACATGAATAAGGTCAAGAAAGTCTCACCACTAAATCCATGAAAGCAGCGGCATTGCCCCAAATCACGATTACAAATGCCTTGACCACTACATTCATTTTTGCAGCTCTTCCCACCAATTTTCTGGTATAAATGTATGTACTGTAAGCAGATAAACCTCCGAAAACTGGAACTCAAAATAAACATACAATTCTTTTGAGTGCAAAATCCGGTTTACTTACCTGATCAAATATATAGGTGGATGAAATTAGAGCGGATATGAATTAGTATGTTTCTTCAAAATTATATTATATACATCTAATCACGAAGAAGAGGCCAGAACAAGTCTAACAAAATCATATTAGATCGTCATACAATTGAGTACCTCGACAATTACAACAGTCGTTGTGTTTGAGTCACAGCCAGATAACCATCTGCCAATCTCAGCCTTCCATGGAGCACCACGGTAAGTCACAGCATTATGCAAGTCAGCTGGAAAAAGAACCTTTAAGTCAACCATTGGCTTCTGTTTAGAATAGTTCTTGATTCCTTCATTTAATCCGAGGCCTGGTTCGACTTCAACAGATCCATTAACTGGGAGACAAGAACTCTGGGCTTGCCTAAGCCTCAAGTAATCTAAAGAAGGAACAACTGGATACAAAAAAAGATGAACAACCGAGACCAACGCCAAAATTGAAGCAATAGAAGCAACCAGGGACCATGAGCAATTCCATTTCTGGAGAGAGAACATGATCCCCACAAAACCTTCACCCCAATCTACTCAAGAAACCAATTTACCAAAACAATGTTCTCCTCTTTCACTCAACCAGTTCTTGACAGACTAGCAACAGATTAGACCTTCTACTCCTCCTTCCAAATATCACAGTCCTACAAAAGTCCAACACAGCCATAAATGTCATCCCTTAACAGGTGAAAACGACGAAGCAGATTAGCAAATCATAAATGCTTTCTAGTATAAGGCCAGAGATTTAAAATCCCATTTCATCAAAAAGAAGTCATGTAGTTCTAAGCTCAACGTATCAGCTGAACAAATACAATAAAAACATAACACTCAATATTCTAACATAGCATTCAGAAGAAAAGACGGAACCTCCGTACAAAGTCAACATGGAGAAAAGTCCAACCCAAGAACATCCAGCTATAGTTTTTCTCCTAAAAGATGACTAAAAACACAGCCATTTCAACGGAAATCAATGAATTCCAATACGAAAACGCTTTAACTCAAGTAATAACACAAGAATTCAAGACAGCCCATACTACCCTGATCCGCAAGAACCATAAATTTAAACGCTGAAGAATCCAAAACAAGAACCCAGTCAACAAGAACATACATGGAAGAACAAGACTCAGGAGCAAAATCAAAGACTCTCATAGACCCTTCCGCCAATTCATGCCATGTGCACAGACAGAGAGAGATTACCGACTGATAATGCAGCTAATTCTTAGTTTTCAGCTGAACCCAGATGTATAATCTACTAAAATACTCGTATAAATTACTCTCTCTCTCTCTATTTCTCTCTCATACAAGCCGCCAAGGTTTTTGGCTGGAAAGTTTGAACAAAAATTACTATAATAATAATAACATTAATGAACAGTGAGATAAAACGATATTGACCAAGAATAGATTAGAGTGGATTTTGGAGTCTGAAGCAGCCAAATTGCCTTAAATTTCGGATTATTGCATATGTTCCCTTTTTCCCATTAAATAATTTGGAAGCTCAGTTGTTTTCCAATTTAATGTTTATAGCAAATGATAATTATATATTCCTAAGTCATATATACAAAACCTCTTTTATTTTTTTTAGTGATAAAAAAGTTTTGTTACTTTACAAAATAGGGAAAATAAGAAGATTCTCTCCTTCATATAATTGCGAAATTAGTTCTTGCATTTATTTTTATTTTCATAATTACATCGTTCTGATGTTTGATGTAATTATAATTAATTTTTTTATAATTTTAAAAATAATAAAATACACTTTGACCTCTTAAACTATCTCTACTACAATATTTATTCCCTTAAATTAATAATTAATACTTACCTCTTTGGTTGGATAAAAATATTCCTCATACTTTGAATAATTATCTTGTTTTTAATATATTTTTTAGTATTTTGTATATTAAATCATCCCAAAATTATTTTTTAATAAGGAATGAATTTAAATTATAGGTGAAGTATAAATTAATATATATAGCAGATATACAACAAATATAAAATAATCGGCAGTTCATATATGCTTAGAAATTGGCAAATATATATGCTTAACCAAAAGATAAATATTTTTTAAAAAAATAAATAAATATAAATATTTTATAATATTTTTTTAAAGAAAATATATTCAAAAAACCATTTAAATACTCATTTTTGTCTAAAAGAATAAATAGTTAATAACTTAATTGTATTATCAAATTAATAAAAAAGAATTATGAACTAGATTTTGTATTTTTTGTATTCGTTCATTACTTAACTTTGAGTCTGTAAAATATAAAAACATTCAAACTATTTAATTTACTAAATTTCTATTATTTTATTATAACTAAGAGATATTTTTTTCAGTTAAGAAAATTTTAAGGTCAAATTGCATATTACCCCTTGTATTTTAAATAGGCAAAAATATCCCTTTCTTTTTTTTTTTAACAAAAACCACCTAAATGTGGGGGGAGCTTTTCGGAGTCCCCAGTCCTCTATATTAAAATGTACAAAATAATTACAGTAGGGATAGCTACTTCCCTAAAATTTCTAGTAAAGCCATAAATAAGGAGTACTACTCCCTTACAAATAGAGCAACAATAAACAAGGAATACTGCTCCTTTACAACAAAAGACCCGAACATGTGTCGTAGAAAAATTATGGCGGGTCAAATTATAGCGGACAAAAATATCCTTTTTTATAAAACACTGCGCAAAATCCCCCTTACATCATACATTAATGGAAGGTGAAATGCACTCGCGGGTGGTGTGAGCTGACATAATTTTTTTACGAATTTTAACAACTTTAAAAAAAAATGTATAATTACAATATATTTCATTGGAGACTGGTGCAAATACCCCTATTTATTGGGTCAAACTATAAAAAATCGGCGTCCATAGAAAATGAATGCGAACAATGTTTGTTTTATTAATTGATAATAACATGATAATTAATAATAAAGATATTAACAACTCCTTATTAATTACGATCAAGATCTGCAAGGGAAAAAATGAAGAATCTAGATCTGACCAATAATTTTGCCGTTTAAATTATACTCGTTTTTATATTTTACCATCTAAATATTTTTATTTTTGAACATCAATCTACTATCTCAACTTTGTGAAATTTGAATTTGTCGTATATGAACCTTTTTTGATTTATTTTTCTGTTATACACCCAAAAAAATTACTATATTGTCCTTAAATATCATATGTGTATTACATGCGATGTTCTTTTTACAGAATAATCAACTAAGAAATATTAGTATATGACAAAATACAAATTTTATAAAACTAAAATTATAAATTAATAAAATAAAAAAAGTTTGAATAGCAAAATATAAAAATAAATATAATTGAGATAACCATGATAAATGATGAGTCGTAACGTTCATGTCCAAGAAAATGAAGTAGGGAAGGGAATAGCTGTTGAAGAATCAATCATAAACATATGGCGTCACGAGCTACTGAAGGCCAATGTGGTGCCAACATCGACCAAACAAACATAACAACTATTGTCAAAAAACTAACAAAAAATTTCAATCGACTAGCAAATAGAAACTCAATTATACAAAATTATTAAATCGATATTAAATATAATTTTTTTTCCCTAATATCAGCAATTTTAGTGACTTTTAATTAATGAATGAATTTATTTATTAGACAAAAATAAACACTAAAGTACAGAATGTGATTTTTCAAATCACAGAAAATCTATATATAATTTTGCAAAATGTAAGAGGACGGTGCAATTATGCCTATAATTTATTATGAAAAAATTGTTTTCCTAATTTATGAAAAAATAAACAAATGTATTTTGTTATTTTTAATGAATAATTGGGCCAAGAATTCGGCTTGTCAGTGTTAATTCGATTCTTCTTATTGGGCCAAAAACTGGGCTTGCCCATATGCAGTTGGGCCCAATATGGAAGTCTATGCAACAGATATCAGAGCGAGAAAAGAAAATTGAAATAAATAAGGAAAATTGAAATAAACAAGGAAAATTACACAGCGAGCGGAAGGCAGTGCCGATTCACTTCGGGGGATACCGCAGCCACCGCCTCAGCGGCGCTTGACTACACGCCTTTGTATTTTTTACGGCAGAAGGATTTTGAAGAGTGTTTGGATTTTCAGGAATTTGGAGGTTTAAGTTGGCCTGGATTCTGTTGATTGAGGTTCGGATTGTAGGTACAGTAGTTTCTTCTTCTGTTTCATGCGATGAGCGACGAATGTTTCGACCGGGAATCGCGTAGCGGTGGAGCCTTCGATTGGAGTATTTTCTTGGGCAGTGTTGATGATGATCATGTCGTCTATAAAAGAAAAAGATTCCATTATCAAGTTGAACAAGAAGTAGAAGGGCAAGAGTCTGGAGGAGAAGAATTTGGCGAACAGGAAGGAGAAGAAGAGGAAGAAAAATTTGCCGCGGAAGAAGGGGGAGAGGAAGGAGTAGAAGAGGAAGAAGGAGTAGGAGAGGAAGGAGAAAATTACCGCGTCGAAAGTGATGAAGAAATTAGTTCAGCATTATCATCAAACAAACGGGTAAAGCAAATGTCCGTTGATCGGCTAAGTGCATTGCCGGATTCACTGCTTGTTCGGATTCTCTCTTTTCTTGATATGAAGGAAGCTGCCATGACTGATATATTGTCGAAAAGATGGCAATTTCTCTGGACTGGTTTGCCGAAGCTTAAATTTTACGAGGGCAGTAGCCGGACTGAGAAAATAAGCAAGTTTGTGGCTTGGGTTCATAGGACCCTTGTTATTTGCAGCGGCCATCATTTGGAGGCGTTTGAGATTGACTTCGGGTATGATAAATGCTTTGCTTCCGATGTTAATGTTTGGGTCGACTTTACCTTAAAAAATAAGGTGAAAGATGTCGCATTGCTGTTGAATTCCAGAAAAGATTTGTATCTGCTGCCTCAGATGATGTATTCAAATTCATCCTTGACGCGGTTGAGCGTGGAAGGGTGCATTATATCTCCTAAAAGAACAGTTGAGTGGGGATCATTGACTACATTATACCTTGACAAAGTGGTGTTGAATGAGCATGTAATTGAAAAGATATTTTCTGGTTGTCCTGCTTTGTATGAGTTGGAACTAATGGCATGCACGGGATTATATTATTTGAAGATCGACTATCAAAGTCTTCGTAAACTTAAGATAGGATACTGGAAAGGTGAGAACTGCGAAACCTGTCTAGATATTTCAGCACCCTATATACATACTTTGCAGATCTCACTGCATCCTAGAGGGAGGAGATTGCGGCTTACAAATGTCGCCTCTCTTGTTCGAGCTAATATTGATTTTGAAGTTGATTTCGATCCTGGCTCTCTGAAGTTGATCGGTTATACAAAAGAACTTTTTAATAGCCTTCAGCATGTCAAGGAGCTTGAAGTGGGATATGGGTTTCTTGAGGTTTTATCCATGCTCTAAGCTTTCTACTGATCTTCTAACTACACTACCTAAATATGTATCAAGGAACCTATACTCATTTGAGCATGACTTGTGTAGTTTTCCTCTTCATGATTCAATATGTTTTTCTTGATATGGTGGTATTCTTGGGTTTGTCAATTTGGAGTTTGACTGTTGTTAATTATATGTCCTAGGAGATGCATGGATTTGGGGTATTCTTATTCTCCTAACTTAGGTTGTAAGTATACCCAAATGGTAGACGTTATGCTAACCCTTTGTATTCTTTATCTGTTTCATGTACAATAGGTCCTATCAATGTTGGCGGTAAAGGGGTGGCGGCTCGCACATTCAGGGCGAAGACGTTTGACAGTACATGCGTCAAAGGATGAACACAGAATTCCTGGAATTTTATGTCTGCTGGAATCTTCTCCATACCTTGAGACAATGGACATATCATTAGACGAATTTTGCGAGTTCAATGAGGTATATATCTTGTCACTTGTGTATAATAAATGGTAATCTTTAGTTTGGTTTCTATGGCTACAACTTAATTTGTTCTTATTACTTCTAAGAATCTAAATTACAGGATAAAAGAACTAGCAGTTAAAAGTTTAATGCTGGTTTTATATTGATCTAGATAGAAAACTTGGCCGCTAGATAATTTGTTCAAGGATCAAAAAGGATCATGTTATGAAAGTGAGAGGTGAGAGCTTCAATTTATCGAAGAGAGAGACAGAGCATGTCTACATGGGAATTTTTCAACATCTTCCAGTCACAATATAGAACTTTAAATTGTAATATATCATACATTTATACTGAAAATTGATTTTATGAATTTTGCTTGCTCAACATTTATGATTTTCAAATAAGCACTGTTACCAAAAATTGCTGGAGCGGAGGGCTGTTTCATTTCACTGGAAGCAGTAGGCCTGAGGTTTTCTGAGCATTATCATCGAAATCTTTCATTTCAAAAACTAATCCAAGAGTCCACCTCATACTCAATGTAAATCACGTAGACTTGGTTATTTGTTGTTAGTTTAGCCTAAATATGTCGTCCTTCTTCTTTGTAGGACTGGGTCAATATCAGTCCAGCTGCATCATACTCAAAGAAGGTTGATTTGCAAAACGAGTTATGGCATCTGAAGACAGTAAATATCACAAGCTCTGCAGACTCGGATCTTCCCAGTGAAGGTGTGCTAACCCTGGCACAACTTCTGCTTCAGAGAGCAAGGGTCTTAGAGAAGATGGTGATTGATACCGGAAAATTTGTCACATCTTCATCAGCAAACGTTGCAAGCAACTATATCAGGATATCTCAGATGCTGCTTAGCTACCCAAGATCCTCACCAAAAGCAGTAGTCCTACTCCATTAGTGATCATGCAATTGCAACATCATCAGTGTCCCACCGCTTTTGTGGTTCTTTACATTATCGTAGTACCATTACTTCTTTCCTACAACGTTAGCTGCGAGACATAATCCTTGATTGTCAAACCGCAACATATTTATCGTAGAATGTTATCTTATTTCATGTTTACTTTTACCAGTGTTGCCAGCATATCATCTTTGCTTGATATTTGAGACATGTACTGTGTTGGGGATTGAGATGTAGTTTCATGTTACAACCTGAACATTTGATGTTGCCTTGCTTATTAATCTGCTTTTATGCAGGGGTAATTACACTCTCCTCCCTCAGGTTTGGTGTAATTACACAAGACCCCTTAATAGTTTGAAAAATTACATCTAGCATCCTTGAGGTTTGCTTCAGTCTAACAAATAGTCCTTTAATTAGTGAAAATTCACTGAATTTGCGAATATTAACAGTCAAAACTGAATGAAAATTGAAATTTACCCTCAATTGACTTTTATTTACTTATTGTAGGTCAAATAATTTTTTTTGAACTAAACTACCCTTGTAACAATGAAGATATATCTCCTCACATGTATTAATGTGTGAAGACTGATGATAGTAATTTGGTCATAAATAAATTTATTTGATTTGTAATAAGTCAATCGACAGTATATATATTTTATTTTTATTTTTTTGTTAATACAATAAATTCGATAAATTTTTATTAATGCCGGACTAATTGGTTAGACGAAAATGAATTTCAAGAGTGTTAAATGCAATTTTTCAAGCCATAGAGAATTTAGATTTAATTACATCAAATCTCATAGAAAAAGAGTATAACTATCCCCATACATTATGGATGTTCATACCTTGAAATTTTACACGGACAAAAAATTCGAGACATTATCGTAACAAAGATAAGTGGTTGTTGTATAATTTGTTTTATCATTAACATCACATTCATGACCATTAAATAGATAGAAGAGAAGTGTTATAATTTGTTGGTGTGGTTGGTTAACTGGTGAAGCTATTCAATGCATTGGAAGGTGTGTGTTGGCAGGTAACAATGACTTACTAGGAACTGGACTTGTTTAGGTGCATCTGATTCCTACCACTTACCATAGCAAGTTGGGATGATTGTACTCCTCTTTCTTCAAAATCGGTGGTTTGAAAAATTATATTTAATATTTTTAATATTTACTTTTATCTAATAAATAGATTTCTTCATTAGTAAAAATTCATTGAATTTATTAATATTAACTAAAAAATAATATTAACTAAGAGATGGATTATTTATTAGACGAAAACATATATCAAGAGTGTTAGATGTAATTTTATAGACCACATGAAATTTACGTATAATTATATCAAATATCACGAGAGAAGAGTATAATTACCCCTAACAAGTAATTGTAAAGAAATTTCAAGCGCACAATTATTAGCTCTACAATATACTTCCCATAATATGGAAAAATTCGAAAATCACAATAAAGTATAATAATATTTTAAGAAATTGTGAAACGAAAAATCAAATCCAGAAAACATTTATTTGTTCATTATCTTTTACGTATTTATAAATTAAATAATAAGGACAAAATTAGCTCGAAATAATATTTCATCAAGTGAGGTCCTAATCACATAGTATGTGTAGCCTTAGTAAAATAGCAATAATGATAATAGACAATGATGAAATTTAGGAATTAACTATTTTGACTGAAATAGTTACATATATAAAAATAAAATAATAATTACACCTACAAACCAACTACACCAAATGTGCCAAATAAATGTTGTATCCACTGGTCTCTCATAATTAGGGCTGTAATTAATTTGAGTCGAGTTGAACACGTTATGATTCAAGATTATATATATTATTATAAAGCTTAGAAATTTATGGTTGAATTTGGTTTGGTTATGAATCTAACTAATCTCAAACGAATTTTAATTGAATCAAGCATGAATCGAATTCGAATTATTTGATATTTTATTATTTTTATACTAAAAATTTATTCAAATTTAATACGTTAAGTTTAACAAATCGAATCCAAACTATCTTTTTATTGAATAATTTGATTTTTTTTAACCTCAACATACAATAAAAAAAATATTGATCTAGTGAGTTCATTTAATTTGAGCTAAAAAAAAATATGTTAAACCATGAAAATATTTAATTTATTTTTAGTACAATTTAAAATGACTTTTTTATAACAACGATAATTTATATATTTAATATATACTTCAAATACCAATTAAATATATTTAAAGATAAATTACAACGATCTTTAATGAGATTTAACATAATTATGAATATCATCTTATTTGAAAAATTATACCTCTTGGTTTTAATGGTTGTCTAACAATTAACCAAATTCATTAATCTTCTTTAGATTTCCATCTACTTTTTATAGAGAATTGACCAAAATATCTTGTGGAGTTAAAACTATAAATTTTTTTTATTTTTTATGGATTAAGTGAATCAATTTTTTTTATGATTTTTCGAAATTTTTCATCCATTCAGTTCAAATTTTTTACAAATTTTTATTTTTTTTAAAATTTTGCAGTAAGTGCAAAGTTGATAATTTTTTACCTTCATCCAAAAACTACATATTTTCATCAAATATTAAGGGGTATTTTTCATTTTCAAATAACGAGTGAGTATTCATAGATTCAAATTACATTTTGCCATCCAAACTATGTATGTTTTTATACTCTGTAATCAAAATTTTTTTTTTTTTTGTCTCAATTTTTGCAAATTTTGCACTTTACCATATATGATCATTTTTTTGTTGGTTTTTCTGTTGAAAAAATATCATATGTTGTGCTTATGTAAAAAAAAATACCACAATCAATAACTTTTAAATATCGCATGTGCACGGCATGTTATGTTCTTTTAACAAAAAACTTGATTGGAAAATAATTATAAATGACAAAATGCAAAATTTCGTAAAGTTGGGATGATAAATTGACAAAAAAAAAAGAGCTAAAATGTAAAAATAATCATAGCTCAGATGACAAAATATAATTAAACCCTATTTGTAATTATACCAAATTTCAAATAAGATTGTTGTAATTTACCCTGTATTTAAATAAAAAATTTTAAGTTCTCAGCTTTACAATTAGAATAAAAAGATAAATTACAAGAGATTTTTTAAGTTTTTTTGTATCATAAATATTTTTTATTATTTAAAAAATTATAGATACCCTTTAAAATGAATAATTATTTAATAAATACTACTTTACAGTTAATTGTTATGATGATATATTTGTTAGACGATTATTAATTATAGAAAGTATTTATAATTTTTTAAATAAATAATAAATTTTGGAGATATCCTTACAATCATCATCATCATAATAATAATAATAATAAAAGAGATTGATTTTGTAGTAACTTGGTTTGTATCGAAGACTTGATTATACTTTAATTTACTTAATTATCTCTTTGTCACGCTGTCGTGACTTGTACGGTACAACTCCAATGCATGCTGCCCTGACCCCCACGTAAGCCTTTCTCCTTCCCACCCACATACAGTAAAACCTCTATAAATTAATACTCTATAAATTAATAAACTCTCTAAAATAATAAAATCCTCCGGTCCCGACTTGGGCCTTTGTAAAAAATCATCAAATTTGATAAGATAATAAAATAATAATTTTTCGAAAAATTCCTTTATAAATATTAGGTCCCATTAAAACTCTAAATTAATAATTCATAATTATTACAATTATAAATATTATGATAATTTACTAAAATATGAAAACTATAATGCTTTACGCATTTGATCATTCATGGATGATTTTGCAATGCCTTTTAGATGAGAAGACATGGTTGGGTGTTATGAATTATTTTATTATCATATTGAGATTTATGTAGTATATGTTTCATTCATCATGCACGAATATATTTAATTGGTTATAATAGTTATTTAAGTGCAACGAATTAATGTAAACATATAAATAATTCCAATGAATTGATACATGTGTCTATGAATATAATAGTTAATTGCTGCATGAATATAATCAATGAAACATATATGAATTTATTTATTTTCAATACATATGTACTAAATTTGCTGAATTTAAAAAGTCTCTCTTTTAATTAATAAAATATTAATTTATCGATAAATTAATATCTCTCTAAATTAATAAAATTTAATGGTTTTATCTCTCTCCAGTTCTTCTACCATACTAACTACTCTCTCTCTCTCTCTCCGATTCTTTGCCTGCAAGAAATTAAATAAATGAATTAATGCTGCGCCTCAGCATGATATAGAGCTGCTGCAGCTCTACTATCCTCTCAGAGACCCAAAAGATTGATTGTTTCCATAAATATAAATCCGCAAGATATAGTTATATATACGCATTATCATCATCTGTTGATGAATTGGAATCTTGATATTGTTTCTGCACATTTTCCCAGATTCTTGGCCTGTATTTGTTACAGCAGCTACCTCTAGTTCGTACGCTATCTCCTGGAAGCAATTGCGGCCCAAAATCTGAAGTTTTCTGGGGTGTATGCGTAGATATACCCGAGTATGGCGATTGCAGCGGCGATAGTGATTGTTCCCTTGGGTGTTCTCTTCTTCGTTTCCGGCCTCGTGATTAATTTCATTCAGGTTCTGGCTTTTACAGCATATGCATGAATTTGGATGGGTTTGAAGATTTGGATTTTGATTTATCGAGTTGATTGTGAGCTCAAGGTGTTTCTTTTTGGGGGTTGGGTAACTGAAATGATTTCGTGTGGTTTTATTTTGCTTGGTGTTCTATGCTTAGTTACTTGCTCTTAGTTTTCATTTTGAGTTTTTGTTATTTCAGACTTTATTTAATTTTTAAATAGAAATTGTGATGGATCCTTCTTCCAAATTTCCAGGCAGTATGTTTTTTGCTAATCAGACCGTTGTCAAAGAAGACATATAGGAGGATAAACAGGGAGGTGGCAGGATTGTTGTGGCTGGAGCTTGTGTGGCTGATCGATTGGTGGGCTGGTGTTAAGGTGAAACTATTGATAATTTGTGGTATTATGCTGTAGTTAGAAACATTCTGGTCCTTCAGACACGTTATAGCACAGTATCAATGTTAGCCACAGTCTTGATTTATCACTTTCATCTGATTCATCTGTCTCATACCCCGCTGGTAATTTGGTTGCAGATTGAGTTGTACACTGATTCTGAAACTTTTAAGTTGATGGGTAAGGCCAAAAAGTTTGCTTATATACTTTGCTTTGCTTGTGAGTGGAAATTTCAATCTTGCTTGAGTTGTTTATACTTTGCCGTGCTACCTTTTCCAGGTAAAGAACATGCACTTGTCATATGCAATCACAAAAGTGACATTGATTGGCTTGTTGGATGGGTGTTGGCTGAGGTTTGCTTTCTGCTTGATGCTTCTTTATGATTTTTTGCATCTGTTACTTGTTACTGCAAATCTGTATCATCTGTACCCTTTGTTACATATCATGATTACCCTGTGCAGAAAATAAAGATGCTCGTCTTTTGGTATATGCAACTTGTTTCTTTACGTAGTGAACATCAACTAAGGTGTGCTTATCTGGAATTGTAATATCTGGAGACATGATTGTTTATGGCAGATCAATGCACACATCATTATGATTATATTTTTTGTTGAGTGTTTATTGTCCCCTGAGTGAGGCTGGGAGTGGGCTAAGCATGTAGCAGAATGCATAAATATCTGTACTCACAGACAAGCAACAAAAATGGGATAAAAAAATTGAAATATCTGACTTGTCCTTGCTTTAGCTGACTGTTTAGTATTGTTATTACTTTGAATCTTCTGCTAATTGAGTTTTGGATCCTCTAATGACAGCGATCAGGTTGCCTTGGTAGCACTTTAGCTGTTATGAAGAAATCATCAAGATTCCTTCCTGTAAGTGGCAAATATTGAACTTCTTGTTATGGCATTACAGCTGAGATTTTACTTTCATCTTAAATCCATTTCTTTTTGCACAGTTACTGAATGCATAATTTTAGTTATGTACCACTAAAATACAACAAATTTTGACCCATCAAGGAAAACTTAAATGTAGCTGGCCATCTCTGATAGTTCTAGTCCAGTCATGTTAACTATTGCTTTTAATTATGAAGGTGATAGGATGGTCCATGTGGTTCTCTGAGTATCTCTTTCTAGAGAGAAGCTGGGCAAAGGATGAAAGCACCTTAAAGGTATTGTCTGATAAAATTTTTAGATCAATCCTATTTTAAACATTCTCATTTTTTTCTTTTGCTTTGGTTTCTAGCCTATGTAGCTGTCATAATGTATACTAGTGTTAACTCAGTTAAAATCCATTCCAGTCAGGACTTCAACGGCTAAGAGATTTTCCTCGACCCTTTTGGCTGGCACTTTTTGTTGAGGGTACTCGCTTCACGCAGGCAAAACTTTTAGCTGCTCAAGAGTATGCATCCTCGGCAGGGCTACCTGTTCCAAGAAATGTCTTGATTCCTCGTACTAAGGTTACAAATTGACCTGCTTCTACAGTACAATACTTGCTTCTGGTGCCTGTGCTGAAGCTCTATGTTTATTTAGGATTTTTGTAGTTCTGACAATTTAGGACATTTAATCTGCCTTGTGGTGGTATCGAGTTTTAGTATTCCTGCAAATGGAGGATTCACATCTTTTCTAAAGTTTTATTGATGAAACAACATCTTTGCTATCAGAATAGCTAGCTTGGTGAAGTTGCTTGTGTTTATTGTTTTTGTTTCCCTTGCTAGGATGGTTCCACATGAAAGTAGCATCTGGCTAAGCAATTGCTGTTCTTCTGCGACGAAGTATATTAGCTTTTTTTGTTTCTCTCCCTGCTTACATGCATATTTTGATAGATGGTCGTTGAACCGAATTTTTCTGTGTTTCTGTTATAATGCTGCAATATTTTTGTCCCTCAAGATCTCAATTCTTTTATATGCTAGCAGTATTTAGATTTTAACATCAGTTGCAATTTTCAGGGTTTTGTTACTGCAGTAAGTCACTTGCGCTCATTTGCTCCAGCTATCTATGACGTAACTGTTGCCATTCCCAAAACTTCCCCTGCACCAACAATGCTAAGACTCTTTAAAGGGCAATCTTCTGTGGTAAGCCTGCAAAATATCACTCAGAACCCAGTCTCAAATTTGTAAATGTTTTGGTAACTATACGGAAATTGGAGGTGATTGCTGCGGCTTTATGCTGCTTTGCGTGGTGTTACAGATTTTATATTCCCTTTATACTTTAAGTTTATACTAGCTAGGTGCAAGTATAGATTTAAAGGTTACTGCAGGTGACCAGATCAACTGCAACAAAGGTTATCAAATGCTGGGAGATGTAGGAAATGTTTGAAAATTTTCTTTCCACGTGAAATTGCAGCAGATTATAACAATTTGCAGTTATAGTAATGAGCGTTGAGACTTATGTGGATTTGATTATTTTATTTCATGGAGTAATATTGCTATTTTGTTGTCATAAAGAAAATTTGATTACTAGAAAACCAACAAAATATAATATGATATGCTGATAATTTGAGGTTTCTGTAGGTGCATGTCCACCTCAAGCGACACTTGATGAAGGATTTGCCGGAAACCGATGAGGCAATTGCTCAGTGGTGTAGGGATGCCTTTGTTGCCAAGGTGCACTATACTTTCTCGTTGATGTCTATTTTTTACCTTTTCTCCTAAATATTTTGGGGTTGCAAAAGAGTATTCAATAATCGATTGTTTTACGATTGCACTTTCCCAAAAGAGTATCTGGTGTTGATCGTTCTTTGATTGCATTTGTCCCACTAGGATAAGTTATTGGACAAGCATAATGATGAGGATTCCTTCGGTGAACAACTGCAAGACACTTCTCGCCCCGTGAAGTCCCTTCTGGTAAATTACTTCGTGTCTCTTATTCTGTATCGGATTGCGCCTCTGCATATCAGACAACTATGAAACTCTTCTTGCAATAACAGGTTGTCTGTTGTTGGGCAATTTTGCTTATCCTGGGAACCTTGAAAGTTATCCAGCATTACTCTCTTTTATCTTCACGAAAAGGCGCCGCTTTGTCAGCCATTGCTTTGGCTGTCGTTACCATTCTCATGCAAATCTTGATCCAATTCTCGCAATCGGAGCGATCAACCCCTGCCAAGGTCGTACCATCAAAGTCTAGGAACGGGGTAGAGCCCTCACGAGCTAACTAGACGAGATAAACAGCAGTAAGTACACTGTATTTCCGGAACGATAGAAATCAATGGCCTTATTAGGAGTAGCCTTTCTTTCTAGCCAAATATGAATCATGCAGTGCGTTTTGCTGTTCATTTACACAGTTATTACAGTAAATCTGCCTGTGCTTGAACTTTCTGTACTAAAAACGGACTTCTTTTTAACTCTGATGTGATGAAGAATGAAAAAATCTTTCTTGGTAGAGTCATTCTGTAAGTATGAAATGGTAA
The DNA here is from genome assembly GCF_026168435.1 of Sesamum indicum. Classification (NCBI taxonomy): domain Eukaryota; kingdom Viridiplantae; phylum Streptophyta; class Magnoliopsida; order Lamiales; family Pedaliaceae; genus Sesamum; species Sesamum indicum. The sequence goes on along the minus strand of NC_142660.1, from coordinate 829,241 downwards.
AATTAGGCAAAATAATCTTAGCCATAAATTCAAATTTTCTATTGATTGAGATTCATCTCATATTAAACTATTGATAAGTGGATTTGATGCTTTGTAGGAAAGGGAATAAATTTATTTCTTGGATAAATTGCATGCAGATTTCAAATAATTTAAAAATATATTTTTAGTTATACATAGTCGCAAGTTGTTCCTGCTTGCATATAATGAAATCATATTTCACATTCTAAAATATATTGTAAATAAGAGTAAAATATATAAATTAATACATTATATTAAAAAAATTAAAAAAGAAAACAAATAATTTATTTTTCAGTTAATGTAAAATTTTAAAAATTGAATAAGTTAGTTATCTACATTTTTGAAAAAATTGGTGCAACGATGTTACTATTTGTCGTTTGTGAGTGTAAAGGATCACGTTCATACAATAAATAATTTTTTATGTTTTAAAATATATTATAAATAACAGAAAAATATATAAACCAGTACATTACATAGAAAAAAAGAAAGAAATAAATAAATAATAATTTATCAATTAATGTAAAATTTAAAAAGTTGAATAAGTTAGTTATTTTATCAAAAAAATAAATTTTTGGCTTCACAACTTCGTGAGTGTGGAAGAGTTTTTCTTTTTATATTAGAATAGATATATATATATATCATATATATTCATCAAATATGTGTATATATATATCTTATAACCGACAATTGCCATTGCTGCCCAAACTCTGGGTGACGACGAAATTGCCCCGAGCAGTCTAGGCGATGTCGCCACCACCCACCTGTAAAAGGGGGCGTCGTCCGTGGGCCCATTTCTGCAAACCCGTAGTTGCCAAGGCTGGGTAGAGAGAGAGGTCGATTGGGGAAGAAATGATGAATTTTGTTTAATAATTATTTATTTAATTTTAATGTTTGTATGTTTAATTTTATAAATGTTAAATATAGATTACACGATAAAATAAATCTGAACCATTGTTTGATTAAAAAATATTTTTATATTACATTTAGTTTCAAATTTGTTTTAAGTACATATAATATGTTTATAATGTTTTGGTATTTTAATGTTTAATTTATATATTTTATATATAAAATAATTTATTAAAGCATATTAACCTAAATAATAATTTAGTTTAAATGTCAAATAAAATGGATAAAATGAACATTTTCCCATTTAAGTTAACCCCCAAAAATGTATCTAATCCACCACCCGAGAATGTTGTTTCGAGCTCTAGTCCTAATTTTGAAGATTTGTCGTTGGACTTTCGGGATATCCAAATCGATGATTGGAGTTCTAAGCCCTCATCGGAGTATGTTATTCTTGAAAATATTCATAAATTATCAATTGAGAATGAAAATCGGGATATCTCAATGGGTGGTCCAATTCAGAATTGAAAGAAAATCGAGAAGAGAACCGCGAATGTTGGAGGTCTAAATTATTATTAGAATATGTTATTTCGGGACCTATTCTTAATCTTGATGCATTGAAGTTTAATCATATTAGTTTTGATAGATTTTTTAGTGACGTTCCAATGATGAAGATTAATGTATTATGTTATTATGTTACTTCAAATAAAATTGAAAATTATGCACTATGTTTGTTTTTATTTTTAAGTTATTTATGGGATGGGTCAAAACATATCCAATGTTTGTCATCTTACAAAATATGTTATTTGGATTTTTTTTTAACTATTTTAACATGAATACATACACACATATACATAAATATATATTAAAAATATATGGTTTGACAATGAACAATAACTTTTATCTCCAAAACACAACATTGAACATACAATACTAATTTTAAATTATATCCAAAAATAAAATCCAAGCATACATACTATCTCTACCATGTACTTATTTATCTTTGTTCTTATCTCTTTATCTTTACAAAACACTCAAAAAACAAACTTAAACACTACGATGATTTTTTATATTTGATTTGAAATAAATTAAATCGGAACTACTTTAAAAATTTTAATTTTTATTTGTGCACGGTTAATTAAAATGGGAAATCTAGCTTGACAATTACATTTAATCCTTTTGCCTCGTAATTTGAATAATGGTAAACAAGTTCTTAAATAATTTCCTAGTAAATTAGCTGACCAAACCTAGACAACCCAACACTTCACCACTATGTTTTTATTTTTAAATTATTTTTGAGATAAATTAAAATATACTTGATGGTTGCCATCATTCAGATGTTTTTAACTGTTTTAGTATAAATACATACATATACATAAATATATACAAAAAAAGATATGATTTGACAATGAATAATAATTTTTGTTTCTCAATACACAACATTAAACATATAATACTTATTTTAAATTATCTCCAAAAACAAATTCAAACATACATACTATCTCTAACACACACTTATTTTTTTTTTATTTTCTCTCTCTATTTCCACAAAACGCAAAAAAAACATTCAAAAAATGAATGCAAACGGTATGCACCTTTTTTAATGGGATTCAAATCCACATTTCTCGCCGTTCACTTAATCCCTCAAACTAAATTGACATTTAGTTAATTATATTATATACTTAAAATAATACTAATAACCAAAGAACTAATAGTGAATTCTTATTATTTTTCAGCATTGATAGTAACATACTTTATTATAATGAATTAGTCGCTATGACATACAATATTCGTGCATAAATAATCACATAAAGATGACATAAATTTGAAAAATATAAAATTAGTATATAATTGAAAGCAGATCAAATGATTAATATGACAGCATATTAACGATTAAAAGACGACGAAGACATTGTAAAATAAATAAATAGTTATATTAAAATAAACATTTAATAGTATAATTAGTATTTTAAAATTTGGTATGATGACATCCCATATCGTTAGTTGTGTGTTATGAGTTGCTTTATTTTTTGTATTTATTAGCTGTTATGGCGCGTCGTTCTTATGTGTAAATAATAAATTATTTTTTGCTCTTTTAAATATATTATAAATAAAAATAAAATATATAAATTATTACATTACATCAATAAAATAAACAAATCATAATCTATGAATTAATATAAATTTAAAAAATTGACTAAGCTAATTATTTTATCATGAAGGGTTAATAAACAATTGGTACGGGGATGTCATTAACCACTTTTTGTGAGTGAGGGATTTTTCTTTTTATACTAACGGTTGTGATACGTCGTTCCTATGTGCATATAATAAGTACACTTTCAAGCTTTAAAATATATTATAAATAAAAGAAATATATTAATCAATACATTGTATTAAAAAAATATTTATCAATTAATATAAATTTTAAAAAATTAAATAAATTAATTATTTTATCATGAAAAGTACTTTTTGCTTTACAAAAAATTAATATGACGTTGTCAATAATCGTTATGTATCAGAATAAAGAGAATTTTCTTTTTATATTAGTATTGACGGACAAAAAATAAGGTTTTAGCTCTAGAGGAAAGAAAACTTTAAATTGAAAATAAAAGCTATTAATTCCCAAAAAAAAAAAAAGGGCCGAAAAAAGGAGGAAAGTAACCGTTACTGTATAGGCCAAAAATACATACATATAAAATATATAGTTGTAGGGTTTTGTAAAACCCTGGTCTGCCTTCTGAGTCATCTTCTCCACTCTAATAAAGAGGGCTAGCACCGCAAAGGACGCATACGCCCAAGGGAAAGGAGGCGGTCGGCTTTTGGAATCACCGGCGAGTCATGGTACAGTAGTACATGTTATTCCTATTACGCTTAGTTTTTGGTTTTTTGGTCAGTATTAAACATTATGTGGAAAGAGTAGGCAGTTTTCGGATTATGGAATTAGAACCCTAGAGTTTGTACTGGAAACGCTTGCGGTTGAACTAGTGCACCGACGATTCAGAATGAAGAATTAAAGTCGAGTTTGGGAAAAGTGTGGACATTAGAGTAAAAATACCGTGTGTGTTTGTGGGAATCAACCTCTGGGGGTTGTAAAAAGGGGATTCGATCCGAAGGCTGGGTGCAAGCGGTTAGGAGAGAGAGAGAGAGAGAAATTCATCCGCCAGTATATAGTTTGCCTTTTTCTGTTTCTGGAAAACTTTTCAGTTTCCTTTATTTCCAGAGTCATTGATGGTTATCAATTTTCATCATTACCTAGTTTATTTTTTGTGTTCGATTCCAATCCTTTAATGGTCTGTCTCCTCCATTAACTTGATTGTTTTTCACAACTTAGGTGAATTCTGTATAATTCCTGTTTCTATGATTACATATTTGGAGAAAGTAAAACTTTATATTCTTTTGGATTTAGGGATATATATTCCAGTGTTGGCAATAATTTTTATTTTTTGAATGTTTCGATAGTTGGTTTCTAACATTTAGCTGTTATTTATTTAGGCTTCAACGGAGGTTGTGGAGGCGGTGCGATTCGGGTTCATGACTGATGAAGAGGTGAGGAGGCACAGTGTTGTTAAGATCACGAATCCCAATTTGCTTGACATACTGGAGAAGCCAATTCCCGGTGGACTCTATGATCCTGCAATGGGGCCACTTGATGAAAATTCTCCGTAAGTATATGCCTTTAAATGGAGGATTTTGTTGATGACAATATACTACTAGCCTGGAGTTTTGATGCGTATATGACATGTTATAGCCTGTGCGATGCAGATGTAAATCATGTGGGCAGCGTGCATACCACTGTCCTGGGCATTGTGGGCACATTGAACTTGTTTCTCCGGCCTATAACCCATTGCTATTTAATACGTTGAATAATCTTTTGAACAAGACATGTTTCTATTGCTTTCAATTTCGAACAAGCAGACGAGAGGTAAGCCAATGTGGAAATTTCCATCTTACTTATGGTACTAATCTTACTTTTACGACTTCATTTCACTCCTCGAAATATTGTATTTTTGACTCAGGTGGAGAATTGTGTTTCTCAATTGGAACTGATTGTAAAGGGTGACATTGTTGGTGCAAAAAGGTTGAGTATGCGACAAAACTTACAAGACAAGAAAAATATGGACTGGGTCTTATCAGATGATATAGTTGATCCGGAGGATAGTCAAGGGAGCCATACATCACATTCTTCAGGAATATCTGGTGATCAGAATCACTATGAGCAAAATAGTCAGGCATGCTGGGATTCTTCTCAGCTCACTGAAGCTATGTCTGTTCTTAATGAGTTTTTGAAGAAAAAAGGAAGGAAGTGCAAGAACTGTGAATGCAACAACCCAAAGCTCAATAAACCAACTTTTGGATGGTTTCATGTGGTATGTTTGATCTGAATGAACAAAGAAAAACCCTTAAGCCTGAAAGACACTCTAATTAAACTTCTTAGAGGTCTGTCATGTTGGAGAATTTAAGGTGTCATGGAAGGTCTCTAATTGAACTTATTACTTCTAAGATCCTGAGTAGTACTACTGTAATAGCTGCCTCGGCTTGAATATCCTTCCTACTCGCAATCCAAATTACTTCTTAGATTTCACAGCCATTTAGAACTATTTGGATGTTATTATGTCCATATTCTTAAATATGTCAAAACTTCTTTTTCGTCTTTAAGTCTGTGCTTAAGAACCTGTTTTTTGGTGTTGTAAACCAAAGAATGAAATGTGAAAACATTGAAATCTTTATTTGGTGCAACTAAGTAAGATGATTAATCATTATGCTGACTTTCGTGGCCCTACTTGAAGCTTAACTTTGAACTGTGTCAATCAAGTTCCAAATGTGACTTGGAATTATCAGTTTTTTCTTCTTTTCCCGTGTGCATGTAGAAATTGACAAGTATGTGGGAGCAAAAATGAACAAAGAATAAGTTTCTCTGCCAGAAATGCAGTCTGGAGATCTCACAACCATTTGAATTAGAATGATTTGCAGCTTGTTGATTTTATCATTCTGCTTTCCATTGCCTGTAACTAGATTCAAAGTGGCAAAGTGCATGACAGATGTAAAGATATATCTCTTAGTCCTTTCACCTCTCGGTGGGAGGTATCAAGTGCAAAACAGATTGAACAAAAAGGCTGGCAAGGGGGAACTCCAAGTTTGCTTGTGAAGAATAATAGTAGTTTATTAGAATTACATGTATTCATCAAGATGTCTGATGGATGAAGTGATACAATTATACTGTTTTCCGTTATGCTAACGTTTTGTTGTAGTTTCTAATTCTTCATTGTCTACTGTTATACAGAGTGGCCTATCTGATACTCAGCTCCGATCAAATGCCATCCGAAGAAGCAGGTTGGATGTGGCACACAGTGGGGGAGGTGAGGAGAGGCCTTCATCTGAGGTGGTAAACGCTAGTGACTATTCGTGGAAGGATGATTCTGAGACGGCTGAAGCAAATTCCTTTATTGCCGCCTCTGATACCCCTAAAAAGTCCAGCAAGAAAGGTGTAAATCAAGCAAGAAATCAGGGTCTGGAGGAGACAAATAATTATTTTTCAGGACCTCTTTTACCGTCAGAGGTGGCTTCAGTAGCTCTTAATTCTCAGTGTTCTATTACACTTATTTAACCTTATAGCTTTTGCTGCGATGATTTGATCTGTTATTGATTTTATCATAGGTTAGGGATATTCTGAGGCGTTTGTGGGAGAATGAAGCTCCTCTTTGCTCATACATGTGTGATATTCAGCAGCAGCAATGTAAACTTTCTGGAAATGTAGCTGGCTACTCTATGTTTTTCTTGGAGTCTATTCTTGTACCCCCAATAAAATTCCGGCCTCCAGCCAAAGGCGGTGATTCTGTAAGTGTTAAAGAACATCCCGTCAACAGGTTTTATATGACTTGCATCTATGATCTTTGTTTCAAGCTTGAAAGTATGCTATCTGTTCGTATTTGCTAATTTTTTAACATGATTGCATGTTTGCTTTTAAAATAAAATTTTTATTCTACAACAATCGGACTTTCACTCTCTTTTTCGTTGTTCGTCGTCATATAGTTAGAGTTTATAGAGACAGAGAAAACATTCTTATAAAATGTCAAATATTTTCCAGAGATTCACATTAGTAGTTCTGGCTGTTTATTTTGAAGCTTTTTTTTTTTTTTGGAGGTGGGGGGTTGGGGATTATGTGACTATTTGAGCTTAATATTTTTGTTGCGTGTTCTCGACTGCAAGATTTGTGTCCGCAATCATTAGTGTGATTTTACCTTCAGGTGATGGAACATCCTCAAACGGTTCTATTGGGGAAAGTGCTGCAGTCAAATATTGCTTTAGGAAATGCTCATGTTAACAATGCTGAGCGTTCAAAGATTATCAATCGCTGGATGGATCTTCAACTATCCATCAATGTCTTATTCGATAGCAAAACTGCAAATAGTGAGCCCGTTTCCCTGGATCTTTTATGGGTGCTCTTATCCTTCTTAAACAATGTGAATTTGTTGTTATTTCAGTGTCACTTTCATATTGATATTTTTTGGCTAAGCTTTCCTGTCCAAGCCAAAGTCTTTGAGCAGTTTTCCTATCTTGAATAAATACGTGGAATTAGTATGTTTGTTCTAGGAGCAAAATCCCGTAGGCAAGAGCCAAGAGGTTCTTGTACAGATATTAACTGAACTGCTGCTGTTTCTTGGGTAACTGTCATAAATCTTGGTTATCTATTCCACTATGAGATGCAATTTCTGTTTCCTTACGGTTCCTTTTTCCTGTGTTGAACCATAATTTCTTACTACTTTGGTTCTATGGGTTTTAGTTGCAATAGAATTGGGTTTCTTAGCTCTGAGTTGTGTTCCTCTCTATATTATTATGGCAGGCCAAGCTCAAAAAGATGGTACTTCTGGAATTTGTCAGTTCCTTGAAAAGAAAGAGGGTATTTTCCGTCAGAAAATGATGGGCAAAAGGGTTAATTTTGCCTGCCGGTCTGTTATATCTCCGGACCCTTACTTGGCAGTCAATGAAATTGGAATTCCTCCTTACTTTGCTTTAAGATTAACCTATCCAGAGGTACACATGCAAGATCTGCTTCTGCATTATTTTGTAGTATGTAGAATGTCTTAGACTGTCACCTATATGAATGTGTACCAAATAGATGACATTCTTTGGTTATTGTAGTGGATGTGATTAATAATGAAATTGTGCCGTAATGTAACAGATATGTGCCCGCCCGTCTCATATGTATTTACTCAATGTGTGGATCAAAATTTTGTGAATTACCAGCAAATTTGTATCACTATTTTGTGCATAATGCTATTTGAGAGTGAAATTGCGTAGACCATACACAGAAAAATTTGTTGGTCTTTTTGCTATCGTGGATACAAAAATGGAAATAACGTTGAAAATAGAGACAAAAACGATGCAATTTTGAAAAAAATGAGAAATCCATTGTTTTAGAATAAATGTCTTTTAGTAAATTGCTTATTTATAAGGTTAAGTTTTCTATGATAACTCTGTCTCCCTGCAAAGCCCCAGAACTTCTATAATTTTCAGTGGAAAAAACAGTTATCTTTAGATTTTGGATGAGAAAATTCCTTAGAAGTGAGCAAGCGGTGCATGCGTGATTCCAGGTGCGCCTCTGCGGAATTTTTGAAGTAAAACTATGCATTTTGATGGTCAGGGCTTCCCATGATACATCATTGTTCTGTTTGCCATGCATGGGGCTCATATGTTTATCGCAAATATTAACTAAATTTGAAATGCCATGTGGTTGATAGTTGAGAAAAAAATCCCTGCCTGCTGCATTGGTGGCTTTTAATGCAAGCAAGTTGGTCCTTGCTGGGATCTGGGATTCTGATCATGGTGAAAGGAAGTAAACCAGGTCATGCCTTTTGGCCTCAATGGAAACTATCCCTATTCTTTTGATCTGAGCACTGATTATTATTGTGTATGAAAGGACTGGGATGCCATATCTATTTACTGTATGGTTTAAGAGTTTATATGGGTAAAGTAACTTCTATCATTCAAATTGGGGTCACGCCATTTGAGTCCAGTCCACGTTTTAATGAAAGATACTTCTTTCCCAGAAGGATGAACAAAATTCAGACTCTTGCAACGCTCTTACGTTTATGTCCTTTAGGCCTATTCAGTTACCCCCAATGAATTAGCTGCCGTGCTGGTGGGCAGATCCAACAGCACTGAAGCTACCCCGCTAATATAATAACAGAAACATGTGACTACCTTTTCCTGAGGCACTGTATGACACTTTGTTACATAAGTGATTGCTTTCTTTGTGTTTCATATCACAGTCATTTGATATATATTCTTTATCAGGTTGTTCTTATGTCATTCCCTATATATTACAGAGGGTTACTCCTTGGAATGCTGGAAAATTAAGAGGTGCTGTAATTAATGGACCAGAAATCCATCCTGGAGCTACAACTTACGTTGATAGTGTATCAACTGTGAAATTGCCATCAAGCAAAAAGATGCGTGTTGCAATATCTAGAAAATTGCCTTCTTCGAGAGGGTTAGTTTCACAATCAGGGAAGATCAATGAGCTTGAGTTCGAAGGGAAGTTTGTGTATCGCCATCTGCAGGATGGGGACATTGTGCTTGTAAATCGGCAGGTATGTGAAATGGTCTATTCAAGCAATGATCTTATTTGTATCCGTATTTAATCTATGTCTGAAATATATTTCACTTAGATTAAGAAGTGGTAGTTGTTAATTTCTCAATCAGCATAATAGTAACCTCATCATGTCTCTAAAGTTCAAATTGGGGCACCTTTTCCCTTGATCATTATAATAAATTATGAATTTAGCAGTCTTAGATAAATGCAATAATGATTTTATACGGAATCTTAAAATATGGGTCTCATATTTCACTGTTAGTGTCTGTGAACTTACTGTTTAGAAAATTTTTATTATTCAGTTCTGTGAGTGGCCTGGATTGGACTTTGAATACATATTCATTTGTTTACGTTTCTAGTTTTCAGTTTTTGAAACAGCAATTAAAGTGAAATTGAACATGCTTGTTTACATGTATTCGCATTGAAAATATGTTATTGGACATCACAATTCAATATAAAACACAATTTCATTAACTAATCCAAACACATTCTCATTTCACACAAAAACCTGCCTATAACTGAAAACACGTATTTTTTATTGAAAATGAAGAAACAATTGTCTTCTCATCCTAAAATGAGAGAACAAGGGCATGCTTCGCACTTTGATTTTCCTTATTTGCATAAGCCTTTTGGTAATCCCCGAACAGCTAATGGGAGTTCTATGGCTTAAACTGCCGGTTTTGTACAGGGTGACACGAGTCGACAGTGTGCCTTGCTGTGATGTCTTGTCTCAATGGTTTGCTTATCAATTATTTTTAGTTATTCTCCGAAAGCACTGATGCTATCAAATAATTAGGATAATATGGCAATATTTGTTCAAGAAGGGCTTCAATGTGATTTTTGATGGTTGATTGGAACATGCATTCTATAAGAAGTTTTTTGGACATTGTCCCTAATTAGTTCTATGTTCTCTTCACTTATATTTGAGATCATGTTGCATGGTGAGTATTTGTTAACTATGTATTATGAAGCTGCTCCATATCACTTAGCTGCTACTTAGTTTGATCCTTTTTATGTATTTCAGCCTACACTGCACAAGCCGAGCATAATGGCTCATGTTGTTCGTGTATTAAAAGGAGAAAAAACGCTTCGCATGCATTATGCCAATTGCAGGTTTGCTTTATTTATTGTATATTATTTTATTATTTGTATCTTTTACATTAATAATCTACTATCCAGGACTGACCTCTTTTCTGAAATTGGCTTCAGCTCCTATAATGCTGACTTTGATGGTGATGAGATTAATGTGCATTTTCCTCAAGATGAGATTTCTCGTGCGGAAGCATACAACATTGTAAATGCTAATGAGCAGTATATTGTTCCAACTAAGGGTGATACTGTGAGAGGCTTGATTCAGGTATGCATATCAGTACTGACTATCAGTTATTTTTTCGCTCAGAAATTCTTGATGGTTATTGATCTTATGATTTTTCTTTCGATAATCTATCTCTTCAGCTGCATGGTTAACTATTCTCTTTTGTGCTTTAACAACCCAGGATCACATTGTAGGTGCCGTGCTCCTTACATTGAAGAATACCTTTCTAACTCGTAGCGAATTCAGTCAGCTGCTTTATGGATCCGGCGTGTTTGCAGGTGGGCCTGGTTCACTTGCAGGCAAGCAGTCCAGAAAGGTTTCTTTAGTAGATTCTGAAGGTCTCGTGGAGTCTGTCCTGCCTTCAATATGGAAACCAGAGCCTCTTTGGACTGGAAAACAGGTTAAAAGTTCTGCACGCTGATATACGGTCTAGATGTCCATGAATGATTAAAAAATGCCTGGATTACAGATATAGTTAACTTAGCTAAAACTGTTGATTTATATGTGGGAATATAATCATTTTCTTGTGCCCTTTCTAGGTTATTACAGCATTATTGAACCATATTACCCGAGGTTGTGCACCTTGTACTGTTAAAAACCAGGGGAAAGTTCCAAAGAATTATTTCACTGGTAGCAGTTACAAAAATGGAGAGGAGGATGAAGACCAGAATGCTGAGCATAACTTGTTAATTTGGAAGAATGAGCTTGTGCGTGGTGTTATTGACAAGGCTCAGTTTGGAAAATTTGGGTTGGTGCATACAATACAAGAGCTTTATGGATCTAACAGTGCAGGCATTTTGCTTTCTGCACTCAGCCGTCTATTTACAATTTTTTTGCAGGTGTTTCTTATTTTAATTACAGAGTTCCTTTGAAGTATTCTTGAGTATCTGCGCTGATTGATGAAATTAATGTCTTTATACATTGCCTCAGATTCATGGATTCACGTGTGGGGTAGACGACCTTATTATATTACCTCATTACGATGTCCAAAGGAAGGAGAAACTTGAGGGTGAAGATGTTGGTGAAGAGGTTCACTGTGATTTTGTTAAGTTCAAACCTGGGCAAATTGGTATTATATCGTAAAATCCTTAAATGTGATGTAGCTTCCTTGTTGAATATCAAGTATTTTTTGGTGTTACCAATTTAACCTTGAATGTGTTCTTAAATGGGCTTGTGTATCTTTTGTGTATTGCATGACAAAAGAAGATTACATTAAGAAAAGCCTGGCCATCTCCTTGGCATTTGGCCTTCGGCGTGACTGTTCTGATGTAGTGCTGATATAGAGTTAAGATAAAGTTCTGCATCTGGAATGATCCCTGGTTTCTGTTTGTTTCATGAGGATTGGTCATTCATAAAATTGCTTAGACGACAGCACACGTGTTGTTAACGAGATTCATAACTTGAAACGAGAACCTTATTATGCTAATCATGAAGACAATGAGATGGGAACTGCTCAACTTTTTATAAATATGACATCAAAGTCAAGACAATTTTAACTGAAAAGAAGTATAGATGCATGTTCAGTGAGGGAATGTTACCCTTACTCTTGAAATTCTGTTCTTTTCAAGTGCAATTGGTTGAAGACATCAGGCCGGAAGTCTGCATTAACTCTAGCTGGTTTCGCTGCACTTCAGATGGAACTAGAGACACTGCGAAACTCCCTAACCACATTCCTCTAGTTCAAAGTAACAGCCATAAGAAGATAAAAGTTACATGAAAGCTAATGGTATAACCAACAACCCACCTTGTAGATCACCACAACCGAAAACTAACATCACTCTGGAATTCTACCTAATAAATATCTGCATACATGTTTTTTATTTTTGGGTTGCTTGACCACCTCATTTCTGTTTTATAGATGGGTACCATTTTGGGAGTTGGTCTCTTTCCATGAGTGCTTATTACTTATTTATCATTCTGTTTTTGGTGCTTATTAAAAATTTTACACTCATCAAATTTTTCTCTTTTGCTTCCTAGGCCATGAAGAGTTGCAGTTGGAAATTGAGAAAGTCATATGCAGAGACCGAGAATCTGCAACGGGAGCTTTGGACATGAAAATGAAAAATAAATTGACAAATAGGTTAACTAGAGAAGGTTCTCAGATCCTCAAACATTTACTGACTGCAGGATTATTGAAACCTTTCCCGAAGAACTGCATCTCAGTCATGACAACCACGGGTGCAAAGGGTAGCACGGTAAGTTGGAATCTGATCGTCATTCATAAAAGTTGTAGCCGTTAGAGTCAATCTTCTATTAAAAGACTAGGCAGCTATTGTTAATATTAAGTCTTGTGAGTTGGAGTTAACCTCAGTGATCATGAGAAGCTTTTCGGAAAGAGATTTATTCCTCATCACATTTTGTGGGTTGTCCTTGAACATCAGTTGTTATCTTACTTGGCATATCTCCCACTCCAATTGACTTGATACATTGATATGATTTATTTAAATCATGTCGCCTGGAATTTGCACGAGGTTTCAAGAGTAATATTGTTGTTTCACTTAAAATAGGGTGATTTTGATTTTCAATGCGTGCTGATAATTTTTTGTAAGAACAGATTTTGATGAGCAACCGGAATGGCATAAGATATAGATATCTTTTGAGATTACCTTCTTGACCCTATCAGTTGGACTCCTTAGGATTCTCTTATCATTGAAAAGGTGTTGCCCACATCATTTGTTTCCTGGATTTCAGGATTTTGTTAGATACATCAAGATTCATTTTCTTTTGCTAAGTGGCGATGTGGATAACCCAGTACTTACTGATTTTTGAGTTTAACATATTCCTTGGTCTTTCTTGAGGAGATAACTGAACAATCACTTAAATCAGCCAAATACTGAGGTATTTCCCTGCCTGGCTCCTTTCCTGATCAGCTAACCTCCAAAAAGTGCTTTGCAACATTATTTTCTTCAGTAGGTGTTGCTCATACTGAACTGAAAAAATGGCTAGGTGATTTTTGAGTTTAACATATTCCTTGGTCTTTCTTGAGGAGATAACTGAACAATCACTTAAATCAGTCAAATACTGAGGTATTTCCCTGCCTGGCTCCTTTCCTGATCAGCTAACCTCCAAAAAGTGCTTTGCAACATTATTTTCTTCAGTAGGTGTTGCTCATACTGAACTGAAAAAATGGCTAGGGATGTGAAGTGCTGTGTTGTTACCTTTGGGAGGTTTCTGAAGGGAAGGTGGAGATTTGGCTAACAATATAAATGAATGGGATATGAAATATTGAGGGACTTGAAAATAGAACCGAAGATAAGTTGCATCGTTAGTTAAATGCATGTGGTGGCAGTGTAGCAGTAAATAGTGAGAAGATTAAATTTACTTATCTGTAGAAATGCATTTTGAGAATTATACTTTGTAAAATTTTCTTTCTTATGCTGCAATTAAGATATTCTACATAGTCAATATTTCATGCTGGAGATGCTTTGTTGTTCTGGATGTTTTCAGTATGCCGTTTGGTTACAGAATGGAACGTGCACTGCTCTCTTATTCCATATATATATGTCTTCTTGGTGATGGCTTGTTCATTTGTTACAATGGTCCATAGTAGTTGCTATAGTAATTTCTATCCATTTGGACAGGTGAACTTCCAACAAATCTCTGCCTATCTTGGGCAACAAGAGTTGGAAGGAAAAAGAGTACCACGAATGGTTTCTGGGAAGACTTTGCCCTGCTTTCCACCCTGGGATTTCACGGCTAGAGCAGGAGGCTTTATTACTGATCGTTTTCTGACAGGTCTTCGACCTCAGGAGTACTATTTCCATTGCATGGCTGGTCGTGAAGGGTAATTTATCTTGTTTGAATTTCTCTATTTATAGGAACTATTTTCTTAAGTTGCTTAGCTAATCACTGTGATCCACATTAATTTCTGTTTGCTTGATGAAACATGTAATCTCACATTCCTTTTCTGCGTATTTTATTCAAATGTTGTACACATAAAGCAGGCAGGAATATTTATATTTAACTGTACAGTGCTCAGGTATTTTGTGGGTCTTGAATCAAGTGTGTTTGGTCCTGGGCCATTAGTCATTTTCAGTAAGCCCAACTTTTCTGTGAACTTGTTGGTAGTGATGTTTTTGGTTTGGACTAATCAGTTTAAGTATCAAGAATTGTACTGTAGACGACTTGCTGTTGTATTCTATAGGTGTAGACTACAGGAACTTTAGCTTGCTTTTCTGTGGCATGGATAGCATCATTTTTCATTAAACTCATAATACTCATCCTGCTAGAGATTTGGGTTCTTTGAACTTACGATATACAGCAGCTAATTTACTAGAATGGAGTTGCCCCAGAGCTCTTCTCCTGGAATGGTGCTCCATGGTGCTTAATTCTTTTCACTGCGTGAAAATCTAATCTCCCGATGTGAGATGAACAAGATAAATGGAAAGAGAGTGGATTCATCAATGATATTTGATGCCATGGGAATGAAGATAATATAAAAATCAGAATCACTTGTTGAGTACGCAAATGCTGCAAATAGGAAGGAGCAAAGAGCAGAAGGGAAATATTTAGACAAAGAATTGGCGAAGGGAGGTGACAGGGAGCTACTTTCATTTTGGATTTAGAAAATACAGTAGTCTGGTGGGTTTGCATGTTGGTTGGCTACACCCTGGGCTGAGCACAGTGGACTCAAGTTGGCCTATGTTTTTTTGTGCACGCATAAAGGCATCATTAATCCCTCATGTCCCACTGCACTCACCGTAGAAACTCCTTGTACTGGAATTTTTCTCTTGGTCCATAGCTTTATGTAGAATTTATTGAGCTGGTCCTGCTTTACTCAGGGCTGGTTGCTTATTCAGGATATTTGGACGACACCTTTACAAAAGTATCCAGTTAATCCTGGTTGGTAAATGTATTTGTGCTATTCCTTAAACCTTTGATTTGGAACTTAGGCTGTTTTGTCTGTGTATTTATAGAATAAGTCTAAAATACTTTGAAGTGCCCTTTTATATTTCAGTAAGGTTCAGAAGTCTCTTGCTGATTAGTTTGCTATTCATCTAGCAGTGAGGAAACATGTGCAGGGTGTCACACAATATTTCTTTCATTCATCACCAGAGATTTGGTTTTCTCTGGCATGTGAAGAATGACTTCATTAATTTGCTTATCAGTAACCCAAAAAATTAATTTAAGTGATATTGGGTGTGGTTCGAGCCCTTTCCTTGCATCATATCATTATATATTTACTTGTGTTGGTGCACTAGACTGCTATAGAATATGTTGTTTTTGTTTTTGCATTGCACCTTGAATTTAAAGTAGTATTCTGTATGATGTCTGCTATGGCTTTGTCCAACTCTCAGCTTATTTTCTACAGGTTAGTTGACACTGCAGTAAAAACATCTCGCAGTGGATATTTACAACGTTGTCTAATAAAAAATCTTGAGAGCCTAAAAGTTTGTTATGATTATACTGTTCGTGATGCTGATGGTTCCATCATCCAATTTTACTATGGAGAAGATGGTGTTGATGTGCACCAGACAAGCTTTCTCAAAAATTTCAAGGCCCTAGAAGATGTAATTGTTTTATGTTCTCCTTTTAATCTGGTCTTGAGTTATTTAATTTCTGATGTTGATTAAATGTAGATAAAGACTAAGAAATGTCTCCGCATTTATATGGTTCAGAATCAAGAAACTATTCTCCAAAAATATCGAAATAGGCGTCAATTTGATAGCTACATCCAAAAATTGCCTGAGGGGCTTGAAGAAGAAGCAAGGCGCTTTATTCAAGAGGCAGGAGACCTTTCATCGGAAAACCAGAAAGCAAGTGGAATCAAGCACCTAAATAAAAGCCGCAAGGCGAGAAAGAAGGTAACTGGAAAGGTTCAAGACAAGTTTATAGAGTTGGTGAAGCAAAAATATCTATCCAGTCTTGCACAATCAGGAGAACCGGTTGGTGTCATTGCTGCTCAGTCCATAGGTGAACCATCAACTCAAATGACGTAAGTTCATTTCTGTCTTCTGCTCTTGTAGTGGATAAAATCTCTTTTCAGAGAAGCTGTGACCAAGTTATCTGCAGTCATTAGAGGAGTTAGTTAACCCTACCCTCTCCACTCTATACTCCAATGATAATTTTAATTTACAAAAAATCTTTAAAATCTCTAGTTTACTTCTCCTAGCAGGACACCACAACAGTTAAATGAATGTATCAAGAGATAGTAAAAGGTACTTACAATTGTCTCTATATAAATTCACACGGGCCTTTACCTTTTAAGAAGTTGAGAACTGGTTGTGAGGTAATTTCATGATTTGCAACCATCTGTGCTAGTGATTGCCTTCTCAATACATTTAGCTTTGTTCAACTTCCAAAACCTGGTTGGGAACGGGACTGCTGGTAACCATTTAATTCATGCAATGATGTGCAAGTTTACATGTGGACTAAGTTGCATCATATTATAGTGAGGCAGCTCTACTTCAAAAAGTTGGCAAGTGTGGTGGTGATATAGCTCCAGATTTTAATGTCTAGGTGCTGTTACAGTACAGTTAAAATCAAAATTTCTTCGTTGACACAATGTCATGATTGAGCAGGAAGGCAATGTCTCATTTGATGCTTGCATTTTATTTTCAGACTCAACACATTTCATCTGGCTGGCCGTGGGGAAATGAATGTTACACTAGGGATTCCACGTCTCCAGGAGATTTTGATGACTGCATCTGATGTTATTAAGACTCCCATCTTGACGTGCCCATTCTTGCAATGGAGATCCAAGTGAGTTATTGCAATTTTATAGTGAAAAGAACTTTTACCTTTTAGAGTGTTGGATTTTGAGCCACATCTGCATTACTTTTATGTAAATTTTCTTAAATTGAAAAAAGTATTCTGCTCCAATTTTATGCTGCAAGCGAGGAAAGATGTAACATAATGCTGTTTCTGAACGTTGAAATTGAGATTTGCATGTACTAGTGTCTTTGTGTATCTCTTGGTTTCTGAATCAGTGGACGTGGGACAGGCGGGTGCGTGGCTATGGTGAGGAGATGGTTAGACACACCACACGCACTATTGCACACATCTATGTGCAGACCACCTATTTCACCAAGTTGGCAATTGGCATAATGCAACCAACTTAAGCATATCTTTGCCAGACTACCTTTTTAATCAACCTGGCATAATGCAAGCAGCTTAAGTGTCAAGCAGATACTAATTTATTGTGTGTCACTTGCAGGCATGATGTCGTGTCTTTAGTTTCAAACGTGAAGAAGGTAACTGTAGCAGATTTGATAGAGAGTATGGAAGTTCAACTCTCAATACATCAAGCTAGAATTTATAAGCTGAAAATGAAATTAAAAGATACCGAGTTTGTGTCATTAAGAGACATACAGGAAACCCTCAAAACTGTGTTTCTAAGGGAGTTAGAGGATGCAATAGAAAATCATGTCATCTTTCTTTCCAGAGTTAGTGGCATTAAAAATTTCATGTCTAGTTCAAGATCAGAAGAATCAAATGAAGCGTATGAGGATGATTCTGGTCCAAGAGCACAAGAAGAAATTGATGATGATGATGCTGATGATGATTATGACAAGGGAGATGATCTTGGTTCAGATGTACAAAAGAGAAAGCAACAAGCTTCAGATGAGATGGATTATGAGGATGAATCTGATGTTGACCCTGGTGAAGACGAGGGGTTGGGAAAAGGAAAAAGTGATGGAGACCATCTTGAGGATATTGACACCAGAAAGGATGAGGAAACTGATGACTTTGATGACAAGGATGATGCTTCTAATGTACAAAATGTGGATGAAGTTATGGCAGAAGCTAAATCAAGTGGCAAGAAGGACAGAGCAATATCAAAAGGAATTGATAAGTCAATAGAAGAATTATTATCTGACAAAAAAATACGTCGGGCTATCTACATGGAAGTTAAAGGATTGTCGTTTGAAGTCCACTTCACATTTACATCAGAACCTCATGTATTGCTAGCTCAGGTAATTCTTCACCCTTCAGTTTCACATTTCTTGTTAAACGTCTAACTCCTATAACTTATGCATTCGTTAGTTGTGCTATAGTTGTATTGCTTTAACCCTGAGGCACTGCAGATGTATGCTTGGATGTGGAAAATGAAAAAAACTGGTTCTTGTTCTCTGCAATGTTTTCATCATTTCCTTTTTCCTGATTAATTTACAGATTGCCCAGAAAACTGCAAAGAAGGTATTCATCAAGAGGACTGGCAAGATTAGTCAATGTAAAGTAGTACAGTATGATCCAGATGAAAAAACTGTAATTTGGGACAATAAGAAAAAACCAAAGAAGGGAGATGCGGAAAAACAACAGGCTGATGGAGAGGACAGTGCTTATTGGGCAGTGAAGGCATCTGGAGAGGATTTTAAGTCAATCTGGGAGATGCAAGATGATCTTGATCTAAGTCGTCTGTATTCTAACAATATTCATGCCATGTTGAAGACATATGGAGTAGAAGCAGCCAGAGCAACACTTATAAGAGAGGTGACACAAGTTTTCGATATTTATGGAGTTAAGATCGATTATCGACATTTAAGTCTGATTGCGGACTATATGACACACACCGGTGGATACCGGCCAATGAGCAGACATGGAAGTATTTCTGAGTCATTGTCGCCGTTCCTCAAGATGTCCTTTGAGACAGCTTCTAAGTTTATAGTTGAAGCCGCGTCTCATGCTCTAACTGACAACTTGGAGACCCCATCATCTAGAATTTGCCTTGGCTTGCCTGTGAAGATGGGTACTGGTTGTTTTGACCTGATGCAGAAGTTGGATATTTGATGTAGAGTAAATACAAAGTTTTTTTTATCACCAATCTCCTTTTGTTGTAGTGTTAAACAAAACAAAATCCGACATATACAGGTGAGGCCAAACTGATCTCAGAGTTACATTTGGCCTTTAGAGGGATGTGGTAAATGTTGTATTGATAGGACTGTAGTTTCGAAATTCTCGATTTTTTCACTTATAAATCTGGTCTGCCCCATTTTCATTGTCTGTTGTTTCTTTTTGGTGATGAAGTTTTGTTAATGTGACGTGGCTAAATATAATCCCACAGCAGGTGCGAAATTTATACTGGATTTTAGGTATAAGAATTATTTAGTGAGTACGAGTGCGTCCATGGATTATTTTTTTTTTTAAGAAAAAACACCCATAAATAACGAAGATAATAAATTACAGGATACTGTTTTTTGGCGTCACGGACTTCTGGTACAAGTCCTTGGTTTAAAAATTGCACTCTTTGAGGCCTCAGACCACTTAAGGGGGCTGGAGATAGCATAATTACCCAACAAGACGTTGCATTATACCGATGAAGGCCTTCCACATACTCAGGCTGTAGTTGGGGTGGTGCTGGAGAGTCAGTGCCTTCCACATACTTAGGCTGTAGTAGGGGTGGTGCTGGAGTGGCAGTGCCGGTATTTGGACCAATGAAACAAGGTGCCAATGTCTGCCCATCTTTGATATTTCGCAGCATCAACCTTTCTCATGATAAAGGATGTTTCCAGTGCTAACAGCAGTTGTTGCAGAGAACGCTGTCTTATTTAAGTCCACATTCTCTAGCACATTTCAATCAAGCAGCTGACTCTAAAAGCTTAAAAGCCCACACCAATTTCAAACTGTACAACCATATGCACGGAAACGACCCAAAAACTTCACTTTTGGATCAAGCTTCATCATATCAGATTCTACAGGCAACCTTTCGAGAATGTTCTGATGTGAAACAAGGGTGAGGATGATGTCAGTATGAAGGTTCGGTTCCATCATGAAGAGCACAGCACACAGTTGCTTTTGATGCCCTCGGTAGATCTTGATCTCCTCACCGTTTGCCATGGACCATAATCTTGCAGTTGTATCAGAAGAGGCTGCAATATGAATTTTATGTGTGTTGAAAGGAATGAAGTCAGGTAGACGAAGTTGCACCTTTTATATTCAGCCGCACATGATGTTCATGATCACCAAGACGACTCAAGAAGATTGAGAGAGAAATTGAACACTACTGAATGCACAAAGTTGTACTTTGTTGAGGAGGAAATTTAGGAATACGGTAAATCTAATCTGATGCCTAAGGTAGAGGTGGTGGTAAGAACATAAAATTATGAATCTTGTTGACTCTGCAACCTTGTTAGTTTCGAAATATCTTGACATAAATCACATAAAGGTGGCTTTTATTTAAATTCAATAACTTCCAGATCGAATAACCTGTTTGCCTCCGAAACTAGAGCTACTATGTTACCTATTCCTGACACATTGGTAATGAACAGTATCAAAAGTTATACTTCGACAGAAGCCAGTTGTAAAGGGGACAGATATTTTAAGAAAAATTTCTCAGTTGGATGTATAAACCCCAGGATGCAGTAATTGTATGTGATAACTCCAGCACTAAGACCCAAAGTCCAAGGCAAGATTCTGGCTAACTACCCAAGTACCAGATGTACTTGTTTCAAGATCATACCTGTGATTAGAAAAGCACCATCAACAGAGAAAACACAATCCCAAACCCAGCGCTGATGTCCTGAAAACACATCAACAAGATTACTATAACCTCACATTGAAGTTAACATAATTCCAAAGAAGCAATCACCTAATACAGCGTGATTTTAACAAGGTCAAACTCATACCTACTAGGGCTTTTTCCAAAGTAAAACCATCTACATTCCATATTTTGATAGTGTGGTCGGAAGATGCAGTCCCAGATACCTGAAAATCAGCATTTTCAATATAAAATAGAGACTATCAGAATTAAGGGGGAGAACCAAAAGAGAAAAAACAAAAAGATGATTAGAAATGCTATGCTGACTAGAGGGTGGTCAATGGTCATTCCTCCTTACCGGGTAGGTTCACACAACTCGGGTGAAAGGAGACATTTGAGGATATATCCATCATGAGCCTGGAGCTTATGAAGTGGCTCAAAGTTGGTCATTGTCTGCCTTGGGATAATGAACTCGTGCTTAAAAAATTGTCAATCACAGAGCTGAAATCAGATTCACATCAATTTCAATGGTCTCTCCACCTGAGTTCCTTGCAGCAAAGGCCACACGTAACATGTCCACGATTGTTTGCTGCAACCACCAAGCTTCCATCCCACATTACAGTCAAAGATCGTACTGCTGTATCTACCTCTGGAACCTGAAACAATACATCAGTTTTGTAATCGCAATTACTGAAAATGTGTGTTTGAACATGAATGTTGATAAGTTACCCACTATTTCAGTAGATATACGATAACAAAACTAAGGTGCATGATCCATCTCTTAATCAGTATCTCCAGAACCCAGTACATAAACCTCAAATTTAGTTGTAATATGAACTCGCAACCATAGTTTCTTCTAACAAGAAGGCTGGTTGTTAAGATTCATGTTGAATGCATAACCATTCAAGGGACAACAGTTAGCCACTTACCAACTCACAGCTGCAAGAATTTGCTGTCAAGTCCCAGACACGAATGTTTCCATTTTGGTCTCTTGATATCAGTTCAGTCTGAAAATCACAAAACAGGGAAAAAAAAATGTGAATGCCATGTAAGGGCGTGTAGATTGTCAGAGAAAATAGAAGTGCCTAAAAGAGAACCAAAAATAAGGCACTTATTCAACAGCCCACAATATCTGTGGTAGAACAAAGTCAAATGTGCTTAGACTTAAGACCTGATTTGGGTGCAAAACAACGGTATTAACTGCCGCTCGACTTTCATATTCCCTCTGACAACCTGGTGCCCTGTGTCATACAGAATGATAGCAGATCCAAATCAATGTCCAGTGTGACAAAAATATTGAGAATTGGTAAATTGAATGGTTATAGAAGTTCATCAACCTCAAGTCCCAAAGCTTTACAGTGCCATCTTCAGAACCAGAATACATCCAATTACCATCGCACTGAAATCCAACTGATATTACATTATTAGTGTGAGATTTATAGCTCATCACCTGAATAAGAACCAAAATCAGCTCATTAAACAGAAGACAGGCCTAAAGGGAGTCTAACATTCTAAAATAAGAAGCAGACAAGTTAAAATGCAAAAAACATAGAATAGGTGATAAAACTTACAGGTTGAGGACTGTTTGAATTGACATCAAACAGTCGAATATGAGGATTTCCAGCCGCTGCTAGGTAGTGCTTATCTGGGGTAATCTCAAGCCGATTAACTTGATGTGATGACAAAATAAATGCATCAGATTCCACAACAAAATTATGAAAGTTTTGACTCTATCTGACACATTTATACAAGCACATGAGTGCATTAGAAAACTTTGAAGAGGTACAAGAAACAGGAAAGCAGCCCCTCTCCGTCGCACTACTCTTAAATCGAAATGCGAATCGGCAAATGCATGTGTGCAACAGTAACCATTGCTGTTATAATGCTATCAAACCTCAATAGGAGATCTAACATTTCAACATAGAACATCCAAATTTCCAACGTGCAGCAAAATGTGAATATTTTGCCTTTTTGAACCTAATATACTAGTGAGCAAGTAAATTTCACCTAAACTGCTAGCTTCAACCAGTCCGTCTCCCCTTAGATAACCTTAATGAAAATTATCTCCAGGGAACTTTACGCTTAAAATAGCTGCTTTGGGACACAACACAAAATCTTAGATTAACAGGAACAAACAGGTTTTTCACCCTAAGCATCTAAATCAAAGTCATGAACATTCGAAAGCAACCTGCAACCTCAAAATAAATTAGCTCGTATAAAATCCACAGGCACATCAATTCACTTAAACCACTGAAGCCATCACCGATGCAATATTCACATGTCAACCTGAGCATTTGGGGATACACATTGTACTCATAAAAAGCAGCAGAGTCGAAGAAACACACGTCCGCATAGTGTTAACATCACAGAAAAGAAAACACTGAACCAAACCAATAAAAGCTGACAACTTTCAGGGCATACAGATTCAGGGTACTGGATGGTCCGATAGCATCGTCCACTTTTTGCTTCCCAGAACCGAATAGTGTGATCATAGCTTGCTGTGCCAAAACCACCAATGGTTGACTCATGATTATTCTCTTGAATCTCTTCCTTTCCAGCTGAAACAACAACAAATAAGGCATTAACCACACAATTGTGAACATTAAAATTAACATCATATAACATATTTTCTTTCATTCCAGAAGGACAAGACAAATTTGGGATTAAAGAAAAGGGACCCCCAGATTTTCTTTTTTCAGCTTTTCCTGCTAATACAAAAGGAAACAAGAATGCCATAAACTATATGAAAACAAGGAGGCAAAAAAAGGTAAAAGCTATGATCTTTGGTATAAATAAGTGTTGGAAGCTACACAAAAGTATGAATTGAAACATGAGTTTCAAGATCTCGTCTTTCTTTTACTTGATGAATCTTTTGTAGCCCAGGCAGCTTCTCTGCAAGCTTAATCCATCAACGGGGTACTGCTAAGGGTTTTAGCTTTTAAGGGGATTTAGGGAAATAAGTGCCCTTTTCTCTTGCATTTCATCTCTCAGAAATTTCCACTTCTTTGCCTCAAGTCTGCAACGAGAGCAACTCTTTTAGGTAACAAAATCATGAACTCCCTCTAAAATTCTTATTTTGCTCCTTCACAGAGTGGAAAATGCTAATCCCTCCTCAACTTACTACACTCAATCCCCCATGAATTGTGAAGGTTTTAATTTGTACATGTTCTTGAAAACAAAAGGGAAAATCACTTTACATAGAGAACATATTCCATTCATATTTTATACCCCAAAATTGCCTTTGTGGTAGTTGGTGCAATTATATTATGCAGACAAGCTTGAATATCTATTTTTCATATTTATTTAAAATTCGAGCTCCTATTTACACTTATGTTAATAAAAAAAAAGTAATTAAATTCAGATAAAGATATCAAAATGCTCGATTTTAATATATATTTTGATTACTCAACTATCATTCGTTTGACAATTAGAATTAAAGCAGATAAAATTTTGGATATATAATAAAAAAATCAAACTAAATTTGGTGTAAAACTTTTCAATTTGTTGCTGTTAAATTGAGGAAGTGGATTATAATTATATTATTCTTGGATAAATAATAAATTCTTGTGTCATTTTTTTTTTATTTCTCCAACTCTGTCACACTTCGGACCTGGATTTTTATCTGATTGGGCTTTGCGCAATTCAGCCCATCAAATTATGGGCCTGAGGTCCAGTGAAAGGTCCATTGCACACACATCTTACCGTGCACCTCAGAACACTCTAACATCACTCCACCTCCATCAAAAACCCTGAACCCTATTCCTCTACAACCCTCCGCCTCTTCATAAACCTTCATTTCTATTTCTCACCACCAAAACCCTAACCCTAGAGCTCGAGCTCCACCGCCATGGCTGACGTCCAGCTTTCTCACTCCGAGAAGACGAAGAAGAAGAAAAGCAAGTCCAAAGAAGAAGATGATAACGATGCCGTTGATTTCCTGATTAAGCCACAGAGCTACACCCCCGCCATCGACACCTCCCAGTGGCCGATTCTGCTCAAGAACTACGACAAACTGAATGTACGGACCGGACACTATACCCCTCTCCCCTCCGGTTACTCTCCCTTGAAGCGTCCCTTAGCCGAGTACATCAAATACGGCATTTTAAATCTCGATAAGCCCGCGAACCCTTCTTCTCATGAAGTTGTGGCCTGGATTAAGCGCATTTTGCGTGTTGAGAAAACTGGGCATTCGGGTACCCTCGATCCGAAGGTCACTGGTAATCTGATCGTTTGTATTGACCGAGCTACGCGCTTGGTGAAATCACAGCAGGGTGCTGGGAAAGAGTACGTTTGCGTAGCTAGATTGCATTCGAAGGTGCCTGAAGTTGCGAAAGTTGCGAGAGCGCTCGAGACTCTCACAGGTGCGGTTTTTCAGCGCCCCCCTTTGATTTCCGCTGTCAAGAGACAGCTTAGGATTAGGACTATATACGAAAGTAAGCTTCTTGAGTATGATGCGGATAGGCATTTGGTTGTTTTCTGGATTTCTTGTGAGGCGGGAACATATGTGAGGACACTGTGTGTGCATTTGGGACTTTTGTTGGGTGTTGGTGGGCATATGCAGGAGTTGAGGAGGGTCCGGTCAGGGATTCTCGGGGAGAAAGATAATATGGTGACTATGCATGATGTGCTGGATGGGCAGTGGGTTTATGATAATTATAGGGATGAGAGTTATTTGAGGAGGGTGATTATGCCACTGGAGGTGCTTTTGACTAGTTATAAGAGGCTTGTGGTGAAGGACTCTGCGGTGAATGCAATTTGTTATGGTGCAAAGTTGATGATTCCAGGGTTGTTGAGGTTTGAAAATGATATTGAGGTCGGGGAGGAGGTAGTGTTGATGACAACAAAGGGGGAAGCAATTGCATTAGGGATTGCAGAGATGACTACTGCGGTGATGGCTACATGTGATCATGGAACTGTTGCGAAGATTAAAAGGGTGGTCATGGATAGGGATACATATCCGAGGAAATGGGGATTGGGTCCTAGAGCTTCGATGAAGAAAAAGCTTATTGCTGAGGGAAAGTTGGATAAGCATGGGAAGCCCAACGAGAATACCCCAGCTGAGTGGTCGAGGAATGTTGTTTTGCCTACTGGAGGGGATTCTGTGGTTGCCAGTCTTGCAGCAGCTGCAGAGCCACAGCCTTCTAGTGGTGGAAATGTGGAGGGTGCTGTTGTTGAGGTTGATAAGAAGAAAAAGAAGAAACATAAGGATAAGGAAGATGATGGAGAGGAGGGGCGCAAGCGTAAGCTAGATGCGCTTGATGGTAGTCCTGTACCAGATGCTGTTGTTAAGAAAGCCAAGGTAGATGCTGCTGAAGATCTGCAGGTGAAAGAAAAGGCTGAAAATGTGGAGGTGGAACCAGAGAAAAAAGAGAAGAAAAAGAAGAAGAAGAAAGAGAGTGCAGATGAAGCCATGGCTTCTGATGGCGAGAAATCTAAGAAGGATAAGAAGAAGGATAAAGTGAAGGAAGAACCTGTAGCATCAGAAAATGATAAGTCGGAGAAAAAGAAGAAGAAAAACAAGCATAAAAATGCAGAAAATGGCGACTCTGCCTTAACTGCTGCAGTGGCTGGAAGTGATGATGAAGCAATTAAAAGTGAGAAGAAAAAGGAGAAGAAAAAGAAGAAGCACAAGGATGCTGAGCAGGAGTAGACCCGAGGATTTTATCTCTAGACGGCTTCAGTCAAGTAATGGTGACACTGCATCATGCTATATATCATCTGCATCAGAGTATAGCCATGGAGTTTTTATCTCTATTTGAGATACATTTTACGCCGCGGCACACTTTCCCCCAGTGATTGACATTGACCATGGACTTGGTTTAGCAATATGTTAGTTTTGAACTTTTTTTTCATGATGTGCTCAAGGTTTTGTATTTTATGAACTGGATGTTTTTCATTTATCAAAGTGGTAGTAATTTTGCATTGCCTTTTCCATAAAATATTTGATCTTCATCTGAATGTTGACATAGTGTTCCTAGTATACATTGGTCTCCATGACCACCAACATACAGATTTTCTTGCGTCTTGTCTATACAATCTATCAAAGAGTTTTGCCACATGTTGTAGGAATACATAAAAGGGTTCGTGCTCGATCATACCATACCATGAATTGTTGAATATGAAGTTGAATTTTCTATTTCAAATTCAGAATCCATTACATTTAATATAAAGAAAAAATTATATTCATTACTTTCATCAGTTGAGACATGTTATTTATGGACCATCATCTTCTTTGATTGCAAGTTTTACTAGAAGAAACTTACCATTTAATCATGACTAGTTGTTATGGTTAAAAATTATTAATTTGTATGTGGTTAAAATATTTGTCTTGATTGAAATTCTTGGCAAAAACATTTGCTACCGTTCATAGTCCTGACAAAAATAATTTTTATAATAAATAATTTAAATTTTTGCATCTATTTTTATTTAATCAGGATTAATAATAATATTTACCATGATTTTGGAGGCAAGAAAATTATAACCAATAGTAAATTTCATTCTAGTGACATTTCTTGTCTTTAATTCACTCAAATTAATATTGCAAATTAATAATACATAGGATCGTACCATGAATTCTTACAACTTTTATATTCCACTTTTTTCTTTAGATAATTTTCAAATTTAGTTTGTAGTATAATTTCAGATATTAAATTCCAATTGTTTTATTTATTTTATCCAAAAACAAAAACAAAAAGAGGCCCCAATTATCTGGAGCGTAGACCAGAAGAGAAGACCCATTTAAGTCAGCATTGTCATGTGCGTAACTAAAATCGTGAATTGACGAGATAAAGTTAGTCCAGAAACCCGATTTTCCATCTCAAAGGTAGAATAAAAAGACTGAGGGAGTCTCAACCTCTCCCCTGCTAGGGTTTTTGCAGCAAAAGAAGTGGGAAAAAGAGCGCAAGAAATTCTCTGCAGCAGAGCCCCAAAAGCAAGCGGCCATGGCGAGCACCAAAGTCCAGCGTATTATGACCCAACCCATTAACCTGATCTTTAGGTTTCTACAGAGCAAAGCTCGCATTCAGATATGGCTTTTTGAGCAGAAGGATCTGAGGATTGAAGGCCGGATCATTGGCTTTGACGAGTACATGAATTTGGTTTTGGATGACGCGGAAGAGGTCAACGTAAAGAAGAATAGCAGGAAGCAACTTGGGAGGATTTTGTTGAAAGGGGATAATATCACTTTGATGATGAATACTGGGAAGTAATTCTGGAGACAAGGTAATGAAGACTGATACTGCTTTTTTTTTTTTGCACAGCATCTTTACGGAAATTTTCCTGCGCTTTTGGTGGTGTCTGGATTTGAATTTTTATGTGTAAATGTTTGATGAAATGTCTCAATGGAAACTATTAGTTGCTCTTTATTTAATGTAATATGCTTATATACTAAGTATCCCGTCAGGGTGTTGGGGTTGGGAGTGGGGCTGGGATGGGGTACTAACTGGTGCAGCAGCAGGGAACAAAGGTTAGTCTAGGACCATGAATTCTTAATTATTCAGGCAGCTTTATTTATGCATCGATACTTGTGTGTTAGTTCTAGAGAAGTCACTTATAGAGCTGAAAATACAGTGGTCGACTCATGGATTGTTGTATGAAGAGTGATTTTAAATTTATTGAGGAAGAAGTATCAGATGACTGTATGGTTTTTAGTCTCCATCGGGTAGAATGGATAATCAGCCTTTACGTCATAAGTAGTGATGTAAATTATAACTTTTTGATTTTCAGACAGTGACTCAATATGTTCAGCCTTTGCGTCTTAAGTAGTGATGTAAATTATAACTTTTTTATTTTCAGACAGTGACTCAATATGTTCAGCCTTTGCGTCTTAACTCAACTTTGAGTGTTACGGGAGTGGATCATCTCTTCAGTTATCTAATTTGTTTGCACAAATGAGATGTTTATCCTTCAAGTCATGAAATGCTTGTGAATTCTTACTGCATCCTATTGATGGAAGCAATAAGCCTTGTGTGAAACCTCGTCTGTTTCCTTTGTCTCCCTTGTAGGGTTTTTGACTTGGGCTTCATTGTTGTTATTTTTGCAGGCGAAAAGTGTAATCACTAAACCGTAAAGTGGCTGGCTGTTGGTGGTTCTATGGGACTGTTGTCCCAACTTTGTACGGATTCAACTCGTTTAGGATCTATTTTCTCTTAGCCCATGTCTTCTATCTCACAACTATTGTGTATCACCTTATCCTGCCTTTTGAATATCATTACAAGAATTTGTAGTACTTGAAACTGGACATCAGGTAAATGTTTGGCATGGCCGTTGCAGACAGTTGAATATGTTGAGGGAGATGCATTCTTACTTTGGTTACAAGAGAGAGCTGTCATTGGTTACCTCAGAGATATGCATGATTTTGTTAAGCTTAGAGGAAAGTGTGAGATTTTTCAGGGATGCGGTCGGTTTTAGTTTGAACTTTGAAGTTACTTTCGTTTGTAATGTAGTTCTTGATGATGTTTGCAGGCTAAAGTAACTCGGTAGTAGAAAATTATTAGGTCATACAGCCATAAGCTCTTAAAGTTTATGATATGATATTATTAAAGCTGCCTAACTGCGTAGGTTCTGTGTCAATCATGAATTAAACTAGAACCAGTCAATTCACGTTCTATTACGGTGTCTAGAAATCTATCTACAGAGTGCCTTTATGATAAACACCAGATAATGGAGTATACTGCAATCACAGATTCCCTGCTTGTTTGCAATCACTGAAAAGGATTATAGCAGGGATGAAGCCTGTATGTTGGTCTGTTTAGACATAAATTTGTTGAGGATATTTCCATATAGTTCCAATCATATCACACCGCTGAAACTAATGAAATCCTCCCACCATCTTCTTTTAGCTCTACCATCACATGGCATGTTTTATTCATTCGTAGCATATTTCTGGATGGCAATCAGGATGGAAATGATTGCAGGCTTATTATTGAGATAAAGGTTATTCTGTATTTCTGCAACCTATGGCATTGATACCTGATTTCGAACTCTATAGTTTGTAATTCGATGCTAGTTTGGCCATATGCTTCTCTTGTTATTTGCTCAATCTATGTCGATTCTTTCTCAATGAACCCGAGACTAATGAGAGGACTTTGGTTCTAAAACAGCTACTTATATATATTTACGTATGTATTCCTCAGGTTGTAGTCTGTCTTGAGCATTATGCTAACTTCAAATGTCCTGGAAGTAAAATTTTCAAATTATTGGACATTGTATTTAGTAAAAAGGGGGTTAATTTTTTCTGTCAATAATTAGTAGCAAGTAAGAAACTGTGGATTTATTGTTTGATTTTTCAAGAACTTGAATCTCAGATTAATCTATATGTATTATAAATGACGGAAAATGTTGTGACAACCTAAAGAGTGAAGTCAGAAAACTAATATTTACATTTTCTTATGATTCCGAGTTATTCTTTTTCTTGTGAAGGAACTCATCACTTTATGTCATGTTGAATATTAGATTTTTTTTTTTTAAAAAAAGAACCATTAATGAGTTCTGTTGCCATGAACCGGTCCCGTTTAAGAGAATAATCACGAGTATAATAATACCAACATATTTAGTTAATTGAAAATATTTAGATAATAATTAAACAAAAAGGATTATCAAGTTCCTAGTCCGTCACCTGCTGATTTTATCATCTTCTTCGTTTTCCAATGCTACTGTACGTACTGGTGACTAAAACTCAAAATTTCTCTTAATGCCAAAGAAAATGAATATTTCAACTAATATAATTGAAATACGAAGAACAGAAATCTGGAAACCGAGAGATTACTGTGAAATAAAAATAAATATCAGTTGTTGACAACCCGATTTCCCCTATAATTCATTAGACTAATTAACATTTGAAATGTTTATATTTGCGTTTTTGTTTGTACAACACGACTTTATCTATACAGAGTTAGCAATTCACACTTATGCTTTCAACAATTGGGAAAAATCGATTAACATTACACTCAACAATATAAGCTGGTTTAGACACTATATTTTTATTATATGCGTTGGCAACTACTCTTGTTTTTTACGAAATCGGGAGATGCTTCACGTCTTTATACAATTGAAATTCTTTATATTAATCAATAAAAGTATATATATGTAGATAGTAATTTTCCCTAGAGATTACAGAGACAGAGGAGACCTTTTTACACGGGAAAAAGGGAACATTGTCTTATACACTCATCATCATGCTTATTAATATTGTTAGAAATTAAGGAAGATCGATACCATTAGAATTACATGCAAATTAGTGGAACAAAATACAACTCTTTCAGTTGATTCTATCATCTAATCATAAATTTTAAATTATATATATACATATCTATACACTTGTATATTTAATTTCTTAGCTGCCTTTATTAGTCACTATATTCATACATGGTCATCTTGTCGACTTCCTCTCTCTCTCTCTCTCTCTCTCTCTCACATAGACACACACGCATAGTCATCTTGTCTTCCCCTCTCTCTCTCTCTCTCTCTCTCTATAAAGGCAAGTTCCTCCTCCAGCCCACCATTTTCCTCTCCCACCTTTTATCTTCCCTACTTCACTATGACTGATCCCCACTCAAATCTCTATGCTCAATGGTTCAAATCCGACCCTTTTCACCATTTCTCCACTCCAAACCCTCCTCTCCACAATCCATACATCCACAACTACTACTCTAACAACACACACAGTAATCATCATCATCATCACAACCCACCTCCTTCACCTCCCTTGAAAGAAGCTCTCCCCCTTCTCAGACTCACTCCCACAAGATATGAAGACCAACATCAAGAACCCTCTTGCTCACTCTTGGATTTCCACAAGGCTAATAATGGGCAGAACCACCCTCCTCCTGATGATGATCATGATAATGGTGTCACAGTTGCACTGCACATAGGGTTACCAAACCCTAGTGCTGCTGATCTTGCTTCCATGGTTTCTTCTTCTTCTTCTTCTGCTGATCATAAAGAGGAAGAGGGTACTGATCTGTCAGCCTACCCCATCACTAGACTTAACAAGGGACAGTATTGGATTCCTACCCCTTCTCAGATTCTTATTGGCCCAACTCAGTTTTCATGTCCTGTTTGCTGCAAGACCTTCAACAGATACAACAACATGCAGGTACAAGGATTAATTAGTTTCTTCAGAGTTTTATGATTTTTCCTATATATATACCTTTCTTCCAAGATGTCAAGCTTCCAAGACAAGGAGAAAGTATATGGGATTCTCCTTCTCTTTCTTTTTTTTTTTTTTTTTTGCTTAATTTTTGGTTTAGAGGGTTTTTGTTTATTTGATTTTTCGCGTTTGTCCTTTTTCAATGTTGAAATTGTTATTGCATGGGATATATTATAAGGTTGAGGGATTGATTGTTTCCATTATGCAGTCTGGTGACTGATGTGATGAGAGTTTAGGTGAGATAGTTCACTTCATTTATGTGATGGAACAACTCAGGCAATGTTCCTTATGCTTTGATGTAAGTACTAGCAGTCTTTGAAGTCTGTGCTCTACAAATTGGTAACTGTGTTGAACTGAAACTTGAACAGTTACCAGGGATTCAGATTGATTTTCTTCATCATAAAGTCTTGAAAAGCCCATACCTAAACTTTCATCTCAAAACAAGACTTGTCTACAACTCAACAGTTGTTCACTTTGGAAATTGTTTCTCCATAGCTAAGCTATTATTCTCTTCTTCTTTTGCTTCCATTTTTTATTTTTGTTTTTCTGATGAAAGAGATGAACAGTAATTAAAACTGGGATTCACGGAGAGATTTCACTTTTCTTTTCTTACATTTAGAGAAGAAGAACAATCTCTTCCAATCAAAATAAACTAAGTTAAGAAAAAAGGCATAGTACTTTTTTGAAAGAAACTTGTAAGAACCACAATTTGCAGTATCAAACGAATCTTTGTATTATCTTAAATGGATCAATTACTGATCAAGGACTCAACGTGAAGAATACACTGCTCCTTCTTTGTCAATGGACTGACAACACCCCATTTGCTGCTTCAATTTGTTCTTTCTTTCTTTTTCCCATTCTTGGTTCTGGGCTGAGAATTTCAGAACTTTCCCACATTAGGTACTGATTCTCGATGGCAGTCAGAAACCCCCCCTTGTATATTTTCAGACAAATGTACTCCTTATTTTGCATTCTTGAACAGTTGTTGGACTTTGGTTATGTATGATTCAGATGCATATGTGGGGGCATGGTTCACAATACAGAAGAGGGCCAGAATCTCTGAGGGGAACACAACCTACAGGCATGCTTAGGCTTCCCTGCTACTGCTGTGCTCCTGGCTGCCGGAACAACATTGATCACCCAAGAGCAAAGCCCTTGAAAGACTTCAGAACCCTCCAAACACACTACAAAAGAAAGCACGGAATCAAGCCTTTCATGTGCAGGAAGTGCGGCAAAGCCTTTGCAGTGAGGGGGGATTGGAGAACTCATGAGAAGAACTGTGGCAAGCTTTGGTACTGCATTTGCGGCTCTGATTTCAAGCACAAGAGGTCCCTCAAAGATCACATTAAAGCGTTTGGCAATGGCCATGGAGCTTATGGGGTCGACGGTTTCGAAGAGGAAGATGAGCCCGCCTCAGAAATTGAACAAGATGATGATTGATCGATGATACGGAAAATAGAAGATCGATCAAGGGTTAGTAGTGTTGATTTGCTTTCATTTTTAGGCATATATGTGCCGATGAAACTTATGTAATTTCAGGCTCCGACTCAGTTTTAACACCATGTCTATTGTAAATCCGTTCTTGATTTCAACTATGGCCATGGCTTCCATTTTCACCGCTCTTTTACTGCATGCTGCTCAAATTATATAATCTTTTGAACCACTAAAGTTTGATGAGTCCTAGAATATTAATAACCATGATAACACCAAGAAACAATTATGACAACATTTGTTCACCTCTATCTATGTAGTAGAGCAAACAAGACATCTTTAGAGACAGTGGACATGGGAAACATGGCACCATAAAGTGCGGGAAAGTTTATGCAAAGCGGTCGGTCTGTTATTTTCAATACTGTTATAATAACATTTAAATTGAACACAAATATAGAACAAGGTATGTTTGTATGGTTGTGAATCTTATGATAGAGTTGATGAGGAAAACAAACAGTGGATGAGAATAATCAGACAGCCAAGTGGACATATGATGAGCTTTTCCAGGTGTTATGTCTTTGAGATGTTGTGTATTAGTCTTCTCTCTAATCCAAAAGAATCAAAGAAAGATAGATAGATAGGGGGTGAGTGAAGTGAAATGTGAGGGTACAGAGAGTATATTTTGGTCCTATAATGTAATAAGGGATCTATATATATATACATGTATATGTGTATATATAGGCTTTTCATGCTGCAAAAACACCAGCTTTTGGGGTGCATATGATGCCCTTTTGCTTTGGCTAGTGGGAGATAATAGCACTGGTCATGGATGGAACATATACCATATCTGCTGATTCACTACCTAGCTACCTTTATATAATGCGCAAGGCAAATTAATGATTAGCCAAGTGTGTGTTCTTGTGTGTGTTTGTGTGTGTGTGTGAGAGAGAGAGAGAGAGAAGCATTGTAATTATAATTGGTGATCACTAATTATAATAATATCTATATGATCATCATCCTACTTAATTATAATCTCCATACATGCTAATCAACTGCTTATAATTAATAAGCTTATTTCACAAAAGAAAATAAAGAAAACCCTTTTCAATTATAAAGATTTTCATGCATGGCTAATTTTACTCCTCATAATTATGCCCATTATTTTGCACAGGTGTTGTTTAAACACTCACAAAATAAAATATTAATGTACGTAGGTCTAATTAATTAAAAAGGAAACTTCAAACATTTCAAGCTATTTTATAATATTATGTTTCTTTAAACATGGGCGATGTGTTATTTTTCTTTATCTTTTTAGCTACAATTATTGAGTGTATTTAATTTCAAGTGTTAATACAGCTAAATTACTTTTGTTGTCCTGTATGATGATTAAACGGTCTAATTTCAAGACTTCGATCATCGAATTTTTTGAATTCAAAGGAAGGTTCTGACATGGATGAAATTATGGTCTTTTCAATTGAGATTTTACGGACCAATCATTCAATCAACACATAAGCAATGATTAAATTGTATTTTATGCTCTGTATATATATATATAGTCAGTGACATTATAAGGATTGTAGCTACGAGACTAATAATTAATGAATAATGGGTATTTAATTGTCAGCCCTGTAACTACATTTCTTAAAATATTACCCCTTGACATATACGCCGTAAAATGCAATTTACTTATCGCTTATGTGGTTAGGAGATTGATTGAATACTTGGTAAGCAAAATCCAATTTAAAAATCTATAATTTCATCCACATCAACAATGAAATAAAAAAATTCAATAACCAAATTTTATAATTTTACAAAATTTATAAATTACAGATATTTAATTATCACCCATATTATTACATCCGATCTTTAAAATATCACCTCATAACATAAAGAACATTAAATGCAATCTAGCCTGTTATTAATGTGTTTGTCATGAAATGAGGTGTATAAATTGGAGGGACATCATTGGCATTAAATGGTAGGGTGGGGAAGAGGTATGGGAATGAGGAGAGAAGTAGACAAGTTAAGCTGCAAAGAAAGATATGTGTTGGTTGAGGTTATATGCACATAATAGATCCCAACAAAGCACTGTTGCCACCAACAGTTGCCCATACAATACCACACCACACTCCTCTCTCAATTCTGATACCATAAGAAATAACACTGTACATTGAAACGACATTTCAATGACCCCTTTTGACTATGTAATATACCCTCTCTCTCTCTCACACACACACACTCAACATAATCAGATATATATATATATATATATATGTACTGTAATATCTTGACAAAAAGATTAATAATGTTGGGTGAGGAATACTATGAAGCACTAGTAGTACTAGCTAGCTAGGGTTTTTTGTTGTAGTCAAGAATTAAGGATTATTACCTCTGGTGTAAAACCAAACCCTTGACCCTTTTGGAGGCAGCAGTGCCCAGTTATTCCAAACCTCTGCTGAGTTGAATTCTATGTTACTTGCTGGTTGTTTTCATAATGTCCATATGTTTTTCACCCCACTTAAACCCTCCACCTACCCATTAACTCTTTACATGCACTCTTTTATTATTATGTGGTAAATTATATTTAGATCTACCAATCTACATTCTGGTTGTATAAATCATCCTTGTTTTTTCGTATAATTATAGAAATTATTCTTAATAATCAAAAAGTATAGATAATTTGTGTAATAATATTGGTATTTTGAGAGGGGTGCATGTGTAATTTTCTAAAAAGGAGGTGGTTTGTGTTGACGTTTTCGGCAGATGTATGTGTAATCCAAAAGATAGAAATGACATGAAGAATGCGTTAGAGAGAGTCCAATTATTTAGGATTAAATGCATCTCTAGTCCTATAATTATATACAACTTTGACATTTTAGTTTTTTATTTCATCGGGATTGCAAAATAGTCATTAATGTACCTTTTTCAATTTCTTGATTTAAGCACAAATTTGGATGAAAAACTTAAAATCAGCCGGAAAGCGGACAAACATTGCATGTGTCGATTAAAAATTCGAGCTTGTCTAAATTTGTTGTTAAATTGAAAATGTAAAAAATGTATGTGACTATTTTACAATCCTAATAAAATCACCAAGAAAAAAAGCTCTTAAGTTTCGTCATACATAATAATTAATGTTCAACATGTCCTATTTCTTTTTTATTCTCTTGGACCTCATTTGTTTTGTTTAATAAAATTACTTATTATGTATAATTATATATTTAATTTATAATATTAGAATCTAATATTAATATACGACCAAGTCTTATCTATCATGGTTTATGGGATAGAGTATCCAACCTAAGGGCTGTGATACACTATCCCATCTCAATTTAAAACGTAGTATCTCTGAGACTATTACTTCTCTTCCCTCTTTGTCCATTAATAATAAAATTATATTTGTTAATTTGAAACTTTTGAAAAATATTTGAGTTTTGATTAGTTATGAAATTTTAAAAAATTAATTTTTTTCATACTTTTAAAATAATTAAAACTCCGCTCTTTATTTTTTTATTTTTTTTATTAAATGTATATTTTGAACTTCTATTTCATACGAATGTAGAAAACATGGAAAATATTCGAGAAAATTTACTTTTTAAAAAGTTGTACCTCAATAAATAATTTAGAATTTCCTATTTTTTATAATTATTCACAAGATACAATATTAAAATAAAAATAATTTAAAAAAAAGTTTGCGTTTAGTCTTACTTCATAATATTTCAATCAAGATCTATGTTATATAATTAAATGAAGTATCACACATATAATATCTCAAATAAAAAAACATATAATAAAAAATAAAATTAATTATTATTTTATTTTTCATTCTATTTCATTTCATTACGTCTAATTCTATTACAAAGAACCCTGAATTCTTGTCTTAAAATCCCAATTTGGTCCACTTCCTAGCTACCTTTATCCTT
The DNA here is from genome assembly GCF_026168435.1 of Sesamum indicum. Classification (NCBI taxonomy): domain Eukaryota; kingdom Viridiplantae; phylum Streptophyta; class Magnoliopsida; order Lamiales; family Pedaliaceae; genus Sesamum; species Sesamum indicum. Next base: position 791,555 of record NC_142660.1, on the reverse strand, counting down.
TTCAATTAATTACATATATATATAATTATATATATGTGTGTGTATGGGGATGGACGAGGGAAGTGTATAGTATAATTGCATGGGGGGGGGGGGGGGGGAGAGCAGAGCAAGAATCCGAACAAGAAGGAATTAATTATGTATATATATATGTTTTTCTTTTTTAATTTTTATGGTCTGGGCCTGTATTGATATTCCTCTACAAAGGAGACAGCTTTGTCCCCCTCTAATTTCCTCCAATCACTCTCTCTCTCTCTCTCTCTCTCTCCATCCAGTTTTTCTCAATCCCAAAATCCCTAAAACCAACCCCCAACTCTTAGCTCACTTCACCCCAGATATTTAAAATTTAATTATAATACACACACACGCACACGTGTGTGTTTGTGTCTATATACATGACTAGGTTTGCCTAATTAGATACACGCACGAGTGGTCATATAATGTACAAAATTTTAATTTACTTAAATAAGCTATACTATACATTTATTTATTTATTATTGTTGTGATGCTTCTGGTGCTATATATATATATATATATATTCCTATATAAAATTATGTCAAAGTTGATTAATCTGTATTAATTATGGACACTTGTAATATATTAATTTTTATACAAACATCTATATATGACATTAAGTGTAATTATGAGCATAATAATATATATATATATTAAAATAACAAAATTCTCTGAATAATAATTTAAATAGTAAGAAATTAAATGTATATTAATTTATTGCAGCATGTTAGTACTCATCTAAGATAAATGTAATGAGAATAAAATTTAATTGATTAGTATATATGGAAGACAACTTTTGTTAATAGGGCCAGCGGTTGAGGAAAAGATAAAAGAGGTAAAGGGGAAAAATCAAATTTTTTGACTCATCATCACCTTTCAAAAAGAAGAATAATTAAACTATTTAATTAAAAAATCAATTATTATTACGTACCAAATTAAATACGATAAATAATTAGGACAGAAAATCCATATATATATATATATATAAATCGGAAGAAATTAAAGATCTCCTTTTGCACTTATCATTATCCATGAAATTAATATATAAACTATAAAGCTATCTATCTTTATTAATGGTCGGGAGATTCTCCAAATACATTACCCTATCTTTTTCATACCTAAGAATATTATTTTCTCTAGATAAAATCTTCATTCTGAAGAAAGCGAAAAATAGCATTTTTTTTGTCCCATATATTAACGACGGGTCTTTTTCAATTTCTTACGATTCCAAATTGCATCTTAAAAGTTGAAATTTTTTTCCTTACGTGCATTTTAAATCCAATAATGATCCAAGAGGACTATATAATATTAAAAAAAATTCAACTTACGAAATGCAATGTGAAAAATTCATAATAAATGAGACTAAATTGAAAAAAAAAACCCCATTTTATGACTAAATTATGCATGTATGGTCACATGGAATAAATAATTATCAATTTAATCCAAAACACATTCATGCTAACTTTTTTGTTTTGTTTTCCAATTTAAAGATCAAATGTAATCATGAATTTACGTTTTATTTTACGCAAAATGTGAATTGATGTACTTAACATCATTATGAATTTTTAAATTTGATTAATTAAAAAGTAAAAGGAAATAGCTATCTTTATAAACTTTTAATTAATTTTATTTAATTTCTCAATTATCATGTTGAGGAACCATTTCTTAAACTTAATCGATCTGCGTTACATAGCTGACCAATCATCAGTAGGACGAACTTTTGGACCATGACAATCTATATATACACCTTTTTTTTTTTTTGTGTACATCTTTAATTTAAATAAAATTATTAAAAAAAACAAAGTTATTTGTCAAAGTTCAAAAACAAAATAAAATAAAATAAAATAAAGCGAAAACTTTTCCTTTTGAAAAGAGAACTTTCACCAGTTTTTGAGTAGGATTCTTTTATTTATTTATTTTTCTTATAATGTCTCAGCTGGTGACGTTATACAAACGTAAAAGTTTGAATATCTCAACCAATTAAATTTCATCTTTTATATATATATATATATATATGAATATGATAATTAGTTAGTCAAGCGATTAATAATTTATTCACTCGCCTACAACAAACAAACTTTCAGAGATGAAATTTTTTACTTCTCTGAGTCTAATTTGTCCGTCTCTAATACGGAATTGAGTACCCGATAGATAATACAGTACTCTTACATACATCATATGTATATATATACACATACATGAGTTGTTGTACCACATAATTTTTATGTACATATAATAAATAATTTTTCACGTTTTAAAATATAAATAAAATATATAAATCGACACATAACGTTTCAAGAAAAAAAAAAGAACTAATTTGAAAATATTATTAACACAAAGAAAATAATGTAACGGTATCATATATAAATCGAGGTTTATAATTAAAATTAAATAGTCTTGTCTCTTTATATTAAATACATGTACATATATACACACACACATAGATTTGAGAATGTGATTCACATTCTGAAATCATGATGTATATTTACAAGAATAATTTACAGTTGATATACACAAAATATTATGAAATTAAAGTAAGTATGATGATAGGCATGTAAGAATTAATTGGGGGAGTGGTTGTGAATTTCAAGTCCTTCAAATTCTTGGAAAAGGCTGTAAGTACTGTTGTCCTCATCATACTCGATCGGACATGCCCATGCTCATTATTGCCCTAATTTCTCACCACATAATTCCCTCTGTCAATTGCACTGCTCAGGCAGTTTTTCAGATACCATTTTCCATGCTAAGATTGAGAGACTTCAGAATCTTCATTGTCTGCTCCATCATATACATACATATATATATCATGTCTTCATCTATACATATAAATATAAACCCTCTTTTCTTACCCTAAAACCCTTATTATGAACCCTTTCATCCTCGTCAAATGTTGGGTTTTTGAGCAATAACTACTATTTAAAAAGGATGTGTCTATAGCTATCACCGTTGTGGTTCTTTAGTAAAAGAATTGCAAAAGACAACTTTACCCTTAGAAAAAGGTTAAATTTACTAAAAATATAAAGGATTCATACGTTTTTTATACATGTCCGACTTGACCTGCCTGACCCAAATACCCAAAATCATAGATGTCGATACAGTGCCTATCCAAGGAACAGGGCCGCGACACGTGGCTCAGTGCAAGTTCATACAAATGGCTCCTATTAATAGGAGTTGTTCTCATTCGTAAGGTATGCATTTATTATCTTGACATTGAGCCTTGCAACTCCCGACTATTTAACTACTCTTTCTGCCTTAATTTTTGATGATAAGTTTTAGTTGGGGACTATCCAACAAGTCCAACCGTGTTATAGGTCTACCACTTACCAAGTTAAGATCTAAGAGTCGAAGAACGATCATACATGACTAACACTTGACATCCAAACCAATCACCATCTAGACCCAAACCAACCATAACTCCAAAAAAATACAACATAAATCATAACAATCTATACTACTGTAAGAAGGTTCGTGTTTGAATCGACCCAATTCTACAACTTATCTCATAAAAAAGAATACAATTAGTCCACTTGAACTGCCACATCGATTTTGAATGAATGCAATAAAGTGGTCACATATCTGAATTGGAGTATGTGATAATATGCTTTTTATTGGGGTAGTTTAGTTGCTTTTTGTTTCTCTCTTTTGTTCAATAGCTTTCCAAAAGTTGACAAACTGCACTTATGTGAGCTACCTTTTCTTTTCTTACTAAAGCTATATATATATATAATGATGATTAATTAGTACAACGTAGAGCGCTTTAATTAATTAGTTCCCATAATATTTTTCTTCCCTATAGTTGTTCTTTATTATGGTACCTATATATACATGTATAGATACATGTTGAGCACGTTACTTACATCAAAAAATTATATTTGGATCATTTGAATTTCTCATGAAGATAAACGAACAGCATATGAACGTATTATATACGTTATATGTATAAAATTATTATACAAATTATGAGTATTTTTAGAAGAATATTTTTCTTATACATGCTGTGTCTATTAAAGTAAAATGTAGTGTGAAATATTAATCTAAATAGATTAGAAGCTAAATGAAGATGCTTTAATAAGTCAAAATTTATTTTGTGCGTCATATTTTTTTTATCGTTATATCGATTCAATCAATATATTAATATATTAAAACCAGTAAACAAGAAACACAACAACTCTCGATTCAATCAATATATTAATATATTAAAACCAGTAAACAAGAAACACAACAACTCTCGATTCAATCAATAAATTAATATGACTGTAATAAATTATAACAACTCATATAAAATGACACAAATACCCACACATTAGGACTGAAGCCGACTTTGAAGACGTTTTTATATGCCAAAATTATTTTGTACGTCAGATTTCGATAAACAAGTTTTTGTAGATCTACTATTTTATTTAATAGCCTTTCTGGGATGGGCTTTACATTGTTGATTGGGCCTTTCGGCCCAACTTATGATGGGCTTCGACGGGCCAAGCCCAAAATCCTTCAATACCCAAGCCCAATCATTATGAATTATGGACTATGAATTTTATTATGAAGATTAGCTGAACAGTGTAATGATGAGTGGGCCGACTATAGATATATAGACTCCAGCCCACCAGATGACTTGATTAGGAGTGGCAAACGAGTCGAGTCGGCTGGCGAGCTTCACGAGCTGACTGGACTTTCAGATTGACTCGAGCTCAAAAAAGTTCGAGCTCGAGCTCAATTCCCCCCTGCTTTTTCTATTTTATTTTATTTTTATATATTTTTTATTTTTTAAAATTTTATATATTTAATTTTATTTTTAATACTTTATCAATTTTATAGTCAAAATTTATCATATATTATAATTATTAATTATTATCATATATTATAATTATTAATTATTATCATATATTTTATTTGGATAATAATAAATTATGCTAACTTTTACTTATACATTTTAATCTTTATACAAAATAAATTTAATTAACAACTTAATAAATTATAATATTTTTTATAAAATTATTATTTAATATGACACCTATAAACTTTATGTTATATTTTAATATATATTTATATTGTATTATACTTTTTTTAAACTAACAATTAATTCACTTATGACTTTTTTTATCTATTTTTGAGTTTTATATTTATATCAAGATACATACAATGAATTATGCAATCTATTTTATTACTTATAAATTATGTCAAAATTTAGTAATTTTTATGAATTAATTTAAAAATAATGATATTAATAATAATGACGATGGAATAATTTTAATTATTCTAATTATTATTTTATTATATATAATGAGATCAAAAAGTTTAATCAACAATTACGAAATCTTAAATCTAGGCACCTGATTTATACCAAATTCAAATATATATATATATATATATATATATATAACACTATGTCCATTAGATCATATCAGACGGTATGATTTAAAATTTTATGCCTGATTCAACGATACACTGTCTTGAATGATTACTCTTATGTTTCGAGTACGATATCTCGATATCCATATGTCCAATAAGTCTAAAACTTTATCAAATATATTTTTTTATAAATTTGATCATATCTAACGGTTTGATCTGGATTTTAATAACCCAATTAACCTATGTTGTTCAACAATATAAGATGATAATTACATCAATGTAATACTAACATTTATAAACGTATAAATTTATTGCAGATTGTGAACATATATGAATCTCAACTATAAAATATTTTTATGTATTCAAATGCATTATTCCAGATAATTGATACTTTTTTATAATTTTAAATTATTTAGTATGTATTTTTTTTGGTTTATTTTATTAATTGTATTGCTACTAAGCTAATTAGTAGTATATATATATAACAATAAATTAAAATATCATACTATATTTTGCTATATTTATAACATAGTATGCATTATGCGATCTATTTTATTACTTATAAATTTATGTAAAAATTTGGTGATTCTCATGATTTAATATAATAATAATAATAATAATAATAATAATAATAATAACAACAACAACAACAATAAATAAATAAATTAGCTCGATCTCGAGCTCATCGGGTAAGAATTAAGCACGAGCTCGAGTTCACAAAAAAAGGTCGAGCTCAACTTGTTTACACCCTTAGACTTGATAATAAAAAGTAGAGTAATTACAACAAATTTTCATAAAGTTTAGTATAATTATAAATATCTCTTATTATTTGAAAAATTATCAATACCCGTAATTTTAATGATCATCTAACAATCAGGCAAATCCATTAGTCTCTGTTGTATTTTCATTTATTTATTGTATTGAACTAACTAAAATACTCTTGTAAACTATAAATTATATGTGACACCCCCTCCCTGATCACATTCAATTACCCTAACAAACTCATAGTTAGCCCGACAATATTTATATCAACTGCAAATGAAAAAAAATACGTCAAACCTTTGCATTATTATATGTATGTAGCTAGAGCTTCCGACTTAAAATGACACTATTGACCACCTATACGGCTAACAGTTGGTTTAAGATTTATTTCCTGAAAAGTACGTGGCAAATAGTAAGTTGCCAACTCAGTAAGTATTAACTAATCTATCTCTCTCTCTATATATACACTTATTGGCACTTATAGTACATGACCAATTTCATTCTGCGACAACAATCGACTAGTATTCATTCTATAATCACGAAGTACAGAATTTCAATCATACCAATCAATTGATACTTGTCACACAATTTCATGGAATCACGAAGTAATAATATCAATAAACATGCGAAACCAATACTAAAATCAAACACTATCCACAACACAATTCATACGTTATTATCGTTTAATTCTTTTAATTATTAATTATTTTCTTTTGGCCACCACTTGACCTAATTGAATTATATTTAATGATTTTGCCAGCTCTTATCATCTCAATCAATATGATACAATCATTAGCATTGTATGTGATATCCTCACACTGGCCAAGTGTATAGCAATTCCAGCACAACCACATCATACCGAACCTGGCACCCCCACACCACCTCAGTGTTAGTTAACAACACCAGGATATTCCCCGCTACCCGAAATACTCCAGTACCCTTCGCGCCATGGTACCTAATTATATATTCATTTTTCGCATATCATATATCGCATTATCATGACAACATATAGCTCGTCATCAATCACAATCGTAAATTGTTGAATATGCGCTAGGTTAGGTAAATCTTTTTATCTCAATATTCATTCATGTTTTATCAATTCCATCTTTCCACTCCGTTCGACACTCATCTCAGTGTATCATTTGCACGATGACAACTTTACAATTTGATTCCAGTCAATCATCTAATAAAAACGTGTCACAATCATTTACAACAACTCTATCGTTCATCTTTATTCAAGGATCAAATCAAAGTATATCACAATTATTCACTTTATGTATCACACTCTACCATAGACAAAGCATATAACCACTATTTCACATGACAACAATGTAATCCAGTTAAATACACAATAATTTCTAATCAAGTTCACATATAAACAAGTGGATACATGTATATGGATCCGATTGTATTAATTGAACCACTATTTCTAACACAAGTATTTTATTATAGAACGCGACGACAAAATAGAGGGTTGAGCAGCTCCTTGTGTTAATTGAATTATTTTGAAATTTGAGGTAAGTATAATTAATTGGAGCTATATATATGTATTTACTTATCTATATGGGAACTTGATTAGAAATTGTTGTGTGATGGCCTACCCACCCCACTTTCATCATATATATATTTATTATATATAATTTTTATTTTAATTTTTTTTAAAATACTCATCACGTCCTATTTGATTTTTCGATTAATATAATTTGCTTCAAATATTTTTATTTGCCTTGTCTAGTTTTTTAAAAATAAAAAATATAATAAAAACAAAATAAACAATTTTAACTCTCTATTTAAAAATCTTATAATTTTATCAATAACTAAAAATTTTTTTATAATTTTTTAAATAATAATAAGAAATTTGTACTTATATTCAACCGTAATTATATTAAACTTTAGAATAAAAATCTAGAAAAGGGTCTTCAGACATTGGTCCAGTTGTAGCAACTGTCAAGAGTTCCAGGATTCTTTTCTCAGTTCTCCACCAAGATACTCTGAAACACGCAACAGACTTAGCCACCACAGAGCTAAAGATTCATGTGGGCCATCATCACTCCTCATTCTCCAATTTTCTTATTTTTTTTATAGATACACAGACCCAGAAACGTTGTTCCAAGAGACGCACAATCTCCATGGAGGCCGTGAGGTCGAATCTTGATTGTAATACTCTGTCAGCACTATCTCGGGTCTCCAAGTTTTCCTCAAAACCCACATCCAGACTGTTGTTTTCTTGCCCTTTATCGAGATCAAACACCTGGAGGAAGAGGGATTTGGGGCTGAAGATTGTTGGGTGTTTGGACCAGAAAAGGGTCGTCTCAGAAGCCAAGAGTGAATTTTTATTAGCTCTGAATGGAGATTTAGTTAAAAGTGTTGGTCGAGTAGTGCTTGGTTTTGCTGCTGCCGTGTCTTTGTGTTGTGATTCGCCGGCTTTCGCAGAGTCTCTCACTGTCGCTTTCCCTGTTTCTCACACGCGTGAGGTGATCATGTTTTTTCATGGCATTTTGCGGTTTTAGTTCATGTTATTACAGTTTAGTTGAGATTGTTTTTGGCAGGTGAATACTGTTCAAAGAACTCTAGTGGAGGCATGGGGATTGATTAGAGAGACTTTCATAGATCCAACTTTCAATCATCAGGGTAAGAAGAGAAAAAAGCCCCTTTTACAATTTATGGTGATAGGAAGAGAAAATGAGGTTTAAAGTTTGTGGTCTTGAATCATGACTTGAAACTATGATCAATACTATGTTTTCAGTTACACTCTATGTATGCTCCTGTTTGAGTTAATTTGTCTTGAACAGGTGAAGACTCAGAGATTTTTGTTGTATGTTTACTCGAAAAGCAAATGGATTAGAATCATTGTTGTAAGGATATGCTGATTTGAAGGGACCTATTTACAGATTGGGACTTGAAACTGCAGCAGACAATGGTGGAGATGTTTCCACTGAGATCAGAAGATGCAGCATACAACAAAATCAAGGGGATGCTTTCCACTCTTGGAGATCCTTTTACGCGCATAATCAGTCCGAAGGTATTACATGTTTTTTTGGACAAGTTTTCTTATCGTCCACGCATTGTTATCTATTGAACTGATTCTTTTGAGATTTGAGCTATAGCACATGATTGCAGGCTGAGGTCTGATGGCTACTTATTGTTATGTGCAGGAATATCAAAGTTTTAGAATAGGAAGCGATGGAAACTTGCAGGGCGTTGGCTTATTCATCAACGTTGAACCAAAGACTGGGCACCTGGTGCGTAGACACTTGATAATCAATCAGTTGATTCTTAGACACTTGACAATCAATCAGTTGATTCTTAGACACTGCCAATGCTCATGCATATTTTATTGCTCTAAGCCTCTGTTTATTTCGTTTCAGGTTGTGTTATCATGCATCGAGAACAGCCCAGCTGCACGTGCTGGTATACACGAAGGAGACGAGCTAATGGAAATAAATGGTACTTACCTGCTAAACTTCTGATGTTGTCAATACGCAGATTGAGGAGAAAAGAAGTTCAACACTTAGCATTGGATCAAACTTGAACCTAAAAATGATTGATTGACACTTTCTTCCGCAATATGTTGAAATAGGCAGTATTGGTATAACTTGTTATATTTTTATTTCCTTATGTTCTTTAATATTATCCTCTACTTTGTAAAGCAATCATCTTTTTCTTGAGACCATCAGGCGAAAGACTCGATGGAGTTGCAAGTGAAGCAGCTGCCCAAAAGCTCAGGGGACGTGTTGGAACAACTGTTACAGTAAAAGTCCACAGTGTGAGCATTGCACGCTTTTCTTGCATGGGATCATATCGTACTTTGAGATGAAAAATTTTGAAAATCGATGCTATTCTGAATCTCTGATTGTTTAACTTTGTTTTATTGTATTATCCAGGTTAATGATTCGGGAAGTTCGTGTATCAGAGAGGTATAGATCTAGTAATTCTGATTGATACATTAAGATGTCAATGTTGGTATGCCGTCAACTATAGCTCATTTGTTGAAAAATCTAATTTTCTGAAGGTTAAAATACCTCGTGAAGTTATTAAGCTTTCGCCCATATCTAGTGCCATCATTCCTCACAAAGCGCCTGACGGGCATCTTTCAAAGACCGGATATGTAAAGTTGTCAACCTTTTCTCAGGTACTTTCTACGTATGAAGTTTTCTTAAGCTATCTTTTCTCCACATGAGATTGAGAAAGATTATCAACTGTAGACTTTTTTTCTGAATATTATCAATCGGTAAATAGTGATTCAAGAAGAATTAACTTTGCCCTAAATATGACAGACTGCTGCCGTGGAGATGGAAAACACGGTCCATGAGATGGAGAGTCAAGGTGTCCAATCATACATATTGGATCTCAGAAACAATCCGGTAAGATTTTGTTTCTTCTGTTTGAAACGTAATTTTTCTTGTTTTCCTTTTTGTTAAGCATTTTGATTTCAGTAATGCTCATTCCTCCTTATCACTATCTCCAGGGCGGTTTGGTAAAAGCAGGACTCGACGTTGCTCAGATTTGGCTAGACGGGACAGAGACTCTAGTGAACACTATTGACAGAGATGGCAATATGATACCTATCAGTATGATCGACGGGCATGCTATAACACACGATCCACTAGTCGTCCTTGTAATTTTGACTTAAATCATTGTTTTCTTTTCTTAGATTTCATTCTTGAAACAGTATCTATAACTGTTCTTTTTTCTTCTGAAACAGGTGAACGAAGGGAGTGCAAGTGCAAGCGAGATTCTTGCAGGCGCACTCCACGACAACGGCCGAGCAATCCTGGTGGGGCATCGAACTTTTGGGAAAGGGAAAATACAGGTTTTTGCAACATCATTTTTACATGAAGATCATTTGCTACTCCTCTAAAAGCACCAAGAAAACTTCTTAGTTTAAATTTTTTTACTGCAGAGCGTGACGGAGCTACACGATGGATCGGCCCTTTTCGTTACAGTTGCCAAGTATTTGTCGCCAGCACTTCACGACATCGACCAGGTTGGCATAACACCAGACGTACAATGCACAACTGACTTTCTGAATTCACCAAAAGACTCATTCAAGAACGGGAACTCAGATTCTTCCCTAGAGACCGATTCTTGTATCCTGGTCGCCGAGCATCAGCTTGATGTTCAAGAATCCAAAGGCTCAGCTTCTTGATAAGTGATTATGAGGTAAACCAAGCTCGGTTTCAGCTTGATTAACCTTGAAGATAGCATAAGTTAAAAGCAGCTTGTAGATAAGTTTGTGAATATGTGATGTTAGCCTGATAGCAAAACTTATTGTAAACAGTATCCGGACATATTGGCCTTAGTAAGTTAACCAAAGGGCTTGTCAGAAAATCATCTCTTTGATGTAATGGACAGCATATGATGTTTCTTTATGAAAGGTTATCATCAGTACTTGAATAACAGACTGATGTCTCTTCAGTTAGTTTATCATATGTTAGCTTATTCTAATATTTTCTAATAAATAAAATGGTAAATACCTCTTTAACCAACATAAATATAAGTTGACAAACATCCGGACATCTAATTAAGATTGTAGGAAATGTTGACCTTTTTGCTTGAACTAACTAATTGATAATGTTTTCCACATTGACAGTTTCAATATCGATATCATTTACTATATTTTACTAGTATATTACAAAACATCGAAATCCATAACCTTCTTATTAGTCATGCATCATATCGCATCAGTACAATATTTCGACAATATATATACACGTATAAGAAAGACATAATAAACGACTGACAATCACTCCATCACACCAACAAAGCAATAGCCAAACGTATATACTATATGCATATGCATAGTAAACTCATGACTCAATGCACAAAACTCCGAATTCATTGAGAAAACAAAATAGCAATAAAAGAAAATAAAATCGGCGAAAAGATAAGCGTATCAGAAATTGATAGTCGGAAGGCATTTCCTGCATCCATCGCCGGCAAAGGCGCCATTGCACCATCTTGCGCGGTGACCGTAGACAAAAGTACAATCATCATGGCCAAAAAAATGTAAATGTAGGTGGTAAACTTGCCAAATTGTGACATGTTGAAAAAATCAAAACAAAATGTAACTTAATAATTTGGTAGGGTTGATATATAGGAATTTATAATGAATGTTTTGAAGGGATTTGAGATGTGAAATAGTGTGGAAAAATGTGTGAATTTATATATATGAATGATATAGTAGTAGTGGTCTAAATGTCTTAATCAAAATTCATTTCATTTGTTTGCTACCATATTCATTGCCTTTGGTGTGAAGGTTCATGGGATCCACAAATGTGAGATAAGGTAGGTTATGCATCTCACTCATGTTGAAATTTGACAAATATTGCTTCAAAAGTTTTTGTGGTAACATTAATCCTTAGGTATTCTTTTAATTATGTGTAGGTGAAAATATTTAGGTGTAGGTACTAATACTGGAATAAAATATTATTATGCAGCAAAAATGAAAAAAAGAAAAAACAAGTTATATTTATTAGAGTAAATTACATTGATATTACATGAGGTTAGGTCAAATATACAAATAATTCATATTTTTTCAAAATTATAAATACACCCCTTAAAATTATAACTGTAATTACAACTAGATCTTTTCAAAAACATAACTTATACAAATACTTTATGAAAAAATTACACTAACACCCCTCTGGGGTGTAGTTTTAAAGTTACAAAAGGTAGGAGCTAACCTTAGAAGGAGGTGTCAATATAATTGAACATATTTATTACTTTTGTTGATTTACATATTATTCTGAAAATATATTAGTTTTCTAGATATATGTGTGTGTGTGTGTGTGTGTGTGTGAAAGAATTAGTCTGGATTAAAATAGCTAAGAAATTGTAGGTGTGAAAATGGTGAGGGGGATGGAAGCTGGAGATACCTTGCATGTGTCATGATGGGACTTGTGTCCTTTTTCTTGTCTTCACAATATCATAAACAGGTGAGCCCTCAAATCACTTTTTTTCTTTTTAATTTATGATGATGATGTCAATATTTTATTTCGAAAAATTCATTTATGTTGATCCTTCACAACCTAGCTAACATCAATTATTTCAGAAGTTGACAGGTGGTTACTTGAGCCTGTTGCACATTACTGTTGATGTTTTTCATCAAAAGCTGCCTTCGACAGAGGAAGAAAGGGAGGGAAGAAAAAACATTCGGACATGATTTTTGATAAATGCAATCCTCAAACTCCAATCAAACATTTACTCTTTGGACAAACAATTTATACATCCAAGCTCAACAAATCGTTACAATAAATTACTAGATATGAAGGTCCCTGATCATGTCCAATGCTTAAAACTAGGATTCTTTAGCAAACTTCTGTGCATTCATTAAGCTTTTTGTCAGCCATATTGCTGTTTCTCTGGAAGAGACAGTGTCGTCACCGAACGGTTTCAGCACACCAGAGAGCTCATCATATTTGTCCTGTTTCAGCAGTCTTGCACATAATTCAAGCAAGGACTCTAATGCGTCGGCTCTCTGTCCTCCTGGAATTTCCGGCTCACCTTTGTTCTCATCACTGTCAGCTGCAGCTTCTGTGTTTAACGACAGATTGTTGGTGATAGCTTGATTCATTAGTTGAGTTTCTTCTTTCTCAGCCTGCATTGGCTCACTTGCAACCTCCTCTTTGATTTTCACTGTATCCTTGTCTGGGCAATTTTTGGGATCTTCAGCATCAGGTGCCAATCCTGAACATTCACCAGAATTTTCCTCCACACTCAATGAGCTTCTTGGTTCTGCATCAACTTCGGATCTTACCTTGTCATTGGTCAATGTGACGTTTGCATCAAAAAGAGACAAAAAGTTGCTGCTACTAGTTGTACCAGGTGTGCCTGTTTTGCTGCAAGTCTGATGAGCAGTATCCTTTGACTTTATTTCTGTTTCCTCAGCGACACAGGAAGTGCACAGAGGCTCTTTATCCACTGTATTATCACTCTCCAGGTCGGATTTCTCTGACTTTGCGACGAGCTTGGAAGAGTACTTGTCTTGTTCTTCAGGTAGTGCATTTAGAGGTAGAGTCGAAGCATCCATCGTGTTGAGGCTTTCTTTAGGTGATGAAGAATCGTAATTCTCCCGATCATCTCCATTGCAAGCAGTTGTCTCACTTGTGTCCCCACTCTTTGAATCTTCACTGTCATGAGAAATTTCTCCCAAATAGCTCGTGGGATCAACCCTCTTAGTCTCGAGTTGCTCTTCTATTGAGATGTCATCGTCCAACAAACTTGGATATGGCGCATCAGTATTTTCCTCAAACAGCGGAAGCAAATCCCTCTGTTTCAGTTTCAGCTCTCTTTCTTTAGAGTCTTTACTGCCTCCAGAAGTTCCAGGTGACGGTTTTCTTGTTCTCTCATTTGTGGTCTTGGGAGAGGGAGACTTCACAGGGAGAAACACAGTGGACGGGTTGTGACACCGGAGGAGGAATGGTTGCAAATGTGGGTGTCGTAATAGCTCGGCAGCCTATCATGTGCATATCTATATATATCAACGACAAAGTTTGTTGCGTGAGTAAAAAAGGGTGAAGAAGTATGAACTTACAGTCGGTCTGTGTTCTGGGCTCTTCCTTAGCATGCTCTTCATGATCTGTTTTCTGGAGATTATTAAAATCATTATACGTAATTTTGTAATTTCTGCAATGAAATAAACAGAAATTTTCACTGCTAATCCATAAGGAATGTAGACAAGACTTACAGGGTGGAAGAGTATACAATCGGCAGTGGGGAGATCAAAGATCTGTTTATCTTGTTGATAAGTCCAGCCATATCCTATTTTGTTCAAATCTTCTAACTTTAGTATAGTAACGAGAAGGCGAATAATTCAAAAATCATCAAATCTATATGTAAAACAAATGGTTGAACTTACAGGCGCTCTAAATGCTTGGTGGTGTGCAGCAATCTCAAATATACAGCAACCTAGAAATAGGAAACAAGGTACTTTCAGAAACGAGAACATGAAAAGTATCAACTTACAGATTCATAAGATTTAAATCATCACCTAGTGACCATATGTCTGATTTATAGCCGTATGGAGTATCTGCAAGAAGCTCCGGACACATGTAGTTTGGGGTGCCGACAACCTAGTTTGAGGCGGAGAAGTTATTGACTAATATTTGTGGAAATATTAGGGTGAGAGTATCATTAAGACACGAACCTCGAGTTATGACATTATCAACATACGTCTTTAATATAATGCAGTGGTAAAATGTAAAAGCTCAAATCATTATATAACCATACCGACGATGCACGACCTTCCTCATTGAGAAGCTTTGCTAATCCAAAATCACCTGTAAATTAGATGTAGTGAGCAAACTGAAGAAAAATATGACGAATTAATATAAGTTGTTGTAAGGACTTGCTTTTGGCCTTCTTACCAAGATGGACGTCATTTTCCTTTGTGAGGAATATGTTAGATAACTGGAAATAAGAAAGGGGTTTGTTATCAAACAATTAAATTATATATACAGCAAGTTCATTACATGATGACTGTAGATCAAACCTTGATATCCCTGTGAAGGACACGATTGGAATGAAGATAGTCAATAGCTAATAGCAACTGAGTCAGCCATCTGCACATTTTCTGGGGCACAGGCAAGAACATTTAACACTCGATGTGAATTAGCCATGCGCAGATAAGAAAGGGTTTTATACTAATATCTATGAGATTACCTCCTCTGGGAAATATCCTCCTCTCGTCTTCCTCATAATCTCGGATCTACATATTGAAAATAAGAAGATAAATGGAATATTCAGCAAGATTCAACTTTTCCTAAAGCTTGTTTACTTCCAGACTTCTCTTTTCCTCTCCCCTTCGTCCATAAGGAAGATAAAATTTTCGACTTGATGATAGAAATTATAGGACATCCCCCAGTATATTGGACAATAAAATACATATATAATGTAGAAGCTTGTCCAGTTACTATTTGCATATGACTGAGTTCGAGTTCAGCTTAACTTACATATTTCCAACTTCACAATAGTCGGTCACGATGCATATACAGCTTCCCTGCAGAATAATGAAAATGAGAGGATTTCTTTAGCATCAGTTTCAGGCCACCTATATCAGACATTTATACAACCTAAAAGCTACAGGAGTAGCTTTCGACCAAGAAATCAAGACTAATAAACAACAGAATACCTTATCCACCCAAACATCTTTATATTCAAGAATGTATGGATGCCGCAGTTTTGCAATTAAATTCATCTGCAACAAAGATAGGCACACATTATACAATGTTGAAGAACAATGACAAACGAATTATTTCTTCTAGGTCTCCCTCCTATCTAGTCTTGAAACATTACTGCTGGAGCCAGAACTCAAAGCTAAAGAAGAATTTCACCAAGATACATGACTAATTGATTTTCGAAATAAAAAATGGTATGCAGCTTACTAAAAGTTGGATATTAAGCAAGAAATATTATTGGGAGAATAATGACTTTGGTCCATGTCAAAGACTATGAATCTCTTCTCTATGTACAAAGATTGAAAAAAAAATTATTCTCAATGAGCAGACTTGTTATTGCAGTAACTGCAGTGGCGTTTTTCTTTCCTTTCACCGAGGAACAACTATGAAAAGAGTCCTTGCGAGTGTTGGAAAATAACTTAGCATAAGGACTTTTGTGCTCATAGAACTAACTCCAAACAGTCGTTATAACAACTTTATGTTAGTAAGACTTGCAATATAAATACACAAACGGTGATCAGAGTTGCCAATCATGAAAAGTGGATAGAGAACAGAACAAGATAGAGTATGATTTGCTATAATTTCTAAAGCACATCCAATAACTTTTTTCCCCCGACACCCTACAACATAAGTCTTTAAACTAACCTCCTGGTACGCTGTGCGCCTGAACTTCTCTGTCTGCTTAGAGAGACGAATTTTCTTCAGCACATACCTGCAAGAGATGACAGAAACTAATACTGAATCTCCACTCAGAGTTCATATACCGGTAAAGAAACAATGCTTTTCAGCATTTCATCTAGTTCATGAAATCGAGCTCATTAACAATTCACCAGCTAAAGATGATTCCATACCATTTCTTTAATATATGCATGAGTTCAGTTTCTGATGTACTCAGATGCCCAGAAAATATCATCCCACAAGAGGAATACAGTTGAGAGAATTTTCAAAGTTATACAAGCAGCCCTTCAGCTGAATTCCACTACCCTGTAAATACACCTATAGCATGACTAAGCTCCTAAAACTCTCACACACAAGCAACAGAGCCAAACGCAAACCCCAAGTAAAAAGTAAATTACAATTCAAAATTCAAATTCTACAATTTTTATGCATGCAAAGCCGTCAAGAAAGCTTGAACTAGAAATTCTTACTTCTTATTCTGAGGTTTATGGAGCACAAGAAACGTAGCTCCAAAACCACCTCTACCAATCTGCTCTATCACTGCATAATCTTCCATCTTGGACTTAGAATCACCATTTTCTGTCTCCATCAACCCCTTCAAACCCAAAATCTTCACATGGGTCATCCTATTTTGAGCTAAAGATTCAATCTTAAGTAAAGATTAATAACATATAGAACTCACCCAGCTCCAATTTCACCAGAAACTTGGAATTTTGCAGGAGCACAGACTCCACAAGACCAAGAAAAAGCAAATCTTGAGGTATATACAGCAGAGTCAAGCGGATGACCCTTTCAAAGCTCAGTTCTTGAATTCACTGAGAGTAATTATGGCTCTCTCAGACGCCTTCAAAAATCGAAACTGAAGTTGTGAAGTTCTTTATTGCACAGTTATGACACCAGCGTAGAGTGTGTGGGGGGTGGGGGTGGTGTTGTCCTGGGGAGGAGACACAGTCAGGCAGAGAATTAGAAGCATAATTATATAGTAATTAAAGAATTTGGCACTACAACCCCAATGCTTAACCAACAAATTCTACTATAGTTATGGACAAAGCTAATCCACCTGGTTAATTAAAGAACAAAAGAAGACAACCGAGTTTTGAGGGGTCAGAGTAGGAAAGCAAAGAAAATTCTTAGACAGATTTACTCCAATCAAATCAATCACATACATCCGTAATTCATTTATTATGTGATTAATTACTTTCTATAAATTACACGCGAATCACAATTTTTAAAAAGCAAAAACAAACAGCTTCATAAGTATGCAATAAAATGAGTGTTTATTTATTAACCTTGGCAAAATAATAGTTCTGTCCAAATTTCTTTGTTCATCATTCGTACTTGTAAGAAATTTGGTCTGCTAGAATCAACTTTTGTTGTATTTAGAGAACCATTTTAGAACAATGATAATGAAGCCACCACTACCACCCTCAGTCCTCTCCTCACCTAAAAGTTTCCTCAATTTCAGACATCAGCCAAATTCAGGCACTTCTTATCTGATTCTCAAATTATGCCATCATGGCATCTTGATTTTGATTGCCAGAAGATTTTTACCCAATTAGGTTCGTGAAGTGGGGATGCCAAACCTATTGCAAAGGTGGCCAAACCCCAGTAGTTTGTTAGGATCTTTGAAATCTTGAACAACAACAACGATACATAAATCTAATTGTGTGTAGTAATAAAATACATTGTAGATTATCATGCACTTTATAGAAATAAATATAAAAAATTACAATAAAATTTTCTAAAATTTGATATAATTACAAATTTTTCTTGACGATTGATGCAAAAGTAGATGCGAGTATTATAGTTTATCAAAAGGGTGATAAGGGGCAATGAAGCAAACCCCACCATTACTGCCCATAATATTAAAAGTTAAAGGATGTGAATATATATATTCCCAAATTATGCATTCTTGATGTGTACGGATAAATGCAATTTGTGAAGGACCACATATTTAATTAGGGATAATTCTATGCCGGAATTATTGAAATTAGATGCACGTATTGTTGACTACACTCCTTAACTACCTCATTTCTCCATCCCACTAAATGCAATTGACGCTTTTGCAGTCTTTTGGAATTTTCTGAGCCCCGAAAATTTCCGCTTTTTTTATTTATATTTATTGTAACTGAGTCGAGGTGAAGAGAAAAGTTCTAAAGGAACGTACTGATTTAGAATGAGGTCTTATGAATAAGTTGGTTATATTATATGTTCAAATTCAATTAGATGTGTGCATGTTATCACGATTTATTGAAATATTGATGCAATTACGTAATTATATTTGGGGGGAAAAAAAAAAGAAAGAAAGGAATTCTTGTAGCAGTTATTTTCTCTATCATATGATTTGAAGTGAAAAAAGAGTGAGAAATGTGTGTGGTGTATAGAACAGTTGTTATGACGGTAGGAAATAGGCTTAATTTGTGTTAGTGGGACACAAGTAATTTGAGGGAGCAGCCCTCAACCTCAAATGCTTGTTGGTGAAACAGTCTCATTTTTCCATGTTTTAATTTGAAAGGTCATATTCATATACATACAACGCAGTTGCGTTCACAAAGAAATAAAAGGGAAAAATTGAAATTCAAGCTGTGTCGGTAGAGTAGGTTGTCTACCTAAACCCCCGACCCCTCTTCTTGTTCATTTTCTTTTAATTGAAGCTTTAATAATGTAATGAATCTTTAATCATGTCTCCATTACAACACCCACCCTTTTAATTGATTCTTTAACTCCAGATGTTTTTTACCTGTAATTTATGTTTTACAGGATTGAAGATCATTATGACAACAACCACCTCCTCCTCCTCAATTGATTGCCTAAAAGGGAAAAAGGTGAGTTCTTGTGTTGTCGGAAGAAGCCTCCAGTTCTTGACTCTAAGGATAAAGAATTCTTCATCAAATCAATTCTGCCATAGTCTTTCATATTCATATCCGGTTGAACACAAGATAATACACAATAAAAAACAGAACAAATTCAAAGTGAATTTTGCTGAATAAATCGATTAACAGATCCATATTTATCATGCTTGTGAAGAACATCAGGTTACAACTTCTTAATTATCAAAGTGTTACTATAGCAAGAAACAAAAGAAGAGCTTCCAAGCCCAACTATTTATCACCATGACTTGCAATCCGGAGTGGAAAGAAATACAAGACCAACTACTACTAGGACAAACCCCTCAAGATTGTCCAGCTTCGACATTCCCAGTATTTAGAGCTAAACTATAGGACTTTAAAGATTAACTATTCACAAAAGAAATATTCGGAATGGTGATTGTAAATGTACATGTTATTGAATTTCGGAAAAAGGTGATCACCTTATGCTCATATGTTGATCATATTGAAGTCTGACTACATGATCTTAACCCCAGATCAATTTATATGATGATGAAAGATATTGTACATGTCCGAAATGCATAGTTGAACAATCAGTGCATATCTCCTGACAAGATACAATTGCCATATAAATGTCTAAATTTGTTCTGGATTGACAGCAATAAAATACTTATACAGTGTTCCACCAAAGAACGGGCAAGAGAGTGTCTTTACAGTGAGTTACTGAATATTTTGTGTAGGATAGGCATGAAATATGTTGGCATGAGAGAAGAAAAAGAGAGGTAATTGGTAGAACATATGGTGCTAACCATATGGAAGGAGAAAGATATTACTTGAGATTGTTATTGAATCATGTAAAGGGACCAACATCATTTGAGACTTCTCTAGTAAATGGTGTGATCTGTTCCGGTTTCAAAGAAGGGAATTCTTAGAATCTGATGAAAGTTTGTTGGAGTGTCTAAATGAAGCAATCACATTTCAGATGCCACATGCATTACGAAGGTCATTTGCCACAATATTAATTTACTATGAACCAACAGAATGCGATGAAACTTTGGGATACATACTTTGAAGCATTATCAGAAGACTTCAAAAGAGTGTCGGGAAATTCAGTTGATTCAAGAATAGAGTTCTTGAATTCTTTGACATCAAATGGCAATGTTGTTATATAAGAAATGTAGACCCCTCTGATGGTTTATGTAATGGGACCAAAATGGTATGCAGAAACTTTGAAGATAACGTTATTCATGCAAAAATTGTTGTTGGACAATATGTCGGAAAACATGTTTTCATCCCAAGAATTCCATTATCACCGGCCGAAAATGAAAGATATCTATTTATATTTAAGAGAAAACAATTGCCCGTGAGACTTTGCTTCGCCATGACCATAAACAAAGCCCAAGGACAAACAATTCCATTTGTTGGTGTTTATTTATGTGAACCTGTGTTCTCTCATGGTCAATTATATGTAGTTTATCTGGAGGAACATCAGTGTCCACACACAAAAGTTGTAATTAAGCCAGACAAGAGAGAAAATGAAGGCAAGGCATGTACGTACAAGGAATATCGTCGTTTTGGGTGCAGGTAATTACTTTTTTTGTTTTAATGCAACAATACTAGCATTTTATATTAACATGACTTAGGCATACTAAGTAATAAGTTTTATGTTTGCACTTCAATATTTACTAATATCATTACCTGTTATACAGATATAATTGGATAGATTGATGGAATATGTGCTGCGAGGTTTTACACTTTAATTAGTAAACATCATTTTCTATAAATTAATCTTTACTTAACAATTTAATTTAAAAATAAAAATAAAATTTTATTTGTTATCTTTAACTCTTTTTCTAATAATGTGGGTTCAAGTGCAATGCAAGCCTTCTTTCCTAGTTTTACTAAAAAAACCATATATAGATATATATCATCCTCAGATACAAAAGAGAAAACAAGTGACCGACCAGATAGATGGTCCACACACACAGCATTTGAAATAATTGCGAATGTTCAATGAGTAGGTGATGAACCGGGCAGAATTGTCGATTTCACGCAGATATTAGGGTCAAAGGGGGAGTAAGACAAGCAGTTGCATTTTGTCCCAAATCCATTACAACTAGATTCAATTCATTTAAGGTCAAATGACCAACCGTGAAGCATAAAATACTATCTTTCTTTTGGACCTACCAAAGGATCTATAAAAAATTAAAGTCTAATCATGATTACAGAAATACTTGCCCAGGAGTGGATGGCATGAAGCATTTCTCATTACAACACTTGGCCAGTTTGCCCTCTATATTGATCACTTGAGCTTTCTTACATGTCACATAAGAAGAGACCTGGAATTGTAGCAGCTATTTAGTTATCCAAATGTCAATCATCACTCGTGAACGAGGCTAAATTCACCAAATGCACAACACGGGTTATTAAAACAAGCACCTAATAAAGACACCAGTTATAAACATCCAGCCAAGTAAGCTCAGTCATCTTTTGCAAGATATCTGATCTAGTCTAGATAGAAAGCAGTTGCCTGGGCTAGCCATTCATACACAAGAGAGCGGCACAAGACATGATACAGAATTACATTAGTATTTTTACAGAGGCAGAGTAGGAGAGCATAAGGTTACAGATTGTCATTACTTTCGTTTAGAAGTTCTTCGGCTTTCAAGTTTCCTTCGAGCAGCTTCAAATTCTTCTTCACTTGGCTCTGGAACTGATTCACCTCCACCATATTTTTGAACAAGAGATGAGAACATAGAATCGATCTTGCCTCTTCTCTCATTTTGCCGTTGACCTATTATTGCATATAAATCTTCTGAATCTTTCTTCGATCTGCGAGGGGTATTGCACAAGTGTTACAGTTTCAAGGCCTCAAATCAAAACCAGAAAAATTAGTGAAGATTCCAGGAAAAGAACAAACACAACTAACTTCTTTCTGCGTTTCAATGGACTGGTAGGAGGCTTTGTTTTAGACACCTTCTTGGCCCATTTCTCGTACGCTTTGGTTGACTCTAAGTCTCCTACAAATTGACATGCACAAAGCAAAAGAATCCATGATAAGTAATTGAAACGCAATGTAAGGGGATAAACAAAGAAACTACCAAGTATAAAACCTTGAAAACAGATAATTAAGTAAATAGCAAAGGCAGTCAAGAATATGAAACCAAATATCAGCTCCATCATTTCCATAATTTCAACTTCTCCTAGGAATGTTGATGGCCAATTAGTAGGAAAATATTACAAAAGGCAATATAATGAAAGCATTAACTTAGAACTACTATAAATTACATCTCTTACCTACTTATCAAGAGCTCTAGAAGTTTAGCCAAGCAAAATATCTAAGACATGATAATTTGGAATGCCAAAACTTGTGCATTGAAAAGAGAGCCAACCTGCAGAAATTGCCTCATCGATGATATCCTTGAACCGATGGGAATCTAGCATAGGGTCAGAGCAAAGCATGCAGCAGAAAAGCCTGAAAACAAATTCAAATTATCATGAAAATGTAAGCAAAGAAATTAAGTAGCCACCATCCATGATGTACCTGTCCATGTTGCCCTTCAATTTTTTGTACAGCTCAAGCAAATCTTTTTTCTCTGACTCAGAGCCTCTGTAGTTTGCTTCAAACTCTTCAATATCAGCCTCTGAGATCTGCAAGAGATGCACAGACTTCATACGACGAACAAAGTACAGTCAGACTGTAACAGAGAAACCTGCCAAATATCACAGAAAAATAACCTTTTTATACATGGCTCTGAAAAATGCCTGCAAATTCTGGATGACATTTCCTGCTAGATCCTGCTAATCATTAAAGAAACGTGAGTATACAGAAGTGGAAGGTGTATCCCTTTTAGAGCATACAAAAAGCAGTGCAATTAGATGATAAAAAAATAGCAGGATGTGCCTGTAAACAGCAAATTGCCCTGATTCTCCTGCATTCTGCAAGAGACACTCCTATGACTTAAATAAAATTGCAAGAACACTTGGAGTCATGACTTACAGCATCATCAACACAGCCAGTCTGGTCATATACTGCACGTTTCTCCACATCACCAAGAATAGATATTACCTTTTGTAGCTGCTGAAATTTTTCTTTGGCCTCCTACAGCAAGAAAACGAATAGTTAAAATCTTGTACACAACCAGAGATATTTGCAGTAAGAGAACCAAATTGAACACGATTGAAACAAGAAAATTACCTCGTCATCAGGATTTTTATCAGGATGTAGGCGGAGTGCCAACTTGTAATAAGCTTTTTTAATTTCCTGCTGGGATGCAGCTTTGTCTACACCAAGAATCTAAAAAGCACAGGATCACTCAATCACACATGCAGATCAATAGTAAGATGAAGGAAAACCAAATTATATACATATAAAATCTCAAAGTTACAGGACCCAGCTCCACATAGATCTTTTATTGGCTAGTTATGGATATAGCAAAGCCAGTAACTCCAAGAGGCAGAGGTATGCTCTTAGAGAATGAAGGTATACCCATGATCTTGATAAATTTATCGACACATGTTGTCTCACTGTTGAATTTCTAATGATTCTTATATGCATGTTATATGTGTGTGCATGAAGTACTTTTTGGAACTTTGAACAATGAAAAGGTAATTCTTTTCTGGAAATATTCTGTGCTATCATAAATAAATGTGTGTTGATGGACATTGTTACCGGATCCAATTGCATGTACAAGAACAAATTTTAAGACAAGAGATACTTGCATCAAGAATGCTATAATTACAACAAAAACATGAAAATTAGTACCTCTTTGTGTTATCATTTTGTGGAGCACAAAACAAAAACAATGTCACCAATATTGTTAGTTATATTAAAAGAACCTTCATTATAATGGTCTATACCAACAATATAATACAGTCTGACCCTGCAACTCCATCACTAGCTTTTACAAGATCCATCTTGAATACCCAACTTGACGACTGATATCAATCTTTAGAGAAAAAGGACATGGAAGCTAAACTGTAACGCCAAACCTTTTCTTCTTAACAACTTTGCATAATCTCTTTAACCAGGTACAATTGTACACCCACATAGAGAATTCAGAAGTTTTTACAAGTTAAAGGGGTATTTTTTATGTCTCTATTAGCCCAATCAATTCCTTAGGTTACAAACGTTTAATGTCTCATGATAGCTTTACTTTTCATGTTTTGGGGTTCCAATATATATCTTTTCTTTTCCTGGTTTTTCTTTTGTTCTCCTTGAGGGTTCAAGCTTAGGAATAATATCCTATTGTTCAGATAATATTAGACTCTTGATACTGTTTTAGTAGTTACTCACTTCTTCTTAAGCTACTTTTCAATCATGTTGGATGGAGATTTCTCACTCCAACATCATCTGAATTGATATCAACTTCGCTACCAACTTCCCAGACAACACGGAGTAAAATAACTCTTCATGTCTAGTAGTGAATTTCCACTCTTAAGTTTAGTCCCGCCAACATTCTCATCGGTATAGCTTTCACAGGCACCATACATGGCAAAATGCACACACACACAAAAAAAAAAAAAAAAGAGATCAAAGCATCTCTTCAGACCTATACCGTATTTAAATTAGATCTTAAGAAAAAATCATAAATCATAAAACTCCCGCTAAGGGGCCAAAAAATAAAAATAAAAAACCGTAAAGAATATACCTCATATAAGCTCTTATCTTTCGAGGATGTAGATCCGTCGAGATATTCCTGATCTTCCTCCATTTCTTCGTCTTCTTCCTCTACATGTTCCTCTAAAACCCTAGCTTTACTCCTCTTCCCCATCCTTGAGAAACTCAGTTCTGAGAGCCACAATAGATTTGAAAAATGAGGCGACAGCCACACACCCAGAGGGGACATGGTATTTATAGGGGACGCGAAATGAGGTTGATTCTTTCCCGCCACATCGCGCCTAATTTTTTCTTGTGTTTGTGCCTTTTGGAATAATTGGGAAATTATATTTTAATTATCCAAAAAAAAAAGTTATTATGTGTTGATATATATACACATGTAAAAATATTTAATATAATAAAATTAAATATATGCTATGTAATATTCATTATATATAAAAAAAAATCTTAAAAGTAGCCCACAACTAAAAAATAAAGTATATTGCATAATATATGAAATACATTAATAATTCATTTACAAAAATCAAGCTGACTTATGAGATCAGCGAGCTGACTCGACTCATTTTACACTTTTTTTTATTGACTGAGTCGATATGTGTTTCAAGTTATTTTATATTTTTATTTTAAATATAATTTTTTAAATCTCGATAAATAATAAAAAATAAATACTCATAAATTTTGAAGTCTAATTTTCTGAAAGAGTTGGGCCAACCCATGGGCCGTATTAATGTTATTTGGCACAATTGGATCCTGAAATGGATGTCATATCTTAATATTAATTAAAAATACTTAAACTGTCGTTTCATGAAGTATGATATAATTATACGTAAAATATTTTTATAATTTTGAAAATTATATTTAGCATTTTTAATATTAATTTTCATTCAATAAATAGATTTTTCTATTAGATAAATTTATTGAATTTGACAAATTAGCAAAAAAAATATAAAAAAATATATTTATTTTCGATTGACTTACTGCTGACCAATGTAAGTCAAACAAATATTTTCTGATCAAACTACCCTGATGTATCTTCATGCGCCAATGTATGTGAAATATTTGTATATAAGGTAGTTTGGTTATGAAATATTTATTTGACCTGTAATAAGTTAGTTGTAAATTAACATGGATAAATATAAATTTTCGTTTAATTTATTTGTTAATACTTTTTGAGTAATAGATATATCTATTTGGTAGACGAACAAACACCAGAAATACTATTTGTAATTTTTTAAATTATAATAAATTTACCTATAATTATACAAAACTTTAAGAAAATACAGTGCAATTATCCCTATTAATTAATTTGATTGTTTACTATTAAACTATAAATATTGAAACCTCAAATAAATAAATAAAAAACAATTAAATAGATTTTATAGTATCATAGCAAAAATCTTTCATTTTTTTTTTATTTTTTACTATAGGAATGGCATATAGAGTTATAGTTGAAATGGTAAGAGCAACCATTTTTTATTTATTTATCTCAAAATAACTTCACATGTGTCTTATTTTTATTAAAGAAAAATGAGGTATTAATATTTTAATAATTTCATCTGAATTATTTTTAAGATTCTTTTACTCTCTAAAATTATTTAATTACAATTTAATCAAAATGGCAAAAAGGTAGAGTTTGGTGAGGGTAGAGACTTTATGGGAAATTCTAATTGTAATTGAATTTGGTCATATTTATATAATTTTTATGGTAAATACGATGTATTTATATTATTATTAATGTAATTTTTTTTAAAAAAATTAATTATATTATTTTTATTATATAATTAATTTGATTTGAATAATAGCTTTTCGTGGATGGTTATACTTTTGTTTTTCTTCTTTTTTAAGGTAAAGCAATAAAAAATAAATCCCCTATAAATAATGAGAGGTACAAAGGGGAAAAAGTGAAATCATTTTCAATAAAATAAAAATTGTTCCGAGACTCTGTCTCTGTCTCTGTCTCTCTCCTCCTCCTCCTCCTTTTTCCCTTCACCTCTCAAATTGCCTCAATTATCCCTCGAATTAAGGTATTACTCACGATTTTTTCGTCTTTAATTCAGAATACTTCATGCAATTCGTCTCCCGATTCAGTGATCTGCTTAAGGGTTTTGTTGATTTCGTGTAGAAATTGAATCTTTTTGTCCCTTTTGCTCGAATTGCTGGTCAGGAAAAATGGTCTGACAAAATCCTGGTTGGGTTTTCCGAAGCCAAGATCGGCTAAAAGCTTCTTTGTTTATTGGTTCAAACGTGAAAGTTTTTTTTTTTATGCTTTTGTTATGAGTGATGGGACTTCACTATTTGGTTTGTGGACTTAGTGGTTTGTTTTTGAGAAAAGTGGAAAATTTGTTTTTGGTTAATTTTTGTGATATTTGGCTCTCTATTGATATGAATTATGGTTAGCTCTAGTGTTCATCACTCATGGAATTGTACTATTTAGTCTATGGACTGAAGGAATTTGATAAACGCAAAAAGTTAGGAATTTTTTGAATGACCTGGTGTTTTTATCTTATAAGAGCAAAGGTTAAATTCTACTTCTTTTCTTTCAGGGGTTTGTGGTGTTTGATTCCTGGACTGAAGGGATTTTGAGAGAGAGAGAAAAGTTGAAATCCTTGCAATTAACCTGACACTAGTTGTTTTGTAGTTACATCATCATATTCTGAATAAATTGCTGATAAGATCATTGTGTTTGTCTCTTCATTTCTAAATGTTGGTTGTACTATAGAAGTGTTCAAAGATTCAGAATGACATGAGTACAAATTTTAATGAATATATAGTTTTTGATGAGTCTCTAGCTACTTGAGGAAGTTGTTATTTTTTTTCATGGTTCTGTATATTTGTTATTTCTCATTTAATTTTGTGTAATATGAATGAGCAGTGCTTGCTGTTTTCTACTGTTATGCTTTTGAGTTGATGGTTGTGATGATGTCTTTTACATGCTTATATCGAGATTAACTTTCTCTCTCTGATGATATCTTAAGCATTTCTTTGGAGGAAGGGTGGTAGATTTTACTCCATAATATTCTCAATGGAAAACATAGGTGCTTTTTCAAACAGTGTCTTGAGCATGATGTTTAAGATTTGCAGATTGTCCACTAACTGGTATAAGGAATCTTTATAATTCTTCATACACTTTGATTAATAGCTCTGTGCAATATGCGCTGATATCCTATAGCTTTTAAGCACCAATGTTCTCTTCTCTCTTCCCAACTCCATCAACCTTCTATTGAATGACCCAGCTAAAATGCACACTAGAGGATTGAGATTGACGTGTTTTCTCTTTTTTGGGATGTGATTACCTGCATACTAATTTGCTAACCGTATGAGCCTATCACTCTTGTATCTTTCTTCATAGCAGTGACGTAACACTGAGGTACATGTTGTGGTGAATGGCAGGAAACTAGCATAAATGGAGTCTTCCAAAGAGACTGGTTGCCAAGCTCCAGAAGGCCCGATTCTCTGCATTAACAACTGTGGCTTCTTTGGCAGTGCTGCCACCATGAATATGTGCTCCAAGTGTCATAAGGACATGATACTGAAGCAGCAACAGGCCAAGCTTGCAGCATCCTCCATCGAGAACATTGTCAACGGCAGCTCAAATAGCAATGAGAAGGAGCCCCTTTTGGCTAATCCTGTGGATGTGGAAGCAGGACCACTTGAGTTGAAGGCTGCTTCACCTCAGCCATCTCCCGACTTGGCATCGTTGCCAAATTCAGAAATGAAGGTGAAGGAGGGCCCAAATAGGTGCACCACTTGTCACAAGCGTGTGGGTTTAACAGGATTCAGTTGTAGGTGTGGGAACCTCTTCTGTTCAACTCATCGTTACTCAGACAAACACGACTGTCCGTTTGATTACCAGGCTGCTGGTAGAGATGCTATCTCAAAAGCAAATCCTCTTGTTAAAGCTGAAAAGCTTGACAAGATCTAGAAGTACGGTCTAAAAGTTGTGAAGCAAAGTGCGATGCTCGCTTTTATATACACCTATGCATCTTCTCGTGTATGTTGGCCAGTCATTCTTGATAGGTCTCTCTGGTACTGATGTTGGGTGGACTTAGACAAGAGAATGGGGGGGTTTATCACTGTGGTTTATTGCACTCTATGGACCCTGGAGTCCTTGTCGATCCGGCTAGGGTTACTTTGGTTTGCTCCGGTGTGTAAGTTGTTATTCGTTGGCTTGAATGACATTGTTGTGGAATTTGTAAACTAGCCCGTCTTCGGATATGCATCTTCGTTTCTCCTCGTTCATCTCTCCTGTTACAGTATGGTCACGATAAATAAAAATATCAAACATAATAATGCGAAGGATTCGATATTTGTTCTATTCATCTCCTTTCCCTTTCCATTTCTCTTTCTCCCGCAGAGAAATAGGAAGAATCCCTTGCAGAAAGGAAAAAGGTTGATGTCTCTCCTTGTCATGCATCATTTGTGATTTTATGTTTGCTTCTATACTTTGGAGTGTTTTTATTGGAGAAATCATTCTCCTTGTTAGATAATACTTTCCCTCACGAAATGTTCCTTATGTTAAAGCTTGTTGGAGTATTGCCTGTCAGCAAGCTGTAAAATTTGGTGGCGAGGGGGATGTATATAGCTTTTTGGCTGAAATAAATTTTAAGGATATTTACATTCCTGTCCATTGAGGTTTAATGTAATTATATGTAAATTTAATGTGATTTGAAAAATTATATGTAATTACATCAAAATTTAGGAGAACGTAATTTAATGTAACAATTTAAAAGTATAAACTATAAATTAAAATATTTTGTTTGTTTGTTTATTTATAATAAAAAGTTGAAATAAAGTTGTGATGAGCATTCATTGGAAATCGTTCTTGAACATTTGTACAAGAGTGTAAACAAATATTCCATAAACCCAAGAAGGATAAAAAGAAAAAAGAAGAAGTGGAAAATCCAATATTATTTTTGAAAAAATAAATAATAAATAATTGGGCATCCGAAAAGGTTGGGCACTTTTCTAGGGTTGAATGTTCAAACGCACACTCCGATTCATATACATTGAAAACATTAAATTAATTGGCATTATTTGAGTAAGTTTTAATTGAAAATGTAACTCCACTTCTTCTTCTTTTCTTTCATTCCTCCTTCATTCTTTCACTGCATTGCTCTCCTGAAATTTGGTGAAATTATATGTTGATCTCCTATGAATTGAAAAATCACATCTAATATCACTGGTGTTTGTTTTTGCCCAAAAATAGATTTATCCGTTTGTCAAAATTCATAGAATTTATTGATAAAAAGTGAATGAAAATCTATATTTACTCATAGTTTGACTCACTATTGACTCATTGTCGGTCAAATAAATATTTTTTTTATCAAACTACTGTTATAAGGATGAAGATATATCTTTTCAAATACATTAGCGGGTGTGAAAGATGTATGAGGGTAGTTAGATTATAAAAGATTTATTTGACCTATAATAAGTCAACGAGGGTATACAATTTTTCATTATCTTTTTGTTCATAATGTCAACAAATTCTGTGAATTCTGACTATAAAATGATCAATTTATTAAATGGAACAAACATCGAGGGTACTAAATGGTATTTTTTAAATTATAAAAAATTTACGTGTAATAACACTTAATTTCATAAAAGGACGGTATAATTATCCCTAAGAAGAGTATTCTTATTACTTTATAAATTAAATTTTCTTAGTAGAGGTTAGAGAGTGTATATACTCACAAGTTGAGGGGTCAAAGTGAAAAAGCCACCCTTTAATTTTCACCAAGATATTGGTCGTACTTTCTTCATTCATTTCTTGTTTTCTTGTTAATTTAAGGGTTGTAAAATAGTACAAACACAAAAAACACCCCAAAAGTGTGACAAAAATAGAATTTACAAAAGTCATGGGGCTATGGTGAATTGGTAATTCATTTCATGTGGGCAAGAATTTCTTGGGCAGTGAAAAACTTTTGTTTGCCCTTTTAGTCTTAGATTCTCATCTACAAAAAGCTGCAATAATAGTTCGTATAATTTCACTATTCAAATTTCAATGGTAAATAAAAGGGGAAAAAGAAAAAGTTACTGAAAGTCAACTTGTAATTTAGCCCAAAATACTCTTTCCTACTTATAATTACCATTACTATTTT
Organism: Sesamum indicum; assembly: GCF_026168435.1. Classification (NCBI taxonomy): domain Eukaryota; kingdom Viridiplantae; phylum Streptophyta; class Magnoliopsida; order Lamiales; family Pedaliaceae; genus Sesamum; species Sesamum indicum. The sequence goes on along the minus strand of NC_142660.1, from coordinate 760,030 downwards.
TTCACCCACAAACTTATTTACCAAGTTGGAATTAATCTTTTTTGTTTTCTTCTTTTTGGCCTATATATATATATATATATATATATTGAAAATTAACATACCTATAATTTGTAAATATACTTCAAAGTAAGTGTATAAAAAAAATATACAACTCCAAATTAAATCGATCAAATTTCAATTTTCACTTTCCATTCTTTATATTTAAATCGAATTATATTTAGAAGTGTCTCGAATGTCAGATTCAGGTACAAATATTTCAAAAACTTTATCAATTTATATTTTAAATAGCAATGGGATGAAGTGATGATGCACTTTTGCATGGTAATTTGCAATAATTATTGGTCATATTTCATTTTAATCGTTGAACATATAGAATACATCATATCTTTTGTTTTTTCTTCCCACGAGTTATATCTAAATTCATTGGACTCGAGACTAGTATTCGTTCGTGAATCTTTATAGGCAGTAATTTTAAATTTTTCACACAATAAAATTCGAATACAGAACTTTTCACTACATAAAATCGATCTCATACATATATAGACGCAATAAAACCTTACCCTATCGGGCCAGAATTTCGAGTTGTGCATCCAATTATATGCTACAATAGTAATGCAAGAAATGATAGGGAAAAAGCAAACATAAAATTCACTGCACCTCATCACTTGATTAGTAATTATTTAGTTCCTTGATTTTTGTTGATGTTGATTGGGACAATGTATTATTATGTGTGGTGTCCTACACACAATTATGCTATAATCCAATTCCTTCTAACGCATGCCATTCTCACCAAAAGTTGCAAGCCCCATGCTATTTTTTCTGTCTCTTTTTATTTTTTTTAGAAAATAATATCGATTTAAATATTACACTTGATGAATTAACCACTATGAATAATATCTATAGAAAAAAATACTGAAATAACAAATACCCAACTAATGAATCGACATATATATACTTCTCATTCCACGCGAGTTAGTAAAATAAAATCTACGCGATCATAAACCACAATAATCATTAGGGTATTCATACCAGTTGTCTATTTAGACCAATCACATTATGAAATTTGCGCATATTATTTATTTATAAAAATTTTAATTAAAAAAAATCATATATATATATATATAGAGAGAGAGAGAATGTGGTACATATTAATAATAATAATTAAAAAAAAAAGATTGATATATAGTATAGTTTTTTTTGGGAAAATGGAATTGAAGTTGGCATGTGAGGTGTAGTGTAGTGTGTAGTGTTCCATCAAGTGTGTTGTCATGATCAAGTAAAACCAGCGGGTGAGGTCGTCACGGGGTACACAAATATTTCTCTCTCTCTGCTGCCTAACTATTTTATTGCTTATTCTAATAATTTATTCATTTCTCTGCTTATTTACAAATTAATTTATTCTTCTTATCCCTTATCTATGTCTATCTATCTATTTGTTTATCTCAATATATATATATATATCATATAATATAATTATGGGAGTAAAATAACTAAAACACGCAGAATTGTGAAACATCAAAATAGGACTAAGATCTGCATGTTTTTTCACCGACTCGAGTCAAATACACTGTAGATATAAGGATCAAATAGATTACTGAAATTCCGTCATATGAATGCGTATGAGTACAGGTCATTTGGAGCTCCATATATATGTCGGACTACCATAATGAAGATGTGTACGATGGTTTGTGCGTGTTTATTGTGTTGTAATTCTTTGAACCATTTGAATTTATGTGGAGATTAATTTAAAAATTAAAGAATTTTTATTGAAAATTTCTCAACAAGCCTAATTATTAGAGTCGAATAGAATTAATAATGAAAGTGAAATAAACAAGTGAATAGAGACAAAATAAATAAATACACAAGTTGTAGGAAAGTCAAATGAGCTATATATGTGTTTTGGAGAAAATAAGGGTTTTCTCACTATCATGTCTATGGATGTATGGTTGGTGAAAGGTCAAATCCTACAAAACCCTTGTGCATGATTTGATGCCTCATAGGATTCTTTGCTTAAAAGACATATTTGCCCAAGTGAAAATTCCATTGTTTTTTTTGTTAAAAAAATATATTAAAAACTCACAACACAACAAGGCCTTGTGAAAATCCATGCCACCCCATGATTATAAAAAGTAAATAGGGGTGATTTTGTCTTTTCTTGCATGTTCAAATATATTATTGCCCAAAACTTGTGTTAAATGACCATAAACACCCTTGTCTTCCAAAGCTCCAATTGAGAATATTTATGAAAATCAACATTAATAGGATGTTTGAATTACATAATGTACTTATTACAAATGTTATTTTCATATGTTTAAATTTTTTATTTTTCTTTATTTTTTATAAATTAATATTACACTTGATATATGTATATATATTACCTGTATAAAATAGTATATAAATATATATACCGATAATTATGAATTTTATACATATAAAATATATATATATTCAAGTATAATACGAGATGTAATACTAATTTGAGATGTAATATCTTAACTAGAAAGTTTCTCAAATGATTGTATTTTATATATGTATATATTTATAGTTTAAGAGAAAAGTGTTAGTAATAATAAGTTGTAGTTATCTTTTATTTTTGTCATCATTGACTTTTTGGGGATTTTAATTTGCACACAAGTCCTTCTAAGGTCAAGTTTTAATAGATTTTGCTGACAGGGAGAGCTTGAAACCAACAATTCATCATCCAAACCTCTCATTCATTCTCAATATTCTCCATCAAAACCTCTAAACCCCACCTGACCTCACTGATAAAGTGTAGAAAAAGAATACTTACCAATCTCAAACTCCATTAAAGCTAAGCAGATTCATTCTCTTCTCCAATGGCTACCACCTGTAAGCACACTCTACTTCTCTCATTGTTATTCTCATTGTTTCTTGTGAACTCTGCAGCTTCAGAAGCAGAGATCTTGCTCCAGTTCAAGAACTCCATTGAGGACTCTATGAACACTCTCTCTGGATGGTCAAACGCTACAGCCATTCACCATTGTAACTGGACTGGAGTTTCTTGCACAAATCCAGCTCCTTTCTTTGTTTCTTCTCTTAACCTGCAAAGCTTGAATCTTTCTGGTGAAATCTCAGCTTCCATATGCAAGCTTGCTAATCTTGCTCATCTTAATCTTGCTGATAATCTCTTTAACCAGCCTATCCCACTTCACCTCTCTGAATGTGGCTCTCTGGTGACCTTAAACCTCAGTAACAATCTCATTTGGGGAACAATCCCAGAACAAATATCTCAGTTTAAGCCATTGCAAGTGCTTGATTTTAGTAGGAACCACGTTGAGGGAAAGATCCCAGAAAGCATTGGTTCATTGAGGCAGCTTAGAGTTCTTAACTTGGGCAGCAACTTGCTTTCAGGTGGTGTTCCAGTGGTTTTTGGTAATTTTACTGAGCTTGTGGTTCTTGATTTGTCTCACAATCCATTCTTGGTTAGTGAACTTCCTGCAGATATTGTTGAACTTGGTAAACTTGAACAGCTTTTGTTGCAAAGCTCAGGTTTTTATGGAGAAATACCAGCAGATTTCTTTAAGGGTTTGAACAGTTTGACAATTTTAGACCTTTCTCAGAATAATCTTACTGGTAACTTACCTAAGATTGAGTTTCTCCCAAATTTGGTTTCTTTTGATGTCTCCCTGAACAAGCTTTCTGGGTCATTTCCTAATGGGGTTTGTGAAGCTAATGGTCTTGTGAGCTTGAGTCTGCATACCAATTTCTTTAATGGTTCAATACCCAATGACCTTATCAATGAATGCACAAATCTTGAAAGGTTTGAAGTTCAGAACAATGGGTTGAGTGGGAATTTTCCTTCTTGGCTATGGTCATTGCCTAAAATCAAGCTCATCAGAGCTGAAAACAACAGGTTTACTGGTGAAATACCTGATTCAATATCCGAGGCCGCTCAACTGGAGCATGTTCAGATTGATAACAATAGTTTCACCAGTACATTCCCTCTGGGAATTGGGAAAGTGAGAAGTTTGTACAGATTCTCTGCATCGTTGAACGGTTTATACGGCGAGCTTCCTCCGAATTTTTGTGATTCACCAGTGATGAGTATTATCAATCTTTCCCACAATTTTCTCTCAGGAAGCATCCCAGAGGTGAAAAGATGCAAAAAGTTAGTATCTTTATCTCTGGCAGATAATAGTTTTGCAGGTGAAATCCCAGAATCTCTGGCCGATCTGCCAGTGTTAACATACCTTGATCTTTCTAAGAACAATCTTACTGGTTCAATTCCACAAGAACTTGAAAGGTTGAAGCTTGCACTCTTCAATGTTTCATTCAATAAGCTGTCCGGCAGAGTTCCAGCATCACTGATCTCCGGCCTTCCAGCTTCGTTTTTGCAAGGAAATCCTGGCTTATGTGGTCCAGGATTGCCCAATTCTTGTTTGGACGACAAGTCGATAAGCACACCATCTGGCTTTACTAAATTGACCTGTGCCTTAGTTTTTACAGCTCTAGCTTTTGCACTTCTGGTCTTTGCTTTTGCATTTTACTTGATCCGCTCTCACAAGCAAAAATCTCAGTTAGGTTCATGGAGATCAGTTTTCTTTTATCCTCTTAGAGTCACTGAGCATGATTTGATTATGGCGATGGATGAAAAGTCAGCCAGAGGAGATGGTGCAAATTTCGGGAGAGTTTATGTAGTGAATTTACCAAGTGGTGAGCTTGTTGTCGTGAAGAAGATATTGAACTTTTCTAGCCAGTCTTCAAAAGCTCTGAAAAATGAGGTCAAGACTTTAGCAAAGATTAGGCACAAAAATATTGTGAAAATCCTGGGATTTTGCCATTCTGATGATTCAATATTGCTGATATATGAATATCTGCCAAACGGAAGCCTTGGTGATCTTATTTCCAAACCAGACTTCAATTTGCAGTGGAGTATGAGACTGAAGATTGCCATTGGCATTGCTCAAGGGCTGGCCTATCTTCACAAAGATTACCTTCCACATTTACTACATAGAAACTTGAAGTCGAACAATGTTCTTCTGGATGCTGATTTTCAACCAAAGCTCACCGACTTTGCTTTAGATCGAATTATTGGAGAAAATACATTTCAATCAGTAATTGCATCAGAATCTGCATCTTCTTGCTACTTGGCACCAGGTACTAGCTTTTGGTTGTATGAACTGCACATTTTCGTTTCCTTTAGCTGAAAATTGTTTATTGGCTTACTTTTGCTCTTAGAAAGCTTTTACTGATCCCTGCATCTGTTCCATCCCAGAATGTGGTCACACGAAAAAGGCCACAGAACAAAACGACACCTACAGCTTTGGCGTTGTCCTGTTAGAGCTCTTGACGGGTCGACAAGCAGAGAAAAAGGAATCAGAGGAGGCTTCTATTGATGTTGTAAAGTGGGTAAGGAGAAAGATTAACATCACTAACGGAGCCTTGAAAGTTCTCGATCCAAAGATTTCAAGTTCGTTCCAACAACAAATGCTGGAAGCTCTAGAAATTGGTCTGCATTGTACTTCTGTAATACCAGAGAAGAGGCCATCAATGTGTGAAGTTGTTAAAGTGCTTCAGTCTCTGGAAACTAGTCTTCAAGATTTCGAGTTTTCTGCTAGTGTTGATAGTTCAGTTCCTCTCTGAACTTGAAGTCTATACCCTCATTTTGATTCATTCAAATCCCTTTTACATGAACTCTGTCCTGTTTCTTGGATGGTTTGATCTCAGAGTGAGACAATAGGAGGGATGTCTTCAATTCTTTTTGCTTTTCATTACTGTAATATAATTACATTCTGTTCATGGGCTTGGCTTGCTTTTGCTAGTTTAATGTTGTACTTACATCATGTCTTGAATTACTGAATTCTTGACCTTTAAACCTTCTATACACACTGCAAAAAAGTTCAAGAAAATATTAATTCAAATGACACAGAAGTAAAAACATAAAGAGAAGGATCCTATTGCGACAACAAAGAAACAAAACCAATATTCTTGCATGAAAAGCTTATTATGTCCAGATCGATTTAATTTGTTATATACAAATCTCAACCTGTTAGCAAACGCATTGGTAGAAAGAGCAAAACGTCAAACCACAGAGAAACATTACCTAAATAGTACTAATACTTCATAGCTGGCTTTATAATTGACCACGAAGTTATATAGTGTTGCTCTGCATGAAATTGACAGTGCTCTCACAAGAAAAGGCACATATCCAAAAACTATGAAAAAGGGCACAGACCAATCAGCCAAAAAAAAAAGACTGTCACCCTAAATTGAAGCTATTAATAGAATCAACTGTTGTTGCAGACTATAACTAGTTCTTTGACCACTTCATCAATCTCTTGATCTCCCTTGGACTTGAGCTTCTCCCTCATTTCAGCAGCCCTTTGCCTCACAACTTCTCCACAGTCTTCCATCACCACCTGTTTGATAACTGCAGCCAATCTTCCTCTACTGAGCCTCTTGTTTCTGTCCCTCACAACCTCCACTCCGACTCCAACTTCTTCCACAAGCCTAGCATTGATGGGCTGGTCAAGGTGCATTGGAACTGCTATAATTGGGACCCCAAAGTTCATACTCTCTATCACAGAATTCCAACCACAATGGCTCACAAAACCTCCAATGCTTTCATGTCCCAGGATCTTTGTCTGTGGAGCCCACCCCTCCAAGATTTTACCTCTATCTCCAACCCTCTCAAGAACTCCTCTTGGCAATGTTTTTCCCAACAATCCATTGTGCCCATTTGCACCTTTGGGGAACCTCAGAACCCATATGAAGTTAATCTTGCTAAGCTCAAGCCCATAGGCAATCTCATCAATATCTTCCTTAGTGAGAAAATATTCACTCCCAAATGAAACAAAAACCGTGGATTTCCTCTCTTTCATGTCAAGCCATGAGAAAGTACACAAACTTTCATCATCTTTTTCATCAGGGCTAGGTTCTTGAACTAATGGACCCACCGGGACAAACTTCTTGCCAACTAAACTAGTAACATAATCAATGTACTTACCCTCAATATCCCTAAACCCTTTGATCAACACGATCTTGCAAGACCTCTCAACTCCCTCAGAAGCCTTATCTCTCTCCCTCGGATCCGAAGCACACCTTAACAACTTCTTCATGTTGCTATACTCATAATCACGAAAATAAATATTCGGAAAAGGAAACTCAATCCAGGGCTTCCTGAAATAGTGAAACATGAACGAACTCATAGTAGAACTACTAGTAACGAACTCAACTGCAGGGATCTTTTGCTCTTTGGCAACCACAGGAGCCCATGGCTGGAGGAAGTCATAGATAAGCATATGAGGCTTGAGTTGTTTGAGTATATTGGAGAAGTCGTTGATCGACAAGTCGAAGGCCTCTTTGAGGCTAGGCATGACGTGGGGTGGGAGGCCATTTGTGGTGTGAAGCTCAGGGGGGAGGCCGGGTAAAGGTGGCAAGAAAAGGGGCACTAGCTTTATGGACTGGGACAGCTTATTGGTGATCTTTTTGTCGACGCAACAGAGTGTGGCTGGGGTGGAACACAAGGATATGTTGAAACCTCTACTTGTAAGTTTCTTGGCTAACTCTAGGTAAGGTGTTATATGACCATAAGCTAACCATGGGAACATCAAAACTTGAATACTCTGGTTTTTATTAGCATCCATCGTTCATAACAAAACACACAACACATACTCTCTCATATGAATATAGTCAATTATCTGTTGAGGCAAAAGATGAACTAGATGGTAACAACTCTTTCTTGGTTTTTCTTAGCTTTTCTGTCTAAGGATGCTGATGATTGAGGGAGAGGGTCTTAGGTGTATATTTATGGTGAAGGTGGTTGTTGCATGGATAGAGGTTCCCATAATTCAGAGAGGAGGACAATGGAAAAGAAATCCATTTTTCCATAATTGAGGTAAGGAGAGAAGGGATAAAGATTTGTAGGGCAGGAAAAATCTGATCAGAAAATGAAGTTTTGCGTTAATCAAGGTAAGATTATGGTTTCCTGAATCAAGAAGGGTTTGCTTTTCTATGAATTTTTGCATGGAGTTGTGGATATGCTCATGGTGAAATAAATTTATGGAAGATGGGGTTATGTTATTTAGTAGAGTATAAGTTGACATAAATGAAGGATATTATATATAATATGTATATATGAATGCATACACCTCTTCATATTCTTTTTTAATACCCATTATGTTATACACCCTTTTGTATCCCCCATTATAATTTGTAATTAAAATAGTTATGATGTATTTTGTAACCATAATTTTGGTGGTCTATAAATACCACCATGTATTTTATTTGTAAAGTGATTTTTTGAGAGTGAATAAGAAAGTTTGTTGGAGAAATACATATATTATTTCTTTATATTCTATTAAGAGTGATAGGCCAATAAACTTAGAATTTCTCTAAGTTTATAACACGTTATCAGCACGACGTTACGTTACGATCGATCAAGGTAAAATGTTAATTTTATTATTATAATTTTTATTCTTTGTTTGTTTACCTTTACAATATCATAGTTACTTTTATTCTTGAATATTTCATAATAAAATATGAGTAATTATATTGTATATTTCAATGTCTCTTGAAGTAGACATATATATATATATATATTTATATATATAAATTCTCGATTTCATCCCCTGAAGTGGATGTGATATTGCCTCCAAAAGTAGGCATATAATTCTTGATTTTATCCCCTGAAGTGGATGTGATATTGCCTCCAGAAGCAGGCATACAATTCTTGATTTTATCCCCTGAAGTGGATATGTTCTATAAATTTCATTGCTTCCTGAAGTAAGTAATGCGTTAAAATCATCTCCAGTAGTAGGTGAAATATTTTGTACCAATTATGTGCAATATCATCCCTGAAGTGATGATAAGTATATGTTTAATTTTCTCACCACCTGAAGTGTTTTGAGATAATGGCTTGATCAAGAAGCCCGATGCTTCTTCGTTTATTTATTTGATTTCTGATAATTTTTCGATAACATAGTTTTGTTTCATATGCCCATGTATGTATTTTACATGTTTTGCTAGTATATGCAACAAAATTTATTTGTTAAGAAAAACAATTTTGGCATGAATACCATTTAATTGCTATTTGTAACATTATAAAATTTAAGGCAAACATTTTTATTTAATTCCATGTATGCATGCCATAATAATTCATACTAATTACATGGTAACTTATATGTAACTTAATGTTAGTAATGTTTTATGTCATTTTTACTTTATATCATATGTAATACATATTATTTACTTTTATGTATATGTTGAATATTATGCTAAAAGTGCATATTAACTTGTTGTAGCTTAATGGCCAATCTCACAAAATTGGATTTCGTTGCTCTTGATGTTTCTGGAAAAAACTACCTATCATGGGTTCTTGATGCCGAACTACATTTGGCAAGTAGCAAATTGGGAGAAACAATAAAAGAAAATACTGTTGCTTCTGAGCAAGACTGTGCTAAAGCAATGATTTTGCTTCGTCATCATCTTCATGAGAGCCTGAAGTCTCAATATTTAACAGTCAAAAGTCCTTTTCAACTCTGGAAGAGTTTAAAGGATCGATTTGACCATCAAAAGACTGTAATCTTACCACGTGCAAGATATGAGTGGATACAATTGCGACTGCAAGATTTCAAAACGATTGCTGAATATAATTCTGAAATGTTTCGAATTGTATCAAAGTTGAGGTTATGTGGAGAAGATGTGACGGATGAACAAATGTTGGAAAAAACATTTTCTACTTTTCATGCATCCAACCTTGTACTCCAGCAGCAGTACAGGGAACGTGGGTTCAAAACCTATTCAGAGTTATTTCATGCATGCTTGTTGCAGAAGAAAATAATCAACTTTTGTTGAATAACCATCACACCCGACCCACTGGTTCCAAGCCACTTCCTGAAATTTCAGCGGCATTGCCTGAAGCAAATGCTACTTCTTCACGAAAGGGGCATGGTCGTTACCATGGCTCACCACGGGGCCATTCTTATGGTCGTGGTCGTGGTGGTCGCGGCCGTGGTCGTGGTCGCGGTAATGGTCGTGGTAATACATGGATTAATCCCAATATTCAAAAGAACAATAGGAACAAGGCAAAGAATCAACAAGAGAAAACTACAAATGAAGATCTTTGCTATAGATGTGGGATGTCTGGACATTGGTCCCGTACCTGTCGTACGGCACAACATCTGGTCAAATTATACCAGGCTTCTGTAAAAGCGAAAGGTAAAGAAGTTGAGACTAATTTTGTTGAGGCTGGAATCTCAGTCAATACCCACATGGATGCTTCAGATTTTTTTCAGTCTATTGAAAATGAAGATAAAAATCTCCCTGAGCTGCCCCTACAGTTTGGTGACATTACTGAGGATTTTGACATGCTTGTTGATTAGATTTATCTCATGTCATTAGTATGTTTCTATTATTCAGTTACGTTTACTTTCATTGATAGGGTATTTCTTTAATCTTGTAATGTTTTTATATTTTATGAATGAAGTGTTTCTTTTACTTATTATATGTCTATTTCATTTATATAGAATGGATCAAGCCATTACAAATCTCAATGACAAGGAATATTGTCTTGTTGATAGTGCCACTACACATACAATTTTGAGAAACAAGAAATTTTTCTCAAGTTTGTTAATGACAAGAACAAATGTGAGTACTATTTCAGGAGTTAGTAATCTTATTGAAGGCTCCGGAAGAGCTACAATCTTGTTACCTGAAGGAACAAGATTACATATCAATGATGCCTTATATTCGAGTAAATCACAAAGGAACTTATTGAGTTTCAAGGATATTCGACAAAATGGTTTTCATATTGAAACCATGAATGAAAATGGTATCGAATATCTGTACCTTACAACATATAAAACTGGCCAGAAGCAAGTTTTAGAAAGAATGAGAACATATAGTTCTGGTTTATATGGCACATTGATAAGCTCCGTTGAAACACATAGTATCACTAACCCGAAGTTAGCTGATCAAAGTATTTTTACTTTGTGGCATGATAGACTTGGCCACCCAAAACAATGATGTATAGGATCATTGAAAATTCACATGGACACCCACTAAAGGACCTGAAGTTCCTTGTTAAAAGCAATTTCATATGTTCGGCTTGTTCTCTTGGAAAACTAATTACAAAGCCATCTATGACAAAAGTGAATGTAGAATCTCCTATGTTTCTTGAACGAATTCAAGGAGACATATGCGGGCCAATAACACCGTCATGTGGGCCATTTAAATACTTTATGGTGTTGATTGACGCATCAACACGTTGGTCACATATAAGCTTGTTGTCAACACGAAATGTTGCTTTTGCAAGACTGTTAGCCCAAATTATTAAATTGAGGGCTCATTTTCCTGATTATCCTATTAAAAGGATACGGCTAGATAATGCGGGAGAATTTACTTCTAAATCCTTCAATGATTATTGTCAATCAATTGGGATAGTTGTAGAGCATCCAGTTGCTCATGTACATACTCAAAACGGCCTGGCAGAGTCGTTAATTAAGCGGTTACAATTAATAGCTAGACCCTTATTGATGAGGTCAAAATTGCCTTCATCGGCATGGGGGCATGCAATTTTGCATGCAGCGGCTCTAATTCGTCTTAGACCTACCGCTTACCATAAATTTTCTCCATTACAATTGGTCTCCGGAAGAGAACCAAATATATCTCATTTAAAGGTGTTTGGTTGTGCGGTGTACGTCCCGATACCCCCTCCTCAACGAACTAAAATGGGGCCACAACGGAGACTGGGAATTTATGTTGGTTTTGAGTCTCCCTCAATTATTAAGTACCTTGAACCAATGACCGGTGATCAATTCACTGCTAGGTACTTGGATTGTCAATTTAATGAGACAGTATTCCCGGCATTAGGGGGAGTAGATAAGGAGATTAAAAGGAAAGATATTGCATGGAATGCAACATCTATGTCTTTTATGGATCCACGGACAAATGATAGTGAACTTGAAGTTCAACGGATCATACATTTGCAAAGTGTTGCAAATAGGCTACCAGAAGCGTTGATAGATACCAAAAAGGTCACAAAATCACATATTCCGGCTGAAAATGTTCCAGCTCGTTTAGAAGTCCCTGAAGCGATTCTAAATAAATCAAATGCATCTGAGTCACAAATACGCCGGAAGCGTGGTAGACCACTTGGCTCTAAAGATGCAAATCCTCGAAAGAGAAAGGAACATATCGTCTCAATTAATCATGATGCTAATGTGACCACTAGTGTCTCTAAGGATAAAATCCCTGAAGCGGTTTTATCTGATGACTCTAAAAGTAATGAGCAAGATCTCGAGGACAGTTATGAGATGTCTATTAATTATGTTCATAACAGTTTAGGTTGGTATCGAAAAGAAATTGAAATGAATGATATTTTTGCCTATTCTGTAGCCGTCCAAATCATGGATGAAGATGAAAATGATCCTCAAACTATGGAGGAATGTAGACATCGAAATGATTGGAAAAGTTGGAAAAAGGCCATACAAGATGAGCTAGACTCGCTAAATAAGCGAGAAGTATTTGGACCTATAACTCCAACACCAAAAGGTGTCAAACCTGTTGGCTATAAGTGGGTGTTCATACGCAAGAGAAATGAACGAAATGAAGTTGTAAGGTACAAAGCTAGACTTGTGGCCCAAGGCTTTACTCAAAAGCCCGGAATTGATTTTACTGAAACATATTCACCTGTAGTGGATGCTACCACACTTAGATTTTTAATCAGTTTATCAGTAATTGAACAACTACAAATGCAGCTCATGGATGTGGTAACTGCATATCTGTATGGGTCATTGGATACAGATATCTATATGAGAATCCCTGAAGGATTAAAATTGCCTGAAGCATTACAGTTAAAGTCTCGTCATATGTACTCCATCAAATTGAAAAGGTCCTTGTACGGACTTAAACAATCAGGACGTATGTGGTACAATCGTCTTAGTGAGTACTTAATAAAGAAAGGATTTTGCCATAATCAAATAAGTCCATGTTTATTCATAAAGAGGACAGAGTCGGGATTTGTAATCATAGCTGTGTATGTTGATGATTTGAATATTATTGGATCTCCTGAAGAGATTCGACAAGCAGCTAATTACTTAAAAAGTGAGTTTGAGATGAAAGATTTAGGCACTACAAAGTATTGTCTCGGCCTGCAGTTCGAACATACTAAGGGTGGAATTTTCATTCATCAATCGAACTATATAGAAAAAGTCCTTAAGCGTTTTCATATGGACAAAGCTCATCCATTGAGTACACCTATGGTAGTTCGATCGCTTGATGTTAATAAAGATCCGTTTCGTCCTCCAGCACATAATGATGAGATTTTAGGTCCAGAAGTACCATATCTCAGTGCAATTGGTGCATTGATGTATCTTGCTAATAATACCCGACCAGATATAGCATTTTCTGTTAATCTACTAGCAAGATATAGTTCAACACCAACAAAAAGACACTGGAATGGTGTTAAACACGTGCTACGTTATTTACGTGGAACAAGTGACATGGGACTATATTTTGAAAGGCATGATGATGCCAAAACAACCAAATTAGTTGGTTATTCAGATGCGGGGTATTTATCTGATCCACATAAAGCTATATCTCAATCTGGATATGTATTCATGTATGGTGGAACTGCTATTTCATGGCGTTCAACCAAACAGACTTTGGTAGCCACCTCATCAAATCATGCAGAATTAATTGCATTATACGAGGCTGGGCGTGAATGTGTATGGCTTAGATCATTAATACATTATGTGCATGAATCATGTGGACTACAATCAATCGAGAAAAGTCCCACAGTAATATATGAAGACAATGCGGCGTGCATCGCCCAAATCAAGGATGGTTATATTAAAGGCGACAGAACCAAGCACATATTACCAAAATTTTTCTCCACTCACGAGCTTCAAGTGGAAGGCAAAGTTGATGTTCAACAAATTTCATCAAGTCAGAACTTAGCAGATTTGTTTACGAAGGCATTACCAACAAAGGTGTTCAAACAACTCATACGTAATATTGGCATGCGACACCTGAAAGATATCTGCCTCAATTGAGGGGGAGATTATACAACTGTACTCTTTTCCTTAGCCTTGGTTTTTATCCCATTGGGTTTTTCCAGGCAAGGTTTTTAACGAGGCAGGATGTATATGATAAAGAGGTATGCATTCAAGGGGGAGTATTATATATAATATGTATATATGAATGCATACACCTCTTCATATTCTTTTTTAATACCCATTATGTTATACACCCTTTTGTATCCCCCATTATAATTTGTAATTAAAATAGTTATGATGTATTTTGTAACCATAATTTTGGTGGTCTATAAATACCACCATGTATTTCATTTGTAAAGTGATTTTTTGAGAGTGAATAAGAAAGTTTGTTGGAGAAATACATATATTATTTCTTTATATTCTATTAAGAGTGATAGGCCAATAAACTTAGAATTTCTCTAAGTTTATAACAAAGGATATTTTTATATAAGGTTATTATTCTAGGTAGATGAGATCTTGTGCGACAGCCCATTCAATCATTAAGCCCACTTCATTTATTCAAACTGGGTTGGGTCCTATCCCAAACACCCAAGTTTCGGTTTTGGGCCTGGTCCACCTTTTAAGTCCGTTTGTACACAAGATGACCCTGCGTATCACCCACCTCATTTAAACACAAAAAGCAGAAAGGTAGAAAATTGTCCCAGAAATTGAATAATTTCTAATGTGAGAAAGATAAGCCAAATGTACAAATGAACTGATGAATTCTGTTATCTATACTTTTCTTTCCACGTTTACCTCCTTTTTCATTGCAAAAGTAACATACACAATCCTTACAAGCATTCGGTCTATGTGGCTTTCCAGACCACACGAAGGAGATCGTACCTAGCGTTGCCTCCATTGTAACTGACTTCTTCTGTACGATCATCGTTTATATTTCCATTTCCATTTCCATTAACCACAGTAGTAGGAGATGATGGCAATTTGTTGATAACTGACGTGATGCAAGACTCCAGTTCATCCAGCTCCTCATCACTGGTGTATCCCTTCCTCTGCACGGAAGATGAACTTCGCGAGAACTGAGAATTTGCACCAGCCTCTGCTACTTTCTCAGCCACATCAGTGGACGAAGGAGGTATGTACGTAGTTGGACTGGCAGTGTAGGGGAAGCTACTGGCAGAGTCTCCTGACAATCTACGCTCTACAATACACTGAATGCATGAAGAGGGAATAGTCATTATCAGCTAGGGAGTATATCTCTACGCCCCAAAAGTAACATCTCAAGCAGGAATCTTATTTTTCAGCATGTATGTTTCTTAGGGTATTACACATCATGTAAGCACATAATATGGAGCAAATCTACGTAAGTTCTTCACTAGTCTTTTTATTTTTGAAGACTACCGGAGAGATCATTACAAAATAGCATTAATCATGTCTTCCAGGAACAGGCATGTAAAGATATTTGAAGATGTGAGCATACCATGACATGTATTTCCTTGAGAAGTGACCAAATTGACATAACCACACAAGAAATCAGCATAAATCTGTAATTTGGATGAATTAATATTCAAGATTCGGAGATGGATGTGAAAAAACCCATACTCCACAAACTTAATCTTTTCAAGTACTGTATCAGAGAGCTAGAGGTGGGAAACTATTCAAACCACATTTCATACAATCATCCACCACAACATGCTTAGAGGAATATTTCCATGGACAAGAAAAAAATATGCACTGCAGTAAATCGACATGAAGTAAAAATAAGATACCTCAGCATTCAGTGCCTCTAACACAGCTCCTGGAACGGCGTCAGGGCAAAACTCATCAGGAGAAAAGTTGCATAGTATCCGCTTAACAAGTGGAAGACTGATTGATGGACATACCTATAAAAGAACGAACCTGGATGAGTATTCTGTACATGAAAGAGATAAAGTGCAATAACGATGAAAACATAATTTTTATTTGCTGGACCTCCAATCTGATTGTCCGATCCATAAGCATATCTTTCGGAAGCATTAGAAGATCACTCAAGGCATTAAGTAGAGGGAAGCTTTTTGGTTCCTCAGTACTCTTATCATCATCATCCTGGCTTTTCTTTTCATCTTCTGCAGAAGCATCAGCATCCATGCCAAGGAAATCGGACAGCCATCTCGCCCAATTGCCAACCTGCGGGAGTGCAGACAGCATCATGTATCATAAGGATTAATGATGTGAACAGGATATTGGTTCTTGGACAGTCTTAACCAGAAAGACATCCGCAAACTCCTGCAAAACCTTATTGATACTAGGACAACTGACAAGGTGCTTTGAGAAGATAATAGTAAATTTCAGTAATTAAAAGACAAAATTAAGACAGTTAAGCAAAATTTCTTTACAATATATGTAATATTCTGCAAGGTACTTACAGAGTTTTTAAGCTGAGCGCCAGATCCAAAACTCAAATCTCCAGCAGGAATAGGCAAAACCTTGGAGTCCACAATTGGATCGGATACGGGATCAGTAGGGATCTCATGGGCTGACTCACGGAGAATAGCATTGAACATGGCCACATCTAGCCTCCCAATACATTGTTCCATCACCTAATAAAATGCATACATCTGATTAGACATTACAACTTCTATTGCATGTACCACTGAATTATTGAAAACAGCAAAGTAAAAGTAGATATTTCTTTTAAATCATTAAATTTTAAAGAAAAGCAAAAAAAGAAGCCTAGACTTATGCTAAATTGTAAATCGACATTTTCACATTTCAACCCGTCAAATGCACGCACATTAAACACCCATATGTATAGGAAGTTGGAAAAGGAGAATAATGGCATTATGTTTACACACCTTCCTTGCCAAGACAGGCAAGCAACCACATTCATGCCCCCCAGCTCGAACAGGACAAAGCCTCTTGAAAGCATCATGAAAGGCATTTTTCCAAAGGTTAATGGAAAAGTTTCCTTGTCTGTGGTCACCAAGGGCTGGACCCAATAACCTTTCAGCACCTTTGTTTGTAGTGGAATCACCAATAGGTGATTGCATATTAGGCGTCAGAGTCTGAATCAAAAGAATAGTCAAAATAAAAAGTTTAAAAGGAGCAGCAAGCCATATACATGAAATCTGATACCATAAAATAAGTGACAATCAGTTGAGGCCACTGTCTTTAGATAAGTGTCTGGGTATTCATTTCATATTACAAGCAGCATTGAAATATAACAGCAACGTAACAACTCCAATTGGGATAATACATCTGTAGTCCATCGACTGATTAAATATCTTAAAATGTCAATATTTAGGTTGTGTATGCAGACCACAAAGTAATTACCTGCCACCATATCGATTCAACTATCCGTGAGAAAATCCAGGCCTCAACTTTCCCCAAAGCAGCCGTGAACGTTCTTGTTTCTTGCCAATCATCAATGAACTGTAACAAACCCTGCTTATTCAGTTGTCTACTCCCGCTGCTATTCTTCAATTTAACAGGTGGAGACTTTGTTTCACATCCATTGGACTCAAATACTTTTGCTAGAGCATTGGAGTTGCAGGAACTCCCAAATGCTTGAGTTATAATTTCCCTCAGAACAACAGTGTTTGATAACCAAAAGGTCAACCTAATAAAAAGGAAATACAGGAGATTCAGGAGTTTTCAACTTCGTTACAATACATGCCTACTAAAAGAAGCTGCTTCTACTAACCTGGAAACATCACTGCCGCATGACTTGGAAACTAAAACAAGTCCAGACACAGTATTTTTAGCAACAGTAGCTCGCTTGTCTTGGGACCAGTGTTTGCAAGCATAAATATAGAGTCTAGAGAGGCGCCTGGCAGGTGTGTGCACCTTGTGTGAGGAGCTACCATGCTCAGGTGCCACAGAATAGAGTGCAATTTCAAGAGCTGCGACTTCTCTCAGTTCACTTTCAAGATTCTGAATCCTGGTTTCCAGTTCCTCAATCTTTTGATCTGTTGCAGCCTTGTCTCCCTGATTGTTATTTTGCTCAGTATTGACTTCTTCGTCATCACTGCACACACTATGAGCACCATTAGAAGCCTCATCCAGGATATCGACCCCTTTGTCCTGTTCAAGTGGTTGGCAATCGGCACCTTCTGAGGAATCTGATACAGGTTTTGGATGAACTTTCATGTTTCTTAAATTATCCGATGAACTCTTGGCTGTTGACTTAGAAAGCCCTTTTTCAGGTTTAGCCCCTTTCTTCGGTGTGTCTTTGGGTACTTTGATCTGTAGATTATTAGTTTTTCTTTCGGATCTTGATCTTGATGACTGAGAATAGCCATCAGAGGGGTGATTCTTGGCATGCTTTTTGGTAACCCTGGCAACTTTTTCTGTTTTCTCCTCATCAGCTGTTTGTGAACCTCCATGAGAAGAAACAGAATCATTTGTAGTCTCAGCATCAGATTCATCCGCAATCTCCATATCACTAGAGTTATCATTAAATTTTTCATTGCCTTGTTTCTCATCCATTTTAAGTGTTTTGGTACTGTGAAATGCTTCCTCAGACCTGTATCCATCATCCACATAATCTATGACCATACTTTCATAAACTTCCGAGGGCTCTGTAGCACTGGTTCTTAAATCACTTACTACTGTACTGGTGTTCAGTTTATCAGATGAAGGTTTGGCATCAATCTCTTTTGCTTTCAAGTTTTTGCCACCATTCTTTTCTTGCAGCCTACGATCCCTTGTATCAGGTCTTGCAGGGCGGTTCTTTTCTTTGTTGTTTGGACCCCTTCTTCTGTCAGTGTCCTTCATACTCAATGTTCCCCCCCTTTTCACTGAATAACAACAAAGGACCAGTCAGTGAGAGAAGCACAACAGTTGATCACTTAAGGAGCACCACTTTAGATCACAAAAACATTGTTACCATATAATTGAACAATGTCTCTATTTCTACTGGTGAACATAATAGCGATTCTGTATATTTCAGTTGAAAACACTCTTTATTACTATGGGTTAATTCAAGAGAAAAAAGCATGATGCCTTCGTAATGTTGGTAAATTAACTTCAATTTCGATTCCACTAGAGAAGTAGGAGAAGTAATCAAATTCCAGTCTTTAACAGGAGAAATTAACAAATCTGTCATTTTCATACAGATCTACGCTAAACCAGATTTTATAGAAAAAGGAAAAAGTAAAACGAAAGAGAACCATAAAAACCTACAAGTTTAAGAATATGATTCATACCAACGGGTGAAGGAAATAGATGACAGCCACACTTATCAACCAAAAAGTGAGACTGGAAACTATATAAACCAATGATCTCCACATGATAACATAACCACAAGGCATCAAATAAAAGCAAAGAAGAAGATCTTACAGGAAAAAGAAGGGAAGAAAAAAAAGAAGAAGAGAAGAACCAGAGAAAATTTGCTCACTCAATTCAGTTCAGCAAATGCACATCATCTCACAGAATATGCCAGAAAATAATTAATTCCAGCTTTAATTCTTTTCACTAAAAATGCATTGACATCACCCGTGCAAATAGAATTAAAGCGTAAATTAAGGCACGCAAATGAGTGATGAATGTCGACGGTTACAGAAATAATGACAGTAACTGTCACTTTGGAAATGCACGATTTCCGAATACAAACTCAACCGCCATACAAAAAACATTAAACACTAAAAAAAAAATTCACAATCAGGAAACTAACATCCTCGGTAAATACCACAACAGAGAAAATAGAATAAAAAGGCGGCGGGTAAAAAATGATGAGATTTCGAAAACAACAAGATCCAAGAATGGAAAACAAAGGTTACAGAAAACAGAGCAGGAGAAAGTACATGGAGAGTAGCGAAAGAGCTTTATACTCAAAAGTTTCAAAAACAAAAGAAAGCAAGAGCAGTAAAAAGTGTATTGCAGAATTGTACCACAGCTTTTCCGGATAGCAGCATCGAAGTTGAAGCTGGAGAGATTGAAGAAGCTTCTCCCACTCCACTCGCATCAACCAAATCCTCTCTTTTTTTTCTCTCTCTCTCTAAAAGCTGAGAAAGAGTAGCTTTCCGTGCATCAACATGTGAAAGATATACAAAGTATACGTAGAGTAGTGATAAATATATATATATATATATATATAAATGTAGGAAGGGCGGAGGGTGGGGGCGAGAGAGGTTTTGTTACTGCCTACTGCTAGAGGAGTGCGGGAGAGGGATCCATTTTAAAAACCTCTTTTTTGTTTTTGTGTCTGCCCCCGGTGACCGGTTAAATGTGTCGGTGGGGGACAGCAACCGGGAGATCCCGGTTACGTTACGCGTTCCCCTCCCCCTCCCCCAATTTTTGCATTGCTGTGGTTCAATTATTATAAATAAAAAGGGAGGGAGGGGGTGAAAAAGACATAAGAAAGTGAAGACTTAATAGTGAGGGTGCAGTGCAGTCAAGCGTGGTATGTATCTATTTTCACATGAACCCCAACCATCACCGACACCACACCACACCCATCCTTCTCTCTTATGATTTTTTATTGGAATTTGTAATAAGAAGAGGAGAGTTGTGCAAACAAATTCTATCCCATCTCTTATTACATTGAAGGGTTAATGATGATAGAGCAGTAGTACTATTCTTTTCATATATTAATAATAATGTGGGATCATTTCATTTCATTATTTAGCCCATGATGACGTGGGGATGGATGCACAATGGAATAGCTTGTACCCTACATAATTAGTGGCCTCCAATTTTCAGCTTCCTGAATTTTTTTCTTTTTTCATTTTTTTGTACAAAATACAAGTAAAAGTATCAAACGTATGGATTATGGAACTCTACCACACATTAATAATACCATACAATGTTGATATTATTCCACATTTTCACACCAGATTATGGAACCCTACATATTTTATTTTTAAAATTATAAAATTTCAGGTGAAGTACAAATATTAAAATGGTACAATAGTAATATTAGATCCTTACATATTAGAGTTTAAGCCCATCTTCTTAAAGAGTAGGAAATGGGTTGGATCTAGTGAAGAGAATCCAATGTTTATACAGAAAGGGAAGGGAGGAGTATAAATAAAAGGATTGATCCAACAATAAAAACCAAAGATTTTTCTTGTCCCCAACCCCACCTTAGTGTGATTCCACAAACAACCCATCAGCACTTGGGATGGGATATTCAAGATTTTTGATATATTTTAAGCTTGATGAACGTGCCATATCCTTTGATACTTGAAGGTGAAGGAAGCTTCGGCATGGCTGCTACTCATCATCCCAACAACATATGCCCCCATTACTCTCACTCTCAGACTTCACCCTCAAGATTCCACAACTATATATGTGATCCTCAAGTTCTCAGATCTGCCTCCCCATTATTCCTTTTTTAATTACAATTCATTTTTGAAATCATAATTGATTAAAATATTACTCATGTTTCATGATCAGAAATAAACCGCACAATGACTAATTATATCCTCCTCAACCAACTATTCTAATCAAGGAAAAAGTTTCATTTATTCAGACCCAATTACTTATATAACATATACACTTATCATGTGACTAATAATATTTCAGTGTTATTGTACATCAATTACATCGCATAATTATTTTACTTGCCATGTAGTGGTATTGATTCCACTACATCTGATACAGATCTTATCTTTGAATTTCAGCAAAATCAATATCTGTCTGGGTGGGATCCAGTGTGTGGGTACCATACCGTCAACATCATAACACCATTGCAGAAAACGTTGATGGACTTGCCATGCATTACCAAAAGGCACTACTCAAAGCTGGGACAATCACATTCTCGTATAGTCAATAACAGGCTGTGGCCAGCTTCTGATAAACGACATGGCTCTTTGGGCGGCCCAGGGATATCGCATTTTGGTCTCTACTAAAACAGAGCCTTATTTCCACATCAAACATTGTCGTCTTGACCTCGTATGACTAATATGTTTTCACGTCGCTCTCCGCCATCTCTTGGTTTCTCTAATTCTCTTTTGCTACTAGCTCTATTACACGGCCGATTCCTTATCCTGTATCTTCTCATCTTACATGTAAAGATTCCCCTGTCAGAGTCAGCTACTACACTCTCACACAATTCCAAGAGATGTTGCCCTTTCATGTTTATCAGATTCTTTTAACTTTGAACAACTAATGCTTATTAGAAAGCTGGAGAATACTCTTTATTTTCCTAAAATAGCACTAAAATTTAGAAGGAAAAAAAGAGCAACACAAATCCAAGGCTACAAATTTTCACATTTCATTTTCTTCAAAGAGATGGGCTGAAATTTCAACCCTCCCTGGTTTTCCAACTCAACAAGGAGGCTATAATACACAATAAAGGTATATCTATAATACCCTCTTAACAAGTGTTTTAAAAGTTATAATCTACTTTACTCTAAGTTGCTCCAACCTAGGAGATTAAACAGAGAGAATCACGGGCAAATACCCTGCAATAACACAGCTTTTGGTGTATGTAATCAGCTTCCATAAGTCCTTGGAGACATAGTATCAACTAAGGATGCTGCAAATCTTCGAAAGGCAACAATGAAGAACCAGGAAATTAGAGGTGAAGGCAAAATGAAGATGCTCCAGACCATCCTCACACAACCTAGAGATAAACATAATGACCATATAGAATTTCTATATTCATCTATTTGGAGCCAGACAGGACCAACAGGACAAGCAGACAAGGTCCAGCAGTCTTATATCCTCATAAAACAATATCGACAGGTACCTTTGACAACAAAGGTCAAGTCCACCACTGAATGTTGCTCTGTTCAACTACCAAACCAATAGACTATATTCCCCAGCTATTAGTTCATTTGATGTTATATTAATGCGATGGTGATAAGCTAAAATCTGCAAAGTATGAATCGCAGAACTATCATTAAGAATTCAAGAAAGCAATTCTATCTCTTCTTCTCCCTGTTTGTTTTCCAATCAGTTATCCATTAGAGAGTAAATGTTTTTTGCAAATACTTTGTTATAATATAACAGCTACAGATGCTGCATGTCTTGAAATGATGGCAAGTATTGTTGATCAACCGTCAACGTTACAACAGTCGAGCAAAATCACACGCTAAAAGTTGCCTTCATCAAGGCCTTCCTCATAACAAACACATTATTCACATCAGAGCAACCACACAGTTCATAGCAATTTGGTAATTCATCTTGAGAGATAATCCTCCTTTAGTATCAGTAGTTATATATTAAGCTCAAAACCATAGTATGTCTTAAATCCTTAACCAAGTTCTATACCATTAACAGAACTAGACATCATTAGCCTGTAAAAATTGGGAGAACCAAACATTCTTGTTTAAAAAAGATAATGAATGATCCCAATCAACAGGGTATCAGTACATGTTGCAGCAGATGGGAACTACAAAATATTTCGACAGAGTTAATTGACATGGAATCATTTAAATTGCATTCAATATTTCAATTAAAACCTAATTTCAATAATTACCATCAGCTAGACAGCATTATGAAAATAAAAATCTGAATGAAACAAGTACTTCAAATTTCATCAGTTCAAAAATACTAACAGAATCTGGCCAATCCAAAACTTCGAATTTATGAAAATGCATAAGGTTGAATCATTAGAAGTTTATTCAACCCACAAAGGCAAATGAACTCCTTACTCCAACCTGGGGCAACCTTTAGTTCTGATGCACATAAAACATAATATTAATTTAACCTGTAGTAATTGTAACATCCTGAAAATCTCACTATATTAATAGACATTCGGAACAACATAGTTCAAATCCCAAAGATGGAAACAAGTCAGTGAATTTCGTTTATTTCTTCAAACCGTTCACTACACAAGGTCTGATAATTCAAAACGAAGGGCCTCGCCCATGTGAAGATACCACGAGAGGAAAACGGAAAAGAAAAGCACCACGCCCTAGTAAATCGAAGATACCTCCTCCAATCAGACTCAACGGGCCGGGTCCGAGTCCAATTCGAGCCGTTCGAGGGCTTTCTGGTGTGCCCAGGTCTCAATCGTGAGATCGGGCTTAGCATTGAGGCCCACTCCAAGGATGACAATAGTAAGGAAGCTAGTAACATAGCACGGCAGCTCCCAGTCTTCCCACTTCCGAGACTCTCCAGGCGGCGGCGGCGTACGACTGAAGGCAAAACCCTTGGGCCGTTCCTCGTGGCCTGGACTGGTCCAACGGCTCGGCCCATCACCTCCGCCTCCACGGGTGCGAAGGGACGGCCTGAGGCGGGCCCGGAGAGTGTTGGCCGCGGTAGCGAAGGGCTTAAACGACGGCATTTTTGGTGTAGACAGAGCGAAAGAGAAGTGAAGAGAGGGTGTATATTTGTGTTTGGGTTGGTTTTGGATCCGAGATTGGGCAGGGGTTCTGCGACGTCGTCGCAAAAGTGGTGTATTTGCTATTGGTCCTTGGAGTTTGAGAGAATAGCAGTTGACCACCTAGAAAGTTTGACAAATTGCATTTTGTCCCCTTATTGTTAATGTCATGTTAGTCAAATTACCATTTGGAGGCTGTTGTAGGTTTCTAGCTATCCTTTTAACCTCCAACTCGCATAGCACGACAAATTCGATGTGTTGTATAAAAATATTTAAAATTATCAATAATTAATATTTTTATTGACAAATGGTTATCAATCATGGCTTAATGGTTTCAAAAATATAAAAGTGTCAAAAGTTGAAAAAATTTGAGGAGTATTTTGATAAGTTTATTGAAATAGGTTGAAATTATTATTATCATCAAATTTTATTGAATGAAATGGATGAGTTAAAAAGATAAATTTGAATTTTACGACATGTATAAATAGAAAATTCGAAATTGCTTTTATTGATAACATTCACTGTATTTTAGAAATGGGATTACAGAACTTTTGGATCCAAGCAAATCATGATTTCTCCACATTTTGGCTCTGAGACATGAGCTCCTGAGGGTTATGACTTCTCATTACATGACATGTTTAAGTCAGATTCAGACAACGCTCGACTCAGACATCCTTATTCCAATCATCATTGTTTGTACAGTCCAGAATGGAAATTCAGCAATGAAATATTGTTCACAGTCGAAGGCCGAAAATCGAGAGGGTTATTCCACAGCTGCGTCTTCTCCTCAGCCCATCTCATGTTCACGTTTTCAACCTCCAAGCCATCAATGTGCTCCATCATGAATCCGGCTGTGCTGTGATTCACAAGCCCTTGGCACCCTGGTCTGTAGTCCACGAGTCCGTCCACGTAGTTTGTCCATCTTTTGTAGGTAAGGTTCACATTGAGAAACTTCAAATTCCTCAGAACTCCACCTTTTGATCCTGATAAGAACACACCATTTTCAGAAGTAGCTGTGATGTTTATGAATTGCAGATTGGAGATGGAACCAGCTGTGGAGTTGTTGTCTCTTGGGCAGGTTGTGATATAAATCGGTTCCGCTCTACCCCACCATGATGGATCATAGTATCTCGTGCTGATATTAATGTTCGAAAAGGTAATGTCACTAACATTCCCTGCACAGGTCACCAGTCCATACATAAGAGGGCATTTATCGGTAAGTGTTGATTTATTAGTCACTTAGTCGCCAAGAGGAGCATGCAAGAGTTGATGACAAAAGAATGTGAAGCAGTTGATTTCTTTACCTCCATCTCGTATTTGCAACCCGAGTCCTCTATGAGATTCAACAATGGTTATATTATCGAATAGCAACCCTTTGAAAGCATACCAACTAGCACTCCCAAATTTGATTGCTGAAGACTTTGTTTTAATCCAGCAGCTGGTTGCAGTAAGATTGTATATGGGACCGGTATATGTCTTGGGACATATAGCATCATCTCCCGTGTCTATGGTGCATCTTGTTATGAGTGTATTGTTTGAATCCTCAATATCTATGCCGTCATTGTTAGGTGTATTGAAGTCCCCATAGATTGAAATGTCATGAATCGATGTGTTCCGACACCGGACAATGTGCAAGCTGCAATCTCCCACATAATGTGTTCTCTGTTAGATGCCGAACCATTATTGAAACAAGACAAGATTTTCAGTGAAATACAAAGAGTAGTATTAAAGTTTGATTGTCAATCTTTTGCATACATAACAAATGTTCATCCACCACATGTTTCTTCGCAATCGAATGAGTTCACTAGATGCAAGAATTGCCTTCAGATTCATCCGTGATTCAACCTACACGATCTTGTATTGAGATATTTCAGAACTGTCATAATTGGTCCAAAGACCATTCTACAATTCATCCAAATAAACAATTAGGGACGAATAAGCAAATATAGAAAATGGGAGGACACCTTTTGCAAAATCAAGTCAATCAAGCAAACCCTATCCAGAACGACCAATCAGAAAAGAAACGATCTTAACGATAACGGCTATCAGGAACAAACAGGCAAGCACAACGTACCACCAGTAAGCTGGCTGATTGAAGCTCACATCCCAGATCCTCACATTCTTGCAGCCAATAAACCCCACCAACCGCGGCCTACACTCATCACCCAAGCACGCCCCAGTCTCATTCCAGCTCACCATCACATTCTTCCTCTCATCGAATCTCTTCACAAACTCCAACCCCTGCCCGTTGATCTCCCCGCCGCCGGTGATCCCCACCTCCTCCGCATTCTCCGCCACCACCACGTACCATTTCTCCTGCTTCTCGGGATAGTCTTCCAGTTTAGTCCCCCCGAGGATGGTAGCATTCCTTGATATGTTGAGTAAGACGCCGGATTTCAGATGTAAAGTGGCGGTCAGGTACTTGCCGGGAGGGAAGTTGACCTGGCAGGGACGGTGTTGAAGAGAGAAGGCGGAGGCGCAATCGTCGATGGCGGACTGAATAGCAGCGGTGTCGTAGTGGCGGCCAGTGGCGGTGGCGCCGTAGTCAGCGACGGAGAGGGAGAGGGGGAGATCGGACGAGAGGAAGAGGAAGGGTGAGGTGGCGGAGTGGGATGGGAGGAGAGTGAGAGGTAGAAGAAGAAGAAGTGATTGGATGTGGAAAAGGGTAAACTTTGATCTCATCATGTCTACTTCTTTTAGGAAAAACATTCAAAGTTAGAAATATGAATTAATAAGACTTGCATTCAACTTGGGGTTGTTTTTTGTTAATAGTGTTTGATACTTCAAATGTGATTCAGAAGAAACAAAATTTTTCTTTTTCTTTTCTTTCTTTCTTTTTTTTTTATTTTTTTGTCATGAATTGCTTGATTAATAAGGTTAAGGTTGTTGCTTCAAGCTTCAAAATCTTATTTGATAAAATTGAGATTGTAAATTCGAATTCTACCAACATAATATATATATATATATATATATATACTTGCAGAATAATTTCCTTTTTTTTTTTTTTAAATACTGTTGGATCGCATTCATTCATTTAAATTATAAATGTATTAAAATAATTTTTTAATTTGAATAATTTATTGAATCTCTTGGTACTAAAAGAAAAAAAGTGAATTTTTTTAATCTAACTTGGGATGTGTATGGGATTCACTGGGATTTCTCACATGTGGTAAGTTAATTTTTAATGAAGAAGCAAGCAAGGGTGGTGCGAGATTAAAATTTTAAATTATGTGAATAGTAGCATGTGAGAAATTTTCAATAATAAGGGAAGATAGAATTTTCAAATTAGAGTTAGCATGAAATTTTCAATTGAAAAGGAAGTGTAAGGGCAAACAGCAATAAGAAAGATGAAGGACAAATACCTTTAGCTGAAAAGACAAGGAAAAAAAAACCCAACAAAAACAAACAGAGAATGCAAGAGAAAAGCTGGAATTGTAATGTAGTTATAAGAAATCTTCGGAGTTAACACCCTCAAATTGAATCACTCACTCACCTGATACGTGACTGAATAACTCTTTTAAGTTAGTAGTAGTGTAGTAGAATGGACCATATCTTTTTATATAACAAACTAAATCTCTCTCTCTCTCTCTCTCGCTAAGATAAATGTAACAAGGATTTCCAACTAACTATAATGGCATACATGGAAATCCAAGCTCAATGCTGAAATAACCTCTATTTATATCTATTACTCATATATAGATATATAGCCAAATATATATATATATATACAAACCTAGCTACCGTGGACCTCTTGACCTCCTTCAGAGCTCCATTTTCAGCTGACTCGAGTGCAGAGGCGCTGTACCAACACAATAAGGTAAAATTAGTCTAAATTTGAAAGTTCATCTCAAGCATTTTGAAGTTGTTTATGAACCTTCTGTCTTGCAGAGATTTTACATGTTTAAGTGTGAGAAACACATCCAGGACTACCAAAAGTAGTTCTTTTTTTTTCAACAATATTCATGCTGAAGCGTAATTGTCCATCCAAAGAAATGTAGAAAGGGATGAAGGAAACTGATTCGTCATTGAGCTGTAACTTTTACCTGAATTTGCTGAAGAGTCGTAGCTTAAATGCGAGGTCTCAGGAGTGATGAAATTAGGGGTGTCTTCTTCCCTACTCCAGCCAGGCTGACGAAGCTCATCTCCTTGCCACAGCTGTTGATATTCTAGTTGTCTGTTCCCATTGATTTGTCCTTCGGGCCAGATGGTTGGAGTAAACATGCCCATGTAGTCATTATCAATTGAGGATCCACTCTACGTTAATATTAAAATGTGAGAAGATAAACAGACAAATACCTTCTGTACATATGTTTACTAGAAAATTCTAAATATTAACTCGAGGCCATCCTGATTTCACTGGCAATGAAGCAGCTTATTAACAAGTTTAGTGGCACCTAAAATTTCAATTACAATAAACTCAAGAGATAATCTTGAGTGCTAAGGAATAAGGGTCATTTCTGGCAGAATAATTATATATTCCATATGAATATGATTATAGTACCGCTTCCAAGGCAATAGAATACAAGGTTTGGATACAACAGGAAGAATCAGCACGGATTCATCAGAGCACATCTTCCCATCTTAACTTGTCGTAATTTTAATGAGAGAGCCATGAGTCTCAAGGTCAATATTATTTGGTTGAAGGAGAAAGTAACTATTGCAGTAAGATAAAAAGGTAATCTTTTTGAGCTGATTCACATTTTCCAGCTGCAGCAGGCAATGAGCTCAGGCGGTAAGTCTCATGGGATGTCCAGAAACCACTAGTTCTGCTATCAAAGGCAGCAAAATTGTTACCCTTACTAATCAAACATCCACTCATAAATTAAGAGTGACAATGACGCCCTACGACCATCCCCTACTTTTTCCCAGCCCATGAAACAACGAGTATTAAGAAGAAAAAGAAGTAGGAAATGCATGAAAGGTCACTGCTAATAGATGATGAACAATGTTTAAAGTTGGAGGAACAAATTTAAGGTGCCAACATAGACCACATCAGATGGTTATCAATATAGTTTTTAGCAGTTATATTATCAATAATTAGGCATATATGGATTAGACATAATATCTAGCACTAAACTATTTAGCTTTATTTGTCCATCATATTGAACAAAATCTTACAAGTTCATTGATACTTACTTCAGCAGCCAAGAGTGCGTCGAGGTTGAAATCAATTCTTGGGTTAACAGCAGCAAGTCGCATGGATAAAAACTGGTGTCAAGAAATGGCGTCAGTCAGCTGAGGCAATAAAAGAATAAAAAGAGTACACAATAACGAATTACTCAAGTCTTGAACTTCTTTTGTTATACATATAGGATTCCATTAGTATTCTGAACTTCTATTGATTATAAAATTATCTGTTTGTTTAGAATCTATGATCTATAAAATAGCGGTCAAAGTGATATCAGTGCTCAAATGTATGAGAAATCCAATTTTCGTCATTTCAGTCTTGGCAAAGGCAAATTATTATTATTTACCTTCTTGTTCCTGTAATGAGAGATTCAGTTTTTCACATTGGAATCTTTGCAAAGTTTAAGCAAGTATATAACAAGCACTTTCCTATGCCGAAATTCATTTCTGAAACATTAATCACCTTAATCTCTACTAGATTTAACTTAAATAAATTTAAATTCTTATAGTTATTCAAATGTATCTCATGAGATCATCATTTTGTTCCCAAATATTCCACCTAATATTAGACACACTCCAGTACAGCCAAGAAATTGATCTAATATCACGGGAAGAGGCCACATTATACTGAGTCTGACCTCCACTTGACGTTGAAGTGCCTGAACATGATTAATTATCTCATCCAACACCATTGCAGTACCTGAAATCTGTAGAGGAGACAAGAAAACAAAGTTATTTTACCTGGGCATATTACACTGATTTCTTTAGCATGGCGAAAAAAATATATCCAAGAAAGAAAGGTGGAGATGGCAAAAGAAATCTCCTGCACTGCATTAATCATCAAAGAAATGATTTTACAACTTGCCCCTTTTTAACCATGTCTCTTACATTTCTCTTATCCTTACTTGCAAACTTTTTTGGCAACAACTCTTCCCTTCTACCCTTTTTCTTGTGGTCATCAACTTTGTCAGTTAACTACATGTCAAGCAAGTTGTGAACTTGTACCTTCCACCAGCTGCCATGCTTCAGCACTTGATGAAAAAAGTTTGTAGCATGTACATCAACAACATCATCCTAATTACTTATATCTCCTAATTACCAACAAAACAACAATTTTCAAGTTTATAACAGTTTATTAAATGGAGCAAGGTTTTTTTATTTAAAAAAAACAAAGACAGTTGTACCAAGACCGAAGATGTCAGAAGTTGATTTCACAAATGATCACTTAAGAAAATCAGATTTTGGCAATAAGCACTGTGGTACAAGAATTAGATGCAGATTACCATTTCCATTGGCCCGTAGCCCTGGCAGTTAGTTTCTTTGAACAATAACACGGAACAAAAGGTCCAAATTGGAAAAGTTTAAATACATAATAGGGGACCAGCTGAAGAGAGCAATTATGTAGCAATACTTCTGGTAAGTGTACCTTTCTCAAGCATAGTACACTGGAGTGAGGACCATATATAGGTAATTCTATGGCAAATGAAAGCCATAAAACAACCATAATGGTGCAAACCAAATCTGACAGCAATTATTTCACTAGCCCTTCTTGATGTTTAAATAGGTTTGGCACGACTACCTCCAAAGTCGTCATTGATGATAGAAAGGGAAAAAAAAATTTCACCTCTAGCACTACTCTGCTCTGATTCTCAAATCCTCATCTTTGCATCATTCGTTCTTGTCAAATTTTAACTCTTAGTAATGAAAGTCTGGTCCAAGCTGTCTCAAGTGATCCATACTCTCTTACCCCGATTACTATTAACTCCTACTATTCTTTATTTCCATTGGGCACAATAAAAATCCAGTGTGTTAATGCTTCGCCTATTCAACTCCTTAATATTCAATCCGGAGAACACCCAAACAAATCTTCAGAAGAAAACAGAAAGAGAAGAGTAAAAGAAAATTCTGATTAACGAAAAATATCCAGAACTGAAGCCCAACCAAATTGGCTGGCTCCATTAGTTTCCAAGAAGCTTTAGTTCACAACAAAATTACATCTTATTCAGTCCTCTACTATTAGCTAGACATAACATGCAATACTTCCAGCGTGTTAATGCTGAGGCTTGCACAAGATTAACATTTTTTCCTAGACTAAACAATTATATGCATTTGTTTTCTATTCTGGGCCCAACTCCAAAACTTATGACCTAACTCCAACCTACCTCTTTAACCACCACTCTGACCCTCTTCTAAGACCAAATACCGTAAACATTATGATCTAACACAATCCAAGTAAAAAGAAGAGTCATCTACTATAGTCATTAACAGCTATTTTGGATTAGATACCAAATATCATGAGCAAGCCAAAAGATAATGCTGTTCAGTCAATAACAACAATGGCAAGGAGGAAAACTGGAAAGGATAATGTTTGTTCAGTAAATGACAACAATGGCCTCAGAAACGACTGATAACGAACTAAAGCAAAAAGGCCAAAAAGGTGTAAACACAATGCAAGAATTAAGAGAGGGACACTTCAACAGATGTCCGCTACTTTTCTTGGTGCAAAAGCCATCAGCTTTTTCTTTCTTTTCCCCAATGCAAAAGTTGACAGCGACCCTCCAATTATTATCACTAATCACTTGATTAAAAACCAAACTACAAACAAAAAGCATAATCTAATGAACGTCATAAGAAAAAAGGCACTCGTAATCAAGAGAAAAAAAGACCTTTCTCCTCACGTAATGCAAAATCTAATCATTCCCACTAACTTTAACAAAAAGCAATTATTATAACAGTTAACCCGGAGGGATTAGTTATATCGAAGAAACGACAGCGTTTGACAGCTGACCTTGTTGCATCCTGGGACCAGCTCCTGTAATAGCTTCATTCTGGCATTAATCTTCTCTCGCCTTGCCTGTATAAGAAGTCACTTTTAGCATTACAAACTTAATCACAATCTAAGCGCAATAATCATGATTAAGGAGATGAATAAGAGATTAAGAATGCGATCAAGATAATTACCCTTTCAGCTAAGCTGTGGCTGTCAGTGGCTTGGCCTCGGCGAGCTCTGACATGAACGTATGGCAGCTTCTTGCCACCGTCTTCAGAAGCTTCATTCGCTACCACTTTTTTGCTCTTTTTATTCGATTCTTTGACCTGGGAAAGAAATCCATGATAATTATACAACTGCATCAAGAGAAAAGATAAGTTTGCGTATTGATAATCATTTTTTATTACTGGGTTTTTAAACTTGATTTCAAGAAGGCTCGGCCTCACCCTGGAACTATTGCGCTTTGGCGCTTGATACAGTTTTATTACAACCATTACGAGAAACATAGTGAAAGGGCGTGAAATTACCTTCTTCTCTCTCTCCTTTCGCTTGCCGGACTTTGGACTCTGATCTGAAACCGCCGGTGAAGCAGAATTCGGGTGAGGTTGCGAGTCCGTTGGCTCTTGCTTCACTATCTCAACCTTCATCGAGCTTGAAGCCAACAAAATTGTATTGCTCGCCGGCGGGTTGTCAGCTGAAGCGAAGAAGGAACGCTTTGACGCTCGGTCAATGAGACCAATGTTGGAAGGAAAAATTGGCGGGGGTAGATGTTTAGCCGGAAAATCTTCTTTGACTAAGAGCTGCACTGCTTGAGGCGGCGGGAGTTCGAGAAGCGCCGTGAATGAGTTTCTGCCGGTTTCCGGTGGACCAGAGATTAGGCTGTGGATTTCGTCTAATCCAAACCCCATTTCTCCGGATCTAAAATGCGGTTGAGTTGCTTCAGCTTTGGGTTCCATAGTCAATCGTGATGCGCAATTCCTTCGAAAATCGAGGTTCCGAAAATGGGAGCTTGGTTTAGAGAGAGAGGCAACCCGATATTCACCAAAGTTACGCGCAAAACGAACTGAATTCAGCCTAGAAATTGGAAAGATAAACACAAAATGAACGCAAATGAGTTGAAATTCAAAGAACTTGAACACAAATTTACATCAATATCTCTCCCCCAAATCCAGAGCTTCTTTTTGAAGTATCAGGAGAAAATAAAGTCGAAATTGACCAAACTACAGCTCAAAACGAGACAGAATCAAGGCGAAATTCGAAGAACCCGGACTCTGTTGCAACGCCATTAAACATTATTCCCGAAACTCCAACAAGAAAACTTGTAGAATCCTAAAAGAAGCTCAACGAATCAATTACCAGCCAGTTTTAAACTTAATACACCAGAAAAACGATCAAAAATATCAGAAAATCCCCTAGTGCGAAGAAGAAGGAAATGCGGATTTCGCATCAGCTGGTACATGAGAAAATTTTCCAATGGCGGAGGAAAAAAGTGGAGTTGCAGCTTCAACTATCTTTGTTTTGCTATTTGCTCTCTTTTTTCTTTTTTCCGGGAGCGGTGGATGCGTAGAGTGTGAAAGCTTAGATATGAATGGCGGTCAAATTCTATTCCTCTGCCTACTCTCTCTCTCTCTCTCTCTCTCTCTCTCTCTATGCAGTGCGCCACTGTGAAAATGGAATTTGCCGTTTTCATTTATCAATTTATATCAGAAATCCCAAGCTGTAGTTCGCCTAAGCAGCGTTTGCTTTTGGTCCCTATTCAACTCCACCTCCCTATGCTTGTGCCTATGCTTATACCCATCTATTCCATCAACACATTAATGATTGTAAATAAAATAATAATAATTAATATATTTATACGATTTAAATAAATTATAATAATTTAATTATATATCAATATGACTTTAAATAAATTATAATAATTCAAATAAAATAAAATAAATATTTATATAAAAAATTAAACAAATACACACACGTCTGATGGGACTCTAACGCACAACATCGAACTTGTTCATGAGATTTCAATTTTATCCTCAACCACTAAGGAAAAGAAAAAAAAGTTGAACTTTGAATATTTGTAAAAATAGCTTAATTTTTATAATTTTATTAATAATTTACAGAAATTAGTAGATAATTATCTATAATTTTTTACTTAAATCAATTTAATAAATAATTCAGAAGAAAAAACGTGAAACAACAACACTCTTGTAGTTTATTTTCAGCAATAGGCTAATAAGCACTTAAAATAAGTATTTATAAGCACTCTGTTGATATTTTTAAACATCTTCTCCGTACTTATATATTACGTGTTGGTGTTATACGTATATTATACAGATTTATTTTTTACTTATAATTGATTTAATTATTTTTTTAATTTATTAAGTCTTGAGGAATTAAAATAATTATTTTTTATTTCCAAAATACTCTCTTAGCAAATTTACTTTCACAAGATGACTATTTCATTTCCATCAATAATATCTTATTAATGTACATCTAAAATTAATTAAAAATATAAATTATTTATTTTATTTTTCTTCTTTTTCATGTAATTAAATAAAAATTTAAATTATGAACTTGTATTTAAATTACATGCCATAATAATTATTGAAGAAATATTGATGATTAAATAGTGAAGTTTTATTATTTATCATTACTTTTTGAGTTGTGTTATTATTATAATATTATTTGTTAGGTGTAAGTTAAGAGTAGATGCATGTCTTCAATTGTAGACTAATTAACCTCTCAATAGTTTGAAACTTTATATTATAAATTAATTTGATTATTAACATAAGGCTTTATATTTTATAATAAATGAATACTAATTATAAATACAGACAACAGTTGCTGCAGTACCCTTTTTATTCAATTGTATTTTTCTTGCATAAATATAAAACCACGATGTTACGAATTTGAAATACGATCTATTTTATTGTCAAACCCCTCGTGATAATGTCGTTTTGATTGTTTAGCCCCTCCTTGTGACATAGTTGTGCACTATGTTTGTTTTCATTTTCAATTTATCTCCGAGACGAGTCAAAACATACTCAATATTTGTCATCATTCATAAATATCTTATCTAGGTGTTTTAAACTGTTTTAGCATAATTACATACATATATATACATATATACATAAATATATATAAAAGAGACATTATTTGACAATGAATAGTAATTTGTGTCTCTCAAAACACAACATTAAACATACAATATTTATTTTAAATTATCTTAAAAAACAAATCTAAACATACATATTATCTCTAAAACGCACTTATTTATCTTTATTTTTCTCTCTCTATCTTTACAAAACACTCAAAAAACGAATCCAAATATTATGCAAATTTTACACAAACTTACCCATTCTTTCCCCTCCCTTCACGTACAAATGAATTGAAAAATAACCTTAGGTTAGGTATGTACTATCAAAATATGATTTGACATTTATAATATTTGTAATTATTTTTTTTAAACATAATTCACGTGTATCTATATATATATATTTAATAATTTGTAACTATCTTCATAATTAATATCGAATCTCCATCATATTTCTTAATATCAAAATGTCAAAAAATTTTGATGAAGTAAAATAAGAAAAGTTTTTGAGAGACAAAAATACTCTCCGTGTAACTGAAAATGCTATTGTAGAATGGAGGTTCGTGTATTTTTTTATTGAACTTAATGACCCGATGAAGGAAGTGTCGATCTGAGAACACCCTAAAAGATTGAGATTTCGTTATCTGTATTTGTATCAGTACGGACGACTGGACCAACTATAAATATTTAGGATAATTGTAATTAAAATATACCATGTTATATGTAGAATTTGTGTTTATATTTGTCAGATTCATACTCAAACTGATTTATTACGTACACCACCCCTAAAAAAAATTCAAATATTGGCATTATATTTCATTGATTTTTTTCTTTTTCTTTTTTTTGGGTAAATGTAAGTTTCATTAATAAAATAAGATCGTACAGTACAACAGTGCTCAACTGGTGGTTTCTCCCTCGACAGGCCAAGGGATACGCCATAATCTATATAACGCACATGAACTAACAGAACGAGATAAATTAACACTGATAATCCTCTATCTAATATCTTCCACGATAACGGTGGCTATTATATTCGGTGGTCGCTCCGTATGCTCAAAGCGTCTCAAATTTCGTTCCCTCCAAATGTGGTAAATGCAAGCAGCCAGGAGTGCACGATAAACCAAGTTAATCATATGTTTTCCTCTCCATTTCCTTGCAGCCCACTCAACGTCCCGTGACCATTCTCTATTAGGCCATTCAAACCGAACAATCCGCCGAATCCCTGTCAGGCAACTTCTGACATAACGACATTGAAAGAATAAATGAGTATGTGTCTCCATTGCGCCCCTCATCACATAATATAATTTTTTTTTTGGGGGGGGGGGGTAATTTTGAATCATTTTCTTCATTCTCAACTTGTTGATGATAGTGAGTCTCCAATTGTGTGCTATCTGTCAACATTGTCGGCCCAATTGAAATTTGTGTCCCAATTTGAGCCCACCTCAAATATTTTTCTTGATATTGGTACTACTCTTAATAAAATTTGAATATCTTAGTACTTTAATATATATTCCTTTTAATATACAAAAAAATAATAACACACCCAAAATTTGTCAATATTTTCTTGAATTTTGATAACATTATAAATGAGATTTTCACATTTGGGACACTTGTCAATTTGGTAATATAAATGCAAAAGGACTAATATAATTGAGAATAGATTTGGTTAAAAAAAATGAATATTCTAGATCAATAATACTCCCTCTAATCCTATTTGAATAATTAAATAATTATTGTATGATTCTTGGGAAATCTAAGAAATAAAAAAAAAAAAGGTAGCCAATTATTGAGAGGGGAATAAATGTGGAAGAACCATAATTAGTACAAGTAAAAGCCCTAATGCCCTATAGACCACACTACACATAGAGGGCATGGATTAGATTAAATGTTACATTTATGAGCTAATTAATTGGGATTAAATACTATTAAGTCTATGGTTGAAGTTAGTTGGACCTCAAGAGGAAAAGTGCTTTATTACCAAACTAATGGGGAAGGACTTAAAAAAGAATACAACTCTGCATAGGGGAAAAATTTTAGTCCCGACGCAATTTGGTCGAATTTAAATTACTTATATGGTAAGTGTAAGTAAAAGAAGTTGAACGTTTTAAGTAATGATGTCTTGCTTGACTGATAAAAGTCGAGCTATTACAATAAAAAGGTTGTGAGTTTCAGTCCCACGAATGTTGTATAATGTCTATTTCTATGGTAGTTTGATGTTTCTTTATTTTATTTTTAATGTAATTGTTAGTTTGAAATATTAATATATTAAATCGATTTTTAGATCTGAAAGCATTGAATGATATAATGAGCTGAAAATTATAAATTGAATGCTTTACAATATGAACTATTTTTTTCCCCTTAAATGTACGATTCGTACTTAAAATATCTTTATTAGTCGAGAATACTTTAATTTGAAATTCTACACATAGAGTTAAACAATAATTGTAAAATATCCATTTTGAACAAAATATGATTTTATATAGGTGAATAGTTTTCAAAATACCTCAATCATTTCATTATTTCTTTTGAATCCATCATTATTTTTTTTTTTTGAAAAAAAATAATCTTTTAAAATATTGTTTTCATTCAAATGCATGATGACATTAGGGCCACAAAATCCATAGCCTTTAATTTCTTTGAATTAAAAGAAAAGATCATGTCTCATGAAAAGTCATAGTGTAGTGGGCCTAATGTCCCACTCATGTGAGTACTGTATATAGCCCAATGGTTGTTGGGCTTTTAGGCCCATTTACATAGGATTCCCTAATCTAAGGTTTGATAACTACTCATTCACAATGATAAAAAAAAAAAAATTGACCAAAAATGTCATTTGCTATTGTGTGCAGTCAAATATATATATATATATAATGAAATTTAAATTAAAATATTTTTCATATAATTAGAATTCGAATACAACGACATATATTTATTTATTTATTGTTAGGAGGATAAATTAAATACAAAAAATACATCTAAGAAAATAATTCACATTTCAATTTTTTTTATATATTTCTTGGTTTTCTTTTTTTTTGGGGGGTGGGGGGGTGGGGGCGGCCTCTTTGTAGTAAAAGGTATTTGCAGAAATAATTATTTGTAATGATGATAGATAGGGGAAATCAAACTGGGCCATGGGCCCAATGTCTGAAAATGGACCCCAAGTCTTAGTCCCCTCACATCTATTTCATGAATAGTACTATGATTTTTACACTTGATTGTGACAATATTCGGTCTCGAAGCCCATCATGTGTCGGGTCCGGGTCAGGGTCAACTCTCATGTGACAGGCTGCAAAAATATCCCTTCCCCATAAATATATTTTTAAAATAAAATAATTATATTACATCGATAAACTGCGACATTATTTCATCATTTAATATCAAATAGAAAAAAAATATGATGAGAATTGAAAATAATTATAAAATATAATAAATTCGAGAACAACATAATTTATACTCATAGGATTAGAGTAGAAAAAAATAAATATATAAGAAAATGAAAAATAAATAAATACATATTTTTTGTACCACTAATCATGTTTACACTTAATTCTTGGATATTCTTTTTTTATTTATTTCGGTATAATTCTTTTTTAATGATTAATAACAGTAAATAAATATTTTTTATACCACTATTTACACTTAATTCTTGGATATATATTTCGATATAATTATTTTTTTACAATTAATAATAGTAAATAAATTGCAATAACTCATCTAGATATATTAAATAATACCAAAATTCAATCTATACATTAATGTAAGTAAATCAGGAGTAAATTAATGTTTTTTAATCTTTTTGTTGTAATCAGCAAATCAGGTGAATTTTGATTAATAAAGAGATTTATTTGTTAGACTGTAACAAACTTCGGGAATGTTAGATGTAAATTTTTAAATTATAAAGGATTTACGTCTAATTATATTAAATTTTAGGGGAAGAAAGTATAATTACCCTAAATTCATATTATACTCGATATTTTGTATATTGAATGAATGAATAATTGTCATATGTGTATATATATATATATATATATATAAAACAAATAAAATAAAAATATAAACTAAAAAGGACGTACAGAGAGATTTTGTGCTTCTGAAATTGATTGTGTATTTTGTAGTAGTAGCAGTGCTGCTTTTGGATCTGGTTGTGCTTTCCACTGAATTTTGAATCTTAAGTGAAATTACCGGAGTACCCCTATAACTGGAAAACTGATTATGAATGATTCTCTGAAAAAGCGAATATTGAGCATGTGCTCCTGCCCCTGCCCGCATTGGTTTCCTCAAATTCGATGCGTTTTATTTATTTATTTTCTCCTATTTACAAACAAGTCCTCGCACAATACATTAATTTTGATCTGACCCCTCACAGAACTCATATTATTTTTAGTATTTCGTTATTATTGCCCCCCTCAAATAATAGTTAAAAAAAATGGTGGCTCGACCAAAACTGTAAGAAGAACATATTTGAGAATTGCATGAGGGAGGCACGTGTTATTGAGCAAATTAGATAGAAACATCTGTAGAGGTTGTTTCTGTTTCTAGAATTCAGAAAATAGCGTGGCAGAGGCATATTAACGTATAGTGAGGGAGGAGAGTGTGCAACACGGCTCTTCTGTCCGGGGTTGACATGCATTCTTTGTATTAAAGGAAAATTGTAATTTATCGCATGTATTATAGGAAATGAGCAATTTATTAATTATAAAAAGGTATAATTATACTTCCTTCCATATAAGCTTAGTGTAATTATATATTGACCTCTTATGGTCTGAGAAATCATATTTAGTACCCATGAGGTTTGCTTCCATCTAATAAATAAGTCCATGGATTAGTTAAAGTTCACCCAAAATGCTGATAAACAAAAAAAAGAAAAAGAAAAAATATTTATATTTATCCTTGATTTACTTATTACTGATTTATCTGATAATTTTTTTATGACCAAATTACCTTTATAAGTTTTCACGCGTTAATGCATGTAAGGAAATATATTTTTACCGTTATAAGAATAGTTTAGTCGAAAAAAAATTATTTAACTTGTAATAAGTATGTGTAAGTCAATCGAGAGTAAATATAAATTTTCATTCAATTTTTTTATTAATATCAGCATATTCGATGATTTTGACTAACAGATAAACTTATTTGTTAAATGAGAGTAAATTAGATTTAATTTATCAAATCGTAAAAATTTAGGTATAATTATATTAAATTTTAAGAGAGTATAATTATCCCTTATAAAAATAAACAAATACCATACATAATCCAAAATTTTTGGGTCTTAACCAAATTTGGTGATTGAATAATTGATAATAACCATCCAAAATTGAAAGGTGAATAAGACTTGAAATCTTTGGATGAAATGAAATTTCCAAGAAGAAAAAACCAAAGTACATTTCTAACTCTCACCACATCAGGAAATAATGACAGTCCTTTGGTTTCAAACACCACATCAAACAATCCACCTTCTTTTTACTATTTCTCCCCATCCCAATGCAATCAAATCACCCCTTGAAAATCAAGATTATCTCTAACCAAAACAAAAAAACACATCCCAACACCACAATTAATTAATAATTTCAGCTAATTAAGAGGGATTATTTAATTTAATTAAAACCAACAGACAAAAGGCTACATTAGTCAAACAAAATTCAAACTCAAACTCAATGCACCACATTAATGCCCTCGAGAATCACTCCCACCTCTCTCTTACTTTGTTCAAATTGAAAACAAAATCATCTCATCATCTTCACCAAACCAACCTGGTGGAGTACCCCTACCCACCCCACCACCCCAGATAGAGACACAGTCTTGCTGCAACTTCTGGTTGCTGAAGATTTGTGTATGTATCATATAAAAAGCTTGGATCTTTATGTGTTGCATTATTGAGTTTCTTTCGAAGTTGTGATTCGAAAAGAATGGGTTTTTGTTAAAGCTGTTGAGTTTCTTCATTGCATGCATTTTCAAGATTGGATTTTTGTTCAAGAAATAAAGCATGGACAGCTTGAGTGTTGATGGTCTTCTTAAGTTTTTGAGCTTCTTCACGTTCTGCATTTCTTTCAGTTCTTCACTGAATCCGGATGGGTTCTCACTGTTAGCTCTCAAAGCAGCAATTGTGAAAGATCCGACCCAAGCTCTGATTTCTTGGTCTGATTCAGATTTAACTCCCTGCAGATGGGCTGGGATTATCTGTGATCACACTCATCAGAGAGTCACCTCCATTTCACTCTCCAGCAAGAATCTCACCGGCTACATTCCATCAGAAATTGGTGCTCTCTCATTCCTTATGTTTCTTGATATTTCGCAGAATTCTTTCAGCGGGGCCTTGCCACACCATATCGCCACCCTTCAAAACCTCGTTCATCTTGATATATCTTCCAATAACTTCAATGGTTCACTCCCCGAAAGCCTGAGCAACTTAACCCATTTGAGAGGGACCCTAAATCTTTCATATAATGAATTTTCTGGTGAGATACCGCCGAGTTTTGGGCAGTTTCCGGTGATGGTTAGCCTTGACCTCCGGCACAATAACCTCACCGGTAAAATACCTCTGGTGGGGTCATTGTTAAACCAGGGTCCAACTGCATTTTCAGGGAATCCTTATCTCTGTGGGTTTCCATTAAACATTCCATGCACAGAGCCAGAAGCTCAAAATCCAAGATTCTTGAACAACCCTCAAAAGCCCGAAAAAGATGGCGTTTCCTCAAATGGGATTCTGGAGAACAGAAAGGTAAATGGGGGGGCAGTGACAGTTTCTGTGATTTCCGGGGTTTCTTTTGTGGTTGGGATAGTCTTTGTTTCAGTGTGGGTGATGAAGAAGAAATGGAGGATGGAGGGGAGTAAAACGGGAAAAGAAAATTTAAGCGCAGAAGTGATGGGGATGGGGAGTGGGGAAGATCAGCAAAAGGGTAAATTTGTTGTCATGGATGAAGGGTTTAGTTTGGAATTAGAGGATTTGTTGAGGGCATCAGCTTATGTTGTGGGGAAAAGTAGGAGTGGGATAGTGTACAAAGTGGTGGTTGGTGGTGGTGGAAAGAGGGTAGGATCAGGCTCAGTGAGCTGTGGTGGTCCAGTGGTGGTCGCTGTGAGGCGGCTTAGCGAGGGCGATGCCACGTTGAGGTTTAAGGAGTTTGAGGCTGAGGTGGAAGCCATTGGCAAGGTGAAACATCCTAACATTGTGAGGCTGAGGGCATACTACTATGCTACTGATGAGAAATTGCTGATTTCTGATTTCATCAGGAATGGAAGCTTGTACACTGCTTTGCATGGTAAAAATTTGCTTTTCTTGTATGCATTATTGGTTTTATGCAGATATATATGTTCTTTTCCTCTTAAATGGTCGCCATTGAGAATTCTTGGTCGTTGTAACGAAATGCAGCAGAATATGCCCAAGTCTTGGAATGATCAGAAATATAAAGCTGAAAAAAACATTGCCACCAGTCATTGTATCTTCCTTAGGACGATCACATTTACAATCAGCATGAACTAAGATTAGATTCTTGAGATTAGCTCCCTAGGATCAAAATGAGTTAGCACCGTTCTGTGTCGTTGTTTAGCAGTGAGTAGTGATGGTATTAACATCAGCTGAACAAACTTAGCATGTCTCTATCAACTCCGAAGAAAATAGAAACCTTTCTTGGAAACTTTCACATGGGTCGGACTTTGGAACTCCAGAGTCCTCTGCTTTTACAGCATTGAATACTTTTCATCTGGAAATATTTGTGAGGAAAAACTGAGTATGTTTTCTTCTGATATTGTGAATAGTCGACGACCATAACTTTGGCTTGCTGCTTCTGAATTATTGGACTCCACAAGCTAAGTGTTATACGATGGTCGTCCAAGAAAATATTGTGCTTATTAATGTGCTTCTCCGTATATAGATGGTTGCGTCCGTATTGACGAAACTGGTTGGCTAGTTTTGTAGAAAGAGGAAAAAAAGATGCCAATTCAATCATAGCAAATTTATAGATGAACATTGAGTTGAACTAGACAACACTTTCTTACATGCTCGCCCAAAAATACAATCTCAGCTTTGACATATGCGAGAGTATTGCATGAAGTATGCGAGTTCTTGGGCTTGTGTTATAGATTCTCTCAGGAAGGAAAGCCGAAAACGACAGAGAGAGAACTTGTGCA
The DNA here is from genome assembly GCF_026168435.1 of Sesamum indicum. Taxonomy (NCBI): domain Eukaryota; kingdom Viridiplantae; phylum Streptophyta; class Magnoliopsida; order Lamiales; family Pedaliaceae; genus Sesamum; species Sesamum indicum. The sequence continues at coordinate 716,714 of NC_142660.1, read as the reverse complement.
TTTCTTACTTTAGTGTGTGCTCATTCCTCATGGAATACAAAACATACAGTTCTCTGTGGTTTCTTCATATAAATTGCTTTGATGTAATTAAGATTTGAAATTTTGTACAGCTTCATTTTATAGCTTGTCCTTGCATTCCTGTGTGTAAACACGTTATTCATAATTTATAAGAAATTCCCATGAACACCAACATATTTTGGTTTTGTTATTTGAGTGGTGCAGGAGGACCAGGAAACACCTTGCCTCCCCTATCATGGGCTGTGAGGCTGAGAATTGTTCGTGAAACTGCAAGAGCTCTTACACACATTCATGAGTGCAGCCCGAGAAGGTACATCCATGGAAACATAAAATCATCGAAAATCCTCCTTGACGACGAGCTAAAACCATTTATCTCTGGGTTTGGGCTATGCCGGCTTGCAACGGCCATCTCAAAATCTGCAAATGCAGCTTCTAGGAATAAGCAAAATCTGAAGAACCAAGAGATTCCGAAAACTTCAGTTTCATCATCCATTATGTATGTTGCACCAGAAGTTAGACCTCTAGGTGCCCGGCTCACTCAAAAATGTGATGTCTACTCTTTTGGGATCTTGATTTTGGAAATACTTACGGGTCGGGACCCAGATCTTGGCTCGGATCAGAATGATGGTGAGGGACTCGAGGGCCTCGTGAGGAAGGTGTTCCGAGAAGAAAGACCACTGTCTGAGATTATAGATCCCACTCTATTACATGAGGTTCATGCAAAGAAACAAGTCGTTGCGATGTTTCATATTGCACTAAATTGCACAGAACTAGATCCGGAGCTGAGGCCTAAGATGAGAACCGTTTCTGACAACCTTGATAGCGTCAGATTGCAGTGAAGAAGTATGCAACCTCAATATGTATCTCGTGTAAAGATGTCTTCTCATTGTAGGATCAAGCTTATGTCATAGGTGGTTTGAGATGGGCGTGCGCAAGTAGCTGCTGTAGTTCTGGCTGTCTCTTCCACTGAAAAATTTCTCAATTCTTGGAAACAGTTGCAGCCCTCTATTCTAAATTTGTGTTTCATCTCATATTTTACTCAACATATGCACGTCAGGCGTATAAAATCGTTTAGTCAGCATTTGTCTGCCTAAGAAAAGCAGTTATCGAGCATCTTACGTTATACCTAACTTGCTCGCGAACTAGCAATTTGCAAGGTCACCTTTTCAAGTTCAACTGCGACCAAGATCGTGAAGATCAGACGAAATTTACATGTGGCTTGTCTATGTTAAATGGAACAAAAGATGTAATAGGAATTGCCATAGGAGATTCAATTCGAAAGGCTGGACCTCAGAAACAGGTACTCAAATTGGTTCTAATGATGGATTTCGATAAATTGGGAAATGGAATAATATTTTTGTAGACCCATTGTATATACTTAAATGTCATTTGTGGTACAGGTGAGCTGTTGTATTGGTCAGTTGTTGTCAGGAAAATGTATTTTTGGTCCCACATAATAGGGTGTGTTGTATTTTTGGTTTCATAGGATATTTTTGGTCCCACATTTAGTCCTATAGTATATAAAGTTTTGGCACATTTAGTTTCATATGATATAAAGTTGTTTATATCCTATGGGACCAAATCTGTCAAATTTTTATTCTATGGGATTAAAAAATTGCTATAATATTTATCATATGAGACTAAGTGTGTTAAGCCTGTAAACTATAGGATCAAAACTGCAATACACCATATCGTATGAGATCAAAAGTACAATACACCCTATCATGCGGAGCTAAAAGTCCAATTTTCGCTGAGTGTTGTAATCTTATTTTAATGTTGTGTCATTAATTGTGATGATGATTTTGTTGTGTGGAAAAGGTTTGTCCCAAAAGTGTCAGAACGTAGTAATGTTCAATGTAAAATGATATCTCTGAATAGGTGCAGGACAAATTAAATCTCATGGCCCTACTACTCTCCTGTGATCCTCCTGTATTTGATACATATATATATATAGTTGATGTCTTAGGTATACTAAATCAAATATTTCCTTCTTAGTAACAGTCACTGTTCCAAAATTTAGATAAAGATATATACATATATTTAAAATATAAATATTAAAAATATTACTTTTTATATTTTATTTTCAGTTGTTTCAAGATTATATTCTGGACACATTTTATATTTTAAAATTCGCACCATCGGTCGAGTTTAAAAATTATTGGTTCAAATGCCAAATGAATAGTAGTGAAAGTAGTGGTGTTGTAATCATGTCATAATTAAAATAAATATAATATATTAAAAAATACAAAATACAAAAAGATTCCGATTTACAATTAGACTTAAACATATCCTAAATGTTTGATAGTCAAATAAATATGTTAAAGTTTTTAAGTAAATATAAGAATTGCGTAGATAACAAAAATAATGAATTATTTATTATTAAAATTGAGTTGTAACTAAATTTTATGATAAATAAATAGTTTGCATCCCATATTCTTAAAATAATATAATATTAATTATGAATTTAGATAAAAATATAGTTAGAGTATGAGCTTTAGGAGTCTTTTCACCTATTAATACATAAATTCAAGTCATTAATATAATTTGGATGCTTATAATAGTTATAAATATATTATCATACTGGGAATATTTTTCAATACCTTGATAGGCAATAATGGTCGTTGGAGACTCGAAGTGATAAAATTAAATTTTAAAATTTTATAATATTAAATTCAATTGCTTTTGAATATGTAGATTTAATATTTTCATAAGATTATTTTATAAATAGTATAATAAATGATATAATATTCCAAAAAATAATTATTTATGGATTTATTTTAATAAATTTTAATTTATTGATAAATTATGAATAAAAATAACAATATAATAAAGAAATTTAATTTAGTAAGTACCATTTGCAGAATAAATGGGTATTTCAAGATTCTTATCCTATATATTGATAAAGCTAAATAATGAGTATAAATATAATTATCCTAAATTGTAATAATAATAATAATAATTTTCCAAATCAATTTCCAAGGTAGAGTAATTGTTTTTACAACTCTCTCCACTTTTTTTTTCCCCAAACACGACTTTGTTTTGGGAAAGAAGTTAGAGACATGAAAGGGTTGAAGCAAATGTGGGGTCACGTGTACATGTTTCCCTCCACACAAACACCACCCGAAAGTGTGAATGGTGTCTTGCACCTTTCACAATCATTATTACCCTATTTTTTAGATTAGTCCCACATCAACATTTTCAAAATCTAATCCATTATTATTATTTTATTTTTTATTTTTTATTTTTTATTTTTTAATTTCCCCCTCCCTTAGGGGGACCATCTTCATTGCCCTAACCAAACTTTTTCCACACTTGATCACAAGAATTTGAAAGGAGGATGAAAGTTTTTACCTTATCAATAAATTTGATTTAATCGATGAAATTGAACTTCCATGATATAGTCATCAGTTAAAATTCCCTCCAGCATTTAACATGAATAACATCGTCAAGTATGATTTAGTCCTTATTATATGGGGATTATTACTAACTGTTTTCGGGATGGAAACAAACCAACCCACGCGATCTGGAGAACTCGGAGTAGGCACCATTGATGGCTATACACATGGCGTCATCTTAGGACTCCATCCATAAGCCGATTGGTTGAAACTATAAATACTGCCACTTCACTGTTCATTTAGTACGTTTTATATGTTAAAATACTATGAATTGTTGATCTTATTCCAAATACTACGATCAAAACTAATTTAAATTTTGAAATATCTTCATTGGGGACTCCACAGTGGACCAATCTTTGTATTATTAGTTGGTGTTTGGTTAGAAGGAAGTGATGGAGGTAAAGTAAAACTTGATGTATATGAAATTCTTCGTGAATCCAGTTATGTTTCCTTCCGAAATTAGGGGGAAAAGTGAAAGTATACGACCAAAAATAATTAAAAAAAGTATAGTTTTTATTTTTGTTTACTCTATTACCCCTATATATCTATATATATAATTTTCTCCAATTATTTTCTCCTTTTCGCTGATAATACTATACATAATTGTTAGAAAAAAGATAACAAAATCACTAAAAAAATTACTGTATTGAAGTCAACAATAAAAGTAAACAATCTTGTTAGTATTTTTTATTTTATTTAAACTAAATAGTCTAAAATAAATAAACAATACTCATTTTGATAAATGGTTTTATTAATAAAAAATATTTTTTTCCTTATTTGATAAATATTTTTATTAGTAATTTTTTTAAATTTTTGTTGTACTAAAATTATATTAGTATAATATTAATTTATTTATTTTCTAATACAAAATGAAAGGAATGATTATTTAGTAAAATTACAAAAATTAGTTTTTTCTTCTTAATCCGTTTTTCTCGTACAAAAAAAGGAAAAGTATTTGAGATTTACTCTAATTCCAATTGCACCAAACAACTTGAAGGAAAACTATAATTCTTTTTCTCCCCTCCCCCGTTCACTTCCTCTCCCCCTTCCACTTCTCTTTTACTCTCAGTTGAACCAAACAAATCCTTAGTTGGTCAACTAAAGCTCCACGATCGAGAGATCATGAGTTAAAATACAACCAATATATGAGTGTGTGTCGATTTATTTTAGGGTAAATTATATTGACATCTTCTGAGATTATGCCAAATACACAAACAATCATTATCTTTTGCAAAATTATAATTACACCCCCTGAGGGGTGTTAGTGCAATATTTTCTAAGTGATGTTTGTGTAAGCTTTGTTTCTAAAAGGGGGTACAGTTGTAATTACAACTGTAACCTAATGGGGTGTAGTTGTAATTTTACAAAAGGTAATGGATGTTCGTATATTTTCTCCTAACCTCAGAGGATATCAATGCAATTTACCTTTATTTTAATAGTAGTTGTTGGTTAAATTATAGATATTTAATATTATTAATTGGTACATTGATTACTCATGATTAAAATTTAGCGTTAATTACATTGCCCGGAGGTTTGGTGGTGTAATTATACATATACCTCTTGTGATTTGAAAAATTGCATCAGATATTCTTGACGTTTGTTTTTATTTAACAAATAGATCTCTTAATTAATCAAAATTTCCTAAATTTATTAATATTAGCAAAAAAATTAATGAAAATCAATATTTACCACTAATTGACTTATTACTAACTTATTGCATGTTAGAATTGGGGTTAAAGATGACTTTTTATTAAATGTTTTATTAATATCAATAATTTGATATATTTTAATTAACAGAGGAATCTATTTGTTAGACAAAAACGAACATCCAGAGCACTAAATGTAATTCTCAAGCTACATAGAGTTTAAAAATAATTGCATCAAATTTTAAAAAAGCGCGTGTAATTATTCCAAAAATTTATAATTTACTTGTAATAAGTTTACTAAAAAAAGAAGAGTTAATTGACCGAAAATACATGTATTTGACAAGGAAACAATTATTGTACAATTTTATTGATCATATCTGATTTAAATGGTATAGTTTGAAAAATTATAAGTTGGACATATCTAATTTAACGTTGTCTTACAGAAAGTTATAGAAATATAAAATTATATATATGTGATTAATGTTGAACAGCTAACATGCACACATATATTTTATATCCCACATGTAAAGATAATTGATAAAATTTTAAGTGCTTGATTAAAAAATATCCAATTTAAAATTCAAAATAAAAATTTAAAGGAATAATTAAGAAAAGAAAAGAATTTACATATATATATATATATATATATATATAAATTCACTTGGTATTTTTTTTTTGACTTCTTTCATTTTTTAGCATATCTTTCCTTTTAGAACGACGATCTTTCTTTTTTTAGGTTGCTTTTTTCCTCCATCATTGATTAAAAATTTTGTGAATTGTTCTTAAAAGGGGATTTATGAAATTATTGTTCGGCAAACCTCGATTAATTTTATCGTATTTTAAGAGTAAATTAATTTAAACCTCGTATTAGCAATAAAATTATGTTTCAAAATCTCTTCAATATATATATATATATATATGTATCCCCAACAATTAATTGCTCTATTATTTATTATTCGAGAATATGAGAAAAATGTTCCACGTCCGGATATTTAGTATAATTTTGCATAATACGTCAACATGTGAATCTCATTCCTAAAATCTATCAAAAACCCTAATCCCCTTTGAAGCTTCAAGTACAAGCAATATTGGCTGCCCTATCATTTTTTCACATGTTCTCAATCACTTTCTTGACAACACAAGTTGCTGACATAATATTCAAATTTTTTACTTAAATTATATTTGATTAAATTAAATTAATTATATAACAAGTATGATCTATTTATAATGTGATTAGTTATTAAATTATACACCAATCATAAAACAAATATATAATATTTATCGTATAATTAATTGAAATTTAATCATATTCAATTTAATTTAGAATTTTTAGACATATATAATACCATGTATATATATTTTAGAAAGATCAAATAGTATAAATACTCTGCGCGCACACACACACATTTATATGATCATGATCACGAAGAAATAAATATTTAGAGATTGTGGCTGGAAAAAAGTGAGGAATACATAATTAAAGTTTCAAAAAAAATAAACACTACAAAAAAAAGTGAAATTTGGGACGGATTTAGAAACCTTTTCTTTTTCCTCCCTTGAAACGATTTGGAATTGATGGAGTTAATTTGAAACGGATTTTTGAAACGATTCACCTTCTGTCCTTATAGACGGTATTATAAATATTTATGAACGATCAATGAAGGACGGCTCCATTGGCACAGTTACTGTAATACATTGTTGCTGACCATTCCTACTATTGAATTTATGTAAATTTTTTTTAATTGAAACGGATTAGATGACATTTGGAACAGTTATATGATTTATTTCAGGCTACTTTTGAAACGGCCTTTGTAATATTCATATTTGAATTTTGGAACTGTATTTATTTGTATTGACGATATATTTAGGAACGATCATTGAAATGATTTGTTTGTCATATCTTTGCAATAGTATTAGGTATGGTCAAATTTTTGTTTGGAATAGTCTTCTGTAATTGTTTTAGGAATGGTCAATCTTATTTAAAAATACGTATTTAAAACTTTTTTAGCAATGGTATTAGTAACGGTCGTTCTTATTTAGGAACATGTACTTAAAACTGTATTAGCAATGCTATTATGAACGTTCATCCTTATTTAGGAACATGCATTTAAAATGGTTTTAGCAATGGTATTAGGGTCGATTGATTTAATTTAGGGATACATATTTAGAATTGTTTTAGCAATGATATTAGGAACAGTCATTTGTTTAGATTTGTAACATTTTCTTTACAACTACTAAAATTGTGCCTAATTTTTTATTTTATAGTTATTGATATAGTTATGCAAATAATATTATTATTGAAAATATTAATTAGTCTAAGATTGTGACTATTGACATTATTACGTAAATAATAATATTATTAAAAATATTAATTAGTTTGAGAATGTGATTATTGACATTATTACTTAAACAACAATATTATTAAAGATATTAATTAGTCTAAGGTTGTGATTATTGGTATAGTTATGTAAATAATAATATTATTAAAAAATTTAATTAGCCTAAAATTGTGATTATTTGTATTATTATTTAAATAATATCATTATTGGAAATTTAATGAGTCTAAAATTATGATATTGATATTGTTATGTAAATAATATTATACGAAATTATTAGCCTCATTTTATGATTATTGACATTATTACATAATAATGTTATTATTTATAATATTTGTCTAATTTTGTGATTATTGATACTATTTTGTAATATCATTATTGTTCTTATTAGCCTCATTTTTATGATTATTGTAATTATTATGTTATTAATTTCCATTATGCTAAAATGGATACTAAATTCATTAATTTCCCAAACAATTACACAAATTAATGTCACAATAATTTACAAAAATTACAATAATTTCTAAAATAACACAATTACACAATAATTATCAACATTACACAACATTTTCAGAAATTATACAACTACATAATTATTACCAATAACTGCAGAAATTACACAATTATTCAATAATTACACGATAATTACCTAAATTACATAGTTATTACAATAATTATACAAAAATTATAGAATAATTGCCTAAATTACACAATTATCTATTGTACAAATTACAAAATTATCTATCCTTCCGTGCATTCAAATTATCCTTCATTTTTCTCTTTATATCGATCACGATATGAAATATATTGTCAAACACATTCTTTTCAATGTGCATAACATTAAGGTTGTGTCGTGTAAGTTGAGTTGACCAGTACTCGGGCTCTTAGAAGATGCTTTTCTTTATCCACTTATGCTCGGTACCGTACCCATCTGGGAGTGATAACAACACTTCAACCACAGGATTAAGCTCTTCAATCAAATCGCAAATATGTTCTCCTATCAATTTTGGCCGTGCAAGTTTCCTTCTGCTCGGTTCTTAGTAAATGCTTTCTTATTTCTACAATACGGATGGTTGGGGGAAGAACTTTTTGTGGCAGTCAAGCACGCTTTCCTATCATTCTACAGATATAATGCATGTGTACTTTACATACAAACTGGACACTTATAACACTAGTGGAACTCCATCCATACGCCATCCCATAAACGGGTAGGTCATTCACAGTCCACATCAACGCGACGCGCATCGTGAATGTCTCGTTCTTTGCACTGTCATGTGTTAGTACTCCCACATGTCACAAATTGTGCAACTGCTCGATCAACGGCTTCAGGTAAACATCAATGATACGTTTCGGATTGAAAGGATCGGGGATCACCATCATCAGGAACATATACTCAGTACTCATGCATATTCTCGGTGGAAGATTGTACGATGTAAGTATAATGGGCCAACATGAGTACGAAGAATCGTACTGCCCTTGTGGTGTGAATCCGTCCATGCACAAATCCACTCTAACATTATGAGGCTTTGTTGCAAAATCGGGATATGTTTGATCAAAATGCCTCCATGCCTCTGCATCAGACGGATGACACATGGATCCCTCTTCCGTCTGATGGTTGGCATGCCACATGATTTGCTCGATAGTCACTTTTGGAGTATACAACCTCTGCAGGCGAGGGGTAATCAACAGGTACCTAAGAATGGCGTAAGGGATCTTCTTGCGGTTAGGATTTTGCTCCCTGGTCGGTTTGTATCTAACTTCTCCATAAAACATGTAGCAATTCAAATTAATGCCATCCTTCCAGTATAACATGCAACCATTCTTATACGCATCAATGTTCTCAATAGGTAACCTCAAGTCTCTTATCAACTTCTTCGTACAATAGTAATCTATGGGGAGGGTGTGATCGCGGGGCAATATATGATCGAGCGATTGAGATATTTGATCATATATATGCTGAGGAATATGGCCTCAGCCTTGATATTCATAGATTCAGCAACAACCCGTAATTGAGATTGGGTGCACTACATCGTAAAATCGATCTTTGCCAGCCTAAACACATAATCATAAGTTCCCCCACCGTAATATGAATAGGGCCTACATCAGTAGGATACAACCTCGTATCATCATCAGACAATATCTTGGTTATAATTAGAAGACCAAAAAGCCAGCCTGATGATATAAAAAATCATCATCTGTGCCCAATCAATCTGTGCCGCGTGACCCCAGTGCGCACTGGTATCCTCCACCTCATGAGAAATGAGAGTTTTCTCCTCCTGCAAAGGGGCCGCGGTGACGGCCTCATTAGGCTCCTGCACTCTCTCCTCACCATGAGAAGTCCAATTATGTACTCCGGCATGAAATCTTTCATATATAACTCAAAATTTACCTCGTCCGGAGTTTTAAAAACTTCTTTTTTGTACTTCCGATAAGGATATTTAATTTTCTCACCGTCCATATATGCATGTTGAGAGTTGATCCATTCTATAAATGTAGCAACACCACCCTCAAATTTTGGAGTAGACCCGCTCTACTTGGCAGGTTCTTCTCATACATCTATCTTCTCAACTGTCTTAACACAATGAGTCCTACAGACACACACACACACACACATATATATATATATTATAAATATTAAATTTAATTGATAAAATTATAACAAATATAATCAATTGACAAATGAAGGGTTAAAGTTGTTATCTGATCAATATAACTTCAAATATCAATAAGAATTCGAGAGAGATTGATGAACAAGAGTATAAAAATATTAGTGGGATAGTGAGAGATAAAAAAAAATTCATGAGAGATTGAAGAAATAAAGAGAAAATAAGAAGAATGAAAGATGATAGTGATATTAAATGGAAAGAAAGGAACATATATATAGAAAAAATTGAAAAGAGACTTGGAACGGGTACTGAACACATATTTAACCGTTAAAAAATAGCCGTTAATTAAAATTTCCAATGGTCATTGGACCAGACTAAGGAAAGGTTTTTTTGTCTATTGAATTATAGCTGTTGTACTTTATTTAAAATAGTTTGAGTAATACAATATTAATAAAACAATAAAATCGTTCTACTTGTACCGATTTTTGGGGACAGTCATTGTAACACATTCTGTCTTAAGTAAAATTTATACTTAGGAATGATTTTTTGCATAATTTCTTAGGTGCGTACTCAAAACTATTCCAAATTGTACTTTTGGAATATATGTACTAACTGTTAATTTTTGGACATCAATTGTCTTACATATAGGAACGGTCAACGCAAGACCGTTCCTAACTCTAATAATATTTTCTAAGTAGAGTTCCAACCATTTACTGTTACTGTGTTGGAACGGTCGTAGGAGCCAATATTGTAACTGTTATTTTGGAACACATTTTTGCACGGTTTTGCTGTAAAAAAAAAAAACCCATAAAAAATGGGGATCATTACGTCATCTACCAAGTTTTGTTTTCTATTGTGTTCCAATACTCGTTCCATATTAGAAAGGTCTTCTAATCTGTGCCAAATCCCGTATTTTTTTGTAGTGAAAACTTTCACATGCTCGCATATCTTTTATTTATTTTCACAAAAAAGAAAAATGGCTCGATCTATGATATTTTGCATGCATCATAAATATGGCTATCGACATTATAACTTTAGCTTAACAAATAATATATCAAATTAAATTTTGGCGTCAACTTATATTATATTCGGAGAATAATCTTATTCCTGTAGATCAGTTTGTCCCAATATTATTCCAATTTTATGCTTATCAATAATATCTTGAATCTCGTAGATTCTTTAATCATCTACTCTACATCATATATATATATATATTCTGCAATTTCATCTTCTTTTATGTCTGTTCTCTTTGTTTCATTTCTCTTTTACCATATGTTTCAAAACTGCATGCAGATTTAATTTAACTCAAAATCATGCGTGGTACCAAATTAATGTTGCAATCAAAAACTCTTTTTTGTGCCTCTCAAATTAATTAAAAATCATCGAGCTCGACCATAATTTCAAATTTTCGAGTCTGTATTTAATTTTCTTCCCAACGTCCATCAAATTTGGTTCGTCTCATGTTCTTGATGTGAAACAATTCTAATAAGATTATTAGCGTATTTTAGTGGGATTTCAGTTATAATTTCTTTCTATTTTTTATTAATACGGTATATTAAACAATTGAAATTTTATAAAAAAATTTATGAGAAGTCTCATGTTCAAATTTCGAGCATGTGCATGTGCTGAGTGCGCGAGAATTTAAAAAAAAAAAAAATAGAAATTTTACTCTTTTAGGGGTGGGGATGGAGGGGTGAGGGTAATAAGTTGGTAAAATTGAAAAGATGCTGTAAGAAAAAGTGGGTGATATCATGTCTCATTTTGATGGCTGGTGTGGGGGACTGATGTGCACAGTGTCCGTGAATCTGATGCCTTAGTTACACAAATCTTACCAGCTAACTCTTGTATTTTTCCTTTTTTCTATTTTCAATTAATATAATAGTGTAATAAAATATAATATTATCAAATTATATATTTGACTTTCTGAATCATAGAATTTGGTACATAATTAAATGCATCAATAAATTAAAAAAAAATCAAAATAAAACAAACAGATAAACATCGACTATATTTATCAGACATCAACTCGTAATTCTTTTGTTTTTTTGTTTCTCTAAGACTTCAGACTTATTATTTGAACGGGACTTCATTTATCTAAATTAATAATTATTAAGAATAATGGAAAATATGATATATTCAATTTTCAAGAAAATTGAATACTTTCTAATATTTTTATTTTTTTTAAGTAATATATCGATTCAATTAATATATGAATATAATTTAAAAATAATTATAAATTATAGGGTAAATTACAACGATCTTTTACGAGGTCTGACATAATTACGAATACTCTCTCGTTGTTTGAAAAATTATAAGTACCCCCAAATGTTTGATGAAATTATGTAATCTTGGATGGGGTATGGAATTATCAACTTTGTCCTTATTGTATTTTTTTTATTTTTTAAATAAATTAAAAACTTATAAAAAAAATCGAACGGGAGGAATGAAATTTTTTTAAGAATTATAAAAAAGTATCCACTTAGTCCATAAAAAAATATTTTTAAAAAATAAATAAAATTATAATTTTTAATTTATAAGGGCATTTTGGTGAGACCACTATAAAAAATGGATGGAAATCTTACGGATTGAGCTAATTGTTAGACGGCCGCTAAAATTAGAGGGATATTTATAATTTTTCAAACAACGAGAGAGTTTCGTAATTATGCCAAACTCGAAAATTGTCGTAATGTACCCTAAATTATAATAATTCACATAAAATGCGATGAATACACAAATGCTCGATGAGACTCGATTTATATATGGCTACTTAGCCTTAGCTTTAATCATTAGGATAAGACATTATTGATATATTATTATTACATCAATCTAATGATGGTGTTATGGACATTAGTTTAATTAATTTATTTCAAGAAATGAAATCCCACATAGATCTAATCCAAGAAAAACTGTACTAACATCCAAATAGTTGTCTGTTGGTTTGATTTAGTTTAAATCATGGGAAGCATCCCTAAAATGGCAAAACTTCCACCATTCCCCAAAGCAGTCAGACTCAAACCCCATTTCTTAAAGAAGAAAGTGCAGGTAAAAAGGCTGCAGCCACCTTCTCTTCTCCTTTAAAAATAGCTTCCTCTGCTCCTCAATCTCTTCCTCTCAGTGCTCACCTACACCACTTTCCATAAAAGCAAAGGGAAAAAAAAAAAAAGGAAGGGGGAAAAAACCCTCCTCCATTATCTTTGAACTCATCCAAGAATTCTGAGTCTTTACCAAGAACACAACTCAAATTAGGATCCAAGCTCTCAGTTTGCTTCAAGAACAAGACTTTTATGTGCCCAACTGCTTAAATAACAAGCAGTTTGAAGTTTCTTGTGACAAAGACTACTCCAAGAACTTCTTTTTTTCTTGGGGGGATAAAGTTGTAAGGGAATGTATGGTGATTCCCATGCATTATCCTCTGATTCCAGCCCTATATTTCCACCCAATCCCAAGCCTAAAGAAGAGTCATCTGTGTTGCCCAAGCAGGTTGTGTTCATGGAGTCTGATGCAAACACAAGTTTCAGTGATTACAGGCAGCATTTTGATGGCCCCCAAAATAATGGGCTTTTGAGGTATAGGTCTGCTCCCACTTCTTTGCTGGAAAATTTTGCCAATGGAGCTGAAAAGAGTGAGAGATTGGGTTCAAGATTTTGTTCTCATGAGGCAAATGATGTGAGTGTATTGGAGAATTATGATAGTAGATTTGTTGCTAGGAACTCTGATCTGCCACCTCAATATCCAAGACAAATTGGTGCTCAATTGGCCTTTGTTTCATTGGGGATGGATCATCAGGGGCAGGGTAAAATGGGTTCTGGTCTTATGAGACAAAACAGTTCACCACCTGGATTGTTCTCTCACTTCAATTCTCAAAATGGTAATTTTTTTTCCCAATTTGTTAGTAGTATTTATAGCCATTTATTTATTTTTTTGTTGTTGTTGTTGGGTAGTAAAATTTTCTTCCTTTTTGTTTATGTGTCTGAATTCTTGTTCATTTGGGCTATAATATGTAGTTCCTGAAGGTTTTATGTTTGAAAGTGGTTGTGGATATTGGGCAATTGAACCAAAAGGGTAGTTTGGTTTGTTCTTGGTTGTTGTCCCTTTGTTGCCTATTTGGTTTGAAGAAATTTATAGATGCTTTAATCTTTCTGTAATGACTGTGAAATGAACTATGGGATGGTAAAGGTCAATGCTGATATACTGTCAGCATTTTGCAGGCTATGCTAACATAAAGAACCACATGAATTTCTCGTCTGGGATGCCCTCTACGTTAGGAACGTTGTCACGAATCTCAGAGGTGGAGAATGAGAATGGTAGGGGAATTGGCTTGGATGGCGGAAAGGTCGGAAACAGCAGTGGTGACAATTTATATTTCAGTTCTGGATTCCCATTTGGTTCTTGGAACGATTCTTCGCCTTTTGCAGAGAACTTCACTAGCAGCATCAAAAGGGAGCTGGACAATGATCACAAGCTATTTGCTAATACTCAGGTAAACATGGATCTTGGTGGTGCCTAAATCTTCTATCCTTGTAGATTTAGATGTTTAACTCATGATGCATACATACATGTTAAAACAGAAAGACGAACGTGGAAACAGGCCTAATATATTGTCCCATCACTTAAGTCTATCTAAGACTTCAGCTGAAATGGCTGCTATGGAGAAGTTGCTGCAGCTTCAAGATACGGTCCCTTGCAAAATTCGTGCCAAGCGTGGCTGTGCAACTCATCCGCGAAGTATTGCCGAGAGGGTAAGATCTCAAAATTAATCTGTCAATAATTCCTTACTTTGTTCCTCAAAATTAATCTGGTTCCTAGGCTGGTGAGTTTTCCTGATGTAGATATGAATTCAAATTTGAGATTCTACTGGTGTGTCAATGCAATCTGGCTCTCATGTGTTGCATCTCGTATTGTACTTCACATATAAATCGTCATGCCTATAAAATCCATGTCACTTGTACTTTTAAGGAAAGACGATGTAAGAAGCAGAATGAAATGGAAATATGAGACAGTTTTTGTGGTACGGTGCAGGTTAGAAGGACTAGGATCAGTGAAAGAATGAGGAAACTGCAGGAGCTTGTTCCTAACATGGATAAGGTACAGACATATGTATATATATATGTATAGTCCTTTCTCCACAGAAAAATGATGTATACAAATGTTTTTTGCCATTTTGGGACTGTACTAAAAGATATTAAGGTTTAATGTTTTGAAATCCAGCAAACGAACACGGCAGACATGTTAGATTTGGCTGTCGACTACATAAAAAGCCTCCAGAAACAGTACAAGGTATTAATATATGAATCTCAATATTGATCACATCTTAGTATAAATTAAGCTGGAAATCAATAATATGCTGATATAATTGAATCTTTTTCTAATGATATGCAGACACTTAGCGATAATCGAGCAAATTGCAAGTGCTCGGCTGCACAGAAGGTAGTTTTGAATCAAACGCAGTAATGGACTAGTCTGGCAGGTCGTAGTCGAGAAAATTAACTGAGAAATGAAGCGGAAGAAATAGTCGACGTTCTAATGCCCTTCAAAGAGGACGGGGAGAAGAAGAAGAAGAAGATTTCAAAAAAAAAAAAAAAAAAAACCCAACTTGTGTTAATTTATGGGCTTTTTCATATTAATCAGTACAAGAAATTAGTTGCTTTAGTTCTATTTTAGAAGTTTCTACATATGTTCATTGGGGAAAGGTATATTTCAACTGTATAGGGTTGCATTTTCTCATTGCATGGATTGTCATCATCCCTTTTTTCTATTTAAATAAAATGTTTTATCTGGTTTAGGTACAAGAAATTGAATAAAATAGGGATTTATTTCATTTAAAGATATTTGTATTTTTGGGCCACCATAGAATTCATTTTATTGAACTTTTTGAAATTGGCCTACTAAGATGGTGATGTTTGGAATTTGTTAGTTATATTGTAATAGTGTATTAATTAATGTCTTGCCCACACCATGTCACACCTCCCAACATCCTAGATGACTTTTCTCAATGTTTGTCCCCTTATCCATCTCTATAGTTGTTTCATTTCATGCTAACTTATTCATCCACATTCTTACTAATTTACTACATATATAACACATTTCACATCAAACAATGTTAGGACATATATAAGAGAGTTCTTATTTGGGATGGATGGATCTTGAATTCTTGATGTTTAGAGAAGATCATGCTAGAAACAATTTAATTCTTTAGTAATTAGCAATCAAGTTAAAAATAAATAGAGCTTGAAAGCATTAAACATTGTAAATTATGCCACGTTAGGACAATATGTCCCATCGCTGACGTCGCATGATTCCACGTTAGATAGGTTTACATATCACAAAACTACGATAGCTCAATTAGAACTATCATGATTAGAGGTCTCCTCTAGTCTGAAGCTTTATAATTATCTGTATCTCTAATAATAAAACAATTGATATAGATTTTAAGAATATTTAAGAATAATTTGATCCGCTACAGCTACATTCAGTGCTCTGTACATCAAATACAACGAAAGAAATAGAATAATATGAGAAGTTGACTCAATGTTGTTCTCTAGAGGTGAGGGTAAATTACAAAGAGCTTTCCTAAAATTTGTTATAATTATAAATACTCATTCGTTATTTAAAAAATTATAAATACCCTTTTGAAAATTAGCGATCATCTAACAAATATCTCTTACAATAAATTGTCACAAAGAAGTATTTATTTAAAAAATATTTATAATTATGACAAATCACATCAAAATCCGCTATGATTTAGGGCAAAAAGTGAAGGAAATCGATAGGTAGGGGTTGGTGTATGTTAAGGGTGGGCATGAGCATGAATATTGATTGATTTGTTTGTGACATAAAGAGCTTAGTACAAGACAAGTTTGGCCCACTGCAATGAATTAGGTTGTTAGTTACAACACGGGCTTGCTCATCTCAACGCCTTCACGTGTTTCTACCCTAAAAAGATGACACCATCTGTAAGAAAATTATTTTTTTTTTCTTAAAAAAATTAAAAAATTGTGGACCTAAATTACGAGTAAAGACAAGGTTTAATAAATACCACACGACAGTTAATCTCGAGTCTCTTGTATTTTGTTTTTGATGAATTTATCTATCGAATGATAATATTATAATATTATTATTCGAGTATTTTATAGTAATAAAAGATTTATAATTATGCTCAATGGGATTGTTATTCTCGTCTTATTTTTCATAATTTTTTATTTAGAAGAAAAACAAATAATTATTTTATGTGACAAGCTTTAATATTTCAAAATGGCCCACGGAATTAAATTAAAATTAATATTTTTTGGGGGTAAAGTCAATTAAAAGGGACTCTTTGATGTGATATTATTAATTAAAATCGTTATTATTACATACTTTGATTTTTTTTCCCATTTATTTTTGTTATTTTTACAATTTATTTTTTCATTTTTTGTTTATTGTCGTTTTCTTGCCTATTTTCAGTTTGGTGGGATTTTAGGGTTAGTCTGGGCCCAATCCTCAAGACCCATTTACCTTCCCCAACCCAAGTCTGATATGGGTCGACAAGTTGGATCATCTTATGGGCCGACTCAAAACCCAATTGTGTTGTAATAAAATCATATCAGAAAGTGAACTGAAATTACTATTTAGTTAGTATTAATGTTGCGTCGAAAATATTTTCATGCAGACTTTGTTTTGAGTCTTTCAAAGGTATTAAAGATCCTAACTTTATTAAATTATTTTGGACCTTTTAAAATTAAATTTAACTGTCGGTAAATTATAACGAATTTTTCTAAAATTTGATATAATTTTAAATTCTTTTTAATTGATTGGAAAAATTATGTATACTTTTTGATTTTAAGTGTCGTATGATAACTGAATCAATCAATAAGTTCCCATTAGATTTTCATCAATTTCTTGTGGTGATTGACCGAAATGTCATTGTGCATTTTAAAAAAAATTATTTTTTTCTACATATTAGGTGGATTATGAAATTGTCAACTTTACTGTTACTATATTTTATTTATTTTTTTTAAAAAATTAAAAATTTATAAAAAATTTCTGACGAGGTGGATCAAAAAATTTAAAAATTATAAAAAAATTATCTAATTAATCCATAAAAAAATAAAAAATTTAAAAAATAAATAAAATTATAATTCTTAATCCACAAAAGTATTTTGATCAATTCACCATAAAAAAAATAGATGAAAACCTAATGGATTGGACTAAATGTTGGACGGTTGTTAGAATTAGAGGAGTATTGAAAAATTTTCAAATAACGAGGGGGTACTCGTAATTATGTCAAATCTCAGGGGAGGTTGTTGTAATTTACTTTTTTTTTTATATAATTTTTAAATTTTTTTCATCCACCTCATTCGATTTTTCATAATTATTATTTTAAAAAATAAAAAATATACAATAAGGAGAAAAATGACAATTCTAGAGTTTTATCCAAAAATTACATAATTGTATAAAACATTAACAAATATTGATAATTTCTTAAATAGATATTCGTAATTATACCTTAACGTTGGAATTATTTAAGACTTACTTTTACTCCACCAAGAAATTCTCTATCTTTGTCCTTGTGCCAAATTTTTTCCACTAAGTTTTGAATGTTTTAGAAATTACGTTTACAGAAATTTCTTATCTAAATTATTTTTTTTAAAATTTAAATTATATAGTAACTATAATATATTTATTATATTATCAATTATTCTCTCGTAATTCTATATAATTATATAATAAATATATTATAATTATTATATAATTAGTTTAACTTTGACTAGACTCAATTTGGACAAGAATTTCCTAATTCCGACTTTAATATTTTCAACACAATGATATTCTTCCAAATACACTTAATTATATCGGATAATTATACTGTGTTTTCATGATATTTGAAAAATTATATTTAACACCATTGATGTTTATTTTCGTCTAGCAAATACATTAATTCGTTAGTCAAAATTTATCGATTTTGTTGAGATTAGTAATAAAAATAAATAAAAATCTTTTCCTCAGATTTATTTTTATTAAATAAATCTTTTATCATCAAACTACTGTTATACGTTTTCACACGATAATGCATGTGAAGAGGTATATTTTCACCTTTATAAGGTTAGTTTGGTTAGAAAAAAATCTGTTTGACTTGCAATGAGTTTGTAGTAAGTTAATATGGATAAATATAAATTTTTTATTTATTTATTTTTGTTAATATAAGAAATCAACATATTCGATGAATTTTTTTACTAATAGAGGAATATTTTATTAGACGAAAATAAAATCTGTAATTTTTCAAACATGAGATTTATATATAATTATATCAAATTTTAAGAGAGAACGGTATATTTTTTTAACTGAAATAATATGATGAAAAAATTAAATAAAGGGTAATTCCTTTTCTTGGTTTTATTTTCGGTCTCGTGATCCTTTTCCCTTCACTATGCTGATTGCTGAGACTAAGCATGGCACAAACGTAATTTTCCACTCAAAAACCGTTAGTGGGTCCCGCACTTGCCGTTGCTGTTGCTTCCATTTTGTTTTCCAATATGGGGAAATCCATTACCACCTTTCACAAATTTTCAGATTGAGAATCTGATATGAACCCTAATTCCAATTCTAAACTGAATCTCTGATTCCCCAATTAATTTCTGCATGAAACCAATTGCAGGCAGCCCAGAATTTTCTTCATTTCCAGTTTTCTTGGTTTGGATGAAGTCTGCACATGATCCATGGAAAGGGGAGACAACAAGTGAGAAGGAAAAAAAGCACAAAATTCTTGGATGTTTCGATTAACATTTCATATTTCCATGATTTATGCTGAAAATTGGAGTATTGGAAGGATTTGATCAAAGGGGAGATAAAGTACGGCGTCTGGTTGAGAGGGCTTTTGACGATGTCTAATCTATATAGTGGGGATTTCAATCAGAAGATTGATTATGTGTTTAAGGTTGTTTTGATTGGAGATTCGGCGGTCGGGAAATCCCAATTGCTTGCTAGGTTTGCAAGGAACGAATTCAGTCTGGAGTCGAAGGCGACCATTGGGGTTGAGTTCCAGACGAAGACTCTTATCATTGATCAAAAGACTGTCAAGGCACAGATTTGGGATACTGCTGGTCAAGAAAGGTTTTGACCTGCCTTGTTTTTCTTGGGATAATTGAAGTGTTTAACTTTTCGAATTATGTTAGTTGCAGCTGTTGCATGTTGTTTTGTAGATAATGGATGAATATTTTAGCTGAATAAACAGTTAAATCATGAAGAAAGTGTGTTAATTAGGACGGAGTTGTTATTTATATTTGAAGGTTCCCAAAGCTGCAAACGGATAGAAGTAGACATAACCTGTGAATATGGTGTCATTTTGGAGAAGAGGCACATGTTCTTGATCAGGTGTTCTTTTACAGCATTCTCCCCTCTATACGTCTCGTGCTTTCCTCATTCTGACGCTCTTAAGGATTAATATCGAAGCCTAAGAGAAAAAGGGTTACTTTTACCTTGGGTCTTCTCAAGAATATCTCTTAAGAAGATGTGAAACAAATTACTTGTTATTAATAGAGACATAGCCGTCTAACATTGTTGAGCTGTTCGAAAGGAAAGTGGCTATCTCATTAATTTTTATGTTGTTGCTATTCTGTTTTACTGGTGGCAATCAACTTGATGCCCTCTGATTTCTGTTGTAATGACCTTCTACGTCAGAGAGATTTTATTAGTAATGAAATCTTTAGAGAGAATATCACCTTACCTTAATTTTTCATGGTAATTACCTTAAGCTCAATCTTTGCATTCGTGAGAACTCATGGTTCATTTTCAATATTTTTGCTATCCTAGGTATCGGGCTGTAACAAGTGCTTATTATCGAGGTGCAGTTGGTGCAATGTTGGTTTATGATATGTCAAAACGCCAATCTTTTGATCACATGGCCAGGTGGCTCGAGGAACTCAGAGGGCACGCCGATAAGAACATTGTTATAATGCTCATCGGGAACAAATGCGATTTAGGAACTCTTCGGGCCGTCCCAACAGAAGATGCCCAGGAATTTGCCGAAAGAGAAAATTTGTACTTTATGGAGACATCAGCGCTAGAGGCAACAAATGTTGAGAGCGCATTCCTGACTGTTCTAACGGAAATCTATCGGATCTTGAGCAAGAAGTCTCTGGCCAACAATGGTGGCTCAGACTATGGGAAATCGGGATCTCTCAAGGGTACTGCTATCATTGTTTCTAATCATGAGGATCCCAGAGCCAGTAAGGGAGGCTGCTGTAGGACCTCATGATCCTTGTTTTCTTCATGGTTCTTTAACTTTTTTCCCCCTCTCCGATCCTCCACATGGAACACCCACCCATTTTGTCCGACTAATCTTGTTTCTGTAAGCTGACTGATTGTAAAGATAGAGTTCTAGAAAGCAATTTGGATCAAGGAGATGTTTTGTCTTTTCTTTCCCCCCCTTTAAATAGTGTATGCAGATCTAGGTCAGTTTGCTTCTGAATAGAGTTAGAACTCCTTCTTGGGCTAATGCGAAGAAGCAACCACTAGCCATATTCATTGGCTTTCGTGAGCATGCAAAAGACTTCCCCTGGTTAGTGGTATTTAATGAAGAAGCATGCACAATTTGTCTATTTAATAAACAAGTAAGGAGGGGAGGTTGTAAAACATCTCTTTCATATTGTACTTGATATATCCGTATGTTGCTTTGGTTGTTAAGGTCATTTCCCTTATTTGTCCTATATCACAACTAAAAAAATTAACACTAAATAAAATTATCTATAATAACCAATCAATTTACCGGCGTGCGGATGTTATTGTATTTTAATAGTACATGTTGATTAGATATAGTTATCTGATATTGAAATTAGTATATGATTCTTCATAGTTATTGGATATAGATATTTGATATTAATGAATACAATCGATTTATTCCTAAAAAAATAATAATTCATTATTTTTACTTCAAAAAAGGACAACCATAAAAATACAACTGAGGTTGATCACTGGCAAAAGTTCACCCATACAAAGCAGATGCAGGTCTTTGACAGAGCGTTTATAAATAGGATTTCATGTGGTAAGAAATACTGAGAATCTTTCGATTCTTTCTCTTATTAACGTCTAACTTTGTAATGAAAATTATATTGCTGGAACCGGATTGAGTCTGACCACTGGGGAACAAACCAGAGGCTGAGCCTTTGCTAGGGTTATTCCAGGCCCTTCTTCCATATCCACAGTGCCATTCCCCCCCTCAACCTTCCACTCAAAGCACTGAATCATGGCAGCTAACGCTGTCTGAACAACAAGCAATGTCAATGAAGTTCCAGGACAGCCTCTTCGACCAGTCCCAAATGGCAGGAAATGATAATTTTGTCCCCTAACATCCAACTGCCCTTTTGCACTCCCGTCCTCCTGAAGAAACCTTTCTGGCTTAAACTCGAGCGCGTCTTCCCAGTACTTAGGATCCCTCCCCACGGCCCAAATGCTTACAAACAGTCGAGTCTTGCCCGGGATATGGTAGCCGGAAATGGTGGAGTCTTCAGTCGACTCCCTTGGAATAAGTGGAGCTGGGGGATGAAGCCTTAGTGTTTCTTTGACAATGGCATGAAGGTATGGGAGGCGGGGGAGGTCTGATTCTTGGACGATTCTGTCTTTTCCCACGACAGAATCAATCTCTTGAACCGCTCTCCTCAAGACGTTTGGATGGTTTATCAGCTCTGCTAATCCCCACTCCAGTGAGAGTGCTGATGTATCAGTTCCACCTATAAACAGGTCCTGCAGTATGTACAGTTTTCGGTCACAATAAGTAGTTATCCGAAACAAAAGGAAGAAAAGACACAAAGACAGGTTAATTACCACGATAAAAGCCTTGATATTCTCTCTTGTTAGTTTCTTCTCTGAGCTTTCATCCTCAGCAATATCAAGTAAAATGTGAAGCAGATCTTTTGCAACTTCCCCTTCCTTATTTCTCTGCTTCAAATTCCTTCTTTCTTTTTGATGTTCATCTATGATCTTCTCTATCATTACATCAAGCCTGTGGTGGAGCACTTTCAACCGCTTTTTGATTCCCTGCAAATCCAAATTCTTGCAGAACCAAATGTAGTCTGATAAATTAAATTTCCCTGTAAGCTCATTGATTTCCAGGACAAGTCTCCTGACTTCCACAGCTTCCTTTTCATCTTCAGAACACCTTTGACTCATCACCATTCTTGATATCAAATTGTTTGCCATTCTAGTGAACTCACTTCCCATATTAACGGACTCGCCAGCTTTTGCCTTTTCTAACAAAAACTCAATCAGGTACTTCATCTCATCGCGCCTGATGGGCTGCTGCATGTCCAGCGTTTGTCCGCCAAGAAGCTGAGACACGCACAGTTTCTTCATGAACCTCCAGTAATCTCCGTAAGGTGCAAATGTGAAGTCCTGACTGCCATAAGTTACATAGTCGGACACAACTGTTTTAGGTCTACCTAAGAAAGAAACTTCGTGTGTTTTAAGGATTTCTTTACAAATCTCAGGCGATGAAGCAACCACGCAAGGAACCGAACCAAGGTATACGTGAATCAAGGGTCCATATCGCGATGAGATCTTAGCAAAAGCTTGGTGAGCTATTGGGCCAAGAAGATGAAGATGACCGATAATCGGCAAGGCTAGAGGGCTTGGAGGAAGGCGTGGAAAAGATCGTTTCTTTAAAAATGCTCGGAGTAGAACAACGGAAATAAGGGAAATGAGCAAGAAAATCATATATTCTTGGACCTCAGCCATGGATCACAAGTGTTGTTGGATGATGAGGAAGGGAGTGTAAGATGCTTATATATATATGATCAACAAGATATCGATAGTCTTGAATTATCCAATAAACAAAGAGGAGATGTCCAAGTGTTCAAAGACTACTGGACTTGGAGCAGTGCTAGCACTTTCATAGTAATTTCAGATGTAATAATACTGTAGGTAATAGACTTTTCAAGAATAGCTGCTGCATGTGATTTAATTGTTCTTCAAACATGCATGCATTGCACCCCACAAAATTATACTTCAATACTAAAATAAGTAGCGTAGTTAATATGCCATTGAAGTTTATAAACTTCGAGACGTGTACATTCCCCCATTGGACTGGGATCTGATTTGAACAGATTGTCTGCTATCTCGTGGCTGACGGACGAGAAGGTCTCAATAAACATCAACTTCTTCTTTGATATGCAATAAACAATACAGCCGTCAACGCCGTTATTGATATGTTTACTCTATTTTCTTCTGCCCAATTAATTAGCTTACAATGGAATTTTATTTTATTTTTTTAAATAAAAGTATTGAATTATTATTTATTGAATAAATTGATCGTAGTTATCAATATCAAATATTTATATCTAACTAGAATCGACAACCATAACAATTATATACTAGTCATCAATATCAAAAAATTATATCTAATCAATAATACCTACTATTAAAGTAGAATAACATTCTGTATGTTGGCGGAATTCGAATCCATAATTTTAAAAATCATGAATTCTCAACTTTACTAATACAACTCTCCGTGTCCACAACTTACAGAGAAAATGAATACTATAATTTGTTTGATAGATAGCGGTCATGTAGTTAAAAATATATAGTGGTGTTTGCACATCCACGTTCTTGAATTCTTGGTCAGGTTCAGTTACTTTCGTTCACCAACTTAGTCAACAAAATCGACCGATTACCACATCAGGGAATGACCCCTTTATTGGGATAATTATTTTTTTATTATAAAAAATTATATAAAAATATAATCTATATAAAATATGTAATATTTTTATGTGGAGTCATAGATATGATTCATGCCTCGACTAAAATAGCAATTTGTTTTTAAAAAACTCAAGTCGTGGATATTTTTTCGTTTTGTTTTATTTTTTTATAAACTAATTACATTCAATTAATTTTTAATAACATAATAAAATTGAAAAAAATCATAATATTAAAATTATATTAATTTAAAAAATATAGTAAATTATACAAATATAATAGTGTCTATTTTTTTTATACAATTCTAAAAAAATACAATTAATTTATAAAAATAGCATAGTATACAATTTTTTTATACAAATGTAAAAAAACCAATTATTGTTGAGAATCCCGTACCGACACATTTCATTGTATAGAAGAATCTCTTTATTGAGTTTGTTACCTTTCACGCATTTGCGGTCAATTCATCTCTTTGTGAATATGTGATGTTTGGTTCTATCAGGACATGTAGAGATATGAATAGTAGTGTTGTGGACAAACTCAAATTTCGAGACATCCAAATAATTTTCAAAAAACACAAGTTCCAATGACTTAAAATATGTAGTTCTGTAAGCCATTAAATCATAATAATCCTTTATCATTGATGCACCATTAATCAAGTATACAACGTATACTTTTTTAGCGTGACTGCAATGGATGCTGCATTGAGTCACTTGCTGCATGAACATTCTTGGTTCGCAATTTTGACAATATGGATATTGAGTCAATGTCCATTCTGACGTTTTGTAACAATCGAGGCGCACTGTTGAAACTGATGGTATTTTGTGACCGTATACTCAACAGAATTTTGTTGTCGACGTGTGAATACCTTGTATCATCATTTAAGATTTCTTTGTGGGATGAAAGTTTTTTATTTATTTTTATGTTTGATGATAATATTCTATATTTATAATTTAACTGAATTTAGTTATTTTATTTTTATTGTACTTATTTTATTTTGTTGTTCATAATAATTATTTTACTCCTTATCTTTTTTGGTTTAAATTGATGAAATAATATTAAAATATTAAAATTATTTTAAATTACTTTTTCTTTCTATAGTCCATCTTTCTTCCTCCCCTTTTAGTTGTCTTTTTGACAAATCATTAACAGAAGGTTTTATTTTTATTTTATTTTTTTATAAGTAAGACATTTTAGATTATGTACTTTAATGTAATTTTTTAGGAAGATGTTAATTATATAAGCAAACGATACATTTAACTAATTCTTTACCTTTATATTATATAGGGTTGGATATATGTAAAACACGACTATTTATGTTTTACCCATTAAGAATATAAATTTTATTTTGTATAAAAAATTCAATCATAGCACCATATATTATTAAAAAAATTATTTAATTCCAATATTATATATATATATATATAATCGTGAATATCACGAACTCTATGCTAATTTAATTATTATTAGCCAATGCACTCCAAGTAACATTACTTAAAATGATTACCCTACATACATTTCATAAATAATTCTCCATGTTCATACTTTTCTTTCATATATGTTTGGAGAGAGAATGAATAAATAAAAACAAATATGTTTTTGGTCCTACATTTTTTTTTAACACGAATGAAACCATCATATTTCACATATCAATTGGAGCAATTTGGCACTTACAATCTTATTCAAAAGGAGAGTAAAGTGCTGGTTGATTACCATAATTAGACATGACATCAGGGAAGAGGCTACAAGTCCTACAATTACTATTATGGCATTTTGATATTTTATTTTTTATTTTTTTAGGGTTGTAGTTCGTTAATTTTTGCAAAATTTGCAGGAGTGAATCATATACTCTTCGTGATTTTGTAGCTTTTTGACTTTCCACAATTTTGGTTCTTCAAGTGCTGAATTTTTCGAAATTTGTGGAAATAAATCACGTATCACATTATTCTTTTTTAAAATTTTCATCTATGTTGGCAAAAGTGAACTAATAAGAACAAACGCCCCAATTTAAATGAACCACGTGAGGTGCATATAATTTATTCCGACAACTTGTACAAAATCCATTGTCCTTAATGAGGAAAATTATAGTACTAAACATATATATATATATATATATATATATATATGATGGGGAAAACCCTAATTTACCAAAAATACCCTTAATGAGGGACAATTTCGTCATTTACCACCACAAGACCCGCGCCTTACCAAATGGGCCAAACAAAACGCGTCCTTGGGACCAAAGACCCGACTCAACATAGGCCGTCCGATCAGAGACGCTAAAGCTCAGATAGTGACACGTGGACCAAACCATCATACACACCTGGAGCTATAGAAACCCTGATACATCAGTATCTGAGGTAACTATTATCTACTACTTTCGACCTACACCTTAGATCGCACATTTTTACCTCGATTAACTCTAACTTGAGCGTCTAAGGATCGTTGTCGAGGACGCACCCGACGAGCCTCACGTTCGTGTCTTATCCTCAGGATCCAATTACTTGATCTTGGAAGGGTACGTGACCGCATTTGCTCCACCAGTCGAGGTAGCATATTTCGAGCAAGATCAATATAAATATTTAAGCCAATAATTAAACCAAAAAGTCAATTACACTGTATCATATACTATGAGAGTTCTTGATCATAATGTGTATATATATATATATATATATATATATATAAGAATCTCGCATTCCCTTGTTCATGATTAAGAGTTTGAGCCATGGCTGAAATCCAAGAATACATTATTTTCTTGCTCATTTGGCTTAATTCCCACCATCCTGCTCCGAGCATTTGTCCAAAAACGGTCTTCTCCACGCCTTCCTCCCAGCCCTCTAGCCTTGCCGATTATTGGCCATCTTCATCTTCTTAGCTCAATACCTCACCAAGCTTTCTTCAAAATTTCATCGCGCTATGGACCCTTGATTCACTTATACCTTGGTTCTGTTCCTTGCGTAGTTGCTTCATCGCCTGAGATGTGCAAAGAATTCCTAAAGACACACGAAATTTCTTTCTTAAATCGACCCAAAACAGTTGTGTCCGACTATGTAACGTATGGCAGTCAGGACTTGTCATTTGCACCTTATGGAGATCAGTGGAAGTTCGTGAAGAAACTGTGTATTTCTCGGCTTCTTGGCTTACAGACACTTGACTTGCTGCAGCCCATCAGGCGCCAAGAAATAAACTACCTAATTGAGCTTTTGTCAATGAAGGCGAAAGCTAGCGAATCGGTTGCTATTGGAAGTGAGCTTATTAGATTGTCGAACAATGTAATATCAAGAATGGTGCTGAGCCGACGGTTGTCCGGAGATGAAAATGAGGCTGCGGAAATGAAGGAACTGGTCCGAGAAATCACTGCTCTTACAGGGAAGTTTAATTTGTCGGACTTCATTTGGTTCTGCAAGAATTTGGATGTGCAGGGAATTGGAAAGAGGTTGAAAGCGGTTATGGGAAGGTTTGATAAAATGTTGGAGAAGATCATAGAGGAACATCAAAGTGAAAGAAGGAAATTCAATCAGAGAAGTAAGGAGGGCGAAATTGCAAAAGATCTGCTTCACATTTTACTTGATATAGCTGAAGATGAAAGCTCAGAGATGCAACTAACAAGAGAGAACCTCAAGGGTTTTATCATGGTAATAAACCTGCTATTTATTTATGTATATATGTCTTTATTACAATGTACAAGAAGTAACATGCATTGTTCATATATATTGCATGCAGGACCTGTTTGTAGGTGGAACTGATACATCAGCAATCACAATAGAGTGGACATTAGCAGAGCTGATAAATCATCCTAAAATCTTGCAAAAAGCAGTTCAAGAAATCGATTCTGTTGTCAGGAAGAATAGAGTTGTCGAAGAATCAGACATCACCAACCTCCCGTACCTTCAAGCTATTGTAAAAGAATCACTCAGGATTCACCCATCAGGGCCAATAATTTTGAGGGAGTCAACTGAAGACTGCACCATTTCCGGGTACCATATTCCGGCCAAGACTCAACTATTCGTCAACATTTGGGCTGTCGGGAGGGATCCTAACCACTGGGAAAACCCGCTGGAGTTTAGGCCAGAAAGGTTTCTTGCCGAGGATGGGAGTTCCAGAAAGAGTTTGTTCATTGTTGAGGGTTTCTCGTACATATCGGCAAGAGTCTGTAGGACTTCCTTCGTGCTCTTCGCTCCCTTCACATGATAGGCGACATTCCGAGAGAGCGACAAGATTATTGCGCTCATCGCCTTTCGATCGAGCACCTTCCATTCTTCATCACTCATATTCTCGGACTTCTCTGCAAGTGGTTCGTACAGGTCCTTCCCGTATAGGTAGGCCTCCATCTGCATACGCCAAAACCCAAAGTCGGAACCATTAAACCGTTCGACTGGAAACTGTCCCTCCATCTTAACTCCTTGAACCAGGTTCTGATACCAGTTGTTAGGAAATGGATCGGGTTAAGATGGACAACAGCTGGAATATGAAGGCGATAAAAAACACACGAATTTGTTAACTCAGTTCGGATATAAATCCTACGTCTGGGGGCGATACCAAACCAGGAGAAAACACTCAAAGAGGAGGAAAGTTGAGGAGTACAACACACACACTAGTATGTAAGTCTTCACCACACGTGAAAGACAACACTCACTCTCGTCTCAACTCTTTCTTTTATCTCTCGATTATACAGAGAACTTATATGTTTTTATCTCTACTCTACTCTACAAAACAATGCTAATAAGAGTAGTATTTATCGCCATGACTTATCATTTTCCAACTCAATTTGGGATTTCTAAGTTGAATCGGGTTATCCTTCTCCAACTCAACTTGGGATTTCTAAGTTGAATCGGGTTATCCTTCTCCAACTCAACTTGGGATTTCTTTAGTTGGATCGGGTCATCCTTGACTTCTTCAAATCAATCTTCACAACTTAAAAAAGCTGCCCCGGAAATTCATTGGCATTGCTTGTTGTTCAGACAGCCTTAGCTTCCATGATTCAGTGCTTTGATTGGAAGGTTGAGGGCATTGTGGACATGGAGGAGGCGCCGAGCATGACCCTGCCGAGGGCTAATCCTCTCATATGTTTCCCAGTGCCCAGGCTCAATCCCATTCCATCACTGTAATCTACATTACAGACCTGGTGGAAGTCTAAGAGAGGAAGAAACATCTCTACTTGTTTTAATGATGATGAATAAACATTCTGTCCCGATTCTTGAACGACGTCTGTATGTGTTGTGTATGGTTGATCGTCTGTCTGTTGATCATCAAACTGTCACTTGTATTTCTAGATTTCACGAAATAAAATTATGAAACTAGACTCCTACCTTGGGTTGTCAATTGTTGGGCAAAATTACAATTTTAGTTCATTATGAATTTATTTTTACTAATTTTATCTTGTAATTTTCATGGGTCGGCAGCAAAATCAGCCGAATAATTAATAAAAACGGTAAACAAAAGTGCACTGATCAATTAAGCTTTTAGATAATATTATTAGATTTTTGGATATTAGATGATTCTGTATATACATGAAAGACTAAGTTCTTAAAAACATAAGATACTATTTAAATAAGAAATAGATAATATATATATATCAATTAAATTTAAATGACTTAATAGATCAACAAATCACACTAAGCTATGATGCAGATAAAAATTACAATGTATTATTTCAAATTTAGA
This sequence comes from Sesamum indicum, assembly GCF_026168435.1. Taxonomy (NCBI): domain Eukaryota; kingdom Viridiplantae; phylum Streptophyta; class Magnoliopsida; order Lamiales; family Pedaliaceae; genus Sesamum; species Sesamum indicum. Next base: position 686,385 of record NC_142660.1, on the reverse strand, counting down.
AGCTAATGAAGAATGTAATAATATCTTGACAAAATTTAGAATTTGATAGTAAATTATATAATTAGCATAGTTATGGGAGATTACAATATAAAATAATACTAATAATATGTATAGGAAGTACAAAAATATCATTTTATTGGAACGGCCTTTAAATTAATTTGGAATGCCTTCTTTTTATTTTTATAATGGTTGTTGTTACGGAAAGGCCTATTGCAGCTAAACGAGGCGTTACAAGCTATTTGTAACGGTTTTTCAACAACTCGTTATAATTTGTAAAGGTCTTTGAGACGGCTGCTTGTAGCCGTTACAAACCTGGTGACATAAAAAGATTAATTTGGAATAGCTTTTGTAACAACTCGGTTGAATTTGATTTAATTATTATTATAATGGCCATTACGAAATATTTATGTATGGTTTACCAGATATTTGGAACGGATCTTATAATATTCTTTGAAACTATTTTAAATTACATTGTATCTGTTTTTGCCACTACTTTTTCCTTTTGTTACGTATTGATTTTGTAACAGTCTTTGGAACGGTCTATTTCAAAATTAGTAACTGTTTTTGGCACATTCTTTGTAACAGCCTGACGATTTTATCTGTTATTGGTGTATTATAAAAGCCATTACAGAAATTATTATTTTATTTAAATTTTCATATTTATTTTTTGTAAAATTAATTAACGAACCTATATAAAAAAACACATAATATAACAAAAAAATAATAACTTATTACAAAATTATATATTTACAATATACAAAAAAAAAAAAATCCTATTTTATATTATCCCTAACAGCCGCGTGTTCGTCTTCGGCGTTGTCGCCATATGGTGCCGAGTCAACTGGAGGCTCGTCCCTTATCATCTATGCTTCTGATGTAGTGCTCGAGTATCAACACCCGATCATCTATGTCGGGGTGCTGCGGCTGTGGTGGCAAGAGTGAGGGAGCAGTCGAATGGGTGGCCTGTGATGGTCCATCAATCGAGTGGTGGGACTCGAAGCCGACACTAAATACTCAGCCCCTCTTCTGATCGCCCACTACTGACATCCAGACATGCTACTCGTCCCGGACCATGGAGCCTTGAGAGGACAATAGAGGTTCTTCATTGTTGTTTTGCTGTCTCTGGCGTTCCTCCATCATCCTCAAGAACATCTCCTGCAAACATATTAAATAATTAGATTAAAAAAATAAATTACGTAATTTTTTTTAATCACTTACCGCAACCTCCTTCATCCTCAGGCTGCTTTACTGGTTGTCCTCCTTCTTTTTGTATACCTTCTCGAACACCTCTATCTGAGTAACGGGGCGTTCGAGTTATATCTCATGTTCAAAAATTAATTTAAAAATAATTAGAAATAAAAAATTAAATGAAATTACTAACATGCGTTAAACTACTTACCATCTTCCACTTGTAGGGCCCAATGGATGACAACCCCTGCGGTAAACGATCGCAGCTGCTTCTGGGTTGGCAACTCAGTTGACCTTTGTTCAAATGAGAAAAATGAACATTGCTTCTGCAATTTCTCAGAAGAAGAAAAGTACAAAAAGAGACTTGACACAGTTACAGAGCAAGAAAAGTACAAATCGGATTGGCTGTAATATGGATTGCATCTTTGTTGTCGCAATATAATGGAATCGGCTTGGGAACACAGACTTTAAAATCTTCTTGCAAGTAGTTTGTCCAAACAAACTCACAGACTGTGGATGCTAGATTACGATATTCTGCCTTCGCAGTCGATTTTGATACTGTGACTTGTTTCTTGGTTTTCCACGAAATTGGTACACTTCCAAAGAATATGCAGAAAGTCGTTAACTTTAAAATGTTATTGGAAGGAAATAACAAACCTGTGGAAGGACAACCTTTTAAATAGTTTACTACATGCACTACTGCATCCTAATGAAGCTGGCTAGGCCTTTGAATATATTGGCTGAGTTCTTGAGGTGCATAAGCCACATCAGATCTTTTGAAGCTCAAGTATAAAGGCCTTCCCACCAGTCTACGATACCTTGAAGCATCTGTCAGCAAGTTTCCAGCCTCTGCACTAGCTTTATCCTTGCTAGCAGTGGAATCTTTGGTCTTTGATTCCACAAGTCCCATGTCTTTAACTATATCTGAAATGTATTTATGCTGTGAAGCTAACATCCCATCTGAAGTCCTTGCAAGCTCTATTCCTAGAAAGTACTGTACAACCCCAAATCTTTTATTGTAAATAGCTCATGTAAGTAATTCTTAAATGTGTCTTTTTGAAGGAGCTGTGACCAATATATCATCAACATACACCAATAGAGCTATCTGGCCCCCAACAACTGCTTTCTTAAACAAGCAGTAGTCATGCCTTGACTGCTCAAAACCCAAAAACTCCATCTTTTCTGTGAATGTTTGATTCCATTCTCTTGATGCCTGCTTTAAGCCATACAATGATTTCTTTAACTTGCAGACACAACCAGGTTTCACTTTAAGACCATCTGGAGGGTCTATATATATGTCTTCCTTGAGTGAACTGTCCATTGTTTGTGACATTGTAATGGCTAAGAATAGCCTTACTGTCATTGCCTTTGCTACCGGAGCAAAACAATCAGTACAATCTTCTTCCTCAACCTGATTGTAGTCCTTGGCTACTAACCTTTTCTTGTACCTCTTTATGGTTACATCTGGCCTCAATTTCAATTTTAGATCCAACGCATCCAATGGTCTTTTTGCCTAAAGGGGCCTCAACAACATCCCATGTTCTGTTCTTTTGTAATGCCTCCACCTCCAGTTGTATTGCCTGCCTCCATTCTTTCTTTTGTTATGCTTCTTTAGAACTATTTGGTTCCTGCAAGACATAAGAACTACCCACAAAGAACCCATGGTGGTGGGTGTCGAGACCACAAAAAATAATTCCTACTATACTTGTGAAAGTGGGAGTAGGGTCTATTCCACAGAAACTCATTTTAAGTTGATTTCTTTAAAATAAATAGAAAATAATTAGGGGTGGGGGGATGTTTGATGATAAGAAGAAATAATTGAAAACTAAATAAACTAGAAAGCAGTCAAAGTTTACCTGGTGAGAATATAGGAGAAAGCTTTACTGGTTAAGGTCGGGATCATGCTTGATTCTTATGAGTTGATCATTGATGCAAAAATAACACTTGTATAAATAAATAAATTAGTGGTTGTTGGTACGACTTAACAACCTTACCTTTTCGTTAGCCAAGGTACGACCGTTGGCTAGATTTCTAATTAACAGACAACATTTGGAACGTCCACAAGATTTAATCTATTAACAGTATGAAGAATTAGAAAGGCTGGATTCCAATAAACAAATTTTCTACGAGGATAATTCGTTTAAACTAGATCATGCATTCTCCATAACATAACTAACTACTTTGACATAATTAATCATGCTACATTGCTACTAAGCATTAAACTAAACAAACAATTACACGGATTTGTAAAATTTAATTAGCTAAGCTAACCTTCTTGATGAACAACCTGCCATATTATTCATAAATCAGACATTTGTAATAAAAGTACAGAGAATAGCATGAACATTCATTTAAGAAGTATAAAAGAGCAGATTAGATCTTACAACAAGTTACGGACCAAGCAATCATCATACCTTAACCAAAAAATAAAGAATTTAGCCGGACATGTTAATGGAAGAACACACTAAGAAGTGGAATTCTATTAATCCCGGCGATAAATTAAAACTAAAAGAGAGAGTATGAAAGTGAAGTAAGCTAATGAAAATAGAGTATTCTTATTCAATTCAAAGTTGTTCTACAAATAAAAAGACCCCCCTATTTATAATAAAAATCTCCTACCAATCTAGACGTGGGGGGGGGGGGGGATAAGTTCTAAAAAAGGTAAATAAATCATAAATAACATATTTAAAGGAGTCATTTCCAAATTTATGCGCATCATTCCTTCTTTTCTCTTGCGGAAATCGCGCCTTTCTTTTCTTCATCTATGTTGACCAAATCACTAAGCATGAGCACGTTTAGTCAACCTCGTAAAATTGTCTTGAAATCTCCTTTTCTCTTTTTGATGTCCTCAATATCCGTTTTTGCCTTGATTTTTGCCATCTTCATCTCATATTATCACTTTTAGCTGAATAAGCAATAAATTCACAAGATTAGGAGTATTTTGGCTCAGAGGAGAATTAAATTACTATAAAATTGTGACAATTTGCGTAGTTATCACATGAAAAAGTGCAACAGAAGAATTTGTAAAGGGTTTACAATCAGTGCAAAATGTACATTCATAATCTCTCAACTAAGTTGGCTTACACACTGTTCTAGTGGACCTTCTAAGCTGCAATTCTCCCATTGTTTCCATTGTCATTCCCTAACCTATTTTCCGTAGGTAAGTCAGTCTCTGAGATAATGGTTTGATCACCCTGATTGTCAACAACCATTAAAGGTAAAGGGCAGGCTAATTCTTCACATTTCACAGAGCTAAAGGGGAAGACACTTTCATGAAAAACAACATTTCTAGTGATAAAAGTGGACTGAGAGTCTAAATTATAGACCTTATCTCCTTTACATCCATGTGTATACCTAAGGAAAATGCATTTAGAACTTCTAGCTTGAATTTATATAGGTGCAGTGTTAAATATATAACACAAACATCCAAAGGTTCTTAAGTGAACGTAAGTTGCATGTTTATTGTATAGCACTTCAAAAGGTATATTCCACTTTAACACTATTGTAGGTAGTTTATTAATGAGATATGCTGCAGTGAGCAGTGCCTCTGTCCAAAATTCTAAATAATTTTGGCTGAAGTAATAAGGCTCTTGGAATCTGTAATAAGTGTTGGTGTTTTCTTTCTACAATTCCATTTTGTTGAGGGGTATACACACATGTTCTTTGGTGAATTATACCTTGTTTTTGCATAAAATATTGGGCATTCTTGGATAGTAAACTCAATCACATTGTTTGTCCTAATGGTTTTGATTTTCTTATTGAATTGTGTTTGAACCATATTATAGAATATCTCCAGCTTCTGCACCACTTGGTTTTATGTGTTGTTAGATAAATCCAATTGGCTCTACTATCCATAATGGTAAGTATGTAGTGAGCATTAGATATAGAATATTGCTTGTATGGTCCCCATACACCCATATGCAGCAATTAAAAAATGTCAGAAGCATGATAATCACTGGAAGTAAAGGACAACCTATGTTGCTTTGCCATAGGACATACATCACACAAACTCAGACTTGAATCAAATTTATTTATGAATGAAGTGTGTTTTATTACATCAGAAGAGGTGTGTCCAAGCCTTCTATGCCAAAGATCTATCCCATGTGAAGTGGCTTTCATGCAATGCGGGTCAAGTTCCTTGCTTGACTGATTATGGAGTGAAGAGATACTGCAAGGTTCTCTATAAAGGACATACAGTCTGCTAACTAGTTTACCTATAGCCATTGTCTTCATTGTCTGAGGGTCCTGCAACAAGCACTCATTGTTGGTGAATGACACCCTAAGTGAATTATCATGACACATTTTGCTTATAGATAGGAGATTATGTTTGAAGCTAGGGACATACAATACTTCATTAAGATTAATCTCCTTACAGCTGAATGTTGTCATTGTAGGTTACTTCCCTTTTTGTTCCATCTGGTAATTTTATATAAGTAGGTGCTTTGAGTCGTTTTATATATCTTAACGTATTCAAATCACAACACATGTGAGTGGATGCCCCACTAACAATGATCCTTGGTTTTGCAGAATGTATATATGTGTTTAATGGTTGATGTGTTACCTGCAAAATCTTCCAAATTTGCCAAGTTTGTAGCATGCCCTCGTGTAAAGTCATATTCCTATATTATCTTCTTTATCTCCATTCTGATCAAGTCATAAAAATTTTGCTCCCATGTGAGGTATAGGTCCTTGCAAACTTTCTTTAGCATTTGCATTATATGCTTTGTCTGCACTGGTCTTTTCCACTCTCCTTTGCTCCAAGAGAGTTTTGTACCAATTTGGAAATCTTTTGAACAGAAAACAAGTATCTATGTGTGCCCATTTCTTTTGCAGTGATCACAGTGCTGTGATCTTTTGTCTAGTGGTCCTATTGACTTGTCTTCTCATGCTAAAAGATCTCACGTTCATAGCTCCATCGTGTAAGAATCACTGGAAGTAAATGACAACCTATGATGCTTTGCCATAGGACATACATCACACAAACTCGGACTTGAATTAATGTAAAAATATATTAATGTGAATATTGTTTAATATTGGGCAAATTAATCTAAATTAATTTTGTGATTAATTTAGACTATTATGTAAAAATGTATTACTGGGAATATTGTTCCAATTTTTTTTAATTTTTTATTATTATGTAAAAATTTATTAATGTGAATAATGTTCCAATTTCTGTGAATAATTATATTTATTGTGGAAAAATATTGTTAATATTGCATAAATTGTTCCAAAATTCTTTATTAATGTGATTATTATGTAAAATTTTATTAAATTGCATATACAGAAATTTGTGTAAATTTAACATAAATTTGCATAAATTACACATGTATTTCATATATTTTTAAATTATATAAATTACAAAAAATTGCATAAATTTACAGAAAATTAGAAAATTTTTTGAAAAATTATACAAAATTTTGAAAATTAAAAAAAGTACATAAAAATACTAAAAAATATTTTCAGAATAATATTTTCAAAATATTTTGTAATTAAACTTGACAAAATTTTTTAAGAAAATTGGGGGGGGGGGAGAGGGAAGAAGAAGGAGGAAGGGGTAAAAAAAATCTTCTAACTGTTGTATATGTATTGCTTTTTGGAACGGACTTTGGAACAGTCAGTTTTAAGTAAACCGTTCCTAAGACCATTCCTAACGAGTAAAACAACATCATTTTTGTTGACAAACATTTATTAAAAAATCGCTCCTCTATAGTAACCGTTCCAAAATATCGTTCCACGTGAAACAAACAGTGTCATTTTTTTATGATCTTAGCAAGACCGTTCTTAAATATAACAAATCATTCCTAAAAGTGTCTCAACATGAATTTCCCAAACATCGAGCATTGTCAAACATAGAATTTGGAATAGAAGACTGACTTTGGTAAATGCACTCCACACTGGCTTAGGAAGCATTTCACGGAAGGCAATCGGGATTAACTTCTGTATGAATACGTGAGAATCATGACTCTTTATGCCATGAAGCCTCATCTCCTTTAGAAAACTTCAGATGACTAATCCATTCACATATCATCCTCTTTTGCTCTTTGGTCAAAGAGCTTTGGGCATCATGTTCGGCCTTCTTTTGTCTACCTCAAGTTTCGGTTGATTACATATGATCATGAGGTCTTTCCATGTATTCATAGTATCCTTCATTTTTCCCTTTATATCTATCATGATATTGAATATATTGTGCATGACATCAAAATTGTGTCGTATTACATGGGTCGACCAGTAATCGAGCTCCCAGAAGATATTTTTCTTTGTTCACTTATGCTCTGTATCGTACACGTCCGGGAGTGACAACAACACCTCAACCACAGGACTGAACTCTTCAATCCATTCGCAAATTTGTTCTCCCATCAGTCTTGGTCGTGCAACCTTCCTTTCTACTCGGTTCTTAGTGAATGCTTTCTTGTTCCGACGTTAGGGATGGTCCGGGGGGAGTAACTATTTAGCATGCCTTCCTACCATTATGCAGGTAGAATGCACGTGTGCCTTCCATACAAACTGTACACCCCATAATCGTAGCGAAACTCCATCCAGACGCCATCAAATAAGCGAGTAGGTCGTTCACACTCCACATCAACGCGACGCGCAATGGAAGTGTCTCGTTCTTCGCACTATCGTGCGTCAGTACACTCACATGCCATAAATTCTAAAACTCCTCGATCAGTGGCTCTAGGTAAACATCGATGAGATGTTTCGGATTTGAGGGATCTTTGATTACCATCATCAGGAACATATACTCAGAACTCATGCACATTCTTGGGGAGAGATTGTACGGTGTAAGTATAACGGGCCAACATGAGTACGTATGATCGTACTGCCCGTGCGGTACGAACCCATCTATGCACAAACCCAGTCTAATATTATAGGGCTCTGCCGCAAAATCGGGATATGTCCGTTCAAAATGTTTCCATGCCGCTACATCAAACGGATGATATATGGATTCATCCTTCATTTGACGGTTAACATGCCATGTCATTTGCTCAGCAGTTACTTCCAAAACATAGAACCTTTGCAGGAGAGGGGTAATCGGCAGAACCTAAGAATGGGATACGGTGTCTTCTTGCCATTAGGATTTCGCTCCCTAGTTGGCTTATACCTAGCTTCTCCACAAAACTTACAGTATTCCAGATCAATATCGCCTTTCTAGTACAACATGCAACCATTATTACGCATCAATCTTCTCAATAGGTAAGCCCAAGTCTCTTATCAATTTCTTTGTACTATAGTAATCTTGGGGCAGGTTGTGGTATGATCAACCCATTGCGATATTCGATCATATATATGCAGAGAAATTCGATCCTCGGCTTTGATATTCACCAACTCATCTACAGTCCCCAATTAAGATTGTGTGCAACTGTTCCACAATGCCTGTCGGCAGCATGCACGACATCGTGAAACTGATCTGCCAGCCCAGATATATAATTGTAGAGGCTCTCACCATAATATGAACTAGGATCTGCATCAGTAGGACACAACCTCGTACCATCATCAGGCACACCATCCTGGTTATAATTAGAAGACCAGACAGTCGACGACGTAAAAAACCATACTTTGCGCCCATTCCATCTGTGCCGCATCACCCCAAGGCGTACTCCTCACTTACATAACATGAGAAATGGGAGTTTGATCCTCCTGTAATGGGGCCTTCATGAAAAATACTCCTGCACCATCTCCCCACCATGAGAAGTCTAATTATAATATTCTGGCATAAAACCTTTCATAAACATGTCAAAATTTACCTCGTCTGTAGTTTTGAAAACTTCATTTTTGCACTTCGGACAAGGACACTTAATTTTCTTACTGTCCATATATGCATGTTGAGACTTCGCTCATTTTATAAATATAGCAACACCATACTAAATCTCTGAAGTAAGACCCCCCCCCTATTCGGAAGGTTCTTCCTATACATCTATCTCCTCAACTGTCTTAATATGATGATTAGTCCTACACACACATATATATTATTATAATATTAAATTTAATTAATTAACAAAATTATAATAAATATCATCAATTGACAAATAAAGGATTAAAGTTGTTACTTGATCAAAAAACTCTAAATATCAACGAAAGTTCGAGACAGAATTCACGAACAAGAGTAAGAAACATTAGTAGGATAGTGAGAGTATAGAAAGTTTGAGAGAAAATTAGAAAATAGAGAGAACATAAGAAGATTGGAAGGTAGTGAGATTAAATTGAAAGAGAGGAACACATTTATATAGAAAAATTTGGAACGGTCTTTGGGATGGGTATAGGAACACATATCTAGCCGTTAATTCATACTTTGGGAATGGTAATTGAGACGGTTTTTGGAACAATTTGTATGACCGTTGAAATATTGACGTTGATGATTAGTTGGAACAGACTCAGTAGCACCTAGAAAATAATTTAAAAGAACCGTTCCAATTTGTACCAATTTTTTGAACGATTTTAGAAACACATTGCTTCTTAAATAAAACTCTCATTTTGGAAAGGTTTTTGACATATTTTATTAAGAGTGTATCATTTCAAATTATACCTCATTTTGGAATACATTTTCGAACTGTCACTTTTGGGACATATATTGCAACAAATATTGGAACAGTTTAGTTGTGAACGTTCCTAAATCCAATATAGAGTTCCAAACTGAGTTCCAACGATTTTTAATTACTATTTTGGCACGGAATGTGGAACGGGTTTAGTAACTGTTACATTGAAACTCAACTTGGAACAGTTGGACCGTTCCAAATTTATAACCCAAAAAAATATTCCACCTAACGTCATGTTTCAATAACCATTGCTGATGTGTTCCAAAGATCGTTCCAAAATGGAACGGGCTTTCGAACGGTTGTTCTAACCGTGTCAAATCCTGCATTTTTTTGTAGTGTTTATGATATTTACAATATATTGATTATATGTATTATAATTTACTATAGGCCGCAAGGATAACGAAGAGGGTTGAATTGCTCCTTCTATTAAACGTAACCGTTTGAGACAGAGAATGGGGCTATGTGTTACTCATTTGATGCAGTGACTTGGAAACATTTTAATGAGACACATTCAAATTTTGTTTTAGAGTCCCGTAATATTTGTCTTGGCCTTTGTACTAATGGTTTTGTACCAAGCTTAAGGAGAGATAAAGTTTTGGATGAATGTATATCGAACAAAAGCTAAAAAAAAGTGTTGAGTCAAGGTGGACTAGTAATGCTGCATTTCAATACATGAGCAGTATCTACCAAACCAATTATAGTCATTTACGGTGTTCCCTGATTGGTTAGGCAGACGAAAATAGATGTATTATAAGTTGATATACATATAGTCAGACCTTTGCGTCAGGAGATTGCAGAAAATCTGCTCAAGTCTCTGTCATGCATGCAACAGTCTCCATCATTACTCATTAGTTATTACAGACGCCAATGGCATATTAACTCCGCCACTTATTTACATATATATTTATACAGCAGAACGATGGTTGACGAAATTGGTTTAAATTTTGATCAAATACTTTTTCATTATGTTTTTTAATTTTTTAATTGCTAAAAAAAAATATCATTGCTTAGAGAATCTCAGTTATTTTAAATTAATAATTTAAATTTTATTCATCTACACAATTAATTTAAATATAAGGATAATTAATATTTATAAGGTTTCCTAAATATATAGGGGATCGTAGGAATTTCTCAAATTTCAGCTTGAATTTAGCTTATACCTTTGATAAACCACAACACTTTTATTTTGTGATTCGCTTTCTCTTTTTTTTTTTTTTTTTCAATGATCTACGTATTAGTCCATCTTTCTTTCTGTAGTCCATCTTTCTTCCTCCCCTTTTAGTTGTCGTTTTTACAACTCATAAATAGAAGTTTTTATTTTTACTTTATATTTTATTTTATTTTTTATAAGTAAGACATTTTAGATTATGTACTTTAATATAGCTTTCGAGGAAGATGAATTAATTATATAAACAAACAATACGTACCTTTATTTTGTAAAAGTCGATCTGTTTATGTTTTACCCATTAAGAATATAATTTTTATTTTGTATAAAAGATTTATTTATAGCACTATATATTATAAAAAAATATTTAATTCTAAAAAAATATATATATAACTGTGAATAGCTCGGACTCTATGCTAATTTAATTATTATTATTAGCCAATGAGCTCCAACTAACATTATCTAAAGATGATTGTAAACCTCTGACTGGTTGATTGGAAAACATTACCCAACATACGTTTCATAAATAATTCTCCATGTTAGTACTTTTCTTTCATATATGTTTGAAGAGAAAATGAATAAATAAAATAAATATCTTTTTGGTCCTACAATTACGATTATGGCAGTTTGATATACTTATTTTTTATTTTTTTAGGATTGCAGAATAGTCTGTTAATTTTTGCAAAAATTGCATGAATGAATTATGTGCTTCTCGTGATTTTGATATTTTATCCTTTATATCTTTCTAGGGGTTGTAAAATTAATAATTTTATAATTTTTTGACATTTCGCAATTTTGATTGTTCAAGTGCCGAATTTTCCAAATTTGTTGAAATAAATCATGTGTTACATTAGTCTTTTTTAAAATTTTCATCCACTTTGGCAAAAGTGAACTAATCAGAACAAATGCCCCAATTTCTACAAAATCCACTGTCGTTAGGATCAAAACTGCAAAATGTCAAAAAATTACAGGACTTTCTTTTGTACAAGTAAAAATAAAGAATATAAATACAAATGTGTCATAATTATAGTAGTAAATATATATATATATATATACATATATTTAAGCCAATAATTAAACCAAAAAGTCAATTACACTGTATCATATACTATGAAAGTTCTTGATCATAATGTGTATATATATAAGAATCTACCATTCCCTTGTTCATGATTAAGAGTTTGAGCCATGGCTGAAATCAAAGAATACATTATTTTCTTGCTCATATGGCTTATTCCCACCATCCTGCTCCGAGCATTTGTCCAAAAACGGTCTTCTCCACGCCTTCCTCCCAGCCCTCTAGCTCTGCCGATTATTGGACATCTTCATCTTCTTAGCTCAATACCTCACCAAGCTTTCTTCAAAATCTCATCGCGCTATGGACCCTTGATTCACTTATACCTTGGTTCTGTTCCTTGCGTAGTTGCTTCATCGCCTGAGATGTGCAAAGAATTCCTAAAAACACACGAAATTTCTTTCTTCAATCGACCCAAAACAGTTGTGTCCGACTATGTGACGTATGGCAGTCAGGACTTGTCATTTGCACCTTATGGAGATCAGTGGAAGTTCGTGAAGAAACTGTGTATTTCTCGGCTTCTTGGCTTACAGACACTTGACTTGCTGCAGCCTATCAGGCGCCAAGAAATAAACTACCTAATTGAGCTTTTGTCAATGAAGGCGAAAGCTGGCGAATCGGTTGCTATTGGAAGTGAGCTTATTAGATTGTCGAACAATGTAATATCGAGAATGGTGCTGAGTCGACGGTTGTCCGGAGATGAAAATGAGGCTGCGGAAATGAAGGAACTGGTCCGAGAAATCACTGCTTTTACAGGGAAGTTTAATTTGTCGGACTTCATTTGGTTCTGCAAGAATTTGGATGTGCAGGGAATTGGAAAGAGGTTGAAATCGGTTATGGGAAGGTTTGATAAAATGTTGGAGAAGATCATAGAGGAACATCAAAGTGAAAGAAGGAAATTCAATCAGAGAAGTAAGGAGGGCGAAATTGCAAAAGATCTGCTTCACATTTTACTTGATATAGCTGAAGATGAAAGCTCAGAGATGCAACTAACAAGAGAGAACATCAAGGGTTTTATCCTGGTAATAAACCTGCTATTTATTTATGTATATATGTCTTTATTACAATGTACAAGAGTAACATGCATTGTTCATATATATTGCATGCAGGACCTGTTTGTAGGTGGAACTGATACATCAGCAATCACAATAGAGTGGACATTAGCAGAGCTGATAAATCATCCTAAAATCTTGCAAAAAGCAGTTCAAGAAATCGATTCTGTTGTAGGGAAGAATAGAGTTGTCGAAGAATCAGACATCCCCAACCTCCCCTACCTTCAAGCTATTGTAAAAGAATCACTAAGGATTCACCCATCAGGGCCAATAATTGTGAGGGAGTCAACTGAAGACTGCACCATTTCCGGGTACCATATTCCGGCCAAGACTCAACTATTCGTCAACGTTTGGGCTGTCGGGAGGGATCCTAACCACTGGGAAAACCCGCTGGAGTTTAGGCCAGAAAGGTTTCTTGCCGAGGATGGGAGTGCGAAAGGGCAGTTGGATGTTAGGGGACAACATTATCAACTCTTACCATTCGGGAGTGGTCGGAGAAGCTGCCCCGGAAATTCATTGGCATTGCTTGTTGTTCAGACAGCCTTAGCTTCCATGATTCAGTGCTTTGATTGGAAGGTTGAGGGCATTCTCGACATGGAGGAGGCGCCGAGCATGACCCTGCCGAGGGCTAATCCTCTCATATGTTTCCCAGTGCCCAGGCTCAATCCCATTCCATCACTGTAATCTACATTACAGACCTGGTGGAAGTCTAAGAGAGGAAGAAACATCTCTACTTGTTTTAATGATGATGAATAAACATTCTGTCGCGATTCTTGAACGACGTCTGTATGTGTTGTGTATGGTTGATCGTCTGTCTGTTGATCATCAACTGTCACTTGTATTTCTAGATTTTATGAAATAAAATTATGAAACTAGACTCCTACCTAGGGTTGTCAATTGTTGGGCAAAATTACAATTTTAGTTCATTATGAATTTATTTTTACTAATTTTATCTTGTAATTTTCATGGGTCGGCAGCAAAATCAGCCGAATAATTAATAAAAATGGTAAACAAAAGTGCACTAATCAATTAAGCTTTTAGATAATATTATTAGATTTTTGGATATTAGATGATTCTGTATATACATGAAAGACTAAGTTCTTAAAAACATAAGATACTATTTAAATAAGAAATAGATAATATATATCAATTAAATTTAAATGACTTAATAGATCAACAAATCACACTAAGCTATGATGAAGTTAAAAATTACAATGTATTATTTCAATTTAGAAGCTAATGAAGAATGTAATAATATCTTGACAAAATTTAGAATTTGATAGTAAATTATATAATTAGCATAGTTATGGGACATTACAATATAAAATAATACTAATAATATGTATAGGAAGTAAAAAAATATCATTTTATTGGAACGACCTTTAAATTAATTTGGAATGTCTTTTTTTTTTATAATGATTGTTGTAATGGTAAGGCCTATTGCAGTAAATGAGGCGTTACAAGCTATTTGTAACTGTTTTTCAACAACCCGTTACAATTTGTAAAGGTCTTTGAGACGACTGCTTGTAGCGGTCACAAACCTGGTGACATAAAAAGAAATAATATAGCTTTTGTAACGGCTTGGTTGAATTTGATTTAATTATTATTATAATGGCCATTATAAAACATTTAGGTATGGTTTTATCAGATATTTGGAACGGTTCTTGTAATATTCTTTGTAACTGTTTTGAATTATGTTGTATCTATTTTTGCCACTACTTTTTGCTTTTGTTACTGCTTTTCTAACGGTCTTTGTGTTAAGTTGTGAAGATTGATTTGAAGAAGAAAATGATAACCTGATTCAACTTAAATCCCAAGTTGAGTTGGAGAAGGATAACCCGATTCAAAGTTGAGTTGGAGAAGGATAACCCGATTCAACTTAGAAATCCCAAATTGAGTTGGAAAAAGGATAAGTCATGGCTATATATATACTACTCTTATTAGCATTGTTTTGCAGAGTAGAGTAGAGTAGAATAGAGTAGAGAGAAAAGAAAGAGTTGAGACGAGGGTGAGTGTTGTCTTTCACGTGTGGTGAAGACTTGCATACAAGTGTGTGTGTGTTGTACTGCTCAATTTTCCTCCTCTTTGAGTGTTTTCTCCTGGCTTGGTATCGCCCCCAGACGTAGGATTTATATCCAAACTGGGTTAACAAATTCGTGTGTCTTTTATCGCCTTCATATTCCACCTGTTATCCATCTTAACCCGATCCATTTCCTAACACTTTGGAATGGTCTATTTCAAAATTAGTAACTGTTTTTGACACATTCTTTGTAACGGCCTAACGATTTTATCTGTTACTGGTGTATTACAAAAGCTGTTACAAAAATTATTATTTTATTTAATATATTTTAATATTTATTTTTTGTAAAATAAACTAAACGAATTTATATAAAAAACCAAATAATATAACAAAAATAATAAAAACTTATTACAAAAATGAAAATATTATTACAAAATTATATATTTACGAAATACAAAAAAGAAAATCCTAATCTATATTATCCCTAACAGCCGCGTGTTCGTCTTCGTCGCAGCTGCTTCCGGATTAGCTACCCGATTGAACTTTGTTCAAATTAGAAAAAAGGAACATTGCTTCTGCAATTTCTCAGAAGAAGAAAAGTACAAAAAGAGACTTAAACAGTTACAGAGCAAGAAGGAAACTCTATTAATAGCCGAAGGGAAATTAACTGACTAACGGTTAAAAACTAATAAACTAACTTTGGGAAAGAAGAGAGAAAAGAAGAAGCAACTAACTAATGAAATGAAAGAAACGCTAAAGCAGAAATGTGACTTATACAGTCCTAACTAAGCTGCCTTCCAAATGCTCTGTTTTCCTTTCTTCGTCTTCTCCCAGCTCAAGCTGCTGATCTTGCAGCAACAGAAAATGTCAAGCTTGTTGCAGCTTAACATCCCCTCCCCCCCCCCAAAGCTGGATTTGGTGGTAAGTACAACCAATTTAGCTTGGATTTCATCATTTGAAATACAGGAGTTGTCAACGGCTTGGTGAGGATGTCTGCTAATTGAAACTTTGTAATGACATGCGTGGGTGGTACAAAACCTTCCTCGAACTAATTTCTCACAATGTGAAGTCAATTTTCAGGCGTTTCATCCTCTCATGAAACACCGGATTAGCTGTAATATGGACTGCGGCTTTGTTGTTGCAATACAATGGAATTGGCTTGGGAACACAACTTTAAAATCTTCCAGCAAGTAGTTTATCCAAACAAGCTCATAGACAATGGATGCTAGCTTATAATATTCTGCCTCCGCAGTCTTGTTTCTTGGTTTTCCACGAGATTGGTACACTTCCAAAGAATATGCAGAAAGCCGTTAACTTTAAAGTGTTATTGGAAGGAAATAACAAACCTGTGGAAGGACAACCCTTCAAATATTTTACTACGTTCACTGTTGCATCCCAATGAAGCTAGCAAGGCCTTTGCATATATTGGTTGAGTTGTTGAGCTGCATAAGCCACATCAGGTCTTGTGAAGCTCAAGTATAAAAGCCTTCCCACCTGTCTACGATACCTTGAAGCATCTGTCAGCAAGTTTCCAGCCTCTGCACTAGCTTTGTTCCTGCTGGCAGTGGATCCCTTTGGTCTTTGATTCCACAAATCCCATGTCTTTAACTATATCTGAAATGCATTTTTGCTGTGAAACTAACATCCATCTGAAGTCCTTGTAAGCTCTACTCCAAGAAAGTACTGTACAACCCCCAAATCTTTTATTGTAAACAGCTCATGTAAGTAATTCTTGACATCTTGAATGTGTCTTTCTGAAGGAATTGTGACAAATATATCATCAACATACACCAATAGAGCTATCTGGCCCCAACAGTTGCTTTCTTAAACAAGCAGTAGTCATGCCTTGACTGGTGAAAACCAAAAAACTCCATCTTTTCTGTGTATGTTTGATTCCATTCTCTTGATGCCTGCTTTAGGCATACAATGATTTCTTTAACTTGCAGACACAACCAGGTTTCACTTTAAGGCCATCTAGACGGTCCATATATATGTCTTCCTTGAGTGAACCATGCAAGAATGCATTGTTCACATCTAGATGATGCACTGGCCATCTTTGTGACACAGCTATGGCTAAGAACAACGTTACTGTCACTGCCTTTGCTACGGGAGCAAAACAATCAGTATAATCTTCTTGCTCTACCTGATTGTAGCCCTTGGCTACTAACCTTGCCTTGTACCACTTTATGGTTCCATCTGGCCTCAATTTCAATTTTAGATCCAACGGCATCTAATGGTCTTTTTGCCTTAAAGGGTCCTCAACAACATCCCATGTTCTGTTCTTTTGTAATACCTCCACTTCCAACTGCATTGCCTGCCTCCATTCTTCCTTTTGTTGTGCTTCTTTAAAAAACTATGTGGTTCCTGCAATACATCATCCGGCTCGAGCAAGACTCAAAAGATCATAAGAAGTACTCACAAAGTACCCATGGGAAGGTGCAACAGGAGCATTTGTAAAGGGTTTACAATCAGTGGAAAATGTACATTCATAATCTCTCAACAAAGTTGGCTTACACACTGTTCTAGTGGACCTTCTAAGCTGCAATTCTCCCATTGTTTCATTGTCATTCCCTAACCTATTTTACGTAGGTAAGTCAGTCTCTGAGCTAATGCTTTGATCACCCTTATTCTCAACAACCATTAAACGTAAAGGGCAGGCCAATTCTTCACATTTCACAGAGCTAAATGGGAAAACACTTTCATGAAAAACAACATCCCTAGTAATAAAGGTGGACCTAATAGACCTTACATCCATGCGCATAGCCTAGGAAAATGCATTTAGAACTCTCTAGGCTCCAATTTATCTTTATTAGGTGCAGTGTTATATACATAACACAAACATCCAAAGGTTCTTAAGTGAATGTAAGTTGCAAGTTTATTGTATAGCACTTCAAAAGGTGTATTCCACTTTAACACTATTGTAGGTAGTCTATTAATGAGATATGGTGCAGTGAGCAGTCCCTCTGTCCAAAATTTCAAAGGTAATTTTACCTGAAATAATAAGGCTCTTGCAATCTGTAATAAGTGTTGGTGTTTTCATTCCACAAGCCCATTTTGTTGAGGGGTATACACACATGTTCTTTTGTGAATTATACCTTGTTTTTGCAGAAAATATTGGCATTCCTGGTTGGTAAACTCAGTCCCATTGTCTATCCTAATGGTTTTGATTTTATTATTGAATTATGTTTGAACCATATCATAGAATATTTCTAGCTTCTGCACCACCTGGTTTTTATATGTTGTTAGATAAATCCATGTGGCTCTACTACGGTCATCCACAATGGTAAGCATGTAGTGAGCATTAGATATAGAATATTGCTTGTATGGTCCCCATAAATCCATATGTAGCAATTCAAAAATGTCAGAAGCATGAGAATTACTGGAAGTAAAGGATGACCTATGTTGCTTTGCGATAGGACATACATCACACAAACTCAAACTTGAATCAGATTTATTTATGAATGAAATGTGTTTCATTACATCAGAAGAGGTGTGTCCTGGCCTTTATGCAAAAGATCTGTCCCTTGTGAAGTGGCTTTCATACAATGCAGGCGAGGTTCCTTGCTTGACTGATTAGGGAGTGCAGAGATACTGCAATGTTCTCTATAAAGGACATAAAGTGTGCCAATTAGTTTACCTAGAGCCATTGTCTTCATTGTCCAATGGTCCTACAACAAGCACTCGTTGTTGGTGAATGACACCCTAAGTGGATTTTCATGACACATTTTGCTTATAGATAGGAGATTATGCTTGAAGCTAGGGACATACAATACTTCATTAAGATTAATCTCCTTACAGCTGAATGTTGCCTTTGTAGATTACTTTCCTTTTTGTTCCATCTGGTAATTTTATATAAGTAGGTGTCTTGAGTCGTTTTATATCTCTTAACATATTCAAATAACAGCACATGTGAGTGGATGCCCCACTATCAATGATCCATGGCTTTGCAGAATGTATATATGTGTTTATAATGGTTGATGTGTTACCTGCAAAATCTTCCAGATTTGCCAAGTTCGTAGCATGCCCTCGTGTAAAAGTCATGTTCCTGTATTACCTTCCTAATCTCCATTCTAATCAAGTCAGAAAAATTGGCTCCCATGTCAAGTATAGGCCCCTGCAAACTTTCTTCAGCATTCGCATTATATGCTCTGTCTGCACTAGTCTTTTCCACTCTCCTTTGCTCCAAGAGAGTTTTGTACCAATCTGAAATCTTTTGAATAGAAAATAACTATCTCTTGTGTGCCCATTTCTTTTGCAGTGATCACAGTGCTGTGATCTTTTGTCTAGTGGTTCTTTTCCCTTCTGTCTTGTCTCACTATTGACTTGTCTTCTCATGCTAAAAGATATGTCGTTCATAGCTCCATCGTGTGAGAATCACTGGAACTAAAGGACAACTTATGTTGCTTTGCCTTAGGACATACATCACACAAGGAGTTGAATTAATGTAAAAATATATTAATGTGAATATTGTTTAATATTGGGCAAATTGATCTAAATTAATTTTGTGATTAATTTAGACTATTATGTAAAAATGTATTACTGGGTATTCCAAGTTTTTTTAATTTTTATATTATTTCATAAAAATTATTAATGTGAATAATGTTCCAATTTTTGTGATTATTTACATTTGTTGTGTAAAAATATTTTTAATATTGCATAAATTGTTCCAAAATTCTTTATTAATGTGATTATTATGTAAAATTTTATTAAATTGCATAAATTACAGAAATTTGTGTAAATTTAACATAAATTTGCATAAATTGTATAAATTGCATAAATTACACATGTATTGCATATATTTGTTAAATTGTATAAATTACACATAAATTGCATAAATTTACAGAAAATTAGAAAAAATTTGAAAAAAATTATACAAAAATTTGAAAATAAAAAAAGTACATAAAAATAATATAAATTATTTTCAGAAAACATTTTCAGCATAATATTTTCAAAATATTTTGTAATTAAATCTTATAAAATTTTGTAAAAAAATGGTGGAGGGGGAGGGAAGAAGGGACTTACGGCGACAGAAGGTGGAGCAGCCCAAGCATCACGCGGGGGGGGGGGGGGGGGGAGGAGGGAAGAAGAAGGAGAAAGGAGAGAAAAAAATCTGCTAACTGTTGTATATATACTGTTTTTTAGAACGGGCTTTGGAACGGTCAGATTTAAATAAATCGTTCCTAAGACCAT
The DNA here is from genome assembly GCF_026168435.1 of Sesamum indicum. Lineage (NCBI taxonomy): Eukaryota > Viridiplantae > Streptophyta > Magnoliopsida > Lamiales > Pedaliaceae > Sesamum > Sesamum indicum. The sequence continues at coordinate 666,164 of NC_142660.1, read as the reverse complement.
TCGTAATGAGTAAAACAACATCATTTTTGTTCCGAATGAAACAAAAACGGTGTCGTTTTTTTTATGATCTTAGCAAGATCGTTCTTAAATATAACAAACCATTCCTAATAGTGTCTCAAAATGAATTTTTCAAAATATCGAGCGTCGTCAAACATAGAATCTGGAATAGAAGGTTGATCTCGGTAAATGCACTCCAAACCGGCTTAGGAAGCATTTCACGAAAAGCAATCCGGATCAACTTCTGCATGAATATGTGAGAATCATGACTCTTCATGCCATGAAGCCTCATCTCCTTCACAAAACTTCAGATGACTAATCTATTCACATATCCTCCTCTTTTGCTCTTTGGTCAGGGTATATACGGCTTTGGGCATCACGTGCGGCCTTTTTTTGTCCACCTCAAGTTTCCGTTGATTACATATGATCATGAGGTCCTTCCATGCATTCAGAGTATCCTTCATTTTTCCCTTTATATCCATCATGGTATTGAATATATTGTCAAATACATTATTCTTAATGTGCATGACATCAAGATTGTGTCGTATTACATGGGTCGACCAGTAATCGAGCTCCTAGAAGATGTTTTTCTTTGTCCACTTATGATCTTTACCATACCCGTCTGGGAGTGACAACAGCACCTCAACCGTAGGACTGAACTCTTCAATCCATTCGCAAATTTGTTCCCCCATTAATCTTGGTCGTGCAACATTCCTTTCTACTCGGTTCTTAGTGAATGTTTTTTTGTTCCAACGGTAGGAATGGTCCGGGGGAAGTAACTGTTTGTAGCAGTCAAAGTAGCATGCCTTCCTACCATTTTGCAGGTAGAATGTATGTGTATCTTCCATACAAATGGTACACCCCATAACACTAGCGGAACTCCATCCAGACGCCATGCAACTCCTCGATCAGCGGCTCTAGGTAAACATCAATGAGATGTTTCGAATTTTAGGGATCGGGGATCACCATCATCAGGAACATATACTTAGAACTCATGCACATTCCTGGGGGGAGATTGTACGGTGTAAGTATAACGGGCCAACATGAGTACGTATGACCTAACTGCCCGTGCGGTACGAACCCATCTGTGCACAAACCCAGTCTAATATTACAGGGCTCTGCTGCAAAATCGGATATATCCGTTCAAAATGCCTCTATCCCACTGCATCAGACGGATGACATATGGATCCCTCCTTCATCTGATAGTTAGCATGCCACGTCATTTGCTCAGCAGTCGCTTCCGAAGCATAGAACCTCTGCAGGCAAGGGGTAATCGGTAGATACCTAAGAATGGCATATGGTGTCTTCTTGTGATTAGGATTTCGCTCCCTGGTTGGCTTATACCTAGCTTCCCCATAAAACTTGCAGTAGTCCAAATCATTGTTGTCCTAGTACAACATGCAACAACTATTACACGCATTAATCTTCTCAACAAGTAAACCCAAGTCTCTTATTAATATCTTTGTACTATAGTAATCTTGGGGAAGGGTGTGGTCAAGCGACAATATATGATCAGCCTATTGCGATATTCCATCATATATATGCTGAGAAATACGGCCCTCGACTTTGATATTCATCAATTTATCTATAGCCCCAATTGAGATTTGGTGGAACCATTCTACAAAAGTTGTCGGCAGCATGCACGACATCGTGAAATTGATCTGCCAGCCCAGATACATAATCGTAGGGGTTCGTACTGTAATATGAACTAAGCTAAGCATCAGCAGGACACAACCTCGTACCATCATCAGGCACACCATTCTGGTCATAATTAGAAGACCAGACAGCCAGCCCAACGGCATAAAAAACCATCCTCTGCACCTATTCCATTGTCGCGTCACCCCAATGCATACTCGTCCCTTGCATAATATGAGAAATGGGAGTTTGCTCCTCCTGCAACGGGGCCGCCATGACGGCCTCAAAATACTTCTGCACCCTCTCCCCGCCATGAGAAGTCCAATTATAATATTCCGGCATAAAACCTTTCATAAACAGGTTGAAATTTACCTCGTCCGTGGTTTTGAAAACTTCATTTTTGCACTTTGGACAAGGACACTTAATTTTCTCACCCTCCATACATGCATGTTGAGACTTCGCCCATTTTATAAATGTAGCAACACCATCCTGAAACTCTGGAGTAAGACCCGCCCTATTCGGAAGGTTCTTCTCATACATCCATCTACTCAACTGTCTTAACATGATGATTAGTCCTACACACACACACACATATATATATATATATATATTATTATAATATTAAATTTAATTAATTAAAAAAATACAATAAATATAATTGATTGACAAATAAATGGTTAAAGTTGTTACCTGATCAAAATAACTCCAAATATCAACGAAAGTTCGAGATAGAATTCACGAGTAAGAGTACAAAAATATTAGTAGGATAGTGAGAGTATCGAAAGTTCGAGAAATTGAGAAAATAGAGAGAAAATAAGAAGATTGGAAGAAGATAGTGAGATTAAATGGAAAGAGAGGAACACATTTATGTAGAAGAACAGTCTTTGGAACGGGTGTAGGAACACATATCTAACCGTTAATTTATACTTTGGGGATGGTAATTGAGACGGTCTTTGAAACAATTTGTAAGACCGTTGAAATATAGACGTTGATGATCAGTTGGAATGGATTCAGTAACACCTAGAAAATAGTTTAAAAGAATCATTCCAATTTGTACCAATTTTTGGAATGATTTTAGAAACACATTGCTTCTTAAATAAAACTCATATTTTGGAAAGATTTTTGGCATATTTTATTAAGAGTGTACAAAAACCGTTCCAAATTGTACCTCGTTTTGGAATACATTTTCGAACTGTCACTTTTGGGACATATATTGCAACAAATATAGGAACGGTTTGGTTGTGACCATTCCTAAATCTAATATAATGTTCCAAACTGAGTTCTAACGATTTTTTATTACTATTTTGGCACGGAATGTGGAACGAGTTTAGTAACTGTTACTTTGAAACTCAACTTGGAACAGTTGGATAGTTCCAAATTTATAACCCAAAAAAAGTGTTCCACCTAACGTCATGTTTCAATAACCATTCCTAATGTGTTCCAAAAACCGTTCCAAGATGGAGCGGGCTTTGGAACGACTGCTCTGGCCGTGCCAAATTTCGTATTTTTTGTAGTGTTTATGATACTTATAATATATTGATTATATGTATTATAATTTACTACAGGCTGCGAGGATAACGAAGAGGGTTGAATTGCTCCTTCTATTAACGTAACCTTTTGAGACAGAGAATGGGGCTATGTGTGATCCATTTGATGCAGTGACTTGGAAACATTTTAATGAGGCACATTCAAATTTTGCTTCAGAACCCCGTAATATTGTCTTGGCCTTTGTGCTGATGGTTTTGTCCCAAGCTTAAGGAGAGATAAAGTTGATTGGATGACTGTATATCGAACAAAAGCTAAAAAAACTATTGAGTCAAGGTGGACTAGTAATACTGCATTTCAATAGGATGAGGTTGAATACGTTCCAATTGTTACTGCATAAATAAAATTAAACCTCTATATTTAATGGTACATGCCAAAGTTGATCTCCCCTACTCTCTCAAAAATAAATGCAAATATATTATGTCATTGTACTGGGCAAATTGCAATTTACCATATGTGAAATAGTCAAATAGTCCCCTTGTGAGAAATAAAACACCAATTTACCTCCTTCAAAGTTCAACAATGAGCAAAATCCCCTCTCGCACAAGTGGTGTAACACACATGCCACTTCTTTTTATTTTTATTTGTGTCTACATTTTACATCCTTTGGATCTTATTTTTATAGATGGATGCTCTAGATGGTAATACACCTTTTACAGCTCTGCAATCTATTTTTAAAAGAAATTTTCGATTTTGTAAATCATCTTGAAATTCGGAAATACATAATATATAATATTTCTTTCTTTATAGTAGGATAATTTTATTGAGATGTGGTCTTCCGGACTCCAAAATAATATCGAACTATGATTTCTTTTCCATCAATAATTTGACTAAGAATGCCTCCATATCCTATTTTAGGTGCATCAGACTGAACAATTTTAATTAGGTGTAGTGGGATGACATATACTAAAACAAGAAATTTTTTTAAATTTTATTTTTAATTTTTTCCTAAACCTATGTGAAGTTGGGTCCATGGTGATGGTGGAGGTTTTGACCTATCGTACAAGGGTTTGCATATTTTTTGGGTAAAAATATGAAACATAATTCAACCTGCCAAGAAACCTTTGTAACTATGTTTTGTCTGAATTTTTGTTTTTTGAGAGATCGTTGAATTGGGACAATAGTTTTATGATGAATTTTGATGTCCTAAATATCTAATATTAGTTTGAAAAAATTTTATTTTTGGAGCTTATAATATATAATTTTAAATAAAAATATATTTATCTAATATATATACATATAATATATATATAGCAACAACCACTGCTGGTACCCCTGCACCCCCCCCCCCCCCCCGACAACGATTCCCCATATCAACCTAGCACACCACCCCCTCGCCCCTCCCTCACCGCCACTATAGCCGCCTCCCACACTACCACGGTGTCTGTCCTCCCTACCCCTTGTCGTCGCCGTCACTCCCTGTCATTATCGTCTACACCTTCCTTTCCCCCCTCGTAGTCGGAGCTCGAACACCTTCCTTCCCCTTCCCCGCTCGTTGCGACCTCCTCCATGTTCTTTTCTCCTACACCTGCTTGCGCCTCTCCTTCCCTCTCCCCCATCTGTGCCGCCCTTCCTCCCCTCCCCGCCAAATTTAGATTGGGCCGCCTCTTCTTTTTAGGTACTTTTTTTTTTATTAATACTGCATGCATATATATTGTGTATACATATTTATAATAATTTTTATATTTATTTTTATATTTTATAAATATATTTTTGTAATTTTCATAAATATGAGCCACTGATCTAATTCAAGTAGATATGAACTATCTATTTTCACATTAATATCAACCATTGATCTAAATAAAGTAAAATTTGCACAAAGATATGGATGAAATACTAAAGTTAAGTCGACCATATGTATATATTGTGTGTGTGATGTAGCAAGTTTGAACCGGTATGGTAAAGAGGTGACATTTCAATTTTAAAGGATCCAAAATGTGGAAACGTGATGACAAGGGAGATGAAACTGTTGACTTTATGATTCAGTTATTCATTCAATCCTTAATCCATCACTTCTCTCAGTAGACGAAGAATAAGAAACAAGAAAAATTACATAGTGGGTCAAAGTAATTGAATCTGACTAAAAACTCAGACCACATGAATGAACCAATTATTACATGAGCAGTATCTAAAAAACAAATTATCTTCATTTACGCTGTTCCCTAATTGGTTAATACAACAGCAGGAAATGAATTATAAGTTGATATATATATATATATAGTCAGACCTTTGCGGTATCAAGTCCTTGTCATGCATGCAACAGATTCCATCATTTTGAAGCAGGTGAAAAGGAAGGGAACGCAGGTGGTTGAAGCAGTGGAATGAGACAAAGGACTAACTAGGAAAACAGGTGAATGCTCAAAGACGGTGAACTGAGCAGAACAATTTCAGATAACAAAAAATGATAGGTACCACACTGAATATAGAACTGACTATGTGGCTAGTGTTGATTCCATTTTTATTTTTGAAAATGCGGCGAGCAAATTAAAGGATCACGTGGTTGTGCATGAAATTATTGTCTCTGTTGATGTTGCTGATACTACCTGTGATAATGATAAAACGGGAGATGAGAATTTGGAGTATAAAGTGGCTGATGGAAATTGGACACATGTGAAAAATGCTATCATGCTACTCGAACATAATTCAGAGGAGGATCAAAATTAAGAGAATTCAAAAGAGGATCAGAATTCAGAAGAGGGAGTGATTATGGACAGCAATGCCAGGCCTTTGAAGATTCGCGACCCGATCTGCTTGACCAATCGCAACCCAGTTGATATAGATTCCGTAGAGCAGCTGTTATAGGAGCTGGCCACTCCGACCAAACTGCCTAGAAATCAATTCTCTATGAATGAGCAACCGGATTACCTATTCAAGAATTCGGAGGAGAAAAATCGAGTGATGAAATAAAGGAACAACTCTTGTGGTCCAAGAATTCGTACTAGGCGAATCAAAAGAAGATGGCAGCAGAAACACAAAACATAATGTCGCTAAAAGAAATTGTTTCAATGTAAAGGAGTAGTACTCCTCCGTTTATATTTTTTTTTGCAGTAATGATGTAGTAATAACTGTTAATTGAATTTCAATGAAAAAGGGACAGGAACAAATATTCCCCCATCTTCGGGTGTTAAAAAAAAAAAAAAAAAAAGTCCCTGTCATGCATGCAACACACTCCAATGCCATATTAACTCCGCCACTTATTTATATATATATATATATATAGCATACCAATGGTTGACCAAATTAATTTAATTTTGACCAAATACTTTTTTATGATTTTTTTTAATTTTTTAATTGCTAAGATAAAATATCATTGCTTAGACAATCTCATTTATTTTAAATTAATAATTTAAATTTTATTCATCGACACAGTATTTTAATTATCAAGAAAAAATTCTTATTGGTTAGAAACATCGTCATTATTTAATATATTTAATATTTATTCAAAATCTTATCTTCAATACATTATAACTAAATTATTTAATTATTGAGAAAAAAATCTTATTGGTTAAAAATATTATCCATTTTAAATATATTAAATATTTATTTTATATTTATCCAGAATCTCATCTTCAAAATTATAATTAACTAATTTTATTTGTATTTGTCTTAAATAATTACCTAACGATTATGGTCTCCATCATATTTGTATTTAAATAGAATAAAGTCAATTATGCATCTATTATTTTTTAGATACAATCAATTCTGTCAATTTTTCGTTCTTCATTAAAACAATTTCAAAACTTAACACTCCGTATGGTCATTTTTATTGCTTTTCTATGCTCCAGTGGGCATCTTATACTTTTCATTGTTGTTGAAGTTATTTAATTATTAATGATTTGTCCTTATTAAATTTTAATTATTATTTATATTTTACGCTCATCTTCGGTGTGGTTATAGACTATTAGTTTACTATTTATCATGATATTATTTGTTTTTTTATATATTAATTTTCATAATATATATTTATAGACTATTGTATATACTTTACAATGGCATATTGCTCTCAAAAATTAAATTGGAAACAATATACTTTGCAAGTGGTTATAAGCGTATAATATATCACTATCGCGTTTTTTATTTTTTTTCTTTGTTAAAACTTAGCAGTTATGATTGCGGACTTATATATTTCAATATATATTTTGTATTTTACACTTTTGCATACTTTTACTTTTTTATTATTATAGTTTTGTTTTTTCTTTTTGTTTCATGCTAACCCTTTTTATTAAGGCATTAAGACTTTTAGACAAATGCATGATAAATATTTATTATTTTAATAGTTGATTGATATTTTTCAAAGTCATTTGTTTGTTTGCACATTAAATTTTCATCTTTTAAGATTTCTTTGTGTGATAAAAGCTTTTTATTTTTTTATGTTGATGATAATATTCTATATTTATGATTTAATTGAACTTAGTTATTTTATTTTTATTTGTACTTATTTTATTTTGTTGTTCATGATAATTATTTTACTCTTTATCTTTTTTTGGTTCAAATTGATGAAATAATATTAAAATATTAAAATTATTTTAAATTACCTTTTCTTTCTGTAGCCCATCTTTCTTCCTCCCCTTTTAGTTGTCCTTTTCACAACTCATAAATAGAAGTTTCTATTTTTACTTTATATTTTATTTTATTTTTTATAAGTAAGACATTTTAGATTATGTATTTTAATATAGCTTTTGAGGAAGATGAATTAATTATATAAACAAAAAATACGTAAGTTTATTTTGTATAGGGTTGGATATATGTAAAAGTCGATCTGTTTATGTTTTACCCATGTAGAATATAATTTTTATTTTGTATAAAAGATTCATTTATAGCACTATATATTATAAAAAAATATTTAATTCTAAAAAAATATATATATAATTGTGAATAGCAAGGACTCTATGCTAATTTAATTATTATTATTAGCCAATGAACTCCAAGTAACATTACCTAAAGATGATTATAAACCTCTGAATGGTTGATCGGAAGACATTATCCTACATACGTTTCATAAATAATTCTCCATGTTCATACTTTTCTTTCATATATGTTTGAAGAGAAAATGAATAAATAAAATAAATATCTTTTTGGTCCTACAATTACGATTATGGCAGTTTGATATATTTATTTTTTTAGGATTGCAGAATAGTCTGTTAATTTTTGCAAAAATTACAGGAATGAATCATGTGCTTCTCGTGATTTTGATATTTTATCCTTTATCTTTCTAGGGGTTGTAAAAAATTTTATAATTTTTTGACATTTCGCAATTTTGATTGTTCAACTGCCGAATTTTCCAAAATTTATCGAAATAAATCATGTGTTACATTATTCTTTTTTAAAATTTTCATCTATTTTGGCAAAAGTGAACTAATCAGAACAAACGCCCCCACTACAAGAAAACAGGGTATCAGAGATGGAAATTTCGTCTCTGAAAGTAGGATTTCCGTCTCTAAAATAAATTAGAGACGGAAAAATCCATCGCGGAAGTCCGTGCAGAAGGCCGCGTCGCTAAAAATTTAGCGACGAAATATTCCGTCGCTAAATCTGAGACTGAAAATTCGATCGCTAATTCTGTCGCCAAAAAAGAAGAAAATTTAACTGTAATCCGTCTTTGATTTCCGTAGGTAATCCATCTCTGATTCCGTCGATAAAGCTAAAATATTTTCCGTCTCTAATTCCGTCTCTGAAATGAAGAAAATATTCCGTCTCTAATCCGTCTCTAAAACCTTGCAAATTTCCGTCTCGAATCCGTCTCTGATTCGGCGTCTAAATTTTCAAAATTTTCTGTCTCTAATTTTTTTTGGTTTTTTTTGGGCAGATTTTTATTTTCTGTACCCAAATTAATATCCTGGTCATTATAATATCAAATATACATTCCATCGATACCAAAATCTGAATTTTCCAAACAAGAACAACAAATATTAATAAAAAAGATACTCATAATACAACAACACTAATATAATTGATGTCATCATCCAAATACTACCAAATAATATCAATGTCTACTCTCAAGTCAACAAACATAAGTCAAAGTACAACTCAAATCAACATACACTAAGTCATAAACAACCCAAATCAACATACACTAAGTGATAAACAACCAACAGAAAAAATAAACTAATTATCTTTCCTGGAATGTTGTTGCTCCTGTTGTCCCGACCCACCAGCAAATTTATGGTTTGTGTGTCCCACATCTTGAAGTAATTTTCAAACTAGTTCTTATAGGTCTGCCTCCCTCTTCCGAGCCTCTTCGTCCCTCTTTTGAGCCTCTTCGTCCCTCTTTCGAGCCTCTTCCTCCCTCTTTCGAACTTCTTCAAGAGCAATTTCTAGCAATTTTCTATTTTCTTCTTCTCGTTTAAACATTTAATGGTTTAGCAAATGTAAATAAATGGGCATAAAGTTATGTGAATTCTCCAGCTGTTCTTCATAAAAAGCATCATGGTTATGAACTTAGACTACAAGACAACAGTTTCACTTCATCTGTTGATTGCACAAAAGCAAGCAGAGTTGCAGGAAGTAAACATCTCAGGAACACAAACATACTTAGGCCTGACAACGAACTCGAGCTCGCTATCTCGAGCTTGAGCTCGAGCGCTCGAGTTTGTTCCAGAAATTGTTGTGATCTTGCTACTTCGTTTGTGAGGTTCATCAAGGATGAGATAATAGTGATGATTTATTTCCACCATGCGGTGACATGAACATAGTTGGTCACTTGGTTCTCATATGCCAGTAGAGGAACAGTATGCATTAGCGGAAAACTGATTTTGAATTTGTCAAATTTCTTAGATTTATGGATGACAAACCAAAAAAAGGTCCTAGATGTTGAACTATTCACAGTTACACTATTAAGCCTTATGCAACCCAAGTACATGAGTGCATCAGTACCATTGCTTTTTTTTTTTTTTTCTTTTTTTGCATCAGTACCATTGCTTAGCTACATGTATGTCCTGTCGTGTGTTTTACCAAAAGCTAGGTAATCTTGTATAGGCTACAGGTTATCTTTGTCTGGCATTAAACAAAACCTCATTTGCATGGTCTTCCTATTATGTTTATGGTTATGAACTTAGACTACAGTACAACAGTTTCACTTCATCTGTTAATTTGGTCTTCTTTTTTATATTGACACCCAGTTATGTCTAATGCAACCAAACTTCAGTGTATTGAGAACCCATCCTAGTAACAGAACATGTATATATTATACATGAGTACTCAAAACCCATCCTAGTTACATAACAAAGTATATATATATCTATATATATGTATATATATGTTTGTGTGTGTGTGTGTGTGTATTTGATATCAGATTTGATCTACATCGTTTTCAAATTAACTTGACATACTTAAAGAACACAGTAACTACACTCTATAACTTTATGAACATTGAAAACAATAAACAACTGTCTCACACTGCAACCAAGGTTCAAGTGTTCAAATAAGAATATTTCACAATTGACACGTTACAGTATCAAGTATTCCAGATTAGTACTTCAATGAGGATATAAGCATACTGGATAGAAATATGTATCCAGGATATAAACATACTCAAAGGGAACCAACCACTTTCCCCAAAATGCTATAAAGACACAAAAATCAAGAAAGCCACACACAGATACAGACTCAGAGAGAGGTAGGAAAGTATGGAAGGAGAAGCTTTTATATGTTTGTAGCAATACTTGCAAATAACAGTATAGATGTTGAAGTGAATTCCTACCTGATTCTGTAATAGCAAAACAATTATCTAATACTAAGCAATAGGGCAATTTTAAGTATCAACTTATGCTCTTGGTTCAGGGTGATCTACAAAACCAGAAACAGGCACGGTAATCACGAAATGCATACTTTTTGGTGTATGAAAAGGTGATGAGGTCAGGAGAGAAATGAAGTGATCGAACCAAACCTTTCTGGCATCCCTATACTCTCGAATGAGATGGTGCAAGGTATCACAGTTTGGGACCCATCCTATAAGGCCACTGTTCGGAGACAGTGGAATGGCAGAATATCTTTGGATAGAGAGATCTTTCTCAGCAGTTTTTCTAGAATTCCCCAGCAGAGTATTTACTAAACCCAAGAGCTGTAAAGAAGTAGTCTTCAGATAGAAGCATCCGTCTCTAAATCCGTCTCTGATAAAGACGGATTTTGCTCCGTCTCTAAATTTTGGTCTCTGATACCCTGTTTTCTTGTAGTGCCCAATTTATAATGAACCACGTAAGGTGCATATATATAATTTATTCAGACAACTTCTATAAAATCCATTGTCGTTAGGATCAAAATTGCAAAATGTCAAAAAATTATAGAACTTTCTTTTGTACAAGTAAAAGTAAAGAATAAAAATACAAATGTGTCATAATTATAGTACTAAATATATATGTATATACATATATTTAAGCCAATAATTAAACCAAAAAGTCAATTACACTGTATCATATACTATGAAAGTTCTTGATCATAATGTGTATATATATAAGAATCTACCATTCACTTGTTCATGATTAAGAGTTTGAGCCATGGCTGAAATCCAAGAATACATTATTTTCTTGCTCATTTGGCTTATTCCCACCATCCTGCTCCGAGCATTTGTCCAAAAACGGTCTTCTCCACGCCTTCCTCCCAGCCCTCTAGCTCTGCCGATTATTGGACATCTTCATCTTCTTAGCTCAATACCTCACCAAGCTTTCTTCAAAATCTCATCGCGCTATGGACCCTTGATTCACTTATACCTTGGTTCTGTTCCTTGCGTAGTTGCTTCATCGCCTGAGATGTGCAAAGAATTCCTAAAAACACACGAAATTTCTTTCTTAAATCGACCCAAAACAGTTGTGTCCGACTATGTGACGTATGGCAGTCAGGACTTGTCATTTGCACCTTATGGAGATCAGTGGAAGTTCGTGAAGAAACTGTGTATTTCTCGGCTTCTTGGCTTACAGACACTTGACTTGCTGCAGCCTATCAGGCGCCAAGAAATAAACTACCTAATTGAGCTTTTGTCAATGAAGGCGAAAGCTGGCGAATCGGTTGCTATTGGAAGTGAGCTTATTAGATTGTCGAACAATGTAATATCAAGAATGGTGCTGAGTCGACGGTTGTCCGGAGATGAAAATGAGGCTGCGGAAATGAAGGAACTGGTCCGAGAAATCACTGCTCTTACAGGGAAGTTTAATTTGTCGGACTTCATTTGGTTCTGCAAGAATTTGGATGTGCAGGGAATTGGAAAGAGGTTGAAAGCGGTTATGGGAAGGTTTGATAAAATGTTGGAGAAGATCATAGAGGAACACCAAAGTGAAAGAAGGAAATTCAATCAGAGAAGTAAGGAGGGCGAAATTGCAAAAGATCTGCTTCACATTTTACTTGATATAGCTGAAGATGAAAGCTCAGAGATGCAACTAACAAGAGAGAACATCAAGGGTTTTATCCTGGTAATAAACCTGCTATTTATTTATGTATATGTCTTTATTACAATGTACAAGAGTAACATGCATTGTTCATATATATTGCATGCAGGACCTGTTTGTAGGTGGAACTGATACATCAGCAATCACAATAGAGTGGACATTAGCAGAGCTGATAAATCATCCTAAAATCTTGCAAAAAGCAGTTCAAGAAATCGATTCTGTTGTAGGGAAGAATAGAATTGTCGAAGAATCAGACATCCCCAACCTCCCCTACCTTCAAGCTATTGTAAAAGAATCACTAAGGATTCACCCATCAGGGCCAATAATTGTGAGGGAGTCAACTGAAGACTGCACCATTTCCGGGTACCATATTCCGGCCAAGACTCAACTATTCGTCAACGTTTGGGCTGTCGGGAGGGATCCTAACCACTGGGAAAACCCGCTGGAGTTTAGGCCAGAAAGGTTTCTTGCCGAGGATGGGAGTGCGAAAGGGCAGTTGGATGTTAGGGGACAACATTATCAACTCTTACCATTCGGGAGTGGTCGGAGAAGCTGCCCCGGAAATTCATTGGCATTGCTTGTTGTTCAGACAGCCTTAGCTGCCATGATTCAGTGCTTTGATTGGAAGGTTGAGGGCATTGTGGACATGGAGGAGGCGCCGAGCATGACCCTGCCGAGGGCTAATCCTCTCATATGTTTCCCAGTGCCCAGGCTCAATCCCATTCCATCACTGTAATCTACATTACAGAACTGGTGGAAGTCTAAGAGACAGGAAGAAAACATCTCTACTTGTTTTAATGATGATGAATAAACATTCTGTCGCGATTCTTGAACGACGTCTGTATCTGTTGTGTATGGTTGATCGTCTGTCTGTTGATCATCAAACTGTCACTTGTATTTCTATATTTTACGAAATATAATTCTGAAACTAGACTCCCACCTTGGGTTGTCAATTATTGGGCAAAATTGCATTTTTAGTTCATTATGAATTTATTTTTACTAATTTCATCTTGTAATTTTCATGGGTTGGCAGCAAAATCAGCCGAAAAATTAATAAAAATGGTTAAAAAAAGTTCACTGATCAATTAAGCTTTTACATAATATTATTTGATTTTGGATATTAGATAATCCCATATATACATGAAAGACTAAGTTTTTAAAAACATAAGATACTATTTAAATAAGAAATAGATAATATATATCAATTATATTTAAATGACTTAATAGATCAACAAATCACACTAAACTATGATGAAGTTAAAAATTACAATGTATTATTTCAAATTTAGAAGTTAATGAAGAATGTAAATAATATCCAAAAATCAAATATTACAAGGCCTTACAAAAATTATTATTTTATTTAATATATTTTAATATTTATTTTTTATAAAATTAACTAAATGAATTTATATAAAAAAATACATAATATAACAGAAATAATAATAACTTAATTACAAAAATAAAAATATTATACAAAATCGTATATTTACAAAATACAAAAAAGAAATCCTAATTTGTATTATCCCTAACAGTCGCATGTTCGTCTTCGCCGTCGTCGTCATTGGGTGTCGCGTCAGCTGGAGGCTAGGGCACTAGATAATCGAGCCCGTTGGAATCGACGCTTCTGATGTAGTGCTCGAGTGTCAACACCTGATCATTTATGTCAGGGCGATGCAGTTGTGGTGGCAAGAGCGAGGGAGCAGTCGAATGAGTTACCTGTGATGGTCCATCAATTGAGTGGTAGGCCTCGGAGCCAAGACCAAATGCTCGCTCCCTCTTTCGACCGCCCGCTGCTAACATCCAGACCTGTTGCTCGTCTGGGACCATGGAGACTCTTTATTGTTGTTTTGTTGTCTCTGGCGTTCCTCCTTCATCAAGAACATCACCTGCGAACATGTTAAATAATTATATTAAAAAAATAATAAAGAATTAAAAGAACAAATTACGTAAAAAAATTTAATCACTTACCGCAACCTCCTCCGCCCTCGGGCCTAGTTGTGTCTCATGTTCAAAAATTAATTTAAAAAATGATTACAAATAAAAAAAATTAAATGAAATTACTAATATGCGTTAAAAACTACTTACCATCTCCCACTTGTATGCCCCAATGGATGACGACTCCCGCGGTAAACGATCGCAGCTGCTTCAGGGTTGGCGGCCCCAATTGACCTTTTTCTTGGCCAACTATGCCTGGAATTTTAGGCTTGACTAGAATTCCAAAAGCTGGCATCAAATCTCCTCGGTCAGCTACAGTGGTCGGGCCTACTAGTTTCACGCGTCAGCGAACCGCTTCCACAGAAACTTCCCCGCCTGCGACATGACGAGTTTTAACATCGACTCGTCATTGTAGTCCCACCAGTACAACATCTAAAATTTTGATAAAAAATATATATAAACATTTAAATTTAAAAATATAAATATTACTTAAAAAATTAAATAACATTACTATTACCTTCAATTTTTGGAACCAAAATAGCTGGTGCTCCTGTGGGATATGCGGTATGTTGGTCTAGGGGTGTGGATAATATATTAAAATCAATTCAAAATTAAAAAAATATTAAATCAAGTAACTAAATTATTCTATGTACCTCGCATCCTGGAAGCTGATGAAACACCTATATGGGCCATTGGGGGAAGTAGTGGCGTTGGTGGTGGTGGTGCATCCCACGGCCACACCGGGGATTGTGTACTCCTGGCGCCTGTCTCCGCAACTGACCCCATTGCAGGGGAGTCTACAGGTATCGGCGGCAGGGACTGGGAGACTCCTTCGAGGATAGGGCGGCCAGAGGTGCATCCACTGGCTCATTTTGGGGAAGGCTGGGAAGGCCATGAACGTAGGCAAAACCACAGCCATACCTCATTCTGGGGGTGGCGGAGCACCAATCGTCATTATCTACCATTAAAAAAATTATTAAGATTAAAAACACATAATTGTATTTTATTATTGATAAAATTATATAGAAATTCATATTATTTGCATTAAAGTGCGAATTTATCCTAAAAATTGTATTAAGGTCCTAAGTTTTTCTTTAAAATATTTATAAAAATTTCATTAAATTTTGTTATTTTTCTAAAATTGGCATTAATTAATTATATAAGGTCCATAATAGAGGGAAATAAAACGGAAAAGGTGTTGGACTACATCATTCACAGCGGCAGAAACAACAGCAGCAGCACCTTGAGGATGAGTTTGAAGAAGTCGCATTTTCTTTCCTTTGTTACTTATGGCTGATGTGTAGGCTGAGTCATTGATTCCCAGTTTTATTGGGGCAGCTCATTACCTAGTTTTAGTTAGAAAGAATGGTTTGTATATAAGTTGCTGGAGTCTTCTTCTTCATTTTGTAGCTGTCCAATGGATTTCACATCAATTTTCTGTAAGGAAGGATTTAATAATGGGAAGAAGAAAAGAAGCAACATAGAGGATGAATTGCTCACTCTGCTACCATGAAAATAGAATTGCAAAGACATCTACAATCTCCAAGATAAAGTATATACAAGCGGTGAATTCAATAAGCAACAAGATTAAGCTAATTAACTACAACTTAATCCTTAATTACAACTTCAATTATCAGCATTCCATCACTAGAAAGAAGAAGAGCATTAGCTGCTCTACTACTTGAGCATCATATTGTATATATAATTGGAATTAGGCATTCTCCATCAACATTGCTCCATTCAGCTATGCTTAACTCCTCAAACAACACAGTTGAGAAGGAACCAAGTGATGGAGATGGAGGAGCTCCATATAAGCCAACCATAAGTCCTGTTCAGCTGCCCCCAGCCTGCCTGCAACTTCCCCTTCCCCAGTCACTGTTGTTCCCCCTCCCCCACGTGTTGTTGCGCTTCTCTCCCTCTCCTCCTCCCCTTCTCTCCTCCGTCGCTGTGCTTCTCCCCCTCCTCGTTACCACCTCCTTCGCTGTACCTTATATGTTATATACACTTTACAATTTATTTATTATAAAATTTTATTTTATAGTGTATAAATTTAATTTTTATATCTCATATAAATGTGAATTATTCATCTAATTTAAATAGATTTGAGCCATTTAATTATGCATTAATATAGACTGTTGATTTAAATCAAAAAAGATGTAGGCCATTGATTTGATTATCAAATCTCCCCTTCCCCTTCCCCTTCCTCGCTCGTCCGACCTCCTCTATCTTTGCCTCCCCCCTCCACCTCTTCTTTCCCCTCCGCCCACCTGAACCTACGCCTCCTCTTCCCTCTCCCCCATTTTTGCCTCCTCTTCCTCCCCTCCCCTTCCAAATTCGGATCAATATTATATATGTTTAATTTATATATTTATTTTTGTGCAAAAATACATACCAACATCCTGTGATATACAACATGTATAAAACACGTCCTATAAAAAAAAATATCAAATTATCTCTCTATGTTCCTTCCAAATGTGATAGTCATGTACTATACGCACCTTAACTATGATTTTTAATTGATTTTTAAGATTAAAATATTATTTTATATTCTAATAAAAAATTTACTAATATTATTATATAATATTTATAATAATATATATTTTTATTTAAAAAATACAATAAAATATAATAAAAAAAATAAAAAAAAAAACCAAACACCCCCCCCCCCCCCACCTTTCTACCTTGCCTCGTCGCCCGCCCCCGCCCCACCTTCCCCCTCTCCCCGTCGCCACCCTTGCTTAGGGCCTCCTGTTTCCCCCCTCAGTTTGTCGGCCCTCCCCCCTCAAGTCCTATCATCATCACCGCCCCGCCTTCCTCCATCAGCTCGCTCTCTCTCTATATACATATATATATTTATATAATATAAAAATATATATGTATATTCTTTTAATTTAGATAGTTCATCAAATCTAATAGAATTGGACCATCGATCTTATAAATAAAATTTGAGCCTTAGATACAGTAAGATCCAATGGCTAGTAAATAAGAATGTAAATGTAATTTTCTAACTAATAATAAAAAAAATTAAGATGTCTGAAAATAGCGGTGAATGACACAAAATTGCATGAAAGGTTTACTTGCTTTATTTTGAGAATACAGAGAGATAATTTGCTATTTTTTTTTTTATATGGGGGGTAATTTGCTCATTTCGTATAGCAGAGTTGGGTAATTTACATTTAACCCTTTATTTTGTATATTATAAATTGCATAAATTTGAGTTATTGATCTAATTCAAATAGGTATGAACTAATAATTACTACATCAATATGGACCATTGATCTAAATAAGATAAAATTTAGGCCGTTGTTTTGTTTATTAAATCTCAACTATTGATATATAAATAAAACAAGATCTAAAGGTTTACATTTTGGTGCATGAAAATCACTTTATAAATAAAATTAAACAAATTCACATACAGAACGCATGATGCATAGTACACGGCATAAGTAGATATTTTGCTTATTTTTAAAAACTCATGAGGTAAATTAATTTTCTTTTTCTTTTATTACAATGGGAATTTTACCATTTTTTACTAACACGATAAGGTAGATATTGCAATTCACCCCATCCTACTATCTCGTGAAATTGCACAAATTTTGACGGGCTTCTTTTTTCTACCTCGATCTTCAAATTTACACTAAGATATGGATCAAATACTAGCGTTTAGTATAGTCAACTATATATACATATATATATGTGTGTGAGGTAGCTGGTTCCATTCAAAAGAGCAAGTTTGAACAGGTATGATAAAGAGGTGACATTTCAATTTTAAGGGATCCAAAATGTAGAGACGTGATGAGAAGGGAGATGAAATTGTTCATTTTATTCAATGCAAGCCTGATTCAGGTACATATATATTCCACCATTTCTCAGCTGACGGCGAATAACAATTAAACAAAGAAAGACTATTGCAGCAGTAGGTCCAAGTAATTGAATCTGACTAAAAAATCAGACGACGTTAATGAACAAATACATGAGCAGTATCTATCAAACAAATTATAGTCATTTACGCTGTTCCCTAATTGGTTAGGCAGAAGAAAACACAGCAGCAGACGTATATATATTTTGATAGTCAGAGCGGTACGGTAGGAGATTGCAGAAAATGTATCAAGTCGCTGTCTTGCATGCTTAGTCTCAATTTTAATTATTATTATTATAATGGCATACTAATCACGCCACTTATTTTAAGTATTAATTTGTCAATCAACTCCGAGTAACTTTACTTAATTATGATTGCAGACCTTTGAATGGTTGAGGGGAAGACATTACCCTACCTACATTTCATAAATAATTAATTCTCCATGTTGATACTTTTCTTTGAAGAAAAAAATAAATATATTCTTGGTCTATTAATTATCGCATTTTGATACTTTTATTCTTTATCTTTCTATGGTTGCAAAATAGTCCTTTGATTTTTTGATATTTCGCGATTTTGGTTCTTCTTTTGCAAAAGTTGCAGGAAATGAATCATTTGCTCTTCGCGCTTTTGATATTTTTATCCTTTATCTTTCTAGGGGTTGCAAAACAATCCTGTAACTTTTTTACATTTTGCAAATTTGGTCATTCCAGTGTCTAATTTTTCAAAAATTTTCGAAATAAATCATTTGTCACGTTAATCATTTTTAAAATTTTCATCTATGTTGGAAAAAGTGAACTAATCAGAATAAACGCCCCAATTTAAATGAACCACATGAAGCGCACATAATTTATTCCGACAACTTCTACATAATCTACTATTGTTAGGACTAAAATTATAAAATGTCAAAAAGTTATAAAAAATTTTATATAATTTTAAAAAGATAAATGATAAAAATACAAAAGTTTCAAAATTATGAAACTAAAAATATATTAAGCCAATCATTAAGTCAAAAACTCAATTACACTTTATCCTATATGAAACTAGGGAAGTTCATGATCATATATATATATAAGAATCTCGCATTCCTTTGTTCATGATTAAGAGTTTAAGCCATGGCTGAAATCCAAGAATACATTATTTTCTTGCTCATTTGGCTTATTCCCACCGTTCTACTCCGAGGATTTATGAAAAAAAAATCTTCTCCACGCCTTCCTCCCAGCCCTCTAGCCTTGCCGATTATTGGCCACCTTCATCTTCTTAGCTCAATACCTCACCAAGCTTTCTACAAGATCTCATCGCGCTATGGACCCTTGATTCACTTATACCTTGGTTCTGTTCCTTGCGTAGTTGCTTCATCGCCTGAGATCTGCAAAGAATTCCTAAAAACACACGAAATTTCTTTCTCAAATCGACCCAAAACAGTTGTGTCTGACTATGTAACGTATGGCAGTCAGGACTTCTCATTTGCACCTTATGGAGATCACTGGAAGTTCGTGAAGAAACTGTGTATTTCTCGGCTTCTTGGCGGACAGACACTGGACTTGCTGCAGCCCATCAGGCGCCAAGAAATAAACTACCTGATTGAGCTTGTGTCAATGAAGGCGAAAGCTGGTGAATCGGTTGCTATTGGAAGTGAGCTTATTAGAATGTCCAACAATGTAATATCAAGAATGGTGCTGAGTCGACGGTTGTCCGGAGATGAAAATGAGGCTACGGAAATCAGGGAACAGGTCCGAGAAATCACTGCTCTTACAGGTCAGTTTAATTTGTCGGACTTCATTTGGTTCTGCAAGAATTTGGATGTGCAGGGATTCGGAAAGAGGTTGAAATCGGTTATGGGAAGGTTTGATAAAATGATGGAGAAGATCATAGAGGAACATCAAAGTGAAAGAAGGAAATTCAATCAGAGAAGTAAGGAGGGTGAAGTTGCAAAAGATCTGCTTCATATTTTACTTGATATAGCTGAAGATGAAAGCTCAGAGATGAAACTAACAAGAGAGAACATCAAGGGTTTCATCCTGGTAATAAACCTGCTATTTATTTATGTATATATGTCTTTATTACAATGTACAAGAGTAACATGCATTGTTCATATATATTGCACGCAGGACCTGTTTTTAGCTGGAACAGATACATCAGCAATCACAATAGAGTGGACATTAGCAGAGCTGATAAATCATCCTAAAATCTTGCAAAAAGCAGTTCAAGAAATCGACTCTGTCGTTGGAAAGAACCGAGTTGTCCAAGAATCAGACATCCCCAACCTCCCATACCTTCAAGCCATTGTCAAAGAATCACTAAGGATTCACCCGTCAGGGCCAATAGTTGTGAGGGAGTCAACCGAAGACTGCACCATTTCCGGGTACCATATTCCGGCCAAAACTCGACTATTCGTCAACGTTTGGGCTGTCGGGAGGGATCCTAACCACTGGCAAAACCCGCTGGAGTTTAGGCCAGAAAGGTTTCTTGCCGAGGATGGGAGTGGGAAAGGGCAGTTGGATGTTAGGGGACAACATTATCAACTCTTACCATTCGGGAGTGGTCGGAGAAGCTGCCCCGGAACTTCATTGGCATTGCTTGTTGTTCAGACAGCCTTAGCTGCCATGATTCAGTGCTTTGATTGGAAGGTTGAGGGCATTGTGGACATGGAGGAGGCGCCGAGCATGACGCTGCCGAGGGCTAATCCTCTCATATGTTTCCCAGTGCCCAGGCTCAATCCCATTCCATCTCTGTGATCTTCATTACAGAACTGGTGGACGTCTAAGAGACAGAAAGATGAATCCTTTACTTCTTGTAATATCATGAATAAACATTCTGTCGCGATTCTTGAACTTCTATATCTGTTGCGTATCGTTGATCGTCTGTCTGTTGATCATCAAACTCTCACTTGTATTTTAATTCATCCCTTGATAATCAAAGTTAGATTTTTCGAGTTTAATTATGAAACTAGATTCCTACCTCGGATTGTTAATTATCGGGCAAAACTGCAATTTTAGTACCTTATGAATTTATTTTTGCTAATTTTGTCTTGTGATTTTATACATTTCGCCCGTTGGCAGCAAAAACGGCCGAAAAATTAATAAAAATGGTAAAAAAAGAAAAGAATGTCTACAAGACTAAAATTGCCATTTGTCTTGTTATGGCTTAATTTATTTCCCAAAGGTCCATCAATTACACCTAATCTTCCTTTAAAATAGTATAATTACACCTTATTCCCTCAAATGCTGCAAAATTATTGGGTAATACAACAGAATATTACTGCGAATTATAGCAGTTGGAGATGGAAAAATAGTTTTTTTTTATATTTTTAATGATCATTTTTCATCTTACATTTATTATGATATAAAAATATTTTGTCCAAATACATTTTTGTCGCGAGTGTTGAATGATGGAAAAATACTAAATGAAAATATTTAATATAAATGGAAGATAATCTATGTACTATGATGGTTTATGCAATGACAATAATTAAATCAAAATACCAAATTAAAGGTTGTAATTTTTAAGTTGCTTTATCAATTATTGTCAATAAACCTAATCATATTAATAATATTAATATTGGACATCTATCTCAACACTCCTTAACTGCCAACAATATTATTACCACCAGCCTTTTAGAATAACAACCTTAACTTTATACATATATCAGTCAATTATTAGAATTAAATGTGCAGATGATAATTAATTAATTGAACAGAGATTAGGATGAGTATTATCTGAATTAATTGTGTCTACATTATAAAATGAACATAATTAATGAAAAGAAAAAAGACAACCAAACACTAATGTCTGTTTGTCTATTTTGCACGTTCATATTAATTAAAAAGGTTTTAAAACATTTTTTTGCCTCAAAATTTAAGTTATTTAGCGTTTTTAGCATTTCACTTTTTAGAATAGCATGTGATCCTTCGTCTTTTTAATTTTGGCGATTTTAATTCTTTTTTCTTGGCCAGAGTTTGCTCTTATCGTCAAAAAAATATATGCGCATCTTACATGACCTTTTAGACCTGAAGCTGCTATTTTTGTTGTCTTATTTTTGTCAGTATTTTTATTCTTTAACTTTCTAGCATATTAATTTGTCCTACATCATTTTTAATTTTTGCGATTGCAGTCCTTTAATTTTTTTTCCACCAGAGTTCACCTTTTTCGCCGATGGAGGTGAACTCCAGTGAAAAAAAAGAATTAAAATTTCAAAATTAAAAAAAAATACATATAACCAAAAAGCTATCTTAAAAAGTTAAAGAACAAAAATATCAAATAACTTAAATTATAGGACAAAAAATACACATATTCCAAGTATTAATGTCTTAAAACACTCTTTTCAACTGTATAAACATAATAAATTCATCCTATAGCTTGTGACTCATCAGTCACACGGACTGAATTTTTTATTTTTAAATTTGATTATTATCATGCATCATTGCAATATTTCTTGAAACAGCAAATTTATTAATACTAGTTAATTAGTGACTAAGTTGCGGGTCTACAAGGTAAATTGTTGTTAATTTAAATGAGATTAGCATAATCAAAGACAAGACGTCCTCTTTTCATATTAATTTAATTTTTCATATATATATATAACAGCGGTGAATGCAAGTAATTGAATCTGACTTGTGAAAATGTGTTTCTTAACTCATCAACAAAGACTATGTATGCAACTAAGTCAACAAAGACTGTTTATGAAAATCTAGTCTTATTTAGAAAGAGTTTACCAAGAGTGATGCTACATAATACGATATTGATATCTTGGAAGACTTTTCATATATAAAACAACACACCACATTTAAAATAAATAAATAAATATATAAAATACAATTAATGTAAGAATATTATCGATACAAAAAAGAATTGAGTGTAAAGTGATGCCGTCTTTGATACTGTTTTAATATCTATACTAGGACGGTTGTAATCAATTAATATATTTTATGTATTTTATCTTTATTTATAATATAAAAATTATTTATTACGTAGACACGTTGAACAATTTGGATGAAGGCTAGTATAGATGAAGACTTTTTGATATCTTGATCATATAAGAATCTCAGATTGATCATGGATTCATGTGATTAAGAGTTTGAGCGATGGCTGAAGTCCGAGAATATTTGATTTTCTTGATCATTTGGCTTATTTCCACCATTCTACTCCGAGCATTTATTAAAAAACGATCTTCTCCACGCCTTCCTCCGGGCCCTCTAGCCTTGCCGATCATTGGCCATCTTCATCTTCTTGGCCCAATAGCTCACCAAACTTTTGCCAAGCTCTCATCACGCTATGGACCCTTGATTCACTTATACCTTGGTTCGGTTCCTTGCGTGGTTGCTTCATCGCCTGAGATCTGCAAAGAGTTACTCAAAACATGTGAAAGTTCTTTCTTAGATCGACCCCAAACAGTCGTCACCAACTACACGACTTATGGCTCTAAGGACTTCACGTTTGCACCTTACGGTGATTACTGGAGATTCGTGAAGAAACTGTGCATGTCTCAGCTTCTTGGCGGACAGACGCTGGACTTGCTACTGCCCGTCAGGCGCGATGAGATGAAGTACCTGATTGATTTCTTATTCGTAAAGGCAAATGCTGGCAAGTCGGTTGATATGGGAAGTGAGCTCATGAGAATGGCAAACAATTTGATATCAAGAATGGTGATGAGTCGAAGGTGTTCCGAAGATGAAGAGGAAGCCGGGGAAGTAAGGAAACTGGTCCAAGATATCACTGAGCTTACAGGGCAATTTAATTTATCAGACTACATTTGGTTCTGCAAGAATTTGGACTTGCAGGGATTTAAAAAGCGGTTGAACGTGCTCCATGGCAGACTTGATGGAATGATAGAGAAGATCATAGATGAACATCAAGAAGAAAGAAGGAAACTGAAGCAGACAAGTAAGGAGGGGGAAGTTGCAAAAGATCTGGTTCACATTTTACTTGATATAGCTGAGGATGAAAGCTCAGAGATGAAACTAACAAGAGAGAATATCAAGGCTTTTGTCGTGGTAATTAACGTGTCTTTGCTTCCTTTTGTTTGAGATAACTACTTATTGTGACTAACATTGTACATATTGCAGGACCTGTTTATAGCTGCAACTGATACATCAGCACTGGCAATGGAGTGGGGATTATCAGAGCTGATAAACCATCCAAACATCATGCGAAAAGCAGCTCAAGAGATTGATTCTGTCGTGGGAAACAACAGAATTGTCCAAGAATCAGACATCCCCCACCTCCCATACCTTCAAGCCATTGCCAAAGAGATACTAAGGCTTCATCCCCCAGCGCCACTTATTCCGAGGGAGTCGACTGAAGATTGCACCATTTCCGGCTACCATATCCCAGCCAAGACTCGACTGTTTGTCAGCATTTGGGCTGTCGGGAGGGATCCTAACTACTGGGAAGACCCGCTTGAGTTTAAGCCAGAACGGTTTCTTCCCGAGGATGGGAGTGCAAAAGGGCAGTTGGATGTCAGGGGACAAAATTTTCATTTCTTGCCATTTGGGAGTGGTCGAAGAGGCTGCCCTGGAACTTCATTGGCACTGCTGCTTGTTCAGACAACCTTAGCTGCTTTGATTCAGTGCTTTGAGTGGAAGGTTGAGGGGGGGAATGGCACTGTGGATATGGAAGAAGGGCCTGGCTTAACGCTACCAAGGGCTCATCATCTGGTTTGCTCCCCAGTCGTCAGACTCAATCCGGTTCCACCAATGTAATTTTCATTATAAAGTTAGACATTAAGAGAAAGAATCGAAAAGCTTCTTAGTACTTCTTACAACATGAAATCCTATGAATAAACTTGCTTTGTATGGTTGAACTTGTTCCAGTGATCAAACTCTTAGTTGTATTTTAATCATCTCTAGATGATGATCAAACTATATGTCTAATGTAAACCTCACGAATTATAATGAAACTTCCCCTGTTTTGTAGAACTATCAAAAACAAAAATGTCCGATAACAAATTTCAAATATCAAAAGTTATTTTATGGTGGTTGTAATATTAAGTTACTGACCATATACTTGATGCTATCAATACTATTTTTGTGGTTGCTCCAAGTTGTAAGACAGTTTTGAGAAAATATATTTACTGTAGTAATCACAATCAGAACTGTGAAAAGCAGAGAAGGAAAAAAAAAAGGTTTGCATATATGAAACAGAAAGAAACCACCTCAATATAGAGATGGAACAAACCCTACCAAAGATAACTATTCTACTAGATATAACAAATCATACCATATTAACTAATATATATCTTCTAACTCTCCCCTCAAACTAGAGCTTATTACACAAGTTATTGAATTCTTTCGTCCCGAAAGTTTTAGTGAAAAGATTTGCGCTCTGCTCTAAAGAAGGTGTAAGTTGGAGTGTAGTTTTTCTTACTCATAACCGTTTCGCGTACAAAGTGACAATCAACTTCGATATGTCTCGTTGGCTCATGAAATACTGGATATACTAGCTATGTGAAAAACAACTTGATTATCACAGTACATAGGCACGGGATCAGTTTGTGAAAAACCCAATTCTCCAAGTAGATTTATAGTATCTCATTAGCAATGTGTATTCAGCTTCTGCACTAAATGGAGCTAGTGTAGTTTGCTTTTTTACTGTATCAAGACACTGCATTCCCCCCAACATAGGTGTAGTACCCAGAAGTAGGCTTCCTATCATTCTTGACACCAGCATAGTTAGCATGAGAATAGGCTTCTATTTGAATATGTCCATAAAATATATAATGATTATTCCATAAAATATAAATCTTATAGAAAAACATAAACCGAAAAGAAAGGAAAAGCGGATAGATGATCTAAACTAAAAGAGTAATAAAATATGAATTCCCTCTTTACACCTCTTTTATAGCACCAAAAACGTCTTCTCTCTTGCCTTCCAACTTATCGTCTTGGAAAAAAAAATTCGCTCTAAAAATTCTTTCCAAATTACCCACTCTTGTGGAGCAAATATATATTAATATATATTTGTTAATATTCCTGCCTGATACCATATGAAAAGTAGAAAAAGAAAAGGAGGTGTGTATATATGAAATAGAAAGAAACCCCCTCAATATATAAAGATGGAAAGAAATACCCTACCAATGATAACTATTTTACTAAATATCTATTAATATATATCTTCTAACAAGAACTAAATATTCTTTGATTTTTAAATTAAACTATTTTCTCTAATGAAAAAGAACATATATGTTGTTGTTATCTTATAAAGACAACATTTTTCAGAATTATGCTTCCTTTGAATTGTACACTAATTATATTTCACATGTGATGTAATTAGTTTCTTTTTTTTTAATTGTACACTCATTATATATCACTTATTATGTAATTAGATCGGATTTGGCCGAATCTGGTTCAGCATTTAATCGACTATATGTCGCAGCCCGGTTCGTTCAAGAAAAGAACAGTTTTGTACAGGTAAGACGTTCAATATGCTTAGCTGCTGAGCGGATCTAAAAATAGCAACAAGACGAGGGGGATCAAAATAGTTTAAACATTTTGTTACTTTCCAATGCAAGAGCATGATTAAGGTATTCATATTAGATCAATCCACCATTTGTAGGCAGAGAATGATTGAGAAACAAGAAAAAAATATAGCATTAGGTACAAACAATTCAATCTGACAGACAAAACAAAACTTAGCTCATGAATAATGACAAAGACTTGTTGATTCCTTTGGGGAGAGTAGCCTACGTGCAAATATACCACTTTGTCTTTAACTGCACCAGCATCTATCAAGTAAAATGTTACTCATATTGTTATGAACTAATTGATTAATCTGAAGAAAAAGCAGGAACAACACTATATTCGACGTTGATTGTGTCGTTATGTAGTCGTCTCTGGTTATATTTATGCATTAACAAGAGTACCTAATCTGCTCACCCCTGCCATGGAGATTCCCACAGATGTTCAGCCTCACTATGTGCTCTTTTTCTTCTGCCTTGCCTTTCTTGTTGCAGTTTCTGTACAGAAAAGCCGAAAATCTAGCCAAAACAGCCAACTTCCTCCAAGCCCACCAGCATTGCCGGTCATCGGCCATTTACACTTGCTTAGCTCTACGTTACACATATCTTTCAAGAACTTAGCTTCTCGTTATGGTCCGTTCATGTTGATTCGTGCTGGTGGGGTGACTCAATATGTCGTGTCTAATGGTACCACAGCAAAACAAGTTTTCAAAACTCATGATATCAAGTTTGCAGCCAGGCCAGAGTTCGGGTCGGCTGATTCCCAGATATACAAGGATACCTTGTTTTCCACTCTGAACTACAGCAAGTACTGGATTTTCTTGAAAAAGATATGTATGATGGAAATTCTCTCAGCTCAACAGATTAGTAGATTTAGTGATGTTAGGAAAGAAGAGAGGATGAGATTGTTGCAGGTTTTTTCAAAGAAATCTGAAGATGGGGAGGCTTGTGATGTAGGTGTTGAGCTAATGGCAATGACGAACAATTTGATTTCCAGGATGACTATGAGTACGAGGTGCTCGGGGGATGCCAGCGATGGGGCGCAGATAAGGGAAGTTGCCAAGGGGATTACTCTACTTTCAGGCTTGCTTAGTTTAGGGGAAGCATTCAGTTTGTTCAAGAAATATGATCTGTTTGGGGCTGGAAGAAAAGTGAAGGCCCTGCTGTTGAGATTTGATGCATTAATGGATGGAATCATATTGAAACATGAGGAGGAGAATCAAAGAGAAAGGAAAGATATGATGGACATTCTCTTGCGAATTTCCGAAGATCCAACTGCTGAAGTGAAGCTCACAAAAATGGGCATCAAGGGCCTTTTTCTTGTAAGTTCAATGTGATTGTTATCATTCTCTTAGTTACTGTTTCGTTGCTGAAGTAATCCAGGGTAAAAACATTTACTTGACAGGATCTTTTCTTGGGAGGAACTGACACAACAAGTGTGGCTATCCAGTGGGCAATGGCGGAGCTTCTCAACCATCCAACAGCCTTGAAGAAGCTGCAGAACGAGATCGATACAGTGGTCGGGTTAAGCAGACTAGTCGATGAACCCGACATTCTAAATCTTCCATACTTGCAAGCTGTGGTCAAAGAAACGCTAAGACTACATCCTTCGTTACCTTTAGTATTCAGAAAATGTAGAGAAGCCTGCAAGATCAATGGTTACCCTATCGCTAAAAACTCCAGGATTGTGGTAAACTTGTATGCCATCAACCGTGATCCAGACGCATGGGAAAACGCAGCAGAGTTCATGCCGGAGAGGTTTCTGGTCAATACTATCGATGCAATTGCACACGACGACCCAGAGGATATGAAAGGCCAGAACTTTAGCTATGTGCCTTTTGGAGGAGGAAGGAGGGGCTGCCCTGGGGCTGCACTGGCCACGACGGTGCTGCATTTGACACTAGCAGCATTAGTCCAGTGCTTTGACTGGAAACTTCAAGGAGTTGAAAAGGTTAATATGGAAGAAGGGGCAGGATTCTCAGCAGCAATGGCTCACCCTTTGGTTTGTTATCCTGTATTGCGCGTTAATCCTTCAGAAGTCCTCAGTGTCATCGGTTGAGTGTTGTGCAATGAGGTTTCTTTGCTATGTTTGTTTGTTTCTCCATTTACTCATAAGGAGAAGGATTGGATGTTAAAAAATCTGTATTAAAGAACACAAAAATAGTCATCCTCAGGACTGGTACTTCATACTTTGCAGCATAGAGTTATGACTTTATATGGACAGTAGATTAAACAGAAACCGAATAACAGCGAAAACGGTATCTCTCTCGCTTAACATTGGAAATTTTCAACTAGGAAAACGATGTCAGAAAAACATCATGCAGGCAGAGTTAACGTAAATTAACAATTGGCTTTCGTTTCAAGTCGTTTGTGCACAGACCGAGCCTTGAGGTCTAAAACCAAATGGATAAATCAAAGAAGAACTAGGGCGAAAAGGAAAAAAGACGAAAGCAACAGGTTCAAGTGGTGAGTTAAACAAAGTTCACAAACATGTCATGACAAAAGAATTCTTCAAATGATTTCCGTCAAAGCAGCTTTCAGACATTGCCGGCCTTCGCTTAATGTAGGACATAGGAGAAAATCTGCTCAAATTCCAGCACCCAGAGCAAGCAAGAATCTTAAAATAAACGCGTCTTGGCATTTTCACTTATTTGACATTGCCTGCATATAAATTATTACTTCTATTCGACCAATCATGTCTATCGTTGGCTGGTTCTTTTGCTTGAGGTCACATTCTGCATATTGAACTCTAGCAACCGAACCCTTGCACTTTCAGAATTTTAAATGATCTCCATGTTAATTTTTCGCTGCGTATTTGAAGAAAAACGACGAATAAATTGTAATAGTTGAAAGCAGAAGCTATTCTAGAAATCAGTTAGTTTATTATAAAGCAATGAAAGAGTTTACCAAGTCAAGACTCCTAATATATATACATATTAATCTTCAAAGACTCTTGATGTCTTGATTATATAGGAATCTTACATTCGCTTCCTCATCATTAAGAGTTTGAGCCATGGCTGAAGTCCAAGAATATTTCATGTTCTTCCTCATTTGGCTTGTTTCCACCATTCTAATCCGAGCACTTTTCAGAAACCGATCTTCTCCACACCTTCCTCCAAGCCCTCTAGCTTTGCCAATTATCGGCCATCTCCATCTTCTCGCCCCAATACCTCACCAAGCTCTAGCCAAGCTCTCATCGCGATATGGACCCTTGATCCACATATACCTTGGTTCGGTTCCTTGCATAGTTGCTTCATCGCCTGAGATCTGCAGAGAGTTGCTCAAAACACATGAAAATTCCTTCTCAGACCGACCCCAAACAGCAGCCACCGACTACCTAACTTATGGCTCTCAAGACTTCTCATTTGCTCCCTACGGGCCTTACTGGAAATTCATGAAGAAACTGTGCATGTCTCAGCTTCTTGGAGGACAGACTCTGGACCTGCTGCAGCCGGTTAGGCGCCATGAAATAAAACACCTCATTGAGTTTTTATCAGTAAAGGCAAATGGTGGCAAATCGGTTGAAATTGGAAGTGAGCTTATTAGAATGACGAACAACGTGATATCAAGGATGGTGATGAGTCGAAGGTGTTCCGAAGATGAAACTGAAGCTGGGGGAGTTAGGAAACTGGTTCAGGAAACTGCTGAGCTTACAGGGAAGTTTAATCTGTCAGACTACATTTGGTTCTGCAAGAACTTGGATTTACAGGGATTTGGAAAACGGTTGAAAGAGGTACGAGACAGGTTCGATGAAATGATGGAAAAGATCATAGATGAACATCAAAATGAAAGAATGAAATTGAAGCAGAGAAGTGAGGAGGGAGAAGTTTCAAAGGATCTGCTTGACATTTTACTTGACATAGCTGAAGATGAAAGCTCAGAGATGAAATTAACAAGAGAGAATATCAAGGCTTTTATCCTGGTAACCTGCCATTTTTGTCTATTTTCCTTTTATTACCTCAACAGTTTCATGATATATCTATGAAGAAATTTGTATTAAAGCTTATACGAATTCAAAATAACAACTGAATACGGTGCTGCAGGCTTCTAATTTTGATTTAGAAAACAACTACTAGTCCATTTTCCTTTCAAAGATTTTGGAATGATGTATAACTTGAGGGGAATTCAGTGACTAAACAAGACGAAACGTTGTTTGTATTGCAGGACTTATTCGCGGCTGGAACCGATACATCAGCAATCACAATAGAGTGGGCATTAGCAGAGCTGATTAATCGTCCAAACATCTTGGCAAAAGCAGCTCAAGAAATTGACTCTGTCGTGGGAAACAACAGACTTGTCGAAGAATCGGACATCCCCAACCTTCCATACCTTCAGGCCATTGTGAAAGAAACATTAAGGCTTCACCCCACGGGGCCACTAATTGTGAGGGAGTCAAGTAAAGACTGCACCATCTCCGGGTACCATATTCCGGCCAAGACTCGACTGTTTGTCAACGTTTGGGCTGTCGGGAGGGATCCTAACCACTGGGAAAACGGGCTCGAGTTTAGGCCAGAAAGGTTTCTTGGTGAGGATGGGAATGCAAAAGGGCAGTTGGATGTTAGGGGGCAGCATTATCATTTCCTGCCATTTGGGAGTGGAAGAAGAGGCTGCCCTGGAACTTCACTGGCATTACTTGTTGTTCAGACAACCTTAGCTGCCATGATTCAGTGCTTTGAGTGGAAGGTCGAGGGCAGTGTGGATATGGAGGAAGGGCCTGGCATAACACTGCCTAGAGCTCATCCCCTCGTTTGTTTCCCAGTGGTCAGGCAGAAGCTCAATCCATTTCCATTAATGTAAGAGAAAGAATAGGTTTCACTTGTTACAATTCATATGAAATCTTGTCAAGACTTGAAGAAATTAATGTTGTAAAATCATTGCATTCTGGCTATTACAGTATCATAAAACAACACTTCCAGCATTAAACTCCTGATAATTTCCTGACAATATCCGCCCTCTTTTTAAGGTAATGTTATGTTCAAACTATGTATAATATTCCAATTACAACAAAATGCAATTTTAGTCTGGTAACAATATATAGAGTGTAACAATTTTAGTCCTGTTGAAATTAAATTTCGTAACTTGGTCTTGTATTTTGAAAGAACTGACAATTCAAGAACAACTTCGGTCAATTTTGCTAGAACATCACATGTGATTAATTGGACTATGTGCAAATCAAATATAATTTTTGGCCAATTGATTGGAAAATGACTAAGACCACCAAAATTTAAAAATTATTGAACTATAATATCATTCTAACTCCGATGAAAGTCCCAAATATATATATATATATGAAAGATTATATATATGTATATATAGTCGTGCAGAACTGGTGCATTAATATATAATTTATTAATAATATATAAATATCTGATTATTCTGCTGATGCTAATTAATGATGATGATGATGATGATGATGATGAATTTCATTCTGGTCCATCTGATGTTAACTATTGCAGCACTACTCTTTGCTGAATTGCTGCAGGCATGTTCTTCACTGGAAGTTTTGAGAGGTCACACATATATATATATAGTATCCTCCTTTCCCTTTCGTCTGTGTATATATATATATCGTGCATGTTAATTTACTAATATAGACTTTTAATTTATTGTAAATTGATATGACAACATTTTATATTAATTAATGCACTTAATTCACATATATCGGCTACTTAATTATGTGTATAAATTAAAATAATATAAGATGTTTATAATAAATTAAAAATCAAAACTTTATATATATACTTCAAATATGAGAAATGTGTATGATATATAAATGACTCCAAAATAAGAATTTAAAGAAATAAAGCAATTATAATTAAGTTTAAATGTTTTCTTTCTCCTTACGCACATACATTAATGAAACGTGCAAAAGTTGTGCAATTAATTATTTGAAAAATACTTAACCACAAATCCAATAAGAATTTCAGAAAAAAATCGATTGGGAAAAAAGAAGTCAATGTTAATTAATTATATGGGATGCGTTAAGTAATTTGTGAGGACATTATATATCTCCTAATAAAATATCATTGTTTAAATTTAATTAATATTTAAAATTCTAATTCACGAGGATTTCATAATTCACTATTAATTATATATATATATATATTAACACACACCATCTTGAAATGAAAATTTATAATGTCAATATCGTGATTTTTCTCAAGAATAAAAATGTGAATTGTTATCAAAGTCAAAAACCAGGAATTAACATCATTGTGGGAAATTGCAATTAACGTCCCACAATTTACATCGTTTGTGATTTTGGTCCCATTATTTTATCCCTCACCATATTTAGTCCCATAAATATAAAATAAATTACAATTTACATATCACTCACATTTTTCGTTAGATTCTGGACGGAAGGAGCATGTGCAAAGCACGTGCTCCGTTAACTTAACCTATGCTTGACTGTAATAGTTGTGGTGAAGGGTCAAACAAAGGAACCAAGATCACAAATAATGTAAGTTGTGGGACTTAAATTATAATTTTTTCACATAATTATCATATATAGTAAGCACATCTTTGATTCTTTCTTTATATGGATATAATTAAGTACTTATATATTCATTGGCGTGCACAAGACATGTACATTAATTATTCCAAATACTTTGCAAGTAATTAGTTAAGTAGAAATTTAATGTTTATCGTCCTCCATCGATTTTATGGTTGAATTTAAGAGAGGGTAGTTACAAAACAAGAAAACAACAAATAAAATGAGACCGATATATCGATATTCGTTGAATTTAGTATACCTACTATACCAACCACACCTCAAACTTTTTCCTCATACATTTTTTTATTTCTACATATATAAATATGAATGTTCATCAACAACTCATGGGAAAAAGACAATATTAGCCCTGTGATTTACAGGAGTGACATTTTTGGTCTTACACGAATTGATTTTCATAATTTAATTCTATAATTTTAATATTTTGACAATTTTCATTAATTGGTCGAAAAAATTGCATGTAACTTTTACATGACCCAATTAAATTGTAATTTTAATCCTGTAATTTAGGAGGCGTTAGCATTTTTATCTTATAACTTGGGAGAGTTGATATTTTTTGTCCTGCATGAATATATATATATAGATATATATATCATATGTTTAATTATTTTCTTTTTACCTAAATTTATGAGTCACATCTAAATGGCTGCAAAATCATTTCCCTTATGACATTTAGCACAAACATAAATATGTCAATAACTATTCCAAAAATGAAAAAAGAATAAGAAAGGAAGGAAGGGGACGAAAAGTTTTAATTTAATAAATAACTTCTACTTCTAAAACCTTAATTTTCAGACCCATTAAGTCTTCCTATACATCTCTTTAATTAACATATATAAGTGGGGAAAAAAAGGGCATAGAAAAGAAAATAAAACTACCAAATATAATTTTCTTAGAAGATGGGTAATGAAATTGATGAAAATATCTAGATTGAGTTAATTAAGCTGCATGGCTAGGGTTTTACTTTACTTGTCTTTTTTCCTTCCCTAATTATTCTTGGCGGGGCCGAGCCAGCCAGAGGGAGCTGAGGGCTCGCAGGCGGTGGAAGTACTCCGCGATGGCCAGGAAGCACCGTGCAGCTTGACGGGTCGTCAGGATTTGGTGCAGCCGGTGGAGGGTTTGCTGCCTCAGGTTGTCAGCCTGTACATAAGTCAATCAATTTTCTTCATATTTAATAATTATTATATATATAATTCAAGAATATATGCATGTATATATGATGACTTAATTGAAAGGAGGGTTTTGATTAATCAATTATATATATATATATATATATATATATATATACTGCACAATATTTGTACATGATTTGTGCTGTGCTAGAACAATAATATTTTACGTGTACTTTTTATTGTTCTAATTATAAATAATATAATATGTTGTGAATTAAAAATACACAAATATGAAATATAAGCATGCATGTGTTGATAATTTAATTAGACTCATATACATATATATAGAGAGAGAGGCAGAAAAAAAAAAAAAAGAGAAAAATCAATACTCGTCTAGTATACGTTAAATCTAAGAAAATACTCGACATTCTGACTTAATTTTGACAATTTATATTACAATTATATTCATCTTTTAACACGCGTCTGGTATGCAAATCATCATCATGCACGCACGCACCAATTGAACAAACAATTAAATTCACCCACCAAATGACATATTGTAAATTATGTAGAGAATGCTTCGATTCAAACATACTTATTACCTTATTATTAATCAATGTATTGTAATTAGTTAAACTCAGAAATGATGGGCGTAAATATATATATATATGTATTATTGTGGGTATAATTTGTTATAGGTGGTAGAAGTCAAACGGTTATGAAGATGACATCATGCACATGATGGGGGTCATATGTTGATGATGGGGGTCATATGTTGATGATGGGGATATCCTTGTCGGGTCCCACCCCCTCCATCACTGTAATATTTGGTTTTGGTAAACCCCTCTCTCCACACGCATGCAACATCGATATATTAATGGAAAAAGGTGGTACCTGTCGAACGAAGCCTTCGAGGGTAGAGAGCTTGTTAATGGCTAGAGCCATTTGGCCCATGTAGGTGTTCATGTTGGGTGGGATGGTGAGTGAGTCTGAGGTTATGGTTTCTGAGAGTGAAGTGTTGAGAGCCTCAAGCCCTTGTGAGAGCGCTTCTTCTGCTTCCTGTGTTGACTGCTGCACCCCACAAATCCCCACCAGTTGTTGCTCTGTCAATGCCTCTATCTGGCTCAATATTATCTGCGCATGTTATCTATTATTTCATGCAATTCCATACTACCTACTTTATTTATTAACATCAACAATATTCATTACTAATTAAATCATCCACATATATATATATAGAATCAAATGCATTTTTTGTTTCGTATCTTAGGTTATTTGGTATTTTCATTCTTTAACTTTCTAAGACAATATTTTCGTTCTACATCTTTTAAGATTTCAGTATCTTTTTGCATCGGAGTTCACATCTACCCGTGAAAAGAGTGAACTCTAGTTGGAAAAAGACTGAAATCACGAAAATTAAAAAGATGTAAGATTAAAATACTATCCTTAAAAATTAAAGGATGAAAACGTCAACTAACTTAAGTTTTGAAATAAAAGATGCATTTAAGCCTTATAATTTTCAATTCAATCAAAAATTAAAACGTATATACACACACATCTATATATACATATAAACATTTCCGTCTAAAAAATTAATTTCTGTCACGATATGCCAAATTTAATGAATTACGCTCCCATTAAGATAAAAAATGAATTAAATAATAGTTAATTTTTTTGAGTTTTTCAATCAATATATTTCATGAGTTGTATATAAATACTAAATTTTGAGAATAAATTAAAAATTAAGTAAATTAAGGAGAGGATGAGCATAGGGGAAGATGGGAGTAGAAAACAAATATCATTGGAAAAGGGTTTGTTTCTTTTTTCTTTTTGGGGTTAGAATCCAAAAGCAAAATTTGTAGGTACCTAAAATGAGGAAAAAATAGAAATAAAAAGCATGGTGAATAATAATAGGGAAATAAGGCGTGCAGGTTTATATATCCAAATTCAGTAGTAACAGACATAGCCTTTATTTCCAGATCCGAATAAAACCTAACAACATCCTATAACAAGAAAACCAACACCATACCATTTCGTCATTGCACTAAACCACACACATTCTACATGAAATTTTTTTTCCTCTCCCAACAATTTTAGTTCCCAATTCGACACTTTTAGCTTTCTGCTTTATGTAAATTTTAAAATAATTCTAAAATTAAAAAGAGTTCGGCACATTCAGTCCTATATGCTTTATGGAAATTTTAAAATTATCACAAAATTGAGAAAGTTCAACACGAGTTTTCTCAATTTTTGGAATTATTTTGAAAATGTTATAAAGCAACGAATTAAATGTGTCGAGTTTTTTCAATTTTGGAGACCATTTTAAAAATTCTATAAAATAGAAGACTAAATGTATTGAATCTCTATCTTATGTGACTAAAAGTATAGTTCTGCTCTCTCTTATATATTCCACACAATTATTTATATTTTAATATTAATTAAATAATTTCATTAATTTTCAAGAACTTATACACACATATAAATCAATTTAATTAGGATAAATATCATTAGGAAATATTGATATCCTAATTAATTAAGGTAACGTTATTTAATAAAAATATACATTTACCTACTTCTTGAAGAAAAAAAAAAAAAAAGAATCTGACTAGGGTTTTGCATGAAGTTGACCTTCAACTCTTTAGGAGGATATATATATATATATTAAGGGCACTTTTAAATAGAAGATAAAAGAACTTCTGAAACTACGTGCATTAATAATTTGATTGACAATTAGTATTAATTAGTAGTAATGTTCTTCTAATTAGCTTTTCTTGTATTAATTAATTAGGGTTTAATTAGATTATTTTTATGGATTAATTGGAGATGAATTATGTATATATATATATATATATAGAGAGAGAGAGAGAGACCTTGATGAGCTCAGATGGTCGGAAACCTCCCATCCACATGAAGCAACGCTCAGCCGGAGTCTTCCACGTGCCGGAAATCAGGTGGAACACATCAGATTTCGCAATCATGCTCTTCAGGTTGATCATCTGATCGTAGTGTGCCAAGCAGTTGTCCACAAATATCCGGAGCTCATTTTCCGGCAGGTGTTCGTGGACTGCATTGCGGAGCTCCACCATCAGGCGGTGGTGCTCCTCCAGCCACCGGGCGTACTCCATATCAAACACCGCCGTGTCTGGAAATTAAAATGATTAAGCTAATAAATATTAATTGAAAAGTTGGAGGAATATTAATTAATTTGTATCTGTAAGTAAATAATTAAAAATAATTATTGATTATTAGAATTAGAAGTTGACTTTGAATTATGATTATTTAATTTAATTACCTGAGTTCATGTTGCCCATGGCAACAGACATCCCTTGGTCTCCTCCTAAAACAGCATTTCCTCCTACATAAAATCCCTAACACAAAAAAATGATTAATTAAATAATTAATTAATTACTACATTTTAATGTATACATTATTAATTATATTTAATTAAAATTTCCAAGAAAAATTAAGATTAATTAATTCTCACTTGAGATCTGGCTCTTTGTATTTCTTGCTCCAACTGAGTAAGCCTTACCCTACTTGACTCCAATTGCTGAACATAAGCCTGTAATTAATTAAAAGATTATATATGAATTCAAATAAACCAATGAAAATTAAATCTTAATAATTACTAATCTTGCTTAATTAATTCATTAATAATTAATTGTTCTTGGACTTGCCTTCTTCCTCAGCCTGCTCTTCCTAGCTGCCTCTCTATTCTGAGCAAGCCTCCTCAGAGTCTGTATGTATATATATGTACAAGTAATTAACGCACACAGATAGAGGGTAAACACACACACACACACCCGCATGTGTGTGTGGAGAAGATCATAGATATGAAGGTGATGATGAGGGGGATTATAATTAATTATATCTTAATTAATTCCTTAATTAAATAAGGTAAAAAAATAAATAAAAATGAAACCTTGGGGTCTGGTGTTTTTGGGCCTTCTTGCTCTGAACTGGAGGTAGGCCCCTTGCGGTTCCCTTCACGCTGCCATACCAACGAAAGCAACAACAACGGTGAAACATATATATAAATGTTATAAAAAATAATAATTAATATATATATATATTATTTTTTTTAAAAAAAAACCCAAGTACAAAATCTCAGTTTGAAAGAATCTTTCTGTGTGTTAATTGCTCAAACACACACACAAACACAGATGTGTGTGTGTGTGTGTGTATTATAATTAGAAGTCTGTAATAACAAATGAAAAGTATAGAGAGTATTTTAATTATGTCCTAACCTTAACTGCTTTGGCGGGTTGGGGAGCAGAAGCAACATCATTTCTAGGGTTAGATAACTCCATGGACGGCTCAGATGATCTCTTGGAGGCACTGGTAGCTGGGGAGACTAATCCAGCAGTACTACTCGGCTACCAAACACAAAAATTTTAACAACCCCATTAGCTGGCTATCGTCGTCGATCAAATATATACTTAATTATGATAAAATATTAAATAAAAATTAAGGAAAAAGAAAGAGAGAAATCAGACGACAAGTTGATGATGATGATGATGATATATATATATTTGAGATCATCAAGATTTAATTGAGAAATTAATAATAATTCATCAACGGTTTTGGAATCGAAGTGTACCTTTGATGTTGTTGTTGGAGATGGGTGTACATGCATGGGCTGTGAAGGAAAAATGTTGAGAGTGTGTGGCCTCATCATCCCACTATTATTTTCTGCACACAATGACCAAATGATGAATTAAGAAGAAGGAGCATAAGGAGAAGAAAACTCAGACAATATTCTCTCTCTCTTGCAGGTACTATGTTTTATGTACATGGTACAATAAAAATCATCAAATTTTGCAGAGATTCATGTCGTGGACTAGGAGAAATTAATTAACCATTAGAATCGAAAAGATAGAAGGCTGCTGTTTCTTTGGGGTTAATTAATTTTCTATTTCTCTTTCTGTGTGTCTGTGTGTGTGTGTTTTTCTCATTTGGTGTGAGAGAATCTGGTCAAAAGCAAGTACATGAATCAGAGATTTTGATCTGTCCCTCCAACATACTATCCTCATGACCCCAGACACAAGAATTTCCCAGCAGATTCTCATGACTTTCAGACAACAAAAAAAAAAAAAAAAACCATTAATTTGGACAGTGTGGGAAAATGATCAAGATTTTACGTCTCTGCTGATCTTGAGCTGACTGATGATCTTGGCTATCAAGATACAGAAAAAGAGCTTGATCCAGTTCTCCCAAGTCGTATGCACCTCCATCTTTGCTTCTGCATACATATAAATACCAATATTCAAGAAATTTGTGGAAAATAATTTTCTAAAAATAGGAGAAATTAAATTGTTACATGGTGAAGGTTCCAGCAGGCCCAGGAATGGGTGCTGCTGATGAAGACGACGACGATTGCATCATCCCAAATGATATCTGATTACTCTGCTGATGATGGATTTGAGTTTGGGAGTGATGATGCAGGTTATGATCATCATCAATATTATTAGTGGTGGGCTTGTTGGTGGACGCCATGAGATCAGGATGAGTTGCAAGAGTGAAGAGCTTTCTTTCTTGCTCCCAGCTGTTCTGATCATCACTTGCAAAACCCATATACTACTAGTATCTTAATTTCCCCGAGAACTGCCTTCTCATCTGCATATATATTTTCTCCTCCTCCTCACTTTATACAAAATTCCCAGATCGCCATAAACGATTAATTACACATACATACAAACATGAAGATGGAAATAATTGGTATATATATATATATATATATATAGAGAGAGAGAGAGAGAAAGTTTTAGAGAGAGAGAAGGGTTTCAGTCGGTTATGGTGTAAATGGGGGGGTAGGGATTGAAATGAGAGAATTGAATGCAAAAGAGGCAAAAGACAAAGACTATATTAAGGTTCCCATCTTTCTCTGCAAAACAAGACGACTTTCTGTAAAGAAAAAGAAAACATAAATTAATAAATAAAAAACCCTTTTTTTTTCCTGCTTTTAGTTTTTTTTTTTTGGTGGCTGGATAGTAGAAAAAATTCTTATTCAAACCATATTAAACTGAATCAAATAAATTACAGTGTAAATATTGTAAATTATTTTTTTTTTAACTGTACACTAATTATATAATAAATATATTATACTTATCGTATAACTTATATCAGTTTGATCAAACTTAATTTGATTTAGAATTCAAGATTGCAGACAAATTCAGGCAAATTAGGGGTGTTATGAAATCCAAGAAGTCCGTCACTTTTGTTTGATTTTCTTTCTCTAAAACACACGTTTGTTTCTCTCTCTAAAACAGCTAATCCACTCGGTGGACTGCAAACCATTGAAGAAAGTGAGAGTTTTTGGAGAAAAAACAAAGAAAATTTAAGGATGGAGGGTCTAAAGGTAAGAAACACCGCGGTTTTGGGTTCCTTGTCCGACCCTCTTATCCATGGCTTCTCCTTCCTCAATTGACTAATATGCCCTCCTTCCCACTTTCCACACTTTCATGCACATATATCAATGGAAATGCCAAAATTACACCACTTCTTTACGATATATGGATCCATCAATTGTTGCTTTCCTTGAGGTTTTTTTAGTACATGTATATGCTTTTTCTTTTTTATTTTTTTAACAATAAATCGATTCAATCAATACATAAATATGTCTAAAAATATTAATAAATTATATTGATTCCATCAATATATCAATATGACTAAGAAAAGTAACAGATTAGGATAACTCAATAACTTATTTAAAGTGAGACAAATTATATACCCACATATATAATGAAATTCGCATCCATGATCTCGAACTTATTAATGAAATCTCATTCCATACTTTGATAGGTAGACATATAGCTCTTTTGTTATCGTTAACTACTAAAACTAAAAGTTAATAAAAAAGAAATACCGAATACTAATTAATTGTAGCTATGTAATGATTATTAGTCTTTAATACTTATGTAAGCAAATGCCAAAATATTAACTACAGCTAGAAAGTATAACAAAAAATATATATACATATATATATATATATATATATTTTGATCATATATAAAATTATGACGAATGTTAAGAATACCGTGCTGGAAACTAATTGTTTTCATTGTTTTTATTTTATCAGAGTATTAAT
The DNA here is from genome assembly GCF_026168435.1 of Sesamum indicum. Classification (NCBI taxonomy): domain Eukaryota; kingdom Viridiplantae; phylum Streptophyta; class Magnoliopsida; order Lamiales; family Pedaliaceae; genus Sesamum; species Sesamum indicum. The sequence continues at coordinate 624,654 of NC_142660.1, read as the reverse complement.
TTATTATTTTTTTTAAATGGTGGTAGTTTATAGTGTAGAAAATAATTTTTTTTATAGTAGTTATGATCAAAGTATGACTCATAAATTTTTCCAAATATTCTTCTTGAAAAGAGTATATATTAATTATATAAATGCAATTTCTGCTTGGACCAATATTCCCGGTGCCAATTAATTTTAAATATTGAATGAAATATATATATATATATATAGCAAAAATTAATACGTTAGCACACGTCGAGTCTAGCTTATTTATTCATGTAAACCAATTAGCATTTTAAGACATTTTTTCTTGCAGAAACAACAATCAATGGTCGTTGCAAAGTCATAGTTGATTTGTATTTGTCACACATTTTTCTTTTAGCTATAGTAATTAATCGTAGCGAAAAATTATATTTTTTCTACTGTATATGTATATTATTAAAACTATATATATATATATATCTATACTATGTATATATGTATATATATTAAGGAAGAGCAACTCTTTAGTGTCTCCCTTATTTCTGGTATGCTATTTTCTTTATTCTTTTTTTTTCCACCTATCTCCTTCCACTTTTTCCTCACTGTCTACGAGTAGTAAAACATACTTTTTAATAGTTTTTCTGTTTCTCTTGCTCTAAATATTCTCTTTCAAAATTATTTATTTCTTATCATAGTTATTTTTATATTATTATTTTTTCTACAATAAAAAAATAATAAATAATATTTTATTATTATTGCACATTCAAGTAATAATATATATATATATATTGTGCAAAAGTGGTGAAATGTGAAGAGGTCTGTATTGTGATTGATGCATTAATCTTTCCTATCCGATCAGTTTGTGGAGAAAAATGGAAGACTTAAATTTAGAGCCGTATACTTCAAAACTTTCACACTACTTCACATGCATGCACACTACTGTTTCTCAATGTTACAACAAAATTTTAATTTCCACGATTAAAATTGTAATTTTAGTCTTGTAATTTACGAGGAGTAGTATTTTTGGTCCTATAAATAAATTTATGCAAGATAAAAATTGCTAACTCTCCCAAGTTATAGGACTAAAAATGCCAACGCTCCCTAAGTTGCAGGACTAAAATTGTAATTTTAATTGGATCATGTGCAAGTCACATGCAATATTAAAAGGATGAAAATTGTCAAATTTTTAAAATTATAGGACTCAATTTGTGTAGGACAAAAAAATACCACCTCTTATAATCTTACCCACACATATCGAGTATGCTTAAATCATCAGCAAACACAGCTAATTAATTTACAACTAATCACAAAACTGTTAAACTAATTGAACCCAAGTGGATCTTTATATAAACATATACAGCAGAAATTAAATGTGGCTAATCAATTGAAGGGTCATTATCAACAAGTTTAAGTCATAACCAAAAATATATATGTATGTATATATATTAAGGTGGATAGGGTACAAAAGAAAAAAGAAAAGAGCAAAAAACATCTCAATCCAATTTAATTTATACCTTGCTTGCCCCACTTCAACCTCCCTCCTTCCACATACATCACTCTTTGTTTTTAATTTAATTGGGTAGACTTTTTTTTTTTTTTTTTTGGAATAAACATTAAAATGAAGTTGGAATAATTTGGATTAGGTAAATGGACACGCATCTAATTCAATTGTACTTGCTTATTATTTTATGTAATTTTGATGTTTTAGGTCTTCTTATGTTAAGTCAAAGCAGCTAATAGTTTTTACCTACTCTTCGTATATATATATATGTGCTAATTTGTCGATAATTCTGGTCGAAAGTACTAAAATATATAAAAAAATTATTATGTATATCTCACAATTTTCTTTTTTTTTTTTTATAAATATTCAATGCAATAGGGAAATTTTTATTTTTTGATTTTTTTCCGTAATTAATGTCTTTGAATTGACAATATATGTCTCCAATTTAAGGGACAATTTGACGTCAAGGGTAATTATTTACACTTTAAATGCAGTTTTATAAGTGCAATCTAAAGAAGAACCTCTATCAGGTGTGTTTGGACTACCCCAATCTGAATATTCAAATGTTTAAGTCAAGAAAAAAAAATAGAAGAAATTATATTTTTTCATATGAATTATACTCGTTTTTTTTTATTTAATTTAATTTTTTTTGTCAACTTATCATTTCAATTTTACAAAATTCACACTTTACCATATATATAATTATTTTCTTGTTCACACTATATTGATGGCAAAATGTGAAAACGGGCATAATTCAAATATCAAAATGTATTTTATCCAAAAATTAGATACGTACAATATATTTAATCTAAAAAGTAATTAGAGTAATTAAAAATGATATATAATATTTTATTACATCATCATTTTTTCCAATATTATTGTCTTTATTTATTTTAGTATAATTATAATATAAATAGGTATCATGAAAATATAAAATATAAGTATATAGTACGCATATATATTAGAAAATATATAGACACTAAAAATTAATGTTATTATGTAGCTATATATATATATATGTGTGTGTGTGTGTGTGTTTTGACTATCTTATGCTAATGGTATTTTGCATTAAAATACTATGTATTATACTCCTCCAGTACAATGTACGTAGCTTTCAGTTGGAACATAATTTCTATTTAATTAGGTCACCGAATCTCGTTAATCTTTTTAAAAAAAAACTTCAAATATTCCAAAGTCAATGGATTTCTTTTTATTTCTAATGCAATAGTCCACCCAATCAATCATTTGTATTAGAGGATTAATATATAGGTATATTCAACAATTTTAGTTTTAAACAATATAAACTAGGCACGCCTTCTAATTTTTTTTCTTTCTTTCTTTTCTTTTCCTTTTTTTTTTTTTTTTGGATTGGTGAGAGGTGGAGAAACAAATGATCTACATTAATTGATTGGAGACGAAAAGTTTGAGTAGCTTATAAACTCAAGGCTTCCTCTTTCTAGTGAGGTGCTTTTTAGAACAAAACCGTGAGTCTCATACGAGGTCGGAGCGGACAATATCTTGCGTAATGGGACACCAATCAAATCCCAAGCCACATCATTTAATTGGTTTTGCCTATGGGGATGAGGTCATGTGTTTGTCTCAAATCCTCGTACGGGGGACTGATGGTGTAAGCAAACATCCCCATTGGTTGCAAATGAGAAACTGGAATAACTTATAAGTCTCAAGGCCTCATCTTCCTAACGAAACGTCTTTTAGGACAATACATGGAGCAACGGAATATTGATTGTATCGTAAATCACATCAGGTGTTGTTCAAAATAATGAACCAGTTTGAAATTATGAATTCAAGAGTTCCATCAAATATATAGATACTTATCTCACTTAATGTAAACTTATCAAAAATTATTTTATTATTTTTGAAATTTTAATACAATAATGTAATTACCGCTTTTAAAAGAGAATATTGCCTTTATATTTCAAAATCAACTAATCATCTGTATTCTGAAACATATATAGGATTATTGTCAAAATTATGAAAAATTATAATTTTAGTCCTATAATTTAGGGATGGCTTTTTTAGTCCTGTATGAATTGATTTTTGTAATTTAATCCTGTAACTTTAAAATTTTGATAATTTTAGTCTTTTTTCGATCAATCTAGCCAAAAATTGTTGTAATTTTAGTCCTACAAATAAATTTATATAAGACCAAAAATGTCAACTTCCTTAAGTTATAGGACTAAAAATGCCAACACCCATTATGTTACAAGACTAAAATTATAATTTAATTGGGTCAAGTGCAAGTCACATGTAATTTTCTGCCAAGAAGATGAAAATCATCAAAATTTTAAAATTACAGGACTAAATAGCGAAAATTAATTCGTGAATGATAAAAAATACTACCCCATAAGTTATACGACTAAAATTGCATTTTCCCCCCTCAAAATTATTCGAATAAATTCCTCACAGTAATCCTGAAATTTACATAATATTGAAAAAAAAATACATCCAATGAATATTTTCCAATTTAGAAATTATATGAAGTTGACTAAGATTCTCCAAATTTAGATTAATTTAGTAATGACTGGGATCAGCTATGTATTTATCGAATCGAATCCACCCTCTTAGTCTAAAAGGATATGTGCCCTCTATTAGTTTTCATAATCCTATTAATTAATTATAAAAGCAGCCACCAATATTTAATTTATTTATCTTTTTATTAATGTTGACAATCTACAATTGCCATTTTGTCAACCATTAACACAAACTTATGTAAGAAAATAATTAGGGAGTCTTTTTCTGTTTTTGCTCAACATAATAAGAAATTAAAGAACCCACGAATACAGAGCCCGAATTTTAATTAACAACAATATTAATTAATCTACCATATATATATATGTATGTATCTGTTTAATTTCTTAATTATTTGTATGTATTAATCCAAAATGGTTTTATTCACCTTAAATTTGTAATTTTGTATGTATTTTAGCTATTTTTATATCAGCATAACAGAAGAGAAGAAGAGATTTCTAATTTTTTATTGATCAGGCGACACCCAGATTTGAACTGGGGAAAAAGGATTTGCAGTCCCCGTACATCAATTTTGAAACCCTACATTTATACATAAATATTTTACAATATGTTAAAAAAGGGTGAGAAAATTTACAAAAATTTGGTGTCATAGAAAAGGATGAGAGCAACTAATTTTGAAAAGCAATGAAGGTAATAAAAGCGGAAAGGATTTGTACAAAAACAGAGAAATGCAATTATTGATAAGGTTTGGAAGCTAAATTTTGCCTCTAAACTTGGATTGATTTGAATAGAAAATGGGATGGGCAGCGGAGTGGAGTCTTTTTCTGGTTTCTATATATAGAATATGTTGAAATTATTACAAGAAGTTTTCACCCTCTTCTTCTAAATTGTCATTACACTTTCAAGAGTTATATTTGTGTGGTCAATGCTCCTTCACCCCAATTCAAACTAAATATTCAAATTATTAAATAATAAATAAATTTTGAATTTATTATTACATCTAAATGAATTTCAGATATTTTTTTATATTAAATTTTATGGAAAAACGATATAATTATTATGTCGATATTTAAAGGGAAAAATTTAGCAATCAATATCATAATTATTGGGAGGCAATCATTCTCTTATTAATACTAGTGATAATTATAGTTCAAAAATCACGTGCACCTGTGCTCCATCGGGTCGACCCGTTTCTAAATAAGTGAGTATATCGGGTCGACCCTAACCCACATTTACTATTACGGTGGTGGATTTTCCATCTTAACAACAACGCCACTTTCTTTACACTTAATTCAATTCTCCTCCCACTCCCACAGACACACACACACTCTCTCTCTCTCTCGAAAAATACCTTTTCCGACCGCCAGATCCACGCGCCGTCGCAATGACGGATTCCCCGACCGCCGAGCAACAACCGGAGCCACCACCTCCATCCACCCCCACCGCTGCCTACCATCTCCACCCCCGCCGCGAACCCTTCGAGCACGGCCTTCTCCCCATCCCCAAACTCATCTTCACTGACGGCACACAGACCCTATCCCTTCTCAAATCTACTCTACTCTCCTCCAGTTCCAATTATCGAGTCAGCTCCGAAACTCTATCCCGAGTCCTTCAAATCCCCATTGAACATTCGCGTATCCTAATCGAAACCCTATCCTCCGTTTTGCATGACGATTCTGATCCTTTAGTGAAGGCTAGGACTTCGAAAGAGATCGAAGAAATTGGAGCTAATGTGTTCGATTTGCTTGTGTTCCTGTATATACAGAGTTATAAGAGATTGCTGCCTAAAGGGCATAAGGATTCTGCTGCTGTCGCTGATGTTTGGCCGTCGACGTCGGCTTTTGATGGGTTTCTATCCGCCCTCTCGCCATTACAGGTGATGAATTTTGCTGATATTTGCAGGTTTTGGAGCTTTTTTGGGTTTTGATTAAACATGCTTGGCGAATTGAGGAGTTTTGCTTAATTTATTTTCTCTTCCAAGTGTTTATCTGTATGCTATGCGCTGTAGGTGAGAATTCGCAACCATTTGGAATGGGATGTGCAGGAAATTGAGTTTATTTTAAGCCATTGAATACCATCCTTTGTAGTTATCTCTTGCCCTATCCGTATGAGTTATGTGTCTGCATATATTCATATGATTGACTGTAAGAAGATTCTTGATTGTAATTCAGTACTGATGACTTATTATTCTAATTACCAGAAAAGTTTGTACATGAATTAGATTTTACTGCTAATTTCTAGGATGTAGTATTAAGCACATTAATTTTCACATATTAGATGTGGTAGAAGTAAATTTATCTGTCCTACAGTGTTGTCAATAGGCAGTTAAAACAAATAAGCATTGTTCTACCTATTGCAGTTGGTGCGCAGCAATAGTCGTAGGTCCATGCCATCACAAGCTGATGAAGAGGCACATCAGCTATCCTATTTGCAGAAACACCTCGGAAATATTCTTTCCCTCTTGGCGGACTCTGCAGAAGCAGAAGGTGATGAATCCCTGGTATGTAAATTTTGTTAGCTTATCTGCATTCCTGTGGAATTGGTTTCTTTAATTACATAGGAGGTGTGAGTCCATGATTGATCTTCTTGATGAAGCTAAATATCACTTTTCCAGGTTTTATCCATGGATAAATTTGAACATCTTGGATTTCTGATTTATTTTGGGGAAAGAGGATCTGAGAGAATTCCATTGAGCCAGAATACTCCATTTTTCGCAAATTCAGATCCTGACATGCCTGCTGTTCCAGTTCCTGCATCACATGTTCTTGATTGGCTTCTCCAACACATATCCTCTACCTTAGAACATCTTGCTGATAGAGTTTCTCCAAAAGAAAATGGGCCTAGTAGTTCTTCTGATCAGGATGTTACAATGGCTGATGTTGGAACAAGCTCCGTGAAGCCATCAAGCAGTACTAGAGGTCCAAGTTTCATTGAGGGGATCTCTAAATCATCATATATAAAGCAAGCATCTGATCTTAAGGGGACATCTGTAAAGGTGAGAAACTTTCTGTGTTTTTGACCTATTTGTCCATTTCGTGCTTTGGTCAGTCTGGGAACTTTAGCAGATATTTCCCCAAATTTATTTGCATGAACAAGGTTTTCACTTGAGTTCTCCTTAGGGGCACATCAATAACTAGTTAAAATTAATTGAACTGTAAACACTATAAAATAGTAAATGGCACAAATCTTATGGTGTGACCGTAGGCCAGACCTAATTAGCTGAGCTGCCTGTAAGCATGATTTCTTCTTTGGTTATACCTTGAAATGGAAGTGAATAGCAACCTTTGTAGAAGTTAAGTGGAGAATTGACAATTTATTTCTTTGTATGCCCATCCCATTGAAGAGAGGGTATTGAGTTTGTCTGAAATAATGTTTCACAATTGACAGACTTGCTGCATTTTAACCCACAGCCGTAGGCAACCATGTAACTATAACCATGATTGTAGGTCAATTGGGTGTCAATAACATATTTTTCTGTATGTCTATCCCTTCTCTCCTGCACAATCTCACTATGGAAGATGGATAAGGTCCTAAGGAGGAAGATTATTGAAATAGTCTGAGTCATGATTTCTTGTTGACATTGCAATTCAACTGTCTACCCTAGGTAGTTACTTTCACTAGTGTAGTATACTTTTTGGTGCTTTTTTCCACAAGTTAATTGCAATATCACAAGTTCTCCACATACTACGTCAGAGTAAAATTGGCACAAGAGCTTATCTTTTGCGTGTTTAATTTGTTTGTTCAGGTTGTAAATTGCCACGAATCGGTAATTTACATTTTGGCACCACTGAGATATGCAACAGTCTATGGGTGCTCTGATGCAACTATTGTGCTTGGAGCTGTTGGCAAGGTAGTGATGTGGTTACACTCGGCAATGTGATTCCATTTCTAATATTTGGATGGTATAGTTTATATCTTGATATAATCATATAACTGATTATGCATGCCGCTGCTGATGACCACACTGGCTGCTACATTTGTTGTGTTTTCTATACAAGATAGACATGTACTATGAAGGATGTATCTATTCATTTGTAATGTAATTAAAAGTTTTCAATCAGTCCACAGATGTCTTCAGTATGGTGCAGTTCAGATGTTCTTGTTGCTAAAGCAGAACTCATATATGCTTAAATAATTGTCTTATACAGGCTGTTAGAGTTGAACATTGCGAACGTGTTCATCTGATCACTGCATCCAGACGCATCTGCATCGTGAATTGCCGAGAATGTCTATTCTTCTTGGGGGTTAACCAGCAACCTTTGATGGTTGGTGATAACCATAAATTGCAGGTCAGTAAATCTATGTGTCAAGCTTGCGTCACTTGTGCTTTAAGGAGTTAATTAAGTTTTTGATAAATTATTACACTTTCAAATGCATAATTTTGCAAAAGCTATCTACATCTTCTCAACCTTCAAAAAAGTTGTAGTGGTGTTTCCCAACATATTGCAATGATCACTGGGACTCAGAAATTCCTTTTTCACTGTTGAATTTGTTATTCAACAGGTGGCCCCATTTAATACATTTTACTCTCAACTGGAGGAGCACATGAATCAAGTTGGAGTTGACCCTAACATCAACAGGTGGGATGAACCTGTGGCACTTGGTTTGGTTGATCCACATGATTCATTATCCCATCCTGCTGGTGTCTCAGATGTTCAAACTGAATCTGCCACACGCCTAGATCCCGATCAGTATACCCATTTTGTGGTAAGTGCTCTATTTGGTGGACTGTTTTGGTGACGAGATATCATAAGTGGATTGTGCATTGCTTAAATAATACTGATTTTGCTATAATTTCTTTGGTACACAACTGGGCACTAGAACGTGGTATCTTATGAGTATGAAGTCTGATTATTTGTTCATGATGGACCATATTGTTATTTCACGTGTATTTATCTTGGCTCATTTGAAGCATTGTAGATTTCTAGCGTATACTAATAGACATTTTAATCATCAGATTCCAAACTGGTTGGGAAGTGATCAAGCTGGTTCTACAAAAGATAACCCCTTTCCTCTACCTGATGCTTACCTAGCGTCACAACAGAAAAATGTATGTTAAAATAATTTCTGTTTTGGGCTTCACTTTTTTTCTTTTACTCATGATCAAAATAATGGGTTGATTCTTTTGTTTTTCATTTCTTAGCACAAAAATTTGGTGGAAGTCAAGCATATCTTGAGGGAAACTCAACTTGAAGAGAGCCGGAAACGAGAGTTGTCTACTGCTCTTCATGCGTGTTTTAAAGACTGGTTATATGGTAATACTTGCCACTTTAGAATTGGGTGTTTTACATGTACTGATACACAATATACGCTATGTGCACAGCACACACTGAAATTTGTATGTTATGAACAATAACATTTTTCCTTTATGCATGCAATGTTTGCAATAATGATGTTTAATACTTGTTATAAAGCTTGGAATCTGCTTCTCTTTTCTGTTGGTAATGAATTGTTAGCCTCTTACTTTCCCTTTGTATAAGATGAAAAGTTATGTTGTCAGTTCAGCTTTTTTGTCGAATTTCCTTCTCTTTGTTAACATTTTATATATCCGGCTTTCTTGATCTCAGACCCAGATACATAAAGCTATTTAGTTGTCAATTTACCATGGTGTTTTACGAGTTGTTCTATTTTTACTTTCCTATCAACTGTTATGGCAATTTGGACTAATGTACGAGTACCAAAAGATCTCATTGTTTTGGATGTAATTTGTGCTCCTATCATTTCCTGGATATGTCACAATGAGCAGCAGTTGGCATTCCTTAAACCTATGGACAATTGTTAACTGCACCCATCATCTGTTTATGAAATGATTTAAGTTGTTTTGTCGAACTACCTCAAATTCATTTCCAGAAGAAATTTTGAATGTTGCTTTATGCATGTTGTTTGCAGTCCAGGTCAATGGTGTAGAAGAACTTTTATTTGTGCCTAAATTTGTCAATGCATCCTCTTAGGAAATTGTTTTATTCCTAAAATGGAGAAATGCCCATTATTTTGTTTCTGTACATCAGCTAGTAAATGTGATGCATTTTCACTCCCTTGTTTGTATGAATCAACAGCATCAGGGAACATCCGGCAGCTTTACTGCTTACAGGGTGAATAAGTGCTCAGGCCATACTGGAGCAGAACAATAGAGAATAGAGCTATCTCTCCAGATTTACCCCTGAATTTAGGAATCGACCAGTTGAAGTACCTCTTGTGCAATTTTTATTGATGTTGAAGGCTTCTGGGACTCTGATGCCTGCCGAGTTAGCTACGTAAAATTTGGTTCAAAGATCTGAACTGAGCATGTAGATTATGAATCGAACAAAAATGCTAACATGTTGTACTTCCAGTTTGTTAATGAGCTATACTGTATTTCCAAAATGATGCTGTTGGAGATTCTAGCCCGGTGTTTCCAAGAATCATAATATTTTAAATTAAGTTTCATTAAAGTCATCTTTTGGAGAGAATGAACTGTTATTACAGGCAGGCTTTTCTTTCAATTTTAATCTTCTATTCAGCGACAGATAATCATCAAATGCACACTTGAAATTCTTCTGGAAGATGGTTCAAAATTGCAGTCATTTACACATCTCCTATTCTGCTCCTTCCTGGTGTTGAAATGTATGCTCCAAGGCAGCAAAATATCTCAACTTTTTCTCTCAATTTACATGAACTAGCGACGAACAAATTGCATAGGATGTAGAGTGCTAGCCTGAAGGAACTAGCTCTAGCAGCTTTTCTGCTTGATCTGGGAAGAAAGTAATGAACAGATACGCACCTGGAGAAAAAATCGAGCAATCAATCAACGCAGATACTCTCTCTCTCTCTCTCACTCTCTGGAAACCATTTAAGAGAGTTGCATTTGTGGGTTTTAGAACTTACAGATAAGAACAGTACCGAGTACGGCTGAAATTTTGCCTTGTATCGTAACCAAACCAGCTTTGCCTGCATTTTGCAGCTCGGTTGAACCAACAGTGTCGAATGTGCCTGCATTCAGAATATTGTTTATGCCTTAAGTATTTGAACTTCCATACCAATGGATTTGAAGGTACAAATATTCACCAGATGTTACGGATTGGAGCCCTGATGTTATGCAGGCTATATTTTGATAACCAGCTTCCTCTAACTTGTTGGAAGCAGCAGCAGACCTTCAATTGATCATAAAAAAGAATCCAATCACTTGTAAAGATCGAACAATGTAGGAAGACTCAGTTAAATAAAAGCAAGAGAAACCGACAAGAAATGCCTGACTTGTTGATAGTTGAATGAACATGTCACAATGTAAAGGAAAAGAATTTGTTTGATATAAGCTACTGGGTTCAAACCCGATTTTGTCGTTAGGTTTAAATTCACACTTTTGAAGAACACATTCTTGAAATTTGAAACTAGAACAACAAAATAGAAGTTTACCTGAGTCCCTCCTGACAAACAAGTAACAGCTTGCTTCCAGATGAAAACTGGCTCTTAATAGATTGCACAAACTCCGGGTTAGGTTTAGTGAAAGGCAAGCCAAAGAATAATCCAGAAAAATTGTTGTGCACAGTCCTCTTTATTATTGTCCCTGTTCAGCAGATATACAAGCATTTAAACTTATAATGCATAGTCAAACATATTATTGTTCAAAGCTTGTGCTACACAACGCAGCAAAAAAGTACCCAAATCGTTGTCTGTGTTTTCAATAAACAACGGGACATGATAGCAGCCCTTTATATGGGCTCTTTCAAACTGAGTCCTATCACGAACATCAACAACTGCATATCCCTCAACTGCAATCAGCTTCTTTGCCTCTTCGTAGTTCACAAAATTTACCTCTGCTTTTATTACCAAACTTCTTTTCTGGAACCGTTTCCCTGTCAGGGTTCTTCCTTGATAAGTTCCCACTACCAGCCAAGATGTACTGAAAACACAGAGCATGAGTTCCTTGATTGTATGAAAGAGTACAATTTGCTAAACTTAAGAACGGAATACGATCAGCATTTGATAATACCTTCGAGATGAGAGTGCTGAAGGGCAACAGCAAGCAATCCCTGCCATGTCTACTCTCTCTCTCTCTCTCTCTCTCTCTCTTAGCAGATTATGATTTGGTTCTTGGCTAGTTGCTCGAGGAGGGTCCAGTGAAATTTAAGACTGTGAATCGGTTTCTGCCACGTGGCGTGGAGAATATAATAGGGATTGGATATCTTTACTTAGGCTTTCCTTTGATTACTAGTTTTGCTGGCAGGCTGCTTCTGTTTTCTTCCAGAAAGGACCTGACGATTATCTTGGAGATGGGATTGTTAAACTAGTGCGCAAATTATTGCGAAAATCATTATCCTTGTTTGAAGTGATTATATTGTGTAATATGCTTTATAATGTTATTTTCTTTTAAAACAACAATTCAAGATTCAGACATGGCACTTCCGGTAAAGCACAGGACTGTAGAATAGCGTGGTAACACAAGTTATATATAATCAAGGGAATGCTTGAGTTATAACCATGTAACAGTACCTAATCTTCAGGGAGTCGTTTGATAATGTTCTTAAACACAAAATAAGCAGAATTCAAAGGAACTAATAATGAAATTTTGTGCTCAAATCATCATTCAATAATAAGCAGGTAGATCAACAATTTGTAATAATTCTGCTTTCAGCAATGAAGAAATTGGGATCTGACAGCAATAAATCCTGAAAACAAGTATCCGTCAATTTTACATGTCATTGGTTATGACCGTATTATGTGCTTGGGAAAAGAGATTTTCTTCTCAGGAAACCTAAAGGAACTCCATAATTTTTATTGAGCAATCCATTAAGCATCTGTACTGGTAAGAAAAAGTGAGCAACCTGAAACAGAGCCCAGAAGTACATTACACTTCCTGAAAGTGCATAAAGCAAAACAGATCTTATACTTTGAACTAATTAACATTGGGCCTTTTCTTGGTGGTGTAAGGGTAATATTCCTTGCCAGTGTCCACTCTTGTTGTTTGACCTCCGATATCAATGACGGAAGATGTGAATGCAAGTGCAGCTCCTGCAGAGATGGCTGTCGAAATGCTCCTCCCTACACACGGATGAGAATACCAGCGACAATTTAGATCAGTTTTGAGTCAGCACAGGACAGAATAATACCAACAATCAACATAAAGCACAGGCCTTTGAAATTTAAGCAAATGAGAGAACATGGGTAGTCATCAATATTTTAGGATGTGCTTTTACAGTTCAGATCTTCAATGCCTGGAATTTATCAACAACATTTAGACACTTTTACTTGTTAACTTAACAATTGCTTGAGAAACCTATGGATATAAAATACAACACAAACAACATGAAAGGTGAACATAGACACACGTGCATTACAATTGCCATCAGATCTGGAACCAGAGGTATTAAATGTAGAGGCTATGGACTGTTAGTCAATACACCACAGTTGGCTTAAAATATGTCAGGAGCATGCATCTCTCTCATAATTTTGGGCTCCGGAAAATAGTCAAAGAAACAGATGCCTCATGGGATATGCCAACGCAAGAAATAATTTGCTATGGTCTTCAAGAGTCCTCAGCGATCAAACACACTGAGTGTTTATAGTGAGAAGCATATCATTTAAACATCAACTCCAAGTATGGGATGCTAACAATAAGAAGTGACCAACAAACTTGAACAACATAATAAGAACAAGAGGAAATTTAGTCTGGACATTAAATTATTCAAACTTTCCTCCTTCAGATCATTACTAGATGAACAAACAGAGATATAAAGCATCAAACACCACTTGCATAGACAACCAGAGTCCACACACATATACAAGACAATAAAGTACCTAATTCACACTCAGATGGCATGCCAAGGCATGCTCAACCTGCTAATTGATATATAATAGCAATAAAGTTTAAACAAGAAGGAGAAAGGTTCACCTTTGTATCCCAAAATAGAAGCTCCAGCAACAAATCCTCCAACAGCTCCATTAACAAAGTCTCTTTTCATCCTGTAGTTCTGCACTAACTGCTCTACCCCAATGTAGACTCCACCTATTGCAGCAAATGTCGCTCCATAATTACCCATCATCTTCAGTGTCCGGACCAAACCTGGAAGTGCAACTCTCCTCTCAACACGAGGTACATCATGCCAAGTAGCAACAATTGTACCCCAAATGGTGCCAGCAGCTAGTCCTGTGGTTGCCCCTTTTATTGTTTTCATTACAGGAGTCTCTTCATCTTCCATTTTCCTAAGCTCCTCATGATCCATTTTGGCTTTCTTTGAATTAATACAATGAAAGGCTGCAGGACAAAAGGATGTCCAGAAGAAAATATTATTCATTCCTTATGACATATTATGCTGTTTCACAAGAAAATCATTACAACAAAGAGAAGAGAACGGTGAGAATGTTACAAAATATTCTGCATCTATCAGCCAAAAAAAATGAACGGGAAAACCATTTATTAGACAGTGCAGCAAGACGGGACAGCAGCAAAAGTGATAAAGACAGATGTAGGAAATGGAAACTTGAAAAAATGAGCATTTCATGAGAATGAAAAATCACAGAGAAAATAAGACAAACACCCCAAAATATCCACACAGCACCACCATGTAGATGAAAATGAAAAATTTGAGATACTTCAGATGCAGGTTCTCGGCGATTGAACCTAGGGTTTAGAAGAATGAGACACAAAGAAACTCACCAAACTTTGTGTGGCTTTAAAGAGCAAGAGAAACAAAATCTTGTAAAAAATTAAAAGGAGATAGCAGTAAATTTAACTATTTGATACTCTCCATCAGTTTTGCTGGGCCAAAGAGAAGAGTTATAGTCTTATAGAGGACAACAGGCACCAGAAATCAGAGAATTTCTGCCTTGATGACATTTTACAAACGAATCCTTAGCATCTAGCATTGCAACAACGGAAGACTGAATTTTCCGCAAAAAACAAAAAAAGATTTAAAGAACAAACATCTCAAGCAAATTTCACTCAGGAGATTCAGCCACTGTGGAGCCACCTGCACAAAAGTTAACTAAAACCAGAACACTTCCCCACGATAAAAAAATTAAAAAACTTTCCTCTGTACTTATAATTATGAACAACTCCACCACCTCATAATTTCTAAAATAGGATCAAAGGGTTCAAAAAGTCAAATGTGCAAAACCAATAAAAAATATATTAACAACCATTACACAGTAATGGCAGTGGCTCAAACTGAGGAACACCAAGAATTTCAAGTCTTGACCGATTAATTCCAATCTCCCAAAACTTCTAGCCCTAGGATCAAATTCTCATACAGCTTTTCTTAAAAGAAACAAGCAAGACAAATACAAATCTATACGTGCATACGCCTGTATGACTATTTCATTCCATCACTGCGTGTGCGTGTGTGAAAAATAGAGATAGAGAGAAGGAGCTCACCTGAACTGGAAGTGATCTGCCTTCTGCAGGATTTAGAAAGAGAGAGTAGCTGAGCTAAACAGATCAAAATGGAATTGATGAGAGAACTGAGAACAATTGCGTGGGCCTTATTGGGCTTCAGTAGCAAATAGATCTGGGCTTATGATTTTATATATTTTAACCATCACCTCTTCTATTGGGCTTTTTTTCTAAAAGCCCAATTTGTATGAGTATACTGGGATATTTGCAGAACAAAAGTGTAGGCTGGCCTTATACACAGAGTAAAAGCCCAATATGTTTGAGCTCGGCTTGTTTACCCAGTAAAAGCCCAATTCGTATGCTCATGATGGGCTTCATCCCCAGTGTAGCCCAATTTCAGTGAAGTCCAATTACACGAGTATGCCGGCCCTATATACAGAGTAAAACCCCATTGTGTATGAGCTGGGTTTGTTTACAGAGTAAAAGCCCAATTCTTGTGCTCATGGTGGGCTTTATCTCCAGTGTAAGCCCATTTTGTGTGAAGCCCAAGTATATGCTTATTCGGGCATATACACTAGGTTAAGCCCAAGTAATTCCCTTATCTGGGCCTTTATACAGAGTAAAAGCCCTATTTGTTCTTACCTGGGCTATATTTATACTGAATAAAAGCCCAAATTGTATATATACAAATTTAAAGGTCCCAAATGGTATTCGTATGCTTGGCATATATTCGTATGCTGAGCGTATATACTGAAACCTGAAGCAACTGCAGTCTCCAGAAGTAAAGACTAAAAAAGCCGATACATTTAGCCTATTTTGGTGAACAAAATTTACCTAAAAACAAAGATGCAAAGTCAAGATGAAATTCGGAACCTCCCTATTGACATCGCATTCTCTCGCCTCGGAGGTAGAATCATTAGTTATATTCAACAATTTCACTTCAAGCTTTTCTTTTTTTTGTTTTCCCGTGATTTGTTTAAATTTCGATAATTGATGGTATGATTGAATTGAAGAATGGCTGGTGGATCGAAAGAGAATTCCTGGGGACTGGAGGAAGCGAATGACGGCTGTGAGGTCGAAGATTGCGACGTCGTTTGCTTCACTGCCGAAAGACATCGATCCTTTCTTCCAAACCCTCGACCTCGAAGGTTTTGTATGCATTTAGCTTTTATTGCATCTCTATATACTTTCGTCCGAACTAATTGATTAACTTTTTTTTTTTGTTTTACTAATTGATTAACTTCACTTAGTTCTTTGTTAAGTTTTGATAATTAATCTTTGTCAGACTGCTATTTGACTATTTGTTGCTTTTCAGAAAAAGTAAATTGTGTTATGAAAAATGAAGACGGGCTTAACTTTTTCCAGAATTTACTGAGAAATACAGAGTTGAAAATTTATACATCGCCGTGGAACTTTCTTTCAGGCAATAACACTTTTGCATGTGATTTTTTATTTGAAATCTACTCAAAAAATATTTTGAAGTATTGGATACGAATTACAGTTTGTAAGCTTAAGGGTAAAACTGTGCGTGTGCAGATGTGGGGCTCATACGAATTGTAGTAGGTTTTAAAATTTTGATGTGGTTATACTATGAGGAACACTTTTGTAGGTGACCTTTCTTGTTGCTACTGTCAATTTTTCAGGGATTGGCTACTTGGAAGCTAAACAAGTATATGAAATTCTTTTAAGATCAACCCCAGAAAGCCGTAATATTTTTGGCCGGCTCTCAGGTGCTGCTGTAAGATATCTAGAGACAGCCTGTTTGAATCTCCGAGCATGATTTCTCTCTTCTCTCTCTCTCTCTCTCGCCATCACAACATCTTCTTCAACAGGTTGTAACATTAGTCCCAATTTTGACAGGGTGATTGGGAGGCTATAGTGCGTGCTTATGAGAAAGATCATATATTTCTCGGTGAAGCTGCTCAGTTAATGGTCCAAAATGTGAACTATGAAATGTAAGAAAGTTTATAGTTATTTCTTGTGGAAACATAGCATTAGTGTGACACGCACTTAACTATATCTGTTTCTTCTTACTGATCTGTTTTCTCTCATTTAAAGCCCATATCTAAAGAAGCAAGTGCAAAAGAGTCAACAGCAGCTTGCGGAATTAGAACGGAAGGAAGCTGATATAAAAAGAAATGCAGCTCTTTCAGCAGCAAAATATGCAGAGGCTTGTCAGGAGCTAGGATTGCAGGTTTGACCTTTGGTGTACACTGTTTTCTTTTTCCTTTCCCTTGTAGCTTGCTCTTTCTGCAAGTGATTATACCACAATTGTCTGGACTCTGCAGGGTATTAATGTCAGGTCAGAGTTGTTAGAAACAGCTATAACATCTCTTCCAAGCACTTTTGGCCGTGTTTTAGAAGCATTGAGTAGTGATTCTGTTTCGAGGGCCATTGAGTTCTATTCAACATTCGTTGAAGATGCTCACACAGAGAAGAATGTAAGGCAATTTTCAAATTGATCACATTGGGTTCTGGAAGCATCTTGATGCATTATCCCTGTTCTTTAAATCCCTTTACATACCAATTTTTTATTTGCAGAAAACTCCAGATCCTGTGTTGCCAAACTTGATTTTTGTTCGCGAAAAGCCCCCTTCTCTTAATGTTTCTGCAAGTCCTGAAATTTATGATGCTGTTGGTGCTCAAGTGTGCCCAGATGAACACGCACTTGATGCTGGGGCAGCCAACATTGCAGCTGATGGCATTGACTGGGATATTACTTTAGAGAGCTCTCAGATTGATTGGGATATTGGTACTGTGGAAACAGAAGATAATGGTAATGGATTGGGTCCATATGAAATAGTTAATGCTAGTGATGTTTTACCAAATTCGCCTCATAAGGATGGTGCTGAGACTCATCAGATCTCAGAAAATATTGAAGGCCCTATAGCTCCAGATGTCTCCATGTCAGGGATCTCTTGGGATATAAGTGTTGAAAATCCACAGGTTGGTGGTGCTGAGGATGCCAGTTTACTGGGCACTGGCACAGAATTTGGTTCGACCTATCATTATACTAGAGATGAAGTAACAGGAAGTAACCAAGACAGGAGTCAACTTATGGAGACAGAGTACAGGAACAAGATTCTTGATGACTTATTTGAGGTCTGCATTGTCTTAAGACATCAAACTATAGTAGTATTATAAAATTCTTGTTTCCTGTTGAAATTTTCCATCTTATCTTTAAGTTGTTTGCTGACAGGAGAAAAAATTTAACCTAGCTTCCACGTTTTTGTTTTTCATTAGTCTTCTGATTTTCTATTTATCTTATGCTTCTCTTTGACCTAAAATACTGCAATCAGGTTAAAGCATTTCTGAACCAGCGGTTGCTTGAATTGACAAATGGAGAAACCTTATCTTTACAACATCAAGTCCAAGCAGTAGCTCCCTTTGTGCTCCAGCAATACGCTTCTGACTCAATTCAGGCAATGCTGTCTGATATCTCATTAGCCATCTCATTATTAACAAATAGGAAAACAAGGGACCTGATCATGATACTCAACTCCAGAAGGTATTATCAATCTTGCACTGAACTACTGTTTTGCTTTCTCTTTTTGCTGTTTCTGAAGTTCTATGATTGTTTTTAAACTGCATGCCATCTTTCTGTTCCTGTAAGTTCCTATATCGGTGTCTGGATAGACGCCATAGCTTATTTCAGAGTTCCCTTCAACCAAATTTATTTTGCTGAAATCATATTGACCTCAACTGAAATCATATTTCCAATTAGGTTGGCTTCTCATATCTTGCCACCTGCTTTCTTTGCTCTTACAACTAGCAAGTCTTGTACTTTGCTGCTATTGACATCCTATGTCGAGGTCATTGGTCCTGTTAAATGTCTCTTTCAGATTTTTGGATCGCTTGGTAAGTACATTGGACGAAAAGAAGCACCATGAGATTAAGCTAAATGAAGGATTGAAAGACCTTTATACTAAACGCCTAGAGCTGCAAAATTCGTTGTCTTCCTCGTGGCCGAAACAAGTGAGTTCATCTTGCAAAACCTTCTGAAATGCAAGTACTTACATGTAATTCAGTTTATCATGGCTCGGGTGGAGGCAGGAAGAGTCTACTCTCTAATGTTAAAGTTCAATGTAGAATACGCACGAGAACATTAGCTTGTTTGGCTTTTTCTTACATTTAAAGAACTTTGATCTCAACTCTAGTGATTAAGTGAAATTTTGATTAACTGAAATACTCGAAAACAAACACATCCCCGCCATCCCCATCCAGGTTTTTAATATGGGTATTTGGTTCCATATGTAATGTTTATTTTTTCATCTTGCAGGAAGCTGCTCTTGTGAAAACCAGAGAGTTGAAGAAACTTTGTGAGAGTACTCTTTCAAAGCAATTTGATGGGAGACCTGTCAATGTTATTGGAGAGATTAATGCATTGTTGAATAGTGGCTTAAATGTATAACTTATCCTGCTAGTAGTTGTTCATTGTAGTAGGCAATGTCAAACAAAATGGTTTAGGTGCACAAATTTTGTTCTTGCCAAACATTGTTAGCCAACAAAAGGCGCAAATTTTCTGCTATGAGTTGTTTGTTGTAGGTCGACAATGACGAGACTATACGGTTTAGGTTGCATAATTTCATTCTTGCCCGAACATCATTAGCCAACATTGTTTATATATTTGAACCACTTTGATATTAGAAGGGGAATAGAATATGTTTAAATTTCCTGTTGTCATTGCTCTGATATGTTTTGACATCAATGTTCAGGAGATCAAAGTCCAGTCGACAGCCAAAAAGATGTTATAAATTGCCAAAAACATTACTCATTATATTCATTGTGATCTCCTGTGCACTCAAAATCTCAAAGATACAACTGTGAGATCAGTGATGAATTATTGAGCAGTGGAACACTTACTGCTGAAAATCTAGCCTCTGCAAAATTAAACAGAATAGTAGCTTATTGTTGGGGAGCCAAAGAACCTGGTGTTGGTTGACCTGAAGGATCGATCTAAATCAGCCGCTTCAGTGCGTTCTCTGGCATTCGGCCTCTGCAGCAGACGCTCATCTGCTTCAGTGCCTTCTCTGGCATTTGGCCTCTGCAGAAGATACATCAGTGACTCCACGATTTCAGACATTGGGGGCCTGAATTCCTGCTCGGGCTGATGCATTTCAAAACACAGAAAGATGCATAAAAGTGTGCTTTTCTTTCCAATCCCTGAGTTAAACTATATAGTTCATGTGTTGTATATATGTAATGATGCTGAGATCTCCTCAGTACCTGAATACACAGGGACACTATGTCAGCCAAACGTGAAAGAGACTTAGAAGAGATCATTCTTGTAATGACTGGATCGACCATCTGTCTTAAAGATGTGCTGTCATGGAGCCTGGATGAAGCCCACCTCACTAGAGATTGCTCTGTTTTTGGTCTTGAACTGCATAATTGAGAAAAATAAGACATTATTCGAATACTGTTGCATTGAAAGTTCAGAAGTGTTTGTAATGAACTTTGTACTTGTCAAAAGGCTTCCTTCCTGTCAAAAGTTCTAAAAGCAACACCCCGAAAGCATAAACATCAGCCTTTGTGTTACCAGTGCCAGGCTGAACATGTTCTGGTGCAATGTAGCCACTATCTGCAATTGCCATTTCAGAAGCCTGTTCATGTATATGAGCAATTCCCATCTCAGTTTAAATGAGCATAACTCAAGATCAGTAATCAAAGGTTGATTGTTCTGATAGCTGAAATTTCCAATTTATAACTCAAGAACTCAACATATCTACAGTATTTGAGATGCTAACGTATAACAGTACCTTGAGCTTCACTGTATTGCTGGCAAGGGGTCTCAACACAGCCAGGCCACAGTCAGAAACGCGGGGCATAAGCTCTTCATCAAGTAAGATATTGGCAGCCTTTAAGTTGCTATGGGCAATTGGTGGCACAGAGGACGAGTGTATGTAACTGAGAAATTCACAAAATAGGACAGATAAGTTGAGGGCATGAATTTCTTGGAAACAGTGTTTAAACATTACCAGATTGAGTGATGGATTGGCTGGAAACACATAATCATGCTTACGTCAAAGCTCGTCCAATGCCAAGAGCAATTTTAAGGCGTTGGCTCCAAGATAGTGGCTTGCAGACAACAGAATGTAAAGCTTCATTGAGAGAAAATTTCCTGATAAATTCAAACACCACGAGATGCTGACCATGCTCCATACAGTATCCAACAAGCGTCACGATGTTAGGGTGCCTCAGACAGGATGCATTCCTAATCACATCCAAGAACTGTTGTTCTTCAATGATGGATAGAGGTACTGTCTTAATGTTCTTCACAGCCAAAATCTATTCAAAATAGAAACCACAGTCAAGAAATTATATTACTTTAGGCTCAAAAGTTTCAACTTGAATCATATAGTTAAGTTTCACTACCTTGCCATCTGGAAACTCTGCTTTATAAACGGAACCAAGAGATCCCTCACCAATAAGGTTTTCTTCACTAAAGCTGTTTGTTGCTATTTGAAGCTCTGCAATTGTGTATACCTTTGTGCCAACCGACATTTTACTCCTAGAGGAACTTCTCTGAGATACTTTCATAGTTTTAGTCCGAATGGGAGGCAGGGGAGAGGGAGTAATCAACCGGGAATTGCTAAATGCGGATAAAGGTGGGCTGCTCTGTGTGTTCGTTGATGCATAATCTACACCAAGGAACCAAAGATGATTAAAGGAAATGTAAGATTATCTTTAATTCATGCAACAACTTTCTCACAAAATAACAATTAAATAGTTCTCAACCTTGGACTATGCCTATAGTTGTAGATCTCATTGACTCTTCACTGCTCCCTAAGCTTCCACGTGTTTTCCCACGTGACCGGTGCCTGTAAACCACAATGGCAAGAACTGCTAATGCTGCAATCAGAGTGACTCCAGCAATCACAAGGACTATTCCTGCTTCATGCGGATTCTTCTTCTTGAGAACTCCTATTACTCGAGAAGGATGGCTCTCGATGGCACTTAAATTTGATGCTGGTGGACTGCTGATATTCTGCTCTCTCGGCATAGTTTCAGAAGGAAAATTCCAGGGTGGATAGTTTGTCTCCTTGTCAAACTTATTACCGGCAATCCTGAAAATAGATGATTGTGGCAAACAAGTATAGAAATTAGTATGTGCATGTTCAAAATTATTAGGGAATGCCAACACTAAACTTGATAGTTTACCTCAAGTTGGGTATAGTTTGAAACTTTTCTGGAATGACACCACTGAAGTGATTGTCTTCAATATTCCTGGAGGTTGGCGATGTGAGTTCATAAACAACAAAAGTAGAATGGAACAAATTCAAAACTTTTATTGGAGTAGACATACAAGTCGGAAAGCGAAAGATTGGCCAAGAAAATTACTGATCCAGTAAATTGATTGTTCTGCAAGAACCTGCAATAAACTCTTGTTCAGGTACTTGCCTTTGTGTCAGTCCATGTAACAAGGAATCAGAAGATGAAACTCACAGGCCATTGAGGTTTGTCAAACTTCTGAATGAGGGGGGCAGATCTCCAGTGAAGCTATTGAAGGACAAATCCCTGGTGAAACAAAACATTATTTCTCAGCAATATGACGAAATGATTTACTCCCTACAAGTTCAACGCAAGTAAAATGAGAAAACTATGTACATTTCTCTTAGACTTTCGAGGCCATTAAATACATCACCCAAGGGTGCAGATAACAAGTTGTGGCTCAGATTCCTGCAAGGAGTATAATGTGACTCAGTGATTGAAACAGATAAGTTGTAATTCAAGAAACATATTGATATGCATTGAAGTAGACAGCTACTTACAGATGCCGGAGGTGCTTCATGTTCTCTAAGGAGTATGGAATGCTTTGGCTAAATTTATTCTCAGCCAAGTTTCTGAATTCATTGAAGAAAATGGGAAGAATTATATTTGTGAAAACAGGTAGTTGGCATTTGTACTTAAGACAGCAAGCTAAGTGGAATATCTTACAGATGTGTGATGTTAGGAGGTAAACTATATGGGATTGTGCCTTCAATGTTATTTGAGCTAAGGTCCCTAGTACAATGAAGCTTTCACAATTAAAAGTTGGTGAAAGTTAAAGAACTGAATCCAGAACACAAAATTCACTGAAATTTCTCACAGATGCTTCAGATTTCTTAGAATGGAGAGCTCAAACCCAAGACTTCCAGTGAGTCCTAGCCCATGAAGTTTACTGAAGAAAGAACAGATACAAGTAGTTATTCTGAATCCTGGTCAGTTCAGGTGACAAATTTACTGTTATCATTTGAGTAACGCAGAATTACAGGTTGATTATGGATGATTGGAAGCATTCAACTCCTATCCAGGCTTCTTCACAAGGATCTCCTCCCACTAGTTTCCAATGTTCTAGCTGCAGTGGCCTGTTTAGGGATATGTAAAGATTTTGAAGAGCTTCAACTGCACATAAGGTGACTTGGAGATTAGTTCCTTTTGAAACTAAACAAATTAGGTTGCAGAGTTTGTGGTGTTAAGGAATGAAAGGGACACAAAATGTACAATTATTCATCTGTTACTCAGTAATGCAGCCACATAAGGTGAATTGATAGGAGTTTTCATGCCAAAGTTCTGGAATCGAACTGCCCATTCACACAATGGATATCACAAGAATCTTTAAGAAAAAAGGTGCCAATTACAGTCACTGACAGATTTCATTCTCAATTTCATCAACAAACCTCCATTTCATACTGGAAGTTCAAGCAATTGAAATGAACAGTCATTCACAGTCCACAGTAATTCCAAATTGTACACAAATCACCAATAACTGAATAAGAAATAAAGGCTAATTACCATCCCATTCATCAGTGCTTGCCCAAGACTGAAGTCCCATAATTGCCCAGTGGGCAATTGCAATTAGACAGAACCACCGCATAGCCATATTCCCTTCGATTCCTCAAGCAACAGAGCACAAACATATGCCTTCAAAATTTCAAAGTCCCCTAAAAGCACAGAAAATGATTAGCATCAGAATTAAACCACCCAAAATTTAGTTCCAAAGTGTGAAACTTAAAACACTGGCTGAAGCTTCGCATAATGGAAGATGTGAAAATCAAGAAAAGTATTTCGCCATCACTATTCTGCGCCAAACTTCAATCACAAGTCAAATACAATTACGTGCAGAAATCATCACAAATTATCAGAGTTCCTTTCTTTCCCTCTATACGTATACATACGATGCATGTATAAAATATCCATACACACAGAGGTACATATCATACAAGTGAAACAGAGTAATGTAAAAATGATGGCTATTTCCAGATGCCCCAACGATGAGATGAAAATTAAAGAAAAACAATTCAACAGGAGCATGAAACTCAAAAGAAACTGAACATTTCGTGTGCAAAAACACACACAGGCACACGCGTAGATGAAGCACAATATACAAATGCATGCATATTCATACACGTATGCATACACAAACCGATTATACTCGAGTTTAGAGCAGTATAAAGTAATGGGCTATCTTTGAATAACCTGAAACCAAATAAAATCTCATTCAAGAACCTGAAATTCCAAAGGCGCAAGATATTTCTTGCATGTGCACACACACACACACACACAATTACGCATGCATGTGTAAATGTGCATGTATATACATACCTATAATTACAGTATGCTGGGTAACAGGAGAGAATTCAGGGTTTTACGTACCTTAGAGAGAGTTTGAGGAGTTGATTGAGTTGAAGAAGAAGAAGCAGCTGAGTTGAATGAGCTATAGAATAGAACGGTTATGTAGTTACAGGCGCGTGCATTCCACGGGCTTACTCTATGTGGGCTTAACGATGCAGGCCCAAAATAAAACCCAAAATAATGATCAATATAAGTGTTATAATAAACCATTTGTTTTTTTTTCAAATTAAACCATCAACAGTTACAAAACTTGATAAAATTAAAGCATCATCAACATTTACATCAATAAAATCAAGCATCTGTTGTGTCCTTCTGGACTCAGTGAGAGTCTAAACTGACTCCCTCTTGTAGTCGGAGGAAAAGCTTGAGCTCTAATACCATTTGCATGCTTCCTGCTCGACGAATTGACCAGCAGAGTTTTTCTCTTAGGAAACCAAACTCGTAATGGCGTTGAGAGATCGAAAAGAACGGCTATGAAAAGGTAAAATGCTAATCAGCGGTTCCTCATGTCTTTGAAAGTTCCATTCTTGTTTTGGTTCTCTGTTGTGAAGTATCTGAAACCCAGTTAGGTGATAATTTGAGCTTTTGAAGGGTGGGAGAAATAGTAAAAAGTAGAAATGAAAGAAGTAAGAAGTAACAATCTATGACTTTTTTTTAATTAATTCTGATTCTGTAATATTTTCTTGGAGCAGAGGCAAATGATAAGTGTCAGTATTGACTACACAAAAGCCTGTGAAGAGTTAGACAATTCGCTTGGATGAAATGATTGAGAAACTGATCGAAACAATGTAAGTGCCTCCAGTGTTATGATTGGTGATTAAAAACTTTAAGCATGGTATTTACCTAGTGTATGGGATTCTGATATATTGTGAAACAAATGCCATCAGCCAACATTTATGGGAAGTCTCCAAATGGCCTTTCCTTTTTTCTCCTTGTCAGCTTTGGTTTTCACATTGGTGTAACTGTTGGCGATGAACTTCAAGATGAAACTTTATGCAATAAAGTTTTATTTAAATAAGTTGTATAATATGGTAAGGTTATCTCCATTATTGCTACCTAGACTTTTTATTTTGTTTAAACTATTGGATATTTTGTCAATTGTGTCTGAAACTATTTACGAACAATTATCATTTGCATTTCTCATTTTTGCTTGATTCATTAACCTTTGTGTATCATTAATTTACATTCTTAATACAATGTAGGACATGGTTGGAAGTTGCAGACAATCTTGTGAATTTTAGCATGAGAGGTATGGACAGGTTAAAATCTCTGTCCTTTTGCCCACAAGAAAATGATTAAAAGGTTGCAGTTTGCTCTAAACCATTACCATAGCCATGTCAATCATGGTGTTCAAAATGTTGTACACCCTAGTTCCAAGATTGAACAGTCATTTAACATTTACATAAGCTCCTTGTGCAAGCAAAAGCTTTTCAAAGATGCGCTTCAGACCTTTGATGTTTTAGAAAAGAACGCAAATTGCTTGGTAGATCCAAGCACCTATGCTCTTTTGATCTCTGCATGCTCATCATTGAGATCCATAGAGTATGCAAGAAAAATTCATAACCACATTTTGGAGTCCAACTTGCTGCCCAATATGATCCTGGAGAATCATATTGTCAATATGTATGGAAAATGTGGATTCACAAAGGATGCTAGGAAAGTCTTTGATAATATGTGGGAGAGAAATGTGGTGAGCTGGACTGCGTTAATTGCTGGATACTCACAGAACGGTCCAGACATTGAAGCCATAAAATTGTATATCCAAATGCAGCAGTCAGGTTTTATGCCAGATCACTTTACATTTGGAAGTGTGATTAAAGCGTGTTCAGGTTTGACTGAGGTAGATTTGGGGGATCAGTTGCATGCCCAGGTAATAAAATCTGAATTTGGTTCTCACCTAATAGCTCAAAATGCTCTTATTGCAATGTACACCAAGTTTGGTCGTATTAATGAGGCATGCAGTGTTTTCTCCCGCATCAAGTCAAAGGATTTAATTTCATGGAGCTCAATGATTGCTGGATTTTCAAAACTTGGTTACGAATTGGAAGCTCTATGCTGTTTTAAGGAAATGCTCTTTCAGGGTACCTACTATCCAAATGAGTTTATTTTTGGCAGTGTTTTCAGTGCATGTGGCTGTCTTGGGCAACCAGAATATGGGAGGCAGATACATGGGATTAGTATAAAATATGGTTTCAAAGGAGATGCTTTTGCAGGTTGCTCCCTGACTGATATGTATGCAAAATGTGGTTTCTTGTGCTCAGCTAAAACAGCCTTTGACCTGATAGAAAGTCCTGATATAGCATCCTGGAATGCTGTGATAGCGGGCTTTGCATATGGTGGTGATGCAAACGAAGCCATGCTAATTTTTTCTCAGATGAGGCATTTGGGGTTGGCACCAGATGATATCACTGTGCGTTCCTTGCTTTGTGGATTCGCGGATCCATTTGGCCTGTCTCAAGGGAAACAGTTGCATTCCTATATTATAAAGATCGGACTAGATATGGACATTCCAGTGTGTAATACGTTACTTACAATGTATGCTAATTGCTCAGATTTTATGGATGCATATAAAATGTTCAATGACATTCAAGGCAATGCAGATCTAGTCTCATGGAATGCTATAATCACTATGTGCATGCACCAGCACCAGGTTGCAGAAGTTTTCTTGTTATTTAGAACAATGCTGCTATTTCAGGGGAGGCCTGATCATATTACTTTAGCTAATGTACTGGGGGCTTGTGGAAAATTTGCCTCTTTAGAGATGGGGCATCAAGTTTATTGCTTTGCTGTGAAGAATGGGCTCGACTTTGACATCATAGTCATGAATGGATTGATTGATATGTATGTGAAGTGTGGATCCCTTGAAAGAGCTCGAAAACTCTTCGACTGCATGCAAAACCCAGATGTCGTCTCCTGGACTAGTTTAATTGTGGGGTGCGCACAGTTTGGCTATGGAGAAGAAGCTCTGAATCTCTTCAGTAGAATGAAGAACCAAGGCATAAAGCCAAATCAAGTGACATTGGTCGGGGTTTTGACTGCTTGTAGTCATGTTGGACTGGTAGAAGAAGGGATGCAGTTGTTCAACTCTATGGAACAGGAGCATGGTGTAGTACCTACAAGAGAGCACTTTTCATGTGTTGTTGACTTGCTTGCTCGAGCTGGTCGCATCCATGATGCAGAAGCTTTTATCAGTCAGATGGTAGTTGAACCTGATATTGTGATGTGGAAAACTCTACTAGCTGCCTGCAAAAACCGTTGCAACATTGAAGTTGGGAAACGTGTTGCTGAGAATATATTGAAGATGGATCCTTCTAATTCTGCTGCTCATGTGCTACTCTGCGGCATGTATGCTTCTGCCGGTGGCTGGAAAGATGCAGCCACAATGAGAACTTTGATGAGAGAAAAAGGTGTAAAGAAAGTCCCTGGTCAAAGCTGGATCGAAGTGAAGGATAGGGTCCATGTTTTCTCAGCAGAAGATGGCCTGCATCCAGAAAGGGACAGAATTGTCTCAATGCTGGAAGAGTTGTGGTTGCAGATTCTTGATGCTGATTGTATTTCATCCCTGGAATAGAGTTGCTAGTGAACCAATACATTGGCCCCTGGGAGATGCAGCACTAATACAAACCAATCAGCTTTAGGGTACCGTTTATATATTTTCATTCTTCTTTTCCTTAAAAGTTTTCAGTTTGCATTTCATATAAATTAAGTGGCAGTAGCAACTCATACAGGCAAAAAAACTGAGATTCCAAAACACATGATTGTTAATCCAACATGCTTTGCAACTTCAATTAACATGTCTTCTAATGCTTGACCAAAATGCAGGCCTTTATCCAACTGACGTACGAGATTGCAAGTGCAAGCATTAACACTTCAGGGTCAGACTCTCACGGAGGTAAGGTCTTTCCAGCATAACAGATTCATCTGAAGTTCATGGCTGACAAGTTCTTGAAAAAAACATGATACAACTCTTTCTCTCTCATTACAGGGTCCTTTATAATTGAATCATCTGATGATTTACGAATCTGTTATGGACATTGTTATTAGAATTGCGAAGCAACATAGAGGATAGATTAGGTGATCAGGCCCAGCATTGCTCAAAGATTTTTCACCCGGACAGCCACAACGTGTTACACAAGAGTTTTGTAAGGACGGATGCCTTCATCACAGACGAGGCGCTGTAATTGATCGTTCAAAAGTTTAAAAACGTTAGAGATGTTGAACTGGGATTTTGCTGTACCTATCAGCAACTGAATGATGTATTACTCATTAGTCTTAACTGATGTATCATTTGGCGAATGGAATTATACTTATTATTCATGTATTCCACTCTCTGCAATACATACCGTGTGTGCTCAATGCCAACTCTACTTGTACACTCGAAAAAAAATTTCTATTATCAGAAAAGGTCTTGCTTTCTTTTAGGGAC
The DNA here is from genome assembly GCF_026168435.1 of Sesamum indicum. Classification (NCBI taxonomy): domain Eukaryota; kingdom Viridiplantae; phylum Streptophyta; class Magnoliopsida; order Lamiales; family Pedaliaceae; genus Sesamum; species Sesamum indicum. The sequence goes on along the minus strand of NC_142660.1, from coordinate 595,353 downwards.
TTTATGAAATAGTTTTCATTTCTTAAACTAAAACTTAATTCTTAAAAATTTACATAATTTTGATATCATCAACTCTTATCTATTATTTTTAAATAGTACAGTGTAGAACTTAGAAAATAATAATAATAATAATAGTTAAATGGGAGCTTTTATTTTTAGACGATGGGGCATCATATAAATTTATACTTTAAATTCTTGAATTGTCGAAATACACAAATTAAAAGTTTGTATAAACAAACGAAACGATTTCAGAGCTAATATCAAAGCAAAAAATTTCTTAAATATGGAAATTTTAGACATATAAAAATCTTTGATATACATATATATGCGTTATTTGGGTTTATAATTAAACTTAGGGCAAAAAAAATGAGATCTTGGGAATTAGATTTATATATACACCCCTTTTCCCTTTTATTATTCATAGCACATATCCTAATTCGGGACGTGAGATACACGTGACTGCTTCTTTGCAGTTAAGAACAGCATATAAATGTGAATATGAGCATCCCGGTGAATGGTGATGGAAATAGGAAGTCTTTGGAGCTGAGAAATTTAATGGCGGGAGCAGAAGAAGAAGATGATTACATGGGAGACCTTTCTCAGTTTCTACCGCCGGAAGTTTCTCAATCTTCCTCAAGTAAGGTCAGTTTTCTGTGTAGGCATTCATTCGATATGATAAAATCCCATTATTTTTGTGCATTTTTTGCACCTCTGTGCTGTGGTTTGTTTCACTAATCCCTAGTTCCAGAAATTTCCAAAACCGGGAACCCGTTTAACTAGTCAATCTTGTTTTGATAATGTTTTACTCCACCGTGGGAAACTCTGGAGGCTGTATTCTTGTTGTTCGTGCGTGCCTTAAAGATGTCTTTTTCTTTTTCCTTGTTCCGTTTCCATCTGGATGATTTAATTGAGATTACACTCACTACAGTTACTGTGAAGTTCGAAATTGGAGTGGTGCATAGGAATATGGAGTAAAAATTTTGACCAGTTTCTTTAATTTGGAGGATATATTTGAATGTAGTTAATTTTAGCATTTTCTATGCAATATATTTGTTTGTGATGTTTTTTTAATCTGTGTATTCAAGTAAATGTTTAGATGAATCTCTTATCAGGGTTCTGGTGGTAAACTTGTAGTGTCGAATTCTTCAAGCAAGAAATCCAAAACACAAAATTGGCAGGAGCAGAGAAAGCTCAAGCGGCAGCGGAGGCAAATAGAAGAGGATATGCAAACATTGGAAAACTTAGGTTCAGCAATTCCGGAATCTAATATTGGGTTCAAATTGTTAAAACAAATGGGTTATGCTCCTGGCTCTGCATTGGGCAAGGAAGGCTCTGGAAGGGCTGAGCCAGTGGTGCTGGAGATAAGGAGGGGCAGGGGGGGAATAGGTAAAGAGGATCCCAAGGTAGAGAAGATGAGGAGAGAGAAAGAAAATGAAGAGAGTATGAAGAGAAAAGAGGAGGAATTGAGGGAAGAGTTTGGGAGTCGCCAGAAGGAGCGGTGGAGAGAAAGGAGGATTGTAGTGAATTTTCGGAAGGCAGAGGCTTCATTAGCACAGTTGGAAAAGAGGGACATTGTTGACGTGGAGAAGAAGGAAGAGGAGGATGAGAAAAAGGAAGAGGAAGAAGAAGAAATTACGGAAGAGGTACATTTGTTGGATCTTCTGTGCGTCGCATTAAATACTTATTGTAATTCTGAATGTTGATGGCTGTGCAAGGATTAATCAGTTACGATTTTGATGTTATCTATCAAATTGTTATTAGAGTTTCAAACTTCATTTATGATGCTTTGAACCTAGTAGGTTCCGTATGGTTGTGCATTCAACTGGATGTACTGTGGTTAAACTATGACAATATATAAATAACTATGAAGCATGATGGCATTATTTCTTGATAAGTCTTGAATTCCATCATTAAATTTGTCAGAAATGCTCTGAAGTTGCAGAATGAAAAAGACAGAATGAGAACAGAGGGTGATATAGTTGAAATGATCTATTTGTAACTTTGATTTGGAATGATCACTCTTGTATCTTCTAAGAATCTATTAGGCAATTGAAATGAAGAATTAGACATCAAACTGAAACATAGAAGCGCTTCCAAGGAATCACCCAAAAGTTATCACCTTTGTCGCCCATATTATATTCAAATATTGGTTAACACTGTGAATGAGATATCATTGCCTCTTGAGATCTCGATGTCTAATAGAATCTATCATCTTAATGGGACCTAGTAGTACTTCCTGGCAGTTGTGGCCTAAGTTGGGTAGTTAATCTTGTGATATACTTGCTTGTAGCTTTGAACTTATCATCACATCTTTCCTCTGATGCAGGACTTGCTCAATATATTGCTGAAGCTAAGAAATGAGTTCTATTACTGCCTCTTCTGTGGATGTCAGGTAAGACATGCATTTAAGAGTATTTACCGTAGTCATGCTTGTGATCTGTGTTTTTAATTGGAAAAACAAATGTTTGAGTTTGATATCAAAATGCTGATCTTTTAGAGTTGCATCTTATTTGTTCACCTTGTACTTTTTCAGTACGAGACAATGGAGGCACTAGTGTCCAACTGCCCAGGGATAAATGAAGATGACCACTAGATTTTACACCCATGGATGGCATCCGAGGTGTTTAAACTTGGTCTTTAGCGTCCAAGATGTTTAAACTTGGTCTTTATCAAATTCCCAGCTTCTGGAGTGGATTGGATAACTTCCATTCAATGTTGCTGGATTATTCTGGCATCGTGGCTGGTGCTCCATGATGGCTTTGAAGTAGAAGCTAGAGAGGATAATGTTTCGAAGAAACCCGCTGCTACTAAGAGTGCATGGCTTCTTTTGATTTTATTTCATATTTCAATCGGAGATCCATCCTATGAAAATACTCTTACGATTTAAAGTCATGTCGTCTGATTATGTCTGGTTAAGGAGCACTGACTACTAAAAAATGCGTGTTGTATACCATCGACTTTACAGTGTTTGGCATTCTTTTAGCCTTCAGTTAAAGATTAATTTTGTTGGGTATCCAATGAATACCAACTTCTTATATCAATTGAATCTGTCACCTGAGCAAAAGAGTCTATTCTGACGTGATTTCAACACAAACCGCAATTGCATGCTCATCATAGCATGTACTTCTTAGGACAAACAGTTTCAAGACAAACAGCAGTTGGAAGCAAAGAAACGCAAGTCTGTCTGTCGAAAGAGACCCAAAAGACAAACATTACACAAATGGCAAATGTTGGGTGAAACCCGAGAATTCAGATAGGAATTATTCAAAGTGACCAGTGCATATGCTGGACAGGAGAGTCGTAGCCCCTTGAATGATCGAGCTCATGGAATTGCCCCTCACTTGGTTGAGCCAAACCAAGTTCTCCAGTATACTGACTGTTGGCAGGATGAGAAGTCTGTCCTAAACCCAGATCAGGAGGCATCTCATGCAAAGCGTTATTAGCTTGGTTGCCCTTAAAATCCCAAGAGGGGCAGGTGAACTGATCAATGGCTGCACCAGGGTTGACAGATGGCTGAACCACCGTTGAGCCACTGGAACCAAGAAAATTGTTGGCCCCAAGACTCAACGATCGGGTTCTTGAGCCCCAAGGCTGATTTGACAGAAGAGAGAGAGCACTGCTGGAGTCTGAGACTCCGCTGTAACATTCTTCTGAAGATACTCCAGGACCAGAATAACTCGGGCCACTTGTTGTACCTTGCAGAAGATCAGACAGATGATTTTGTGAGTTGCTCTGCCACGGAAATTGGTACTTACCTGTGATGGCAGCTACATTTCCCATTCCTCGTTCTGATGCTGTATTTGGCCATGAATCTTTTCCAGAGAGAGTTGGGTAAGCGCCGAAATCCATCACAAAGCCTCCAGTTTTGCTATGGTTATCTGCAATGACAAATATCAAATTCTGACCTCAGTTTCAGCAGAGAAGGACATGAATCCAAATTTGAGGTTTAAACATTCCTGCAAATATTGACAATGCGAAAAGAGTAATCTATGAAAAGATTTCAAGTCAATAAAGTCTAACCAAACATGGATGAAGAAAGACTTCCGTAGCGAGGAGACAATAAAGATCCTGGTGGTGGCTTCCTGCGACGCTCGTTGTGGCCAGCAAGGCGTCTGCGGCAGCTTCGCTTTCCTTGGTCAAATTCAGGCAATTGATGAAACCTGGAGGAAGGCTAACAATAAGAAAGGCCATACAACTGAGATATTAATGCCTTGGCAATATACGAAGAAGAATTCAATATTGAAGATGTATCAGAATTTGCCACTTCTCTAGCAACTTCTATCCATAACTTGGAACCACTGTCACCTAGTTTAGAAATCGACAGAAACTCAGAGCTGACCCCTGTGGGAGCCCCATCAGTGAAGAACTAATACCTTCTTCATTCATACCCTATGTCACAGAGAAATATTCATGGAAAATAAGTGTGTGTTCAAAACATAATCAAGTCACACTAGTTTTAACTATATATACTCAAACTTTACCTCTGTTGCATTCGCTCGTCTATCTGCATCCAAAAACCCATGTACCCACAGGAATTAAGGTTATTAAGTATCATTTTCCAATCCAAATGAGTATAATGCTGTTCCTTTGACAAATAATTTATTTCTACCATTTTTGGAAGTTGTAGACATTGTTTGACCCAATCAGGACTAAGCACTGTGATTGCTCCATGCAACAACATCAAGATTTTCCCAAATATTAATCCCTAATGTGATCTTTCAGCTGGAATGATTTGCTGAAAGTTCAGCATGGACTAATGGTTCTTCTTTGCACGTCTTTCTCTTCCATGGGGTTTAGGAAACTAGTTGCCATTACAGCATAGGGAAGGAGAAGGGTCATGGTAGGATAAATGATCTTAAGCTAGTGGAACTGCCCTTAAATTTCAAGAACACTACTTGCCAATTTTAAGCAAAAGCTGACAGGAATATGTATTTTCTCATAGTTCACAAATCTACTTCACCCATCAAAAGGAAAAGCTACTCCAGTTCAACCATAGGATATATTTACAACTGTAATCTCAATTACCTTTTCAGTAATCTCGAAGATGCAACACAAAATTATACTATGTTTTCACACAATGTTTCACATTATTAAAGAAGAAATAACACTAGGATTGAAATAAATGCAAATTGATAATTTCCAGCACAACGAGAAAGTCATTTTGCAAAAAGTTTCAAAACCTAACAGAGTACTTGGTGACGGAGCCATTAAGACATTTAATATGTACTGATATCCAGTTGACTAAATCTAACTCTCACACAGACGTTATACATGAACCATGAAAAAGTTACAACTGCAAAAGTATCATATATATCTGATGGTGAACCAGAAATCAGAACTTCCGATAACAGTAGACTATTAAGAAATTCTGATGAGTCCAACATAATGGTAAAGTTTCAAATAATATGCAGAGCTCTAAGGGCTCATAACACAGTTGAGATATGCTTTATCTCACACTGGGTTTGCATGGTTGAACAGATCTTTTTTCTCTCAAAGAAGGGCCGCTATAACAATTTTACTATGAACTTGTTGAATCCATTTCCAGTATTGGCATTGCATGTGATCTTGCACAGTTCTATTCTTCTTGTAGGTAATTAATATTCTGCCAACTTTTTACCTATCGCAATACTGTCTCCACTAGATGTGCCTAACTATCTGAAACGAGCCTAGTGTGACTCATTGTCTTATCTCCTACTATATTAATTTTCAATGTCTCTGTTGGTTTATGACATGCACATCTTAAAACACACTGGAAAAAGAAGCACACATCAAAGCTCAACCACAACAGAAAACCAAGTTTCTCTATCAGTTTACGATATGATAAGCATATCTTAAAACACTCTGGAAAAACTGGACACGTCAAAGATCTACACAACAGAGAACCAAGTTCCAAAATTATGTCCTTACGGATACTCATTCATCTTAAAATCGATGAACACAAAACATATAGACAGAACCCTGAATGCCAACTTTGCACAAGACTGTTAAAAGTGGAGCACTACAGAAGTTAATGATTACAGTAAGTTTTGGTAACAACAAGCCCCAGTTGCGTAAACTAACTTCTTTAACAGTTCATGTCAATGTATGTCCAAATTCTTTATTGAATTTCATCCAATTATGTTCAAAAGACCACCATCAATCAGACATGGGGCAAGAAGAAGGAGACAGTCTACAGTCTTACAGACTGTGCTTAGGCCACTAAGACCCCGAAAGGCAACATAACCAAAAATTCATCTTCTCGACCAAGATAAACTTATCATCTCTTCTTACCTAAAACTAGACAAATTAAAGTAAAAATTCACAAAAGTTCAAAAAATCGATGTCCAAAAACATAAAACTCAAGAACAAGAACTCATTAACAAGAGCCTCCAGACAAATAAATGAAAAGGAAGCACCACGGAACCGCAACACTCAATCACAAAGCAAGTTATTTACACAATAAATACAAAGCCTCAGCGTCAGAAAAACCAACAAAAAGAAAACACAAATTACAATGAACAAACAAAAAGTAAGGCCAGAAACATTCAATGTTACATACGGTTTTTCCCATTTTTGCAGCTGAAGAGCATGCCACATACTAATACTATATCAAGATGAAAAACCAAAGATTGGTTTTTTTTTAAAATTAGTGAAAAAGAAAAAAGAACCCAGAAAGAAAAAACTGACCTGCTGCACTGCTGGCAAAACCTTTGCTCAAGGCCAGCAACAATTACCCTCGGAGACTTGGAATGCATACCACAAACTTTGTGCCTAGAATAGTAAGCCTTAGCATCACTCAGATCTACCTTACAACCCTCCACCTGACACCTAGGCGGCTGGCCACTCTGCACCAACCCAGTCCTCCCTTTCTTCGCCGGAGAAGGTGGAGGCGCCGCCGAGGGCGACGGAGCGCCGCCAGCTTTGGGCTGCAACACGGAACCCACACCCTCAAAGTAGATTTTCTTGCCAAACTTCAAGCCATTGAGTGAGTCCGGGCCACCACCAGCAGCAGAGGAAGAAGAAGAGGATGAACCCTTTTCCATGCTTGATATCTAGAACCCATTCATTGCTGTTTTTTTGTGAATCAGATGGAAGCCACATGCATTATTATGATTCTAGGCAGAGAGCCAGAGACACAGGAAGAGAAAGAAAAGAGGGTTATATATATTATACAAGAAATATGGGGTCATATCTCAATAGAGAGAATCAAAGACGGGTTCTTTTTGGTATTCTCTTCACTGTGTACTGATACTTGAAAAGCTCAAATACTTGCACTTTTATTGGTGTGTTATAATCAAATTTGGAGTGTCAATATCAAAAGCTCTTATCTTCATCCTTCCATGTCAATTTCCAACATATAAAGGCAGCACAATTTAAATACTGTGTGTTCGACTCTCACAAATATGAGTTGTACTTTATTTTTTGTAGTAATATTTTATTTTTTTTATTATTTAAAAATATTAATATATTAAATTAATATTTGAATTTTAACGTAATAGATGATTTAGTATTTGAACGAATCTTACTTTAAAAAAACATATAGATTTTTTTCTGTCCGTCAATCAAGTCTTTCTTAATTGGTAAGATTGAGGTTTCATAATTAAAATATTATAAGCTCAAAACCATACAAATATATGTATATATCACTAGTAGTTTATTATTTCTTTATCTCATTGGAATATATTTATTAATTTAAATTATTGATGTATTCAATTAATTTTTAAATTTTAATATATTAAATGATATAGATAGTTGCATCATATAAAAAAAAAATCCATCTCAACATAAAAGTGCTCATTTTAAAAAAAATACCATAATATGACTCTATTATCTAAAATAATATTTTTATATTAAATATGGTTAAATACAGAAAGTAATTTTTGTAAGGGTAAGATGGATTTTTCAAATTTAAAAATTAAAGGTCAAGGGGATTATTAAAAATTTTAATACTTTGGAAGATAATTAATGTAGGATGAATATTTTAGGAATGATAAACGTATTTTATCCTTTTAAATAGAGTATAAATTATTTTAGTACCCAAGTTTTAGTGTTATTGTTAAATTGATACATGAGTTTTTGCAAATGATATAATTGATAACCGAGTTTGTCCATAAATATTAAATTGATACATAAGTTTTTACAAATGCCGCAATTGATACTTGAATTTTTACATAAAAAGTCAAATAAATTTATCTCTATTTAGGACATTTTTTTATAGTGACAAAATTACCCTTTTAATCTAAATTATTTTTTTATATATATCCATTTATTTATAGCACAACATAGTCCTATGATTAAATAAAATATACTATTATAATAATTTAAATGATAACAATAAATTAATACTAAATTAGTTTAGTATATAAACAAATTTCTTCAATAATTAAAATTAATATTTAATAGATTGGGTTGGAAGTGATGTTTTAAAAATAAAAGTTAAAGACATTTTAGGCAAAAAGTAATTTTTTTGGATTTAAATTCTAAAATATTATAATTTAAGAAAATAAATGTATTAAGCCAAAAAAAAATATAAAAAAATTGTAATTTTACCAGTTTTTCCTTTAAGTTCTAGTTTTTATAAATTAAATATAAAATCGCATCTCCTTTATCTTACATATATGCATATTTTTTCTGTAACTCAAATATAATATTAATACCCAAAACACATTAACTAAAATATGATTTCTTTCTCAAATTTAGCACAAATATATTTTTGCAACTTCACTCATTTCTTACAAATCAAATTTTGGATAAATTACAATACTCTCCCTTATTTCTTTTCCAAATATTATATTTACAATTCTAGCCTATGATTTGTGTAATAGGAAAGCAAATGTGGGCCTCACAAACCCCTCATGAAATATTGTACCTATAACCTAAGTTATGTGTATCGGTTAGAGTCTCTATAACATTACATCATGTATGACAATATTTATAGCCACCTCCCATGAGATTTAGTACAATTACAAATACATTTTTATTGTTTGAGAAATTGCAAATACTTCTCTAATTTTTAACGTCCATCTAACAACGAGCTCATTCTGTTAGCCTCTATTAAATTTCTATCTAACTTTTGTGGTGAACTGATCAACATGCTCTTTTAAATTATGAATTATAGTTTTATAATATTTTTAAAATATTCTTATGACCTAATATTCTTTATAGATTATTTATTTTTCCTATACCCTTAAATTTCTATACATTTTTTCAAATCTTTTTAAAAAAATTCAACAAAAGTAAAGTAATAATGTCCACTTCCCCATTTATGAGTTATAAAATTAATTTTCATTTAAAGAGAGTCAGAGTAGTTGTAATTTTTTAAATAATAAATATATTTATAAAAAGTAACTGCAATTTAGGCATGATTTGAATTATTAGAGGAGAAGGATTGAGTGTAAAATGTAAAGCATATAAAAAGTAGTAGAAGATGTGATGAGAAAGGGGCAAAATGTTTGTGTATTTTCTGAAGCAGTGGTTTCAAGTGAGGTATATATGTCCAAAAATAATGGAGAGAGAGAGAGAGAGGGAAGAGTGTGTAATGTGTTGTTGGTTCCCCCTTCTCCTAAAAAACACAAAGGGTGTGTTGTGTTGTGTGACTCACTTTTAGTACCTCCTTTGCAGCTTTCTAACACTTGTCTTTCTCACTCCACTTCACTCAACTCAAAATTGAATCACCATAACAATACGTAACCATCTATTTTTCATTGTTCGGATGCTTTTTGTTATTTTCATTTTAATTTTTAAATCTTCATGGGCGTATGTAAAATAAACAAAGAATGCAAATGCTCTCACAAAAAATATCCTTCTTTAATTCTCGCTTTCTAATTTAGCCCACAAATACTACAAAATATGAAAATCACCCCCAATTTTTCTTGTTCCTCGACATAATGATCCAGTTCCTTTTCAAGCAATATATATGAAGAATAAACTGCAGCTACCTCGCTTAATGTTTGTCATAATTATAAATATCTTATTATTGTTTGAAAAATTAGAAATACCCCCATCAAATGGAATATAATTAGGTAGCCTGTGGATATTACCACTTTGTCCTTGTTGAAATTTTTTCAAAAATTAAAAAAAAAAATTGAAAAAATGTCAAAAAAGATTGAGTGTAGGTAAAATAAATAGTTTATAGGAAATATTAGTCCATAAAAATATTGTAAAATTTTATATACAATTATAATTCATAATATAAAAGTTTATTTTGATCAGTTCACCAAAAAAATTAGATGGAAACCTAATAGAGGCTGACAGAATGAGTTAGTTGTTAGACGAACGTCAAAATTAGGGGCATTTATAATTACTTAAACAACTTTGAATTATTTATAATTATATCAAATTTTAAGAAAGGTGATTGTAATTTTTCATATATATATATATATAATTATACAAACAATATATTTTTTAATCGCCGTAAGAGATATTTACTGATACACAGTACTTGATTTGAATAGATAATTCCTCTTCTAAACATGGCAAAGTGAAAGGCAGGTTAAACGGAGTTGTACTTTATCCGGTCATGAACCAATCATTATCAATCTCCCTTGTCTTGATATGGTCAAGTCTCAAGGTACAACTGCTTGTTTGGAGACAACTTTTTACCCATCTTGGTAAAAAAATTGAGTTATTTTAGGATAAGGATTAGGATGCTAGATCGAGTAAACTGTTGGATAATAACAGTGGTAAATAATCTTTGGCTTTCAACATTTTGGGTATAAGTCATTGAATGATGAGAAAGCAGCGGGCTCATTCATTTTGACTGCTTATCAAATGTTTGTAAACATCTAACCACTTATCAATTTATTATTAAATATATATTAGAAAAAAGTATTGTTTTTTCGTTTGCAACTTTTGCATTTGACTTAGGAATAGTTATATTTATACTTTAATAAAAATATAAAATTACATTTTCTCTCAAATAAATTTTAAAATTATACTTACACCTCCTTCAAAATTTACTATTTACGCATGCATGATCCATTTTCGTTAGAATTTGGACAAAAAATATTGACGTTTGCAAAAAAATTACATAATTTTCTAATTTTACCCTCGTTTAAAATTTCTATGTAATAATTTGTATTTAAAAGGAGAAAAATTAATGATATTAACCTCACTCTATGTATAGATTGGGTTAATGTATATTAGAGCGTAGACGACTATCACCATCTACGATATAGAGTAAATAAAGGACTTCATAATGTACTGTTGACTTCATTGCTTATTTATTGTGTGCCAATTTTGGAAAGACAAAAAAAGATGACTAATTTTGAAAAAGAAAAAAAACATATCATTTAAATTAGACAATTAATCTAAGAGGGTATCAAACAATGACACATAAGCTAGGCTATGTCGAAACTTGGTACCCATAATTTATTATGGGGACTACCCCGTACGTTTAATACCTCTTCCATTCGTATTAAGACTAATTCATGTCTTAATTGTGTAACATTATCTAATTCAGTAATTATAATCAGTTCTTTTTGAGATTTAATTTAATTATACACTCTCTCGTTACTTAAAAAATATTAATGCTCCTGATATTGATGAAATTTTGCAATATCTCATTGTTGGATTTTGCCTTTTTTTCAAAAATAAAAATAGCTAATTATCTTTTGTATTTAAAAAAATAAAGCAAATTACTTTTATTTAAAGCATTGTTGAGAAAATACAGAGAATAATTTATTTATTTATTTTATAAAGGTGTTTTTGCTCATTTTTTATATAGCAAAGGGTAAGTTTAACCTTTTTTTCGTTTCCAACTGTTGTTGCATTGAAATTAATAATTATATAAGAAAGTAATATGTCGTGAAAGTATTTAAGTGGTGTGTCGCAGGGTAGCAAGCATTTGGGGGTGTTGTCGTTGTAAAGGGATGCATGCAGCCGTATTTTAATTACTTGTTTGGTTGTCGAATATAATAAACTTATACGACCAAACGTGTAGTCTTAATTCCTACCAATGTTATGATGCAGTAATTTTAAAGGCCTATGATGTCGTACAAATTTTGAGTACAATCCTTCTTTAAGATCTTATTTCTTATTTCCGGAGAGAGCGTTTAGAATATTTGTTTTTAAAAATAATTATACTCTCTTCTTCAGAGTTTTTGTGTAATTACACGTAGATTTTCTATGATTTAAAAAATTACATCTTACATTCTTGAAGTTTGGTATAATTATCCTTTGTTTTTACAAATGAGGGAAATTGATGTAATAGTGCTTTCACAAAATAATTAAAGGTGTTGGACAAAGATGGATCACAAATTGTACTGTAGAGGAACTGCAACTTCTGCAATAATTTCTTACCAAACCATTCATTCATCTGCAACAGATCAAATCAATGCAACCATCTATAATGCTATATATGATTGTACCCACTCCATCAACGTTGGAACATTTACTTCTAATTCACAAACTAAAAAACAATAATGGTTTCCAATTTGCCAGACTTGGTTCATGTGTGCATGTAATAAATAATGTTTTACGTTTTCAAATAATAAGAATAAAATATAATAATAATTTATTCATTTATAATATTATAAGGGATAAATTATATTAAATTTATCATTTTAATGTAAAATATAAATCTTTTTTTTTTGTGTAAATTTTTCTTAATCGAGATATGATTTTCGATATGTGAATATATATGCAGGAATTTTGGGGGATATTTGATTTGGGGTTGGGAGGGGAGGGCGCAGGGCAATATCATGAGTTTGATTTTGGTCCCATGCCTCATTCAATGTTATGTGGGTGGCCCTGCAAAATGAGACTGACACACCTCATTTAATGCCAAAGTTGGAGGCCTCACCTCACCCTCTTTAAATAATGAAATAATTATATATATATATTAAATTTGATTTAAAAAGAACAAAATTGAATACAAAAAGATACTGTGGAATCTTTCTTTTAGTAGAAACATCACTACTTACCATAACGAGTGTGGGTAACACCCACCAACCTTATATCTCATTCATATTTCAATTTTTCCAATTCTATTATCCATTTGTTGTAACATGTATTTCAATTTAATACCTCTACACCAAATATTATTTTGTTTCCATTAAATTTTATGATTTTTTTTTTTGAAAAAACATTTGGAGAACTTACTTTCACAACCTATGACCCACCAAGTTCATTTAGCTCGAGACTAATTCCAACTCACAGTTTATTGGTCTAAGAAAATTTCGAACACGGGACTTCCTGGTTCCTGCTACACATCCGAAAGCAATGGGGACAAGTGACTTATTTTTGCTACTATGATGCATAAGACCCAAGTTGTAGTAATCAAATGAATATATTGGTATTGAAATTCAATTGGGCTTGGGGCAAACTAGCATTTTGTATATGGGCCAAATCCTTAAAATTAATGTTTGTCCGAAGCCCATTTTCAGTAAATGATTGGGCCTTACTTGTTGAAAGCCCAACTTCATTCAAATGTCTTCCTTTCTCTTTTCCTTTCCCACCTGAAAAAGCAGCACAATAGTGTACATCAAACAAGAGCTGTGTATGAAGTTGGACGGATTGGATTTCCTGTTTCAATCCATGTTGATCTTCTATTTCATTTTATATATAATATAAACATCACATCATTGATCTTGTCCAAAGAAAGATTTTATATACGTGATGTATACATGTGAAACAAAACAAAAGATGCAACAGAAATTACAATAGAAAATCCAATCTGGAAGTTTGATGCCATACAAAATCAAGTTTTGGACATTAACCAGAAAGGAAGAGCGAAACGAGTAGAATTTGACGCGAATGAGCATAAAAATGGCTTATGATAAACGGATTCAAGACAGAAATCGACCGAATATCAGCACATATGGGCTCAATAATAATATCACATTCAAGACTTTCCTGGAACATGAGCTGAGAAACAGAAGCATCAGAGTGCAGTCAAGAGAAAGTGTAAAATAGTTTGAACTCGATCCCACTAGAAAAGAAAAGAGTATCCGTCGGCAAATGCTGTGGTAGGTTGTTATATGACAACCTTCTTCTTTTCCTTCCTTTCATGACGAAACAGAAGAAATGCAAATTGTCCAAAAATGTCATCATTTGGCCATAGAAGGCACAGAAATAAAAATTTATGCAACTTCAGGAAAATTGTTGCATGAACCGAAAAGAAGACATTATGACAAGATGCAAGTCGATAAATCTTGGTCCACTCTATAACACATCTTTGATCACTTACATGCAAGTGCATGATATCTCCGGATATTACCAAACAGAACTTCGTATCAAGAACACATCCAATGCATATATAAAATTCATGATAGTCCTTCACTGATAAATAGAAAGGCCAAGAATATCCAAGATTCTCAAAATGGAAAGGACATACATAGTTAAAATTAACAATCGATCCTCGTATTTTTACCTGGATCTCAGGGATGTTATATACCGCAGACTAGTTCATGCATCTACCTCCTCTCCAGCTTCTGTAGTCAACATAGGAGAACTCTATCACCTTCATCATGTTATGTCCTGAGGAATTACTTATTCGTGCTATACAGTTTAATGCATTCATGATAAAAATAATCTTGCCCGGAGCAGAAGGAAAAGAAAGGCATAGGAGCAATACATATGATTACAACAGAAAACGTATAATGTCAATATAGGATAGTGTTTGAGGGAGCTGAGCAAAATTCCTGGTTACTTGACACCAAGTACCTGTATAAAGAATCTAGATCTGCTATCTACAGCAAACACCCAAGAAAATTGCTGCAATCTTCTGCACTAATCAGAAACCATGAATTTAAGAATTTTTTTTCTCAACTAGCATTACCAAAAACATGATGAAGTCGGAAACCAAAAGAAGAAAAAGAAATAAATACTTAAAAGCCGATACAAGTCATCAAAGCTTCAACCCTCAATGAGCAGCAATACAGTCTTCATTTGCACTCAACGCCAACTTCAGCAGCCCGCCTAGGCTTATTTTTCCTTCTGCTGCCATTTTGTCTATACCCGACTGACTTGATCAGGTCAGTAGCACTAGTTTTGGTTCCCACGCCGTTTTCCTCTTTTAATGAATCGACACTTTCCTTTACTTGTGATGGTCTCTTCCTCTTCCTACCATTCTCTGTGGCAGCTTGGTTCTTGGTACTTTTACTCAATACCGAGCCTTTTGTTTCCTCTATGGCGTCATCTTCTTCTATTATATTCACAACTTCATCCTCCTCCTCAATGTCATCTTTCAACGGTTTTTGCGGTCTCCCTCTCCTCCTCACCGGCAACTTCTCATCCTCACCACTTCCAGTATCATCACGAGCAGCAAGTGCAGGTTGTTTCTTGCCTTTTCCTCTCCCTCTGCCCATTTCGCAACTCAGCAAATTGAACAAACAACAATAAATCTGCAATGACAAACACAACTGTTACAAAAATTGAAAAGAAGAATATCTGTATCAAGCTAACATGATAGATTTCAAAACTTCAACAAGCAAAACTTGAAAAGGTAGAAAAAAGGTCCAAACAAGTAGATTTAAACACAGATGAGTAAGCCATCTAAGCCTGCATATCTACAAAAGTAGATAAATCTAAAGCTTATCTATCCTCATCCACTAATGAATTTGATAGAACCAATGACTAAATTAAACCCAGAACTAATAAAAATTACTCAATCAATAAAGCTCAGAAATAATATATTAAATCTAGCAAGCTCATCCACACACAACACTTAGTTAGCGAAAGAAAATCAAGAACCAGTTCACGAACAACACAAACAACACCTCAGAATTGATTTATTTTCTGAAAAACTAACTGAGAAATCAAACAAACAAATCCAAATAAATTGAACACATATGATTATCGGAAGCCCACAACAAACTATGATCAAACTATTTATATGATGCTTAACATAATACAAAAAAGTGCCAAGAACACCATACCGAATGAAGCTGACCTCAGAAGGAACAGCTCCCACTCGCATCCTTAATCAAAGCAACCATCTTTATGAATATTATCGTACCAATCAAGAAACTGATAACACCCCACTAATCAGATGTGGTTTTTCTGCTTGCATGAATAGCTTCAACAATAGTGGGAGTAAAAAAGATGAAGTCTTGATAGAGCTATGAGTGAGAAACTTAGAACAAAATTGATCTGAGTCAGGAAAGAACGGAAGCCCAGATCAAGAAACAAGAGGGAATGAGAAAAAGTTTCAGCAACTGAACAGGGATTTGAAAAGATTGAGTCTTTTTCCCATCCAAGGTTGAAATGAAACTAAACCAATGAGCTGAGGGAGGCAAAGACTAGAAGAGGAGAGACAAATGAAGGGGAAAAAAATGTGCAGTTAAAAGTTAGAAGTGGTGAAAAGGATATTCATTTTATTTATTTTTTAAGGGGTGTTTGGGAAATTAGGGTAAAGTATAAATGAAGGAAGAAAATTTTATTATTTATTGTAGAAAATAAAATTTAAAAGAAAAGGTCAAAAAAATCTGCCAATTAAAAATTAATAAAATATGGTGAGATAATCTTCTGCATGCCAGTTCAGTACCACAACTTAGGTAAGACTCTCTCACTTCTTTTATCAAGAAAGATAAAATATTTTTTCATATTATTCTTTGTTTTTTTTTTCTCTCTTTTGGAACTAATATTAATATTAAGGTCTACATGTAATAAATTCAAAAGTAATGTTAGGATTAAATAAAAAAATATTTATACATTTTATAATATACAAAAATGTCCGTACAATTAAATATACCGATACTCGAAAGATCTTTAAAACTATATATATAAAATAAACAAAAATAGGTAATATTAAATTAATGAGAATAGATGATTGATCATTGCAACAAAGATATTAAACATGAAAATTGTGGAATCATTGTCCAATATATAAAAATTTCTAAATACCATCAAAAGTGTGGGCCAAAAAATCTAATAACTAATCATAAAATTATAGAATGGGTCCTTTGTTATTTTTGGTTTTTGTCTGTTTTTTCAAGAATTTCTTCTGAGCCACCATAAGTAACAATAATATCTTTTCTTTATTAGTTGTCAAAATTCAATAATAACAATGGTCTTATTATTATTAAGTCAAATGACAACTACCATAAAAAAAATTAAAAAAATTAAAAGACACCTACCTTATTTAAAGCTACACTATCATTTCATCACTTGGTGAAGCTTTAATTTGTCCAATTGTTGGTGAATCTCATGATTTCCTATACATGCATTTATATCTAATATTATCTTCCAATCAAATATTTTTACCTTTTGAAAATTTGTTTTTGGTTAATTTTCTTTAAAACATTGATTATTTTATTTCACATTATTTAAATTTATCGCGTCCTAAATTCAAATACTTATTAAGCTAGTTTCTTAGAATAAAAATTTTGTATTTTTTTTATAATCAATTTCGTAAAATAAATAAATTAAACAGCATGCAAAGAGGATTACAGGGTATATTTTTTTAGTATAAAAAAAGTAACTTTTTGAAGAAACATTTTCAAATTAAATGTAATATGTGAAACCAATCATATCGTAAGAATAATACTTGTCTTGTGATGGTTATTTCTTTTTAAGTCATACAATAATTACATGATTAAATATAGGGTAAATTACAACGACTTCTCCTGAAGTTTGACATCATTATGAACACTCCTTATTGTTTAAAAAATTACAAATACCTCATAATATTTGATGAAATTATATAATCTTTGTATGGAGGTATGAAATTATCAACTTTGTCCTTATTGTATTTTTTTATTTTTGAAGAAAATTAAAAATTTATAAAAAAAATCGAACGGGATGGATGAAATTTTTTTAAAAATTATAAAAAGTCATCCACTCAGTCCATAAAAAAATAAATAAAATTATAATTTTTAATCCATAAGGGCATTTTGGTCAGTTTGCTATAAAAAATGAACAAATTAAACTAATTGTTAGACGGTTGTAAAATTAAGAAGGTATTGATAGTTTTTCAAACAACAAAGTATATTTATAATTATGCTAAATCTAAAAAAAGATCGTTGTAATTTATCCTAAAATATATAATGTATGGAATTATGTAATTAATTTATAGTAGATTTTGTGAATTGCAATAAAAATGTCCGTGATTTATGAAATGAGTAATGAGGGGTCACAATGAGTGAGGGAGGGAGGGTCGCACCTGACACTAATATTCTTTGCTTGGTGCTTGAATATATATATATATATATATATATATATTACAGAAACCCAAAGGGCAAAAGAGGGGAGGATCAAAATTTGTCGTGTGTGGAATGACAAAAATGACCTCAGATCTTTGTTGGGCTGGCCTGGGGACTACACGCCGACCAGCTGGGTGCCATGAGTACTCATGACTGTCAGAGGCGCTTGCCGCAGCGTTGGTTGGGCTGACGGCCCTTTTTGTCGTGGTTCCTTCTAATTTGGGCTCGTGGGCTGATATTCTGTACTGCCTAGAACAGATAGTCCGGCCCAATTTATCTTCTCCTAATCTTGATTCTTGAAAATAGCTATTTGGATTCTTTACTGCAAATTATGTTTTTTCCTTAAATCTTTCATTTAATTTTAGGAATAATTACAATTACACACCTATCTTATGATCTATTTAGACAAATCATTATTATCTTTTGAATAATTATAAAAATTACTCATAACAATAAAAAGACTAATAATTTGTGTAATAATATCGATATTTCCAAAGGTGTATGAATTTTTCGAAATGCAAAAATTATTTGTATAAATAAACCATAGATTAAAAAAATATAAATATAATTATCCCTTAATTCTATATTACGAATTATGCATATTAAAAAGATATGCATGCAATATAAATTCTATACGCATGGTGTGTGTATCGAATAAAATATAAAATGAGAATAGTATCTTGAAACATCCGGATTGAACAAAGACAAATGTTTTTTATATATAATAAAAAATAAATTACAAGGGGCTTCCATGAAGTTTCCTTAATTATAAATACCTCTCGTTATTTGAAAAATTATAAATACCCTAATAAATATTTTCCTACAGTGAGCTGTCACAAGAAGATATTTGTTAATATATTTGTAATTTTAGAATGAAAATATATTTATAATTATGACAAACATTAAGGCAGAGCCTTCTATTTTCCCTATAATAAAACACACCATTCATCATCGCAGAGATTTTAATGCAATAACAAACTACTACCACCACAAAAGTTCATAACTCATTACTTGGAACCACATAACTTGCAGACATCAGCAAGAGATGAAATAAATGCATCTGTTAAGTTTAGCAATCACCAAGTAAGATTTGTATCCACAATGTGCATTTCTGCTTGGATGATGTGGATGGCTGCCTTTGCTATTCAGATCACTATTATCTGCCTAACTAGTTTACAAAACTGTCATATGGAAATCAAGATAAGAATTATCGATGTTTCCTCGGGTCCATCCAAGAATTTCGCATAATTCATTCTACTGATATGTTTTCCTAACCCTATGAGCTCTTCTGCTCGACAAAATACGAGCTTCATCTGCTCTGCAACCTTACGTTTGGTCGCGTCTCCCTGCAACAAGATGTTAACAAAAGAGAATGTCATAACACAAACTGTTTGCATATAGTTGTTAGAAATGCAAACCAGTTGAATTTTGCTTACAAGAACAATCCAGGATGCATGGTTGTTGGAGATGACTTTTTGCAATCAAATAGAACATATGTATTAATTAGGACTGAGGTTTTGCCTGTTGTTTTTAGCAAACTAAATGTACTTATAAGCTTTAGGTGGCACCGGAGAAACCTATGTGATGCTTCCCAGTTACGTGCTCAATGAATAATTAAAACATGATAAACTTTTCATCAAATATGTCACACACATTTGATAATACAGGCAGCACTTCTTGTGGCTTGATCACGTGGTTTTTTTCCTGAACTACATAGCAAGATTCAGTTCCATTTACTAAAATGGAAGTTCTTTCTCCAAAAGTTCACACGGTTCAATTAAGTAGTAATGTGACACCACTAACTTTCGACCACTATTTTTTAGGGTAATAATGACGCTAAACTTTAAAGTATCTTCCCAAGTCGATGGGGCCAATTCTTATTGGTATGGAGGGAATATGAGATAAACAGTTGAAGAGTGTAGTAACGAATTAGACATGCAGTTATAAGTTATAAGTGAATAACAACTTCTAAGAGACGGAAATGGCCAGTAGGAAACGTTCAGTCCCATTGTCCAACAGTAACGGAACAAGTGGACAACAAGAGTAGAAACCAATGTGTGAGCAAATAAATTGCAGAAATGGACAGACTCTAACTATTTTGCTATAGCCCACATCAACACAGTACAGTCTTACCAATACCAGACTTGCAAAATATATACCAGTAATCAAAATGCAGTTACCTGTTCTTATGTTTAGTTTGCCTTATCCAGGTTATGGTGGATGAACTTATATGAAAAAAGGAGCTCACACAAAGCACATCTTGCGCAGGAGACTTCTAAAATGAAGCTTAGGTGAAGTATGCCTTTCAATATCAATCTGTTAACAAGAATGTCGAGGCCAGCAAAAAGAAACTGTTTTTCAGTCAGAATATATTTCTTTCTTCAGTCTCTTCCAATATTCAGGCCCTCCAGGATGAGCATTTACATAAGTCCCCACAAATCTTTTTTCGGAGCTTGCCAAGAGAGTGCTTAAGGCCAACTTAGGATGAACTATTCCTTTATCTTTAAGCCATTTGTACATTGAAAGTCTAAGTTTCACCCTCTTAATATTATAAGAAACAAGTTTTGGATGAGTGAGCAAATCAGAGACCGGCAAGCCTAACTCTTTTATAAAAAACCCAATCTTTGTCTCAATAACATCCTTGGACTGATTGAGAATTTGGGGTGATACTTTGACCATCTGTATGACTTGCTCCCGACTAAAACCAAAATTCAGTAGAGACTCGAACCTCTCTTCAAGTTCCACTCCTTTGCCTCGAACCACTTTAATAGCCTTTTCCATTTCCTTTGACTTCTCTACAAAGCCCAGGCTTAACAAAAACTTTGTTTTCATCATCCTTACTCTGAGAACCCTTTTTGGCTCTTCTAGCCGGTCGACTCTTACTCCAAGAACCCATTTCTTTAATATGCAGGGGTCATCCTTGACCATTTGACAGAGCCTGTTCTTTCCGCAGTTCAATGTGCTCATTAAGCTGTCAACTTTTTTGAGTTCACATGAACCTAACACTGTTGGGTACAGACGAACAATCCTACCAATTTCTTGGACATCCATGTTAATTTCGATGAGGAATTTGTAGCAATTACATAAGTTATTGGTAAATTTCGAGACGGATATTTGGGGAAACTGAAGAATCGCAGTTCTAACATCACCCATTGTGGATCCAAATTTCAGCAACAACCCAAATAAGCAAGAGGTAATACGTCCAGAGCACTCAAGCAATAGATCAGGATGCTGTCTAAACAGTTCTCCGAATTGCTCGTCACTCAAGTCCATCTCACTTAATAAGAAAATGAGCTCAAGCATATTTTTCCAATTGTAAGAATCCTCTTCAGACATATGCTCCTCAAGCCACTCATATTCAATCCCTACTTTCTTTAATTTTGCTAGAACCTCAACAAATTCCTGATCAACATCTCCCCTCAAAAGACGGGGACTTGAAGCAATAATCTTGGCAACAGTAGACTGTTTTAACCCCAAATGCTGAAAAGATCGAAGCTTTGATTGCAAAACTCCACATTCATACTGGAAAACTTCTCTTTCTTCTTTATATATCTTTCCTATCCTATTCCTCGCAATGCCATAATTACACAAAACATTATAGTTCTCCAACAACAATTGATCATCATTTAGAAACATCAAATCTCGTGGAAGAAAGGACAAGTATTCAGAAGGCTTCAAACCTATGCTCTCAAAGAACGGCTCAAACTCATTGACAGGATGGTACCTCAAGAACCGAGCCAAGGAGCGCCCAACTTTGGCATCACGAACATCCACTCTCTTCACCAAGCTATCAAAGAACTCGGGGGCATTTTTACTCATATTCTCAGCATCCGTGATCTGAAAACCCCTAGTGGAATGGAAGTACTCGGATAAAGCAGCCTGAGCTTCACTTCTTACAACACGTGATTTCTTTGCTAGTTCACCAAGATTGTTCCTCAAACCAACATCACTTCCTGTTGTACAAAATCTAAGATGTCGCAAAAGCTGATATGATCCGCTCACATAAAGACTGGATTTTGATGGGCTACAGCAATTCTCAGTGCACAATAAAGAAACCCATTTGAGAACATGGGATGTTCTAAGTTTCTGCAAACTGCTCATGGGATATCCTTTTCTCAATACTTGGATTAAAGCAAAGATTACAGGTAAACAGAATCTTGTCTATGTGAACCCTGAGAACTGAGTTGCTAACCTCGTTTTGAATTTCTTGGAGGCCTTTCGTTGTGAGAGCTTCAGACTTCGTCTCTTTGCAACTGCGCCTCTTTCTCTTTGGGGTTTTACCTGTACCCTTTGCTTCTGCGCCTTCCTTACATTCGCCTGAGGGTTTTACAAAACCCACAAAAAGAAAAGAAAAAGGCAAAGTGGCAGTAGATGCTTTAAAATGAAAATTACACTGACCAAAATCAAAGAAAACCCCCAAAGATACGTTAGTACGACGAACAATTACATTGGGACCATGATGTTTTAGTTCAGTGTCTAAAATTAAATTTAAAATCATGAATTTATAAGTTTGAGTTTTATAATATATATATATATATATATTGTTTTATATAAATTATTATAATTTATAGATAACTGTTAATTATAAAGTAGGAATTGAAATAAAATAATTTATTTAAGCGATTAATCATAAAATGACAGGCAATTGGGAGGGGCAACTGGGCCCTGAAAAATTAATTAAATTTCAGATACACTATTAAAAATTTGTTTAAATTTGGCTCATTAACTTAAGAAATTAAATTTAAAATTTAAAATTTTATTTAATAAATTCTAAAATTGGACTGGACTCAATTCAATTATTTAAAAAAAATAACAAAATGCACATCAAACAAAATTTTAAACTGCAGGAGTTCTACTCATATTCGATTAGACTAGAATTTGTTTGAATTGGATTTAGTATTAACAAAATGGAATTCGAAAATATTAATTTTTAAATTTGATAATTATTTAAATAAATTCAAACAATAATACGTTGGACTGGATCTACTTTGTTTAAACCCTAGCAACAATATTCATCAAAGTTTGGGCTGAAGAGCAAGTCCAAGTTACAAAATCTGGGCCTACCATAATGGGCCACAGTCCAGTTAATCAGCTACATATCTAACTACTAGACAATAATCTTGGTGTTTTTTGTTTTTGTCTTTGTTTTTTTTAAATGAAATCTGATTTATTATTCATTAAATAAGTTTATTATAATCACTAATATCAAATATTTGAGTCTAATAACAATCAACAACTAAAATAATCATATACTAATCATTATATATCTATATTTAATCAACAACTCATGTTTGCGGGCTTTGAACCCATGACCTTAAAGTTATCGGGCCTGAACTTTATCGATTAAACTAGCACCTCATCGGTGGCAGATATGGTTGTTGTCCTTGAGAGTTAGGACATTCATTCACATTTTTAAGGATTAGAATTTTTTCAATAACATGTGTTTACTGCTGCATTCCCCAGTTACTCTGTCCAAATCTCTATACTGAACAAGGTAATCAAGATGTCATGCATGAAACTAAACAACCATAAAATTCTTGTTCAAGACTGACACTCGAGAAATATTCAAATCTTGTTGAAAACAACTGATGAATCACGGAAATGGAGACACCAATGGCAAAAGACAACCCAAGTACACGAGATGTATACTCGAGTCCAATCACAAAAAAAAAAAACTGTTGTCTGTCAAATTATGCACTCATGTATACTGTCTGTATGATCACAAGAAACATGATGGGGGGTACAAGCATGTATACTATATGACTACGTCGTGTGTGATTCCCTCAGACACAATAAGCTGCTTTGGTGAAGCCTTTCTTGATTGCATAAGGTTCTTGACTCGTGCTGATTTGTGTTGCAGGACTCTGCCTTTTTTACCTTAAAACTTGATGGATGGCATAAGTGGTAACAGTGTTTGGAGAAAATCGAGAGTTCTTGTCTGGTATGGCCTAGCTTATCTTGGAGGGGAAGACCATATCATCATCAGAACCATCTAAGATGAGAACCTCAGGATCTTCAAGTGTAGTGGATAAGTTATTGGGAGTACATTTGTTGTCTGTATTTCTTGATTCCACGAGAATTTGTGTTGTCTTTTGTTGCTGATCAAACATCATTTGTAGCTGTTTCCCTTGTTCCTCAATCCTTATTTGTAATTTCTTTTGAATCTAGAGCAGAGAAAATGATTAAAACTCTCAGTTTCTAGTTAACTAGTTGATCAAATCAGGAACTTCCAAGCATTTCAAGTTGAGATATGCGTGCTAGAAAACCATTTGAGCTACCTCTAATTGCTCATGAAGACGCATTTGAACGTCTAATTGAAGTTGCAGTGCCTCCTTGAGTTGTAGACCGCTGCAAAATGATGTTTGAAAACGTTATGAAAAACATAAAGGTAAGTGGGATGGAATCAAATTCATGAATCCAAGCAATTTTACGTTTTGATGTCAATCTGTGCTGCATTGTTTGTACTATTCTTCTTGTCAGATTTTCCTGAAAAAGGAGGGTAATAAATCAGATGCATCTCCACAGAAGGCTAAAAGTTTTGAGAGCGAGAGCATTTCTATGTGCTCAAAAGTATACCTTCCACAGATTCCGGTATGTACTTTGCATTTCGATATTTCTACAAAGAAAACAAAATAACAGAATGAGAAGGCTGAATTCAGAATTCTGAAATAATGAACAGTGAGAACTGAAGAAATGAAGGGAATTTGTTGTTTACCTGCAAATGGCTTTTGACATGAAAGATGGTAAGTCCCTCAGTGTCCATCAACTTGAGTATTGCCTTTGGTGTTGACTCTATGTTATGAATGGAGAATTAATCTAAACATTATTGAACTGAATAGTTGAACGATAAGTATCCGAAAATCACTTACTGTCAGGCCCACCGAGTCGGTTCACACACTCAACAAACCGATCGTGGAGATCCTGAGTCCACCTAATTCGGGTCTTACTTGATGGAACTGCTGCAGGGGATGCAGAGTTATTGCCTGGCGTAGTCGACAGGCATACAGGTTGTCTCCCAGACGCCTTTGTTTGTCCAAAATCGGCTGCATATATATTCTGTGAGACCTGTGTGAATGCAGAAAATTGTTATTAATGGATTGAACAAATAAAGAAGAAAGTGAGATGGACTTTTGATATACTTACTTCAACATCAGGATGTGCGTCAAACGGAATGGAAGGGCTTCTCGAATTTGAATCATCAAGATCACCTAAAAGCTTGTTTTTCAGGTACAGTAGCTGCTCACTCTCGGAAAGATTGCTGAATGGACTTTTTTCAGGCCTGATATATTGGCTATTTGGCGTTTGGGTTCTCACAGCTGGTGAGAGGCCGTTCTTGGTCTGGAAATCCGGTTGAGTTCTTGGCAGTGAGTCTCCACAGAAGCCACTTCCAGGTTGCTGGAAAGACGGTATTCTTTGATATGAATTCTTGAATTGTTGGGAGCAACAGGTGGAGCTATTTTCTTGGAAATCACACTGAGACAAGCCCATATAGAGTTCAGTTGCATAAAATGCAGAAGCCGGTGATCCAATCCTGCTGATAATACTGCTGGATGAATGACCAGGCCAAGAATTCGGCTGCTGCAAGGCATTTCCTGCGGCTACTGGTTGACTATGGAATCCCATTGGTGCAGACTGCTGCTGAATACCATAACTTTGGGGTAAATAGTCAGAAAACTCTGAAGTGAAATCACCGGCAAATCCAAAATTCTGATGCATTCCCTTCATTTTGCAATATGTTGAACAACTGACAAAAAAATTGAGCAGAAAACAAGTTCTGCTCTATTTAACTTAACGAATGAATCCGATGTTCAAATCTTTGCTAGTTATTGGTTGGTTTTCTTGAAAAATTGTAACGAACACGTGTCGATCAGGACAGAGAGGAGAAGATCGGATGGATGAACAGTGGAAAGGTGAAATTCAAAGTATCTGTCATGAAATTCTTTTCTTTCTATATGCTGCAAGTCTTCAGATATAAGTATGAATATGTCAACATTTCAATGCAAGAACTTTACATTATTCCTTAACCGGATAGGATTGAACAATGAGCTCTTGTTGACAAAACCAAAACCAAAACCAAAGAAAGTACAAGAAAACAAATGTTGTACCAGTAAACAATACAACTTTGTCCAAACCAGCAATAAATATATAAAAAACTCCTGTGTGAACCCCCATGATTCCCCTGTCCCTCTTTCGTATTATATATTCTCAATCTTTTTGTTTAAAAAGAAAAAAATATATCAGATAATTGAGAATATTGTTTCTTGGCATCTCTAACTAATTATTTCACGTGGAATACAAAGCATATATTCAACATAAAGAGACACATCAAAAGCTCTTCACCTCTAAAATACTAACATCCTTCAACCAGTTGCTTCTAACAATACTAGAAAAAATTCCATTACAGAAATCTCGAAACGTATTCTTACATCAATAACTGATTTGTGGGTTTAGCAAAGAGAGATAACGGAAACGTCAGTTGCGAAATTGTGCTGCTGCCTTAGAGATCTCAAAGCAAAGATTCTGATAAAAAGAACGAAAAGCTTTAAAGGGTCACGTTTATTCGCAAGAAATTAATTTCTTTTTTCAAACACTAAAAGCATTCATTTTTCAATGCCTTAGACAGTTAACTTCTCCAGGTCTATTACATTCTTTCACTCTCACTTGCCATGTTCTTGTCTTTCCTGTGTGGTCAGAAATCTCTAATCAGGCTTATACTTCAACCTTAATCCCTCGTCGTTGTCATTCGATGTAATAATTACTATGCTGCCAAACACTGAAAGCTATCAGCTGCTGCTATAAATTAAAACAATCCCTTCAACTTTTTCTATCTTTTGACATCCTCATAATTATCTGTAAAATCCGGTAAGAAATGACAAGAACTGAATCCAAGCTGATTCTTTGTAACATCCAACGGAAATGAAAACGAACAAACAGAGACAGCCCTACAGTTTATACGTTGCACGCGGATAGGTTAAAATTACCTAAGACTAATAACAACTTTTGTATAGAAATGTCCGATGCCTATCATTTTGCAACATGTGAGCAAACTTAGCAATAGATAATATTCTTGGTAATAAGATAACTTAAGTTCGTTGCATGAGCACACATACATCGACCAATCATGTTGCAGTAGGATGAGAGAACTAAGACCTAAAAGCTCTAACACTTTGTACGAACCAAAGCATCCGATGGCGACAAAGGAATCATGTAAGTGCTTTCGGCCTCTTTGGCTGGTCAAAAAGGTTTCAAGACCTTGTATTCTACTAGTTATAATTTATCAAGAATACGGCAAGGCGGCATGTTGATGTTCGTATTTGGAGATATCAGAGACTTGAAATCTTCGTTGTTTACGCATAAAGACAGAGAGACAGGTTTTAGCAGCTGTATCAGAAACAGAAGCTGGATTAACATAACATGTCTTAATCAATTAGGGATGACAGGCAAAGGTATCCAAGAACAACTCAAGGGCCCTCGAAAACAACCCTGTCATGGCCCTTTGAAATATTTCTTTCTACACAAATTTCACAAACTACTTCAGTTGTCATAATCCACTTTGCAAGAATGGATGTTTGGATTTCATGTCTGATGCACTTAAAATTCATTAAAAGGGTAATAATATATTTTGATAACCAGTCAAGAATTTGCTATTTTTTCATAATAATTTCTCATTAATATATTATAAATGGAGATGATCATCAACAAGTTGAAAACAGAAAAAAGAAAAAATGACATAATCAGAAGGCAAATATGAAATGAAAAGAAATTAAAAGAATGATTAATTAATTAGTTTCAAAACGCTACGGCTCGATTCTGTCTTTATAATAAAATTAAATCAATAAACATAGACAAATTAATTAATCATGCTTGTACATGAAATATTCAAGCTCATATTATAATAAAGATTCAAAATCACATCGATCGAAACTCCTTTTAAAAATGTACAGTTCCCAGTTGGTACATACCTACGTGTAATGGGATGGTATGGAAACATCAAATGTGGAAAAAAGAAAAAGACAAAAATATCCTTAATTAATTAATTATAAATTAACTAATGCCAAGAATATATATAATATGATGAAGTTTTATGAGACTGGGCAAAGAAATGGTGATTCATGAATAAGAAAAGACGTATTGTGAATTGCCAATTGATTTAGATATACAGTTTGGCTCTTAGATTTCTCAAAGGACAAATATTTTATACAGCCCTCAGCCTCAGATGAATGAAACAAACAGAAAAAGTGCTTATATCCCAAAATGGAAAAAGAATCGTGATGGATTCTTCACACGCTTCTTTTTATTTATTTTTTACTACTAATTAATAATAATTAGCCGACCATCGATGCATGGATGGATACAACCTAGGTAATTAATTTCATAATGTTTTTTTTTAGAAAAATAATAATTATATACTTTTTTATTTGGATTCAGATAGAGCTCGTAATTTTATACAATATAATAAAAGGGTAAAATCAAATGGTCATATGAGGCATATGTCTATATAAAAAAGCAAAATTACGACAAAAAAATCCTGTGAATATCGCTTCGATCAATAAATTTGTTGTGCTTATTGAAGTAAGTGCCATTGCTTTAGAGTTTTGGGACAAAAAAATTAGAGTGATTGAGTGTTGAAAGTTTAACATATGGTCTATGCATTCTTGTTTTTCTAACATTTATTTATATATATTGCAATCTTATTATGTGGTCGAGACTGATATAATTAAAAAAACATTCAAAAGAATTATAATAAAAGATATAGTGGAAATTAAAAAGGAGAGGAGAAATAAAGATGTGAGATGAATAAGGTTGGAATGATGCACTACATATATATATATATATATATATATCAGTCTCTTTCCCTACCCCATTACAAGATTCAAAAGTTCCATTTCTTTGTTGATTTGTCTGTAAGGGGGAATTCACACAACAGAATTAGATGCCTCATTTTGAAATCTCATCATATATATATACATATATATATATGTTGGCATTATATATATATATGTATATATATATATATGTTGAGGTAGATTCTTGTGCATTTTGGACAGAAAGAATAAAATTATGCAAGTAAAACTAGACCCGGAAGCTAAATAATGCATGCCACGTTGTCGATGGATCATTCATTCATTATTAATGGAAAATTTGTATTCAAATTAGATTTAGCCAAATAACATCAATCATAGAGTAAGTGTGATATACTTATCATGTAATTTATCACTTTTTTAAATAATACATCAATTATCACACGACAAATGTATTGCACTTAATATCATATATTAATTCAGCTCCAATCAAATTTAATTCGAATTAGAATGTCTCCCTAACAATAGAACCTCGAAATTGTGCCCACTATATGTGGATGAATCTTGATTATGATGTCTAAAAGAGTTTGGAAATAAATATTCTTTTTCTAGGGTTTCAGTGCCATTTCCAGGCTTCATGGAAGAATAATTCCACTCAAAGGATCTTCAGCAATTAGGAACATTAACTTTGTATATATTTCTCGGTTGTTGGAACGCGTTTTAAGAAATATTCTTGCTAAAATTGATTTAATAATTCATACCCTTTTTTTTTAATATATATGTACAATTTTAAATGTAATATCTTCATTTGCATTGCCGTCATACGTACAATAAATTATATATATATATATATATATTTTTTATAGAACACTTTATATATAACAATTGAATGTGCGTATGCAAAGTTAGAGCTACGGTATAAAACAAATAATAGAAGTACCCTTAAAAATGATAATCTTAGAGATACAACTTATCAAATTTTAACCAACATACGTAAAATTGATTCATCGATGATCAATACTACATCATTCTCATGTGATCAAGACTAAATATGATTGATGAGTACTCAAATATCACATCTGCAAAAAGGACCGAAATACCCCTCATTAAGGGCATTACCGTTATTCCGCGGTCAGGATCCGCGTATATTGTAACAGGCGGGTCGCATGGGACCCGACCCGGATCGCGTACACCGACCGAAAACCCGGATAAGCACCACCGTTCGATCAGAACGCGCACCGACGAGATAAGGCCACGTGGCCCAGTACTTACCGTACAACTGTGTATTATAAATAGACCCCGACACGCCATAAATGAGGTAACTGATACGTATTAATTGAGACCGAACTCCTAGATCGAACCTATTTCATTCGACCAACCTAACTTGAGCGTCGGAGGGTCATTGTCGGGGACGTGCCCGACGAGCTCACAGTTCGTGTTTTCATTCTCAGGGAACCCAAAATCTGGTCTTGGACGAATTGGCGCTTCGAGTGGAGATCGAATCACGAGATCGCATATTTCGACCCGAATCAATGATCTATAAACAAACAAATAAAAAAAAAAAGAAGGTGTTCTCTCGTCGTGTCATATATCATCGAATAAGAATATAATATATATAATAACATAAAATAAATTTATTATTATATTTATTTAATATATGGTTTGAATTTGTATATATAGTGAGTTATGAAAGTATTATGTCTCAACCCACTAGTAAAGAATCTGGGCCCAGACTAGAATAATTAGGCACAGTGAAGAGAGTGATATATACTAGTACAGGGAATCAAGTACGAACACCTTCATTTTAATTTAAGACATAATCCTATTTACACTTCTAATTTATAGTTTGTTTATATAAATTATTTTTATTTTTTTAAATAATTATATATATACCATCATAAATATTAACATTATTTACATTAATTATTCATATTTTTTAAAAAAATTACATATACAACATAAACATCATTACACCAACTATTCTGTTTTTTAGCTGTCAAGATTGGTTTCTATAATTGTGCGGCAAAATACGGATAGTTTTTATTTTATTGGTCAGGTGTGTAAATGTAACTATTCCTTAATTTAATTATGCTTATGTACTCAATTTGCAAGTAATTAACACCTTCAAAAGTTATTCTTTGTTTTTGAGGACTTTGGAGTTTGGACCACCTGATCCCATACCATTATTATATTTAAATATAAATAAATAAAGATACTCTCCGTATGAGTACCTAATTTTATAATATTAAAATAAAGAAAGGTACCTTACAACGATCTCTTTTGAGATTTAGCATAATTAAAAATATTCCTTTTTTATTTGAAAAATTATCAATATCTCCTTTTTTTAACGCCGTCTAATAATTAACCCAATCCGTTAGATTTTCATTCATTTTTATGGTGAATTAACCAAAATGCCCTTTGGATTAAAAATTATAATTTTATTTATTTTTAAAAGTAAATAATTTTTTTATGGACTAAGTGGATAATTTTTTTATAATTTTTAAAATTTTTTCATCCATCAAGTTCGATCTTTTATAAGCTTTTAATTTTAAAAAAATACAGTACGGGAAAAATTGACAATTTCATATCTCCATCCAAGAATTATATAATTTCATCAAATATATTTATGATTTTTCAAAAACAATAAAGGAATATTCGTAATTATGTCAAATCTCATAAGGTCATTATTCATCGTTAGTATTTGTACTGGAGATTTGGGCTTTAATTTACTTGGGCCTAGACTTTGACCATTCAACTCCAGGCCTCATGGGTTCCTTTTCATGGGCTTCAACGATATAATAGGCTTGAACTATGGGCTTTGGGCAATCGGGCCTTATTGTGTTTTAGAAACAACGTAAATTGATCTTTTAATTACTTAGAGATAATAATAATAATAAGACTCAATTACATTTACGAGCCTATATTAGGGATTAGCAAAACAAGGATTTTAAATATATGGATAGCAAAAATTACCATGAAATTAATTTTTTTTGTAATTGTAGGATTTCGGTCATCAAAATTTTAAAAGTAGAGCATTTTTTCAAATTTTTTGGTGACTTAGCATTTTTTTTATTTATTATGGCCAAGTATGCCCTTACATGGAAAAAAATAAAATATATAAAATTAATTTGAAAGTTTATATTATGTGTATAATTATACAAATAAAATTATTATAAATTAAAATAAAAAATTAAAAACCAACCCCCCTCCCTAACACCCCCGGCCACCACCTACCCAATCCCTTCCCCTGTTCCGCCCTTGATACCATCGTGGTGGTCCCCTCACAGAGGAGGGCGATGGTATCGCTGGTCTCAACGAGGGGGTGACGGCACCATCGACACTAGGAGGCAGGGCATGGTGGTGGGGGTAGGGGCAGGGGCACCATTGACACCATCGATATATTTTAAAATGCGTAAAATTATTCATATATATTTAGGACGTCGTGCCACGACAGTTAGCATATAATATGAATAAAATTTTATTTTTGCAATTTGATATTTTCTCCATATGATCAGTTATGCGGCAGTTGAGAAATAAAAAAATATCCAATCAATAAAAAATATTTTTCTCTACATCATTGCTTATATGGTAGGTTTTTTCCACTTAAACGGTTAGTTAATAGTTGATTTTTTAAAAAAAAAAAATTCAATCAATAAATGTCCTAAAATAAAATTCTTAACTTTTATACATGTAAGCAAATTCCGACCACTTTTAAAAAATCTATCGCCAGGGTCCTATAATTTCCACAAAAAAAATAATAATAATAATTTGGGAGTACTTTTTGCTACCTCTATATTTAAAGTCCTTGTGTTGTCACCCCCCTAATATACAGTACAATAAATACAATTAAGTTTAATAATAATAAGGAATAATTACATGTTGGCTTCTTGAAATTTAGTGTGATTACATGTAAGATTTTAAATTTAAAAATTATATTTAGTACCCTTTATTTTTGTCATCCAATAAATAGATCCATTTTTTAATAAAATTCATGGCATTTGTGGACATCAGCAACAAAATCAAATGAAAATTCGCATTAATTTATTACATATTTATTACAGGTCAAATAAATTTTTTTTAAACCAAAACGTTCTTATATATCTTCTAATACTAATGCATATAAAAAGATACATTTTCACTTTTATAAAGATAGTTTCGTAAAATTAGTTGCTACATAAAGATGTTAAGAAAATGACCAACTCTTGATGCTCAAAGTGTATCACAAAACACACCATAACATGCTATAAATTAGTTTGGGCATGAAGTTGATGTTACATCACCATTTTATTCTCTATATCTTTCTTGCATGAACACTTAATACAGCTACATATATACCTGAAAAGTGCATTACAATGTTACCCATAAGGTGAAGATGCATGCATGCACATACATCATCATTTCAAATTTTCAATCATCATTATCTCAAGCAAGATATGCTTGAGATTACCCATTCCATGTGCCAATCATTGACGATATCAAGTCATTTAGGTTTCCAATCATTGTCTTGATTTCCCTCTATGGTACCATTAAACGCATCAAAAGGGGAATTTATGTATGTATGCATGTATCTATATATACATATAAACATACATAATACAGGAATTTAATGTCAATATCACCTATATTAAAAGAATTCAAAATCTATCAATATACTATAAAACGTAAAATTATCCAAACAAATTCAAATGATCTGTTTATAATTGGAGATTTTGAGGGAAAATTGTATTTTCAGTCCCATATATTAATTATGAATGTTTTAATTTAATCTCATTTGTTATAATTTTCTGTACATAGGAATTAATAAATTTCATATTAAATTTCACTAGTTTATGCAATTTCTGTACACCCAAATGAAGATCAAAAAGGATTGCAGGGAATATATAATATATAGATCAAAAGGGAAAGTTGATGTGTGTGTGTGTGTATATATATTCCAAATCTTCCATTGAGATTGAGTTCAACTTTTAGTACACAAATAAAGACTTCCATTTACTGTTTACTACTTCACCTTTCCTCCCTTTATTTTCTCGTCTAGATTCTCTTCCTCTACTAACTTTCATTTGAATTTTTTCAGTTTTATTATACTAATATTTTTAATTTTTTATTTAAATTAAGATCCCCCTTGTTTTTTTCTATAGATCATTATTCCTTTCACACACTTATATTTAATTGATTAAATTTAATTTAATTCGACTCTTAATTCTCGATATTATGATAATTTTTTCTTTGGTTGAATATCAGTTAACTAATTAAGTGCATTCTTGTATTAATTATATTCAATGAGAAAAGAAATCGAGGGTACATGCATGACACATTTCTTTTTCGAATAAATGTATCGAATTATAATATCCTCTCATAATTATATTTAATTAGTATATTAATTATTAATTTTAAATATTTATATTTAATTAACAATTACTATTAAAGTAAAATAATAACTCACTTGTTGGTAGCATTTGAACCTATGACTATAGTCATGAGGTCTTAATTTCGTCAACTTATAAAGTATGTCAAACAATTGGCGAATACATGATGAATTTTATTCAATATATCTGATTCGGGTTGAGGTCCTTGGCAACCTAGAGCTACTCTGACAATGACTTGACTATGGCCTGGTGAGAATCTGGAGTATGGGTTCGGATGAGAATCTCGAGTTAGATCAGTATTAATGGTTGGTCCACACACTTAACGTTTGGTTGTTGGGGTGTCCCTCAACTAAAACTTTCTGTTACTTAAGTAGTTAGTATTGAGGTCAAGATTATAGGAGTCGCAGAGTGCAATCTAATAACAATAAATAGATACCTCGTTAAGTGTATTAAGTGGTATCTATAGAAGGCGAATTGCTAAAATTGTGCGGAGCCACGTGTTGTGTTTAACGATTGACTATCTGGGTTGGGTGTGATCCGACCCACTAAAAAAAACGCAGAACCTTAGAGTGTTTATGATTTTTCTCACTTTTTATGGGCAAATATATCTTTTAGGGTCATTTCATTGTATTTTCTCTATCAATATCAATTATAAATACATATAATAATTTATTATTAACTAAAAATCCTATCAAAATAAATAAATAACTACTATTAAAACAACTAAAGAATACCTAAATCCAAGTTAATTAACTTTAACTACCATAAAAAAATAATTAATTAATTAGAGAGTTTGTGAAATTAAGTGCAATAAATTGAAGGGGCTACATATATATATATATATATTGGATCAGGAGGGAGAATCTGGTTGATAGTTGTTGGAAGGATGAATCCAAAGGTGTGTCAGCTTGGATTGTGTTCTACGGCGTTTAATCTATTTGTATTAATTAAACAAAAACCCCACCTCCTTAATTACTTTATTATTAATAATCCTGCACACTTAATAATCTTTTAATCGAAGTTTCCAACAAATCTTACTCATCTTTGCTTCTACATCAAACTTAAGCCAAGAAAGAGCTACATTTCTTATTGGTATTAGAGCCCTCCTTTTTAAACATAATCACAACTCCTTACATTTTTTTTCTTTAGAGAAATTTGCTTATCATTTAAAACAAAAGATCCACTAAATCAAAATCACATTTAATTACAGCATCGTTAACAGTTATATATTCATATGCATTTGACTAAGAAGGAAATGAAATCTAGATAAAAATACAATACTGATAGGGGAAAATTACACTAAAATAGGGAAATGATTTAAATCCCCTCAAAGAAATGAGATAATATCTTAATGCATTCAAGAATTGTATGTTTTTTTATCAGTTCAGATCTCACCCGACCCGTCTGACCCGATGATTTACTTGGATAGTCATTGATCTAGCACTCATTCGACGAATGTCCTACTGTCACGTGGCCCGTACAAATTCTAACATATAGAGAGAGGCATATAAATACTTGGAGTGTCCATTTGACATATATGCATTTATTACTAATAAATCACGTTGTGAGATCCTTACAACCTCAAACTCTAATTGACTTAAGTTTCGGAGGGTTTTAGTTGAGGGTCACCTCAAATAACTTAACGATTTCTCTGTGCAGGCCAACTATCACCAGTCCAGTTTGAGATGCTCGTTCAGATCACGCTCCGAATCAGCTTTATGTAAATGTTGAGGATCTCAACCTAAATCATATATAAAAAAAAAAGAGAGAAATTACAGTCAAAACATAATATTTGAACTGTCGTATCAAATGAAACTTATGTTAAGAAAAAATAAGATTACATAAATATTAATTTTAGAAAGAAAAGAAAATAAGGTAGAAAATTACAAGGGGGGGGGGGTATGTATATATGATGTGGGAGCACAGTCAATTAATTGCGGAAAACATGGAGATAGAAAAATTACAAGTTAGGTAAGGTATATTAAATGAATATGTGAATATGCAGAAAGCGTATAATAAATGAATAATATGATTATAGGGGCATCGGCATCACTCATTTAATTATAAGTTGGACTGATGTCTCTGAAACTTTGTTATTGATTGTCCATCATCTCTTTAATTTATCATTAAATCTGTTTGAATCAGATCCATAAACATTAAAGGTTCAATATAGCTTATGTAAAATTTAATCAGATCCATAAATAATCAACATATACTCGAATTTGGATTGAAGCTGTGTTGGGTCAAGAGGAAGGATTTTTCCCGGTCATAATCTTTAACTGTTGTCTGGTTACAACAGTGAGTGGATCTGTTTCCAATTTTAGTCCCACACTCAAGTCAATTCGCACATTTAGTCCCATATGTGGATTTTTTTTTTCTATTAGGACCAAAGGGGGGATTCCGTTAAAAACTTAACGCCAGCCTCAATTTTTTAACGGAATCTCTCCTTTGGTCCTAAAATCGAAAAAAAATCCACATATGGGACTAAATGTACGAATTAGCTTGAGTGTAGAACTAAAATTAGAAATAGATCCACTTATGAGATCGAAAATGTAATTTACCCTTAAAACAATCCACACACACACTCAAAGACACTGCAACTAAATTATATTAAATGTAATAGAAAAACAAAACAAAATTGTACATTGGTTTTGTAAGAAATAGCAGCGAAGAATCGGGCTTGTTTATCTCATCGAGTTTCCCACACATTGCCCTTCTTCCCTAAACCCCAGCCGCAAGACGTGGAGTTGGGGGACTAATTTTTATTTTTATTTTTATTATTATTATTATTGTTATTCATTTTCTTACCATTATTTTTTATTACATTTAAAAATAAAAAATCTGGCATGGACCACCTTTTTTTTTTTTCTCCTTTCTTTTTTGGCCTTTACCAACCTTTGTGTTTTCGCCTTTCGTCTCAATTACTCACAATTCCCACAAAGTTGAAAGTTACATTATACCGCTCCTATATTACAAATTAAGTCTGGTAGAATTAAATCAATCATGCAGCAAGTATAATATAATTATTATTTGATTTCTCATTTTCTTGAACTGTATATATATTTTACCTTTTATATAATTGGCTTAGGTCTGATCGTATTCAATTTGAATAGAATTTTCCCTAATATATGGGAGATTTAAGGATCACTTGATCTGTTTCACTCGTCACTCGTGGTCTATTACTCACCAATATTCAATCATATACAAACTAATATTCTTCACCATCAATCACACTTGAATGTTGGAGCAATAAATTTCGCTTAATTTTGCAGTCGATGAATGTCATTTAATTCTTAGTTCATCGTACAAATGTAGGGGATATTTGTCCATCTAAAATTACTCATATAAGTCCCGAGTCAAATATAAACGCTATAAATTTTAAGAATTGTGATCGTATTGTAATAAATGTTTTCTATTGAAATTTGATTCAAGTAGCTAGTTTAATTTGTAACGCAATTTGAACCAAATCATGGTTTCATTTTTCAGCATATATTTTGTAAAGTTTGGAAATTGAAATAGTTAAATTATTCTTCCAAATAGGAAAAAGAAAATGCTACAGTTATATTCCCTTCAAGTAAAGTTGTTTTATATGGATGGAGCAAATTAACTTTAGTAGAAACAACTTTCACTATGGAGTAATACTAAATTATATATATACATTATCACGGTTTGATTTCAAAATTAATTACTAGTCTCTTTTTTAGGTTTACATGCATTTTTGGGTCTCCTAATTCATTTGGCAGTTTCGTTCTTTGACAGTATTTTGGTTCTATATTTTTAATTTTTTTTTTGAACTTTAGTTTTTTTTTAATTTGAGTTTACCCTTCTCAAGATAAAAATGCATGTGCAACTCATGCGATCTTTCAAAATTGGAATTATTGTTTCTATTCGTTCATTTTTGCTAGCACTTTTGTTCTTTAACTTTCTATGATAGTCTACATAACTTAAATTTTTGCGATTTCAATCTTTTTTTCTTTTTCCACATAGTCTAGCATTTTCGTCGGTGGAGATGAACTCTTGCAAAAGAAATTAATTGAAATCGCAAAATTTAAAAAGATAGTAGGACCAAAATACTATTTTAAAAAGTTAGAGAATGAAAATACCAAATAATTTTATTTATGGGACCAAAAATATATTTAAGGCCCTTTTTTTTATAATTAAAGAGAGAGAGAGAGGGGGGGGGGAGCAAAGGTTGAAGAATTTGCAAAGTTGTTGGCACTTTTATTTAAATCACCTACTAAGTAGTAACAATTTGGAAAGCAAGATCCTCTATAAAAAACCCCATCCCAACAAATTAAAACACATTCTACCCCACCCCCACAAGAAGAAGAAGAAGAACATGGCTGGCCCCTCATCCCTCAAACCTCTCAACTCAGCCATTCATCTCTTCTCCTTCAAATCCTCTTCATCTTCTTTAACCACCACCACCACCTCCACCTCCACCTCCACCTCCACCTCCACCTCCACCTCCAACATCAAACTCAAAACCCTACTCCAAACCTTCATGTTCTCACACATGTACCGCATTGCCCGCGCCCTCACCAGAGCAAAATCAGTTCTAATCCACCTCCTCAAACATATACACACCCTCATCATTCACTTGCTCCAATTCCCATTCCCGTTACTCACAAGAAACAAGCAGCACCATATTGATAAGA
Source organism: Sesamum indicum (assembly GCF_026168435.1). NCBI lineage: Eukaryota > Viridiplantae > Streptophyta > Magnoliopsida > Lamiales > Pedaliaceae > Sesamum > Sesamum indicum. The sequence goes on along the minus strand of NC_142660.1, from coordinate 556,405 downwards.
AGAAGCTCTTCTTCGGCTCCTTCAGGCTCCACTACAACTGGTGCTCATCATCCCATCATTCCAGCTCCTCATCCCATCTTTACTACAATTCCTCTGTCATTAATCCAACATCCTTGGACGTCGTCTGCGATGGAATGAAGGAGTACTGTTCTACAACTCATGAGCTCTCCAGGTACCTGCAGTGGCTTGAGGAAAAGGGTGGTGATGAAGATTGGAGCAATGAGATCGACAGGCTTGCTGATTTGTTCATTGCAAATTGCCATGAGAAGTTCAGGTTGGAGAAGCAGGAGTCTTATAGAATGTTTCAAGAAATGATGGCTAGAAGTGTATGACACTTGAGATTCAGGGTGCTCCACTTTTATTATTTTTCTTTTTTTTTTTTTTGGGTGTGTCATATATATTGACTGGAGTAGGGCTCTTTTTTTGAATATTTTTGTTTAGGTTTCTTCTTAATTTATTGGGGGGTTTTGGGGTAGAGAGAGATGATGGGATTTGTGCAAATTCTGCTTTTAATGATAATGTTTAAAAGTACACATGTTAACTTGCAGTTCATCTTGGTGTTGGTAATGAAGAATCCGGATTTTGAGGCCCTATAGCTAGCTCTAAATATATATAGATTAGATAGATAGATAGATTTCTTCCAATTTAATTCTTTGTTGGACAACATAGATAATATAATTTAGGTGTTATAAAAATACAGATTATTTGCATGCATATATGAATCGAATGCGAAAATATTAATAATTTTAGACCATTTAATGATCATGTACGTATTTATATATAGTATTTGAAATTTATTATATACAAGAAAAAGCGGTTAGTTTGGTACATATCTTTTGTACCAAAAACTGAGACATTGGACAGAGTTTCTTTATTCCATTCCAATGACTCAACTTTGATAAAGAAGGTGCAGTTCTGTAGCCCATGTTGCTAACTTCTATACGCCCTTATCATAAGAGTTGGGAGCTACCTTTTCCATGATAAAGATATATCCACAATTTATAGGGTTATCAATTTCAGTAATTAACCCCTTCTAATTGTTGATTAAAGTGTGTGTCAAATTACAAGATTACCCTTCAATCCGTCCCTCGATGATTTTGTTAAAACCCCAACCTTTATAAAAGAAATTACATTTTCAAAAATCAACCTCTTAGAAGCTCTAAATTGACAAACAATGGAGTTACGATGTGTGAATAATTCTTATCCTTAATTACTCATTACTTTAGTCAACTAATTCATATAATTATAACTTTTCAAATATGTATATATCTTAGTTTAAGAATTAGTAAAATTGATGGATTTAAATAAGAGTTGTTGTATGTGTATAGGTAGGTAGGTATAGTATGGGTGGACTCAGTCACTTGTGTATTCTCAGACACACTTCATTGGAAGATTTGGTGATCTTACAGTTCATGCAGTGGGGACTCAGTCTGCCGGTCCCCCCCCCCCCCCCAACCCCCCTTGGCTTCTACTGTGCGTGTGGATTGGAAATTTGTCTCTCTGAGTTAAATGCTGTGTCTACTACATTGTTGAATGCCAAGTAAATTGATGCATGCACGAGGGGTCTAGGAAAAAAATATATATATAATATATATATATAACTCTTCAAGATAAGATGTAATAATTACTTGTTGGAAAATTTTTTCTTCCAATTCAGTTTGATCATAATAATTAGTTTATTTTTTCTGAACTATATACCAATTTTACATTGCAATTGTATTGCATTTGTCATATAATTGATTCAGATATGGTCAAACCCAATTTAAATTAGAATTTTTCTTACTTGTTCAATACTCCCTCCCTCCACTCTATATCTAAAGGTCCAATAAAAGTTGGAATTTTTATTTAAAAAAATGTGTTTTTACATTTTTTTTCTTTTAAAAATAGTAAATGATAGTATGTTGAGAAAATAAATATATTTATCAAAAAAAGTGAGATGTTTACCTAGGAAAACAATTGACATCTACATTTGCAAGTTCAAACACACGTACAAGACAATTCATGTTGATAACAGAATTGGGCCTAAGGCCGGGCTGGTAGTACCACTCTGCTTAGCCATTCAATAACATATCACCCTTTAAATTGGGCTCATGCCAAGAGACATCAAGTCTATGCATTTTGATCATTTGGTGTCATCTGAGGTCCAAAAAATGTTTAATTATGATTCCCCAGCTCTCTAATTTTAAGTTAAATATTTTTATTACTAATAATGTCTAGTGGCATGCAGTATGAGCATAAGAAAGTGATAAATTTTATGAAGAGCACACAAAATGAGCAACGTGATTAATTGAATGGGAAAATAAATAGTTGTCTATTTAAGAAAAAAAAAGCATCCGATTCTGCGACAAATTTCCAAATTTCTTTTTGCAGCTATCCCATAGTTTTGAAGATATATGCTCAACCCTTTTGCCCATAAAGGCTGTCTTGTATACCTAGAAGATAAGGAATACAATCCAACCAAGATACTTAATAAAATATCTTTATGATTTCCATTGTCCATGAACAAATCATATGCTAGCTAGCTTTTCTCCTTTTCCCTCACATGTAGCAGTTAGCTATGAGATCCATAAATCCAATAATCAATAGCTACTCTTTGGAATAAGACAAAGGGGTGAAAGCCATCCATTGCACCAAACTCAATAATTAAATTGCAAGTAGATCTCAGTAGTGGAGGTCTCTTGGCAAATGTAAGTAGCAATTATATGTCTAGTTTTTCCTTAATTTCCTCACTTATTTTTACTGTGCCCTGTTCTTGAGTAAATCTTGTGTTTCTCATACTACATCTACTTAAAAAATAACTATGTGATTAGATTAATTAAGAACTAACCCAAGCTAGCTTGCGTCGTTATGTACTAAAGAATAGGTAAAAGCTTAAATGATTGTGAGAGGTTCAGCAATTTATTGTCACTTTAAACTAAAGCAATTAAATCAAAACTGGAAAAGAGCCAAATTAATACTCCCTGAAAGTTAGTAGAAAACATCACTTGGACAAAATGCTTATAAAAATGAAATTAATCAATTCTATATATACATATGTGCTTTTTTAATCTGCATCTAGCCATAAATAAATAAAGGTGCAATATCAACCAAAATATATTAAAATTCTGCATGCCTGCTTAATCAATTACATATACTACACTATTTTGGTAATTAATTAATTCACCTCATCGGCACTCCCATCAATCATACAAACTACATAAAAATTCAAACAAAAACATAAACACAGGAAAATGAAGTATAATTAACGAACCATATCATACATATCACAAAAGGGAGAAAAACAAATTAAAATATATTTCAAGAAACAAAAAATCCAACATCCCAGGAGTAAATAGATTCTTTACTCTGTAGGAAATGAATCATTCTGATCAGTTGTGAGTAGGATTGGGAACACTGGGTGGCCGCCTCCTCAGGCTTTGCTCCACAGCTTTCTTGGGCTGGTTCTTGGCTCCCTTGCTCATCAACTTCTGTGAGTTCTGGTGCACCAGTGCAGCAGCTGATGATGATAAGGACAACAACAGTTTTCTTGGCCATAATTTGTCAATAGAAATTATTTCATCGTCACCAGGCCGGAGATAGCATGAAGAAGAGAAAAGAAGGGAAAATACAAGCAAAGTCATCAAGAATACTGGAGGTAGGGTTTTGTGCTTGATCTTCATCCGTATATACTTTCAACAATATTGAGTGAGATGGTTCAAGAGATGGTGTAGTGAGATTTAGAAGCTGGTGCAGATTTAGAAATGACTGAAAGAGTTGGGGCAGTTATATGGGCAGTATTGATGCATCCATTTTTGTCTGCTACACGTGCTTGGGCATGATACATAATATGCAAAAGTATATATACGTGTATATACATACAGATATATATATGTGCATGTGTGTGTGCGTTGAGTCCAATACTTGATTTTCATGAGATAAAAAAAACAGCCTTTTTTTATTCATTTCAAAGACTAATCATATGTAGCCATGTGTATATTTTCTACTTAATAGATTTTAGACAAGTATATTGGAAAATATATTTTTAACAACATATGCGACAGAAAAATAATTGTAAGAATGTAGGCAACATCAATCCACCAGTATTTTTGTAAAATAAAATTTGGACACTTTTTTTTTCCTTTGCACATCCTTTCCACTACTAGCTTATAAGGTCCTGCATAGAAGCAAAAAATATTCAAGATTAATAGGTCCTTTTACTTATATGTTTCAAGATCTTTATTATTAGGCGAGCTACAGTAATACACTATTCTTGGCACATGACAACAATGAACCATAAAAGGACAATTAGTTGATCAGAGAGCTTCTTAACTATGGAAAAATAGATACATATTAATTTAATTCATTCCATCGTTGAAATAGGTTGGAATTCAGAAACCACAGGGTCATGTGATGGGATTTGACTATTACAGCTCCCTGAGTCTTCGAAATTCTAACCAAAGCTGAGATTAATTTTTATATGCACAAGTTGAGATTGGAATATGAGCATGTTGATCCAATCCAAAAATCTATTTATTTTTTCTGATCCTTAACTATTGCATAGAAGAGCAAACTACTCCCAGTGACCTTTTTCTTTGGTCTCATAAATTGAACTTAAGTCAAGAGCATAAGTGTGAAATATTTGACTGCTCTAAAATTTGTTACTTAATTAATGCTTCGCTGAACATAATGCACAGTTCCAAGAACAATTTGGCGATATCTCTTGCATAAGGGTTTAATTACACACAAACCTCCTTGAAATAGCGTACTTATACATTCTCCTTCTAACTTTAGAAATTAGACCTAAACTTTCTCCAATTATGCTCTTTTTTGTAAACTCAGAAGCAAGTGATGAAATTCCCATTTGAAGATATATAAATAAAGGGTGAATAGCAATTTACCCATGTGATACTGAAAATGAGCATATTATCCCCAATGAAAAAAATATAGTAATTTTACCCCCTATACTTTTTAAAAATAAAGTAATTTACCTCCTTATACAAGAAGGTCAAAAAATATAAAGAGGTAAATTATTATATTTTAAAAAATATAGGGAGGTAAATCGCTATTTGTTTTTTCATAAAGGGGTAATTTGCTTATTTGTGATATCACAAGGGAATTGCTTGCATTTCCCTATAAATAAATGTATGAATATTTTCTGACTAGATTGGCGATGAGGGTTCTTTCAAATTGAATTTTTTGCAAGGAATGCTCAATTAAAGCAGCAATTTCTTAGTTAAGAATTTTTATTCTAAAAGATTGAGTAGATTTGAACATGGAATTCAGTAGCAACTTGTGAAGCTTTGTATATTAATAGATCCGAGTCACTGAGAAACGACGAAAAGTACTTTAGTTGCTGCATGTGGCTTTCCCCACGAAAGTGGATTAATCACATTACTGCATTTGAACTGTTTAGAGATTTGTTAATCCATTTTGCAAGCAATTCTATTCATGATCGATCTTTATTTACCTAGATGTTGTCGTTTCTTTCAGTTTCAGCCGAGAAAAATGCAAATAACTCCCTTGTGATATCATAAATGAGCAAATTATCTCTTTATAAAAAAACAAATAGCAATTTACCTCCCTATATTTTTTAAAATACAGCAATTTATCTTCCTATATTTTTTAAAATGAGTCAATTTAACTCACTATATAAGAAGTTAAAATGCTTCATTTTCAAAAATATAAAAGAATAAATTATTATATTTTTTTTTTATGGAGAATATTATATCAATATTATAGGGATAAATTGGTATGCACCCAGTTTCAGCCATCCTTGTGGCAATCACGTTGCTTGAAAATGAACTTTAGTCCAAAAACTTGGCCCACAATCTTGCAAAATGGGCTGCGATTTCTAATTGGTTGGTCCAAATGCTTTCTTTGAGAGGATGATCCGCCTACACTGTAATCCTATTTGTTCCATTTATGCATATTAACATTTCAACTTAAAAAGAAAAAGGCTTCTCAATCCCTAAAATGTTTATATTAGCTTGATTTGTTCGCTTATCAATAAGCAGATGAATAATCTAGAAAAACAGTAATTCAGCCTTACGAGTTCAAACCAAAACTGAAATCAAAATGACCAATTTTATATGTTCTTTAAATGAAAGTTGGAAATATACCTGCTGACGATCCGACGAGAGAAGAATGCGATGGGCGGAGAGATTTTCGAAGTGCCATCTGCAAAGAGTAACAACGTCGTCAAGGACTGACTGCCGATGTTCCGCTAATGATTAAGGGGCTCTTGATCGGCTACGGAGTGAATGCCCAATCCTAGTCTTGAAACTGATGCTGAAAGGGTTCCGCTAATCATTTGGATGGTAGGAGAAATTGAGTGAAGGCCCAAAATCAAAAGAAGTGCTGAGATTTAGAGATAATTCTTCGAATTCTGCGAAGTTGAAATCCCTGATTGAAAGGGGAAGTTCAGATTGGTTCAATGAGATTTAAGCTCCCATCAATGGCTTCCGCCCATCCGTAAAATTGATTTGGCTCATAGTATGGATGAGAGATATACAGCGAACGACGATAGGAGCGGAATTCCGCCGAAGAACGGGCCTGCGGAGAGCTAATCAAAGAGCACAGTATTAAATTTCTTCGAAATTCAAATTTGTTGAACTTTTCCTACTTAGCTCCAAAAATGTTGGCGGCAATTCAAAAAGTTTTTGCACTAAACCAGACTTTGTTGGTAAATTAGGTTTCTGTTTCAATCAATGATTTGAAAACTGAGTTTTAGGAGTTAGGCCCAGCGGGACAATGGGTTTGGAAAATCAGACCACTGTTGTACAAGATCTGACAAAAGATGAAAAGATGGCCCGTTGTGCGATGAAACTCAGGCCCATGATTATGAAATATAGTTAACTTCGTTTTCTTTTTCTCTCGTGATACAGTTCATTATATAATTCAATATATTTAAAATTAAAATTGATTACAATAATAAGTTAATTTCAAATCAAATAATAAATTTAATAAAATAAAGGATTACAAAAATATATGTGAAACTCAAAATTGAAAAATAAAAAAATAAAACACTATTATCTATATTAATATAAAAAGAGATATACAATTTTCATTCACAGACGATGGTATGTGACGCCACTATATCAAAAAAAATTGTCATGTCGATGATACCCTTAAGTTCTTGTTTTTTATTTATTTATTTTTTAATATGATGTATTTATTTATATATTTTATTCTTATTTATAAGGGTTTAATACACCTATATCCCATTTAAAAATGTAATATTACATTTCTCTTAAAAATTATTTGAAATTACACTTACACCCCCTCCAAAAATTATCACTTTATTCCTGATTCCTTTATATTAGGATTTAGGCTGAAAATGTTGGCGTAAGTAAACAAATAATACATAATTTTTTTCAATTTTGTCAATCTTTAATATATTTTTATACTTAAGTAGATATAAGTGTAATATATATTTATATATAAAGTAAAGTTGACATCATTACATCTTTTTCTTCATAAGTACAAATTATTACATGAAAATATTTAATAAAGGATAAAATTGAAAATTTAGACAATTTTTTTATTCGCTAACATCAATATTATTCGTTCAAATTCTAATAAAATGAAGTCAGGTGTAAACAACAAATTTTCGGAAGGGGAGTAAGTGTAATTCCAAAAAAAAAGAAGGAAAATTATAATTTTATATTTTTAGATAGGGTCTAATTAATATAATTTATAATTTACACTATATTTTAAAGGAATTAAATACAATTTACCTCATGTTAATGAAAAAGTGCCAAAAAAATATGTGAAAAAAACAAAGTGCAAATCTGTGAAAAAACAAAGTGCAATTTACCCATTTTTACACTTTTTCATTAACATGGGGGGTAAATTATATTTAACCCTATTTTAAAGTATAAAATATTTTTTCGTGCTTTTGTTTGCTTTGTATGTATTCTAAACAAACACCACTTCAAGAATCTAGGGGGTGTAGGCATTGAAGTTATGGCGAGGGATCATGTAGGATGGATATTTGATTGGCGCACTGCTACTGTACTTGGCGTCACAGATCCTGAGCACGACGAGACAATTGCAGTTCGAACGGCTGTCCAATTTGCAAACCAAATGGGCTGGCGTAGTTGTGTTGTCGAATGTAGTTGTCTACAAGTGATCCAGAAAATGTGCGCTATCAAAAAGGGTTCATCATCTATTCAGATCTATTATTTCTGATATTCGTATTTTTACTCTCATGTCAAGCGCTCTGCAAATAGAGCGGCTCACTGTTTAGCTCAAGCAGCTTTGTCATTGCAAGACCAGCACATTCCCCCTGCCTCATCTTGTGATATTCGTAGGGTGGATACCCATATAACTTGTTGTGCAAAAGTTACATTATCTAAAGTTTATAAAATGTTTTGTGTGTATTGAAATTTAATATTGAATGAAACAAGAATAAACTATCTTTGTGTAACTTATATAACTTCATGAATATCTCATGGTTTATGTATATGACTATTTATTTCATAACATATATTTTATTATTTTCTTAATAGTAAAATTTAACAGCATATATAATAATATAACATTTGTGAAATATATTAAATTGGAATAGTTGGGTACAACCTTTGGTGAACCAAAATACGAATGAGTAGCTCAATACAAATAAAAATTGTGTAAGAAATGGACATGATTGTTCATTTTGAACCTAATATCTGTTAAAGGTTAAGGTTGAAGGGTATTGAATTTATCATTTTAGCTAAATAGTTATCGGACCAATTGCATGATTTTGATTGACATGAACATTTGTTGTACCATAATGAGAATGCTCCTTGGAATCACTCCTTCAAAAAGTAATATTACTAGAAATATAGCATAATATTACTAGAAATTACTCAAATTGAAAATGGAATGATTTCAAATTATTTGAAATATAAAATTGTCCAAACACAATATATATATATATATATACATATACTATTTTTTATAAATTTATAAAATATTGCAAAGTGTTTATTTTTATTTTTTTAAGAAAGTTAGTTTACAAGATAATATATATATATATATGTATGTATATAGTAAAAGCATAAGATTAGAAAAGGGTAAATTGAATAATACCCCTGTATTTTAGTGAAATAGCACAAAATCCCCCTATTAATTTTATAAAAAAAAAAACCCATGTTATCTAAAATACAGCAAAAAAATATTAACCGAGAGTGCTTCAAATGCGCTTATATGCGAGTATGCTTCATTTTTTTACTTCTTTTAAATTTGCAATGTCCATTTTACCCTTTTTAATTGACATACAAGAGAAAATAATTTTTAATACAAATATATTTTAATAAATAATAAATTATTATTATTATGTAGTTTAATGTATATTTCATAAATTATATTTATTTATGAAAAATACTTATCCAATATCAAAGTACAAAAAAATTATATAAAATTTTAAAAATGGAAAAATTAAATTAGAAATTTACTTTTCAAATTAAAATATTCATATAAATAAAAATAAATTAGAATAATTAAATATGATTAACTAAATTAAATTATTATTTAATTTACATATGTGTTAATAGATTATTTTAATTATATAATATATTAATTAAATATAAAAATACCAAAATATATATAACAAATTTTAAATCATATTACCTACTATAACTAATATTTACATTAAAATTATCATTGTGGATATTTAAAATAAAAATTTAATACATTTTTTTTATTATTTTTAAATTTAAAAAATTAATTATTTTGCTTGATTTTCAATATTTTTTAAATGCGTAACCCTTTTTTTTTCTTTCCTTCCTCTTGCCACCGACGACCACTATTGGAGTCATCAGCGCCTGGAAGATGGTCGTCGCCCATGAATCTGGGTGACGATAGTTGCCCAGGCAGAAATTAGTGAGCTTTGTCGTCCAGGTCAAGGGCGACATTGAGTTTGCCCATTTCTTGCTTGAGCGACCACCATCGCCCAGGCAAAAATGGGCGACCACCATTGCCCATTGGGGTGGCTGGTGTCACGCAGTGCAACGCGGCTGTCTCCCCAGATGCGGAGATGTCGGTGCCTAGGGGTGGGCATTCGGACCAGATTTTCGGGTTTCGATCCAATCCGATCAAATTCAAATTATACGGATCACGTTATTTTGGTAAATAATTAGAATCGGGTTTATCCGAATCCGATTAAAATATATTGGATCGAGTGTCAGGTTTTTTATTCTACCCGCACACCCGATCAGGTACCCGATTAAAATAAAAAAACAAATAAACGGATTCTTTCTGCTTCAGTCACGCTTGATTCCTTCGTCTCCCTCAAGGCCTCAACTCTCCCGCCTAGCTTTTTCATCTTTTACTTTCCCTCATTTTTACCGTATGAGAGAATATTTTCTTTTACCATCATCTTCATTCTCCATCATCTCTGGCGGTCGGATTCTCTTGAGACTACGCTGCTGTCATTTTCTTGAAGACTCGTAAAGTCGTCTCTCTTTGTCGCTCTTTTTCTATTTCTCTATCTAAACTCTCTCTCTCTATATATATGTGTGTGTTTTTGAATGATACTTAAGACTAATCTGCTGATAGCACATATTTTTGAAGAAAATGACCAGATTTTTAATGGGCTGATAAGAGCAAACAATTTGGTGAAACAGAAAAAGGGAAGAAAATTAGACCCTTTTGTTGTTCAACTATGTGTAATTATTCTTGATTTCTTCTCTCTCATATCAACTTTAAAAAATAATGAGAAATACTTTTTTGGGCAACCTAACTAGAGATTCGAGAAGTGTTGGTCGTTCTTTTTCTTGAATTAAATCACTTCATTGCTATTTAAAAGAATGCACTAATTGTAAACTCAATATTGTGGGTTTATGTGATTTTATGCACTTGGATATAAGGTACCTTAATATTGTGGGTTTTTTTAATCTCTAATTAGATTTGATTTAATAATGCTAATTGGGAATCTGGTGATTATATTTAATAATCAAATTTGTAATTACCATTATTAAATTTGAGATATGCAAATACACATAAAATAATTGTCAATGATATGGACTTTTATAATTTTGTTTAAATAACTACATCCATTTAATTATGCTTTAATATTGTGGGTTTTTCTTGTTCTCTAATTATAATATATTTATCTTTCATTTTAGTTTCAAATGTCAAAATACGATGGAATTGGAAGTCACTTTGAATCTCAGTCTAACTTGTCACCGGATGCCCAAACCATAAATATGGATGGATTGGAAAATCAGGTTAGTGGTGATCGTCTTGAGAATGTTGAGCATTATTTTAAAGATAATATTGATAAGGAGTTGGGGTATGAGGAGGAAGATATTTTAGGTAATTCTAAAAAAAGAAAAAAGATGATAGTGACTTCTAGATCAACGTGATGGGATCATTCCATTAAATTTCATTGTGAAAATGATAATATCCAAAAGGTTAAGTACAAACATTGTAGTAGAGAGATCAAAGCTGATCCAGAAGCACATAAAACTAGACCTGTGAAGAATTATTATGAATCTTGCATAAAAAAACTCCAAGGAATCCAGAAATCAAAATCGATTTCTTCTCAACCAACTCGCATGGGTGATAGAGATTCCCCTCTTATTAATTGGAGATTTGAGCAAGACAAAACTAGAGAAGCTTTGTGTCACATGTTGGTTGTGGATGAACTTCCATTTAAGTTAATTGAACCTCCTGGATTTAGGCATTTCTTGTCTATTGCATGCCCGATGTTTGTTATTTCATCAAGAATACAATAACAAAAAATGTTTTCAATATACATGTGAGTGAAAGAGCAAGATTGAAGTCGTTTATTAAAGATCATGCTCAATGGGTTTGCATCATTACAGATACATGGACATCTATCAAAAAGTCAATTATATGTGTCTCACTGCTCACTTTATTGATGATGATTGCAACTTGCACAAAAATTATGTTAAATTTTTGTCTAATTATCGGACATAAAAGTGAAGAAATAGGTAAAAGTATGAAAAAATGCTTGTTTGATTAGGGTATTGACATGGTTTTTACTATCACTGTTGATAATGCGTCTTCCAATGATGGGGCTATCATTTACTTGAAAAAAAATTGAAAATTGGGGTCAAAATATTTTAGGTGGGAGATATGTATACATGACGTGTATGGCACATATAGTTAACATTGTTGTGCAGGATGGTTTAAAGGGTGAGCATGAAACTCTCTCGTATTAGAGGTGCCATCAGGTATATTAGGAATTCTCCAGCTAGGTACAAGAAATTTCTATAGTGTGTTGAATTTGAAAAATTGAAAACGAAAAAATTATTATCTTTTGATGTACATACTAGATGGAACTCCACCTACTTGATGTTGGAGACGACTATAAGCCTTAAAATTGCATTTGATTCTTATGAAGATGTAGGTCTTGCCTATAAGACTGATCTTTCGAGACAACCATTTGATGGGATACCGACTGATTATGATTGGGAGAGGACAAAAGTATTGGTGAAATTTTTAAGGCATTTTTATAGTCTCACTTTGCGCAATTTTGGTGTCTTGTATGTCACATCTAATATTGTATTTCGTGAAATATGTGAAGTTGACTTGCTTTCTCAAACATTAGTTAAGTAGTAATGATGTTGTATTAAATGAGATGGCAAGAAAGATGAAAGAAAAATATGACAAATATTAGGGATCAATTGAAAAGATGAATATGATTTTATATTATACGTGATCCTTGATCCACTTCATAAATTGGAGTTCATTGAATTTACCTTTGATAAATTGTATGGTGGTACCGAAAAAAAATGCTATGATGAAAGAACAAGTGAGAGATGGACTTTGTAAGTTGTTTAATATTATAAGTTGAAATATGGTCATACTCTTCAAGGAATGCTAGGAAGCCCGGGATCATCATTTAGTCGTATTTTTCTTCATCATCTTCCTCTTCAGTAGGGACATCTACACAATATACTGATTACGAGGTGACTCGTATGTTTACTATAGGATAAGAGTTCAATATGTACAAATCGGGTGGGAAAGGGGATTGCATGAAATCAAAATTGGATATATATTTTGGTTAGGATGTTGAAATGCATAGAAATAAATTTGACATACTAAATTGGTGGAAAGTAAACACTCAAATGTTTCTCATTCTTTCCAAAATGGCTCGAAACGTATTGGCAGTTTCGCTTTCAACTGTTCTTCAGAATCCGCATTTAGTACTGGTGGTCGTATTCTTGACGCTTTTAGGAGCTCTTCGTCTCCTAAAATAGTTGTACTCAAGATTGGCTTCGAAAAGACTTCAAACCAATTAGTATTAAGGAGGATTTGAGTGAAATTGAAGTAGTTGATAAATGTACTTATTTATTTTTTTCTCGTATTTTGGTTATTGTTCAATTCCATGTACTCTACTTATATATTCTTACTTGTCTAACTATTTTCCATTTTATTGTAGAGTTGATTAAGATGGGGTTGATTCAATAATTATTGATATTTAATGGTGCTAAGTGCTACTTGTAAATTTTTAACAAAATACTAGAACCTCATTGTATAATGTTACATTTTTAATTTGTTTGATTTTCTCTAATGGTTCTTCCACTTTGTATGTTTAATGCTTGACAGGTTGAGGATGAAAATGTGATATGAGCTAGTTGCTTTCAGCATATAGGCATTAGAATTTAGGAGGCCATTCGCTTTATTATTCTTATTGAAATGATTTACAGGACCCCTCTGATAATTTATGGATGTGATTGAACTCCATTTTTTGGGTATTTATGTAAAGCATTCAGTATTTGTATCCATAAATTACATTTAGTTACATGGATTTACTTTAGTAAATGACTTTCATTTGGGTATTGAACTTTCATGGATGTTTACTTCTATCCACCTCTTTCACACAGTAAATTGCAATATTGGTAGGTACTATTCGAACCCGACGGGTGCCCCATTAGTCGAGTATCCGATTTAGTAGAGTTCGGGTTCTTTTTATCACTATCCAACATGTTAGGTACCCGACCTGAAAAACCCGAACTCGACGAACCTGACCTGACGCCCACCCTTATTGGCGCCAACACCGACTATTAGTTTTATGTATAGTATATACATATATATTATATATATGATATATGTATATATATAACATATATTTTAAAGATGATTTAAAATCTAGACTGTCCACTTGTAATTTTTGAAGATCAGTGGCTGATAAAAAAACAGTATAATGGGCAAACCATGTAAAAATTTAACGTTGTCGAAGGTAAATAACAGAAGGGAAGAGTGTGCATCATTTTCTAAAACACATAGAGTTTTTGGCTTATATTTTTAATAAATAGGGTTTTTTTTAACTAAATTTATAAAATACAGGGGGAGTTTATGCAATTTATCCATTAAAGAAAATGACGTTAAGTAAATCCTTTTAAAAAGAGTAAGTAACTCGAATTAGTTTTTTTTTTTTAGGTAAAATACCACATGACTCCTGAAATTGTCATAATTATAAATGCCTTATTATTATTTAAAAATTTATAAATATCCCATGAAATTAATGAACATTTAACGAATACTCCCTAGTATAGGCTATTACAAGGGATTATTTATTTAACTATTGTTATTTTTTAGAGAGAGGGGGGAGCATTTATAATTTTTGAACAATGAAGGAGTAATTATAATTATGATAAATCTCATAAAAGTTCGTTATAATTTACCATATTCCTCCTTTTTAATTGATTAAAAATAAAATATTATACGTCTAATAATCTTAGGTTATCTGAATATTTCAATAATTTTTTTTTCAAATAAAAATTAGCATCTTATAAGATTAATTATATATTTTTTTATAGAACATATGTACTAATAGGATCTTATAAAACAAATTTAAGTACTTCAGTCTAATAAATTACCTGACAACTATTCTGTAACTTTTTCATATAAGTGGTAGAGTATATTATCCAGTACACAAAACATAAAAAATCTAAGTCAGTATACCAATAAGTTTCAATCAAATGTATAAATTAATTGTAACAATTAAATAATGAACAAAAATTATTATAAAAACACACATATATTCATATTTACATGTGTTTTGAATTCATTTTTATTTTTTTTTTCAAAAATAAAGAGTTTTAATCATGAATATTATTAATAAAGCAAGATCACATTACGATTTAATTTTTAAAAAGGATACATATATATAGTAAATAATACATTTTTCTGCCCGTCTTTTTATTTATTTTTTATTATATGGTCATTGGAAATATTGTTGCATACGCTCACGCCCTTGCCCGAAGCCAACACGCAACCATTCCCCCTCAATCACGCCCACGGAACAAACTAATCTGAGCCATCCACACCATCCATCACCCACGCACTATTAAACCTACCGCCCTCCACCCTCCATATCATCACCGCAGTAATACTGAAGTCTCCATACACCCCCTTCAAGTCATTGCCTCGTTTTCCTTATTTTTTTCTTTTATTTTTTCCTAAAAAATTCTCAATTTTAATTTAAAAAAACCCCTCAAAATCCATTTTCTTCTATTTTAATATAATAATTTTCACCGGATATATATATTTACACACAGAGAAATCGATATATACAGCGTCGTATACGTATTTTTTCCGGATCTGAGGCTCGTCGGAACCCACCGGTGCTTAAACCCGAACACTTTCACGTTTTGTCGAAGAAAACCCTAAAACACCCCCGGCGAGTCTTTTTCTCTCTGTTTCTTCGCTGTCTGGATCTTTCACCCTGTCTGTACGCCGGAGTTGTTTTTTGTTTCTGCAGTAGACGCCGGAGTCGTCTGTTGTGGTACTTTTTTGTTGCCTTGAGTGTAAAGGAGGTTTATGTTGGTGAGTTTCTGTTTTCTTTCTTTTTTTGGTTGTGGACTTGTATCTGTGGATATAGGTGTATTTTTTGGTTTTGCTTTTTGATTAGAGGTGGAAAGTCTGCTCCAGTTTCGATGACACATGTGAGCTCATAGAGTTTGGTCATAGTTATTGCGCTTTTTACCTTTTTTTTTAATTATTTTGGTGTATTTGCAAGTTTATTGAGTGTAATGTTTCTTGATTTACAGTTAAGAAGTTTATATTTTGTGAAGAAAATGTCTGCATGCATGTTGTAACTTTGTTTTTTTTTGGCTTATGGGTTGTTTTGAGTTCTATTAAGCTGGAATGAGAACATAAAGATATTTGACGGTTCTTGCTATTAAATTGAAGTGCCTTGTGAGTTGTGATTGGTTATTTCATTTTCCAATGGGGTGGAATTCTGTAATTTATGGACCTCATTTTGATGATAAGTCCAATGTTTACTTGTACATTGTTCATTTAGTTCATTCCTGTTACAAAAGGTTGTGAAAATACTGAGTTTCTGCCAAGAAATTATGTGATGCACTTATCTTCATTTTTGTTCAAGGATTGGATGCCAAAGGCATGCACTAGAGGAATAATTGTAACGTATAGGCTTGCATGAGTCATGACAAGATTAGAGTACTCATCATACACTAATTCTGGGATTTGTACATTTTCCTCTGGTGGAGAAATGCCAGGCTAAATGGAAACCAACAGTTGTATGGGGATCAAATGGGAGAAAGCTTAAGTCGAGTCTCTGTACCTGGCTGCACTTTTACAACTAAACAATGAAGGACAGATATTAGACAAGAAGGGATTATTGCAGGGCAGAAGAGAGAGGTATAGATAAGCAATCATTTAGTCTGGAGGAATATCTGATTCAAATAATGTGTGCCTTGCAACTAATTTCAGATAACTTTGGTGTGAATGAAGTGGAAACTGAATTGTATGGAGCAGTTGATTAGTTGCTTTATGTTTCTTGCAAGGTAGTAATGCTCTTCCTGAGAGAACAAAAGCCATTATTGGTTGTAAAAAAAGAATTGCGGCTCAGAGAGTATTCCATGGAGCTTAGCACAACATATTTGTGAAAGTTGTTCTTTATCCGGGGACTTGTTATCTGATAATTGGCTGTGCATATAGCCTTTGGATGGTGAGTGCTCATTGAGATTGCTAAAAGGACTAAACTTACATGTTAGAAGCTACTGTTGACATTGTGGCTATGGAATGCATAAGTACTTATATTTGTTAGGCTTGATTGCATTTTCTTGTAGAAGTATTAGATCTACATAAGAGTTTTGAGTATGACAATTCAGAAAACAGTGAAGGGCAATTTTCAAATTTATATTCCTGCTTGTGGCTGACTGAACTAGTGAGTTAGGTACTTCGGTCTTCTGCAAGTGGAATTTATCTCATATAGGGTTGATATAAATAATTAACGGAATGGTTTGAGAATGGCACAGTGGTTCATTGAATTTATGTGAATGCTACCATTAGATCCTTCTTGAGGTGATTGACGGTCTTTCAGTGATTGACCTCATACAAGAAATGGAACAGTTTCTGTTCAAAGCTGAAAATAGAGGCTTTTGTGCTGGGTCAATGGAATGAAGGCTTTAGGATGATGTTAGAGTTTGCTTCGCTTTCATAATTTACATTTTTGTTTGAATGCTACTTATAGCTCAAAGTTACTGTTAACGTGTGTGATCATGTTAGTTTGGACTGCAGTTGCATTCTCATATTCAAATTCTGTTCATTCTTCGATCAAATTATGGCCACTATACAGGAAAAAATGCTGCGAAATTCTCTTTGTTCTTCTCGTGCCTAGGGTGCCCTGTTATCTATATATGTGTGTTTATCCATGGGAGTTTCTAAAGTTTGACCATTAGAGATGCTAATAGTACTTTTGTTTCTTAATGATGGATTGTTTTAGCAAATCGTTCACACTTCTGCATATTGGTCTAGGAAGGGTTGAAAACTTAGCTTCTATTTATTTGTATGGAGTGAGGCCGCATAATTCATGTTTGTGGTTGAACGATGACCTTATACCTCCTTTTGTGGAATCCTAGTAGTTACTAGTAACTCTGTGAGTTGCTTGATCTACCTATATAATCCTTTATGATTTATTATTCCCTTCCTTGTTGTTCTTAACGTCCTAATTTGTTCTTTGAGCTTTGCTTCTTGCCCATGTAGATTTATTATAGATTGTTGCTCTTGTGCTTGATCACCAGTTTGCTAAGCTATGCACTCAATCATTGATTGCCTCAAAGGCAAACTGATCATTGACGTTGTTGAATCTTTGCATGTTAGACAAGATAGGGATTTGAGTAAATTTTACCTGTAATTTGTTTTAAGTTTTCCTTCTGCATTTCCT
This sequence comes from Sesamum indicum, assembly GCF_026168435.1. Lineage (NCBI taxonomy): Eukaryota > Viridiplantae > Streptophyta > Magnoliopsida > Lamiales > Pedaliaceae > Sesamum > Sesamum indicum. The sequence continues at coordinate 538,278 of NC_142660.1, read as the reverse complement.
ATTTAGACTTATCATTGTACACGCTAAACCTATGACAATTTTTTTTGGTTTCCTTTTATATTTTATCTGTTGCAACTGTCTTATTCAAGATCAGTTCGGATTGATTTGGACTATGGCTGACTGTTTTTGGATGTCAATATGCAGTTGGCTTATTCACATTTGCAACTTCTTGTTGCCTTTTTTTTGTTTTTTTTGTAGCTTTAACTATGAGATAGGCATCTTGGAACAGTCATGGCCTCCAAGGGTCCAAGGTCTAAACTTGACCATGAATCGCGGGCTAGAAGACAGAAGGTCAGGATGTTTGTGTCATGTGTTCTTCTGAATTATTGTTAACTTTCTGTAGTTTCAGAGTCCAAGCATTTCTGGATAATAGCTTTCAAATGAAGAGAGATGTGAATTGCAGAAGTTCAATTGATTGGAAACCCTATATTACCCATGTATAGGATTTTTCTTCCTAACGAGACCTACAAAGACTCTAACATCAAATACAGCTATAAACATGATTGTTTTAAACTCGTATCTGGTGCCAATTTTCACGCATCTGAGCACTATTAGTTGGGATTCTCTGATAGATGCAAGGAGATATGAATTCACTTTCTTGGATCAACTAGCAGTTGGTTGAGAGGAAAAGTTGAAGTGTATAGCAACTGAATGTCCTCATACCACAATTTGAGTTTAGAATGTGATTATGATTTTCTGCAATGTTATTTCATTACTTTTGCTGCCATTTGTTCTTTGAATTATAGGCACTCGAAGCTCCGAAAGAACCTCGGCGTCCTAAAACACATTGGGACCATGTTTTGGAAGAGATGGTTTGGTTGTCAAAGGTAAGAAAGCATATTTCTTTCAACACCATGCTTCATTTATTTCATGGTTTTGAACTTTCTGAGCTTTGCACTGTTAAATGGTTTTATGTACTTTAGGACTTTGAGTCAGAGAGGAAATGGAAACTGGCTCAGGCAAAGAAAGTTGCAATAAGAGCCAGCAAGGGCATGCTGGATCAGGCCACAAGAGGGGAGAAGAGAGTAAAGGTGCAGTATTTTTTTTTCCTTATTTATTCTATATATGCATAGTTACTGAGTGCTTTAAAAAAACCATCAGATCAGTTTTTCATTTTGGGCCTATGTTATTAATATATTTTTATTGGAACATTCTGCTAGTTTGTTTATGCTTATTTACAAATTTGATCAGGAAGAGGAGCAGAAATTAAGAAAACTGGCACTCAATATTTCCAAGGATGTGAAGAAATTCTGGACAAAAATAGAGAAGCTGGCAAGTCATTTTGAAATGGCTTTATAATGTTACTATCATCACCACTTCTTGTGACTAAGGTACCCATGATCATGGTTGATGCAGGTTTTGTACAAGCATCAGTTAGAACTTGATGAGAAGAAGAAGAAAGCACTTGATAAGCAGCTTGAGTTCCTTCTTGGGCAAACTGAAAGGTAGCATATTCTCGTGATAACAGCTTGGCTATCTGCCGGGTGAAGTTATAATGAAACTGGATGAGGTTCTGCTAACTGCATAAGCTGAAACGAGCAGATTCATGTTATTTTTTGTTTCTCTTTTGGAAAGAAGTTTGTATTCGCCTCCATATATATGTGAAACATTGATACCGCCAAATCTCTTCTTTCAGGTACTCGTCAATGCTGGCCGAGAACCTTGTGAATTCACCCACTCTTTGCAAATCATCAAACTTGTGCACTATCCAAGAGCAGCCCATTATTCATCAGAAAGGAGGTGACGAAAGCGATAAAAAGGCATCCGAATCAGATACTGGTAAGTGGTTAATTTTGCATATTTGGTTTATTGTGCTATTCTTGTACATTTGACTGGTTCTTAATTAAACTGATAATGCTAGGGTCCCAGTCAAAGGTCTGTGTGCAAGATGAAGACTATGATTTGCAGCCTGGAGATGAATCGGTAAGTTTTAAGTTCCTAGCTGTAATTAGCTTTCTTAATATGCGCATGCTTCCAGTACTAGATTCTGTAGTACTGTGGAAGGTATAGGTCCATGAAAAATTGTGGCAGTCTCTACATGCACTTATTTTTCCAGAATTAAACTACCAATTGATTTCTATAGCCGCTCTGTTGGCTAATTGTACTTTTGACTGGGTAGTAGCACTTCTCCCTTCCAATCCCTTCTTGTCATGGAAACTGTTACTGGCAAGATGCCTAGGCTTTCAGACTTAGATAAAGTTGGGCCAGTTTTCACTGATAATTGTGTGTCTCCACCTGTCAAGGATTTTTCTTGCAGGGTCAATAATGGTAACCTGAATTTGTGCCACCGCTAAGCTACTGTGTTGCTTGTAAAATGTGCTATTTATGTTGTATGCTCATTGAGCGTAGAGTTTGTGTCTGAGTTCATCCCCAATAGCATGCTATATTCTGTTTTCTTACAACAAAGTTATGATACTGAGGAAATTGTATGCTTCTTTAGAAATTTATCTGTACTTATACAGCATCTCCCTCCGTTGACTTTAGGAAGATGATGAGCGTACTATTGAGGAAGATGAGGCCCTCATCACTAAAGAAGAGAGGGAAGAAGAACTGGCAGCATTACAAAGTGAAATTGATTTACCTCTTGAGGAGATACTCAAACGCTATGCTGCACAGGAAGGTACCTCATTGGTTACACCCCATTTTATATCAATATTTCACACAAATTGTCATTCGGTGAAGTTATCCTAAATCCTTCTACAATGCCAATTGAATTGAACTCTTTTGGCTTTGAAACGGTAGCACCCTCTTGATGCACATCTAAGTGCATAGTACTTTTTTGAGATTAATTGAACTACTGCATGAGTATCATTAATTACTTGAGAGGCCTACTAGTGCTAGCAGAAGCTAACTGTTAGAGCAGCATCTTTACATTTGCTGGTGAAGAGGATGCCATGAACATTTCAAACATTGCAATGCAAACATAGTTGTCAATGTAGCTGTTATCTATTTCCTGTCAGGACACTCCAATAAGTCATTGTCCATGCACAAAGTATGTAGTCTTTGCATCAGTAGTAAAGTTAAACCAAAAAGAGTAGCAGTAATTTGGCAAGTCGGCTGAAGTTTAGTTCTGTAATATTATTGATTTCTTGTCTACGTACAGTGGTTATTTATCAGAATACTATTAACTAATGTTATTGTTTCTCAGTTGAGGGAGAAAATAGTCCAAACAAGGATGATAACATCTCGGAAGCAACTAAGCTGAACGAATATAATGGTAATTGTATTAGCATAGCAGTTTGCAATATATATATTCCTTACTCGTTAATTCCTTCTGACTTTTTTGTTCAACTGTATTCAGGGAAAGAAGATGATGTTGGATATGCCACTGAGATACAAGTGAGTTTGCCTGCAAAACCTGGTCGTCGTTGTGTAAGTTGTATGTGTTTATGTACACTGTCGCCGGTTGTAAAGAATGTCTAATACTCAACTTAATATTCTCTGTTTGGTTTATGCAGGCTGAAAGTAATGGCATTTTATCTGTGTCAGAAAACCATGGTCCTGTGGTTGAAAAATACAAACGGAGAGATTCTCTGAACAGACTTCTAGAATCAGAGAAGACACCGATGTTGCATGAGTCAAATGATGATCAAGTAAGAAATCTGTCTGAAATACAAAAATAAGAAGCCACATTTTTGTATCTCTTTTATTAATGTTGTTCATACATCGACCTACTTATCAAGTTCACAGCAAATGGTTTGACCTTTTGGTTTCTGATGGTAGGTGTTGTCCTTTTATGCTCGTTTGCTATCCAGTTAAATTCTATTTATCTTGATCAACAGTTTTACTTAATCCTAAAACTTTAGAGTTGTTTTTCTGGTCAAAATTGTCATATTAAGATTACTTTTAAGTTTTTAACCTTTTTTCGCTGTTCTCTCTATTATATGAATTAGTGATACTTGGATTATGATGCATATTCATGAGATATTGCTTCGCTTTTTACAGGAAGATGATGATTTTGTACTTTCAGCTGGAGAAGAAAAGGAATATGACATGGTGAGTTCTTTTTGTATGGTCAAGCACTTTCTTTTCTTTAATGAAGGTATGCGGAATTTCTTTTCTGTGGCATTGCACTCCTGTAAACAACTTTTGATTTCAATAACTCTATTCTTCACCTTCAGATAAAGTGGAAACGGATTTAGTAATTTGTTACCTCTCCCTCCAATAGCTGCAAGTACAATATTTGCATTCACTTCCCAATGAGTACTTGGTCCTATTGCTTAAAAGAGTAGGATGCATCATGGATTCATTGATCCAACTTGTTGATTGTATCTTTGAAAATGGATATGGCTTTATTGACACCTGTGGTTGGTGTCCAGGATGATGAGACAACCCTTTTAGAGGAGGAAGAATTAGCTAATGCAGAGTCAAACAATACCGTGGATGAGGTAAGATCACGTGTTAGTAACTATTGTTCTCCTGAGTTTTTGAATGCTCGATACTATCTTTAATTTCAATTTCATTTTTAAACACTGGTTACTAGCTTTAATTTCAATTTCCTCCTTTGGTTTAAGCAAGTAAATTTGCACATGCATGTGCAACATGATATTGATTTTGATTTAGATGATAATCATAAGCTTTTCCAGATTGCACTTCTGCAGAAGGAAAGTGAAGTTCCCATAGAGGAACTGATTGCAAGGTATAAAGAGGTATGTTAAAGAGTACTTCCTTTTGTTTTTATCGACTGCAAATTAGATACTGATGCTCCTGCTACCAATCAGAACTGTGATGATGATGAAGGAGTGGAAGATGGCTCCGAGTCCTTGTCTGCTTCTGGTTCTGAGGCCTTCTTGGGTTCTTCAGAACAGGGAAACTCTGAACTTAAGCGGCCTGATGGTGAATCTAATGGATTCCAGATGGATATACGCCCCTATCCAGAAGAAGATGAAGCTGAATGTTCGGGAAAATCTGGAGAAGATACCCAGAATGATGATATAATTGCTGATGCAGCGGCTGCAGCCAGGTCAGCGCAACCTACTGGTAACACATTCTCAACAACGAAAGTTCGAACGAAGTTTCCTTTTCTTCTCAAGTATCCTCTGCGTGAGTATCAACATATTGGCTTGGATTGGCTTGTGACCATGTATGAGAAGAGACTTAATGGAATCCTTGCTGATGAAATGGGGTTGGGAAAGACAATCATGACAATTTCTCTGCTTGCTCATCTAGCTTGTGAAAAGGGAATATGGGGTCCACATCTTATTGTTGTTCCAACTAGTGTCATGCTCAATTGGGAGACTGAGTTTCTTAAATGGTGTCCTGCTTTCAAAATATTGACCTACTTTGGAAGTGCAAAAGAGCGGAGAATTAAGAGGCAAGGATGGTTGAAACCTAATTCATTTCATGTTTGCATAACGACTTATAGGCTTGTCATCCAGGACTCGAAAGTTTTCAAGCGGAAGAAGTGGAAGTACCTGATTCTGGATGAAGCCCACCTGATAAAGAACTGGAAGTCACAAAGATGGCAAACACTACTTAATTTTAACTCCAAAAGGCGTATTCTTCTAACTGGTACACCACTGCAGAATGACCTTATGGAACTCTGGTCTTTAATGCATTTCTTGATGCCGCATATATTTCAATCTCACCAAGAATTTAAGGATTGGTTCAGTAATCCTATATCTGGGATGGTTGAGGGACAAGAGAAAGTAAACAAAGAAGTAGTTGATCGGCTGCATAATGTTCTCCGTCCTTTCATACTTCGTCGACTGAAAAGGGATGTTGAGAAGCAGCTTCCAATGAAACATGAACATGTTATCTATTGTAGGCTATCTAGGAGGCAGCGTAACTTATATGAGGACTTCATTGCTAGCTCTGAGACGCAAGCTACTCTAGCTAGTGCTAATTTTTTTGGAATGATTAGTGTTATTATGCAACTTCGTAAAGTCTGCAATCATCCTGATTTATTTGAAGGTCGTCCAATTGTTAGTTCGTTTGATATGAGCGGTATTGACATGCAATTGAGTTCTTCTGTATGTTCAATGCTTGCATCTGGACCATTTTCAACTGTTGACCTTTGTGGCTTGGGGTTTGTGTTCACACATCTAGATTTCTCCATGACATCTTGGGAGAGTGAAGAAATTCAAGCTATTGCTACCCCTTCAAGCTCAATTGTGCAGCGTGTAACCCTGGCTAATTTGGAGGAGAATTGGCTTGGGATCAAACATAAGAAAAAGATGCATTCAACGAATATCTTTGAAGATATCCAAAAGGCACTATTGGAGGATAGATTAAGAGAAGCTAAGGAGCGAGCAGCAGCTGTTGCATGGTGGAATTCTTTGAGGTGCAAGAGAAAACCCATGTATGCCACTGGTCTACGTGAGCTTGTCTGTGTCAAACATCCTGTCCACGATATTCATTGTCAGAAACAGAATCCTTTGTGTTATCTGTACTCATCCAAGCTTGCTGACATAGTTCTGTCACCTGTTGAAAGATTCAGAAAGATGGTTGATCAGGTTGAAAGTTTCATGTTTGCAATACCTGCTGCACGTGTCCCTCCTCCAGTGTGCTGGTGTAGTAAGGGCAGATCACCTGTATTTGTTCAAGACACATGTAAAGACAGATGGTCTCAAGCTTTTTTCCCTCTACTTACTCCATTCCGGCCTGCTATTGTCCGAAGGCAAGTGTACTTTCCAGATAGGAGACTTATTCAGTTTGACTGTGGTAAGCTGCAAGAGCTAGCAGTTTTGCTGAGGCGGCTGAAATCAGAGGGTCACAGAGCACTGATATTCACCCAAATGACAAAGATGCTTGATATTTTGGAAGCATTCATCAATTTGTATGGTTACACTTACATGCGGCTAGATGGTTCTACTCAGCCTGAGGAGAGGCAAACACTTATGCAGCGGTTTAATACAAACCCAAAAATTTTTCTTTTTATTTTGTCGACACGCAGTGGAGGTGTTGGCATCAACCTAGTTGGGGCGGATACTGTAATCTTTTATGATAGTGACTGGAATCCAGCCATGGATCAACAGGCGCAAGATAGGTGTCACAGGATAGGCCAGACACGTGAAGTTCACATCTATAGGTTGATCAGTGAGAGCACCATTGAAGAAAATATTTTGAAAAAGGCTAATCAGAAGCGTGCTCTTGATGATTTGGTCATTCAGAGCGGAAGTTACAACACTGAATTCTTTAAGAAACTGGATCCAATGGAACTGTTTTCGGGCACAGTTCCCCAAAAAGATGTGCAGACAGAGAAAACTTCTAACAATACTGGTGACACTGCCTTGTCTAGTGTGGATTTGGAGGCTGCTTTAAAAAATGCTGAAGATGAGGCAGACTACATGGCGTTGAAGAAAGTTGAGGAAGAAGAGGCTGTGGATAATCAAGAATTCACAGAGGAAGGTGTTGGGAAGTTGGAGGATGATGAGTTTGTCAATGAAGAGGAGCTGAAGCCCGATTGTCCTGCTGAGCATACTGCCCTGAATGCAAAATCAGATGAAGGCAATGTGGTGAGAGGAAGTCATCCAGTTGAGGAAGGGGCCCTTGCTTTCCCTTATAAAGAAGATGATGTTGACATGCTAGCTGATGTCAAACAAATGGCTGCTGCTGCAGCTGCAGCAGGACAAGCAATCTTGTCTTTTGAGAATCAACTACGTCCAATTGATCGATATGCAATACGTTTTCTTGAGTTATGGGATCCAATTATTGACAAAGCTGCAATTGAATCCCATACTGAGATTGAGGAAACTGAATGGGAACTGGAACGCATTGAGAAGTTAAAGGATGATATGGAAGCAGAAATTGATGATGATGAAGTACCTTTGGTGTATGAGAGTATGTACTTCCTCCATCTTCACTCCTTTGGCCTCTCTAATTTTCTCTTGCAAATGTCACGGCTTTTAAGCTGAATGTGCTGATACTAGTGAACACTTCTGGTCAGTTACACACTGTCATTTGCATGAAAATATGAGCTAAACTTATTTCCTTCGGGTATTACACTCTTTATTATCTTGTTTTTGTGCCTTTTATATAAGCTCCTTCCAATCTAGTCTGGATTTTGACTCTGTTTCCTGGACTGTAGATGAGCTGTTTTGTGTTCTTTGAATAAATTTCTATTTGTTCTTTACTCTCTCCATTTCTTTCTTTCTTTCTTCTTCTTCTTCTCCTTCTCCTTTTTCTCTTTCTATTCTTGGGGTGTCTGAACTGCGTCATAAAGTGGGACTATAATGTTTTGTCAAATTTCTGAAAAGATCGGGCATGGAAATAAGAAAAAGTTCATAATTTCTTTATTTTGTTAACATTACAGGCTGGGATGCTGATTTTGCAACTGAAGTATACAAACAGCAAGTTGAAGCACTAGCTCAGCATCAGGTATGAAGTGATGATTGTCAAGTTTATTTTAGATTGGAAAGGAACAAGTATTCAACCATATTGTTGGATTGTATATCTGGTTGTATTCGCTTTCTTCACCCCCAAAATGTGCACATCAGTATTTTTGGCTGAATTTATGTTATCTTTTTGTAGTTGATGGAAGACCTGGAACGTGAAGCCCAGGAAAAGGAAGCTTTGGAAAATGGAAATTCTGATTCTCCGAGGTGAGAATGTCATAAAATCCACGTCTCCAATAAAGTTATCTTCTTCATTGAAATAATCTGATTTTTTTTTTGGAATTGAAAAGAGTGATCTGTGGCTGGTCTGAGTGGGTTTTCAGCGACTCTTAACTGTATCATGGTTTGTGCAGTTGTATTAGTTTGTTAGGTAATGCTACATTTATATTGGATTATCTGGTTGGCTAAATCATGCTATATAAAATCCGACTGTGTGATATATGAGTACCTCCCTCCAAAATACTGATACTTGTCACTTCGGCTACTAATTCTGTTTAAGTGATAGAATGGTTGGTTGTTACTTTGAGAAGACTTTACAATCACGATAGATTTTTTATTTGATCATAATGTGGACAGCCTTCTGGAGGATCAAACGATGATCTGACAACATTCTTTTCCCCTCCTGAACCTAATTTTTATCAACTGAAATAGCATAGTTTTGCTAGCATGAAAATGAGCTTTTATGATGGCAACTGGTATGTGCTATTGCACTAGTCATCTCATGCTGCATTTTCATTTGAGCGCAGTTTGTTTTCTCTAAGCAGGAACAATATTTCTGTGGCTGCCAAACCCAAGTCGAAGAAGAAAACCAAAAAGGCCAAGTTCAAATCTTTGAAGAAAGGAGCTTTGGTTTCTAAATCCATCTCTGTGAAAGAAGAGTCATCAATAGAACCAATGTCCATAGATGATGACTTAATCGATGATGAAATGATCACATCCCCAGAACCTTTATCCCCTTGCTCAACTCAGGAAAAGAAACGTAAACCTGCTTCAGATGATGAAGAGCAGAAGAGCAGAAAGAAGTCCAGGAAGTTGAAGGCTTCTGAACTAGGAGACATGCTTCTGTATCCCAAATATTCCAGCAAGCACCAAAATGAACTTAAGGACTTGAAAATATGTGATAATGGAGTTCTTGATCTTGAATGTAAGCAAACAAACAGGAGCAGGGCACGAGGAAAACTTTCTATTCCCATCATGCCTCTGAAACGAGTTTTCACAATAAAACCAGAAAAGCTAAAAAAGAAAGCAAATGTTTGGTCCAAGGACTTTTTCCCATCTCCTGATCTTTGGTCACCAAAAGAAGATGCAGTATTATGTTCTGTTGTTCATGAGTATGGCCCAAATTGGAACTTGGCAAGTGAAATCTTGTATGGAATGACTGCTGGTGGATCTTACCGGGGCAGATTTCGTCACCCTATTCATTGCTCTGAGAGATTTCGGGAACTCATCCAAAGATATGTTTTCTCTGCCAGTGATGCTACAAATAATGATAAGGCTGTTGGTATTGGTTTTGGGAAGTCTCTGCTTAGAGTAACTGAGGTATTTTTTTGCTTGGAATGATTATTTTTTCTTTGTAGTTGCTGAGTCCAAAAAAAAAAAAAAATAAAAAAAGAAAAGAATTACAGTGTGGTGCCCTTCTGGGTTAGGCTGAACTGATTTGGATTACTGAACCTCTTGAATCAAATCTGATTGAGGCACTTAGCATGGTGGGCTTGTTTCAAGCTTTTGTTTAAGCAAACACTAGTTAACACTCTGGTAGTATTAGATCACAAAGTGGCTGATTCTTTGGAGTTCTTTGTGCCTCATATTTATTTATTTTGCTTTTCCATTAGAAGAACAAACTTCACGAGTTGCTTTTTCTTTCAAGGTACATTCCTTTATTTAAAATTATGCAGCCTGTCCTGTTTCAGAATTTGCCATGTGCTTGCAATTTCCTTTATTCATTTTGCAAAAGAGGATGGAGCTACTTTCCTGCAAGTTACGCAAAGTGTGGTGCTAAATTCACATTACTGGTCCAGGGGACTTTGTTTTTTGACCAAAGAGATTTAGTTTTGCGTTTTAAGCAAAAACAATTACAGCTCTCCAAACATGCAGAATGCCTTTATTTTACAGAGAGAGTATGGTGCTGACTTTTCCCCAAGGGTTTCTCTGTTGATTTTTGATTGCCTTAACTCAACTGCTGATATGTGTCTTTTAGACATAAGAGCTGGAGTTTAAGTGGACTGAGATAAATGTAGGGAAATTGATTAGAAGACGAAATTAAGAGGAAGGGGCGAAGAACTGGAATGCAAAACCTTATTTTTCTCATGGGAAAACGCCAATGAGATTTGGATCTTGTTTATCAGCAAATTGGGATTCCTCTGATCTAATCAATAGAGAAATTTGATATTCTTTGATCTGGTATATTGTCTGAAAATAATTTCCTTCGAGGATGATTTTTGTGTTATATGCACATGGTTTTTATGTCGGTGTTTGTATTTTTGCAAATAATTTCAAAAGACTATTATTTCAGGTGCTCTGTGAAGCGGACTGTGTATAAATTGTTGCATATTTGGATTTCATTCTGTGGGAACATACTCTAGATTACATAGCCTTGTCATACTGATGTGCCATTATAAGTGTCAGACTTAACCTGTCTTGAGCAGTTCTCAGAATCCCCAGACATTATTCTTGATCCTTCTGCTTCGACTTCCCTGTTCCTTAATATTCATCTTGGTTATGTGTGTCATTGTTGTGGATTGATTGATAGGCTCCAATTCTCGCATCTTTCAATTTACTTATTTTGTGTTTCATGGATTAGGATAACATCCGGGTGTTGCTTGGCATTGCTTCTGAACTACCAGATCATGAACTGCTTCTTCAAAAGCATTTCTTTGCGGTGCTTTCTGCGGCCTGGAGGGATCAATCCCGTTCCACCCATAGGAACAAAGCTCTATTTTCTCAAAAAGGATTTTATCCTTCTCAGAAGTTATCTGGCTCTACAATCAACCATCAGACTCCGATGGGGAAATTATCGGGAAAGATGGAATTTACTAATTTGCTTCAGTGTGGGAAGTTAATAGCTGCGGCATTGAGTGGTGACAGCAGTTGTCAAAGTGGTGAGACGTTGCCCGTCTTCAACCAGGACGAACTTTTGGTGGCGAGAGAGCGGTTAGATTTAACACTTGAACTTCAGGAAGAATGCAATGAAGCTTCATCCCTTCCCTCAGTGATCAATGTTTCAATTCTTGGCCCCGACCCTCCATCTTTGAAGATGAATGCGGGAGACGACCGCCATTTCAAATCTGCCCAGAGGCAGTTCAGGTATGATCTCTTATATATCCAGATTTTCAAAATTGTGCAGTCTTCTATGGACGGAGGGCATAGGTGTATTCTATACATCAACCTCTCTCTTTCTCTACCATCAACCTCTCTCTTTCTCTACCCTCCTCTGCACTACAAATCATTGTCTTGCTTACACTTGGTTTGCGTTTTCTTTTGTAAGTCTTGTCATTTGGTTCCTCCCGCTCTCCGTTCCCAGTCTCTAAAACCTTTATACTTGATTAATGGTGCAAAACTTTTTTGAACTCAAAGGAGCAGGGGATCATTATGCTTTAAGAAAAGTGACTGCAGTTAGTGTTATATCAAGTTGGGTGTCACCCTGCTTCCAAGTACCTTTTTAATATTATTTTTTCTTCTCATTTGCAGAACCGCATCAGGGACGCACATCGACAGCTATAATCGTGGGGAATCACAAGGTTTTGCCATGGGAGATTCTAGGTCTTGGACACCACAATTGCCGTATTTGGGGAAACACAAGCTCCCTGTTCCCGACTCGGTAAAGCCTTCAAAGTCGAAATTGAGAAAAACAAGTAAAGATCATACTGATTTGCATTGTCTAACTACTAGTGAAGTCTTCCAACCTATGCCACTTATTCCGGCTGACCCTCCCAGTATGAGGTTTGATGAGTTCTCCGCCTGCTTACCAGAAGCTGGAATTCTTGAATTTGACAGTAATTGCTTCCTTGACATGGGTAGTGAAGTTACTTTCCTGGACACTCCCAGAGTCGTCCCGTTCCATTTCGGACCAGATTTAACGTCTGGACTAGATGATTTTTCAATATTGCCTGAATTTACGGATATTGGGTAAAGCAAGATAATGCAAAACCAAAAGTCACCTCACAGTTTTCGGGTCAGAGAGTGGCCATGTTTTTTGGAATGGCTTAATCTCAGGAAGGAGGTGCTCCCAGTCAATGAAGGTATTCATTACTCAAGGCTGAGGAGTCATTGCTGTACTCTCGGGGAATAATCAAACAGAAAGAATGGCTTCTTTGGATGTGCTTGGTTGAACCGCGATTCAAATTTCCCCGATGGTCTACAAATGCTGAAAGGTGAATGCCGAAATTTGATGCATATAGTGGCAGCAGATATAGGAAGTAGATATCCTAGAGGCGAGATATGTGATGTCAGTAAGTAGGGTGTAGCATAGTATTCTTGCAAGTGGTCTTTGTGCTGCTTAATTTTTGTTGGTGGAAGGAACAATGTGCTTGCAATTTTGGGGGTATATTTCTCAAAGTTTTTATTTATTAATCCATGTGATGCAGGCACATTCCTGAAACAATCAGCACTATTCAACAAAAAGAAAAGTCTATTCACAAAGTCTCTCTCTCTCTCTCTCTCTCTCTCTCTCTCTCTCTCTCTCTCTCTCCCCTCCCTCGCTCCCTCCCTCTCTCTCATTGTTTACTTGACTGCTTCAAGGTTCTTTCCATGCGTTCATGTGCTGTGGTGTTCTGGGGCCTTATCTCCAGTTTATGATTTTTCCACTTTTATTGCATTGGTAAACTTTATGATGATATGCCTGAAAAGGGAGTGTTACTAAACGGTCCAGGACTTGAAAAGAAGAAAAGCCTATTCCAATGTAAAATTACAGGGATAAATACACCGTATTTTTTTTTAGGTTTCATATAATTATACATAAATTATAAATAATTTAGAAATTGTATTGGGTACTTCTAATATTTATTTTTGTGTACAAATTAATTCTTTTGTTAATTAAAATTCACCTCATCTATGATATTAGTAAAAAATTGAATGAAAATTAAATTTATTCTCCATTAATTATTAATGATTTATTGCGAGTTAAATACATTTTTTTTATTGAAATATTTTTATACATCTTTAAATGCTAATCCATGCGATGAAGTATACCTTCGCCCTTATAGTAGTTGTTCGTCAGAAAATTTTGTTTGACCTGCAATAAGTTAATTAAAGTTAATATTAGTTTTTTTCAAATTTTTTAATAATATTAATAAATTTGATGAATTTTAACTAACGGGGAGATCTATTTATTTGAAAGAGAATGTATTGGTCACTTTGGGCCACTAAATTGGACCAGCAGACATAGAGATGTATCTCATGAAAAAGTGGGCTTGGGCCCATTAAATAGTAACAAAACTTCTCACTCCGCCCATTTCTAATTATACAAAGTAGATTTACTTCTCATTGTTTATTATTATTCAAATAAAGGTTCAAAATAGTTTGGGAGAGAGGAAAGTAAGAGCTGAAGAGAGCGCGTTCGAAACTTTCAAACACTGAAGAAAGAAAGAAACCCTCCTCGTTCTAAACTCCCTCCCACACTTCAATTTTCTGTTTTGCACTGTCGCTCTACTCCTGCTTTGTAGAAAAACTTTTAGCATCAACTTAGGGTTTTGATTCTGTTTCTACGATTCCTTTTTACCCATTTCAAAAAATTTCTGAATTTTTAGCCCTAATTGTATGAGTAATTGGAGGATAAGCGATGGTTCGAACGGTAAAAAAGGAGATAATTAACGCTAGCAGTCGGGTTTCTCGAAGCCGTGCGCAGAACATCAATGAAGCTCAAGGTACAACAGATGGCAGCAGAGTTGAGGACAGTGCTGTCGAGCGCAGGGTTCTTCGGTCGAAATACCTCAGATTTAAGAATCGGATTACCGGTAATTGAGTTAGTTTTAGTTCTTAAGTTTTGGTACAGTTCGATTTTCTTGAATTTGTAGTTCTGCGGTTTTTGGTCAAGATAACGATGTCATGGTTGTTCGGATTTTGGTTGTGTAATAGCTGTTACCTTAGCAGTAAATCTTTAGCTTTGAACTTCTCTCTTCTTATTTTGTTTTTCTATTTCGCAGCCCGTGGTGTAGTGTTAGTGAATTGGGTTGTGATGCATTAACGCAATTTTCCACTTCCGTTTGATTCTTATGTTGAGCTTCGTTTTTAATTATTTTAATTTTTTGCATTATTCCCTAATGAATGTAGTTGAGTGAAGCTAGTGTTCATTGGTACTTCTCTATGTGTTTTATTGTTTTCTATTATGTGGAGGTGGGCTTGTGGGAAGTTCCTGAAATCAACAACTGAGAAATTTATTCAAGTTTGTTTGATTAGATAACAAATGAATACTGAACAAGCTTTTAGCAGTATGTCTTGAGTTGCACACTGCTGGTAGGCTGGTTCATAATTCATCCTGCAACTGATTCGATGATGACCTATATTGTTATTTGTAAGCGTGGCATGCTGCTTTTACTGTTTTTAGAATGTATTATGAGATTTTGGAAGGAATTTCTCTTGTGAAGTTTGCATTTTTGCATCAATGAGTAAATGATAAATGGATATGTCATGTCAATAAATTTTGTTTCTAGAGATAAATGATATATTCTTATGATGTATTTATTTCCTTGGTGCAGATGAGAGAGATGATATATCACAGGTTGATTCAGATAAGTTCAAATCAATGATTGAAGAAGTGGATAGCTTGCATCAGCTAGGTAGAGTTGGCAGTTCTCTTTTTTTTTTCAATAATGTGGTCTTATTGTGAAGAATGTGATGTATGTGAAGGTGTTCTGGTGTTCCCACATAGAGATGGTTTGTCATACTTGTGCTATGAATGCCATCAACAACAAAAAAAAATCATGAAACTGGATTTGAATTTGATTGCTCATTAGTTATCTATCCTTATAACATTTATGCAAAGGAAAATATACTTATCTCAGTGTACTGAAATGGTTGGTGGTTGGTTTACTGGACATACATTGTTCTGTCTTCATTCTTCCTATTAAGTGATTGAACAACAATTTTCTCCTCTATTTCCAGTGCATGTCTTGACTTAGATTTTGCTTTATTATTCAGTGCAAAAGCCTCGGGAACAGGTAGCAGATGCTGAAGCCCTGTTTGACATTACAAACACATTGGTGACCTCTGTCAAAGCATATAACAATGAAGGTGTGACCCCATCAGATTTTGTGAGTTGTCTTCTTAGGGATTTTGGGCAACTAGGTGGACCAAGCAGTAGCCAAGATGAGGCTCGGAGTTTGATACGCTGGAAAGACATTGGACAAGTGGTCTCTCATGTTTTCAGGAGTTCTCCTGGTTGTTGTACGATGTAATCATCAATTGTACCCTTCCTCATTTTTCTTCTTCTTCTCTCTCTCTTGAAATTTGACAGGATATCAGACTTATTTATCGTCATTGTGCCCGTCAGGGTTGGGCCTATGAACACTGAACTCAAGCAGCGTAAGAATGTAGTTCATAAAAAGCGTGTGAAGCCAACAGAAAATGCCCGCCCAGAAGAGGTAAAATAATTCTGTCTATGTTTGGAAAATTGGTAGTGATTCATGTTTGATCCTTAGGCGAATGAAAGTGGAGCTAAATTTTGGTTCTTGAGTCATTCAACAGAAATAACTGATGCACTGTCCTTGTAATTCAGACTAGGGCCTTATATTCATAATGACAGCATGTGTTTGAGATAAAGTATGCATACAGTTTTACAATAAAACATGCTTGCCGATAGTTCTCTAATTGCTTACGTACTCTTCATAGGAGGGAAAGTAATAGAAAATGTGATATTGAACCATCGGATCACATGAGAGTTTTTCCGTTCTGCTTCAGAAATCTATGTTGTTGCTATGTGTGGAATTTTTTCCCCAAATGTGATGTGTTGATCTTTGAAACTGACCGTTCTTCCTTTTGTTTTCATGTTGCAGCTTGATGAAACTGCTAATCAGGAAAAGACAGACACTGATAAGAATATGGCCACTATGTTTGATATTCTGAGGAGGAACCGCAAGGTCAAGCTTGAAAATCTAATATTAAATCGGAAATCATTTGCACAGACAGTGGAAAATTTATTTGCTCTATCTTTTCTAATAAAAGATGGTCGTGCTGAGATATCCATAGACGAATCTGGATGTCATTTAGTTTGTAAGTATCTCTTTGCAAGTGAAGTAGTTGATCCATCTTATTTCCTAATCTTTTTCCCTTATCTACGGTCCTTTCAACTTCTAAACTTAAATCACTACCTCTCTCAGCCCCAAGGAATGCTCCTAGTGCCAATGCAATTCTATCTGGGGAGGCCACTTACACCCATTTCATATTCCGATTCGACTTTAGTGACTGGAAGGTACTTGAGTTATACAGAAAGTTTTCCTTTAGCCACTTGAAGTGTCTCTCATTATTATCACTGTTGGAAGTTTTTGGAACGTTACATGTCTCTTGACCTATATATTCAATCTTCTCGAGCCATCAATTATGTTGTTTGTGGTATTTTATTTTAACTTGGAAGTTCTATTTATAGGTCTTCCTTTCACACATTCATGATGGTTAGATGCATCTGTCCTATGTTTATTTCCCTAGATGTGGTCATTCACTGGGCACCAGAGTTACAAATAAAAAGATCTTTCCTTTATTTGGTTGTGGATGATGATATTGTGGGTTTATGCGCATCAAAATTATATACACCTTCATTGAGAAATTTGTACCATTGTAACTGTAATTCATCTTATGAATTCCTGGATAATGTTAACTTGCAGTTAATGTTGACTTCTGTTGTGGTTGGAGAGGAACTAATGCCGCATAGAATTGAGGTGAATGAAGCACATAATGCTCAACCAGATTCAGAGCCCGAAGATCAAGCAGTAGTACCTACAACACCTATAAGGAAATTGTGCAGGAACCGAGGTTTGGTTATGCAGGAACAGGCCGTAGTTGAGGATTCTCCTGAAAGTGGTGATGCAGCTGCCGCTAGGACTGCTGCGATACGGAAGGGGAAAAGAAAACTAAGGTGAAACAGTGATGTGGCTTGGATCCTGATGTAGATGAACTCATTGCTGCCCATTCTGTTGGATGACATGGCTAATGTGGTTCCTACATGGAAATCTAAAATTTCCGCATGACCCGTCAGCTCTCTAACTCTTTCCCTGTCAACTAAAGAGCATGCTATCGACCTTTAGTTTAAAAGGCTTTCTGCTTGTTCAGGCTGTTGCCAGCTTAAGATGAGAGGATAAAACCGCCATTTGTACTTTGTGAAATTCTAGGTTTAGTGTATTTGTAAGCCAATCCTTCCTTTGTTGAAGAATTAACTTGAGAGGTTAACATCACTTAGTCTGATTTATTAGAGCCGATGTATATAATTTGGCATTTATGTTCTGTATCTCCTGAACTTTGTCTGTACTTCAGAATTTTGTGCAGTTGTAGTTAGCTTGTAGCTTAAGTTGGCACTGATCTGGTCAGGACCAAAAGAAAATGCAGTAGCAGTTCCCAATACTTGTCATGCTGCAAAGTAGAGGGAAAATTCATGATAAAACCAAGTAGCTGTTTTTGTGATTCTCAACTTCTGACTTCTCTTTTGCAGTGTGGGTATGTTTGTGCACATAAAATCAAATCCACGTCTTGGGCCTAAAACAAAGAAGCAAGCAAGAAGACTAGAAATCTTCCTTACAGCCTTACAAATGTAAGCCAAGTAGTAAATGCAAACAGCTTACAACAGTCAATTAGGTGGACAGGGTTTATAATAAAGTTGCAGTACAACATTTGCTGCAACCATCGAAATGTTCCTAGAAAAGAAGCAAGTTTTCCGGTCAAAATGACTATTCTTAATTGACCTTTTCTCTAAGAATACTGCAGACCATGAGAAATTACAAGCCCAACCTTATTCCTATACCAAAATTTCCCAATGACTTCAGTGAATGTGAAACTACTGACTAGTAGCACTAGCTTTTGTTGGCTTTTGGAATATCAAGATCCCGGAATACTGGGCTATCAACCCCAACTCCCATTGCATTAAGACCATTGTCCACATAAACGACAGCACCAGTGATGGCTGAAGCCAATGGGGATGCCAGAAAAGCAGCAGCATTGCCAACCTCATCTGTTTCATTTATTTTTCAGGGTTAGTATTAAGACAAATTGTCTGCAAGGATAAACACACTCACAAACCATGCACTGGAAGCCAGGAGTTATTCAAATTATAGCAACTTGTGCAGCCATGTTTACTGGTACCAATGATAAGACCTTGAAGTTTCTAAAAAGTTCAATTATAGAACAAATAAGGGAACAGAGCATCAAGGTGACTCACCAGCTGTTAGTTCCTTCTGCAAGGGTGCATTCTCCAGTGAATAATCGATCATCATATCTATAAAACCAATAGCTTTTGCAGCACGACTCCTCAATGGGCCTGGAGTAAGACAATTCATAATTACAAAAGGAATAGATATTAGCTTCACTAAGGTAAATCATTCGACATTATTTGCAAAAGAGAATTATCCATCCAATCACTAGACATGAAGGCCTTCAGTAGGGTGGACATATGGGATACAGTCTAGTATGTATCATATAGTTTGCATGTGCATTAACTGATAAATATTTTCCACTTTGTTTTTGCAAATCATTTTTACATCTTAAAAGTTAGCAAACAGTATGGTGTGAAGTACCTGCAGATATGGTGTTAACTCTAATGTTGTGTCTTCTTCCAGCTTCAAAAGCTAGCACCTTAAACAAGAGGATATATTACATAAGACATCACAGTAATACAAGAACATGAACATAAGATGCATCGTAAATTCGACTCACCCTTGTATCACTCTCCAGAGCAGACTTTGCGGAACTCATGCCACCACCATATCTGCAACAAAAAGACAAGGTAATTCCAAAAGGGCAGGTGAGATCAGATTTTGTTTGATATTAAAGAGAAAGTACCCTGGTATGATTTTCTCTGATGCAATGTATGTCAGAGAAATTGTAGCACCGCCTGAGTAACAGAGACAAAGAACCAATAAACAAAGCTTTACGGTGGAATATTAAGTCAAGTTTTTTTATCGTGAAAAACTCCAAGCAAGATGGTAAAAGATGCAAGATACCTGGATTCATGATGGGAAGGAAATGCCTGAGAAGAGAAACAAAAGAATAACTTGATGCAGAGACAGCTGCTAGATAACCATTTCTGGATGTCTCCAGAAGAGGCTTACTAACCTACAGATAGTATCAAACAATTAAAGGAAATGGTGATTTCTCAAAAAAAAACCACAATGACAGAAGAAGAGAGAAAAGCCCAAGCAAATACCTCTGGACCATTGGCAAGTGAGTGCACAAGAATATCGATACTGCCAAAATCCTGTTTCACTGATTCAGCAACTTCCTGCAAGAATAAAGCGTCTTTCAGTATCATTAGAATCATTTTATAGAGATTAATTGGATAATAATTGATGTCAGTCAAACTCATTGCCGCTTTCTTTGGCTGTTCAGGCGAAAAATTTACAAGGTAAATGCAATAATAGGCCATACCCTGCTCAAACTCTGATGAAAGAATTATGGAAAATAAGACAAAGAAAGAAAGATGGAGAAGATTAGAACGTAAGACCTTCACAGTCCAATTTGAAGACCCGGAATAACGTTTATTTGTTTTGACCTGCATCATAGAACAAATTAATTATCAGAAAGAAGAAAAGTAGCTTCAGAAGTACCAGTAAAGTTTTCTTACATCTTCAGGAACATCCCCAAGAGAGTCATAGACGGCATCCAATGGGTAGACTCTGGTAATTTCCATCAAAGAACCATCTGGCAACCTACAATTTAAAAGTTCCAAACTAGTGATCCACAGAAAAAGCAAAGTAATAAAACTACAGTTGGCTCATATAAATCACCGACTACTTACACTCGTGATTCATCAAACTTTCCACGACGTAGGCTTGTCTCAAAAATATTTAGTGCCTGGAAGATACCATTGTCATTAGGAAAAGAATATAACTGCCGATGGTTAAATTGATTCTCATACAGAGAGACATAAAGATTGTGTACATACAGGCACCCATGTACCAACGAGAATTTCAGCACCAGCAGCTGCAAGAGACTTTGCTATTGCCCATCCATAACCATTATCATCAGCTATACCAGCAATAAATGCCCTCTTGCCTGTATATAGAAAAACATATATTTGTAAAGTCCATAATCATGATCTGGAAACCTTCCCATTTTTATTTGAATAGGTGCAGAATTGCAATCAGCTGTGAGCAATAAATCCATCTATATGGTTAATGGGTACAAATGAAGACTGGCATGTGACTAATGGGAACAAAACTTTTGAATAATGTTTGTGCATAGATTTAAGAAAAAGAAGATTGCAAGTTACATCGAAGAAGTCCACAATAACTACATCAATGGGCATTAGAAAAAAAGGAGAACAGTGAATGCAGAAAACAGGAGGCTCAACCTCTCAAATCAATGGGTAATCCTGGCAAAGGCTGCTTATCACCTTCTCCTGCCACTGCTTTTATTACATGCCTTTGAGATTTTAACAACTTGGAGCCATAGGTTTTGGAAAATGACTGTGTAGCTGACATGAAAGACAAGCTCCTGAGCTTTGTCCAAGACGAGCCTTTCTTTTTGTTGCCAAAGTATGTGATTCTTGATCTGGAAAATCCATGAGATGCAGGAATACAAGACTTTGGTGCTACAATTTGTGTGCCAGGACTTGTTATTGCAGCCATATCCTATTTGAGTTTGAGGAAGCAGCTGACATTTCAAGAGGCAACACCAGATCTTTGAGCATGACAAGAAAATATCGGATAAGATATCCAAGTATAAGCAAACAACAATTGAAACTGGCAGAAACAATGGTTCACATCCTGCTGATAATTAATGTTTTGATCACTAAGAAACCAAGTGTTAACATTCTACCCAATGATGTTCGAACTAACATTACAAATTCCAACCGAACGTAGGTGTTTTGACAAAAATGTTATGCACACAATTTAACAGCAAGATACCTACAGCTTATTTAAGATAGATACGACATGAAACTTCATGTCAAAAACAAAAGTATAGTTGTAGTTCAGTATTCTTCTCTATATAACAAAACAAGGACAAGCTGTATATAACTGTTTTTACCTGCAACAACTCCAAAAAGTTACAAATAGTTCTCACCAATGCCAAGATGACAATTTTCTCATAAATCATATGGATGAACACTCCAATTTAGTGGACCATAATTAGCATGTTAAGGCATGCAACTACCCGCACAAAGAAAAGACAAATACATTCATGCACTGCAATTGACACAGAGCAAACTCGACTGCCCACAAACACATTCATAAACAAACTATCACCTTTGCTCCAAGAAAAGCCACACAACCTCACACCCACAACAACAAAAATCTTCCCCTCCACATGAACTTGCAAGCCTAAATACAAAAGTTAGCAAAAACCAAAGAATTAAATCATTTCAACCCAAGACACAAAGCAAACTCGACAGCCCACAAAAGATCTTGCTCATAAAACTACTCAAAAGAAAAGATCCAAGAAAGCAGAGGTGCTCCGCCAACAAAGGATCAACCCATTCATCTGAATCGACATTTTACAAGCCCATTAAATGCAAAAACAAGTTCATCTTCAAATGTGATTGAAAACTCACCTTTCTTGAATCGCTTTGTGAGAGAAAGAACAAATTTTTCTATGAACAGTGACACTTTCTTCTCTTTTAGTGGGGTTTAAGTCCGTGTACTATGAATAGGTGTGCAGTAAATGTGTGTGTGAAATGTGGGCTTCGATGAAAACAATGTTGTTCTTTGTTTGTACGCTGGTTTTGCACTGTTGGAAGCTTTGGAAGTACCGTTCAGACTTCAGAGAGTGAAAACTGGGAGTTCAGTTCTGGCAGACGTACACTCGTTAAATGACAGTTTTACCCCTTTCTTGGGTCTTGTAGAGCAGGGCCTTTGAGTTGGGCTAAGTGGGCCTCATTAAATACTCCTTTAGCTGAAAATTTATTTTACCCAAATCAAAGCCAGGGGAGGCCCATTAGAAGCCCATTTACACGTGCACGTGGCGTAGCAGATCTGATCATCAAGAGCACGTGAGATCGCAACCGCTTATTCATCGGAAAAATCGCGCGCGGAATCCAACTCAACTTCTTAACTATATTTAATGCGAAAGAGATATCCAGTAAAAGAAATATCATATTCTCCAAATTGTATGCTAATATTCGCAGTTCCTCTGTCATTTTACTCTCTCTCGCTCCGAGAAAAACCCTAGCTAGATTTTGGAATTTGGGTTTCCCTTTAGATTGTTTGTCGATTTTCCTATTTTTGATAAGACTCTAAGCCTTTACTTCTTTTTTGCCTGTGTTAAATTTGGTTTTTTGGTTGGATTTTGTGTTGTCCGATTTGAAATTTCGATCTGTAAGCTTCAGAGCTATGGACACTCGCAAGAGAGGCAGAGCTGAATTCGGTGTCAATGCTCATGGCGGTTTTAAGAAATCTAAGCCAGGTTCTTTTTCGATTGTTGTATCAGTATTTTTGTATGTGACTTCGTTTCTGTAGTCTATTGTCTGCGGTGAGTGTTGATTTGCTTCCCTGGACTTTACATTTGCGATTGGGTCGGCTATTTTTTGTTTTTATTCTTTTTATTGATTTTTCCAGTTATGCTTATACCAGCTAGAAATGCATTCGAGGTGGATTTAATTTTGTGCTAAGTCGGGATCTTGTATAGATTACAATAGGAAAAAGATTGTACACAAACATTTGTGGATTTTATTGAGCTTTTTCCTCAGTATTTGAAAATGTTAAAGTTTTAGTCGACAAAAAATGAGGATCTTTTTCCTTGGGTTTGCTAACATAGGGTGTTATGTTATATGTTTAGTCCTATGATTACAGTTAAGAGGAAATTGTAATTGTCTGTTATTTTTTAAAGGGACAGTTTTATTGAACAATATAAGAATGGTGGTATGGTTTATATTGTGGACATGTTCTTTCTAGCTTGTAGCTATTAAACTTTTATAATGGCTAATGTTTGATTTACGCTAAAATTTTATGCTGTCCGTATGATATACTTAAGATTCTAAGTATATTAATAATGGTAAGAATCAAAGAAAAGTTTAACTGAAGAAAAGTAATTAATGTTTTGCAACAGAAATCGACTCCTTATCAAGTGGTATAGGCAGCAAATCGAAGCCATGCACGAAGTTTTTCAGGTTCAAGTCTCAACTTACCCAAGTAATAAAATTTGAAATTTAAATATATATCCACATGCACTTCTGCTAGTGGTACTAAGATTTCTAACTATATCATGTCTATAGTGTTTAATAGAGAACATGGGGGTCTCTCACAGATGTGACACCTGCCATCGACACTGGCAGCTCTTTGTTGACAGTTAACAGTAAATTGACATTTTGTGTTCCTGGAGTAGGAACATTAGGTCTCAATAAGCATTGTTCTTTTTACCATTTCAGTGTCAATATTGGCAGGAATCAATCTTTTCCATAGGCCTTCTGGAGTCTGTATTTTTGTGATATCATCTCATCAGTCATCTTAGCTATAAGCCACATGCACATGTAAGTGATTAAGGCATCATTCATTGCCTATAAAGTAAACATATACCTCTTGTAAGCATATGCTATCGGCCTTTCAAGATTTACATTGTATCCTCACAGAAAATCTTTTAGCCAATGTGAGACTGCTCTTACACCAACTACTGGGACTCTGCTCTTGCAACAAGTAGCAAAAGTATCGGCATCTTCTTGTAACACTTTGATAATCCTCCTTGTTATGTTGTATTACCCAAAAAAAAAATTGTTCTAATTTTCTTTTTCATTTTGGGAGGGACGAAGAGTTCTTCTTTGTAGAAATCATTTGCTTATCCAAAATCAATGAAACTTATTCAAATATGACAACCGTGGAGTAGCGATTACAGTATTCCAAAATACGGTATAAAATCTACCAGTTAAATTAGTCTTAAAGAAAACTTGCTGAAGAGCTGGTGGTAGCTTCTGCTTTCACTAGTTTTTATTAAATCTGTATACAGCTCCTCTCTTTTGAATGCTGGGAGGTTTTTCCTTGATATATTGGTAAGAATTACAGTACCGAGCCAATCAAGTCTGATTGCTAGAATTTCCTTATTCTCGATTATATGCACCATGGTTTTCTGCCATATGAAATTTGACTTCTGACCATATGCTGCACTATGGTTTGTCCAGCAGATTTATGATATAATTTTCCCATTTTTCTGCAGCATGGCTGGTTGTCCATTTGGTGAGAATTGCCACTTTCTTCACTATTTTCCTGGTGGCTATAATGCTGTGGCCCAGATGATGAATCTGACACCTGGTCCTGCCACCAGAATGGCAGTAGTGCCGCCGATCCAGAATGGTTCAGCTCCAGCTACTGTTAAAACCAAACTATGCAACAAATACAGCAGCGCAGAAGGTTGCAAATACCATGACAAATGCCACTTTGCTCATGGAGAGTGGGAGCTTGGCAAACCTATCATACAAGCTCAGGAGGATCCTCGTGCCATTGGAGCTATTCCTGGCTGCTTTGCTGCTCGAGCAGAGCCACCTGTACCAGGACCTGCAGGCAGTTTTGGTGCCTCAGCTACTGCCAAGATCAGTGTGGATGCTTCCCTAGCTGGTGCCATCATTGGGAAAGGCGGAGTGAATTCCAAGCAGATAAGCCGGCAAACGGGAGCCAAGCTAGCCATCCGAGAGCACGAGACAGATCCAAACCTTAGAAACATTGAGCTCGAGGGTACATTTGAACAAATTAAGCAAGCAAGTACAATGGTGAGAGAACTGATTGTTAGTATTGGCTCAGTTGGTGGCCCAGGGAAGGCCATTGGACGCCCTGGAGGTCATGCTGCCCCAGGGAAGGCCATTGGAGGCCATGGAGGTCATGCTGCCCCAGGGAGCAACTTCAAGACCAAGCTTTGTGAGAACTTCTCCAAAGGGTCCTGCACATTCGGAGATAGGTGCCATTTTGCCCACGGGGCAGCTGAGCTACGCAAAACAGGGATTTAAGTGTCCACTTCTCGTAACAATGTTGTGCCATTTCATGTGGTTTCTTTCCAGAGTTTTGGCTATGCGATTTATGATGTTTTGACATTAAAACACTGATGTAGCAGATAATGTCCACCTATTGAAGAGCTATTTAGACTAACTAGTTCATTATCGATTGCAATTATGGTCTTTTGTATGCAAGGATGGGATATATGGCTTGTATTTCAATTCAGGGGCCTTGGGTATGTTGATTGTTTTCTTTCCTCTCTTCTCGGTAGGCAATAGGATTGGTGTTGGTTGTGTCTTGTTTATGGCTGGAAAATGTACTTGGGTTTTCTTATAGTTCCATTCCCGCATAATGTTTTGATGGTGTCAGCACCAGAAAGGTGGCTGTCAAAAATGACTGCACCAGCCAAAAGGAAGTGAAATTGTAGTTCTATTCCTTCATCTCTGCGTAGTCTTGTATTCCAGGTGAACTTGTGAAGAAATACCAATCTTTTTCTGCTTTGTTTTTTAAATCTTATCCGTTGGAATCCTTTTATCCCCAAATCTTCAAATAATTTAATAAAAAAAAACCAGATTTTCGAGCCGTTAAAAATATATGTGAAGATCAAAGAGAGAGAGAGAGAACACTTGTGCCTGGTTTTTTATTTGAATACACCAACGAATTTCAAGAATGGATTAATTGATTTTACTCTTTTTAACAATTAAGCACAACGTTTTTAATGGAATCTTATCTTTGCTTTCAAAAAGAATAATTTCAATGAAATCTTACCTTTGTTGCCAAAAAAAAAAAAAAATTAAGCACAACGATTTCCTAAATCAACAAAGGAAAAAAAAGAGCACATCGATTTAAAAGTAGACTCAGAAGGATCAAAATAAAAATTAAAACAGAAGCTATATAGTTGCTGACGTTAATCTTGTTCTTGGCCATAGCCTCACCCTTCCATACAAATTATATTTCCCTAACCACCGTAACCATCACTACTGCATACCCCCATACTATCACCACCAGCCCCCACATGCGTGGCGGGTCGGCCGCCCAGGGGAGGCGGCTGTCCACCGGGTGAGGCATCATCATCCCTACAGCCACTGTACCTGTGGGCTGCCCGGTTCCATATCCTAGCAGCCCAGACATCTAGTGCCGACCGGCAGGATATCCGGTCGCCCCAGTGGGCTGCCCGGGCAGCGTAAACATCTAGCGGGAGGTGGCAGGATGATCGGTCCCGCCAGTGGCAGGGTGAGAGTGGTCGTCGGCCGCGGTGGCGGCATGGGTGGCGGTTGCGTTCTCCTCGACGGCCTCCACCTTGTTGAGGTCTGCTTGGAAAATCCTCTGCTCCTTCCTCTCAGTTGCCATAGCCTTTTCTGTGGGACTGTGTGCACCCATTTTGTCCACCTGCACAGAGAAAAAATAAAACCAGTTGAAGAACATTAAGATGAATGAATGTTTAAATATTATATGAAGAAAGAGAAAGTAAAAAATACAAGAAATTAAAATGCACCTTTTCTTGAATGGTGGCTTTGGTTTTGGCCACGCCTGATTTGGCGGAGGCGGTCACATTTGAGACAGTTTCCTTCATCGACTGCATTTTTCAGGTGGTTGTTACTAATAATGTAGGGTGAGTTTAAATACACTCCTCAAGGGCCTGAAATAATGACACGTGGAACATCAGCTACTCATGTGGGTTGGTGACACGTGGCCAAGTTTGTGTTGGCTTAGGTCTTGAAATCTCAAGATAAAAAACAGGTATGTCCATTACACAAATCAAATACATCTCTAACATTATAAAAGATGCAGGAATGGATCATGCAAAAGCAACAGCCACACCATTACCTTGTGGAATCAAACTCAGCCAATATGAGCAAGAACAACTTGAAAATCCAGAAAAGTACAGAAGATTACTGGGGAGGTTACTATATTTGGGTTTTAGCAGACCTGATATATGTTTTGCTACCCAACAATTAAATCAATTCATGCAACATCCAAGCAAACAACATTGGGAATGTTGCAGTTCATCTTGTCAAATATCTAAAGGGACAATGCACAGAGGATTATATTTCCCAGCAAATGAGAACATTGAGCTAATATCCTATTGTGATGCAGATTGGGTTGGATGTAAAGATACAAGAAGATCATTGACTGGTTTCTATATATATTTGGGAGGATGATTGATTTCTTGAAAAATCAAGAAACAAACAAGAGTGTCGAGATCAACTGCAGAGGTTGAATACAGAAGTATGGCCTCTGCAACTTGTGAATTAATTTGGATACACAACATCCTTAGTGAATTTCAAGTCAAGGTTCCAACCCCCATTCCCTTCCTATGTGACAATCAATCTGCACTACATATTACAGCAAATTCGATTATTCATGAAAGAACAAAACATTTGGAGATAGATTGTCGTATAGTTCGAGACAAATACAAGGAGGGATTTCTAGCACCTACACACATAGCATCAAAGAGTCAAATTGTAAATATCTTCACCAAATCACATCCAAGATCAAGCTTCACTACACTCGTTTCCAAGTTAGGACTTATCAATGTATTGACAAGTCCAACTTGAGGAGGAAATGTAAAATTTAAGGGAAAGCTTGGACTTACCTTACCCAGAAGAACTGCTGCCTCGTACAGAAGATGATGAGAATGGAGTTTCAGTGAAGAAGAAGAAGAAAGCTTGCGACAGAGTTACTATCGGGTTTTGATTTACGTTTTATAAGAATGAATAAATATGCGCTTTATAATAACCGTTAGCCTTTGTATCTTCACTTATAAAAGCGTCTTCACGTTTTTAAGTCAATTAGCACTTTATTAGTTGATTGGTTACATAATTGGTTAGCATTATTAACTGACGTACTCTGCTGTATAAAAGGGAAGACTCTGTCTTCCACTGAGACATCTTCTTCCAAAACTGAATGATAACAATCTGAATTCCTCTTCCTTAAATCCATGGCTTCCGTGCACTTTCATACTCAAACTTTTTTACATAGTTATTGTTTACTTATACATTTCTATCTATTTTGTATTCCAATTTTTTGTTTAATTTATTTTTTTAATTATTATATTTTTCTTTTCGATGCTAATCTTTTTTTTTTTTTTTAATGTATTTAGACTTCTAAAAAATGCATGATAAATATTTGTTATTACAATTGTTGATTTATTTGTTCAATTCATTCTTTTGTTTACATATTAATATTTCATCTTTATTTTAAAATTTATTTGCACAGATGAAAGTGGTCTATTCTTTCATGACCGATGATAATATTATTATATTTTCTATTTAATTGAACTTAATTATTTTGATTTATTTTGTAATTATTTTATTTTATCATTCATGATAATTAATTTACTCTTTATTTTTTTGTTCAAATTGATGAAATAATATTGAGAATTTTAAAACTATTTCAAGTTAATTTTTCTTTTATCATCCTTATTTCATTATTTTTTGTTTTTTACCATTTCAGTTGTCTTTCTTATATCTAATTAAAAATAAGTTTCTATTTTGCTTTATATTTTATTTTTTTAATAATGAAGATCATTTTTATATTTATATATTTTAATACAAACAATACATTTGACTTATTGTTTATTTTTTATATTTATATACAGTATTGAATATATATATAAAAAGTGATTTATATTTAATAAAATGTCATAATTGTGTGAAACTAATCCCCATACAATACAAATTTTGGTAAATCAAGTATGTTGCATATTAGAAAATTTTCTTTGTCAATAATAATTAAATTAAAAATTCAAACTACTATATCTTATCTATTAAAAATAAAAAAAAATAATTTACGTAAAGAGATCCCTTTATAGCACAATGTATTATAAAAAAAAATTATTTAAATTAAAAAATAAAAAATATATAATCGTGCATAGCTCGAGGTAGTATTCATATATATATTTAAATTAAAATGTGATGATTCGTAATAAAAAAGATAAAAAAAAAATAAGACAGGACGTGGAAATGGCAATCAAAGAGGAGTACTTGTTGTGGGCTTTCGACACGTGTCAGGCAAGTGTCATTTCTGTGGTTCATGCAGATAATATGAGTGGATACCCAATGCTTCCGTTTCATTGGACCATTCTAAATCTAAAATTTGGGTCGTCCAATGGTTTCACATTCTAAGATTCACGGGCTTGGATGGATCATGGATGCGAATCCGACGGCCCAAATACAACCACACAACACACAAATATATATCTTGCTTTATACTCTACAGTATATATATATATATACATATACATACATACATATATGGTTGTTGATGATCCTTGGAAAATGTCACCGACTTTGATGTGGTCTTCAGTTGTCCTCACATTTTTTGTTTATTTTTTTAATAGAAAATACGTCAACATTAATTACTCAAATCACTCATATTTATTAAAAAGTTATATATACCAAAATGTTAATTTTACTACACAAATTGCTCTTATTTTATAGTTGTCATAAATGGTTCAGATAATTACACAGAAAATAAAGATTGCTTGATAAATAATCATACAATTAGAAAATCTAAATATAATTATTCCTTTTCATCATTATTATAATATATATATTAAAAATCATGAATCCATATTCATAAATAATATATTACTTACTAGTGGACTTCAATATATATACATAGATAGGGTAATATTGTATTTTGATGATTAAATGATGTTAGGTGCAGCAAATACTATAGTGGGCATTTGTATTTGGTGAGATGATAATCAAGAAACATAGGCATATTTAATATTTCAAACAAGTGGTAATGGGGTGTTTCACCAAAGTCATAACTAGTATTATTAGCTACCATTAATTGGTTTTAATAACTCTACTACACCTTTCTCAAGAGCTAATTCAATTAATTATAATTTTTTATTTTGAATTTAAAAAGGATAGTACCTTCACTACAAAAAAAAAAATTAATATTAGGTGATAATTTTAATATTATCATTAATTATATATATTTAGTGAAAAAAATATTTAATTAATCAAAATAATGAATTTCATGATTTTATAAGTTCAAGCTGGATGTTTTTTTTTTAAAAAGAAAAGAATCAATAATTTTAAAGCAATCAATATATTATTATTACAGCTTTCACTGTCCAATATATATCAGTATTTCTAAATTGATGAATAAATTCAAATTAAATAAAAAATAACATAATACTATTAAAAATAGAATAAATGCGTAAAACTCGAACTCACAGTTTCTGATTAATTGTAGACCAAATTGGACGGCTTAAAAGAGTGTTTGGATGAGTTTGTAATTTCTTATACACCCTTGTAAAATGATTTAAGATTGTTTATGAAATAATTAAAGAATTTCTTCTTAAAAATAAATTGGGAGCTTTCAATATTATGTTTAATTATTATTTTAGCCTCACGAAAAGCATTAAATTTTAGTTGCAAGTAGACATCCATTCACCAATTCAAGAACTTTTATAAAAAACATTACAAAGTTATATTTTATGTTGCCATATATTTTTTTTTTATAAATATATAACTATTTTACAAAATGTATAATATTTTAATTTACATCGGATTTGATTTTAAAAATTAAATTCAAAAATAGTTGTGAAACTCATTTATACTTTTAAAAGACAAATCATATTAACATTTTTTGAGATCATGTCTCATGCATGTCGCAAAATTCGGGTTGGATTGCTAAACTTGGTACCCTGAGATTAGGTCGCTGAATCCCTTTTTGAGCTTCCTAAAAGTGGATTTTGAGAACAGAACACACGTTAGGCTTGTTGGATAGCCCCCAGCTAAGGTCTTTCGATACCTAAGTTAGCAAAGTGGGGTCGAAAGCGATCAATGGAGAGTTAGTGAGATCAGAAAACGTAATAAATGCACTTGTGATTAATGTTCATAAATGCTGGTATTATAGTGTATGATACCGCCTGAGAACTTGCCATGTGGCCTCATCTAGGTGATTGGGTGTCAGATGATCCGACGGCCACAAGAGTGAGCGGGTTGGATGAACCGGGTCAAGCGGGTCAGGCCGGGCGACCCAACCCGTGTCTTTATTCGCGAATCCTGTCCCTTATGGTAGATTTCTTCAAAAAGGAATGACAATTTGATCATTTAGTAATTATCCTCAATGTCTAATTACACAATAATATTTTATTTTTTAAAAATTACAAGTGCAAATGTTGTATTATAATTTAGATGGATACATTCTTAAATAAAAAACTTATACCAACACTCTTGGAAAAGTTTGCATTGGCAGCCAATTAAGAATAATTACAGGATTCGTGTAATTGGATTTGACTTTGATGTGATTTTCTATTAATATAATAAAATTAAGATAAATCAAAATTTAATCTGAATCCAGTATCATTCATACCTACGTTCCATAAGAGTTATGGCGTCAGGCTTCAGAAAAGCAGCAGCCCCAAACAAAGCCTAATTAAAGCGAAAGCCGCCAACTTAGATCGGACGTAATTAGGTTAGGAGTTGGCTCCGCCGTGAATGTTTGATTTTTCTCGAATGCAACTTGATTATCATCATTTTTTATACTGCTTCTGAGTCGCGTTTGGTTGTAAATTTCTCTCACTATTTGACTTCATTTCTGCGATATATTGCTTTTTCTTTTTTCTTTTTTTGGTCGTAGTTAACTTGAGATAATTTAATAGCATATAATTGTATTGTGTATTTTCGATATGTACGTCAAAAAATATATAAATAATTAAATACTCATAAAAAAATTAAAATATAAATTTATAAGTATTTTAGAAATAAAATTTCTTATGTTATGAGATATTGCTTAGGCTTTTTCTTTAATTTTAATTTTTGAGTTTCGTTTTACCAAACAGATCAATGAATAATTAATTTGAAAAAGTCTTTATTCAATTTAATTTTTAAAATTATTTTATTTTTATGATTATTATATTCGCTAAATTCATTTCTGCGTTACAAATAATTTGATTTACGTATACGCTTCTTCCTCTATTTGTAGGGATTGGTTTGAAGAAGTAAAAATCATTGGATTACACCGAAAAGGAAGTCCTCATCATTTTAATGTATTGTATTTTAATTTCAAATGGTGTTAAAAGCATGTTTGAAACCGCAAGAAACATATGTGGTCTCTTACGTCCAATGTAGGAAAAGTGTCAAATCTCGTCAATTGATGAAAAACTTGTCGGATTTGGGCTTTTTTTAATTTGATACAATTTTGATGTCTCATATATTAATTTAGTAGTTAAGGTTAAGTCTCGTGAATTATTCCAATGTTATGGGGTTTGAGTTCCACCAAATATGTGGATATTTATTTCACTTTATGTGGATCTAAAGTAATTTATTATTCTATATATAATTAATCGTAATTATACTAACGTACTAATCGAACAATTGTTTGTCGTTTATTGAAATATTTATATAATC
Source organism: Sesamum indicum (assembly GCF_026168435.1). Classification (NCBI taxonomy): domain Eukaryota; kingdom Viridiplantae; phylum Streptophyta; class Magnoliopsida; order Lamiales; family Pedaliaceae; genus Sesamum; species Sesamum indicum. The sequence continues at coordinate 505,521 of NC_142660.1, read as the reverse complement.
ATATAAGTGTCATTTATATCTCCAAAAGTTGGATTGATTTGTACCATGACTAAAATTTATCTATCATAAGTTGTTTAACTGTTAGATTAAAACACTCAAACTTGAGCTTGATCTCGAAAAATTCAATACACATTATATATTTTCTATTTATAAAATCGATAAATTCTCGATTTTTGTATTTCGGCCTTGTTTAAAACAATCATGAGTTTCCTTAATATATATTTTTCTTGAATTTTTTGTATTTAAACATACTGAATAAGTTTTAGGTTTAAATTTCATGAAATTAAAAAATATGATTATCTTTTATTTTTAAAAATCTTGTTTATGAATAAATTTAATAAATATTTTAATTGATAATTAATAATTGTTGGCATTGTGATGAAATGGTTTTAATGTTTCACGTAAGCAGTTAATGCGCATGGAAAATTTGAGGACGGTTGAAAAATTAGGCATGGGTCATAAATGTGCTTCAGGTCCAGCCAATTCATTTGTGCCCAAAATACTATCAATCAATCCCACGTTTGATAAGTCATAGATCAAACGAATAATTACACCGTCCTATCTTGAGATTTTATATAATTATACATTGAATTTATGTAGTTTGAAAAATTACGTTGAAATTTTTTTGGCATTTATTCACATAAATAAAATCTATCGAATTTGACGATATTAATAACAAAATTGAATGAAAATTTATATTTATCCTTGATTAATTTATTACTAACTTATTGTAGGCCAAATAAATTGTTTCTGATTAAATTATTATTATGCATCTTCTTACGCTAATGTATATGATGAGATATATCTTTACTTTTATAATGGTAGTTTTGTTAGAAAAATATTTATTTCGCCGATAGTAAATTTGTAATAAGTTAATTGAGGGTAAGTATGATTTTTCATTAAATATTTGTTGAATATCAGCAAATACGGTGGATTTGAACTGATAAATGGATGTATTTGTTAGACATAAACAAGCATCAATGGTATTGAATGCAATTTTTCAAACACACAAGGGGTTTACGTGCAATTAGATGAAATTCTAGGGAAGGACCGTGTAATTGTCCCTAAATCAAATCCTTCTTTAATTTCATTTTGAATCAATTTTATTTATCATATTAAAAGAATAAAAAGTTCGATTAAATAATTTTATATCACAATATATATCTAAATAATAATATATATAAGACAATTTAAATTATTTATATATCGAAAATGATTTGTATAGGCAAATTCATAGATTAAAAAGTACTGATATCATATTAATTCATTATCAATCATATTGTACAGGAACATTTCCACGTACATTATTGAATTTTTTTGAAAGGTTTAATGCAATTTTTGTGATATTGTAAATGAGTATATTATGTTTGTATATAAAAAAATAAAAAAATATCAATTTAACTCTCTGTATAAGAAAGTAAATTGGTTCATTTACAAAATATAAGAAAATATTATGTTATTTTTTTCTTCTTCCTAAAGTATATTTGCTCATTTACAATATCACAGAGAGTTGTTTGCATTTTTTTCAATTTGGTAGTCACACACTCTAATTGAGTGTATTTACAAATTACAATCAACTACTTATAATAACAATTTGCAATTATTTTTTTTCTTCATAAAATCAAGAGGTTATGAGCTCGAACCTTACGAATATAGATATCTAACTTACCAATGATTCCTTCCTCATGAGGTTGAGGTTCTCACAACTAAGAGGACGTGAGTACCAATCGTACGCATGTAGTTAGTCTACTTTTATAGTAGTATGTGTATGTTGCTTTTTTGTTCCATCTGAAGTCGTTGACTGATTTAAAAATATTGTTGTATTGCATATTGAATATTGTAATAGTTTATTGTTTGCTTAAAAAATATCTCTATATTTGAAAAAAAAAAAAGTGACTGATTTATGAAAAAGAAAAATGAATTATACGTATAATATGATTAAAAATTGAATAATCAAAATGGAAATTTATTTACAAGGAAGATATTTGTTGTGGTGAAGCATCAACAACATACAATCAAATGAAAATGTGGCGTAAAGGAGATACGGACACAACACTCAAATCCAATCGTGTAGCTGTAAAATCTTGAATATCAAATTCAGATTTTAATAATTAATTCCTATCTGACTTGGAAATTATTACAAAATCATGATTAACTTAAATTCAAAAAATACAGATTATAATTATTCAACTAGTCATATTAATTCTTAATATTTCAGAATTAAATAAGAATTATATATTTTTTTCTTGAAGTAAGAACGATGATGAATATTAATATTTATTTAATAATATCAAGTAAACTAAACCCAATCAATATTTATTATTATAATAAACAATACTTACTATGCAATAGAAGCAACATCTCACGTATAAGATTATATTTATGCTAATATAATAAAAATACCTTCTACATTCATAAATAATAATTAGTGACACTGTTAATTTTTAAGTACAACAGTCATATGCTTAATTAGATATTTTTTACATATTTGTATTAACACCACTATATAATTTTTTTTATTGGACTGAAAATACTGTAAATTAGTTTTACTTATATTATATTTTAAAATATACAAAATTATTTATTATATGACGAGTTATTACAACAAGTATATAAAAATAGTAAGTTGGATCCGAAGAAATATCAGGCGCGTGGATCCGAACAAAGGCTGCAAGAATTGCATTGAATGAGGTGGGTCCCGCCCTTGTGGGTGGGAGGGAAGGAGGGAGGGAAAACGAAAAAGCTTAAATAGCTCCCACTGCCCATTGCTTTAGCACCCCGTGAACAGAGGCCGCCTACTGCTCTGCTGCTGCCGGCCGCTCAACTCCTCACCTGGGAAAGGAAAGAAGAAAACCGCAGCCAGATTTCTTCTTCCTTTTTCTTCTCAGGTACTCTTTTTTCAAGTTCCTTTCTCCTTTTGTTCTTGTTTTGTTGGAAATGAGATTGGGAATATGGTTTTCGGTGAAATGCGAGTGGATCTTGTTGTGGGCTGGGTTATTAGTGGCGCAGTTTTCTGAGATTTTTGTTGTTTTTTCAATGAATGTGAGCTGGAATGAGTTCTGGGGATTCGGTTTACGGTTTTCGTTGATCCGCAGAAAAACGTGTGTAGATCTTGATGTGTCTGTTTCTTAATGGGTGAGATTGTTTGAAATTTGTGCATTGAGTTTGTATGATAATGCTTGAGGAAGAGTTGATCTGATGCTCTTACATGCAAAAGCAGAGACGACGAAACTGTACGTTTTTATTTGGTGTTGTCTTTATAAATTTTGGAATTCCGACATTTTAGGGATCTGAACCTTGTGTTTTGGATGAATTAACGCTCATTTCTGTAGTTTCTTTCAAACCGTTCTTTTTCATAGCAATGGAGAAGGGGAGAAAGATGAAGAAGACAGGTCCGGTTGAGGGGGGGTGGGGGTGGTGGTGGGAATAGAAGGAGAGGGGGTTGGTGGGTATATTAGTTTATATTTTTATTTATTAATAGTCTTTTTCTAAAATGTGAAGATTTTAATTTATTCTTTTTTATAAATTATAGAAAATTAATTACGTTTTATATCTTATTATTATAAATTGTATTTATTTTATATATTTTTGAATCTATTTTTGTGTGTTTTTGATTAAATTATCTGTGGAATTATTATTAGTGTTAATTAAAAGGAATTTACTCCACCAATTGGATTAGTGTACCTTAATTTATTTATATACCACATAAATTTTATCTTCTGCTATTCAAAAATTTGAAAAATTCAAGGTTTTAATTATAAATAATTAGTTATTTATGAAATACATTATTAGTTTTTTGAATAAATTATTATTACAAAAATTTAGTAAATTAATGATTTACACACAAATATTATTCTAATGATATATACAATTCAACCCACTTACAAATAAAATTATATACAAATATAAATACATATAAAAAGACATGAACAATAAATTTTGTTTCAAAAAATAAAACCAAACATACAACACCTATTTTACATTATTTTTAATCATCTCTAAAAATAAATCCAAATATATACACTATGTTCAAAACATACTTACTTATCTTTGTTTTTTTTTATCTATCTCTACAAAACACAATAAAACACTTCAAAATTTTATCCAAACATTATGGAGAGTTTTTTTCTCTTTTTCTTCTTCTTCTTTTTTTTTTTTTTATAGAAGTTTCTTTTATTGTTGGAGTAGATTAAACGTCATCTGGGTTCCAGAAATATCTGAGATATTTTCCACTTTCTGTTGCTACTTAACCCAAAAAAAAATGGCATCCCTGTCTGCGGCTGCTCTGACGCCCCATGCAAGAATCTATATTTTATTCTTTTTTGGTCCATTTAAATCATATTTTTTATAAATATATTTCCTCCAGATTCAGATTTTCAGGATTCTCTTCAGGTTTTCATATTTTAATATTAGTTATATATAATTTTAAAATGTGGATAAATGTAAAGGCAGACACAAATAGGTAATGTCCTGAAAAAGATTTTCTTGTATATTTGGTTTTTGTGGATCCATGGTTTCTGGCCTTTGCCAATTTAAGTTACAGGAACATTAATGCTTCTCCGTATCTTTTGGCTCCCATGTGCTTTAGGGTCGGCTTTTGCTAAGCTCCAAAGGTTTTTTTTTTTTTTTTTATAGTAAGTTTGAGATTATCGAAGTAGTTTTTTAAATTTATGAGGCAGTGCAAGGTTCTGCAAATATAGCAAGTGGGCTGATCACTTGAGTTTGAGTATTGTATGATCAATGTCTGGCAACTTGCATTGAAAAGTTTGTCCATATGCTACTGTCTCTATTGATATTCATAAGAGGCCAGCATTGAACACCGCGATGTAAGTTAGATGGAATTTTAGTTTGAGCCTCAAATTGCTCACATGGTTAGCATCAGATCCAACTACTTTTTGTGCCTTTCTTTGTCCTTTTCTGGAGGTTATGGGTCACGCTGCTTGACGGTTAGCCTTTGATGATGTTGATTTGAGGTCATGTGGTCCACTCCAATATAATACTTCTCTTTCTGCATTGAATTATAGTTGCAGTATTGGTTGCCGGTTGGCCGGATCTGTATGTATGAATCCAGTCATATACTCTTTAACAGACTGTAATTTATATATGTATCTAATTATAGTTTTATCTTTAAGATAGGTGGCTGATCAAGGTTCTATGTCTAATTATGGTGAAATCTGAAAGACAGCTGGTTCTGTTAGTAGGTCCATTAATTGACTCCAGAATTCTAAGTATAACAGCTCTGCTTAACTAGCCGGATATTGAGATAACGTCCTTGGATGGCCCATATGTTGGCTTTATTTGTCGACCATAATTTTGTCTAAATTGGGATAGTTACCTTCCTCTGCAGTTTCAAGTGTCACATCCCAAAAACTATTAGTTAAGCATAGTCAAAGAAATCATTTATTTGGACAAAACTCTCTTGCATGAGCAAGAACTTTTAATGTCTGATGTGTCACTTGACTTGGTTCCTATTGTGTCTTTCTTTATTGGGTCTCCTCAAGTGGTTGGGGGCATCTCGTATTAAGAGAATAAAACTGCACTATGGTTGGCCTGTCTGATTCTCATTCTGGGAATCTCCTTTAGTTTATGCTTTATTCTTCTCTGAAGCCCTCTAAGATGCAGGCATGCGTACGTCAGGCATTTTTCTTAAATTGTTTAATATATTTCAATAAGTACTGTACTGTCTATTAGGATATCATCTACATATTGAGCTTTAGTTTTCCTTGCTAGTTATGTGTTGGATAAGGAGACTTTGCTAGCCTTGAAGTCCAGTCAGCAGATAGAATTCCTTGCATTCTGATGTTCAATTTCGATGCTTTATGTCATTAAATTAAAACTCAAGAAAGGAGTAAAATAAATTGTGTTTCTCTGCAGTGTACTATTGTTTCTTCAGTTTGTTGTGTGCGGCACCTGCCATTTTGTCTTGCATTCCTGCTATACATCTCACCAAGACTTTTATATTGATTAAGTTATTTTAATAGTCACATCAAAGGCTTACATGAATGTCTTTCAGTAAAATTTAAAATGTGAGAGTCCGTTTGAAAAGTATGGGCCTTTTTTTCCCCCTCCTGCCCTTAGAACAGTGTATATCCGCATTGGTACACAAGTTGGCCTCTTCCCCCCAAAAAAAAAAAAAATTACTGTTCATGTCAATTTACATGTTAAGGTAGTTACTTGTTTCTTGATTTGGTATTTGTTTGAGTGCTATTTGTTCCTATATAGGATGCTAACTCATTGTTGACCACTTTTTCCTGTATCTTAACAACTTATCCGTTTTTTCTTCTGACAAGCTACAATAGCATTCAGCTCACCTTCATCCACCCTGTGCAGGTTGCTGAACAATGGGTGCTGGAGGCAGAATGTCAGTCCCTCCTGAGGGTAAGAAGTCAAAATCTGATGCCTTCCAACGAGTTCCACACTCAAAGCCTCCATTTACGCTTGGTGAACTAAAGAAAGCCATCCCGCCTCATTGTTTCCAGCGATCAATTCCCCGTTCCTTTTCATATGTGATATATGATCTCGCCATTGCCTCTCTTTTTTACTATGTGGCCACCAATTATTTCCACCTCCTTCCACCCTCACTCTCCTGCCTAGCCTGGCCACTTTACTGGATATGCCAAGGCTGTGTGCTAACTGGTGTTTGGGTTATTGCCCATGAATGTGGCCACCATGCCTTCAGTGACTATCAATGGCTTGATGATACTGTTGGCCTAATCCTCCACTCGGCTCTCCTAGTCCCATACTTCTCCTGGAAGTATAGTCACCGTCGCCACCACTCAAATACTGGTTCACTTGAGCGTGACGAAGTGTTTGTGCCCAAAGTCAAATCTGGAATTCGTTGGTTTGCCAAGTACATGAACAACCCACCTGGCAGAGTCCTCATGCTCATTGTCCAGTTCACTCTTGGCTGGCCTTTGTATCTGCTGTTCAACGTCTCTGGAAGACATTATGACCGGTTTGCATGCCACTATGACCCTAAAAGCCCTATTTATTCTGATCGTGAGCGCCTCCAAATCCTCATCTCTGATGCAGGCGTTCTTGCTGTCACCTATGGGCTTTACCGTCTTGCAATAGCTAAAGGACTTGCTTGGTTAGTCTGTGTATATGGTGGCCCTTTGCTCGTGGTTAACGCATTCCTAGTTTTGATCACATATCTGCAGCACACTCACCCAGCGCTGCCTCACTATGATTCATCTGAGTGGGACTGGCTGCGGGGAGCTTTGGCTACAGTTGACAGAGATTACGGTATTCTGAACACTGTGTTCCATAACATAACTGATACTCATGTAGCACACCACCTGTTCTCGACCATGCCTCATTACCATGCGATGGAGGCAACAAAGGCTATCAAACCAATTCTAGGTAACTACTATCAGTTCGACGGGACGCCAATTTTTAAGGCGGTGTGGAGAGAGGCAAAGGAATGTATATACGTGGAGCCAGACGAAGGTGACAAGAATAAAGGCGTCTTCTGGTACAATAACAAGCTTTAGATTTGGGTGAGGAAGGAATGCCCAGATGCAAGAAGGTGAACATCCGGGGCTGTTGTTGTAGGAGATTCTTGGGTTTCATTTCCAGCTAATTAAGGTTGCTTTTTTTTGTGGAAACTCTCAATTTCGTGTAAGTTGAACAAGAGTCCTTTAGGGGTTGCACTATTAGGGAGTTAAAAGCCCATCTGTATGTGTGGGCTCACGAAATGTTCGGCATTCAACATCTAGAAATAGCATCTTGTTGTACTTGTTCTTGCAAGTTTCATAGCCCATGTCTTTCTTATGTTGTCCTTATTCACATATTGCATCAAATTCCGTTCAAATTCTCCAAATTGAGCAACAATACAGAGTTTTAACAAAGACTGATCAATACAACATTGTGATGAAGATGCTTTCTATATTGGGAGCCTAGTTAAAAATTGATTCTTTACAGCATTAGTGAAAGTGTCCATATTAGTTGCAAATGAGAAGTTGGAGTGGTTTATAAGCTTTAAGTTTTCATTTTTCTAATTAGATGTTTTTTCAGGACAAAAAACTAGAGCGAATAATATTTTTGGTCCCACAAACTATGCCAAATGACATGATTTGCGACTCAATTGGTTTTCTGTTGAGTTTTATGATTTTGTAGTTTGTAATCAATATGGCATGTTTGCTTACATCATTATCGACCGTCACTCCAATATATAGGTAATGTTTTGTTTCATTTTACAGTTACATATTAATATTATGTTGTTTTACAATTATAGTTTCTAATTTTTAAATGGGACGTTGATGTAACAAAAAATATTACCAAAAAATTCCAACCTTTACCGGACTCCATAACCATTTATGTGCTAAATAAGGATTGAGTTGGTACCAAAGTCATTAAATGAGGCCGATGCTCTAATTTGACATGTTTGGGCCCAAACTTGATACGTCCAAACAACAACGTTTTAGTCCTAAGCAAAAGGGAGGAGGAAGTGGCTTGCGACGGGGAGGCGGAAGGGGGAGGCCGCGGTAGCGCCAGGGTAGGGAGATGGTGGCGGCGGCGGTCGACGATTTGAAGCGAAAAAGAAAGAAAATATTTATATATATGTATATAATTATTATATACTAATACATAATATAACTAAATATTATTTATATAAATATATATGTATTAATAAATTAAATTAAATATATATAAATAAAATAATATTTTATTAATAAAAAAATATCTAAATGCACGAGGGACGCGTGTAATACATCATTGGGTTGAGGGATATTTTGCTATAATTTTGTATAACACAAGAAAACAAATTATTATTTTATTTTTCACGTAAAGATAAATTACTTATTTTCAATAAAACAAGGGGTGAATTGCATTTTTTTTCCATATAAGATATGCACTATCAAAAATGTCTTGCCCAAACTGTTCCATAAAAAAAAAAAGATCTTTACTGGGAGTCCTTAAAAAAATTATTAATTTTAAATAAGAAAGGTAAAAAAATTGAGATTGAAATAAATCCAAATAATAATTAAAATAAGGGTAAATTACAACGATCTTTTATGAGGTTTAGCATAATTACAAATATTCTATCGTTGTTTCAAAAATTATCATATTCCCCTGATTTTAACGGTTGTCTAACAATTAGTTTAATCTGTTAGATTTTTATCCATTTTTATAGTGAACTGACCAAAATGTCCTTATGAATAAAAAATTATAATTTTATTTATTTTTTTAAAAAATTATTTTTTATGAACTAATTGGATAAATTTTTTATAATTTTTAAGATTTTTTCATCTATTTTTTTATAAATTTTTAATTTTTAAGAAAAGAAAAAAATACAGTAAAAGTAAAGTTGACAATTTCATACCTCCATCCAAGGATCATATAATTTCATCAAATATCATGAGAATATTTATAATTTTTTAAACAATAAGTAAATATTATTAATTATACTAAATTTTAAGGAAAGTAATTGTAATTTATGGATAAAACAAATATTGGGGAGGGTGTAGGTTGAATGAACTGGACCGCGCACGTTAGCAAAGAGGAGAAGGATCCAGGTAGATTTACACCCGAGATGATAGGTTATGGGAGGCACGTTGAAAGGGTCCATGCGAGACCCCTGCTCCACGTGGCGCCATCACAGCTAGAGGAAGCAGGAAATTTTAGGGGGGAAAAGAAATCGAATAAATGATTCGTGGGGGCCGGGCCGGCACACGAGGCTCGTGTCTGAGCTTACGTCACAGGAGATCCGGTTGATATCCGGCCACTCATCTCCTGACATCCACTCGCACATCCAACGGTTATCACACGGCTATAATGTACGTGCATGTATGATTTGGATCTCAAGTAGCTCAACAAACAAGATTACATGGCCGCCGGCTATCTCATATCATATCATGCTCTCCACCCTTTTTATTCTTAATATTTAATTATTTCAATTTTAATTTTCTGCCTCAATTTTTTCTTTATTTAATTTCCTGTCTACTAATTCTTGTTTACCCACTATCTACGAGAAATATGCTTTTTTTTTTTCTATTAATTACCATAATTAAAAATAAAAAATATAATAAATACTGATTAATTATAATTAGACAACAGTAATTAGTCGTTGTTTTCCGCAAATGAGGCGAAACATTAGCTACAACTGAATAATTACGACGAATATTCTAATTATAGGTAAAATCATGACGAAAGTTGGTTGATTAAAATTTAAATTTCTGTATTGATTTTGAAATTTGGGGTTTATATATGTAAAAAAGAAAAATAAAAAAAATGACAATGTTGATAGTAGTGGAGTAGAATTGATTGTTGGGGGTAGTGATGATAGATTCATGACTATATAATTAATCAGCAAAGCGGCATTAATGGAATTTAATTATTTCACATATGGGATATATTCACATAAATGCAAACACACAAACAACAAACTTGTAATTTTTAATTTTTAATTTCAAGTGAAAGCCATCAGTTATTATTTTTTAAATAAATTAAAATATTTATATTGAACGACTACCCAAAACTATAACAATCATATATTAATTATCAACATCTATTATTAAAATAGAATAACATTTCAGATATTGGTACGTAGGTCCAAATCCATGACCTTAGAGTCATAGGACCTTATCTTTGTCGATTCAGCAAAACCTCATTATCAACAAAAATTCTAATTATTAATTGCATACCTAAATTCAACAACATATAGATGTGCAAAGTTTAATTAATTATTAATATTGGGCATCTGTATATATAACTATGCAATTAATAGAAAATGGTAGGCATGACACATTTGGTTTGTGATTAATCCAACTCCGCAGATTCTCTTCTTATAAGTGATCATGAAATCACGTATACCTATCAAATTATTTTTTATTTATATATATATATAAATAAATAACTTATAAAATATTTGTAATTTTTATTTATATATATATATATATATATAGAGAGAGAGAGAGAGAGAGAGAGAGAGAGAGAGAGAGTGCAGTTGTTTTGTCCTGGAACATGCGGACATATCTAAAACTTGAAAGTAAGGGTCTGTGTGTGTGGGTGGGTAAGAAAATAATAATGTATTTAGGAAATTAAACTGATATTATTGTTTTGCCAAACACACACACACACACACACATATATATATATATATGTATGTATGGAATCCATGCACATTAATTATACTGATATGATTAATTTGTTTAATTTCTCATGATTTGATATTTTCATGTTCAGTAATAATTCAGAATTAAATATATACAGTAACTAAATTTGATTTTTAGTTTAACTAATTAATCAAGAAAAGCAAAATTACTAAAGAAGACAATAATTATTAATGAATGACAGCACATAGAACAATACTAATTAATTAAGATAATAGTATTATCACACCAATAGACAAGTTGGCAAGTATGCTCTACATTAATAAAATGGGTTTAACCAAATTAATAATACTATATAAATTAAAAAAAAATAGCCCTAGCTAGCTACTGTCATTTCAAGTACAAAAATGAAAATTTCTAGCTCAAATTTGAACTAATTATACGATAATTAGTATAATATACTTGTCACAAAATTAATGTATAATTCAAAAATAGTGAACAATCATACTACAAGTATATTATAGTTGATGTGTGATTTATAACTGGGCGGGATCGACCAAACATGATTTTGGTAAGAAGTTTTGGTACAAAAACCCCTTGATATGCATGGTTACATAGAATATATGATTATGATATCAAGAATTGGGGGACCATTCAATTTGTTTCAGTTGTATACTTTATTGACTCTCTCTCCAACCCAATATGTCATACTAGGGTTCATCCAATTCTTGCCTCAACAGACTGACAACTTCATTCTTTTTTCCCTTAATCATTAAAATTATTTCCTATGTTGTCCGATTTCCTTCCCCACCTATATATACAAACACCCCACCTTCTTCTCTTTTTCGGACAATAATAATATTCACACCAACTCCCTCTCAAATTCCCCTCTATCTTCAATCTTTCTGATACCAGTTCTTGATCATGTACATGAAAACGGAACGATTCATGGAAAAACAAAGCTGCACCCCAAACACAACCTTATCACATGCACTACCCATGCACAAGAATTCGCACACTATATCCAAATCGAAGCCCAAGATCCGGATCATCCACATATTTGCACCGGAGATCATCAAAACGGACGCCGCCAACTTTAGGGAGCTGGTGCAAAGGCTCACTGGGAAGCCCACAGCAGACGATCATCATCGGAACATTAACTGCTGCACGAAGACGAGGATTTTAAGGAAGAAAGAGCAGAGGGTTTTGTCGTCATCAAACAAGAAAATGGAGGTGTCTTGGAGGGGTGAGGCAGTGATGGGTGAGAGGATAAAGGGAGAAGAAGAGATTTGGAGGGCTGCAAATTCAGGAGGTGGATTCTTGGCTGGTTTTGCTGAGTTCGATGGATTCCTGCAGGAGCTTAATCAGTTTCCGTTTTTGGAAGGTACAACTCAGATGAATGATGCTTATGGAGGAGACCAGTCACAACTTGCTTGATGTTTGGTTGATCAAGAGCTTATCCACTTTCCGTTTTTGGAAGGTACAACTCGGATATGCTTGTGGAGAGTTACAACTCAGGATGAATTAATGGTGGTTTAGTGTCATGATTGTTTGATTAATTATTCTTTTGGGGTTTAATTAGGGATTGATTGATTAGCTTAATTATATATGATCTTCATCAGCCATCTTCTTGGTGATATTTATTAGTGGTCCGTTTGGCATCAGATATTCTGAGTTTAATTCTAATTTTTGTGATGTAAATAACTACTAATTAATTTCATGGTGTGTATCTCTAATTTTATTGCAACATTTTGATTACTTAGTTAAGTGGTTGCTTACAGAAGACCCGAGTTGAGTTTTGATTGAATTTGAATTAATTATATGGTAACTGTAATGACTTGTCATGTAATTAATATACAATTCAAACAAATATACTTATTCTGCTATTGATATAATTGAAGGGAGCTGATTTTTGAATAAAAATTTGCATACATTGTGCAGGCTCCATTTGGATGTTTTTCAGGCAACTGATTACTTGTGTTGTTTTATCTTAACCGTCTTGTTTGGATTCTTGCACAGACTTCCACTTCCATCTTTTCTTCTTGGATGTCTTTTCCCTTTTCTTTGTCTTTGTTTTCTTGTATATGTGGGCCAAATTCAATACTTGAAATTTCTTTATTCAAATCACATTTTTTTCGTATTAAATACATCATATAAAAAATATAATATTATATAATTGATTAGTTTTAATTAATTGTATATCATACATTACATAACAAATATATTATATTTTTCATATAATTAATTTAAGTCTGACATTTCTTCAATACGAATATCCCACCTTGCTCTAACCAGAGCTCAAAAAAGTGTATTAAAGCTCAACTTCGACTTAAGAGGTGTCTGGGTAAAATTATAAACTTTTTAAAATAAAATTTTAACAATCTCTTTCAAATCGATTACAAATATAAATTTAATAATAATATATTATAAGTTCCATCATTTTATTTTATTTAAACACTTGTTTTTAAAATAAAATCTGACGACTTATAAATTTTTTTAAAAAAAAAAACATTTCATAAAATAAATTTAATCAAATACCTTGAGGGCAAAAAAAAGTAGAAGTTGAAGTTTGCAAACCAAAGAGAGGAATCTGCACATCGTACATGTATAATAAAATTCCTTATTCGAGAATTTAAATGTGTTGATGATCGAAAATGTATATTCATTGGAGCAAGTAGTCCAAACCCCATTTTTTATTTCATGGTCATAGACTCATATGATCCATAATTGCTCACTCTAACACGTTCTGTCCATAATTATCCAACAAAACAGTAACATATAATGTTTGCTTAAAATCTTTGATCATGGGATATATATACTAAATCCAAAAAATTCGAATTCTTTTATTTTCAATATTTTCTGCGTTCTTTTATTCATTTTAATTTATTAAAGTTGATAAATATTGATCGGGGGAATCGCCATCGTATGAAGACTAATATCCCACTAATGCGAATTATTATCAATTTAAATAATAATTTCTTGTATTAGGTATCTTGATATTTAATAATATAATTATTTTTATTTTATAAATTTGAATTATATTTATATAATGATTGATCGGGAAAAAAAAGAAAAAAAAGGGTGGTCGAGCACTGGGATGGATGGAAGATGCATTCACCCACAGAACCAATAACGAAACTCCAAGTCTTAGGATAAAAGTATAATTGCAATTAATATTGACTTAGAACATCAAAGTCTACGCTAATTTTATTCAAAATTTAGCAATTAAAGATTCTTGGCAGCTAATTATTATTCTTAAAGTCCAAATTAATGAAGTAATGATGCCGACGACGACGACTATGACGATGACATTCATAATATCACAAAAACACAGATCTTAATTAAAGATCAAAACTATAATATATACCAACAGCTCTCAAGTCAAAACAAGTAAAGCACGTTTCCTTCAAGTGGCAGATTCATACTTCACATTTTACTACAAGAAAAAGAAATGGCTGCCCGGAAACGATAATGTCTGATTTTTTTTGTACTTAATTGCAAGAAAGAAATGTGAACTAGATGTGAAAAGAGAAGATTTCAATACCAACTCTGATGACAACCCTTACTAGTTGTCATCTGCATCAACAACTTCTCCTTTGCTGCTCTCAACATGTATCCACCAAACAAGAAAGTTATATTTACCCACTCTTTGGATGACCGAACGACCATTGTTTGTCGGTCTATTTGCAATGTTGCGGCAGCTGATCCAATAAAGAAAAATGAATGGTAAGACGAAAATTAAGAGGGTCGTTGGCTAAGTTTATTTAAAACATCTTATAAATTTATACATTTATAAGATATTTTTGGAGCTTACCAAATGGTTGTGTCGCTTATTTTAAAGATAAGCTTTTGAAATGTTTGGATAAAATACGATAATGGAGCTTATAAAAAGATGTTAGTAATGAAAATCTTATAACTAAAATGATAAATATAAAAGAGTTTGTTATAATTTTATAAGTTAACAACTTCGAATATCTTATGATTGGATCTTATAAGCTCTTTAATAAACACTTTTCAACATCTTATAAGTTCTCATGTTATGAAAAAGCTTATAATCTGAACCAAAGACCTCTAAGAGAGAACATGGACGGCTTTTGTTGTGATCTCACTCTAGAAGAGCTTACTTGCATTTCTTCAAAGAGGCCTTCAACTTTCTTACTTGGTTCATGGTTACACCGTCTGCGATGGTCCTGGATCTAGTCTTCTAAGAACTTCAGGTACTCCAGCAGTATCTCTTATTATCTGCATGCAGATCGTCCAATTTATAGTATTGAAAGTAATGGGATTATAAGATGAAATGCATCTGCCATGCTCCGACAAACATGTGAATCTAAATCAAGACTTCAGATATTCAACAATCACGTGTTTTCATATAATGTGCGGAAAAATTGGATGTCAGGCTCCAGGGGCTTCTAGTGAAGTTAAAGTGAATGAATATGTTATTGTTGTGTTCTATGGAAATCAATATCCCAATTCTTTTCCAAAGTTATATTACGGTATCAAAGTTTCATATAAATTTTGCAGTGCTTTTGTTTCTTTTTGGCATATATTGGTAATGTGCCCCATTGTAACAATGTAAGCCATAGCAGCAAAGCCCGATATATAAGTATAAAACTTTGTTCGCACCCCCCTGCCCCCAAACTTCCACTTTTAGATCCTTCCCTAATCAAGTGGCATAAAAGACGAGATTTTAGACTCCTTATATCAGAAAGAGCAACAACAAGAACATACCAGGATCTCTTCATCAAGATAAGAAATCATAAACAGCCTCTCGAATGTTCCACCTGCAGTCATAAAAAATTGATTGAACTAAATATTTTGAAATTCCAAATTGCGCGTGTCATATTCTAAGAATTCATTTGAAAAGAATAGAATGTAGGAAGCATTAAAATAAAAAGATTGGATGGAATTTACTATTTTCTTTGATAACAACTTAGTGCTGGATAAGTTTAAGGAAAGGGAGTGAAATAGTTCGCATGGAGATCTCGAAGAAAATCTCAAACACAAGAGGTAGCAGGTCATTTGAAACTGAAGTGTGTATATGTTACTGTCAACTAAAAGGGCATGATTTGGCTTTACAGGCACAAAGACATTTGCAAAGTGATCTCAGCCTCAGCAGTCAACTTTTGATGGTATATCTGAAGAAGGATGTGTCACCCTTCCCTACCATGCCGCTTTCACTTCTTCTCAAGTAAGGTCATAAAAGGACAGTCGTTTCTTGGATGTATGAGGAGGCGTAGCCAATTAGTCTTTAATAAAAATACTTGTCACAGCAAGCAGACAATAAGCATGCAATAGAATGCAACTTAAACAAAAATTTAGGAGCAAAGAGCCCAGGGCTTCCTAATCCAAACCACTCGAAATTCCATCGACCTTCCAAGTAAGGGGACCTGAATAGCCCAAAACACTAAAGTAAAACCTTAGCGAGAAGCTATTCCACATTAATGCTTTAAGAAAATAAACATCTAACGTTGTTGGTCGTGGAGTCGGATTCAGCCTCTCGAGGCTGACTATTCTCTCATTGACATCAATCCGTTGTTTTTCCTGTGACCAATGCCTCAAAACCCCCAGCATCTTTGAACTGAAAATATACAGCAATCATTGATGTTGCAAGTAACTTGATTCAGTAGTTTGTTCCTATTTCTGACCCCTTCCCTACCACATTAAGACATCCCTTAAATACAGAAACTAGACATTTTTAAGCAGAGAGCAAGTCCCACATTCACATCAAGCAACAATCTTTTAATAAGCCTAAGTTTCAATGGAACATTGGCCAGAAAGTTAGTCCAAACTCAGACCTTTGAAGCAAATTACAAACCAAACCTGTTTCCTTAAACCAAATTACTGCGAAGATTGAGCACCCCAAATCATACCCATTACTCATTTTCCTTCAGAAACAATAGAAATGGGAAAAATGAGAAAGTAGTTTTTTTTTTTAAAAAGTAATAATAACCGAAAGAAACTCGCCGCTAGAAGCAGAGATTCCTTGGCAGAGAGTCTTTCCATTTGTTTGGCATAAGCAGCAGAAGGCCCTTGTACTGTTTGCTGCACCATCGCTGCATTCTCTGCCTATTTTCTTTCCCCCACTTGAAAATTTTCCATAATTACCTCTTCTGTCAGGATTTCCAACAAGTAGAATGCAGGTAGCGAAGGTGGAGACGATGACCTACGAGGTTGGCGCACTGCTAATAGGGGGTCTGAGTTGAGATTGAGCAGGCCATTGAAAATTCTTTCTAAAGCTAGCTACTGAAAATGATCTGATAAAAGAAAAAGACTTTTAAGTTACAGGATCGTTTCCTGTGCACAAGAATGTGTACACTGTGTGTGTTAGTGTGGTGAATGAACAGTGGTTGGTTTGCTGGTCACATGCTGGTTGATTGATGAGTTCTTGGACCTGTTTTTTGATGCAGCTTTTCTAATGGGTCTTCTTGTCTGCTCTTGTCAATTAGTTTCATTCAATCAAGAGTAAAAAGCGACGTGGCAGTTTAGGATTTGTAGTTAGCAACGGTTGTCTTGAAGTTGGCCGGGTTAGGATCATCGACATCATGTACGATGTTTGATTTGAAAAAATCTCATAAAGAAAATTTAGTTCTCAACTGCTATGCTAACCAGCTTTGAGTAAAGGTATCAAAAGACTTTCTTTTTGTTAATAAAATGTACAAGAAAGTTATGATCTTGTTTCCAAGAAGCAACCAGAGACGTACAGAGCACAAACCATTACTATCAAAAGAGTACAGGATTACTGATGCACATTAACAAGAACACCACTTCTCTATTAGCCATTTCCTAGAAGGGTAAAATTCCCATATGTCATTGTAAACAAAGAATCAAATTACAGAACTGTAATGAGAAATGAAAAAGAAGAGAAAAGAAATGCAGACTTTTAACTATCATGTGACAACATCAGGTTCAGCAGACGAACCAGCACAGCACGTATAGGATCAAAGAAGTATTTACGTTGTGGACTTATGGTGATGTAATGACATTAACATCAGGTTAGATCAGACAAGAGGAACCAATATGTGTACAGCTTGAAGAAGTATATTTCAATTTCAGACCTTTGGTTAACTGGCTCTGCAGCCAAATAGTGCTCTTGCCACAAGAGATGGTGGCAGAATCAGTCTCAAGCTTTCTGGGGACAATCGAGAATGTGGACATGGAGATCAGAACCCGACCCAGGCCTGTCAAGTTGTCAACGACCAAGGGGATACAAAGAGGAAAATCTGTTAAGCGAATCCATTTCTTGTAGTAAAGTTGACTGAAATGCAGTGGAGTTGTTGATAAAGAAGAAGAATTTTCTGCTGGGGCTAAAGCAGAATCAGAATGAGCGTTGCGCCATTTGAGAAGCGCAAAAGCCGCAGCAAACTCGAGAAGAAAAACCATGTACTTCTGAAGATTCTGACGGTCCTCTTGAAATTAAAGAAAACTTTGCATGGCGATCATCCACTCTGCGTCTACGGTAAAGGTAAACAGTGCGGAAAGAAGAAGATGAAGCAAGAATCCGTGCAGCTCTCAGCATTGTAGTTAACTAAATGGTTATGGGACCGCCACTCTTCTCAGCTAGTAGTAGATGGAGGGCAACACTTTCACAGGATTTGAATGTAAAAACAATGGGTTTAATGCAATTTACCCTTATAATATTACAAACTAGCAAATTACTCCTTACGGGAACAAGAAAAAAAAACAATAATTTATCCTACTGTATATTTTAAAATAAAGCAATTTACTCCCTGTTTAAGGAGGTAAAATGCTTAATTTAAGAGGATAAATTACTAATTTTTTTTATAAAAAGATAATTTGCACATTTACCACATCACATGAGGCCAAATTGCATTTTTCGAAAAACAATTGTGAGTATTATGTAAAGGCAGTTTCAAATGGTGGTTAGGCACGGTTAGTGGAAGTTTTCAAGGTTTAAAACAAAAGAGTTAAAAAACAAAAAAACGTAATATGACCCCTCAAAGAAAAAGAAAAGATACTTGCAAATTAATATGCACTGTTCATCAGCGAAGGAAGTAAATGCTTTACTTTTCAAAATTTAAAGTGGTAAATTTGCTAATATTCTTTCTGCAAGAGTCTTTTTTGCTATTTCTGGTTTTCAAATGGTGAAGTTGCAATTTGTAACCTTCGAGTTTGAGAAGTAATAAGCACTATCGCTTATCTTCAGAATTTACAGCCAATGGTATAATTAGCTATTGATAATTTCTTTTACTTACATAGGGCGCTGCTGTGCTGATGTTCGACATGCAAACCCGCTGCTGAGTATTAATAATCTAGAAACACGCGTAGTACAAACACAAGACAACAATTTTCATCAGAGATGCAACTGAACAATTTTCATCAAAGATGCAACTGAACAATTTTCATCAAAGATGCAACTGGTCTTTACCATCCTATTCCTAGTACGCACAGACACCAAAAAAGGCCGTTTTGCTATAAATAAACTCATGAAACTTGATACTTACACTACCAAAGGAAAGAGGGCGGAATATTTTATATATATATCTATATATGTGCTACAAGTCTAATTCTTGAACTATTACTGTAAAGACGACAAAAAAAATGCACCGTACGCATGCACTATGATCCTCAGAAACATAATATGTTTCAATAGTCGAAGCCTGCAATACTATAATCCCGACAAAACTTATTTCCAGGAACAAATTCCTGAATTTGTAAGTTAATAAATCTAATCACGTTACCTCCTACTTGACCGTTGAAGGTCAGTATGGTACACTCAATTCTTATTGCAGAGCTAGTTTATTGCATAGAGATTGATATGCTGCACTGCATGCTTTGAACTTCTCTTCCGCAACAACCTGCATGGGTAATCAACCACTTATTCTAATCTTCGGTGCAGCATACAGGGGAGTTTACTCAAACAGAAACAATAGTATACCTTGGAAGAACCCTGGTGACGATCTGGATGCCATTTTAATGCACACGCTCGATACCTGAGAGAGAAATGTCTTTTAGGATCGTAGAATCAGAATAAAACGGCTATTGCTTTTCCGTCCCAGCAATGACTCTTTGGTCAAGGACTGGAAATTTAAGATAAGCAAAGTTTGAGGAGATCTTACGCGTTTTTTACATCTTCTAGGTTTATAGGACCTGATGCACTCAGTCCCAAAGCAAGCCTATCGGAAGTCAGGTCCGCCATTGGTTTCTCGTACTCTGATGATGAATCATATTCATCCTCATAATGATATTTCCAACCAGTAGAAGTCCTATAGTTGCTAGAGTAACTTGATGAGTTCCTATATCGAGGTTCGTCATCTGTTGTGAAGGACCAGTAGAAGTATCGGTTTCCACCAAATGCGGAACGGAAAATGGTCTCAAATTCTACATCATCATCATCATTGCAAAACTCGAAATCTCCTGGAAAAAGTCAATATTACACATATTTCAAATTCAGAAGACAGCTAACAAGGCCTCAAGAGATTGTAAATCAGCTCAT
The DNA here is from genome assembly GCF_026168435.1 of Sesamum indicum. Lineage (NCBI taxonomy): Eukaryota > Viridiplantae > Streptophyta > Magnoliopsida > Lamiales > Pedaliaceae > Sesamum > Sesamum indicum. The sequence goes on along the minus strand of NC_142660.1, from coordinate 485,010 downwards.
CATGTGTTGTAGAAAAAGAATATAAACAATATGAAATTAGCAATTTCGACTAAATGTGCTAGCTTTGCCTGTTTTGATGGGCTCCTCCAGAAACCAGAAGAAGAATGATGGAGCAGAGCTCATTTAGATTATTAAAACTGAACTGGTACTTCATTGGGATAAAGAAATAAACGTACTTCTACTTGCTTGTGATGCCCTATATCTTGACTTCCCTTTTTTATATCCATCGTCCCTGAAACTTGGTCTGAACCACGAACTCCCTCGACCTGAAGGTTGGTCACAGTCATCCCTATCTGACTGCCAGCTCTGCTCACATAAAATGAAGAAAGTGTAGAGAAATAGCAATTATCAGAGGCAGCTCTATGGCAATACCCATGAACAATTAAGAAAGAGCTAAAAGCACAGCCTTGAAATATTTTTCAGGGCACTGTTCTACCATAATTGCAACCAAGTATGGACAACAAAACTCCAAGAAAACAAATTTAATGCTGAATAGGGATGACATACAGAAGTTCATAATAAACCAGTGGGTGATGCATGGACTGACAGAAAGGTTCTAGTTAGCCAAAAAAGTATACCCATTAATTATTCATCTTCCCTTCAATTTATAGATTCTCATGGAGAATATTGCAACAATACTTGAAACCATCTGCTTTTCCTCTAATCAACAGCCATCAGCACTCTAGCACATACATCGTCCAAATGGATGAAAAACTGAAAAACCAATGGATGACAGGTTTTTTTAACAAAGTAAACACTCTACTATCCCAAACGATGTTTCACTTTTCATGACCTTTTCTTCTTGAATCCCAGACAAATGTGTAAAAACATATAGAATTGTGTGAAGACAGAGGAAGCAATGGGAGGGGAGGAAAGGAATTGCTTCAACAAGAAATGGCATCAAGCAACACATGGAGAAAGAATTCCAAATAACAGAAAAATGAGAAAACTCATCTGTTATATACAACCTGAAACAGGTGGTCTGCAAATTCACTGACATTGCGCAACAAATTCTGTTTCCTGAGCCTATTGGTGTACTGGTTAAATTTCTGCATATGAAAGTCAAGGAAACACAATATTTGGGCCATCAAGCATACATGAAATAATTACAACGCAAGAATACTTGATATATACAAATCATCATAATCATTTCAAAGGTAATAGTGTCAGCCTTCTGACAATACATATTGAAACAAGTCACAAAAAAGCAGGTGCAGCATGACATAATTATGCTTCAACTCTAGAAATCTTTTCTTAGAGGCATTCTGGGACAATGGATTACCAATTACCTGGAACATCTGCGAGCAGTTCAGTACCATATCTTGTGACCGGGAAGTTGATTAGCATTCTCTCAGTTACTACACTTATTGATATATCAAAAACACTTTTTAAGTGAAGATAATTTTGAATATAGTAGTTATATCTCAAGATCTAGAGAATTGGTCATTTTTCATCCATGAAGTAATTGTATTTGTCAATCAAGGTCATTCCCTTAGATTCACAAGTTAGCTCAATCATATGAGTCAATTGCCAACAAGGCCAAAAACTTAAAGACTCAAGCACCACGTCAAACTAGTCTATAACATTAAAAAACTAAACTTTCATGGGATAAAGAACAACTGAAAAACAGAAACAGAGACGACTCACCCTTGGGGAACTCCTAAAAGAACTTGCCTGCACAACAAAGACAAATAATGTGAATACAATTATGCAGCAAACACAAGTACAATTCAATCGCATAACTTCAACATTATTTCTGTTTGTTGACCACCCTCCCTTAAAGCTTCATCATCCAAAATATAGACAGTTCCCACTGCTTTCCACAGAGCTCAATCCTCGACATTATTATCTCGACAAACATCTCCAACCATGATACAGTCTCATGTTATATATATATATATATATATATATATATGACTCAAAAAAGATGACAGTAAAACCAATTTGTTTCCCCAAGCAAATCCCACACAAAGAATCAGAGTATAACATCAAATCCTAATATCACTTAATGCATTTCCTTTTCTCGCTCGGACTATCAATAATTCAAAATTAAAATAAGAAAAACATATCAAAATTAGCTGAATTTACGAATAGCAGAAACAGATTTTTTCTCAGTAAGTTTCTTCCTTTAACAAAACGCTCAAATCTTGACTGATTTATTCTACAAAATGAAACATCTGCAGCGCAGTTACATATTCCCAGGGGAAAAAAAAACATTTAATACACACGCGAACACAAACTAACATACATCCATATCATGAACCGAAACTTACAAAAACTAAAAAATATAAATAAAATAAAATAAAACTCAGGAGGCTTACAGAATCCCAATGGGTGCGTCTTCTGCGCTCAAAAACAGGTGTGGAATGAAACAGAGAAGCTCTGAGCGGAAAAGGGTTGGATTGAGAATTGATCGTTGCCGCTATTCTGCTTGTTTTATTCATTCTTGCAAATCATTCTAATCAAACAAATAGATAAAGAGAAAGCAAGTGAATTTCCTTCGCTTTTCTTTTGCTTCCTTTCCTGTTATTGGGGAGCCTGAAGAGAAGCGACGGTTGATTGGGAACTGAATGTCTCAACTCGGACGACTCCATCAATGAGACAATTGGACCTTTAAATCTTGTGTAGGCCGAAGCCCATTTACATATATGGGCTTCCTTGTTGGTGGTTCCCTGCCAACATCCTAATGGGCCTTTTCTTCTTGAAATTTTAGGCCCAATATATTTTTTCATTTCTTTATTTTGAAGGATTAATTGCACTTAGACCCCCCTTTAAAAATACAAATTTATACTTTCACCAAAAAAGATTTTAAATTATATTTATACCCTCTTTAAAAGTTCACCATTTACATTTAACCCCCTTTCGTTATAATTTGGATGAAAAATATTGATGTTTATAAAAATTTATATAAAATTTTAATTTTATCCCTAATTTAACATTCCCATAAAATAATTTTGAACTCATAAAAAAATATATAATAATATTAATCTCACTCCATATATATATGGAGTAAATTACAACAACTTCCTCTGAAATTTGATATAATACGAATACCTCCTTGTTATTTGAAAAATTATATCCCCTAATGTTTGATGAAATTATGTATCTTTGGATGGAGATTTGAAATTATCAACTTTATCTTACTATATATATATTTTTTAGAAAAATTAAAAATTTGGATGAGGTGGATAGAAAATTTTAAAAATTATAAAAAAAAATATCCACTTAGTCCATAAAAAATCATAAAATTTTTAATTTAACGAATTGGGCTAATTGTTAGGCGGCTGTTAAAATCAGGGGGATATAGGTATTTTTTCAAACAACACGGGGTATTTGTAATTATGTCAAACCTCGTGGGAAGTTGTTGTAATTTACCCTATATATATTTTGTATATTTTTTTCCTTAAATATGTGCAAAAATATACATAAAAATATTAAACGAGTGGTAAAATTTATGTATTCTTTTCTTGTTGACATCAATATTTTGTGATCAAATCATAAGAAAATAAGATCAGGTTTAAATGAAGATTTTAATTATAAAGGAGGTATAAATATATATATTAATTTTATATTTTTAGAACAACCTGATTATGATTAAAATAGAATTTTCAAAAACAAGTTAGAAAGGTGTGTGATATTCTTGTTCGACTCTTCCATAGGTAATATTTTAGTGGTGCCAATTTTTCAAAGATAATTTATCTTTACATGAATTTGATTTATTATTCGTTTTTTTCCCTTTTTCATTGTTGAGGGCCACATAAATGTGATAAGGGGGTTGGCTTTATGCATAAAAACATCACCAACCTATTAATTGCGACAACATTTTTAGCCACATAAATAATTACAACATTGTTGTAATTATTACCAACCTTAAAAATAAAATCCATTCATCTGTGATTCTTATGACTTGTTCTGCAATACCCAATACCCAATATTTAAACTATTCCTATCTTTTATAATACTATATATATATTCATAAAGATTGACAATGTTTTTGTACAAACTGTTCCGTTTATATGATTGAAAATTATGCTGTACATATTCTTTTCTTACGTAAGAAATTCTCAATCACTATAAAATTCTAGCATAAGTTGCTCCAAATGTAAAAGCCCACGTCCACAATTTTTTTTATTCTTTATTTTAATTTCATCTTTTTTTTTTATGGACATAATATATTGGGATAATTATATCGCTCTCTCTGATATTTGGTGTAATTATATATAAATCTCTTGATGTTTGAAGAATTACATATAATATTCCTAATGTTTGTATTTACTTAACTAATAGATCAATTCAATTAGTCAAAGTTTATTGAATGTATTCAGTAGTAATAAAAATAAAATTTATCATTAATTTTATTACAGGTCAAGTAAATATTTTCTAATTATACTATTATTTTATTTGAATTTAAATAAGTTAATTAAAAATAAATATTAAATTTTATTTATTTATTTGAATAAATTAGATTAGACCAAACATCTTGAATTTTTTAAATTATAAAAAAATTATACGTAATTATACTAAATTTTAAGCGAGAACGGTGTAATTATCGTAGCAATAGTGTTGTGAATTTGGTGAATGAATACATCGTCCTCCAAGCCTCTCATTCGATGATGTGCATCGGACGACTGACTGAACCCGCCCGCGAACCGAAAAATTCGGGTTCGGACAGGGGTGGGAGGGAGGACAGACAGGGTCTCCAGACTATTGGAAACGGAATGCTGAGGTGGAAGTGGTGGCAGACTTTTTTGCATACCCCAAGGTAAGGCAGGTAGGGCAAATTTATTTAATAAATGCAAAAAAAAAAAATATTAGTAAAAGCATGCCATTTTAAAAAGATTAGGAAAGTAAGTGGCACCGCGGTCTGACACCGCGGTGCCAGAGAGTTTTTTTTTAAAAAAAAATTATTTTATTTTATGATGACTTGTTGTCAACTTCTCGTTAAAATTTTGGCATTATTATGGCGAATTGTCAGCCATCAAATATACTGTTCGACTCCCCTTGATGAGACGAACATTTCCCCACAAACAATTTCAAGTTTTATCAATCGTAAATAATGAATTTTTAGCACGAACACCGCACTTTTCGGCCGTCGATTCGCCGCCACCGGAGCGACCCACAATCACGAACCACCGCCACTGGACTCGCCTCGACCTAACGGTTCTAACGAGACCAACCTAGTTCAATTTTATTAAATATTTGTTAAGATATGAAATTTGAAGTTTTTCCGCCGAAAATTTGCGATAAAGCTGTTTGCTGTCATTTCTCTACCGTCAGGACGAATCATAGATTAAGACCATAGTCGTTCGAATCCTGTCGTCCAGACGATTCCAACAAGACCAATCTTGCTCAATTTCATCAAGTATTTGTTTGTTCAATTTTTAAAATAGTTATAATTTTATTAAATTCTATTTAATTAATTAATAATACTATTATAATTAATTAAATAATTAATAATACTATTTATAATTAATTAATAATACTATTTATAATTAATTAAATAGAATTTAATAAAATTATAAATATTTTAAAATATATGTATTTTAATTGAACAAACAAAAAAAAAGAAAATGAATTTGACAAACAGTTTCAGCGAATTTTTGGTGGAAAAATCTTCAAATTTTCAAATCTCAACAAATACTTGATGAAATTGAGCAAAACTCGTCTAAATAGTATTATTAATTATTAATTAATTATTTTTATAAATAGTATTATTAATTAATTATAAATAGTATTATTAATTAATAAATAGAATTTAATAAAATTATAACTATTTTAAAACAAATGTATTTTAATTGAACAAACAAATACTTGATGAAATTGAGCAAGATTAGTCTTATTGGAATCGTCTAGACGACAGGATTCGAACGGCTACGGTCTTAATCTGTGATTTGTCCTGACGGTGGAGAAATGGCAGCAAACAGTTTCAATGCGAATTTTCGACGAAAAAACTTCAAATTTTCATATCTTAACAAATATTTAATAAAATTGAAGTAGGTTGGTCTCGTTAGAACCGTTAGGTCGAGGCGAGTCCAGTGGCGGTGGTTCGTGATCGTGGGTCGCTCCGGTGGCGGCGAATCGACGGCCGAAAAGTGCGATGTTCGTGCTAAAAATTCATTATTTACGATTGATAAAACTTGAAATTGTTTGTGGGGAAATGTTCGTCTTATCAAGGAGAATCGAACGGTATATTTGATGGCTGACAACTCGCCATAATAGTATCGAAATTTTAATGAGAAGTTAACAACAATTCGTCATAAAATAAAATAATTTTTTAAAAAAAAAAAAAAATTTGTCACCGCGGTGACACATTAAATTTTTTTTTTTTTTTAAAAAGGAATGTCACCGCGGTGACACAAAGAAGCTTTTTTTTTTAAATAAAAAATTGTGGCACCGCGGTCAGTAACCGCGGTGCCACTCACTTTTCTAATAATTTTAATTTTACCTTATTTTACTAACTTTTTATTTTTTTGACATTTTTTTAATAAATTCCCCAGGTAGGTGCCTATCATTGCTTGCTTCACCCCACACCCCACCCATTTGATTTCTTTTTCTGGTCAGACGAATATGCCCCTTAAGTGTTTAAAAAGGCTCTGCCTCGGGGCATTTTGGGAATTTCACATATTTCCTCCAGTAGTATGTTGCATATGTACCTAAATAATTAACCATCGTCTTCATTATACTTTTTTAACAAATATTCAGATGTATAATATGTAGTATACAAATAAATACACACTAGTTCTTGTTCACCAACATAATCATACCCATGTTATATGTAGTTTTAAATTGCAGCTGTTTTGAATCTTCTTAGCTTAGTTTTGAACAAAGAATTGTGGCTAATCAACTTCTTCATTTAGGGAATAGATATGAATGTGTTTTGATTAACCAGCTTAAGTTGGAGTGTGTTTGCTTGGTGCGAAAAGTGAAAGTAAAATAAATGTATAAGTTTCAGATAATTTGTTGGTTGGTTAGTGGGAAGAGGTGGAATTAAAGTAAAACTTGATGTATATGAAACCCCTACGAAGTCTAATTTTATTTCCGTCCAAAATTGGATGGAAAGGTGAAAATGTAAGGCCAAAAAGACCAAATATATATATATATATATATATATAATATTTTTATTTGTATATGCTCTATTGCGCATATATAATTTATCTCCAAATCTTTTTCTTCTTTTCCCTGATAATACCGTACATAATTGTCATATAAAAGATAACAAAATTGTTGAAAAATTATTGCATCGAAGTCAATAATCAGGTAAACAATCTTGTTAGTAATTTATATTTATTTAAACTAAACAGTTTAGAATAAATAATAATACTGATCTTAATGAATATTTTTATTAACAAAAAATATCCTTATTCATATTTGATAAATATTTTTTATTAATAAGATTTTTAAATTTTTTATACACTAAAATTATATTAGTATAATATTAGTTTTATTTATAATCTATTACAAAATGAAGAGAATGGTTATTTTAGTAAGATTATAAAAATTAATTTTTGCTTCTTAATATGTTATTCTCGTACCAATTAAGAAAAAGTATTTGAGATTTACCCCATTTCAATTATAACAAACAATTTGAAAAAAAAACTATTATTCATTCCCTCGTCCTTCCATCTCTATTTTCCTCTCACTTGAACCAAACGAATCATTAGGATAGTGCTATGGCTGAAATATGAATTAGCAGTTGGGTGGGTTTCCGGGTTTCCATAAATTACCGTAAACAGTATATAGGCAAGTATTAATTACCTTGAACTATGTAGTAGAATAGTATATGGCTGACTGAATCCACCCGCCAACTAGGAAAATTCGGGTTCGGACAAGGGTGGGAGGATTTCCTTACCTCAACTCCAAGGTAAACTGCCTATCATTGCTCGCTTCAGTCTTCACCCACCCACTCATCGCCCACACCCTCACCCTCAGCTAGAGGAAAAAGGTGCACCAAAAAGTCTTTTTCTGGTCAGACGAATCTGCCCCTTTACTGTTTAAAAGGACTGCCCCGGGACATTTTCGTAAATATTACACGTTTCTCAGTAGTGTGTTGCATATGTTCGGAATTTTTTTTCCTCTTTTCTTGGACAAAATGTATAAAACCCTTTATATTTTAAAAAGTCTGTAAAAAAAAAAACCCTCTTGTTATGAAAATAGGCTAAAAATCACCATGTGTTTTGTAAAAGTCTGCTCAATCGCCCCCTCTCCGTTAAATCCAACTAACGGTGTTAATTTTTTAAAAAATAACTGTTATATCCTTACTTATTATATATTATTTCTAATCTTAATGACCGTTGGATTTTTTTTTATCAAATACTGATCGTTAGATCTAATCGATTAATCTCAGTCCTTAGATTTTAAAAAAATAAAAGGTTTAGATTCAACAAATTATTTAACTTATATTATACATAAATAATTATTTAAATATATTATTATTATTATATATTAAAAAAAATACTAATTGTCCCACCTTACCTCCTTAGGCCCCACCCCATTCTCATCACCGACGGTATTATATGTTAAAATTCTCATATCTTCATAATTTTTTTACCAAATTGAGTGAGGCATGTCTTGTTAAAATCGTCTTGAAGAAATGAGTCTGATGGTGGTGGTCTGAGATCGAGATTCGATCGGACAGAGACGAATCGACGGCAAACATATTCGACGATAGTGGTTTGAACCCACTCTCTAAAATTGACGAAAACTCAAATTGAAGGTATGGAAATGTTCGTTTTGAAGAGAGTATACGAATGGTACCATTGGCCATCGAAAATTCGTTCGGACGGCGCCAGAAACTTGTTAACTTAGAAACAAGTTTCCGGTGAAAAAAGGAGCAAAATTGCAGTTGTTTTTAAAAATTTTAATTAATTTTAATTATACTAATTAAAATATATTTTAGTTAATTAAGAATATTTTAAACAATTATAATAATTAAATATTTTGGCTAATTAATAATAAATATTGTAATTAAATATATATTTTAATTAATTAAAAATAATTTTAGATTTAATAATTAACAATTATAAAATTATTTGATTTAAATATAATTTAATTTAATAGTTAATATTAAAATAAATTAAATATAATGTAATATGACAAAATTTAATACTTACTTTTTAGGGTGAGAAATGGCAAAAGGAAGACACAAAACAAGCCAAAAGCCCTTTGTATGTTATATAGACCCATAGAGGGGTATTTTAGTCCAAAGCGTCATTAAATATGAACCGCAGAAAATGACTACCAAAGGCAGCAGACGCGTGTCTCCTCCACTTCCCGTTAGTTGCTAACAGATTGGAGGTTTTTTGCTGACTAAAACAAAATAGGAAGGGGTTTTTAGCCTGTTCTAAAAATAGGAGGGTATTTTTTGCATGCTTTCTAAAACACAGGAAGATTTTATACATTTTATTCTTTTTTCTTTTCCCAGTCCAAGCAGCGCAAATTTGGTATTACACTACTAACAATTAATAATTATTTGTTGGAGATATCACATTATCTATAAATAGTTGTGTCACAATATCAAAATTATTTATACGAAAAAACAAACTAACAAACAAAAATTCCAATAAAATTGAAACTTGATGCAGTATTAGTATAGCGATGAATAACAAATTCAATTAGTAATTGTATATTATTTATTAAATTATATTTCTTAATTGTGTTTCTAATAAATTTACAAAGATTTAGATTTTGTGATAGTGTTGTATGAATATGGAGTATAGTTATAGGCAGAACAATTATTCTTTTACTGCTTGTCATAAAATCTTGATATTTAAAAATCTAAGTTTGAAATATTTCAGTTGACGATTAATTATTATTAATCAAAATAAATTGATTACTATCATTTATGTTGAATATCAAGTATTATAACAATCGTACATGATCAATAATATTAAATAAATTAAATCTAATCAATAAAAACAATGTATTATAAAGTAGAAATGAATCTTATCCTTGTATCCAAATGCAATAAGAGGGAAAGTTATTTAAATTTTAAAATGTAAATGTTGAGAGAATATATTGAAGTTTCCGAAATTGTCCTCCGAGGTTGAAAAGGTAGAGATGGGGAAAAGCGAGGGGCATATCTGTCCCGGCAAGCAAAAGCCAGCCAGCTATATCCACCACCAATGTGATGCTGTCGTGGGTGCCACAACCCATAGATTCAAATCATAACAATCCAACGGCTCTGATCTTCACAGGCATGAATTTAAGGTTCATTTCAGCTGAATTTCATTCGAGGCTGAGTTTCATTTCTCGTTTTTAAAACAAGAGGGCGGGCACCTCACACACACGATAAACAGAGGCCACATTATCATTGTGAGGGATAAAGAGAGTGAGAAAGAGATACAGAGACAAAGACCAATTCCCAACAAGGCCTCAAAGGTACTTACTATTTTTGCTTTGAATTTTGCTTTCTCGTTACTGAGATTCGATTTTCATCTCAATTTTGAACTTCTCCTTTCTGCCAAAAAATGTTTCTGATCCTGTTGATATGTGCACTTTCTTTCTGTGTTTTGTTTTTGTGTGGATTTTTAGCTGTTTATTGTTCTTATGAGTCTTGATTCGTCGATCTGCAAATGTGTGTTTTCAATTCTGCTCGAGTGTAAGAATTTAAGTAAGAAATGTGTGGTTTGTTCAGTATTGATTAGTGAAGGTTATAACATGTTTCCTAGTTCATGCTTATTGGTGGAAGATTTATATTGTATGCTTGCATTTATGTGAGATTTTAATCGAGCCAATATAATTCGGAATTTTTGCAGAAATCATTAGAGATTAGAGGTGAAATATGCTTTTACCTTATATTTTGGGTTAATTACAGCAATGATAATGTTAGTTACATTTAGAAGTCAAACATTTGCCTTTTGAAGGGTGTGCTGTTGAGTTAACTTCCGGATGTTATTAGAAATGAATGGTCTTCAGAATCTCTATGTATACTTTGAATGATGAAACTTTCTACCAATTTCTATCGTTAATGCTTTTGTTTGATTTGTGCTATGTGATTTTGCAAAAGGATTGGTAAAAATCTATCTTCTTTTGCATGTGCAAGTCAATAGATTTTTTATCGAGAGACATACTTCTTTACATAAGAAACATATCACATCAACTGGTTCCAATCCACAATCTGGATGGATCTTGCATCTCTAAGCTGAATTGATTTCTCATCCTTTTGTTGTAAGAATAGTTCTGAAAGATTTTCTGACAATGGTATTACATGCCACTGCTGTTGGACTTGAAACAACAATCTTGATCAAACTTCAGCATGAACTTTGATGTTGTTGTATGATATTGCCTCTCCCTAAAAAGTTCAAGATGATTACTTTTCCTCCAGAGAACATTAAGAGATGGCAGAAGGCGAGGATATTCAGCCTCTTGTTTGCGACAATGGAACTGGAATGGTTAAGGTAAGCTTTGGATTCAGTACCCAGGAACTATACTCCTTAATTTGCATTCAGACTTTTGCTTTGATAGCTTATTTGGTGATGAATGAGAATAAGAGAGCTTAGCGTATTTGTTTTGTTGATCTCAAAATGGTCAGGCTGGATTTGCTGGAGATGATGCTCCAAGGGCTGTCTTCCCCAGCATAGTGGGACGCCCTCGCCATACTGGAGTGATGGTTGGCATGGGCCAAAAGGATGCTTATGTTGGTGATGAGGCTCAATCCAAGAGAGGTATTTTGACATTGAAGTATCCAATTGAGCACGGAATTGTCAGCAATTGGGATGATATGGAGAAGATTTGGCATCACACTTTCTACAATGAACTTCGTGTGGCCCCAGAAGAGCATCCAATCCTGTTGACTGAAGCTCCTCTCAACCCTAAGGCCAATCGTGAAAAAATGACGCAGATTATGTTTGAGACCTTTAACACCCCTGCCATGTATGTTGCTATTCAGGCAGTTCTCTCCCTTTATGCCAGTGGTCGTACAACTGGTAAGGAAAAAACTAATTCGATTTACTTTTTTCATTTACTGATGCATGATACCTGTGGCCCATCCCTTCTTTTTTCGGTTAAGAATTATAATTCGTCATTTGCTCAGTATAGGTAAAGAAATATCAGGAGGGTTATTGATCAAATGGAGTATTGCATTTAGTATCCTAGAATCTGCAATTAGCTAAAACCAATCAGTGGCAAAAGAATCACATATTGTCGATACAGCAAAATTCTTCTAGCCATTGGACTAATGCCTAGAGGACAAATCACATTCTCTATTAAAGCTAAAATTCTGTTGCTATACACATTTGTGACCAGATCATTTCTTCGGCAGGTATTGTTCTTGACTCAGGGGATGGTGTCAGCCATACAGTCCCCATCTATGAAGGTTACGCTCTTCCCCACGCGATCCTCCGTCTTGATCTGGCTGGCCGTGATCTCACTGACAACTTCATGAAGATACTCACAGAGAGAGGCTACTCTTTCACTACAACAGCTGAGCGGGAAATTGTGAGGGATATAAAAGAGAAGCTAGCTTACATTGCTCTTGACTATGAACAAGAGCTAGAAACAGCAAAGACGAGCTCTTCCGTGGAGAAGAACTACGAACTGCCTGATGGACAAGTGATCACTATAGGTGCTGAACGATTCCGATGCCCTGAGGTCCTCTTCCAGCCATCGATGATCGGGATGGAAGCTGCGGGAATCCATGAAACCACCTATAATTCTATCATGAAGTGCGATGTAGATATCAGGAAGGATCTGTACGGCAACATTGTTCTCAGTGGTGGCTCGACCATGTTCCCAGGTATTGCTGACAGGATGAGTAAGGAGATTACAGCTCTGGCTCCAAGCAGCATGAAGATTAAGGTGGTGGCTCCACCTGAGAGAAAGTACAGTGTATGGATTGGAGGCTCCATTTTGGCCTCTCTCAGCACATTCCAGCAGGTATGCCTAACTTTTTAACAGAAAGTCTTTTCTTTAAAGGGATGACTTAGGCAACCCCTCCACAGATTTAGGCATTTTTCTAGGAAAAGACCTAAAAGACATAATTGTAGTTCTGCTATGTTGAGGGATTTTCCCGTAAAATTCCCAAACCTTGTGGGGCCCATATAATTATCTCTTGTTTAATATCTAGCACTAGTGCATTTCTTAAGGGCAGAGCTTTACTCAATTAGCTGGTTGAGGTGAAGCATGATGCTCTTACTTACTGGTCGATTAAGGCTAACGTCTCAGACTGATTGACTGCATTTAAGAATTTCTGCTGACTGATGTTTCTAATTCTTCTGCTTGTAGATGTGGATAGCCAAAGCAGAATACGACGAATCTGGCCCTTCAATCGTCCACAGAAAGTGCTTCTAAAATAAGAGTTGCTGGAAAGAGACCATCGCTGGAGAGATTTATATGATTCTTGATGCTGCTCCCGATTTGCTTTTCCTTATTTATTTTTTGTTCTTTTCATCCAAGTCTTTACTTCTATTAAGATTTGAACATCAGACATGGAAACAATATGATAAAATTGAAATATTCACATATTTTTTCTCCAATTTATATTAATTCATAGAAGAGTTGTGTATTTCCGGTGGTATTATGATTTGAGTTTTGGATGGACGGCAAATGCTTCACTGTATTTATCTGCTTATCTGACCATGTCACGGATTGTAATTCAAATATGAGTTTGTAATGCCAGATTGAATCTTGGGATTCTTTTGCTTCTTAGTCATTTATGAAATTCAGAAACAGACAACATAGTTTTACTGCACAAACGGAAGCCATCGATGAAGGTCGAAAAACAAACACGAGCGAGTATGATATTCTATAACACAAACTTTAGAGTTACATTTGGAAATCATATGGCTGTAATGATGTAGATCCATCACACTTTTGAAACCATGTCCCTGGGAAAAGAGATTCCCAGCAGCATGAGGATGAGCCCCAACCAAGAAAGATTTTGCTTGCCTTTACAGTCTGGACATCAGCCACTTTTAAGCTTTCTATCTCTCAAAGTCTCGTTTATTGTACTGTGGGGTATATGTCCATGTTCGTTACACATGTCAAGATCCATTACATTCTTTATTACATAGATTTCACCTTCCTTGTCGGCCAACTGCAATAACATATCCATCACCCAAACTTACAACCCATAACCAAATCAGGAGGGTGTTCTCAGATTGTCTGTGAGAAGACAAAGAGTGGTCTCTTCTGTTGTATGTTTCTCATGTTTCAAGCTTAATGACCATTCTTTCTCATATGTTCTTAGTCAAGAGTTGTAAGAGAAGGGACCATATATTGATTAGAACATGCTCACATGAATGAAACCTTGACTTTTTTCCTTTTCCTCTTCCCCCTTCAATGATCACCAAAAGATACCATCACCACCAATTATTTGGGGGTTAATAATAGGAAAAACAAGGACAATGTAGCTTGTAAGAATATCAATGTTGTCGAGGGTTATACACTGTATTCAATGTTGTAAAGATTTTTATTGTGATTTCGACACTCCAAAGAACAATAAATATCATTAAATATTATGTCCTACTCATAAGATGGATGTCATTGTGAGCATGGCTCATTTCTGCTGCTATGTGAAGAACCCTTCAGAAAATACAAGTATCAAGAAAACTTGGTATGAAGTGCGAAAAATTCTTCAAATTCAGCTAAATCAAATCACTCTCAAAAATAAATATACACTTGTATTGTGATTGGTTATTTTTTCTAATTATTCATTAATTACATAAAAAGTATATTGCACATGTCATATAATTAATTTAATTTCGATCCAACTGAGTTTGAATTAGAATTTTGAATGAGGTGCTTTAAAATAAAAGGATGAATAAGTTTATGTATAATTTCTTATGATGGGAAACAGAAGACTTTTTCTTTGCCAAACTTAATAGGAGTGGGACATATATGAAGTCTCAAAATTGACCCTCCAGATTAAAGGAGGACAGATGGGAATGACATTAAAGGTGAAGGGCTCATCTGTCCTCACAGCACAACTGAGTTCAAAAGCTAGCCAGCTATATTCACCATCAGTCTGATGCTGTCGTGGGTGCCACAAACCACAGATACAGATCGTACCAATCCAACGGCTGTGATCTAATAAGTTTGAATTTGAGGTTCATTTGAGCTGAATTTCATTTGAGGCTGAGCTGCATTTCTCGGTTTTTAAACAAGAGGGCCGGCATCTCAGACAAAGGGGAAAACACATTCCAAATTCTCGCATATAGAGAGAGAGCGAGAGAGACTGAGGGAGAATTTCATTAGAAGAGCAAAAAGGAGTGAGACCCGTTCTCAGTAAGGCCTCAAAGGTATAGTCTTTGCCTTGATATCATGCTTTCTCATTACAAAGATTCGATTTTATCTTCATTTTTGGAGAAAAGATTCAGTTTCGATCTTCAGTTTGAAGATTAGTTGAATCTTGTTATGTATTTATTGTCTACGATTTCCGATTTCTTGATCTGTGCAAAGATTTCACTCTTGTTTGAACTCTGTTGTGGGATCTGACTGTTTATGCTTTTTGTAATTTTTAGTCATGGATCTGCTGATGGGTTTTTCGAATTATGACCGAGTTGATAAAGTTTGTATCTTTTTCAGTTTATGCTTGTTGGTGGAAGGTTTTAGTTTGTACGCTTGCATATGTTTGGGATCTCGTTTGAAGTCTGGACATCACAATAAATTTATGGTGATACATGCATAGACTGATTCAGTTTTTGGGTGATAACATCTATGATTGTGTTGTTCAGTTCAGTGTCTACTATTCAATCAACACCTGCGAAATGAAATGATCTCCTTCAATCTAATTGTATATATTGAATGGAAGATGATTTTAAGTTTAGTGCCCATGTTAAAATTTCTTTGTATGGAGTATATATTGCATTGTAGAGATTGCTCTTAGTGGAAAACATTTCACATCAATCCGTGTGTCTGGATGGATCTTTCATTTTCAAGGCTCAGTCTTCTTGATACCAATCTGATTGATGTGACATTTCACCCTTTTACTTAGAAATAAATTATTTGCAAATGATTTTCTGACAGTGGCACATCATTTGCCATTGCCATCAACCATGAAGTGAAGTTCTCTTGATCAAAGGCGATTTCAACTTTTGATCTTCATTGGCATGATTTAAGATGCATGATTTATGTTTATGTAGTGTAATATTGCCTTCTCCTCATTAAAGTAGAAGATTGTTGAACTCTTCTCCAGATAATATTAAGAGATGGCCGACGGTGAGGATATTCAGCCCCTTGTTTGTGACAATGGAACTGGAATGGTCAAGGTAACCTCTGAATTCGAATACCACCTGTTTAGATTTACTTCAATTGCTAGTCCTGTCATGAGAGAAATAATAGAATTTTAATGTATTATTATGTTCTCTGAAGCTTATTGTTTCTGTGATCTCAAAATTGTCAGGCTGGATTTGCTGGAGATGATGCTCCAAGGGCTGTGTTTCCCAGCATTGTTGGACGGCCTCGTCACACTGGAGTGATGGTTGGCATGGGCCAAAAAGATGCTTATGTCGGCGATGAGGCCCAATCCAAGAGAGGTATTTTGACATTGAAGTACCCAATTGAGCATGGAATTGTCAGCAACTGGGATGATATGGAGAAGATTTGGCATCATACCTTCTACAATGAACTTCGTGTGGCCCCAGAGGAGCACCCAATTCTGTTGACAGAAGCCCCTCTCAACCCCAAGGCTAATCGTGAAAAAATGACTCAAATCATGTTTGAGACCTTTAACACCCCTGCCATGTATGTCGCTATTCAGGCTGTCCTCTCCCTTTATGCCAGTGGTCGTACAACTGGTAAGGAAAACACTAGGTCAATTTAATCTATTCACTAATGCATTAAAACCCTTCCCCTTAAATGTCATCCTCATTTTAGATCAATATAGGTAAAGAGATACCACACACTTATTGCAGTCTTCTGAATAATCAAACATTATGTCCCAGCCCTGCAAAGAACATCCACCTGCTAACAAATCTGGAAATGTTTTTGAAAATATTTGCAGAAATTAATATGCCTTCTAATGCGTACTGCATGACTGATTTTCTTTAGGCACTTTCAAATCACTGATCAAGTCTTCCATCCATGCATCTCTTAGTGAGAGAACAAGAGCATTTGGCGGAAGGCATTGATAATTCATATACTAATGCATTGAGTATTGATTCATCCTATGTTGTGGAAGTTTATGACTTAAGTATCTCGACTGTCGATGTATAAATAGAAACTGCCATTAGCTTAGAGCCTCAATGGCCAAAGGATCAACATTCATTGTTACAGGGCAAAACATTTAATTATCTGCATAATGCCTAGAGGACAAAGGATCTTCTTTATTAAGCTAAATTATTCTTCCACTTACATGTTGACCCGTTTTTTGACAGGTATTGTTCTCGACTCTGGGGATGGTGTCAGCCATACCGTCCCCATCTATGAGGGTTATGCTCTTCCCCATGCAATTTTGCGTCTTGATCTTGCTGGCCGTGATCTCACAGACAACCTAATGAAGATACTGACCGAGAGAGGCTACTCCTTCACTACAACAGCTGAGCGGGAAATTGTGAGGGACATAAAAGAGAAGCTAGCTTACATTGCTCTTGACTATGAACAGGAGCTAGAAACAGCAAAGACGAGCTCTGCTGTAGAGAAGAACTATGAGCTGCCTGATGGACAGGTGATCACGATTGGTGCTGAACGATTCCGATGCCCTGAGGTCCTCTTCCAGCCATCAATGATCGGGATGGAAGCTGCTGGAATCCATGAAACCACCTATAACTCAATCATGAAGTGTGATGTCGATATCAGGAAGGATCTGTACGGCAACATTGTCCTCAGTGGTGGTTCCACCATGTTCCCAGGTATTGCTGACAGGATGAGCAAGGAAATCACTGCCCTGGCTCCAAGCAGCATGAAGATTAAGGTGGTGGCTCCACCAGAGAGAAAGTACAGTGTCTGGATTGGAGGTTCCATTTTGGCTTCACTCAGCACATTCCAGCAGGTATGCTTAATTTTTCTAAAATCAGCATTACTGCATTTCCAAGAACAAAGAGCTCATTGATAAATCCATTTGGCTGCTGATCAGCATATTACACTCATCGACAATGTTAGAGTTAGATTACTTGAATTTAGGATCTGACCAACAAATGAATATTAAATCATCTAAGCATAATTTAGATGTAAAAATCTTTTAGGAGCTTCAAGACTTTCAGCTGAGTGATTTTCTTGTTTCCTTATTGCAGATGTGGATAGCCAAAGCAGAGTATGATGAGGCTGGGCCTTCAATTGTCCACAGAAAATGCTTCTAAGAGATTTTATACAGTTCACATGGTTGCTTATGCTGCTTCATTTGCTTCTCCATTTCATTTTTCATCTTGTTCTTTTCTTCTGGGTCTTTACTTTTCAAAATTCGAGCAATGAACATGGAGACATTTTTTTTTTCCTCAATATTAATTTGTAGAAGACTTGTGTATTTCCAGTGGTATTATGATTTGAGTTTTGGCATGAAAGGGAACTCGTGATTCCTTGGCAGTATTTATATGCTTGTTGGTTTTAGCGGTCACATATTGTAATATAATATGAATTTGTAATGTCAGATTGAATCTTGAGACATCTTTTTATATATATTGTTAGCGAAAAGTTTTTATGAAGTGATTTCAGATTTCTTGTTTTATACAATTTGTAGGTATGCGCCTCTCCACTTCCTTCATCCCTATTATTCATACTCGATGATACTCAGAAATTAAAGTTCATGTTTTCTTTTGTTTTATAATTTGTTGGGATTGGTTTTGCAATTATTGTTTAACTGGAGTTGCAGAATGTGAAAAACTTATTATATAAATCTTGTTCATTATCAGCGCAAAAGAAGCAGTAAATTGGGTTTGTCAGGACAAATGCTACAACCTTTAACCATTCTTCTCAAAGACAAAGATTCATGCTACAACCATGAAAACAATATCTGAAAGGAAGAAACAATAATGATAAGGATGTAAACCTAAGCACAAGTGCACCAGAAGAGCAACAATCAATCTTCGGAGCTTAATAAGCTGGAAATGATCTCTTCAAGAAATCAAAATCAGAAACTAAACACACCAAGAAGCAACTACAAGCAGTCTGTCTTATTAGGAGATTTATACAAAGTGATCATCTTGCTAATATGCTTGGATTCAACTAGCAAAACCTTTTAGTTCAGACTTGGTATTCCCCCTTATGGAAAGTTAAAATTTGATGGTCCGACGGTATCTACAAATCCTCGTACCGAGAGTTCAGGTATGGAGGTCTTACTATCCAACATTTCATGGTCTATGAAGATGATGACAATGGTAATATCATCATGAACGTGTCTCCTCACCCCCTGATCAAGTTTCTTTATTTCGCTATACGGCATCTGCCTTGTCTTGGCTGCCTTTTCCATAGCCCATATGAGAAGTCTTCTAGCTATACCCTGATATGCAAGTTTTTTTTTTACAAATAAGTGTATATATGGAAAGAAATGGTTAAGCTATATGGATAAGGAAATAGAACACACCACTCTTGGGCTATTGTAGACAAGCTCAACGGCCTCCTGATTAGTCAAGTATTCCCATAGACCATCCGATGCAAAAATGAGAAATTTGTAATTTGGTTGTAAATCTCTAGTCACTATCGTCGGATCAGCTCTTAAAACCGGTCGATGAAGGGGTTCAGGGAGGTGAAATCTCGGAAAAGATGGGTCAAGAGAGAATTCTGGCCTCTTCAGATAAGCATCACCAATAGATCTGGATACCTGGAACAAATATGGACACAATACCAGCACAATATCACAAGCAAGAATAAAGCAGGGCATAACATTCATAAGAGGATCAAATCCAGACTGAAGAGTAGCGCAAACAGTTAAGTTTTATCAGAAAAACCGAAGGGCAGAACTGCTCAAGTTTAAGGTTAGTTTTAATATCAAAGAAAAAAGCAAGAGAACAGACATAAAAACCAATCACAGAACTGATCAAAGATAAATCAAAGAAGGAGGTTTCCAGTAACAACGCATCATTAAACAAGTCGGTGAATGAGCCTGCTCCATCTTCCTCAACCATTACTGACTTTTCTGTCAGAATAAACTAAAACAGTTCACGAAAGCACTAGAGAAAAGCTTCGACGTTTAGAGGATCCCTGCTGAAGCAGTACGAAATAAAAGCGACTAGAATTAGCTGAGACCAGTGTAAAGATTTAATCATGCTTGATCTTCTATTACTCACTGAAAGGGTCTCCAAATATGTTGAGTTTCACTCTGCACGAATGGACCCAAAAGTTGACAGTAGAATATCAGTTTAAGTCCACTTTGAAAAAGAATTACTCATTATTAGGCAAAAGACTCCTAGGGAACAGCAACCATGAGGCTTTTGTTGGATGTCATTTGTCTTATTCACACCGTTAGACACGGGACCTGGTCAAACTTCCTTATGTGAAACAATGAAATTACCATGACATGTCTACCGAAATACTTATAGCAAAAGGAGTGATTGAACTGATATTGATACAAAAATACCGCCTTTATACGAAACTTGACATTGTTATCATGTATAACTTCAGTTTGATAACTAAACAAGTTTGCAGATCAAAATACAAGCATAGGATTACGCTATCTTTTTACATAACAACACCGGCACATCAGGTCTACCGAACATTTGGCTGTTTCAACTTGTTGTAATTAGAGAAATATGCATGCATTTAGGAATTTGTTGCAAGTTAAAAGTAAAAGATTGAATCTTGGAACTGCTGAAAAAAAATGAGAACCTAATACCCATTAAAGAGAAGTTAAATGCCATTTGGACTCATAAAACTAGTCATGGTTAACTGGTGGCATACCTGTATGATGCCCTTGATGCGCCAAACCCCTTGCTTCATTACAACGATTTCTGAATCTTCAGGATGTAAGTTCCTTAGTTCTTTTCTAACCTCCTCCATACTGACATTGTGATCTCTGGTAAGCTGCTCCGCAACAATTTGATTTGACCTGTCTAAATAACCCATTACTGCTCTAGAATCGCCCACGTTGGCAACATATAATGTTTTTTTCCAGATAACTCCAACTAGACAACAAGATCCAGTTGCTGCAATTACTGGTCTAATTGCATAGGCTCTTCTAACAAGAGTAAGAAAACCATTTTCTGTCTCAGAAAATGCAGTCCTGAGTACATCTTCAGACATTGCTCCTTTTTCTCGAGCAAGTCCTGTAAAAAGAAAAAATTCATGTTATATGCATATACACATGGAATATGTATAAACTGGTTGCTAATCTAAATTTGGCATGGGAAATTTTTTTGAAAGAGAAACCGACTATTTTTGACAGGTGGTAATGTTGGCAGTAAAGTAAACTTGCTCTGGCACCTTCCTTCAGCGTTAAAGTTATTTTCTCCTGACCTCTCTCAACACCTGAAAGCTTATGCAATCTCACAACATTTTTCTGTAGTAAAAAGCTCTTAGTTGCAACATTAACGTCCAACCATGTCTTGAAGTAAAAAAAGTAGCCTAGACATTTAATAATATGTTTTTCATGAAATGAATAGCAAAAAGATGGTGAAAACAGATTAGGAGAACTGAACCTCACCATCCTCTGGAGGCCACCAGTTATATCCAACAAAGAAAGCGGACAACAAATGTAAAGAAGTTATATTAAACATGCTAATAACAAAAAAAAAGAAAAATATAGCAAAGATTCTCCAATTACCACATATTTCTTATGTAGAGTTTTGGCTCAATGCTACCCAAATTCCATAAATCTCTAAACAGCAAATGCCAGCGTACATATCATACTTTAGATGAATGATGGTGTATAATTTTGTATTCAATTAAAGTTAATTGGAAAATCATTACAGTTAAAGCTCATCCTCTGACAAACATGCATAAGAAATTCAATAAGTTCACATGACAAGTTGACAACTACAATTAAATGATAGAGAAGGGCAATGGAAAAAGTCTTACTGAGTAAATGACCAAAGAGGTGATCGGAGATGTATCTTGAAGCATCTGGGCCACCGTGGCCATCATACACCCCAACAAAGGTGGCATGTCTACCAGTCTCAACCTGGCTCTGATCCTCAAGGACAGCATTTGCCTGTACCACTGCAAATGAGAATTCACCATGGGAATGCTTTTCAAGGTCTTTGGACCAGAGAAGTGCATCGTTCTCTCCTCCCAAATCCTCTTCATCATCCTTGTTCATACGGGCATATTGACTCAAGGGGCTCAAACATGAAGACGCTGTTCTTCCCAACCAAGAGAACATCCCTCATTTCCTTCTAAAGCAGTGCAATTAAAGGTTCTGAGGTTGATGAAGTCTTCCAGAGAATTAATCCACAACGAACCAAGCATTTATTACAATAAATTCAACGAAACAAATAAGATGGTCAGGACTTCTACATACAGCGGCAAAATATTTCTGCTAAATCATCAATTAAGAGAAAACTGCATAGAACTCTAAAATTTCGAGACAATTTAGATGCACGGACTCCAAGAAAAGATTTACCTGAAGCAAACAGGAATAATATTTCAAATACAGTGATCAAACAGTAGAAAGTCAATAAGAAATACACAAAGAGATTGCATGTCCTACAGATTAAGTCAAACACCAAGAAACTGCACTACAATTTGTCCAACTTGAAAGAAAGATGAAAATAGATAGCCAACCCTCCAAATACAAAAAAGATACAAAGAGGAACAGACCAACTGATTCAGACAGAAAGCAAAACATGTGATCACATAAAAAAAACAGCTAAAATAGATACTACAACGCATGATTTCGGAGGAGAGGAAAAAGACAAGAATTCGACTTGAGAAAATAGAAGAAAGAAAAAGAAGTGCAAGAAACAATTTTCTATTAAAAGCTGAGAAAATAACTGATCAGTGAAATTTGGTCAATGCAGAAAGAAACAGAGTTGACAATTGACTGCTGAGAGATAAACCCTAGAACATCAAATTTCAAGGTGCAAGAAAGTCCCACTAAAATCCAGAAGAACAAGAAACAACAAATTCTATGATCATTCAGCAGAAGCAATGATCGAATAAAACGCAAGAAAATATCCAAAGAAACCATATTTCATCAAAATAGTTGCTACGGAGAAATCAAACAAAATCTTCCGTTGGAAATTACAGATAAATTTCAAGCACTTAAGGAAAACGAAGAAGAGTTTCATTACAAGAAGTTACCAGATTCTTTCCCAATAACTATAACCAGCAAATATCCTGAGACAGAGTCAGAGACACATCAAGACCCCAAGAAAGAACTGATGAATGCAGGCTGATAGTACCACACAAAGACCAAATTTCTTTCAAAATGATTCGAGAAGCATGTAATGCGGAAAAGAAGGGAAAAAAGAAAAAAACAGCAGAAACCTGACCAAATTGTACGTGGGCTATCAAGTTCTAAACCAAAAACACAACAACTTTTTCTATACGGCAAAGAAGGAGAATATATGCCAAGAAAGAAATAAAACCCCAAGTTCTTGAACCAGAAGGGGGAGAGAGAGAAAGTGTGAAGTTGCAGAGAGAGAGAGAGAGAGAGTCGTTGAAGAGAGAAAGGGAAAAGTTGACGATGAGTACGATCAAAGTTAAAATATATACACCTGTTCTTTAATAAGCGTCACCCTTTTTTAATAAAATTAAAATAAATAAACTTGCGAATAATATATATATATATATTATATGTGGAGATTATAATAATAATTAATTAGATAATGGTTGATAAGTGGAGTAGCTGATACAATGGGAATCTTCAAGCCCAAACTCTATGCCAGACTATAACAACTGCTCTCATACTCATTCCCATAATATAAAGCCCAAATAGGATAAAACTCCGTTACAGTGTCTGTATTTGTGTTTTGAGTGATTTGTTTTCTATTTAGGAGATAGAGAGAGAAAATTAAAAATAAGTAAGTATGTGTTGAAAATAAATATATGTTTGAATTTGTGTTATGAGGTAATTCGAAATATTTTATAAAAAAGTGGTGTAGGTTTGTGTTGAGATTTGTGAGACAAAATCACTGTTCATTGTCAAATTATATCTCTTTTATATATATTTTTATATTAAATATGTACATATATAATATTTTTATATGCTTAATGTTGTATTTTTTAGACAAAAATCACTATTTATTGTCAAATCTTACTTTATATTATATATATAAGTGTGTATATATATATATTATATATATAAAGTTGAAAAATAAAAAACCACACAGATTAGGTGTAAAAATACAAAAATAAACATTGAGTGTATTTTATCTTATCTTGGAAAATGCAAAAACATGAATCCAAACATAGTACATATTTTTTCAAAACTCAATTAAAAATTCTCTGTATTTTAAAAATAAGCTAAAACACCTTCTGTATTTTTAAAGGGAGCTCAATCTCCTATCTCCGTTAAATGTAATTAACGGTGTTAATTTTTTTTAAATAATCGTTATGTCCTTATTTATTATATGCTATTTATTATTTATTAACCGTTGAATCTTTTTTAAATTTGTAAAAATCAAACTGTTGAATCTTAAAAAATTAAAGGTCAACAACATATATAAAGTTTATAAATTATATTTTATACAAATTATTATTATAAAAATTAAATTATTATTTTATTAAAAAATAAAATAAATAATCCCTAACACCCCTGCCCCCTGCCCCCTGCCCCCACCACCCGCCACTTGCCGGTGCCTACCCAGTCCAACCCGCCACCAGGAGATGGAGGCGATGTTGCCTCCCCAACCTGGGCAACATCATTGTCGCCCAAAATATATTTGGGCAATGACGGTGTCTTCCAGATCAGAAATTTGGGTGTCGGCGAGACCGATGTCACACTCGCCCTTCTCAATAAGGGCAGTGGTGACCATGAATTTTTTAAATTTTTTAATTAATTTAATTAAATATAATTAAAAGTAAATTAAGAAAAACAAGTTGTAAAAAGTTTTAATAAAAAGTAAAATTTTTAAAATGATAAGAAAAATTGATTTAAGTTTTTAAATTTTAAAAATAATTGTAAATACATATATTAGTAATTTAAATTTAGTATATTATTTATAGTAAATAATATAATTTATTAAAATATATTTAAATTAGTTAAAAAAAGTATTATTGTTATGTTCATTAATATTTACATTGATAAATATTTAAAATTTTAAAATAAACTTAGTATATTAATTTTTTAATTTAAATTATATAAATTTAGAAAAAAATATTTTTTTGTACTTTATCTTTAATAAATATCTTTAAGAATAAAATTATTCATTATTTAAGAGGGATAAAAAATATAAAAAAATTATTCAAAATAATGTTAAAGCAATTACATTTGATCATAGTAATTTTAAACATAATGTATGGGCATTTTTGTTAATTTACAACAAGAAAGGTTCGAAGTCCATAAAAAAAATCATGTCCACTTTCACCACCCGCAAGTACATTCCACCTTTCATTAGTTTCTGAAAGAATGGAGGTTTTATGCTGGATTTTCTTTTTTTTTTTTTTTACTTATTTTTAAAATATATGGGAGTTTTTAGTAATTTTTAAGAAAATACAGGGAATAAAATGCAATTTAGCCTAATATAAAATATTAATGCTCATAATCACAATCCAATCAGAGTTTTATCAATACTTACATTATGATTAAATCTCTATTTATTTTTCCAATTTAATATTTACAATAAAATTGATGAAATATTCATCAAAATTTATATACCGATGTGAAGTTCTTGGTGATTTTATATTATTTTTCAGTTGTGGATCATGTTCTAATATGTTACATTTATAATTATGTAATAATATGTGTAGCATTGACAATATATTGTGTTGAGTGCATAAAAAAAAATGTATAATTATATACCCATCTTCTTATATTTGATGTAATTATATATATATATATATATATATTTTGTGGTTTAGAAAATTACATCTAACATTCTGATGTTTATTTCTGTCTAATAAATAAGTTTATTAATTAATAAAAATTAATTAAATTTACTTATATTAACAAAAAAAATTGAATAAAAATTGATGTTTATTCTCGATCGACTGATTAATAACTTATTGCATGTCAAATAGTTTTTTTCGGGCTAAACGACCCCTATAACTATGGAGATATACATCTTCATATGAATTAACTTGGAAAGACCTATGAGGATAATTTGGTCATAAAAATGTATATTTGACCTACAATAAGTCAATCCGGAATTAATATAGATAATTTTTTTGATTTTTTTTGTCAATACCTGCAAATTTGGTGAATTTTAACAACGGAGGGACTTATATGTTAGATGGGAGCAAATATCCAGAGTGCTGTATATAATTTTTCAAACATAAGAGATTTACGTGTAATTACACCAAATCTTAGGAGAAGGGGGTGTAATTATTCTTAAAAAAATATTGTTCAATACTTGTTCCTATACTTTTTAAAATAGGGATAATTAGACTATTCTTTCCTGAAATTTGTTGTAATTACACAAGAAATCTATATGTAATTATATTAAATTTTACGAAATAAGAATGTAATTATTCCTTTAAAATAATAATTGTATTAAATTGTAAATTTGTTCCGGACTTTGTCAACCTCTTTCTTGATTTTGTCATTTTGTGTGTCTCGTACTAATCAAAACACACCAATACAAGGTAGGTGATCCTCCCATGTCTGTCTCTTTGAGCTGCCGATGATAAAAGTCAATGCTGATAAAGATCCACGCTAGCCCCATCTACCATCAAAATTAGGATTTTGGGATAATTATGTTGGTTTTTTTTAAAGTTGGATATAATTATAAGTAAAAATTTTGTAATTTGGGAAGTTATATTCAATTGCTTTGACTATTTAATAATTAGGTCTATTCATTAATCAAAATTCAATGAATTTGATGATATAAACAAAAATAAATTGACTAAAAATTCATATTTGACTCTAATGAACTTATTATGATTTATTACAAATCAAACAAAAATTTGATTTTCTTTCTTTCTTGTTCTTTTTTTTTTCCCCTGCAGAAGCAATCGTTGTTATAAACTAAAGGGATAATTAAACTCTCATTTCTCGAGATTAGATGTAATTACATCTAAACCTCCTATGATTTGAAAAATTACATCTACCACATGAGGTTTGCTTGCGCCTAACAAATAAGTTCTCTCGTTAGTCAAAATTAACTGAATTTGCTGATATAACAAAAAAACTAAATAAAAATCATTATTGACTATCGATTGGCTTATTGCAGGTCAAATAATTTTTTTCGAACTAAAATGCCCTTATAACAGTGAAGATATGCCTGCTTATATGCATTAACGCGTGAAGACGTATGAGGATAATTTGACTATAAAAGATTTATTTGACCTGCAATAAGTTAGTAGTAAGTCAATCGAGGTTAAATATAGATCTTATTCTATTTTCTTTTTGTTAATTTCAGGAAAATCTGTGAAACTTAACTAACAAAAGGATTTATTTTTGTTAGATAGAAACAAATTTCAGGGGTATTGGATGTAATTTCTCAAACCACAAAGAGTTTACACAAAAAAAATTACACCGAATTTTAAAAGAGGGACGTGTAATTATTCCTAAACCAAAACATATTTGAAGAACTATAGATTATTTTAAAAACAACTTACATATTATCTATCAATGAAAACCTTTTATATTTATCAAAGAGTAAAATACATAATTTTTTCAGAGAAAGTGCGTGTCATTATGAATTGAATTAATGTGTTGAATTATGTGGAGATTGTTAATGATAAGACGAGTTATCATTAATTAAATATATATATAGAATAATATGGGATGTACGATTGATAAAGTATAGTGAATATCAAAGAAAAAGAAATTAATATGGTTGAATTTAATATTTTATAATTGCAGGGACATGTTTGGTTGGGTTGCGTGCAGAGGAATCTAACAAAAGATGATGGACGAGACAAAGTCAAAGGTGGTGGTGGTGGTGTATTTTGGACTCTTTTTGTAATTTTGATGGAACATGAGGTTAATTTTAAAATTTCATAAAGTGTGAAGTAAAATATGAAATAGTCATAGACTGTGGGTCTAATTTTTGTAAATTTACCTACTTATGACATCCATCAAACCACACAAACTGCAGTTTCATCATATACATACATACATGTAGTAATTTTTATGAAATCTAATAAGAAAATGCAAATTAAAACTTTGACTAGTAATCGCAATGTTGATCCGTTGACAACACGCTTTTGCGCTTTTTTGAAGCAAAATCCAATACAACTGCTTTTGCACTTTTATAAAGAGTGCGAAAATGATGATGAGGCAATGTTGTTTTCAACATCACATACACAACTCGTGACCCAAATTTCACTTTATTTATCCAAACTTAAACTAAAAAAAGTGCAAAAAGCAACTCTCATTCAACGTGAAATATACTTTTTTTTTTTTAATTTTTTTCCCGGGTCAATGAAATGTATACGATAATACGGACGTTAGTATATGATACGGTTAGTAGAAATACACCAATAAATTAAACAAGATTATACGTTGTAATACTTACTAATTTAATTTCCACATTAGCTGAAACAAATAAATTTGTTGGAGCTGCGAAAGCGATGTATGCAGCCCAGTTGGGCCGTTGGATCGGGAATGGACCACAAGACTAGGAATAGTGGGCAAGAATCCATATAATGGGCCGATTGATTCATGGGCTTTGCCGACTTCTTCCGGTCCTTTTGGCAACAATCGGCAACGTTATTTCCAAGAACTGGGGATTAGTGGAAGCATAAAGGGTGGAAGAATTCTTACAATCATTTTTTTTTTGGACCGACATCAATCGTACACTTAATCGTGTAATCGATTAAATTTGATGTGAATAAGAATTTTGCAACGGACAGTGGTGTTAACGTTATTACGTACCCTTAATAGGAGTCGTTGATTAGGCGTTTATGACGGTTGTAATGCTTCTCCATCAACACCCTCGATGCTCCTTCCACTGTTCTTCGCCATGTCTGCATGCGAATATTAGCATTTCTTAGAATGTTAGAACAAAATCCAATTACATTACAGAAAGATTTGACTTTGTTTACGTAAGATCAGATGGACTTACCTTCTGAATGGCAGTGATGAGAGATTTGTTCCGGAGCTCTCTGGCACGGATCCTGGCCCGACCCATCCCCAGCCTGGGGACCAACGCCATGGGTTTATGGGCAGCTGGGGAAGGAAGAAGTGAGTTCCTCTCAGCCAAACCAATGCTGCTGCCGGAGCTCTTACTCGCTTGGTTCCTTTTCACCCGTTTCGCCAATCTCAGCTCCTTAGCTGAAGTTTTGTCTTTCGGGTCGGATTCCACTTCTGCGAACTTCCTCAGAAGCTGATCCGAGGATGATTTAGCTACGTGCTGAACTCTAGCAATGTTAGGATTCCTATTTTCCATGTCTAAAAATATCTCAACTGTTTAAATTTAGAGGTTCGAGAAGGTTGTGAACAAGTGTATATATGTAATGAGGAGAGGAAAACAGAGTTAAGGAGGTAGAGTGGGGGGTATTATGGGAGGAAAATGGACCGTTAAATGGGCGGTGATTTGATTATGGGAAAGCAGTGGAATATAGCCGTTAGTGATGAATTTGTGTGCATAGAGTATTATAGTAAATGTGTTTGATAGAGAGACAGAGAATGGTGGGTTTATGGTCCCATGTTGTTTGCTGACAACACTCAGTCTGAATCAATGTTAGGATCAATTACAATACACCCTCTTTGGGCTGTCCATTAATTAGCAATACACCCTCTATTCATCCTCTTAATTATTATATTTTATCTAAAGATCCACATATATTTTTTTTAAACTAAATTAGTTAATAATCTAATTATAATATTTTTGTATATTTATAAGATTAGTTTACTTTGATTTTAAATTTTGAATTATTTATTTATTATTATATTAAAAAATTAATTCATAACTTATTTGCATTTTTAAAAATATATTATTTTCGTGCCTTAACACGGGTACTAACTAGTACTAACTATAATTCTAACAAGCATATTTTTAAAAATTCTGAAGAAATCTAGTGAACTATACTAGTTTGATCGATCCCCATCAAAATCAATATTCTTTTTTCTTGAACATAACCAACGATTTTATTATCTTAACTTAAACGTTTTGTATGTCATTGAAAGTTATACATCTTTGGTAAGAGCAAAATATGTCAAAAAGCAAAATATCATATAAAAAACACGGGTAGAAATTGTAAAAAGGTTGGCTTGCGGCGTGTTTCGCTAGTAAATCGACTGCCCTATTAACTTTTCGATAGCCGAAGACCAGACGGAAATTATGAAAACTATCTCATAGAACCTGGCCTTCTAGCAGTAGAGGAAGAAGATGCTCGTGTGTTTCCCTACTCCTGCAAAACAAATCCCATCAGGATTAATATTATTTTCCATTATAACACCTTCTATAATCGAAAAGAAAAAAGAAATACAACATAGGAAGTATTTGCAAGTATTTCATAGAAGCACTTTTTAGCTTTTGGCTTCCTAAAAGCACTTTTGAAGTATTTGGGATGCCAGCTTCTGCTCTGAAATAACTAAGAAAAGCGCTTTTAAACCAAATGCTAGAAGCAGTTTGGAAAGGGTGTTTTTAGCTGCTTTGACTTTTTTGTAAATAATTTCAACTTTATTTTTTACTACTTTACTTTTATTATAATAATCTTAATTCAACTTTACCATTTTTAATTAATTTTTAAAATTATATATTTAAAATTGATATCATAGTTTTCAAATAATTTAAATTTGAACAATAATTAAATTTACACTTTCATAATATTCTTGTGAGTAGTACTTTTATAATTCTAACAAGCATATTCTTAAATTTTGATGATATCAGGTGAACTATACTAGTTTCATCCATTCTCATCAAAATTAATATTATTTTTTTTTATTAAAATACGTTCTATAATTGAAAAAAAATAAGAAGAAGAAATAGAACATATTGCATTTATAGTTACTCAATGTAATTAAATTAACAATTGAAATTATATCAATTCATTGAATAATCCGTCGCTCTTCTCCGCGGCATTTAGAACTTAGCCTGGAGCTCTTCTACTGTTTTCTTGTCCAACAGAAAAGCCTTGGCAAGATAATCGCTGTTGATAGCTGGATCCGCCCCAAAAACAGCACTTGGAACAGCGATAATCCCTGGATTCTGGCCGTTCAGGGCGGCTATGGCGACAGTATTTCCGCTGCCCACATTGCGCTGATAATGAACAAGACCCAATGGAACTACGAAAACATCGCCCTTCTCAAGAACCTTACTCAAGTGTCTGTAACCAGGATTCGTGGTAACAAATCCAACTTCCAGGGAACCTTCCAGGACGGCCACGATTTCAGTCGCCCTGGGGTGGGTGTGAGGTGGGAGAAATCCACTCGGGGCGAAATCCAGGCGGGCAATTGACAGGCCGAGAGTGTTGAGCCCTGGAACTTGGGTCACCGTCACTGGGGTGAGGGCGGTGCCGAAAGGGTTCGTTGTGTTTCCAGGTACATGTAGCCCGCTGAAGAAGAAATCGTTGGCTTGGACTGTTGCAGGGTCCTTACATGGCAGCCCATTCACTCTTGCTGGAAGCAGACAAGTAGAAGATCAATCATAAAACTAAACGAGAAAAAAGACAAATGCAACTCCTACTTATATATACTCTAAAACGAACTTACTGGAGCTTGTGAGATCCGCAACACAGAAATCTTGCAATGGAATAGGGCCAAAGGCAAAGGCAGTGCAGAAGACATTGAGGGCTATGAAGCCTAGAACAACAGTTTTAGCCATTTGATGAAAAGAAGTTGAATTGAAAAAGAATAGTTGTTTAATTCTAACTGTGGAATGTAGAAGAAAGAAGCTGAATTGGTATGGGTATAGAGAAAATAATGATACAAGAGCAACTTATTTGTATATAGGGCCTCATTGATCAAGCAATATATATCTCCATCTAATTCAAGTACCTTAAGAAATGAGCTGTATTATTGCCTTAATCAAGCACTTTTTCCAGTTCAGACACAAGTTTCCAGTCGTGTTATTATGAATTAATGCAAGATTTGGCGGAAAAACTGCAACGGATTGTTGTGGCTTAATTACATCCATCAATTCAGCTAGTCAAGTCAAATTTACAGGATGAATGTATCTAGTATGAATTACGTGCTTCTTGTAATAACGTAG
Source organism: Sesamum indicum (assembly GCF_026168435.1). Classification (NCBI taxonomy): domain Eukaryota; kingdom Viridiplantae; phylum Streptophyta; class Magnoliopsida; order Lamiales; family Pedaliaceae; genus Sesamum; species Sesamum indicum. The sequence goes on along the minus strand of NC_142660.1, from coordinate 452,944 downwards.
CAGTGTAATGTTGGGATGGGATGCATGATTGCGTGCCCCTTAATTAATGATAAGGAGTTAGGTGTATATTCATTTGTATTGTTGGGCAGCAATTGTTCAAAATCAATATGGAAGTGCCTACTATTATTACTTTGATCCACAAAATTCGTCTATTAATGGGAAATAATAATTTGAATACTTTTTACAAGAACTTTTTTATACTTTTCTAATAACACAAGGTATTGTATTTATTTCTTATACGCATAGTGTGAAAAGCGCGAGAGAAGAAAGGTACTGGAGGTTTGTTTTGAGAAAGGGATAATTTACTAGGATTTGGTATTTATATTTTCTCTCTCTTGAAGATCTGTCAATAAATATGTAAAATAAGGTTTTTAGTACTTTTTAGCTCGTATAAAATAAAAAATTAATAATTATTATTACGAGCTGAACAAGGGACAACACATGTAAATGGTGCTCAGACCGTAGTGAATCCTCAATTGCCCGGCATGTCGTGTCCATTGGATCCTCAATTTGCATTCCAAAAGTTTTTACAAGCTTTTACCATTTATAAATGCATTATATTATTGTTGGAAATTTACCCTTAAGCGGGCGCATAAAAAAATATAATTATTATAGTGGAAGATAAATCAATATAACAATAATTACAAATTAATAGGAACAGTGAGAAAAAACAATAATGATAAATAATTTTGGCTCATGGAGTCAGATTCGATGGGGAAGCCCACAGCCATAAAGGCCGGCAATCCAACCACCGGTTGCTTAACCCATCAAGGGACAATAGCCGCCAAGACTAACCCACCCACCAAGGCACACGTGCGGCCATCAAGGCACTATCAAACCACTCAAGTTTATCTATCTCTTTTATTTTTTTTCCCTTGTTTCTCTCCTTTTCTTCTTGAAGGTAGTGAATAATTAGAGAGAAGCCATTGAACTTAAATTGAAACTTCAAAATTGTTTAACTTAATTCTATGCCTATGAGACCAATTGACACCTCAAATTATTCACTTAGCTGTAGGTGTTGGTTTGAATTGCATGTATGTAGATAACTGCCTTTTATTATACAGTATTTTGTAATTTATTGTCTTATTTGTTTTGGTACGATGTATTTGATACAGACTTGAACATTTTGATGATGTATTATACGATATAGATAGAAATATAAATTATTATTAATTACCATCAATCGTTTTGCACTAGTGAGTAAAGTTGAACAGTGTCACACCCACAATACTGTCTCAAAGGTACTATGTTTGTGAAGTTGGCGTAAAGCCCTTTAATTAGGCAGAGAGACTGTTGAAGAGTTTTATTGTATGTGATAGCATTCAATTATTGCGTCCGACTCAACATAATAATCTCGCCCGCCCTCACTCCTCTGCTTCAACTCTCGCCCCCACCCCCCCCAATTCAAAGATATTTCATAATTATTCATGTAGGATAAATGTTATAAAATTAGTATTCGTATATGATAAATTTTATAATAAATTATATTAATATCTCATCAAATTAGGTTAAAATACACAAATATCCTTTATTTTTTTGTAAAATTATATATAAATTTAAGGGATAATTACATTCTCCTCCCATGAGATTTGGTATAATTACACGTAGAGCTCTGTAGTTTGAAAAATTACATTTAACATCACTGAAGTTCTTTCTTTCTAACAAATAAGTCTTTCTATTAGTTAAAATTTACCAAATTTGCTACTATTAACAAAAGAATTAGAAAAAAATCTTTTTTCTTATAACCAAATCACCGTCTTCACTCGTTAATGTACGTGAAGAGGTATATCTTCATCGTTATAAGGGTAGTTTAATATGAAAAAAAATGTCTGACCTACAGCAAGTCAGTAGTAGGTCAATCGAGAAAAAATATCATTTCTCATTCAATTTTCTTAATTAATATTAACAAATTCAATGAATTTTGACTAACGATGGGACTCATTTATTAGATGAAAGTAAATATCAGAAATATTAAATGTAATTTTCAAATCATAAAAAATTTATATATAATTATACCAAATTTAAAAAAAAAAACTTATAATAATTATCCGTGAATTGAATTCGGAAATGTTAATATAATGTACCTTGGGATGGCCTGTTCTTCTAATAGCTATAGTCGCTGGAGTAGTGGGAAGCCAAGCCATCATTACTGAAACATTTTCCATAATTAAGCAATGTTGGGCGTCGGGTTGATTTCCAAAAGTCAAAATAATACACACATCATCCAGAATGTGTGGACAAATTTACCTTCTAGAAATCAACTGGACTTTACTGCGGCTCTATTTTTTTGTTAAATATGTGACTAATTTAATTTTAATTTGTTAACAATGTAAGTGAATAAAATTTGAAGTTAAATTGATTGATATATTTTACTATAAAGGGTATTAAAGTGAATATATCATATTATTAATAGTTAAGGATATTTTTGTTTATTTTTATTTAATTTAAAGGATTATAACAAAAATAGGGATATGTGCCGGGCTGGAGTTTGTTTGGCTTATTCCGAAGCAGGTTTCATTAATGTAGGGAGATAATTGATGAGGATGACATACTTTAGGAACCCTTCTTTTTTACTTTGTCTAACAAGTTTATACTAAAATTATTTTAATTTCTTAAAAAACTTTTGAACTAAATTACAAAAATTAATTCTTTCGAAACCAAAAATACTTCCCATGTAATTGAATTACAGAAGTAAGAATGCAAATTTTCCAATTAGAAAATTAAGCCAATTGATAACATATTGCACCTTATAATTGGTAAATGCTCATAAAAACTTTTGGACTGCAATAAAGGATTAAATAATATTTAATTAATAAGAATAAAATCATACCAATCCACTTAATCATCTCTAGAACTTAGCCTGGAGCTGTTCTACGATATTTTTGTCGAGCAGGAACGCCCTGGCAAGGTAATCGCTGTTGATAGCAGGTTTAGCCCCGAAGATGCCCTTTGGAACAACGTTAATCCCTGCGTTCTGGTTGTTCACGGCTGCTAAGACGACAGTATTTCCCTTCCCCACGTTGCGCTGGTAATGAAGAAGTCCGACAGGGACAACGTAAGCATCGCCCTGATTCAGAACCTTACTCAAGTGTTTGAAATCAGGATATGAGGTTATGAATCCAACTTCCAGGGAACCCTGGAGGACTGTCAGGATTTCAGTCGCCCTGGGGTGGGAGTGAGGTGGGACGAACCCATTCGGGGCCAAATCCAGGCGGGCTAGTGACAGGCCGAGAGTGTTGAGCCCTGGAACTTGGGCGACAGTCATTGAGGTTAAGGCTGCGCCGTAAGGGTTCTTGGTGTTTCCAGGTATATGTAGCCCGCTGAAGAAGAAATCGTCGGCTTTCACTGCTGCAGGGTCCTTGCATGGCAGTCCATTGAGTCTTGCTGAAAATGTACAAGTATAATAACAATGATCATTTAACTCATAGTAAATTCAAAGCATTAATGCAATTAATATTGTGTTGTATTCTTACTAGAGCTTGTGGGATCTGCAACACATAAATCCTGCAATGGAATAGGGCCAAAGGCAAAGGTAATGCAGAAGAAACTGAGGGCTGAGATGCTGAATAAAAGAATTTTAGCCATTTGAAATTGAATTTCAAGAAATTGTTTTCCCAGTTAACAGGATCCTTGGAGTATATATATGCAGCTGCAAAAATTTTCCATGTATTTTATTGTAATGAATGGTAGCAAGAAATGGTTGAAGAGTATCCAGAAAACCTAGTTATAGATTGTAGGCTTAATTACATCCTTAAATTCAGCTAGTCAATCAGGTTACAGGATATCATATAATTAGGAGAAATTATGTGCTTGAATTGTGTTGTAATCTTACAGCAGTAGTCTTGGGATTATTACCCCTTAATCAATGGGGATGTATATATCAGCACTGATATCAGGTTTCACCCCGAAAACTGCATTTGTTACAGTTACTACTCCAGGATTCTGGCTGCTCATTCCAGATATAGCTACTGCATATCCGTTTCCAACGTTACGCTGGAAATGAACGAGCCCAACTGGGAAGACAAACACATAACCCTTCTGGAGTGTTTTCGTGATCAGACGATTATCAGGATTTGATGTGACAAGCCCAACTTCAAGAGAACCTTCAATGACTGTCAAGATTTCGTTGGCTCTGGGGTGGAAGTGAGGAGGGATGACGCCCATAGGAGCAAAATCAAGACGGGCCATTGAGATGCCAAGAGTGTTGAGTCCCGGTACCTGTGCTACAGTTACTGGGGTGACGGTGGAGCCTGAAGGGCTTTTCTCTTCGGATCTGGCTTCCTGAGCCAATATTTCTGTTTCTCTATTTTTGTACTTTTACTGCATTCATAGATTATATTTTACATATACTCTGCTATTAGATTTGTATAGATTCATTAGTATATCTTTATTTTGGGTTGTAATATTAAGGGTTCTTATAACCCACTATTCTAACTAGGATTATTCCTGGCTCACTATTGAAACTTGAAAGGGTTGTCACCCAATGTAATCCTTAGCCATGAGGAAAACAAAAATGAAGAATTAGTTATATCTGCATGTTGATTAGATGTATAATGATCAGCTTTGACCATTTCTTAGCAAAATATTTAATTAGTCAAATCCTGCAATCTTTGAAAACCAAGACCTAATCTCTTTTTGTGTTGTTTGCTAGATTATTGTAGAAAAATACCCAAGTGCAGGGACGGCCTGCCGAGTACTGTTCGGTAGAAAAGACACCTACAAGATAGTATAATATTGTGAAGAGCTTCTATAAGTACTTACTTTGCTAAGTAGAAATGCACTTCAGCTCACTGTTTGAGAATACAATTTCTTGGTTTTCATAATTCCTCTGCTAAAACCACATTTAGTACATCATGGCAAAACAAATCATCTTATTCAGCCTGGTAGCCCTGTCTTTTGGCCTCGTTGCATTTGCCTTTGAGCCAAGTCCATTGCAGGATTTCTGTGTTGCAGATTTCACTACCTCAGGTAATTAAATCCATCAGCATTTTAACAATGCTTCTAACTTGTTAGGTTATGTGATCCTCATATACACTTGTTCTTGATTTCAGGATATCAATTTTATGCTTATTGATTTGTATATTTGTAAATTTTCAGCAAGAGTGAACGGTCATGTCTGCAAGAACCCTGCATCAGTTCAAGCCAGTGATTTCTCCTTCAGTGGGCTGCACCTACCTGGAAACACATCAAACCCGAATGGTTCCAAGGTCACCCCAGTGGCTGTAGCCCAGCTGCCAGGACTCAACACTCTTGGAATCTCCATGGTTCGTATAGATTATGCACCATGGGGAATCAACCCCCCCCACACTCACCCCAGAGCCACTGAAATCTTGACAGTGTTAGAGGGTTCGCTTCAAGTCGGGATCGTTACCTCAAATCCCGATAATAGCCTCATCACAAAGACCCTTCAGAAGGGAGATGTGTTTGTCTTCCCAGTGGGCCTTATTCATTTTCAGCGCAATGTGGGAACTGGAAATGCTGTTGCTATAGCTGCATTGAGCAGCCAGAATCCTGGAGTAATCACCATTGCAAATGCAGTTTTCGGGTCGAAACCTGGTATCAGCAGTGATATTCTTGCCAAGGCATTCCAGGTGGATAAGAGTGTTGTAGATCAACTCCAGGCCAAATTCTAGGAATGAAACAAAAGAAATCAGTGACCTATGATCCAGATTCCATATTTTGTTGCCTTTTTCCTTTTCTTGATTTGTTTTCTGTGTGACATGATTTGTGTGTTTCAAGTGTTTGGTTCTCAGATTGGCAAAGTTTCTTGAGTGATGTATTAAAATTCTTTCTAGTAGGTTGGTTTTAGTTTGTTCTTTGATTCAAATGCTAATCAAATTCTATTTCAATATCTTTGCTCGTAACTTAAAACTAAACGTTTTCTTTCTCCTGCAAATGAATGGCAAAAGGCAAATATGAATTCATCCGAACTCAGGATCCCAACCATGCAAAAGACCAGCAAAACAAGCGAAACACAATAGGTCTTCAATACTTAGATGTTTGAGATAATAGTAAAGTTATCAAACAACACCGCCGATGCTTAAAGAATTATAACCAGCTTGTCTTGAACAAGAATCATCAATGCTTGCTCATAATCTGATACCAGAATAGCAACTGCTGTAATTTAGAGGCATAAATCATATGGCATGTGAACTTTCTAGTTACGAACTGCATGTCATCAGTAAAGACTCATCAATTCCAACTCCATAAAGTAGGAAAACAACCTATGCATTGAAGAAGCATTATTAAAGAAAAAAAAAACAAAACTGGACTGAGGCATATATAATAAACATTTCTGGATGCAACAATTCCTAGTTCAGGAAGCGTATATACCAGGAACATTGGTATTAAAGAGAGAAAGAATCCAAAATGTAACATTTTTCTACTTAGCTAAGAACTTCACTAAAGTAACATTTTTACTATGTGTATCTGTGTTTCAGTTTTGCTACTTAGCTTATAGCCTTAGTGGTCCTCTACAAGGCTATTTTGCTGCAAGAGGAAGATGAAACGGCTAGTAGCAGCAACAGCTCAATCTTGCAAAAAAATCTTCTTGAAGTACAGTTGTTTATGAAGTACACATAATATTCCTCCTTGTAGAACTACTTTCTTTATTTATTATATTCTTTCTTTGCATTATGAGCTTGCTTTTGGCCTAACTAAGGTTATAAGTAGAAAGTTCAAAACAAGAATCATACGGTTTGTCTCTTCTTGAGACAGTGCATGGTAGAAAGATTCAACGTCAGTTCAACTATACGCATATATGCAAAAGAGCCCAAATGGCCTCTTAACCAGTATGGATATTTAACATAAGACTCTAATAAAAAATAGTGTTTGACATGTCGTAAGACTCGGTCTAAGTATAATCTGTGACCATTTCTGGGCAAATACTAGATAATATTAAATTGGTCTGTCCCAGCAATCACCCAAGAGTCCTCACAAGTATTTGCAGATTTCATACGTATACTGTTGGCAAGATTCTCATATGTATTTAAATTTCCTGGTTTAAGGACGGCTTTACAGAATACTGTTCAGCAGAAAAGACGTCAAAAGATAGTAGATTAATGTGTGAAGAACCTCTATAAATAATTTCTAAGTAGGAATTTACTTCATCTCTACTCATAGTTCAGAGAAAACACTTTCTCCCTTTCACAATAGTTCAAAGTTATTACTAGACTTCCAATTAAGTTCTAGCTAAATGGCTAAGCACATTATCTTGCTGATGAGCCTCGTGACCTTATCTTTCGGCTTACTTGCATTTGCCTTTGAGCCCAGTCCACTGCAAGACTTCTGTGTTGCAGATTCAACTAGCTCAGGTAATCATTTCATTCATGTTCATCAGCATTTTTTGTTTAATTTTGTCAGTTGTTAGTTGCATATTGCATTACCAATAAATGTTTTTACATATACTTACAAGTAATGCATCTTTCAGCAAGAGTGAATGGTCAACCATGCAAAAACCCTGCATTAGTTCAAGCTAGTGACTTCTCCTTCAGTGGTCTGCACCTGCCTGGAAACACATCAAACCCCAATGGCTCCAAGGTCACCCCAGTGTCTGTAGCCCAGCTGCCAGGGCTCAACACTCTTGGAATCTCCATGGTTCGTATCGACTATGCACCGTGGGGAATCAACCCTCCACACACTCACCCCAGAGCCACTGAAATCTTGACAGTCTTAGAGGGTTCACTTCAAGTCGGGTTCGTCACCTCAAATCCCGACAATAGCCTCATCACAAAGACCCTTCAGAAGGGAGATGTGTTCGTGTTCCCAGTGGGACTTGTTCATTTTCAGCGCAACGTGGGAACTGGAAATGCTGTTGCTATAGCTGCGTTGAGCAGCCAGAATCCTGGAGTGATCACCATTGCTAATGCAGTTTTCGGGTCTAAACCTGGTATCAGCAGTGATATTCTTGCCAAGGCATTCCAGGTGGATAAGAGTGTTGTGTATCAACTCCAGGCCAAATTCTAGGAATGCAGCAACAGGAATCCGTGACCTTAGATCCAGATTACATGCTTGTATTTCGTAACTTTTTCCTTGTCTTGATTTGTTTTTCTGTGTGACATGATTTGTGTGTTTCAATTGTTTGGTTCTGAGCTTGGCAAAGTTTCTTGACTGATGTATTAGCACTACTTCGTAGTTGGTTGGTTTTAGTTTGTTCTTTATTTCAACTGCTAATAAAATTCTTTTGCATGTCAGCATTCATGCTCGAGATTTAACAGAATGTTCTCTCTCTGGCACTGAAAGGCTAAAAACGAACTCAAGACCCAATCAAGCGAAAACCGAGCAAAACAAGTGAAACCAATAGGTAATTTGAACAGTTAGATTTGTGACAATACTCAAAGTTGTAGATTCTTAGGCCATCTCCTCGCTTTCTTTTCTAATCGTTAAAGCACCATCGTCAGTGGTTAAGGAATTAGGACTAGTGAACCAGGTTGTCTTGAACAAGAATCATTAACACTTGCTACAAATTTACAATCTGATACCAGAATCTTCACTGCTGTAATTTATTGGCATATATAAATCATAAGCCATATATACTAGCTATCAACTGCACTTTGTCCACAGAATGAAAAAGCACGAAAACAACATATGCATCCCGAAAACATCATCAAGCAAAAGCGGGACTGAGGCATACTGTTCAGCAGAAAGACGTCAAAAGATAGTAGATTAATGTGTGAAGAACCTCTATAAATAATGAACTTGCTAAGTAGGAATTTACTTCATCTCTACTCAATGAACATAGTTTCTATTTTCACAATACTTCAAAGTTATTACTAACCTCCCCCATTGAGTCCTAGCTATATGGCTAAGCACGTTATCATAGTTCGGGATGCCAATTGGCCCAGGAAAACCGGGGCCCTGACCCGGACCCACAATGGAATTTCCAGGGTTTGGGGTGGTTTGAACATGTCCCGCCCGGGTTCATGGCGGGATATATACCGATCTTGTCCCAAACCCACCTCGCCGGCCCCGACCCCCACAATTAATTTTTTAGGTATTTAAATCTAAATTGATATTATTTATTAAAAAGTAAAATATTAGTTGAATGTATTCTCTGTATAATATAATTTATTGTAAATTATAAAATGATATTATTTGATGAGAAAATTAATAATTTAGTTGTGCATATTTTTCGTTTTATAGGATTTGTTTTAGATTGAAAACTATATTGAGGTATTTAAATCTAAATTGATATTATTTTTTTAAAAAAATTAATTAAATCTATTCTTTGTATAATAAATTATTTTAATTCATAAAATGATATTATTTGATGAGAAAATTAATAATTTAGTTGAATCATGAAAAAAATTTAATTTCTTGTGTTTAAAAAATGGAAGAAGGAGTACAAAAAAATGTTGATAGTTTGAAATTATGTTTCTTTACTGGATAAATTACATCCACATCTTTCGTCTCACTTGCATTTGCCTTTGAGCCTAGTCAACCGCAAGATTTCTGCTTGCAGATTCAACTAGCTCAGGCAATCTATTATTCATATTCATCAGCAGTTTCAATACAAGGGAACATATTTTCTGTTAATTTCTGTTTACAAATAAATGATTCTATACATACATACTAGTAATGCATTTTTCAGCAAGAGTGAATGGTCAACCCTGTAAGAACTCTGCATTTGTTCAAGCTAGTGGCTTCTCCTTCAGTGGCTGCATCTACCTGGAAACACATCGAACCCAAACGGCTCAAGGGTCACTCCAGTGTATGTAGCCCAGCTGCCAGGGCTCAACACTCTTGGGAATCTCAATGGTTCTTATTTTGATTATGCACCATGGGGAATCAACCCCCGACACATTCATCCCAGAGCCACTGAAATCTTGACGGTCTTAGAGGGTTCTCTTCAAGTTGGGTTCGTTACCTCAAATCCTGACAATAGTCTCATCATAAAGACCCTTTAGAAGGGTGATGTGTTTGTATTCCCAGTGGGACTTATTCACTTCCAGCGCAACGTGGGAACTGGAAATGCTGTTGCTATAGCTGCGTTGAGCAGCCAGAATCCTGGAGTAATCACCATTGCAAGTGCAGTTTTCGGGTCAAAGCCTGATGTTAGTAGTGACATTCTTGCCAAGGCATTCCAGGTGGCACTCCAGGCCAAATTCTAGGAATGCAGCAACAGGAATCAGTGAACTTTTATCCAGATTTCATGCTATGTATTTGGTTTTGTAACTTATTCCTTGATTTGTTTTTCTGCGTGACATGATTTATGTGTTTCTATTGTTTGGTTCTCAGCTCGGCAAAGTCTCTTGAGTGATGTATTAGCACTACTTTGTAGTTGGTTGGTTTTAGTTTGTTCTTTGATTCAAGTGCTAATAAGATTCTTCTGCATGCCAACATTTACGCTCGAGAATTAACTGAACGTTCCCTTTCTCCGGCACTGAACAGCTAAAAATGAACTCAAGACCCAATCAAGCGAAAAAGTAGCAAAACAAGTGAAAACCAATAGGTAAATTGAACAGTTAGATTTGAGACAATACTCAAAGTTGTAGATTCTTCGGCCATCTCCTTTCACTTTCTTTTCTTATGGTTAAAGCACCATTGTCAGTGCTTAAGGAATTATGAGTGATGAACCAGGTTTCTTGAACAAGAATCAGCCCACTTGCTCGTATTACAAATTTAAATTTTGATGCCAGAATCTTCACTGCTGTAATATATTCGTGTATAAACGTCATACGCCATATATATCTTCTTCTTATGAACAGCACCGCGTCCACATATGAGTCCATGGAATTTCGATATTCTTCAATTTCAGGTCCAAAAAAGCAGGAAAACAACATATGCATCCACTAAAACATCATCAAGAAAAGCAGGACTGAGGCATGTATGGGTAGACATTTCCGGATGCAAGCATTCATGGTAGGTATTAAAATAGAAACAGAAATCCAAAATGAAAAACTATTAGTAATTTTTAAGATTCCAGCCTACAACCTCATCAAAGTAACATTTTTACTAAGCACATCAAAGTTTTCAATTTTCCTACTTTGCTTATCTAGCTTTAGTGGTCCTTAACAAGGCTATTTTGCGGCAACAGGAGGGTGAAAGGCCTGGTAGCAGCAACAGCTAAATCTAGCCAATAAAACCTTCTTGAAGTCCAGTTGTTCATGAAGTACATATATTATTTCTCTTTGTAAAACTACTTTCTACAATTTTTTCATTATTTTGCCTCCTCGCATGGATTTGTGGTGAATCTTGAATATCTATGAGATAGCTTTTGGCCTAGCTAAGGTTATAAATAGAAATTTCAAAAAACAAGAGTCATACGGCTTGTCTCTTCTTGAGAATAGTGTCGTAGAAAGATTCAACGTCAGTCCAACTATACGCATATACAAAAGAGCCCAAATGGCCTCTTACCAATATGGTTCTTTAACATAGGACTCTAATAAAAAATAGTGTTCGGCCTGTCATAAAACTTGGTTTAATCATAATTTCTGACCATTTCTTGGCAAAATACTAGAATTGAATTGGTCTCACCCCAGCAATCATCCAGAATCCTGCTGAGTTTTCGCAAATTATATATGAATACTGTTGGCAAGATCTCAAATGTATTTAATTTCCTAGTGCAAAGGCGGCCTTACAGAATACTGCTCAGCAGAAAAGATGTCGAAAGATAATAGATTAATGTGTGAAGAACCTCTATAAATAAGAAGCTGCTAAGTAGGAATTTTCTTCATCTCAACTAATAATTCAGAAAATACTCTTTCTGCTTTCACAATACTTTAAAGTTATTACTAACCTCCTTATTAAGTCCTAGCTAGATGGCTAAGCACATTATCTTACTGAGTCTGGTGGCCCTATCTTTCAGCTTACTTGCATGTGCCTTCGAGCCTAGTCCACTGCAAGATTTCTGTGTTGCAGATTCAACTAGCTCAGGTAATCTATTCATTCATATTCATTAGCAGTTTCAATACAAGAAAACATATTTTCTGTCAAATTCTAGAACTATTTTGCAAATTGCATTACCAATAAATTGTTCTATATATACTTACTAGTAATGCATTTTTCAGCAAGAGTGAATGGTCAACCATGCAAGAACCCTGCATTAGTTCAAGCTAGTGACTTCTCCTTCAGTGGTCTGCACCTGCCTGGAAACACATCGAACCCCAATGGCTCAAAGGTCACCCCAGTGTCTGTAGCCCAGCTGCCAGGGCTCAACACTCTTGGAATCTCCATGGTTCGTATCGACTATGCACCCTGGGGAATCAACCCTCCACACACTCACCCCAGAGCCACTGAAATCTTGACAGTCTTAGAGGGTTCGCTTCAAGTCGGGTTCGTCACCTCAAATCCCGACAATAGCCTCATCACAAAGACCCTACAGAAGGGAGATGTGTTCGTGTTCCCAGTGGGACTTATTCATTTTCAGCGCAACGTGGGAACTGGAAATGCTGTTGCTATAGCTGCATTGAGCAGCCAGAATCCTGGAGTGATCACCATTGCTAATGCAGTTTTCGGGTCTAAACCTGGTATCAGCAGTGATATTCTTGCCAAGGCATTCCAGGTGGATAAGAGTGTTGTGTATCAACTCCAGGCCAAATTCTAGGAATGCAGCAACAGGAATCCGTGACCTTTGATCCAGATTACATGCTTGTATTTCGTAACTTTTTCCTTGTCTTGATTTGTTTTTCTGTGTGACATTGATTTGTATGTTTCAATTGTTTGGTTCTCAGATTGGCAAAATTGCTTTAGTGACGTACTAGCAATCCTTTTCAGTAGGTTCGTCTTATTTTGTTCTTTGATTCAAATGCTAATAAAGTTCTTTGCATGTCCACATTTCTGCTCGAAATTTTAACCGAATGTTTTTTTTCTCCTGAACTGAACAATAAAAACAAATATGAATTATCTGAACTCAGGACCCAATCAAGCCAAAAACCAACAGAACAAGTGAAAACCAATAGGTCATTTGAACAGTTAGATTTGAGATAATACTTAAAGTCGTAGATTCTTCGGCCATCTCCTTTCACTTTCTTTCCTAATCGTTATCGAGCACCACTGTCAATGTTTAAAGATTAGGGGTGATGAACCCGCTTGTCTTGAACAAGAATCGCCGATACTTGCTCATATTACAATCTGATACCAGAATCTTCCATGTTGTAGTTTATACGCATAAATCAAAGCCATATATATACCTTCTAGTTACGAACTGAATCCCAAGAATGAAAGCATGGCATTCAAGATTCATCAATTTCAACTCAGCAGAAGCAGGAAAACAATCTACGTGTCCAAGAAAACATCATAAAGGAAAAGCTGGACTGAGGTATATATGGTTAGACATTTCTGTGGATGCAAGAATTCCTAGTTTAGGTAGCACATATACCAGGAGGTTCTGAATGTTGTAATTTTAATTGCATGAAAAACTTCATAGATTAGATTGAGAGAAGAAGAGCAAATGACTTGTTGGAGAATGATAAAAAAAGTAAATAAATTGATAAGTACATATAAGGTCTTGTGGGCTAAGTGTAATACACTAAAGTGAACATGGGAGCACCCCACACGCGCACCGTCCGTCTGGCCCGGCCCCAGCTTCGGGCGAATGTCTCAAGATATATCTTTTTGCAGTGCTGCTGCGGATTCAGGTTTCTTCCAGCCGTTTTTGGCTGTTTCATACGCAAATTTAATGCATTATTGGCTGATTTTATTGCTGCGATGAAGGTGGAAATGTCTAGAAAAAGGTTGTGCACTCCTCATTTCAAAGACACAGCAAGAAAAGCTCTCTCGTCTCTCTTTTCTCTCATCCTAGTCTCGATTTCCCTCTCTAAATTCTAAGCTTTTGCGTTTAAGTTTCAAAATAAGCTTTTAAGTGTTTGATCGAGAAATTCTTCGGTATGATGTTAAACCGAAGAATTGCAACCGTCTTATTATGGGAAAAATTGCTCCGTACTCGGTGCATTACTAATACGTTCGACGATACGATTATTTTATGATTTCCATTGGGTCGAGAATTGTTACAATGCAACTTCTTTTGTAAGTTATCTTTTTAATTTCCTTGCCATAAATAGCGTATCTATTTGTGTTACTATTTTATTCATATGTAGGTGTTACTAATTTTGATTTCTGAATCTGATTGGTAAATTCAAAATGTTATTTAAAAAAAAAGAAAAACTTCATGGACTCTAGTTGTTTATGGAGTTCAAATTATTTCTATTTGCAAAACTACTTTCTTTATGTTTTTATTTTTCTCTCCTTGGTGAATCTTGAAAATCTATGAGCTACTCTCTGGCCTAACAAAAGGCTATAAGATCATAAAGAATCATACGGCTTTGTCTCTTCCTGAGAAATAGTGTTTGGAATGGTAGAAAGATTCAATTCAGGCCAACTATACGCACATACAAAAGAGACCAAATGGTCTCTTAACCAGTATGGTTTTTTGTTTAACATAAAACTTCACTAAAATATGGCGTTCGGCCTGTCATAAAACTCAGTCTAATCATCATTTGGTCTGACTCAGCAATTGTCCAAGAATCCTCATAAGTATTTGCAAATTTCATACGTATACTGTTGGAAAGATTCTCGTACGTATTTAATTTCCTGGTGTAGGGACACCCTTTAAGAATACAATTGAGCAGAAAAGACATCAAAACATAGTAGATTAATTTGTGAAAAGCCTCTATAAATGATGAAGTTGCCAAGTAGGAATTCACTTCATATCTACCCATAATTCAGAAAATACACTTTCTGCTTTCACAGTTATTAATAGCCTCGCCTCAAGTCTTAGGTACATGGCTAAGCACATTATCTTACTGACCCTGGTGGCCCTATCGTTGGGCTTTCTTGCATTTGCCTTCGAGCCTAGCCCACTGCAGGATTTCTGTGTTGCAGATTCAACTAGCTCAGGTAATCTATCCATTCATATTCATTAGCAGTTTCAATACAAGAAAACATATTTTCTGTTAAATTCTAGAACTTGTAGCAAATAAATTGCTTTATAAATAAATGATCTATACATACTTAATAGTAATGCATTTTTCAGCAAGAGTGAATGGTCAACCATGCAAGAACCCTGCATTAGTTCAAGCCAGTGACTTCTCCTTCAGTGGGCTGCACCTACCTGGAAACACATCGAACCCAAACGGCTCCAGGGTCACCCCAGTTTCTGTAGCCCAGCTGCCAGGGCTCAACACTCTTGGAATCTCAATAGTTCGTATCGACTACGCACCATGGGGAATCAACCCTCCACACACTCACCCCAGAGCCACTGAAATTTTGACAGTCTTAGAGGGTTCTCTTCAAGTCGGATTCGTCACATCAAATCCTGACAATAGTCTCATCACAAAAACCCTTCAGAAGGGAGATGTGTTTGTATTCCCAGTAGGACTTATTCACTTCCAGCGCAACGTGGGAACTGGAAATGCTGTTGCCTTTGCTGCATTGAGCAGCCAGAATCCTGGAGTTATCACAATTGCAAATGCAGTTTTCGGGTCGAAGCCTGATGTTAGTAGTGATATTCTTGCCAAGGCATTCCAAGTGGATAAGCGTGTTGTGGATCAACTCCAGGCCAGATTCTAGGGATGCAGCATAAAAAATTTAGGAGATGAAAGCCAATTTGCAATTCGTCGTTCATGCGTTCTCTTTGTTGTTTTTTTCTCTGGGCGGGTTAATTTGTATGTTTCAGTTCTCCTCTTTTTTGTTCTTCTGGGTGAGTACATTTGTATGTTTCAATTCAAAAAGGGCTAATGAATTCTATTTACTTCAATGTTTCCTTTCCACTGAATTCAATATCCAAAACAAAAGAAAAAACGATATCCATCAGAGATCGAAAACAGCATAACTTTCAATTAGCACAAGTATAACAGATATGTTCATTTCTAGTGGTACAGAAGGAATTAGAGAACAAAACTAGTGAACATTTTGTGAATGTACAATAATTGGTACATTAAGAATCTCCGCAGTAGAAACTGCTGCAGACATGCCCTTAACTTGACCCCCTTACTGTTGTTCGCTCCAACTGTTACAAACAGTTGCTTCTTGGGAACAAGAGAGGAAAATGCCTGAATACGTCAAAACCTAGCTTCTTAATCCCAGCTCCAATTTTTGTTTGTACAGCTCCCAAACCTGTAAACATCAAAAAGGAGCTAGGAGAGGGAGTCAACTCAATTTGAAAAGAAAGGTCTAACCAAACTCAAGACAGCAGAAACAGAAAAACCAGCAAAACCGGAAAAATGGGAACAATAGGTAACTTTTTTAGGATATTCAATTCTATGCATCAGGTTCTTTGGCCATCTATTCGCTTTTACTTTGCTAATAGTCAGTTAGCATTACTGTTGGCTCTTAATCTATTAAGATCATCGCTGAACTTTCAAGAACAAGATTTCTTAGCAATTGCTCATATGAAGACCAGATTCCAGAACAATGCTGCAATCCGTATGGCGCATCATACCTTCTACTTATGAACTGAATTGAGTCCCAAAACTGAGAGCATGGCATTCAAGGTTCCTCAAGTTCAACTGCACAATGTCATCAAAACAACAGCCAGACAGAGGTTACAGACAGAATGCTGAATGCAAAAGTTCCTAGCACAAGTAGCTTCTAGTGTAGATTGCTTATCTAAAGTAGGTGGTCTTTCATTTAATTATTGCTGTATATTCTTTTAGGTACATTTTATCAATTGTGTGATTCTGCATGCTATAACAGGGTGATGGCAGGGCTGACAGCAGAGTAATGACAAATTTAGGCAACCCATTAGGGATGAGGGAGTTATCAAATAAGTAGGACCAAGTGGTTCATATTACTTTGTACATTTCATTTCAGTGCGTAAAGGCTGGGACTTAGGTAAATTGTCAGATATTTCAAGAAAAAAAGTTTCTTGCTATCCATCTCTCTTCCGTGCGGATTACTATTGGGAATTGGTTGAATAAAGCATCACTGATATATCAGATTTGTTGACATTTTTATATTCTAACATTTTTCATAACTTACCACAACAGCAGTTCCTGTTTCAGCAAATCTAGGAATGCAAATAAGTCTTACCACCTGCCCATCCGATCCTGCAGTTTAGTAAAACCAGTTATGTTATACATTCTATGGCAAGATATAGCAATAGTCTGAATGGCAAGTAATACTATAAAAACTTACCCTTAATCAAGCTAGACTCGTATTTCTCTTGATTACCAACAAAGTAGACATGAGGACACTTCTCAATGAAAAATGGATCTCTATCGGTAAAAGGATAACACCCTGTGGATTGAAGAGGAAATGACTCTGAATCAGAGAAAACATAGCACTTATGGAATACATATCAAACAGTCAATTCCCTTGGCATTCTTGGTGCTCAGAAAAGATGCTCCATTCCAAAAAATCAGGGTGCCTCAGTACCTCATAAATTTCTTGTTGGATTTTGGCACCAGAAACTAAAGTTCGTAAGCCATTCAATAATAAAGCTTCTTTGTTTAACAGGCCATTACTATTCTAAGAAATGGGAAAAGTATAGATTTCACGAAAAGCATTCACCAAACTTAGGCAATCCAGCAGGAAGCTAACCTAGAGTATTTGGAGCTGTTGGTGCTAGGTGCCTCCATCTCAATGTCCTTTCCATGAATTCAAGTTTGCTTTTTGCATCAGAATACTTTGCAAGATCGTCGATGTTCTGACCTGATGTTCCAAGAAACCTGAAGCAATAACAGAAGTATGAAGCTGTCCCAGTTCAACAGATACTTAGCCAAAATAATATATCTTACCTCACATTGTCTAGCTCGAATGAATGAGGATTAGTACAGGATCTGAAAGTGTTATAAGCTGCTGATCCAGGAAAAAGGCATTTGTGCAAAGGCTTACATAGAAATGGAGGACAAAAGGCTTGATGTCAACAAAAATATAGTACACATAAATGCAGCATATCAACCACAATGTGATCAGTGTAACAGAAACCTGTTGTGGCAAAGAGAAATTTGCAGGGTCACTGGTTCCTGGCATTATGTCTAAAGCTATTCCTGCAGCAATCTGCAGACCGTTTCAGATTCCACAAATCGTATTTTGCCATAGAATCTACATTTCAGCAAAAACATAGAAATTACCTGAGTCAGAAGGATATCAAGCTCTTTTATTGGCTCCGATAGTCTGGACTGATCCTTTGAACCCAAGTTCTGCGATAATCAATTGTAAGACAGATCATAGGAACATCAGGAACAGCAAAACATAACTGGGATACCCCCACAAACACAAGATTGGATTTCTTCGTTAAAATCAAATAGGCGTTATAATGTAAATAAGATTGCAGCCCATGGAATTATGAATTGCTATGCAGAAGGAGGTTTAACCGCCACTGGTTGTTCAACTATAAATAAAGATTAAGGTCCACAAATGAATTTCTTGTTCTGTTTCTATTACGGTTGGAGTTTAGCACGTTCTCATTAAAAATAGGAAAAAAATTTCGTTCCAGCTTATTCTTGTCCACCATCCTAAAGTAATTGTCCCGGACTACAACGGAAAGTCCAATTATTTCTGTTTTCCAACTATAAAGAGACCACCACAAGGTGAGAAACAGGACCCGATAAAAGTTCAAATTTTAAAAATTTACAGTAATGCATTGTGCTTGGAGAATGATCTGCATGCTCATACAAGAATTGTGTTGGTGAATCAGGTCCACCCACATTTTCAAGACAAATATGACAATTACAGTAAAGCATAAATGATAAAGCCATAATGAGTTCGCAGAAACAAAACCTTACAATAAAGTATAAACAACTGTGGATGAAAGATGTTACCTGACCATTAAGAAGCCCACGAGGAAATTCAACAGAATTCCCAGCGACGACAACTTGAACAATTTGAGCTGCAATGCCTTGTTCCTGATACAAAAGATAAATTATGGGATTATGTCAGACAAGTGATCATTCACTTAGGAATGTAAGATATAGTCAAAAGGAGCATATGAGAATTACACTTAGACCTTTTCATCTCCAAGATGTCCCGTTATATGGTCAACAAAGAGCTGAAAATGGAGAGGATTAGCGGAGCTGCTCCCAACACTCAATCCCGATATGAAAACGACATATTTATCCTCACCTGTTCCAGATGGTGGTCAAATAAGTAATGTGAATACATACATCCAGAAAACATCCAGCTAATAGTGTTTAAGAAGCTTCTATAAATCGTCTACTCTGTTAAAACCCGACAGAAAGCGTGCTAAAAAACTTGTTTGAAGAATAGGTATTAGGCTCGGGGAGTTATCTTGCCACTGCAAACTATTATAAAATGCCACTTACAAGACCATACATACACAATAGAGATGACAATCCAAGATCTCAGAGATACATCTCATTCTGATATTAGGATTATAGCTATTAAAACATGCTTCCAGGTCAACAAACAAAACTATAAGAATATTAACAATTATCTTTGTGACACCACGTATTACAAGACAAAATACAGCAAAATCTCAGACCCAAAGGACTATGCCAAATTAGAAAGAGCGAAAATGTACAGAAAATTTACTACTTTAATTAAAGAACATGATTTCAACTTCTAGTTGCAATAATTTAAGTTAATGCATTCTAATGCTCATTTTCTAGTTTCCCACACCCAGTTCCTAACAACATTGTTGCCTAGAGATGTTTAAGCCATTACTTCAACATATAAGTGATTTTCCATCCATCAAACAATAATTTGATCATAAGCATGACGTTAGCTTCGCCATCTCCTATAAGTTATCTGTCGCCATTTCATGCATTTGGTAATACCCTCATAAATAGAAATGATGCCTTTACCCAAGCTGCTCGTCCGTAGCCAAATTCAAAACAATTATGAGCATGAGTTAGACCAGTAAAAGCATTGTAATGAGGGTAAAATGAAAGTTGTGTGGCTTTACCAGAATTAAGTGGCAGCTCTATCTGGTGAGGAAGGCCAGCTTCCAAGATATCTTCGACCACAAAATCTCCTGCCCCAGTTTCTTTTCCATGCAATGCGACCACTATACCTGGAAAAAAAATTATAAGAACTACATACGATTAGCACATTTCGTCCAAAAACACGAAGTAGACAGGCCATACTTTTCGGGTATGCAACTTTGTAGAAGCTGTTTAAGGAAATTCTTCATGAGAGCTCTTTTACAGCTGGTACAAAGTATTGGTGCTAATTCAAGTTGGTAAAACTGAGATAATTGAGTTAAATCCCCTGGTGAAACAATTTCTAATAACCAATCTCGATAAGGTATAAACAGCCTCAAAAGTGAACAAAACAGAATGGAGACAATCACATGCCCGACATTCTTAGATAACCTACCCTGAAACTCATGAGAATCTGATCACGTACCTGTTACATATACAGATGGTAAAAGAAGAGATCCACGGAGTTTAACTCGGCCACTCTCATCCTCCAAAACTAGATAATCGTCTGAGTGCACAAAATTATGGGGTTTTACAAGCGGGCTTGCTGATCTCTGTGTGGCGTACATTCAAGGTAATGGACTCAAGATGAAGACTGCAATCTTAAAACTTGGAAAAAAAGGGGGAAATCATAAGCAGCAACCAATAACAACCTAAGTACCTCCTTTGAATACTCATCAAGTATGGAAGGTTTGAGCTTCATGTGCTTGTAAAGGGTTCCGACAATAATGCATTCCTTTCCTTCTTCCAGTCCTAGCACAGTACAAACTGCAACCAATAAAATGGTCGCATAAAGCCACATTAGTCCATGGAGCTCAAGAGTCAGCTAATCCAATGTAATATGAGGGCCAAAAGCATGCTAGTAGGTTCAAGTCCAGATGTTCATGAAGTTCTAAGATAAAATACCTGCACCAACAAATATGAAGACATACCTATAGAACCTAGCCCATGTTTCAAGTCTGTATTTGACTAAGAAAAATGAAGAACTACGAAAAGTTATTTCCCAAACCAATATCTACCAAGGCATAGGTCCCACTTTTCTGCTCTTCTCTTTCCGATTGTTCATGTATTAAGCCCTCAATGCTCAGTCTCAACTGAATTTTGAAAACACAGATAATAATATTATAATGCAAGTAATTCTCAGTTATCACAGTTCAACCCAAAGATTGGTTAAATATATTGAATATTTTTTCACTAGGATAGAATGGAAGGGGCAGAGATTGTTTATATCTTCCTTTATTTTCGTCTCTCTTTGCTTTCCTTCTTTCATGTTCATTTATGAAGGAGAGAGTAACACAAAAAGTAAATACTTAGTATTACTTCAGGTAAACCATATGACAACCAGAGTTTCATACAAATATAAACTGGGGGTCCTAAGACCCTACCAAAGACAATATGAACAAATCCAAATCGGAGTTCAACATCTATTCATTCCTTCAAAGCTCAATCAAAAACAAAAAACTCACAAGAAGACCATAATGTAGCGGATGCATAACCCAGCAACAAATTAGCTTCTATACACATTTACCTATCTCGGATGACTCTACTTGTACTTATTAAAAAGGAAAAGAAAAAGCGGGGATGCGAGAGAAGCCCAGGTCAACAAGATGCAAGCAAAATTGAACATATAGGACTGTAAAGCAACAAGCTCGGACTTTTACATAAAAATCAGCTAGAATCACGTGAAACTTAGAATATTAAAAGAAGGGTACTTGGCAAATGGGGTTTCCAGGTCGGGAGAAGAGAGTAAAGCAGAGTTCTCATAAGATGAAGTCTTGCAAAGTATATTTGACTGTACTGTTGACCTCTGTACATCTCCTTCTGTATCTCAAAGCTCTCATCCTGCAACAGATAACCCCACAAGAAAAGAAACACACATATGAACTAGTGCCAAAATCAGAGGAGCAAAGCACGATAATCTCATGGAACGGAAGCAAATTGCACAAGCAGAAATCATGATTTTCTCATGAGTTTACCATGGATTTATATATGGACTGTTTCCTCTGGAGTACACCATTTCCTGAGTCGACCTCCACGGGTGCTGCTGCTGCTGCCATGGCGGGAAAATAGTGACGAAAGAGGAGGCCCTAGCAACGAGGCAGAATAAAACAGTGGAACCAATGTAAAAAAACAAAAGATGAGGGACCATTTCTGTAAATAGTATATTTATTTTTTTAAATACAATGCGACCCCGCAGGTTTGCTTATTGTAAAATTTTCTATTTAGTAAAACTTCTAGTATAAAAAAATGAGCTACTATTTATGATTTATTTTTTTTTATTTTTCACAAAATCATGATCATTTTTGCTTTTGCATGAATCAAAAATTACATCCATTGTACAAATAGTGCATTGATTCAAAACAATGCATGCCTTACATGTAGTAAAATTTAGAATAAAAATCCAATTTACCATATAATTATATAGTTTAAATGTAATACCATGGACAATACAGAATACAATCTACTATACAAATCGTGTAATTATTAAAAACACTGCACATATTAAATGCAATAGGTATTTCATTAAAAATCCAATCTACTATATAACTAGTGTTATTGATTGAAAATAATATGTATAGACCACGTGTACAAAAATGCAGGATGGCTTCATATATACTTTGGTAAGTGAATGAATCTATATTCCATATACTGGTAGGGTGATATTTGCTCATAAAATAGGAGTTTACAATATTTCACTATAAAAACCAACATCTCTCTCAAAGATTTTCACCACCCCAAAATTTAACCAAACAATTCGAGTCATGTCAAGAGCATTTTTCTTAGTCCTTTTGCTTGGTGTGCTTTTTGCAATCCCAGCCATTGCCAATGATAAATTTGGTTATGGGCAAGAGCTACACAAACACAAGCCACATCATCCACCTAGACATGCACCAGCACCAACACCAAAGCCTAATTCACCACGTTCACAATTATTGGACGATGATGTTGAATTAGACAAGGAAATTAATGAGATCGAACTCAAACACAAACGACATCATCCACATAAATATGCACCAGCACCAGCACCAAAGGGCAAAGCACCTCATTCGAAAGTGTCGGACGATGTGAAGGAATTTTATCAAATCAAGCGCAAATACAAGCCATCTCACCCACCTTCAAGTGCATCAGCACCATCGCCAAAGCACAAGAAACAACCCCCTTCTAGATCTAACTCATTTGGGTTGTTTTAGATTAACTAAGAAAAAACATAAAGTTGTTGCTAAATGAAAATGTAACAAGAATTTAGCTAGTTATTTGTCATTCAGCTGTTACAGTCACAAAACTTTAATGTGTCAAAATTATTCAAATCATGAATTATCTTTGTGTTGAATAAAAATAATATGAATTTCTGAGTTTCTGTATTGCTCACATGAGAATTAATCCATAGATCCCATACAAATTGAAAAATTATACCATAGCTATTTTTTTTTCCTCCTAATTATTTCTTGAAAAAATCAAGTTATCCTTTTAATTAATTCATTTAAGATTTTTTATTAATTAAAATACTAATTTTTAAGTTTTTTAATTAATTAAAATTTGTGTATTCAAGATTATTACATTTTGTTATTATTTTGCATTATAAGCTCAAATCAAATTGTCGTTTCTTCTTTTTTTACATTACGAACTCATTAAACTCTTATCAAGTTGGTATATACATATTTCTCAATTTTACATAGATAATTATTTACACAACAAATTATTGGTAAGTTGTACCTACACGTGATATAGGAAATAAGCAAATAATATCTTTTGAAAAAAAAACCCCACCAAATTAGATATCTTCAATTTTAAAAATGCATGAAACGTCCCCTGCACGCGTATGGTGTAATGCATATGCAAATTTTTCTCTCTATTTTTAATTTAATATTTTTTTTATTGTACAACTTTTGGATGTTATTTAATATAAATAATGGTTCATATTCTTTTTTTAGTAATCTATGCTGAATATAAAGTTTTAGACGAATTCAATCAACATATACTAAATTAGGCTAGTTTTCCTACAATTTTTCAGATGAGATTTCCCATGTCACTTTCAAGTGTATTAAATTTCTTTTGGTATCCATCGAAGATACTGTAGGAAAATTTTAAATATTTTTGGAAATTCCACTAAAAAATCTGGATTTTTGACAGAATTTTTAAATTTCAACTCACACCATTTTTGTGTTTTTCTGCCTAATTCCTTTTCTCTGCCATGGATTTTTCTCCTTTTTTTTTTATCGAAAATTACTAAAAAATATTTTTTATATAATTTAAAATGTTTATGGATTATATCCTTTAGAGTATTCCGGTAAAAAAAATTACGATTTTGGTCTCTCTTATTTCATAAGTTACACTTTTGATTCTTAAAAGTAATCCATTTTGAATAGAGTTGATCCTAATTATTTGTCTCTAACAAAACCAAAGGAGATGTGCACATGAGGGCATGGTGACGTGAAAAACGAGAGGGGGGGGGGGGAGGTTGGATTTTGGCCCCAAATTTGCTACTAATAAGATATACTTAGTTTTTGTCCCGATTTTTGGCACTAAAATTCAGCTATTAATTTCCCTCCTTTCTCATATCCACGTGCTCATTTTCATTAGTTTTGATGGGAATAGAATGATTAGGACTAAATATGTTGAAAATTGATAGTTTAGTGAATAAACGTATAACTAGTAAAATGGAATATTTGGAGAGAATGTGATTCTCACTCATGAAGTTCTTTTTGAAGGGACTATAGTAGAACGGTCTTTTGATAAGGAAGAAATCAAATTAAATTGAACTTTATTTGATCAGTATTTCACTGAACCACTTTGGCCTGACTGTATGAAAAACGTTCGTCCTACAAAGTACTTGAGTTAATAGACTAATCCTACATATGTCAAGAAAATAGTGGGGGTTTGATTTTATACAACTTTTCAAAACATCATTGATAATCGCATATTTTTTCTAATTGACTGTCTTTCAGTCCTTGCTTGTCCAAACGATTGAATTATAATTCAATAAGACATAAGGAGGAGCAGTGTGGGAAATCCTTCAGAGTCAATTACTTGGAGCCTAATGATTCATTATGAAGTTCAAACTGGGTTTGAAATTTCCCATAACTGAAATATCCTATTTGTCAAAGATCATACCTGGGTATGATTTGATAAAACGAGCTCAAAGGTCAGTAGAAGTTGGTTGAGTTCCAAAGTGTTTAGCGTATAAATATTTACTCATTTAGAATGAGGTTAAAATATTTGGGAAATACTATACAGACATTATGGTTAACGAAATTCTCCATAAAAGGAATTAAATTCCTATATAGAAGGGGATAAGATGTTTAAGACTAGGTTACAGGTGATTGATGAGAAAGCTTAAGCTGTTCAAGACGCAGTTATGTCTAATTGATGGAAAGCTTAAGTTGTTCAAGACTTAATTGTCTCTCACTGATGAGAAAACTTAGATGTTTCTGATATTCCTTATGTCTTTGTCGTAGACAACATGAAGTGTTGCTTTGGTGTGTTGGATCCAATGTTGTGTATGCTTTGGACATAACACAACATATAACGAGAATACACCCATAAGGCAGTAGACAGTTGTCAAGAGCAGCCCTTAATACCTGAATAAAGATTAAAAAAGTGTTCCTGACACACGATTTGTGGAGAGTTGATTTTTGGAAGGCTAAGTGATACTAGCTTCCAGATTCATGTGAATAATGAATAAGCTCTCAAAGTATAGACAAGTTCGAACTTGATGTTGAGCGTGGTAGCTTGAAGGGGTTTCAAGTAGACGTTTTATCTTAAAAGTCGAATGTATGACGACTTTTGCATTGAAAAACTGCATACATCAACTGGATGTGGTGCCTTGCATGGTCGAGCCGATTGTAATCTTGGAGGCAAAGACAAGGCTATAGCAAAAGCTTTTGGGCTCGAGAGCTCATCACAAGATTCAGAGAAAGTTCTTAGATGAACCACCATCTATAGGTAGCAATGATGAGGAGGCATATGGTTGGACCATGCAGCTCCAACCGAAAATAAAGTAGACCTAAGAGACTGAGTCGGTATCGTAGATTGTTCATACTCAAAAGGTTTTGAGAGACATGGGTAATTGACTTAATGGTCAAGTAGGAGATTGTTGGAATATGTGATAAAAAAGCCAATTAGATTGGCCTTTTTCTACTCGTCAATCTTTATCAAAATAATATTAGAGTGATGAATATGGTAAGAATTTATCATACTGGCATTGTGTTGTTGTGCTTAAAACTCACATTGAATAGGGTTTCAATGTCACAACAAAATGACCGCAGATCAAAAGGTTAAATATGTGAAGTTGGGTTGCGCATAGGTTTGACAACTTGAAACCAATTTCTAAAGGTCAGTAAAATATTCCATGTCGAGGACCTCGAGAAGAGGCATTGAGAGTCCTATAGAGACTAGCACTAAGTATTGCAGCCGCGTTTCATCAGCAGGAGACGTAGGTCGTCTATGCAATTTTAGTAGGTTAGTTGGCAAGGTAGTCGACTGATTAAACTAACTCGCGAGAATCATCATATGAAAGTCTTGAAGGCTTGATCGGTATTACTGGAATTCCCGGTTCTGATAGTACGAGATTAGTCTTCAAACTTGAGAAATCATGACAATCACATGCTTATGAAGACTCTATCTTGGATATATCGAGAGGTGGATGTATCTTGAGGTATGTTCACCATAAACCTTATCTAGTGCAATCGGAGTATGTAACAAGGATGGTGGATTGAAAATAGAATCTGTCCCCTATCAATATTGTATCATAAGTGTCTCCTATACGCTCTGAGACCCGTTTATGCCTTCAAAATCTATGGCAACAATGATTGAATGAATGAGATAGATTTTTCGGTCCAATCAGTGTGGTAAATGAGGACTCGAGTTATAAGTATAGATGTCTCGTCAAGGATGAGAATCGATGCCCAATTTCATATCTTAGACTAAGACCGAGATGCGGTCGATGAAAGAACCTTACTCGTATGAGTTTGGAGTCTAAATGTTCACGCAGTTATTCACCTAATCTCTAGTGCTATAAACTTTTGCTAGACGGCCACCCACGATAGCTATTTTTTATTATGAAATAATAAAAATAATTCATTAAGTTGAATCTAATCCATTGTATTGATCACACATGCCCAAGTCTATATATAATATCTACAGAAGATTAGATATAAAATTTCTTAACACTAAAACAAATCAAGGAAGATCTTCCCAGATATATTAAACGAGTTAATATAAAATTTAATTGCTTTTTTTAATTTGGAATATAAAATCTGATTACATTTTAATTTAATATTTTGGATGATATTTTGATTTTATTTAAAAGTAAAATTGATAATTTCTATAAATAAAAAAGTATGGCCTAATTAATCATGCGATGCAATATAGGGCTGCAAAGTCGCATTAGCGTATCGGTCTCTCCACATCAAAGAAAAAAAGTATTGGTCTGTCCGTTTACTTTGACTGAGGAACTACAACTACTACTGCCTGCCCCTCCAAGATTACTACAATAACCACGAATCAGTCAGTGTTTCACCGCTTCACAAAATCGACGTTGGTTCGCCATTTTCTGGATTACGTGCATACAACAAATTCTTCATACTTGTATATGTGAAATTAACACGCTTGAATTGTACAAGACGCAGTACAGTTCGATTTTTTCTTGCATTTGCAATAAGAAATGGACAGTCATTCGCCTTTTCCACGCACGAGGAATCAGAACACTGCGTTTAGCTACCAGAAGGTAGCTGATTCTCCGAGATCGTATACCGGCGATTTCGATTTTGGAGAAAGCGCAGATCGCCGATTTGCGTTCTCTCGCCAAGTGTCGATGCGTCAGAACGAGGCTCACACTCCGCAACCTATGCTTTCGCGCAGCGTGTCGAGCATAGATATAGCGCCGGCCAGTTATTATCCAGATTACTCCAAGGGATTTGATGAGAAATTTTCTGGGTTTTCGTTTGTTCCGTTGATTTTGGGGGGATTAAGGTCTGGAAACAGGAATATGAGGCGTTTGTTCGTGTTGATTTCGCTTAATGTAGCGTATTCGACTGCTGAATTGGTTATTGGGCTTTTCTCTGGACGTGTTGGTATGTAAGTTTAACTTAGTTGATGTTTACGCTAGCGTATCAAATGTTAGTTAGCTGGGATTTTCTTTTGTTTTGTGAAAATTTAAACCTTGGATGTTGATTGACAGAGAACGTTCTAATTTTCATTAGCCACCGAATTGATTACATATTATTTCAACTACAGCTTCATCTTTTTGACAAAAAGGGAGCAGTGATGTTTCACGTTAGAAAGAATTGAATGTGTTGAAGACTGTTAATTTGGTTCGAAATAATTCCTTGCTTTCTTTTAGAAGGATATGTTCTTTCAGGTTTTAAGTTCTAGTGGTTGCAGTGTCATTGCATTTGATGTAAAGCTAGTAAAATTATGCTGACAGTGTTTATTGGTGGATGCATATCTGTTATGCTATTGCTTAATGTTGTCAAATCAACATTTGAAGAGTATATATTGACCACACAATCATGAAAATCGATATGCCCACAAATATTAACAGCTTATGACTCAGGTGTCCGACATTGAGCAAATGACAATAGCTAGACTTTTCTTTTGGCTTTACAGAAATCTGTATTAATATATTATATAAGATTAGGCTTTTTGGAGTTGAGTTTGGTTGGCTGCCTCTTTTTGTTGATTGCTTACTTTCTTTTGTTCATGATTTGCTTTCTCTATGTGGTTTTAGGCTTGGTGTCAGATGCATTTCATTTAACATTCGGCTGTGGCCTCCTATCGTTTTCATTGTTCGCAATTGCTGCTTCTCGTCAGAAGCCTGATCGTGCATACACATATGGGTATGATTTGCAATGTAATGTTTTATTCTTACTAACAGAAGGAATTAGCCTTTTCATGTGGAACTACCAAATACAGCGGATGAATGCATTACCTTTCCTTGTATACAAAATTTAGGTCAAGTTCAAGAACGCTATTTTTATGTTAACATATATCTTTAAGAACTAAGTTTTGAATTTTGCAAAGAAAAGAAAAGAATTCAACTATTATAAATTCACTTGTAGATTCCTGTCTTTGTCAATAGGTACGGAAGGCTAGAAGTTTTAGCTGCCTTTACCAATGCTGTAAGTACTTGCTACATTGGGCTGTCTATTAGTTGTTGGATTCTTAATGTTGTTTCTGGGATGAAGTAGTGAGAATCACTATTTTGAAGACCTTGGAATCTTCAGTGATTTTCACTATTCTCTGTCTCTGCATTTTTCTGTTGTTTTGGTTACTTGAAAAAGTAATGTAGTATATTTTGCATAATATAATCACTGCCTCTTTCTCATCTCTCCCCTCTCACTCACTCAGTTCTGTGCTTGTTTAGACAGCTATTTCTCTTATTCCTGTCTTTCTCCTTAGCTGTCGAAGCACTTCATGCCTTCATACAAGACGAATCTGAGCACAAGTAAGTTGGCATTTCATTGTATTGCTGGACTTTTAGGTTTCATTTTATTCTAGCATTCGTGCAACTCACTATGTGCTGAGGGGTGAAAAGAAAACTAATGCTTTAGTTCTTAGGGCATCAGGCCATAGGGTATTCTGTATTTCGGCAGTGGTCAAAATCAGCACTTCATGCAACTTCCCATTATTTCCCGGACTGCAAATGTTCTTAAATAAATGCGAGTTATAGAACTTCTCATCTCTTGCAAGATCAATGTAATGAATATGAGAGTTATCTCTGGTCTAAATTTTGTGTAAGCATGGACCACCACATTTAAGCATTCAGTTCATATCAGAACCTTTTTGGTGCTAATTCCTGTTTTGGTGTTTCTATGAAAAGTAACTATCATCATTAGGTTACAAGCATCACATTTAATAATGAACTTTATTAATTGCCATTTTGAACACTTTCTTTGAAGAAGCAAAGGAAAGAAACAAAGGAACATGGAAAACCAAGAATAAGAAGGGGCTAGAGGAGAACACTCCTTTTTCACTCTTATCTATGCTGGATTTGGTGCGAAAGTTTTGCTGCATTTAATTTTCATCATCTCCGTTGTCTTTTAGTTTCATCATTAGTTGATCTAAATGTTAAAATCTAAATGGTAATGGCTATCTCTGATCCCTACCTCTTTTAGGCATTACCTGATCGTCTCAGCTGTCACGAATTTGCTTGTAAATCTTATTGGTGTTTGGTTCTTCAGGAATTATGCCCGAATCAATCTTGGTGAGCTTCTTATACATGTTTGGGTTTTTTTATTTTTTGAATAATTCCTAAAAAACATTTGGCTTATTCTTTTACATATCGTATTCTAAATTTTGTTGTCTGTTCATGGTTCCCGTCCCTTGCATGTTGATAACATCATCAGCTAAATTGCTGAAAGCACATCTCTTATGTGATTGGATGAAAGCTGGAATAGAAAGTCCATGATTTTGAGTAAAAAGGCTACATAACTTCTAGTGAACTGAAATAATTGGTACTATCTCTTGATCAATTTGTAGAAAGATTAAGGCTTGGATGAACTCCGACTATTCTTGTTTTGATCTCTTAGTATAGTCTCATTTCTGCTGCCTGAACTATCAGGTATTGAATGATGCTGCATATTTAACTTTTACTGAACAACCCTCCACTTAAGAACTCCCTTTACATGATCTCCATATCATAGAAATCGTATGAGGATTCAATGTAAACATATTATACACACATAGATTTCCAAAGAAAGGAGAGGTAGCTGTATTGCTTGATTAGTGATTCTTTACAAATTGAGCCATATTATGCCACATATACAGTTACCTGGGAATTCTTGTCAAATTATCGAGCCAATGTTTCTAGTTATGGGTTCGAGAATTCCAGTGTCATGTAGGTAGTGGATGAGCATAAACAAGGACAATATCAACTTGAAAGTTCTGGCAGATATATTTAGTCATAATGAAAGACAGATCAAGCTTGTGATTTATGTGGCCTGTAGACCTGGAAATCTATAAATTGCTTCCATAATCCCTTCTCCAGTTTGTTCCCTCCAAGTTATTTTAGATCGGATTGTATTGTTACTGTTATTTTTTTGTTTCAGTTTACAGAAAAGCTGAAGATATGAACTACCACTCTGTTTGCTTACATGTCCTAGCAGATTCGATCCGGAGGTATGAGAAACAGCAAACCTGATTGCTTTTATCTTTTCTGGAAAATTCCCTCTGTTTGATATTGTTTTGTGTATATTAATCTGCAATATGTTGATTTTCTCAGTGCAGGGTTAATCCTAGCGTCCTGGTTGCTTAGCCTTGGGTAATTTGATGTGATCTAAGGAAGATAGGTTCAATTTAGTTTATTCCTTAAGCTCCCATCATTACTGCACTTATTACTAATTGTTTTCTCTTTCTGTCATAGGGTTAAAAATGCTGAAGTGTTGTGCTTGGGACTAGTTTCTGCTACAGTTTTTATGCTTGTCATGCCACTTTTTAAAGCCACAGGGGGTATTTTGCTGCAGATGGCACCACCTAGCATTCCTGCTTCAGCTTTAAGCAAATGCTGGAGACAGGTAAAATCTGGCTATCATCGAACAGCTTTTGAGTGAAGGGAGGAAAAATGGAATTTTTCAGTTTCAAATATCGAATATAAGTACTAAAGTCCTAATTGCATTGCATCTCAATGCAACGTTTTCATGTTACTTGTCATTAGATAAGTTCCCGCGAAGATATTGGAGAGGTTTCTCAGGCTCGTTTTTGGGAATTGGTGCCAGGTCATGTTGTTGGATCAATTTCACTACAGGTATGGACTATTGATCAGCTCGTATGTTATCTCTATCTGGATTATATGATTGATGTTTTGCTCATATCAATTACACATTCTCTTTACTGCTGGATGCATACAGGTGAAGCAGGGAATGGATGATTACCCGATACTCCAATATGTCCATGGCATGTACCATGACCTCGGGATACAAGATTTGACAGTACAAACGGATTACGCATGATCCACACTTCCTTATTTCGACAACTTTCGAAGCCTCATTAAATAACCAATACATATGCTAGTCTTCTATGTTGAATATGAGGATCTGAAGAGCAGTATACAACTGTGGAAAACTGAACTCGGTACACAACAGAAGTAGCAGGACTAGATTTCTTTATTGTTTTTAGTTTCTGCTTCTTGTAAGTATTGAAAATTTTTTACCTTTCAAAATATTGATTCTGGAGGCAGTGTCATCTGTGACTGACACGACACTAGAGTAGGATTATAGAACAAATTTTATATCTCTATGATTCTTCGCTTTTCTTTGGATGGTAAAATTTCCATGGCTGTTCACTACGAAAAATATCTGGCCCAGCAGACACTAAGAGAAAAATGGCCACCGACAGAATATTATGATAATTGACAATCATTCCCTGTATACTGGTGTAAGCACAAGTACTTCCCTTTCAAGAATAAGAAAGATGATGAAAAAAACAACTTGCCAGATCAGAATAAAACTCACTTTTCATCATCATCATTCTCTTCGAAACATAGCTACTAGCTTAAACTATCAACTCTCACAATTTTTCTATGGTAACCCAAACGCACAACTATGTTTATTACAGAAGATTTCCCGTGTTAGTAGTTTCTACAACTTATTTATAAGACATTTACAACAGCATCTAGTCCACATTCGCTAAATTTTATTACAGAACACCTGGATCAGGGGCAGAAACAAATAGCACATGCCCTCCTTGATTCATATGCTTCATGCATTGAAGAAACAGATAGTAGAATTGTTCTATTTCTTTCCGAGTTGACTGTTGACGAACTCCAGCACTGAAAGGCGCTGTAATCAAGAAGGATTTAATCAAATTAAAGGTGAAATCCACGCTACCTAAAGTATATTTAGGTAGAGAACAACTAAGTCATACCCGTTGTTCAAGGCCTGCGTCTTCAGCACTAACTGTTAACGATTCCAACAATTTAATGGCATCCTGGAAACCAGCAATTGCTGTATCCTCATTTCCAAGGTTTCTGTCTACATCAGCAACTTTGGCAAGGGATATAGCTACATCTATAACCTGGATTTATGAGAAGTGTCAAAAGAGAAATACACGGAACGAGTAGAAAACCATGAAACAGAGCTGCTAACTACCTTTTCACCATATTAATGTTTTTATATTTATGTTGAAACAGGTGATGCATTAGCAGATCAAACGTACTTTTGGCCAAAAAGGAACCATGATTAAATTGGTTGGATTATAGATACTCCTGTATTAATATCAAGTTCTTGAATCAAGAAGGTGAATGTAAACAATCAGCTGACCGGTGAAAAAAAAAGCTGTGTATGGACACAGGAGGTAGTTGTAGCCAAACAAGCACCAGTAGAAAGACTAAAACCAAAGCCACAACATACGGCAAAATTAAACTTTTATTAGAAGCTGTGTTCCTTTCCTTAGCGGCTTAGCCATGTAGTTCATTGTGGCTTCTAGGGCAATAAAGCCTGTTTCAGCTTCACAGGCAAGTTCATCTGTGTTCAGACTCAAGACAAATATAGTAATAAAGACGGTCAAATACAACAGAGCTAAAAAGAAGGAACTGAAATTCCATTAATGCTATTAGAATATAAGCACCTTATCCCTGGACAATAAACAAGAGCCACATATGTTCTAGATGATAGATATTCCATAGGCAATGACCTTGACTGCACACATACTGCAAGCCAATAAAAAACAAAGAAAAGAAAACCCTAGGTCATAACAAATTGAGAAAGTTCAGAGAAGTAAAGGTAGGACCGGGCAAACTGTTCTTCTGGACTGAGTAAAACAGGACATCCACTTCAAATTGTTTAATCCTAGATTTCTTTATCTAATCAGATTGTATAGAATCATATATGACCACTTTGACCTCAAGTTACCAAACAACTCTTAGGATCAATGTTTTATCACTGAGCTACCAAGTATACCTTCAATATTTGAATTGGGCAAACTGTTGTTCTGAAATGAGTAAAACAAGAGATCCACTTCAAATTGTTTAATCCTAGATCTCTTTTATGTAATCAGATTGTATAGAATCATATCAGATCCCATTTGACCATTTTTCTTCAAAGTTACCATACAACTCTTAGGATCAATGTCATCACTTAGTGACCATGTATACCTTCATTATCATATGAACTTATTAACAATCATAACTATTTTAAACTCTTCTTTTTGTAAGCTACATCCTTAAACCGATGGTTTATCAGGAGTACAACCACAAGAAAGAGCATTAGAAGTTTCTTAAGTTTGCTCACTTGAGAAGGAACACTTGAATGATTGTTCATTGCATTGCGGCGAACATCCAGAGCCTGAAAATAATAGGATCTTGTAGCCTGTAAATCCCCCTCATAGTATTTTAGATCTCCAATTTTATTTAGTGAGACGGAAAGCGTATGTGTTATCTGCACATGTTCAAAAAACAGACACTACAATGAGCAGCATTTTCTAGAAACTCAGGATAATAATTCTGAATTTTAGAAGTGCTTACCTCCAAATCATCCTTGGGCACTTTCATAAGGAAATTGACACTCTCCTCAAAATAGGAAATTGCGGAACTAGCATCACCAGTTGCCCGACTGACATGAAATAAGTAGAGTTTTATCATTTAATAATTTTACACAAACACTCGTGAAGCAAAATTTTTAAAAATCTTTCTGCCAAGGGCCCAAGACCAATAAAAAGATGAAGAGGGAGAACATACCAGCAATCACCAAGCATACCTAAAACAGCACCTAGCTGAGAGCATAACTCAGGAGTGTTTCCCATCTTCTCCAATTGTTCTCTGACATCTTCGGCGCATATACTAAACCTTGATTTTGCACTTTCTATGTTATTCGCACGAAGTGCCTATACATAAAAACAGAATAACAGATAGCATAAGAACAGGATTGATAGCAAGGGGAACTCGAGAAAATTCCTAATTGGGCAATCTTCTGTGGGAAGAAAGTGTGAGTGTAATGATCTGTTCCCGGTAAGTACAAGAATCATTCGTGGCATGACACAGAAAGGAACTTAAAACTCACTCTCATAGCCTGTTGCATCAAGAAAGCACCTCTTTCTAGAGACACGTCCTCATATATCACCGTTTTCTTATCATCTTCTCTTTCCTCATTGTCAGCATCTACTTGAGACCTCTTGATCCTTGCATGACCTTCAATAAAGCGATCAACAACACTCTGAAGATTCACATCATCTTCAATCTTCTCAATGTCAGCACCACATAAAGGACAATCCTTAAACCTTGATATGCACGCTCTGGTTTTCATTGACAGAAATAAAATAAAAATGGATTTAAAGAAAGCATTATTGGCATTTAGCAACATATGCCGAAAGAGGAAAGTCATTTACTTCAGATATAAGGTGTGAGATGAACAGTTGATCAAGAACATTTTGCTTACTTGCAATATACATGGGAACAAGGTACGCATTTGCTGCACTCAAAAAGAAGTGCTTGGCAAATCACACAACTGAGAGGACCCAACTTAAATGTCTGAGAATCATATCCAAAAGGGCACTTGGGTGAAATTGCTGAATCTTGTTGAGGCTTGTTATCATTGACTGCCTGCTGTTTATTTTGGTTTTCACTGGGTTTCTTGCCAGATGCATCATCAGGACGAGAAGCTTTGATAAAAGGGCAAACAGGTGTCATCTTGATTTATAACCTGCAACAGGAAAATGCTACACATTTTCTGAATTACACTTGGGATTTTCAAATGCTAAACTAGATATAGTAGTACAAGAAGAGCAACAGATAGTTCTCCATGGTTTGTCACCAGCACAATGTCTATGCATTTATATAGACATAAATGTGACCACAGCTATTACAGCAATAAATTTGTTCCTCAACCAACCTATTGCACAAGCCTAGACCAACTTTTTAAGCAGAGTAACCTGAAAGGGAGAAACATAGTGCACTAAGCAATGTTCAATCTGTGATTTCAGCAAAAAGAATCTCACTTCTGTTTACTCATTGATGTAAAAGCCTAGGAACAGCTACCACCAATCAGATATTACCAGAAGATGCAACTTTAAACTCTGTTTCAAAAGCTTACCACTCAGGAACAAGTGAAAGAGAAAACAGAATTTTATCATTGCATAGAACTTCTTCACCAAGCAATGCAAGGCCATATCAGGATCTACTACAGCCCACTGGCTAAACATTCCCTAAGTTTTGCCCTCTCTAATGAAAAGTTAAGTTGACTCAAAATATAAATGATCCTAACAACCAACTAAAAGCAAATCAAACCCAACATTAACTTTTTAATTGTGAGTAGTACGATGAGTATTGATTGTGCTAACTAGACCTATCACTTAAATTTAAGCAGTGTTCGAGTGAGAAAAATACAAATATTGCAACGTACACAGGGTCCACCCTGCACACAGATTTCACCAATATTATCCCATCACCATCTCAACTAAAGAAAGGACCCTCTTGCAATAAATCGGGGTAAAAAAATGTTATTAACTTCACAATTTTCAGCTCAGAAAAGGCATTCTTGATTACAAACAATTGAAAAGAACAAACCGCACACAAATGTGGAGGCATCACTAACAGACAAATCAACAAATTCCAAAATCGATATCTAATCCAAATTTAAGTGAAAATCCAATAAAAAGTAAGAAATTGTTTTCCGAAATTCAAAAAGTAAAACTATGACACAGGTATAAGAAAACCTGCACACAGCGCACCTGAGTTCTTCGCCGTATATCGGATTTTTCCTACCTTTGTTTTCGGATTCGTTCCGCTTCTAGAATTTCAGACTATAACTTCAGGCTAAAATGCAGGGATACTGTTGCGCATCAGAGTCTCAGAGACGACTGAAAAGGGATTTTTGGTGGAGGAGAAATCATGCAAGAGAGAGAAACTCTTTTTAGATATTTCCTTTTTTCTGATTTGAAGTTTTGCTCTTGGGATAAGATTGCAACTGGTCTTCTTGGGCTTGAAATAATTAGAGCCCAAACTTGTACACTAAACCTAATTTGGACCCAATCCATTCTGTAATGGATTTTTGTTGGCCCAAAAATCAATGACCACTTGAAAGTAGTCCAACCCACAACAATTTTTTGGCCCAACCCATTTCAAATTATGATATAGTATTGTGATATATTTAGATTTCGAAAAACAAAAAAAAAAAAAAACAATTTCAAATTACTTCCTATAAAAAAGAACTTGAAATTGTTAATGTTCAAATAACAAGCTTAATATACTCATCGTATAATTGATTATTTTCTCTAAAAATATATGTCAATAACAGAATAAATGTATTACACATGTCTTATAACTAGTTTATATTTAATCAAATTTTAATTTGAATGAACGAATATTGTTGTGGAGGCGTCTTCATTTCACTTGTATAAACTTTTGAACTTGGTCTTGTCAATATAAAAACTCTTGTTGGGAGGCTTTTCCTTAATTTGAAATGGAACGTGGGTCATATTTGGATCAACCGGGTCGAATTTAAACCAACCAAAAAAAAGGAAAAGGTCAAGAGATGGAAATTGGACTTTGGTTGTTCATCCAAACAAGTAATTTTATATGATGAAACTGACAGAAAAAATGTAATTAAAGAGAAAAATAATATGCATTGATTTGGAAGAAACTTCTCAAATTTCCATGACAGAACATATCAACCACTGATCAGTCTATGAGGTATTATTATTCATACATTAATCCACCAACCAAAACCAAACTTAAACAGGCGGTCTAAAATTTGGCTGAATTCGTAATCTAGTACAGTTGCTGAGCCATTTGCAACGGCATCTGGACCTGAAACATCTCAGCAAGAATCAGGACTAGCAGCTGTAACCTGTGTCTGATTCACGCACGTATTCTGATTATATGTTGAAGAAACCTGGATGGACCTGATCTTCTGGCTTGTCGTCCTGATACAGCCCTGGTTTCACCTCACTAGCTGCACAAAACATGTGACTCCGAAAATCACATTCTGGTTTATCACAAAAAGTAGGATCAGTGCCTGGGACTCAACTCTCTCATGCAACTATTGCAGTATTTAGGAGAGCCCTTCTTATCCATTGGCCTGAAAATGAGGTCATGTCAATGGCTTTTTAGGCTAACTTTCGGAGGGAAATACGTGCACTGCACATGGAGATCGATCTTGCACAACGCAGAGCATACAAATGCGTATATGATTGACTCTAGACCACACGAGGAAAGGGGTATATGCTAAGGGAACTTGGTCAAAATATAAAATCAGTATTGCCAAGGGAAAAAAAAATTGTCATTTTCTGTTACTCATTTTTGCTAATTCTACTCATATCCATCATCACTGTCATCCTCATATTCAGAATCAGAGTCTTCGGTGCTGGGTTTCATTAAGCTATTCAGGTCAAATGAAGAATCTTCCTCGATATCTTCCATGTCAATTGAGTCGTACTTCATTCGTTCTTCAAATTTCTCATCTGAACAATTGAGAAGCCAAGCAAGAGAACATTTAACTCCCATTCGTACAATAACCTTGTGTCTTGGCTTCACAGTAGACTCGAGTCCATAAGTGAAATAAGCTGGGAAAGTCACTAAATCATCCAATGGCCTATCCATTGTGGATTTGAAGTAATCAAAACTGAGTTTCATGATGTCAACATTCAGGGCCAACAACTGTGGGCACCCCACAACCATCTTTCTCATTTGTTCCATGGAGAATCCACATTCCTTTAGGAAATCCACATGCCTCACTATGGCTTTGTCACTGAGGCTGACAATTTGGGGCATTTTCTCTATGACTCTCCCAAAATCTTCAGGGGTCAATTGAATAATGGAGCTGAGGAAGCCCCGCTGGCTGAGAAGCTTTGATTCAAGGTCAATTCCTATGATTTCAGGATATTGAGCAATCACAGATGCAAGTGAAGTATGTCTAACATTATACTCTAGCAGTAATTTGACATTTGGCTTCACCTTACCATCAAGTTGAAAACCAAGAATGTGTGGCCGCTTCTCAATCAACCTAGCAACTGCCAGGGATGGTATTCCCAAGCTTCCTAGATATTCCACAAAAGGTTTGATCACCCGACCTACCCGCATGCCCAATATATCTGGGTATTTAGTTAGCACTCCTCCAATCTCCCGCCTGGCTACTCCAATTCCAACCAAATAAGCCACTGAAGTACTCATGGTGCCCTCAAGCTTAAATCCCAAAACTTCTGGGTACCTCTCAAGGACTCGAGGAATATCATTAGGCTTAATGTCCATCCCTTGAAGATATTTAACAACAGGTTGAAGGTCAACCACAACACTGGCATGGAGGACTTGTGGATACCGGCGCAAGAATTCCGTAAAAGTAGATTTTCTTACACCCAATTTGCCAAGGAAATCAAGCACTGGAACCATATTTTTCTTCACACTGCATCCAAGGACAAGCGGGTAATTATTAATATCTTCAATTGTAAGTCCTAACTTGTGAAGGAACTCCACACGTTCTCTCATGACGTCAACAGTGACAGGAAGCTCCAAACCATCAAGCTCATCAGGAACAATGCCAATACCCCTCAAGAATTCGTAAACTCGGGCACGGTTAGCAATCCTCTCGCTTTTCATCTGTAATAAACTAGGGTGAGTATAAAATGAAGCAGGATTAACTTCTTTCTGCTCCCTACTAAATCTGTCTTTCTTGGACAAAGATAAATGCGAAGCAGTGGATGAATGAGACTGCCCAGCAACATATGAATAAAGCTTCATCACCAATCCACATCTCTTCTTACAATTACTTGAAACACATAGAGACGAGATAGAAACCATCTGCGATCTGTGGAATGCAAAAGCGGGTAACTCATAGTGCACGAGCAAAAAACTGGGTTTAGCAAGGCCAGTGTAGCTTGTAACCTTCATGTCCTTTAACTAGTACAATCAAAATTTCTGCATTAAAGGAGCAGAATAAGAAACTTTCTTCCAAGAACTTCAGATGGTATCTTATAAACGACTTGAATTATACCGAACTCCCAATCAAATGCAAAGAAACATATGCATAAGCAATGCTCACTTTTGTGATTTCCGAAAAAAGAATTTCACTTCCATTCACTCATAGATGTAAAAAAGCCTAGTAAGAACTGCTACAAATCAGATATTACCAGAAGATGCTAACATAATATAAGGGATAATGCAAAATCCTGTTTCAAAAGCTTCCAACTCAGGAAGAAGCGAAAGAGAAAATAGAATTTTATCATTGCATAGAACTTCTTCACCAAGCAATGCAAGGCCATATCAGGATGTAGTACAGCCAACTGGCTAAATCATTCCCTAATTTATGCCTTTTCTATTGCAAAGTTAAGTTGACTCGATTATAAATTATCATAATAACAGACTAAAGTAGTACGATGAGTATCTATTTTGCTAACTAGACCTATCACTTAAATTAAGTAGTGCCGAGTGAGAAAAATTAAAATAGTGCAACATACACAGGGTCCACCCTGCACACAGATTTCACCAATTGGATCCCATCACCATCTCAGCTAAAGAAAGGACCCTTGCAATGTATTCAATAACAATGGCCTAACACAAACTTCCAAAAAATCTGTAAACTGGGGTAAAATATGTTATTAAATTCACAATTTTCAGCTCAGAAAAAGCATTCTTGATTACGAACAATTAAAAGAACAAACCGCGCACAAATGTGGAGGAATCACTAACGGACAAATCAACAAACTCCAAAATCTATATCTAAACTGAAATTAAAGTGAAAATCCAATAAAAATAAGAAACTGGTTTCGAAATTCAAGAAGTAAAACTAAGACACAGCTATAAGAAAACCTGCACACAGCGCAGCTAAGTTCTTCGCCGTATATCAGATATTTCCCCACCTTACTTTGGAATTCGTTCCGCTTCCTGAATTTCAGATTATATCTTTTCGCCGAAATGCAGGGACTGTTGCGCATCAGAGTCTCAGAGAGAACTGAAAAGGGATTTTCGGTGGAGGAGAAATCATGCAAGAGATAGAAAGAAACTCTTTTGATTTTTTTCACTGATTTGAAATTTTGTTCTTCGGATAAATGCGTTCGTCTTTTTGGGCTTGAAATAATGGGCCCCCGTTTGTCCTAAACGAAATTTCAGCCCAATATATTATGTAGTGTATTATGTTCTGCCCAAAAATTACAACCACTTGAGGGTGGTCCAAGTTAAGACTGGAGATAGCCACAACAATTTTTGGCCCAATTATAAAATTATCGAAAACAAATACAAAGCATATTTTACTATAGTTTCAAATCCATCAACTCAGATGTAACATTAATAAAAATGCAAAAATAAGCTTCTACACATAGAAGAGTCATGCAAATGAATTCTTATGATTTCTTTTCTGAAAAAAAATTTAAATTAAATTTGAAAATTGAATGATGCACATATATGTGTATGTGTGGATAAATCTAGACTTAATTTGCTACCATCACAATTCCTAACTTGATATTAGTTCAATTAATTTTGATAAATGAAGAATAATTTGTGACTTGGTTTGGTTAACATCTGTATGCTAGTTTGATTGACATTTTCGGGAGTTGGTGTATTCACTATTTTCTCAATTTTTTTTAAAAAATAAAGGTAAATTACAACGACCTCTCATAAAATTTGGTATAATTACTAATACCTCTTATTATTTGAAAAATTAAAAATATCTTCTTGTGAATTATGTTAAACCTGAGGGAAAATCGTTTTCTCACTTCATGAGTTAGAAGTTTTAACAAGTCAATCTCCCATTAGTTTGAACATGTTCAAAATTTCTCTAAGTGAAATTTAAACCAACCAAAAAAACAAAAGTCAAGAGATGGAAACTGGAGTTTGGTTGTTCATCCAAACAAGTAAATTTTTAATATGATGAAACTGATAACAAAATAATTAAAGAGAAACAATATGGGTTGAATTGGAAGAAACTTGTCAAAATTCCATGAAAGCACAACATATCAACCACTGATCAGTGGATGAGGTATTATTCTACGCTAGTCCACCAACAACAACCAAATTGAAGGTCTAAAATTTAGCTGAATTGATAATCTGGTTCAGTTGCTGAGCCATTTGCAACTGCATCTGAAGCTGAAACATCTCAGCAAGAACCTCCTCAGGGCTAGCAGTTGTCACCGGTGTCTGATACACGCACGTATTCTGATTACCTGTTGAAGCCGGAATCTGGACCTGATCGTCTGGCTCATCGTCCTGGTACAGTCCCGGTTTCACCTCACTAGTTGCACAAAACGTGTGTACCCGAAAATCACACTCTGGTTTATCACAAAAGTAGGACCAGTGCCTGAGACTCAACTCTTTCATGCAAATTTTGCAGTATTCAGGAGACCCCTTCTTATCCATTGGCCTGAAATTGAGACACACCTCATGTTGATGGCCTTTGTGGCTAACTTTAGGAGGCAAATACGCGCAGTGGACGTGGAGATCGACCTCACACAATGCGCAGCAATATGAAAACGTGCTTCCCGGCCCGCCACAGGCGTTGCACAAGAAAGAGCCGCTGCAGTAGGTAGGGCTGGGGACGAGCACAAGGGGGTGCAACGAGTGGGACGGATGCTTGACGTAACGGTTGGCGTTCCCGCAGTGGTCGTGGAGGAAGAAGTTGCATCTCCAGCAGGCGAAGACTGAGTCGTTGCACGGTAAATGGCAGCCGTGGCACTGGAATTGCTGCCCCGGCTGAACTTTGTAGAGGGTCAAGGTGTGCGGGTGGCTGAAATGCTTGTAC
The DNA here is from genome assembly GCF_026168435.1 of Sesamum indicum. Lineage (NCBI taxonomy): Eukaryota > Viridiplantae > Streptophyta > Magnoliopsida > Lamiales > Pedaliaceae > Sesamum > Sesamum indicum. Next base: position 410,469 of record NC_142660.1, on the reverse strand, counting down.
TCCATTTTCTGCTCTTCTTTTCCTCCCTATTAATTGTCTGCTTCTATTCAGAAAGGTACTTATAAACAACTCAGAAGTTTAATGAGTCAAAATTTTGCAAATGAGTTTGGAATTTGGTGGAGATAAATATTACAGCTTGAGTAATCATGTAGACTTGTTTATTGGGGAATATTGGGCGTTGACTTCATATTACAACTTCAGGACACAAATATGGCTGCATGTATGTTGACTTTAAGCTACAACTGGTAACTAGGCATCCAAGTCAACCAATATCTCTAGTTGCTAATTGCTTTTTATTACATGTTGCAAAATTTCCACATCTAGGCCTGACAAAACTGCTGGTCTTCGTCAACTTTACATTCTTAATTGATTCTAGGCAAGAACATGTGCAAGAAAGAGTATATGGATACAAGTAAATAGTCAAGGAGGAATTGAAGTATATTTTAAAACTTATAAGCTCTTTCCCAATTGAAGAAAACATGATAGTGGCTTCGTATGAGAATCGATGGATGAACGTAAACGATAAGGCTGAAAATGGGGTATATAATTACCTTAATTGGACAGCTGATTACAAGATATGAAATCTCAACATATGTGTTTGGCCTGCTAGAAAGAATCGGTCATCATTCCTTGGTATATTTAATGTAGGCAGCTTATGTCTTGTTGGTTGTTTTAGGAATTTCTTGATTCCATCGGTAAATGCTTGACAAATGGATATCTTTGGACTTAAAAAAGACACAACGAAAACAACATATGGTTCTCCTAAAATTAGTCTTGTACATCTGAGTGGAACAAGTTGCTTACAACGATGGGCATCGAGGCAAACAATGAGAAAAATCTTGATCAGCCAAGTCTGATTTCTGAAGACTTCACTTTGCCTAGTTATAACTTCAGTGATGCATGCTTCTCAATCGATATTACAAAGTCTATACGGATAGACGACAACACAATCGAGGCTAGCAGAGAGGTTTTGAATCATCAGGTTCAGATCCCAGGGTCTAAGGAAACATCAACAGTTGCTAAAAGGGAGAGTTGTGATTTTGGTAAAAGGGAATTCAAGAGAGAGCTGAGCCTGGCGCCCTGGACCGGCATCCCTTCCCCTGTCTGGGAGGAATTAGGCCAAGGCAACAAGAATAGGAACTTGACTGCAACTAATGACGGGATGCCACTGAAAAATCGGACTACAAAAGCAGAAAATGTAAGAAATCTTCTTATAGTTTCTTTGTTGGTTTAGTACTGATTAACTGTACAATCAAAGATAAACTATTGATTCATGTAAGTTGTCTTAATGATTAACATGAAAAAGTTTGCAGATACACAGAGAATTGATGTTCTCTTATTTTCCAGGTGAATCTGAGACGTCCATTTTGGTCGAAAATTCTCGTGTGCTTCTGATGGGAAACCACCTGAATCTGGGAAGAGAAGAAGCTGAGATTGAATCAAGGGATTGAATCAAGGAGGGAATCCTTACTTTGTAATATACAGTCTATGTACTTTGTTCAATTTGATTACGTTAATATAAGTTATCAGTATACAAATTCATATCAGTTTGAGCTTCATCTGACCTTTGATTAATATAATCGCTGCCTAAACAAGTCGAGTTCAAAATGATAATTAAACCGATGTTTGAATTTTAAATTCATAGTTTATGTTCCATTCGAATACAAGGACTATGGAAAAAACTATGTTGTTCGAAAATTTTAACTTGAATTGAGCAATAGTAGTGATTAATTATGTAACACATATATTACTAGGGATAATTATATTTATATCCCAAATTTGTGGTTTGTTTATTCAAAATTATCCTTACCTTTTGTACAATCATAGAGAAAACCATTGCTGACACAAGAAAAAAGTTGTAGATTGTGTAATGGTGTAGATGATCATGGGATGTGTATGTATAATATAAATAGTGATAGTTTGTGTAAATAATAATGACGCCTGTGATGAGTGTATATATAATTACCCAAAATGTAAGGATAATTTAAGTAAACAGACTATAAATTAGAGGTGTAAATATTTTCATCCTGTAATACTAATATGTGGTTGATTGTTTATATGAGCTTAGCCTACTTTGACTATGATACGGTCTAAATGGACAGTTTAAGTCAAATTCAATTTTCAACTCAATAACAAATCGAAAAAGCATAAAGAAGAGAAAAAAGCGGAAGGGCCTCATAGGTTTTCCCTCCAATTGTGGCCTAAGAAAGTGAAGGCCTTCTCTTGTTTACTGAAGGCCCAAAAAGCTCAAGTCCACCTTGGCAGACCATTAGGTATTTTCTCTAGGTGTAAAAACGCCATTGGGAGAGGGATATGATGGCTCAAGAGGACAGACCTCTGGAAGAGTAGGACTTTCAATTCACTGAAGTCTCCTAACCTAATTAGACCCTTTTTTTACCTCTCCAAACAACAAGATTAAGATTTAAAGGAGGCTTATCCACTACCAACCACCTCCCCAACTCCCTTGGAGGCCAATCTTCTCACCACTTCGGCTATAAAACCTAGTTCATCCCCCTTAAGTAAGGAGGACGGTCTAAGCATTCATAAGCAATTTGTACCAGACACATTCATTCTTATTCGCAATTTTTCATCATAATGTGTTATTTCATCCTCATATTTTCTCTTTTCAGTATTGGATACTGACTTAAACGTCGGAATGCTAACATTGGTTTTGCAGGTCCCCATCTTTAAGCTTGCAGAAATGTTGGTCTATCAAGTAGCTCAAGTCTATAAAAGATCTGACATGTGTGTTTTTGTACAGATCGGACTAGATTATAGACCTACATTGTCATAGTACGGCCCAATATCTTATTATAATTTTTTTTTAATTTTTTCTTTTCTTTTTTTTTTTAAAAAAACTTTTTGGCGTCAAAGATCTTTGTAGGAGTTTTATTATTGAATTGGTGGAAAGAAAGTTGTTTGTGGTAAAGAAAAATCCATATGCAGGTATTAAAATGTGAATTATGAGAAAGATTGGGTGGCATAAAATAATTAAAAGCCACGAACAATGAGGAAAACATATTGATATGGGTTGTTGAGGAAGTGAAGCCATAATTAATATTGCCCCCAAAAGACCCTTAAAATCGCAAAACAACCCCAAATATCTCATCATTATGTACTCTTTGTCCCCCCCCCCCCCCCCCTCCCATCCCACGCACAAGAACACACCCTCCACGCTGTCACTGTCCGTACTTGTCTCTCCTTTCCACCTCAACCCGGTAGCCGGTGACCCACCACCCCACCCGGACCACCTCCCGTGCATGTGCCTCACCAGCCCCCACACGTGCCATCTCCAAGAAAATTCTACTTTCTATTTTCCTTTGTAGTCCCTTTTCCCCTTTCTCCCCACCTCATAGACTTATATCCTCATGTGTATGGTGCAGTGTGTGAGTGTGTGTGGTGCAACAAATTAAAGTTAGAGAGAGAAACACAAAGCAAACAATACAATTTCAGAGAGAGAAAGAGAGAGGTGAAGGCATATCATCAAAGCCAAAAAATATTTCTTGAGGGCATGTGTTTTATGTGACCCTCTCTTGGTCTTTGAACAGTCTTCTTTCTTCCATTATTTCCTTGCACACATACACAATCTCATATGTGTATGTGTATCTCTCTCTACATCTTTATCACCAGACCATGAGGATCAGAAAGCGTTTGGCACCATCTTCTATCCCTATATCACCTCTTTCAGATCTCCAGCTCCACCGATCAGAGGCGGCGCCACCCGATCAGCCCTTTGGTCAAAGCATGGCGACCGGCAGATGGGCTTCCCATAGAAACGATGAAACTCAAGAGAAGATGAAGCAAAAGGTAAAATCTTTAATGGGTTGCCAAAAATTAAAAAACACATCTTTAGTGTGTGTTGTGTGTGAAATAAACTTGTACTTGTTTTCTGGTGGGGGATAAAGTTTGCAACTTGCAGCAAGAAATGCTGCACCGAGGGCACATCATGAAGCACGACTTTAAATACAATTCTTGGTTTTAATTCTAAATTCTTGTTTATATATATTTGATTATATTCTGGCAGTGGCAGGAGGTGTTTGGAGATGATGAGAAATGGAGATTGGAATTGGAAGAGAAGAAGAGTTGTAATAATGATATCAGGTAAGAATGTAAAGAAAAAAGTAAGTAAATAATGTTGTTACTTCTCTTCTTTCATGGATCCTTGTACCTAGTAAAAAGGAAAAGAAGGATGAATTCTTATATATAGCCAGTAAAAGCTTGAAAAGGTGAAAGAAAGGGGAGAGAGAGAGAGAGAGAGAGACTGATCTTGAGTTTTTCTTGATCTAACCCTCATATAAAATGCATACTCTAAGTGGAAAAAACTATTTCTTTTGGTGTTTTTATATCAACTTTGGCTACCTTCCATACCCTCCCCACCCCACCCCACCCCATCCCCATCTAATCTGCTGCATAAACCTATATAATTTCTCCTCTCCCATATACATGTGTTTTTGACTAATTCCTTTTTGTGTTGGAGAATAAAACAATACCACATCCCCATGTGGTGCATGTTAGCATGGGGATATATGCTGGTCCCCAGCTCATATTCATATATATTCTTCTCCACACACATAATTTTCCATGATCATGTTCATTTCCACCTCATTCTCATCATAATTTCATCAGGAAAATAGTTAGCATCTGTGGTGGAGAAGAATTAGGTGCTAACAAAACTCACCCGCCCCCATCATCTTCTTCAGCTCATCAAGGTAATTAGCTATTAATTTCTTACTATAAATATATATTCACTTGTTGATTTCCATGGAATGTATATATTTTTGGGGTTAATTTGCACTGGAAAACGTGCATGTAAACTATCAAGAGAGTTGGTGTGAAGGAGACTGTAAGTTAGTTCCGTTGAAGAAGCGAAAAGGGAGCTTCGAGAGAAATCCAAAACAGGATACAGTGATCAGTGCAAAAATGAAGTCGAAAACTAACAAGAAATGTGGTGATCATAATCAAGAACCAGTGATGAAATTAGAGGAAAATGGGATTAGTAGTTCTGCAAGTGGCGGTGGTGGCCCAAAGAAGAACAAGAGGGGGAATGTGATCATGGAAGGGTCCCGGTGCAGCCGTGTAAATGGGCGGGGGTGGCGGTGCTGCCAGCCGACGCTTGTGGGCTACTCTCTCTGTGAGCATCACTTGGGAAAAGGGAGGCTGAGAAGCATGGCCCATGTGCGGCGGTGCGTGGATGCTGGTGGGAGTGCATTACCACCATCGCCAAGTACTACTGATGGAGACTGCTCTGACAAACAGATGACGCTTCCACCGCCGATGGTCACCAAGAAAAGGACAAAGGTTGGTGTGGTTAAAGCTAGATCGATGAGCAGCTTGCTAAGCCAAATTTGATGGTGATCATCAATATATATATATAGTAGTATTCATAGTTAGTTAATGGCAATCAAAATTTGAAGTGGCAAAAGAGTAGAAAACATGAGCCTTTTTGCATGTACTAAATTTAATCAATGAAAAACATGCATGCATGTCCGATTGTTAGATGAATTGCATGTCTTGTAATGAAGAAACTTCAGTTTGTATTGAGCTTGATTAAATTGAAATTAATTAATATATTGTCACATTAATTAGTCCTTGATATTTAAACATAATTACTAATATTAGGTATAATATATAATATTTGTGATGTGATTGATTAAATTATATTGTAGTGATATTTTTTGTGCCATTAAGTGAATAATCTGTATGCAGATCCCCTCAGAAACAAGAATTAAGTAATTGCAAATGTTAATTAGAGAAACAGCAAATGACTGTCATTTCATGTCACTGAAGAAGTTTAAAATCAACATGACTTAACCATGTATCATTATGTGCTCAAAATTTTCTTCTTTCTTGCACTACATCCTCAATGCTTTTACTTCGTTTCCCACATAAAATATGCATGTAATAATATATGTGTATAATTATACATTTCAATTTTCATCAGTCAATTATATATATATATATACTATCTATAAATTTTTTTTTCAAGAAATCACATTTATTACTAATTTTGTAAGGGTTATACATGAATATTATATTAACATCTAATTATACATCTATCTCACGTGCAAATCCAACCCGTGAAATATTTCTTTTCATAAATACGTAGTGTTAACAAGACTCTGATGTCATATTATATTATAAACAACTATCTCATCTAAAAGAAGTTTAAACTATCATAAAACAAAATTATTTAAGATTAGTTTCTTAACGTTATACAAGAATTAAAAAGAATTCTCCTAATGATGTTTATATTACTACCGCCTTAAGAAAACAAAGATTCGTTGAGACATAGGATCCCAAACATATATATATATATACGTAGGCAGTGTTGTGAAACTATAGAAGAACAAATGTGAATGAATTGTAATGTATTTAAAACCCCTTATTTTGTACCAGGTTGCATGCCCCACACCTTATGAAATTATGGCCCTTTAATTTACTTTTTCTTGTTCCTTATTGACTCCGAAAATTGCTTACCTAAAACGTTGAATTCACTATCCATTCAATGTCAAGAAAGAAAAGAGCATTAGGAAGTATTAGAAAAATCTTCTTTTGCCTAGCTAGAACCTTTTCTTTTAATAGGGCCTGGGCTCAACTATTAGGCAAAGCCCAATTTGAAGAATATGACCTTACTGATTTGGTTTGTTAAGCCCAATTCATGTGTCTCTGGAAAAGCTGGGCCCACTCCCTGGGGCAGCATTTCTGCTTTTATGCTGATATGGCACTGAGATGGGACCCACCCCACCCACCACACTGGTCTCCAGCTGCAAACGAAATCACTACTACTTGCGGTTGCGGAAGATGACTCTCTCTCTCTCTCTCTCTCTCTTTCCCCATTGCTTATTGCTTTCTGAGTTTGAACCCAATACAACTCTCTCTATCTCTCTCTCAACGCTCCAATTCCAAATCCCCGTAAAAGTGGAACAAGATCCCAATCTCTCTTAATCATCAACGGAAAAAGTAGGAAAAATAGTTCTTGGGAAATTCCATCTCAACGACTTCATAATACAATGAATCACCTATGTTCATAACCGCAAACCTCTATATTTCTTTTCTTTTTCTCTAAGGTCACTCTCTCTGCTTATTGTACTGTTTGATTGGCATGATGATGTCTTTGTAGTGTAAAGTTTGAATCTTTTGGCTCTTGTCTAAGTAAAGATGGAGGAGCCCTTTATATTATTTGGTGTGGTCTCTACGTAGGGGGGGGGGGGGGGGGTTGAATAGTACGTGTTGTGTGTGTAGATTAGAGAATATTGATTCTTTGGTTATAATCTCACTGACCCTTTTGTTTCTTTTGCTCTTTCCAGTGATAAAGTTGTGGGTTTTTATTTGGTTGGCTCGCCTAGCAAGGCTGGGCGTTTTTTTCCCCCTCTTTGGCTGGCCAGAGGCAGAAGCAATTCTGGGTCTTCAGTTCTTTTGAGGGTTGAAGTTGCGCATTGGATTCTTGTTAGCATTATTAAAAAGCCTTCTGATTCCAGTTTGGTTTTAACTTCAAATTACATATAGAGAAAATTTGGGCTTGGTTATCTAGGATCAGTACATAGATTTTCGAGGTAATATAACAGTAGGAATTGTTTTGGTGGGGTCATTTGTTTATAATTTAGTCAGAAAGTTAGGCAGAAGGTTGGAGTTTGGTTTAGGTTTGAATAGGTGAATTTTCAATGGCAGGGGAAAATCTTGATGTGGTGAACATTGATCTCAATGTGGGACCTCTTGATAATGCAAGTGATGGTGGTGAGCAAGGATCTGGAACTTATACTAATGTTTTGATGAACTTGGACAATTGGTTGCCTGTTCCGAGGGCCAGGGGAATTTTCAGGCATAGGAGCCGAAGACGGTCCTTGGGGAGGCAACTTCCCGTCCAGCCTGAAACAAGAAACCTGGGACGGGAATTAATTGGAGGAATGGAACAGCAGACGGGTGAGGGTAGTGTTACTACTGAGGAAAGGCCTATTGAATTGACAAAAGTGTTGGAGAATGGCAATGCTTATGTGGAAAATGACGGTATTGATAAGAAGGATGATGATGGGAAAAATAATGGTGAAGAAAGTAGCTTTTTTGATTGCAACATATGCTTGGATTTGGCCAGGGATCCTGTTGTTACTTGTTGTGGTCATTTATTCTGCTGGTCCTGTCTTTATCGGTGGTTGCATCATCACTCAGATGCCAAGGAATGTCCTGTTTGCAAGGGGGAGGTCACGGTAAAGAATGTGACCCCGATTTACGGGCGGGGTAATGATATGCAGGAGCCAAATGTGGATTGCAATCTGATGAAGATTCCTGTCAGGCCCCAGGCCCAGCGTGTTGAGATCTGGAGCCGAACTCTTGGGATTTCTACTGGAGTCGAGCAGGCTGAGAGCAGGGTTCGAACTCATGAGGTGGATGATGTACTGGAGCTCATGGGTGCATTTGTTTCAAGATGGAACAGAGAACACACTCCTCAAGTGCCGTCTGATGGTGCAGTCGGCTTAACTGAAAGCAGCCCGCCTAATGACGAGGCCACGGATAATGGCCAGCTTTCATCAATGTCACGTATTAGCAGAAGGAATTCTCTTGTAGCAGCTACATTTTCTGACCTTACATCTGGCGTAAACTCTGCTGGGAGCCCAGCTGCTGAAAGATTTGTCGAATCCCATTTTGTCAGCAATCCATTACGAAGAGGTCGGCCTCGTTCTGATGATCAGGATTCTATATCCAGTATTGCTGGTATTATACACTCTGACAGCCAAACCGTGGACAATACAGCTGAAATCGACTCCATACTAGCCCGTTTTGATTATTATTCAAGAAGAGACGATGCAGCAAGAATTTCAGATGTTGATAGTGGCGATTCCGGTGCATCTAGGAGGCGGAGATTGAACTGAATCAAGACACTCATAGGTTTAGGGAAAACCACAAGAACCTAGACATCTTAGGCACGTTTAAAGTACCTTTTATCTAGTCGCTTCGTATCGGATCTTGCAAGGCATTACATCCTTGCTACATTCTGTAAACTCTAAAAACCTTTCAAATTTTCATCACTAGATTAATAGTTGAATCTATAAATAAACCTTGTCCTGTGAATCTGCTTAGATGATCTCTTGAGTTTTGATCATTTCAGACACATGGTTTCATCCGAAAATTGCAAATACTACATGCTGTTACTGCTACTTTTATCTTGATATGTGGAGCTAATAGAGAGGTCCGAATTCTTATAAGAGGGTTGGACTCCGGGGCCTTGGATACATGTCTCGTGTTGACATTCGGCCTGGTTACTGTAGGAAATGTTCCAAGCCCAAGTGGTGAAGAAAACAAGGTTAACATACATGAACAACAGGCTGGCCTAGACACAAGTAGAAACTGGATCAGCTTCTTGATCTGGGCTTTTGAACTTCTATTTAACCCATAAATCAAAGTTGTAATAAATCGTTTCTTAAGTTCGATCCACTCCTTGTCTTGTCAAACAAAATTACAAACAGATTCTAGATTATTTTGTGTTTCAAATTATTTAACTAGTGATACTTGAAACTTTCCCTATCACAGTATCTAACTATATATATATATATATATATAGTTATTTTTTTTTTATCTTAACAGTTTATCAATTCAATCAATATTTTAAGAATAGTAAATAATTAATTACAATAATTCAATCAATACATAAATATTACTGTATTTCAATAACCCATATAAAATGAAAAAAACACTCATACGTCCGGTAGACTTGAACTAAAATTTTCAAATTTATTTATGAGACCTCCATTTTAACCTCAACCACTAATCTAATACATCATTGAAAAATTATATTCCTTCAGTGATGCAAATCCATTGAAGTTTACTAAGAAAAATTAAACAGGTAAAATGAGATAAACTGTTTCAAATTAGAGAGGGTAAATATATAGAATTCAGTTCTTCATTTGAAAAAGAAAAATCTTAGATGGGGATCTTCTCATTAAACCCTCTTAATAATCAGCACACAAAAGTAGTGGGTGAGGCAGCGAAGGTGGGGGTGGGGGTGGGGAGTCGGCCGCCGGTAGTGCCAATAACACTACCTTAAATTAATTAGAGCAAACGTAACATTAATTATTGCAAATGCCCTCTAATAATCCATTTTCCAGTTTTTGAGGAAAAAAGTGTATTTTACATATATATATATATATATATATACATATAGGTCATTAAATGCTACACCAAAGTTAATAATTTTTTGTTGGTTTAATTAATTTTGTCGTCATAGGTACTCTTCACTTTCATTTCTAGGGTTAACTATATAATGTCATGATTAGTCAAAATTTAATGCCATAATGCATCCATAATTCACTAATTTTACTTGAGTGGCTGCCTAATAATGTGTGGGCTCTTAATTATTAGGCATGTAATTAGCAATTAGTGTTGTTGGTTTGATCTTCACTAATTAATTAACTAGATTAATAGTAGTAATTCTTGGTTTTTATGCTTTACACATCTGGTTTTATTCATTTAAGCAATGATCATATCACAATTAATTGTCTCCCACCAATACTTATAAATCATTTCAAGATTAATCGACATCCCAAATTATTGATTATGATCTGTTTGATTAAGTTTAATTGTATATCGATTGATTAAATTAAAATTTATATTAAATAGTAATGATCGTTGATGGGCACGACACAAACATAAATTAATATATTTAATTTAAATAATTTGGTTAAAGTTGAAAAAAATAATAATTATGATGGAGATTTTAGGTTTACATATAATTACCTTGGATTTTTGGAATTGGTTGTCCTTATCTTAAAGTCACACATGATTATGATGACATTGGAGATTACAACAATGATGGAAATTAACAAAGTGGTTAAGATGATGATGATGATGATGATGGAGTTAAAATGCTTTGCCTTAAAAGTGTGAAGAGTAGAAGAAAAGGGTTGAAATGGCTGGCCATAAATTAGGAATTTTTATTTTATTTTTTAAAAAAGAAAAAAGAATTATCATGATTGACTATAGACCACACGAGGAAAGGCGTATGTGCTAAGGGAACTTGGTCAAAAAATAAACTCATCATTGCCAAGAAAAAAATAAAATTGTCATTTTCTATTATTTATTTTTGCTAAATTGCCTTTTAATAAAGCAAGAAAAGTCAGGGAAAGATTTTCAATCTTTGCCCTTTACCTCATCATCATCAATCTTTTCCTTTTACCCACCTATTTTTGGTGGGGAATCATTCTTATCATTTACATGCTGAAAATTAATATTAATTGATTAATTAATTAATAGTATTAATTCTTTTCCTATTTGATAATTAATTAATATTTGTGTATTTAAAAGAGTCAAACATTAATTTGTGTCAATCATGAATTTATTATCTTAATTAATTAGTTCATAAGTGACGCACCTCCTGACTCTCGGTTCAAACTACTCTCCGTTGCTCCTTCATACAGACCATCAAACACACAATATGATTGTGCCAAGGATGTTTCGGATGCTTGGAGTAGCTTTGTTTCTGATAATACAGAGAGGACTCTTTAGAAATTTGGGAGCTATCGGCTTGGCTTTGTCCAGTGGATAAAAAGTCCTTTGGTAATTTTCATAAGAAGATTAAATACATTGAGGAACGTATAGTGAGAAGCTCCAGAAAATTACACCTACTACTGATATTCTCATAGAAATTCGAGACTGCAAAAATGAGATTGAGCGGTGCTTGGCTCAGGAAAAGATTATGTGGAAACAGATGGGAAAGGCCGAATGGCTCGGAGAAGGGGATCGAAATACCAAGTTTTTTTACATAATTTTGCATCTTACAAATTTAAGAGGACTTCTATCGATAAACTTTGGAATGAACAAGGGGATTGGAGTTATGAGAAGTTGGATATCTAGGACATCATCTCATAATATTTTAATACCCTAAGGTCATTGAGGACGTGGTTAGAACTGTTTAATCTAAGATTACCTCTTATATGAACCAGACGCTCAAAGAGCCCTTTACAGAATCTGAAGTTGTGGCATCCATCTCGTAGATGTTCCCTTTCAAATCACCCAGACCTGATGTCCAAGAAAGGGGATAAGACAGGGTATGCAGAGATCAAACTCGATACGAGCAAAGCTTATGACAAGGTAGAATGGAGGTTCTTGGAAAGCATGATGATCAGGTTAGGATTTCTTGATCGCTCTGTTCGTTTTGTCATGTTACTAGTGTCTTCTGTTTCTTATTCACTTGTTTTAAATGGTGAGGAGTTTGGTCATGTGTGTCCACAAAGGGGACTCCGCAAAGGGGACCCCTTGTCCCTTTACCTGTTCCTATTTTGTATTGAGGCGTTGAATTGTCTTTTTTGTGATGCTCAGAATATTAAGGTCATTAAGGGGATTCGAATATCTAGATCTACTCCATGTATCTCTCACTTAATATTCATTGATGATACTCTAGTTTTTTGTGAGGCTACTGTTGGAGCTATGCAGGCGATATCCCACATTTATGCAGGTACGAAGCTGCTTCAGTTCAAAAGGTGAATCTCGCTAAATCTTGCATAGTCTTGAGTAGCAACGTTCCTGCCACAGCTTGCTGGCTACTTGGTGCTGAACTTGATGATGATGCAGTCCCAAAATACGACAAGTATGTTGGATTGCCTACAGTATGGGGACGATCCAAAAAGGAGATGTTTGATGGTATCCGGATTAAAATTTGGAATCTCATCCAGGGCTAGAACTCCAAGTTTTTATCTCAGGCAGGCAAGGAATCCTAATTAAAACGGTGATTCAATCTATTCCCTCCTACGCCATGTCGTGCTTCAAATTGCCTCTCACCTTTGTGTGTGAATCAGAAAGCATGATAGCTAATTTTTAGTGGAATAATAAAGGCAATAGTAGGGCACACTGGGTTGCTTGGAGAAAGTTGTACATGAGTAAGGGGTCTGCAGGGTTGGGATTTCGGCAACTTGTGGTATTTAATAATGCCCTACTTGCCAAACAAGCATGGAGAAGCATCTAGAACACGAAATCACTGGTTGGCTGCTTGCATAGTGCGAAATATTTCTTCAATGCAAGACTCGGCTCTAGACCATCTCTCACATGGCGGAACACCCTCAGTACTAGAGGGTTGGCTATAGTAGGAGCATGGTGTGAGGTTGGTAATGGAGCACGGATCAGAATTCAGGAGCATTCGTACAAAGAAATGTTAGTAGTATAAGCATGCTTAAAAAAAAAGAAGAGTTTACTCTATGCCTGTATGGAGCTGGGGTTTTCTAAAGGTGTCTGTTTGAAACAAATCTTATGAGTCTTCATGAGAAAAGCTTGATGGCAGCCTTTTGTGCATACTCGGGTGTGGTTTTATTCTTTTGCAAGAAAATGTTAATAATAGAGACGTGTCTATCACGAATAGGACTTTTATGCTTACACGGATCAAGAATTGTGTGTCTCCTCAAAAGAGTGCTTATTCAAAGCAAGACTTGGGGCCTCGCCAAAGGAGCGATAAGGTATCTGCTTAAAGTAGGGTTTTTTGTGCCTGTATGAAAGACATGGCTTTCTGTGCCTGAACAAGATAGAGTTTGTGCGCCTCCTCGGAGAAAGACCTAGGTACAAGCTCGAAGAAGGGCTTGGATGCCTACTCAAGGATGTCTAGAGTGCCCCCCACAAAGGAGCGCTTCAAGGGGTCCATGGATGAGGGTTTTTTACTACAGGAATAGAGAAGTTCTCATCCTAAAATCCTTACAAGAAAGCACATGTTATCACATTGGGGGTAGGAAAAAAGACCTCTAGGACCACTAAGTTAAAATGATGTAAATACACTTTGAGGGAAGCTCGGATGTCAATATTTTTCTAGCTAAAGGGAGTACCCTATTTCTCGCCTAAGGGGACCCCTAAGACACATCTCTACAAGCCTAGGAGTTCTTGCTGAGGCTTATCAATGTGGGCCCTCCAGTAGCCGGAGGTACCCTCTTACGAGAGTAGATGCTCCTACCTTCTCCCAGAGGGGAGGTCCTGTCCGAAAGTTTCTTGCACATTAAAAAATTAGGTTAATAGGGACAGTATATTATGTGATGATAATGGTGGAACTGCTGAAGTTAAGACCTGAACAGAGGTAGTAATCATCTAGTGGGAGTCCTCCAATAGGAGAGGGATCATCTTCAAGAAGCGGTGTCTAAGCAGGTGTTAGCTTCGATATTAGTAGCTTCTATTCTTATCACATCTTGGTCGGTGTTCCCGAAAACGGCGCCAAGATGTGAGCAAAAAAGAGTGCTTGAGTTAACTAGGAGTAAATATAGTGAAATAAACTGCTAGGAGAGAAAAGAGTGTAAATGAGTGAATTAGGAGTGTTATATTCTTGTTTTTGTATACAAAGAAGAGATTGATGTTAAAGTAAAGCTCTAAGTACGAAATTACAATATTTCTTTTAGCTAAAGTAGTAATTTGAAGATAAAAGTTGTAGTATGTAGGCTCAAGTTGTAGTCTAAAGGTAGAAGTTGTTTTCTCTAGTTGGGGGAGCTCTCTATTTATAGGCAACCATAAATTGATTAGAAAATATCACGGATTTGATGGAGTATGATCTCAAAGTGATTTGAAAGGCTTGAATCCCCAATGAATTCAGTGAAAGTCCCGAAAAGATCTCCCCGATTTCTATAGAGGGTTATCTCTTGGAGGTTGGAGGCCTGCGATTCTTTGGGGCGGTTGGAGCCTGCTACGGATGAGGATATCTTCCTGAATTTCAGAAAGGTGATTGAGGATACACCTTCTGATCCCAACCGGAGTCCAAGCTTTTAGGGTTTATAATTTACTTTTAACTGTAGGCGCCACGTCTCTCGAGGGACTTGTTGATCCTTACCTGATTCTGTGAGGTGTGCCTTTAGAGTAACTATGCGGATGCCACCTAGGCTACCTGTGAGCACCATGTGATATGGACTTTGACTTTTGGCAGGGACTTGCATATTGGCATGCGAGACTTTTATAGGCATCAATAATATTCAGTCAAACCTAATAAATGAAAATACTGTAATTTGAATTTGTAAGTTATTTTTAATAAATGATAAGATTGACAGCCTTGAGACTTCAAAATTAAAACGGTAGCATATTCGAGTCTTACTTATAGCAATACGAATATTATAAGTTTGAATTAATAGTTTTTTTAACCATTTTAAATATTTATTTTAATTGAAAAAATAATGATGTAATTCGACAAAATATTTTTTTTTAAAAGGAAATTAACTCTCCCTCTCTCTCTCTAGCCTTACAATTATTGGGACAAATGCGTAGAAGTAGTATGATTATGTGAGACATGCATTTATATATACTACATCATTATTAAAAAAAATTATACATATAATAGCAGATTATAGAGCAACATGAAAACAGGAGGCGATATTTGTAGGGTTCTTGTCCCTTGCTTTGGGAGCAGCAAAGAGCATCCCAGGTTGATTAAAAGGTGGAAAGGCATGCATGTGAATATGTGATGATGCTAATCATTATTCTCATCATAATTATTACTACATCTACATTACATATACCTCTCTCTATATGTAGTTGTAATTAAATAGTTATAATTCAATAAAAGCATGACAAATACCTAATCATGTTGTCTCTCTCTCTCTCTCTCTCTTAAGGGGATAAAAATAAAAAATAAAAATAAAAGAGATGCTTCTATTGCATGAGAAGCTGTCTTTTCTATATATAGCTTTCATACTTAGCCAACATATCATTAATTATAATTACTTTTATCATGTGCTTTTGGGGTCTAGCTTTATCAATTACTGAATCATCATCATTATAGCTTATGTATATATATGTCCTTCATAATTTCCAATATTCTCTTTAAATTTAATTCCCAACTACTATAGTTTCTCTTTTTATGCGTTGAAAAATCATGCAATAGTAAAAATTGAAAAGAGTTATCCAGAAAAACGACTTCATATTTATAATGCTATCAATAAACTGTAGAAGTTGATAAAGCAAAACTTTTAAATTTTGACTTAAATAATTTAAAATAAAAAAATATAAATTAAAATATTTTATTCAATTTATTTTCAACAATAAATTGATGAACATTTATTTCAAACGATCTCAACACCCTCCCAAGGAACTATAGGGCATAATATTTGTCCAAATGGGCGTAATATTTTTGTTGAAATAGTTAATTTCTTGCAAATGAATGATTGAAAGTTTTTTAATTAGAAAAAGCACGCACCGAAAAATAATTAAAGAGTGAATTTTCAGTTGGATAAAAAATAAAATCAATCAAAATTTTAATAATTTATGCGGATACTACAAAAATATGTTATCACATATATCAATTATTTCACACAATTAATAAATAAAATTTTATTTCTAAATTCATTATGTGTTTTGGTGATTTAGCAGCAATATACATGCAGTTAAGAAACCTTGAAAATTGATCACAATCTTGACAACTTCTCTTGAAATAAATATATACATTTCTTCCCTAAAATGAGAAGAAGTTACAAAATTGAGTTGATTTTTGTTTTTTTTACTAATATCACTACATAAATTAATAACACATGAATTTAGATAATAATACATCAATTCAATAAATGCATCAAAATGTCGAAAGACAATAAATAAACTATAATAATTCACATAAAATGAGATAAATACTTACACAGAATCAGACAAAATACCCACACATCTGATAAAATCTGAACCCATAAGCTCAAATTTATACATATAACTTCAATTTTAACCTTAATCACTACACCACAATATCATTGATAAATAAAGTTGATTAAAAATCTTGAATTTCAAAATTAATCAAAGGACAAAGAGGAATTGCAATGGGAAATGGTAGGGTTTGGTGAGGCCTAGGATGAGGATGTCCCTAACCCTAATTAAAAGCTGGTAATTACAGCTGATGATCAAACACTGCAGGAAATCCAAATGTGTATTTACATTCACAAGATGTACTCAAAATCCAATTCCTTGAACTCTTCAAACAAAAAGTGACGCTGTCATCATTACAGATTTGACTAACCCTTCTTCATTACCAATTCCCCATGGACCTTTTTCTTTTTTCCTCTTAATAAAAAACAAAATTAAATCCAAAATCACATATTTATAAATATTTGAATCTTATCTTTAATTTTCAAAACCAAACATCTTTAGTTAATGCTCAATTAAAACAAAATAAATCTAAAAGAAGGGTTGGAACAATGCAATTGCAAAAATTAAATAAGAGTTACTAAAATATATACTTTTTCGCAATTTTTATACTATTTTTTTAAAAAAATAACAATAAACATCATTACTTTAGATGAGACAACATAAAAGTAAATAATAAGTCATAGAAGCTAAATATATAAATTTCATTCATTTTTTTTTTGTTGAATATCAATAAATTCAATAAATTTTAATTAATAAATAAATTGCTTATTGGATAGAAATAAACTTTAAAGTAAGATGTAAATTTCTCTAATTACGAAAATTTTATGTTTAATTATAATAAATTTTTATAAAAAAAATAGTAATATTATTATATTATAAAGAAATATATAAAATGAATTAAGCAGCATAAAAAGAAGAAGTAATGTATTTAATCTTGAGAGGGAAAGTGGAATCAGAAAATCTTGGTACTGCTTATTCTGATTTGATGTGACGCTGACGCTGCCTTCCCTCTTGTTTGGTTGCGGAGGCACACACCCTGCCCCCAACAAATCATCCCATTATGATCATCAGATCTTTCTAAGTAAATGCATTGCATGCCTCTTCACAATTTCAACCACCCCTACCCCTACCCCTACCCCTGCCCCTACCTCCTCTTTTACACTTTATAATTTAATTCAATTAATCAAATATATTCACCAATAATATTAATGATTACTTGATTTAATATATATATATATATACACACACATTCAAAGGGTTAGTCTTTAAGTGATTGAGAAAAACTTTCATCACTAAAGGGGTGATTGTTTTTATGTTAAATACTTTATATCATTGACGGACAAAATATAATTTAAAATAAAAATTGCGTCACTTAATATATATTGTGCGATAAAAAATTATGAATGCAGCTTGTTTCGCCAGAATGTTTGTCGTATTATTTGCCTTTGTATGATGAAAAGTGGTCGAGCGTATGAGAAATTCAGTTGCTCGATAAAGTTTGGCAATAAGGCTAAAAAAATAAATAACATATATATAGGTTTTCATGCAAAAACTAGTTAATAAATTATATATTAGTCAAAGTGTTGTTTAGGATGATTATATAACACCCTCAGATTTATAGTTTATTTATACAAATCACTACATATTTTTTAAAAAATATGAATATATTCATCATCCATCATAAACTTCAGTATCATTTATATAAACCATTCTTATTTTTTAAAAAATTATGAATACAGCTTCAAAACATCGACATTATTACCAAACTATCACTGTTTTTTTTTTTTTTTTTTGTTGCCATGAATGATTTATGTAGCTACGTAAAGCGATAGAGATGGTTTGTGTAAGGAAATAATAAATCAGACGATGTAAATATAATTACTTTTAAGTATTATGATCTCGATCACAAAATAAATGGATTTAATCCGCTAGTGTATATTAATTAATAATGATGGGGGATTAAGAGAGCAGCTATGAAAAATGACAAAAATATCCTTGAAATAAGCCAATATTACAAGAGAGTACCCAAGGATCCAATATCGGTGGGTCAGCATATCGGGTTGAGTCTCTGATCGTGATATGGATCCACGACCCGACCCAATAAACTTTTTACCAAGACTTTCGAATCGGGAAGCGGGTCTTGACTGCGTCTGCGATCCAACCCTAAAGACCCATACTCATAGACAGTTGATCTACACATTCTTGGGCTAGGATGACGACACATGGCGCAATACAAGTAGACCTTTTAAAAACATGTAAGTGGATTCACGCAGGCACTATAAATATCCTATGTTCAGTTCAATATGATAAGACATTAATTATACTTATAACCCACTTTAGATCTTCTCAACTCGCATTTCTATTTATCTGATCTCAAATACCTCACATGATTTAAGTATTGGAGGATTTTGGATGGGGATTATCTCACGAACCTAAGGATTTTGCTCTCTTTTCTTAGGTCTACTATACTTTCAAGGATGCAAGATGATTGACGATCTAAAAATCAGGTTAAATAATAATTTTAAATATATTTATACATGCAAAAGAAAAAACACTCACTATTTTGGCGGACAGAAATTCATTTCATATTATTAAGTTGAGGATCAGGAGTGAGAAAGCAGATTATCAAATTGCTATTTACAATTATGAATATTATTTATAACAATATTCCGGTTGTATAGAGTGTAAGTTGAAAGGACAAGAGCATGGGGTTTTCAATCACTCGGTAATTATTATTTCCACGTTTTTGTTGTTTGCTAGTGTATGTATGATGCAATCTGCATTGTATACTCTTCACAGTCGACATACTATGCGTATAAATACACTACATACATGTACATATACATACAAATACAAATGTACGTATACATGGATGCAGAGAGAGAGAGAAGAAATGATTACTGGAGCGGAATTTGTCTGCTTAGGGCGGTGCAGCGGCTGTCCCCATCTGAATTGAATGCTCCCCCCATCCCCCCACCCCCATATCCATCACTTTTCCACTGCTTCGCGCCGAATTATACCTCTCATGCACCCCCCACTCCAGACCCCAATTACTAGGCCTTGTTGTCTTAACTCGCACGCGTCTCTCACGTGATCTCTGTGCTATTTATTTAATCTCCTCCCTCCTCTCACGTTTGGCCTTTTGCTATTCCATTCCTATCACATCAAATTAATAATCAACATAAATTGTAACTTTATGTTTGGGGTCAAATAATTGATTTTGTAAAAATTAATAACTATTTTTTTATTGTATTCTCGTTTATGTTTCAATGATTTTTGACCAAATGAGAGTGTATATATATAAATATATCTTTTCTTGATTTTTTCTGGGACATTAATCGTAATAAAAATTTAAGTCAATTTAATTATTGTTGTTGCTAAAAAGAATCTTGAAATGTTATATAGTTTAGGAGCAGCAAGTAGAGAAGTTTGAAGGGGTGATTATATATATGGTGTGAATTAATTAAGGGTCTTTTTGGCATAATCAAGTAGTTATTGTCATACAATAATAGTGTGAGAATAAGAGAGCATCACCTACATTAAAAGCCCTTTTTTAGGGGCAATTTAAACTCTCCTTTTCTTAATTCAAATTATAATTGTGACATTTTACATAATTTACGGCTTAAACTTTGATTGTATTAATAAAATAATTAGAGTAAAATTATGCATAATTTGTGAATTAAAAAGGTAGAGAAACACATTCTTGATAATATTATTGTTGATACGGTTTTTAATAATAAAAAGAAAGTTGATTGAAGATGGTAGAAAATGGTAGATGTAATGATTGGTGAATATATGAAGAGTTGGGTAATTGGTGGGTGCAGACTGCACTACATACGTATTATGATGCTTCTTTCCTTATCATTGTCTCTTCACTTTTTTCAATATTAATTAATGTTTCCCCAATACTATAATATGCATCAAACATCAAAAGATTAAGAATCACGTTATAATTATATACTATGAATGTATTGCTATTACAAAAAAACATGTCTAAGATAGATGTAAAAAGTATCAAGTAATGTGGAAATGCATGATTGGTAAATGTTAGATTGGGAGTGTTAGGTTATGATGAAAGGGTGCATGAGGCTGAAATATTGCAATCATCCCAAAAGCATCACACATCTGCCTCCTCTACTCTCTAGATGTTGGGGTTGGGGTTGGGGTTGGGAGGTTTACTTTTAATTACCACCTTCTTCAATAAAAGCCCTCACGCGTGTGGGACCCACTACCATTCTCCAATTTTTAATGTTATTTCTCTTAAATTTCATAATGAAATATTTTGAACAAGTCAGAAAATACTAATTACTATTCCCCGAAATTACAATTGAAAGACGAAAAAGACCATAATGATAATTTATAATATATAGCTGATGTTGGAATTATTTTTTAAAATTAAATTACGATTTGCGATATGATATTAAGATATTATTTATATAATGAGAAAATTACTTACACAAAGTAAAAAATTACAATTATAAGTCGTTGATGCTTTTTTCTTTCTAAAAAAAGATGAATTTTCTAGAATGATAAATTAAGCACGATTTTTTGTCATGGGACCTCTTTTTTTAAAAGTAAAATCTGGTCAAGTTGTCTGCCTAAGTAAAAACATTTGGTTGGCGGTTAGTTATGGTCAAAATTCGTGTTTCTCGGACAACGCTTTTCATTTTCTTTACCAAACTGCTGCGTCCTTCTCTTTTTTATTAGTTAGTTTTCGGAACAAAATTACTTTCCAACAATTATATTCACCAATTTATATATAAATATTATATTCGATATAAAATTTTGTATTAGTAATTATTTTAATATTTTAGGGAAAAATAATAATTAAATTGATCAATAATTGCAAAACATTTATTAAAATATATATATATATATAGCTACTTTTGAATGAATTTAGGACAGCAAGCAATGTGTGCAGGGAAGCGTCGATCAGGTTTCAGAGTCAAATCATTTCAATTCCTGTCAATTAATTTTTCTTCGAGTTTGATGCCCCGCCCCCGAACCCCAAAAAGTTATTAATTGTTTGACCGGATTACAAATTTTTAGACTGTGAATTCATTGTTAGGTATGAAACAATTCCATATTAATAAATATTTATTTTTAACTACATTTATAACTTTTATAAATCAATTAATATATAATGATAGCAAAAATCTGCCCAGTCGATCTTTTTAGTCTTACCATCAATATTAAATAATTTAATAATTAACAAGACTTAATATTCTGATTAAACACTATGTTGTGAACAAAATTAATTAAAACACACGCATAAATCGAGCATATGATCAACATCATTTCGCATGCTGAATCAATATAATATTAAAAAAAAATGAAGTATTTATAGTTGGATTTCAATTTTGTTATGGTTATTAATGTTAATGTTTATTAAAGAAATAATTATTTTTTAATATAAAATATTATATTGTTTTTCTATGATTATTATGAGTTGGCCCTATAGCATCTAGTATTTACATTATGGTTTGCAATTATGCAATCAAATCTTGAAAAAGACACCTTTTTTGGGGGTTTGGGGAGGGGGGGGGGGCGCTCTTTATGTACTCATTGTTTGAAAGAGGCGTTTGTGGAATCAATTGATTATTTGAACACTCAATGATCATATGGACAATGCATGATAAGAAATAAAGAGAAAACACAATTCATAACAACTCAAGGTACCATTAATCAATTGTTACCTCTTTTATTGCTACATCTCCTATTTTTCTTTCTCTCTATTCTCCTTAATTTTATTACATATCAAACTAAATTTTTAATTATTGCACAATTATTAATCAACCATGTGTTATCCCTTTCCATCTATATTTTCTAGTCGTCTATTTAAAAGTGTAGATTCGCCAAACCTAACAAATTATTCAAAAATTAAAAAAACCCGAGTCGCCTAATTGCCAAATTGCTTTCGATGAATCCGAGTCATTTCTTTTACCAATGAATATATTTTTATTTCGATGCTATGATAAAAAAAGAATTTTCTAAAAATTTTATTGTTTGAAAATATAGAATCGATAGTAATATTTAAAAAAACACAAGTACTTATATATTTTTATTTAGATATTGGGGTAGAAATGTATGATAACCTTTACACCCACCCCAAAGAGAAAATGATGAACTTCACAACTTGCGGAATGTTTGTCTCCAAAGCTTGTAATACATCTGAATAACACTATAATTAAAGTATGTATTTATATAGGAATCCTTATAATTATTAATTATAGAACCAAAATCAAATAAAATAACAAAAAATAATGATTGCACTTGTTGGACAAAATCAATCCCTTGTCTCCACAACCCTTTCTTTCTCTCTCTCACACACAACACACACCAGCAGCACATAGTCATGGGTATAAACTGGTGTGTAGTACTAGCAGCAGTATATTGATAATATGCATTCACGTGTGCTTTTTTGTCAACCCTCATTTTATTTTTTTTGGGAAATAATTATATATATATATATATTTTGCATAAGGTAATAAATTATATTTAAAAGAATTCAAGAATTTGATGAGTGGGGTTAATTAAGACTCTTTTTAAACTCGGACAGACCCTCTTACCCATTCCCCATTCGTCTCTTTCTTCGGGTTTGGCTCTTTCTACTCTTTCACCTTTTTGATGGAGTTGGCTTTGAGCTTAGGCGATACCCCGAAACCCTTTTCACTTCTTGAGAAATCCCAGAAGATTCTTGGCAAGGATTTAGGGTTCTGCATGGGCATGGCTGTCGGAAAATCTGATGCTGAAAACAACAGCAGATGTAAAGAAACTACCGGGTTATTCTCTGCAGATGATGATCAAAGAAGATCAGATTCTTCGTCAGATCTACCGGTTCAGCTTGATCTTCTCCCTTTCTCTCCGGTCCACAGAAGTCACCCTTCCTCACACAAGTTCCCTTTCCCATGGCTTACTGAAAAATGTAATTAAATAAATGCCGTTTTAAATTTAACCCTAAAATGAATCTCCCTTTGCTGTTTCATATGTAATGTTTTGATATTTCTTCTTGAATCAATGTGTGTGTGCGCTTTGCGGCATGCGTATAAGAGTATCTGAGATGGATTGAGAATTGGTTTAATTAGTATATACTTTTGACAGTGGGTGGTGATGGGGTGGAGGGAAACATGAGGCGAGGTGGAGATGAAGGTCATGATCAAGAAGGGGCGTCACTCTCATCACCAAACAGCGCGGTTTCATCATTTCAGATGGATTTCTGTCATGTGTTGAGAAGTGGGAAGAGAGATTTTGAGCAAATTACTAGTGCAGGTCATGAAGCTGCAGATAGAGGGACTTGCTCAAGAGGAAGCGATGAGGAAGAAAACGGCATGTTGGCCAGGAAGAAACTCAGACTCTCCAAAGAACAGTCTGCCTTTCTTGAAGAAAGTTTCAAAGAGCACAACACCCTCAATCCTGTATGTTTCAAAGAACATAACCCCATCTCATCTTCATCTTCTTCTACTTCTTGTGTACATGCATGGGCAATTTGGTAATTTACTTCTTCATGTGGTTGACTCTTCAGAAACAGAAGCTTGCTCTTGCAAAGCAGTTGAATCTTCGTCCTCGCCAAGTGGAAGTGTGGTTCCAAAACAGAAGAGCTAGGTAAATAATCATTAATGAAACACGACTTTTTCTTTTAAACTATATATAATTATGTGTAGAGTTTCTTGATAATCGTGTAAGACTTGATTAATGATATGGATATGTGTTGGGCAGGACGAAGTTGAAGCAGACGGAGGTAGACTGTGAGTATTTAAAAAAGTGCTGTGAGACACTGACGGAAGAGAACAGGAGGCTGCAGAAAGAGCTTCAAGAGTTGAGAGCTCTCAAGGCTTCTCAGCCTTTCTACATGCAACTTCCCGCTACAACTCTCACTATGTGCCCATCTTGTGAAAGGGTCGCCACCACCACCACCACCACCACCACCACCTCCTCCGCCGCTATCAACAACCCTTCTAAACTCTTTTCACTTTCACCTCCCCATCAGCCTGCTTCTAATTGATATTATTATTAGTTAAAGACTAGGAATTAAAAAGAAAGAATCAATGTGGTAGTTTTTTCTTTTCTTTTCTTTTTTTTTTATAAATGTGGTTTTGTGTATATAGTTGAGGATTTTGACCATATATTCCTTGAATGATTATTTGATTTGTAATGGCTGCTGTTATGATGGTTTGGAAGAGAGCACTCACAGTTTGACTCAGAATGTAAACCAGGTTTCCATTTACAACAAACTAACCTATTTTATGTTGTAAATTCTAATTATATATGTATTATATGATTTATTATATTTATATATTAATAATTTAGATAAATAAATAAATTAATTGTTATAAAAAAACCGTACACTATTGTATAAATAGACATATACACAAATATTTATAAGATTTGAATTCGAAACTTGAATACATCATGATCATATTGTAACCAAACTGAACTTAAATCGGCATTTTTGTAATTCTAGATAAATTAATTTCACTCTCGAAGTTTTTAGTTGTCAAGAATGAAATCCAATGGAGAAAAATGGGATGATAATGATTATATAGTTTCATTATTACTCATCACAATCATTACAATGATGATGTTATAATATTGATTGAGACTGTCCCCCTTCCTCCCCTCCCCCACCCCCCCAAAAAAAATCCTCAATTTTTCAAAATTTGAGTGTGAAAAACATTATCGGTGACGACTGAATGCATGCCAATAAAGAAGCAAATCCAAATCCAATTAATCAACACATGAGCTACCCAAATGAGACCAATCCTTCAAATTTCCACAACATAATGCTTCTTATTTAATGGACATTCACTCCATATATAAAATTCTCCCTATTAATTATCAAGATTCATTAAAAATTCTTGCAAGGGAAACATAGAAGAAAGTGTGGTTTATCTTGACCATTCAAAATCTATAGTTGGACTTGAAATAGGAAACACATAACCCAATATTAATTTTTGCATGTGACTTATATATATATTAAATAAAATATCAGATACAATAAAATTTAAAATAAAAAATTCAATCCTAGTAATTAAAATCACCTCAGCTCTATATTTGATTTCGAACCATAGTTTTAATTAACTACATTAATTAGTAAGTACGAAAGTTTGGCCAAAGTTGGTAGGCCGTCCAACTAATTACAATAATTTAAAAATAAAAATAAAAAACTAGGGACAGGCTGAAATTTTCTAGTACGTAATAAAACTTTAGATTTGAATATTTACCAAAAATAACATCAATTGATTAACATTTAACAGTTAGTGTTTTGGGTTGGTTTACATACTAATCTTGTAATTAGAGCAATTGCATTTAGTTGAAGAAATTGGAAATTAATTAATTAACGATTAATATAATATTTAAGTTTGAAGTTAGAGTAAAATTAACATGGTATAGAAGCAACATTGATGGAAAGAATTAATTCTCCTAATACTTTACAAACACGTGTATTCAATCTATCTTTTTACGAATTCAATGTAAGAATTATATTTTTATGGTATTATTGGGATCACGCCCACTCATCTAATCCTTATAAACTTCAACATTGTCATTTCCTCACTTGTTTGTAAACAAATTATTCACTCTTACCATACTACTCTTATTCTTTGTCTTATTATTTATTTATTTATTCTTTTACTTTTTGGGGGTGGAGATGGCGGATTAAAGTTTTTGTTACGGAAATTTTTTTATATTTGTCGGGATTAGATTTAATTGAATCAAATAAATTATAAAATAATTTAAATAAGTATAATATATTTGTTATGTTGAACTGTACTCCAATCATAATATATTTATCATATGATTAGTTCAAGTTTGACTACGTTTGGTCGATCTGGGCTAAAATTTCCCGTTAATTACAAGCTCTATTCAATCTTTTACTCCATTCAGCATGTATAAAGATGAGATTGGGTATTTTATTTAAAGAAGAATATTGCACATACAACGTGTATATGTTAAATAGAATAGAAAATGGAATAAAATTTACAACAAAAAAACCTAATTGAAATTGGTAATGATTGGAAATTTGGAATTAATGTCAAAATGTTGTTTTAGAGAATGTATAACAAGTAACTGGTGATGGTCAAATATATTAAATTTTCATTTATTTCCTTTTCTAAAACTTCCCTTTCCATATTTGAGATAATATTGTAAACTAACAAGAGTTTGTAAATAATGAGGTCTACTTCAATATCCAACCAACTTTGTCTCCCCCAACATATAAAAGGCCACGAATTATAATTTTTAATTCACAAAATCATTTTGATTAGTTTATCATAAGAAACAGATAAAAACCTAATGGATTGAGCTAATTGTTAGACGATCTTTAAAAATAGTGATTTTTCAAACAATGAATGGGTATTCGCAATTATGTCAAATCTCATTAGAGATTGTTGTAATTTACCCTAAAATAAATTGTATTTCTTCTATTGATAACTGACATTTAAATATAAATAAACAAATATTAGTTATTATTATTATTTTTTATATATTTGTTACATACTAATATGACACATAATTGATTGTGTGGCCACCAACATTTTCAAATAACATGTAATTAAGTAACTGATTGATGGCATTAATAATCACAAAAAATAAAGTTGTTGCTACATATGAATATGATTGCTCAATGGAATGATTTTGTCCCAATGTGTCGTCGCCCCATTTGGTTTTCAATTATTCTAAATGATTGTTCAGTCACCGATGCTATTCAAATATCATCACATCAATATAAAAGTTTAATTCTATTTTAAAATCTAAATGACTTAAAATCACTCCATAAATTTTAAAATTATGAATTAAATCAGACTCAATTTCAATTACCTATACATCTTTACTAATTTATGTATATATATATATATGCACACTAGTTGTAGTGCATCGTCATATCTGCGTGTATATAATACATAACTTTTAATATTTTGAAATTTATTATTATAAATAAAAATAAAGTTTGGAGTTCGACCCATTAACAGTGTCATGGATGCAGCAGGCTCAGTTGAAGGACCATTTGTAGCAAATGGGCCAATTCAATTTTCAGCCCATTCTTTAATCAGGTAGGCCCAGGTATAGATACTGGATTGGCAGAGAAATGGCCCAATATGTTGAAGGCCCATTTTTGAAATTAACTGGAATTGGTGTAGGCGCAATTGGAATCACAATGCCCAATGTCTAACAGGCGCAGGATGTTACACGACTTCTGCTGGTGGCCAAACACGCTTAAAGCCGACAATTTTGGCCTAATGAAGTCGACCGACACACAAATTGTCAATGATCCCATGTGAGGGTGGAACATGTTTGGACTAAAAGTCTCAAACTATGGTATTCACTGATTCAACATATGTTCATTCATATCAAAATCATCAATAACATTAAAATCCGTAAATTATATCATATTTGTAGTATTTTTATTATATTGACATACCATAATCCACATTATTTAATATTTCTTTTTAATCCAATCTCCCTACAATAAAATTTTTTTAATAAAAATAATTTAGGCAAGTGTCTTATATTGATTGCAAATGAATATTTCTTTGAACGATTTATAAATCTAAGATCTCTTTTCTCCATAGAGGTGCCTGAAAGGACAAAAATCATTAAGCTGATACGAAATCAAAATCACCGATTGAGTCGCAGGCTGCGGTAGAGGAGCTTTAAGGCCTTTAAATCGATTTCAAGAATATTAAGGCAAAGATAAAGGCACATATTCGTCGACAGCGATATCTATAATTAGAAGGTCGTCCATATCTGGAGTAGCTAATTATTGATTTCAACAAAGAGATCCGACAAAGATGAGCAAAATAATTAAAAAGTATTTACGATGCATTAACTTATTCTGAACAAAGAAACCAAATATTTAACATAATTACACTTTTTGCAACACGAAATTCCTGTAGCAATTCATAGAATATGCCTTTAAATCTCTCCTCCTCCGCATTTTTCGCTCATGTAAAACATATTAAAGTACAAATCTCTTCACTAATCCTCTATTCCTATCCCATCATCTATATATAATCGAACACTGTTTCTTTGATTTCTCCAGCTTGCTTCTATATGTCTGTACTCTCAACTGAAAAAAAAATAAAATAAAAAAGAGAGAAGAAAAAAGGTGTATGGCACATGTTTTAGGCTTAGGCACTGTTTCATCAACACAGTGTCCTCATGTGTGAGTATTTACTTGAGTTTCTTGAATGGTCGAGAGATTATCAACCGTTAGATCACACGTAATAGTATCGTGTGATTCAACATTGGGTGGCAGTGATCACGGGAACATATTACTTACGGCCTTTTTTGGTTCAGTTTCACCAAGAGTTCTGCATAAAGTATCTCGTTCCAAGCATCGGGAACTCCAGGGAGGCACCAATGGCTGCAGTCTTGGAAACTCAAGGGCGATCTCCTCTCCTCGTCGGATAAATGTTGTTTGCGGTATATCGATGGATGGCCGTCCTTACGATAATCTGTCATCCTCGTCACGTTGAGATAAGTTACATGAGTTTTCATTCCTCTCAGTACTTTCTCCAAAACAGTCATCTTTTGGGGGTACGGTGTGAGATACGTCTCATTCTTTATTGGCTCCGTTTCGTTGTCACATTGCCCCCCAGAATTCCACTGCCCTCCACTGCAGCAAAAGATAATATATACTACTGTGAACTTGGCAGTGCTTGTTCAATAGTTTGATCTTATATAAAAGCTTGGAGTCTTAAGAAAAGATTGCAAGAAAAGCATATTACTAACGGAAACACATGTCCATTTCTTTCACTTTTCAAGCTTTGATGACACCTAATCTACTTGCAGAAACCTCGACTCTTATGCCAACGAGGTTTACTACTTTGAGGTAATTCCACAAAGAATTTACCTGAAATGAGATGCTGAATAGCCTCTGAAGAACACAAGAGACTTCATGGGATTGATGTTGGCATCAATCCACCTTCCCCACGTCGTCAAAGCTTTCCGAAAAGCCTCGAGAACATTTAAATCCTTGTAGATATGGCTGCCCTCTTGATAATAGTCCTTCCTAAAATATACAGACAATTATTTAATATTATTGTAACAAGAAAAAATATTGCCACTGGACGTTCGTTACGCCTATTCTTAGTCAATTGTAATGGCTTTTTACCCTGTGGAAGTCTTCTCATGAGTCCACCAGTGTCCCGTATTGAACACGATGATGTCTGCATTTTTGTATTTATCGGCAGACCTGCTGATCAGATCGAGTCGAAGTGTTTCCTTTGTAGTACCATTTTTCCCTGCAACTTCCCATTCTTGAACGAGGAAAGGAGCTACGAAAAACTCCACTGTGCATTTATATTCCTGTAAAGATTACAGGAAGGTTAGAAGACTATAAGCAGATTAACAGTTAAACTCTTCAGGACGTAAAGCTTACTTCAAAGACAAAGGAATAAGAAGCTTCTGCCCGGAAATGGTGCCTGCCGAATTCTTCATAAACTTTGTTCTGATCTTTCACAGAGTTCCTCAGGATGCAAATCAGAGACTCCCACATGTTTCTGTTGAGAGAATCGCCAACGAAAACTAGTCGCTTTCCTCTCAACAATTCCAACATATGACTTCCATCCAACCTGAATAGGCAAGATCAACAAAGTCAATTTCTGCAGAAATTAAAGAAGAAGTGGATCATAATCGACATCTGTTAACAATTCTATTGCAGAAGTAAATATCGATCTCATTGGAATACAGAGCTGACGAACAAAAGTTACAAACTGAAACTTGGCCAATTAATCAATCATCCACCTTGTTTGTTACAAGACTATTAACAACAGAGAAATAACTCGAAAAAGTGGACAAAATTAGAAATTATACCGAAAACGTGATGGATCACTTCATATATCTCTCTCAAGAAATTTCTACACATAATATAGATTGAAATCTAAGAGATAACTAAAATTCATCAAGTACGGAAACTTATATATGTTTTGAAAGATAGAGAGTAATAGTAGTATGGGACACACCTTGGGAGAGTGCAACCCTTTGGCTTCCATTTGAGTTTGTGGTAACCATTATCAGGCCTACCATTGAGGAAACAGTTGAATTGTTCATCAATCAGAGAACAAGAACCAGGATTATACAGCGGATAAGAGTCATCCTTCACCCAATTCCCGTCAAACAGATCACAATTCATCAGGGACTTTATTAGATCAGCAATTCCTTGTTTCCCGGCAGAATCATTCGTCCCGTTATTTTGTTTCTTCATCAGAGAAGAAGTTAAATTCTTGACCATACCCTTCTCAGCTATTCCCACTTGTCCGTTTCCAGAAACATTTTTCTCTCCAGAGGTAGAGTTGGGAGATGAATTCACAGTCTTATTGGCGGTCCCTGGAGAGCTTGTGACCCCAATTGTGGTCTGATTCTTGACATCTGCTGACCCTTTGCTCAACTCAGAAGAGGGTGTTGGTGAGCTTGTAGTATTGTTATTCACAGTCTGATTTACAGAAGGCGTCTGTGTCAAAAGAGTAGCATTATTCGGCTTCAAGACTTCAACTTTGTGAGGTATAGCTTCATCGGAAGTCTGGTTTCCCTCAACAGGAGGCTGGTTATTCAAATTGGGTGGCAAAGAAGAGGTGTTTTGAGATCCAGCATTGCTGGTTGGTGAAGAATTGTAGGATTGTGAGGGTGAGTTTGGGAAGAAATAATTATAAATAGAAGAAAAATGAGATCTATAAGAGTCATCTGAGAAAATTGAAGAAGAAGGAGAAGAACCTTGAGAAGTAGTGGTAGTGGAGAGGGAAAAAATGTTAGTGAACCATGGAGAAGAAGAGTTAGAAGAAGGGGTGAAGGCAAGAAAAATGGTGAAGGCGATGAAAAGAAAAACAAAGGCATAGGCGAGAGTCACAGTTGGTCTTGTTCTGAGGTGGGCTTTGAGTTGTGAGAACAAAGTGGCGCCATTGATGGGCGCATACTTTGTTATATCTGCCATGTAGGCAGTGCTGGTTTTCTGCAATTCCAAGAAGTGTGTGATGATGGAGTTGTTTGGGGGGAGAGAGAAACAAAGATTGTGTTGGAAGGAGTGAGGAGTGTTGAGAGAGAGAGAGAGAGGTTTTCAAGTTTGATTGTTGCAACGAAGTTTGTACACTTGAGGAATCCTGTTGAGTGGGATTATTTGTAGAGAGAGAGAGGGTGTGTTATAGTAAAAGACTGTTAGCAGAAGAGGGGGAAGCTGCTTCATGCGTTTACCCCAAAGCGGAAAGTTGGTTTACTGCGCCACCCTTTCTTATTATTGAACATAATACCAAAAATGCCACCACCGTTCACCCTTCCTTTCTCATAAATAAAAAACCCATTTTTCTAATATTATTTTTTAGACTTGGACTTTGAGTATAACTAAATTTTTGAAGTACGGATGAGTACTTTATTATTTGATTTTTGTAATGTTGAATTGATTATGACCACCCTTTTCACTTGCTTCTAACTCTAACTAATTCCCAGACCATCCTTTTGTGTGTGTGTGTTGTGGTGGGGTGCATGTGAATGTGTATGTGTATGTCACAATAATTCAAGGAAAAAAACAAAGTAATATGATTAATATAATGAAATGATAAAAAGTTATTTGCGTGTGGACCCAACAATTTCTAGATATAGGTAGGTTTTTGTAATTGAATTTAGAAAAATTGATGGAAAGAAAGAAAAGTGGAAATTATAACGTTGGTGCCAAGTAGCTATCTTCCCATTCCCATTCCAATTCACATAATAATTGAGATGATTGAATTTTGGAAATTCAAAAGGTTGGATTATTATTATTAGTATTGCTACATTGGAAAATTCGAAATGGCTGTTTGTTTAGCAATTGCCGTCTTCGTCTTCATTTTTGGACAAAATTTTCTTGCTATTACCGCCTCCTCCTACTGCTGCCTCCCATTCAAAATGTTGGAATATTTCTAGGGTTTAACATATGTCTCCTTTACATTTATTACTTAATTTAAAAAGAAAAAGAAAATTGAATTGAATTGAAGAAGAAAAAGACTTAATTGCCCTCATGTGCATTCCATTTCAATGTTGTTTGGAATGGGCCAAAATGGGTCCTATTTCATTAATATACTTATTCCCATTTCCCAACCACTTTTTCTCCACCGACAAAATTGTATAGCGTACATAGGAATAGGATATGAATTCGTAGCAATGAACTTGGACTTGTGGTGTTCCATTTTTGTACTAAGAATCATATTCAGCAAATGGAAGAAATAGGGACAAATGGGCTACTCCTGAAAGAAAACAGACTCCAAAGCCCCAATTCTTTATCATTTTATCATAGCCCGTCTCAATAACTCATATTTTCTGTTCCACAAATACTAATCTGGACATGTATGCTTTTATTTCAACAAAACAATACTCGTGCTTTTATTATTTTCATTTTTTAAAGTTTTAACTAAAATGCTTTCTTGGATCGAATTCTAATTAATTATATAATAAGTACATCTACTTATCATGTGATTGATATATAATTTAAAAAAAATTAATTATATAATAAGTATATTATAATTATTTTATAATTAATTTAATTCGATGGAACAAGAGTTTTTGGTTTGTGGTGTGGAGACAAATAGTGATACAATGCAATTAGTTATCAAAATATGTGAAGATGGATAAAGCATGCAAGTGCAAGATAGTGGAGTTGACGCATTTTCCTGGTGCTAAATATCTTATCTTCTTCAGCCTGCCTTTATTTCATTGACCTCATCTCATTCTCTTCTTTCTTCACAGTCAACACAACAACAACAAAAATAAGTAAGATTACAGGCATGTCCATATTATCACCAAATCCTCCGCACATTCTCTATAGAGAAATCCACCACCAGCACCAGCACCAGCTCTGGAGCTCCGTATCCGGCTCTCTCTTGCCCAAATCAAACGGGTCCGGATTTGATCGGAGCAAGAATGAGTGGAAAGGGAGAGGAAAGAGAGATTTAAGAGCGTATGCATTCTGGCCCGAGTTATTCAAGCCTGCTGCTTTGGAGATGGAGGCTATTCAAGATTCCCAGCAGTTTGATGAGATTTTGGAGCAAGCTAAGCAGCTCTCACAACCCATTCTTGTTGATTGGTTCACCCTTTGTTCTTTTGCTCTCCTTTTCACTCCTGTAGATCTATACGAGAATAAGTAGATAATTGGACATTAATCTTTTATCCTGTTACA
Source organism: Sesamum indicum (assembly GCF_026168435.1). Classification (NCBI taxonomy): domain Eukaryota; kingdom Viridiplantae; phylum Streptophyta; class Magnoliopsida; order Lamiales; family Pedaliaceae; genus Sesamum; species Sesamum indicum. Next base: position 376,766 of record NC_142660.1, on the reverse strand, counting down.
AACTTTTGCTTACTCGCCCCAACTGTTTGAAGATAATTTCTCACCACCCGCTGATGGCATGTTGGACATTGGTCGATCTATGCATGAATCTCTACATCATATTCTTGTGTGTAAATTGAGAATTGATAATCAGTCGAAATGATTGCATCAATCAGTTTTTTTGTAATGAATCCAACTGGGTTAGTCTTAGAATACTAGAAGGAGTACAGTATATAGTATTAGATTTTTTTAAAAGTGTTTGTGTCTGAAATTTTGACAGGATGGCTGCCTGGTGCAGAAAATGCATTTATCTGAAGCCAAAGTTGGAGAAACTGGCTGCTGAGTATGATACCAAGTAAGTTGTGCTTTTGGCATTTATTTTAATGGCATTGTGCTGCTTAACGTCTGCAAAATCCCGGTAACGTACCTAAGTTTGTTTGCTGTTTCGCACAAGAGAATTGAATCTTGGAACTCAGACTAGAATTAATATACTGTCGATTCCGGTGTTGTTGTATCGATCGAGATGCTGTTACAGGAGCTGATGTGTGGATGTAAACTTGATTTTGTTTGAGATGACAGGCTAAAATTTTACTATGTGGATGTCAACAACGTTTCTCAGGCTTTGGTAAAGCGTGGAAATATCTCAGTACGTAAATGGATTGTACATGAGTTTGACAAGTTGTTAATTTGAATTTCATTCACATCAAGTAGTACTGCTTAACATACTAACAAAGATGGATTTTGGTTGTGTTGGTGGTGAAGAAAATGCCAACAATTCAGGTTAGATACACATCATGCTAGCTGTTTTTGGGTCACAGGTACGTATAGAGCTTGAAATGATATTGTGATGGCAGATATGGAAAGATGGAGAAATGAAAGCAGAGGTGATTGGAGGGCACAAGGCATGGCTTGTTATTGAAGAAGTGAGAGAAATGATCCAACAGTTTGTGTAGATTACTGAATTAAGAACTGAAGAAGAGAGGATCTTCTCCTCCTTCATGTTTTCCTTCCCCTGTAATTAACTACTTGGCATTATGAGATGTGCATGTATAAATGTAGCAACAACAACATAAATACGAATTGAATATATGAGATCCGAAAGTGGTTACGGAGGGCTTCCCGGCGATGATGTTTTGTCATTGCAACCAACCAACCAACCAACCAAGAATCATATAACAGTTTTTAACCGTATATATAACTTAGAGAAGTGGTAGCTCAACCTAAATATAGCATTGATCCACCGGTAAAATACAAAAAGATATGCTCGAGTTCATCTCATATTTCAGGTACAGAGCAGCTATACAAAAAACTGAATTTTGACCGCCAAAAGGAAGAGGAAAGAGGAACACTCTGGGGAATACAGTACAAGGGGACCAAAAGGTACCTACAACCCATTGCCAATACCTCTACAACCACATCTCAGATTAGAAACGCAAGCTCCCATTCATATATCCGTATTGTTCCAATTGAAATTTCAAGATTTGTCTTGTTCGATACAGTTTTTCTTCTGCTTCTGTTCTTACTGGAACTGTTTTATGTTGTCTCCTCGAGATCTCAGTAGTTGTCCAAACAATACCAACTTCCTGAAACTTTTCTTTCACATTCTAAAGAATTTGGCTAGAGTAACTCAATTGCAATGGAGAAGCTCTTGCCGTTCATCCCATCAAAGTAGTAGATTTCCTGCATATCTGCAAAAGTCTTATTTCCCTGACGGTGAGTAACCAAGTCATCCGTACAGTGAAATTGAAACTGAAGTACTAGTTTGGAGCAAAACCTCCAGACCCGGCTACATGTTAAAATCAAGAGTACGGAAAGAAGAGAGATCTTGCGGGAGCAACCCCACTCTTGGATGAACAGCCCATGAAGCGCCATTTTCATTGGACACAACTTTACTAATATCCTTCTCATCAAATCTCAACTGAAAGTAACATATCAATACCAAGAAAACAGAACTAACAGATTTGTGGATAATAACCAACTTGTGGCAGTTAACAAATATTCTAGATAAGTTTAACTTCAACCAAAGACCTGGTTCCCGTTAGTCAGCCACAAGTATAAGCCAGATGGAACCAGAATTGCGACCAATTAAATGCCGATTCCAGCAAAATGTAAAAGAACTTGTGCAACACCATTGTCGGAAATAAGCAAGAAAAGTGAACATGTCGTAAACACATTTTTCAGTCCCAATCAAATATGATGTTCAAACATAAGATGGATGAGAAACAGCAACTATAGCTGAAAGTTCATCAATCAGCCATTAATGTCGCAGCACCCACAAAGCACTGGGGACTAGGAACCAAATTCACAATTTGTGTAGAAAACTGAATCAGAACAAAGTTCTACAATCAAAAGATAGTAAATCTCCAAAATTCATATTCCAAAACCAAAAACCGCCCGTATTTTGTGAAATATAAGATCTCTCCATCCCCTCTCAGTATTCTCGACCACAGTTGCATTCCCATACCTACATTGTGACAATAATTTACATCAGGAAACTCAAACTTTGACTGTGGAAAACTACAAATGCGAAATGCGGTAAGATTGTAAAAGATCAATCAAAAGAGACTCACCTGTCCTCCTCTGGCACATCAGTGTGTGTGAGCTTAACAATTGTTACCCCTGATTCAGGCTCATCAAAAGTAAGGCGCACCTACATCACAATCAGCATGCAAATTGCTTAATTGGACATCATAAAACTAGTAAAGTTGCACATCTACAACCATATTACAAAGGCATACTAATAATACAGACACGTACTATAAGTTCAGACAGTAACAGATTCATGAACTGAAAGAAATGGAATTGCTATCTTCTTCATCCCCACATGCATTAACATCGGTAGAACATCTCAAGAATAAAGTCTCCCATATTTAAGTCAATTGCCAGACTTAAATCGCATACACATTTAGAACGACATTGAGTTCGTATTCACAAACTTCAGTGCAGCATAATTCAAATGCACATTATCATCACAACACAACATCAATCGACAAGTCAAAGATTTATCCACATCAAATCAAACGAACCAATATCATAACACAGACGCATATAATTAACATTGTATTAGCAAAAAGGAATCACGTTTCTAAGAGAATATTTAAGCATATCGAAGCTTAAGATTTGAATAAATATCATACCCTGGACACAATGCCATCAGGCCAGCTCCCAAACCTCCACTGCTGAACAATCAATTTCCCTTCCTGCAACTCCAAATTCTTCCCTGTCACGGACCCATCAAAGATACTGAATTCCCCTCCGACCTCCTTACTTATTCTCGCATTGCTCTGTGTAAACCCCTTCCACCTATTTTCGTCCATCAAGATCTCATACAAATCCCTCGCTCGACAACTAAACTTCTCGCTCATTGTTATCGTCTTAAAACCCTCCTTTTTCTTTTCATCTTTCTTCTTAACCTCCTTTGCAACCGAACTGCTATTATTAGCCGCACTATTACTCGCAGCTGGTTTCTTGGCAGTAACTTTCTTGGCTTCCAAATCATCCTTAGCAGGCCCACCTTTTGCCATTAAATCTACATATTCCCTAATTTTTTCGAACACAAAAGGCTTCCCCTTAGCAATGAAAGCCTCCTTCAACCTTTTCCCAATCGGCCCGTCGTCTTTAATAGTAATTCTAATCTCGGGATCCTCACCGGCATTCTCATCGGAAATATAAGGCACTTCGACAGAACCCTCAGTGCTCAAGATCACCGAACTTCCATCAGAATCTTTGGCCTCAGCCTGGTAAGAAAGAACCAAATTCAACTCATACCCAGGTATTATCTTGCCCTTACGAACATTGACGTAGGCTTCTCCCTCAAGTTTCTCAAGTTTCTTGGTCTTGATGAATATATTCCCTTCGCCGGAGAGAAGGGTCTTGTCGGACAGAAGGTTACTGAGGAAATTCCTAGACCACTCAAGACAATCGGTTTCAGACCAGTGCCAGTTGTGGACGTTGGTGCCGTCAGGACGGTCTTCCACGATCCAGCGCTTGTCGCCTTCGCCCATTCTAGCCATTCGTGATGCGAGCTTGTAGTGTGTGTGGTGCGTGTAGAAGTGTGTGCGTGGGAGTGGAGGCAGAGAATTTATACAGGGGATGAAGGTCTGGACGGTTCTAAAAAGAGAAGGGCCTAGACTTCGCTTATCAGGATTTTTGCTTTAATTTTTGGCGTACAGTTTTTTCTTAGAAGCGTCTAGAACATGAGTTTCACTTCACCACTCCGATTTATAGTTGAGTCGACTCACCACAAAACTTTACTGTAACTGTAAACGCATTAAACATAAAGCAATGCCAATTACCAAATTCATCCTTCTAAGTAGGAAAAATTGTGTTTTTACCCCTACATTCCACAATTTTTTATCTTATAAAATTGAATATACTTTTTATAAAACAAAAATTAATATTCTATAACTAATTCTGTAAATTATAAGTTAACCCCCAAAAAAAGGGGTAGGGCTTAAAGTGCAATTTTCGCTTCTAATCTCATGAGTTTCAATATCAACTGCCCTGCCAACCACTACGCCATCGTTAACCTTTCATATGCTTCAACTCAATATCAAAACTTCATACCCCAAATACTATTCCTTCTCTTCACTTCTTAACCAAATGAACAATAAGAAGAGGATTCAACAAACAGACAAATCCGTCAAGATCACTAACCCGACAAAAACCATTAGAAAATCTTCCACCACCACCATTAAAGTCGAGCCAAAACCAAAATCAGGAGCAAAACCCGGCTCCCTTTTTCAAGAAAAGGACGAGATAGTGCCCACAACGTCGGTTTCTTCAGTTTTCTTTGAAAGATTTTCAATCTTGAGTCCCGATTTCTACCAAATTGATGCCCTTGATCTTGCCCCACGTTTGCTGGGTAAGTATCTCAAGAGAGATGATGTTGTTCTTCAGATAACTGAGGTATCGGTCTACGCTACATCTCGCCTCTCTCATGCTTTGTTTTATTAGCTGATTTTTGTATGTGTATGGGAATGCAAGTTAACTTGGGATTGATAGTCCGTGTGTTTATGTCCGAATGTGTTTGATAAAGGTCGAAGCTTATAGGCCAAATGACTCAGCTTGCCACGGTCGATTCGGCGTTACTGCAAGGACTGCCCCTGTTGTGAGTCATTGACTTCTCCAATTTTCTTCTGCCTGATATTTCCTTTCTTTTATTTGGAGCTCAGCATCTGGAGTATGCATATCTCGTAATGAAACGGGAATAATTCTTGGCTATTCTCTTATTGTAGTGTAGAACTGCAGCATTACATTGAACTGACATCAGACCCTTTTTCCTTGTAATTTCTGGATATGTGTTCTCTTTTTTATCATTGGGTATGATTCAAGATTGATGGATGACAGTCCTAGGAAGCTCTGGATAAAGATTGATGCTACAATCATGGATGGTTGTTCCAGTGAAGCAAGTTATTAGGAAAGGCTGAAATCATTTTAACTTAGAAGTTGCATATTAGCTGAAGGCTTAGATGTTAATGCGCTAGTATCGCTGTCTCATTTCTCCCATTTAACTCTTTGGCAGAATGTCTTGAGCAACGGAGTAATTCTATTTACAAGATATATGTGTATGCATTTCATAAGGCCATGAATTCTCAACATAGGTAAACATTCTTCATAGTGGTTTATGCAGAAAATTCTTGATAATGTAAGACATGGATAGCTAAGAAAACCGAATTATCTGTCATGAGTCTTCTTGAATTGGGATAAGTAAAGACAGGAAAGAGTCTCTAACTGCCTTGTATATGTTGGCCTTTAACAGTTTGGAACAGGTGGTCATGCATACGTTTATCTTTGCTATGGTCTTCATATGATGCTCAATGTGGTGGCAGATAAGGAAGGAATTGGTGCAGCTGTCCTCATTCGTTCTTGTGCTCCAGTTAGTGGTAAGTTCATTCATCGAAGTAGATGCTGTAAAAAATACTGTTCCTTGCTGAATAAGTGGAGAAAAAGTATGCCTCTTAGAAAAGCTGTGAAAGGGAAAAACATAACTTGTCATAGTGTTAAACTAGAAGTTTTTCCCTGTGCGATATGAACTTTCCAGTGTTGCCTTTTGTTTTACCTAAATTTTAAGTATGGTATATGAGTTCAACTTTTATCTCGTAATGGAATGAGCAGGGGAAATTTCTAGGACCAGAGCTTGGGAAGGGGGACGGAGAATTTGATTCCTCATCTGCTTGATATAACATTGAATTTTGTAATATTAACATTTTCAACATCATACATATCTAAAATAATAACATGTTCTAACATCAAAATTCTGATCTTTTCAGTGCTTGTTTGAAAGTATTACATGTTACAGTTTTGCTAATGTTATTTGAAGGACTAGAAACCATCCAACAGCGCCGTGGTTTAAAATCTGAGAAGCCTGTTCTCCTTACAGGGCCTGGAAAGGTAAAATATTTTCTTTTCTTCACATCTGCACTGCCTCTTGATGTGGAAAAGTATGTCGTTTTGGAACGAACGTTTCTGGAATCACCTTGATGTGGAAAAGTATGTTGTTTTCAAATCATCTCAATGTGGAAAAGTATGTTGTTTTTGAATCATCTCAATGTGGAAAAGTATGTTGTTTTCGCATGAATAGAATTGGATTCACCAAGTTGAGGCCGTGTAGTCGTGAAGTCTTTGGACTCTTTAATCTTGTTGCTCCATGCAAAAATTGGAAGAGATTTTGCAAAATTTAATAAGCTAACTTGTAATCTGTCTCGAAGATGAATTTTGCGACATTCATTATTTCATAGAAAAGCAGTGGCAAATTTCATGATTTTACATTCTTCTTTTTCAACTAGGTTGGCCAAGCATTGGGAGTTTCAACAGAGTGGTCGAACCATCCTCTTTTTACTCCTGGTACACCATCTATAATGTTTCAATATTGACCAAATCGCTGTGTATAAATTCCGACTTGACTTGCGTACAAGAGTGTGTTTCACAGGTGGTTTGGAACTCTTAGATGGACCAGAGCCAGAGAAGATACTCATTGGTCCAAGAGTTGGTATAGAGTATGCTTTGCCTGAGCATGTTAATGCACCATGGAGATTCGCCATAGCCGGTTCTCCTTGGATAAGCGCACCAAAAAATACTCTCAGACCTCCCTAAGTTCAATGCATCCAACATCGAGGAGAAAGAACTATGAACTAGATTATTTTTGTGAAGTATGTTAATGCTTACTTGGTTGGCGGTGTTATAACAACAGGCAATCACAGCCATCTGTTAATATGTTATACACTCCTTTCTTTTCTTTTTTTTTTCCTTTCGAAGGAAAGAACCAGCAAAACTGGGAACGTTTGATTCAGTCCCGACACTTCAACTTTTTCAAAGAACTGCTTGCTGTAAATACATGTAAAAGGAGAACTAATGTCCTTGTTGAAAGACCACCTTAATATCAGATTTATTTGTCTGTTAAATTACTGAAAATTTAGGTCCTCTATAAGTACGCTCAGTAAATACACTGACTCTTAATAGAGGGCACTGCAATTACCCTTATTAGTATCGAGTATTATTTGTATTTGTTCCAAGCTTGGGAGCATATTCCTTCACTTACATTATTATACAAACAACACACAAGGGTAGAGTAACGGGTGAAGAAAAACTTATTCCCTCGTCATCGCATCTTCTCCAACAATTGTCAAGAGTTAAACAAGTGATGATGTCAAAGAAGGAAGACATCAATTCCACTTCTGATTCCGCATCTTCTCCAACAATAGTCAAGAGTTAAACAAGTGATGATGTCAAAGAAGGAAGACATCAATTCCACTTCTGATTCCGCGAATTGCTTCCAAATATCAAGATGAGAAATGTAACCAAGGGAAATCTTATGAAAGCAAATAAATAATTCACCCATCTTTTATCGGTAAGCCAATACAAGAATGCATATATAATAATGCTTGTGACAAACATATTGGAAAATCAGAAATCAAGAAACCAATCACTAATTACTACCTTTCTTCAACTACTAAGACTATGCTATGGATCTACAAGCCCAAGATAGATAATTTGCAGAACCACAAGAAATACCAACACATCAAGCCAACCGAATACAGTACAAGTAGACTAAATTATGGCACCACAACTTGGCAATAGGTCATACCTTCAGCTGCCTCATTTATTACCCAAGCAGAGAGCATTTTTCAAATTGAGAAGGCCTTCCTGATAAAGAAAGAAAGATACAGGTCAAGAATCTTAACATAAATGCTGAAACTGAAAGGGGGAGTGATAACAGAATAGAATACACACCTAAAGACAACAATATACAAGCAAAGCCAAGGTAAGCTAGCACAAGATCAGAATTGGTTTGCAAGTGTGCAGCACAAAACAGACTGAAACATGTTATAGGTAATTTGAGATGTGATTAGCATTTTGTTAGAGTCCAATACTACAACAAAAGCTTCCCGCCTGTGCTGGGTCTCAACTGGCTATAAAATTCAGTGAAGTCAAGTCGAAACATAAGGAATTTTAAGTCAACATGTTGTTGTATGGGCAATTGGGAAATAAAACCGTCAAAGACAGATGAATATTCTTTTGCAATTGCATCTATATCTTGTCCCATATTTCGAAGAAATTCTCCAGCACGTCTTGTAAGGTCTTTCCTGCCTTCACCAAGCCATGACCCAGATTCTGAAAATTTCTTATTTGATGGCCTTTGCAATCTGGCTTTGTCCTGAGAAGAAGAGTCCGTAGTTCTGCAATTCATGACAAATAGCACAAATCAATTAGAGAACTTTCTTATTTGATGTTTGATAATTTCCATACGAGAAGAAAGGTACAAATAAGACTCAATACCTTGACTGTAATTCATTTATGCCTTCATACAGTCGATCTGCCTGACTGCGGAAGCGCAATATGAGATCAAATAAAGTAAAGAGGATCTTATTCAGATTTTGGGAACGTTCTCCAAGGAGAGACTTTTCAATAATCGAGTACAGGTACTTCTCATGTGCTGCGAGTAGATCATCAAGATCTTTAGCTGCTTCTAATTCCTTTACCAAATTAGACCATGACACTTCCAAGACTTCAAACATGATGTAGTACTGCAGATTTGAAACAAAATGATTCATCTCATCCCAGAGAACTTGGCACTTCCTTGATGTCAATATCAAATGCAACTTAACAGCATCTGGTAATTTAACAAAGAACCGTGAAGTGACACAGTTTGGTTTCATATTTTTCCAGACACCAATCAATGCATGCTCTACCCTTCTAAGCTTCCACAAAAAGTTAAAGATTCTCAGATACCTAGACATAACAGATTCTGTAAAAACAGTATTTAGTGGAACGCTTGTATCGTATTCCAATGAAAACACATCCCAGCCCCTATCCCCTGTGTTATGCGGCATCATTTTCACCCTTAACCTTTCAAGTATATCAGGATCATCATACTGTGCATTCGACGACCTAATTGCACTTTCCAATAATCCAGCAAGCTTGAATGAGCTTATGGTATTGGCTGCCTCAGACAGCTCTGGCCCAACAATATCCATTAGGTACTGGACAAAATCACCTTGCCCTAGAAGCAAATATCTCTTGATTGCAAGGCAATGTTCCTTGAACTTATACTGTTTATACATTACATCCAACAAATGCTTATCTATCCTTCTTGCTGCTTCTGTAACCAAAGATTCAAGGGCATCGGTCTTACCATATCCAAGGCCACCTCTCCCAGTACTGGTCCCAGCTGCTGCAGCTGCTTCTGTTGCAGCATCAGCCCAACCTCGATCCTCACAACAAACTCGAAGGAAATTAATTGACTTCCCAGTTCTCAAGATGCGCTGAGCAAGAGACTGAGAAATGAAGGAAGGAAGCATTGCTGCATGGAGCCGATAACCTTCCCTCCAAAGAGACTCTGCTTTCACTGGTTGGCTTAAGACAAAGAACTCTGCAAAAATATCTTCAAGCTCCCCTTCCAAAACCCAAGTCCTTACCATTTCAAAAAGTGGTGAACAAACCCGGCGAAGTGACCTCTTCATGAAATCATTCACAAGTGGATCTCCATGTTGAGCATGCATATGGATTGCCCCAGCCATGGCCCCACCTTTTAGGACCTTACAGCTGTCGACTAAAACAGCCATAAGCCTCATCTTCACCAGGGGTTCAGAAAACCAAACTGACAGTCTCCTCAAGGAAAGATAGTTCCCCGAGCTTGCATTTTCTGAAACTAATGGAATTGGATTCATTGCTTGTGCCTCAAGCACAGCCAGCAACTTATAATAGTCTGACAATTCATCTTGTAATGCAGCACAAAATGCCTGCCCAACAGTTCCAACATCCTCAGCTGGAAACCGATCCAAACTTTCTGTTATATATGCCTTCACTTTCCTAAACAGCCAGCCAAGTTCACAGAGCTTCCGAACCATAATCCTAGTAGCCCTTGGTACCTTAATTAACTCTGGCAGCACATATGCATCTGCCTTTTCATCAAACTTGACATACTTTCCATCAATCCCTTGACACGCATAGAGCACATCTCTCACCAGAATCACTTCTGTAACCTCATTTTCTTCCTTAATCAAATCCACGAAATCCCTATACGCCATATCACGAATATTTTCAGGGTCCTTGGACACTACCAATATGCCTCCATTATATCTCTTTTCCACATGCTCCCTTGTCCTCAAACTACTAGAAGCATCCCCCAAAACCTTCAATTTCTTCATATTCGCAGTCAAACCACTAAGACTAACCTCATTCTTCTCATTCTCTAAGATACTGAAACCTCTCAAATTCCTAACATTTTCGGACGAACCCCTCAAATCAACAAAGCCATCGGTAGACCTTCCAACACTCGAATTCCCAAATTCACCAGAACCGCCACTTATCTCATCACCCTCAAACAATGTGGGTAACCCGCCCGCCAACGCAGAATCCAAAAACCCATTAGAAATTCTATTGGAAAACTGATTTTTCCTTACTTTCCGGTCCTCAGATATAGTCTTGAGCAAGTAGAGCACCGCCCACTTATTCCTCACGCTTCCCGGTCCATTTTTGTGAGAAAACTTTGCATAAAGATCGGCAAAAGTTAGGGCTTCGGAGGACTTACCAGCGGTGGCGAGACGTCGCTTGATAGATTCGGCCATAGCGGAGTCGTCGGGGGCAATGGAGGGGGTCATGCGGCTGGAGAGTATCCGAAGGGAGTATTTCAGGGCTTGATTGTACTCTTGCTGAGTAAAGGAGGGGGGATTAGGGTTTTGGGAGGAAGTGCAGAGTAACCGGTGCACCAGCTCTTTGACTAGATCTACGACTCTATGGTCGTCATCGTCCATGGTAGTGGCAGAGGCGGGGGATGAGGGAGGCAGTAGTGTGGCGGAGCAGCGGAGGCGATGGTGCGTTTAGGATTTGATTTTTGAGTGAATATTGGGCGGGGAAATACATATAATAATTTGATGTATATAAAACCTTTTACTTACTTCAATCAAAATTACTCATATTTTTGGAGAAATTATAATTCATTTGTTTTTCCCAGAAAACTTCTGCGTGGGACCCATCTCCAATTCGGGTGTGGATCCGGGCTGTATCCTGTGGGCTCATCTTATGTGTAAGAGCCCCAATTTTACTCAATCACACACTTTCCATCTCTTTATTGAAAAATTCTAACCAAACTCCATTTTTAGTTGAATTTTACCTCCCACATACAATATATTTATAATATAATTTTAAAAAATAATAAATATATCACACTTATTTTATAATGGATTTGCTCCACCTCTTTAAATTCTATTTTTATGTCAAAAGATTCCCTTATAATATAATTTGTCTTTACATCAAATAATTGAAAACAATAAACCATACTTTTGAGCATGAAATCAAAAGTATAGTAAAAATGATTACTTTTTTAAACCAAATTCTTTTTGTTGTCAATTTACCACTTCAATTTTATGAAATTTTCACTTTGTCATATATAATCATCTTTTTATTTATTTTTTGTGCAAGAAAAACATTATATGCCTTGCATATATGAGAAACTCCCTTAACTATCACATGTACACTGGTATGTGATGTTTTTTAGATAAAAAATTGATTAAAAAATAATTATAAATAATAATATATAAAATTTAATAAAATTGAGATGATAAATTGACACAAAAAATAAATATCAAAATAGATATAAAGATAAAATACATTTTACCATTCTAAATTATTCGTCATATAACAATTACCTCTGAAAAAACAAATATAATATTTACCGTTCAAGAAAGAAAAGTGTATTTTATCATAATAAAAATTGAGATGACAAAATGGGAAGTATTGAGGGAGTAGTAGTCTAGACTTGAACTGGGAAGTGGGAAGTGGGAAGTGGGAAGAGTCACAGACGACAAATTGAATTTCAATTTTCAAGTTTGAAAGGATGGGTTGGGTTGCGTGGTGAGAGGCAGGGTCAGGGGCAGGGGCGGGGCAGCAACAATTAAAGCTACATTCCCTTCTCCCCAGACCCCATTACCAAATCACAAACTTTTACTTCTGAGAAAAAAACAGTGCAAAAGAACTGAGAAGACAAAGTATAAGACAATTGGGATTGGGTATTGTTGCATGGTCGCTTCAATTTCTTTAAATCCAGGTAATGCACGTTCATTCTTGCAAACATTTTTGTCTTATTTCAGGCTAACTCAATTCTATTGGTCTTTCTTGATTTCGAGCATAAAGGTTTCATCTTTATCTTAAAACGGATTAGGACACTGTTGGTTAAGATCTCGAGTTGGTTTTTCCTTGTTTTCTTTTGCTCAAGGCTGTCTGTTATGTTTGATATGGTAATAAAGATTGAAACTTTTTTGTTTCTTGAGTTGATGGTGGATTAGAATCTCGAAAGGGTATCTCTCTTTTTGACCTTTTCCACTTTTGCTTTTGGTTTTTTGTGTGATGGAGTTTTTTAGTTTCTATTATGGGAGTGGGAGATGGGCTTGTTTTTATTGTTGGTCTGTTTCTCCTCTCATGAGTTTTTGTAATTGGTTTAACTATGCAGCATATGGAAAATGTCGTTTCTGTCAAAATGAAGTCTGTAATCTGAGTAGATTGACTGAGGCTATTGGGCCTCTACTTCTACTTTTGTTTATATGTTTTAAGCAGTTTCTTTTGTAGGATATTATCATTTTCTTGTACATATGGGTGGGTAGAGATTGTTGGAAAAGATGAATAAGATTTGCTTGAAACTCACTATTTCCTTTATTTGTCTTTGCACTCTGTTTTTGGCGTTTTGGGTTTGCCTGTACAATATAGAGAGGTTGCTTTGTAGGTGATAAGTATCAATTTTCATGTGGACTACTTATTTTCCATTTCAAAGATTCGCTCGTCGTTTTATTATTTGATGGTAATCAACAACTAATCATATCAATTTGAAAATTCAAAATGCACCATTTTTAAATTTATTGGAAAACAAAGAATATTAGTTATGGGACGGTGGAGGTCTAATCCAGAAAATGGTTGTTAAGCTATCACTTCATATTTATTGGCTTAATAGTAGCTCAAGTGTGATTCCAACCTCTTGGTTGCTGACTTCCAATCATCGTCTTTTTTTTCTTTTTCCTTTTTTTTTTTTTTTTGTTGAGAGTGCTTGTTATTCGATTACTTCTCATTTCTTGGGAAGTCTAGTAGTTTAGACATGTACCTGTGTGTTTTATCCTTAATGAAAGAAAAAATTTAGAGTTCTTGAATCATGTCAAAGCCTTTTAACTTTAGCAATATTAGAAAAATTATTTCATATGGTATATTTACACATGCAGGTCATGGTAATCACTTTGAGACTCAATTGTCATTATATGTCATGAAAGCAACAAATCTATATTCCTGAAAGTGAAAGCTTTATCATTTTCTGATATTTGTATTCAGAGTTGGTGGCGGAATCTGATCTAAGTTAGTTTTATTTTCTACCAAACCCCACCAAAAGTGGAGAAAAGGAGAAAAGAAAAACAAATGTTTTTATATTGGTCAGGGCTCATAAATAATTAGCATACTTAAGGTTCCAACTCTGTTAATTAATCCTATGGTTTCTGTCCGCTTCTTCAGAGCTTATTCCTAATTGACAATTTTGTTACAAGTCGAATTTGTTGTATGCTCTATTCTTGATATTCTTATTGTTTTGGTTTGCATCCATGATGGCAGGTTCATGTATTGTGGAGAGTAAATAGCTTCATAATTTAGCTCAGCTCTGGGTTTGTGTCTCTCTCCTGGGAATACTCACTTCTATATTGATAATGGCTCCAGGAGGAGGTGCTTTCAAAGAGGCCATTGAATCACACTCAAAATATTTAAATTCTGAAATGTCAATGATGAAGGCAGAGATTGGTAATACTCCTATAAGAAGTAGTACTTCAGTGGCAGAAAAGCATGGCATAAATGGTGTTCATGAGCTTCTTCAGTGCCCTTCTTGTGCAGATTCAATGTATCCTCCCATTCATCAGGTTTATATTCAAACTCTTTTGCTGAAATATATTTTTGAATATTACTGACTAATGCCTGCAAATGAGCTTTCTTTACCTTAATGACACTAGATCCTAGCCAGGATAAAATCAGCTCTTATGCTGCTTCTTTCCAAGCAATACAATGGAAGAGTTTTTCACTTTGCTGTCTACTCCAGAGTGTAAACATTGAAAACCATTCAACATAGATGCTACTCTTGTCAAATTTCTTTACTGTTTCCATACGAATGATATCTCTTCTACTGTGGCTTCGGTAAATAATTTGACAGCTCTGTGTTAAGGCTCCAGAGAAATCATAGTTCATCCAATGGATGAACATATGCTTATTTTATTTCCTCAAGTCATAAAAGTTCTATGTGTTTCTATTTTAGTTCCTTTACCATGTCATTTCAACTTTCTACCCTGGTGAAAAGGATATATTAGATTTCTCAAAATTCAAATTATCCATATACATCTTCTGGACATACTTTACGTCTTGGATTTAATTTTCTTTCATCTGAGCTCGTAAACATGGGGTCATTCTTGATGGCTTGTGCTTTTCTAGCATATGCTCAATGTGCAACCCAAACTTGCAGTGTAAAGCAATTATTGCCATAAGTACGTTTTCAGTAAACCACCCGTTCATTTGATTACTTTATGCAGTGCCCAAATGGCCACACCTTGTGTGCGAACTGCAGAAGAGTTCACAGCTGCTGCCCAACTTGCCGTTTCGAGCTCGGGAACATAAGGTGTTTAGCTTTGGAGAAAGTGGCTGAATCTTTGGAACTTCCCTGCAGATATCAAAGTCTTGGCTGCCGTGGTTTATTCCCTTACTACAACAAGCTCAAGCATGAAAAACACTGCTCATTTCGGCCATACACATGTCCGTATGCAAGTTCAGAATGCTCCGTAACTGGTGATATTCCATTCCTTGTGGCTCATCTAAAGGAGGATCACTCTGTTGATATGCATGATGGATGTACTTTCAACCATAGATATGTCAAGTCAAATCCTCGTGAGGTTGAAAATGCTACATGGATGCTGACTGTAAGTTGGTTTACACTTGTATAATTAAAAAAGAACTGCTCTACATTTCTATAACATTCTCATTTGAAAATGGACGTACTTTGTTTTCTTAAGTGGCAACCTTGCAAACGAAACCTAAAGCTCCCATCTCCATGCAGGTGTTCAACTGTTTTGGGAGACAGTTCTGCTTGCACTTTGAAGCCTTCTTACTTGGGACAGCACCTGTCTATATGGCCTTCCTGCGTTTCATGGGCGAAGACCGCGATGCCAAAAAGTTCTGCTACACATTGGAAGTTGGGGCATTTGGCCGTAAGCTAGTATGGCAAGGAGTTCCAAGAAGCATCCGCGACAGTCACAGGAAAGTCCGTGATAGTCAAGATGGACTCGTAATTCCAAGGAGCTTGGCACTTTACTTCTCAGCTGGGGATGGTCAAGAACTTAAACTGAGGGTTACAGGTCGGATATGGAAAGTGTAAGTGGTCGAGGCTTTTTTGATGTGATTGATTGTACAGTCGTTGAAAGCACCTTATGGATCTTTGATGGCCATGGACAAATGCTACAAATCGTTCTATGCTTAACTTTGAGGCGCAGGTGGTACTTATTTTTTGTTGGCCTGAAGGATCTTGACAAGGTTAATCACATGTATCAAAAGCATATTTACTTTTGGATGGCAGAAATGAATTTACTTGAAATGCAGGATGCAATGTGCAGTACCATCTTTTACATACATGGTCGTGTGTGTGTGTGTGAGACAAGGTCAATTTTATTACATACTTGGAATATGAATTGTATATACACGAATACCAACAATATACCATCAATCATTGATTGAGTTGACATCATATTTTCTCAAAAGAAAAGAGGTTATGGATTCATATTTAAATTCGTCCACTTTCACTCGATGTAATTGGAAAAATGAAAATGAAAAATGATAAGGAAAAGAAAGATTATTCCTCCGTGACCTGATATTTTTTTATTTACAAAGTCAACATCAATACAAGTTGATAAACTAATTAATTAAATCTCTATAATGTAATTTCCTCTAATTAAACTACAAACACGAGAAAATATGATGTTCCCTTTATTGAACATTTACTATAATTAACTCATGGACACGCCATCAAAATTAACTTCTAAACGTACATAGGAGATGAGTTTGGTTAGAATTAGAGAGGAAGTAGTTGTTGTAATTATGAAAAATATATAATAGAGAGGAGATCTCGTAATTATGTCAATAATTTAAAGAGAGATGATCAGTTTAAAGCATATATGTGTATATATATAATGTAATGTAATTGTGATTATAAGTAGACATGGAAGATGAAGGCATGCAGGCACGTAGGATTAATGTGTAGGTAGTTTGAGTGGTTAAAAGGACATGCATGCGACTTTCCCGCGAAAACAAAACAGAAAAAGTCTTAACCCTTCGCCCCACCACCACCAGACAGCAAATTAGAGACGACATATCCTCATGACATCTTCTTCCTCCATTTCCTCCATCCTCATCTTAATTTCTGTATTCCTCTACAGGTTCCATGTTTTCTCAATACTCTCTTCTTTGTTTCATTTCTTTCATGGGATTTTGGGTTTAATGTTCTTGCAGTCACCTTATCTATAAATTCTGTACATGTGGATCTGTCTCTTGATAATGTGAAATTCGTCTAATTTTGTCTGAATCTCATGATCTCTCTCTCTCTCTCCCTCTCTTTAATCATTGTTTTTTGCATAATGCACCCCTTATTTCTCTTGTATGGTATGTATGTAAATAGGAATTGCCTCTTAACACAACTGCAAATGTGAGCATTGATCCTATGAGGTTCGCCTGAATTACGGCCTTCTGCAAGATTGCTGTTCCTTAAAACTGAAAAATGTCGTGTTGTGGAGGTGGAGAAGAGGAGCTTACTACCGGTCCTCCAGCCAACCAATACACCGCCCCCCCTAAGTCCGGTAATCCATATGCTGGTGGTGGAGGTATATATAATATATAGATATATGCTATTCTTTCTCATGATTTCTGTTTGGCGGTTATTGATCAAACACAGCAACAACTTTGATAGTTGTTGATATTGTAAGCCCTTTTGGTTGTGTTGATCCTTGATATTATGTTTAGGCTATATATATACATCTCTTAACCATTTTGGATTTGAAAACAATATTTCATAATCAGTTTAACGATCGCGTCGCCTAGCTTTCATCGTCTCAACAGACGAACCTTGATGGGAATATCTTGGTTTGATAATTCACTGCTTCCTGTTACGAGCTGATGAACATTCAACCTTTCACCTTCACTAAATGATATTATTGACATCAAAAGTAACTTTGTTCTCTTCTTGGTTATGTATTGCTGTTCAAATATTTAGGCGGTGAAAGAGGAGAGCCAAAGACTTCTGCTGCAAGAGGTGGAGCACCTCAGAAAGTTTTGCCTATTGAGATACCGGCAATTTCCTTGGACGAGCTAAACAGACTGACGGGTAATTTTGGAACAAAAGCTCTGATCGGAGAGGGGTCTTACGGTCGGGTTTATTATGCCAAGTTGAGCAGTGGAGAGGAAGCAGCAATCAAAAAGCTAGATACCAGTTCATCCCCTGATGCACCAGACACTGATTTTGCAGCCCAGGTGAAGAAATTTGAATCCTTTCCCTTTTACTTTCAAGTGGAAGGAAATTCATTGTTAAAGAAATGCGTTTCGCCTAAAAAAATGATGTTTATACAGCTATCCATGGTGTCAAGGCTCAAGAGTGATAATTTTGTGGCGTTGCTTGGGTACTGCCTGGAACCAAACAACCGAATTTTGGCTTACGAATATGCCACAATGGGCTCTTTGCATGATGTTCTACATGGTATGTCAAAGATTGCAGTATTGAATCCCAGAATACGCCCATTCTAGTGATCACAAATGAATATTTTTTAATGTTGTTTTTGCAGGTAGAAAAGGAGTGCAAGGGGCAGAACCAGGTCCAGTTCTTACCTGGAATCAGAGAGTGAAGATTGCCCATGGTGCAGCCAAAGGCCTTGAGTTTCTGCACGAGAAATGTCAGCCTTCGATTGTCCACCGTGATGTCAGGTCCAGCAACGTGCTGCTGTTTGATGATTTTGTGGCCAAAATTGCTGATTTCAGCTTGACGAACCAGTCTTCTGATACAGCAGCTCGGTTGCACTCCACAAGGGTCCTCGGAACATTTGGCTACCACGCTCCAGAGTGAGTTGATATTTCCAAAACTCTTGATTGTAGTGGTCCTAAAGACAGCGGCCCGTCTGAAGTATAATATGTTGGTTTACTTAAGGGTTAATGTAAATGTCGTGCTTCAGGTATGCGATGACTGGGCAGATAACTCAGAAAAGTGATGTTTACAGCTTTGGGGTGGTTCTTTTAGAACTTCTGACAGGGAGAAAGCCAGTAGATCATACCATGCCAAAAGGGCAACAGAGTCTGGTTACCTGGGTAAGTTTTTAAGGTTGTAAAGTCGTTCGTTTCTACTGAGTAGCAGCAATCCGTCTGTTCCAGGTTCCTCTAATCACAAACTGCAATATACACTTTCTCCAGGCAACTCCAAGATTGAGTGAAGATAAAGTGAAGCAATGTGTGGATCCCAAGCTAAATGATGAGTACCCACCAAAAGCTATTGCAAAGGTGTAAATCCTTGTCCCCTTAATTAATGTAACATTGCATCCAATGTTTTTTAGCTAGTATCTACTCGGTTCAGCTCGTATATTGATCATTCAAGTACTAATCTTATATATTTTACTCATTTTCTTTGGTTCTCAGATGGCGGCCGTTGCAGCGCTATGTGTGCAATATGAAGCAGATTTCCGGCCAAACATGACCATCGTCGTGAAAGCTTTGCAGCCACTTCTAAACTCTAAACCAGCTGGTCCTGAATCTAATGCATAGAGAAGTAAATGCATGCAGTGGCAGCAGACACGGATTTGTATGTAATATTTCGTCATATTCTTGAAAGAAGCCTACAACACATAAGTTCAAACCATCGCATACGAAACGTATAGCTGTGTATTCGAATCAGTAATCTCATGAATAAGCTCAACTCTACCTTAAGGAGAAGTGGAGGCAGCTGAATGTCTCGTGCAACTTTGACCAACTCTCCCCCTCTCTCTGTCTCGCTTCCTTTTTCTGTTTCAACTTGAAATAGCTCTTCAGGCAAGCCCGGGTTTGGTATCCGGATTTTTGTATAGCTAATGGAACCATAAAAGCATAGATCTTTTTTACATTCTATATATGATTGTAACTTGTATAACACACATGAAGTTTAAGGATTAACTTATTAATCCTAGCATACATCATCATCATCCATATATAGTATGTTATTTTAGCTCATAACATTATTAGATGTCTGTTGCATCGATGGAATTCCAGGGTGAACATATATATATATATATATATAGATATAGATATACAGTAGCTGCTGATCAGTCTTTTTTTCTAAATGATGGTGATGAAAACAGAGAGCAGAATGCAAGTGAAGACGACTCCATGAATGGCTGCTTGTCTGAGTCCTTTGGTGCTTGAACTAGGAATAGTGTCTGTAGCCATTGACAACAGAGAAAACTGACAACTTTGAGAGAGAAGAAGACACAAAAGTGTAGACACAACAAACACCAAGGCACAACAGAAGTTACCACTGTCCACTGCTGATGAGGTGGTGTTGAATTGCTCAAAAATCTGAGCCTCTGGCGAGTTGGGAGCTAGCTCTAGCAGTTCTGCTCACCAACAAGAAAACCCACAAATTAAATCCATTTTAGTGAAATATTTCGACTTTCTTGTTTTTCTTTCAATGGTTATAGACATTCTGGTTTCGATGTAATGAATGGAGTTATAGTCCTTAATAAGCATTTGAAACAGTAATCGGATACAATGTTTAAACTTAAAACGTTTTCAATTCTCCGTTAACACTCTTTGTCCAATCAAATTAGAACTTCCACTTATGCAAAAAGAAGAATACTGGAAAGAAATATAGTCTAATAATTCGTACATAGACAAAATGAAATACATACGAGGGCAGACCGAAGCATCTGAAGGGATATGGCATAAGGGAATGAGAGTGAGAGCAAGAGTTGCATTTAGTTTAAAGCCAAGTTGGGGGTCATTCCGGTCCTTAACAAGGATGCAGAGACACAGCTTGGATTTGATCACATCTTTTCTCAGCTCACTGCAGCAACTTGGAGTAGGAGCCTTGGCATCTCCACTCACAAAGTCGATACATGATGATAAACTCACTAATTGGTCTTGACACTTTTTCTTGTCTTGTGCGGAATCCGACCCCCCACCACAAACCATCATCACCATTATCACCCATGAAACCAATCGTTTGCTGTCCATAACTAATGTGGGAATCTACTGTGTTCCTAAACTACACACATAATGTACTTGTTGGTGTTTCTGGAGATGGTTTTCTTGTACAACGGATTACGGAAAATCACCAGCTTTTGCCCCTCAGGTTGGTTCTGATTTTCTTTCAAACAACTTGGAGAAGTTATTAACTCGTGGCAACTTGCTAATGGATTAGTGCTATTTCAAGTGGTATAATATATATTTATATATGTATGTATTGGATCAAATTAGGAAGCTATCCAAAATTGACAAGTAACAGAGCCCTTACCTATTCAATATCTGTTAATATCCACGCAACCCCATTCGTTACATATTTTTTAGATAGACACATGCAACGTAAGGGTAGTAAACATTCCTTAAATGTAGTATCGACATCTATAATAAGTGCACAAGTTGGCAGTAATTTGTATCCCTTCGAAACATAAAAACTGAAAATTGCAAATAGAGGCCCATCCCAAGATAACCATTGTGGTTAAATTTAATAGCAACTGGCCCACGAACATTATAACTATGTAGGTTTGCGCCATCAATACTTCTGGAAAAACGGCCAAGCCCCTCTGGGCACGTTGGCAACGTCTTTAATTGTTTCAAAGCGCGAGAGCAACCAACATTTCCCGGCTACTATTGGACCTACTTCTTCCAAGCAATTACAAGCAATTACAAACACATCGCGTAGCACAGCAGATGTTACTCTACCTATATATTTCTATTTCAAAGAAGAGTAAAATGGAGGAAAACAACCAATGCGTTATCATAATTTTTTCTATGAGACAAAGGTGGCATGATAATACAATCCCACAGGGGGTGCACCTAGAAAATGAACAGGGAGAATGATCTATCATTACAATCGGTTTTCCTGTCCCGTTACCATTTTTCGAAATTCTTCTTTGGGACAGACCTGCACAAAACAAAATCATGTACAAGTCAGCACACAGCCAATCGATAGATTAAGATGGTAGAGACTGACCACAAATTCTTAAGACATGAAAATTATGGAGATAAAGTTCATTAATAACATGATCAGAGATGTCTGAAGGATACAAGCTACTTCCAGCATGCAAACCAAAAACTTAGGGGTGTTTCCAGCACATCCCAACCTTCTACACTAATTGCTAAACTGGTAATCATTTTGGAACTGCCCAGCATAATACCATGAAGACAAGCTGCTCTTTTCTAGACTAATAGGTTCCGCTAAAGTATGAGGAAGGAGGATAAATAGGAGAAAACTGCAGTTTTGGGGCATGGAAGCAAGCACCATTGCAACAGAAAGACAATTGGCTAAACCATAAATCCCAAAGTTGCAACACAAAACCTAAAATATAGGCAAATAAAATAGTTTTGGTTGAAAGTCTCGCCAAAAAGGCAATTAAAATCCACTTCAGACTGTACACCGAGAGAAAAACCAAAAAGCTGATAGAGCACTTTCATTCACAACTTCTAACAAAAGAGAAATCCTAGTAATAATAATGTTTAATCGAGATCAATTAATAGGAATCAGTCAAAAAATTTCCCAAACAAGTTTTCAGCTGAAAATTTGTAAACGATGAATGATTCATATTTTCCAAGGCAACCAAAAACCTTTCAAAAGAACATCTAAAGTGACAAATCTTAGTTTTCTTCAACTGAATCCTCGACCAGATCTGGAGCCCATATGTCAAGATATAGGTCAAACATTGTCAATGGAGTTTAGGAAACCTGTCAGTAATTTACTGATTAAGAAGAGGGTATGTTTTTCTTCTTCATCCAGTCGTACGACAATAGAAGATCTTCTTCATCTATTGGGGCCACTCACCCACCTGATTAATTGCAGTGCCCAATTACCAAGAATTAAGAAAATAAACACGCTGAACACTAGAGAACGACCTTTTAACAACATTTAGTTGACTGAGGACAGCAAGCTTATACGAAATGAGGAATGCCAATAAATTGAGAAATCACTGAGAAATGTGCAACAGCACAAAGAAATCAACATACCTATTGTTAACGTCTAGTCCTAGGTTTGCAGCGGAATTCAGCTAAGAGTGCTATGTGATCTGATGACCATTCAGGAGAAGGAAGAGCAGTATCTTTTCGCAAGCTATCTTCGTCCAAGAGCTCCAACAGAGACTCCACAGTTAAGGAGTCGGCTACAAGGAGAAAGCAAATTATGCTGTTATAAAATTCGTCAAATCCGCATAACATGCAATCAGACAGATATCCATCCAGACATGAGTAAATAGAGAGAGAAACACCAAAGCAAATACAATGATTTCAAGCTACTGGAAGTAGCTCAATGAAAATTTATCAAGAGTTTACCTGAATAGAATATGTAATCATGAGTGCCAATAAAATCTCTAGTGCAGTTCGTAAAAAGGGGTTCATTTGTAGCAGGATCCATTTTCCTTCTCTGCTCTAGACCAAGACCAACCCCAACTCTTGCAAAGGATGAGTAAGCACTTACCTGGAAGTAAAATGAAAACGTTAAACTTCTGAATAAAAGCAAAATTATGGCCACCAATGCTTAACACTCAGAATAGAATTATTAAGGCCATACCAAGGGCAGCTGGTGTGTTAGTTTGGCAGCAGGGCGAAGAATTCCGAGAGGGTCTATGGCTAAATCTGGATGAAGAGGATCAACTTTCCCCATGGCAAGGAGAGCATGAGGGGCACTGTTGAGAACAGAAGTAAACAAAATATTACCATCTGATGATCTAAGCTACTGTAACAGTTCAAAATTTCAAAACCATAGCATTGAAAGAGAAAACACAAAGCACCTTCCAGGAATTGAATTAAAATCCCCACACACCAACATTGGGATATCTGCGCTTGCAGCAATTTTCTCAAGGCCTTTCAACAGTGTGTGCACCTGATACAGATGAAGACAAGCAGCTACTTAAACAAGTGAACTTAGAGGGGGGGGGGGGGAACTAGTTGAACAAATGATGGCCTTAGACAAAAACCTGCCAAAGCTTGACATCTTTCAAGTCTTGATGCACATTTACATGTGTGTTTGCCTGCATATAGAAACATAAGACGTATACTGTTCATGAGAAGTTCTACCAAGTAGCCATCCCATTTCAAAGGTCTAGTAAAGAAACTAAACAAAAATGAGCCTCGAAGAAGTATGTTATGCATTGCAAAGGAACAAAAGTCAAGAGAGAGGAAGATGATAATATCAGCACAGATACAAATAGTCTGGATCGAAAGATAAAGTTACTCATATTAGAAGGAAGGCAAAGAACTGCTACTTATGAGTAAAGACTTCTAAAACAAATTCTCTAAATACAAGTGACAGATAAGACAACCAAATACTTTTAAGCTGACTGTGAGGGGCAGCGCGAGAATCACATGTTAGTCTTATTTCATTGATTTTATTTTTAAGCAAATTGTAGCATTTACTGATCTTTCACATTTCAAATTATTACTTCAAGCCTGGTGGTACAAAGGCACACCCTGCAATAAGGCACCTCACTTGTCAACCTCAACTTTCGCAGAATAAATCAAACCTGAGTGTATCATTTATCTAATAATCTACGGAGTAAATTTTAAGTTCCGGTGTCTCATGTCAATGCCTTCTGCAATTAAGTGCCCTCGGTTCAGTACCATAAACCCTCTAAAAGCCTCAACATGAAAGCAAGAGAAGTAAACAGCAAGACTAAACACAAACCTTTTTTCCAAAATCCTTGTATCTAGGGAAGTTCTAGGGTCATCTAGTATCTAGCATCTTCAATCTTATGAACATACATGCACATATAAAGATATCAATGTAACTTGTGTTTTGCCAGCATATAGGTGGTTTTAGGTGAAAATATTTATTCAATATGTGAATCCAGGTGACAACTACTAATGATAAAGGGTACAAATCCAGCATAAACTTAAAAAACATCTCGGAGCAATGCCATCCAGGAAATCTCTTGGTCAACCAGCATTCTAGCTAAGCTATTTAACTTTAAAGCATGATGTCATGGTTGCAGAACAATAACAAAATCTTACCACACAAACAAGCTGGCGCTTCCCAGGGTTATCAATGCCATGGTTACCGAACTTTGCTTCTAGAACCACAATGAGCGCAACATTATCCTGTATGGATCAAGAAGATATCAGGTGATGATTTCTGCCAGAAAAGACCGGAAAGTAAAAACACAAAGATACGGTAAAGATTCCAGGAAGAACCATAAACCTGTAAAACTGATAAATACAGTTACCTTGACCAGTCTGTTTAAGGCATTTTTCTTCTGTGCACTTGGGACCAAAGCATCAGTCAGAGATTGTGCAGCTTTGTTAAACTCAACCTGCAACCAAGGATGCTATAATTAAACAGTAAAAAAGGAGCGATAGCATGTTATATTGAACTGAAAGCCCTTTCATCACCTCATATTTTTTAACATGTGAAAATCTATCACGCCGGAAGAAAGTAGCACAACCATCGATGGTGTTTATATTTCCACCAAAAACCTGCATGATAATTGACAGTGTATGAATAACAGCACGAGTTCTTCGCCCAGATAGAAATGGTGTTCTGACCAACCTCTGCTGTTTTCCTTTTAAACAGAGCTTGATAGCCATGTTTATCCAGCTCAGGTGCAAAGAATTCCTCAAAATGATCGCTTTGAACCTAAGAAAGAAGATTAAAATGAAAAAAGAGAAGGTGAGTGTTCGGAAGGTAAAAATTTGGCATTGATGCCACATGTAGAAATTCACAATGTAACGGCCTCTAGGAGACGCAAAATTCCATACTATAAACCAGGCAACTCAGATGAGAAGCTATTTATATATTCCAGAGGGGAAAATGACACTCTTAAAAGGCCTGTCACAAATTAATTTTCCACCCTTACTTAAGTAAAATTTTAATTAGATAAAAGAGATGCAGCACAATAATTCCTTCAAACTAAATTCTGAAATAACACGCAAATCTCACAGATTTGAACAAATAATTGCAAACAATTAAAGCTGATCAGATTCTTTTAGCAGTTAAAGTTCATTAAAACTGGACCGGCCTAATCTAGATCAATAGTTCTTTTAACCATTCAATCAACAGTTCTATTAGATTTGTTCGCTGCAATTGGTCTAAAACTTTTCCTAAGTTCTGCCAGCCACAATTAGAGAAAAACTTAAATTTTGACAAGCATATATCGATCTCCCATGCAGTTATGTACCTCTTGAAGACAAACAATGTCAGCGCGATAGCCAACTATTTCTCGTAATAGGTTTTGCCTGCGGTAGGTCCAAGAAAGAGCCCAAGAGGGGCAATAGCTGTACAATTCACTTGACGCATATGCATCAGATAAAATGTTGTATGACAGCACAGTAAACGTCACTCCCGAGGAAATGCGACCATCCAAATCTAGATGCCCAGGCACATCTACTCCACTCACAGAGATCAAGCGCCGTGGACTGGGTGATGGAGCTGGAATGACACGGGAAGTTAATAAGGTATTGGTAGGTCCCACGGGTAATTTTGTTTCAGCGTCTACCACGACACACTCAAATTTAAGGACATGACCAATATCATCAGCTGTTGGTGTATACGTCTTAGAGCGTCCAACTTCAAACCACGTTTCACCACCACTCCTCTGAGTAACTGCAGCAGGATACAAAGCAGCGGTGCCATTTGACAAGCTGGTATTTGACTGAGATGTACTCATATTAACCATACCTGATGTCGTACTGCCAGTACTATTATATCGCCCAAAAATTTCTTCCTCCTCATTTCCATTTTCATTCACAGCACTGGCAGCTCGCTCATGCAGAACACGATGATGTTGCCAGGCATCAGAAAAGCACTTAGGAGAACAATGGTAACTCTTGGCAACAGGTAATTTGGCCTTAACACACCCAAGGCATTGTAATGTAGCTTGCTCTGTTGGGTGAACACTACAAACTGCAACTTTCCTATCACTTTGTATGCGGTACCTGCATGGAGAACAAATCATTTACAAATAACAGGAGTACTTATGCAATTGCTGAAATCTGAAACCTATACAAAATGACAAGAAGAATAGATTTCTTCGAATTCTCCTTTGAGAACCCAAATGCATCAAAATGAAGTCCCCTAAGAAATATTAGTTGTTAAAGCAACTATGCAGCTCGCATTAACGACTGATGCATGAGTCAGCTCAAATGATTCACTTATAAAGGGAGAATAAAGACCAAAAATCTACAACAACCAAATGAGGACCCACACGGAACAAGTTGCAGCAGATTTAATTAATATTTTAATCATTTCTCTGGGTATTGTTCTGCAAATGTTCGCAAAAAGCAACAAAGTAACAGATAAATTCTAGCAAAACACAAGCATATCCACGTGCAAAGCCACGCGCCAAAGACAAAGCACAATATCAAATTGCCAAAGAAGCCGACAATGGAATAACTAACTATCAGCGGAAGGCAAAGCCAACCATTAGCTTCAAAAGGGAAGCAGGTACGTGGATAAGGAGAAACCGGGAAATAAGGGTCAGCCAGTCTGCATTAAGTGACATTCTTAAACCCGTTACTAAAATTCGAAAGAACACTTCTCCAGAGTTTTTTCCTTAAGCTTACTCAGACTTATTCCCCCTCTACTGTTTCTCCTCAGATTCTATTGAGTACATGACTCTCATCCACCTTTGCCTCAGCGATCAACACGAGTCATATGCTCATAAAAGTACACGCAACTGAACCTTGTTAAACGACTTACAACCTAGATAAACAAAATCAATAGGACTTCATAAAAACAAGACATAAAACCTCAATTCACAAACCGTTGAACTTCATACCTACGCATGCAAGAGCAAAACTATTACCATCACTAACAGCACAATGCAAGAAATGATGAAAAGAAATGGAAAACCTAATCATCCAAGCAGGGGAGAAAAAACAAACTTAAGATACATGCTTTAGAAAACTCACCATCTATATCTTAAGAAATGCCCATCAACGGGGTTCAACTCAGTAACATCATCGGTAATAACAGACTTATCGGGGCGCTTCAGGAGCACATACGGCGTCAACTCGCACCCTACAATTGGTATATCAGATGGCAGGTGCACCCGCAGCACACTCAGCATTTTCCCCTAACCTCTGGCGAATTAAATTCCTCCGTCTCTTCTACCAACGTCGTTTGAAACCCTAAAATCGCAGAAATCCGAGATTCGAGCACCAACTGTCGGCGGACTTGTGGCGGATCCGCCATCACCAGTGCCCAGCGCCAATCGCCAGCCTTGCTCTCTCAAAACCCTACTTAATAAAAAAAAAACTGAGATCAATTTACGCAAAATTGGATTGGAAATGGGTAATACTAGAGATCGTTCCGAAACTTGAATTGGAATGGGCAAAAAGAAAAAGAAAAGAAAAAAAGAAAGGATGATTCCAAAGCGAATTGATGGTTTGGGAAGTGAAAGCCGAAAGTTGGCAGGCGAATGCGGAGAGAGATATGGATGGGATATTGAGAGAGAGAGAGTGTGGGTGGGGTAATCGATTGATTAGAGAGAGTTAGGGTTTTACAGAAAAACAAGAGAAAATGCAAGAGAAGGAGAGAGAGAGAAACAAGTCGCCTCAACGCATTAATATAGGAGGAGGGTTGTGTCTGCGACTCTGCCTGCCTCCGTCTATTATTGTTTCTCTTCTCTCATAAATTAAAAAACATAACATATAAATATATTTACGTTTACTTACACACACATATATATATATATATAACATGTATGTATATCTTTTCATTTTATACACACATAAAAATGTGTATATATGAGAATTATCAATGTACTAATATATGAGAATTATAGTTATTAATAATAATCAAAATGTTGTAATTAATTATAGTTATTAAAAGTATTTACATGTGACTTATTATAATTTAAGATTAAGTTTGGTGAACCTTGGAATGAAGATGTAATCAAAGTAATAACATTGTGGATCTAAGATTTTTATGTGTAATGTGTATGAAATTCATTTTTGTAATGTAAATCTTGAAATATTAATGTAATTTCCTGACTTGTCATTACCATTAATTACGATAATAATGGTTATGGGATCCTGTTTGAGATTAGCAAGGTTGGATCTACCCCTCTCTCAGAGGCTTCTTGCAGTATAAGTTGCACCTAAACCACAGCAAATGCTCATCCATTTTACACACAGAGGACGTCCAAACCACAAACGAAGATGGCAAAGTTGTCGTGTTTCTGTTTAGGACTCGTCGCCACCACCCTCGTCCTCCTACTATCAGGTACTTGTTTCAATATCCAATTGATAACTTTCTTTATACGTGATCAATAGAAGACAATTGAGTGAAAACATGTGGTGTTTTTATGTCAAAAGATGATTTTACAGATACAAAAATCATAAGTCTCTGTTACTATACCGCTTGTGATTGTGGTGTTTTGGTGGTGCAGCTGAAATGGGAGTTTGTGATAACCAAGATTGCACAAGCACAATTATTCCAGGTGCCTGCGGCCATGGTACCTGCGCCCAACAATGTACAAAGCAGTTCGGGGGAGACGGTGAGTGCCTGCCTCAAGCCCCCAATGTATATGCTTGTGTTTGCTTTTATGACTGTCATTGATTCAATTTCACCATCTTTTCTAATAAATGGACTCCCGCTTTTCTCTGGTTTTACGCCTTCTCACTCCCCTCAACATATACAACAATCAACTTTGACTGTCATTGTCTGTGGAATTTGAAGCCAGTCCTCATTAGTAAACAAGGAAAAGATAAACGCAACCTGAGGGCAAGATATTCATGCAATGGTCCCTGTCGGGAAAATCATAGTTTGTAAATCGTCACAATTTGATGCCCGAGGTGCAAATGATCAACTCAATATTTATATGCTTAATTCAAGCCTTTTCTGATTTTCTCTACCACTACTTGTAAATGATTATAGCCTGAGGCTTCGTAGCACACTTATGGACCTGAACCTGGGCGGTCTATCCATGACCAGAACAAACTTGTGCTAAATTACTTGTTGCAATAAGGATAATGCAAATAAGCTCAACACAACAATCCTAATCTCTGACTACCCAGGAGCACCATCGAAAAATCCCGAATTCAGTTGGATTTCATCCAACTGTACTTCAGAAAACTTCCAAGCAAAATCAATTTTAAAGAAAAACTAAGCTCACACCCATCATGAGTAAAAAGCATTTACAGCAAAGCAGGGTATAGAGAGCCATCAACACCCAATGTAATTATCATGAGATCATAAACACCCAATGTAATTATCATGAGATCATAAACCGGACATGCAAAATAGCAAAAAAGATATAATGCTTCTATCTCATCCAACATGGCAAGCAACACCCAAAATGCCGTATCTTGATTTCTTAGAATCACCTAAAAATATTTTTGACAAGAGCCATCAATACAATTTAGATTCCCATCCACCATTTCTTTAGCAGGAAACTGCACTGACGAACCAGAAAGCAGCGCCAAGCACATTCAATCTACAATCTGACGGCTTTCATATGCCAACAAGAACCACATGGTATCTGATGCCAACCAACACATGGAAACCCTCGACAATAAAAGCTATAGTGCTAAAACAAGTCAAATAAAGATTACCACAACTTGATCGACAAAATAAGAAAATGACATGCATGTACTAATGTCATATATATATTTCACTCTGACCAAAAACCAATTGCCAACATTGTCCATCACATATGTGAAGAAAAAAAGAACAAGTCTAATGCAACAATATCCAAAACGGAAGTCCAAAAACATGAAAAGCCCAGCCATTGGCCTTAGTAACCACCCTTGAGATCATTGACGACATCATATGGGATGGGAGTGACAGTTTCTAGAGTGGCCCCCTCCACCATGAAACCAGGCTTGGGTCCCTCCGGCTGCCTCTTGGTGCTGATAATTTTACCTTGTGCCTTGGCCTCTGCCTTCAACTGGTCATTCTTTTTTATCCTTTCGAGAATCTCCTCGTGGCACCTTGAGGGCTGAACATGTTCCACACGGACATGTATCCTCTTCTTTATAATTCTGTTACCAACCTGCATCCACAAACACCAAGCCATGTAACCTCAGTGAGATGATTGTTTGGTAAAATAGGACAAAACTAATTACGTTCCATTATACTCCAATTTTCTGGAGTATCATAGTCCTTTAAATATTATTCAAGAGTAAAAAATTAAATAAAAACAGCATATACATTGAGGATGAAAATAGATTGGATGCTTTTCCAAATAATTAATAACTATGCCTCAACATGCAAGGACAAATGCAGTACAATCTTCTCTTAAGCCTGGCCAAGGCCAAAGCTCCGAACCTAGACAGGGCAACAGCTCCAACAACAAGATAGAGTTCACAAGCATGGCAACATTGGAGCCCCCAAGGCGGACAGAAGAAAAAGTTCTCAAGTTTTCACTCAGAATGTCTTGAGATATAAGCATCATGGCCTTGCAAGCAAGCAAAACCCATACACCGACAACAGAAATTATCATTCCAAAATTCATTTCAGTTAGCATAAGACTACTCTAAAAGCAGTGTTTTAAGTATTAACATGGATTTAGGCCAGAGACCACCAAGAAGGGCATTCTCCTCCCCCGGTTTTCAAGAGAAGGCCGAAGAAATGCTAGCAAGACCACAATTGTGAGCTATAACATCAAACAAATTCTTCGAATAACACAATCTTCAGATATATTTCATTTCTTATACAATTACTACACGCAAACGACAACGATTAATACCAACAAACAAATATGTAAACACAAAACGAAGAAAAAACCATTCAGTTGCAGAAATGCAGATACAGGAACACTTGAGTTTCATATACCTGCTTGTTAACTTCGACGCCAATAGCGCGCTTGGTGACGTTCCAGACCCGACCCGTGCGTCCATGGTAGAACTTGTGGGGCATGCCTTTGTGGATGGACCCGTTAACCTTGACATCTACGTATTCCCCGATTTTGTAGATCCGAAGGTAGGTCGACAAATGGGTCGGACCCTTCTTTCTGAAAGGGCGAGCGAAGAGATCCCTGGTGCGCGCTCTCTGACCGTGACCCGCCGGCATTTTGCGGTGTCTTTCAGCTGCCTCGGTGGGTGAAGTGTGTCAAAAAAGGGTGATGAAGTGGAGCTGGGAGAGAGAAGCGGCTTATATATGAATGTAGAAATAGGGTTTTATGATATGAATGGGCTGGAAGAGATTGATAACAGTAATGGGCTTCAAGTATTGGGCCCAAGCTTACTAATGGCTTCGCCCAGGAATGGGCTGTAATAGTTGGATAACAGTAATGGGCTTGATGTATTGACCAATTTAGTGCTCTCTTTAATTTTGGGATAACTACACTCCCCCTCTCCTAATATTTGGTGTAATTATAGTAAACTCTCATAATATGAGATATTACATTTAGTATTCTTAAAGTCTGCTTTCATCTAACAAATAAATTCCTTCATTAGTCAAATTAACTGAATTTGCTTATTACAATAAAAGAAATAAAAAAAATTATATTTACCCTCAATTGACTTATTATTGGCCTATTGCAGGTCAAATAATTTTTTTTTTATGATCAAACTACTCTCATATGTCTTCACATATTAATGTATGACAATCAGTAATAAGTTAATTGATGATAAATATCAATTTTCATTAAAGTTTTCTGTTAATATTAGCAAATTTAGTGAATTTTGATTTAAGAATGGACTTATTTGTTGACAAAAATAAATTTTAGGGTGTTAAATATAATTTTTTAAATTATAAAGGGCCTGTGTATAATTACACAAAACTTTAGGCAAGGAGAGTGTAATTATCCCTTTAATTTTTAAATTTTGATAATTATAATGAATTCCCTTAAATTTATTATAATTATAAATGCATTATTAATATTTGAAAAATTATAAATACCTTTTAACGAGTGTGTGACATACATCATCTCGTGAAAACCCATTGTATAAGATACTTATTAGACGATCGTTAATTTCAATAAATATTTATAATTTTTCAAATAGTGAGATATATTTATACTTATAATAAATTTTAAAAAGTCCATTATAATTTATCCTTTACATTTTATTTTTTTAGAGTTTTGAAAACCAAAATCAATTTGCAAATATTAGATTAATTATCTTTACTCTTTCAGAATTGAGAAGACCCGATAATAAAAATGACATGTAATATACTATCTTAATCTATCTACCTTTTTTTCCTTTCTCTTCTTTCAATCTTAATTCTTTATATTTCTATTTTTCTGACCTTTTAATAAAATTAAAAAAATTACTCTTCAATTTTTGATCGAATCAATTCAATCACAGAGCAAGTATGATACACTTACTCTGTAATTGGTCATTTTTGACAAATTGTATGCAAATCATATGACAAGTATATTGACTTGTCATAAAATTGGTTCAGATTTGATCGAGTCAGGTCCGAACAAAATTTTACTATAAAATTAAATTAACTCGTTTGACTATTCAAATCACACTTATTCATATATCAAAAATGAAATAAACTCATAAAATAAAAAATAATGTTATTATAATGATGAATTGAAATGGTCTGCAAACATAGAGAGTGGCGTTTGTCTGTAAACTCAAACAGCCGCCCCAGCGTTTCTTATATAAGCTGTAACTCTGCAACCATCTTCTCTGCATTTCCACCATGGCCATTACTGCTCTAAACCTCATCATTTTCACTATTCTTCTCTTTCTCGCATCAGCTCTTCCCCTCACAAAGTCCCAACAATTTTCAAGAAAATTATCCAAGAAAGAAATGGGCCTCAAAGTGGAAAAGCTGAGCCACCTCCACTTCTACTTCCACGACATAGGAAGCGGCAGCAACCCCACCGCCGTCCACGTCGCTCAAGCCGCCACCACCAACTCCTCTGCCACCCTCTTCGGCTCGGTGACGGTGATCGACAACCTTCTGACATTAGGACCGGAGATAAGCTCCAAGACTGTGGGGAGAGCTCAAGGGATATACGTGTTCGCGGATACAACGGAGCTGGCGCTCTCGGTTGTCTATAACTTTGCTTTCAGTGAGGGTGTGTTTAACGGCAGCGTGCTTAGTGTCCTGGGGCGGAACCCGTTGTTGTCGGGCGTGAGAGAGCTTTCGATCGTGGGCGGGAGTGGCGTGTTCCGGTTTGCGCGTGGGCATGCTAAGTTGAAGACGGTTGAGACGAACATGCAGAACGGGGATGCTGTAGTTGAGTACAATGTCTACGTCTTCCATTATTGATATCCTTAATATTTCATTTTTGTTTTGGTTGTTATAATACGTATTAATACATTATTATATGCGTGTCCTGCTGACTGAGTATGCACTGCTGCAGGCCTGCATGCACCTACCTAGCCATCATTATCTTATATATTGTTAAATTGTTTTTCTATTGAGATAAAAATTAGTTGCTCTAATCCCTCGTACTTCTAGATATACAATTAACATATATAAATATATAGGATTAAATATAATTTATCTCTTTGTGATGTGTTAAATGAGAAAAAAAAAATATGTGAAAAAAATTTAGCAAATTTATTCTCCTATATTCTAGAAAAGTACCGTTCAAACTCACCAGGAACTTATGAATTTTGTCCAAACACAATATTCCATCATCTGTTCAGGAGCGACATCATTTATGATTCAACTAATGAGGAATGTCCTTTTAATTTGCAATGAGTAGGTCCATCAACTGCATACACTCCTTTGAACATGGCATGTCCGTTGAATTCTCAAACGTCATATTTGCCCTTTGTTGGAGATGAGTGTGCATACTAAGTTACTCTGGAACTGTGGAGACACTATGAAATTTCACCGATTCCATTTGAAGACATTAATTTAAACACTCCTACTGAGCATATACAAGAATAACACCCTCATCGAAGTAGATGACGTCTACGATGGGGCACTGGTGGGCATTACTAGAAATAATAGATGTATCCTAACATATAATCTTTTTAACATGTATCATAGTGAAGAAAATACATTAATGACCCTCTACACTAATAAAATGCAATAAAACCCAAGATCCGCGTACTTTTTTAGGGTCGGGCCATTTGACGCGACTTGATCCGCCATCCCGTTCCAATAACATGAGATATAAAGCGATGATCTCCTGACAACTCATAGCTTGAGATTTTGCCACGTTGACTAGGCACATACGTACATATGGTCCTATAAATACATCTATTCCACCAAATTTGTGATAAGATATGTTTCATCAATTTCTATTATATTTAATACTTTGGTCGCTTCTTACCATCTTGAACTTGAACTAACTTAGGTATCAGAGGATTTGCAGGAGGAATTATAGGACCAGCTATAGTAGGGAGGGAAGAGTTTCCCTCGTAGGATCTATTATTACCTCCATTATCTGAATTGACAATTTCTCATGTCTCAAGCTCAATGTTTCCACATATGGCACCAATAATACGTTTTGAATTTTTTGCCACACCACAAGGTAGAACAAATTTTCAAAAAATATTCTAAAATTAATGGGGACTAACCTGCAAAACAAAGGTTAACACTGCAATGTTTAAGTCAGTAATGTTTTTACTGAAAAAATAAATAAAAAAAGCTTGAATTAAAGTGAGAATAATGATAACAAAATAAAATAGTGATAAAGTGTATATATTTGTGTGGAGTGTAAAATATAAGCTTAGAATAGCCTAAAAATCAATATAGAAATGAGAAAAAGTGAGAGTTTGAGAATAAGAGTTGATGTTACCAAATGACTGCAAAAGGTCTCTATTTATAAACATGGACAGAGTAGGATATAGGGGTTGTTATAGAGTGTCGTATGCAGTTGGAAAGGCTTTTGAGTCGGCTATTATCCAGGAAAAATTGTTTGTGATTTGGGTTTAATTTGATTGAGATACGTCAGGTAGACTGTGTCATACCATGTCTGCGGAAAAATTCAGGAATTGGTTACTCATTGATTTCTAGCTCATTTGCCATTGATTTACTCTGAACCACCTGGAGATATTTGATGATGGTGTGTCTTATGTGTTGGCAAGCTATATGACGTATCCGTCCAATTATATGATGACATGTCTGCTGAAATGTACTTATTTAATGGGCTGACCAGTTCAGTAAAATAGGAGGTAAGCACTGATAGGCCAATTGGGCTGATGTGCCTTGCTTGTGGATTTTACTTCCTTACTGGTGGGCCAGTTGGGTTCGAAGCCAGCTGGGCTGACCTATTTTGTTTGTGAGCCAGGTCAAATATTGTGAGAGGGCATCAACTATAATAATTTATTTAAAAAGTTAATGATGAATGCTTCAAATTATTATTGAGCATGCAAAAGTTGCACATAAGAGAAGATCCACGAACTTGGGATCTGTTGGGTCGAATTCATTTGCAAACCTAAAACGGATACCTGCAAAAGAAATGTTAGTACTCCAACTCCTAAATCAATACAAATTTTTGAATGTTGAAATTAAAAAAAGATGTAAAAATGAAATAAGGAGCTATAATAAAAGAATAATTGAGATAAGTGTATGCATATTAGCCAGATTGCTTGTGTGAGTAAAAAGATGTAACCCTACACCAAGAGATGGGGAATGGGTTTTATAGCGGTCATTCCCAACACATGAAGAGGTAGGCTCCCAGGGGACTCAAGTTGGCGATTACTTAGGGATAAGTCTCCTCAAAGCCTAGGATCGTTAGCAAATACCTTCACAGGATCTTCTAGGGGATAGGATCTCTGAGAATTACGCTCCCAAATTCCAGGAGGCAGTTAGGGGTGTGAGACATATTCTCTTGTTCTTATCACAGTCTATGTGGGTGCTTTCTCACTTGACACATGCGAATGGCTTCTTACCACTCAGGAAAAGTAGCAAGCCAATCGCCCCTTCAGCACCAAATATCTTGGGATAGTGGGCTTGGGGCCTAGCCCATCTCCCATGAGCCCACTCGCCTGGTATCCAGTCACCAAGAGGCTATTCTCGTTGGGCCCTGTGCATCTCTAGGCCTTCTTGTTCCAAATTGTCTTGTAGATTGGACCTTTGAGTGGGTTAGACCACCTAATTGGACCGGATTCTTAATTTTTCTATATTAATTTTCCCCTCTAAATTCTAAATTGCTAATGGCTATATTAGTTCATGGAGTTTTCGAATAATGCTTTGGTCAAGAAAATGATATTAATAAGTCTACATTCTACAATCCACTTTCACGACAAATGGGCTTTGTGGGCCGGAGACAAATTCGGAGATGCTTATTATAATTAGAGTAGTGGGCTTTTATAGGTAATGTGGCCTAATATAAAGCAAACTCGAGAAATTAGTCAATAAAATTGCAGCCCGATCCAACTGGAAAAGGGATTTATTAAATTAAAATCTGCCTAAAGGAAAGTGTATCGGCGCGCCGAAGCAGGAAAACGCTGGAGGTTGATTATGGGGACTCGAGAGGTGTACGAAGAGAAGCTTCGAAGAGGGAATCTGCACCACGATCCGACCATTAAACCCGGACTCGGCTCCGCCCGCTGCCCCCGCTGTCTTTCTCTCTTAAATCCCACGAAGGTATGCGCTTCTGTGTGTGAATTGGTAGTACGCATATTAGCTGTTTGATAATATGTTTCTTCGAGAATCTGAATTGATGCCCTTTGGGATTTATATTTCTGTTTTAAATGTTTTGAAACAGGAAAATTCGGAATGGAAGATCACACCGGTTCTACACGATGCCACTGCGGTGGTACATACATGTGAATATGTGATGATTAGTTTTTATTTTGTGCTGTACAGTGGCTTTAATTTCTTGAGTGATGATAGCTTTGGCAGTCCTACGTTAGTTGGGTCCTGTGTAGTGATAGACTGTGTTGGTTTATTTGGGTATTGGACAACGTTCTACTCGCTTCAAGGGACAGAGTTCTAAATTTTCAATGCTTCCGGGAATCTCAATCATATATTTTCCCAAAGTTGACTTTTCCTGTAACTGGTTTAGGAGTAATATTTGCTTAACACAATGCTTGATTGTACTAATCCACAATCAAGTTGGAGACCCACCAGAGTTAACACAAATGACAATTCTGAAGCAGCCGAATACTTGCTAAGATTAGAATCCCAACCTCATAAAGACAGATTCAATACCAGAGGCATTAGAAATCTAAATTCACTCATTATCTAATTTAATAATTAGAATTTGATTACCAGAGCGAGAGTATTTCTTTGCTTGGACACTAGAAATCTGATTGCTTCTAAAAAGCCATGATGTAGCCGAAGAATTTATGCACTTTGAACAAAAATAGCTCGCTTCACTGTCTTAATTGCCTTTATGTTCTAAAGTAAAAAATGAAGGCAACCGATACTTATAAGTTGTTTTTCTCTTCTGTTTATTTTTGGGCATTTTAATAGGCTGGCTCTGGAATTGGTGGAATGCTTAGTGCAGTTCATGGTTTCAATACAGGTATAAGTTATAACAATTGACTTGTTAACCTGGCTTTTCCATCTGCATTTCGTGGTCTTCTCTGTTATTGTTCACCTTCCATGATGTATCGTTACAGGAATTCCCTACGTCCAAAAGCACGTGAAGGGGCCAAAGTGGCTTCCATTTGTTATTGGGGTATGACTTGGGTGCTGTTTTCTTCTTCAACCCTCTCGCTGATGTCTTAAACCTATTATTTACGTCAATATCATGTTGTTTAAACACTATTAACACGTTTCTTGTTATTTTTCATGTTTCTAATGCTTTCCTTTTCATTTTGGCAGCTTCCTCCCCTACTAATGTTTTCCGCTGCTAGTGCTGCTTTTGGAGGTATTCATTATCTCGATTCCAACTATTTGAGCTTTACTATTGTGGAAAGGACATCTTAAAGCGAAATTCAAGAAGCCAAATTCTGTTAGGTTATAAATAAAATGTTTAACATAACATGCATTGACATAAAAAACCAGTTTCAATGTTTGATGACTGCATTTCAGAAAGGAGAGAAGATAACCTGATCAAAAAGCATCTAATATACATTTTGTGACCGAAAAAAGTTCAATGTTTGAGAGGAATTACTGGCTGAGATGTAGCACTGGTGGCTTTGTTCATATGGTTCTTGCTTGTGTTATAATTGTGCCTCAGCTATCTTGGATCCTATGTTTTTCCCTTCCTTTTCACTTTCATGAATGGTTCACGTGAATGATTAAATGATGGTTTTCAAGTCGCAAGATAACTAATTAGGGCAAGCAAGTTGCTGAGAAACTTTTACTCGCATTTACTCATCTGTCCGTTTCCTTTCCTATGCTTGATTAGTTGATTACAAAATCGTTTTCTACTATAAAATTGCTAAAAGGGACATCTGGTGTTCTTTTGTCCTTAAGAATGCTTGCGCTTTGCACCTTTGATTTCCAGAAGTCCATGTTCTCTTGCTTCATCTTTTGGCTGATTGACTTGGATGCATTGAGAATTTGTCCTTTCGGGAAATGATTGAATTGAATTTTTATGCACAAGAACATTGAGGGTTTTTGATAATATCTGAAGTCTGTTTTTGAATCTGCTGTTTTTTTTTTGTCAAGAAGCTTTAGATGACCTCTTTTATTTTTCAGTGCATTGATGATGTTTTAACTTACAGGTTATGCACTTCCTGAGTTCACTCAAGTCACTGTGACATCCTACTATGCTGCTTCAAGTGCATCTCATTATGGTATTTCATTGCTCACTAGACACATAGAAGAGGACCATGTTTCCAGAATTCAACATAAGGAGCTTAGATGATTAGTTGCAGGTGCCAAATATACTTGTTTCTTACATCACTTCTTCCAGTATTGTAATCAACTTTACCTATAACTAGAACTAATTTGTAAATCTAGAGATGTGTGTTTTTCTTTCCTTGTTCTTTGAGAAGTTATATGTAATCCTTGAATACTTTACAGTTGGCCATAAAGGTGCATGGATTCTTTTTATCCTTTCTTTAAGGGATTATTAATAGCATCGTCCCCTAAGGTATGTCTTAGTGCAAGTAGAATCGTTGATATCCCAAGGTTTAAGAAATTATATCTAGTACCCATATCATTTGTTGATATTAATGGAGTTTACTGATGTCACCATAAAGATTGAATGAAAACAGAACTTTACTGAGGAGTTTACTAATTCAACTATTTGATAATTGCATAACGGTTAACACCCCCCCCCCCCTTAAAGTTTAAACTAAATGCAGAAACACCCCTCTAAAGTTTTTAAAATTACATATACCTTTAGTAATATTTGTTATCATCCTACAAATTGTCTTAACATTGTGCAATACTATCAGCATCAATATTTTAGTAAAATGATAAATTTGAAATGAGTTGTAGGATAATTTATAGAAGTTCTCCTAAAATTTTGACTATGTTTAAAGTCTGATGAAATTTATTTGATTTATACTTACCTTAAAATTTGATGTTATAAAATTTTAGAAAATCATATCTCACAATATTAATAGGTGTATTCTAAATTACATCAATCATAAATATTTTTAATCTAAAATCCAATTGAAACATACTTAGGCGAGTGACAATTTAGAAAGAGAAAAAAATGACCTGAGTTGATATTTAAATCTAAGTGTATTTTATGGACTTAAATTGAATTTTGACATTTAATTACGATGAAGAATAAAAGAGTAATTTTATCAGAGAAAGTTAGGATTTTTTAACGGTTGTTAGTGTGAAAGGAGATAGATGTAAATTTTCAAACCCAAGGAATCTAAGTGTAATATGACGACACCTCAAGGTGAAGTTGCTGTAATCATCCCTTATTTTTTTGATACTTATAGTTGAATCCTAGTAAGTATTTGCCAGATGCCTAGGGCGAGTTTGAGCTTCAAAAACATTTTTCGGCTCAATTCTCATCTTTTCCTTCAAAGTGTAGCTTGAGCTATATTTTCTCTGCTTTTAAACTAGAATCCATTATATAGACCAACAATCTGCAGCAATGAAATTGTAATTAGCTGCAGCTCTACCCTTGCTTTTCACCCTAAAATTATGAACAAGAAAGAAAGTACTATTAATAAGAGCACAAGATTCCTCTTATCATGAAGTAGACTTTTGATGTTTGCTTTTAATTAGTTGAAGCGATTAGCTGGATGCATTCAATTGGGTTATTAAGGTACTTGGGGCTTTATGGCCAAGTAGCGGTCTAGTAAAGTTCATTTCTGTATATGAATTTGCCTATCTTATGGGGGTTTATGGATGGCATATGCCTGGAGATTAAATCATTTATTAAATGTGTTCACCTAATATGATCATAACGTCGTTTGCACCTCAGTCACCAATTTCAGTTTGACTGGACATACAGGTAGAGGTGTGTGATGATAGTGAGCTATGTTAGCATATCTCATTGTTCATACAGATTTATTAACTGTTTATAGACACGTTCATCCTTATATTAGAATATACATGTGTACTGTGTACCATGACTACTATTGCTAGTATATCTTCTTGATTTGGTTGCATGGAGGGATGTCTTTCCCACCCAAACCCCATGGTTACATGAGATTCTTGGATGGATGGGGCAATCCGTTGCCATTGAATCAAGGAGATGATCATCTTATGGCCAGAAATTAGTCCGGTGCATTAATGAAGAATGACCCCAATATTCTTATCCTGCGCACTTTAGCACAGTACAGTTCACCACTCACCCTCTATTTGATCTTATGTCCAAAAATGCACCAGGTGCATCTTAGAATGATCACCATGCTGCTGCACACTTTAGCATGGATATACTGTTCAAACTGTCAACCTCGTTTGAAAGCTTTATAGGGTTGTGGACCACTGTTACTTAAATTCCGTTGTTGTGTGTTTGAGGCATTGTGGTCCTAAGTTACAATGTGTGTACTCTTTCTATGTCTTTGTTCCGCGCCCCTT
The DNA here is from genome assembly GCF_026168435.1 of Sesamum indicum. NCBI lineage: Eukaryota > Viridiplantae > Streptophyta > Magnoliopsida > Lamiales > Pedaliaceae > Sesamum > Sesamum indicum. Next base: position 335,320 of record NC_142660.1, on the reverse strand, counting down.
TATTTGTCAACCTTACTGTACATTTGTTTCTGTAGGTATCCTCTGTCCCAACCAGTGTGTATTAATTGGTGGGCCTTCAGATAGTTGGCATGTATTATCTCTGTGACAGTAATTTGGTAACTCTCCTGTTCTTTTTTAATTCTTGTACTCTATTTTCTAGGTGGGCATAAAGAAGTTTCCATCGTATTGTGATTAAAATGGGATTTCATTCATTTATTCTATACAAGAATTCAACTCTACTGTTAATTAGTATGAAACTTCAACTAGTGGTTGAATATATTCATTACTTTGTCCGTAAAATTGCTGACTTGATGCCTCCAATAACGGATGCTGGTCGTTTGAGTCGAATTAATGTTGTTAATTCCTCATACACTAGATGATACCTAGTATATCTCTTTTGGGCACTCAAAAGAAAGGGCAACTTCCCGTACCAATAAATCAGACTCCACGCCAGTAAGTCCAGAAATAAATATATTAGTGAACAAGTTACATAGCTAGAAGTGACTGACAAGAGGAAAATCCTTAAGGGTAAAATTAGGTTTATCCTTACTAAATTAATTATAAAACAAATTTATTATGTAATTGATTATTTTTTTGAATTGTATATTAATCACATAATAAGTGTATTAGACTTGTTATATAATTGATTGAAATTTGATCGATATTAGAAGTTTTTATGACCAAAATCAAAAACGAAAAAAAACCCTGGCTGATAACTTATTTTAGGTACATAGAAAATGAGCCTCTTTAAATGTATCTATTTCACGATAATTATAATTTGATCAAACTGAGGTCATATTTACTTTGATTTAGAAAAATTGATAGAAATGGTGTTGAATTATATATAAACCAAAAAAAGGCCAAATATGTATTGGAGGCATAGGGGCCCCAAGACTCTTAACATGAAACATAAAAGTAGCACAAGCAAGTGGACAGAAGAATGCCACAAGTAAGAGGTACCATTCCACCCCAAAAATCTTCAACTACATCATGTCTTGCTGCACTTAAAGTTGAGATCCATGCGAATAAAGATACCTACTTTGGCCGTTGAAGTCTACGGTCACCCAAACCCAGACCCAGTTAAGGAAAAATTCCAAGAACGTCTATTAGTGATGGAATGTTACTTTGCTGCAAATAGCACGCGAGTTTAAATATTCAAATTTCTTTTAGTAATTTCATTCTCTTGCTTTTCATGCTATATATCTTCCTGTAGCCCAGGAATTTCTCTTCTTATATATAGCAGCCGCTTCTCTACTGTATATATATATATATTCAACGAAACGAAAACTGGAGTCGTTGCTGTGTCATGACAAATTCTTAGTAGAAGATGACATTCGACTTTGACGATTAATTTGTCAAAAGATCAGAATATAATAACAAGATCGATGTTAGGTTGCAAATATGAGTTCACAATGAAATTAAAACAAATGGAGATACTAACTAATTAACGAGCTAGCTTGGTGCAAGTAGTAACTGTTAATTATCCCTCAAATTTCCTCATATATATATATATATATAGAGAGAGAGAGAGAGAGAGAGAGAAGAGAGAGAGATCCTCAAATAACAATATTGGTAAAATATAATACTTTATGTCTGTCCCTGAAAGGTAATATTTCTAATTGGATAGTCAATTAAAGATGTAAATCCAAGCTTACATGATCTTGCATGCTAGGCTTCTGGGAAGTAAGACCACTACTCATTGCTGCAAATGGCTTGTTCATCTGATCGTTGTTAGAATTGAACATTGATATCTGCGGGTGTGGCGCTATTGAAGATCGTTCACGACTAAATACCGAGGAGCTATGACTAGCCGGGATTCGCCACAAAGCCAAGGGGCTTCCGTTAATAGGCTGTATTGGGTGATGAGCGTTAAGGTACGAGCCGTGGCTGCTGCTGAAGGACCTGGAATTAGCGCTATAACTGCTGTTTCTGCTGTTCCAGCAAGAATATTGATAATTAGCAGGAGAAGTTGGTGCTGTTGATCCAATTAGACGACTATAGTTGGTAAGGCCATAAACGTGTGGATCAGATAAGCAACCATGCATCATAGCCGACTGCAGATGAGCCCGTTTTGCATGTTGCCGTTCTCTCTTGTGGGCGTTTTGATGGCCGCCAAGAGCTTGGGAAGTGGGGAAGTTTCTGCAGCAGTAATGACATTCAAATTTCCTGTTGCTGATGATGTCTGTGTTGTCACTGCTCATGTCCTTGCCTGCCTGATCTCCTAGTTCAGCAGCAGGGTTGTTGCTGTTGTTTTCATTGGACTGATTGGAGTGGCAGTCTGTGGTGGTGGTGGTGTTACTGTTACCTCCAAACTCTTTGCCGAAAAGCCTGATGTTGCCGGTGCCCTTTTCTTTAAGAGGTGGAGCTGGGCGGATGAAAGGTAGCTGAGAGAAAGACTCGACGTTCATGAAGTCGCGAGTCTCTCTCTCAGTCTTGTCCATGGAAGTAGAAGGCAGGCAATTGCAAAAGTTGCAGGAGAAAATCTTGGGGGGTGGGGGTGGGGGTGGTGATTTCTCTTGTACGTAGAGTAATATTGTTGGGGACCTAAAATGGAGTGGTCAGATATGCATGGTTTAATGTTGGAGCTAAACCCTCTCAATTCTTTTGATGAATGATAGCAGATAAGGTCCCCATATATTCTTTTTATCTTTATATGTGAACATGGATCAGAGGTTTGCATTTTGTTTTCCTGCTTTTACACCTTCTGCTAAAATGCACCTAATCCTACTTATAATTCTTTTTTATAAGATTTCATTAGAATGCTAAACACTACAAAAAAATTGTAACCAAAAAATAATATTAGTAATAAAATTAATTGACAATTTGACACACAATATATTTTATGATTGCCACAATATAATTACTTAGCTAGTGACAAGAGTTGTAAATTAAATTGTTATTATAGACCAGTAGTAACACCCATACAAATATTACTCTCTCTCTCTCTCTCTCTCTATACATATATGTATACTTTAATTATACTTGCATGGATCGATTTTCATATTGTATATATAGCTAATGGGTAATTGCAAAAACTAACCTGTAATTTAGGGGAAGTAGCAATTTAAGGCCTCTAAGTTTAATCTTGACAATTTTGCCCTGTGATTTTAAAAAATATGGCAGTTATTGCCCTCTGACTAAATTTGAACAAATTATGGATAATTTTACCCCTCTACAGCTTTAAAAAGAGCAGTTTAGTCCTATTTTGCTATTTTAACATTTTGTTGCATCATACTTGTCTAGAATGGTATTATACCCTAGGTTTATTGAAAAACAAATATATTTATATTGTATTAGATATTTTTTCCACTAACAAAGGAGATTCGTTAACAGAATGGAATCGAACGAAAGTTCGATACAACAGGGAAACTTTCAGATTCTGAAAGATCGAAGATGGAATTTCTTTATGAAAATTCCATAAAAAGGAGAAGATTATCTCCAAACACCAAATGAAGGTTTAAGTGACAACCAGAAGTATTTTCAGATCTTGAAAAAATAGAGAAAGAATTTCATTCTAGGAATTCTAAAGAAGACCACAAAACCGGATCCTGAACCTCTTACTAAAGTGGAACAAGAAGAATAGTGGAGAATTCATCAGATTCAGAAGGTGCTACCAAGAAATACAGTGAAAAACATGCAAGTAATTGAAGTCCATGGTAGAATACCAGCAAAGATAAACAAAACGGGTAATTTCTCTCACTAATACAATTCTACGAATTATGATTAAATGGACTAATTCGAAAGAACTCAAGTTGGATATCTCAAAGATCTCCCAAGATCTAAGAGAAATTCAAAAGGCAATTCAAAATTATAGACAGAGGTTAATCCATATACCTTAGAAAATAGAAACTTCGAGCCAAAAGGTGGACAAGATCCTTAAGATTCTTCCAAATCTACATAAAGATCTTACAAATATGAAGTGAGAAGTTATAGATCTGAAGGAAAACCAAAGGGAGATCCCTGATACATCCAGATCCAGACAAGAGCGGATTAGGGACGCCTGTGGAACAGTATCTCTTCTACATCAGAAGGGAAAGATGACAGAGGTTCCAATGCCAAAGATAAGAGATGATATGATCTGAGAAATCATTAGCTCCATGAAATAATGAAAGTTACGAGGGCGGATCTACCAGACTTTTAGGAATTGGCTGAATCTTTTCCCAATTTGGAATTTTGGACTTAGTCAATGTTCAAACCAATGAAATCACTCTAGCACTACCACCGCAGGAGGAAAGTATAGGTTTCAATGATCTTACACAGGATCATCTAATGAGGGAAAGTACAAATTTCCACACCAACGCGACACCAATATTTGCGGGAACCAGACTTAGAGAAAATCCAGGGAGAAATTCAAGGAAAGTGCCTGAAAATACACCTTAGGCAAGGATAATGCTCCAGCCCTTGCATCCATATGACACCGTACTCAACCTGGATGTTATCGACTTCCAAAACATCGAAAAACTGATAGATGAATGGGTTGCAGCAGTAAAGATAACGACAACTATGCTAAAACTTGACAACGAAAACTTCATAAACCTACTGGAGTTGAGCATGGAGGGTTCTGTGAAGATCAAATGGGATAATACCTCAGAAGATACCAAAGCCAGTATCCTTGTTGGAGATTCAAAGAGTGCAATAGCAAATCAGTTAGGAAGGCTATCAAGATATACTTCATCGGAGATGAATATTTTGAAGGAACTAGAGCAGAGAAGGCTAGAAAATATGCACAAGCTCTCTTTGGCCTTGGATTAAGAAGTATTTACGCAGTAGATTTAAATATCTATTGGTTTCGCAAGTATTTCTTCCAAAATGGAGTAGCAACAGAAGTAGCAGCTCCAATGTTATTTACAAAGATCTGAAGTCCATGGAGGGAAATGTTGATCCAGTTATACAAAGTACTCGAAGGACATCTGGATTCAGTTGCAACGAGGATGTCTTTTCTTAAAGATAAGCTGAAAGATTGGTGTTATCAAGCATCCATCCAGAAAAACATGAAGAGATTGCGAGGTAAGATCAACAGAACTCCTCTTTATCGTGATAACAATAGTTTTCCTACATTATAGGAGAATCAAGCGAGCAGAGAAAGAGGAAGAGGAAAAAGCAGAACAATGACTCCTACCATAGGAGTTCCACAAGAATCTCATTCAGGTGGAGATCATGGTAGTCCAAATAAAAGGCTAGATCATACAAATTTGGATAGAGGACCAGATCAACCAGGGCTTCATTCTAGGGATCTAGATGAACAGATGCAAGATCCAAGGAAGAGCCCCTACAAGAAGAACTTTTAGACGAGCCCATACTCGGGCCAATGAAAGTTTCAAGGACTGCAATTGCTGGATCTGCAGAGCAAAAAGTCATATATCTCCAAACTGTCCGCAGAAATATGGTGAATTAAGAAAATTTGAAAGCCACAGAAGATATCTTAGATTCAATCTACTATAGTATTGGTACCCATTCACTAATTTGAGGACATTCCTTCAGACGAAAACATCTATGATGAGGACATAAAAATTGATTCGGATGGATCTTCAATCGAGTCAGAATAATTGCAATTAGGGAGATATGCTTCAAACCTCTGAAATCCTGTCAGGATTCTTTTCTAGGATGACGGTAACAAAATAATAGAAAGGATCATACGCCAAGATTCCAACCTTAGCCCATACGATGGTTTTAGGATTGAGGGAATTGGGAGAGTCCCCATCTAGATAGGATTGAAGTAGAGGAAACATCAAATAATCTATCAATTAAGTTTAGGTGAGTTTGTTATTCCCATGGAACTTACGGGTAATGTGATGGAAATGCAGCTTATTCCTAAAGAAGAAATTCTTCGAAGAATTAAGTAAGCTTAGAGAAGTAGTTGTTGTTACTATGAAGTGGATCCAAATAGGAACCATTGAAGTAGTAATAAAAGCAACTTTCAAGGAAGAAATTGATTCAGAAATACATTTATCAATAATGGATAGAAGAGTCAATAACTTAAGTGATGGTTATCTTAAGACAACAATACCTAATCTGTATGCTGGAAAATTGATGTTTGACGTTCACCCTAGGATTGCATACAACCTAGCAGACCAAGATTTTAGCAGAGTCTTAACCTTTCATCAGGATTTTTAAAGAAAAAGTCTAATGAAAGAAGGTAATAGACCATATTCTACAAGCTTATGCCCTTTCCAATACACATCATTCTAATCTATTTCTTAGGAAAGAGTATATTGTGATTCCTAGATTTTTCAAGAAATTTGGTAAGGTAATGACACCAGATCCTATTAGGATACCTACAGTAAGCAGTGTTGATATCGTTATAAAATATCACCTAGTTTTAGATCCAACACTTAGCTCTAAAGCTGAGATTAGTAGTAGGATGTCATTTTCGGAAGATAGAATTACAAGCTACAAAGGAAAAGTGAAGGAGTTGATAAAAACATTACTCATCAAGAGATTAGGATAGATAATGTAAAACTTATATACTTTGATGATTGGAAAAAAATACAATTTATATTTACATCACTAAGAAAGAAAATTATTTTTCTTGTGATGACTTATATCATTTGCATGCAACAATATATTATTGGCAAATATAAAGGCATGCTAGAAATAACAGGCTAAGAGATCATGATTCCAAGTGTTGCAGAAACAGAGAATGGGAGTATGACTTTGAGGTTAAATTTTCTCAAAGACCATAAACCATGGAGAAGAAAAGGTAACGAAATAAAATTTAGTCTAGATGGTGTTACCATAAACATTGAATGAGTAGTCCATTTTCTATATGCATATATATTACTATATTGTATGATCAATATAAAATAGAATATTTTACAGTTATATTAATTCAGAATCAGGTATTTGCACAACAAAGTTTGGAGTTTTTCCTAGAGAAACTATAAAAACCTTACCCGTTATTGTAGGAAGTGATTTTTCACTAAAAATTCTAATACTCAATAAAGGTATACGAGAGGCAAAAATCATGATTGAAGGAGTATTTGGAACACTTTGGTACAGGTGAAAGCACCTCCCATCTACTTTCATGATACATGTGCTGATATTTTGTTGGGTAATAATTTCATTCAAACTTTAGCAAAATATATGCTAGATAACAATAGAAATCTGTTGATATTTACTACTAATTGTGGTAGTAAGATACATATTTTGCAAAGAGAAAAAACATTTAACAGGATAATGCCCATAAACTATCACAACAAGCGTGGTGATTTTGATGCCAAATTAACTCATTGATAACGATAGCTTCTACGAGAAATCTAAAGGAGAGATTAAGAACTTCAAGGAAGCATTACATGAGATAAAATCACTAGATGTTAGCGAAGAAAGCAAGCTCTCTCTTGAGAATGTCGAAAGACTCATTCAGAAGAATTTCAGTGAGAACCCTCTGGCATGATGAGATATGAACAAAACCAGAGCAACTTTGAAAATGAAAGAAGAATGTAAATATGAGTATGTTTGATACAAGCCTATCCAGATGAACATGAAAGATAAGATAGATATGCAGAAGATTATCAAGGAGCATTTCAATCTTGGACTTATTGAGCCTGGAGTCTCTGCTTACAGTGACCTTGGTTTTCTGGTAAGAAACCATGGTGAGATAAAAAGAGGTAAACTCAGGTTAGTAAATAACTATCAAGGCATTAATAAAATATTAGAGTGTGATAGTTACTACATTTATTACATTCTGAGTATAGAGTACTTAAATTGATTGCATTAAGGGTAAAAAGGTGTTTTCTAAATTTGATCGCAAATGTGATTTTTATCAGATTAAGATGGAGAGTGAATAAAATTTTTTTACTACATTCTCTACACCACAAGACAATATATTTGGAATGTGCTACCAATGAGATTAGCTAAAACACCCCAGATATTTCAAATAAAAATAGATAATCTTTTTAAAGATTATTTTCAGTTTATGTTTGTCTACGTTGACGACATACTTATTGCATCCAATTCGAAAGGCGTCGCCCTTGATGATGACTCGCGAATTGAGAGAGCAGCGCTCTAAACCTGCAATTAGTGTACATGATTCTAGACCTATAGTAGCAGATTCAAGTGATGCTTGCACGCTGCCATCGCCATACTCTGGTGAAACGGCGACAATCGAGTTACAGGGAGTGCAAGTGGGGTTAAAGTGGGAAAGATTAGCCTTAGGCCGAATATTCTTCTTCTGCTTGGCAGGTTTACCAGCAAATGTGAGAAAAATTAATTTCTCAAAAAGGCATCAATCCAAGCAAGGCCGTCATTGAAACATTTGGAAAATTTAACCGGGTCTGGATGTTAGAAGGGTCTTAACTAAAAGAGGTTCGAGGATGGTATGATTTTGGGGCACTAGCTTCAGTGCATACTATGTCTCCAAGTTTTCCGAAAATCTCAAAACTTCTGGAGTGGATTAGTTGGGCAATTTATGATTCTTGGAAAAATAACCCCTACTTGAAAATAGGAGAGATTTTGGAGTTAAAATTCATATCAGCACCTCCAAAAATAAGGGGAGGGGGTCTCATCTAGCATTTCATTTCATCAAACTGCAGAGGCCAAACGTAGTAGCTTTTAATAAAATTAATGTTGTTTCAGGAGAAGCTCTACTAGTATCAGCTATAAGTAAGGATGATATTTCCACCAGGAGAGCATGGGGTGTATGGATCTGTCTTACCGAGATGGACAAAGTCAATTGTCCCTTTAAAATATTTTCACATAAATTAAATGGATCATTCCTATTAAACTCCATGTCAGGGAAAAGCACCGAGTTTGCAGAAAGCATGTTCGAGAAAAAAAGAATGCTCATATGGGAAAATAAACTACCTACAACCGAGGCTACAAGGATTATGACATGCAACATGTTGTATGTTGGGCAATAGCAAAATCACATATGTCCTTGCTATAAAAAAACAAGAAAAGTTCCTATTCGGGATCAAAATTCAGGACACCCAGAGAAACGAACTAAAACAGGTCAAAGGTAAAAAAAGAAGGATTTTTACAAAGCGAAGCAAAAGACACGGAATGTAAAAATCAAAGTTAAGACTATCGGTAGAAGAAAACAAAGGAATCAAAATTAAGACTATCGGTAGAAAAAAACAAAGGCCAACAGTCAGAAAGGGGAAAAACCAACTAGCAATCACATGGTCGACAAGCCATCATAACCACCAACTAGAAAGAACGAGGAGATGACCAATGCAATGACATCATTCGGAAAGGAAAGTGTTGATGAACGCCATGATGCCATAAAAAATAAGTTTAAAGTCTGTGTTTGAAGTCTGCGGATGGTTATAAATAAGGAAACAATGATATGGGGATCATCAGAAATTTTCTCTAACTCTTCATAAGACAATAAGTTTAAGCTTCTATATATTTTTCCAATAAACATAGGACAAAAAAAAAAATAATAAGTTTAAGCTTTCAAGTCTTTGTAGTTTTTAATTTTCAGTTATATGGGGGTTTCCCTAAAGAGTCAAGTCCTCTTTCATATAAGAGACTAAATAGTTGTCTCCTCCAATAGAGAAAATAATATCTATGTAATTTCATATATTTTTTTTCTATAAAGCAAGCCTTCTGTTCAACCAAAAATTTTATTGAGTCTCTATATTTAAGTCCTTTCACGTCCTAAGATTGAAAACGAAATAGGGTTGTGTTGCATGTTGCTGAAGGAACCAAGTAGTTACGAACCATTTGCTACGGTTGTGTGGTTGGAGGAAATCCGTAAAATCGAAGACTAGAAATGCCCCGAAGCAAGGCAATCAAAATAAGGTATGAATTTATGAAAACTTCATTTTATTTTCAAGCATGTTGGACCAAATTAAGAGCATGTAAATGGATTATAAGAGCTTTATCACCAAAAGGGCAAAATAGCTATGATTTGGTCAGAAGGCATAAATCGCTCACAATTTAAAAAATATAGGGCAAAATTACCACACCTATAATTATATTCCTTATTTTGTCACTACCCATAAATACAGGACAGTAATTACATTTAAGCCTATTGCTAATTGTACATTAGAATATTATGGTAGGTAACAAGCAGATGAATTCATGATTAATTGCAACATGTGATATATGTATATGACGAGGATATTCACTAGCTAGCTACACCATTAATTAAAGTGACATATGAAGATATACATGCATAGGATGGTTAATTCATCATTAATAATGCATAATTATATATACATACATATATATATATATATATGTTAAGGGTTGATTATGATAATTTATAAGGGCAGGGATGGAGGGCCATTGTGTAGGTGTGGATTAATTAATATTGCTCAGATATGTTATAAATGATGGCATAATTACTATTCGTAGGGGCTCGACGACACCTCTTAATTATTAACAAATGCATTTGTCTTTTCAATTCATATATCGCTAAAATAAGATTTTTTCCTATATATATTGATTTCTTTCCCTCTTAATTGGTGGGATCTTACAATATTAATGGAATTAAACAATACTATTCCATTGATTTTCTTCTTCTTCTTCCTTTTTTTTTTTTTTTGAAAGAGATACTATATATGTCATTGAATTTGAAGCTGCAATATGTTGTTGGAAATTTATTGTTGTTGTCATATCACGTGGTTTGTGTTTATAATTATATTTTAAAAAAATTTATATATAAAAATATTAATATGACAATTTTATCATAATATATATAGTAATGAAAAAACTCAATAAATTAAAAAAGTTGCACCGATGAAGTGTCACACGACATTTGTCGTCATTCGAAAGTCATGATTGCTTCTCTATTGATTTTAACAGCCGACCGTGACTTCAGGATAGAACCCTATAAGCTCTTATTAATAATTAATAGTGTCCATCCCATGTACACAATCATAAAAAAAGTAGGAATCAATCTACAGTCACCTTGTCAAAAATTGTTATATTGCATATTTATATTGAAATTACAACCTATGCCCCTTCAATTCTCTCCATTTATGGTCGTCATATTTGTAACTTTTTTCCTTCATTATAATCATCTCACTAGTCCACCATATTCATACATATTTTGTACCCATTTACTTATATAATTAGCCACGTGCACTAATTCACATTCATGATTTCTATACCTATAAAAGGGGCATCATTCTACCTTGTTTATAAATACACATATATAAGATATTATCCTATAAGAAAGAGTTATATTAGTTGTAGGTAGGTGTTCTTTTTTATGAAGGTTTGAACTCTACAACTTGTCCAAAGTGAGTCAAAGTCATACAATACGTTTTCGAACTATTGTATTCTAGAGGATATAAGTCAAGAGCGATACTACTAGACTACTGAGAATATTTTGCTGCATATGGGCCACATAAATATGGGATATAATTGTCAAATACTTATTAAACTTATAAAATCACAATTAAATTATTATTATAATGGGACCATAAATCTCATATAAATATCAAATTAAATTGATACATAAAATTAAAATAAAATATTAAAATAATCTGACAATTGAAAAAAATTATAAAACTTATTTCAATACATATGTAGCTAGATTTCTCGTCCCCCACAAAGAAACATTTCATATTCTTGAAGAACCTTCTTAATTTGCTATATATATATATATATATATATATATATTATATGAACTCAGACTCATAAGGTCAATCATCATATAATATGATGATGCATATATGCATTAATATACCTATATACTTACGACTATGTCGATTTATCAAATGATTTTTACAAAATTCGATACTAAAAAGATTAAAATTATGAAATGTTTAAAAGTTATAAAATTATTTTACAATTTTAAAAAAGTAAAAGAATAAAATAACTAAAGTTGCCAAAATTACATAATAAAAAATATAATCAATTAATCCTATATATATACATATAATGTATCTGGTTGTAATGCATCTCACACACCTCAATTTTGTTTTCATAAATAGTATGAGGCAAAAAGTGCATTAATGTTTTATTCATGTCTATTTATTAATTGGCAATTAAAATTACAATCCACAATTTGGCCAAAACTTTGAAAATCAGTTGGAACATTTCGAACTGGCCCCCCGCTATCTCCACCCTCATTTTTAAGTTGGAGCTAAAATTGGGATTGACATTGTTGCAGAGTAACTAGACAACGAATCAAAATTGCAAAACTAATAGTGATGGGTATAGCCCAACATAATTCAGCCCAACAACGAAGTAAGAAGTCCAAACGCCCCATCTATGTAGGCCCATGATGAGAAAAGAAGCCTAGGGCACACGGCCGAACGTGCTCAGCCCAAACACTTGCATATGGCCCAATCCTCACATACCCGTTGGTCCTTAAAGCTTACATGGCACACACGAGGGCCCTCCACGTAAGCTCTCTCTGCTGACAAGGAGTGCGCACGGCAGGAAGAACTCCCCAAGAACTCGGACTCTAATACCTTACGGACTCCTTGTGGGCTACGAGTCTCCCTCCATCTCAGACTCTTTCCCTCACTTAAATAATTGATCCTCACAATATAATCCCTAAAAAATAGGATTTAATCACGCTTTACCTCAACTAACTCTACTCATTTTCCTTGGGAATAGGAAGCAACATCAGTCCCACGGCAAGGAGAACACTCTGCTATAAGTAGGAGGTCCATTCCCCAGCAGAGGGACACCTTCACGCTGCAGAAGATCAATTACTACTTTCCTAAACTATTATCATCTTTATATACTTGATCTACTCTTATTCTCCAACATTACGTCTCATTCTTTTAATTATTAGAACTGTCATTTTTCGAATCTGGTACTGACTTAAGCATTGGAGTGCTAACATTTTGTTTTGCAGGCTCTCTCTCACTTTTCGTCGATTAACCCAAATTCATCACCAAGATCCAAGAATTTTGGACTCGTGTTAAAATCGCATGAATCAATTGGGCCCGTCTGTGGAAAACTTGAGCTAAAGACGTGAGTTACCATGGAAACCCCCACTAATTCCACAAACAAGCAAAAGGTTATGGAGACCCACAGCGACACTCAATCTCTACAAGTCGTCGCAGGAAACTCCCTAACTCCGATAGGAGGGTCTGCCCCTTCCATTCCAGCTTATATGATGCATCCGAGAGTGAGGAACTCTTGGTTGATCCCCTAAGGCGGAGTACTTCTTCTGACACCACATCGGGGGAATTGTCCCCAGCTTTGCTGGGCGCTATACAACAGGTTGTCACAGCAGCCTTGCATGAGCAAATAGCAATTTGGTTCCTACTCACCCAGCCCCTGCACAGAAAGCAGACGCCCTTCAAGAAGGTGCAGAAAGAATTCCCTCGGGTGAAGACGCAGTCGTGACAGGAAGCCCCCCCCCCCAACTGGGGTACAGGGGCTCCCTCCAACAAATCTACCAAAAGTCCCCCCATAATGGCTGGTCCGTCTGGAATGTCTTCAAAAGGGTCTCCAAGACGTCCAACACCAGATAGCGAGAGTCCTAGGGGAAGAAGTACAAAGTTTCCCCTTCACGGATGTTGTTATGACTGACGAACTCCCTACCAATTGCCATACTCCTACTATCACTGATTACGCTGGATCTACCGATCCCTAGGAACACCTATTGCGCTTTGAGAACACAACCCTGCTACATAGATACACGGATGAGATCAAATGCCGAGTCTTTGTAACCACCTTCGCCCAGGTCGCACAACAATGGTTTAATCAATTGCCCCTTAGAGCGATAGGAAGCTTCCAAGAGTTCAGATCCCTATTTGTTCATGAGTTTGCCAGCAACCGAAAGTTGCAAAAGACAGAACTTAGTTTTTTAGCTGTATGGCAAAGGGACAACGAATCCTTGAGGGAGTACTTGCAAAGATTCAACACAACAGCCTTGGAGGTACCTTCCGCTACACAAGAGGTAAAGGCCAGTGCCTTCTCATAAGGTTTTTTGGACGGGAATTTCTTTAAGTACCTAGCTAAGAACCCCGTTTTGAAGTTCGACGCCTTCTTGACCCACGCAACTAAATATATTAACATGGAGGATGCCCAGGCAACTAAGAAGGATAGCCAGGGAGAAAAAAAGAAGGAGACTCGGGAGGACACAACATTCAAGAAACCACACACTGAACTTGAAGAAGATACCCTTCCACTGGATCCAGGTTGTGTATACCCCCCTCACTGTGCCCATCACTCAGGCCCTTATGGTGGTCGAAGGAAAGGGTATGCTCACCTATCTTTGGTCATGGATGGAGCAGCCTCAATGTCCCAAATCCAACAAATCGTCTTTTCTATAATGATTACGGCCACACCATTGAAAATTATCGATATTTAAAGAATGAGATAGAGAGACTCATCCAAAATGGGTACTTATTGGAGTATGTCTGCTGGGAAAAAGTCGGAGAAACGGAACCCTACGGCAAACAAGAAGCAAATAGAGAAGGAAGTAAAGGTCTCCCCTCCGGAGTCTTCACTCAATGAAGAATGTAAAAACATCCTTGAAAGGAGGCTTGGAGCCAACAACCCACCCAGGAAGGGGGTCATTCGGATGATCGTAGAGGGCCCCAAGGAGGTGATTCCCATCATGCCAAAAAACACGAATTAGAGAAGCGCATAACCTGATCATAAAAGAAATTTGCGATGTTAACGCCATGGAGGATGCCCCCCTCATCCAGCTTGGGAAGGCTGAATGATCTGGTCCTAAAAGTCCCCATAACAACGCTCTTATCATTACCACACTATTAGCCAATTACGGAGTAGGGTGTTTCTTCATAGACTCAAGGAGTTCCACGGATATATTATTTGGAGAAGCGTACGACCAAATGTAGCTAGGGAATACTCCCTTGGAATTGGTGATTACCTCCCTTTACGGGTTCGCAGGCGAAGTAGTCCACCCTAGGGGCATAGTCTCCCTCCCTCTGACCTTAGACAGTGGGGTTACTCGAAGGACGTGCCTATTAAAATTTTTGATGGTAGATACCTCTTCGGCCTGTAACGTCATTTTGGGAAAACCTACCCTCAATGCCTTTCAATCCGTGATATCCACTTACCATATGAAAATTAAATTTTCTACGTCAGGGGGGTAGGGGAAGTAAAAGGGGACACCCTCCAATCTCGCAAATGCTATGTGGAAGCTGTACGCAAAGGACAAAAGAAGAGCACGGTCGAGGACCTCAAGGAAGAACCTTCCAACAAACTTAACAAGGAAGCACCTTCCCATCGACAGGGTAGGGAAGTATCTCCCAGCAAATGCAAAAAGAGCAACGACAAAAAAAAGTGAAGGCAAAAAGATACCCTCCAAGGTTCAGCCGATGGAGGAATTGATGAATATTGAGATCATACTTGGAGATCCAAAAAAATTTACACGCATTGGTTCCCAAATGGAAAAGATGATACATGAAGAAATAATTAAGTGTCTATATCGCAACAAGGACATTTTTGCATGGACTCCTCGAGACTTGGAGAGAATTGATCCTGATGTTATAACTCATCACCCTAACATTGATCCCCGCATGAAACCAGTAAAACAAAAGAAGAGACATTTTAGACCCGAGAAAGACAAGATTATTTAGGCGGAAGTAGATTATTTAGCAGCTGGTCACATGAGGAAATACAGTTCCCGAAGTGACTATCCGATGTGGTGTTAGTACCCAAACTCGGAGGGAAATGATGAATGTGCATCGACTTCAGAGATCTTAACAAAGCTTGCCCTAAGGATTTTTACCCTATTCCTCCAATCGATCAACTAGTGGATTCCACGTCCGGATGTGGATTCTTAAACATGATGGATGCCTCACAAGGATATCATCAAATAATGCTAGCCCATTATGATTGCAAAAGAGTCAGCTTCATTACATCTATCGAGACCTTTTGCTACATAGCCATGCCATTTGGCCTGAAGAATGCCGGAGCCACCTATCAGCGGTCGGGTAGATAAAATATTCTGCCCACAACTTGGGAGAAACATGAAAGTATATGTAGACAATATGCTTGTGAAGAGTAAAGAAATACAAGAACATGTGACAGACCTGGAGGAAACATTTGTTGTTTTAAGAAAGTATCTACTAAAACTTAATCCTGAAAAATGCGCCATTTGGAGTGAGAGGAAAGCGCTTCTTGGGATTCATGGTTCTCCAAAGAGGACTTGAAACCAATCCTCTCAAGATCAAGGTCATCCTTGACATAAAGGCACCTTCCAACATCAATAAGGTGCAACAGGCTAACCGGAAGGGTAGCAGCACTAAGCCGATTCATTTCTAAATCCGCAGAGAAAAGTTTGCCCTTGTTCAAAATCCTCCAAAAGGTGAAAGACTTCAAGTGGGATGAATCCTGCTAACAAACATTTGATAACCTCAAACAATACCTAAAAGGGCTTCCCCTGCTAGTAAAGCCTTCTCTAGAGGATACCCTTTACGTCTATCTATCAATCATCCTTCAAGCAATCAGCTCCGTACTAATTCGCGAAGAAGGAGGACGACAGATGCCAATCTACTATATTAGCAAAGTTCTCAATGGAGCAGAAGGACAGTATACCCCCATAGAAAAAATATCTCTCGCATTAGTCACCACTGCTAGAAGATTACGCCCCTTTTTTCTCTCACATCCTAATGGAGTAAAAACCAATTTACCCTTAAAACAGACACTAGGCAAACCAGATACCTCAGGGCGACTGGTGAAATGGGAAGTGGAGTTAAGTGAATACAACATCTCATATATGCCTAGAACCACTATAAAAACCCAGGCACTAGCAGATTTCATTTCTGAGATGAAAGGAACGTCTGAAGAAGGCACCCCCAAGCCGAGAAATGGCTGTTACACATGGATGGGTCGTCCACCTTCCAGGGCAGTTGTGTAGGCATAGTCCTTACCTCACCTTAAGGGGAAGATTTGGAGTTCGTTGTCAAATTCGGATTCAAAGCCTCTAACAATCAGGCTGAATATGAAGCATTTGTGACGGGACTTAAGATGGCCCGAGATGTAGGAGCTAAGCATGTGACAGCCTACTCGAACTCCCAACTGATCATAAATCAAATACGAGGCTCCTATGAGGCAAAGGAGGAAAACGTGATCCAACCAACAGATAGAAGAACTCAAGATAGAGTTCGACAACTTTTAAATCATTTAGATCCCAAGAGAAGAAAACATAAAATCCGACTGACTAACTAAGTAGCTAGTGCCTTAGAAGATTGTAAAGCAAGGCAAATCAACATACAATATCTTCCCCAACCACGAGCCCCAATATGCATCCAAGCTGTGTCTTCCTTGAATAATTGGAGGGCTCCCATCATCCGCTAGCTAGAAGGGGGTTTCTTCCAAGCGATAGGTGGGAGGCTGACTGGCTCAAGGCCGGAACCACTCGCTTTCTACATATCAAATAGAGGTTCACTTTAGTAGCCCACCCCCAAGCCAACAGACAGGTAGAAGTTACCAACCGAATACTTGTTCAATGGATCAAAAGGCGTTTAGAACAAGTTGGGGGAAATTTGGCAGAAGAACTAACCAGTGTCCTATGGGCATAACGTACGAACCCTAGAGAATCCACTCAAGAAAGCCCCTTCACCATGGTATACGAAACAGAAGCAATTATCCCGACGGAGTTAGGGATACCCTCTTACAGAATCCTACATTTCTCAGAAGAAAATAATACAGAATTGTTGAAAGAAAACCTGAACCTCATCGAAGAATTGAGAGAAAATGCATCCATTCAGACTTATAAAAATACCATGATCAAGCCACAATAAGAGAGTAAATACACGAAGCTTTCAAGTAGGTGACTTAGTATTACAAAGGGTAGATGCATCAAAATGGTGGGAAAACTAGATTCCACCTAGGAAGGGCCATTCAAAGTCACAACTATAATAGGACAAGGCACCTATGAGTTGGAAGATCCTGAGAGACGTCTTCTGTCATGACCTTGGAATATTCATATTCTTAAAAAATAGTATTCATGATGAAGAGTGCTCACATCTTCCACCAGACATCTTACAAAAAAGTCTTCTTGAAGGACTCCTCCTAAAGATGTCCTCCTGCAGGACTCGCATAATAAGTCCTCCCAAAGGACCCCTCCTTAAAATACCCTCCTGCAGTAAAGGACACCTCTCAAAATTTATCTTCTCAATGGACACCTTTTAACTAATTTTCCCGTAAAGGCTTCCTTCACCCGGTCTATTTCTAGTAAGCATCCTATCCGAAAAGATTTCATGTATTACATTTGTTAAATCGAGGCATAAAAACGTTTAGGAGTAGGCCTTGCCAAAACTTACACAGGCCTCAACCATTGAAAGGACCCCCTGGGGCTCTCTTCCTAAACCCTCATTTACTTTATATTTCATTTTTCCTTTTTTATATGTTTTGTGCCGCACTTTTTTAATACTCATAAAAGAGAGCATTCCGCAAGATAGGATAAGATAGAGACAACCAGCTCCTAGGAGCCTCTCCGTCTGAAATCTTCAGGAGGCACCTTCAAGAAAAGCTGGGACCCCCCTCCCCGGAATTTGAAGTAGGGCTCCCACATTTTACGAGAAGACCTACGGAGACTCACATATCAAAGAAACAAAACAACAAATACAAAAGGAAAGATAGCTCGATATCATGCCAAGGCCCCTGGCCTAAAAACCATGGCCAGGGGCAAATTTTCCCATCAAAGCAAGAAAATAAATTGTTCTATCCCCATCGTCAATAGGGAAAGGTGCAAGAAATTGTTCCAACCATCATAATATATTGCATAAACTATTATCATCTTCATATACTTGATCTACTCTTATTTCTCCAACATTACATCTCATTCTTGATATTCTTCGTTATTTGAATTATCATTCTTCAAATCTAGTACTAATTTAAGCATCCAAGTGCTAACATTTTATTTTGCAGGCTCTCTCTCAAAAGCTTTCTATCGATTAACCCAAATCCATCAGTAAGATCCAAGAATATTGAACTCGTGTTAAAATCGCACGCATCAAATAGATAAAAGGATCGATGAACAAAATTCAAATATATATATAGAGAGACACACACACACACACATTCAACCGTCGAACTGTATGTATATGACCAAAAATACATTTTTGCTATACGTTTATATATTAGGATAAAATTATTGAGTAGATAATTTCCATCATACAGAGACTTTGGTTAATTTTCATTGCAGTTGGTGATGAATGTGAAATGAGCATTTACAAGGTGGATTGAATTTCTTTTTTTTTTTTTTTAAATCATGTTACATTAATTTGATCTGTTTTATTTAAATATATATATATATATATATATATATGCTGCGTACGTATATAAATTTATTTTCTTAAAATACAAGGGTATCATATTTATACACATGATATGTATATGTTAACAAGGAGATTTAATTTAAAATAAAAAAATCCAATCCCAATTGGCAAGGCTACGGCCAGCGGCAATTAGCTGGAACAGTCGTAGTCTCCCAAAACCCTATATATATAGTGGGATTTTGATGTTTGCTGGAAACTAAGACAGGAATGTACGTACATACATGTATATATATATATGATAATAATAATAATAATGGTGGAAGAAGGAAGGGAAAGTAAGGGAAGGAAAGGTCACTATCTAGTTGTTCCCTGGGCTCCTCTCTTTTTCAGAGTAAGGTGGATTGAATGAGATGTTGGGTATGAAGAACTCCCGTCTTGGGACCTCATCTTCTCTTCGCCCAATCCCATCATGTACTTTCCCTTTCCCTTCTCTGGACCACTCTTTCAAATTTTTACATCTTTCCTACGTACCTCATATACATATATATATATAAATATATCTCCTCTTCTTAGGGTAATAACAATAATAATATTGTTATAAATGATTACATATATTTAAAGTATGTTTTTTTGTACTATTAACTCATTCCATATATTGTACGTGCTCTATATATATATATATATATACACACATGCACTAGCTATCTTTTATACATTTAATGGAACATTGATATCCTTAATTAATCCTAAATCTTGAATGTCTCGGGACAGTCTCGATCTGTGAGTAATTTTGACATGTATTTTAGGTACGTAGTGTAAATGGAGGTGGAGAGATATTTGGGACAAGTACGTAGTAGGAAGCTATATATAGGTAAGAAGAAGAATGAAGAATGTGGATGCAAGAAATTATTTCAACATATATATATGGGGACCGGAGCCCACCATGCATGCATGTTCTGGGTTTTGAAAATTAGCTAGGAATATATGTATGTAGCTGCTTAAAACTGTATAAAACAAACACCCCACTCAACTCATCTATTATACATGCATGTTATTGTTGTTGTCTGCTACTGCAAAATTTTGGACCACCAAAGGCATCTTTTCAGCTGTATTGTAATTAATTGTGATGAGCATGCACAACCTATATATAATCCATACAATTAAGAAGGTAGCTAGAGGCAATTAGGCAGCGCCCAGGTATAGTGCTGCTAATTCAAATGGAAATATTAAATGAAAAATGCAACTCATGAGTTTGTGGAACCTAGCCAGCTACTATTCATTAATTCTTTGAAAAATCCTTGTCCATGGATCTTCAATGGATCTTCTTCATCATCCTACCTACCTACCTACTGCACGCACCATATTATACTTTTGTCATATATATCAATATCAATATCAATATCTATATACATACTTGTGCATCCATATATATATATATACACATATACAACACATCCAAATTGTTAGACTATCTATAAAACATAATTCCAACTCAAGTTTGGCTAATAATTACTCCATCCACCTCAAAATAATACCATATATTTTCAGTTAACCTTAATTAATTAGGGTTTCATTTGGAATGACACAGAAATGAAAAAGCAAAGGCAATGAGTTCACATGACCAATGTTTCCCTCATTTACTACATATAACTACTGCAAAAATGGTCCTTCATTTCAGATGTTGACTGCACATGATTACACAACCTCTCATCACTTTCTATTCTTACGCCCATAACAACTACAATCAAACAATTATATACATATTTATATCTATTTACAGTAACCACTAATAATATTATTTCTCAATCCAATTACATTCACAAAATTAAACGGCTTTGATGTAATATATTTATCATGCGATTGATGTATAATTATCATAATTAATGTGAGTGGATAAGAGTTTTTGGAGAGTGGAAGAGAGAGCATAGTAGTTACCAAATTTCTAGCATGTAGGTAGGTATGGTAATGGTAATGGTAATGGTAATGGTAATGGAAATGGTAGGTTTTTAGCAAGTGAAGTGGTAAAGGTAAAGTGGGTAAAGCCCATTTTCACTAGTTTTTGCAATCATTTCTGCCCCTTCCTTATCAGATGGCAGTGCAACGTTATGACTAGACAGACATGTTTTTGCAGATGGCAATTACTAAAGTCAGTTCTTGAAAGCAGAACTATGCAGAAAATAAAAAGAAAGAAAATGCACTTTGTGGGCCTTTCGTACTTTACCTATTCATCAACCACTATATCTTTTTGGCATTATTTGAACCCCTGTGGTCCCTTGTACAAATATGTATCTATCCTCCATATTTTTATTTTTTTTATCTTCTTTTCCTATTATTTTATTTCCTCCACATAAATATATATACCTTCACAATATTATTATTTATTTATTTTTTTTTTTTTTTGGGATGGGGGGCGGCGGCAGGGGCAAGTCGGGTTAATTCGACTAATGGGCCTGGTCCTTGATTTTGATTTATTTAGTGTATGGCCTTAGGACTCATCGGGAAATATGTTTGGGCTGATGCCCATATGAAGGCATTATGATTTGGGCTACTTACAAGAAATTGGAATATGATTCTGAATTAGCCCATAAGGAGACTCATGTGAGAAACTCAATCAAATTGGGCCTAAGCGCCCATATGTCCGTTTTGCTGAAACCATAAAAGCGTCGTCGTTTCAACGGTTTGGTGAACAGGTGAAGGATCGCATCAGTTTTTAGTGGTAAATGAATACATTTTCCCGTGTGGGATGGTCGAAATTTTGAGGTAACTTCTTTCTCGTGTTTTGTAATTTCCTTTTATTCAATTCTTGTATTTGTTTATTGATTTTATTGTTGCTTAGGTGCTCGAATTTCAGTGATGAAGGATAAGAATCATGCTACGACGTCTTTGCTGAAGCGAATTTTGGTCAATTGTTCAGCTCAGGTTTGTTTCTATTGACTTTTCTTATTCGTTGCTTCGTTAAATTCTTGGTTGTTTTGTTTACTAGGTAATAAAGGATAATTAGATGTGTTTGATAGTTTTGGTTATATTGGTAAGAGGAAGATCGAAAGAGGATCTATTGGCTGTGTTTGAATGGGGAAAAATAAGCAAAACAACCCAGAAAAATGTTTTTGCGGAACTGTATGAAAATAATTTGGTCTCCGTCCCATAAAAAGAATCCATTTCTATTTCTGTTTTTTTTTTTTTTTTGGTTAAAAAACTTTGGTTATACCTGAAAAGCAAGCATACCTTCAATTTTAGTATGGTGATTTTGAAGTTAAAATTTGACATAATGCAGTACATAAAGAAATCTTTCCATATCTTTTTCCTGGGAAGCTTGGCTCAACAATGGATTTCCATAGACGCGGATCAATTTCCTTGAAAAATAAAGCCTTCAAAGTTTAGACATTTTTTTTCATTGTAATGTAACAAAAGGAAGGGTGATTTTGAACAAAGGAGGTCTAAATCTGACTTCTCTTATTCGTAGGAAAATTCAATTACAATCATGCTGATAGATAGACACATTGTCTTACTCCATGAACTAAAAGGAAACTAACTCTAGCCGGCATCTTTTTGTTGTGCATTATCTCATTCTTCTTTTAGAAATTTGTATATTTATGGTCTTCTCTCTGTATTATTTATGTTATATGGGTTTGTCCAGTAAATGCAAACATATATCTGGAGATTTTGAATCCATTTGATTTGTTTGGCAGGCCAAACAATACGGTAGCTGTGTTTCCTCGAGGGTTCCAGAAGTTGAGCATGACATGTGTTTAAAAGAATTCCTTCTGTTGAAAAGCTGCATGCAGAACGTGGTATGAGAAGTTTAAGCATCCATTTATTCCTCTGATAGGAAATGTACCTTGAGTTCCTATTTCCTCTTCCTTTTCTCTTCACCCTTTTCCACATTTTCCTTGTCTGACACAGTATAATTGTTGTCACTTTTCAGCTGCGAGGGAAGATTTGACTTTTAAGAAAATAGACCAATTGGGCAATAAAGACTTCAGTTGCTCGGTACAGCTTAGTTCATCTGGGATTGTTTCATTCATATATGTTCTTAGTTGTTGGAGAATGAAGACCTTATCTGGATTGATTTCTTGTTAATTTCCATATTAGCAAGTCTAGCTGATTCTTGATTTCTCTCATTCCCCAGATTTCATTTTATTGAAGCTTTTCTAGGGTGGCAAGCTCTTCGTGCCAAAACTTTTAGTTGCATAATCGAGGAAGAGAAATTAAGCAACATGATCGGAGAAGCATCTTCTTCTAGTCATTCTTGCTTCAGTGGATCTAATGCACTGTCACATGTTTACATACAATACCCACCTTTAAGATGCGATATTCCTGGATCAAGGAGGTTGTTTTATGATGACGGGAATAAACTAATTCTCTCATTAACATCTAACCAGGTAATATGCTTGTCAGAATGTGGATTCAATCATTTATGGGATAGGCTAATATTGAGCGTGATTTAGAATTTCTATGTTTCAACTGTATTTTGCCATTTGTAGGTTTTTTCATGGAAAACTGCTCCATATAACCCTTATGCTGCTCCTTCATCTGATCCAATAAGCGAAGGACCTGTGCTTTCTATCCGATATTCATTAGATCTCAAACTTCTGGCTATCCAGCGATCAAGTCATGAGATCCAGATCTGGAACAAAGAGACTGGGGATACATGCAGTCAAAAGTGTAGGCCTGAGTCAGAAAGTATTCTGGGATTCTTTTGGACAGACTGTCCAACTTGTGATATCGTGTTTGTGAAAACCAGGTAACCACTTAAAATACTGTCTTTGAAAATTCTTGTTCATATGTTCGCTGATGGTACTAAGTTCAAGTGTGCACAATCATATTGTTCAGTAGAGATCGTGAGGAACATTGGGGACAATATCATTCAAATTTGCCCATGGAGCTTGCTAATTTTGTGCCATTAATGCTCTTGAAGGACCATCTAGTTGTAGACACAAGTCTATAAGGGCTGAGGCAGCACCTAATGGGCCCATTGGCCCAGTGGGCATGTGAAGGGATTTGGGGCTCACTTCTCTTTGAGCAAAGCAATCGTTCAGGCACCTCCCTCCATCATCCAGAGAACTTCTTAGCCTAGGGCATTAACATTTTGCACCTCCTAGACAAGAAGTGTTTTTTCTTAACTCTTATTCATCCTTGCATTATATTTTTTTGCATGCCTCTGCTCTTAAGAATTATTGAGTTTATTAACTTTTTTGAAGCTTAAAGAATTGTGTTTTAAATAAAGAAGCAAAGTAAAGTAACAGAGTTTGTAAGTTTTTTCATCACTCTGGCACACATGTCATCCTTGCATTTGAAGTTGCTATCAGCATTGTCATCAGGATATAGCTGTTTCTGAAGTTAGCTCGTTTTCTGGAGTGTTTTCCGGAAATAATGGAGTAGAATCAGTATCTTATAAGTGGAACTTTTCATTTCTGTGTTTAGCTAAGTGCTATCTCTAGGCAGGATGTCTATACCTGGCTGCAAAAATGTCTGTGATGTCTGTATCTGTTTTTCTTTATTTTCCTAAAGCTGTATTTGACCGCAGTGGGCTGGAGTTATTCTCATGCAATGCTGGATCAAGGTCTCTCCATTTAGTTGAGACAAAGAAATTGAACATTAGTTGGTTTATCTACACCCATGAAAGCAGATTGGTGCTGCTTGCCTCAGGAATGCAGTGCAAGAGTTTTACAGGTTACCAGGTAGGAGATTTGGGACCCAAAATTGCCTATCTTTTCCATATCTACATCTGCAGATACTTTGAGTGAATAATCATGTTAGTAATGATGTTCTGCTATTTCTAATTAGTTTGAGAGTTTATCCTGATATCTTTGCAATTTTACACCTTGTTGCTGGGAGTGATCTTTAACATCTGTTGTGGAAATGAATAAGGTGGCATATGAAATAACGGAAAGCTCTCTTGTTGATTTCTTAAAAGATCCAGGATGAGAGAAAAGCTATTTCAGTTTTGGAACCTCAATCTGGTCTTGATTAACGTCATATGTTATAATTATCCCTTTGTCATAAACATGGCTGAGTCTGTTTCTGCTTACAGCTCTTTACTTTCAGTGAATCATGCAACTTTAATTACGTGAAAGTTGCTTTATAGTGGACTTATCTTGATTATGACAAATAAATCTGGCAATTTTTCCTTTAGCTCTCATCTGCTGGAATAGTCCGCTTACCCAGGTTTGAGATGGTGATGGCAAAATCTGAGGCGAACGATAAGCCCATTCTTGCCGCTGAAGATGTACACATTATCACTGTGTATGTTCTTTTTTTCTTTTCCCATTTAAAATTTATATTAACTCATGGATGCAGTTCAAGATGTTATACTATTAATAGCTTTAATCAATTTACAGGTATGGCAGGATTTATTGCCTGCAGTTTGATAGAGTTGCAATGCTACTTCACTCATATAGATTCTATCGAGATGCTGTAGTACCACAGGCAAGTTTTTTGCTGAATAGACATGTTACTTAAATAATGTATGAATGTTGTCTTACAAGTTACATGTTACCTGAAAAAGGCAAGACTTTGGTTTTGCATCAGGACTTGTCCCTTTGCATTTGAGATTTACACAGGAAAGCAAAATGAAAGAGGAATACACGAACATAGTTTTCTTTGCTTAATCCTTCTCTAACGAAATAAAATAAGAGCGTCTCCACCTATAACTGGATCTCTGTTAAAATGATATGAAATATGTGTTGGTTGGCATTAGTTTCTTATAAAGAGCAATTTCCTTTGGGTTTCCTTGAAAAGCAAAAATAGGAAACAGTTATCTTTTGCTGTTTTTCTGGCAGAAATGGACCTCTACTGAGAAGCTTTCAGACATTTCTGGAGGACAAATATCTCAATTTACAACAATATATATATATATATATATATGTGATGGAAATAAACTGAAGAAGTTTTTTGAAATTGTTGGTCTTCTGGAGAGCATCTTTACATTGTTCTTTTCAACTGTTTAATCAATCAACTGGAGTTTGTATTGTTGATTCCTTAGAATTCTTAACATCAAAAAAGCATCTAATGGAGAACAAACTCATCAAAATTTGAAAAATCTTCAAATTAGTTCTACTTTGCATTTATATGTTGATATTGATGCATCTAGATTTGGATGCATCTTAACATTTGACCTGTGTGCAGAATTCCTGCCTATTTCTGTTCTGCTGTAACGATCTTTTGTGTGTTCCAGGGTTCTCTGCCAATTTACTCGAATAGAATTGCTGTGAGTGTGGTTGACAATATTTTGCTAGTTCATCAAGTGGAAGCAAAGGTTGTCATTATATACGATATGTTTGCAGATTCACAAGCACCGATTTCTGCTCCACTTCCACTGTTGTTGAGAGGTTTTTCTAGAGCTAATGCTGCTTCCTCTCAAATCACTTTGAAAACTTCTGGAGCTTCAGAGTCAAAAGATCTGAGTGACACTGAAGTAACTATCTATGGAGACCAGTGGAATTTTCTTGTGCCTGATCTTGTGTGTGATGTTTCTAATGGGTTTTTGTGGAAAATCAATGTGGATTTGGAGGCAAGTCTTGAATCTGAAAGCACAATGTAGATTTATAATGTTTTTAATTTCTCAGATTCTATCCATCTACTGCAGGCAATTTCGGCAAGTAGCTCAGAAGTTCCACTGATCCTTGAGTTCTTGCAAAGAAGGAAACTGGAAGCAGACAAGGTAAGAATACAGCTATATGAGTTCATTTGTGGCCTCTGGACTGCTCTGGACTGTGCACTTGTACCTCAAGAAAACACATTTGGTTGATCACATGAATGCTGACTAAACCTTGCTGCTGAAAGTGCCACTCAAGGAAGAACATTCCTGGCATTAGTTGAAACCAGCTAATGTCATATCATGTCATTGTTTTGCGTTGTGTTGCTCTTACTCAGTAATTAGAATGACATTATTATGATTGTCCAGTTGAAGAGAATGTCTTTTGATTACATTGTTCCGGTGATCATTATGATGCTTGCCGTATAAATTTCTGTCATCTTGGTTGTTTCAGGCTAGAAACTTGTGCTTGGGGATCATTCGCACTATTATTTTGGAACGAAAGCCCGTCCCCATGGTTTCCAGGGCTATAGATATTTTACTCACAGCATACTCGCATGCAATTAAAACAGGCAGTTATTACAAGAGAATCATAGCAGAAGAAACTTCAGCTTCTGGTGCTTCCAATCTAAGTCGGCCCAGTGTAGTTGTCAATGAGTCCATCATTGGGGTTGATGCATCTGGAAAGTTCAGCAGGCAAGAACCTGAAAGTGGCACAGAGAATGAATCTTACAGATCTAATTTGAGAACTTCAGACTCTGATGGTAGTCTGAAGATGAACTCCCAAAATCCTGATGAACCAATTGGTAGAACAGAGAGGGGGTACTTGTTGGAGCCTGATGCAGCAGGTGGCGAAGTTCCCCCAACTGGGCAATCTCGAATTCTTGGGCCTACTAGTAATAACCAGTTAAATTCTAATGCTTCTGAGAGGCACCAACCCCAAGTGACTGCTTCAGCCGCAGCTTCACCTGCTGATTTATATGGCACTGTGTTTGCTCCAGTTGACGAAGAGATGGGAGGAGATGGATCTTACTTGACGGCTATCCTTGTTGAGTTTCTCCGAAGGTATTAGTTAGTAAAGCCACTCCTTCCCGAATTCTCACTTTCAGCCTGGAAGTATTCCCCATAAGGCTAATGAGAAGCATGCATTAGTGTTTTGTGTCAGAAACTCCTTTCAGAAAGGATGCTCTGTAGCAGTGAATTATTACTCTTCTGCTTTTATTGTGTTCTTCCCCTCATGAATGTTGGTTCAACCATTGCCTTCTTATTGTTACATTAGCAGCTCTTATGTCATCCATTTGTTAGCTGAGGGTGTTGATCTTGTCTGCTCTATTGTCTTATAGATCTGTCGTTGTCTCTATCATTGCAGTGCTAGCTTGGAAAAGTTAAAGGTGAATCCTAATATCTATGTCTTGATGGTACAAATACTCGCACGGGATGAGCGTTATGCCGAACTTGGTTTATTTGTTATGAATAAGGTAACTTTTTGTATTTTTGGAAAGAGACTAAACTCGAGTATTTGTACAACTAGTAAACTGAAGGTTTCATTATGACATGACTAAAGACTCGTAACTAGATGCTGTATATTGCAGATTATTGAGCCTTCAAAAGAAGTGGCACTGCAACTACTGGAATCTGGCCGTCAGAATCTTCAAATCAGGAAGTTGGGCCTGGGTATGCTAAGACAGCTCTCCTTGCATCATGACTATGTTTTGCTGCTTGTACAAGATGGTTATTATCTTGAAGCTCTACGCTATGCAAGGAAGCATCAGGTAATATTTTGCTACCCAAATCGTCTTACATGTGAACGTACTGTCAGAAACTGCCATCTGCATCATCATGTCTCACGAAAGAGTTATTCCACTAAAAAGTTCTGGCATGCTTATAATAAGCTGAAAATTCTAAGTTTCAAATAAATTGTATAGGATTATATCTCTGGCTCACTTTGAGTTCTTGTTGAGGCAATTATGAAATGCATTTTCTCCTTGAAGAGTAAAGAGTTGCCTTTATGATCTTCTCAAATGCCTTTCAATATTGAGGACTTCCTCATCCCACATTTTCTTCTCTCCCCCATGCCAACCACCCCCGCCAACAAAGAAAAAGAAAGAAGGATGAGGAATAGACTTGTGAAGTGAAAGGGTATTTTGTATGAAGGCATATTCAGGCAAACATTATGCTCTAGTTATATTTAGCAATAATGAATTTTGTTTGTTTTTAGGTGGACTGCTCTACATTATGCATTTTTGCTGTCTCTGCCACTTTTTGTTTGCTTCTAGATGTAGTCATAGTTTCATGAGTCAACAAATAAAAGGCCCATGTCCTGAACCTTTCTTCTTCGATTCACCTTCTGTCACTAGTCTGGTGTTGTCAATCTACATTCCAATCCAAACGAACGATTACTTCTACTCCAGTAATTTTTTTCTCAGTAAATATAAATCATATCTTAACTTCCATGTTCAAATAAATTCCTGGTTTGCCTAATATTTTACTTGTACATAATTCCGGGTGGATTTCAGGTCAATACAGTGCGGCCCTCTTTGTTTCTTGAAGCAGCTCACGCTTCTAAGGATCCACTACATGTGGCTGTGGTTCTAAGATTCTTTTCTGATTTCTTTCCTGGCTTTAAGAGCACCACTGATCACCACATGTACCATCGCATTGTTGCTGAGATGAATTCATGAATTGCCGCCTGCGTTGTTGTGGAAATTTTTGACATAGAATCCGAAGCGATCAGTGGAATATGAGAAAGTTTGTGTTCCTTGTCCCAAAGTTGCTTTCTTTTTCTCTCTTGTACCTTCATTTTCACATCTGCTTTTGGATTGATAAAGCGTGGTAAGGTACTAAAGAGTTGTAGATGCACATGCTCTCTATCTGATGTTATCTCCCACGAATATTTTAACTAGTAAGTCAACTTTACTCCTCCCTTGTCACTGCAAGAAAAATTTGGTTTTAGCAACATCTGCAGCAAAGACAAGACAGCGTCAATTCATATGTGAATTCTGGGTTCTGCTGAAGAGAAAATCTGATGGAAACAAATTTTTATGTTTTTTTCCTTTTTCATTTTCACTATTCGCTCAGAAATTCCAGTGACGTTGGAAACTTGTGGATATTTGACAAGTGGAGCATTGATGTCTCTGGGTCTGGGGCGTCTATCTATTTGGATAATGTGCCTATGGTCCTACTGTAATGTTTATTTGTGCCATGAATATCCAGCTATTTAAATATGTTTCATGTCAAACTTATCCGAAATTTACAAAAATTGTTTCAGGAAAACTTGAAGCCGGTACACGCAATAAACCTTAACCAATGCAAGCACTTTGAGATTCAACAATTAGAATGTTGGATTGATTATTTGGGGATCGCCTAATAAACTTACAAATCTGTCTTAAGGCAGTCCAGATTGGGGTGTTGTTCTGGAGTTCACTTCACTTTTCCTTTTCTTGTCACCTTAATTCTTCTCCTTTCCTGAATTAAATAAATATTTATAATCAAATTATTCCCAAAGTATGGGTGCAAATTAAGAAATGTAGGTTTGCCCACTCCCACCCATAATAGTTTGGGTAAATTACAACATGTTTGTCTTAATTACAAATACTTTTTTATTGATTGAAAAATTATAAATATCTTCTTGAAATTATAAATATCCTAATAAATATCTCTATAATGAAAATTATAAATATCCTAATTAATATCCCTTTAATGAATTGTCACAAGTTGGGGTATATATAATTTTTTGGGAAAATTATTTTAGTCCGTTAAGTATGCCTAATTTTAATTTTAGTCCGATAACGATGTCTATTTTTGTTTAGGTCCAGTAACTTACGGAATTGCTTACTTTTAGTCCTCTGGTAGATTTTCTGCAATTTTACCCCTATGCAACTTTTGAATGACAGTTTTCGTCCATATGTTCTTATAGGGGTAAAATTTTCCGAAAATTTGCTAGATGACTAAAAATAAGCAATTTCATAATTTATTGGATCTAAACAAAAATGAATATAATTATTGGACTAAAATTAAAATTAGGCATACTTAGCTGACTAAAATAATAATTCTCCCTAATTTTTTATATAATAAAAAGATATTTATAATTATGACAAATTTCAAAAGAGTTGGACGTAGTTTACCCTAAAATTTTTGTAACCTTTAGGTTTGCAACTCTTGGAAATTATTGTTGGGCTTGGTTAATTTGGAGCCGTATAAAGGAATTTCACATTCTTTAATGTTAATATAGAATCTTAGTCATTTTGTATAGTTAATAGCTAGAATCTTGGTTTGTTGAATAAAATTTGCTTTACTCTGCTGGAGTTGGTGCAATTATTAATTATAACAACCTATAAAAAAATAAAAGAATAGGTGGGATTCCAAATAATGGATGAGGTTGAGGAGAAACTCACATCAACATCAAGACAGTTAGGTGTTTTATATTTCCAAATATCGGCTCTTCTTAATTTATTATTTAATTCTGTCATTGATTATCTTTTTTTCTTTTAAGTTTTATGGAGTTGGTACATATTCTTAATCATGCTATCTTACAAAACTACTTAATTTTTTACTTATATAAGTAATTCCAAAAATTTGGCATAAGAAACGGGTAATAGTTTAGTTTTAACCACTAAAATGATGGTAGTAATTTAGGCATATTAGATGATTGATAGAGATGATACACTCACTTTGTATATATAATTGATGATAAAGATGGTTAGGTGAGAAAACCCCTCTTTTCCAAACAATTGTAATTCTTTGTTTTTGTTTTTTTCTTTCTTTTTATACATGAGTTGAGTGTTTCTTTGAGGAAAGGGCTATGGCGCATAAGATCCTTCAAGATTGATAAATCAAAAATATTCCAACTCTTTTACTCTTTCCCCCAAAAGTTGCCTTTTTCTTTATTTTATTTTGAGTATCTTCAATTTTATTTGTACATATAATATTATATTTTTATTTCATAAAAAGTCAGCTTGTCATATTATGTCCCCTTTTACTAGACAATGAAAAATAGTTTGACAAGTATGTTTTTAGTAGATTAAGCTGCAAATTTTTACTAAAATTGGGCATTTGAGTTAAACAAATATGAGTTTTCTGAAAAACTTGTAGGATCTCAAAATAAAATATTTCGAATCTTATAATTTTTTTTTCTAAAAATACCAAACACAATCTTTTTTATCCAAACTATTTAAATATTTATTTTTAAAATAAAATCGATCATCTTTAAGTTATTCAAATAAATTTAGTCAAAAACCCTCCTAACCCAACAATATTATTTTTTAGTGCAACATCAAATTATAATTTCACTTGATGTAGTAGCAGGTAATAAGTCAAATATTTGTTAGTTTTGTATTTCAGTATTAATTAATATTAATACTTATTAGAATATGTTTGGATTAAATAATAAAATTGTTGACATATAAATAAATATACTTTTAATATAAATAAATATATTTTAGTTTAAATATTATTTAAAAATTACAAACTGAAAATAAAACTATAAACAAGTGAAGGTTATTAGAATATTTCCATAAGGATGACACGTTTGGTTTGAATGAAATGTATATTTTCTGTGTGGTACAGTATACAAATGAGGCAATACTTATTTGGGTGTACATGAATACACACGTACACAACTCCATCGGCAGTTTTAGTCACGCACTAGTGGTGTCCCCTTTTTGTCCCCTCCTTTTTCGGTAACTCTTTCTCTCTCTCTGCTTTCTTATTTTCTTTAATCTTTTATTGCACACAAATCTGCCTTTCTCCTAACTTCCTTTTTGTTTAATTAAATTAAAATGAAAATTTGACCAATGAGGAGAGTCAGAAGTTGAACTGCTTCAGCTGCTGAGCACTGCCTGCCTTTCATAAAAGGGCATCGCTTCCAAGGCAAGCAAATATACCAAAATCCCCAAATAATCATTTTTACTCTACAAATGTGAATGTCAATGTTCATCATTGCTCATAATGATTGCGATAATCATCATATTTCTCACCCAATCTTTTCAGAAGATCTGATTTCTATATTTTGTTTTGTACATTTGGATTCAGTATTTTTATGTGAATTCACTGTCGTTTTATGTGTACGAATGAATGTTTGGTACTGAGCTGAGGAGAAGTACTCATTTTAGGTATTTCTTCTTTCCGAATCTTAATGTTCAAAATGTGCGGTGATGCGTATGTCTGATATTTGTTTTGAGCTGCATTGTTTGTTCTGGCAAGCATGATTTTCTATCTTAAAATTTCGAGGAATTTCCTCCTCTCAACTTCTTCTCTTCTTTTTATCTACTTTCACGTTGTTGCTGGTTTATAACAATTTAGTTAGTTTTGTTGATTTCATTCTCATTTTTGTTCTGGTAAAGGTAAAATTAATGGCTTCCAGACAAGGATTAAAGTCGAGCAAACCTAGTCCAAAAGCAGTAGCAGCAGTCAGTACTAATTCGCCGACGTCATCAACCACGTCATCCTCTCGTCAATTTCTGGAGCCCTCTATAGACGGCCTGAGTTCTCCGGCGTCTTCCTCTGCTCCAAGTAAACCTCAATACTCTTACTCGGAAAGTGTGTCCTTGGATGTTGAGAGATCTAAAGAGAATGTTACAGTCACAGTGCGGTTTCGCCCACTCAGGTAATTGAAAAACAAAACTGCAAGACTGAGTTAATCTGTTCGGATTTGGGTAAATTCTATGATCGATGTTTTTATGTGCAGTCCGAGGGAAATTCGACAAGGAGAGGAGATTGCATGGTATGCAGATGGGGATACTATTGTGAGGAATGAGCATAATCCGTCAATTGCTTACGCATACGGTATAATATTGTAGTTGGATTATTACATCATTATTTGATCACCATATTGTATGAGGAAAAAGCCAGCCATGGGGCCAAAATACACTAAGAATATGTCTAAAGATTTTTCTTATGTCAAGTTAAAGTGATTTGAAATGAGTTGAGTTGCTTTATTCATCAGTAAAAAAAAATGAGTTCTTTAATGTTCATGCTTATATTCATATCTGCTGATGGATTATGAATCATTTCAGTTATGATTCTGTCACCACAA
The DNA here is from genome assembly GCF_026168435.1 of Sesamum indicum. Lineage (NCBI taxonomy): Eukaryota > Viridiplantae > Streptophyta > Magnoliopsida > Lamiales > Pedaliaceae > Sesamum > Sesamum indicum. The sequence continues at coordinate 301,635 of NC_142660.1, read as the reverse complement.
ATGGCTTATATCTGTTATTTGGACCTTTTGGTTGCTAGGTCACTCAGACAGGCAATGTTTGTTTTGCTTCAACAATGTAGTCTATAGGTTCTTGTCTGTGCATAATCATAGTGGAAATGTAGAATATAGTGCTCGTTCCTTATCTTTATAGCATGTGCGATTTAAACATCAAATTTCTTTAATTATACTTAAATTGCATTACAATGTTTAGATCGAGTATTTGGGCCTACGACCACAACAAGGCATGTCTATGACGTTGCTGCACAGCATGTTGTTAATGGTGCAATGGAAGGAATCAACGGTATGTAATTGTCTGGTTCAAATCCATTAGATTTTTATTTACATATCTATTGGATATTGAGTTATTGACCTCGACATAGGTATACTTGTGAAAGCTAGTAAACCAGAACTAGCAAGCTAACATTCAACAAAAGGAAAATAACCATTATAGTTGAATGATTTCAAATATAAACCATTTTTTGACTTTTTTGTTTTTTTTGGCTTTGGCTATATATTGACTGCCTGATGTGGACCTCAAAATGTGCCATATATTAATCACATTGCATGATGGAGGCCTGGCCAAATATAATCCTTATCAATTTGGTATTGCCTATCTAAAAATGGTGATGGGTCTTGCCTGAACATAACAGTAAGAAAAGAAATGCTTTCATGAAAGAGATAATGAGTCTCTTGACTGTCCCTACTCATTATTTCCTTTTTGTGATTTTGTCTTCATAAAGTAGCACATTACCTTTGCATTGCCCATTTTCATTCTTTCCCTCCTTCTCCCCAATTTTAGGTACAATATTTGCATATGGTGTTACTAGCAGTGGGAAGACTCACACCATGCATGTAAGACAATTTTCTTCCTGGTTTCTTTCTGTCCTCCATATTTGACATAATGTGATATATGATTAAGCTTGAAAGTCTTGGTATGATTTTTCTTTCTCCTAAATTGGTTTACTCTTTCGTGTTGGTTTAACTTCTTGAGTTGATAGTATTATGTTATGTCCTAAAGAATGAATTAATCAACCAGCTTTCATTAACAGGATTCAGGAACCTCTTTCATGTTGTTTTAACTTCTTGAGTTGATAGTATTATGTTATGTCTTAAAGAATCAAATTAATCAATCAGCTTTCAATCACAAAGAAACAATCAAAACACGGGTCCCCAGTCAAACTAACTTGATGTACCTAACTGAATTACTTCCTGACACACAAAATATCAAATGTTTGTAGTAGCTAAAGTGAGGCAAACAGATGCAAAACCTCTTTAAGCATTTGAGAAAGGATCGCTAGCGTCATGAACGTTGTGTCTTAAAGTATAAACTGCATGCGTTGTTAGGCCTACTAATTCTCCTTCCAGATACTTAGGCTTGTGTGCTTATTTGATTGAGGTGCTCTCATTTTTTAATTGCGGAAGCTCTTTGTTCCACAATACTTTCAGAAACTAAGTAATTTGATATGGTTGCTCTTTTTCTTCACCATAGGGTGATCAGAGATCTCCTGGTATCATTCCGTTGGCTGTGAAAGATGCTTTCAGTATTATTCAGGAGGTACTTGAATTGACTTGGCTTGTAATGCATTCTTGAAGTAGTATATCGTGAAAATAAATGGCTATTGTATGTATGCTTCAGACTCCAAGTCGGGAATTTCTCCTTCGTGTCTCTTATTTGGAAATCTACAATGAGGTCAGACTCTAATCCGATTCCAGCTTCTCCACTTAATGAATCTGGTTCCTCGTGCTCAATTTTTTGCGTTAACACATGAGTGTTGTTATGAAGCAAGTCTATTTGAATAGTTTGGACTGATACCAGATATTAGAATATAATTGGAGTGGTTAAGTGCGTGTTCGAATTTCTTTATACTAGTGATTCTCTTCCTTCAAGCAAATCTTCTTTGGATACACCAGAATTATACCAGATATCAGAGCATATCAGTGGTTAAGGGCCAAGCTACCGATCTTCAACCATCAATCACATGAATACATTAATTTCATGGTCTGACTTGGCAGTTATCCTTTTAAAAGTTTTGCAGTATATGCTGCTTCTGGCTTTCATGTTTCCCTTTTTCCCACTGTCCACTTTATAGTTATAAAGTAGTGTCTGTCAGGATCCATACTGCTTTGCTCTTGTCAATCATATCCTGGACATGGTCAGTTTTTTGGGCACCATTTCACATAGCATTCATCCACCCTAAATCTCGTTTTGCACTTGTGCGCAGCTGCTGCCTGAGATTTTCAGCTTTGGGTTTTTTCTTCTCTGGATAGATAGCTAGTATTTGTGATACTAGTACCCTTCTTTTCTTTCTATATTTAAATTTATCTTGCGAAATAAAGAACTGTCTTCATTGCTCCTTAATGCTACTCGGCTTTCAGGTTGTTAATGATTTGTTGAATCCAGCTGGACAAAATTTAAGAATTAGAGAAGACGCACAGGTGATACTTTCATTTATTTTGTTGATTCATATCCTTTAATAAAGTTCAGGACTTATTTACATGAACTGTCTCATGTTTTCTCTGGTAAATCAAGGTTGTCATTCTGCATTATTCTGCCTCTCTTTCTTTTACAAGAAACAAACTGGATCTCTTTATTGAGGAACAGTTGATCCACTGTCTTGATAGTTTTCTTCAAGGATGGTGAAAATCATTAATGCAGTCCTATCATGAGATTCAAAACTAGAAAACTTTGACTATTGAAGTTTATGTTGATTTTGTTTTGGAGTTTGAATGAGGCCACAAACTTGTCATGTCATGGTAGCTGAATATGTATCTTTATCGTCTATCACCACAATTATGCTTGCTGTGGTATGAAACATTTGAAAGATAAAATTAGTGGTTTCTTGTGTTGGGTAAGTTTCTTGGAATAATCTTCAAACTACAAGTCACAAGATTAGACCTAATTTATCATCAGCTTTTGCTGACTTTAAGTGAAGAGTTAACAATTAAGGGCTGTTGATGTGATTTTTTTACATCATTACCCATTTTCTTACGTACTTTTCACTTATAAATGTCTGGGAGAAGAGCATTCAGGATAAGTTCCGCCAAGCTACATCTATCCTAAATCAGATGATGGGAGTAACATTACTTTCAAATTCTATTAAGAGAAGGAATGGACTGTTATGGAGGCAGGATTTGAATAAGTTGGAATAGAGCTTCACAAAGAAAATTTGGATGAGAACTACTTTTATGCATCTCTATATTACCCCGGGGGGGGGGGGGGTTCTAAGATCATCCGTCTGGCAGAGGTCCAGTAGACTGCGGAGTGGGTGGAAGCTTTATTTGTGCAATTGGGGAGGCTGACTTGGAATAATCAGGCCTGGACTAGTAGGGGTGTTCAATAGATTAAACATTAAACCAAACATAAATTTTGGTATACCAAAAATTCAATAGGCCAAAATGCTATATCGAATACCAGGCAGAATCAAATTGGCTTGGTTTTGATAATTACTGAACTCTTTCTGGTATTCCAATAAACCGAATCTTTTGTTAAAAAATATAAAAAATGTTAAAATTAAATATTAAAAATGACGATTACTTTTCTTATTTATTAATTTTTAATAAGTAAAATAATTAATGTACATATATGTAAATATGTATATAAAAATAATCAGTATTCATATGGTTCGGTAAACCAACACTAAAAATCGACATTGAATTGAATACTGAATTTTTGAATAATCAAAAGCCAAATACTAAACCGAAATTTTTAGTTCGGTTTTATCATGTACCAATTTTTCAGTTTCAGTTCAGTTCAGCCTCGTTGCTGGATTGTGAACAACCCTAATGTGATGTTTAGATAGTTGGTCGTGAGCTTGGCCACATATGGTGGAAGGCAACATCTTGTAGAAATTATGAAAGAGAAAAGACTAAATCCAGAGTGGAAGGTCCTATGAGGGTGGGTTGAACTGTCCTTTTGGAGTTGCATGTATCATGAAAGTTCTCATTCAGGACTTGTTCACAGCTTAAGAACAGTTTATTGGAAGCAAAAGAAATTAATATATAGAAGTAAACTGCTACTTTAAAAAGTTTATGCAGGCAGAATATATTTTATCCTTCACACCTTTTTTTTTCAGTCAGTTTTCGGTTTAGAGGACTTTGCTAGCACGGTTAGTAATTTGTTCCCACTTACCTGATTCTTAGCAGGGAACATTTGTTGAAGGAGTGAAGGAGGAGGTCGTATTATCCCCAGCCCATGCGCTCTCCCTTATTGCAGCGGGAGAAGGTAAAAGTGGCAGCCTGCATGCGAGCCTCGTCTAGGGGCCTGCTGTGCCAAAAGTGAACAAGACCCCATCAATCTCCTTCCTCTTTTTGCCCTCATCTTCTGTATCATATCAAGCTGTTTTCCCTAAATGATGATTCTGCTCCTTCGTACTATAACAAGTTTATGCATTGCATTAAATGAACCCATTCTGGTATTGATTGCTAAATTTATGGGACATTTTGTTCTGTTCCTGGTTATGACTTTATGCTAAAAGATTATGATGTTCTTCTGCTGTTACTTTCATTTTGAAGTGCTTCTACAAGATCTATTACTGAGCGGCTCATGATGGCCTCAAAGCTGGATTAGGATTATTGTTTTTCTTGTTCTTATTACAACCATGAGCTCCATCATAATATCATTATCTATATTCTATGGTTACTGTCAATCTAGCTATCGACTACTTTTATCATCATTTGTTTGATGCCAAAAGAATTACATATTCATTGGATGAAATTGCATGATTAATAATTTTTTCCTCAACACCCATTCTTTATGCACAAATATTTGATGGTTTGTGTTGCATGCTGCAGAGCACAGACATGTAGGTTCGACAAACTTCAATTTACAAAGCAGTAGAAGTCATACAATCTTCACACTGGTATTTGGTTATTATTGTTGACTTGAAATATGTTAAATGCAATTCCCTAGAGCTGTTTTCCTTGTATTTTCATAATTAAACTGGCAGTACGATTAACATTTTTGCTCTGCAGACCATAGAGAGTAGCCCTTATGGTGCAAACAGTGAAGGTGAAGCTGTTACTTTGTCACAGCTGGTATTTATTATACTCATTTACATCTTCTGCTTCCTTTAGCTCTCATGAATATGATATTAAGATTTCAGAACATTTTGATCCCTGCCTTGATGTTAACTGCTTAGATAACATCTTAACCTTCATGTTTTGAATCATACTTGCAGAACCTAATTGACTTGGCAGGTTCTGAGAGCTCAAGGGCGGGAACAACAGGCCTGCGCAGAAAAGAAGGATCCTATATCAATAAGAGCTTGTTAACTCTAGGAACCGTGAGGCCCAAATCATTGAGATTGTATTTCACTTTGATACTTGCACTTAATAAACTTTGTTATTGAAAAGTGAACAAATCTTCCTCTCACCGTCCCCTACTATACACACATACATATGGGGTGAGCAGATGTATGATCAATCACTAGTTTGCATTCACACACAGGTCTAAGGAGTTGTGCATATGTTTCAACTTGTCTCTATTGTTCTAGCACTGAACTAATAAGTTTATTCAACAATTTTCACAGCAGTGAATGATGATATGGTTATTTGATACTTATCATTTATTCACAGGCAACGCCATTTGAGGCTTTAATCTTCCCCTATTCCTTGTTTGGGTAATCAACTAGTGTTTCCTAATGATCATGTGCTCTGTGGTACCAATAGGTTATTGCGAAATTGACGGATGGGAAATCTGCACACATACCTTACAGGGACTCCAAATTGACGAGGCTTCTCCAGTCCTCACTTAGTGGTCATGGACGTGTATCTGTAAGAGTTCAAACCTTTACTTTATGCATACTTTTGAGTTTGACAGTCAAAGTTGTTTAACTGTCCTGGCTTTCTATTTTCAAAAGAATAATTGCAAGTCGAACATTTTCTAAACTTAACAAAGTCATGCATCGTCGGTATATCTTGTTTGGTGGCAAGCTTTGTCACTTAAACTTGGTGATCATTGATTTCTGTAGCTTCAAAAGAAAATACAGTCTTATTTCTGTACATGTTTGAACTCAGCTGATCTGCACTGTTACACCATCATCAAGTAATTCTGAGGAGACACATAACACATTGAAGTTTGCGCACCGGGCAAAACATATTGAAATTCAAGCAGCACAAAACAAGGTAAGCTTGGTAGAGATATCCATAACAAAATGCGGTTTTTGGCTTTCCCACTGAAGCAATCCTGTCAATCTGCAGATAATCGATGAAAAATCACTAATCAAGAAATACCAAAATGAAATTCGGTGTTTGAAGGAAGAGTTGGAACAACTGAAAAAAGGCATTGTTACAGTTCCACATATGAAAGATACCAGTAATGGCAGCGATATTCTGCTCCTCAAACAGAAGGTGTTTCCTCTCAACATTGAAGGTTTCATCTTGAATTGCATTTTTACAATCTGTTAGAAACAGGTAGAGCATGATTGCTGCATTCCTTACTACGAAGTGTATGCTTGTAATTATGTGGTGATTGTACTTTCTTTGCACAAGTCCTTCGTCAATACTTTACTTGTACAAGTCTTTCATCAATAGTTAGCCCAATCTATGCACCAACTTGTGGTGGGATATATTTGATGACTGAGGGGGACCTTTTGTTTGAAAATCCTATGTGTATGGACTCAAATTTTAGATTTATTTTCTATTGAGAACTCATCATCTTCATATTTTCTTTTTCTCCCCTTTTCCTTTTCACATGTCCAACTTATCACCAGAACTTCAGCCAAAATACGGCCTAACCGTAAATCCAGAATCAGCCATATATGATATAACTGCCAATCCTTGTCTCAATCTTATTGGAGTTTGATGAAGGATTTGATCATTTACTCCAAATACATGCCATTTGATTAGGTATCGAACTTTTGGGGCCTTGATCATTGCTATATGTTATGCGAGGCTTGCAACAATCCATCAGATTTTAGTGAAGCAGATGGCTTTTTATAAAATAACTCCTTTGACATAAACTGATCCTGGGAAAAAGTTTAGAATTTCTAAGTGACTTAATATATTCTTGCTGCTGCTGAAGTGCTCTCCTGTGTGTGTTATTCCAATTTTGGTGGTTTTTAGAAACTATGGCTGTGTCTGGTTCATTCCTTGAGTGAGAGCCACTTCTTATTGTCACGTCATTTTACTGGCATTTTAATGGTACTATTAATTTTCAACTATTTCTTCCCTCAAGGTGTAAATATTTTTGTGTTTGGTCCTCACCACAATAGTTCATCCATAACTATAATTTATGGAATTACCCATAGCCTTTATCATGTATTAACTTGTTAGAGTACTGTGGTTGTCTGACTCCTAAAGCTAGAAGATGGTCAAGTGCGACTGCAGTCAAGACTGGAACAAGAAGAAGAAGCTAAAGCTGCTTTGATGGGCAGAATACAGAGGCTGACAAAACTAATTCTTGTATCCACGAAAGCTTCACCATCATCAAGATTTCCCCATCGCCCAGGACTCAGGAGAAGACATTCCTTTGGAGAAGAAGAGGTTTTTTTCAACATTTCATCTAACTCCCACTTCCCCTCCTCTCCCGACCCCCATGATCTCCACAACATATCAGTGGGTCCACAGTGGACTGTGCACAAAAGAGGTGGAGATCACCCTGGACTTGCCAGCCCTTGGTCCACCAAGATTCTTCTGTCTGGTTGTGTGTGGGTGGATGGACTTTTGAGTCTGCCTTTTTGTGATAAGTCATTCTAATGGCTATCTGCTTCCTCCCTTTGATGTGATGACAGCTTGCTTATCTTCCACATAGAAGAAGAGACCTCGTCTTGGAAGATGAAAATATGGACCTGTACGTTTCTCTTGATGGCAGTACTGAAACTGTAGATGACAAATTAAGAGAAGAGAAAAGGACCAAAAAGAATGGATTACTGAGCTGGTTAAAATTACGGGTGTGTAAGATGTCATTTACTTCCATTCTTTTAGCATTTTAAGTGAGTTAGCTTTACTTTCCTTCTTTCTTTCTTCTTTCTTATTCAAACTTTTTCTCTTATTTTCTGTTCCTAATAAAAGGAGTTAGTTATAATGGTCCTGCTACTATGAAAAATATGCTAGATGCGCTCAATTGGGTGAAATTTTTGAATTAGATCGTGCGACCTATGGTGCCTCACAGACTGACCTTAGTTTTTCTGGGTTACTAGAGAAGAGATGGTGGTTTAGGGACCGTGGCAAGCTCTAGCGACAAATCTAGTGGAGTCAAATCAACAAGTAGTCCTTCAACTCCTCAAGCTGATAGCACAAATACTCACATGGAAGCAAGACATTCACATTCTTTACTCGAAACCACTCCATCTGCCGACAGTTTAGCTGATGTGAAACATAATAAAGAGGTGTTCGAGCCCGAGGATAATTATTTGGGACAAGAGACTCCATTGGTATGCATATGGAATTCCCATGCATTTTCTGAACTCTCGTGTACTTTCTTCTTGTGAAGCTCTTTTGTTTATATCATGCAAACAACTCTCTATTGTGCTTGCATGGCTTATAAAGTTCTCTTTCATTTTATTAAAAAGACATGCCTCTGCTCGTGTGCAGTTGAGTTAATTACTTCTTATGTGCTTTTGTCATTGTATAATGTCCATCAGATCAGCATAAAGAGTATGGATGAAATTGACCTTCTGAGGGAGCAGCATAAAATTTTGTCTGGGGAAGTGGCACTTCACATGAGTGCCCTGAAACGATTGTTGGAAGAGGCTGCACAAGATCCTGAGAAGGATCATATCCAAGTATCTTTCTTTATCCTGAGTCTTCTGTGTTTCAAAGTTCATGGATATCCTAAAGTATACCTTTTTCATCTTTCTTCTTTGAGGTGGAGATAAGACATTTGAGAGAAGAAATTCAAAATAAAAACAATCAAATTGCTTCACTTGGAAAGCAAATTGCGGATTCCATCATTCCTCATGGTGAAAAGGACAAACTGGAAGAATCACAAGTAATTTAAGATTTTCTTTCTTTTCTATCAAGTACTTCAGTGTTTAAATTCAAATTTCTATAATAACTCTTGTTTCAAACTGCAGTCGGTGGCTGAACTAATGGCGCATTTGAATGAGAAGTCTTTTGAACTTGAGGTAATGTAACTTGGATGTGTGGACCCAAATCTTTTATAAAATTGGGGGATTTCGATTTCTGACGTCATTTACAAAGTTGGATTTCCTTTTCAATTTTTTGGCATTGGAGCTACAAGATTAGAAAGTTTGAAATTTTGTCGTTCAGAATTCAAATAGAATTGATACATCCTCATCGATCATCATTGCCTGAGCTTAGCCATCCTTTATCATGGACATGGTTATTATGTTGATTCTGTTGAAACAGTTACTCTTAGGTCAGAGGAGGTGAAATCAAAATTAAACTCCTTTTATGATACTTCCCAAGAAATCTTTGTCATATTCTTTTTTGCAGGTTAAAGCTGCTGATAACCGGATAATCCAGGAACAGCTGAACCAAAAGGTGCAACCCTGTTTCAGCTATATTTACCACACAGCATTTACTTACTCATCATTTGGATTAAACATTTACTGACAATGATTATTATTAGATCTTGGAATGTGAGGAATTGCAAGCAACAATTGTCTCATTACGACAACAGCTCTCAGATACCGTTGCACAGAGAAACTTCAGTCCATTAACAAGCCATTTACAAGGTTTCTCTGAAACTAGAAGTTTGCATGGGGGCTTTCAAGTCGGCAAAGAAAGTGCAGTGCTAAAGGATTCAAATGATACCTCACTTCTGCAAGCTAAGGTTCAATGCTCTGTCTCCCTTTTTCTGAAGTTTAGCTCCTTAGTGAAAATTATGTAGCAGCAGAACTCATGTACTGCACTGCTATGGTACCACAAAATTGGTGTTTTGAAGTAGGCTGAGAAATAGAACCCCAAAAACGAGCAAACAAAGTGACAAGTAGATCACGGGGTTGTGTGTGTGTGTGTGTGTGTGTGTGTGAGAGAGAGAGAGAGAGAGAGAGAGAGAGAGAGAAAGAGAGAGATGAGCTCTTTATCTTCATAACCTGGCTTTCACATATCAGAGGAGCATTGTTCTTGTCATTTAGTGACTTAGTTCAACATTTTCTTGGAAATTTGTTGGGTTTCTCTCAAATTGGAAATTTAAAGGACAGAGGCAGTCTGGGCACTTGCTGCCATCCAATTTCTTCCCTCCATATCTGAGAAAGTGAAGATTGCCTACTGTATATTAGCTAATGGGTAGGCATATGCATCACTGCAAGCTGATCTTATGCTTTTACCTCTACTAGGCAAGTGAGACTGAAGAACTAAGAAAGAAATTAGCTGAAGTAACCGAGTCAAAGGAGGAGCTAGAACTACGGAACAAGAAACTTGCGGAAGAAAGTTCATATGCTAAGGGATTAGCGTCAGCTGCAGCAGTTGAACTGAAGGCTCTGTCAGAGGAAGTTGCAAAGCTAATGAACCACAATGAAAGATTAGCGGCTGAGCTGGAAGCACAGAAAAAATTGCCAGCTCAGCGACGTACCACCATTCAAAGCAGGAACGGGCGGAAAGATGGTTATTCCAAAAAGCATGATCCAGGCGTCTTATCCTCAGAGATCAAGAGAGAACTGGCCCTGAGTCGTGAAAGAGAGCATTCATATGAAGTTGCACTGACCGAAAGGGATCAAATTGAAGCTGAACTGCAAAGAAAAGTTGAAGAGTCGAAACAAAGAGAGGCTTACCTAGAGAATGAACTCGCAAACATGTGGATACTTGTGGCGAAGCTTAAAAAGTCTCAGGGAGTTGATGCTGATGAATTTACAACCGAGAATGGGAAGACTGGTGACATTTGAGTTTCTGTATAATCCAGTTCAAATTAAAGGATCCCAGTAGTTAGCTTTTGTAACTGGTAGTAGGAGACAAATTTTTGGTTGTGTAGTGCTAGTTGGTTTGGTTTGGGTTGAGTAACGTGGGGGTGGCTTCTATATCAGTTTCTTGCCTGGCTTTCTTATCTGGTTTCTCGAACGATTGTAAAAATTTCAGTTGTTTATCCAATTGTAACAAAAAATATATTAGTACCAAATGTTAATCGGTGATGTAGATGTACATAGCATCAGACACTGTTCCAACTCCAATCTGGTTTGTGGTTTGTGAAAGGGTTATTGCTTTCAGTTAGTGCCTTGTAAATTCTTGTTATATTGAAGCCTGGGAGTGGGATCTATTGTTTTGTTAATATGCAGATGATGAAGTATAAAAGGTGAAAAGAAGGGGGTGGGTTGACTTGACCATTATCTGATATGACGCCTATGTATCTTGCATAGAGATAGAGACTGATGTTATTTCAATTGAGTATGAATTGACAAGATCATAGTGGTAGCTTCCTTCGCCACTAGATTTGAGCAGCAGATGGTTGTGATGGAAATTTGTTTTATTTTCTTTAAATTCTTATATCACGGATTTTAAAACAACTCTCATCTCATTATACTTTATGCTTACTGTTTCACTTTAGATGCACATTTTTACTTAGTTATTGTATGTGTTTTTTATTATACTTTCGTCTTACAGGTTGCTATGCTCTAGTAAGTGATTAACGCATTCTTTTTTAAATTAAAAAAATAATTAAACTAGATTATCATTTAGAAGTGAGCTGCATACAATGTGGCACTAACTTGTAATAGAAGATCTTTTGTTATTCATTTTAATTCCTCAAAATAATATATTTGATATGCTGGTCCGTAGCTCTTGCTAACCCCTTTCTGTTTTCCAAGTATTGAGTTTGAATAGGGTAGTAGTGATGCATGTACATATATAGTGTTAGGTAAAAGGATAGTCATTGACTACAAAGCTTTTCCTCATTTTACACTAAATTTGATTCAACCTACCTTTTCAATTTAAAGCTGAGCATTAGATTACAGAGGATAATAACTTTCATCACACAATTTCATGCCAAATTCAATCAGAGGTGGGACCCACAATGGGTTGTTCATACCTATATATATTAAGTGAATTTGAATTAACTACACAATGCCTAAATTAAAAGAAATTGATACATACATACATACATACATACATGTATATGGCCACTCACGATAAAGGAATATACCACATTCGTGTTAAAAGTAGTTTTTTTTTTCTTTTAATTAAATAAGAGCGATGAATCATTATTAATTGAAATAAAATCGATTATAATTATTTATGTTGGATATCAATATCCAACAAAAATCATTACAACAATCATGCTCTAATTATCAATAATATCGAATAAACTTATAATTAAATCTAACCAGCACATCACTCAACATCCCACACATATAGCTAGGCTTCATTGGCATTCGTGTGAAAAGGTTTGGTATTACGGATTAATACAATGATTCACTTTTTCTCTAGTAACGCTTCACTTTTGACTTTCTAATATTTATTCGTAGAATTCGAACGTAACGTATAGATTTATAATACCTTTGAACGAGATTGTAATCTTAAAAAATTTAAGTGTAAAAAATCTTAATTTTGAGTATTCAATTTTATACCCTGCAAATTCGTCGAATCAACTTACAAAAATTAACTACTTTTAAATTCCGCAAAAGATATTACAAAAATTTGCAAGTCATACCTATACGTTACGATAGAGGATTCATAGTATCTCAATCTAATTACTGTGAAATTGGCAACAATAATCAAAAGCATTTTGCAGTTTCCATTGTGGATCTTGTTTAATAATTTTGAACTGTAGGTGTTTATAGTTTGATTCAAGTGTACATATAAGAAACAGATGAAGTGAAGTATATTTTAAAGAAGGATTACAAAATTTGATAGGCTTGAGTTGAGCATCATCACCAAAGTAAAAGAATACAAAGAGAAGATCTGTAATTGCCTCTTGCATGACATGACATCAAATCATCCTCACCACCAACTAATACAATTTTATTATTCACCATTCACCTTCACCTTCACCACCACATTTATAGCCGATCGACTAATAATTAAAAGCATATATGTATATATATATCATCATCATCATCATCATGAGTCTGATTAATTACTTAAACAATTGCAAGCACCATGAATTGTTACAGCTTGAGAGTCAAATCCAACTTCATTTCACAGGCACTAATGTTGAACTCCATGCCCTCTGCATCTGCTGCATTACCTCGGCCAACACTCTCCACAAGGCTAAGTTCCTTTGGGCCCAGAAAGTTCATCACACCACAAGTCTGATTCTTCAAATTTCCACCATTATTTTTAATGTTACCCACCCGAGAATCTTTACTAGTGTTGGAAAAAGAGTTGTTTCCAACATTAAATTCTCCAAAACCACCAACAGGAACAAGCTTTGGTGGACGTAGATGAATGTTGGCAAGCTCATGTTTCAGCATTATTGTGGCTGCATGCAGATTGAGGGCAGGGTTGGGGGGGAGTTCAATGGTGAAGTTGCGACCGGCTTTGGCTCTAAGATAGGCGCGCTTACGGTAGCCAATGGGATCCCTGACAAAGAGCCTCTTCTCCTCCAAACGCTCGGTGCGGTGGGCATTTTGGTGGCCCCCCATGGCTTGTGCAGAAGGGAACTTCTTGAAGCAAAATGAGCAAGTGAAGTCCCATGACCTAGCCAGTTTTGTTAGCTCATGTATATCATTTTTGTCCACGCAAATTCTTGGACCATCATTGCGGATCTCAAGAGGGCATCCATTTCTGCGTTTTCTGGACATGCCCATGAAATTGAAGAGGTGGGGTGGGGTGGGGTGTTAAATTTTTAGAGGAATGAAAGCAAACAAAACAAGAGAGAAACAAAGAGGTGGTTGAGAGGGTGGCAGATGAAAGAGGTGGGGGAGAGGGGTTTTTATACCAAATTTTTGTTTCAATGTCATGAAATGGGTTGCCTTTTTGTGAAATTTTAAGGTTACAGTAATGAAAAAGAAAAAGAGATTTTGTTAATTTCTTGGGTCAGAAGAAAAGCTGTAAAGCAAAAAGATGAGTTACAGAAATTGGGTTTGATGAATTAATGAGATGAGATTTTGTGAAATCTGCATGCAGCTTAGGGTTTTGTTGTTGAGACACGTATATATATATATATATATATATATAGCTGGTTGAAGAGTTAAATAAATATATATAGATATTCCCTCATCACTTTATTTGAAAACTCCACCATCAATATCAACTTAATTACATTCAGGAATTCTTCATTATTCATTTGGATCACAGCTGCTTTCTCATTACATAATTATATAAATATTTAGTGATACAAATAATATTGATATCTAAACTTAATTTATATTAAGAACCAACTCCAATCCAATTACCTCTTATGTAGAAATTATGAATACTTTTTTATCAAATTTTATTTAAGACATTAAACATATATATAATTTTTTAATTAACACCAACCTTGGATTGAAACTCGAGCATGAAAATAATTCTTAAATACAACAATAATAATATAATGTATTAACAACGTACATCATATCTTAATAAAATTTTTAGTAAGACTCAAACTCTTAAATACATAATATACAATATAAATAAAATATTTAGATTTAGATTAGATGCAATATGAGGTGTACTTAAAAAAATAATTAATTTTTTTTAATAATTTTGTTATAAGATTGTCTAAATTCAATATTTGAATTATTGATTCAAGATATTATCAAATTTAAGTTAGATAATAATAATATTAAATTACATAAATATCATAAAAGGAGATTTTTGTTGAATAAAAAAAAAATCTTTTAGAGCATTCATATTTTTATAATAAAATAGATAGAGAGATAGATTGTTGGATTTTGTGGTATAATATATGTAATTGTTAGATTTTCAAAGTAAATGTAGAGAGACGAATATCCATGTGTGTGTGTGTGTGTGTGTGTGGGAAGTGGAAGGGAATGGTGAATGGCAGCTTGCATTGCTTTTGCCAACCAATACCCCAATTTTATTCATATTGTAAGGTTATTAAGGTATTTTATCCATTAACCCCATCATATATATATATATATATATATTCAAGTATTATAAATTTGAATACAAAAATAGGGTGTTTGAATTGAATTCTAAGGCAAATATTGAGGATTCTTTCTTTCTGGAGATTATTTTGGATCTGTCCAACCATTCATGTCCTAAAAGGGTTGTTGAGGATTCTTATCTTTGACCAATTGCCTTTTCAGTTTTCTTCTAATATCTTAAAGAAATAATAATGCAGTAGCTGCTTACCACACACATATATGAAATCAAACATAAATTTGAATATTTAAGAAAAACCAATAGTAAGAGAAACAAATATTAAGAAGAAGGACATAGCAATTTGATGGCCATGCTAGAGATGTCTCAAAATGACAACACTTGAGAGAATTGTAGCTATTATAGTAAATGACAACATTGTCAACATCATAAATATTTAAATGACAACATAATTACCACAACCAAACTACTACTACTACTTCTTCTTCATTCCATTTTAATCTACAACTTAAACTACTTTTTTTTACATACAACACACAAAATGACCAAAATGACTAAGGAGTTGTTTGTATGATGAATGCAAAAATAGAATGGTAATTGCCCATCTTCCTAGATGGAATTCTGCAGACATCATTGCCTAGAATTGTATAATCTTTATCTAATATCACATTTTACTTCACAATACCATCACATTATAATAATATGAATATAATCTCAATATATGAAAAGAAGAAGAGAACAAAAGGTAAGTGTATATCTATATATGTAATATTTACAGTACAGAGCTCTGAATCTAATTTTTATATTTGTTCATAAAATTTTGATAAAAAGGAAAAACTTTAAAAATTGTAATTTATTATTTCATTTAAAATATGTGAGAGTAAATGTAAGTTTGTTGTAAATAGAAATTATATTTATTTTGATATTTTTGGTATATGAAATTCCCATTATAACCCTTGCGCCTATAACTCCAGGTAAATTGTTTTGCTGATTATTATCTGTGTCTCTCCGCCTCAATTCTTCTCTCTACATATATATACAAAAATTTACACACAGTGCCAAATCTCATCAGCGAAAACCCCCGTCTCCCCCACCCCCTCTCTAAATTCTCGATTTCTTCCTATTCAAATTCATCCTCAGATTCTCAATCTCATTTCATCCACTGAATCACACCCTCTCGCTCACACAGATTTTTCTACAAATATTTTCTCTAGATATATCTTTTTCGATCATTTGTTTTATTGATCTGGAATTCATTTCTTTCTCGATCTATGAATTACCTTTATTTACCTTTTGTTCTAGGCAATTGATTATCAATCGGATTTTTTTGAATCGGACGGCGCAGATTGGACCGTGTTTTCTGTTTCTGGAGATGAGGATTGGATACAAGAGGAATTGAAATTTGAGGGTAAAAATGCCTGGATTAGCTCAGAGGATTAATAACAATTCTAGTGCTGATAACAATGATACTAATACTAGTTACCAGAATCCATTGGTGGGGAACGGCACGCTGCCGTTCCATTCCTTCAATGCTTCATCCGTTTCTAGTAATGGGTTCTGGTCCAAGCATCGCAATGATGTGAGCTACAATCAGCTGCAGAAGGTATAAGTGTGTAAATGTATTCTTTACTTTGATTAAAATTGTTCGTTCAACAAAAATAATGGTTGTTCGTGGTATTTTTTATTGGATTGTTAAGAGTTTAATTTGGATCTTGCGCGTAAAAAATGTTATGGAGTTGAAATCTTAAGATCGCAACTGCACTGCAAGTCATTCCTATAACATTTGGACAGATCCAATTTAGTTCATCATGCGGAATTTAAAACAAGTAGTTTTGTTTTGTTCTGTGTTTCGTTGATATCGAGGGAAATCAGTTCTAGAAGGAATGCCCGTGCAAACCCTGTGTGATTGTGTTAATCTGGTGCTGTGGAATTTGGAAGGTAGACAAATTTTGTAGCTAGAGTGTATTAATTTACACGAGCGGATTAAATTAGCATGTTCTCTACAGCAGTGTGCATATCTGGCACTTTGCTATTCTAGTAGTCTGCTTGATCATTGAATAGCTCTCCCGCTAATACACAGGCACCACTTACACAAGTACATACTAAGTTTTCAATAGTAGGCTGCTCTGCGTTATATTAACATTTATCACTTATTACAGTCTCATATCCTTGATCTGCTTTCTCTAGTATGTTCAGAATATGACATTATTTTTATTAGCTATTGAACCAGAAATCAAATAGGATTTGTTAAGTATTGATTAATGCCCAGCCTGTTTCTTAGTTTGCAAGTTAAGTTAAACTTGATTAGTTATGGAAGGTGGTTTTGATTTTCCTGCAGTTTTGGTGTGAGCTGACACCACAAGCTCGAAGAAATCTTCTTAGGATAGATAAGCAGACACTCTTTGAGCACGCTCGGAAGAACATGTATTGTTCTAGGTGCAATGGTTTGTTGCTTGAAGGTTTTTTGCAGATTGTCATGTATGGGAAGTCTCTACAGCAGGATGCAGCCGGTGGTCCCTACAGTGCAAGAGCAACAGACAATCAAAGTGATGGAGACCTGTGTATGGCAAATGAATGCCAAGATGATGCTCAAGATCCATCTGTCCATCCATGGGGTGGATTGACTGCGGCCAGGGATGGGACACTCACGCTCTTGGATTGCTATCTTTACTCAAAGTCTTTAAAGGGGCTTCAAACTGTAAATCTCTTTTTTGTGCCACTGATTCTCTGTGCTTAAAATTTTTTCGTGAGCACATTTAGTTTACATGCTTCTTCTGAATCAGGTGTTTGACAGTGCACGTGCAAGGGAAAGAGAACGTGAATTGCTTTATCCAGATGCATGTGGGGGAGGTGGACGAGGATGGATAAGCCAAGGAATTGCAGGATATGGTAGAGGTCATGGAACAAGAGAAACATGTGCTCTTCATACTGCCAGATTGTCTGTGGAGACTTTGGTGGACTTCTGGTCTGCGCTTGGAGAGGAGACTCGACACTCTCTTCTAAGGATGAAAGAAGAAGATTTTATTGAAAGGCTCATGTATAGGTATGTTATGGTGTTTTCTGGCTTTTCCTTTTTCTTTTTTTGGTTTATTTCAGTCTAGATTGATGTCAGCACGTATAAAGGTTATTTTACCTTATCGTTACAGCCCAGTCTTGGTCGGTTTTGAATTGGTTTATTATTGTTTATTTTTATTTATCTAAAGTTAAATATGTCGCGTAAGAAGCAACATTTTTTTTTTGGCTTAGGACTGCCTTTTAGGTTGTTTTACTCCTTAAGGAAGATAAAGTTTGTTTAGCTCAACAGAAGGCTTTCGCTGTTCAAATTTTTGCAGACTTCATTTGTTAACAACATAATGATTTATTGACATGCTAAATCACCCACTATTTGGCAGATTGATGGCTGAGTTCTGGACTAGTTCCTTCAACTTAATGTGACTTCTCGTTTCATTTTCTTGTAGAAAGTTAATTTTCCTTTTGTTAGATGAACATTAACAAAATTATGAATTAGCATGAAGTAAACATTAACTCATCAAATGGCACGAAGAAAAGCTCTATATAAATGATTTAGCAAGTTATGCAAAGTGACCTCTGACCTTTATTTGAATATATAGTGTTTATCATGCAGTTGATTTCGTATACATGGCTCAAATTTACTCTTCAATTTTGGTTGATTGGTTATACTTGGCATGCGACATGCCATATTACTTCCACTAAATTCCGAACTATTTGAAGCTACTCTCTGATTGCCTGAAAATTGTTAAAGGTGTAGTCTAAAGAAGTCTGTCTGTTGCAAGTCAGGAGCATTGGAACTTTACCTATGGGTTGTGTATCTCTTATATCCCATGAATGCAAAATTATGATTTTCTTGCCCTGGATTCTGCTCTTTATTGTAAGTTAAATTCCCATACTCGGGATTTTACCCGAAGTGAGTCAAGTGACTATTTGGAGTTGAAATAAGTAGAGATATGGAGCTTGATCATTCACCTATCAGAAGATTGTTTTGTATCAATGAAGAAAAGATGGAACACACTGCTCTCGCTTATTTTATCTCCAACGAGAAAGTTCTTGTTATGTTTGCAACTGCCATGTCTAATATTGAATATTTACCAGTAAAACATATATTTATGTTGATTGTTTTTGATGTGGAAAGTATATGAATTTCTTGTTTGCAGGTTTGACAGCAAAAGGTTCTGTAGAGATTGTAGAAGAAATGTTATACGTGAGTTTAAGGAGCTGAAGGAACTGAAACGGATGCGAAGGGAAACTCGCTGCACAAGTTGGTTTTGTGTGGCAGATACAGCTTTCCAATATGAGGTGTCTAATTTGAACTATGTGTATTCCATTTCATCAGACATTCACATTCTGTATTGTGAACTTTTTGTCCTAGTTCATTTATATCTTGATGATATTGCTAGAATCATGATCCATTTTTTGTCTTAATTATCAGGTTTCTCATGATACTGTTCTGGCTGATTGGCATCAGACATTTTCTGATGCTTTTGGAACATATCACCACTTTGAATGGGCTGTAGGAACTGGAGAAGGAAAATCTGATATCTTGGAGTTCGAAAATGTTGGCTTGAGCGGAAGGGTTCATGTCAATGGACTAGATTTAAGTGGGCTAAATGCCTGCTATATAACTCTACGGGCATGGAAGATGGATGGACGATGCAATGAGCTGTGTGTAAAAGCTCATGCTTTGCGAGGCCAACAATGTGTTCATTGCAGGCTTGTGGTTGGTGATGGTTTTGTAACAATTACAAGAGGGGAAAGTATCACTAGGTTCTTTGAACATGCTGAGGAGGCTGAGGAAGAAGAGGTATCAACTTTGGTTTAATTTTCACTTCTGTAAATGAAGAATTTGTTCAGTTTATATAATGACGTATTGGTTCCTTCACTGCAATTCTGTTGTTATATTTAGGATGATGATTCCATGGACAAGGATGGAAATGAGCTTGATGGTGAATGCTCCCGTCCTCAGAAACATGCGAAGAGTCCTGAACTTGCTCGAGAATTTCTCCTAGATGCTGCAACTGTCATTTTCAAGGAACAGGCATGTGTTCTTTCCTCTTTATTTGTGACTGTTCAGGCTGGATTGCATATACATCTAATCTGTTGTTCTGTTTTTTTGGTTATTCATCTAAGTCTATTGTCACTTGTCTTAAACTTTCTTGTGTTCCTTAGTGAGGGAATGGGATGCCGACGTTTTATGTTTATTTGTATGCTTCTTCTTATTCAAATGTTAATTTGAGAAGAGTTCATTTGAATTGGTTGGCAATTGATATTTTGTGACTTGTGGTACAGTGTTCTATGCACATAACATCTAAAATTAGGCTTTACACAGAAAGTTTTTCACAAATAAGGATTTCCTGAGTTACCTGTGGAAATGCTCACTAAAAACTTGTAGTATGCATAATCCATGCATAGTAATTAGTAATACCAAACCAGGTATTGAACTAGCTAGCATCCTTAGGAATCTAACTTGATTTGTCTCATTCTCTTGTGAAGCTAGGTTGTTTTAGAGAGAAGTGTGAAGTGATAACTTTTATCTCAAAGAGTATATGCATATGTGTTAGTTAATGTTGTCTCAATGCTTGGGTTTGTTAGCAGCTGGT
Organism: Sesamum indicum; assembly: GCF_026168435.1. Taxonomy (NCBI): domain Eukaryota; kingdom Viridiplantae; phylum Streptophyta; class Magnoliopsida; order Lamiales; family Pedaliaceae; genus Sesamum; species Sesamum indicum. The sequence goes on along the minus strand of NC_142660.1, from coordinate 281,137 downwards.
GGTTCTCTAATTTAGCTGGGGCATTTCTGCAGGTTGAGAAAGCTTTTAGAGAAGGAACTGCTCGGCAAAATGCACACAGCATTTTTGTGTGTCTTGCTCTGAAGTTACTAGAGGAGCGTGTGCATGTAGCGTGCAAGGAAATCATTACTCTAGAAAAGCAGGTGTTTAGCCTTTGATATTGTGAAGTTTCTGGTTCAGCTGTCGCCTGCGTATATTCTCAGTTCTAAATACTATAGATCTTTGGTTTCCAATTCGATTTTGATTCTACAGATGAAACTTCTTGAAGAAGAAGAAAAGGAAAAGCGTGAAGAAGAAGAGCGCAGGGAGCGCAGGAGAACAAAAGAAAGAGAGAAGAAGCTCCGAAGAAAGGAAAGATTAAGAGAGAAGGAAAATCGGGAAAAGAAATGTGCTGAATCAAACTCAGATCCTTTGGTCACTGAGGTCTCAAAGGAGGAGTCAACACCCTGCATTGATGAGGGTGTCAATAATGTTGGCTGCAGAGATTCTTTCAGTGAAACGGGTGAAGCTACTCCATCCAGTCCTTTGTCCCCCGATATTCAAGATGACCAGCTTTTGACAGAGTACAGTTATTCAAATATGGAAAATCCCTCCGAAGATATTCTGGATGGAGAATTTGGCAACACGAGGGATTGGAACACCTCTTTTCCATATGATCACTTCAAGTATTCTTGCAGGAAGCTGAAGTTCCGCAAAGATTTGCAACGGGATTTGAATTTAAAATGGTCTGATAGGAGAAAAGGTGCAACCTTATCCGAGAATGGGGGTATCATTAGCAAATATGAGTCGAGATATCATGCTGATGGTTTTGAATCTACAAGGGGTATTAATGGCTTTAGCAAGCAGTTAAGAACTAATGCTGCAAAGTCTAACATCAGAAATTGCAACAAGTTAAGTGAAAAATTTTCATGCACCCATAATAGAGTGGGTGACAGATATGATCCCCATGCTTGCAGCTGTAACCATCATCATGATTATAGATCAAGGCCAGAGTTTCATATTACAAGAGTAGTGCGAGATCCTAAATATGTTAATAAGTTGGAGTCTCCATCTGATCTATCAAAACCGTATTATCGTGGCAACAAGTATACTCAAGTGGATTGTGCGCGTGAGATTAATGGCCGACCTAGAAGCAAGATTATTGCCGGGAATCCACCTAATACTAAGAAAGTTTGGGAACCATTAGATTCCCAAAAGAAGTGTGTCCGGAGCAACTCGGATTCTGATGTTACCTTGAGATCCACTCCCAAAGTTGAAGCTTCTGAATCTGATCAACTACCCGAATCTTGTTCCACAAGTTCCGACGAAGTGACAGATATTTCAGTTCACACCAATCATGATGATACTGATGTGTTACATTTAACAAGGTCTAGAGCTGAGAATTGTGGAGACTTAGACAATGGGTTCCTTTCAGTGGAAAAGCCCCAGAACCACTCAAAGGAAGATGTAGCAGATGGTGAGTTATGTCCTACGAAAAGTTCTGCAATTGGAACATTAGATTCATCAATGAGCAGCTCGTCGAACTCTGATAACTGCTCCTCCTGTCTCAGTGAGGGTGAGAGCAATATGTACTCAAATCCTCAAAACCTGGAATCAACATCCACATCAGATTCGGAAGAGTCTAACCAAAACTCAGAGGGTAGAGAAGCTTCAGACTGCAATGAAAATGGTATCACTGCATCTCACAGGGTTGTGGAGGACCAGAATACATCAAGTGGGCAGGAAGCTAAGAGCCAGGGACCTGTCTCTGCAGGAACAAATTCATCAGGCAGTTTGCTTAAGGAAGCAGCTCCAGATTGCGACAATGGGAGAGTAAATGTTAGCGTCAGTGCTCAACCTCAATGCATGCTTCCTCAGATGCACAATCAGAGCATAAGCTATCCCCTCTTTCAGGCGCCTGCAATGGGTTATTACCATCAGAATCCAGTTTCATGGCCAGCTGCTCCTACTAATGGATTGATGTCCTTTCCCCATTCCAACCACTATTTATATGCCAACACTTTTGGATATGGTTTGAACGGAAATGCACGGTTCTTGCAGTATGGGGCCTTACAGCATCTGGGCCCCCCATTACTTAATCATGCTCATGTGCCTGTTTTCCAGCCTGTTTCTCAGGTTAATGGGGTTAGCACAAATGAGCCGTCGAAGGTTGCCCATGTATCTGGGCTAAAAGAAGCTCAACATAGCATGCAGAAGGTGGTTTCAACTGATCAACATCCTGCAAATGCACCAACGGGTGTGGATGCCGGACAAAATGGGAAGGCCGATAAAATGGATATGGGAAATAATGGTTTCTCTCTTTTCCATTTTGGGGGCCCTGTGGCTCTTTCATCAGGATTTAAAGCTGATCCTGTCTCCTTGAAAGACGGAATTATGGGGGATGCTTCTCCGAACTCATCAGATAACTCTCCTGGTGGAGATCATCCCAGCAATAAGAAAGATTCCATTGAGGAATACAACTTATTTGCTGCAACTAATGGCATAAAGTTTTCTATCTTCTGAGATAGTTACATAAGCGCCTGAGGCTGTTCTCAGTTTTATTTCCCTAGTTCAGACTGAATTGTGGAAGCTTTGAGCAATTTACAACCCCATATTTTCTTATAACTGAGTGCTGAGTGATGCTAGCTTGGAGTACTTTGTAATGGTGCACAATAATCGTCTGAGAAATTTTTAGTGTCGTTCATGTTTTACTGGTGGTTTTATTTTGATTGATTTCTATTTGTTCTTTTTCTTATGCAGAGATATATCAAGGAAATTCATTATGTTGAGACTTCTACGGTTTTTCTGGGGATGATGATATACTCTTTGGACTTCGTTTGCACTTTTTGGGCACAATGATGATGATATACAGCATTCTGATTTCTTATACAAATGCCTTTAACAGTTCCAGTGCTTGTTGGATCTGCTACTTTACTTCCATGATCATGTGTTGCTACCCAGTAAGCAAATACGGATAGTTACTGGTTTAAGTGATGCTTAAAATTCTGTTTTTATTTGTGTGTGTTGTGAAGAATGATCTTTTGGAAACAACAAAGAATTACTTAGCAAACACATAAACATGACAATTGGAAAGTTACAGTATATTGAAGCAATTCTGATGATCTGAATAATATATTGTTTCGGCAAAAGAGGCCATCAGAATTACTAACTATGTTAAAGAATACAGCTTATCTGGATTTGGCAGTAACTAGAAGATGCAGAAATATCTATAACTTTTGAACAACCAATCGGCACATACTGTGAACTCCTATTATCATATTGAATACAAACCTGATGCACGATAACTTACAACAATTTATCTATTTTTCTGACTCTGCGTTGAGTCTCAAAACAGCAAGGTAAAATCCAGGTTTGTCCACAAATTCCACCACTTCAAATGAATGGGAAGCTGCAGTGCTTTGTAACATCATCTTTTCTGGCAAATTGGAGACCACTACATCTGAATATTGCTGTTGCTGCTCTTCAAGTATTTGCTTGCCTTGGGGATGACTGATAACTAGTCTTGCTCCTGTGAAGAATCGAACCATTGCAGATAAATAAATTGACCATGAAAATTAAACCCAAAAAGCTTTCCTGGATGAAGTTCAGCTATCTGGATGAGTCCCAAAGCAAGATGGGTAAAATGTTGTTATAGATTCTATTCATGGCCAATTTTTAGCGTTTAATCACAAATGATTACATCTAACCTAGTTTTGGAGCAATAAAATGCAACTAGCACGGTGACACCTTCACCCAAAAATATTAATAAATAAATAAATAAATAAAAAGTAAGGATGCATAAAGAAGAAATCATAAGGATTGAAATAGCCAAAAACCTGACAAATAAGTCAGTTCAACATACCTGGCAAACATCGGCTAGCAAGGGCTGCAAGAACCTGATCAAGTTCAAAGGGCAAAGCAGGGAGGAAGTAGAGAAATACAACATCAAAATGTGTCCACTTCTCAGGTACATTTATTAGTTCCCCTTGCCAACATTTGACCTTATCATACTTCTCTTTGATGCATGCCAAAACGAAAAGAGAGTCATGAACGACAAGCAACTGTTCACAAGGTGCTGAATCAACCATCCTATCCACAAATGCTTCAGAACCAATAGACACGAGAACTTTTGAGGTTTCTTTGATGTTTCCAGCAGAAATAATTCGATCAATCTTCTGCATATGCTCTCCATCATTATTTACCTCGTCAGGATCAAGAAATGACCAATCCTTCTCCACAAAATCTTCAAAATGAACAACAGAAACACTCCCCTGACTTGAAGGAACCGCAGCAGCCACGGAAAATTGATGTCCACATGAGGGATTGGGTGACTTGAGTTGGAAGGCAAATGAAGGAGAAGTGCGCACATGAGTCTTAGGACTACAACCAAATGTATAAAGAGGTGGTGATTGCACACAAAGAGGAGATGGAAGGGATGGTCTAAGCGGGACAAAAGATGACGTTAAAAGCATAATTTTCATCAGAAATCTTGTGCTACAAACAGATCAGCTATATCAGGTTCCAGCTTTTGAGGTTAGCTATACCGACGGTTAGATACTTGAGGCATCTACAACCAGAGCATGAAGTGTTCCCAAGTTAAGATACCTACATTGAAAATAAATAATACTCCACCATTCAGCTCTTTGCCCTTTCATTTATTATAAGATGTAAAAACTTAAAGAGATACAAAATTAATAGAAGTAGTATTAGATGATAGACTAAAGACCCAACAAACTCTCTCAAAATCCCACATTCCAGGTAACATAGCTATCATGGAATATCAGCAGCTGCCAGCTACTATAATTACTTTCTTGATTTTGGCTCCCTGGCTACCTTTTTCACACAAGCAATAATGTTAATCAGAATTTAAAAGAAAATCGGCGCCAACCTGAATCGGGGGAAAACGACTTAATTTGCAAGGAAAAAATTCATTTGTTCGGTTCCTCTTCTACACCAAATATTGCAAAAATCAAAATTAAATAACCAAAGAAAGCTAGGCACAACGAGAAAGCTCCCAAGATTAGAACTATTACATAGAAATAATAGCAAGAACAAAATTGGTTTGTTTCAGAAGCTGCACAAAAAAAACAAGCAAAGATTCACATGTAAATTTCAAACTTGCATATACGTTCATTTACTTCAAAGTGTATTGTAAATGCATAAATACTTACTCTTGTTTGGACACTATATTTCGAGGAGTGAAAAAATAAAAAAATTGAGTAGCCAGCAAAAGAAGGATGGAGCTGCCCAGTTATCCTCTGAGGTTTTAGAGAAGAAGAAGAAGAAGAAGAGAGGGTATTATTATATAAAAACGAAAATATCAGTTGACCCCTCCAACTATAGTCTATAACATTATGCCCCTCACAACTGTTTATTATCTCAATTAGCCCCCTTATGTATCTGAAATTCCGAAATCATCCCTCCACCTCACAAAAACTGAAATTAGTTTTCCACGAGGAGACCAAATTGCCCTTATCAATGTATTACATTGATATGTGTATATGTAACAATAACATTCAATCATTAAACCAGATTACATAGTCAATAATGTAATTTCCGATTCGTACATTTCACTTCAAATATTTTAATCATTTCTATATTTGCTCTCATATAAAAATCGAGAAAAATACAAGGAATTCTTACGTGTGATATTGTAAACGAGCAACTCGTTGTATTTTGTAAAATGTAGCAATTTACTCTCCTGTAACAAATGACAAGAGGTAAATTACTTCAATTTAATTAATACAAAGAGGTAAATTATTAGTTTCTTTATAGGGGTTGTTAATATGCTTATTTGCAATATCATATGGGGTAAGTTGCATTAGACCCTGTAAATAGGACTTGAACAAGAAATGCATTTTGAAGATGCTTTATAAATGTACACCACAACCAATCTATTTTCGATGGTATTAAGGTTGTTCTTGTGTCTCAATTTTCATGCAAATTTTGCTACAGACCATCTTCTGAAATTCTGCACTCTACACCAACAATTTCTACTAATTCACAACTCCTCATGAAAGCTATATATATATATAAGCAAGCAGATGGTGATAACTTTCAGTGTTCCACCGGCTGGCTTTTCTAATTCCCATTCCCATTAATATTTTTCCTCTAAGCGTATAAACTAAATAACTAGCTACTACTACATTACATTACAACAGCAGTCGATGGTCTCGGATCGCTTCGGTTGTCATAACTATGATGATTTAGGGGTCACTATTTGGAAGTTTACTAAGGATGGTGTGTTCAGGCTTGTGGTCACACTCGTAATCAAGATGAACGAATGCCCTCTCAACTTCTGGAAGTTCTTCGATCTTGATTTGCAATGATTCTCCAATTGCATGTGCTTCGATCAATGGCAAATCCTCCGGAAGCTCTATGTCAACCTGTCATTGATTCAAACCATGGCATGGCATACAAGCATAACGTACATAACCATAAAACATGTTTCTAGGCAGCAGTACTGCCCTTGTAAATTTTTAAACTTGAGTGGATATTTCATAATATGTTCAAACTTTTGGGGTGTCTACCTAATTATCCATAACAAAAACATTAAGCAAGAGTTCTTAAACCAGCTTATGGATCATAATAAGCAGTGATTGCTGAATAGGATATTCTTGATAATATATTTTACATGATGCATGAATGATTTATGCTTCACAGCTAGTGGAGTAGTTGGAATAAACATACCTCAACAAAGTAAAGGACGCCAAAGGTGTAAGCGCGGACTGTATCAACACGCTTGATTTTAGGATCGTGACGTAGAACAAGATAAGTGAGTTTCTGAAGTACTTCGGGAGGAGCTGATTGTCCGACCAGTGAAACTGCGAATAGATGAAAACAAGTAGAATTCAAGCAAGGACGTCAAAACATAGTATTAGCACTACATATGTTCACTTTCTAGGACCACTCTTCCCAATTCATGCATCAGCTTCAGAGTAACCTAAATAAGTATGTGATACAAGATATCAGCTACGAACAATCTTTCTGCTGTTCAAATCTTGTTATATTTCTTCTGGTTCTTGCAATGATACTACATAAGCTTCCAAAAGGTTCTCAATGCACCTCGGTTTATGTTGTTATGCTAATAAAGAGTATGAAGAGGGAAACCTGCATTTTCCAGCACAGTTCCTGACCAATTCGTTATGGTATATATGGCTAAAGCTATAGCACCAGAAGGATCAATCCACCAGTAAAACTTGTCAGCAAGAACAGCAGCTACCAATCCCACCACATTAGTCACCACGTCAAAATAATGGTCCTGATTACTCACAGTTAATACAATAGGTGAGTAATTGGAAAACTAGAAATAAGGTTAGCAGGAATGAGCAGAATATTTGAAACTTGAAAAAGAAAATAAAACCTTTGCATAGGCACGAACAATCTTGTTTCCAGAGCTTCTGCAGTAAAACCAAAGAACAAGTTTTACCCCTGTTGCTGTGAGCATAATTACGTACAGCCAGAACAGTTGATTTGCTCCCATCTTCTCTGAAGGTTCAGCTTTAATCAGTTGTTCTACAGCCTGTATTAGCACCTGAAATCCTGAGAAGAACTCAATACTTCAGCATGCCACCGTAGAACAAGTTCTTAATATGTCCCAGTAAAAGAACTTGATCATAGATACTGTCTCCAGAAACTTCTTCTAGGACAGGTCCTTTACACCTTCTCAGTTAATTAAATTACAAATTCTGCTTTCATTTCTTTCCATTTAACCTCTAAGTGAATAATAATAAAGTCAATATTAGCATGTAATTTGCACAGCCACTCTGATGAACATGATTGACGGCTCTCAAGTATAGGACACAAGAATTATGTTATGTATGTGTTTAAACAGATATATACCAACTACTGAGAGTATAAACATCCCAAAAATTAAAGATCAGAACTGAAACAAGGGAACAGACCAAACATACCGAGAGTTGCCATTACGGCAGCAAAGATGATGATGCCTACTGGTTGCATTCTCAATTTCCCAATAGGATATTGATAAATGTTTATGGTTTTCATTGACAAGTGGGTAAACCATAGTATTCCACCGGCCATAAGATCGAGTAAAGAATCCAGCGTCGAAGCTGCAATGGCCAACGAGCCGCTTTGTATCGTAGCGTAAATCTGAAAAGGAAATTCAGAGTAGTTGATTCATTGACATAGCCAACCACAAATTTTTTCAGCATAAAGGAGGAGAAGTGGCAGAAAAAAGTAAAATCCAAGTCCAAGTCCAAGTCCATGTCCATGTAGAGAGACCTTAAATGCAAGGAGGAAGATGTTAGCCCAATTGGAAATGTTCATAGCTCTTTCATGTTGTGCCTGTTCTTGATGATCTAGGTCTTGGTCAATGAGATTGGGTGAACCAAGTGAATCAACTTCCTCAAAGGACCTCAAGGTGGCAAATTGTCGTTGGTAATACTCTTTCTCACCTAAGACATACGAGATCAAAAATTTATGTATATATATATATGCGTATGTGATGAGGAAACTGTGTGTCATGAAGCTTGACATAGAAATGAGGGAATGGATGTAATAATGATAAAGAGTGAAAGTGAAGAGTTGATGAAGATGAGAGATGGAAGAAAGTTGTGTGATTACTGATCCCTTTAACTAGATCAAATAGCTTATATTATGAGTAGTTTGTGAAAGACCAAATGATGTAACATAAAAATTCATACAAACACCCAGAATGAAAAGAGTACAAGTTTTACCTGCAGCTAAGCCAGTTGTCTTAGAAAAATCAAGATGAGAAGAGGCCTCAGGATCAAGACCTGTCTTGACTTTGTCAGGCAACTTAGACAAGAAATCACATTTCAGAGCATTGACAGAATTCCTAGTACTACGTGTTTGGTTTTTGAGATTTGTTTGCAACAATGGGGTTCTTGACCCCTCATCATCCATTGCTCAGTAGCAGTAGTAGTAGTATCCACCCGGCCCAGAAACACAAAGAAAATTAAAAGAAGAAAGAAATACTGCTACCAACTTGTTTTTCCTTGCCGTTTCTAATTTGAGATTTGGTTTGTAGTTTGTCCTTGGGATCAGATGTTATCATCACACATGGAATTGGAACACGGGACATGTGTGTAATAAATGTTATCTGCCAGGACGGATCACATCATCTCAGACCAGAAAAGAAAAAGGGAAGATTCAGAAAAGATGTATGTATTCAGATGATGATGAAGATGAAAAATAAGCAAGGAAATTAAAAGATCAATTCTTAATTATTATAGTGTTGTTGATGTGTTTTTGGGTGGGTAGTAAATAAAAATTAGGTGAATTAATGAAGAGTTGAAAATTGAAATGAAAGAAATAGAAAAGAGTATAGGAGGAAATTGCAACAGCTGTTGGTATGAGGTTGTGACATTGCATGATTTGGCTCATTGAATGCATCAATTCCCTTTTGACCGCCTCTTCTACTACATCACATCCAACTCTTTCCTTGCTTCAATCGTTGATGGGACACTTGCCTTTACCATCATTTTCCTATGTATACACTAATTATGCAGTTGTTGTTATAATAAGACTACTGTCTTTGTCTAATATAAATAAAGTTGAAATTCATGATGTTGAAGTAACGATGAGCAGCTGCTAATAATTTTACTAAAAATAAATTCATGCACACGACACAAGCGAGCATGTCTGTCTCCCTCCCTCCCTGCCTCATGCTCAACTCATCAACACACACATATATATATATATATATATATATATATATATTGTGACGACTTAGTTTTAGCCAAAAATAGCTGTCTGTTTGTTTTCAAAGTTGAATGAAGAAGATGCATGTATCCTTAATTAAGATATCATAAATCATTATATATATATATATATAGACGTCAGTGATGGGCGTCCGTAGAATTAAAAGTTACAAATGAAATGAAAACAGAAGCAGACAAATAATTAATAATTAGGTGAAGCAGATGGAAGGTGTATATATATATAGAGTGCAGTTGTAATTAAATTAAGGTAGCTACACATAGATTTGGACATATAACAAACAATTGATAGACGACTCTCTACCACACACACATTTACTTGTGCTAGCTACAAAATGTTAAACATCATCATCATGGCCTGCCTGATTGCTCACGTGTCGGGCCACCCATTTGGCAAGTAAACAAGAGAGATGAAGATTCAAAAGGTCGTCTGCAGGAAATCAAGAAATTAATCATCTCTATCATCAACATATTATCATCATATCTTTTTCCCGTTCCATTATTATTTCTACCTACCTCTTTAATATACGTACGTAGATTACTATTGGAGCATATATATATATATATATATATATATCTTCATCAAGTAATAAATATTAATAGGAGATTCTGCTGCTGCTGCTGCTGCATTTACACTTACTTTATTGGTGTCTGAATAGGTAGCTCTACCGGCAACTAATGTAACATTGATTGACTACCCTGAAATTTGTGAAGCGGACACGCCCACGCCCACGCCCATGTGCCAACCCCACAATCCTGGTAAAATACAAACACCCATTCAATATATGGGGTTATTTGTACTTTATCCCCAATCTTTTCTTTTTACATTTTTCCTCTCAGTCTCAACCTTTTGATTTTGTTATACTTTGCATTTTACGGAAAATAATGACGAAATTTGTTCATATGTGTGCATGCGTTTGAGGGTGATTTTATTATATACAATTACAGATTCATCGACAAAAATAAAGAAAAATTCAATACATAATTTGCAAATAAACAACTTCATATTACAAGACAAAATAAAACAAAAAAATCATGAACTTTCTGTGATATTAGGTGTGTGAAACCTCTCAATAGAACCAAAAAAATTTAAACTTCAATTCACAAACAAAAAATTTCAACACCACCACAAAATCAACACAACAATACAAAGATTGAAAAAAAATCCAAATGAGAAAATATCACTGACCCAAATGGAAAAATTTAACTTCAACAATTCAAATGAAAAAATCACGAAACAATGCAACTTCACAATAAAACAAAATACACTACTATTGTATAAAAAGAGAGAAAATCAAACCCAAAAGAGATAGGAAAAAAAAATCATGTGTATTTTTGTGGGTGCCACCATCAAGCGTATATTTGTATTTTAGTCTGTGCCAACATTACATTTGACTTGCATTGTGAAGTGATTTATCTGTAGATAAGGTATTAAATTTTTGAAAATTTCCTTTGTTTTTCTCCATTTTTCAGAACTTTTCTTCATATTTTTTCTATTTTTTTAATTTTTTTTTTTTTTGTAAAAAGGTTTGGTAGCAAAGTGCAAATGATTCCATATGTTGGGAGTTATCAACATTCCTTTATAATTTTATCAAATCCAAAAATGCCCTTAGACTCGTGTACACGCGTGAACAAAATATTCCATCATTATTCTCAAAAAATATAAAATGCAATAAAACAAAAAATTGGGGAGAAAAATGTAAAAAAAGAAATTGAAACAAATAACCCCGTATGTTAGGAATGGCTGCATTTTACCCTTTTCTTTTAATTGTTACTTTAGTGTCAGTCTTTCTGGACAGGATAAGATTTTTGCCACACTGGAGTATGCTGTGTTTTTGCTGCTTGGACAAGAACCAAGATCATGAACCAAATATTGCTCAAAACCGGACTAAAAGGCATTCTCAACGTGTTTATACAAATCCAAATCCTAGAAAAGAATAGGCCAAAACGAGAACAGTAATGCCGCCTTCTGCTGTTCTACCATGTTTTCCTTTCTCCTAAAGTAAAGCAACACCACCCAATTACTAAATGAAAGTTACTGAATTTACTCCAACATACACACTACACACTTACACACTACACACTTAGCCCCAGAATTTGTCGAGTTCTACGCACAAGTACATGAAAGCTGAAGCACTTAACATTGGGCTAGACACAAGTACCCTTTATTTGATCTCCCATTATATACAATTACACATTCGTCGAGAAAAGTTGTATTTCCTGGCAATATAGTATCCAAGATGACTGGAGCAACACGTCAAACCATGCGGCTCAGCACAGAAATAATAACGTTCCGACTGCTAGAGAGGTATGAAGAATTCCTACATGTTCATCATAAGATAACTCAAACTGAACTGAAGCCATCCACTACATGCGCCACATTCAGATCCACCTCTGGAAATTTAAGTTTGCAGCAGCTTCAAAATTTAGAAACAAAAAACATATAAATAAAAGAATTTCAGAAGAGGATCTGACTTATATAACAGCAGTCTAACTAGGCTCTAAGCTACATGGCATCTCTCCCGTAATCCCCAAGTGGATCACACAAGTATTATGAAGTCAAAAAGATATAAAAGATCTCTTCTCATTGTGAAAGCTTAATAATAATCAGAATTTGATGGAAAATATATAAATCTCCAAGATAACATAGCACTAGTTTTGACAAATTAATCCCAAGCACTGGTCGCTGCAGGACCATACCCTCCACTATAACCTCCATAACCACCACCGCTGCCACCACCATAATAATCATTGCCACTCCCACTCCTATTAAAAGAAGAATCTCTCCTAAAGTCACGAGCACCAAAACGTCCACCACCACGCCGACTTTTACCTCCATATGAAGCTCGACTTGCAAACCGAGTCAACCAATCAGGTACTTCCTGGTTTGCTTCCTTCATCAAATCAGCAAGCGGCTTTGCCAAAGACATGTTATTCTCATTAAAAAATGCTGTAGCCAATCCTGTCTTGCCAGCACGACCAGTACGTCCTATCCGGTGAACATAATCATCAATGTCATTTGGGAGGTCAAAGTTTATTACATGAGCAACATGTGGAATATCAAGACCACGGGCTGCCACATCTGTTGCCACTAATATAGGTGTGTTCCCGCTCTTAAAGGATCTTAATGCAAGCTCTCTTTCCTGGAACCAGAAACCAATCAAGATGGAATAAATCAATGGATTTAGAATACAGCTGTATTGTCGATTGCATTAACTCCTTACCTGTTGTGTCCTATCCCCATGGATAGTAGTAGCAGGAAAACCATTCAGACACAACCAATGTTCCAATGAGTCAGCTCCCTTCTTCGTTTCCACAAATACTAAAGTAAGAGCTTGCTGCACAAATCAGCAAAGTCAGGAGAAAAGTATTCTAGACATCCATACAGAAAAAATATAAATTGAGGAGAGGCATATAATGAAAATGGGGACCCCCAGAGACCTATATTCCAATTGATGTTACTGAAGAGAAGCTGCTAATTGAAGGGCGACGTTAGAGAAATTCCACATGGTAGAATAATTACAAAGCCAACTTACCACACGTCTGACACAGGACATTTCAACAGCGAGCATCCAATTTCCATGTTTACTTTATATAATTATCAAGCTAGCTAGCAGGTCTTCTGATATTTTCCACAACATGCTAGGTGAATTAGTGATACCAATTACAGACATTTCATAATTCGATTGAACCATAAACAACTAAAACAAATAATGTTAATAAACTAAAATATTAACACTTCCTTATCAAAAGGATCTAATAACTTAACCTACATTAGACAAGGCCATAATTTAATCATATACTGAATAATAAGAACAAAAATATCACAAAAGAAAAAAGTATGCATGTTCACAAGAAATTGGATTACCTTTCCTTGAACTCCATTTGCTCTCTGAGCATGAAGAAGATCCATCAAATGGCTCCTCTTATCACTCTCATGAACAAATTCAATTCTTTGAACAATCAAGTCTGTACTAGAACCAACCCTTCCAACTGCCAAAAAAATGTAATTTGAAAGAAAATCGGAAGCCAGCCGCTGCATGTCAAAATTAGAAATTTCAGAAGATTGCTTGGTAAAATATTTAGCTATCTTCACAAGACTAAACTAACATCAACCAGCAAGCCAAAATTTTTTAAAAAATCCTCACAGGTCAGTAATGCCATCAAGTATTAGAAAAGCTGCCGGCTAAAGCTGCCAGCCGCAGACAACACCACAAATTGCATCATCATGTCATTTAATTTGATGAAAACTCTAGATGTGGATTTTTCAACTAGATAAAATTCCCTAATTACTTTAATAGAAATCCAATAGGGGACAAAAGCAGGTAATGGTGAAGGAAATCAGAAAAGATCTACAACAAAGACCTGGATCTCTTTTGGAAAGGTGGCACTGAACAGCATTGTCTGTCTTTCACCACGAGGAGGCATATCCATTTGTTCCACTATCTTTCTGATTTGAGGCTCAAATCCCATATCCAGCATTCTGTCTGCCTCATCCAGAGCCAAGTATCTTATCATTTGTAATGAAACTTTGGCCCTCTCAAGCAAATCAACCAATCTTCCAGGAGTGGCCACCAGAATATCAACTCCTCTCTCAAGTTCACGGAGCTGTACACAAATAAATGATATTTAACCACACCTACAAGTAGAAACGATACTTTTGCCAATACTTCAGGGCAGGCTGTACATGTTATAGAGCCACCTATCATGAAAAGAATTACTGGTTGCATTCTAATAAGACAAGAACAAGTCACCAGAAAAATACTAATTTACCCATGGAAAAAGGCCATTAAACAAAAAAATGTGGAGGGGAGGGGAAAAAAAGAGGGATCTGTCTAACTGTATAATTGACAGTCTCAAATCTCTGCAAAGAATCATTACTCATATTAACGGCTACAGCACCAGAAAACACATCTCCGCCAGCTAACTTCCTGTTACCTGTTTCTTGCTTCAAGTCCATATAATCCAACATGATAGCAAGACAAGAGAAAAAAAGAAGTACATCCATAAGATCACAAAGCCGAAAGCAAGACAGAAGAGGCATCAATATTATTGAGTTTTTGGACTCCACTGAAACACTGAAGAGTGTAGATAAAAAGGTGGACTTAAACAAATAAACAGTGATTTTGGCGATCAACAAACACTATATTCTAGAGCTGTCTCAACTTTCTCCATCCAGAGCTGGCAAGATTTATCCTACTTTTTAAATGTTTTCATTTTTATTACTTTCTAAAGGTATGTATAGACATATATGATTAGTACTACATCAAATGAATACACTCATACAAGTATAACACATATAATACTTTCTTATCAATATTAGATTTTTTTAATTTCGTGCAATTACAATAAAAATAATAATACCAGAATATTTTATAAATTATGTACTATATATCTAAAACAAACTCAATTAATACAACTTATCCAACACTTTTTTGAAAAATATATATTATTTAACATAATATATACAATTTTCATTTGTCTGTGTTAATTCAATGTTTTGTTCATTCTTTTACTTCTATGAATTATCTTAATGGTTTCTATTTGCAAATGCTACCTTTTTATAATTCAGTACAAAAAAACTTTTGGGAAATCAAATTGAAAAAAAAATGATATATTCTTAAAAATACTAATAGGTTTTCATATTTTTAAATATATTCACCAAGATATGTATGTGTTTAATTAATTATAGTATATTCCTTGTAAATTTTGCTAAATTTGGTAACACCCACAAATTAGTACTAAAGAAAATGATAATTACAATCACACTAATAATTAAAACATTGTATATAATTTCATACTTGTAATGTAGTATGTTGCATGTGTATATAAACTAGATGAACTAATTGCTTGGTTTATAAGATTCTCTTACGTTACCCAATAAATATGAGATATTTAGATTGCTACTATTTTTATCATAAGTTCTATTCTGAAAATTATTCGCATTTTATTTCTAAATTAATCTTTTTAATATATATTTATATACAATATTGTAAAATTGACATTTTGCAAGAATTACTGCAGAACTATGAAATTTATTTATTTATTATTTCATAAATAATAATTGTACCAGGTTATATAATTTCGAGTAAATGATCATTCTAAATCTTTACCAAGCATGTCATTAACTGATAATTACAAAGTTGAAGTTAAATGAACACACTCATGCTTCGCAACTTTATAATTTTTTGAATAATTAATAAAGAATATTTATCATCTCGTTAGTTCCAACATAAAATTAAGAATCTCTATTTTATAATAAAATCAAAATGATGTATTCCTTAGACAAACTAATTTGTTTATATTTTTCTTTGTGAATGAGGCCGCACTCGAGATCGAGCCTTAAGTTTTCTTGAACTAAACTCGTTTGCGCTCCTATAATCAATTAAATAATTAGGATGAACAAAAAATACTATTTTGAACATTAGCAATCCATGCATATCCCAATGCGCATGGACCAATAAAAAAAGAAAAAATAAGTTATAAACATGATAACACTGACAAATTTAACAAGATTTTAACAAGAATTTTACAAATAAAATTGTAAAATAATTCCAGCAATTATCACAAGTATTGGACAAATAATAAACAGATACAGTTAAACAAACCTGACACTGGTTGTTACTCGATATGCATTCACAAGACCGTTAATAGTGTGTGTGTTTGTGTGTGTGCTTGTGTCTGTTTGTGTTTGTGTTTAGTGGCATGCAAATTGTTTAGATTCTTCATTTTTCATGCTTACAGTTATCTTATTTCGAAGTATAATGATACATTGGAATGTCAAAGGGTGTTGCTCGTATACAGAGACAAAAGATGATCGCTTTGGATAGCTGCAAGTTGTTAGTTATTGATGAATACATTAAGTTATTGCATTAACCAAGAATTTTCCATCACCTGTCAAAATCAAGTTATGCATCAAATATTGTATGCCACAAAGTATATACGGACATCCAAAAACATAACAAAGGAATAACCTGCTGATTTATTGGCGCTCCTCCATAAGCAACAACCACTCTGACACCAGTTTGATAGGAAAATTTTCTAGCTTCCTCGTGTATCTGCAGGTGAAACGAATCAAGGAAATGACAACTTCTGCGAAGTTTCAGGCACCACATGACAATTAACTTGAACAATGTGAAACTAATGTTCAAATAACAGGCTCACCTGCATTGAGAGTTCTCTTGTTGGTGAAAGAATAAGAGCAAGTGGAAAAACAGTGCGAACTCCACGTGGTCTTTGTGGAATATGTCCCCTCATAATTCCACTAATAATCGGAAAGCAAAAGGCGGCAGTCTTGCCCGATCCAGTCTGAGCACAAGCCATTAAATCTCGTCCTGCTAGCGAAATGGGTATTGCATGTCGCTGAACAGGAGTCGGCTTCACATACTTGCATCTTCGAATATTCAGATTAAGTGCATCACCCAAGTCTATCTCTGCAAATGTATTCACTGGTGGTGGCACATTATCCCCACTCGTCTCCACAGGAATATCCTCATAAGCATCAAAGTTAATACCCGTATTCTCCTGCTCATTAAACGCATGCTCTGTGTCTGCATCCACATCATCGTTACCAAAAGGGTTGACCTCCCGCTCCCTACCACCCCAACCACTCCTCCCACCCCAACCACCGCTGCCACGACCTCCACTGCCATATCCCTGACGTCCGTAATCAGACCTAGAACCAGCCCATTGGGATCCACTTGTGGGCCCATTATACCTAGACCTATCATTACCTGATGGTGGGCCACTAAGTGACGGAGCAGGTGACTCCGATGCAGGAGTTTTGTTCCTAAGGTGTGGTGGAACATACGCTGGCTTGGTGGGAGCTGACTTTTGTTCTTTTCCACCACTAGTGCCGGCATTATCAGAAGATCCAGTAGCTACATTGTCAACAGCATCTGCCCATGATGTCCTCATTTTGGAAAACACTATAGAAAACGTATTCCTGATAACTGAATCACCAATTTCCAAAACTTATTGAAGTTTGATCCAAATATATCACAATTCAAAACCCTGAAAAAAAAAAGGCCGAATATATAACAGTCAAATCTCGCATCCTTATGAACCTAAGGGATCAACCAATCTGAAAAGCCAATTCTATTTGAATTCTTCAACGAAGAAAAATAAGGGGCAACTATAGGAATCAACAAATAACAAACAGCAGGGCAATCAAAAATCTCGGAGTGGACCATGGACCAAGCGCGGAAGCATTTAAATAGTCACAAAGTACTAAACGGACAAGAAAGAAAAAAAAATACACAAGGGCTTCATCTCCCGCTCTCTCAGACACGCAAGAAAGCAAAGAGATCAACCTCAAACCCTCGCATTCGGCAATGTGAATTGCGTGTTTACAATACATTCAATAGTATATAAAGCTTATGTATGTGTAAAGATACATGCAAAAATATTCAAGTGGGTGTGAGCGTAGAGAAAGTTGGGAGAGAAACCTGAGAGAGATGAGCAAAAGCTTGGAGGATTTGTAGAAGAAGAATTTTGAAAACCCTAGACAGGGAGAGAGAGAGAGAGAGAGAGAAGAGGAAATATAGGAGTTAATGAAATAATCGGACACTAAAGCGAAGTAATCGGATTTAACCATTTTCTTAGATTTTATGCAAATATAAATATAAATATATGTGTGTGTGTGTGTGTGTTTACACGTTTCTTTATTTCTTTCTCTTGTCAACCCTTTTCCACTTGATTTCACTAACAATGCCAAAACAAATAAAAGAACACCTCTAAATAGTAAATACATGTACTATAATATTCACATTAACAATTATATATAGGCTACCAAATCCCATTACTGCTTTTAACTTATTATTTGGATGGTATGTAAATAATTGGGATTATATAATTTCTCAAATACTTTTTTTTAGTAGCTGATAATTATACCGTCCTCTCTTAAATTTTAGTATAATTATATGTAAAACTTTTATAATTCAAAGATTTAATAATCTTAATATTTGTTTTAGTCTAATAAATAGATTTATTGATTAATAATTGTTTTAACAGTTGGGATTGGATGAACATTTTATTAAAAGTTGGAGATATGAAAAAATCATGATATAGAATAAATCATTTTGCAATCTTAAGAAAATAAAAATGACATTTAATTTGATAATTAGAGGGTGATTAAAAGTATAGGAGTTGGGAGGTGGAAGGAGTTGTTGTTAGTTAAATTATCCAACAACATCACACGTTTATGTCCAATCCAACCACACAGTCACACACACACACAACTCTACCATATCATCAAAATAGTATTCAAGTAAAAGCAGGGAGGTGATGGCATTTGTTCTTTTATGAATTGGAGTTATCATAGGAATAAGGACACATTCTTGATATATTTATGCTGTGAATTATGTCTAAATTTCTCAACTTATCAATGCTTTCATTCTCATCCCAGGGGTTGTCCACTTCCACTTGTTCTTGTCCGTCCCTTGTGCACTGCTCTCCTCTCCTCTCCGTGCCTGCCTGCACTGCACCTATAATATTTACTCCACTACACTAAACTAGATTCTCCACACACTCCTTAATAATTAACTGAATCAAAATATATTTCCTCAAAAAAATAAAAAACAGAATCTATATATAATAAAAAAATTAGACACCTCTTCCCTCTCTCTCTCTGTTTGTCTCTCTCTCTCTGTTTGTCTCTCTCTCTCTCTGTTTGTTTGTTTTTGAGAGAGTAGATTTGGTCCAAGTCCAGTCCACCACCACCACAACCACATAAATTTGCAGCTGTTTGGGTTTTCGACTTGGAAAAGTCTTCAGCTCGTGCTCCTCCACCCTCAGCCTGACCCTCCCTCTTTCCAGGAGGTGAGCGGCATAATTTTCAGGCCAAAGAAAGAAGCTCACCCGCAACCGCAAAGAGATTGAGAAAGCAGAACAATACAAGAGTATTTCTATATAAACATTAATTTACTAAACAAAATGGTAACCCCGACAAGTTTTCTATGTGGAATAGCATTCTGGATCCTGATTTCTTCCAAATTCAATCTCACTCAGAAGCTCAGATCTCTTACACAGCCATGGGTTTCTCACTCTGTCATTTCTGGCACCCCCATTATTCTCAAGATCCAGGTTTCTCTATTCCTCAACATCAATACCCTTAAACATTACATTTTTCTTTTTCATCTTTGACCTCTTTTTTCGTGTTTTGCATGCAGAAATACCAGCACAGACATTTGGATGCCTTTTTCTCTTTGTTGTCTTGTGTTGTTTCTGTGCCTTTCTACACTGCTTTTCTTCCCTTGCTTTTCTGGGTATGTTCTCTATCACATTCACACCCTAATTAATATATGTATCTACATTTTGTGTTGGTATGCCGGTCTTTTTGCATTCTGAAATCATTAAGAGTTTGAACAAAATTGTAATGTATACCCATTCTTTTTTCTTTTGATTGATTGTCTTTTGTTGTGTGGGTAGACTGGGCATTGCAAATTGGCTAGGCAAATGACCCTCTTGATGGCCTTTTGTGATTATACAGGAAACTGTATTAAGGTGGCTTTTCTTTCTCTAATCTCTATTGTTTAACATATTTTATGACTATTTTTGCAAATACAGTGATGCTCTGTAATTCTGCCACATTTTCACTGCTTTCTTTTCATCCCGTTTATGGATATGGCTCACAGGATGTGGTCTCAGCACCTAGACCTTGTTGTCCACCTGTCAGGAGAGTTACAGCCACCAAAGATGAAGAGGACAATGCCATGGAATATGGATTACCTTCCTCACACACTCTTAATACAGTTTGCTTATCAGGGTACGAACATTTTCTTGAATTTTATCTCCTTTATTTTTTTTCTTCTGAGGTGACTTATAAGAGACAACAAATTCAGGATCCCCTGTACTGATGCTAGTGAAGATATATGCTCATTGCTCAGTACTTGGTTTTATCTGGAAGGTTGATTTTGTATATTGTGCTACTATAGTGCATGGTTGCTACATGTTTTGCATAATAATTCTGTCTTCTTTCTAAACTTAAGGAGCCTTTTTGGGAAATCCAGGTACTTGTTACACTACATTCTGGCCTATACTGGAAATCATGATGCCTTTGCACAGATAATAGGTATCACCACGGTCAGTTTGGTTGTCGGTCTCATTGGATTGGGTAAGTTTAATTTATTGCATTATATTTCTAATCATTTCTTACTTCTGAAAATACTTTTTGCTTTCCTCGAGTATACTCTTCTGATATATTGTTGTACTTTTAGGAAGGATATACCTTGGAATGCACAGCTTGATAGACATTATCGGTGGTTTGGCTTTGGGATTAGGCATCCTGACAATATGGCTCTATGTCTCCGAATACATAGATAATTTCATAGTTTCTGGTCAGAATGGTAATATGTCCCCCCTTCAGCATCGCATATCTGTTCTACCTTCCTTTGTTCATCATCTATCTTGCTTAGACCTGCTGTATTATCTGTTTGTTAAGCTTGGTGTCAATATTCGGAGAAGCTATAAGAGTAGTTATGAATTATAATGCAAATCCGCCACTTCTGAACTTCATGAAATAGCATAAAGGTCTAACTGAAAGAAAAGGTCAAACTTCCTCGAACTTTCTGTTGAGCGTATGAAAATTTGAGATAATACGACCATCCCTAGATGCTCACTGTAAATTTACTACTGTATGATCCATATCTAAATAGTATGCTCTTCTGCTGTTGGTTCAAGATCTTTAAAGTTCAAGGTGTTTTTTGTCTGCAGTTATATCATTCTGGGCTGCCCTATGCTTCTTGTTACTCTTTGCTTACCCAAAACCTGAACTTCCGACACCAAGTTTTGAATATCACACAGCTTTCAATGGTGTTGCCTTGGGAATCGTAAGTGAAGATCTTCCTACTCTTTCTTATGAGCTTATTTTCAATATATACTTGCTCTGGCAACGTGACCTGTGAGCCTGACATTTGCCTTTCGTACAATTTAATTTGCATTAACATGAAGATTAATGTCTGCATGACCATACTGCCAAACTTTTCTGTTTTCCCTAATTTCATTTTGGTGGAAACAGCTATACATTATGATGACAATATAAAAATTTGTTGGTGTTCAATTAACAATTCATGGGACTGAAACTTTCATTTAGACACTGCCTGCTTTTAGCTAGTTTTATTGCTCGTATCTCAACATATTGACGAAAATCATATCATCCAGGTGATTGGGATCCACCAAACGTTTCAGCAGTTTCACCATGAAGATGTTGCACGCATATTTTCTCCTGATCTTACAATTCCTGCATTTGTGGGTAGACTACTACTGGGGATCCCAACAATACTGGTGGTGAAGTTTTGTACCAAGGCTCTCGCCAAATGGATTCTTCCCATTCTTGCAAATACTTTGGGAATCCCAATAAGGTCAACGAGCTATATACCTGCTCTGAAGGGCATGGCTGCTGACAAGAAGTCGGATGAAATAAAGCAATCAGGTTACGTACAGAAACTCTTCTTTTTCTCCAAGCAGACGTCATTCAACATTGATACTGGCATAAGGCTCCTTCAATATACTGGGCTTGCATGGTCTGTTGTTGACCTCGTCCCTTCTGTCTTTTCTCACCTAGGCTTGTGATTGTTCTTTAGTTATAGAAGTATTGTATTTTCTACTGACTCTGCTAGCTGGTCTTTAGATGCTTATTGTATAGTGACGTCTCAAATCTTTTGTATAATATATATATGAGGTTATAGTGTTTTTAGAGTCCAGTTATTGATTCTATGCATTTATATAAATTTGTTTTTCCTTTTCACTTATATATAGATAGATAGTTCCCATGGATTAAGTAAATTAATGATGGATTGTGGGAAGAACTCACGAAAATAGGCCACGAATCTTGGCATCTCCTTAGAAGGCAGAGAAACCAAGGCGTTAACTACACCTTCAGCATCAGCAAAAATCCAACAAAATATCCTTCCTATGGCTCACCAGTCACCACGGGGCCGCTGTGCACAGGCTTGCCCCATGGGAACACCACTTCATCAAACCTCAATCTGAGCCATGAGCTCACCATATACTCCCCACAAGGCAGCCCTTTGTTTATCTCCAACCAGTCAGTCTATCACAGATCTCAATATATTTTTTTTAAAAAAAAAATTATCTAGTGGCCGCCCCGCACCCCTCCGCGGCCACCCCTCTGCCCATAGAAGGGGCGACGCTATCCCCCAACAGAGGGGTGTGAATGATGTCGCCTGCTGAGCATAGCTGGGCGACGACAATGCACAATTAGGGACAATAACAGCAATTAAGCCGTAGTGAAAAATTGACACTTTTTCATGAAATTGGAAAAACACATGCATAGGAATTGAAGAGCAGGCCGCCGCCAGCGTGGAATCCTGGAGCAACAAATTACAACACGAGGCACATGCATGAAATTGCTACACATGAGAAAGCATTGCCACAATCATTATTATTCTCAACCATACCATACTACAAACACACACACACACACAGAGTTCTCATAGATTAAGCTAATTAATGATGGATTGTGGGAAGAACTCGCGAAATAGTGCCACAAATCTTTCCATCTCCTTAGCTGGCAGAGAAACCAAGGCGTTAACTCCATCAACACCGGGAAAGATCCAGCAAATATCTTTCCTGTGGCTCACCACTGGCCCACTGTACACAGGCTTGCCCCATGGATACACCACCTCACCAAACCTCAATCTCAGCCATGAGCTCACCATGTACTCCCCACAAGGCAGCCCTTTGTTTATCTCCAACCAGTCTATCACAGATTTTGAATACTCATCACTCACCCTTTTTGGCGCTTCTGACACCATCTCCACCAGCTTCGAAAATGGCCATTTTTCAATATCTTCGCATGTTGCCGACGAATATGCAACTAGTACTGCGTTGCCGCTGTATGAATCTGGCAATGGTGGATTCAGCCTTGACCTTAAGTCCACAACATTAAGCAGAGTGGAAACTCTATCTTTATTGTATTCAGCATCATTTGACAAAGCTTTGCACCGCCATATGAGCGCTGCCACCACGTTAAAGCTGGTGATCTTGGTGGTGCTATAACTAATATTCTCCTTTGCTTTGCCCTTTAAATAATTGATAGCTTTCGAAGTTAGGCTGAAAGTTGTATAATCCAATTCCTCCCTTTTGCAGTCGAACACTGGTGGCCCCACAACTTCAGGGAGATCGGGTTTGAAAAACTCGGGGTGCGGGAACTCCACATGGGGCGGAGATCTGGCGGCTAGGAGGTGGCGGTTGTTGCATGGGATGACCGCCAAGGGCTTGTCGTCGAAGGCTTGGGTGGCTAGATTTTCAATGAAGATTTGGGCGCTTGCGCCGTCCAACAATACATGATTTGTCGACATGCCGATGCAGAAACCCCCACACTTGAATGATGTTACCTACGAACCACAAATTAACAAAATATATATTACTTATAGTACGATCGAAGACTGTTCTCCTGAAATTATATATACACGGTAGAACTCAAGCTTTATAACATGTTATGTTATGTCTAAGGTTTCAGTAAACAATAGAATTTTGGCTGGGCCATCTACAATTTGGTTAAGAAGTAGTTTGTTTAACCTGAAAAACACATAGTGGCTGCTCAACCTCTGGTCCCAAATTATCCAAGGTTTGGACCGCAAGCTGCCGGAATCCGAGGTTGGGATAAACAAAGTCACCCAAGTCATCAAGTGAATAATCCGAAGAAGCCACCACAAAACCAGCTCCTGCGGAGTTACAGTCGATCTCAAGGCGGCCCAATTGCTGGTTCAGTTTGAATCTTCCAGCCATGAAATGATAGTGCACCTGCAGAACTCTTTGTAGTGCCATTTTGAGCCTTTTGGGCACAATTTGGGGAGGAAAATCAGGGTTGGCTTTGAAGAAATGGACAGTGGGAATATTGTAGTTGAGGATTTGGTCTATGTTAGACAGGAAGATGGATTTGTTCGGATCATCATCATCAGTTTGTTTTGATGGAGAAACAAGGATGGATTCTTGAAATGTGATCTTAAGATCTTGCATGGGTGGAATGGGCAAGATGAATGCCATATTGTGAATTTCTTTTGTGATGAATTATAGTTAGTCTCATATATACAGCGCGTTGAAGCTGCCTTGAGAAGAAATTAATTAATTAATTTACATGCATTTGTTTAACACGCGTGTGAAATTATGACTTTTTTGCAACTTATAATATTATAGGTGTAGGAGTGGGGAGAATGCCAGCACTACTTTGGCGTAGTCAACTATCTAACTACCATTAATTAATTAGGCATTAGGACCTTAAAAAAGTTCGTATACACCCCATAATTATATATATTAACATTGGATTATTAATTTTAAATGGTAGGGTGGGGACATTCATGCTTGCATCTGAAAATAAGTTACTTTTGTGGAACCAAGTTGTTGGGTCAAAAACTGAATTATTATCCAAATTATACTGAAAAAAGAAAAAAAAAAGTTAGTCAACCATGCGACATTATCATATTTAATTATTGATACACGTAGGTTGAATAAGAAAAATTTTAATTTAAATTGAATTTAATTGAATTTGAATCAGTTATACAGTAAGCACAATATATATACACTAATTTAAAAAAATAATTAATTATATAATAAATATATTATAATTATTTTAATTTGATAAAAAATATACAATCTTAAGTGATATCGGTAACAACCATGTACATGACATATATATATGATGTGGAGTAAGAAAAGGAAAAAGATTGAAGAAATGGGAGAAACTCCTTCTCCCTTTATCTAATTATCACATACAACTTACATAAATATATATGCACGATGATTGCATGTTCAACGCCAACACTTTGATAATTACTTGTGTGCAGATGTTTATCTCTTTCGTTTGGTTGTTTGTCTTTTGTCTCAACACCAACTCCTCCTCATCTCTATCTACATCACTCTTCCTTTCTGGATTCAATTACTGAACTGGGCTTGGGTTGTAACTTGTAATTGTATAGTGTATACTGCAGTCAACACTTAGACTATATCATAATGTTTGTTTTTAGTTTTGCTTTATTTTTGAGATGGCTCAAAGCATAATAATATTTATTTTGATTTCTTTTGGAAGTTTTGATAGTGTTTTAAAATGTTTTGAAACAATGCCTCATTTATTTTTTGTCAAATAAGTTTACACTAATTATAGGCCCTACATCTAAAAAAATTATATACATACTCATACATATATATAAATATATATATATAAGAGAAATAATTTGACAATGAACAGTAATTTTTGTTTCCTACTAAACAACATCAAACATAACATACTTATTTTGTATTATCTCCAAAAATAAATTCAAATATACAAACTATCTCTAATACATATTTATTTATCTTTATTTTTATCTCTTGATTTCCACAAAAAAAATTAAAATAAGTTAAAAATAAAATCAAACATAGTGTATATGTTTAGTTTAAGTGAGAAGAAAAAGGAAAGTAAAAGGTCGAGGGAAAGTTAAAGAGGGAGAGGGAGAAAAAGAATAATGATTTTCTATCAAATTATTTGGTATGAGAATATATCTCAAATATTTTTATTTGTTTGGTACGAAAAAAATAGATTGAAAAGAAAAAATTATATTTTATAATTTTACTGAACAACCCTTATGATTTGCATAAAAATAAGATGAGTCAAAAAGGCCTAAGCAGCCCAAAAAGAAGAAAAAAATGCAAGGCCTATGGTGTCCCGCACAGGCCCAGTTCGGAAGAAGGCTCAGACAAATGTCCCCTAGAAAATAGAAGTCCCACCAACCCAATCCGAGAGGGCCCTGATCCAAGAGGCTTAATATGTAGCACCCCCTACAACATTATACATAATTACCACTAATTATCATACACTTTCCTTATTACAACCCCTCTTATAAGATATTTTTATTTATCGATATAACATATAAACGTCACACGACATAATAGGCATATTCAAAAGATATATTTAATCTCTCCACATGTCCTCGTAAACAAAATCTCAAATGAAAATAGCACCACAACCAGCTGTACAAATTTTAAATGCAAACCAGGAAAGAGACTAGTATATTTAATATTCTCATAACCAAAAGTCTTGGCTTCAGATGTAATGCTGACCTACCTATTCACAAAAACGACACGACTCAAAATCTAATGTGACTAGTCAGTGTGATATATCTCCTGAAAAGTACATGACAAGGAGTGAGTTGTCTACTCAGTAAGTATAGCCAATCAATCTATATATATACATACATCACAATCACAAGTCAAACATAATACAATCATATCAACCAACCAATATTCGTCAAATAATATCAGCAGGTAAAAGAATAACATATGCTCTTAATCATATATCAGCTTATGTCATAATAGTGATATTTTAATTTATTTTTTTAGGGCCCTGCTTACCTAAAGTGGAGTGTATCACTCAATGGCCTTGCCAGCTGTCATCATAATCTCAATCATAATATTTGTTTTTTTTTTCTTCGATGTCACACAGCACACAACTCGTATGATATCTCATCACCAATCATATCACACAACACATAACTCGTATAATATGTCACATCATCTCCACTATCAATTACAACACACAGCTCGTCATTAATCATATCATCATAAGCCATTGCAGTATGCCCCTTCCCAATCAGGTAATCCATCTCTTATTTAAATTCACGAGAACAATATCATTAACTTTATCCTGCAATTCTATTTAATAATTATCTTCTCATCAATAAATTTCCTATTCAATTTCATTCACTAATCAATTTTATAATCACATAATCATTCATCTCACATCAATACAATACTATCACATATAACACATAATAACAATTTTACAAATATCAAGGTAACCAACAAGTAATCAACGATCAAATATATAAATAACCAATATACATTCTCCATATATATAAATATAAATCCAAGTGCATGATCAAATATATATAAGCATGAAAGCACCTCGAAGTGCGAGTGGATCGACTCGGGAACGCGCAAGCAAAAGCGGCAATAATAAAATGCATAAATTAAAATGAAAGCGTAATAAAACCATACGGAGGGATGTACCCTTGGAGTTCTCGGGTGTTCAATGTAATTAATAAAAATAAACGACAATGAAATTAACGGGGCTAATGGTTGAATGTAAAACAAGAGGTGCATAAATCATAAATCAAGAATTACCTTTGATTTGATTTATTTCGAACCTCCTTCGTCTTATCCGTTCATGCAAGGTTTCAATGTAGAAATCCTCTACAGTTGCGGCCGCACCACACCGGAACTTCGGACTCCTCAACTCAATTTGCTAGAAAAGAATTGAGGAGAAAAATAGATCAAGTGTGCACAATAGGTGGTTCGGCTGAGTGGAGTAATTGGAGAGAGGAAAATTATTTTCTTGCTTTGTTATGTATTCATTAGTTATTCCAAATAACTAACATACATATATATACCTTGTATGGATGCATTAAAATATGTCTAGGTTCATTTAACCATCCATAAGGTAATAAAATCCTTTATTCTGAATAAAGGATCACTAACATGACACCTTTTAAAAGTGAATTTGTTAGTCAATAATTTTCTTTTCTAATCATTTCCACCAACTTAATTAATGAATTTGGGCCAATTTTAATTAATTAAAATACAAGGCCCAATCAATCTTAATTAACTCCAATGTAATTAAAATTCACTTAATTAAGTCCATTATATATTTAATCCAATTAAATATATGAACCCAATAAGCATTTATTAAATAATAAGGGCAAGCCCAATATAAATTATTCTAATTAATTTATCATTGGGCTTATCCATCCAATGGATCCCTCTCATATATAAGTAATCCAATTACTTATGGAATTAATTCTCAATTAATTCCAATTAATTCCTCGTCCCTTCTCGGTGATTTATGTGTGGCTCTTGAGGTTCACATTTCAGCTAGACTTGGGCTAGTGCCCAACACTAGTATTAATTAAATTCAATTTAATTAAGAATTTTTTATCAATTCTTGATTAAGAAAGCCTGTCACCATGGTGGCCGTCTAGCAACGGTCTATGGCACTAGAGACTAGGCGAAAATCCATGTGAACTTTTAGGCTCCCGAGTCCATAAGGGTATGATCCTTCCATCTACCATTTTTCGATCTTAGTCTAGAGCATGAAATTGGGTGTCGGTTTTCATCCTGGATTAGGCGTCTATGCTTAATACTTGAGAGATTGCGTTACACCAAATTCCTGAAACTAGGAACCTCTTTTTCATATTCGACCAATGACTGTGACCACAGATTTATAGAGCGTTAACGCATCTCCAAGTGCATAGAAAATGCCTCTGTCACGTTTTGACAGGGGATGGATCCTCTTCTTGGAACTCACCGTCCTCGCTACATACTTTGAATGCACTAGACAAAGCTTATGATGACCATGTTTGAGATACGATCACCTCTCGCACAAATCTAAGATTCGCATGCACGTAACTGCCGTTATTCCTCTAGTCTGAGGACTACTCTCATAGTATCAGAGCCGGGGACTTGAGTATACCGATCAAGCCTATAAGGCTTCCATATAACGATCCCTGCATGTTAGTTCAGGCAATTCGACACCTAGTCAATCGACCTATTAAGATCGCATAGATGTCTCGCATCTGAAGCCAATGAAACACGACACTCATTAGATGAATGTGACTCTTAATACAAGTCTCCATAGGATACTTTGATGTCCATTTTCGAGGTCCTCGACTTGGAATATTCAAACCCAATCCTAAATAGTTTGGTTTCATGACCGCCATCCAATGCGCAGTCCAACTGTTGCACTGTTGTTCAAGGTGATCTGTGGGCTTTGTTGTGATGTTTGAAAAAAATGCAAACATAAATGTAATGAGCACGACAAATGAAATGCCAATAGCAATACTCATTTTATTCATTGAATAATATTACATAAAATCGAGTTATTGTCAGAATAGATTACAAGTATGCCAATCTAATTGGCTTTTAAGTCACATATTCTAACAAAGCAACCAATATATATATAATATATAAATAGGGCTTGCAATTTTGGTCCTCTATCTATAAGGGGTTGGCAATTTTGGTCCTCTAACTATGGAGTTGGCAATTTTAGTCCTATAACTTTTAAATATTCACAATTTTGGTCATTTGGCCCATTTTATGACCATTTTGCCCTTCTAGCTAAAATTAACCGTAGTCCATTACATGCTCCAAGTCATGTGCAACATGCTTTCGGTATAAATTAAGTCCTCATAAGTTCGTACTTTTTTTTTACCGCCTTGCTTCTAAGTATTCTGAGTCCTCGATTTTATGGACTTCTTCCAACCACACTACCATAACAGATGGTTCGCATGTACTTGGCTCCTTCAGCAACAAACAGCACAACCCTATTTCGTTTCCTACCTTAAGGCGTAGTTTTATTGAAGAGATATATGGAATATTACATAAATGTTATTTCCTCCATTGGAGGAGATAACTATTTAGTCTCTCAAATGATAGAGGACTTGCCTCGTTGGGAAATCCCCCATAAACTAAGAATTCAAAAATTTACAAAGATTTGGACACTCAAATATTATGTTTTGAAGAGTAGGAGAAAATTTCTGATGATCCCCATCTGCTTCATTGCTTTCTTATTTATAAGCGTCCGCGGACTTCAAACCCGAACTCCAAACTTGTTTTTTGATGACGTCACTACGTTCATCATCATCTTGTCTTTTTCGAATAACGTCATTGCGTTCATCATCACTGTATCCTTTCCAGCTATTGGTTATAATGGCTTGTCGGCCATGTGATTGCTAGCTGACTTTCCTGCTTTGCTGAGTGTTGGTCTTTGTCATTTTCTATCGACAGTCTTATTCTTGATTTTTACATTCTCCAACTTTTACTTCATTTTTTAAAAATTATTTCTTTTACCCTTGTCCTAATTTGGTTCCAGTTTCTTTTGAGTAACCCGAATTTTTATCCCGAATAGGGATTTCTCTTGTTTCTCACAGCAAGGGCATACACGATTATGCCATTGCCCAATATGCAGCATGTTGCACGTCTTCGTTCTTGTTGCTTTAGTCGCTGGTAGCTTATTTACCAAGATCAATATCCTTGTCTTTTCAAATAAGCTTTCTATGAACTTAGTACTTTTTCCCGTCATGGAGTTTAACAGGAATGATCTATCCACTTTATTTGAAAAAAATTTGAATGGATAATTGACTTTGTCCATCTTAGTGAGATAGACCCATAATCCCCAAGCTCTTCTAGTGAAGATATCGTCTTCACTAATAGTTGATACCAAGGGAACTTCTCTTAGGAAAGGTTTTAGTAATGGTAAAGAAATGTTACAAATCTAAATAAATGACCGTTCTAAATACCATTACCAAAACAGGTCTAAAAGTGTGTTCCTAAACTGCATTGATCACTCCAAATTCCATTGCTATAACCATTAAGTGTTCCTAAATAGTGGTTGACTGTTTCTAATACTATTGCTATTTCAGTTTTAAGTACGTATTCCAAACTCATAATGACCGTTCCTAATACCACAACTAAAACAATTTTATATACGTGTTTCTAAATAAGACTAGTCGTTTCTAAAATTGTTCCAATTAAAAAAATATTTTTTCTACAAATTCAATAATAGGAATTATTTTCATAGAGTGTTACAGTTTCCATCCCAAATAGGAACAGTCTTGCCTGAACCATTCCTAAAATTTTGTAACGCCATTCGTGAGCATGGATTTCCAAGCGTTCCAAAAAACTGCTCCATATAAGTTCGGTATCCTACAAACCGTTCCAAAGAAACACAAAAAAAAAAGTTCCTAAGCCCGCTTCAAATTCTAGTTTTTTTTTTTTTTTTTTTTTTTTTTGTAGCGATAGTCATCACTTCACCCCAAAGAGAAGATCTGGAATTCGCTGTCAAGTTCGGGTTTAAGGCCTCCAACAACGAAGCCGAATACGAAGCATGCATAACGGGACTCAAAGTGGCACATGAAGTGGGAGCTAGACACTTAATATCTTATTTAGATTCGTAGCTAATAGTCAAACAAGTGGAGCGCTCATACGAAGCGAAAGAAGAAAATATGATCCAATATCTACAATAGATAGCAGAATTAAAGATGGGGTTGAAAGTTTTCAAATTATCCGAATCCCAAGGGAAGAAAACGTCAAAGTTGACTGCCTCTCCAAATTCGCTAGTGCTGTAGAAGATTGTAGGACGAGGCATATTACCTCCCCAAGCCAAGAGCTCCAATTCAAATTCAAGCCATATCCTCCTCAGGAGATTGGAGGACCCATGTTATCCGATGGCTTGAAGAGGGGCACTTCTCAGACAAAAGATGGGAGGCCGCAAGACTTAGGGCTCAAGTTGCCCGCTTCCTACTACAAGGAGGGGTCCTTTACAAGAAATCTTACACACCCTCTACTCCGATGTTTGTCTCAACCAGAAGGATTGTATATTCTTAAAGAAATACACAATGGCTGCTGTGGAGTGCATGCAGGAACCTGGGTTCTCCCCAATAAAGTGTTGCAGGCGGAATACTTTTGGCTTTCCATGAAACAAGATGCGAGACAACTAGTGAGAAAAGCTAAAAACACTCTTCCCTCATACACCAACCTGTGGAGCCCCTCACAACTATGTTATCGCCATGTCTTTTCACACAATGAGGGATAGATATCGTGAGACCTTTCCCCTAGCTCCTAGGCAAAGGAACTTCCCTCTAGTAACCATTGACTTCTTTACCAAGCTGAGCTACGTTCCTGAAACATACACAACCTCAAGAAATATTATGCATGAAGAAGGGCGTCCTTCGCATTCAAAGAATCCTCCAGTAAGTCTTCTTGAAAAACTCCCTCTAAAAGTGTCTTCCTCAAGGGCATCCTCGAATAAGTCCTCCTAAAGGACTCCCTTTAAAAATGTCTCCTGAAAAACTCCCTCTAGAAATGTCTTCCTGAAAGACATCCCCCAACAAATCTTTTGGGAGACTCCCTCTAAAAGGGCTGCCTATAGACATCCAAAGTCAGATAATCATTCTCTTTTGGGGTCACCCTCTGAAAAGGTACTCTATATTAAATTTCTTGAGGCAAGACACAAAAACAACATAGGAGTAAGCCTGCTAAAATTCATGCAGACCTCCATTATCAAAGGAGCCTTTAGGAATCCCATTTTAAGCCCTCGTACGCCTCTCATTCATTTCTTTTCACGTAAGTATATTTCACGATATACATTATGGGCAGTAACCCTATGTCTAGTACTCAGGTACAACTAGGGTAAAGGAAGCATCCCCTACAATAGCTAAAAAGGACCTCCCACAAGAAGGGCAAAAGAGGCCTCCCCCAGGATAAGTCTCTCTAGTGTTGTGTCACTTTAAACAAAGCTTAAGGATTCCATCATATCAAGAAAGCAGTGCAAGCATAATGACGAACATCAAACACAAAGTGAAGAACTAAAAGCATCGTATTTCAACCCCTAGCCTAAAACCGTGGGCAGGAGTAGAGAGAAAAAGAAAGCAGTATCCAACAAAGCAAGGAAAGATAAATTATCTCATCTCTATTATGAATGGGGGTAAAAAAGAAGAGAAAGAAAATTAAAATTATTTCGACCAACATCCATGAGGAACAATTCAAACAACATCAATTTTTTTCTCCCCACAGGCGGGGTTTTCTTTCTCCTTCTCAAGGGGGGGCATCAGCAACATGCGCAGGGGTGGTAGGAGGCTCAGCATTGGCGGCCAAGGGAACTTCTTCTTCCTCTAATTTTAGGGCACCTTCACCCTGGAGATCCCCGGTATGGAATCAATTGTTGCTTTGTTAGGGGGACTCCTCACCTTTTCCTCGACCTCCCCCAATAAATTGTCTAAATCTCCTTCTGCAAAATTTTGGTCCCACTAGATAGGGTCCTTCTCACTTGCAGTCCCATGCTTTACGTGTTCAACACCTTTAGTCCCAAAATCCTATTTTTTTTAACAGAAATGGTCCTGTTCCGTTAAAAACTAATGGAAATGGCATGTGACAAGTCATGTGTTGTTAGTCAACTGGCAGCTAGCGAAAAAAACAAGAGGTAAAATATCACTTTTGGTCCCACTAGATAGGGTCCTTCTCACTTGTAGTCCCACATTTACGTGTTCAACACCTTTAGTCCCAAAATCCTATTTTTTTAACAAAAATAATCCTGTTTCGTTAACAACTAAAGAAAACGGCATGTGAGTTGTCACGTGCCGTTAGTCAATTGGCAGCTGGCGAAAAAAATAAAGACAGGCTTGTGTTCAGTTTTTGGAGGGAAAAAAAGGCGCCAAAAAATATTTTTTTGCTATTTATATATGTAGATAACCCACAAACACCACACAACATTTTCATCTTATTTCATCACTTAATGTTGATAGCAATAGTCCAAAAGATGTCACAAACATCTCAAACTACTTCAAATATTGAATGCTATTGTAATGGTGAATTATGTGTAAAAGGATATTCTTATATATTACTAGATGACCTTTTAGTAATGGTGAATTATGTGTAAAAGGACTAATGGATATGCCTAGTCTTTTTTTGCAAGTAATTATAGTTTATGTTATGTTTAAATGTGTAAGCATAAATCTTGAAAGCAATAAAAATATAAACTAAAATTGCACACCAGCAGTTGTAGTATCATTGCATGCTCCAACACCTTGAATAACCAGTGGTTGTTCACTATAGCAGCGGCTATATATCTCCAGCTGGAAATAAAGTTCGTTACTGATGTATTCAGAATGGTTTCCATACTAGTAAGGATTTTGGAGAGCAAATAATCATTAATTCTAGACTACTAATAGTAATAAATTTAGCAAGAGATAATTATAACAAAAAAGTAGTGTTTCTGGATTTATTATGGCTAGATTCAGTATAATCCTTTTTCACAAAAAGAAAATAAAATCAAGTTACGTCAATAGAACTTTATTATTACAAATATAACCAAATACAGAACACATCACGCAAACAAGAGCTACGCATGCAAGAAATCTTCCATTTAATCTTACTACGTTGTGTTTGAGAAAAATCATTTTCAGAACCTTTTGTTGAAATAGGAGATAGAGTCCTGGAGGTAGGTCAAATCTGGGAGTCAATCCTAATGACTTGGTGCTTGGAAATAATATCTTTTAGAGCTTTTCCATCGTCATTCTACCACATTTTGCAATCCCAATTTCCATTATTTTAGTTAATTGGAATGGTATAATTTACATTAACTTGTGACTCAAATTAAAAAAAAAACTATATCAAGAGTAGACATAATACAAGAATGTGGCAACATGACTGCCTGACAATAGGAAAGTGCATAATAAACAAAAATATCTTTACCACATTATCGCTTCCCTTCAATCTACCCAGAGCCGAGTCTTTTGCAACTTCTTGTATGCCAACTTCCCACCTAGCAGAGGTGCAAAAGGCATGTCATATGATGAAACTGGTTTTATTATAATCAAAGCATATAACTACTATGCCAGTTGCACAGACAAATAGACTTGATTCTTTACCAGCTAATCTATGCTGACTAGATTATAAGAACTAATTGATACAACATTCTATCTTGTAGCATTATCCAAGACTATAAACATAGAAAGCATATATGCATATCTAGTTATAAGTTAGTTTCTATATTTATTCATCCAACTGCAACACCTAATACGAAAAGATGAGATACCTGGACTAAAGGTGTTGAACACGTAAAGCGTGGGACTGCAAGTGAGAAGGGCCCTATCTAGTGGGACCAAAAAGTGATATTTTGCCTCTATTTTTTTTCCCTAGCTGCCAGTTGACTAACGGTACGTGACTTGTCACGTGTGCCGTTTCATTTAGTTGTTAACGAAACAGGACCATTTCTGTTAAAAAAATAGGGTTTGGGGATTAAAGGTGTTGAATACGTAAAGCGTGGGATTGCAAGTGAGAAGGGCCCTATCTAATGGGATCAAAAGTGATATTTTGCCATCTCCTTCTGCAAAACTTTGCAGAGTCAGCATAAAATAGGAAAAAAATACAAATAGAGGACAAAGGAGAAACCAACTTGAATCAGGGGGGTGGGGAGCTTCCATCCCTAGGGATGGAGGGCTCTGCAAAGGGATCAAGCGCATTATACAAGGTTGTAGCAAGGTCAAGGAAGGTAGGCTCCTCTCTTGAAGGGGGTGCCCTTGACCCAGAAGCTGCTCCTTACAAGCTATAAAACCATGTTTAAAGTAAGGGCTCGCTATCTTGGCCGCCTCCAGCTGATAACACTCAGACTTCTTGAACTCCTTAAGGCACCTTAAGCCTCCAAATAGTTCTTGCCTTCCTCCGAATGGGGAAAATCCATTAGCGCGTTCTCCACAGCTTTCTTAAGGACACCCTCATGGTTGGCCACCTCCTTCTGCAGTTTCCTCATATCTTTCTCCAGCTGTTGATAATGGCTTGTGACCTCCTTCTTCGCTTCCCGTAATTTGGCATTCTCATCTTCTAGGGGTTCCACCTTATCCTCCAACTTTCACTTCTAAGCATTGTTTGGAGAAATTGGGGGAACCCCCTAAAGCTTAGAAGAAAGCTTTTCATACATGGAGGCCGCCTACAGAAAACATGAAGCTTTAGAAAAAGTGTTGCATGAAGGAAAGAAACATAGCGAGAGAACAGTATCTTGAACAAATAATAAGCCCCCATTCCCTCAACCTCCTTGAGAAGAGGGCCTAGAAAGTGTTTGTCCCAGGAGATAAAATCCTCGTTCTCAGGTTAGCCACTAGGGGATTTCTCCCCCTCTATTGATCTAATGATTGGCGGTTGGGAAGACAGGCAGAGGGAGGTGCACGAAGACCTGGGGGGTATTCATCTCTTCTTTAAAGGAGGGGGCAGAAGAGGCAAAGATGAAGGACGTGAGGGGGAGCCCCCATAGAACCTGTACGAGGTCTTTTTGAAGAACTCCCAACTACTGGACCCGGAGAAAAGGAGGAGGAAGGCATTTACCTTTTGATTCGCTAGAGGCGCGGGTGCTCCTTTGAAGACTTTGGAGTAGGGGTCCCTCCAGCACGACCCCTCAACATATGGTCTCTCATGAGTTTACAAAACATGATGTTCTCTGCAAACATACAAAGGAGAAATTAATACTTCAAGAAGGCACAAGAAAGAAGATGCATCAACAAGCAAAAAAACAAATACCTAAAGAATCCCCTAAAAGTTTCGTTTGAGGGGCCAAGCCAAAATGCCCTAAAAGCCTCTCGTTAATGAGGGATTGGCGGTCATAAGGGGCTTCATTCAATCTAGCAGCAAAGAAGACAGAGTTGTTGTTCTTGGCCCTACATGTACAAGGGGTGGTGTCTCTTGAACCCACTGGCTAGGAAAGGACCAAGTATGAGGAGAAAGTACATAAAAAAATAGCTATTTTCCAGTACTTGGGAGGATTAGAAGGCGACAAGAAGGACACCCCCTTTCAGGGAACAAAACAGAAAAAACCTTTCTCAACCCGCTTAAGACAATAGCACTTAGCAAAGACATGTGTTGTTACAGGGGTACCATTCAAACGAAAAACTATAAAAAAAGGAGTTGTGAACTAATTGGTTCAGAAGAACTTGAAAAAGACGGGCGACTTCCAAATAAAAGAGGGGAACATGGAAACACAAACCTGAGCGTAACTGTGCAGCTAAGAAACATAAACAACTGGGAGGATGATGGAAAGGACAACTTGTTGGACAAGGAGTATATACAACGAAAGAAGGGGGGACGTAAAATTCTTGTAGCAACAGGTCTATAGAGGTGGTCTTCAGAGTAGAGGACCCCTAGTCTATCGGTGACTAGGGAACTCTATCCTCCTACTCCTCCTCTTCCTGGAGAGTCCTCCTCTTCTCTTCCATAGGAGGAGATCCAGACACCTTGTCCTCCTTAAAGGAAGACCTAGGCGTCCTTTCTTCCTCCACAGGGGACTTTGACTCCCTCTTTTCTTCCGGAGAATAACCCTCACCCTCGTTCTCCCCTGCCTCCTCATCAGTATCCTCATCTATCAAACGTCTGGCAGCAGTTGTGGCCTGTCTCAGGCTCCTCCTCTGGCCCAAGGCGAAGCGAGGTAAGACAGGGTCTATCTTCCTAGAGGTGACTTCAGAGGGATCATCGCCCAGAAAAGTTTTTTTTAAGGAAACACAAGAATTCACTAGAAGAAGACATTTGAGAAAAGATGATCCTTAGGAAAAAGGGAGAAGAATACTTACAAGAAACAAAGACGGAAAAACTTTGTGCTTCAAAAATGAACTTTTGAGAGAAGAGGATAGAGGATCAGAATTAGCCAGAGATAATGGCTGAAGGAGTTAACTCGACGTGCCTCTACTAATAGCTTGGATGAGGGCGGTTACAACGCACGTGGGAGGATGGTTACCAAACGCGACCTCAGCGGTTACCCAAACGTCGCCTGCCCTTGCCATTATTACGGTTACCAGGTCAATCTGACAAAAGTTGAGATACACTTTCCTAAAAATTGCAGAAGGAGCAGAAAGGAACAAACACCAGAGTAGTGAAGAAGGGTCTTTTTTTTCTCGCGCTACAAAGGTTCCTACTCTAAGGAGTTAGGGGGCCATCCTTCCTCCTTAAAGTGGGAGGGACTGAATGATCTGTATGGCTCAAAAGCTGTCCCAAAAATAGGTTTAAAGCCCGAACTAGGCTCACCAACCCATGATGTGGGCGACTTGCTGGAAGATTTCCAAGCTCGGCCCAAGAGGGAAGTCTAGTACAAGGCTTGCCAAACCTCAGGCCTGCTTTCCAAGCCCAAGGGAGAAGGGAAGCGCCCTTAAGGCTTTGGACTCCTTGCAGAATAAGAGTCCTCATGTAAAAGGAGTCATCTTCCAAACAAAAACGTGCTGATCAAGCTAAGGATAAGATGAAATTGTGCCTTATCCATAGGTTTCTTGCCTTTTTTCTCGAAAATACAGGTAATGGTTAGAGTCCTAACGAACGGGGGCGCCTTCTCTATAAATACAAGCAACATCCCCCAACGGGGACACCTTCAAGAAGCTGGAAATTACTTTGCTATTTTTGCTGCAGCTCTTAACTCTTGCTCTGACCATATTTTGCTTACGAAATTCTTGTTGTTATCTCAATTTCTCATTATAATTTATTTCTACAATTATTTATTTTTAAATTCGAAACTAACTTGGCGTCGGAGTGCTAACATATTGTTTTGCAGATCCTATTTCTCAAGTTCTTTTGCTCAATCAGTCCAAATCTATCGTCAAGACCCAAGGACATTGGAGTCATATTAAAATCACACACATCACACAAATCGTATACTTACACTTTTTACCCCCAAACCAATATACTTTAAAGCTCATTCATTGGGCCAACTACACTAAGTCCACTTCTAGCCATCATATGGGCCCTCAGCATCCGAGCCCACACTATAAAAACAGAGCTTGAATTCAATGATATGTACCATGTTGGCAGTTGTTCTGCATTGCTCTAAATCAAAACCCTTCATCCAATTTCAAGTTTGATTGATTGAATTAGTCACATAATAATAATTGTAACATTCTTATGAAGTGATTTTTTTTTTCTTTATTTTTTCTGAATCATAAATTATCACATCAGCATGCCAATTCTATTATACTTATTGTACTTGTAATATGTTCAAATCTAATAGATTCAATTTGGGTAAGGATTTCTCAGCTATGAAGTAATATTTTTCGATAGAGGCCAACTATAAATTACAAACACAAATGCATAATTGGACTCATACTCATAATCACTCACTTATTTCAGCAGTGGAGATACAAATACAATACACACAAACCCAGAAGAATCGGAAAAACAGAAAAATAAAATAAAATGGTGTTTTTTAAAAGTTTAAACAATAAATCCACCATTGACTCGAATGACCTGCCCATTAACCCACTCCCCACTATCACTAACCAAAAACCCAATTATCTGGGCCACATCATTGGGCTCAGCCAATCGGCCCAGTGGACACGCCTCCACCAATCTCTGCACCATTTCTTCACTTTTCCCCGCGAAGAATAGCTCCGTCGCCACCGGCCCCGGCGCCACACAATTTACCGTTATTCCACTCCCCTTCAACTCCTTCGCCGCTATCTTCGTCATTGTCTCCACCGCCGCTTTCGACGCCGCGTACGCACCGTATCCCGGCAGCGACGCCCCCACTATTGAAGTCGATATCAGTACTATTCTCCCGCCGCCTCCGCGCGCCAGCCGATTCGCCGCCTCACGGCATGTCAAAAACGCACCCTTCGTGTTCACATTAAATGTCGTTTCCCACTCCTCCACCGTCGTATTTGCGAGGGTTGGGTACTTCGGATCTAAAACCCCGGCGCAGTTGACCAGGATGTGAGCCGGAGTATTGAATTCCTGTTCTGCTCGATCGAACAGCAATTTGACGTCGTCTGGAGTCGATACGTCGGCTTTGACTGCTATGGCCACTGGAGAAGTATCACTTCTGTCAGCGGCTTTAGAGTTGAGCTCAGAGGCCAAAAGATCGGCTTGGCTTGAGCTGGAAGCGTAGTTGATGACGAGCTTCGCGCCGAGGGAACGGAGGTGGATTGCGATTGCGCGGCCGATCCCGCGAGAAGCTCCAGTTACTATTGCTACGCGGCCGCTGAGGGCTAAAGTAGCTGCGGTGGTGTTTGCTGCCATGGAAAGTTTCTGATGCAGAATCCAAACAGGTACTCCTCTATTTATGCACAAATCCAAGTAGTATATTTCCTTTGGATCCAAATAAGATATATATTGTAGTTGTTTTGACTAAAGGAAGATGATGTTCCAATAAAATCATTATTGTTGTAGTTTCAGAACATGTCCTTTACTGATCATGTAATATAATAGAGTGGATGTAGCTGAGGTAAGTGAATACGTTAAAGCGTCAGTCGATGATGCCAGAATATATAAATGGTGATGACAATGGATTGTAGTGGACTGAATCCTTACCTAGAATAGAAAATAGGCCTGTCCCAATTGCTATAATCCTTACCCAGAATAGAAAATAGGCCTGTCCCAATTGATGTACTTTGCCCAAAGATAGTCCACCTAGTTATCAATAATGTATTGTTGGATGAGGTAATTGGATAAAGATATGAAACAGCCCAACAATGAACTTAAATATTCATGGGCCACCAACTACATATGCCCCAACCCCTGCTCTAAGACATATTTGCTATTTCACTGTTTCACAAATTGGAAGACATTTTTTTGCTATGTTGGGCTCTTTGCAGATTGTGTTTACAGACAAAAAGCAAAAAGACTGCTGTCCTTTAACAGGCATAACGCATATTATGTATACAGTATACACCAAAGGAAGAGTCCAATGTTCACACCAAGCTCTTATGTGAACTCACAGCAGTTCAAAAATTAGTGAGAATCCCACAGTACTTAATTAATTCTCATCGATGTAAAGGCCATCTCCAGTCAAGATTTTTTTGCGGATAATCTTTCTGTAGCTCTTGGGGAGGAAGAAAAGAGTCCACGGAAAGGCCAGGGACATTGAATGCTAGATCATCAATTGCATACGTCTCTTCCATCCTCGTAACTCCAGCCCCGGCCCTCAAATTGTCTCCAAACCTGGTGATGATCACGCTTGATTGGCCGGAATGCGCGATCATGATCCCCTCCACAGACCGATAGTCCTCTACCTTGGTGCTCATGGTAGTTTCCCAGTATGTGGGCCGGGAACCAGGGGTCTGGATTCTGGTTAAGTATGAGTCCTCTAAGTAAACAAGCAACCCACTCCTTTGGCTGAAGTAACCAAGGGTTACATGCTTGATCATCTCGGCTGTGCTGTCGCTACGCTCCGCAAGATCAGCATGCGCTGCTGATAGTTTTAGCACAAAGCAGTCGACTCCTGATATTTGCTTTTCTCCCATGTACTCTGCTGTGGAGAATATCGATGATATGGCAACTGGATCGAGTCCCTGGAAGGGGAAGTGTTGCTATTGATTTCGTTAACAATTTACATAAATTGATATTCAATGTTAATGCAAAACATCAAAGGTGCTGTTCGTAGCCATTGTTTAGTAAAGAGAGAAAACGTGTTGGTATTTTTGTGAGCAAAATGTCCTATTCTCAGTGGGGATGCCGACAGTTGGAGAGATAGCTAGCTTTGCCCTTTTCCCAAAAAGAGTAAAGTTTGGGTCCGGAGTTATGATCAGTGGTTGGTGAAGTATACCAGCAAGCCAGTATGCAAGTGAAGAGTAAATGCTTTGATGATTAATAGTCCACTGGGAAAGGTGGCAAACCAACTATACCAGAAAAAAGCTAAACCGCAGTTGAAGTAATAAAATTTCATTGAGCAAAGACTTGTCAAAAAAAAAAAAAAAAGGTAATTTTGGCGTGCAAGTGATGGAAGGTTGGAAATATACACCAGCAATGAAAAAGAAGGTGAAGTTGAGGTACCCTTCTCCGGCGGAATACTCCAACTCCAAGTTTATAATTGACTTAAAAGTAAAATCTTGCTTGTTTTAAATTTGAAACTACCAAACTCTGATCAAATACATAAAAAGATGAGTTGACAGATGACTTGCCTGGAGAGCACGTCGGAGAGGTCGAACACCGCCTTTAGCAGCGTGAGCACCGAGCCAAGGAGTATGCCGCCATGCTACATTCCCATCACTGCCAGCCACAACTTTGTGACCACCCACAACTAGCTCAATCAACCATTTATTAGGTACCATTTGCCATATCACAAAGCAACCCTTCTGCTGCGACACACCAGAAATATTAGTAGCTCCGGCAGCCGAGCTGAGCTCATCCACCATGCCCATCGCCACTTTCCCTGTTGCATACATATTCTTCACCACTCCCTCCAGCTTCCGACAGCCAGTCGCCGCAGAGAAGTGCTGAATTATGTATTGTGCCGACGAAGATACCTACGTAGTATGAAGTCATTCAATTCTGAATTAAAAACGGGCGCAGTAAATATTTGACGACTTTTTTAAGTTTTTGGCAGAGTGGATTAAATGTAAAATGCGAGTTAATTGTCCGTTGAAAATGTAGAATAAGAACAAACTCACCCCTTCCCTCGAGATCTGACTGGGATCCAATAATTTAACAGGAAGAAAATTGAAATGAATGGTTGGAAAGTGCAGTAGGCGCATGCATTTAATTAGTATGGTAGTGGCATAATTAAGATTGGTATGATCTTAGTGTTGATGAATGTGGTAGTTGGAGAAATGAATTGGAATTAGATGGTTGAAAGTGAAAGGTAAATTTGGTAGGGAAGCATGTAGATATTAGTGTAGTACTAGTGCAATCTTAAATTCCGCCTAGGTTATTATTATTATTATTTTAGTAAGATGCATGGTAGAGGGAAAATGTAGAGTGGGGTGGGGGTCGACCACCTAAAACCTAAAAGCAATAAATATTAATGTTGTGGGAGGTGGTGCAGAATTATATTAATTAAAATGGAGATGGAGTAATGAAACTAAATTAACCTACAAAACAGCTTGTGCACTGCAATATATACTTAATATAAGTAATTAGCTTGGAAAAAGCAAAATATGTAGTAATTAAAGCAGAAAATAAGATGTTGAAGTTGAAAAGAATGATTTAAGTAGGAAGAGGAGAAGGAATATATAGATATAGTTACTTGAGAAAAATTAGAAATGGAGGTGGTGGGATGGAGAGAAACAGGAAAGAGAGGGCAGCCCACAACACTGAGAAGAATCTTGAGGTCTGATTTCTTGTGGAAAAGGTTGAGGGTGAGGATGAGCCAGTTTCTCCATGTTTGGGATTTCTTGATGGTGGTGGTGGTGGTTGAGTTATCGTCGGTGATGGGCTCTTCTGATACTGGTGCAAGACGAGGATTCATCTCATTCACTACCTGCTGCTGCGAATTGTGATAGATGGAAAGAGGGAATGCAGAAATGGGGGGGTGTGTGTGTTGTGAAGAATGAAGACTTCTTAAAGAGAGAGAGAGAGAGAAAGAGCACCTGCAGGGTGCAACTTGGGCTGGGTGTGGTGGTTGCTTTTTTGCTTTCAGCACGTGCGAATCATGCTCGTGTGACTCCCCAAAAGAGAAAGAAAAATAGCTCCACCTTTTTTTTTAAAAACTCAGACAATTTATTTATTTATTTATTTGATCTAGAGACAATTTATTTATATATGTCCAAGATGAAGAGTGCTTGTTGCTTCTCTTTGATTAATATTATATAATTACTAATCATCATTATCAAAAGTATTAAAAAGATGGATATATATATATATATAGCAATTTATATATGCTACGGAACTGATCAGAAGTAATTAATTAAGAATGCATGGGGTGTGTGTGTGTGTGAGAGAGAGAGAGAGATTTTGACAACACAACACATACAACAATATATTCCAATTAAGTTAGAAGAGGGAAAGAGAGGGAATGATGTTGATGGTTGATGGTTGATGGTTGATGGTCGATGGTTGGTGTTGGTTTGTGGAAGAAGGGGAAGGGAGCTTTGAAGGGAGGCAAAGACGACCACCAATGCGTCTCTATCTAAT
Source organism: Sesamum indicum (assembly GCF_026168435.1). Taxonomy (NCBI): domain Eukaryota; kingdom Viridiplantae; phylum Streptophyta; class Magnoliopsida; order Lamiales; family Pedaliaceae; genus Sesamum; species Sesamum indicum. The sequence continues at coordinate 237,074 of NC_142660.1, read as the reverse complement.
TATATATATATCCTTTCTACTAACTTTGGTTGCTCTCTCTATATATTTCAACTCTAAATATTTAATCATATACTTTTTCCCCTTCCATTTTCTTCAATTCAATTAATATTTACCAACAACTTCATTTCTACGTTATGTATATATATATATAAATAATTGGTCTCCATCTCAAATTTTGCACCAATTTACTATTAATTGTTGTTGTTGTTCAACCAAAACATTGGTGATCATAACATAGGCATAAGTTTTGACTTTAAAGTCATTGCGTTAGAATTATTATATGTAAAGTTGGGAGGGCAGTCAATGTCGTATTTGAGGCCGACTAGTATCAATTTTACCAGAAAAACCACTTCTTGTATTGCCCCAACATGTTTAAGTTGTCTATGGGCGTTGTATGTTATCAGCCCAACTAGCTACAGGCTGAGCCATCCTCAATTAACAATCCAATATGCCACTCTCATGGGCTACCCCATTTTAAGAACTGATCCAAAGCAGCAGCTATATATATATATATATATATATTAATAAAAGGTGGTGACAATTGACATGAATATTATATGTAATGCGACCAAAAAATTAGTGTTTGGGTCCATTTACAGTACAAAGTAGTGAAATAGAATGCTAGCTACTGCGAGCAAAAAGTAGGATTTATTTGAAGTAGAAAGTTGTCACACAAAATACTAGAAATAAAAGAGTATAAATTAGTGAAAATCAGAGCGTTATTCTCATTTTTTGTGTACAAATCATTGATTGAAATTGAAGTTCAACTCTTAGTACGAATTAAGGTGCTCTTTTTAGCTAAGATATAATATGAAGGAGAACATTTATTATACTATTGGGGGAACTCTTTATTTATAAGTAATCAATCAATCGGCGAGAAAATTGAGTCCTCTGCATATTTGCTAGAGCTTAATCCCTACGAATTCAGTGGAAGTTCATCTCTTAATAGTTGGGGATCCCCCTAATTTAGAGCAGGTTATCTCCCAGTGGTTGGAGGATCCACGATTCTCAGGGGCGATTGTTGTGGATGAATGTATTTTGGGGATAGGATGCCTTCCTAATTTTTCGGTGAGTTGGTTGAGGTGACGTCTTTCCCTACCTGAGGTCCAAATTTTTAAGGTTTAAGGATTACTTCCGATTAGGGGCTCCACGTGTCCCATAGAAAGCGGCTAGTTCTTATAGGATTCTGCGGGTTGTCCTTTTAGTGGTCCTACGTGGATGCCACCTAGACCATTCATGGACACCACATGAATATGAGCTTTGTTAGTTAGAAAATTCCAAGTCCCTAAACTTTTTTGTAGGCTTGTGATGCCCTCTTGGTTTTGAACCTTCTAGAATTTGAGTCGATTGGGCTTCTTTTAGCTAATTTATTTATGTGAACCCTTTTTGCTGGACTCCCAAGAGGCTCTATCAAAATTGGGGTGCTTGGGGCCACCCTAAGCCCTTACTCGTTTAAGCCTTCTAGTGGGTACCTTAAGTTTTGCATGCTTTTGGATTCTTACGATCTCTTTCTTCTTTTAGCACTACTTGAGCGTCTTTGGACTGACCATTATAATGGACATCAATATGATTAAGCGGCCATGTGGTACATAATTGTGAATCATCATTGATGTGGATGTAGTTTTGAGTAATGGAGTGCTAGAAAAAAAAGTACCCTCAATACACTAATACTTTTCAAGTCCAGTTTTTTTAGAAAGGAAATTTTTATGTTAAATTATGAATAATGGAGTTGTGTTGAGTATTTATAATGGTGTTAAGAATTTTATAATATGATAAAGTATATATAATTATTATGTTTGTATATAAAAATTACTTTACATCCTTATAAATAATGAAAATAATTAGTATATACATGAATCATCATTTAATTTTTTGATTGATTAGTTAAGGTTATGAACAATTGGGATGAGGTTTGTGAGCATCTGTGCATGGTTACGTGTGTTGTTGGGAAAGAATTGGAGGAAAGTCAAATGTGTCATTATTCAAATTTTGGGAGAGAGGTCGTTGGGTGACCGCATGTTTGGGATAAGTGATAAGGTTTGAGTTGTGTAACCAAAAACAAAGATAAGGTTCAACTTTAAATGTGATGGCTGTTGTTGCATGCAATTTTTGCAAAATTATATTTTGAGATGAAAAAAATAGAAAATGTAGTGAAGTGAGAAAACGTTAACAGTTTATTGGGAGTTGGGGGGATAGTTGTTGGGGAGGCATGTAAATAGATGAATGGTCGCCAACGCCAAAGCAAAAGAAAAAGAGATGATGATTGATGAATGCATGTTCCATTATTCCACTTTGTTCATACATGTAATAGATAATTTCAAAAGTGGGGCATGTCTCCGAGTCATCACGCCCCCCCCCCCCCCTAGACTTTATCTACTCATCCCAATTCCCATATATATAAAATATCCACTCCTATACATATAACTCACTCATAATACTAAAATATCAACATTACGTGGGGCTCTGTTTAGGCCCACCACTGCCACCGCCCTCCCTTATCTCAGTCTCTCTCTCTCTCCTATACTTGTAACTTCACTTCTGTTGGTGTGCAAACAACAAATTTATTATCCTTTTTCAACACTTGATTACTTAATGCTCAAAACTGAAATTGGATCAACACACACTAATAACTCCTTCATTCTCTTCTCACTATTATTATTATTATTATAACCATTAAAGATACATAATCATTACAAAAACAAAGAAATATATATTTAAATTTTTGTAATATATTTTAGTCGCGTGGAAGACCACTCATACAAATTATTAAAGATGCTCCAAAATTTGTATTTATATTATTGTTATTATTATAATATAAGATTATAATATTTGTATTGTATGAATATTTTGTCGTAATGGATGTAGATAGAGATAGAGGAGACATAATTTTAATGTCGTAGGAAAAAAGAAAGCCGACAGGCATTCAAAGTGATACATACATATATGTATATTGTATTGTATTCTCTCTCTCAATATCTCACCCCTCACCCCAATCAACACATCAACTTGCAACTTCTTCATCTCTACAACTACAGAGCTAGAAGCCCAATTCCAATTTGCAAGAACCAAATCCCAACCCTGTCTGCCACGTCTGATTTCTCTATCTTCTTCGCTTCTTCTACACCCGCCCCCCACTCCCCCTATAAATTCTTGAACCCCTCCCCCAATCTCACATCACTTATCATCATCTTTCCAAAAATTTCCCATTTTTAACCCAAACCCAATACCAAAAGGAGCTTAGTTATTCCTTCTCTCCATAATAATGGATGATGATCTAGAAGAGTTCACTGAGCTCATACCCGGTTTGCCAGAAGAACTCGCTCTCGAATGCCTCTCTCGACTCCACTACTCCGCCCACCGATTATCTTCCCGCGTCTGCAAACGCTGGCGCCATCTTCTCCTAAGTAACGACTTCTACTACCACCGAAAGCAATCCGGGTTTACCCACAAAGCCGCATGCTTGGTTCAGGCGCTTCCCGCCCACTCCCACAACAAACCAGTGGGTCAACCCAGGTACGGGATTTCTTTATTTGACCCGGTGACTATGAGCTGGGACCGACTCCCCCCGGTTCCCAAATACCCAGATGGTTTGCCCTTGTTCTGTCAAGTGGTGAGCACGGAAGGGAAGCTTATACTAATGGGTGGGTGGGATCCATCGAGTTGGGATCCGGTGAGGGACGTTTTCGTTTACGAGTTCACGACTCAGAAGTGGACTCAGTGTGCTGATATGCCTTCGACTCGGTCCTTTTTCGCGGTGGGGGCAGTTGAAGGCAAAGTTTTAGTGGCTGGGGGGCACGACGAGAGCAAAAACGCGTTGAACTCGGCGTGGGTTTTGGACATCAAGAAGAAGGAGTGGTGTGAGTTGGGGAGGATGAGGGAGGAGCGAGACGAGTGCGAGGGTGTGATTATAGGGTCGGAGTTCTGGGTGGTGAGTGGGTACGGGACGGAGACGCAAGGCGTGTTCAAGAGCAGCGCGGAGGTGTATGGAATGGGGAGGGGTGAGTGGAGGGTGGAGGAGGAGGCGTGGGGGGTGAGTCGATGCCCGAGGTCATGCGTGGGGGTGGAGAAGGGTAAAAAGGGGAATGCATTGATATGCTGGGGGGATGTAGAGTCGGGGGTACAAGTGGGGGCTTGCGCGGTGGAAGTTGGGGAGAGGACGGTGGTGACGGGGTCAGCGTACCAGGGTGCACCACATGGCTTCTATGTGAATGTGAACGGGAATGGGAATGGGAATGGAAAGGGAGGGCAAAATGGTAAACTGGTGAAGGTAAATGTGGATGTGGAATACAGTGGAATAGTGCAAGGTGGGTGCTGCGTGGAAATTTGATCAATGTACGCCCGCCGGCCCTCACAACCTCCTTTACTGTAAATTTTAGTTTACTCACTATTCCACCCCCTGAGGGAATGTCATATATATATATATGTATGTAGATGTGCAATGTAATATGGGGTGGGGGGTGCCCCCAACCAACTTTTAGTATTATTAATGAAAATGAAATGCAGAAGAGTTTTGTAATGTTTGATTTGCGGGGTCGGGCCATTGGCAATTGGGCATTCATTCAATTCCACTCCAATCACTCTCTGAATACACTCTAGCCTATAGTAGCGGTATTGTTGAATTTGATTTTTAATTGAAAATGGTGTGCCTTCTTTTCTTGCTCATTGCCATACATGAATCATGATAAGATGTGGGATGTACCATTCCATTCGGACAGCTTTATTAAGATTTTATTAAAATTTAAAAGTGGGGTGGGGTGGGGTCGGCGGTATGGTTTTTGAACTGATCAGTAGTACCAAAATGCTGTCTGTAGCTGCGCACTTCATCATTGCAAACACCACACTTTCCCACCCCTCACTTTACACTACAACACAATCATCAACCCTAACAACCAACTATTTTGATTGCTTTTTCTTAGAGATTTCATGTCTGAAAACAAGTATGGAGATGTATGTAATGCATATAAATTCCTATCCCTTGCACAAGAAGAGAAGAGGGCTCCTACAATGAACCCGAACCCCCATTTTCTCTCAATATTTACTCAACCGCCCCACCTTTAATACAATTCCATTCAGACCACTAGAGAGTAGATAGTAAGTAAATCACCAAAAAACACAATGCCTATTCTCCACATTACCTTCAGTGTAGGTAGTAGTGTTGGCTATGGCTGTCTGAGCCTCCAACTCCAACTCCTACTCCTGCCCCCCTCCTATCAGCCCATAAGGATTAAGGAAAGACCTTCTCCCTTACCTTCTGTCTCAACCCCAGTTTACTGCATCAGCCCATCTCATCTACCCAGCAATACTACAACTCTTGACTCCTGCCCATCCATCTCATACTTGGCTTCAGCATATCAACACACTGCACTATACCAAACCCATGCACTTCCCACCATAATTCTTTGCAATTCCCAGTCGGAATTGTAGCTCAAATGATGCAGACTTCAGCAAACTCCAGCCCACTATTATGCAGCTCCACATTAGTTATCGTAAAAGATACCAAAATCTGAGACAGGAATAACTCTGGCTTATCCCATGAGAATGCAATAAGTTACATAGTACCTTCCAAACTTGTGAGAGCAAAGTTAAGACTTGAAACTCTTCATAATTTATACTTGCTTTAATCTAATTCATGTTCATTAACATGATCCTGACCTCTAATTATCTCAACCAGAGTTACTTCAGTCTGGTCTTCACCAATTTCAGACAATTTTCATTTCACTTGATGGTGTTCCTTTTATCCCCGCCAAATTCAGTCCTATTCCCAATCCCATAAATGACTAAACTGATCCTATGTGATACCGACGGGGCAGGTCCACATCCTTAAGAGGACCAAATTCCCCCAAACGGCCTACCTACGCATATCTTGAGGTATGCAAAACAGCAAATTTAGCAGCAACCACTCTCTAAATATCATATTACACACAACATGATAAAGTTGACAGGCAGTCAATAACACATCTTTCCCAGTATTAACCTGAAATGAAACATCAAGCAGCAGCCATATTTACAAAAAGATTAGATATGCGTTCTGATTAAACACATAATTATGGGAAATGACCTACACTCGTTGCGGGCATTGGTAGTAGTAGAGCGATCTCGTCCGCGGCAGCGTCTTCGCCTTGGGCTTCCACCTCTCCTGCCATAACCTACAACCCGCAAATGCTTCCATATCTAAAACCGGGTCAGACAACGCCTATCTATCGACAGAATACGGGTTTCCCTATTCTGTATATATATACATATTCCCTGATTCCCAGTATATAGTTACGTTCTGTTTGTACGGCTACTTTGAACATCGTACATCATTTAACTTGTTGGCTGACGTGTTTTTCATTTACCTGACTCGCCCAGAAGTTGATATATTAATTTTGGTTTTGTCTTACTCTAAGATACTTATTAATATCCTCATCTACCTAATCTAACTCTATGTGTTCGTTCATCATATAATATATATTAACATGCGTGATGGAATATGGATGCCACTAATAACAATCTAGAAGATTCGGTTATTATGTAGATAGTAGTATTAATTGCAGATTAATACTAGTAATTCAGCTGGCCTGCCCTATCCTGCCTCTCACCAACCATCACACTCTCTTCTGATTCATACTCATTTATCAACGTGTAAAGTATTTCCCTTTGCTTGTGGTCATAATTTGCCAACTGCCCGGCTCTCCTTTCTGCATTTAAACAGAGTTTGCTTCCGCTGCCTGCTTACTGACCTCTACTCCTCATGCTACTTTAATGCACGAAAAGGTTTAGGATAAGCATAATTACATCACCACCCAAATGTTTTTATAATACACTAAACCCCTGCTTCTCATTCTCTCTCTCTTGTAAATTCCGGAGTTGCACCGAAATAAGAAATAAGCATTTGGACTCTTACATTTTTTTTTCTGGAAGCAGCGCACCTTGATTTTAACAAATTTATTCTTTACTTTTTCTTAATTTTTTCTCTTCATCTACATGTTGCTTCAGCTGAAATAGAGCATTGGGAACTTTTATATCCGTTTACTCATTCCTTATGATACACCGTCAAAGATTCCAAATATGTTGCAATTAATCAAAGCATATGAAAGAAAGAAACTAGTTACAACCTTCATATGAGCTTAAAACTCAAGTCAAATTAGTGATTCGTTACATGTTAATGACAGTTCTTCAACTTTTTCAACCATATATTTAACTCATCTAATTTAGAATTTCCCATCACTTTCACATCTAGAGGTATTCAATTATGGTTTCACTTTTTTATTACTATATGCATGCATCTAACTTCTATGATTATTTGCAACTACTCAATCTTATCTGTCTGATGATCAATGATTACAACTAATATATCAAATCCAAACTTTAAAAAAATAGACAATTCAATATGAAATAATTATAACAGAGAATTAATATTCATTCAAATACGTACTTATTTGCATCTATGGAAAAAACTCGAATATGGTTATAGTCTATAGAAACTCATACATCACTTTTTACATTAATAACAAGATTCACGCACGAATTAGATCAAGAATGTTCCAATTTATGTGCATACAAAAGAATAAGAACACCAATGGAAGCATATTTACAAGCAAGACTCCCTTTGCCGTAAGAAGGTAGATTTAAGAGATAATGTTCAACAACTGTACGGTCACAATTAAATACAAACTGTCTGGCCCGCCCTTTACCCTATTTACAGTTCACATCATATAACCATATTATAATGCACAGCTTTATGACAAACATTTGACACAACCAATGGGCATGATAGCCCACCCCAAACAGTCTGGCGTATGAACACTAAAATATCCAATAAAACACTACTGTGTGCTAATTCTGACAAAATTGTACATGACTTGGGGTATATTACAACCACCTACACCACCAAGAGTGTGAAGGAGAATGATGCAATCATTTGTTCATCTCGTTCATTCGACTGGACGCCAGTCCTCAACCAGGTAGTGCAGAGAGAAGAAAGAGAACCAGAGTGGAGGGTGGAGGGTTCTTTTACGTTGTTGCTTCCAAAATCTTTTACGTGCTTTGTCCCCAGGATCAGCTTAAATATAATTCTGTAATTCAACTTGCAATCACTCCATTTATGATTATAACCCAAGAAGATCATTGTGGCATGGAAGCAGAGAGAGGAGGGACGGCTATGGATACTTAATTCAGAGCATAATGTACTCGTTCAAGCAGTCGAACAACCTGATTAACCTTAGCAGGCATAGATGGCTTCATGCTTAACATAGCAGTGTTTGGTGTGCCAAGTGGTAATGCTAATACTGCCTCTTGTTGCATGCTTGTAAGCTCCAAGAATTGAGCCAAAATGTCACCATCGAGTATCTTAGGTGTTCCGACCTGTTCATTGGATCGATAAACAAAATAGAAACCTGAGTTCTCTCTCTCTCTCCCAACATACACACAGCGGAAGGAAATGCTAGTACTCTAAGCATGAAAAAGATGAAAAATGGAAGGATGATAACACAGGGAACATAATTTATAGGGCTAATTACACTTAGACCCCCTTTAAAAGTGCCAAATTACACTCTCCCAAAAAAGTTTCAAAATTACACTTATACCCCTTCCAAAAGTTCTGTGTTTATACATGACCCCCTTCCATTAGGTACATAAATTTTCAATTTTGTCCCTCGTTTGACATTCTCATATATGTTTTTGTACTTATAAGGATAAATGTATCACATATATATAGAGTAAGGTGAACATTATTACATTTTTTTTCTCTTATAATTACCAAATTATTACATGGGAATGCTAAAGGAAGGCAAAAATTGGAGATTTTATGTAATTTTTTTGCTAACATCATCATTTTTTATTCAAACCATAACGAAATGGGGTCAGGTGTAAACGGTGAATTTTCAGATTTGGTGTAAGTGTAATTTTTTGAAACTTTTTTGAGGGAAGTTTAATTTGCATTTCTAGAGGGGGTCTAAGTGTAATTAACCCTAATTTAAAGTCATCAAAGGGGGTAAGCAAAAGCTTATAGCCAAAATGGAAGAGGGAATTGGCTTTCTTCATTTGTAAGTTTTCTACTCAAAGTACTATGTATTCCAGGGTGTACAGCACATATTCCAACTTACCAGCAGTTTGGCACAAAGAATTATGTCCAAAAGTCACTAAACCATGTCTTGAGAAGATGATCATAAAGAATAAAAGTGCCAGACCTAAATTCACATCAAACTAGTACTGGAGGGGAGATTAACCTGTTTCTAAGAAGAAACTTCAACTACTCAAAGCTCCAAATATTCCATAACCACCCAGTTTGAGCAAAGGAATTCACAACCCACAGTTCCCTAACCCTTTTATATCAGAAAGCATTACTCTAGCTAAAATGTTCAAATAGGTAAAACCCACACAGGTGTCAAAGCCACTGTGATTCAAGATTGAGAGGAAAATAGAAAAAGTAGGATACAGGGATCAGACCGGTAGGCATTTCATTAAACACCATTACAAGACTATCAAAGAAGTCCAGGAAGGCTCACCCGACTTTCACGGCTTCGAAACTCATTGTGATCATTCCCCAAAATAGGAGCAGTAAGTGGGTCAACCACCAGCCTAGCCTGAACATCTTCTAATAGCTCATATTCCTCCCTACAAAATACATCAATCAAGAAAGGCTTCATGATACAATTTAACACAAATTTGATTAACAAATACACCTATCCCATACTTTGTGGGCAAAAAAGGAACCTTAACAACATCATTGAACAACACTATATTACTCATCAAAATTTGAATGACAATGGCCTCTAGACCGAATCAACATATTGAGGAAACATCCCTTGTAGCATTTATAATGATAAATTGTCCCAGTTCAAAGAGGTCAGGATCAACTAATTATTTAAATAGTTTACAGTCATTTGACGAGCCATAGGCTAGTCAGAGGGAACAGCCTCAGCATAAGAATGGAAAAATAAATATTAGTCAACCATGATCAAGTACTTACACTTATCATTATAACAATAATGCTAAAACACCTCATGCTGGACCATAACCAATTATACATCATATTTTCAAGCTAGGTACAAAAACATGAATTGTCAACAACACCGTAGAATTCAGTGAAAGTGTAACAAACTAAATGATACTATAACTGAACACTAATAACACATCAGTCCATGCAATGACTCCCCAATTGATGCTCAAAGGACCAGAAAAATATAAGAATATAGTTTAGGTTTTATTTTTGCTTTCCCCAGGACAATAGTTTTGTGAATATATGAAGGATGACTTTTTCCTATACAGAAGAGTAAAAGTTGCATGAGATTACACATAATTAACGAAAAGTTTTCATTTTAATCGTTGTTTTTATGTCACTTAAAGGTTTATTTAACATATGAATTGATTATTATATGTTTATAAGTGCCACAAGCATATTTTTGGTTATATAGAACTCTGGAAGAGGAAATGCAGAAAGAGGACTTGGTTCTTAAGGAATTGGTCTTGAAGAAAGTATAAGGTTCCCATCCACTAACTCAGAGAGTCAAACCAGACAGCAGTTCCACTCTTTCAAACACTTCATCGTGTGATAATGTTCAGCCAGAAGTTATTTACTACCAGAGGCATGCAAATTCCACCCCTGCAACATTCCAAGTAGTTCATTCCAGATAGACACCTTTAATTGAATAGCTAGAAGAGATAGATAACATATAAAAATACATTTACGATGGTCTTATTTAAGGGACATATATGATGTATCTATGGTTCACACGAAGAAATGTAAAAGAAAGAACAAATAAATATACCTTGTCATTGGAATGAAGATTATTATACTCCCTAACAGCGTAGATGCCATGATACAGTTTCTTGACGAGTTAATGTTATTACCAGCAGCATCAGAGTCCTTCAACATGTCATCTGCTGGGAGTTTGTATGAAAATGATCCCTGAAGGAGGAAATAAGAAGATGGAGGTCATGTACATAGAAAATACTTGACAACTAACCGAAAAAATTACCAGTTGCAGCTTCCAGTCAATAATCCATAGAATTGTCCAAAAGATGCAAGCGCACAAATTCGATAGCTCATAGACCCGCAAAATTATTTTATTAATCTTAATAATTGACCAACTTTTGTTGACTCCAGGATAGACTTCAGGTTAGTTTATATAATACTGACTCCTTTAGCAAGCTCAATATATACAGTAAATGGTTCCAGAACTACTTATTCCACTTATATTTCTTCTGTCTATTCCTTCCTATGCGGGTTTATATCCCAGTACCAAAAGTATGTGCTCAATAAAGCGAGTTGCTGGCCACATTAATAACAGAAAGAAAGTGAGAGACCTAGTCGATACATGTACTCCTTCATGATGCAAGAATAATAATTTTATCTTGTTACTTGCACATTCTAAAAAGCAGTTTTAGGTTCCAATCAAAGCTGAATCTAGGCTCTAGCCATGCCATATGGCACTCTGTCTATAATTAGTGTTTCAAGATGTCTTCTGTCAGCAGCAATCACCAAATTGAATCATATAGAGCTCAATCTTTGAAAAGCTAGATATAAATTAGAATCACAAACCATCTTGCATACTCCTGCATTGATTTACCTTCCATTCCAGGAAGCATGCTTAAAACTACTTTTAGTACTATAGACTCTTAAGAGACATTACCTTCCTCATGCTCATGGCAATCTCGCCCATATAATACGAGCAACATAGAGTTAAATTGCGTTCGGGACTTGCATTATCTGTAACATGAAGTTTAGCAATCATGTGAATGAGTAAAAATACATCTCTAGAAAAAATTAACAATAATAAAAAGTAATCATCACATATTCAACTTCATTGAAGCCACAAAAGGGCATCCTGAAACAGATTTACCAGATAAACATTAACTTGCTTATTCTACATATAAAAAATTTAGTTTAAAATATGCATTCTAAATTTTCCAAGTTTACCATGTTGGTAGGGGCGATCAGCATTTTACAAAGAATCTCAAGTTTCCATTTATACTAATTGGAAGGATTAATAAAGAGAAGATGAGGTTTATCAGATGCAGAGATACATCCCATGCCATATGTTGAATTGCATTTACCTCCCATTACAAGATATTATCCGAGTGAATAGCGAGATCTTCATATTCCGTTTTATTTTACTGTATAGGACTATAGGTACAACCAATACATTGTAACCAACACGTTAGACAAAGTGACTCATTTACCGAGTGTTAAAAGCTGAAAACCTTCCGTAAGGTTTGTCCAACAAACATGGACCTCTTGTGCGGTATGTTCAATTACAACTACATCCCCTATAGATAACTGACTCATTTTACTGCTTGTTAAAACTTGAAAACCTTCCTTGCGGCTTGCCCAATGCACATTGACCTCTTACTACATCCATGAGATTTTTGTCCAGTGTACATGTAACCCCTTGTAGTTTATCCAAGAACATAATACAATAAGCTTTAACAATAGAGACCTGTTTAGGCTTCAAACGAAATCTAAGTTTGTATCATTGGCAATATACTCCAGTCAAGCTCAAATTTAGATCAAGGAGTACTCTCCACCCCTTTCCATCATATTTGTCAATTTAGATGACAAATAGCTTACATGTGCCCGAATTGCAAGATTTAAGCACTTAATAATAATGGCAAGGGCAAACAAAAGGAAATCCATGCAGCAGTAGTTATATAAAAGGGTCATAATCTGGGCTTCTGAGTTAGGAGAATATAATTAAAATTTAAAACTAAAAAAATTCAAGAACACAGCATTTCCTTGTATTTTCATCTAACTTGTTGGTTTAAAAAAGAAGGCGGTATTTCAAAAATTACAAAAATCATAGTAGAAAACAGAATACATAAGTACTTAATTTTTCTGGATAAAAGAATTCTTTTGTGGCACAAAGGATGCTACCAGTGACTTTTCAAGAAAAACAAGAAAAAATCAACATATTCTTCTTGTTGACCAACATTACCCTCTGTGGCAATTCTAAGCATTTGAAAATTCTACCTAAGGTGGAAAAACATTTCACCAATGATGTATATAGATGTGAATTTTTTTTTATCTCCACCACAAATGCAAAAATCATAAGGCAATCCATCTTCCACTTAACCATGTCCAAGCAACTTAAAACATGGAACACATGTGAAAATAAGTTACAAATCTTATTACTCAAACTTAAAGAGGCGGTAAATAAAAAACAAAAATAATTATTTCTGGGAACAAATAAAATTTGAAATCTAAACATAGTTTGCAGAGAACAGAAAGCACACACTCAAAAGCATTTAAAAGAAAACAAAGAGAAAGAGCTCTCCCTGCACTTTAAAAGTAAATAGTAGTAATATCTCACAATATACAAGTTATACGGTAGAGATAAATCTCAATTTTGTCATAAAGGAAATATTACACCTCAAATGAGGATTTTGTATTTTGGAAATACTTTAGGGGGCTTTTCGGACAAACGTAATGCAAAATTGTAAATTCACCATTGGCACGAGGCATAACGCCGAAGATAAAATCAAATTTCAACTATCTTATTTGGGATTCTACCTTTTCCATTTGTGGTGGCTAACATAAGGGGGAATCATTAAACTAACATCAAACTCTTAAAGAGACACAAATGTAATTAACTGATCATACCGGACATATCCCACAAGGACAGCACAGACCTCAGGGAATAAAAGATAATTAGCACCAGTTGGAAATAATCAGACCATCTGAATCAAGGAGGAGAATCGTTATCGATCATAACCAGAATTAACTTTGGTCACTATTTTTTCCAGTACTTTGATAGTCCTAGAGTACAATATCCTTGTCAAAACTTGATCATTTTAAGAGAAGGAGCTTAAGCTGGTAAAATAATTTACAATTATTCATAAGGACATTAGAATGCATAGATCAGATAACGGAACTAGGTGCACAATTCAGTTTACCTTCTACATGATTCACGCATGACAAGACAACAACACTTCCCTTACGGTCTGAAACAAATGCAGTATCAACATCCATAAGAACACAATCAGCAACTAGCCTCTGGACGGGATCACAATAAACCTGCTCTAATTTTCTCGAGTCCTGCATGCACAGGTAGTAAATGGTAGTGTATAATAATCCCACAAAAATATGCAACAGTTTTCCACCCACACTGGATTCTTTTTGTTCTTCCAAATTTCATATGGACTTTGACCTCCAACTGAGTTTTGCATAAGACCATCTACCAAAAGTAATGGAGAACAAATAAGTCTATCACAGGAAACTGAAGTTAACTACTGACCTCATGGTATGAATAGAAAAGAATTCCATCACGGCAATCACCAACAGCTATCCTGGTGAAGTGCGCAGTCAGAGTCATGATAGTAAAACGTGTTCTTCCAACAGCCAATCTTCTCACTCTTTGAGAGTTATCATTTGGAAAACCACATACATAAAACTGAAAAAACCAAATGTATCTCTTCAGATGATCACCAACAATAAACCTCACTGGATCATTTGAGCGGCTTAAAATTTTTGTGACTTACAGAATTACCAGCAGAAGCTAAGAAATATCGATCAAGGTAAGTGCAGACAGCAACAACCATTCCAGGCCAGATGGTTGAATAAGCTAAGCGCAAGTGCCATGCTTCAGTTTCTTCAAGTTTAATTCCATCACAGCTATTGTCATCTGGGCTGCTGCAGAGACTACTGCTAGAGAGCTGTTCTGCAGCATAGCCACCAATAGGTGAACTACGTTGGGTTACAGAACCACTGTCTGAATTTTGCATGTGTTCAATGCAGAGAACCACCAGCCGACCTTTTGTACTGTAAAACACACCATAGAATTGTAAATGCATAGACAGATCCAGAGGCCCCTGACAAAAGTATATACCAAACCAAAATTTCACAAAATCAACCAGTTAAACACCAGGGACCATTATCTGAAATTAAGAAATACAATGGGTAGAACTCAAGATATATAACCTTTCAGCTTCACCACTTGGCATTATTGCTGGCCCAGCAGATAGGCTAGTTCCAATCACCAACACATGCTCATTTCCAACCTTTACTAACTCCATGCATTTCCCTGTCTCCCCAGGTTCAAATTTGAAAGATGATAACACTGAGCCGCTTAGAGGATCCACACAACAAACATCAGATGAACATGAATCATTATCTAATTCCGTCCTCATGACAAGCAACAATCTACTCTCATTATGATACAACACTTTCCTCGGAGTGCCCCCAAGATGAAATTTTTGTACATTAAGCCTCTTACTTGGCACCATTTCCACCTTCACAAAACAAGACAAAATGATGATATCAAGAGCTAATGGCATTTATATAAACAAATGAAATCATTTATTAGCTAAAAGATTTAAACTAAAATGAAACTTTAGTTTTGCCAACTAATGTGCATTTGATACGAGAAGAAGATTAGACCATGTGCATGCAACCAGTGGAAAACCGACAATACTAGGACTTTTTCAAGAGTGAAGTTGTACAGATGCTAGATTGGCAGGTAGCGTAGATTTACCCAGAAAGGATGTCCGAATTCAAGTTTCAATGATCTTTTACTAGTAATTGACTAAGAGAGTAATTTAGAAGAATGCATTATTCTATGAATCAAATGCAGCTTGCTCTGCTAGTGGATATATGTAATCCTCCAAATACCAAAAAGAGACACCTCTATAGGAGGCACCCGTCACCCCTCTTTGGATGATATATGGCACATCAAAAATATATGAAGAAGGATGAAAGGAAGAATACAGGCGCAAATACAATAGGCAGATGGTCGCATTACCAAATGAAGACTATTCTCGGCAACAAATAGAATTCCTCTGGGGCATTCACTTGAACACACAGGAGTGACGTGAGTAGAAGGTTGAAAGGAGATGGATGTATAAGAGAGGCTGTGTCTTGCAGTCTGCAATAACCAAGGCCTATCACTGAGAGCAATCATATCAGCATCAGGGGAATCACTCAGTGAAACCAAGAAAACAGGTGTAATACCAATACGGCGTACGGCAATCAGCTGAAGATTAACTGGAAACTCTCCTTCACTCTTTCCAGATGCATTGGACATGAACATTGGTCGGTCTTTATTGTTTGAAGACATAGAATTTGACAAGACATGGAAGTTGACTGTACAAGAACTGCCAAGAGTGTGTTGACCAGGTGGCCCTGTTGAGGACAGTGTAGAGGCACTAGGCCACTCAAACCTAAGTAACATTCCATTCCTCAATCCTGAAAGAACATATAGACGATCAACTAACACAAGCCTTACATCTTGAGGAACACATCCACTAATAGTAGTTCCCATGGTGTTAGTCAACGAAATGACCCCTATGGCAAGAACTTGTAGTCCCTTATCATGTGTAAAGGATACAACTTCTACTGAAGGCTTATGAGTACCAATAACAAACAAATTGTCAACACGATTTCCATATGGAAGACCTGCCATAGGGCTGTCAGCTGCATAGTCCATCAAAATTCTATTCAACTCGAGGTGCTTCTGCGGAATGGAAATACAAGACAACTCATTCTGCAATTTAACACAGTGCGTTTGATATACTTCATAATGATATTGTGATGAAGATCTAAGACCAAGGATGAACAAGAAGCATGGACTGGATGTCGCTACCACTATCATGCCTTGCCCAACAGCTCCGAGACTTATAGTCATATTATCAGGGAACCACGACGTGCATATTGGAGATGACAGAGGAATACCTTCCGGATGCACAGTTCTAACAGGCAAACAAAGCCTAACTCCGCATTGGTGAATTTGGACCATCGCACCATCAGCCACAATACCACAAGCCAAAGTACAGACATCAGGCTTAAAACCAACTGATTCAGTTACATCTGAAAAGCTGACGCCGACAGACAGAACCCTGGTCTCTTCAACAAATGATAGTACAAGAAAAGAATGATAGGGATCAGAAACTTTCATTTTGACTGTCCAGGTACCAGTTACACCTTGATAAATAGGAGCAGTTTTTAACAATTTCTCCACACTGATACCACTCCGAATAATCCGCAAGGACCCCTCAGATGCCATACCAGAGCAGGCAAACATTTGATCATGTTTCTCATCGGGATAATCAACAATGCACATATCCAAGATTGGTGCTATGTTTTGAATCGAACTTCTGTATTGTAGAAACCCATCTTCAAATTTTAAGACCATTCCATCAGCCATGTCAACGATAGCTGCAACAAACCCACCATCAAGCCATAACAGAGCATTTGAAGGTAGACCTTTGTAAAGAGAATCAGACAAATTTACCCTGACACCATCAGACTCAAAAAGGACTTCAATAACATAAAGATCTCCAGAATCAGCACTAAATAATATCCTAGGACTATTTGTCACACCAGGTTCCCAACTCCATGAGCAGACATAATTGGAACCAGGTTGTATACAACTATAATCATCAATATTCATTGGATCATCACTTTTATTTATGTCGCCAAGCTCCAACAGAGCAGAAGCAGCAAAGCTAGAAATGCCATCTTCATCCATAATATCTGGTATTCTAATAATATTTTTAAAACTTTGTTCCTCCAACGGTGTGAAATTTAAACTTCTCCTATAGACACACGAAGGGCTGTGAACGTTCCTGAAATCCATTAGGACAATATCACCAGCCCTAAACAAGAAGGCAAATCCATGAGAATGAGGGACTTCAACTATATTATATGCTAATGGTCCAGCTTCTGCAAATTGATATATAACATTGACAGCTTCTTCCTCAATATTCCATTCCAACAACAGAAGCTCATTCCGGTAAAAAGATCCCCGCCTGCAGATCAATAAATTAATCTTTTTTTAAGGGTATGAAATAAATTTGCTTAGACTAGAGTATTTGTCAAATAAAATAGAAGCACAAATAACGAAAAGTTTTAAACAGATAGCAATTTGAACAATGTAGCTCTCATTCTCAATGCAGATGATAGGGTACCTATTCAGAAGAATGGCCAGTACAGGCTTGCGCACCTTGCTAGCCTGATGGTAATCTTCCGAGATGAAGCACATACTCCATATAGTACCAGAAATATTAGTAGAACCTCTTGCAGTTTTCAAGCGCCCATCTTTTTCAGGAGGACAGAAAATTCTCTGAAATGAATGAAAGAACATTTTCCAAAAAGTTAGTACAGCAAGTTACAAATAAATTTAAATAGAGGCTAGAGCTTTTGGAGGTGTGAAATAAAGCAGAAATCCAGAGTGAAGTACTAGCTCAAACTCAACCTTATCAATGATATCACCAGTAGAGGACAGTGAGAGTGAGAAAATAGCCAGTTGGTCCTCGTACGCACTAGCAGCCAGAAAACAGCCACTGTATAGAGCAAGCAATAAACAACCTACATGAATAGCCATCCTACACGCTCTGAGTGGCAGTAGAGTGACGGTTTATTTTGCATAAAAACTCTAGCATGTAAGACTATACAAGAAGCAATATCACCTGGACTCAACAGCCAGCATCCTTCCAAGTTGATGCCTTGAATTTCCAGGAGCAGAAAGTTCAACATGGGTTAAGGGGAAAAACCTAAAAAAGAAATAGGGTTAAGCCACTAACCTAGCAAGACTTTTGGCTGAAATAATCCTGAAGGCTTCAAACTAGTAAAACTAATGTCAAGCAAAAGACAATGTTACATGTGACTGAACAAAACCTGTGCATTTCATTGCAAAAAGTGAGAAACGACAGCTTTCCTGAATCAGAAATGACAACCAACATATCCTTCCCTGTTATCTAGAAAACAACAGGCAGATGATGTTTAATACAACACGCAATTCCAAACCATGAATTGAGTAAATGAATGAGCCAGACAAACCTTCGGACTCTGCACTTGAAGCTTCTCATTCCAGGGAAGGACTACAAGATCTTTTATGGTACCGAACACAGGTTGTTCACAAATAGATTGAACAATCCCATCTTCATCAATTATAACTAACTCTACTGATGTCTCCTGGAACAAGCATGATTATGTCAGATGTGTAAGTCTGGTAGAAATAACATACGAACTGTATCTCAAAAATATATTTTACAAGCCAAGTAATATGTTTATCTTTCAGTTTAAAAGCATGTATGAGTAGTAAAAGAGTAATACAGCTTTTACTTTTTCATGTTTCAACATTATGATATCAAATCACAGGATTACAATGCAACAGTCGCTATCATCCACAGCCTACTGAATTGGCGTCAATCATTCTACATTGAGGGCAGGGAAAATTTAGAAGAAAGAAATTCAAGAAATAGTTGAACTTAAGTTATTAGTTAGTAATGTAATTCTGCTTAAGAAACCAAAGGCTAGCGGAAACTTTGAATGTAGACACATAACCTAGTCTTGCTTAAACAGATTAAGATGGTAATATACGCTAAATTAGTCTAGCTAACAAATGCAACTGTTGTGCATAATCAGCAGAAAGAATAGATTAATTTTCATAGCGACGCGATCAGGAAACAGCACAAAATAATCGAAGGGGAAGGGGAAGTGGAAAACAAACCTTGCCAAACACGACGTCGTAGGAGGAGGTGGAGCGAAAGTGGCCGCAGACAGCTTGAAGAACGACGCTGCCTCTGAGGACTGTTTTGGCCAAATAATAAGCATCAGCGTTGTGCTTTGGTGGTGATCGCGAATTACTGTGAGAGTTGGATGTGTTTGGGCGGGATGAGGAGGATTCTTCTGAAACTGCCATTATTGTGTAGTGATGGGGGAGGGTTAGGGTTTTATGGAAGTAATTATTGATGATTAGTTTGAGATTTGGGAGAGAAGGGAAGTTGAGTTAAGGCAGGCACTCCATCTCAAATGTGTGTATGGCAGTGAAACCAGAAGAAGAGTCTTTGATAATAATAATTTATGGGAGCCTCAGCCCTCAGGTGATTGATTACTCTACTTGCCAAAATTACTCAACTGGGTCTGCCTCGCCTGCCTGCTAAACTGAAAACAACATTGAGTAAGCGCATGTGGTGGTGTTCAATAAACAGAAGGTTGGGATATGTCAAAATTCTTGGACTTGGCCCAAAAAGATTGTGGGTCAGCATCTGCTATTTATGAAACCCTAAGACCCTGTTTATGAGGCCAGATTAAGTCAAGTATTTTCATTAATTTAGTATAATGGTTTGTTTACTTGTAATCTGCATAACTTAATTTTTGTCACATGTACAACCCCTGCTTCCTGTTACAAAATTCTCCCACCACTTGAGATGTGATAAGTAATCTCACTTGCCTCACAAGCTCGCATATAACTTAAAATTACAATTTTAATCTTAAAATTAGATTAAACATTATTTATTTTGATCCTATTATTTTCGAGCCCACCAAATATTATGTGAGATTTTGTCCAAAGAAAATGTGTTATCTTATGTAAGATGTTATCAAACAACTATATATTCATACGCATACTTGTTCACTTTACAAGTAAACATAATATACAATAATTTTTGTCTTATTCCATCCGGATATAGATTATGCATTAATCAATTTTACGGATCCTTAAACATAAACATGGTCTCAGTATTCAATTTAGGTGTATATAGAGTGATTTTATTGGTGAGTGATATATTAGTGAATAGATTTATGGGGTTTATAAAGAAGGGAGAATTAGGTAAGTATAAACATCTTCTATTCCATAAGGGGTCATTCATTTTGAGTTATTAGCCAACATATCATACATAATTTTGCGTTTTTTTTTTTTTTTTTTACTTTCTTTTGCAACGGCCCATTATAACTAGCCATAGCCCATCACTTGTTCTTATTGTTCCTTGACTGCATTAAGGGCCATGAGGCTGGTCTTAATGTATCATGCCAACCCATCATATTTTGATTAAAAATGAATTCTAATTTTGCCCTCAAATATTATAAATAATTTACCTATTGTCCCCACTTGTACATAAAATAACAAATTGATCTGCCGATGAAAGGCAGATTTCTTGAAGAAAGAAACACAACCTCTCAAACTCCATCTTTGAAGAAGAGACGACAACGGCGGCCGAGCTAAAATCCTGTGGATGTGGTTGTTTTGGAAAAATGCACATATTCTATTCTTTAATTTAAAATTCATTTTACCGTAAAGTTTTTTCGTTGGATTTGCTATGTTCTAGCTTGCTGCTTGATTTTTGAAAA
Source organism: Sesamum indicum (assembly GCF_026168435.1). Classification (NCBI taxonomy): domain Eukaryota; kingdom Viridiplantae; phylum Streptophyta; class Magnoliopsida; order Lamiales; family Pedaliaceae; genus Sesamum; species Sesamum indicum. The sequence goes on along the minus strand of NC_142660.1, from coordinate 216,028 downwards.
AAAAAAAAAAAAAATCTCTTGTTCTATTTATAAGAAAAAAGGCGGAGAGGGAGGTGGAGGGGGCATTGTTGGGGGCGAGAAGGGGGCTGAGGCCACAACGAAGGTTTGGGTTTTTGGTGGAATCGAGGAGGGGAGGCGAGGAACTCCTTCTTCTTTCTTCTTTGCTTAACTTGAGATTTCATTTTGTTGCAACGCCTATGCTCCATCGGAAAAACTAGGTTGGAGATACTACAAAAAAAACAAGGGATTTATCATGGTTCGAACTACAGTTCCAAAGCTCGTTCCATATAGGAACGGTTTTTGGAACACATCAGGAACGGATACTGAAATATGACGTCAGATGGAATATTTTTTTGGGTTATAAATTTGAAATGGTTGGGAGTTCCAAAATAACAGTTACTACACGCGTTCCACCATCCATGCTAAAATAGTAACGAAAAATCGGTAGAACTCAGTTTGGAACATTATATTAAATTTAGGAATGGTCACAACTAAATCATTCCTACATCGGGTGCAATATATATACCAAATATGACAGTTTGAAAATGTTATCCCAAAATGAGGTACGAATTTGGAACAATTCTTGTATACTCTTAATAAAATATGCCAACAACCGTTCCAAAATGTGAGTTTTATTTAAGAATGTTTTTAAAACCCTTCTAAAAAGTTGTACAAATTGGAAAGGCTCTTTTATTTTATTTCCAATGTGTTACTGAGTCCATTCCAACTGATCATCAATGGTTATATTTCAATGGTCCAACTGACAGTTCCAAAAACCGACTCAATGACATCCCTAAAGTAGGAATTAATGGCTAGATATGTGTTCCTATCCCCATTCCAAAAATCATATAAATGTGTTATTCTCTTTCCATTTAATCTACTATCTTCTTATTTTCTCTCTATTTTCTCAATTTCTCTCAAATTTCTTTATACTCTTAGTATCCTACGTAAATATTTTCGTACTCTTGTTCGTGATTTCGATCTCAAACTTTCATTGATATTTTTGGAGTTATTTTGATCAGTAACAACTTTAACCCTTTATTTGTCAATTGATTATATATTTGTTATAATTTTGTAATAATTAATTAAAATTAATGTTATAATAACATATATGTGTGTGTAGGATTAATCATCATGTTGAGATAATTGAGAGATGGATGTATGAGAAGAACCTTCCGAATAAGGCAGGTCTTACTGAGGAGTTTCATAATGGTGTTGCTACATTTATAGCATGGGCGAAGTCTCAACATCCATATATGGACGGTGAGAAAATTAAGTGTCCTTGTCGGAAGTACAAAAATGAAGTTTTTAAAATCACGAACAAGGTAAATTTCGATCTATTTATGAAAGATTTTATGTCGGAATAATATAATTGGACTTCTCATGGCGAGGAGAGGGTGCAAGAGTATTTTGAGGCCAACACGGCGACCCCATTGGGGTAGGAGCAAACTCCCATTTCTCATGTTAGGCAGGGGCATACGCCTTGGGGTGATGAGGTGCAGATAGATTGGGCGCAAAGGATGGTTTTTTATGCCGCTTTGGGCCAGCTGTCTAGTCTTCTAATTATAACCAGAATGGTGTGACTAATGATGGTACGAAAGTTGTATCCTACTGATGTAGGGCCTAGTTCATATTACGGTGGGGGAACACTATAATTATATATCTGGGCTGGCAGATCAGTTTCACGATATAGTGCATGCTACCGAGCGACCGTTGTAGAACGATTGCACCCAATCTCAATTGGGGGTTGTAGCTGAGTTGGTGAATATCAAAGCCGAGGGTCATATTTCTCAGTGTATATATGATTGAATATCGCAGTGGGTTGATCATATATTGCCGCACGACCACACCCTTCTCCAAGATTACTATAGTACGAGGAAATTGATAAAAGACTTGGGCTTACCTATTGAGAAGATTAATGCGTGTAAGTTTATGCAATTTATATGTAATTTATGCAATTTTATAAATTCATGCAATTTATGTGTAATTTACACAAATTTCTGTAATTAATGCAATTTAATAAAATTTTACATAATAATCATATTAATAAAGAATTTTGGAACAATTTATGCAACATTAACAATAATACAGTAATAAATGTAAATCATCATAAGTTACATAATAATTATAAAAATTAAAATAAATTACAACAATATTCCTAATATATACTAACATTGTTACATAATAATGTACATAATCAGAAAATTAATTTAGACCAATTTCTCCAATATTAACATTTTTTCATAATAATAAAAAAATTAAAATAAATTACAACGATATTCCCATAATATTTTTACATAATAATGTAAAGAATCACAAAATTAATTTAGCCTAATTTTCCCAATATTAATATTTTGCATATTAATCAAAAAATTAAAATAAATTAGAATAATATTCCCAATACATACTAAAATTTTTACATAATAATGTAAATAATCACAAAATTAATTTAGACTAATTTACCCAATATTAACATTTCTACATATTAATCAAAAAATTAAAATAAATTAGAATAATATTCCCAATACATACTACATTTTTACATAATAATGTAATCATCACAAAATTAATTTAGACCAAATTTTCCAAATTAGAACAATATTCCCAATATATACTAACATTTTTACATAATAATGTATATAATCACAAAATTAATTAGGACCAATTTCCCCAATATTAATATTTTTACATAATAATAAAAAAATTAGTATATTCTTTTTTTTATTAACATATTAATATCAATAATCCAAAAAATTAGACTAATACTTTTATATAATTTGTGTAGATAATGTCAGTGGTATGCCGTCTCTACCGCGTGGTCAACGGCGTGGTCGTGGTCGCGGCCTGTCACTACCACTAGTACCGTCAGATGCTTCCCAGGTTGGGAAAGCATCCCCTCGACCACCCACACCACCGGATACTCCCACATCGTCCCCCGCCCTCAAAACTCCATGCTGGTACATATGGAACTGCATGTATGGCTGCAGATGACACGTTACAGCAACCTGCCACATCGACAGCTGCTCCACCACCACCACAGTTCCCCCACCATCAGTGTGACAGTACATCAGCCTTGATGACGCGAGGTAAGTTTGTCTACTTTTCTATTATTAATTATGTTATCTTGAATATGTTAAATATTTAATATCAAATTAATTTAAGGTTTGATCCGCGGTTCCGCGAGTGCATCAATGAGGTCGTGCAGGGACATTTTCCCCACCCGTAGCCGTGTCTGAGGCAGGTGCCGCCAGAGCACCAGCATTTATGGTCCGAGAGTATGAAAGTAATTACTTTTAAATTAATTTAGTTTTATCTAATTTATAATCTAGTTATTTATTTATTTTATTAATTTTGTTTAATCTTATTACTGCAGATGACCTACTGCTGGGACTGTGATGATGAGTCCATGCTTCAGGTCTTCTACATGTGGGCTGGGAAGTACATTTGGAAGATCTTTTTCATCGCCCGGTCCAGCCTAGTCAGGCCACTATGACTGCCAATGAGGTTTGGTTCCAGCTCCAGGCATACTGGGCCAGCAAGGACTTCCAGTAGGAGTCCTCCAAGAATAAGGCGAACTGAGCGACGAACCACACAGCGTCATCAATTGTGTACTAGGGAGGGTCTTCATCAGTCGGCATACACAAGAGGAAGTTGGTAAATAAATAATAATTTCTGTTTGTTAAAATATTATTTTTTAAATATAATGCTAATTAACTATTTTTTCCTTGGAGACAAAGCTTGGACAACCGTCCAAACAAATGAAATTATTCAAGCGCTGCTATAAAAAGAAAGAGGATGGGGGTTGGAGCGAACCGAGGGCAGCGGAGGTGGAGGTAAGTAGCTAAATTCTTCATTTAATAAAAAAATTAATTTAGACCAATTTCTCTAATATTAATATTTTTTCATAATAATAAAAAAATTAAAATAAATTACAACGACATTTCCATAATATATTTACATAATAATGTAAAGAATCACAAAATTAATTTAGCCTAATTTCCCCAATATTAATATTTTTGCATATTAATAAAAAAAATTAAAATAAATTAGAATAATATTCCCAATACATACTAAAACTTTTACATAATAATGTAAATAATCACAAAATTAATTTAGACTAATTTTTCCAAAATTAACATTTCTACATCAATCAAAAAATTAAAATAAATTAGAATAATATTCCCAATACATACTACATTTTTACATAATAATGTAATCATCACAAAATTAATTTAGACCAAATTTTCCAAATTAGAACAATATTCCCAATATATGCTAACATTTTTACATAATAATGTAAATAATCACAAAGTTAATTTGGACCAATTTTCCCAATATTAATATCTTTACATAATAATAAAAAAAATTAGTATATTCTTTTTTATTAACATATTAATATCAATAATCCAAAAGATTAGACTTAACACTTTTATATAATTTGTGTAGATAATGTCTAGTATGCCGTCTCTACCGTGTGGTCAAGAGCGTGGTCGTGGTCGCGACCTGTCACTACCACCAGAACCGTCAGATGCTTTCCAGGTTAGTGAAGCATCCCCTCGACCACCCACACCACTGGATACGCCCACACCGTCCCCCGCCCCCTAAACTCCAAATGATGCTGGTACATATGGAGCTGCATGTATGGCTGCGGATGACACGTTACAGCAACCTGCCACATCGACAGCTGCTCCACCACCACCATCAGTATGACAGTACATCAGCCTCGATGACGTGAGGTAAGTTTGTCTACTTTTTTATTATTAATTATTTTATCTTGAATATGTTAAATATTTAATATCAAATTAATTTAAAGTCTGATTGGCGGTTCCGCGATCGCATTAATGCGGTCGTGCAGGGACATTTTCCCCACCCGTAGCCGTGTCTGAGGCAGGTGCTGCCAGAGCACCAGCATTTATGGTCCGAGAGTATGAAAGTAATTAATTTTAAATTAATTTAGTTTTATCTAATATATAATCTAATTATTTAATTTATTTTATTAATTTTTTTTAATCTTATTACTGTAGGTAACCTACTGGTAAGACTGTGATGATGAGTCCATATTTCGGGTCTTCTACATGTGGGCTGGAAAAGTACGTTCGGAAGATCTTTTTCATTGCCCGGTCCAGCTTAGTTAGGCCACTATGACTGGCCAATAAGGTCTGGCTCCAACTCCAGGCATATTGGGCCAGCGAGGACTTCCAGCAGGAGTCTTCCAAGAATAAGGCGAACTGGGCGATGAACCCCATGGCGTCATCAATTGTGTACTAGAGAGGGTCTTCATCAGTCGACATACACAAGAGGAAGTTGGTAAATGAATAATAATTTTTGTTTGTTAAAATATTATTTTTAAAATATAATGCTAATTAACTATTTTTTCCTCGGAGACAAAGCTTGGACAACTGCCCAAACAAATGAAATTATTCAAGTGCTGCTATAAAAAGAAAGAGGATGGGGGTTGGAACGGACCGAGGGCAACGGAGGTGGAGGTAAGTAGCTAAATTCTTCATTTAATAAAATTACTAACAATTTTGTTTGTTTTACAGGAGACGTTTCAGAAGATATTAGAGGATCGTCAGCCCTAGCCTACGACCGACGACCTCAATGCCCCCGCCGAGTTCAAGGCTTTAGTGGCAATGATAGATTAGCAAATGTGGCTGGCTGCAGTCCGGGATAAGAACAAGGGCCGATTATTCAGCCTTGGTTCTGAGCACCACGTCTCCAGCCGCATATTCACACCACCATCGCCACCGCCAAACCTAGTCATGGAGGACCGCATCGGCCACCTCGAGACGATAACGACCGACATGATGGATATGATGAGGGAGATGTGGGTCTCCTCGTCGACTGCAGCACCGCCTCCGACGAATCCACCAGCCGAGAATCAGAACGCTGACGAGGAGTGTTTAGATTAGATTTTACATTTTTTTTTATTTTTGTAATTAAATACTCTTTCATATTAAGATAATATTTCTTTTAACTATTCATGTTTTATAATATTTATTAAATTCCATTACTTTATATTTATTCAATTAATTAAATTTATAGATAAAAATAATTAAAATTTCATTAAATTAATTTAATTATATATAAAATTTATCAAAATATATAAATTTATTTATTTATTCAATTTATTAAATATATTAATAAATTATAAAATTTAAAAATTAAGAACAATTTTAGTAATGCTAAAGAAAATATTACAAATTTTATTAGGACCTGTTCCGAAAACCGTTTCAAAGACTATCCTATATAAGTATTCCTAAACTGGATGAACCGTTCCAAATTAATGAATAACATTTCCAAATACAATTACTAATCAATATCTAATATGTGTTGCAAATTACATAATCGTTCCTAATACTATTACTGAAACAGTTCTACAAACGTGTTTCTAATTCAATAATCCGTTGCAAATAACAGTTCAAAATACCGTCTCAATTTGATCCCAATTAAAAAAAAAAACAGTTCCAAGATTAAAACAGGAGTATTACAAATTCCATTCTAAAATTTCAGTGATAAAAATGAATTGTCCGTTCCAAAAATCGTCACTAACTGTTCCAATTCTTAAATTAAAATTTTTTTGGATAAAAACAACATTAGGAACAGTTTACTACGACTGATACAGTTACTGTCCCAAGTGGGAACGGTCTTCCCTGAACCATTCCTAAATTTTTGTAACGCTGACTTTAAGGACGTATTTCTAACCGTTTCAAATTCCACTCCAAATAAGTTATGTGTTCGGCTGATCGTTCTAAAGTAAAAATAAACCGTTTCAAAATTCGCCCCGAATCTCGCTTTATTTTATAGTGAGAAGAGTTTGACAAAGAATATGGAAAATTCTAATTTCACAAATAGTAAATTGATGTAGATTTATTTAGCATTATTCTAGGGTTTTTGGGTCTTTTCCAATATTTATCAATATTTTAGTTATGATAGTAAAGAACCCAACAACACAATCACTAGCGTATGCAATGTCTAATGTTTTCATGTAAACAAAAAATTAAATAGGCACCAACAATATAATACTAATTCTAATTACAATTTAGTTTGATGTCCAATAAAATAAAGGAGGCCTAAGTACATAGTAATAATCAGGTATCCTAATCAATTAGCCCATTATCATATAATACTGTATTAGTACGTACATAGTTGTGGGATTTTTACTTGAAGGCTTTTCTAATACATACATAATATAATAATAATAATGAAATTCGAAAACAAGTAAAGTCAGCCAGCCCATAAGTGTAGGTGTGGGTGTCGGTGTGGGGCTGGAGCAGAAGCGCGTACGTGGAAACCCGTAAACTTTCTCATCTCTCCTCATTTATTGCTTTCTCTTTCGACTTTTAAAGTGTAAATATTAAATACTGCTTACGTGGAGGAATATTTATTATAAAATGATGAATATTTTGTTTGAATTAAAATCAAATTAATTATATAAAAATATATTTAATTGATATATAGTTTTAAAAAAATGATTGAGGATCCGCCTAAACAAGTTCGGACAAGAATTGTTCTATAATTAGTATATGGATGCATGGTGTTGGTGGGTAATGCATTAGATGTAGATGAGTATGATAAAATATATGGTGATATTATTATTTTTTAAAGAAAATGAAGGTAGTTAATTATTATTAATATTATATATATTAGTTACGGAGTAGTAGTGTTGAATGGTGGTGCAGAGTATGCAGAGAGAGTAGGTAGGCAGAAAAGGATTTTGGGAACCGTACAGACAAAGTACCTTAGCTGTTTGCAATTGCTGCATCGATCGTTGGGTGTCCACTGTCACTGTCCATATATATATATATATATATATACCCTTCCTTCCTACTAGAGTACTAATGTTTGACTTAAGCCCAATGAATATTAATGTGATGAATGATTGGGCAAAGGCAGAGACAGAGTGGAATGAGATTTTGAAATATGAATATTGAATGAAGGTGGTAGGGCGGTCATTTAGAATTAAGGCTGCGTAGGTACGTACGTAGGTAAGTAGTAGCTACCGACTGAGTGATGAGTACATGACTTGTGCTGCATGAGTTTCCGGACAACGTCAGACCACCTAATTGCTGTTATTATTATTAGGAGGACACACACAAGAATAAAGCAAAAGAGGCAAGTGGCGGTGCGGTGTTGCACTTTCCGACATTCAAACTTATTTTGCTATTTTCTGACCTGGAAATCATACAAAACTTCAAATTTATGTATATATAGTGGTGGGAATCATAAAAGGTGTAGTACGTAGAGAATTAATTAAATTAAAAGTATATTTAGAAATATTAATTATTTTGGTAGTTGCATGCAGTGAGAGTTAATTAATACCTTGTTCAACTCCTGAAATTGCACCGGAACTTGTCTTTTTTTTTTAATCTTCTTCGATCAACCCACTTTAACTAGCTAGTGTTAGTGCATGTATGAGTATGAGCAGTGGCACCCACCAACTCTAGCTAGCTACTTCAATAACTAATCAATTCTTTTTTTCTTTTATTTCATGACGCCACGAATTAACTCTAATGTCAAAAACCAAATAATATATCAAATGAATTAGAAGAATTAATATATATGGCACAAGTGTTAATGGAAATGAATTAAAATTAAGAGTAGAGAATTATGCAGGTACGGAAGATTAACATAATTTCTTCAAGGACATAATGAACATTAATGATAGAGAGAGATAGATAGATAGATAGATTTGGTGGAAAGAATTTATTGATGAAACTTCCCCATGTTTATGAAGCACAACACGCGGTTGGAATACTGTCTACTTTGTCTGTATCTACTCTCTCTCTCGCTTGCCTCTCTTCTCTTTTCTATATATAGATTGTTCCCAAGGACAGCTAACAAAAGTTTTATAGGTTTAGGTTTCTGAATTAATTTGTTTGAGAGACAGACGGAGTGGCTGAAGCTGAGCCTAATCTGCGTGTTTCATTATTATTTCAAGAAACAAACAAAGACAACTTAATACATTGATTCAGGGGCGCCTGCAGGGTTCTACTTCTACCCCCATTGCGGTTTTCAGCTCCTCTCTATTGATTTTCAGTCATATTGCATTTCTATCCAGGATTTCTAATTGCATTTAGACCAGGTTCGTCAGATTCCACTACTGCACAAACAATCCCATCTTTTCTCACTCATTGCTGTTGTTTATCATCTTCTTTTCTCTTTTCCCAACTCCACATTCTTGCTTATTCCTCGTATATTTTTGTTTAATTTGGAGATTTTCATATTGACACCTTCAGTTATTGTAATGATAGTCATGAGCTGCATCCTGCCTCGTGCATTTGATAGAAATGTCGAGCTTCTGAGTTTGCTGCTTCTTTGATCTGAATCTTATGTCATTGAGAGTTCTTGTTGATGTTCAGCTTGCTCCATATATATATATATATATATATATATATGGTTAAGATCTGTTTGGCCGAATAATGATTCATCAGTATTGTTATTTTTTATATTGTCAGCCCAGTTAAAGTTATTCTTGTTATCGTTCCAACTTTTTAATTTTCTTTTGGATTGGGCATTAGTTTTAACAATAAATTAGCCTATTTTTTTCAGACTCTGGTGGTTTGGAGAGGAATGGGAGTGACATTTTCTGTTCCATTTGTCAACGATTTGGATGAGAAGCTGGAGTCTGTCTTAGTTAGATCAATTAGCTTTGGAAGTCATAATGCCAACGATTCCGAGTCGGTCGGTTTTAATGGTAGAGATTCTAAACCTGCTAAGTTGAAATCTTTTGGTTCCGGAAAGATGATTCTTGAAGGCACCCTTAGCTTTCAAGGGAAAGAATTGGAGGCCAAGATCTCACTGCAGCCTTCCCCTTCAAATTCAGAGGACCATACTACGTTCCGATCGTTCAGCTTCAGAAGCAGAAATGCCCCTGACAAATTGCCTGCAGCTGATACCGTGCCCGAGAAAAATGTCCAAACACCTTTGCCTGAATCTGGTAGCAGTAGACATCTAGCTGCCTTAAAGTTGCAAAAGACATACAAAAGTTTTCGGACACGAAGGCAACTTGCAGATTGTGCAGTTCTGGTGGAACAAAGATGGTAGGTATCTTTTTAGTTGCCACCACAATTTTGAGGGAATAACTCTTTTCAGAATTTAATTTTTATTACTAAGAAGGGGTGTTATGTGTTGAATTTAGGTGGAAGCTCTTGGATTTTGCAGAGCTGAAGCGTAGTTCTATATCGTTCTTTGAGATTGAGAAACCTGAAACAGCTGTATCGCGCTGGTCGAGAGCAAGAACCAGGGCTGCTAAGGTAAATATGGTGACTATTTTACATGTTTCTTCATTGCATTTGTTTTCAAGTTTCTGAAGACTAAGGCTTTTACTTCAAATGTAAGGTGGGGAAAGGTTTGTCGAAGGATGACAAGGCACGTAAACTTGCTTTGCAGCATTGGCTCGAGGCTGTAAGTTGTTGTACTCTTTGAGAAATTTCCATATCTGTGGCGTGCAGACCTTCCCTGATTCTCATTTCCACACTTCTTCCTTAGATTGATCCGAGACACCGGTATGGTCACAACCTACAATTTTATTATGCCCATTGGCTCCAATGTGACAGTAAACAGCCTTTCTTCTACTGGTAAGATTTGTAAAACGACACATTTTGAATGATGTTGGAGTTGCCGTAGTTTCTTTACCATACCTTGAACTTTGAACTGCAGGCTAGACATTGGCGAAGGTCGGGATGTAAATCTAGAGAGATGCCCTAGATCGAAACTTCAACAACAATGTATAAAATATCTTGGTCCGGTGAGCTCCACACTCACTCAAAGAGAGACTTTTAAATGTTTCTAGGATTTTGCTAATGACCTACGCATGCACATAGCCTAGAATGTTTATCTCAATCCAGTTGATCAACTACTTCGTCTGATATTATTATGCAGACCGAGAGAAGTGCATATGAAGTTATCATAACAAACGGAAAGTTGGTATACAAGCAGGGCGGGAAGCTTCTGGATACAAGGGAAGGGCCGGAAGATGTAAAATGGATCTTTGTTCTCAGTGTGTCCAAGATTCTGTATGTTGGACAGAAGAAGAAAGGCACGTTTCAACATTCAAGTTTCTTGGCTGGTGGTGCAACATTATCAGCTGGACGCTTAGTTGTAGAAGATGGTGTTCTTAAGGTGAACCAAGCATTTGTTTTTCTTTCTCTTCTCCGTCTGAAATCTAAATATAAGTTCAATCTGATTGGAAAGGATGATGATAAATGAACCTGTTATATTGGAACTTAGGCGGTTTGGCCTCACAGTGGGCACTACCTCCCAACAGAAGAAAATTTTGAAGCATTTATGGCGTTTCTTTTGGAACACAATGTTGATCTGAGTGTCGTTCAGGTAAGATATTGCTCCTTGCTTTGCTGAAGATTACAAGCATTAATTAACTTCTATGAAACGATAAGAATTATCTTCTGGCTAATTTGCAGAGAGCTCCCTGTAATGGAGAGGAGGAAGTTGTTTTTGGCTTCCGAAATAGCATCTCAGTACCAGATATCAGGAGCGCCAGAAACGAAAGCAACAACAAGAATGAAGAGGATGAGAAAACTGATTCAAGCAAAAAGTATTGCATCGATGCTGAAAATATACATCCACCTGTATCGAGATGGTCCAGGAAGTTACATTCGAAAATCGCTCTACTTCAAATACCAAGAAGGGACGACGTGCTTGAGTTATTCTCCACTCCAAAACCAGGGCCTCCGGAAAGTCCATCAGATGGATATGAGACAGCAGACGAGTGTTTATCAGACTCAGAATTTTCTGTCTCCAAGCAGAATTTATTCAACCAAGATCAGGAACAAGAATATGAAGAGCCCATCCCCAGGGAAAAGATCATGAAGAGAATAAACTCACATAAAGGCATGAAGTCTTATCAGTTGGCCAATCAACTGTCATGCAGATGGACCACGGGAGCCGGCCCACGAATCGGATGTGTGAGGGATTATCCTTCTGAGCTCCAATTCAGGGTGATGGAGGAGGTTTGTTTGTCTCCAAGAAGCACATTCTCCTCCCCTCGTGGAAGTAGTAGGAGCCCAACTACGGCCACCGCTACTCCTACCAGCTCACTGAGAGAAAGAAGTCCACTTGGTACAGAGTCACCAAATGCCGCTGAGATTGTCATACCATAAAAACTGATTGTCCAATTCCTTACAGGAGAGAATGGAGAAGATGCTGTCTATATACATCAATCGGAAATGCAATTTTCCTACTTTTTTTGGGACTAGGAAAATTGTTTTAGGAATTCTTTCATTTTTTCTACAATTCTTTTGTATATCTTTCGATAGAAAGATGGAGATCTTGTTAGGTTTCCGTTTCATGTGTTTGCTTTGAAGCGCTGTTGGGCATTAAGAAGAATGCTTTGAAGCGCTGAATTATTATAGCCTACATGCATTTGGTTACGAGGAAAGTTAGTCGAGTTGCACTCAACCTTCATTGTAGCCACTGAAGCAGTGAATGATATTACACAGATTCTGATATAGTCTGTTAGTATACAAAAATTGAATAGATTTGTCTACAAAAGGAAATAATATCGCCTCCCTCCTATGCAGCTTACTTGTCCGCAAATATAAAATCCATGTTCACCACGCTGAGGAGCTCCTCCGCTACTTCTTCATGTACATAATAAGTCTACTGCATCAGGAGAGAATTCCCAAACCCTATAGCGACTAGCCAATTCTGAAGTTGTTACACTAGTTGATTTGCCGCCTCATCAAGAACAACTTTTACTATATAAAGGGGAATATTATATACTCAGCATAAAACAAATTCCATATGAAACGATAAAATTCAGAGATCGCTTCCTGCAAGATTCAAATAATTGCATTAAGATCAACAAGTTTATTGTTTTCCTTACTACGTATTCTGGACAACGACGTTAATATACTAAAGCTAAAACACAGAACTATAGCTCCTCATTAACATCTGACTATAAGGAGAACCCTTGGGAATTGGAAACATAATTTGTGAGGGTGGCGACATGATAAAATCCTTTAATCCACATCTGCAGATGCTTATCAGTCAGTGAGATGAATCATGAGACGACCACTATAGCATAATCCTGGATGCCATCTAAGGAGAGGGGGGAAAGGATAAAAGCAACAACATGCCAAGAAGAGCTATGTGGGAAAGAAAAGAGAAAACAACATTCCAAAGTGGAAATTCAACATAGTAAATCTGAGATTTAAGATATATAGGTGAAGCTGAACAAAGTATAATCAAGCATCAAGCTCAACTACAGACACAACTCAGAGGGTGAAATTTAAACGCTCTACACAACTGGTATCTGATAACTGATCTGTTATCACCAGTCATGTTTCAGTCTTACAGATGCTAATCTTACACGGATCAGATTCATTACATTAGTTGAATTGTTATCTGAATCAGTTACTTCATTGACAGGGCATGTTTTCAAGATAAATAGAGGATTAATTATTTGGATTGAAGATGATACTCTGTTCCTTTGCAGGCAGAAGCAGAAAAAGCTTACACAATCAGAACACCGTGCAAGCACATTCTCATAGAACTATTACGAGGACATGATCACAAGTGAGGTCCTCAAAGATGAAAAGATTGGTCGCAGCTTGATGAATGTAGGACATCCTTTTTAAATGATGCTAGGTGCTAAAGTCAACTTAACAAAAAACACATAAAGCACCACTGTAGCAACTTTTATGTGTATTGAAGAGAATAGATCCGACTCTGCTAGTTATTTCACAAGGAAGAAACAATCATGTTTTAGTTGAGAAAAGTTCTTCATATCATGTCATTTGAAAACAGTTCAAGAGTTGTGCTGAAGCATGTAAAGAACAAAACTATAATACAAAACAATTAATATGCATTACCTGGGTATAATTTGCTCTTTCTAGTACCCATGCCTGCAAGACAGAGCAATACCAAATCATTAAACCTATGATTCAGACATATGTTCACATGACTTGAATCTTTTGCCTTGCAATGTCGTGAAAGGGTTGATCTCAACTTTATTGCCCCTAGATTTTGATAAACTTACAAGGATTTCCCCCAGAAACAAGTAAGGAGACTGCAACTATCCTGAACTGGGGATTGATACGCTAATGAAAAAGCATAAAGCAGAAATGAAGAATTTGATAACATGAAGTATAAACCAGAAGGGCATGGAGGACATTGGGACTTGCAGTAAAGGGAAATATACTACAGATTAAGCTTTGAGTTTTGAAGGAAAGAAGGTGGGAAATGAAGGTTATGGAAAGGAAATTCTGAAAAGAAATATATATATATATATATATATATATATGAACTTCTTTTCCGGTGCTTATCTGGAAACGTAAACCCACACCACTAAGAAGCAAATAATGCTGTTGGGGATAGACCGACGGCTTTGGTTAATTTCAAAAAACTTATCAAGTATTTCCCTTGACATCATATGGGTAGTGCAGTCTTTGCTGAGAGGCACTGGCAACCTTATAATTAGAGCTCAAAGAGCAATTAATTAACTAAGATGTTGTCAACACTCAATTCTTAAAAGAGAATTTTTTCCTTGTCATGGTAAAGAAACATTTACAGAAAAGTCAGCAGTATTTTGGTTTTCATCCTTCCAATATAAACAAATAGTCCAACTAACATACCAATATATGGATCTCTACCATTGATCAGTGAACTGGAAGTTTAAAAAAGTATACCTATGCCAATTACTCAAAACCAAGTAACATAGCAGAAGAATAATCTTTTATGATCATCTTTGGAGAAGAAAGAGTAAAACCAAGCAGATAAATTATATGGTTAAAGGAATTTAATTCAGACAACCAACCTGGAACGTTAAACCTAATGCCAAGATAACATGTGAAGGTATCATGAAGTTTCTCTTAAAGGCCTGCAATATATAAAAGGTAGAATTATTATATTCTGGATCATCACTTGCTGAGTGCACCATTGATAATGAGGAATGACAATTGCAAATGAGTTTGAAAAGATGGCACTGTTACCTGAGGCATGTAAATTGCCGCAAGAACAGAACCAATGTAATTTATCAACAGAAGTCCAGATCCAAGCAGCGCAATATTTCTCACACCAAGTTTTGTTGCCAACGTAGATATCTGAAACCTAACAATATGTATCGAATCATGAAGATTTTAGTAATCAGATAGGCACCTTATATGTGGGAGGAATCAGTAAAAGATGTCTAGAAACAGATGGCCCACTCTAGAGTCTAAAATTTATGAAGGACAACCAGTAGAAAATTGCAATATAACGGAAATTCACCCAAACAAAAATTGATATTTACATGGTGTTACCATAATATGGGTATAGATAGATAAAACCCAAAGAAATAACCCAGTCCAGCAGCAATCTGAAAAAAGTGGGTCCTAGAACTTACTTGCGATCACCTTCCACATCTGGGAGATCTTTAGTTATGGCAATAACAAGAGCAAATAATGTGACAAATGTGGTGATGAATGCAACTGGTAAACTGCATTTGGAAATATTAACATCGAAATCATAATATAATCAGCAAACAAACAGAAATCTCCGAAAAACAGCACCAGAGACCTGAGTTGACATCATCTTCATTTCAACTGTTGAAATCCAAAATTAGGTTTTAATCTATATCTGTGTGTGAGCATGATTGTTTTTTCATATAAAAAATTTACCTCCATTCAAATGTTAGGCCAAGAGCAGCCCTTGTGGCATAATACACTCCATAATTCAGCAGGAAACCTCGAACCTGCAAAATGATATCATGCATAATATTTCTACAAATAACTAAACCATAATCTAAATAAGGAGATAAGTTATGTTAATGATAAGGGATCATTTATCAGGAGATATGTTAATAGCAAGGGATCGTTTATCAGGAAACACGAGAATCAGTTTTTTTCTTTTGGGTCCAAAGTCACCAGAATAAAAATTCACTGTAATAGTATTTTCGCCAAGTTGGTGGATGCAACCCATTTCTATGCCTTTGCAAGGAGTTCAATCAGATTTTTAATTCACCTCTCCTAAAGACCCTGCATCCCTATTAGAACATTCTTTTGAAAGTCATTTTGATATAGGTTCCTCTTCGTCCCAGAAGCGTTGCAAGGAGTTTCGTCATGTCAACCATATAAATGATTATTTGAGTGTTTATACTCATACAACTAGCATAACAAGAACAATAGTGCTAGTAATCCCTCAGGATATCCTAAGAAATGCATCATACATTAGATAAAACCTTACTGTGGCTATTATAAGAAATGCTGCGACAGGAAATCTCTTCATCCGAAATGGAGGAACAGAATAGATGGTGCCAAGGAAAAGACCAAGGCAGTAAAGAGAAGTAATGAAAGGACCAAAATTGAATCCAACAATCAGAAGACCAGCAGCAGCAAGCAATAACACCAAAAACCACGCAGACTTTTCTGAAAGATCTCCAGCAGCTATAGGCAAGTAAGGTTTGTTCACCCTGCAAGTTGAACCAGAAAATGAAACAACGAAAAGTTGATGTAAAGGAGTGCACTATGTTATCCAGGTGGTAGACATTAAATCCAGGAAAATTCTTTGCACTGTAGAGCAAGATTGATAACTACAAGAAGCATAACTATTAGACCGAGGTATGATGATGCACTAAATTAAATGGAACATAACATCATCTCTTACTTGTCAATACCAACATCATATATCTGATTAATGCCGACTATGTAACCATTTCCACATATGAGTGCTAGAAGTCCAGAAAATGCCTTCAGCAACAATGACCACCTTATGAGATTTGGATTCTCGATTAAAGCTCTGGTTACTAAAGAACTGTCAAACATTTGATCTTAAATCAGATGTTATCTCTAACAAAATTATACTCCCTAAAAGTCAAGAGTCACGCTGAAAGTAGAAAAAAGCAATTTGGTGATTGCTCACATAGATCCTAATGTTGTTCCACGTATTGTGTGGGGCCTCAGAAATCTCCAGAAGGCATCCCTGAACTGGGAAACTTTATTCAACAGTGGATCAGTTCCAGCAGCATCAACTTTAGAGCAGGCCTGACAAGATAATCTTTCATGTAAACTCCGTTAATCAGCATTTGTATTCTGGTGATCAGTACAAATGAAATTGTTGATCTCGACCACAAGACAAATAGTTGTGTCAGGCAATGTTATCCAAAGAGGAAGCTTCATTTGACTGATAAACATGATTATTATAAGGAGTACCACAGTCGACTTTGGACTAAAACCTAAAACGAATGTTCTTTTGGCAATGGCTAAATCACATTCCCCCTCGTCAATTCTCACAATTTCCAAATGTTCATACTTGAAAGGAGCTCTAAGCATCAAAGATGGAATTTTTAATTTAATTGCATAAATCAAATAGTTGAGGTATAAGGTAGTTAAAAATAGATGAACAGAGCATACCCAGATGGAATGGCGGGTGTAGGTTTTGATGGAGAGGCTTGGGAAGGAGAATTGGGGAGTGTGGAAGCCAGTTGAAGAAGGAAAGTAGTTGGAAGAGTTGAGGAATACGGAGGGAGTCCTGAAAGGGGGCAGCTTGTTTCTGCAGCTGGAACTTAAGGGAGAAGAATGAAGAGAAATCCTGAGTGTGAGGGATGAGACTGAAAGCTCCATGCCCGTGCAAGACTGGAATCTACTTAGCTGTGTTTGTTGTTGGTTGGTTTGGTGTGGAGTAGAAGGAGATGGGTGGGAGTAATGGTATTGTTCAAGTTGAAGACTTGTGGTGGGTGAGCTGTGAGGAGCAAGGCAGGGCCAAGGGGCGATGGAATCTCCCTCACTTGCCTCAAATTCATATCCTAAGAGTTAGTAGAGGAGATTTTGGGGTCATGTCCAATCCAAACACACTATCCATTTTGTCTATAACAACATAACAAAAGGCCCATTCTAGCTACAACGTAATGAGGACGGGCTAAAAGGGATGGCCCGTTCAGGCAAACATACAATAAACAGTAGCCCATACACCCACCACCACCACCATCGCCTTGTCTTGCAATGCTGATAAGATGAGAATGATATACAAACTTACACCGACTGACCCACTCCTCTCCAGTCTTCACTTATGACTATTGCAATGCATTAAACAACTTCCAAAAGATTCTTCGTCCAACAATAATCAAACAACCACATATTTCAATATACAACTCAAAAACAAAAACTCCACCATAGAGCATACTGCCAAATTAGCCCTTTTACACTACCCCACCCTTCATTTTAAAACATATATATTAACACTACCACACCTCTACATGAAAATGACATTTAACAGCATCTTCCTTAATTTCTCCTCCAGATGCTTTCTTTGGATGTTGACACAAAAATTAATCAGTCAGACAGACAAGGACACAACAACTCCCAACCATTTTTCATATATATAATATGGTTGTTGATTATTGTATAAACGTGTTTTGGATAGTGATGCAAAAGGAGGTTAGAGCAGGATAGATAGAATTATTCTGGGTTGATGATGTCATGACTTAGTTAAACCTTAGCATTTGGAGCATCTGCACTTGTGTTTTGCCTCCAAGTGGCAACCTTTCCTGCTCTCTCAATTTTACCATTTGACTTCACTTCATCCCCAGCACTATCAGTATTATTAGGACAAACAGTAAAGACCAACTTCTTCTTCTTGCAGTCTAATGCTCCAAACACAAATTATCCTAATCATTTTTACCCACTTCTCTACCTAATTCATTCCAAATCACTTAATCTAATCAATTATATTTGAAAAAGGTTCGGTAATTGGACTGACTGTTTGAGCAGGGTTGAGTTGAGACAACTAATAATCCAATTCATCTTCTCCTACACTTGGTTAGAGTTGGGACTTGGCTTTAGGTATATGTTAATAATCATTTCAACTTGTTAGTTTAAAATTAGCAACTTGCTTCCACATATTACTTAAACTGATGTTGACTGCCTTAAGAAAATCGAACAAATACAAAACGACACAAGAAATTGGTATGCTCATTCATGACTGCCACTGTTTGTATAAGTATAGAGCTATAGCCTATTTAACAAGTAAATACAAAGGCATCTTGACGGCACTTGTCCAACAATTTAGGCCCTTCAACATTCCCCCCAACTCCTCTACTCCTCAATTCCATCTTTCTGTAAACCCACAATGGAAATTCACTTTCAACAGCACCAGAAACTAAACATCCCACCATCAAAAACAACCAAAACGAAATCAAGGAACAAGAGTACCAACAATAACAAATTTGTTGGAGTGCGTCAAAGGCCTTCTGGGAGGTGGGTTGCTGAGATCAAGGACACAACACAGAAGATCAGAATGTGGCTTGGAACTTTTGAAACCGCTGAAGAAGCTGCTCGTGCCTATGATGAAGCTGCCTGCCTCCTGCGCGGCTCAAATACGCGCACCAATTTCATTACTCATGTCTCTTCCAATTCCCCTCTTGCATCCCGCATCAGAAATCTTCTCAACAGCAAGAAAAATGCAAATGCAAACACAAAAGCTAAGCCACAGAGCCAAGAATCATGCCCCTCTACTAGTCAAGACATTGATGCAAGTATTAGCAGCGATAACAGCACGGTGACTTCCTCAACTAGTCCAACTAGCACTGCTGATACCAACACAAGTTGTGAGTCCTTTTCATCTCATGAGATGCAAGATCGCGGCCAATTGTTTGATGATGTGTATAAACCTGATCTGACCAATTGTATGGTTGAACTTGATGTGGGCTTGGCCCACTCTGGCTCAGAATGGGGTTTTGATCATGGCCCCGATCAGTTTTCATTCACGCAAGAACTGTTAGACTTGCCTAAGAATGTGATCCTGAGTGAGAATTCTGACATGGAGTTATCAGAATTTGAGCGCATGAAGGTTGAAAGACAGATTTCAGCCTCGCTTTACGCAATGAATGGTCTGCAAGAGTATATGGAGACGGTGTATGATCCCATGGAAACCCTGTGGGATCTTCCTCCTCTGTATCCCCTGTTAAGCTAAAAGGAAAGACAATCATTTTCTGCTAAATTCTCACCTGGTGTTCTTCTGTTACTTCTTATTTGTTTCTCTTTCTTTACTCACTTTGTCCGGTTAGAAACATTGAGAGTGATATTTGGTTGAGGACAGGTTGAAAGTTTCCAAGTTATCAGCAAACCTTTTCCCAATGATGCGGGGATGAATTCTCCTTTACCAGTCAAACATTGTGATATGTTCAGAATCGGGGCAAAAGAGTAAAACTGCAAAGCTGCATCTGTATTCTCTGGCTGCAATTTTTGCTCTACATAGAACAACAAGACAAATCAACAAGATTAACTTAAAAGTTGGAAAATGAAGACTTGATGACTCGTATCAATCACATAATTTCCAGCTGCTACTTGTTGCGCACCCCTTCAATTCTACTTCTTTCCTTCTACAAATGCAATGGTATGCAGCCGCTTAATACTACAAACTGTCCTTTTAGATGACACAGTGAATTGTCACTGTATGGAAACAAATAAGCTAAACACTTGTCCTACATTTCGAGAAATGCGTACTCCTTTACTACACTGGCGGCCAATCAGTCTGCAAAGCAACTTTAATTTAACTTATTATACAATAATAATTTTTGTGCAATGAAAAATATAATGATCACTTATTGATAAGTAGGATCTAAGCCTAACCGTATGCTTGACTCTTCTTGCTCATCGGGGCGAGCATTAACAATGGAAGAAATAGTCATTGACTTGCTTAATTCTGATACGAGGTTTCACAAGAAGGAAAATGAAACTCATGATTTTAGCAATGACATCAAATGAATTGGGAAAGATCATAATAGCAATAACAAATTTCTTTTATTTTGGAATATAACTCCAAACAATCATAAGATACACAACGTAGGATAAGAGATGAAAAGAATGGTGACAGGAAACAAGTTATAACGTGAAGAGGAATGCATAAATTCACAGAACATATCATACATTAAGCACAAAACTACTTTCAGTACTCTTCCCCTTCATCTTCCTCATCCGCACCTTCTGCACCCACTTCTTCATAGTCCTTTTCGAGGGCAGCAAGATCCTCACGGGCTTCAGAGAACTCACCTTCCTCCATGCCTTCACCCACATACCAGTGAACAAATGCTCGCTTAGCGTACATGAGATCAAATTTGTGATCAATACGAGAGAAGACTTCTGCTACAGCTGTGTTGTTGCTTATCATGCAGACAGCACGCTGCACACGGGCGAGATCACCCCCAGGCACCACTGTAGGTGGTTGGTAGTTGATGCCACACTTGAAACCAGTTGGGCACCTGTATGTATAACCATGCAGATCAGTCAAGAACAAGACCAACTAAAATATCAGACGGCAAAATTATATTTCCTTTCCCCATCATGCAAATAAAAAAATGTCAATCAAGAACATACCAATCAAATACCTTAAACCATAAGACTATACCCCAAGAATGTCTAGATAGTTCTCAGGAAGAAACAGAATGGATGTTAGAGATACAAAATACAGAAAGAAGGGTATAAACTAAATACCAAAACTTAACTTTCACATAAAGTTTCTAAGTGATTGTTCGTACCAAATATTCATATTTGGATAAAATTTATCCGGGCAAACCGTAGCCTGGGGTCTTTGCATTCCTTTATCTTAGATATACTCGAGAAATTAAAACCTTAATATAATTGGGGGGTAATTCTTAGCTATAAAAGTATACTATTCTTGGAGTAATTGAAGCTTCAAGTAACAACTTTTTTGTGAGTTTAACATTGGAACTCACCAGTCAACAAACTGAACAGTCCGCTTTGTTTTAATACTAGCAACAGCAGCATTAACATCTTTAGGAACAACATCACCTCGATACATCAGACAACATGCCATATATTTCCCATGCCGTGGGTCACACTTGGCCATCATACTTGAAGGTTCAAATACAGCATTTGTGATCTCGGGAACAGATAATTGTTCGTGGTAAGCTTTAGCTGCTGAGATAACGGGTGCATAAGATGAAAGCATGAAATGGATGCGAGGATAAGGTACAAGGTTTGTTTGAAACTCGGTGATGTCTACATTAATGGCACCATCAAACCTCAAGGAAGTGGTCAAAGATGAGATGATTTGAGAAATTAGACGGTTCAAGTTTGTGTAAGTTGGCCTCTCAATGTCCAAGGCTCTCCTGCAGATGTCATATATAGCTTCATTGTCCAAAAGGACCACAACATCTGTATGTTCCAGTAGGGAGTGAGTAGACAAGACACTGTTATAAGGCTCCACCACTGCAGTAGAAACCTGAATACACAGGAAAGGAGATCAAGTCAATAAAACAAACTGTTGGAAGAATCAGGTTATTGAATATGCAGTACTGACTCCAACAAAATTACTTGAAAAGGAAAAGAAAAGAGAATAAAAACCTGCGGAGATGGATAAATAGTAAAACCAAGTTTGGACTTTTTTCCATAATCTACAGAGAGGCGCTCAAGAAGCAAGGACCCCAAACCAGAGCCGGTGCCACCACCAACAGCATTGAACACCAAAAAGCCTTGCAGACCAGTGCAGTTGTCAGCCAGCTTTCTAACCCGATCAAGACATAGGTCAATGATATCCCTACCCACTGCAACATTACATTATTATTGAGATGCAAATTAACACATGTTACAGAGTTGTCTGAAACATTGAATAATTACACCATAAGAACATACCTGTATAGTGTCCTCGGGCAAAGTTATTGGCAGCATCCTCCTTACCAGAAATAAGTTGCTCAGGATGAAAGAGTTGTCTGTATGTGCCAGTTCTTACTTCATCAACAACAGTGGGTTCAAGATCTACAAAAACAGCCCTAGGTACATGCTTGCCAGCCCTGGTTTCACTGAAGAAGGTATTGAAAGAATCGTTTTCGGTGCCAACGGATGTGTCACTGCAAGCAAAATCAGTTGTGCATTAGATTCCAGGGAATGAACATACAAAACACAATTTCTTCCGTTGTGGTATATTAGAAAAAAGGAAAATTAAAATGTTTTCAAAATGCACAACGGAAGTCATATACCTTGATTTCTGTAATTTAAATTGAAGAAACCTTTTTGTTTTGTTACTGGACAGTTTGGGCTCCTCAAGTTAATAACAAGAAACAACAAAGACAAAACATTCACCTTAACCTAACAGATACAAGGTCGTAAAATGTTGTAAGTTGTCAAAAGTACTATCCACAACAATGGCACTTTCATCTTTCCAGAAAAGCAAAGTTGACATAATCTGAAATTTGGACGCAAAGCTAGGCCAAAATGTTCTTTGAGTTCACAGTGTCACTAAGTGGCAAACCCACTTTCAACTTCAAAGTGCTCACTCAGTAGGTGAGCTACTTCCTAGTTCCTAAACTGTCAGATTTTCCTTTTTGGCATAATATTTAGGTTCCTGCAACCCGGTCTTATAGATAGAGTGACGAAGCAACGCCCAAAACTAACAATTTCATGCCCCAGTTTCTTTCCCTTTCAGGGTACACTGTTAGAGTTGCAAGCATCTCCTTCCGAGAGCCAAAGTTGCAAAATAAAATTCAAAAGAAAATGATATTAATAAAATAGAACAGTACAGATGGATCCAACAATCTTTCACAGCATGAAATACAAGTATATGGGATCAAACAACGGGATACACATGAAAATTCTATACCAGCAAATGCCTAGACAGAAACAGTTGGGGGGGGGGGGGGGAAGCAAAAAAAATGCATTAATTAGAACATAATCAGGCTGTAGGCGCTGGATCTACGAAATAGAAGTTAAAAGAAGTAGCAGCATTGGGCGTGGGCATGGGCGTGTGATTAAAAACTAAGAGTGCATCCACATTAGAAAGAAATCATAAATCCAAAGAGAAAATAGTTTATAAAATGTAAGAAGAGAATAGTGTACCTAGGCATCATGCCATCAGGCTGAATGCCATGCTCAAGGCAGTAGAGCTCCCAGCAGGAGTTGCCGACCTGAATTCCGGCCTGGCCTATGTGTATGCTTATGATTTCTCTCATCCCTGGAATTCAATTGAATTGAATTCAGTTGGTTGTGGGTTCTCGTCTCTATCTGGAAGAAATTTGAGAGAAGAGAAGTTGAAATGAAAGTTTGAAAAGAGTGAAGTGAGTGGAATAATGGGTGTGGGAGAGAGAGAGAGATCATAAGCGGGCAGGAAGGATAGATGAAAGTGGATTTAATGGAAGTTTTGGAGTCCGGATGATAGGCTAAGGCTATGCGGGACCAAAAACAGCTTTTAGTGGGCCTCTAAACAGCTGCGCTATCGTCGCTTCTTCTGCCCCACTTCCATTTTCGCCCATTTTGCAAGCCTAAATTATTCATCATCTCTCAATTACACCAAAGATTTGGTTGGTTGTGGTACCTAAGAATATCTATTAACTCTACTTTTATAATAGTAGCTTTAGGATGAAGTCCGGCTGAAGCTGAACAGTGAACTGAACCCAAAAACAAAAACAAACAAACAAAGCGGGCGGCTGAAACTCAAACAGCAACAGGAATCAGAGGACATGGGCACAGTAAAAGCGGTGGCCGTCATCTCCTCCTCTACCCACAACAACCTCAAAGGCTCCATCCACTTCATCCAACACACTCCCCGTAATTTCATCTCAACTCCCCTTCTTCTTTCTTTTGATTTCTTTTTCATTTCATTCGATTCTTCCCTTACTCCATCCATCCATGTTCTCTCCCAAATTACACAGCAGCAGCACCAGGAGGAGTTAGTGTTACTCATGTGAAAGGAAGAATTTGTGGGCTCACTCCCGGACTCCATGCCTTTCATATTCATGCTCTTGGGGACACCACCAACGGCTGCAATTCCACTGGTCCCAACTCAACCAACCTACTCCTCTCTTCACTAAATTCACTTCTAATCCTATTCCCATGCCACACACTTCGTTTCCAGTCATTCAGATTTTAAATTTGTTCAACTTATTTCCCATTCAATTTTCAGGACCTCATTTCAATCCCTTAAACAAGGATCATGGATCTCCCATAGATGACGAGCGTCATGCCGGTGATCTGGGGAACATTGTGGCTGGCTCAGATGGTGTGTACCTCATTCATTTTCTTGTTTTCTCCTGGAATTTATTACTCAGTAAACAATCAGGTAGATTCAGTCAGCTTTTCACGTTTCAGGGGTTGCTGAGATTTCAATTACAGATAGGCAGGTAATAATTTCTCTGAGGTTCACTGTTTTCCGGAGTATATGTCTTCTTCCAAGTAATGAATTCTCGATGTTGAATGAAATGATTTATTTGTTCCCAATTTTCCTGGTACTCCAAACTAGGTGTTTTGTGCGCAAGGCTGCAACTTTAAATTATGTATAGTTGATAGCGCCTTTAAGTTATTGAATTTTTGCGTATACTTTTAGAGCATTTTATTTGTACTCTAGAACATGTTTTCCTAATGCCAAGCAAATGTATCTAAATATCTGAAATAGAAGCATTGTGACCCATCAGTTTTTCACTTAACCTGTTAGTCATTTGCATCAGTTGTTTTCATGGAGCCTATCACATGGGGCATGAGTTGTATGTTTTCTATGGTGTTGTAACTTGTAAAGCATCATCTGCTGCTGCGGATAGTACCAGCTGCTTGCGGTTGAAATTGATATAAAAATTTAACGTTTTTTGTTGTCAATGGTCTAATAACACTATTTTTCCATAGTCACTTGAAGATTTTACTTGGAGAGCATCTTGATCGCATGGGCTGTCCTGGTCCAGTTTGGTGACTCCTGTGAGGTCACGAACTATTTGATCTAGATGTTGATACAGCTTCTCATGTGATGATTTTGTTAGGAGAATATGGTTATGTCATATAAATGTTATTATTCAAAACTCATCTTTCCACTACTCAAACCATATCTTATTCGCAGATTCCACTAAGTGGTGAGCATTCCATTTTGGGAAGAGCTGTTGTTGTGCATGCTGATCCTGATGACCTGGGGAGAGGTATCATTCACTGAATATAATGATCTCCCAGAGGGAACCCTTGACCCTAGTTTATGTCTTGTACTATATGAACCAATTCATTGAGCTGCTGTTTAACAGGTGGACATGAACTCAGCAAGACAACTGGCAATGCTGGTGCAAGAGTGGGGTGTGGTAGTCTCTAATATGCATATAAATATTGTGTTTCTCCTATATATCCGGCCCATTCTAATTATGGATGGCAGTATATGACATAGTGGGCAAAATACTAGAATACTGTAGAGGAGGATTATCTTCAGCAGATCTTCTTTAATATATTATGATGCACTATTAGATTTTTGATCTATAAAGTAGCTCTAATTTCCCTACTTGAGCAATATGGTAATGTTCGATGAAAACATATAACTAATGGCTCCCATGGTAAGATCAAAGAAAACAAAATCAGAAAGAAGAATAAAGAGTGATTTGTGGTTGTATCCACCCATGGATGTTATTATATATCCTTGGATGATTTTTTCTTTCAGCCACTTTAGGTCCAGTGGCAATAAAAGATTTGTGCGGTGTTTCAAAGAACAGTACCCTTGTATGGCTTGCTTTTTACTCCACAAGTACTACAATCATGTGTCTGGTTTTTATTCACTTGTAAAGCTGTTTGCTTCGTGTTTTCAATTTTATTGGCTGCATTGCTTTGGACAAATGCTAACAAGTGGAAAAGAATCTATGCGCTGACCTCTTTCTTATTTTGCAGGTATCATTGGCCTTCAGTCATCTGTGTAGAGTGAATGCCAATAACATGTAACATCACTTGGAAATCAAATAATTTCTTTTTTTTTTATTGATAGTCAAAATGTGTTATTGCTCAACAATGGAATATTTCTGTTTAAGTTTCTTGATTGAGATTTAAATGCTTGAAATTTTATGACACGGACACTTTTATGGGGTAGGTCAAATTGTTTGTTCTCGCGCTCCCCCTCATTTGGATCCAACCATGTTTCTACGCCTGTAAAGTTCTCAAGAAAAACTGTGGTGTGATTCTCTGCAGGATACTCATGTCGTTAGGCTCACAGTTTGTGATTGCACTCCGTTTCTATTAGTTAAGTACTACCCGTCAAAATGACCTACGAATGTTAGAGACAAACAGGCCAGACTATAAAACTCCATGGCAGTACTTGAATCATTCTGAAACTCATGAAATGACGAGATACCAGACCAGAAAAGTGCTTGCAAACTACAGCAATGGGCATCAGTAATTGACAGAATTGAAAAGTGCAATGGAAAACCATTGCATCAGTAGTACAGAGAATGCAAACGGTTAGGTTAGTCAAACATCCATACATGGCGCCGGTTAGCTTCCATTGAAGGGCTAACTGGGTAAACAGGATACTCATATGAAGTAACTGGATGCAGCACGCAACGTCTTTATGGGCTACTCTTATCTATCCTCTCAACCAAGTGTTGCGATATGAGGAGTTGTCTCGTAGTGAAGCATCATGGGGCTTGTACTCCATTACATAGCTGGCGGGAAGCTTCAAATGTCTCTTGATAGAATCCCTCAGTGCCATCACAGCCTGCAAGAAACAAAAATGAACATGCTTGTTACGACGCTCATTACAGAAGAGATATTTAATACAACCAAAACGGCAAACCTGATGATCAGATGCATTCCGGTTCCACACGCTCAATATATCCTCATTAAAACGGATGCTTAATACTGCTCCACAAATATTATCACCATAATCGAGTTGATCTCCTATTAATGCTAGAACCTGCAAGTAAGTTCCATGAAAGAACTAATAGTCAAATTGGAACACACTAATGATACAAATGGCTGAAATATACCATATTGAATCCTGAACGGCTTATCATGCATAGCTAATAAGAAAATAAAGCAAAGAGGTAAGAAAAGGTTCTTATAGCTCTCTCTCCAGCTATTCAAACAAAAATAAAGCACAGAACTAACTATTAATAGACAGCCTAGCAACAATCAAAGATTCTAATGTACAAGTTTTAGTCAATTAAATAACTGATGGGAGCTAGCAGCAGCAATAAACACAACTGAATATCTGAAATAGTCTTGATAATCATGCATGGACATCGACGTTCTAGAGTTGGGTGAGTCAACAAATTAAAGCAGAGAGAAACAAGGGAACTGGAGTATATGACATCAACTAATGCACACACAAAGAAGATTCAATATACTTAGATGATTCAAATCACGTTATTAAGTGATAATTCCATACCAGGTCCTCCCAAAAACGGCCTGACACAACCTTTTTAAATCTAATGATCCATTTCCCACCATTGCAGTTAGCAGAATCCTGATAAAAATACATATATAAAAGTAAGAAGAGTCGTATACTTTATCCTGAAAAAAGTAGAAGCGACTAATTACTGACTCAGCCTGCAAATACATACCTCCCACAGTGGACGAATACCCTCCTTGAACAGATGCAAATCAGTTGGGCTTGGTAACGTGGAGGGGCGAGCTAAGTGACAATAGCAGACCCAAAAGGCTTCAACCTGAACCCAGTCAATACGTAATAAGGATGAATTAGAGGATACAGAAAACTGAAAGCTAAGGTGAAGGCTAAGACAACTATATAACCTCCTTATATCATTCATACTGCAGAGGGAAGTACATACTGTGCTGAAGTCCACAATCTTCTTGATATTATCCTCGTATGACGTCTGAGTTCTAACTCCAGGAGTTCGACGAGTGTACCAAAATACAAATTTGTTCTGAAGATCACATGTGTACAATGTGATAAGATAGCAGCAACCAAAACAAAATTTGGAAAGCACATTATAACAACATTTGTTACATTTCAACAATAATTCAACCATTATCAAAATCCCATTCACTTATTGCAAAGAATTGTTTGAGATGGTTTAGGGAAAATTCTATGGAGGCTTTTAGTCAACAAGATAGAAGCATTTGACAATCAATACTCGTGACAAAGTAGATGAAGAGAATAGCAATATACAGCATTGTACAAAACAGAATTTGAGCCTCTTATTAATGGTGTAAATAAGACTAGCTATTTCTTAAAACCTTACTCATTGACAGTCTTTTTGGTCATTCAAACGTTCTGTTTATCAAGCCCCCTACCTTTGGACCTGGCATACTGGTGAATAAGACACTAATGAAGGAGATACGCTCATAAATTTGTTCCATTTTCTTTTTTTATCATGATACTCATTTATATTTGAGAGGGAAAACAAAAGTGAAAAAATTAGAAATCAAACTTGTTGGACAAGGAAAAAGTTATGCAATTTGACTTCCATTATTTTTCTTATTCTTTTCAGTTTTATTAGGTGCTTGGAACAAAGTCATAACATTACAGTTTGGTCATTCAACTGATAAGAGGGGTTATGGCATTGCCTTTGAAGCTATCTTCAGGTTTCTCGGTAATTATGGGTAAGGTACATGTCCCAGAATAACGAATCAATTTCTCAATCAAAAGACTGAGAAGAAATCAGAGCATAATATAAGTGAATCGAGAACATCAAATTGGGGATCGTTGCTTTACTGAACTAGTTTTATGTACTGTAATTCCACAAATCACTTAAATATGAATCAGGAATAAAAAAAAAAGACACCTTTCCTTGGTTGGAAATGCAAACAGAAGCAGGAATCTTTTACTCATCAAACTAAGCAAATCGTTTTAATTTAATAACGAGAAAGGCATAAGCCAGAAAACCGTAAGTTGTCCACAGAAAAGAGCCAAAAAGGAAAGATTGAAAAAGATAAACGAAAACAGGTAAATAAGATTTGTATACATGAAAAAGCGAGATAGAGAATAGGGTATGAAAGAGTGATGGGCAGAGAGAGGGAGGGAAGGGGACGAACTTTGAGAGGGTGGAGACCGGCCTTAAGATCGAGGGCAACACGGTCCCTGTCTTCGTCGGAGGGCGGGGGCAGCTGCTGGTTGTTGTTATCGTGTTCTTTTTTGTCTGCTGGGAGTTCCATGTCAGGTGAGCCCTACGTTGCAATGAGCGTGTGTTTGGGGGCAGATAGAGTAATATTTACAGAGTGAGAGGAGGAGAAGGAAGAAGAGAAATGAGTTATATGTAAATGTTAGGTGTTGGAGAGGAAGTCCAAGAGATGATGAGGAATTGGGCTATTTTATTTTATTATAGCCCAAGAAAGAAGGATACAAAGAGGAGTGTGTGTGAAGCCCAAAGAGAAAGAGGGTTTCTAATTCTGTGTGAGACTATTATTATTATTATTATTATTTACATTTCCCTTCTTTCTTCCTGTCTTGTCTATATTATTATTATATCAAAAAATATTAGTAGCGGTAGAAGACCATACATACACGAAAATGACCTTCATTTTATCCCAATTGTCATTGTGTTTGTGTCGGTGAAGTGAAGACTCTTTCATCTTTCTCTACCCGCTCCCACATTGGGTTTATTTATTAATTATTATTATAGCTTTTGCCTCATCTTTATCCAAACTAGTAAATTAGTTTTCAAAACTACCATTTCTATTAAAAACTAAACAAATATATGCGAATTATGGGAGAAGGGCTGTTGGTGAGCCAACAACAGTAATGAGTAGCCCAGACCCCCCCTCTCTTTCAATCCAATAATTCACCACCACTTGGATGCCTCAATTCATTCATAATAATATCTCCCCCTCCCCCCCTCCCCACTCGAGAAATGGCTCTTCTTCAAGGATGGGAACTTCTCCCTGACCCTGATGACCACGGATCTCTTCAAATCCATGATCATGGACTCAACACTTCTCTTCTCCACATGGATTACTTCATCTGCCCTCCCCAATCAATTCATCCTCATCAACCTCCTCCACCTATTCCCAACCTACAACTACAAGATCATCACCCACTCATCACCAAAACTCCCCTCCCCATCATCAATATCACTCCTCCAGATGCATCACCAAAGATTAATAAATCTTTTACCACTACTCA
This sequence comes from Sesamum indicum, assembly GCF_026168435.1. Classification (NCBI taxonomy): domain Eukaryota; kingdom Viridiplantae; phylum Streptophyta; class Magnoliopsida; order Lamiales; family Pedaliaceae; genus Sesamum; species Sesamum indicum. The sequence continues at coordinate 185,263 of NC_142660.1, read as the reverse complement.
AGCTGATCAACAACACCACAAATTCAACGAAACTGGATTCATGATGAGATTAGACTCCAACACCACTTGGGTGATCATGCCTCAGCCTCAGATTGACGGTGCCGCACTCCTTCATTCCCAGGAAAACCAAGACCCTTGTAAAGCCGATTCAAAAACGCCGGTGATCAAGAAAAACAACACGAAGCTGCCATTCGAACTTGAAGGTGGTTTCAACATATGGAAATGGAGTTTTAATGGGTTGGGTGCAATTTGCTCATTTGGAGTAGCTGCTGCCACTTTTTGCCTCATCATTTTCAGCACCCACCGGAACAAGAAACATCCTCACCGGAATCAGAGCCTTCAATTTCAGATTTACAACACTAACAAGGTTAGTATATATTATATCTCAACATCCATCCTGTTTCCTCAGGCACTACTTTTTTCCATCCCATTCTATTGGATTGGATGTAATTACATAGAATGGGTATATATAGCAATGATAGATTAACTCTTTATGGCGTTAACTGTTTTGTGATAGCAGAGGATGAAGCAAGTAATTCACCAGGCAAGTAAGCTAAATGAAGCAGGCAGAGGAGATGGCTCCACCACTTTTCGGGGGGGGGGGGGGGGGGATTCTATAATGATGCAGCTGTCTGAAAGCATGGTTTAAGAAACTCTCTGTAAATATTAATGAGGCCCTATTTGTTCATAGGATCTTGTATTACACTTGAATATTATTTGTATTGTGCATATATACAGAATTAATTAACATTGAATGTAGACTTAGGTTCTGCGGCCCAGGATGTCCGCTAGGAAACATGATCACAGCATCAAACTTCTTGTTCATCTGTTCAAACAAAAAAAGCTGGTTGATATATGATACAAGCTGGCTCACGCAGTAGTGAGTGATACAATTAAGGGACTGACTGAACAATCCAACAGTACAATATATATTTTTGTGACCCATCATTGAAGAATGCATCCACGTTACACAGACAACTGGGCAGCATTGAACTCTCAACCGCGTCTTCATGAGACTAACCAATTTGATGAATTCATGGAGCATAACATGTAATCATATTTGATGAATTCATGGAGCACAACATCTACATCTAGAAGAAACCAAAAAAATCGACAATAAAACCATATCTTTCATAAGAGCACAACATCACATGAACACAATTATAGCTCCGCGATTTCATCTGTTGAACTATTGGAGAGACCAATTCACGTCCTTACAAACAGAATATGACATGATATGAGGCACTCTAGAACCTCCCTTCCTAGAATATCCTGCAAGCTAAAAAGGGGGAAATTATTTAAAAATTGTGAAAAAAAAAAAAGAAAAGTTAAAGAATTACAACGGATTTGAGGGATTTAAAAAATTGAGTGGAACCGCATTTTTAAACTGCGGTGCCTCAATTTTTTTATTAAAAAAAATAAAAATTATATATCGCCGCAGTCACAAACAGCGAAGACAAAATTTATAAAAAAGAAAAGTTAATTTTTTAAGCATTGACCGCGGTGGCTGCTTTTATTTAATTGCATATTTTGATTTGGTTTCAATTGCAATTGCAATTCACATTGTGAATTGCAATTAATATTTGTGAATTGGGCCAAATTGGCCCAATTCACAAATTATATTTTTTTATAAATTAATTATATTTAATTAATTTTAAAAATACAATAAAATATATAAATGTAATAATGTATATTATTTATATAATTTTAAAAAAATACAACAAACTATACGATAAGTTTACGACAATATTGAAACCCTTTGATTGAAACTCGAAGCCAAATTTAAAATTTAAAAAAAAAATGCAAATAATTCTTGTAATACTTTCAATGTATAAATTATTATCTTATATAAAAAATTAACAATCTACTTTCATTTATTTTTAAAATACATATAATTTTTATTTTTTTTTATAGAAAAATTTAGGCACCGGTATAAAAACGCGGTGCCACTCAATTTTTTAAATCCTCCAAATCCACGGCAATTCTTTAATTTCCTTTTTTTTTCACAATTTTTAAATAATTTCCCCGCTAAAAAAGGGATGCTCCAACATCTCTTATTAAGCAGTTGCATGTTCCACTGTGCATCTCTTTGCAATAGACATCCACTCAGCTTTTCCGCACTTTCATAAGCCATAGCCTGCATATTGTCAATTCTATGTTCTGAAAACCTAAAGAAGACATCCAATATAAATGAAAATGCCATTTTAGTAGCACCAGTCAAAAGAGCAGCTGGAATGTATTATCAATTAAACAGAATTATCTACACTATCAACAAAACAGCAACAACTTGTTTGCAATCTGTAGAATATAATGTCATATAATTATGAATTCTTGATTTAAGTACCCAATAACAAAATTATAAACTTTCTAAAACAGAAAGAGCAACCAATTCAAGTCTCCAGAAGAGTGTATAAGAACTTTGCAATACAATTTTGCATCATTTACTGAACCTCGAGTAAAACAAAAAACACTAGAGGCTCACCCAAAAATAATGCGACTGATATCCCTGACTTATACGAGAGACTTATTCACAAGGGCAATAAGCCTCTGGCCTTCTAGACTCGTCAGGTTACAGGGCATACAAACCAAATAATAAATTGCTCTATTTATTTAGTTAATTATGAGAATCACATAATTCATCTTACTATTTAATTACATTCTAAAGTAGCTTGAAATTTGTGTACAAACAGGATCAGAAAGGTTAAGGGCATCAGTTTTAAAAAGCTCGATTATTGTAGCTTCATGGTTTGATAAGCACAATCTCATAGTTCTCATCATCTGCCCCACAAGTGTAAAACGGAATTGAGAATGTGAAGCAGAAATCCCCAAATTCTCAAAGCAAGACACAACAATAAAAAAACAGGAGGATAAATGATGAAATCAGGGAGGAAACTACTCTTTCTAATCTCAAACTGCAAAGTCGTTCTCACTGAACACCAGCCCAACGAATTAAATTCAAAATTCCATTCTCCTGAAGTAGGCAGTTTACTTTAATGAAATAAAATACCATCATAGACATTTTCAAAAGTTCCATAGGAAATGAACACACAGCACTGATAAAGCCATCAGATAACCCTAAACCAATAGTTGGTGCTTTATGGCTTAATCAGCGCAAAAACATAAAAAATTCCAATCATCTTCCCTGAAACATGAGATGCCAGATACAATTCAGAAAATAGAGGTTAAGCAAATTTGTTAACTAGCAAACGAAGTAGTACAGAGTGAAAATGTATCGTATCGAGACAAAAGTGAGGACAGTAATAAAAAAACCCCACTTGGTCAGATGATCGACCACCATAGTGGTACTATAGCTGATCTCAGGATGCATCTTATCATTATACACATGCAGCATGTGCATCGAAGACGCTGCTAAACCAGCATGTCTGCCAAGTCTTTAAACGATTCCTCAAGTAAAAATTATATATATTTTCTGAATCCAAAATACTCAATAATCGATCTGAACAAATAAGGAAGTTGGAAAGCCCAAGATGGAATATAGTTTTGAGAATGTATGAAGCAAACTAGGAAAGGAACAGAAAAGGAAAGCAGCGTCCCTTACCCTCAAACAGATTCAGTTTACTGTGCGCCCCTGTCTGAACCAAATGGTTAAGGGTATCATCCATTCAGTTATTCGAGAGGCTTCCATCAAATTAATTGAGCACCCCAATAAAAGATTTCCAGGAATTGAGTAGTGAAATTGAAGAAGGGAGAGAGATGTTAAAGGCTGCTTGGAGGACAGTTGACGGAAAGCACAAGAGTCCACTCAAAAGGCCTTAAGTTTATTGTTGGCCTCCTAACTAAGCCAACTAAGAGATTAGCATAAGCTCTTCATGTGGCTACTCAAAGAGGCACCGTCATTTCACTCATTCGTCGTAGAAGAAGAAGAAGAAGAAGAAAAAGAAAAAGAAAAAGAGAGTGTTGCTGCTTGTTGAATCAGCTCAGCTCACTCCACAGCTGCGTTTGCGTGCCTTATAAATAAATACAAGAAAAGAAGAAAGAGGGTGTTCAGTGTTGTTCTTCTAATCTAGGGTTTTGAAAGAGGGCGGTACCGGGCCCGGCCCACAGAGTACTCTTTTGGGCAGTGGGTGAGATTGAGATTCCATGTCCAGCCCAGATCATAAGCCTGTCATGATTTTGGAGCCCATTTCATTTGTTTTTGCTGTCCAAATATTTCTCGATTACTGACATTTTTTTATTAGCTTGTTCCAGATCAGTTCGTTTTCTTTTTTAAAATCACATTAATAAACAAGAAATTAAGCTGCTTCGGTCAAAAGTTGAGTGAACTGGGAATTTCAAATTTATCTGCATAAGATGATGGGTGACCATCCTCTGTAATATTTTTTACACTCACACACACACACACACACACATATATATACTGTTTTATTTTAAAATGTTACATCTAAACTAGTTTTATACTTTTTAATTGTGTAAATTAATCATTGGTGTAACACTAATTCATTAGGGGCAGAATGCATATTATAGGATTAGGTGAGGATGGAAGAAGCAACTATTATCAGACTCTGATATATTTTAGATGAACTTGTGTGGTGCCTATAATTTGTGATACAACTCAATTGATCCAACCATCTCAGGTTGAGCTGCCTGCCACCATATCTCCATGCCCATGCCCACCCTCACTATTCATTCATCATCTTCTTGATGTGTGTGTATATATGTATATATACAGCATCAACATTCCCATTATTAATTCACCTCAAATGAGTTTCTGAACTTGATCCATTAACACATACCCATTTTCTAAACGCAGATGAAAAGAAATTCACCAAAGAATTATACTCCATATCTTATATAATTAATAATTAATAATAAAAGCGATGGGTTACATATATGATCCATTAATATATAGATAGATAGATAGATGTTGAAAGAATTTTCCTTTACCAAAAAACAAAAAAGAGGATGAGAAAGGTTTCTCTTGCGAGACAACAGAAACAGCAACGTCATCATCTCCTGATTCAGAAAAGCATTCCCAAGCCCATTGCACCAACCGAAGCCAACACAGCCGGTACGAAAGTCGTGGCCTCAGATGCCGGACTCGGGGCAGGGGCCTCCTGCGCCGCCACATTTAATTGCATGCCGGCCAGCTCCATGACTGCCACGAACAGCATCTTAATCTTCAATGCCTCCATTTGTCTGTCTGGCCTTCCATGCTTTATTTCTGCAAACAAGAGATTGATTGATTTCTATGACATATATATGCTTTTGTAGTGTTTAGAGAGGAGGAACTGGATAGTGGACATTGGTGGTGAGTCCTTATTTATATATATAAATATGGGCAGTGGGGGGTGGGGGGTGGTGGTGTGCTGCCCCTGCCCCAAGTGACCGTTGGTTGGTTTGGTCCACCCACAACCACAATGCCCTCTTTCTGCTTTTGCTTTTGAAATTTTTTTAAAAGAACACAGAGGGAGCTAGGGAAGGCTGCAATTACAGGGTGTACGTAGTGGTTGTATCGATGCCATACAGACAGCTTTGGCCAACGGTTTGATGGGACCGAGCAATCATGTTGCCTGTCTATCATCATCATCATCATGATCGAGTCTCCCTTCTCACTTCCTTGCGGGCGTTTTAGACAATATTTTCATCCATCAGATATTTTTTCTCGTATAGGATGAACCATGCATGGGGATGGGAGGTGAACCAACTGCCTCAGTGATGATATGATGTTTGTGTTGGAAAAATGGTGGAACAGACAGATAACTACTTGTTGTTTGTGTTGTGAAAGATGGTTGAATTCAATCATAGCCTGATAATAATATTATTATTATCAGTTATAAAGTCCTCTTCCTCTTCGTACCAATATTCTGGTTCTGCTCTCCTAATTCCTAATTCATGTGGACCTCAACTCAACTCAACCACACTACACTTCTCTCTAACGTGAAAGTTTGGGTCCAATAACTTAATGGACCATATATGTCTTCCTAGATAATGGGCCGTTTAGTCCATGATAAATGGGCTTATGTCTTCTGGCAAAAGACTTCTTGACCGTAGATTTACGATTCATCATCCACCAACGAAAGGAATATATACATATATATATTATATATATTAATAAATAAATAAATGGAAGAGAGTGACTGTGAGGCTGGCCTACCGTACCAACACAAGGAAGATAAATGCAGAGAGGAAGCAAGAAAAGTAGGGTGTCTGCTTCACAATAACTCTGTAAGAAATTTCATCACATACAACTTCTCATTTCTGCTCCGCAATACAAATCTCAATACACTAGTCTTTCTTGGCCATCTTGGAACTAACGCGAAATTGCCAAGTATATTTCTCCCTCATCATCTTCTTTCCTTCATCTCATACACGATTTTGCTTAGTTTACGTCCGGTTTGTATGTGTTCAAGATGTATTTGTAGTGTACTTGACTAAAGTCCTTCTCTGGATTTCTCTTTAACATCACCCACCACAGATCTTACGGTATTTCCGCCTATTTCCTCTTGTTCTTTTTGATTACTCAACAAAAGTTGGAATGATTATCTGAAAATACCACAATATCTCATTTTTGTTTTCTGTACTCAGTTTTTGGCAGATATGGAGAAAGAAGAGAGGACCATCCCCAGGATACTGAAACCGCCGGCGGAAACCGAGTTTTTCTTGCAGTGGGGAAGCAGAAAGCGGCTGAGATGTGTGAGAGTTAGAGGTCATAATCCGGCAGAAGTTTCTTCTTCCTCTAGAATACGCCGCAGAATCACCTCCCGATTTCTCACCCTTTCTCAGAAAGATGCTTGTTTTTCTCAACCTTCCTCCCGTTACACAAGGTATTCATGGCTGGATTAACCAAGCCCCTGAGTTTTTTGTTTTTTTTTTTTCCTGTTGAAGATTTTCTTTTTCAATTTTCCCCGGTAATCATTCACCCTAACAAACTGAACTCAAGGTATGAAGTGAGACAGAGTATTTTGTTTGGAGTCTACTTGGAACAGAGGATTTGGGGTTGAAGATTTCTGATGTGGGATTTGTTTGGTTGCAGGAATTCAGAGGCAGTAACGCATAGATCGGAAAGCCGGAAGTCATCATCGGGTTCTTTGGAGAAGGAGGAGAGATGCTACACGACAAGAGGAGGGGAAGAGAATGGGAAGATTACAGTGGAGAGGGATGCAGGGAATGAAGTTGGGGATGAGGAGAATCCCCATAAGCATAACAACAATAATAATAATAATAAGAAGAAGAAGGGTGATGTGATGAGTGGTGTTATCAAGAAAATTGTATGGCCAAAGGTGTGTATTGGTCTGTCAAGCAAAGAGAAAGAGGAAGATTTCATGGCCATGAAAGGTTGCAAGCTTCCCCAGCGGCCAAAGAAAAGAGCCAAACTCATACAGAGAACATTGCTGGTAAGTGTTGTTTCTGTTTAATCCCTTTTGGGAAATAAATAAAAAAAAAAATGATTTGGGTTTGGATGTTTGTTTAAATGGAGCAGCTGGTGAGTCCTGGGGCATGGCTGACCGATATGTCTTTGGAGAGGTATGAAGTGAGGGAAAAGAAGAGTTGCAAGAAGGTATGTGCTGCTGCGCTGTGCACTGTTACTGCCACTGCTGCTTGCTTTCTTGCTTTGTGTTTTTATTGGGGGAGACTACTGAACTCCGAGCAGTTGACTAATGTTATTGGTAATGCAGAAATTAGCGAGAGGGCTGAAGGGAATGGGGAGCATAGAGAGCGATTCAGACTGACTGAGAGAGAGTTTCCTTTCCGGGTTTGCTTTTTTAACTGGTACTTGCATATATTTTTGGCATGTCTGCTCTGGTGTACAAACTTGAAATGATGAAGGATTGTTTAGAAAGTGAATGATTATTATTATTATTATATAGGGTGTGTGAATGAGGAGCGGGTTGCTCTATGACAAAGGGACTAGAACGGAGATAGGGTGTTTTGTTGATGAAAAATTGAACCACCAGTCCCACCCGCAATTTCTTTTCTGAATTGGGAACCCCACCCTTATCAAAACACCAACCTCTCCTAACATTCCTATCAAAGTAAATATAAGATAGTGGGACCAGTAAATCCCTTTATTTGAATTCAGTGTTCGCGTGGGGCTGGGGCAGAAGAAGCAGCCCTTGCTCCCACTAAAATGTTACTTCACTCCACCTGTGTTACCTTGTTTATGTTCACTTCTTCCTCTTATAATCTATCCAAGCCAAGCTCCATACTATTAACCCCCTTGAAACTCTTTTTTGTTTCCAGCACCCGCAGGCCAACGGGAAGAAATTATATTTAGAAAATCTTGGACGGGTTGGAGCAAAGACAAGTCCATTGCCCACAATGGTAACATCAGGAAAATTTATGTGAAACGCAATAGAATCAACAATTTAATGCCAGAATAACCCCTACATGCAGAAACTGACGGAAAGAGTATTCAGAAAGAGTGATCATAAGTTTGAAAATGCAAACCACACATACGAAATAAAATCTCTACACTGGGCACTATACTTACATTTATGGTCCATTTCCCACATACAACCTTTTCTTTACATGAAAATCATACACTCAGAGCTGTATCCGTCTTGTATCTGCATGGAAATGACAAAAGTTCAACTAGATTCAGCACACCACCTAGAGATGGACCAGTGAAACATACGAGAACTAGTTATTAACTTACATAACCAAACCTATTTTCAGCTTGCTTGGGCTTGGCTTTGGGCCACTTGAAGCATTTCTATTATCAGCATCTTCACGTCCCTAAACGAGTTAATAAAAGAATAACAAAAAAAATTAAGAAATAGGAGCTGTATGACAGGCAAGTGTGCAAGAAATAATAATGCAAGTGACAATAGCAAATGTTCAACCTAGGCACAGAAGATGCATCCATGGAGGTGGATTATGGAAGTTTTCGATGTGATTCTTTTCCTCTATTTCTTCCGTGGGGATATTATTCCTGTTGATCCTATCTCTGACCACGTTGCCCAAGTGAACAACCATAATTATGCTACTTCAATAAATTGGACGTAGGTCTATATTTCCATTTATGCATCAGCTTAATATATTTGCATCGGTCCATATGATTTTTAGCAAAACACATGTACCATAAGCTCTAAATGTGTCCTATATAAAGACGCAATACCAAATATGATTCTTAACATACTTTTAGCAACTAATTTAAAATTGATTACTCACTTTCTCTCTGTTGCACGCCTTGTAAAAGGAATTCGAAGCTTGAAAGTCTTTCCTTGATAGCCAGCCTAGGAAAATAGTGAAAATATTTTTAAAAGAATTATAGGCTGTCTTATGGAACAAAACACAACATTTATAAAAATAGTATGCAACTGAAAACCTAGAAAAGTGAAGAAAGCAAATTTTCTTTAGGTGAATGGACAGGAGAGACATGTTAATATAAATAGAGCATTGAGATGTCAATATTACCTTCACATTGAAACCAAGACTATCCACGTCCAGCATGTACGCAAATTCCACCTAAAAATTAAGAATTCAAAAATTCTTGAAATCATGATCCATTTTCAGGATATTATTAAGGAGAATCAATGACGAAGTAGATGTAAAAAGTACCAGCACAGATGTAGAGTGCTGCACAATCAGCTTTGTCTCTCCTGCATGATCCTTATTCATGTGGGACTGGAAGCGAAGTTAAAAAGCTAGCAGAATTTAGAAAAAGTAATCACCCAAAGATGACCCGGGAAAGAAAAAGAGGATATCGCTGATAAACAAAGGATCGTCATACCGTTATAGGCTTAGAAAATTGATATATAGGATCCACTTTTGCTGCTCTAAACTCCTCATTGCTGAATTCTGAAATTATTTGAACAAAGGATACTAAGCAATGATAGTGGGAACAACATGAAAATTATTATGCAACCATCTCGAGATGGAGAAACGAAAATGTTTGTGTTATGATATCAGCAAAACAGGCTACAAGTCCACAGTAGAGTGCAGGTTGAAGACGATGCTCAGCTGGATGTCACCGTACCACGTGGCGCTGAGGTGGACTCCAGCACTTAATTTTAAAGCTGTGGCGCTTCTATGTATTTTGCGTTTCGATTAGTTGAAACACGCTTTCTTCATTATTCTGTTTACGAGTTAGTTAGTAGCAGTTTTGTTAGTTTCAACCTCTTTCTTCCTTGTGTATATAGCTTGCTGTACATCTCTGTTCAAACTGATGAAATACAAGTATCTGAAAAAATATTCTTCTGCTTCCTTGAGCTTTGTTTATGGATTTTTTCTCTGCAAACTTGGAAGTTCTACAGTTTGTTTCCATCTTAGGCGGTCTGTAATATATAAAAGTTGGTGATGGTGCTTTTATAAGCTGTTCTCAAAGTTCATTCCTCAATTGCTAACCACATAATATGCATTTAATTGAGAGAATCAAAAGCATGCAGTGGAAAAGAAATTGAAAACGGCTTCTAAGTATACAAACCTCCTGATCTTAATGTAGCTGTTGCAACACCAGACACACATCGTATAACCTTAGGTTCTAAGCGCAGAAATTGGAAGTCACCAAAGTCAACCTTCATAATAGTTAATGTGAAACTTTAGCAAATTATTAAAGTCTCGGAACAATAAAAAAACACGTAGTAGAAATAAGTAAAGCCAAAATCTACCCAGAATGCATCAGGATGTCTAGTCATGTATGCAGTACGAGAAGCTTCCATATTGCTCTCAGCGACCTATGTAAATCATAAAGTTCCAAGTCTAATGAAGCTAATAGGCAAAAACAACTGTGAGAAGAGATGAAGATCTATTCACCAAGAAGCCAAAAAGTGAAATTTATAGGAGGAGGTGATAATTACAGGAAGGGCATCACCGTGCACTGTAATCACTAGGTCAGTCCTGTCATCAGGATCTTTTGCTACAAGCAAAGAGCATTTTGGGTTGGCTAAAAGGTCCTGCACCAACAAGCAAAGTTTTAAATTTAAAATGCACCAGATTGATAGCAAGTTGGGGATAGTGAGACTGAGGGACCTTTGTATGAAGTGCTAAATTACTAAGAGCTAGTATTGGAGATCCATAAGCATCACAAGCAAAGTCAACCATGGAGCCTGATGGATACCCCTCGTGCTTCTGAGAGAAAGTGGAGAGGATTCCTCGTAAGCTGTAATGAAGTAGTGTCCTTACTTCCTCTACAGGTGGAAGCCTGGTCGCTTTTTCCTGACAAACAAATAACCACAATTCAGAAAAATATCCATCTGTGGCTTTTTATTATACATTACAGCAATAGAAAGATGAGTTCTTCTCTTTCTCTCTCTCTCTCTCTTTTCTTTTTAATATATATATATAACCTGGTGAGCTTGGATGACATCGAGTACAGCATCGACATGGGGAGACGAGGAACCCTATGCAGAAACAACAACAACAAAAAGAAATCGTACATGAGAAACAAATAAAGTGGAAGAAGAGGGATGGAGCGACGCAAGAATGCAAAAGGAAATGAGTGAATCCAAAAACCTGGGTTGCCGCCATGGATAGTAGAGATCGAGGGAAGAGTAGTGCGAATATTTAGAACAAAAGAAAGTTATGGGAAGGGAAGAGAGGAATAGTAGAGAAACGAGAGGGGTGGGGGTTGGTAGAGGTATTAGAAAGTCTACAACACTCTTCAACAACATTATTATATTATTTTCACATTTTGCTTTCCTAAATTCATATTTCTATACATTACTTACTACTTACTACACACAATAAGTAATATATATATATATATATCAAAGACTCGTAGCTCTTTTGTTGTTTCTTTATTGTTATACCTAATAGTAATAACAAACTAAATACTCCTCTTATCTTATGGAGTAAATTTTAAATATTTATTACAATAATGGCAAGTTGAGGGACTGATAATGGTGGGCCGAGGAGGACTACTCTACACTCTTGAGTCTGTGAGTGGCCGGTCTGCCTCGCTTCACCCACTTTCATACATACGCGCAATTGTTAAAAGACAGATTACGGCTTTTCGTTTTCTTTTCTTACACATACACTGTTGTTTGATTATGTTGGAAGTACACTTGTGTGTGTGCACCTACCAGTGGCCCTCCCACAGCCGTCGCCCCATCTTTCTCTTTCCCAAGTTATACCAACTCAACTCAACAATGCTCCCCTCTCTCCCTCCCGTAAACAAATTGCTGCTTCTCAAATCATAATTAAAAAGAAGCAATATGGTTCATGTTCTGATTAAACTACAACTCCTGTTGGTATGCACAAATGTACAAGCAACAACTTCCGCATCATGGGTACCTGATATTGAACTGTGAATTAAGAATATGATTGTCTTTTCGGTTTTTATGAATTTGGCCTTTCTCAGATCCTCCCAACCTTTCTTCTCTGTTGTAAACCCATATCTCTCATCACATATGAGTTGCTATATTACAGCATCTTGCAAATTCATAACCGATTCACTACTGTAGATTACATAAATTATGCCCTATTTTCCTGAAACCATCCATCTGCACATATATTTACATGCATGGAACCTTGAAATCATGGCTGCCACAATAATTTGTATTCATTCCCTTTGTAAACCAGCAAGTAACATAGCAGGTCAGACAAGAGCATACATATATGCATCAATTCTGATATTCTATAACCCCCACAATTTATGTCTAGCAGATTACTCGCCACTCTATCCTCATCATCCTGAAACCACATCATAAACACTTCTTCTGTAACATTCTACAATGTACCAACCACCATTTTGCCCGAGAAATTCAACTTCTCAAATCACCATCACTTACAAGTTCCCAACCAAACTAGCATCACTTATCAAAACAAAAACATTAAATAATACCTGAGATAACAGAAGGAAACCATAAATTCAGTGCCAAGGCATGAGAATAGTAGGATTCAGTGAATGACACAAATCTAATATCTCTTCCAGATAGCTGCTTCAGCGGAGGTGCCAACATGATAATTTCTTATTGAATTTAGAATATAAAGCAAGCTAGACAAGTGCTCTTCTTCAAACACTGCTCTGTACATAGTTAATGGTACAGGAGTATCAACAAAATAAATGCACCAAGCATAACACAAACACTTTAAAATACTTCTTCATGCCAATGCCAACTGAACGGCTCATCACTTCCTTTAACACATTTCCTCTACAGAAGTGATATCAGCAGGTTTGAAGCAGGCAAGCCAACATTTCCAAAGGAAGGAAGAGGCAACTTCTAGCAATTCATGCCCTTCTGGATCCACAGTGGCACACAACTAGGACTATTAAACGGCAAGCTTCAGATAGCAGCTATAACTGTAGCATGTTGGTCTCAGTACATCTCTTACACATGTTCTAGACTTCTGGAAAGAATTCCATGGTTTCTTTTCTTTCCTCTCCACTTCGCTCTTTCATGTGCAAATTCTAAATTTTGATGTATCCAACTCTAGTATAGTTGTAAAAAGTTCATACATTAGAAACCTGAATTATGTTTCACGAAATTATGTAGAGATGAATCATCACCAACTTAAGAAGTCGATAATCATGGCTTACAGTTAATTTGCACCACATATTACCTATAGGTACAACAACGAAAAAACTATAGACATCCCACATCCATCCTTACCATTCTGTAGAAAAACAATCTAGTGATAAACACAGATTAGAATATTAAGTGTATAAAGATTTACTGTCATGTTATTCTGGTTGTTCTAGTCTTGATGCCTTCAACCAACTAATCATTGTAAAATTAAGCAGAGTACAAGTGTGAAAAAAAGTGTAGGCTTCTTAGCTCTGTAAAAGCAATAAATGGATACAGTTCAAGCTACCAAGATATTGTTATCTCTCCAAATGATGCAAAAGAGAAAATTTCCTAGAAGAAGTGTAGGAGGAATCCTTATTCTGGAACCTAAAAACAAGTGGATTCTTATGCATCATTAGTTTTCAACTCTGTTTTGCATCCATAGAGTAGCTTCTTTGTTGAATACGAACTTGCTTTGACAGAATTGAATTAAAAACTGATTTAACTGGTGGTACAAAACCATCAAATTGTTTAAAAATTAAAGTGAATTAGCAGGTAGAGAGCAGATCAGATGCAGAGTTGGACGTCAGGAGTGGAAGGGGATAGGTTGCTCAAGCTAATTTACTAACGTTTGAAATGTTAGAAAATGGGATCGGAATCTCAACACGACAAGTAAAGCAAACTTTTTGCTACACCAACTTATTGGTGGAACACATGAAATTGTGTGTGCTCGCCAATAGCATGAGTCCCCATTGAAAACAGAAGTCCCATTACAATGGCACATATGAGTCATGAATAAAAGGCAAATAAAGATGGAGGTTGGAACTTAATGTTAAGGTTCCCGAATCCATATCATTGTTATCGCCAAAAAAAACACATGTTCAGAAGCAACGATACACTAATTCACAGCATGCCCACAACAGGGTAACCCCAATACAATCATCCTTCTTCCGACAATGAAATTGAGCATAATAATATCCATCCATCAAAAAATATTTGAAACTCAGACAGGTCCGCCATAGATCTTCAGAAATACAAAAAAGACATAATTAAATAAGAAAAAGAAAACCATGCCAAGCGACGACGATGATTGCCATTTCAGAATCATCTTCTCTTGTTGGACATCAGATGATGCGCGTACGTGCACGAGCTGAAGAACTAGACCAACTTCACATTCGAAGGGTAAAACTTAACGATGAGAAAAGAAGGAAATAGGAAAAGGAAATAGAATGAAACTGTACAAGAGGTTGGGGGAAGGGAGGAAGAATCAATCGGAGTGTAGGTGTTGGTCGAGATCATAGAGGAGATCGGAATCGGAGGATGAAGAAGAGGAGGAAGAAGAAGAGATGAGATAGGGGTTGTTGGGCGGGGGGAAGCAGAAGAATGTCCAGAGGCAGAAGGCGAGGCGGCGGAGCTGCTGAAAGGGGAAACAGAAGAGGAGGTGGAGGACTTGATCGGCGCTGAGGCGTTCAGGGTTGCAAGCTATGTATTGGCAAGCATGGGCGGAGAGCTTGGCAACCCCCACCAGAAGTGGGCTGTTGAACACCATTCTTAACCCTAACGCTATAGATGATATGAATTTCAAGGTAATGGATTGGCGAATGTCATATGTTTGTCTTGTGCAATTAAATGGGATTGGTGTTGGGATTAATTTCAACCCCAAGACGATGACTTTTTTTTTTTTTTTATTATTGTTTCTTGGGTTGTAAACCAATAAAATATAAATATTAATTAGGAGGGATTGGAATTAGAAGATGGATTTGTGTGAGGGAAAGGGTGAAGAGGTGGCAAGTGCAACTACGTACTCCTACAATATTACATACATCACATAATCGGACCTCTATTAAATGGGTTGTGAGAATTTTGGTTTTTACAAACCTCACACTTTAATTAATTAACCTCAACCAATAGAACTCACTTTAATTAATCTTATATCTAATATTAATTCATAATGAAGGGATTGAAGCGGTTTCCATTCCAACACACTGAACTGAACGGCATTCAATTGGAATTGGGTATTATAGTATACTACTAGTATTGCTGCTGGTCCCTGCAGGCCATACACAAACAACCAAGTAGCTAGCTAGTGTGGTAGTGGTGAAGTGAAATTAATCTTGCAGCTCCACCAACTGCTTCTATAACATTGCACAAAACTATCCTCTTGTTTCTGGTCAAGAAACTTCAAGATCTGTCCTTCATTAGTTTCTGGTTTGAGTTCTTGTCGTTTTAGTTTGGTTAAGCCATCTGCTGACTCGGTAGCTCATTTCATTGCTCAATCAGCTTGTGGCTTTGTTGAGGGTGGTCATGTTTTGCCCCCTGTTGTTGCTGCTCTTGTATCTCTCGATTGAAAGTTTGTTGGTTTTCCTTGTCAAAAAAAAAAAATAATCCTCTTGTTCAATTAAACCACAACAGATAAAAACCAAAAATCTGGATTGCATCTCAATTTTATGTAGTTAGAATTACGTACGCATATGGTTGGTTGGTTATATATATCTGGATATTGAAACTTTAGAGTTTTTTTGGGTGGAAATTGACAAGTTACTGATTTGTTGACATGAGTTATGTACGAGTGTGAACAAGGGTAGGTGCGTACTTGGGCAGATCAGGAACTTGAGATCCATGGGGATTATACAAGCAAAGATTAAAAGAATTCAGATTCCAATTATCATGTCCATGTTGCTGCTGGAATTAGAATAACTGTTACATATACATATATATATATATATATATTATCTGCAGTGAATGAGGTAGATGAGAGAGGAGAGAGTGGGTTTACAGGAACAGATTAAAATTAGTCATCAGAACTAGCTAATATTAATTTCTAGCTGGTGGTCTTGAATTGTTTGATGTTCCTCCACAGGTATCGCCCGCTTGCCATATCAATCAACACCCAGAACCCATTTTCTACACTCTGAAATTAATAAGAGAGTTTTAAAATATTAATACGTGAGATAAATAATTAAAGCGAGTAGGTAGGAGGAAATAAAGACCATCTCAAAGGACAAAAATCAACAAACTAGGTACCTTGAGAAACTGAAGTTGCTGTTTCTCTATTGTGGAAGTGGAAGTGTTTTCTTCCTGATCTGATGTGATGGAGTTGGCCTCCGGGGAAGTGGCGATGGTCGACTTCCATGCGAAATAACCAGCCAAGACAGCCGAAAAGAAGACCAAGATGAATCTCAGAGGGCACATATTGATATTATTTCTGGAAGGAGTAGAGGGAAATGGGGATGATTTGATGGTGGTGTTGTATTTCTTATCTTTACATACATGAGAAACGCGTAGGCTGGTTTGGTGGGGTTGTGACTAGTTTGGGTTTGAGTCGTGTGTTTCTTTATGGGTTGGCATACCCAGTCAAACCAACTCCCTCCAACTGGCATACTGCATTCATGAAAGAATTTTCCAATAAGGTAGGCGAAGGCCAAGTCCAAGGCGATTCTAATTCTAGAAAAACATTATTAGCTAGTGCTCCTTTTCCTTTGATTTTGATATGGTCATCGTCAATGCATTCCTATCCTAATTTGGAGAAAGAGTAGGTAAGGCTGCACCTATATCACATGTATGGAGTGGAGGCAGATGAATATTTTCTCAATTCAAGCTGGGAAGGAAGAAACAAGAAATTGCCAAATTTCCTCGTCTCATATATAGCTAATTAATACATGAGAGATAGATATGTAGCAAATACAAAGATGTGCTGACAATTGAATTGTAATGATTTCAGCATTCTATAATGTAACTAACTGCTTTTGTGTCTCATGCTCCTATTTTATTTTCAACATGAATCCTTCATCCAATAAGTGGGGTTGATGGGCTGGCGTTTGGATTTTCTTGGGCTGAATTTGCTTTGGTCTTGAATATGAATTGGGTGTTCATGATAAGGGAACAGAAGGGTAGGAGTACTGTAGGCCTTATCAACTTGTATAGTTATTGGGCTGTACGGACTGAGATCCTAGAGTAATGAATGTGAGTTGTATATATATATATATATGGGGCGATGGAATGGAATCCCAGTGTGTCAAGGGCCACCTGCGTACTCGGCACTCTTGACGTGCATTTCGGCCACTCAACCATTCTATATGGCTGACCACTCAGCCTTCATCGACAGACGTTGGACATCCGCAGTCTTAGAGTCTTAGGTGTTGGTCTTTTATTGCTTTATTATTTGCTTTCTATTGTTTAGATTGCTGAGGGAGACGTTACGCCTCCTGAGGTGCATTTTTCAGCTATTTCAATATCTAGTACTTTCAATATGATTTTTTTTAAGCCTATTATAGGGGGGAATGAGTATAAGAAGCTTGGCTTAGTGACGTGTTAGAGTCCCCCTCAAGGCGATCCCCTTACTCTAGCATCGTTGATCATTGTATTCGTACTTTTCAGTTTAATGCAATCTACTTTCTAAAATTGTGCGTTCGAATTGCTGTCGTTGTGTTATTGCTTTCGTATTGTGATTCCTATCGGCGCGCTGCGTTAGTGCCGAGCGGGAGTGTGTGTTGAGATTAGTGGAAGTAGTCAACAAACTATTAGCCACACGTTGCGCTTTGCGGAAGGCACCTCGTGAGAGGTGGTATCAGAGCCTCGTGCCGAGACGGGGGCGAGGCGGGTTGCGGTGACCCAAGCGAATGCTGCTGCTGCGAGAGTGTCGGGGCAAGATGTGGAGAGCCCGCGACACGCAGCCTGGCCTAGCGAGCGAGCTGAGAACCCGGAGGACAGACACTCTCGGTTGACGGAATTGGAGGAGAAGGTCTCTTCCCTAGAATCTGAGATCACGGTGTTGAATTCGGAGTTGGACGAATGTCGTCAGGTGATTCAAGAGATGGCTGGTGCCTTTGGAGGCGATGGCTTCGCCGATATGCGGCGTGACATGGAGCAAATGTCCATTCAGATTGATTTGCTCCAACGTATTGTGAGTAGCACCCATGTTGTTGCTTAGAACGGTGCTCGTGAAGCGAAGGAGGTCGAGAACTTCCTCTTTGACATGGAACAGTACTTCCTTGCGGTACATGTGCAGGACGAGGTAAGAAAGGTGTCGACTGCAACCATGTATCTGACTGGTGACGCTAAGTTGTGGTGGCGTGCCAAGTATGCGGAGATCCAGGCCCATCAAATGCAGCTTGATACGTAGGTTCTTCTTTGGGAGGCGATCCGAGAGCAGTTCTTCTCGAAGAATGTTGAGTACAATGCCAAGCGGGCATTACGGAAGCTTTAGCATACAGGTTTCGTGCAGAAATATGTGAAAGCTTTCTCAGCATTATGCTGAACATCTGAGACATATCGGAGAAGGACAAGCTGTTCACTTTCATGGAAGGCTTGAAACCGTGGGCGAGACTTGAGTTGCAGCACCAATGGGTGACTGATTTGAGTTCGGCTATGACAGCGGCCGAACGCTTGGCAGATTTCAACTCAGAGACTTGGAGAGATAGGCAGACGACGCCTAGTCCCGCGCAGAATAAGCCGGGTGGGACGAGATCGTTCATGAGTAATTCCAATAGAGGTGGGAGAGAAAAGCCCCACGAGCAGAGTAGCTCACAGGACAGTTCAGGAAGGAACAAGCCCCAGGAGAACAAATAGGGGGCACCACAGAGGAGCAGCGGGTGCTTCCTATGCATTGGTCCGCATAAATTTCGGAAGTGCCCGAAGAAACAATTGCTGAATGCACTGGCGACCTTTACCGATAAGGCGTCGCCCTCGAAAGTATGGAGCCACAAGCATCGACAGGTGGCGAGAATGACTCGGAGGAGGATGAGGATAATTTTGGGTGCCGTATCCCAATAGTGTACTACATTGTCCATGATGGCGGCAAAGAGAGTTGTGCCACCCCTTGTGAGAAAGATTGCCCGGGCTCTTACTGTGAAACAACCGGAAAAAGAAGAAGAAGTTCAGCCCCTGAATTCTAGGAAGAAAGGGTTGATGTTGGTTGATGTAAGGATTCATGGCAAGCCGATCCGTGCCATGATTGATACAGGAACCTCTCATAACTACCTTGCGAGCACCAAAGTGGCGAGACTCGGGCTCGTGCTGGAGAAGGGAGTTGGGTGAGTGAAGGCGATCAACTCGGCCGCACAACCCATTGCTGGTGTGGCCAAGTCTGTGCTGATTAAAATTGGTGCTTATGAGGGCAAGACCAATCTTTCTGTCGTGGTGATGGACGACTTCAAGATTATCCTCGGTCTTGAATTTTTGCAGGACACGCGAACAACGATCTTGCTGCGCATTGATTCGCTGATGATGTTGGGGCCCAAACCTTTCATCATCCCCACATTGGCCGGACACACATGGAGAGAAAAATTTTTCGGCCATGCAGTTTGAGAATGGGCGCAAGGCGGAATAAGCCATCCTACTTGTGCACTCTTCATTTTAAGGAGATGGAGGAGATGTTAGGGCCCATCCTCTGCGATATAAAGAAGCTGTTGAAAGAGTTTGAGGACGTGATGCCAGATGAGCTGCCTCGGAACCTACCGCTGAAGAGTGCAGCGGATCACGAGATCGAGTTGGTGCCTGGCACGAGACCTCCCACCAGGGCACCATATAGGATGTCGCAACCTGAGCTTGTGGACCTTAGGAAGCAGTTGAAGGATATGCTGGAGAGCGGAATCATCAAACCCGCTAAGTCGCCGTATGAAGCGCCAGTTCTGTTTCAGAAGAAGGCCGATGGCTCCCTACTTTTGTGTTGTGACTATCGGGCGCTGAACAAGATCACTGTGAAGAACAAGTACTAGATACCGTTGGTGGCAGACTGCTTCGACCGTTTAAGTCAGGCGAACTATTTTACAAAGATAGACTTGAGGGCAGGCTATTGGCAGGTCTGTATCAAGGAGGGCGATGAGGCGAAGATGACAATTGTCACGAGGTACGGAGTTTTCGAGTTTCTTGTCATGCCTTTTGGCCTGACTAACGCTCCCGCAACCTTCAAGACCCTAATGAACCAAGTACTTGACGGTTTTCTTGATGAGTTTGTGGTGGTGTACTTAGACGACATTGTGGTGTACAACAGAACCTTGGTCGAGCATGAGGACCATTTGCGGTATGTTTTGACGAGACTCCACAAGCACGAGTTATATGTGAAGGTGTCGAAGTGCTCGTTTGCTCGGGAGAGTATCGATTTCTTGGGGCACATTGTGGAGAGAGGACGCATTCGAATAGACCTAAAGAAAGTTCAAGCTATTGAGGAGTGGAGACCACCGAGCGATGTTCATGATTTGTGCTCATTTCTCGGCTTGGCGAATTATTATCGGCGCTTTGTGAAGGGCTACTCCGCAACAGCACGGCCTTTGACAGACTTATTGAAGAAGACTGGGACTTGGAATTGGACGCCCCAATGCCAAGTTGCCTTCGATGATTTGAAGAAAGCGATGGTGACAAATCCTGTGGTGGCCTTACCAGATATGTCGAAACCATTCGTGGTGGAGACAGATGCTTCAGACTTTGCTTTAAAAGGGGTTCTAATGCAAGACGGCCATCCATCCAGTTGCCTTTGAGAGCAGAAAGCTTAAGGATGTTGAACGGCGTTATTCAGTGGACGAGAAAGAATTGCTAGCCGTAGTTCATTGTGTTCGGCTTTGGCGACATTATTTGTTGGGCTCTCCCTTCGTGGTCAGGACGGACAACACTGCAGTGAGTCATTTCATGTCGCAGCCGAAGCTGACCAGTAGGCAGGCATATTGGCAGGAGTTACTATCAGAGTTTCATTTTGTGATGGAGTATCGGGCCGGCTCCAGCAACCATGCAGCAGACGCCTTGAGCCGCAGGGCGGATTTGGAGTCGATAACAGCGCTCTCCTCTAGCGCAGTTGCTATCTCTGTGAATGATCAGGTGCGGGAGTTACTGCCGAGAGATCCCACAGCGCAGGGCCTTATTTGGCAATTTTGGGTCAAAGATGGATTGTTGATGACCAAAGAAAACTGCGTACATGTGCCGAGAGGCGGGGACCTAAGCAAATCACTCATTTCGGAATGCCACGATACTCTTTGAGCGGGACACCAAGAACAGGAGTGCACGTATCCCTTGGTACAGAGGGCCTATATTGGCCATAGATGCGGGACGATGTCGAGACATATGTCCGCACCTGCTTGATATGCCAAAAGGACAAGGCAGACCATCAGAAGAAGGCTGGTTTGCTGCAACCACTTTCCATCCCTAAGCGTCTATGGGAGAGCGTTTCCATGGATTATATCACAGGGCAGCCTAAGATCGGGGACTTAGGCTCTATTATCGTCGTGGTGGACTGATTGTCAAAATATGCTACATCTACGCAGCTCCCAAACATGTTACAGCAGAAGGGACGACTCATCTCTTCTTCAAGCACATTATCAAGTACTGGGACTTGCCGAAGGACATCGTTAGTGATCGAGACTCCCGTTTCACTGGCGTCTTCTGGATCGAGCTGTTCAAACTCCTCGGGTCCACATTCTCTATGAGCTCGAGCTATCATCCACAGTCCGATGGCCAGACAAAATGCTTTAATTCTATGTTGGAGGACTACCTTCGGCACTTTATTCAAGGTACCCAGAAGGATTGGGTGAAGCTCCTAATGTCGTTCAGTTGTATTTCAATGCTCAAAAGAGCTCTTCCACCAACAAGAGCGCTTTTGAAATCGTTACTGGGCAACAGCCGCTCCTTCCTCACACTCTTAACACCCCACAAAGTGTGAGATCCCCTCTTGCTCGAAGTTTCTCCCAGGAGTGGAAGCAGAACGTCGATATCGCTAGAAGTTGCCTGGAGACAGCCTTAAAGCGGATGAAGAAGTATGCAGATCAGAATCGCCGCTTCATCGAGTTCAATGTGGAAAACGTGATGCTGGTGAAGGTCCCGGATCCGAGATTATCAAAGTCATCAAGGGGGAGAGATCCTTGATTGATGCAGAAGTATGTTGGCCCTTTGCCTATCGTTAGTTGTATTGGAACGATAGTGTACAAGGGGGAGTTGTCACCCTGATGGAAGATCCACAACGTCTTCTATGTGAGCCAATTGAAGAAGTATTCAGCAGATAAGGAGGATAAAACCTGCAATCAATCCAGCTACCCACAGCTTGAATTGATGAAGACTAAGGAGAAGGTAGCTGAAGCAATCCTGAATCACAAAGTGACGAGTACCGCGAAGAGAGACCACATAGAGTACTTGGTGAAATGGAGGGGATGCGACAGAGAGGAGACACTTGGGAACGAGTGACAAACCTAAAGGCGTTTCTACCTCTTGTTGAAGCGTACCATGCTTCCATAGATCTGGGGATGTAGCTATCTCAGGTGGGGGAGAATGTCAAGGGCCGCCCGCGTACTCGGCACCCTTGACGTGCATTTCGGCCACTCAATCGTTCTACATGGCCGACCACTCAGCCTTCATCGACAGACGCTGGACATCCACAATCTTAGAGTCTTAGGTGTTGGTCTTTTACTGCTTTGTTATTTACTTTCTGTTGTTTAGATTGCTTAGGGGGACGTTACGCCTCCTGAGGTGCATTTTTCAGCTATTTCAATATCTAGTGCTTTCAATAGGATTTATTTTTTTAAGTCTATTATAGGGGGAATGAGTATAAGAAGTTTGGCTTAGTGACGTGTTAGAGTCCTCCTCAATGCGATCCCCTTGCTCTAGCATTGTTGATCATTGTATTTGCACTTTTCAGTTTAATGCAATCTACTTTATGAAATCGTGCGTTTAAATTGCTGTCGTTGCTTTATTGCTTTCGTATTGTGGTTTCTGTCGGCGCGCTGCGTTAGTACCGAGCGGGAGTGTGTGTTGAGATTGGCAGAAGTAGTCAGCAGACTACTAACCACACATTGCGCTTTGCGAAAGGCACCTCGTGAGACAGTGACAGTCTTGGAATTCTTCTTGTTACTACTTAAAGATGAGAATGAGATTATTATGCTATGATGGTGGAGTTTCTGATCTAACTTGCATTTATTATTACATCATATGTTTTATGCTAAGGAGCCATTGCCATTAATTATATGAACAATTGGAAACTAGTCAAAGGAGGTACGGATGTAGATACATATATTACATATATATTATTAATAGGAGGGAGGAAGGGAGACAATAATTATTGATATTATTATTAATAATTGTTTTAAAAGGGAATCTTTTATGTGGTTGCAGTGGTGGATTCCAAAGATTAATAAAGATTCTGAGGAGGATTCCATCCATCTATACGGAATTCCATTATCATCCATCCATCTATATATCTTTTAGATTAAGAAGATGATGTTGTTGTGTTTTTGTTGTTGGTATATTAATACACATTTATATATAAAAGCAGAAAATGAAGTGGGTGGAGGCTAATGTGCATGTTGGTGTTCTTTTGATCGCAATTTTGTCCTGCTACAGCTACAGCTACAGCTACCAACTACATCTACCTATGTAATTGTAATAAAGAAGATAAAGGAAAAAAGCAAAAGCAAAAAGCCGTTTCATTCAATTGGTGATATTGTTATAATGGAATTCGCTTTTCCTATGTAAATCAACTTCAGTCTTCAGCATATATATATACATACAGTTGTGAAATTAAATAGCTATAGGTAACAAAATCAAGAATCAAATCCTTTAACATCTACTATTTTTTACAATTATGGTAGTTAATTAATATTATTAACTAATTTAGTATTAACTGTATTGATCCATATGGTTCTCTCCTTCCTTAATTGTTAGTTTACCATTAATAACTTGGCAGTTGGTAGTGGTATTGATGAGCAACTACGTACGCACCTACGTAATAATTAAGTAGAAAAAATGAGGATTGTTAATTATGTGATGGAGGAAACAGTATATATATATACTAATAATAATAGTTGATGAGAATATTGGTGGGATTGGCGTCGGATTCTACCAACAAGTTGGCCGGTTGCAGTGTTTAAGAGACAAAATGATTTGGGTTTGAACCTTCCACATCGTCACCACCACCACTACTACTGCTACTGCCTAGTGGTGAAGCAATTTAATAAAGTTGATTCTGCTGCTCATGTTTATATATATAGCATAGCCAGGGTTGGGTACGTCGTATAATAACTAATAACGTAAGCACCAACTCGTAATGCATGTCTGATGCCTCTCTCCCAGAATAAAAAGCTTCAACAGAATCATATTCAATTCTTCCTCCTATTCCCAGGGCATAATACATCACAATCACCTTCTTTACTTTTTGTCCACTACCCAATATCATTCTATTCATTCTACATAGATACACCTGCATGTGAATTAAAGATATTCTTATATATATGCATGCATGTCCCCAGCCCAGCAGCCACCAATTCAGTTGATATATATATATATATATATATATATATATATATATTCCTGATCCATCGGAGGCAGCAGGAATTGATTCTCCATTTTGATTGATTTATATATATATTCCCTTTCTATTGCACTGCTACCTAATTTCATTTATGTGTTTTTGTTTAAATATATATGCATGGATTTTGATTTATCAGAGTAATTGTTCAAGTTCCAGCTAATTTGGCCGCGCGTCCAACAACACTACTACTGCAATTCATCATTCTGCCTCTCCTCAATTTTCAGGTATCAGTATGACATATGATGCATCTCATTTCCACTTACTGCTTCTCCACCTATACATCACATCATCTATTTTATTCATATTCAGAGAAACAATTTTATACACATCACCTACCTGTCGTAGGATTTGCAATTAAGTCAAATCCACTCTTACTCCATCCCTTGGCTGGGAAAAGAAGGCTGAACAATAACTCCTCATCACCCTTTACTTACTTGTTATTGTGGGACCAAATTACATATCAGACTTCTATTTGAGGGAGTTGAGTGGCAGCAGGTTTATAGTATAGGGCCTTCTGGATAAG
Source organism: Sesamum indicum (assembly GCF_026168435.1). Taxonomy (NCBI): domain Eukaryota; kingdom Viridiplantae; phylum Streptophyta; class Magnoliopsida; order Lamiales; family Pedaliaceae; genus Sesamum; species Sesamum indicum. Next base: position 160,047 of record NC_142660.1, on the reverse strand, counting down.
CTCAGAAGTTGATACCAGCATAAATTAACTTAAGCAGAATATGAGTAAACATATATACATGTGTATATGTTCATATTATTTTGGTCATCTTGCTACCGTTTTTTATACAATAATCCATCAACCGCTCAATTAAACCTCCATACCCAACATTTAAATACGATTACACGTCTACCATGCCTTAATTCCATGTCTAATTATTGGTAATTCCTCAGCTTCCCATTGATCTAATTTATGATCAACAAACCATATTTACTTTACAAGGACGACAAATGATATTTGTTTATATATATATATCTGTAATGGAGTAATGGTGAAATTTGAAGGATAAGATGACTGGAACGGATGATGACTACGTAACTCTGCTAGGATATATTTTCATTTATATGAAAGATGTTTAGACACTTATATAATCAAGATTCTCTTCATCTCCTGCTTTCTCTCTCTCGAATTTGTTTCCTTACTGCAGGTTTTATTTTCAGGCAACCACTTAAAGAATCATGAACGCCTTAGCCGCAACCAACAGAAACTTCAAGCTGGCAGCTCGCCTCTTGGGGTTGGACTCGAAGCTCGAGAAGAGTTTACTCATCCCATTTAGAGAAATCAAGGTTCATTTGCGCCCCAGAATGAAGCAGTCTATCTAGATTCCTCATCATTTTTGTTTCTGAATGTTATGGTGTTCTTGACAGACATCCCCAACATAAGTTGAAAATTATTGTAAATCTCTTAATCCACATAGGTAAATTCTGCTTCCTCTCTCAAAATGATCTCAGGTAGAGTGCACCATTCCAAAAGATGATGGCAGCTTGGCATCCTTTGTTGGATTCAGGGTTCAGCACGACAATGCTCGAGGGCCGATGAAAGGAGGCATTAGATACCACCCTGAGGTTCGTTAGTAGATTTTAAATAACCAGAAAGCATCCCCGATAGAGAGATAATGCAAAAGTATTTCTTTTTTATCAGAGGAGATTGTGCAAACAGCAGTAAGGCCAGCCTTTTCTTTTTGTGTTTCTTATTGTATATGAAAAAATGCAGGTTGACCCGGATGAAGTGAATGCTTTGGCACAATTGATGACTTGGAAGACTGCTGTGGCCAACATACCTTATGGAGGTGCTAAAGGAGGAATAGGATGCAATCCATCAGATTTGAGCATCTCAGAGCTGGAAAGACTGACTAGAGTTTTCACTCAGAAGTTACATGATCTCATTGGAGTTCACACAGATGTCCCAGCACCAGATATGGGCACAGGTCCACAGGTCTGTTAACACAATATTACTGAAAATTTTGATAGTTTCTATACTCATCCAGTTGAGACATCTTATAATTTCATCCCTGTTGCTGTACCATGACAGACAATGGCTTGGATACTAGACGAGTACTCAAAGTTTCATGGGTATTCACCTGCAGTAGTAACAGGAAAGCCAACTGTAAGTATGATAAATATTTTCACTTCTTCCAGAGCATCTCAGCAACTCTCTACTGCATTAATACTTGACTAGTTTCTGCATATAACATTTGAGATTAAAAAGAGAAATTAACTCCATCAGGATCTCGGAGGATCGCTCGGCAGAGATGCAGCTACGGGAAGAGGTGTACTTTTCGCAACAGAAGCCCTTCTTAAGGAATATGGGAAGAGCATTGCTGGGCAACGAGTAGTTGTACAGGTACAGAAAGAGTGCTGGTTGAGTATGGATGACTGGATTAAATGAGTTGCAAGTTGACCATAATTTATGCATTATGGAGAATATTAAGTAGTTCGTATTGCCATATCCATTAAGGGAAATTTCAAATGTAATCAGGGGTTTGGAAATGTTGGTTCTTGGGCTGCTCAACTCATCAGCGAGCAAGGGGGAATAATAGTTGCTGTAAGTGACATCACAGGAGCTATAAAGAACAGCAATGGAATAGACATACCGAGCCTTCTCAAACATGTCAAAGTAAACCGGGGAGTAAAGGGATTCAGTGGCGGGGATTACATGGACCCCAATTCAATCTTGGTTGAGGACTGCGATATTCTCATCCCTGCAGCTCTTGGAGGAGTGATCAACAGGTGCCACAATATGTCATTTATTGACCAGTCATAATTAGGAACTCAATTATTAACATTCTACTGTGGTTTTAACTCCCCACCGTCCTGTGCTTCTTGTTGAAGGGATAATGCAAAAGATGTCAAAGCCAAATTCATTATCGAAGCAGCTAACCATCCTACAGATCCAGAGGCTGATGAGGTTAGCAACAGTTGCGGTGCAGTTTTTATTAGTAACCTCTTGATTCTTGAACATAAAGAGTGTTTAAATATATATAGATCTCATGGAAATCTTGACACAGATCTTGTCAAAGAAGGGAGTGGTTGTTCTTCCAGACATATACGCAAACTCGGGGGGTGTTACTGTGAGTTACTTTGAGTGGGTTCAGGTACGTAGACATACATAATCCGTTTCTCTTAATAAGTGTTGGCGGAAAATGAGAAGTGAAGGTGGATGAAATTAATTGCCTGCAGAACATACAAGGATTCATGTGGGATGAGGAGAAAGTCAACGCAGAGCTTAAGACATACATGACCAATGGTTTCAAAGATGTAAAAGCGATGTGCAAGAGTCACAACTGCGATCTGAGAATGGGAGCATTCAGCTTGGGCGTCAATCGCGTTGCCAGGGCCACACTCCTCAGGGGATGGGAAGCCTGACGACTACAAACACATGATTTACCTAGGAATATAGTATATGTATGTTCTGAGACTTGCAAGTTTTGTTCAATAAAATAAAAAGGCGGATTGGATGGCATCAGATCCCTACTCCCTAGTCCCTACCTCAATGCTAGCTATTTTTGGTGGAGACCTTCACATTTGTGTTTGTAAGCTTGGTTGTTTCTTTTAAACAGTCCATTATGTTTGAATTTAATATACACATCTTTTTGAAGAATACGTATTCTTCTTCATTATAAGATGGAATTTTCACTTACTCTGTCTCCGGCTTTTTGTTATATACTACGGCAATGTTTACTAGCTATGATTATAGTGGATATCCCAATTAATCAAGCCTGATAGTCCATTTACTTTTTTTGTTTTACTAGCCCGTAATTAATTAGGATGGCCCGGTACAAATGCTATATCATTGGCTGATTCTAATCCTCCCAAAAAGGGTGAGACTCTAATCCTGATCAGCTCCATCAAAGCTTCTTTTTACCATTACCTTTTTTTATGCTCAAACATTCATTTTTATTATCAATTATACCCTTAAGTTTTCATAAAATTATCAATAACCGGTGGAGGAAGGAGCCATGCCTGCAGATCTTGAGAGGTTGTGGTGGAGGGAAGGTGAGTATTTGATAGATGTTATCGAATGAATTCATGGAACCTCTATTTATAGGCTTTCGTAGAGTAAAATTAGAGAGTTTTGAGTGAATTCGGTGCTAATGGATATCTACATGAGTTAGCTGAATAACAAAAAATAAATATCAGAAGTTGGACTTATCTTGAAAGAGTTATGGTCTTTTCACTGAGTCTTGCCAGTTTGTATGAGTCTTCCAAGATTCGATTACTTGTTGGTTATTAGTAGGGTTGCCACTAGATGACTAGGAGTTTGTTGGAGATAGTTTAGAGTGATGTATCCCAATATGTTGGCGAGCGAGCTGTATGACGTGTACGTTTAACTGTACGATGACATGTCAGGCTGAAATGTGCTTGATTGTTGGGTCTACCAGTTCAGTAAAGTTGAGAGAAAGAGCTTTGTGAGTCTTACTTACCAACTCCAGAGCCAATCGGTTGGGTACCAGTTCGGCTGGTGTGTATGCCTTGGGCCAGCTTCATTAACTTTGGGCTTTGAAAGAAAGAATATTTGAGGGGGCATCATCCCCCCCCCCCCCGACTCCAGGAGTGCAAGACTTTATGTTGGACTGTTGGAATAGGAAGAAATAGCCCTGCAAAAGAAAAAATATTCGTCTGTGCTTCTTTAGCAAAGGAAGTCATGCTGCACTATTTTGTTATTTCACCTTGTTGTGTTGCCGAAGGATAGTTCTGTTGGATAAAGACAATTTGGACGTGCATGCAGATCTGGGGGGATCATGCATATCTGCACAAAAGGTAAGTGGTGATTGCAATAGAGAGATAGACAAACCTAGCGGTGCTCGAAAGATCTGCTCAGTGATTTGGAGAAGAGAAGACGGGTAGAAGAGGGGGCGTCGAGTCTTGCATTAACGTGAACTCTCGGCTGTCCTCCTACTTAAGGCATATTTGCCTTTTTTTATCCACACCTTCCTGCACTTGAGTAAATAATAAAAGAAGAGAATCGGGCGATGCTGGTCTTATTAAGGCCATGGTCAAACCCGCAATAATAACTTTGTTTAGGAGATAAAAATTGCACCCTATTGGTAGAGCAAGGCTAATGTATTCATGTTGCATATCAGTTACTCCCTTGTTACTAAGAGGGGAATAAATTCTCTCTATGTGAAAAAGTATCAGTATAACTGGTTTAGCCAAAAATAAAAAAGCTAGAAAGTAAATCATCTTATTGGTAGAGCCAGATTATTTTTATCGTGCTAGGGCCAGTTAAAGCCTGCTGGACTAGAGCAAGTTAAATCCTGCAATAGCATTATTCCTTACAAGTCATAGAGAGGAGCATGAGATTATCCTGCTAAAGGAAGGATGAGCTAGGGACCCTTCAAAAGGTCCTCTTTTCAGATAGGTAAAATAAGTGGATACTTGTTAGCAATGCAGGTTAGGACTTGCTGAGTAATGATAATTCTGCATCTGTGAGTAGTTTATTTAATAGAACAAGTTAGATAATAATAAGAAGGCCAACTAATGTCAGTCCTCTATTCAGATTGGCAAACATAATGCATAGTGATAACGAGATAGCGCTCTTTTAGGGTAGGATAAAAAATCCTCCCGAAAGGTGAGATGGGGCCCTACTGATGAATCAAGGCGAACACACACATGCTCTAGATGATCATGTAATTTCCTGCATCTGTTAGTGAGTTCCATTTAATAAGTATGCCAAGACATAAGTATTATCCTTGTTGAGTTTGCCAAATATATAAGAGCTTGTTTGGTTGTGTTTTCAATGAGATTTTTTCTACTTTTCACTGTTTGGGTAGGTAGGAATTTGTTTAGTCAAATCATTTTTAGTGAGAATGCATTCCTATTTTAATTCTCAATTTTAAATTTATATAAGTCACATGGGCTTGTCATAGTTGTCTTTCTGTCACATCAAAAATACATATACCTATATTTAACATTCTCACACCTATATATCTATATTTGGAAACAACTAATCCAAACATATTCTCAGTTTTCACACAAAAACCAATAAAGCATTTCTACACATTTTCAATTGTTGGAAACTGAAAATAAAAATGAAAACACAATCAAACGGGCTCTAAGTATGCTAAAAGGCAAAGCATCCTAATGATATAGTAACGTTATTTCTTTCGTGTTGTGACTTGTAAAGGGCCGGCCAGTTGTGCCTAAAGTAGGTCAAAACCTACCTTTATGGAACAACTACTATTCTTTGCAGACACTTAATTTGCATTAGAAGTCATCAAGCTACATTGCTGGAGAAAGAGACAATATAAAGCCTCTAGAAGTCATTTAATTTGTTTGAGTTAAGCAGGGACTGGGTACCAAACTAGTAATTGACGTGAGCTAAGTGTTGATGATTCATTGTCAAGTAGTACGTTGCTTTGAAAATCATTTACCTAGTAGGGCAAGGCATGACCTGCATATTAATCGAAACGGGGAGTCGTTCTTTATGAGTCGCCGCAAAGCATGGGCGTTGCAGACCACTTATTCTAATATAGTCATCCTGCTTATAAGATGAGAAGAATACAACCCACTGCGGGTCATTGCTTAAAGCAAAGAATGAATTACGAAATAAAAAATGAAATACCAGTCTGCTGCGAGTAGGTTATTTCTGTGAAGAAGGTGAGGGATGCCTAACTGTTGATGTAGTGAATGTTAAGCCTGTTTATGTAACCAATGTTGAAGGAAGGTTAAGATCTTAATGCAAGTGGTGGTTCAGCAGGGCAGGATGCTACCAGATAATGAGTAGTACAAGATGTAGCTGGCTAGGAACTAGTTACTCGATGGAGAAAGGTATGACTTGCATGGAGCTGTGCACAACGCGACCTGTTGTGGGTCGATTTGTTAAGTAGAGCAGGGTGTGACCTGCTGATAAGTAATGCCATAAGAGATAGGCCGAGTATTGATGCATGAGAGCCATTTTGTTAGCCAATGAACGTCCATTGACTAACTCTGTAATTAATAAACAACCTTGGGAACGTTTTCAAAATTTAATTTACCAATAGCATTAATAACTAGAAATACCCAATTCTGACCAATAAATTCATACAATGATTTATTTAAACTAGATTGTGCATCCCCTACAACATAATTGACCACTACGACACGATAAATTATGTTACTTTACCACTAGTTATTGAACTAAACAAATAATTATGAATTTGCAGTTCAATTAACTAAGCAAATATTCTGGACAATGAAAAACAGACTCTATCATTCATAAATCAGATTAATTGGTGATGAAACCACAAATTATATCTGACAATGATGTGCATCAAGCATTAACTGTGTCTTTAATCGAAAATAAAAGGACTAACCCACATGTTAATGAGAGAATGTATAAAAGAAGAGAGAATGTTATAAAGAAAATATAGAGAATAAAAGATGAGATGATGGATTATATCATCCCTATGTCTTGGATTGCATCACCTATTTATACTAATAAGTTTTCTAAGAAAGCTAGATACTAAAAAATTAGATTCCTATTAAAACTCTAAGTCCTACTTAATTAAAACTTAAATCTTAATAAGACTCCTTAAGAAAGGAAGCTTCTAAATCTAAGAAGTCATTATAATCCATATGTGAACCAATTTTTCTCTATGTTGTGCATGAACATTTGAGTCGGATAGGGACTCTTCTTCTCCCTTATCTCTTGTAATAATTAATTATTATCCTTTTTGCAAATGAAAATTCAAAATCTTCTAGGTCTGCGTGTTCTAGTTCCTTCGGATGGAAGGAGTCTCCAACTGGACGACGTTATTTAGGAGGCACAATAGGATTCTCACTACTGATTTGCATGGAACTTTTTTTGTTTTTTGCAAAATATTCTATCTACTCCAGCAGTTCAGCTCTACAATTTGCACACCTGAAGTGGTGGGTAGTAATGATACCCCCTAAGGCCTTTCATATCCACAAGTGCGCATTAACCCATCTAGTTGCAACTCCAATTGGCCCATCAGCAGGTGGTAACACCCATAAGATTATCTCCTTTAACTTCACTAGACTGGCAGTCGCAAGAAACAAGCTCATTCCAATTGGACACATAATCATACAGCTAGGTGAACATGTCATTATAACTTGCCAACACATTAAGATATGTCATGTTAAAATATCTTCAACTGACTCTTAGTAGATTGAAGGCAAATGAACTAGGAATCCACGAGCAACAGGTTCCTGGATATTCAGGTAGATTTGGCAAGACTTAGTCAATCTTGTATATCTTAGCTAATTTAAGTCCAAATCATGCACGGATTTTTCTAATTGTTACCAAAAAATACGAGAATCCATTACTCGTGGATTCCCACCTTATTTGTCATCAATCTACTAGGAGCTACCTGAAGATATTTTAAGATAACGTGTTTGGTGTGTTGGCATGCTATATAATGTATCTATCCAGTTATATGATGATTGTCCGGCTGAAATGGGCTCATTCATTGGGCGTGCTAGTTCAATAAAACAGAAAGTAAGTTTGTGGCTCTAACCTCCTTACTGATGGATTAGCTGGGTTCTTAGCCAGCTAAGCTGATGTAATGGAATGGGTGACCAAAAATCAATTAGATTGGTTGTTGCCATTCGCCAATTTTTATCAAATAATATTAGATTGATGAATACGATAAGAATTCATCAAGTTGGCAGTGCATTTCGTTGTGCTTACCGCTAATATTGAATGGAATTTCAATGTCACAACGAGATGCCCACAGATCGAAAAAGTTAAACCCATGGAGTTGGGCCGCGTATAAGTTTGGCAGCTATGAAACCAATTCCTGAGGGTCAGACTGAAACATTCCAAGTCGAGGACCTCGAAACAGGGCATCGAGGGCCATATAGAGACTTGCACTAAGTATTGCAGCCGTGTTTCATTGATAGGAGATATAGGTCGTTTATGCAGTTTTAGTAAATTAGTTGGCAAGGTAGTCAACTAACTGAACTGACTCATTGGAATCATCATATAGAAGCCTCTGAAGGCTTGGTCGTATGACTGGGATTTTTTGTTCCAATAGTACGAGATTAGTCCTCGGACTTAAGGAATCATGGAAGTCACGTGAATACAAAGACTTTATCTCGGATATGGCTAGCGGTCGCTGTATCGTGAGGCATGATCATCATAAGCCTTATCCAGTGCAATTGGAGTATGTAGTGAGGACGTTGGATTCCAAGAGATGATTTGTCCCCTGCCAACATATGACAGAGAGTTCTTCTATGCGCTTTGAGATGGTTTAGACTCTAAAATTTTTTGGCCAAAGCGCTTGATCAATCAGGGATAGATTTCCTAGATCAAATTAGTAGAGTAAACGCATCTAAAGTATTAAGCATAGTTGTCTAGTAAAGGATGGGAACCCACGCCCAATTCCATGCTCTAGACTAAGGCCGAAAGATGGTTGACAGAAGAACCATACTCGTATGAATTCAGAGCCTAAATGTTCACACCATATTTCACCTAATGTCTAGTGCCATGGACTATTGCTAAATACTCATCCATGGTAACAAGCCATTTTTGGTTATGGGATAATTAAAATTCTATTAATTATGTTGGTCACACACGAAGTTTAGTTGAGAGCGAATCTAAAGAGTCACACCCTACCAATGTAATAGGATGTAATTAATTTAAAATTAATTCCAGAAGAGTAGGATTAATTAATTGGATTAAATTAATCTTTAGAGAGAATAAATGATTGGATCATTTATTTAGATCAATCCATTGGATAGATGACTTGAAATTTAATAAATTAGACTAATTAAAATTTTAAGTTAGCCATTAAAATTAATTGGATTAATATTATTGGGCCTAACCCGATTTATAAATTGGATTTTTATGAATTGAAATAGAGGTGATAAAAGGCTTGGATCGTTTAATTGGATTAAAGGATATTCTAATATTGGGCTTATAAATTAAACTAGGTGTGATTTAAAGTCCATTCGACATGGGCTTGATTTAATTTAGTTAATCAAGCCCGGTCCATTAAAATGCAAGCCCAAAGCCTTAGTTAGACCATAGCTTGGTTATGGAGGAGCTTTGGTCTGGTATGGACGAAATGGAGCCTTTGGATGCACCAAAATCAGCCACAAGGTGGTTTAGAGGTGTTAGATGGATGTTGGAATCTTGCTAGGTCAAGATTCCTTGGTGTGGTGTGAGTAGGTCACATATAAAATACCTAAAAACAACCCTAGCCGTCCAAGAATCAGCAGACACACAATACCCATCGATTTCTTTCTGATTTTCTCTCCAAAAATTCTCTCAAGATCTTAAAGATTGAAAGAGGAACAGAGGATCCAATTTTAATCAATAACGTTGTTGATTCTTTGCACTTCTGTAACACGAAATCTCCACATCCATTAGTGGTGGTGTGTTAGCCTTTGGAGGGTCTCTAGATTGATATCTCGTTGTGGATAAATCAGAAACAAAAATGGAGAGGAATCAACACTTGTAGGCAAACAAGAAAGACGATGAGGATAAATTCCATTTTCTTTTCTTGCTTATCTTTTTTCTTGTATTTATTCTATGGCCTATGTTTTTATTTTACACTGAACGCCGGGAAAAGGATCAAGGGTACACCCCATGATTGGGATTTAATTGCTTGCATTTATCATTTTTTTTTTTTCGCGTTTCAGTCGGTAGCAACTTACGTAAGTGCATGCACCAGCTAAGGCTGAATTATTGGAAGTGTGCACCAGCTAGAGGAGACTTGTCAAGAGGGTGCGCCAGTTGGTGTCGACTTATTAAGAGCATGCACCGGCTGGTAGCAACTTACATAAGTGGGTAAGTATGCGCCAGCTGGTAGCAACGGCTTATCTAGAGTTAGCTACGAGCTGAAAACTAAGCTTGTGAATAACATAAGATAGGAAGCAAGAATTTCCATTATTCATGTGAGATAATGCTTGATTATAAGAATAGCAAGCTGTAAATGGAGAGTAGGGATTCCAAGAATAAAACTTCCTGAGGTTATAAGCATTCCATGGTCGAGAAACCTCCTAGAGATCCTCTACTTGCTCCTTGCTCCTGCAGGAGCTGTAGTGGCTAGAGTATTCTTTCTTCTGCTCGCGCTTTTTTTCTTTATCCACGTAGTGTTTTCGGTACCGGCTTGTACAAGCCTTTCTATCTCTTGCCTCAGTTGGTGGCACCGGTTGGTGTCATGCTCATACTCTCTATGATACCTACAAAAATGTATAGATTTCGGGAGCCGGGGTCTTCCTCTAAGCCTTTAGGCCATTTTAAGGCGAGATGTTGGCCAATTGCCATGAGCATTCTAGTAGGGTCAGTGATGAGTGCGGTATAATACTCGTTCTTCAAAACTGGGGGGTTGAAGCGTCCTTTGGGCTGCCCCCTGCTCCTGTTGGAAGAAGGCAGCTTATGCTCCCTTCGTCTATCATTGTTGCTCTTTTTCACCAGCTAGACATCTTCCACGTTCATGCACTTTCCAGCCCGAGCCAGTATCTCTAGGAAGTCAGTGGCTGGTTTATTAGCTAGAGACTTGAAAAGAGGGCCTCCATTGAGTCCTTGGGTGAATGCATTGAACATAATCCCCTGATGAGCTGCTAAGCCTCAAATATGGTTGTATTGAAGAGTTGAACCTAGGCCCTTAGAGCCTCATTCTCTTCCTGCTTGACCCCGAAAAGACTGATAGCTGATTTTCGATACTTTTTGCTGCTTGTGAATTGGTGCTGGAAGAGGGAGATAAATTCTGCAAAAGATCTAACTGATCTAGTTATAAGCTGGTCGAACTATTACTGGGGAAAATTGATTAGTCTAGTAAGGAAAACACAACAATTAATGTCATCAATATACTTATGCAGCAGGCCTGCATTTTCAAACTTAGGGATATGCTCAGTTGGATCAGTGGTACCATCATAAGCAAGTAGGTGTGAAGGTGCTAAAAAAATGAGCAGGGAGTTCCTCCGCCATGATGTGTTCGCTAAAAGAAGTGTCACGCTCAGCAGACATGGTCTCTTAGTCACTTCCGGGGTAGCTCCACATTTCTTTCCTCGGTTATTGCTATATTCCAAGATGTTGAAGGAAGGCAGCTTCATTACCCACAAAGTCAGCAGGTGCGGATCGATTCTACTAAAGCCCGGTAGGAATTTATTCGTCGATACTCTGGCTTCCCGATGTTCCATCTCTTTCTAGTTGGGAAGAGGGTCATATTGTCTTGCGAACCGCAGAGAATTGAGTTGATGATCTCCATGATGAATTGACGAAGCTGTTCATAGAAGAACGGGTTTAAAAACAGCAAGTCTAGCTAGAGCTGGTGCATCGTCGACTCCTGCAATAGGATCTGCAGATGGAACAATAGAACCAGCTACAGTAGGGAGGAAAGAATTTCCCTAGTAGGATCCATTATCACCTCCATTGTCTGAATTCATCATTTTTCACATCAAAACTCAAATGTTCTCACACACGGTATTAATGATCCATACCAAATTTTTTGCCACACCACAAAGTTGAAGGATCTTCAAGAAAAATTCTAAGATCAATGGGGACTAAACCTACAAAGCAAATATTAATACTCTCATGTTTAAGTCAGTAAAGGTTTTAAAAAAAAAAGAGTAAAGAGAACTTGAATTAAAGTGAGAATAATGATATAAAGTATATAAATTCGTGTGGAGTACGAAAGCTTAGAATAGCTTAAAAGCTGAGAGAAAATAATTAGAATAAGTGAGAATTTGAGAATAAGGGTTGATGTTACCAAATGACTACACAAGACGTCTATTTATAGACATGTAAAAACAGGATACAGGGGTTGTTGTATAGTGTCATACGCAGTTGGAAAATCCTTTGATTTGGCTATCATCTAGAATAAAAAAAAACATGTTTGTAATTCAGATCAATATTGAAAGAGATATGACTGTTTTCCCAAGATATGTTAGGTCTACCTAAAAATCAGCAAATCCGTTATTCATGGATTCCCAGCTCATTTGTTGTTAATCTATTAGGAGCCACTTGGAGATATTTTAGAAAAATGTATCTTGATGTGTTGGCAAGCTATATGACATGTCCAACTGAAATGGACTCGTTTCTTGGGTCCGCCAGTTCAATAATACAAAAAAAAAGAAAGTTTGTGGGCCTAACCTCCCTACTGAAGGGCCAACTGGGCTGATGTGCCTTTCTTATAGGCTTGGTCGATTAAAGTTTTAGGGGGCATCATTTTCTATAAATAATATTTGTATTTAAATTAGTGTGATATGTATTTAAAATAAAAGAGGAATTTTAGTATATGTATTAGATAATAATTATTATAATTTTCTAAACTATTTTTTATTAGCTAAAAATATATATTTAATTTTTATTGATGCGTTCAAAAAATACACGGGTCCAATTTATATAGACTATACTCAAAGCTTGGGCCGAAACGAATGCAAATTTTGAAGAGGGGACCTGCAAAAGAGGCGTTAGCACTTTGGGGTCCTAGTTAGTATTAGATTTGAGATTGATAAAATCAAAAAATAAATAAATGTAATTGAAATCGCAATATAATGAATAAAGTCGGTAAAAAGTACAAGAACACGTAATAATGTGCTTGTAGAGTACTTAGAAAATGTTTAAAGAATGAGAGGAATGATTTAGAGAGTAAGAGAAGTGTGAGGAACATCCAGAGAATGAGAAAGATGTTAGGAATGTCTCAGGAAGTACCCTCAGTATGGAAGAGTAAACCTGTATTTATAAGGGGGTGCCTTCTTCCGATAGGGCTATACACATTACCTCTATTTGTGGAAAAGGTGGATGAATGCCGTTTGGATAGGTCATAATTTGTTCTCATCTTCTGTTAATATTGTTGTTGAATGTTTATCTCGGATTTCGGCAGCCGATAAGTCATCGAAGGGTTTGTGTGAATAATATAATGGTAAACATTATTCATTTTAAAGTGTCCCATGATGATATAATATCTTTTCATGAAAATGATGCGAGAACCCGCGGTGAAGAAATAAGGAGATCTTTTTATATCGAAATATCAGTTGAAAAATTCATAGAAAAATTTATGGATCTCCCGGTCAAAATGTGGAGAAGAACCAAAACAGAATGGTTCCGAAAGCTCAAGACTAAGAAGGAATGCCGCCTACTATTAAAATCCCAATTTTTGCAACAATTGCGTTCTTCTATGCAAGAAGAAGACAGAAAGAAGGGGACCCTTCATTAGCTAGAACTCATAACCGTTAGGGAGTCCAAGCTGCCAAGGGGTCCAAGACCTTAGGGGACCTCCCTCATCTACAAGAGTCCCAGCCGTTAGGGAGTCCTTTCTTACTTACTTTGTCTTGGAAAATCCCTCACCTGTGACTAGGGGTGGGCAAACGGGTCGAGTTAGTCGAGTCTTGACCCAACCCGATCGGATGTAGATGAAACAAGTCGGGCTTCTCAGGTTTTTTTGGCGCGTTCGGATAACCCAAAATCCAATCTATTTTTAATCAAGTTGGGTTTGGGTTTTAAAACCCAATTCGAATAACCCAATCGGGTACCCGATTAGGAAAGGGGCAAAATTGGGGAGGGTTTATTTCATAAAACTATAGGTCTAAGTTTGTGCATTTTGCTAATGGAAAAATTGAGTTTATTATTGCTAACTTGCTATTTATGAAATTATATGCTTAAAATGAGTTTATAAATTATAAGTGTTGGACTATTGGTTATGTTTTCAGTTGGGTCAATGGGCTTTTGTGATTCTTTACAATTGCAATTTATTTTGTGAATAAAATTGTATTGCTTCATAATAAAAATAATAATAGAAAAAAATTCTAACCTGCAGAAACTACTCGAACCCAACAATCGGGTACCCGACTAATCGGGTCCTCGCCCTACTCGGGTTTGGGATCGAGTACCAGTCCCAGTTAACCCGACTCGACGCCCACCCCTACTTGTGAGGAATCCCAGCCACCAGGGGGAGTCCTCCTAAGGTTAATGCGGTTCAAGGTGGCTGTTGATATTGGGATTGACGAGATGACACATAGGAGAGTGGGCTACCACGTGTGTGGCCTTTTGGGACAAATATTTTATTGGGCTTTGATCATGGTCTGAGTAAGGGGATACCTTTAGCCTTCTCCCTTTGCCAATCGATTTTTTGGGGGACACCCATCAAGACCGCCTGTCAAGTCCTCTTGCGCCTCTTAGAATGTTACAAGCCTCTCATTTCTTTCTTCTTTTTAAATTGCTTGAGTCTCTTTGGGCCGACCTATTTTTATACACATCAAATATAATTAATTTAATTAAAAAAAATTAAGGGCAAAGACTACGGGGAATGACACCCCCTACTCTGTTGTCCCCATCTGCGAGGGCAATGTCGTCATTCCCCCATTTGTGGGGGAAGACGGCGGCTAGGGGGTGGCGTAGTGGGCGGGAAAGGGGTTAGGTAGTAGGGTTGGGGGTGGCCGGGGGGGGGGGGGGGGAACTAGGGTTATTTTTAATTTTTTTATATAATTTTTAATGATTTGTATATATTATATAAGTTAAATAATTTATTGAATCCAGTCTTCATTTTTTAAAATCGAAGAGTTGAGGTTAATTGATTAAATTTGACAATTATTATGTAATCAAAAAAGATCCAACTATTATTAAAATATAAAATAATATACAATAAAAAAGTATAAAGATCATATGAAAAAAAGTTAACGCCGTTAAGTGAATTTAATGGAGAGAGACATGTAAGCTATCTCAAATAAAATAGAGGGGGTATTCACTTATTTTTAAAATATATACAAAAAATTTTGTAGTCGAACTTTTAAAATATAGGAGGGTTTTATATATTTATCCTTTATTTTTTTTTTCTCTGTCTATTCGAACTCCGAAAACAATTTGAGATATCCGACCGCGTTTATCTTTTGATGAAGTAAGTTTCAAAGAACTAGTGAGCAGAGTAACGACCATAATGATAAGAGCATTCAGTATGGTGGGCTGAGGGTCAACAGCCCCCCAAATCATTTATGGAAAATTAAACACAGTCCAAATGAGCCATAGGCCCATAGTATGCTCAAATCTCAAGGCCCAAATTAAGTCCAACCCCTTCCTCTTCTCTTTCCCACTCCGCTTAAAACCCTAAACCCCTAACTCCCACCTTTCCCTATCCAGCTGCAAACATGAGACCTCCCAGGGGACGCGGCGGGGGCTTCAGGGGTGGCAGAGACGGAGGCGGCCGTGGCGGTCGCTTTGGAGGCCGTTTCGGTGGGGGTGGCCGCGGCCCGCCTCGTGACGAAGGCCCTCCTTCCGAAGTCGTTGGTCCGCCCTCTCTCTGTCTGCTTTTGTGTATCTGTATGTCCGTGCACACACCTATTATACGTAAATGCGCTCTAAAGCTAACTCCTTTTTTATAATACGTTCCAATTCCTTGCAGAGATTTCGACATTTCTTCATGCTTGTGAGGGAGATGCTGTCACAAAGCTTACAAATGAGAAAATACCCTACTTTAATGCTCCTATTTACCTTCAGAACAAGACCCAGATTGGTAAAGTAGATGAAATCTTCGGCCCCATTAATGAATCTGTGAGTGCATCCCTCTAATTGTTTGGTGTTCATGCAGTTCCTGTTCCTTCTAGTATGGCCCGTTGCTTTCTACTTTCTTATTCTGCTCTCCGTTGTGGTATTGTAGTATTTTTCCATTAAGATGATGGAGGGCATTGTGGCAACGTCGTATTCTCCGGGTGAAAAGTTCTTCATTGACCCAGCTAAACTTCTGCCACTCTCAAGATTTCTTCCTCAGCCCAAGTATGTTATTTGTGCTCTAGTTTCCGGACATCAAGTTAACCCTACAGTATTTATGTCTTGGTTAAAACACCTTGTGTAAACAATATTTCTTGGTAAAGTTCAAGACTTCTGCCGTTTCCTGATTATATCTGACAAAAGGAATTTACTGCAAGGTATTTAAGAACCACTGCTGATCGAATATGATTTAGTGAGGTTGGCATCATTATATCCTATGAATGATAGGGGTTTCAATTTGATCTTTTCACAAGGAAATGATTTGATTCTTATTTGTTCCCTTACGGAGTACACGTTTTATATCCGTGGAGAATTGGAGATTCATTTACCTCATAGACATTTGAGCTGATGCTTGACATGGAGTTTCATGGAGGTTGCTTATTCCACTTTCTGCAGTTGGACCCTCATAACTTGAAAACATTTATTTACATATTTGAGATGGCTCATGGATGTGTTGCAGAGTAAAACCTAAATCCGCGAACTTTCATTCTAGAAGTCTGCCTATGTGTCTCTACCAAATGCTTGCTTGCATGTGGGCTATGCCTTTCTTGTGGTATGGAGATCATGTGCTTTTTACTTCTGTAGGATTGGTTTGATGCATACTTGTATATTCTTAACAAAGATTTATACCACTTAATATAATCATCATTTCCAGATCTTGTTTTTAGTGTGTGGTGGACATATTTGATGCATATAAGAGCTATTATTGCAGGCAGGCGATTAGACTCCTTAAAAATGTTCTTCCTTGATAGACACATTGTTTTTCCAACCATCAGTTGATACATTCATGTCTGATGATGTTCTGCTGTTACTTCATCCAGTTACAGCTCTATTTGCTTTATTTTCATTTGCATATCCCACTTATATTTAATGTACCATTATTTTTTGCAGGGGACAAGCACAGGCAGGACGTGGTGGAGGACGTGGGGGAGGAAGAGGTGGTGGAAGAGGTGGTCGTGGAGGATTTCGTGGAAGGGGTGCTCCTAGAGGTGGTCGTGGTGGTCCCCGAGGTGGTGGTCGTGGTGGTGGATTCAGAGGAAGAGGAAGATCATAGAATGTTTGGGTGCTTAATAGAGTTATGTCTTCCTTATTTTGGGTAGTCGTTTCAGGGTGCTAAATCAATCAGAACAATGCATGTTGTTGGTGTCTTCTGTATACTAATGGAAACTAATTTCCTGCATATGATTTCGAGTTATTGACATTGGTTTATATCATCTTCCTACATCCCCAAACGCCAAACAGAATCTGTGTTTGAAATGAGAATTGGGTTAAGGATGGGAGTATGAATGTGCTGGGTGGTTTGGTGATAAAAAAGAGTTGTTAAACTTGTAGAAAACTGCTTTGTTCATCCCCCATTTCTAATCTTGATGATTGTGGTCGTGTTGCTGTGTAGCTGGAGGCGATTAAGGTCTGAGTGGTGTGTCTAGCACCAATATTGTGCTGTAGAAGTGGCTTTTTCCTGTGCTGTCAAGGCAACATGTATGGTGTTGGTTGTTTGCTTATGGAACTTGGGCCTTTGTAAATACGAGCAAATGCCTTTTGTTGCTCCAATCGCATATAATGCTTACAATATTTGAAGGTTGAAGGTGTAGTTAACCACAACTGAAATGTGAGTGCGTGGAAGTGAAGGCAAATTTAACTATGTTGAGGTGAATCGATATGGAGAGAATAATGTTGCTTGTCCTTGAATTGAGGGGGCAATGTAGCCTAAAATTGATATGCATATTGGAGAAAGGGAGGGGAATATGTTTCCAATTTTAGAGGAATGCCAGCCTAACTGGAGAGAGAGAGAGAGAGGAGAAGTCTGTATAGTAAATAAAATCATTAAATTAACAAATGAATTTGGAGATGTAGGTAGGGTGTGGAGGTGTGAAGTGCAATGTATCTGGAGGAAAGGCAAGTGAAGCGAAGTTTCGGTCGTACTCGTACTGCAGCCATCCTATGGGGGACATAGCGCACGCACGGAGGCGGAGGCTTCTGTTTTTTTGGGTTAAGAATTAAAATATAAGGGGGGGGGGGGGGTGGGGGTGTTATTCTGGTAGGGGCCAGTTGAGTTGTGCAAATGAACAATGGAGAAGGTGGTTGGCAACAAAAAAAGTTGACGCCTTCCGCTCTAATCTTTCTTTAAAATTTGTCAACTTATATGAAGTATGTATATATTGGTGAGGCCAAAGAAAAGAAAGAAAGAAGGTTTTACAACCACCGCAAACTAAACAAAACATTTTCATCCAACGCCAACACACTTTCTCTTAAACTTTGACACCACCTAATCTATATTCTTTCTATCTCCACACTGCTTTAACTCTCGACTCCATCTCGCATCACACCTTTTATGTAAAGCAACACAAATCAATTCCACCCCTAAATTAATATTTGTTATATGATCATTCATTACACTAATATCCGTAGCTAGAAATAGAGACTCAAACTAATATGATTCTTATGTTTTTCTCAATTAATATAAGGAGCTGGATATGTGTAGCTAGCTGTGGGTGGTATTTTGAGTTCCATGTCCACCATCAACTCATCAATCATCTTGCAATGGGCAAGGCTAGCTAGCTACCTACACTCACAAATGACAAAACGGATACTAAACCACAAATCAAGTAGTAGTAATAATAATAATAATGTCATAAGATGTTCTGTCCTATCCATAATCCATCCATATTAATTAACGCCACACCATCAGACAAATTGGAGTATGCTAAAACGATAACGAATTAAGATGATTGATGATGACATAACTAACCTAATAATAATAATAATTAAAGGGTGGGAATGGAAATGCATGATTAGGATTAGGAATTCTTTCCAAATAATATAATAAAAGAAAAATGGAGAATTTAGGGTGGGAGGTGGAGGAAGGGAGTCCGACAATGTTGGTGTGGATGGCTTCATGTACATTAATGTTTATTGTTTTGGGCCACTCATTCATTCATTCTTTCACACCCACACCCACACCCACTGCCCAATTTTAAAATTAATTCTCATGTCCCCACTTTGCCCAACACAAATATCCTCATTTCCTTGACCATTTTTGTTTCTATGATGCATGTATCATATATCACATATCATGTATCATGTATCATGGATCATCTTGTTGTTGGATGTAAATTAATGGTATGCACTACACTACATAGCCCTCCATTACCATACATGAATAGGAATGACCTTGCTTTCGTCGGTGATCCATTTCTTGCACACTTGTCATCATATCCACAATTTCCTATTACTTATATCACCATCACCGCCCACCGCTCTCTAATTATTATAACTAGCATACAAAATGTTTAACATAAACTTAATTTATACATCAAAACTTATCATCCCGAATACTGACAACCACCTTGTTACGTTTTCAGGTATTTATTTTAAGCGTATATATGTGTGTGTGGAGCATCATCCAGCACCATATTAATTATATAGCTGCCTACCACATTAATTGTTACAAGACTAATTAATTTCTTATAGGTTAATTGTGAGTACGTAGCGGGCAGGTGGGATATATTACCTTTGGATCTGATGATGATTTTCGCAAATAAGATGTATGGTGCGGATATTAATGCTAATCCCCCAATTCCAATTGATACAGTAGCGCATGTTATGAGACAAATTTAAGATTGTTTCTTATTGATTGTCGGGCCATATATATATATATATATATATTGATTACATGATTAAAATATGGGAAAATATAAGATGGAGAAATATGAATCCTATCCTAGCTAATATATATTTGGCCGGACCGGATATCTTTTGTCAATTAAGTAAATTATACTAGTTAATTTGTTAATTATATATTTATTAACTACAGTATTAATTACGTGAATATCTATATCTATGTATGCATGTGTGTGAGGAAATTACTTGAAGAAAGTAGGTAGCTAGATGGGGATATGACACAATATTAATTAATATTTGCATACGTACACCATAATTAATTGAAAAAAAATGAATGCATCCTAATTAGGAGCTTACGTTGTGAGGCAGTGAAACATAAATATTAGTGGAGGTGAGGTGAGGTCCCCTACAAAAATATCCATTCCAGGCCCTATGTATATGAGTATGAATATGATTGTGAGGAGTTAATGTTGCACTGCATCCACTGGCCTCTTCTTCCTTAATTTCATAATAATTAATGAAAAGTCCATTTATGGATAAAATTGCATTTTTTATATTACATTATAATATTTTTTAATTTATTTACATTTGTGATGTATTTTATATAAGTTGAAAACATTTTTAATTTTAGTCTTCACATCCAATAATTTACCAATGTGTAATCTTGAAAGAAACTTTAGTGTGACTATACCTGAGCTATGAAGAAAGGTGAAAATCATGGAACAAGAAATTATAAAGATTCAAGGAGTTGTTATAAATGATGGGTTATGTATTGCTTTAAGAAAGAGCATGAAAGAAGCGATTTTCCCAGTTGCTCTTTCACTGCCGCACTTAATCTGCATTGTTATGGTGAATCTTTTTTATTTGTTAAGGACAGCTGAGATTATTAGGTTTTGGGTTTGGGGAGATTAGGACAGAATAGAGATGGAAAATGAAACATAATCACCCTATTTAAATTAACGATCATATATACGTGATTTTTACGTACTGAATTTTTCATTCAAATTCCACCAGTTTCAACTGGCACACATATGACACGTGATTTCACGTCAATCAGTGGAGGGATTCATCTCTCCATTTATGTAACAGTAAAAGAAAAGACGGTCAACAATATTTAAGAAGGTGGGTGGATTCATCTCTTGCATTGCATGCCACTGCCACCTTTAATTTTACCTACTGCCACAACCATTCATTGACCCATGCACACTTGCACACACCCAACACTACACAAACATCAAACCATACAGATACAGATACAGTAATTATAATTAAGTAACATTTGGAATTGAAGAAGATTTTCAATTTTAATTGGAGAATTAGGAGAGTAATTGGTATTGAGAAAATGTCGGTAGGCAGGCGATGCAATATTGGTGGCAGGTCCCCAAGCGTTATTGACAAAGAAAGAAAATAGAGAAAAAGGACATGTACGGTAAAGAGAAAGACAAGTGAGAGGAGAGGGCAGTAACACATTAAAATTAGGACCTATTTCTACTTCTACTTGGATTTTTATTTTCAATTCACTCCTCAACAACAGTCAACACTATACAACCTCTCTCTCACCCAACAACTTTGAAACATTCTCTCTCTTTTTTATTTTTTTATCAATGATAAGAAACCCAAAATAAAAAAACAGTAAATGTAATGATTGTTGATTATCTTAATGTTGTGGTAAAGAAGCAGGTGGGAGTGATGAAGTTTGCGTGCATAAGCACAATGAGTCCCATTTTAGGGGTTGGTTCATATATAAGGACCACATTATACACTAACACTTTACATACATTAAACATTAAACATCATTCATCATTTGTGTTGTGTTAATTAGAAGAAAAGCAAGCAAGCAAAAGCCATATATATATATATATATATATTTATGAGAAAGAAAGAAACAATTAATATTGGATTTGGGTGCAACTTCAACTTTAAAAAAGTTGGGGTGGGCAATGGGCAATGGGCATGCATGCATGATATAATGTTGTTAATAATTAATAATTATAATGATGAGGGTTAAAAAAAGTAGAAAGAAATAGCCGGTGGGAAATAGGTATGAAATATTGGTGTGGTCCGGCCGCAAGCCAACACTGTCCCCACCCTCATTCCATTTAAATTAAACCCCACGCCCGCCAACGCCCTTCCTTCCTGTTTTTTCTTTCCCTTTTACATTAAACTTTTAACCCTCAATTCATTATTATTCTTAAACAACAACATTATATTATTATGTGTTGTCTGCAGTTTGCATAGTTGAGATTAGAGCATGTCTTCCTCCTCCTCCCAAGTCCCTTCTCAGTTTATATATAGCACTCCACTATCCCACCCCTCTCTCCACCTCCTCTCCTGCCTCTCATTAATCATTTCTTATTCTTTTCCTTCTCAATCACTACTGCCGCTGCTGCTACGCATTTCTCTCTACCTATTAATCTTCATTTTGCTCCGACAATGGCCTCCGCCGCACTCTCTTCTACTACACCGCCCATGCTGCACCAGATCCATCATTCCAACATGGACGTTGACAAACTCACCAACCAAATCTTCTCCATTCTTGAAAATAAGTTTCTCTTCGGTTACCAAGATCACCATCACTCCCTCAATAACCACCCATTATCCTCCCCCGCCAAAGTTAGAATTCTCAGCATTGATGCCGCCCCCTCCACCCATGCCCTCCTCGCCGCCAAAACTTTGCTCCATTTCCAATCCATTCTCAGGCGTAAATCCGGCAACCCTAACGCCCAAATTGCTGATTTCTTCGACGTCGTCACTGGAGCCGGCGCCGGAGGGGTCCTCGCTGCATTGCTCTTCACTCGGGGCAAAAACGGTTCCCCCATGTTCTCCGCCGACGACTCTCTCAAATTCATGGTCGATAACTGCCGCCAGTTGACTCATTATTCACCTTCCCGACTTTTCAGGCGACCCTCCAAGGCGGATAAGGTGCTCAAAAAACTGTTTGGGGATTTGACGCTGAAAGACACTCTAAAACCGGTTTTGATCCCGTGTTACGATCTGAGGACCGGTGCGCCATTTCTGTTTTCGCGGGCTGACGCTTTGGAAATGGAGGGTTGCGATTTCAGGATGGCGGGAGTATGTAGGGCCACGGTAGCTGATCGAGCTATGGAGCTGAAGTCAACCGACGGGACAAAGAAGATCCTGGCGGTGGGTGCTGGGGTGGGGATGAGCAATCCGACAGCCGCTGCAATCACCCACGTGCTGAATAACAAGCAAGAATTCCCACTTTGTAGAGGAGTGGAAGATTTGTTGGTGTTGTCACTAGGAAATTACGGGGAATCTCACTCTCATTCCGTAGCCCCCAATCGCGCAATGTCATCGCCGGCGTCATTCCTTAAAATTGCTGCAGATGGAGCTGCCGACATGGTAATTTTCCATTACATAACAACTTTTCCATTAATTAGTATATATATATATATATATATATGATCAAAGGACAAATCTTACCACTAAAATATTCGTGACTTATGGCCCCAATCCCGGCAGGCTTAATTTATTATTGGGCATAATTTTGTCCAATGGTGGTGTGGTGGTAGCAAAAGCAATTTCACCCAACTACTACCATCTTTATAAGCTTTAAAGTCAGCAAAAGAAAACAAAGTGAAGGAATCTTGGCCTCTGTATCTATAGCCAAATAATAAACTACAAAAGCTTATTATTTATTAAACTTCTTTTGAGTCAATAATTAGAAATGGATTCCATATTAAATTGATCATCTATACTCATATTGGTAAAAGTAATTATTAGCTTATAATGTGATATTAATTTATAATGTGTAGGTTGATCAAGCAGTATCGATGGCATTTGGTGAATGGAGAAGGACTAACTACGTTCGTGTTCAGGGAAATGGAAGAGTAGGGGGCGGGGAGGAAAAGAGAAGGATGTTGAGAATAGTGGAGGTGGATGAAATTTTAGGAGAGAAGAATGTGGAATCTATATTATTTAAAGGAAAGAAAATGGTGGAGTTCACAAATATGGAGAAAGTGGAGATGTTTGCAGGAGAGGTAATCAAAGAGCAAGAGAGAAGAAACAACAGCCCTTTCCCGACTGTTGTGTTGAAGCAGCACTCAACTAATATCTATTCCATTTCCCCAAGAAGATCTTCCTCTGCCACTACTCTATCCACTCTTTCTTCCTATTAATAATCATTATACAACTTATTCTGGTATATATATCAATACATTGCTGATGCTGCCAGTATATTTATGGTGAATGTTATATATGACTGGTATTGTTTTTCTTTTTTTTTTTTTTTTTCTTTGAGAGTGAGAGATACATTTAGGGAGACAGAGAAAGAAAGAGAGAGAGAGAGAGAAGGATATATAACTGGCTGCCACTCGGCATGGCTGAATGTTACACATCCGAGTTTGTGCAGAGCTCTTATGACACTTGTTTCTTTTATCTTTGTTTAATTCCTCTTGTTTTTTGGGCGGTTTTAGTTTACATGTTTGACTCTGGATATGCTGATATTCCATGAGCAATCTTCTGTGATGCTGAAATGCATACTATGTATTAAATCTAGGTGTAGCTAAGCATGGAGCTTTCCAGAATTGATCATTCAACTACTAAGTTTCTCCTTTTCCACTTTTTTCAATTTCATACAGTTTTGCTTCCATAAGAGTGCCTATAAGCTTTCGCGTTATTTGTTTATTCAGCACGATAGAAAATAATGGAAAAGAAAGGCCGAAGGTGTTAGATATATACATAATATATATATATATATATATGATATCACTCATTTTTAATAATTGAAAGTGTAAATTAAGTCAGAAATCCCCTGATCTAATGACAAAACAACCCTCAACTATTCACAAAATTATAAGTATGCCCTACAAAATTATAATTTCAATTTGCATCAACACCTTTTCAAGGGCAAAAACTTACAAATTCACCCTTGAGTAAATTACGTCGACACCCCGTTGGGGTGTAACAGAAATTATGAAAAAATTTAAATTTATTTATGTAATTAGACCTAACTTGAAAAGCGTCTATATGATTTGTGCTAATTTATGGGTGCATTTGGACTTGAAGAAAAAATTTGATAAAAAAATTTCAAATGATTCAATTTGAAAGAAATTTAAAATACATCAGTACTAAATAAAATATATTTTAAAATTAGAATCCAATGATTTGAATGCCCAATTCAAAGCAAAAAGAAAAAAGGTTTACTTATAAAATATAGTATTCTAAAAAGATTTTGCATTGTATTTAGTATCATCGAGTTCCACCAGGTTAATTACTGAAATATGGTAATTGTTAGCTAAAGATAAGCACGAATGACAGCATTGTAGGTTAAAAGCAAAAGGGAATATTTGGGTACTTCACTACAGTAAGACAGGAAAACAGTGTGGCTATCCCTTCACTTTTAAATTTTGAATTTGAATATTGAAATTGAAACAAAAAGAAAGTGTATCTACGGTTAAAAAGAAGAAATCCATAGTTGAATTCAAGACGAAAAACACTGAAAACGCGCTGAAGATTGTATGTACTTGTAAGGTTAGAGAAGCCAATGAAACATGTAGTGAAAGTGAGGGCAATAATGCGTATTGCAGTTATCTTCTTATTAGGGAGGAAGATGAACAAATCATTTATACTTAACTACTTCTGGAGATACTTGAGGACCTTGTCTCTCCCTCTTGGCTTTCACATGGAACTCCTCCAAGTTACCGGTGGCATTTCAACTGAAGATTTGGTTATTTATCATAGCAGCGGTGTGTGTGTTATTAGCACTGCACGATAGTTGAATTCAACCCACTTTAATAAAAGAGCCATATCTCGTGTCTAAAATTATTGATTAGATAAATTAGCATGTTAACGCTCGGATTTGAAAATACAAGACCCCTGTTGTACAGTCCTGAACTAAGGTAGGCTAGGCAGCAGAGCAAGCCACCACAAACAGAAATAACACTTATCCACACTCCACCCATGACTTGGTTCAACAAACAAGATTTAACTCTTATTTCGAACAATAATTGTTTTCAACGAACAAGAACAACTCTGACTCATCTCATTTTTGTCACATCTTCTACCACTCCTCCTCCAAGTCTAACGCAAGAGTCAAGACCCCCTACTCACTTTTATTACTCCCTCAGTATGGCATGATGACACAGTTGCGCCCCTTGCCCAGATCGACACAAAGGGCTTTTGTTCACAACATTTCCCAGAACTAAATAATCATATAATTGGTCACCAAGAATCTATGACATAAAAAGTCGAACCCCATTGTAAGATTTTAGCGTAAATGGCAAGCTTATGGAAACTCTATTCCCTCCCCCCAATTCAATTATTTTTTCCCTCCGCCAACTCATGCTCATTTCAGGCTACTATTTGGCAGCTTCCGTGTTATTTTCCTAGGTTGCTTTTGAATTTTACAGAAGCACAAGAGGTAACTTTTACAAACTAGAAACATGGTCTTCGGCACAAACAAGAAAGCAATTTTTCCCAGTGTAATCGACCTGAGCTGGATAACCTCAGCTTTCAAAATTTTACCCCCATCATCTTCAACACAAATACAATATTACAACATCTTCAGCAAACAGTACGACCATAACATATTGATGCAATGTAGAGATTCTTGGACCACTTTTCCTGCATAAGAAATAGCAACAATCAGCTGGCACTCAGCAGTACCTTGCACTTTTTGTGAATGGAGAAAACTGATGGAATATCAAAAGTATGACAAATGCAACACCAAGACCTCCAATGTTAACTATTTCCTACTCTGAATGTAAAATAATGTAAGGTACAGAACAATGAAAACATGGTGTGACAAGAGTTGCATCATTTATTCTGCCCCCACTTCTGCAAATGGACAAAAGGGGAAAGAGGAGCTAGTACCTTTACATGGGTGCTAGGAAATGCAGATGTACGAAGGGTCTCCTGAGTCTCATCCATCATTTTACGTCTGGGTATGCTAAGTATGAAGGCCGCTTGATCAGCAGTTGCAGCCATGGAGGTTATTCTATAGCCACTTTCCCATCGGCGATGTATTCCCTCACTTGGATAAAGAAAATCAAGCTCTACGACCTAAGAACACCAGTCATATTATGTGTAAACTGCTTACAGAACATCCATGTGTCACATGGTTCGACAAGAGCAACCCATTTAACCAATAAGTGAGTTTTACCTGTTCAGAATATCCGGAATTTCTAGACATGACTACACCCCAGCGACTGCCAGCAGTAGTCATGGATGTGACGTGGAAACCTTCTTTCCACTTTTTATTGATCCACTTAAATGGAAATGATTCACTAACTTTATATGACTGTTGGGTATAAGGAGTTCCTAAAGAACACAAAGTACAAAACAAACATTGTTAGCCCTGTATATATGTTAATGTAATCACACCAAAAATTTCAATGCTTTTCGTTCAGCAGATGATAGACAAGAATATAACAAAAAGATGATCTCCACACTGTAAGGAAAATGCATGAGATGGTGACGCATGTAAACATAAACAACACGCAGCAGAATAGAAACTTCGACCAACCTTTAGACATAACCACCAGTGAACTTCCATTAGCTGCACCAGCAATAGAACTGATGTAATAGTTTTTTTCCCATTGTTCCATGATCCAATCCTAATGAAAAACCCAAAAGATATTATTATTTGCATGTGCAAGTATGTCCAGCCAGAAAGGAGAAACAACAAAACTAACAAATCAAAAGTAGAGTAAACAACCTTGTGAAGAAAGACAGCTGAAAGCTCATACACCTGCGAAGTGAAACCTGTTCCGGCATCCATGATCAAGGCCCAAAGATTTGCTGCTGAAGCTACACAGCTAATGTACAAGCCGTCTTCATTACCCTTCTCTACATGTTGACGGAGTCTTGAATCTGCAACATTATAGTGGTACCTACAAAAGCAACAATCTCATGCTAATGACTATAGTGAGTACAGATGAGAGAAAAGAAGATCCATCCACAACAAACATATAAATCTTTTATTTCAATTCAAATGTTGCATGATGTATCAGTTAAGAAAAGACACTAACAGTTGTCTCAGTTTCTAGAGATTGCCAACTTTCATAAACTTAAATTCTCCAGAAAGATTTTGCATCTACACTGAATGCGCAGAGATGAAAAAACCTCCAACTCAACTTCGTATTTAGAGAAAGGGACAAATGCACAAATTCACAGCAGAGTGCAGATAAACAGACAAAATCAGAAATAAATCTAATCTCCCTAGTTCAGTCAAGACAATGAATTGCTCAAACATTTTTGTATATCCAGTGTGAACTCACAGATTGTAATTGCTGAAGGTTCTCCATCGTAAGGAATAAAAAATTGCATTAGCATTTTATACAAGGGAATTTGAAAGTTCGACTGCTTTAATCAACTTCCGAAAGGGGGAAGCACTCGTGTCTTTCCACTCATTTTCCAAGAAAGATTTGTTTCCAAACTTAGTGTTAGATATTTTTGTACTCAGTACCAACTTTTATCTTTCTACTTGTTTTTACCAAAGATTCAACATCAGAAAATACAAATTAAATCAATATTTCATAATACAATCATCTTAAATAGGAAAATATGTTTTATATGGCAAAAAGCTAAAACGTAAAATTAGAACTCAAGTCATGCCTTACATTTTGGAAGGTCATTTCACTTTTTCTAAATCCAACAATAAATCTCCAAAGTTATTTCCTTAACTTAAGAAGCTTAGATGGAAATAGTTTTTTTTCCCTTTTAGTAAATTGGAATTTTTTTAACCATTTAATGATTCAAATTAATAATTTATTACTTTATTTTGATGAATGAAGGGTTGTTATGGCAGAATGATTAAATGTTTCACTTTTCCCACTCTTATAAAAAGTCAAAAAGGAGATGTTTTACAATACGTTGAGATTATTAATTATCATTGATAGAAGGTTTGGCTGGATCCAGCTCAACTTAAAGCTTGTTTTGGTTTTGGTTTTGGTTTCAGTAGAAACGCTCAAACAAATTCAAGCCTCTGAGAACAAAAGTTCATGCAAAAGCAAGTCAAGTGAGCGTAAGTGGCTCAGCCCACTCAGCTTCATTGACAGGTCTAACTGCTAGAATGTCTTCCACAGAATACAGAATGTGTCAGATGAAAATCCAATAATTACGGAGGTATGAGAAAATCTATTCCCCCTAGCTTTACAACATCAAAGAAGAGGCAGCTGGAACAAGGTTCAATGGTAAGTTGACTTAAAGCTTCAGAAATCATTTTTCCAGATCCAATCCCAACATAAGCCAAATCAGTAACTTGTATCATTTTTTCTTCACCCATTTGCTAAGTCATCAAATGTGCACAGACAAAATGACAATAAAAAAATTGGGTCCATAAGAAAATATGCATACAACATCAAATAAACCTCTATAAGTAATCACCTCTGTTTCATTGGGCGTCGTGCATTGTACACTGAAATCCACTGAGTAGCAGGGCTACCCAGCCGTACTTTCTTCTTAGGTTGCTCATCCTCCTCCAAGTTAATGAGCAACCTCCCGCGCTTTTGCCCAACCTGTGCAAAAGAACATAGAAAGTTCAAGATAACAGATCTTCCAACTAAAGATATACATTCAAAAGATTAACGTTAAATGTGTTTTTCTTGGTCTGCTAGTCAGTTGTGCTGCAAGCCTTTCGCAAACCTTTGTCCAATAGAATGTAATGGATTATAATAGGATATATGTCTACAAGCCTAGCTCCTTTCTACAAATAGTTTTTATGTTACCTTAAGAGCTCCATCAATTCTTATTGGTCTTAATGTCGTGCATGGTTCAATGAGACTTTCAAAAAAGGATATCAGCTTAGAATAGTTTGGCTCCTCATCGAACTTCATATTAGTAACCGCCTCAAGGAACTGTTTGAACGGAGGAGGACAAAAGCAACACATCAACTCTGGAGAAGTGGCCATTTTCTTTTTACAGACAAGAAAACTCTTGTTGTCACCCTGTCATCATCACAAACAAGAAGGGAATAAAATAAATTCAAGTCCACTCACATACGCTTCCATAAGTTACTGATGCAATGATGTCAGTCACCTGATAGCCTTGCCATGGCAACCTTCCCTTTATGAGAAATATCAGGGTGTATGCGAGCGACTCAAGATCGTCCCTCCTACTTCCCGTGCGGCCCAAGTGAGCATGCACACTTGCATACCTTATGGTTCCTCTGTGGATGGACCAATGGAGTTCTATTAGAACAAACTAATCAAGGATTATGCAACAAAATTTATGTCAACTTCACAAACCTAAATATATCTGGTCTCTGATCATACTCGACATGCTGACCAGAAGATGCATCTTTCCACCTAGAAGCTGCATCATAAACGTATTAAAAACAAGAGCAGATTATAGACAAAGAGAATGAAAGTGGATAAAAAATGGAAGCTGCTGCAAAGATTAAGGCCAAGAACTTAAATGGTTTTATTATTGTCTTTCAATGTCTTGCTAGTCCAATTATCAATTCAAGGTAGCCAAGACAGAGAAAGGCGAATAAGATTGGAGCATCATACCCAAACCAAGATCAATGAGATATAGCTTTTTCTCATCAGCTGTTCCAGGCTGACCAAGCAAAAAGTTCTCTGGCTTCACA
This sequence comes from Sesamum indicum, assembly GCF_026168435.1. NCBI lineage: Eukaryota > Viridiplantae > Streptophyta > Magnoliopsida > Lamiales > Pedaliaceae > Sesamum > Sesamum indicum. The sequence goes on along the minus strand of NC_142660.1, from coordinate 129,905 downwards.
TCTCCATGCACAAATCTAGATTAGCGACAGAGACGTACTGATAATCAATAGTGTACTCAAGTAAAGAAAGTAAATGAAAGTAATGTAAAAACAAATAATTATAAAGAAACATCTTTTTGGATAGATAAAGACAGACTTCATAAATGAAAGCAATTGAAAGTGAATAATGCAAAAACAATTATTATGAAGACATCTTTCTAGGAAAGATAACGATCAGACTTCATAGGGATAATATCAAGTAGGTTTTACCCCTTCATATGGAGCTTTTCAAGAATTGAGATAGCCTCCACAGCGATGCAAGCCACCATACTTGGAGACATCCTGTTTTAGGTGTTCATTACAAACAAGGACACATTAGCATAAGAAGGAGAATACAATGGCGACATTAATTTTGACATTCTGCCCATGATTCAGGGCTCATGAGCAAGTTCATATGAACTAGGGTTCAGGGAGGGTCTTACGACTGGCCCAAAGAATTCCAAACATCCCAAAGACTGGGTCCAAGCATGTCCATGACCTGACACAATATTCATTAGAACAACATAGAAAATTCTGAAATCAAAGAGCAAGAAATCAAAACTCACCAGAATGTAAAAATCTCCTTGGCGACCCTTGTAGTGAACCCATGGGATCCCATAACATCCGTTCAGGGTGCTTTTCATAAGGCAAATACCAAGGCATGAACATTTAAAACCAACATAAATGAGAACATCCTCAAACTACGAATAGAGGACTTACTTGTACACCTGCCACTCATATGGAGGTCCATAATTGCAACCCTTACTATTTCGGTGTTCAAACTTCAATGCAACCTACAAAAGAGATAATCCATATTAATCAAAATTCAGATAGCGACAAGACAAATTTAGACAGCATTTATACGCAGAAAATCCCCAAGTAGCAAGGGATACCTCAATTGCATCCGGTCCAGTTCTTTCGGTGCCACCACTTACCCTTCGGCCAACATAAACTTGGCCAAATCCACCCTTACCTAACTTCCTTTCTGTCTTATACATCGGAGAATTGCCCACTTGTACCTTCACCAACAAAACCGAATTTAGTTACCATATTTTATTCAGAACACATAAATATATCAAAGCGCAATTAAGCAATATTAATTGCGCCTGCAACCACAAGAAGTTCTAGATGCCTGTATAAATTTGAGAATAACAAGAAAGATTAATTACCCTCTCAGGCACTGGAGTTGTGCTTGCTTCTTCTTCAACTCCCATTGCTTTATCAGCGCTCCCACCATCCATGGCAATTTCCTTATCTGCAACCCCCTCTATTCTATTAAAACCAGGTTCCCCAGCCCCAACACCAACAGCTTGTGGAAGAACTTCACAAGGAGGCTCTGGGTCTAAATCTATCAATCTAATCCCCCTGCCTCTCCCAGCGGCAGTGGGCCTAGTGGGTGTTGCTGCAGAAGGCCCTTTTGCTACAGCAGCTGCATTGCCTCTCCCTCTTCCCCTCCTTCTGGTTCTATTCTGCGCAGGTGCAAGAAAATTTTCTTCTTGATTAGTAGGCTGAGGGGCAGGCTGGAGATCACCAAGCCGTTTTGATCTCCTTGCTCCGCTACGCAATTCTGGCATCGTCACCCATGCAAATCACCTCCCACTCACTTTCCACCTTCTGCTCAGAATCTTCAGTCAAGTAAAACAACCACGAAAAGGCAAAAAACATCAGTCTTTAATTTATTGAGAGCGAAAATAAACCACCAAAGCTCAAAACTTTTTCAGATTGTAGAGAAGAAATTCCAAGTAAACACAACGTATCAAACCGAGTCAAAACTACAATAACAGCAAATTCAAAAGAACAGGTGGCATAAAAGACACTTGTGTAAACAAACTTTTATACATCTAAGCACATTCACTTAGTCCTTACTTGTACGGCTTCAAAATCAGGATTTTTAGAACACAGAACTAAATTGCACTCAGTGAAGACAATAGATAAAAGAAGACACAATGGATAAAACATGATAAAAATCTTCACAGCGCATTCTTTAGTTACTCAACATTCACAAGATATGGAGCAGGATCACCAGAAAGCACCGGCAAGTATAAATTACTAATGCAAAAATAGCAAGAAAGAAATAAATAAACCAGGAGCACAAATGGGGAATAGGATAAAAAATAACAAAATAATAAATAACAGTCATCTTGCGGGGAATAGCCTCAGCCATAATCAAAGAAGTCTGAAAAGTTCAGTCATCCAACATTGAATGAAAACAAAAACAATAATAAATTTGAATTAGATAAAAGAAAAAAAAAGACAAGCAGCAACAGATCGCACCTGACAAACAGCAAAAACAGGAGGATCGGAGATAAAACACGGAAAAATCCAGTTGAAGAACCCAATTCGATCAACCGATCAATAACAGATCTTCAGTGAAAATACCCATGACATATTCTTACCAGAGGAAGTATTTCTCCTTTCTCGAAAAAATAAAAGATGTATTATTGAAAATCTGGAGCTTGAATCGAAAATTTTTGAAGTGACGGTTGCTGAATCCCGGTCTGAAAATCGAAGAAAAGGATAAAGAAGGTAAGGTAAAAATCGGGGGGGGGGGGGGGGGGAGTTGTATATTGTAATGTATCGTGTGTATCTATAGATTCTATGGCTATCCTCTTCGTTTCTCTCTCCACACAAAACATCCACTGCCTGCCTGCCCTCTCCCTCTCTCTCTCTCGCTCTCTCTCTCTCTCTGGATATATATATATATGCGTGCGCTAGAGTGTGTTTCTGTGTAGGTCTTTTCTTTTCCTCTCTTTCCTTTTTACTTTTTTATTTAAATCTAATTATAATTTAAGGGAAACAATATAGGTATTTCATTATTTTTTTATTTTAAAATAAGAGGAATAAATTAAAATGTCTATTTATCCTGAAGAATCACACTGTTGTATCGTTTCTCCATCATGACAAACACGATTCTTTTTACTATTAGTTCACAAGCACCTAGACTTTTGAATTGTCCTAGAGTATCATGTAACCACATAAATTTAAATTATACACCATAATTGTTATTTAATCTTTTATATTATATATTTTATATATATATACGGATGCAGGTCGCTAGATTCGAGTCGGGTCGTGATTGTAGATGTCTAATAGGACCACATTTTGTGCTTATTTCATTTGATATTTTGACCTATTTTGTAACCAAAATGCTCCTAATTAAATATTATTTTGCAGCATTAGGACAAATAAAATAAAAAATTAAGAAAAGAACCAAAAAAGAAATTCGGACAAGACTCAAACTCGATTTTTTACAAGAATTTGGAGTTGATTGGACTACCTTTTGATGAATGGGGAGTTTAATTAGGATAATAATTTTATTTTCATTAGTCTTTTAGTTCAATTACAAATCTACCTTTTAATCCTGGTAGAATTAGGTATCTAGTTAGTATAAATATATGTGATGTAATTCATTTTAAGATTCAACTTTTGAACTCTTGCGAATTTCAGACATTGAATTCTCGTCTCTCTATTTCTCTACGTTTTTATGATATTTTCTTACTTTATTTTTCATGCGTTCTTCCATGAGCATGTCTAACTAGTTCTCTCATTCCGGTTGAAAACTTGGTGAATGCTTAATTTCAACAAGTTGTGAAATCTAATTTATGTTTTCTACTTTTATTCATATTGGTATTTGTGTTGTTCTCTGTGCTTTTATTACTAATAATCTGATTTATGAATGATAGGTACAGTTATTCATTGTCAAGAATATTTGCGTAACCAATTGAACTTGCAAATCTGTAATTGTTTGTTTAGTTCAATAACCAGTGGTAACGTAGCATACTTGATTATGTAGAAGTTTTTTATTATATTGTAGGGAATGAACAATCTAACTTAAATAAATTCTCGTAAGAATTTATTGGTTAGAATTTGGCGTTTCTAGTTCTTAATGTTGTCTGTAAATTAAATTTTGAGGATGTTTTCAAGGTTATTTATTGATTAGGGATTTAGTCAACTGACGTTACTTGACTATCCACAAGATAAGGAAATGTGGGGTCATTAGGTCGTATCAATGGCCGTAACCAATTTATGTATCATGAATGATTCTCATCTTTGCATATATGATCAACTGTGAAATTAAGTATGATCATGTCTTTAACTAGAATATTCTTCTCATATTTACTTCTATTTGAAATACTATTTTCTTCTCTTTAATTTTAAATCTAGATTTTTAATCAAAACCCCCTTATTTTTGTTTTAGTTTTACTCTTGAAGGAATTAATTTAAAATCAATTATTGTGTATTCGACCCTGCTTATCACTTTCACAAGTTTTTAATAGGATAGTATTTTTGGTGGATTCAATGCTCATCACTTCCTTTGGCCTCTCCATACTCCTGGACCTTTCCCTTACCGAAAAAGTGATTCTTCTACTCTTGTTACCTGTCAATATATTAGCGAACTTGGCTAAAGCGTTGGCTTTCTCATTGTCCAGTCTAGGTACCTACTAGAAATTAAACTTAGAAATTTCCAAACTCAACCCTTAGGGAGCATTTCATTCTCTCATCTCTTGTTTCATACATCCACAAGTATTGATTTGCCACCATTGTGAGTCAGTCAAAGTCCACACTTCTTGTGCTCTAAGTCGTTTTTAGCATCTTAAGTCCCGATATCAAGGCCTCGTATTCTGCTTCATTGTTTGTGACCTGAAAGTTCAATTTTATTGCAAACTCATGTTCATCTCCCCTCAGGTCTCTCCATACTACCGCACCTCATTAGCCTGGCATTGATGACCCATCAACGTGCATTACCCACCTCTCTGACTTGCTCACCACCTCTTTTATTTCCAAGACCTCAGTTTTTTTGACCCAAAACATCTAGCTTAGCTAAAACTTGCTTCAATTGCTAACTAGAGGTGGCATCGAGGTAGGTTTAGGTGGACTCAAGACCTACTCCGTTTACCTACCAAAGCACGTCTAACCCGGTAAACTCGATTATTTTTATTTTCTTATTTGTTCTACAAATATATATATATATATATATAAGAAAATTGAACATATCGATTACAAATAAAATTGTTCATAGCTTAACTCAAATATAAATTCAGAAAATAAATTCTCAAGTACAAATGAAATTATTCATAACAAAACAATCAAAATAATTCATAGCAATTATATATATATATATATATATGTTTATTTATTTATTTATTTACTCTTCGTCAAGTATAACGGAAAATTTTTCAATTCATCAACTGTTAAAAAAAGTACATAATAATAAATAAATAAAATTATATAATATTTTGTTTGTGTTTATTCTTCCAAGATAAATAAAATTAATTATATATATAATTATACCAAGGGCGGGTCCCGCCACTCGCCCCCCATTCAATTTTATGGATCCGAACTCGCCTCATTAGGGATGGGTTAGGGGCGAAATCTAGCGGGTGTGGATCCAATTGCAACCCATATGGCTTACTAGTCAACACCACTATATGGTGTTACTGAACGTTTGAGGTGTAGCACCCCCTTTGATACAAGATCGTCATACTTATAGTAATCCCTGTGTTCATATATATACATTTGCAGATAACCATCTAATTAATTTGCATACGTAATTTCAACGTCATAATGACATAATCAACCCACAACATCATATATACAAATCAAACTCCACAAGTAATCCGCCACAGTGAATCTCTACGCCTACGTTCTCTTTATACAATAAAATGTGTTTTGTCTGGCCCAACCTGCCTGAGTATAACAGGTAGACCTAGTCTTCAACAATCAGTCGCCTCAAAGTCTACTCCTGAAAGAAAATGTCAGCAGGGGAGTGAGTCTGCCACTCAGTAAGCAAATATCTAGCCCTATCTATATATGTGTACCACATATAACCTCAAACAAGATAAATAGGCAAGATGCATAGAATAAATAGTCAATTTGCTTCCACATAATCATCTTTATTATACCACGCAGTTATCTCGCAATAAGATAATCAAATTAAACTTCATTTTTTCCTAATTTGCTTATTAGAAGGTGATATTGTGTTTTTTTCCCTCCCACTCAATCTCACCATTATATAAATTTAAGTGAACCCCCTTGACAGCCGGCTCATCAATCTCATTTCGCACATAGCATTTTCTTTTCGCACATAGTTGTTTCATTTCGCACATAGCACTTTCTTTTCGCACATAGCACTTTTCATATCGCCTTATAGGCTTTTCAACACATCAAGGGGTATTCACACCACAATTATATTCAATTTCCACCACTCCCTCATTTTCACATATCACTATTTTTGTAAGCAACTAGTAACGTAAAATAATATATCAACATATTCTCATTCCAGATTACCACAGTACATCAAACAACAAACATAATATCTCAACGCATTTCCTCATTCTACGTACACAATATCGTCAATCAAATCAAATCATCCATCACTCATATACTTCAGATAAATCAATGTCAGCACGAACCACAAAATCATATAACAGTAATACCACAAATAAAGAGGACATATATAGATAATACTAATTATTTACTTACCTCGACCTTACAACGCTTTTATCTATCCAATAGGTAGTGATTCGGTCTTTCACTCTACCCCGTATCCTATTATGAGTTATACCACACACAATTAATATATCGAGAATATCATAATTTCTTTTAAATATAATATTGACTATCATTTGTACAATTTCTAATAATTCTTTAATATTCCATTTCTATCGAAATACAAATCTTCATTTTTCCTCTTTATTAACATACCATTTATTAAATATAATTCTCGAAATATTTCTATGAATTTTCTATCAATTTCTTGCTAATATACAATTTAATTAAACAATAATACATAGAATTATATATTTGATTAATCATTCCGACGAAATTGTATAAATTAGCTATAATAATAATTAAATCTAACAAATCTAATATTTTAATTACCCAGCTATATTATTTTTATAGCAATTGTGAGAGTTAATACGACACTAATTTAAATAGCTAAACTCGTAAAATACTCCAATTATATAATACATCACTTAGTATAAATAATATTTAATAAATGAACTAATTAAATAATATAATTATATAAATTAATAAAAATTAAAATTACATTTTCGTACCTCGGTTTCTCTCTTCCGTTTTCGGCCGAACAATTGCAATTTCCACTACTTGTATTGTGTGTGTGTGTAATGTGTATGTGTGTGTGGACAAAATAAGAGAGAAGAGAGTGAGGCGGTGGGGGGATGGCCCACCTCCCACTCTCAATTCTCTCTCTCTTCATATATATATATATATATATATATATTTATTAATATATATATAAATATTATTTACATATGTATAATATTAGTATTATTATTATTTTTATTTAATTATTTTTTTCTTAAAATACCCATTACGTCCCTCCTAAATTTCTTTAATTAATATAAATTGTCCCAAAATATTATAATGAACTCCAATTTAATCCGTTCAAATTTTATTATATTCCAATTATGGAGCATAATTTATTTATTAATAAACTAAGTTTTATAAAAATTTACCAATTAAGCCCCCAATTATATATTATAATTTTTTGGGCGTTACATGAGGTGCTTGGTAAAGTATGTTTCCAACTCCTGGGAAACATGTTCACATTCATTGGTCCATTTGAATTCTTTCATCTTCCTTAAAATTTTGAAAAAGGGAAGGCTTCTACCCGCCGATCTGGACAAGAATCTCCCATGCAAGGCTATCCGACCCGTCAATTGTTATATCTCCTTGATCGACTTAGGAGACTCCATTTCCATGATGGCTTTCACTTTTTCTAGATTCACTTCAATTCCTCGTACTGTGACTAAATAGCCTACGGACTTTCAGCCTTTGACCCCAAATGTACACGTGGTCTAGTTGAGCTTCATACATACTATTTGATAATGGTGAAACATTTTCCCTGATGCCCCAAATGATCCTCTTGTTTTTCACTGTTTACTACCATATCATCAACATATACCTACATCATATTATCAATTAAACTATCAAACATCTTGTTAACCAATCTTTGATATGTAGCTCTTGTGTTCTTCAGCTCGAACAACATCACTTTATAGCAAAATATGCCCTTTTTCTATGATAAAAGACATTTTTATATGATCCTCTTCCGTTAAGCCGATCTGGTGATACTCTTGGAAATCGTCTATCATATTGAGTAGAGCACACTCGATTGTAGAATCCAACCAAACTTTCAATGAGTGTTAACGAGTATAGGTCTTTAGAGCACGCCTTATTAATATCCATGAAGTATGTGCACGTACGCCATTTTCCCTACTCTTTAGAGACGACCACGATATTGGTTAACCAGTCCATGTACTGCACTTCGACAAACATATCTAGATTCCAACAATTTTTATACCTCATTTGTTATAATTTTGTTCCACTCAACACCAAAATTTCTCTTTTTTGTTGAACCGGTCGCGTTTTTGGTTCTACATTCAAGCTATGCATAATGACTTTAGAATCTATCCCTTACAAATCTATAGGCTCTCAAGCGAATATGTCCGCATTGGCTCTCAAGAAGTCTACAATCAGAGTCTCCATTCTTGTGCTCATTTCTACCCCAATCCTAGTTACTTTGCTCGAGTTCCCTGTAAACAATTGAATTGCTTTATTCTCCATAGGTACTATCCTTTGATTCTCTATATTCTCTTCCTTGCATAATTTTTTCCCTATTTTGTTTGGTTTTTTTTCTATTGTTACAACCATGTTATAGCATTCTCTAGATACCCTTTGATCCCCATGAACTAGTCCTACCCTTCCTTTGTCATGAATTTGATTTTTTGATGAAAGATAAAAATAAATGTCCGAAAAAGGTTCAATTCCGAATGACCAAGTATACTATTGTATGTAAAAGGTTCATTAGACTTGAGGAACCACTGCAATCACGTGCAAACGATAGTTGTATCTTGGATCTGAAGAGAAATGATCATGTTACTAATATGATCATTATAAGTCTTGTCAAGTGCAGTCAACATGTGTAGTGAAGATGATGGGTTTCAAGAAGAAGATCCGTCCCTCATCAGTATGTGATAGCAGTATCTCCTATGCACTTGTAGCAGCATTCATGCTTTCTGAACTTGTGGCTATAGTGGTTGGTCTAATAGAGAATAGTTCTCTATGTTGAGTAATGGAGCAAAATGCAGTCTCAAGTATTAAAGTTTAGATGCCTAATCTAGGATAATAACCAATACCCAATTTCATGCCCTAGACTAAGGCTGAGAGATGGTAGACTGAAGGACTGTACTCGTATGGAACTCCGAGCCTAAATATTCATACTGACACTCATCTAGTCTCTAGTGCTATGGACCATTGCTAGACGGTCATCCATGGTAACGCGCTTTCTTTATTAATGGTTAATAAAGAATAATTAATTAAATTTAATTTAATTAATAAGTTATGTTGGACACTAGCCTAAGTCTAGTTGAGGGTGGGTCTAAAAAGGCACACATAGATCACCGAGGAGGTAGAGCAATTAATTTGAAGTTAATTTTGAAAGACGTAGATTGGATTGTTTATACATGGGATAATCCATTGGATGGTTATCCCAAGATTAAATCAATTGGATTAATTTTATTGGGCCTATCTTGATTAATAAATTAAATTTATTAATTAAGAGTATTTAAGCTTAGGTCTTTAGTTGGATTAAATGACATTGGGCCTAATTTAGTTGGATTCTATTAAATTGAACTTGATTAAAATTCATTGGACCTATATGCTTGTTTTAATTTTTTTTTAAACGAAGCCCAATCTGCTAAATTAGGGCCCATGCACCGAGAGTTGACTTTCAAATTAGGAATGGAGAGGAGGAGTTGGACTCCTCCCCATTTGAAAAGGAGAGGTGACTAGGAACGCAGAACTCGACCACTAATTATGGCTTTTCCACATAGTATAATTTCATCTTACCAAAGAGGCTTGATTGAGGGGATTGAGTGGGAATGTACTTGGACATATTTTCACTCTCCCATCAAACAAGCATACAACAATACATACACTCCAAATCACAACACACACAACTCGGCCGCCCAACACAACCACACAAATCTCTCTTGCTCTCTTTGATCTGTGATCAAGTGAAGAGTAAAAAGAGATTTAATAAAGAGAATCCACTACCTCATAGTGTAGTTCTTTTATATCCTTGTCTTCCAAAACCGGTTCTTAATTTCCTCTAGCAAGGAGATCCAAATCATCTCTCCTTCGTGTGGTGTGGATTATCTTTGGATACCTTCTACATTGAATCCAATGTGAACAAGTCAACAAGGATACTTGCTGGTTGAAAGAATAAAAGGTAACATCCGTTTATGTTAATTGTATCTTTGGTTCGACTTATTCTCTATAGTCTCGTATGCATGGACTTTTTCATTGCTTATTATTATTTAAACCCACATATGTTACATCAAACATACGAGAATTACCACCCCTTGGTCAAACCTTATTTTATTATTATGCACATTTTTGTTCGCTCACGCTTCCGCCATGTGCTCCCGGACCGATCCACTCCCTTCACATGGGTAGGTTTGTTTGTGTTTTACCATTTTAATTTTTTAATTTTTGAAATAGTAATTAAAATAGAAATATGTTTGTTTATACATATTCTCATTGAAAATCTATTGATTTAACACGACAGTTTAATATAAAATATAATCTTATTAACTAATCCAAATATATTCTGATTACATATGAAAATCTATACAAAATTGAAATAATTTATTTTCCAGTGAAAATAAAAAATAAAAAATTGGCCTAACTTTCAACACTCAATTTATATATACACGCATATATCAAACACCATAAAGTAATCCAACACAAGTAGTTCCCACACTTTTAATTCCTCTTTATACAACTACAATGTAATTTGTATTTTAACTGACAATGAGGAAAAAATTGTGTACTGGCCCAACCTGACTGAATATAGTGTTTGGACCTAGCTTTCGACAGGTAGACACCTCAAGATCTACTTCTGAAAAAAATTATCAACAAATGAATGAGCCTGCAGCTCAGTAAGTAAATAACCAACCCTATCTATATAAGTATATCAAATATAGCCCAAACAAGATAAGTAGGTAATATGAGTAGAATATAATCAATTTAATCCCAACATAATCAGCTTTATTGCACCACATAGCCAACTCGCAATAAATAATTAGTTAAACTCTTTTTTCTTTTTTAGTCTGCTTACCAAAAGGTGATATAGTGTTTTTCCCATAGATTCGATATCACCATTATATAAAGTTCAAGTGAATCTCCTTGACAACCTGCTCATCAATCTCATTTCATATCACAACCTTTTCAATTCGCATCATATCTCTTTTATGTCTCATCATAGCTCTTTTTTATAGCATCATAGCCCTTTTCACATCGTATCATAACTATTTTTCGTATTGCGTCAAAGCTCTTTTTATTTTATTTCTTTCTCATATCGCATCATAGGTCTTTTTATTTCATTTAGCCGTACATGCTTTTCAACAACATCAAAGGATATTCATATCATAATTATATTTAATTTCCACCACTCCTTCATTTTCACATATTACCATTCTTGTAAGCAACTTGTAATGTAAAATCATATATTGATATATTATCATTTTTAGGCACCCACCCATACATCATACAACATGGAGTATTTTCATGCATTTTCTCATTTCACGTTCACAATATCATCATCCAAATTAAATCATCCATCACTTATACATTTCAAGATAAATCAATTTCAACACCAATTACAAAATTTATACAACAATAGTATCACAAGAAAAAAATATATATATAGATAACACTAATTATTTACTTACCTCGACCTTACAATGCTTTTAGCTACCAAAACGATAATTGTTCAGTCCTTTCATTTTATCCACGTATCCTATAATGAGTTATAACACATATAATTAATATATTGAAAATGTCTTAATTTTTAAATAGAATATTAAATATTATTTGTACAATTCTTAATAATTCTTTAATATTTTGCTTTTATCAAAATACAAATATTCATTCTAGTTCTTATTAGTAACTAGACACTCTAAACTTCATAAAAATACTTATAATTTATCCATTAATTCATAAGAATTTATTTACTCAAACCCCTCATATTTTATAACTTCCGGTCTTACAATGATTATAAATTAAATTATTTTAAAAATCTCATTTTTTCTATTTAATAAGAATAATATTTCCAAATACAACTTTATAATTTTTGTTAAATACAATTTTTGAATATTTTTTTAATTTTCTAGCAATTTATCATTGCTATGGAATTTATTTAAATACCAATATATGTAATTAACAATTAGTCAATAAATTGGATGAAATTAAGTAAGTTAACTATAGTATCAAAAGAATCTTCATAATTTTTTTAAAATAATTTATTTTATAAAATTTGTTCAATCAAATTACTTGACTTACAAAATTAATTTTCTAAAATAGAAATGAATTTGAAGTATTTATTAGAGTATGAGAGAGTCAGGTGACGCATTAAAGTGAAACAAGACTAAAGTAGAATATACGGCTGTATGGAATGTTCGTGGTCTGAACAAGAGGGACCACCAACTAGCTGTCAAAGATCTAGTTGCTCAGTTCAGGTTACATTCTAGCAGTGCATGAGCCCATTATCTTTACTGTTATTTATGGTGCGAATGAAGTAGCCGATAGGCGGGATTTATGGGGTTCACTTGAACTGCTTGCTACACAATATGTGGACTTACCGTGGATTGTTGGAGGTGACTTTAATGCGGTAAGAGATTTAAGCGAGGTCTGTGGATTGTCGGGGAGACATACGAATGGCAATGGAGGAGTTCAATACATGTATCTAAAATGCTGGATTACTGCCATTACCCATGCAGGGTGAATGATTTTCATGGCATAACTGTAGTGCCAGCCCGAGGAATCTATGGAAGAGGCTAGACCGGAGGCTCACTAACGATACCTGGGCGACGAGGTTTCTGACGGCATTCTATTTCTGCCTTACCCCACACACATCTGATCACTCACCGATGGTAATATCAGGGGATAGTCAAAGACAGTTCTGAGGTATGTTTCGGTTCAATAACTACCTTACTCTCTCACCGAACTTTATCCCAGTGTGCAGAATATTTGACTGCATGAAGTTATAGGAGCTCCCATGTATGCAGTCACCCGAAAGTTAAAGGCTTTCAAACCTGTATTTCGGGAGCAACGGCGGAAGAAGGGGAACCTGACGCATAATGTACAATTTGTAGAAGGATTCCTGGAGACGACATAAATTTTGGCCAGCTTGAATAGACAAGATGAGTTGTTCATATTTTTGGAACACTGTTGTCGCCTTATTTATTCTAAGGCGGTCAAACATGAACAAATTATGTTACAGTAGAGAGCTAAGATGGAGTGAATGAAGGGAGGGGACTAATGCTCTCGCGTGTTTTTCCGCAAAATTGCACAGAGGCGAACTGCGAGAAGGATTCTTCAAATTAATGATGCTCGTGGGACCACTCACACGGAGCCGAACGCTGTGAGCCATGAATTTGTAGCTTATTATCAGTCCTTGTTGGGAGGAGTCGACGCTGTGAGGTTATGAATTTTCGATACATGAGACCATGGGCGCAACATGTATTATCTGATGAGCAGGCCTCACATCTTATCTTGCCATTTACATTGGAGGACGTGAAACTTGCGGTATTTGATAATGCTGACGACAAAGCTCCGGGGCTTGATGGTTTTTCTTCAGGATTCTTTAAAGCTGTTTGGTCGGTGGTGGGGAGTGAGGTCACTAACGTTGTTTTGAATTTTTTTACAACGGGGAGGCTACTGAAGCAAATTAACAGCACACTTTTGGCACTTATTCCTGAGGTACACTCCCCTATGACTGTTGCTGATTTCCGTCCTATTTCGTGTTGCAACGTTTTGTATAAGATTATTGCGAAACTACTTGTTCAAAGATTGAGTGTGGTGTTGGACAAGTTAATTAGTCCCTATCAGGCTGCATTCATACCTGGTATAAGGGGACAACATTATGATAACACAAGAACTCTTTACCAGCTACAATCAAATGCGGTTACCACGGAGGTATGCATTAAAAGTGGATATTCGCAAGGCCTACGATACAGTAGAATGAGATTTTTTATTAGTTGTGTTGCAACTCTTCGGGGTTTTCAGTGGTATTCATGAAATGGATTGAGGAGTGTGTCACCACTACCTCATTCTCGGTGGGGATGAACGGAAAACCGCATGGTTTTTTCGCAGGTGCCCGAGGCATTCGATAGGGCGGTCCACTCTCGCCATACCTATTTGTACTTGTGATGGAGGTGATGCACCTGGTATTTTTACAGATGATCGACCAGGACGAGGGCTTTACCTTCCAATGGAAATGTGAGCCTTCTCGTATTTTTTAGCTGGGGTTCGCTGATGATCTCTTATTGTTCTGCCGTGCTGACATTGACTCCATTAAAGTATTCAAAGACGGATTAGATTGGTTTGGGACGAGGTCAGGACTACGAGTTAATGTGGAGAAGAGTCATCTTATTATCTCCCGATCTGCACAAGGACTAAAAGAGCAGATGTTAGCGGTGCTTGGATTTCAGGAGGGGCTTCTACCGATGAGGTACTTAGGCTTTCCCTTGATCTCTTCTAAATTGTCTATTTCTGACTGCCAACCTTTACTGAAAAAAATTGATGAATGTATTGCTGGTTGGGAGGGTTTGACACTCTAATATGCGGGGAAGGTGCAAATTATTAAATCTGCACTCATGACTCTAAGTGTTTACTAAGTTTCGGCATTCATACTACGAAAAGGGGTTATTAAGAACATCGAAAAGCGCCTGCGGACTTTCTTATGGAAGGGAACAGGGAGCAATGGTTACGTCAAAGTGGCCTGAAAGGAGGTTTGTAAACCACTGGTTAAGGGAGGACAAGAGCTGAGGGATATTAGCACAATGAACCATGCTCTCATATGCAAAAAATTATGTGATGTCATCCGGTGTGATAGGACTTCCATTTGGGTTGATTGGCTATACCAGGGGCGACTACGCGATGCTTCAATATGGACTATCCCTGATCATAGAGGCTCGTGGGGTTGGAAGAAAATAGCCCGTCTACGAACGTGGCTGCGACCAATGTGGAATACCATATTGGAGATGGAGGTGACTTTTATCTCTAGAAGGACCCATGGCATCATCTCGGTCCTCTTATGGAGAGATTCCGGAGGGGGCCGATCATCCTTGGTCTTCATGAATCCATTAGACTTAGCTCTGTCATCTAGGGAGGTCAGTGGCAGTGACCTCTCATTACTAACATAGAGTATTTGGAGATTACTCACACGCTTCCACCGATTCATGGGGATAATGATCGAATTGTTTGGAGATTTGCCGGTGGAATCCCTACAACCCAGGCTCTATACCGATTATTTGATCCATCAGGCTCAAAAGTAGGTTGGACTTTACTACTTTTGGGCGCTTCAAAGATACCTCGCCACATGTTTATCTTATGGCTTGCTATATTGGAGAAAATATATACGACGGACTAACCATGGCTATCTCACTTAGGTAGATGTGTATTATATGATGAGGATGAGGTGGAGACACACACACACACACACACACCTATTCTTCCGATGTCGGTACAGTCGCTGATGCCTTCACGCTATTAGACAAGTTGTATGCTTTGCGTGGCCTAATAGAGATTGGACGACGGATGTTGAGTGAGCTGCAAGGAGGTGAAGGGGTAAACATATCATTAATGTGGCCTATCGCGTATTACTGAGTGCGTGTATCGACCATATATGGAGAGAGAGAAATCGTAGACGATTCGAGCATATTGACCGGAACCCGAATATTGTAACTAGCTTAATTGTGGAGGGTGTTAGACAGCATATACTTCACATTATCTTAGTTAGCTCTGTTAGTACACATGCACTCTATATATTGTGGCGTATCCCTTGCCTTTTGAGAAAAACACTACCTAATTAATGATTGTTGTACTATATTTTTTACTATTTATAAAAATTACATTTAACCGAAAAAGATTAAGTAGAAGGGAGTAAAATGTATTTTAAGTTTTTTCTTCGCCATCAGTCGTGGCTTGTGGACACTGTGGGGTCTTCTAGGGCTTCTCTCTCCCAGTTTCACTTATAACAGTAACCACCCTGCTGGCTTTTTCCCGTTTGCCCGAGTGTGATCCATAGAGAACTCCTTCCAAACAAATCAGTAGCATTCTCGCAAAAATGGTAGGGTTCTCAATGCAACCGTATGGGATACAGACAATGCTGAAAGAGGGCCATCGCCATCTGTCGGGGTTGGATGAGGCGGTGCTGAAAAACATCGACGCCTGCAAGCAGCTCTCGACCATTACTCGCACCTCTCTCGGCCCCAATGGTTTATCTCTTTTTTCCCTTTCCTTTCTTAAGGACTTTCGGATTTATTTGTTCATATACTTTTGTTTGTTGATTATACTTCACTCTGACTGGGTTGGCCTACTCACTAAAGCGTTCAGTTTCATAGTGTATCAGCGTCTACTGGTAATGTAGGTAAGACTGTACTTATTACAGTCCCTGTTAAAATACCGAGCCAAACTTAGTTTACTGAAAATGTACTTAAAACACTAGCTTTGATTGGGATCTTTGTTTCTCGAGGATTGATTTCTCAGAGGCACTGGCTCCCCTCCTACAAACGGACACACGTCCTCACATATACTAAATGGCTAAGTGAGACCGAGTTGAACTCCTTGCAGAAGTAAACAAGTTTATAAATAATAGTACCTTGGTTTTTGATCTTCGTGTAATATAGTAATTTTTCTTTCAATTAATCCCAGTTGAAGAATAAGACAGGGCCTTTAGCTGTACAAGTAATTTTTACTTGTATCTGAGGTTTTCCACAGTGTAGCTTAGACTACCCTTGCTCATGCAGTACGTGTTCCTTAGTTTTTGATTGAGAACTAGTAGCACAGGATCAGATCAGTTCCAGTACAGTTTTTCGTAATTATTTTAACTAACAAAGATCCTTTGTGAACTAGACTTCACAAATCCTAGCCTGGCTATTGATCCATAAACTTGGTGAATTTTGAACAAAGTTATACTGGTATTTTTTGGCATTGACTTCCTAACAATTTATTGCAGAACTTCATAAAAGTGTTAGATTACAATTTTGCAGGCATAGTAAGCCAGTATAGCTCTGTTAGTTGTAGCTCTTATATGGATGAATTAAAATTTAAAACGACCATTTTTGGAGAGATGCAGGTTTGGATTTCTTTTAGTGTCTCTGTTTGCCAAACTATGACTAGACAACAGTGCTCCATTGTACTCAGTAAACCTGTGAAACACGAGTTCCCCAGAACGCTATCTTCTAGGCTCGATAATAACTATTCTTTACCTCATCTTAAGCTCATTTTGTAAGATCTTGAGGTGCTTGAGAGGTTTGAGACAAGTGAAGCTTGTTTGTATTCTCAATGGATGCCTTAACAACAAATTGAACTATCAAGACGTAGATAAAATGCTAGAGCACTAGCTAACAGGTTCATAATAATACTATTTAAATCTTAGCCCTCTGCACTTCTATATTTTAACAAGTTTCAAGCTTCTCATCTATCTGTGGAAATGTGTTTTAGCCGTTAATTGTAGCTTGATGGCATAGCTTTCAAATGATTTCTCAGCTTAATTCTCAACTTTTATGCCTTCAAATGCAATGGTCAAAGATGAAATGATCTATCTGGAAATATAGGTTTGCGGTATTCTCTTTTATGACTTCTTAAGAACATTATGGTTTTCTTATTTTAAGAATTTATAAAGAAGTTGTTCCCTCATAAACATCTGTCAACATGCTGTAGCTTAATTGACATTTATTCACTAGATCAATGCTGTTTCACTTTTCATTGTGCTTCCCCTTGCTGTGCTTAGGGGAATATTGATTACACTAAATGTATTGTTTCCAGTTTCATATTGGAGTACTCTTGTTTAGTTAACCGGATTGCTTTTCCTTTCTCACTTACATTTCAAAACCTTATGGTACATGCTAGTATATTTTGCTCTAGTGTTAGTTTATGCAACCTCATCAGTTTTCTAGAATCTAGGTCATATCAGCTAATCATATGTCTTCCCATTATCAATCATGACTCTTCATCTCTCTTTCAGGCATGAATAAGATGGTTATCAATCATTTGGATAAGCTCTTTGTCACAAATGATGCTGGAACAATTGTAAATGAGCTGGAGGTTCAGCATCCCGCGGCTAAAATTTTAGTCTTGGCTGGGAAAGCACAGCAAGAGGAGATTGGGGATGGAGCTAATTTGACTATTTCATTTGCTGGGGAGCTTCTTCAAAATGCCGAGGAACTTATTAGGATGGGCCTGCACCCTAGTGAGATTATCATTGGATACACAAAGGCCATTAATAAGGTTTGACATTGTGATCTCATTCTATTAAAGCTGAAGAGATGTAATAATGTTCTTCCTTGATTGTTAATTAAAGCATGACGTATTGTAGACAGTTGTGATATTGGAGGAATTGGTTGAAGAAGGTTCTGAAAGTATGAATGTTAGAGATAAAGATGATGTCATTTCACGAATGAGATCTGCAGTAGCCAGCAAACAATTTGGCCAAGAGGATGTATTATGTCCTCTCATTGCTGAGGTAAATCTGAATTGCTACTGTCAGTGTACTAATTTCGCATTACTGAGCAGCAATCTGTTTTCTTTGCAGGCTTGTATGCAAGTTTGTCCCAAGAATCCTGTTAACTTCAACGTGGATAATGTCAGAGTTGCAAAGCTCTTGGGTGGAGGTTTGCACGATTCTGTTGTAGTTCGGGGCATGGTATTGAAGAGTGATGCTGTTGGGACTATCAAGAGAGTGGAAAAGGCTAAGGTGAGTATCACCGTAAGTGGTTGCTGCATTATTTTCCCGTCTTGTTTTCCTCGCATCTAAAGAAGCCGAAGTCCTGTTTTGTTTTTATGATTCATTGTGGTATTCCAGGGATAGGTTGATAGCCATGGGTAGATATGTTGTAATAAAGTGCCTGTAAAGGTGTAGCTGTTGTTTGGTTTTGTTCCCATGGTTGTTTGACGTTGTGAACAGCCAACCTTTGGAAAAAACCTTCCCAGTGTTGGCAATACATCTCCTGGTCAGAAATGCAGAATTTAAAGAGGTGCTTGCTGTTGGAATTCTTTTTAGGCTTCTTTTGGTTCAATGAGAGGAAGGGTGAAAGGGTTAGAGCAAGTGAAATATGTTTTACAAAGGGGTAATAGAATACTTTTCTGTAAGTTTTTTAAGTTGTTTGGTATGATCCAAATGGAAGTGAACTCATACTTCTCTTTGGTATTATAAAACATAGTGCATGGAGGATTATTTATTTATTAATGTACTTTTATAGTTTTATCCATTAACAATTTTTCGTTAGTTGTATGACAGAGAAATGAACAAGTTACTGTTAAAATTTTTTTAATTTGCTTATGATGAATTTATGAATTAAACTTGAAAAATTCGTATCGATGTAAATAAAAATTAAAATGGAAAAAATTATGTCTATGGATAATAGAGTAAATAAAATTTCTTCTTGTAAATATCAAGAATAAAAAAATATCCTTTTTAGTGGGAGAAGGGATAAAGGTAAGTGAGAAAATATATTTATATATTTGGCGGAAACTATGTTTATGGGTAAAACGGTAATGAATGCATGAGGACTTTTTATGTCTTTGGAGCCTTAAAATTCCACTTTTCGCCAATTTTAAACGGATAAAAAATTGGGCTCCGATGGCGTTTATATACATTTTGTTTTGCTTCCCCTGCATTATTCTTCTGAAGCAAACACAAAACATTTTTATACATTCCTTTTTTCTGCCATTTTTCTTATACGTTCACTTCCATTTCAACCAAACAAGCTCTAAGTTCTGTTCTCTTCCTGTCCTATGTATAGTTTTTTGGGGGGCAGGGGTTTGGAGGTGGAATAGGTGGCTGTGAGAGTGAGCATAAACTGTGGTAGAGAATTCAAACTTTACTTGTATGAAGACATGTTTTTTTTGCCTGGCTTGCCACTTCATTGCTGAGTTTGTAATGACTGTTTCTGTTATACATGGAGAGATCCATTCTTTCTGTTTTGTCAACATGTCTTTGAATGCCTGTAGTATGGTGAATTTGGTCCTTTGTTATTCACTGTTTCAGGTTGCTGTTTTTGTTGGGGGTGTTGATACGACTGCAACAGAAACCAAAGGAACTGTTCTTATTCATAATGCTGAGCAGGTACCACATGAGAATTGCACTCTCTGCCATCAGCCTTCTAAAGCTCTTCTATGTTTTTTCCTTTTTTGTCATTTTACTGAATTTTCTTATATTCCTTGCTTTACGATTTAGTTTTATTATCTTAAGAAAGTTTATGGACTATTCTTTCAGATTTGAATATAAAATTCAAGCAGGCAATTGGGCTTCTCTTTTTTGAACTTCTATTTTCAGTTTCTCCTAATTAGTGTTCTGAGGTTGACAGACTGAACGACACAGAGTTAGATGGAGATTTTCTTTTCTTGTAACGGGTTAGTTGCATAATGTTTAAGTTTCTTTTTACACTGATTACTTGGAAATAGAACTTGTTTATGTAAATTTATTGAGGCATTTCTTCTTGCATCTTTGAAGTGGAATCCTATTTGCAGAATTGGTTAATATCTTTTACATGTCACTTTATCATTTCTATTCATAAAGTATATGCTTATACCATTTCTGGTAGATGGGCAAAAAAAGCTTCAGATCAATTGAATTTTTTTTCATATTTTTACTATAAATGGTCGTCAAAATAATGTTTAGAATCCAATGTCAGTTGAAGCACCACTACCTCCTGAGTTGTCCTCTTATAAGAAACCTAAATGATTTAACAGATGCAAGTCCGTGCAGGTAAGAAAACTCGCAAATTTAATTCGAAGTAAATGCTGATAGAGTTGATATATCCTGTATGTCTTATGTCTTTGCAGCTTGAGAATTATGCAAAAACTGAAGAAGCTAAGGTTCAGGAGATAATTAAAGCAGTTGCTGATTCAGGTGCAAAGGTCATTGTTAGTGGAGCAGCGGTTGGGGAAATGGCATTGCACTTTTGTGAACGCTACAAGTAGAGTCTCCTTTCCTTGTATTGATTATGTTTCCATCAAAGTCCTTGAGCCAGTTATAAATGGTAGATTGCCCTTGATATTTATACGGCTCTCCAGTGTGATGATATCTTGAGTCTTCATCTCTACATGCCTATTCAAGCTAGTGGTTCTTTTAAGTTTATATGACTTTTGTCCCCTCATCTTGTGTTGGATATGCCAAGTGTCATATATGAGTAATGTGTGTGTTCAATTCCCTTTTCTCTTTCTTTTGAGATGGAGTATCTGGGTGGGGATGCAAATAGATGTATTATTTCCAATCCAAATGTTCATCTGCAAAAGAATACTTGTGATCAATAAGTCTATCTGGTCCTTACTCCATCTCTGTTTTGTTATTATCTTGTTTCTTGGTCGTTGATAGCAACAGGCCGGGTTTTGTCACACTCAATACCCTCCCCCCCTCTTAAGCGCCGGCCTCGGCGGGTCTAACCTGCAAAACTGGATTAAAGTTTCTATTTTCACAATTAATTAATTTTAATTTTTTAAACTACTATTTATTAATACTAATAAATTATTATTATGCCAAAAAATATTATTTTTTTTGCAAATATATATATTAATTTTTTTTACATAAATAAAAGATATTTATAAATATTACGGCTTGCCCAGAAAGTAAAAATCCGTCCTGGGCTTGAAGTCGATAATTTGGAAGGGGTGGGTTTGGGTCGTGCCCCCTGTAAGTTTTAGAATGGACAATGGTAAAGGACATCTTGGGAGATAATTAGTGATGGAAATTGAACTTAGTATTTGTCACCATCCTTTCTTATGGTTATTGCTGGACAATCTTTATCAGTCAAATTGTTTTGTATTACCTTGCTATGTTTGCTCTTGGGATTATTTATTTTCTGCTATTCGTGTATGCACACATGTCCTTTTGTCCTTACTCTGTGTACTTCATAGTTTGATGTGATTGAACCTCCAAAACTTGGTTTTGTAGGCTCATGGTGTTAAAAATCAGCTCCAAATTTGAACTAAGACGATTTTGCCGCACTACTGGTGCTGTCGCTCTTGTAAGCGTAACAGATTCAATTGGGTTTTATCGTGCATGTATATTGATCTCCCTAACAGCTCTCTTTGTGATAATAGTTAAAGCTCAGTCAGCCAAATCCAGATGACCTTGGATATGTTGATTCTGTTTTAGTGGAAGAAATAGGCGGGGCTAGGGTATAACAGCCAAGCTTCTTTTATGCTTATATTGCTCATCCTCAATTTTGTTGCTTCCATCCTTGCTGACATTTTATTCTCTTAATGTCTAATAGGTTACAATTGTTAAAAATGAACAAGGTGGAAATTCTGTGTCTACTGTTGTGCTGCGAGGAAGCACTGATAGCATTCTGGATGACCTTGAAAGAGCAGTTGATGATGGTGTGAATACATACAGGGTAATATTCATTCATGATGAAGTTTCCCAGTGTAGCTTTGTTTTATGCTACCATCAGAGAATGCACATTACAGTTTTCTGTTGTCATCTGAACAAAATAGATTGTTACTTTAGTTCTTAATTTTTTTTTTCCTCCAGGCAATGTGCAGAGATAGTCGGACAGTACCTGGAGCTGCAGCTACTGAAATTGAATTAGCTAGAAGGCTGAAGGAATTTTCTTTCAAAGAAACAGGGTATTTTGTTTGATATATATCTATGCACAACTTTTAGCTGTGTTCGGTTATAACTTGGGAGAAGTTTCAGGTATTCCTAACCAAAAATGTGTTGGGCAGAGAGTTTTCCAGGAAGTTTCTCCGCAACGCAATCACTACAATCATATACACACCCACCTACAATCATTATGTACACACTTACATGCATATCCCTTGCATCATTATGCATAATACGATATATATGTACATCATCTACTCATTCACTCACCTAAACTTATATATATACATATTATATATTGATTTAGCACCATTAATATCTACTTACAAATCCAATCATTACCTATATATTTATATGACTAACAAATCACTACATATATACTTGTATCATCAAATAATACACACACATACTAATATAAATATCCTCCTTGGAAAGAAAAACCTAAACATGCAATAGTTATCCAAACCAACTTCTCCCAAATATTTTCCCCAACCAAAGAAAGAAATACATATTCAAACATTGTTGAAAAATCCTATTTATAAATGATTCTCTAGCACTCTTCTTCCTAAAATGAGGCGTATCTTACTATAGCATTAGTATTTAGATAGATTCAGTACAAAAAAGAAAATGGGTAATGTGTTGAGTCTCTCTAGTGATCCATTCTTACTTACCAAATGCCTCTCATTCCAGATTCACTAGTTCATAAATATGAGTATCAATACTTCTGGTGGTTATTCTTGTGTCTTGGCTAGTTTATTTGTCCTGTGGCAATTGTATAAGATTTAATGAATAGTTGTTTCCTGAATGTTGGCTGTATTTGTGTTTTGGATTTGCAAAACTCTAATTGTGAAGTTGTTGATTGATTAGTTTCATTTGTTATGTTGATTGATTCGTATATACCTTAATGAGTTTAATTGTCATCTTCCAGATTGGATCAGTATGCCATTGCAAAATTTGCGGAAAGTTTTGAAATGATACCCAAAACTTTGGCTGAGAATGCTGGGCTTAATGCAATAGAAATCATTTCATCTTTATATGCTGAACATGCATCCGGTAACAACAAAGTGGGCATCCATTTGGAGGATGGTGTCTGCAGGGATGTCTCTACCATGCATATAAGGGACCTCCACATTACCAAGTAAGTTGCTACTTGTAAGTGTGGAATAATTTAGAAGTTGTAGTTTTGGGCACATCTTTTCTTCAGTAAAATAATTCTTGCTAATTGAAAATTTTGGAAATTGCTTAGAGTTGTTTATGGTGGGGTTTGTTCAAACACATAGTCCTCTTCTTTGGTGTCGGGCTAGTCTATTCTCATTGCAACTTGGCTTCTTCCACACCTTAGCTGTGGTCAACCAAACCCACGCCAATTATTTCAATCTACCACATGCGCCTTTTGCTAATACATTTATGATTTACCTTCAAACCTTCTCAATGTATCAATGGAACTAAAATTCCTTACCAAATTGGATCTTACTCAGTAGGGAAAGATTGTAGCAGATAAATCTGCTTGATGGCATTTTATTTTTCAAATTTTTCACTGTATTTAGGTTGTCAGACTTGATTTATTAATCAACGAATACCTGAAAATTTAAGTTGATAAGAAAAACAACTTGCTTTCTTACCTGCCTGAGAAACTAATTTTAGTTCCAAATCTGTCTTATCCTGGTTGGACTGGGATGGTAGTCAGCAAACACATCTGTTGTCATCCTTGATACGTTTTTCTGTGGCTTGATTTTGAGAAGATCTTGATTGTGCACAATATTTGAATAGTTAGTCAAATCAAGCTGGTTATGTTATTTCTTGTGTGTCTTTTTACTATTTTCTGCAGATTCTTTGCCCTAAAGTATGCTGCAGATGCTGCCTGTACTGTCTTACGAGTAGATCAGGTAAATACCATTTGTCAGTCTTTTCATCTTTTTCCAGAATGTTGGGTGTAGGTTTTGGTGTTCGAGGGCTTTATGTTGCTTTGACATTACTGCTTTAGTTTATATGAGTGAGGTAAGTGAAGTATCCCGGGATTTTAGGAAGAGTCATCATTCATATACTTCGTTATCTAAGTTGTGCCCCAGATTGGCTACCTATTTTGGATAATGTGGATTCTTGGGATGATTACCACTCCGCTTGCTACTTCGTAAAACTGGCACCTGGATGGTTGCAGCTCTGCTTGCCATTACTGCCAAATTTGGAGTCTTCAACCTTTCTAACTGTTTTTCCGTGCTTTGGTTTAGATTAATCTGTGAATTTTCTTTTTGGATTATATTTTTGCACTTCTTTCCTGCCTGCAACATTGCTCTCTGTTATTGGCATTCTTCCCCCCACAACTTTTCTGTAAGGGTTATTATATATTCCTCTCTCCCTCCCTCCCTCAACCCCCAAATATCCCAGTACTCATCCCCCCTACCAGGGTTGAGTGTGCTCTCATTCCCACCCTAATGAACCTTGTAAGGCAATGGTCTGTCATAGTTTATTTATATTCTTAGAACAACCGGTTTTGCTCTTTAAACTAAACAAGTGAGTATCATCTTAATTTTACTACTCATTCTTCCTTTTCTATTTTGGTTAAGCAGTTTCATCTCTGTTCTTAGGTGCTAAAACCTTACTTTTTTACCTGCAGATCATAATGGCAAAACCAGCTGGTGGTCCAAAAAGGGACGCACCTGCAGGGATGGATGAGGATTAAGTTTTGTTAGCTACATATTTTCTTGAGATGTTTTTGATGAAGCCCCCCTGAGCCTTATCAAGTCGGAAATCAATTTTAATATTATCTTTTATGGTCATCATATTCCTTTTTGATGTTATTTTATTTGGGTGAAGAAAAAATTTGTTATTACTTCAATGGTTAGTGTTGATTGTATATGTTGCTTATCATTCCTATTTTGGTTAGTGGACTGCTATTGATGGTTGTGTTGCAACAGACTATTCATTTTTGGTGTGTAGTGCTTCCCTTTCCTTAAGCTCAATTCCCTGGCCAACACAAGTTCTGGGACACTAAATTGTACTGCATATCTATGTGTTGAGAAACAACTATGCTGCTGCCTTCTGTTAGTACTGTTAGAGAGATGGCATTGAGATTATTTTGTGCCTGGCTGTTGAGCCATTTGGATGCGTTATTCTGTGGAATAAGGTTAACTGAGAATTAGGTAAATATGCCCCTGAGGTTGGGTAGAATGGAGCTCTTCTGTCTCTTACAGATTCATCCTCATGGTTTGTCATCAGGCAAGCTACTTAAATCAGTGGAGAAAGCACCTAGATTTCTTAATTTGCCATAAGATTGAGCCTGAAAGTGGTAGGATGGTTATGCAGCCTGAACTACCCAGATTTGGCATGGTCTGGTGTTGTAGTATCTGTATCTCAAGCCACACAAACGGGGTTTCTATGGTTTTGGTATCCTAAGAGATGGAATCCAATTTGCTGAAATCTGGGCCGCCTTATTATAGTTCAGTATAATAATCTGGTTGAGTATACTCTTTCATCGGTAAACTCTGCAATTGTAGAGTACTGCTTCTGCCCTAACAAGTGGTCGTGCCATTTAACTCCCTTTTAAGCATAAGATTTCTTTATATTAATAATAAATTTTGGTTCTTTGCCAGCTGACTTGAGCAGCTTGAGGATCATCTCAACATTACCAGGCATCAAATAAGAAAGAAAAATGTTTATCCTGAACGCTAATTGTGAAAACAGAACAGAGGAGGAAAATTGATAAGATTTTTGAGTCTTTTAATGCGACTACTAAGGTGCATGAGTTGCATGTGGGAAATAACATTACTTTATTTATTATGAAAAATAATTATAAATATTTTATAGAATTTTGAATTATTTTGAAAGGTATAATTAATAATAATTGTTTGTTTAAGTACTAATATAATCATTATTATATGGTTTACAATAATTGCAATTTATTAAGATTGTTATACAATGTCTTTAATGAATAGTTTTATGGTAAAATTTTTGAGTTTTGTTGATTCTATTATTTTTCAATATATCTCTTAACTTTTTATTGGTTTGTTTTTGCGTTCTAAGTCAACTATTTTGGTGTAATTGTTGAGATATATATTTCTAAAATTGAATTTTTTCAATAAAAAATTTAAGAAAATAGATTCTTTAATTGTGGAGGTGTAGTAAATTATATATGAATTTTGGTATAAAATTTATCAATGTTACAGTTTATATTTTGAAGTTAGTTTAATAACTTATAATTCAATAGTTTAAAACACTAATAATTTTTTATTTCAAAATTTTATTTAAGTAATTGACATTTAAAATAAATAACAATAATTGACATTTTCACTATGATTCAGAAAATATGAATTGTTTAAAATACTTATTTCTCTAAAATAACTATATTTATTGGTTAATTAATTTTATTAAATAATTTATTATTCATACATATTCAAAATTAATTTATTTTATTGATTTTTTTGATGAATTCTTTATTTTATTATTTTCCCAACTTATTCAATTAAATAAGTACATAAAAAAATAATTATAACATTTATTTATTTATTATAAAAAATAATTATAAATATTTTATAAAATTTGAATTATTTTGAAAAATATCATTAATATACCTGCAAATTGCTTATGTTATGTAAGAACTAGTAGAAAGAAAGGAATTTTGAAAAAAAAAAATAAAGAATAAGGGCAGCATTGATAGATCGTTGAATGAGAATGCTTGAATGGAATCGTCTTAGCTACTGGCTATAGACATGAGTCAAAGTCGCCAAGAGAAGAGAGATCATTTTCATGAGAGAGGGACGAGCAAGTGATAGATTGGGAATAAATGGGTAGGCCTTTTCTGAACGGTCATTCAGAGGCCTTGTTAGCGTTTAAGTACTAATATAATAATTTATTATATGGTTTACAATAGTTGTAATTTATTAAGATTTTTATGAAATGCCCATAAAGACTGAATATATAGATAGTTTCATGGTAAAATTTTTTAGTTTTGTTGATTATACTCTTAACTTTTTATTTTGGTTTGTTTTTGTGTTACTAAGTCAACTATTTTGGTGTAAATATTGAGATATATATTTCTAAAATTATTTTTTTTCAATAGAAAATTTAAGAAAATAGATTCTTTAATTGTGGAGGTGTAGTAAATTATATATGGATTTTGGTATAAAATTTATCAATGTTACAGTTTATATTTTGAAGTCGATTTAATAACTTATAATACAATAGTTTGAAATGCTAATAATTTTTTAAGGGTAAAATGCAGACACACCCAACCTATGGGGTCTTTTTCACTTTATCCCCAATCATTTTTTTTATAACTCGCCTCCCAACCTTTCAAATATGTTGTGCCAAATTACTTTAATTTTCAGGCAAATTATTGGGATTTTCGGCTGGGTGAGAAGCACGCACATAAGGATTGATTTTCAATGTCTTTTTACGTAATTTCACCTATTTCCCACCTCAAGTAGTTGTTATAAGCCAAGATCTAAAATCATTTGCCCTAATTTTGTCTTAATAGATGAAAAACGGAGGAAACAAGGAAAATGGAGGAGAATTGCTACTGCGAAGGTGAGCTGTGAAGAAAACATCTTGGACAGATCTCAACTCAGGCCGAAGATATGCCATATGTGATATATTTAGGGTAAGTGAAAGTATATTGAAGAAATTTAATTATTTTTGCTCATGTTTTCATCAATTTTTTTCATGAGGTAGGGTAGGGGGGTTGCAACATCTTCTCTTGGCTTGATCCTCCAATGTGTGAGCGGTCGCGACAAATCATCCTAGGATTGATTCGAAGGATAAACATGCTCGAAGACGAACAAAAAACAAAAGAAAAAAAAAGGAGAAAGTGATGTGGGGATTTGTGTATTTGCTGTTTTTCAGTGTACAGTATGATGTGAAAAACAAGGAAGAAGAGTAGACGAGCATGTTTTTAGTTTACTCTATGTTGGCTAATGTTAGTTTTGGAAAAAGTTGTATTATGGCCAATTTAGTTGTAAATGTAAGTATTGTTTATGAATGAAAATGTAAGTTTGTCCCTGTGTAAGTCTGCAACTCTTGTTGTTAGTTTCCTTAATATACCTGTGCAATTGCAAATAAGATATATGGAATTGAAAATAATCATGCACTGGAATAATGGCAACAGAAATTGAAACTTGGGCAACAAAAACTGGAACTTTAATTTCATTGATCTAAGGCATTGTTTTGTAATGTTCAAAGGACATTCATAAGAAGCCAACCAAGGCTGTACATGTGCAGAAATTAACACCGGTTGTGGAATGTGCAAAGAAATTTCAAAAGAAGCCAACAAAGGCTGTATATATGCTGAAGTTAACACCAAATGTACATGTTCCATAACAGTATCAATCCATCATTGTTGTTGGCAACCTGGTGGTAGCTCATACTGGTCCTCTTTTTTGCTGCATTCTTGAACTGGATTTGTGATGACGTTGGACATTATTTGAGATGCCAAACAGTTGATCGACCTATTGCACTTGATGAAATTGAAACTTGGCATCCTTGTTTGTGGCTCTTTGTAGAACTTGGGAATCTTTCTCTATATCCTTCTTTTTTGCCGTGGACTTAATCACCATCATATTCTTTCTTCCTTTGTTAGGTGACAAACGTCTACTCACTGATTTTTTACTTAAAATGTGGATGCCTTGCAACTAAATGTTATATTCAAATGTTAATTTTAATGTAAAGGAATATTATTAATATTATTATACAACTTACTGTTGCAGTGCTTCTTGTTAATCTAGTTCACTTATCCACTTGTTCTTGATTCCTTGCATCTGGTTTTCTTTTGCCTTTCTGTTACAAAAATACCAAAAATAAAATTTTAGTTATATGACAAAACATAACTAAGTCATAAAGCCGCTAAGGTATAAAATAGAAATGAAATATGTTTACTCGGTTTTTTCCTGCTGAAGAGACCTCAATATATTGTTTTGTGTAGCAAGACTTGCAATGCTTTTCTTTTGCCTTTCTGTTGCAAAAATATCAACAAAATATTAGTTATATGATAAAACATAACTAAGTCATAAGCCACTAAGGTATAAAATAGAAATGAAGTTTGTTTACTTGGTTTTTTTTCTGCTAAAGGCACCTCAACATTCTGTTCTTGTGTAGCAAGCCTTGCATCTGCTTTTCTTTTGCATTTCTGTTACAAAAATACCAAAAAAAAAATATTAGTTATATGGCCAAGCATAACTAAGTTATAAAAAAAAAATGAACTGATATTACTCTATTTTTTTCTGCTGGAGGCACCTCAACATTCTGCTCTTGTTGCTGATTTTTAGGGTTTTGAGGGCATGTTCTTGAGTTGTGGCCTGCAGTTCCACATATCTTGCAAGTCATTAGAAAGCCCTGTCTTCCCAGTATACCAATATGCTGCCCACAATTTGTGACTTCAAGTTTCTTCTTTTTTGTTCTCTGTTTCATTTCTTCATGTTCTTGGGGAGTCTTCTTTCTGTCTTGCTTCTTTGGCATACCTAGCATCCTCTCTATGATTGGAGGCAACAAAATGGCTTTCTATCTGACTATGGCCACTCTTCAGGTCCATGTAACAACGTTATTAAGTGACTGTAAACCTTCATGAACACAGGCTTCTAATAGCATTCATCCACGTAGTCCTCTAGTTTGTATCCCAAAAAAAAAAAAAAACATGCTAGAAATTGCATGTGCACAAGGTATTCCAGTGAGCTGCCACTTGCTGCAACTACATGTCTGCTCAGTCAGATTCAGTGTATGTCACTCTAACACCCTTCAATCTCAAACTGATCATTCCAATGAGCAATGTATTCCCTGCTGTTCATCTTCAGCTCTTCCATCACTTTTTGTATGTTTGGACACAATATTCCCTTTATATTTTTTTATCTGGTCCCTCTTAACATAGATCCTTTTCATCAACATCATTCTAACAGTCTCCAACATGTCAACAATAGGCTTACTCCTTGCAGCCACAATTGTGACATTAAAACTCTCACACAAATTATTCAATAGGATGTCACATTTTGAATGGATTCTTAAATATGCTCTGGACCACTGTGCAGCAGGCTTTTTTGCTAGCCATTTGAAAGCATGCTTATCTCTATCCCTCAATTCACATAATATTTTTTCAAGGTCAACAATTCTTTGTAGCCTTTGCAACTTTCCACATAATCATTTTTAAAGATAAACCCTTATGTACCATTTGAAATTATTGTAGAGATGCAGCACATAGAATATGTGCTCACAATGTGGTAATAACATATCAATAGCTTCTATAAGCCCTTTCGCTTGTCTGACATTATTGTCCAATTGCTGCTATCAGTGGGGATTTCTAAATCATTAATTAACAACTCCAGAAACCAAAGCCATGTATTTTTTTTTCTCCTTTTTACTGCATATGTAAATGGATACATGCAATTATTGGCAATCCCTACTGCACACAGTAATATTCCACCATAAACAGTTTTCAAATGACAACCATCAAGGCATATTAGTGACCTACAAAATTAAGTAATCCAGTTTTCAGAGCACCCCAACAACAATAAAATCTTTTGAAATACAAATTACCCTCAACCTCTGTTGTTTTAATCTTGAAAGTGGTATTAGGGTTAGATCTCACAATCTCTGCAGCATACCATACTGTTTATCTTCACGCCCTGCAGCCATTTTAGCAACCTTGCCTCTGGCTCTATACATTTGAAGATTTTTGCCTTATGAAGAGTTTTGAGTAACTGCTCTTTTTCCCTTCCCTTGTAAACCACACCAGTTCACTTCCATTCCCCAGTCACTGACTTTATCACTCAAGCCCATTTCACTATCCACCAACACATCAGAATAGAAAGAATCATCTCCTACAGATTGTTCATCACGGCTCTCCATACAGTTTCTATCATCTTGTATCCCTTGCAGATTTTCATCACCCTTTATCCCCCCATCCAACTCTTGCACATTTTCTACCCCCTGGTTCACTTCAGTTCTTATCCCCTCATCTCCTACCCCCTGGCTCACTTATTCTCTTATCACTATAACTCCTACCCCCTGGCTCACTTCAGTTGTTATCCCCTCATCTACTAACCCCTGGCTCACTTCAGCTCTTTCACCCTCTTCACTTTCCTCATTATCAAAATCGTGAGCCCTAGAACTAGACTCATTTTGACTTCTTTCTAACCCATGTCCATGATCTAAGAAGATCCCTATTATTCTGTCATTAACAAAATTTATAAGCTCTAAGGTATGAGCATTTGTGCTCATCATACTGATTGAGTCGCAATCATTTATCCCATCTCTACTGTAAAAGAATGTCACTGCATCTGTGTTTATATGCAGTTCTTTGGCCATTTCATACAATTCAAGCAATAAATGCATTCTAATAGTGAAATAATCATTGTTAGGACCTGCAATATTAGCACAAATAATCAAAGCCATGAAAAGCATTTTATCCAAAAACATAACAGACAATATTTTAAAGGCAATGGAGTACATATCACTTTTTTGTGGTCCCAATTTCAATTTAAAATTTTAAAAGCCAACATTATGCTCATATTCACACATATCTACAAACACAAAACTAATAAAAAATCACTCACAACTTTTCATAATTAGTAAACAACTAACAACTCTCAATAAAAATTCATTCATAAAACACAATGTTTCACAACTCAGTAAACAAAAATTTACTCCAACACCATTACATTAAACTAATACAACCACCCACAACCATATTCTAACCACATTACTCGCCAAACAAAAAAAAAGAGTAAAAAATTACAGAAAACACTTACCGTAGTCGGGTGCCTGTCTTTCAGGTGGTATTTCATCATCTTCTCCTCTTAATCTCCAGCCCATAGTAGCAATTCTTTCCAAGGCGAGTAAAAGTTAGGTTGTAAAATTAGGGCGTGAAATTTGGGGATTTTTTACAGATGAGGGTTAAAAGAACATTATGGGTGAAATCACAAATTTGCCCTTAAGTAAATCAGCCCTTATGCGCTTGCTTCTCAGCAAACTAGAAATCTCAATAATTTCCCTGAAAATTTAAAAAAATTGGCATGTATAACAAATTTGAAAGATTAGGAGGCGAGTTACCAAAAAAAAATAATTGGGGGGTAAAGTGTAAAAATAATTAGGGAATGTCTGTATTTTAGCCATTTTTTTAATTTCAACAATCTATTTAAGTAATTCACATTTAAAATAAATAACAACAAACGACGTTTTCACTATGATTCACAAAACATGAATTGTTTAAAATACTTCTAATATATTTATTTCTTACAAATAACTATCTTTATTGGTTAATTAATTTTATTAAACAATTTATTATTCATACATATTTAAAATTAATTTATTTTGATTAATTCTTTATTTCATTGTTTTCCCTTTTTGTTCAATTAAATAAGTATAATAAAATATTAATTACAATACACCATGCTTCAAGAGCTAGTTACATTTCAAAAAATTGAGGGGAGTGTGTTTAGGAAAATCTTAAGTCAAATTGGGTTGGTCGGATTTGAACTAATGATATGACAAGTGTAATATACTTGATGTGTGATTGACATATAATTTAAGTAATCAATTAAATAATAAGTGTATCAAATTTTACTTTATAATTGAATTGATTCGACTAAACATGATTTTTACCACAAATTAACCGGTCAAAGTTTAAAAAATATCTCTCAAGTTTATTCATAACCATTGAAAAGATCTTAACATATATCCAGAAAAGAAAATGGCTCGTTATTCTGTAGTGTTATTATTAGGTCAGCAATAAGGATAAGGGCCAGTTCTGGCCATTGTAATTCCAGAGACGGAGGTCATGGCCATTATTAACAGTTTTCCGCCTTCCCCAAACTTCATTTCTGAACCTACAATTACAAACAACGTGGCAGCAAAGAACATCAGCGTACGCCGGTGCAGTCTGTCGGGCACAATCCCGTACTTGAGCAATAAACGAAATATCGTATTGCCAGCGGTGGCTTCAATTTCTTGTCCACATATAGACGTGGACTTGGAAAGTGAATTGCGAGCACGCGGAGTCACCTTTTCAGGTATTGGCGATAGTTGTGTAGTGAGGATGGCACTTGAGAATGGAAATGCTGCCAACTTGATGCTCCCCAGTGGCTTAATCACTTCATTCAAGGCTCAGATGTGGCATGGTGGCACAATGGAGTTGCTGCATACCTCCGTCTCTCCAAGGGAGAATGCCAGCGCCGGTGCTCTCGTTCAAGGAGGACTCTCTTTATCCTTGGGCTGTCAGAATGATGACGGACTCTCATGGTCTCCAAATGCTTGGGCTCTTCATCAAGTGAATGGAAGTCCTCAGGATTCTATTCAGGTTAGTTGATCAACTACATATGAACCTGGAGCTGGAATAGGAATCCAAGATGAAATTAACAAAATTATATGCAGGTAGAACTGATCAGCAGAAACGAAGAAAGCCTTGCTCAAGTAAAGCATATCATAACTCTTGGACGAGATCTTTTAACCTCAGAGATTCTAGTCTCTAACTCAAGCACTGCATCCCTCCATCTAATGGGCTCAATCACATGCCATCTGGCAGTGAGCACCCCAAATGCAACTTATGCAGTGGGATTAGAGGGCTCAGGTTTCTTTATCAGGCCACCGTTTGTGGCAGATTTCAATATTATCCCTCATGAATTTGCCAAGAAAACCAATCAAGATCCAAGAAAATTCTGGGCACTGAACAAACTATTTTCCAAATGGGATGCAAGAAAGTGGAATGTCGATGATGATGTAGAGAGCTTGATGAGAGACGTAAAAGAGGAATTGAAGGGTGAAGAGCAAGATAACTACAAGCATTTGACTCAAAAATTAAGCAGGATTTACACTTGCGCCCCTCGAGATTTGACCGTCATTGACCGGGTAAGCACGTAGTAAGTTTGTGATATATAACTTAGATAACACGACTATTCTTCAAATGCAACAACTAAAACCATCACAAAACGAACAGGAGTACTTGTGCTAATTTGTCACCGAACGCAAACAATTAGTCAACATTATCTTTACTTGTTTGGTAGCTCTTTCTATTCTGGGGCTAGTCCAGTAGATTGAGAGACATGGTTTACACTTGATTTTGTCTGATAATCAGGAAGGCAGCAGAAAGTATCATTACCGCCCTTGTGTTTTTCGCTCTTTAATATTGTGCAAGAGTTATCTTACATCTCATGAGAATTGATACAAAGTGATGATGAAATGCTTGCTAGAAACGAAATAAGAAATTGAGTATGCATATACTTCTCTAGTAAGCAGGTGCATGGAAACGAGATAAACAAAACCAATTTATTTTTGTCTAATTGTAACCCACGGATGATGTTTATCTCACCCCTCTTTTGAACAGGGTAGGAGAAATTCAGTGACAGTGACGAGAAATGGGTTTAAAGAACTGTATATGTTCAGTCCAGGATCAGAACATGAATGGTATGACAAGTACTCCTTTATCTGCATAGGCCACGCAGCCCTGCTTGAACCATTGATTTTGAATGCTCAAAGTGAATGGAGAGGAGGACTGCAGTTGTGGAATCCCAATTCCTAAATTAGGTAGCACCAGAATTCTTGCATGTTTCAGCTGCTTAAAGGTAAACAAACAAATTCATATTTGCTTAAAACCATTATGCCTTTCATTGACAAAAGTTTATATGAGATTCTTACTAGAATTAAATGCAAGCAAGCTTCAAACATAGAACTGCAAAAATAGTTTTCTACAAGGAGCAGTTGTTTCTCAAAGAGTAGCAAACCTATGAAAACAAGTCCAAACATAGATGATTGACATGCTTCTCTAGTTACCTACATAAGGTATCATCCAAATGCTCCTAAAGTTTGGCAAAGTACAAGAGTTTTCATTAGTCAGAATGAGACTCTAGGTTGGGACAAGAATGTTGTAATCATCCTGACCACCTAGTGCTAACAAACACAATATCACTGCAACTAGAACAACAAAAATACCACAAACAATGCCGGGGCTGGAGTTACTATGGTTTTCTTGAACATTGACTCTCTGAAATTCTGACGGTTTAATACAATGAACTACCTCCGGCAACAATTGTACATCTTTGTTGGTAAACACATCTTCCGTGGAGGAAACTGATTCTGAGCTACCACGGAACAGGTCACCTCCAGAAGAAGATTTTTTGTCTCTATTGCTCTCATGGTCCATGTCCTGAGAAAGACCATTTTGTTCATGCATTAATGTATGTGTCCAAGCGAATGTCCTCGTCTTTGGGCTTCCAAACCTTCTTACTTGTTGCATACAGTAGCCTGGCCCAGAGTAATCTAAATCCTGAAGTGAGCGAATGAGCTTTCTTGGGGTAGAAAAAATCTTCACATCATCAACATTAATGTGAGAGTTGGACCGCTGAAGCACAAATACACCAGGATGTATTATGAGGTGACATGACTAAGTTAATCAAAATATTTCTCAATTGCCGCCTTATCAAATTCAAAATATGGAGAATTGGCAGGCTGCCATGCATCAGTGCTAAAGCAACTAAGTGAAATTTTCAGTTCTGCAGCATATGTCAAAATCATCCTGATGGGGATTTTGTACATTCTCTATCTGATCTAGTGACAGTCTAGGAAGATTTTTTATGCATCATGAATAATTTAATTTTAGCACATTGCGTTTCCGAGCAAAATAAATGATTCAAACAAATACTTGGAAACATAACACAGGAAATGTTAATCATACCTGAGGACTGAGAGTATTGCTACTCAAAACTCCATTTTCAGCACTCACTTGAACAAAACCTGCGAAATTTTCAAGATAATCTCCATTGTTATGAGAAAAGTCATCATAGTCAGAGCTAATGATGTCACTTCCTCGAGTTATATCTGAGAATAGACCATCTTTAAGAGATACATCCAGGACATCATTCTCACACCTTTTCCAAAGTTTACGATTCACACTCCTCCGATCATAAGCTGCACCTTGATGGCTCTGATTCATTGAATTGGGTGATTCATTAAAATAATCATAGCCAAGGAAAGAATCAACAGTTTGTGATTCAGGTGATGCAATGAAAGGTGATTGGTTTCCGGAACTACAAATATTCTTCTTCATACTGTGATCCATTCTGTCAAAGTTTGAGCCAGAGGCCGAACCTATACCCCTCTCCAGTTTGGAACCTTTATCAGCACATATTCTCTTTGCGATCTGCAGTGCTTCAAAAGCAGCCCCTGTAACAAAAGGCATCCGTTCTGATTGGCATTTCTCCATTTCCTTAATTACCAACTCCAATTCAGACAATATACTCTTCGGATCCAAACATCTCATTAGAGAACTCAGCATGTGTATGGAGGACAACTGTTTTTGAGAATTTGCCTCCGTAAAACCAGCATCAAGAATTTGCAGCCCAGACTGTATCAAAAGTCTGGCATAGGCTTCAACAATTAGGCTATTGTGTTTAGCCAAAGCTGTAACTAAGGCCATATGGGAATTGGTCTGCGAATGCTCCTCCAGAGCCCCTGCAACTCTCTGACAGACCTCATTTACCATTTCATTTGAAGCAAATCGCCAATTATCAGATTCAACAAGTGCCTGTAAACAAAGCGCAGCTCCAGAAGACAAATTTTCTTGGCTACCCAAAAGACAATCAGAAAGTGGCTTACACAGAGAGTGAATGACAAATCTCTTGCTATCCTCTGCTGTTGTTGGGTCAATTGCATACCTTGCTATAGCCGGAACCACCTTTGAGCAAGCCTGATGAAGAGCAAAAGCTCCTGCACTCGAGGACAAGGTCTTGATAATGGTGTTCATAATGTTGTCTATCTGAGGGACAATTTTTGGCCCATGGACTCGAGCAAGAACCTCATATAACGAAATTGTGTGCTCGCCAGATGATAAACCAGTTTGTCTGGTTTCAGAAACCTGAGCAAGAAAGATGGGTATTGCCTTGGAATCCAAGTCTCTGACGTAAGATTTCAATGCTTTCATAGCTGATTTTCTACTATCAGCATCCTTGTCAAGATTCTCCAACTCCCGACGAAGTATTGGACTTAGACTTCTCCCCATTTTACCAGACTCTGAAAGATTGAACGGACAGCATAAAGAACAAGGCGCTATAAAATCTATAAGCCTCCATCTGCCTTTCCTTTTCCTTTTTTGGTGTGTGTGTGTGTGGGGGGGGGGGGGAGGAGTTCGTGCTGGTGGTTTGAAATTTGAAAATTGTATTGTAGCTTGGTAAATCAAATTATGGATCAGGTAAACGCACACGTTAATTCAAGAAGGCCCAAATTTCACTTCTAACATTAAACAAGAAAGGAATTTCTGTATGGCGTACTTTTTCCCCCTAAAGTCAAACATATGAAGCATCGTATGGTTAAGATATTTGAACCTGAAGCTCAAGAAACCCAAAAAATCAATATGCAGGAGCGGACTAAATGGAAAATGTTGTACTTTTTCAGCAAAGGAGCCTACCTCGATACCCAGAATTAGGCTGTAGCTATGGCGCACCTTCTTGTTAGAGCTTCGGAAACAGTTGAAAAATGAAATCTTGAGCTGTCCTACTGTGAATAAAAATAGAAGCTTTGTATATAATCGGAAAAGAATCGAATCAAATAATCCGCATCATGGAATTCTATATTGTGGATCAACTCTGGTCTCTGAATAGAAAAAAGGGAAGATCTGATGATGGTGCTCAGTTTTCATTCATGGAATGAAGGGGTGTGCATAAACGCCATAGATGGATGTATACCATACAATACAGGCTCTTTACGGAGCATGTATCAGTATGGTGTTCTGCGTTTCAAGATATACCGCGTCCGCATATTTGGTTTGGTGCACCGGGGGAGGGGACCCTTGTCTAATTCTACTTGAAATGCTTAGGGAGGGATACAAGGCATTTCAAATCTTTTTTGTTATTTCCCCCGCTATCCTCCACACTTCTCTGCCTGCCAACTTTTTAGACAATAATATATGTGGATACCTTGTTTCTCTTTAAATCTGGTATAATTTCATATAAATTTATTATGATTTAAAAAAATTATATTTACAAGCGGGCCGGGTACCGAGTCCTAAATCTTAAGGACCAGGACCTGAAATCTGCCCCGATTTTATTATTTAAATTTTATATATAAATATATAGTATTTTGTTTTATTTTGATAGAATAAATACTAACAAAATATTATATCATTTTATTTCTTTATTGTTAGGTAGTTGTTCAATAATTGATAAATTAAAAAATTATCTCACAATACTTAATGAGGACAAAAAAATAGAAATTGGTTATGAATAATTCATTTATACTTGAGAATTTATTTGTTGGCTTTGAATATTTGAGTTAGGTTATAAACAATTTTATTTGTAATTGATATTTCAAATTATTTTGTTTATATATATTTATAAAATAAATAATAAAAATAAAAATAATCAGGTCTATCGGGTTAGATCCGTCCTGACGAATTTTATACCGGGGGGGGGGGGGGGTCGGTCCTGGGTCCTGGGTCCTCCTCGAGTTGGCGGGCGAGACTTCGACCTGTCCTGTTGCCACCCCTATATCATTTATATAACTTCATTCATTAGTCAAAATTTATAGATACGATAATGTTAAAAAAGATCAAATAAAAATCAATATCTACCCTAAATTAACTTATTACAAATTTATTACAAGTCAATAAATTTTTTTATAGTCAAATTACCCTTAGACATCTTCATTGTTAATGCATACAATGAGGTACACATAAAAGATTTATTTTGACCTGCAATAAGTTAATCGAGGGTAAATATTGATTTTTATTCAATTTTTTCTGTTAATATCAATAAATTCAGTGAATATTTACTAATGAAAAGAC
The DNA here is from genome assembly GCF_026168435.1 of Sesamum indicum. Taxonomy (NCBI): domain Eukaryota; kingdom Viridiplantae; phylum Streptophyta; class Magnoliopsida; order Lamiales; family Pedaliaceae; genus Sesamum; species Sesamum indicum. The sequence goes on along the minus strand of NC_142660.1, from coordinate 90,498 downwards.
ATATCTATTAAATAGAAGCAAACTTCAGAAGCTAAATATAATTTTTAAATCATAAAAAAATTATATATATTTACATTAAACTCCAATAAAAAAAACAAGTATAATTATCCCTAATATATACTACCCATTTCACGTTGTTGAATGTTTGAAGAAAATTAATTTTATAATAATCCCTTCTTCAGTATTATAGCAATAATACAGAAAGAATAATAATTTTTTTATTATATTTACCAATTCAAGATTTTTTAGTTTACTAATATAAATAAAAGAGCTTTCAAATGCTTTTATTGTTGACAATAGAATCAAGTTCGAGGCTTTGAATTTAAAATTTTTCTTACAAAAATCATAATAAAAAGATATTACATCTTTACCTTTTATTTAATTGATCTTTTTTCACTTGAAAACAAAATTATCTATTTGTATTATTACGAATTTCAAAAATTTGATGGCTTTCTCAATCATTATTATATTATGAAGAATTTATTATGTCAAACATTCTAACATCTTAAACTCTAATATTTTATTTATCAAAATACTTTAAGAGATTATTTCTAAAATAAAATTCAATATCCTTAAACTATTAAAAACATCATATAAAATGTATGAGTTTATAAAATATTTCAAGTAAGCTTGGCCAAATGCCTACTAAATCCAAAAAATTTCGACTAAGACTGCAAGTGTCTATATTTGCTTGCATCATTAGGCATGCTCAAGCCTAACTCCACAGAATACCCTGCTTTGAGTTTTGGGATCATTAAAGTTATATCATTTATATATGGTCTATTTACAAAAAGTTATCCTTATTTTTTATGTAATTACATAACTATTTTGGACAATAAAAAATAAGGATAGTTTGTATAATAATATTGACGTTTTTAGAAAGTGTATGTATAATCTTTTAAAAAATAGAGGCGACTTATGTAAGTAATATTAATATTTCTAATTAATGTATGTATAATTTTTCAAAAGATAGATATCAAATCTTGTTCCAGCTAATTATCCCTTGAGTTTTCTTTTCTCATTTTAAAACCTTGTTTCAGTGGCACATATACAGACTTCTTTCTCATCGCCATTTCATCACGTACAACTTAATACAACCAATTAAAATCTATGATTCAAGAAAAGTTTAAATCAAAGCTAGACAATTTTATATCAATAATATACTTAATTTTGACCTCTATCACTTTGAGCAACAGCTTTTGAACATAACAGACCTAGAAAAAATAACTTATATAACATTAAATGGGGGATAAGTGTATTTTTGGTCTTTAAATATAGAAATTAATGTGATTTTGATTCTTAAATACTTTAATTGGTTCTCAAATTTTTTTTTTGTTTTTGGTCCTTTCGTTAACTATTTTATTAAATTATATAAAAAAATTCATTTAAAGTGAAAAAAATTGACTCCCATTTTATGGTATTTTTTAAATTGTAATCTAATGCATTCATTTTTTTTATTCAGACTTTAAAAGAAAATAAATAAATAAAAGAAACAATTTTTTTTTTAAATTTATTGACAATTTTTTGAAATAAATGGAGTCTCTGGGACCTTGTATTTGAAACAAATTCCTGCTTCAGAGGAACTTCTTAACCCATTTATGTAATTACCTTACTAATGTTTCCTTGATTAGACTAAGTGGGTTTTTGCAAAAATTGGAAAAAGGTGCTTATGGCTACATTTAAGTTGTAAATGGTATTTGGAATTTTTACTTCAGCTTCTCAAAAGTTAAAATTTAAGGAGTGTCTGGGATTATTTCGAAAAAAAGCTCTTTAATTTTTGATTTTTTAAAAGTATTTTGAAATGTTTGGGATACTGACTTCTACTTATGAAATGGTTAAAAGAAGCGCTTTTAGATCAAAAGCTAGAAGCACTTTGGAGGGGTGCTTTTAGCTATTTTGGTTTTTTGGTAAATAAATTCAATTTACTTTTTTTTTTCAATTTTACTGTTTTTAATTTATTTTTAAATTGATATCGGAATTTTTAAATAATTAAAATTTGAAAATAATTAAATTTACACTTTTATATATTTAATAATTTAAGTTTTATATTTTATGCGCTATATCATCTAATTATATTATTTCATGTACATATTATTATTTGATTAATTAATAAAATAATTATTTTAACAATCGTGTAAGTTTAATTATTGTGTATGAATGAACAATTATATTACTTAGTGAAAGCATTATTAAATTAAACATAATTTTTAATATTTTTAAAAACATAAATATGAAATACTAATCGAAATAAACTTTATGATTTTTTGTGGAAAATAATTATTAGTAACAAACAACAAGTGAAATAACAAGCAAAAAATAATATATTTTTAATACATATGGACAAAACAGTCTTTCATCAATTAAATGTGTTTTAGAAGTAAATTTTCTCCAAATTCAATTTAGCTTTGATATGCTTTTAACTTTTTTTACAAATATCACCCACTTTTAATTCTACTAAAACTTTTAATTTTTGTTTACAAAAATTCCTTTATAAAATCAGAAGTTTTTGCGAACATTATCATAATTTTTTTCTAGAAAAAGTTCAAAGCACCAATACATATGTTTCTTCCAGCTTTTGGTATTGTAATATTTTTCTTTCTCTATATTTTTATAGTAATATCCATTTCCACTACAAAGGTCACTTTTACACACCTACGACTACTATCACAACCACCATTTCTGCCACCACTTCAACACTACATTGTGTATTAGTACATGTGTGGGTAAATTACAATTTATTTATTTGTGTTATGGAAAATACATAAATAATTCTTTTATAAAAAATAAAAAATAATTTACTTCTTTATGTTTTTTAAAATATATTAATTTATCTTCCTATACTTTTAAAATTGAAGTAGGGAGGTAAATTGCTTCATTTTTTAAAACAAAAGAAGGTAAATTGCTATTTATTTTTCATAGGGGAATACTTTGCTCATTTTCAATATCACAGGAGGATAAATTGTATTAAACCCAATACATATGTATATTATAGAGAGATATTTTAAGAAATATCTATATATCTATAAAGTACCAACCCCTAAAATTTCTTACTTTTTTTGATTTGTCTAAATTAACATCATCATATTTTTTTTTTCCAAGGGAGAGTTATGTAAAATCATATTTGATACGTATGAGATTTTTGGCGACACCATAATGGTAGAAGAATTTTCAAGAAAATATTAAAATTATCAGAGAATTAGCCCTGTAAAATAAAGGTTTGCATTCCGATGCTTAAGTCAGTAGTGATTAATGAAGAAATAAAAAGAAAAAACTTGAATAATGATAGAATGTATAAGTTTGTGCGGACTGCAAAATATAGGCTCAAAATACCCTAAAAATCGAGAGAAAATGGAGATAATAAGTGAGAGTTTGAGAGTGAGTGTTGATGTTACCAAATGACTGTACAATGCATCTAGTTATAGGCATGTATAAAGCAGGGTACGAGGTTTGTTGTAGAGTTCCATACCCCATTGAAAGACCTTTGCATTGACTATTATTCACAACAAACCGTTTGAGATTCGAACTAGATTTGACTGAGATGCGTGAGCTGGAGTGTATCCTATCATGTCTGTCCAAAAATCTGAGAATTGGTTATTTGTGGATTTCCCAACTCATTTCACTATGTTTAGATTCATGTTTTGCATTTTTCGAGATAAAATAAATCACACCGAATGTTTGTTTTTGTGTTTTTACACTTTATCTGTGTGTTTTTTTTTTTCTAACTTTTTGTATAGAATATATAGAATATATAAAAGAGACATGATTTGACAACAAACAGTAATTTTTATTTCCAAAATTATAATATCAAACATACAATATTTATATATAAAAGAGATATGATTTGACAATGAATAATGATTTTTATCTTCCGAATTTCAACATCAAACCTACACCACTTATTTTAAAATATTTTAAATTACCCCAAAATACAAATTCAAATATACCATTTATCTTCAACACACACTTACTTATCTCTATTTCTCTCTCTCTATCTCCAAAACACAAAACAAAACAATCAAAATACAAATCCAAACATTACGTTTGTTGCTGATTTAATTATACCACCTAAAGATGTTTTAGAGTGATGTGTACAATGCATTGGCAAACTATATAACGTATCTTCCCAACTGTAGGATGACGTGTCCGACTGAGATGGGTTTAGATCTTGGGCTTGCCAATTCAGTAAAGTAGAAGGTAAGCCTGTGGGCTTTTCCTTCCTGCTCATGGGCTTTGTCTTCTTGTTGATGGGCCAACTGGGTTCTCCGTCGGCTAGACTGGTATCTCGGGCTTGTGGACTTGATCTAATAATTTTAAAGGACATCATCTCTCTACCCCCCAATCCAGGAGTGTAGCTTATAGAGCTGGATTGCTTGAGTGGGTGAATGTCTTGCAAAAAAGAGAGATTTTTCCTGTTCGTTTTCATCAGCGGGGTTGATCATTCGACTTTGGCAGGTCATCAATAGTACCATAATTTTGTAACATAAATACCAAAATTCAATTAGAGACTAGAGTCTTAAGTTAGTTTGACATGTTTAGTTCATTCTCAATGACCGAACATCAAATGAACACAGATGTCAAATGTTCTTCAGCAAATGAAAGATTCTACGAGCAAAAACATTGGCATAAGACTGTCAAAATAAAGCTACTCCTACACATCCCTTTTGTTCGTCCGAACTAGTGACCACTACAAAGAGGGTAATGAAATAGCTTCGCGTTCGAGTATCATAATAACAATCAACCAGCATAATCCCATTAAAAGTATATCTTGATGTAATAATTAACCAACATAAACCCATCAAAAGAATACCTTAATGTATAACCTTGAGAGAATGGTGACGTTGAAGGACAAGAAATCTCTTAGGTTTTATTCTAACACTTTTTTCCATTACGAAGGTGGCGGAGGCGATGGAGAGGTCAGACTTGAGTAAGGAGTATGGTAGGTGAGGTATGTTTTCGTTTGTGCCTTCGCGGTGAAGAGTTTAAAGAAGAAAGACACTGAACTAAAGAAAATTGATTTGAGCAACATTTGGGTCTAGGGAAGGACGAGTATTTTACTCAACCTAGATCCAATTGTTTTAATTAATTAGGCCTAGGTTTGAATTTGGGTTTGGGCCTCATTTAAAAAAACATATGTGCCTAGGCCTGGGTCTAGACCTATTGTAATGGGTCTGGGCAATTTTGAACCATTGACAAGCTTTTCCTGTGATATAAAACAAAGTAAAAAACACCTCCTGAGGCCAAGGTTGGCAGCACACGTGCATTAACTGTTAAGATTTGTCTAAAACTTGCCTTTTTTTTTTTTTTTTTTTGATATTTTTACCCTTATCTCAAATCTAATATCACTACAAAAAGTGGCCGGATTTATAACGGGTATTTTTGTAATGGCCATACCGCCGTTCCAATACACATGGCTTTTGTAATAATTTTGTGATGGACCGACCGTGTTGACATCATTGAGGGGGTAATAAACATACAATTATTTTGTAATAACTGTAACCATTAAAATTGCCGTTAAAAAATCTATGTGTGCCTAAAACCGTTACAATTTATAGGTATTTACTAATTTGCTATGATTTTTATAACGGTTGATTATATTTGTAGTGACTTTTTGGTGAAACAAGGAGCCGTTCCAAAGGCAGTGGCAAAAACCGTTGGAAAACGTATAAAAAGATGATGTTACAAAAATTGTGACATTAGAGACGATTTTTTTTTTTTTTTGGTAATGACCGTTACAAAATAACAACTAGTTTTAAATGGTTATATTAGGAATTCCAAAGGCCGTTATAAAAGTCGCTACAAAGAAACTTATATTTTTATTTTTATTTTATTTCATTTGCTGTAGAAATTCTTATGCTAACCAGATACACTCTCAACACTCTGATTTTCATACATATTCATTTGATTAGCTTTTAGATTATTACTCAAATTTTAGACCGTCAACTAGCGCTGATCATCACTTAAGTTGGTTGACAAGGTAACAGAGACTAATTTAATACTTTATTATATTTAATTAAATTAATTGTAGTTTATTTATTTTAATTTTTTAATTTTTTTATTAATCTTATATCATGTTAACTATATGTATTCTCCTAAATAGTTAGAGTAATATTAATAAATTTGTAGGTTGTCAAATTAAAAAGTTAATTAGATATATATATATATTTATGTGTGAATACAGTGATATATATCCTCATGTTACGAGAAGTTAGGAGATGAATGTATAAGAATCTCCCAAGGGGGGCAGGTCTTACATCGGAGTTTGAGGATGGGCGTAAGACTTTCATAAAATGAGTAAAGGGTCAGCGTTGACATATGAACAGATACAAAATTAGGCGCATTGTCGAAAATGCAAAAACACAAAGTTTAGAACACCCGACGATATCAATTGTCACTTGTGTTATGCAAAGATTTATGCCAAAATATTATAATTGAACTTCTTATGGCGAAAACAGTATGCAGGTGTACTTTGAGGCTATAACTGTCCCTCCAGTGCCGGAGGAGCAAATCCCAGTCGATGACAATTATTCACATTGGGGTAATGAACAATATATGGATTAGGCGCAAAAGATGATTTTGATGCAATCGGGCCGAGTTATTTTTCTTCCGAAATATATTACAAATATCGTTCCAAATATCGAGCACAACAATACCTAAATGTGTTACAAAGACTGTTACAATAACAATTAAATCAAATTCAATAGAACTGTTACAAAAGCAATTCCAATTTTTTTTTCCATGCCACCAAATATGTGACGACTTTTAGGGGTCGTTACAAAGATCGTCACAAATTGTAACGACTTTCTATTAACCATTATAAATAATTTATAATGACCTATTTAGCCGCGGTAGGCCTTTCCGTTGTAAACGACGTTACAAATAAAAAAGCCGTTCAAAATAATAAAAAGATTGCTATGAAAATCGTTCCAATAAAATAATTTTTTTTTGTAATGTATATATAATAGTATATATATATATATCTTATAATATATAATATGTATAATCTAATAAATTTTAAAAATAATATACAAATATTTATTAATAATAAAATATCATTTTATATGTAAATATATAATTATATTAATATTTTTAATATAATATTTTTTTATTTATATTAATTAAAAATTAATTTTTTTAAAAAAGCAAGTGTTTTCAATAGCATTACTGAATTTGCAATAGCATTACTTCCATCTTGCTATTTTCATAAGTAGCAATAGAATAAAAACTCAAGGAGTTCATGCACCTTGTTGGAGGTCTTCCAAAAAATGACGAAGGAAACTTAGGAGCTTCCCACCCATTCCGACATTCCCATCCCATTGACCCACGGAAAGGGAACAATTGGCAAATAAAGCATCATGATACAAAATTTCTCAAGCTTAGCCATCAGACCAATATTATTAATAGAAGTAACAACCAAAAACTGAAGCAAAGAAAGAAAGATAATTGCAGGCTAATACAAACAAATATGTTTGTCGGACAGATGCTAGCACTCCAGCATGGTTAACCAGAAAATGCCACCTAAAATTTACATGCTTCTCAAACTTTACAAGGTACCAGAAACACAATCAATTTTGTTCGACATCCATGTCTTAAATCCCAAGTAAATAGCACCAGATAGTACCTATACACGCGAGCGCGCGCGCACAGAGAGAAAGAACATAACCACATAAAACCTGTTTTCCAATCAACAAGCAGGCCAAAGTCCAGCGACTTCAACAAGAACAAACTCAGATATAACAGAATCACCAATATGAAACATAAGCATGAATAACCCGTTAAGGGTAATTCCTCTACTGTTGCTGTTGATAGATTTTCTCCGTGAGAAGAAGGAGAAGCAAAGGAAAGAAGAGGACAAAAGAAGAAAACTTGGTTGGTTGGTCTGTGTGGCAGGGGCAGTGGGGTTTTGGTGTTCGGGTTTCTGAAGTTATCAAGGAAGGTGAGGGCTGTCGATAGTTCTCAACTCTCACCCGCTGTAATCATCCAATAAGTACTGAATGGAAAATTGGATGGCACCAATATGAATTTTGTACCCAGATAATAAGATGTGAATGTTGAATTAGCGCAACGAATAACATGTGAAAGATTAAAACCCCCTCTTTTCACCTGGATTGGATACCGGCTACAACTCATAATATTTTATACTCTTATTTGATCACGTGGGGGGTTGAGAAGATATTGTTGGGGTAGATATGTCATTTAGGGAGATTTTCAGTAAGGCTAAGCCAGGAATTTGTGGCGGCAGATTTTTACGTGAACAAAATAGAAGAAAGTGAGCAAACGTGGACAGAAAGGGAGAAAGACCATTTCCTTTCTTGTTTACCGTACCTAGTAGTCTGTAATTCGTATTAGGTTGGCATTACTGGTATGGTATTATATGCTAAAGAATCAATTCTTCTGCAGTTATAGTCCTTTTCCCATCTTGGATCGCAGTTGTCACTGATACAAGCAAGTCTCAAAGTGTGTCCACTTCTCAGTCCTTGATTCAAAGCGGTGAATTGATGGCACAATTTACCGCTGGCGGCCGACTAAGCTCCCTCTTTATTCGTGATGGCTTATCAGTTGGCTTCGACGTATTTCACTACCACTGTAAAGTTAAACCTTTTGGTTACGGAGGTTTCAGATTCACCTGCTCGCCTTCATTCCCACACAAACAGAAGCTCTGGTTCTTTGGTGGTTTTACCGTGCATGCCTCCCAATCATCATCGTCTGGGAATAATTCAGGTGGCATTTTTGATGAAATCTTGGAGGATGAACCAGGTTTTGAGATTGATGAGCTTGCTGGTTTCAGAGGCTTGGTTCTCGACATCTCCTACAGGTCTGCCTTCACTCTTCTCTCAAGTCTTATCCCAATTAGTGCTCACACCTTACAACTCCTTTCTCGCTCTTGTTTTGCTAGGTACCATATTTTCCGGTTATGTTTCGAGCAGAGGGCTTCTACTTCGATGTTTGCTCATTAGCTTCTCTATGTTGAATTTTGTTTGATTACCAATCTTAAATATTCTCTCACTGCAAAATGTTTGCAACTGAGAATAATTCTGGGATGGCCTATTTTTGTTGGATTGTGAGAGCTTTAGTCTTGAGAGTTTACTTTTGGCTCCAGCATAACTACACTTGCATGTCCCATGTCAAATAGCACATACCTCATCACCTTTCTGCATAACTTAATTGTCACCTTTCTGCTTAACTTAATTGAAGACATTCTTAACTAGAATCCATAAGCCAGAGGTGATCACTAAATTAATGTTGGTAGTAAACTTGCCCATGGTCTGACATTGAACTGAAGGCCATGCACTTTCTTTCGTGGACCAGAGCATTACGGTGCAAAAGTAAATACTTCTCGTTCCCACTTAAGATGTCTGTAACTGGTAGAGGACCAATGTAGAAAGCTGTCAAGACCTCCAATGGTTGAACGTGACCGAACTTCTATACAGGCCGTAATATCTTCTGTTGCATTGTCAAGGAAAAAATCAAGTTCTATTGTTCTTCGTTTCTTCCTATTGAAAGCAAATCCAACTTGAATGATTCCCAAGGAGCTCTTGGTTGTTTCCACTTTGAGGATACTAGAGGATACAAGTTTTGACTTCAAAGTAGTATTTATGTATACTGGATTGCTTCCCATTGTGCATTGGGGGTAGAGACAAAGGAGAACTAGCTTTTAATTTGAAAATTTGAGCAAAGACAAACTTCCATAACTATGCAGAAAAAACTGGATTTAGGGAATGTGGTGTACATCCTTTCATTACCTTACCATCCCTGAATAACCAGCGAGTACTGACCTTCCTGCTACGTCTTACGGGAGAACATCCAAATTGATTATGTTTTGGATTTCCCGTGTTGATATGTGTTGAAACTGCAGCCCAGTGGCAAGAATCGAATTGAAAAAACCTTTTCTATGAGTCCTTTGTTTCCTTTGCAGGAACGTTTTTTCTCTGTATTCTGCTATTTATTTATTTGAGATTTTTTGTTTCTCGTTATTTATATGTTTCCGCTACTGTATATTACTTGCATATTCTTTATTTGTATCAGCCGTGTTGGCTGACAATGAATCAGGATCAAGTGGATTCTTGTAGTTTTTATGAAATTGTTATGAAAATAATGTAAATGACCTGTCTGTCATGCTAGGCCTGTTAATGTTGTGTGCTGGAAACGCGCCATATGTTTGGAGTTCATGGATAAGGTCAGATTCTTCAATGTCTCTATGGTCTTGAAATGACGAGTTTTCGTTACCTTGATATGTTTTAACATGCCAAATACTTTCTATGATATAGGAAATGGAACCATATACTTCACCATATATCTGAAGAAAAGATAAATAGCTAGAGATCAGAAGAACTGTCCTCATCAATTTTCTATTTTGTGATCTAGGGTTTTGCCTTTCAGCAAGTACAAAATGCAGAGCTATTCTTAATTTTAGTTTTTAGTTCACATGCCTGTTTCACTGCAATTGTCTCGGAGATGATGTCATTCTTTTCTTCCTAACTTGCAGGCTGATGTTTTAGAATATTATGACCAGACTGTAAACTCTCCTAGTGGTTCATTCTATATTCCTGCTGTGTTGAGGGTATGATGCCATCCACGAGTGCTATGATAGTACCTACTGGTTATTGCTATGTCCAATTTTTCATCTGCTTATCTACTATTTCTATATAAGGTCAATCACCTCTCATTTGAAATAGTTAACTTATCCACTCATTTCTGTTGTAATTACAAAGACCTCGTTTTAGCTTGTTGTCGCTTACCTAACTTCCATAGCCATTAGGCCCCAGGGGGAAAGTGGACCTGAGAGGAGGGTGAGTTGGTTGGAAAGATGAGGTGGTGAGAAGGAGGAGGAGAGATATAGGATGGAGATCGAGCATGGCAGGGTTAATCGGCAGTGATGATAGTAGAATGAATTTAATCACGGATATATTATAAAATACATTCCCTCAACTGTTGAAAAATCAATGTTCAAAAATCAACGGTGATGAGTATATATAATAACTAAACTCAATGGTGACAGTCAGTATTACTTGATTATTTTTGCAGTAAATACTTTTAGTTTTTGTAACAGAACAAATTCAGAGGGAGGTTGAAAGAGGTAAGGCAAAAAGTTTTTGGTCATTTAACTATTCCAGATGAGATGTATTTTAATTAACCATTTCCTATATTTTCTTGTTCAATATGTTATGCTTCTTACTAGTAAATAATCACTGTGCATCTAATGTGCCAGGTCCCACATTTACCTCAAGTCGTCAAACGAAGAAAAGTGAAAAGAAGCCTCAGCCGTAAAAATATTCTTAATCGTGACAATTTCATGTGTCAGTGAGTTCTTGACAATAGGATCTAACTTGCATTTAGGCTTTGATTATTCGTTTTATCAATTGATATGCATTGATACCTAGCTCTTTCCACCAAAAGAATGAAGTTAATTTAAAAGAAACACTAGCTGTTCATGTATGAAAGTGATCATGTATGATAGGGTTATTGTGGATGGGGAATAGAGTACTTTAGAGAAGGGAATATACGTTGATGTTTCAGATCCTGATTTATAAAGCTTATTTTATTCTCTCTCTCTCTCTCTCGATAAAAGCATCGCTTAGGTTTTCTTTCTTTCTTTTTGGAAAAAAGAAATAATCACCTCTTGTTCTTTCCTTGTAGCTATCGGCATACCTTTTCAATACTATGCATTAAAGAATTCTTTGGTGCCATTAAGTGACTTCTAGGAAATCATTCAGTCGCTTAAATGCCATTTTCTCAGTGTTAATGCTGACTGGTGATGAAGCACGGACTCCTCAACTGCCTCTTGACAATTTTATGATCATTGTCTCTCATTAGCATTTAGTACCATCACAATCCTAAAATTTTACTTGTTATCTGCATTCTTGACAGATACTGTTCTTCCTGTGAGAACTTGACCATTGATCATGTTCTGCCAATAGCCCGAGGGGGAAAGTGGACATGGGAAAATCTGGTAAGATAACCCTTACGATGTGTGACTCATACTCTCATATCCGGGTGTAATTGTTCACCTATAACATTGGAGAAAAAATTCAGAAGTTTGTTGATTTTCAAAATATTATAGAACCCAAGTCGGGGGGGGGGGGGGGGGGGGGGCTTTGGTGCAAGGTTATTACTCTTCCATGTTGCAGGATTGGGTGGGTCAAGTATATGTTTGGTTGCTGGAGTACGTTGGTGCATTGCGAGAATACTGATCTGGAAATTGTAAGAGGGATCACCAACCAAAACTTGTAGAGCACTTTTTGGTGGCTGAAGTGGTGAACAAATAAATATTAGAATGCAGAAGTCCTTTTCAGTTTATGTTTTAGAGACTCATCAAATTACCTGTCATAACTGATCTTTGAAACAGGTTGCTGCCTGTGCCAAATGCAATTCAAAGAAAGGCCAGAAAACTTTGGAGGAAGCAAATATGAAATTGATGAAAGTCCCCAAGGTATTACGAAGAATGTATAAATTTTTCACTTCCTGATAAAAAACCTACAATTTTTGCTAGTCATATGTGCTGTGCGAAAGTGGCAAAATTCAGAGACAGAGGATGAAAGTTACTTGACAGTGGCAACAATTGAAGTGAGCAGAAGGCTCTAGCCTCTAAGTAACATGTTCTCATGATTTTATCTTCCATTGCAGGCTCCAAAGGACTACGAAATACTGGCAATACCCCTAACAAACCAGACAATGAAGATGCTGAAATTACGGAAGGGGATGCCAGAGGAGTGGCGGCAATACCTCTCAAAACCATATGCAGCCCCGTGATAGCTACAAGGGGGCATGATGACGCATTGTGTGCTAGTTAAAAGTGCGATCGTGTTCGTATGTACTTACTGTATATAGGTGCATAAACTTGTCACAAATTAAACTGGCTTTCTATATAATGCACGTACTAACTTCCAAACACGTCCAAACGCTTATCTCTAAGAAAAAAAGAAAAAAAAAAAAACACATCCACACGCATGTCAATAGCATAATAGTATAGTTGCTTGTATTGGTACTAATCGGAGTGCAACACCAAGCAACTCGATTCCAGGCTAAGATGTTGTATCCATGTTTGCATGAATTCATTTTAAGTTAAGGGAAAATTATATAAAATCCTCCCTATGTTTTAGAAATTTAGCTAAAAATTCTCTATATTAAAAGTATATGTAAAAATATTTCTATATTTTTTAAAATATTTCACACGCACCACTTTCATCAATTATCATTAACGGCGTTAATTTTTTGAGTGATTTGCCCGTTATGCTCTTATTTTATAGTCGTTGATTTTTCTTGATTAAGAATGAACAGCTTAAATCTTAACTAACTTGTAAAGCATATTTTTGCATTTCTATATACACACAATTATACATATACATATATATACACAATTATATATAAAAAAACAAAAATATATAATACATATATACATATATATGTATGATGGGTATGGCCCAATGCATTTCAGTCCAAAAGCAAGTTAAAAAGTCCAGCACTTCACCCTTTGTGCATGGCCGCGATAATAGGAAGAAGCCCACTGTTCACGGCCTATCACACTCAGCCCAAACTCCTGTAGCCAGCCCAATCCTCATATAGGCGTCAGTCCTCAAAGCTTGCATGGCGCACACATGGGACCTCCACGTAGGCCCTCCTATCTGACAGGGAGTACGTGACAACAGGAAGGTCTCCCTCAAGAATACGGACTCTAACATCTAACAGACTCCTTGCGAGCTGGGAGTCCCCCTTCATCTCGGACTCTCCTCCTCACTTAAATATTAACTCTAACAAACATGATCCCAAATAAATAGGATTCCATCAAACTTTATCTTAACTAATTCTATCCATTTCCCACAGGAATAGGGAGCATTATCAGTTCCATGGCAGAGGAGGATACTCTTCTATAAATAAGGGATTCATTCCAGGGCGGACGAACACCCTCGCCCGATAGAAATTTGGCTGCTACTCTGTCTCATCTCTACTACATTCATACACACGACTCGTTTTTATTTTTCTATCATTACATCTCATTCTTTTAACACTTTTTATCATTTCGAATTATTATTCTTCAAATCCAGTACTAACTTGGGCATTGGAGTGCTAATATTTTATTTTGCAGGTCTCTTTTTTTCGAATTTTGTTTTAAGCAATCCAGGCCCAACACCTAAGCTGGATTTCGCCGGACTCGTGCTAAAATGGCACGCATCAATTGGCACCGTCTGTGGAAAATTTGAATTAAAGGTGTGTACCATGGAGACTCCCAACAATCCCGCTAACAAGCAAAAGACTGTGGAGGCGCCCGACAGCAATCAACCTTTATAGGTTGTTGTGGGAACCTCCCTGACGCCAGCAGGAGGGTCTGCCTCCCGAGTGACAGAACTGCTGGTCGACTGTCCAAGGTGAAGCACTTCCTCGGATACTACATTAGGTGAAATTTCCCCAACTTTGTTGGGCGCAATTCAACAAGTAGTTACCGTAGTCGTTGCGGGAACATATGGCAATAGTGGAACGTTTGGGTCCCAAAAGTTCCCACAACGACGCTCGAGTCATCACCGCAGTATTAGCAAATTACAATGTGGGATGCATGTTCATAGACTCAGGAAGTTCCATGGACATATTATTTGGAGAAGTATACGACCAAATGTAGCTAGGAGGGGCCCCCCTTGAGATAGTGAACACCTCTCTCTATGGATTTGCAGGGGAAATAGTCCACCTAAGAGGCATGGTTTCACTCCTTCTGAGTTTAGGCATCGGCATTACCCGAAGAACATGCATGTTAAAGTTTCTAGTGGTGGATACACCTTCGGCCTACAACATTATTCTAGGAAGGCCCACCCTCAACAACTTCCAAGCCGTAATATCCACCTACCACATAAATATTAAATTCTCCACTCCAGGATTTGATTATCTCCTCGCGTGTCGTATTTTCTAATTGTGTACCAATACGTGTGAATTTTTCTCGATCTTCGAGTATAATCTTAATAGTCATCAGTTCTTCCATTGGTTGGATCTTAGAGGGTGTTTTCTCACTTTTGCTTTCCTCGCCATCGTCCTTTTGGGGGTTATTTCCTTGCCACATTGGTTGGGGAGTGCCTCCTTGTCATCTTTATTGGAGGCTACTCCCCTGGGATTATCATCCCTGACTCTCTTTTGCCCTCTATGCACAGCTTCCACATAGCATTTACGAGATTTGAGGGGCTCCACTTGTACTTCTCCTTTAAAGGAAAAGCCAAAAAAATAAAAAAATATCAGAGATATTTTTTTTAAAGGAAGAAAATTGAGAACGACAAAAGAGTAAGGAAAAGGATTTTTGGAGAGTGGGCTTGAATTTTCTGGGCTGTCTTTTTGTGGTTTCGTACAGATTTTCGCTCATTTTGTTGGGCCAAATTTATCCAAGGCCTTGGTGGCTCAGATTTCAGATGGTGGACCCTTGTGCATGGACCTTTAGTCCAGGTTGATGCTATGCACTTTTCTTTGGACCTTCAAGATACAATGGTCATCTCTATTCGGCCGATAGATTTCGCTTGACAATGGCTGTACACCATCTATTCGTAGAGTGGATACACCATCTATTCATAGAGCAATCCATGACTGAATAGCTGCTGCTCGCTGTGCACCATGCCCTTGCTGTGGCATTGTTGCTGCAGTTCATGGGCATCCGAATGCTGTTGTGAAGTCGCTTGTCGAACATCTTCGTAACGATCACGGCTCTATTCGTGTACCTGCTGCAATTCCTTTCCTCTTCATGGCAAACCATCAAACACTTGTAGCACATTATTGTCAACCTCTGTTTCCTTATTCTGAAAATGTTGACCCAGCCTAGTGTTTGACCCTCACCCATGTTTAGATCACCCAAATCTTGAGAATCCATTCTGACATTCAGATGGCTTAAATTCTGCGACTTCTCAACAACAAGGTCCACCGCCCTCTGATTGGTATCTGGCAAAGGCAAGCTCAGCATCGTTTGGTGTTGATGGTCCTAAGCAGCACTAGTTCCCGCCTTATATCCGTGCCACAGAATTGCCTCCGCCTGGTTCAGCCGCCTCATCGATCACTTGTTTGCCTCTTTTTTTGTTGAGTAACACTCTCAAATCTTCTTGAAGGGGTTATGTGTTTGTCTTTGGTTGCGGTCTAGGGCGCCCTTTAGCATAACAAGATTCGAAATCATGCCCCAAATGTTTACACCCACTGCAATACTTAGGCAGATTTTCATAATTCACTTTTTGGGCAACCCTCAACTATCCTTGCCAATCCAAAGTCCCGTAATCCGTTTCTAGGTTAAATCCAATTCCACACAAATTCTTGCACATCCTGGTCTAATTCACTTAGATGTTGTTTCATCAAGTTTCAACGGTGCCCCACGAAGTTTTTTTTTTGACAAAATGCATAAAACCCCCCTGTGTTTTAAAAAGTCTGCAAAAAGAACCTTCCTGTTTTCAGAATAGGCTAAAAGCTCTCATGTGTTTTGTAAAACTTAGCTCAATCGCTTCCTCTCCGTTAAATCCAACTAACGGTGTTAATTTTTTAAAAAATGATCGTTATACCCTTACTTAATATATATTATTTCTTATTTTAGTGACCATTGGATTTTTTTGATCAAATATTGATCGTTAAATCTAATCAGTTAATCTCAACCGTTAGATTTTAAAAAAAATAAAAGGTCTAGATTCAATACATTATTTAATTTATTATATATAAATAATTTAAAACTTTAAAAAAATATATTATTATTATATATTAAAAAAAACTAACTACCCCATCCACCCACCCCCTTACCCCCCGCTGCCCCCCAATCACCGCCCCCACCCTCTTTACCCCGGCTCTCCCCCCCCCCCCCAAAATCTCGTAGCCGGCGATGAGATTTTGGTAAATCATCATATCTCCATAAATTCTTACCAAATTGAGTGAGATCGGTCTCGTTAGAATCGTCTTGAAGAGACGAGTCTGATGGTGATAGTTTGAGACTGAGATTCGATCGGACGGAAACGAATCGACGGCAAATATGTTTGGCGATTGTTGCTTGAGCCCACTCTCTATGATCGACGAAAACTCAAATTGAATGTATGAAAATGTTCGTCTTGAAGAGAGGATTCTAATGGTACCATTGGGCATCGAAAATTCGTCCGAACGGCGCCGGAAACTTATTTCTAAGTTTCCGACAAAAAATGGGCGAAATACTAGATTTTCTTTGTTTTTTAAAATTTTTTAACTAATTTTAATTATATTAATTAAAATATATTTTAGTTAATTAAGAATATTTTAAATAATTATAATAATTAAATATTTTTGGCTAATTAATAATAATTATTGTAATTAAATATATATTTTAATTAATTAAAAATAATTTTAGATTTAATAATTAAATAAATTTAATATAATTTAATATTTTAATTTAAATTTAATACTTATTTTTAGGGTTTGAAATGACAAAAGGAAGACACAAAACAAGCCAAAATGCCCTTTGTATATCATATAGACTCATAGAGGGGTATTTTTAGTCCAAATTATCATTAAATATAAACCTAAATCGCAAAAAATGACTATCGAACGTAGTAGACCTCGCGTTTCTTCCACTTCCCGTTAATTGCTAACAGAATGGGATTTTTTTGCTGACTAAAACAAAATATGAGGGGTTTTTAGGCTATTCGGAAAACAGGAGGGTGTTTTTTGCGTACTTTTTAAAATACAGGGGGGTTTAATGCATTTTGTCCTTTTTCTTTAGGTAATGGTAAATTTCATTAAGTAAAAGAAAAGTACAAAGTGTACAAATCAAATAGCAATTTAAGTAGGCCATGGTATCCGCCATACTCTATACAAGGCGATAGTACTAATGCTATGAGGTAATTCAACACTAAGTATACGGAGTCTAAGCTCATTAAGAATAATCCGAGTAAGGGACACTGCATCGCGAACCAACTGTTGATACCTCCGTCGATTTCGTTCTTGCCAAATATGATACACAAGGGATGCCAAAAGATTACGATATGCAATATTGATAACATGTTTCCCCATCCATGTTCGTGCAGCAATCAATACATCAATTGTCCATCCTCTAGTGGTCCAAGAGAAGCAGACCTCACGTTGCAATAATTGAAGACACTGTCTAGCATAAGGGCAACAAAAGAACAGGTGCTGGTGAATCTCCACTGGAACATAATACACATTCACCATGGAGATGCTGAAGCCACGGCCGATCCATGGTGGAGAGCCTCTCATGCAATGTTAACCATAGAATAAAAGTGTTCTGGGGATCTTGAAAGGACCATAAGCAGTGAAGACCACCCTACCTTCGGGTCCGAATATCAAAAAATATCATAAACGCTTTTATTGGCATAAGAACCGCCATTAAGGGAAATAGAATATCGACCGCCTCTAATTGCAGGTAAAAGCCGTGTGACATCGAGTATGGAAGCATTCCTCATCCTAGGCCAGTACCAGTCCCCATCCTAGATGACCACCAAAGTAAATCATCCCCGCTCGTGCTAGTAAGTGAGGGCCCACGAGGGACATGCTGAATAAGCGGCCCCAGGGGATGCCATGGATCGTGCCATAGTGATGTCCTCTCACCATCTCCAACCATATAATGTATATGCGACTGCAACGTACTACGTAATCGAAGGAGCTTCATCCAACTCCAAGCTCCTGATGTAGCATCAACCGTCCATATAGACTTACTAGGCAGTCACACCGAGTTAATCTACGAAACCCAAATAGAGTCAGGGTTCGAATTGACCACCTTCCATATATGTCAAGTCATAAGGGCCAAGTTAAGTCTAGTAAGTTCCTTAAATCCTTGGCGACCCTCCTCAATCGGTCGACGCACTTGTGTCCAAGCAACCTTAGGGTAACCAGTGGTCGATGTTCCTTTCTATAGAAAGTTGGGGAGCCGCTTCTCAATTTTCTTGATAATCCCTTTTGGCAAAATAAATGCCATAGCCCAGTAGATCTGAAGAGCCGTGAGTAAGATTTTATCAATTGAATCCTTGCTGCAAAGGACAACTGAAGGGCGTCCCAACCTTGTAGTCGCTTATCTATTTTCAGCAACAATGGTTTACAATCAGTGATTGTAAGCCTAGACGAAGTGAGTGGCAAACCTAAATAAATGACGGGAAGTGTTCCCTCCTAAAGACCAAGGATGCCAAGGAGGATATCTCGCATTGGATATGCAGAGCGTGAGAAGATAATATGACTCTTGGCAGCATTAGTATGAAGCCCGGATATTGAAGCAAACATCTCCAATCCCTCTTTGAACAACCGAACGGATTCATCATCCGCTTGGCAAAATAGGAGCAAATCACCAGCAAATAAGAGTTGGAATAACCCAATCTCACCGCATCTCCAATGGTAAAGGAATCCACCATCTTGCTCTATTATTTACTGATAGATAAGTCCTAGCACCTCCATAACCAAAAGAAAGAAGTAAGGAGACATGGGATCACCTTGTCTCCGCCCTCTAGCCCCTGCAAAGAAACCATGAATACCCCAATTGAGAGTAATCCAGAAAGAAGGGGTGGTGACACACTCTCGGATCCAGCCAATGAATTTCTTTGGGAAATTAAAAGCTACAATGTCGCAAATAGGAAATCCACTCCACCATATCATAAGCCTTCCTCAGATCCACCTTCAACACACACCGGGGTAGAGTGCGCTGTTGGTTATACCCTGAGAATAGTTCCTGAGCAAGTAATACATTGTCCCCAATGGAGCGGCTCAGTACAAATGTATTTTGCATAGGACTAATCAATTTATTAAGCACCAGTCTAATGCGTTTCACTAGAATCTTAGTAATTGCTTTATACAACATATTACAACAGGATATAGGACGAAAATCACCAACAATCAAGGTATTATGTACCTTGAGAATTAAGGAAATGATCGTCGTGTTTACTTGTCTTAGTAGTCGCCCATGTTGAAAGAATTTCAAGACGGCATTCGTTATTTTCTGTCCCATCATAGGCTATGTAGGTTTATAGAAACCTACAGAATATCCATCTGGGCCTGGTGCTTTGTCTTCCTCAATGTCAAAGATGACTTCTTTCACTTCATCTCGAGTAACGTGTGTTGTGAGTTCATCACCCTCCTCAATCGTCAACACATGCCTCGCCTATGGCCGCAGATGTGCAATGTTTACAATCTTATCCCGTCGTTCACCACCTAACAAATGCTGAAAATAACGAATAAATTCAGTAATAACATAATCTTGATTAGTGAACATATTCCCATCTAAGTCCTTAATTTGAAAGATACGCTTTGATGCTCAGCGGACAACCACTTTTTTGAAGAAAATACGGGAGCATTGATCTCCTCCTTTCATCCACTGCATCTTAGCCCGCTGTTGTAGTATGATTTCTTCTAGTTTTACGGCAAGCATATAGACAAGTTTGCAGCAATGCCCAAGTGTAGGAGAAGCTCGTCCTGCCGGCTTCTAGCCAAGAGCTCCTCGGCATTAGCAAGGAATTTCCTTGCTAACTTAATATTTAATGAAAGATCCCCTTTGCACTGCTGAAGAGCTCTAAAAGTAGGTTTAAGGACATAGAGCTTCCTCGTAATTGCAAATATAGTTGTACGCACAATGTGCCTCCAGACTGAAAAAACACACTCTAAATGTGCCCCAAGAAGTCTTCCGATACTGAATAGAGCGATATCGAATTAATGAATTGGTAAGCCAGGGAGATTCACCCACATTGGTGGGGTAAATTATTTTTTTATTAATGAAAAAAATTATATTAATACAATTTATTTGAATAGTATGAGTCGCGGTTTCGAAATTAAAAATTATTTTTTTAAGAAAAGTGACCATGTCGTGTTTTCTAACCACGACTTGGTGTCGTGATTTCATGACTCGGTCAATTTTCATTTTTTATTTTTAAATTTTTTATAAATTAGTTATATAAAATTAATTTTTAACAACATATTAAAATTCATAAAATCATAATATTAAAATTATATTAATTTAAAAATTATAATTAAGTATACAAATATAATAATGTATATTCTTTTGTACAATTATAAAAAATACAATAAACTATACAATTCCAAATATAAAAAATGTCTACCGGTTCTACAATTGTGTCTGTGGCATTGACACCGAGGTCTTCTTATTTTTTCGCCCATATTTTGCATTTTTTGTGCCTCATTATCATCATCACTGAACCAACTTGATGTTATTGCAGAACTAGACTCCACATTATCACGATATGCACTAAACGATGAAAATGGAATTGGTGAAATATTGTATCCTGGTACATATGGTTGATTATTACCAAGACCAAGGTCAAGATATACTTGTGAAGAATAATTTTGTGTTTGGTTTGACATATATGGAGCTGATTGCAACCAATCATCTTGAGGTGGTTGGCTCTTTATGCCAATCAAACCAATTTTATACGGTATGGAAAATGTACTTGGGTTCTTACACTTTGGAGGTAGTTTTTGTTGGAGGATTGCAAACACATTCTCCCCCATACTTACTTGTTCATTTCCTTTTAGCTTTTCGTTACTAGTGCACAGTTCTTTGAAAAATTTTGCGTAGCATATTTGTTTGATAGCGTCAAGTAATGGAATGTTTACCTCCACTTGCGAAAGGTCTAAAAAAGCTCCTTTTCTTTTTCCTCCTTCTTGACTTTGGTGAATCTTTTCGGGAAGGGGGGTCTAGTCACCGATACCTTCGGATAGTATTCTTTGGGTTTGACTTCAATCTATTTTTCTAACTTTCTCTTTAGAGCGTGCCCACATTTAAGGCCATTTTCGTCCATATTTTTCTACAACTCCTTTCCACTACGAAGAACAATAGCACTAGCAACTTTTTAGGATTAATGACAGATTGGGAAGGTAATTTACCTTGGGACTCTAGTTTACTAACAGATGACGCCAATTGAATGATTTGAGATTCCAGACTCTGTATACTCATCTGAGTCTGCTATTGGATTTCCATTGAGTTTGTTTAAGATAAAACTGGACTGAACCTCTCTCTGCTTTGCTGTTTGACAGAAACGAAATGACAAAAAGGCTCAAAGTGAAAAAAACTATTATGAAGAAAAAACTTATGTGTCGGGTGATTGACTGATTCCAGAATATTGGAGGTAAACTTGTGAAATCTTTGAATTGTTGCCACTTGCAGTTTACTTTGGCAGGGGGTATGGATCTAATTTTACTATTTTCATATTGCAGATGAGTTGGATACTCGATCATTTACGAGGCTGTGAACACTTTATAGGCAATTAAGGCGGACGTCTCAATAGTACAATTTTCTGTATTTTGCTTACTTGAATTTTTGCTAGAAGTTGTAGAACGAAAAAATATTTAAGCACTACCATTGAAGCAGATTGACTGCGTATTTAACTTTTCATATAGTGCACGTGCGATTGTATAATCAAATAGGCAACATTAGTTTGCATAAAAGGTAGGACAAGCTAAAAGATTAAGCGTCCCTCTGGGGAAAGTGTACCCTATTTTCCTCCAAAATGGGAAAATTTTTAGTCATATGCAATAGGTCTGATTAAATTCCGAGCAAGTACAAAACTCTTGATGAATAATGCATTGAGATTATGCAATTTTGAAATATTTGGTGAAAAATTCCATATGAATTATTTGTTTTGAGAATACAGATCACTCGTTTATAGGAATAAACTCCTAGTTTTATCGAAGGTGTAATTGATTTTACTTGAACACAATTAAACAGATCTGACTTAATATGTTATGTTATAGATTTACATAATTTGCCACTTAAGCATTTTGTCTTCATTTAACTATCTATTAGTAGTAACTATCAACAAGCCACGAAGGAGTAACTCAGAGTTCACGTAGCGTGAAAAATTATTTTTTGGCTATTCACTTGCAATAGGAGAAAACTCGAGTAGTAGCTCAATATATCCTTCTCCTCTTTTGATTTTCCCTAAAATATTGTACTTCGAATTTTAAGTAATGAAGTTAGTTTTCTTGTCGTAGTTCCAACAAATGAAACGAATTTAGACTTAAATATATTTTAATATTTATTTATAAAAATATACTAAACAAATATAAAAATACTTAAAAATTATACCAGTTTTTTAACTTATATAAAATATTATATTTAAATTATTAATATATACTTAAATTAAACATTTAATATTTTTTTATTATTTTTAAATTTTGTTAAATTAAACAATTTTTATTCTTCTCCATCGTCTTCTCTGACGTCGACGAGTCATCGACGGTGATAAAGATAGGCAAATTTAGTCTCGTTGGAATCGTCTCGATGAGAAGAGTGGAACGGTGGTAGTCTCAGTCCATGATTCGTCCAAACAACGGCGAATCGACGGCGATAAATTTACGATAGAAATACATTTAAAATTTTTGGATCTCAGCAAAAACTTGATAAAAATGAGCAAGATTGGTATCATTCGAATCTTCAGGTCGAGGCGAGTCTAGTGGTGGTCGTCCCATGTCGGAATTCAACCGAACGACAATGAATCAAAGCCAAGAAGCTTTGACGATCGTGCTCGGAACACAGTCTCTCCGGTCAATGAAAGTTCAATATGTTCGCCTTGAGTAGAGGATTCTAATGGTATAAGTCATAGCCACTAGAGAGCCCTAACCTCCTGGAAGTCTACGGCTTTGAGGATACCTGCTTTGAGGGACTTATTGGGCTCGCGATTAAAGTGTTGGGTGGCCTTGAACTCTTTATTAAGGATGAACCTCATTGGGCCATGTGCATCGCATTTAGTGCTTTTAATATTAACCTCTATATCCTTGTAGATTTTTTTAAAACATGTCGTTTTGGAAGTTGTCTATATATATATATATTTCTTGATTTTTTTCTTAGTAAAATGAAAAGAAAATAAAATTTCTTTTCAATTCAAGAAGTTTAAAAATAAAGAACACTGAGTAATATATCTAATGCAAGAGAGATGACATTCATTTCCAATTGATTCACGTATTAAATTACTTATTTATGATAGTAAAGTTATGGGATCAATTCTTTTCAAAATTTGTATTACGTATATTTTATTTTATATCAAAATCATTTTGCTTTAGAATAATTAGATTGATATTTGACATAATATTATAAAGTATTATAATACATATAAGAAATTGTTGGATTTTGTCCCATGCAATAAATATATATAATCAAATTTTATCATATTTTAGAGTTTAAATTATAAAAGTAATTTGAGAAAATGCATCATATCTTCCACATATCCAAGTACATTGATCTCATGTCAAAAATAGAATACTTCTTTATAAAGATTCATTAAAAGATTAGAAACATATATATCTTTTTTATTTTGAATTGAATTCAGGCATAAAAATAATTATTCTTCCAAATTACTGGTTCAAAACTTTTAAAATAATACATAAATTGAGACGCATGTGTATGAAATATAAATAAATTATTCAAACCTAATTTTTCATCTAAGTTATTAATTTAGTATGAATTATTCAACATAATTAATTAAACTTGTACTCCTCAATAAATTACACATTGTCGAATCGTAATGATCTTTGTTGTGCTCTTCTGATTATATTATTTTTAGTTAAAAGTATTAGATCATTTGTGTTAATTATCAACTTATTTATCTGGCTGAAAAATTAGATAGAATAATTATTAATCCCACGTGAATTTAATTGGATATATTTAGTCTCTATTTTCTTTATTTATTTAATTTTTACATATAAAATAAAATTTATAAAAAAATAAGATTTATATTGGTATACTAATTTAATGTTTTAGTGACTTTTTGTATACCTATATTTTTGTTTATAAGGAATATAAATATGAAATGCTCATACTCTTAAAATAGTATATTTGTATGTATTTATTTATAAAATGGAGACAAGATATATAAATATATAGATAAATATTTGGATTTTTAATTAAATCTAAATAACAGATGTACATACAAAATTAATTAATAATTTTAGAACTCAATGAACCTATTTTATTAAATTTGTTACAAGATTGTACAAATTCAATGTTTTCAATTAATATATTTATTAAATTAAGTTAGATAAAAATATTATTAATAAATAAATACACTAAAATTAATATAATAATAAGGATTTTTTGTGGAATCAACAAATGATAGGAAAACGTTTGCGGTACTGTTCTGAGAGTACGAAGTAGAAGAAGAAAACGTAAGAGCCGTTTTCAGTACTGTTCTAAAGTTGCTATAGCGCTTTTCACCCAACTACCCGTTGCAACTTCTTGCTTAGTTGCGCTTATAAATACCGCCTCCTAAACACTTCTTTAATCTACTCAAAGAATTGAAGGAGAAACATTCGGAGAAAGGAACATGAAAAGACTAGGGAATTCAGTCAATCGTTCTCAGTTGCTCCATGGCAGGTATATTCTTTTCTCTTTCTTTTGTTTTCTTTTGAACCAATCATTTAGCTTTTCCAGTGACAAAAAAACTGTGATATGAAACAAGATTTTGCAGTAATTCAAGTATTTTGAAATCAAAGATTCAACAACTTTTAAGTTTTCTTTAAAGGATTTCAAGAAATTGATTAAAAGATTCAAGAAATTTAAGGTTTCTGTCAAGAAATCATGGATTCTTGAATTCAAGAAGTTAATGTTTTTGTCAAGAATTTTCAAGAAACAAAGAGTCTTAAACTAAAGATTCAACAAGTTTATGTTTTCTTGTTGGTTTCATGTAGAGCCATTAATGATTTTACTTTAGTTTCTGATACTATTCTTGTTATTGATACTGTTCTCGGATCATTGCTAATTTGCAGTTCTTCTTTTACATTGTTTAGTGGCAAAACCAGAATATATTTTTCATTATTTATTCACGATCTGAACTAGGTATAAATGCCCAATACATGTGATTCACTACTACTAATTTCCTGCTTAGCATGCATGCATTTGTGGTTGTTACTTTACAAGCTTTCCAGTTTCAATTTCACTTGTAGTTTATCTACATTCCACAAACATATTCTAGATATTCAAACAATGTGGTGAGGAATACTTTGTGCATCCATGGGCCTTTGTTATCAAACTTAAACTTCTGAATTTGTTGGCTATCCTTGCACATCGACTTTTGTGCACCTTTTTTGTTAAAAAAAAAAATGATGGAGCACTTTCCCTGGGCTCTTGACTTGTTCAACCAACTACTTTCTCCAGCTTTGGTTTATTAAGTCACCTATTCGTTTATGAAGGTATGAGTTGGGTTGGGCATGGGATAGATCTGGCCTGTAACTTGGCGGGGCAAATTCGGATGGCATATGCGACCCTCTCTGTGGGTCATATATGCAACGGGGTTTTGCAGCCATGGCGGTGCTTGCATCTCATGCCCGTTGTTCCCAAACCTGCGCCTCTCTCGGTTTTCTTTATGGCTTGGTTTCTTTCTCTCTCGGTTTAGGATGTAAGGTTTCTGAATCACACAGATTGCTAATCATGATTATTGAATTTCTTGATTGTTGGTATCCTTTTTCCATATATATGTTGGATGACTAATATTTTGTGGAGGGTTCCAACTAATGGTTAAAGTGGCAATTTCTTAATGTTGAGAATGATTAAAAAGGGTACTCGAATGTAATCTGTGCGAACACTTTGGAAGGATATCATGTTGCTATTCATCTTTTTCATACTGATTCATGTTCATGTGGCAAATATGCATACATTCATACACTTGCTCCGTCCTCCAGTCACGCAATTGCAATTGATCAAAGTTGCACCTGAAATTACTTTGACTTTTACTGATTGTCTTCTTTCATGCTCATACCTTGTCATGCTTTGGCTTTAATGGTTTTTCCTTTCATGCTAATACCATTTGTCATGAGTAACAGCTTCCTCATTTATAGTGAAGCAAGATGCTGAACTGTTCTTTAATGTGCCATTATATTTTGCAGCCATCCTCAGAAGGATGAGTCACCTTCCTCTTACCCGAGTATGTATGCATTTATACAGTCAATGGGTATAGGATCGTTGATCAAATGAATTCAACAAAATAATTCACTTGTTTTTGCAGGATGACAAACTGGAGCTTACAGGAGCTTCTTAGGCTTTATGTTAGGAACTTGAATTCCAATTCCAACTCACAACTCCTTGATGTCCATCAATTAGCTCGTATGCTGCCATCTTCAAGCAATTGCAGGTGATGTTCTCTTGAGCCTACTGTCTCCCTTGCACTGGTTTTAAAGTTACTATTAACTTCCACTAAATGCCTATGATGTTCATTTGTGCTATGGTTTGGTAGACTGTTGGAAGGTCATACATGCCACAAGCCAGATTATTTCATGCAATTAGTGAATTGCATCATATGATTTGCGAATATCCTCTTTTGCAATGACATTTCTAGGTTACTCCTTTCCAAATAATCAATTGTTCATTTATTTAGAAGCATGATGCTAACACGTTATTTTTTTAATGTGTCGTCCTATCTTGCAGCCATCCCCAAAAGAGGCATCATCTCTCTGTTACTAGAGTATGTCTTCATTCATACAATCAATGGGATTTTGGAGATAGAAATAATATTGAAAAATATTTTCCTTGTCATGCAGGATGGTGAATGTGGTACTGATTCACGAGATTTGTTGGTGCTGAGCCAAGTTGTCATGCAGAATACACTATACAACCTGAAACAAGACCAGCCGATGCAGGTTTGTCTAGATGCTTGTTCTAGCAGTATATTGGTTATCGTTCAGCATCTTCACTAATCCATCCTCTGTGCTGGTTAAATTACTTGCATTGCATGTGTTTTCATATCCAAATAGATGCAAGAACGCCAGAGCAAGGGCGTCTTAAGCTACGTGTCAGGAATCTATATTCCAAGTCACAACTACTTGGCATTGATCAATTAGCTCACCTGCTGTCATCATGTGTCATCATCAGGCAATTGCAGGTGATGTTTCTTTGAGTCTACTTTCTCTTCTGATTCAAAAGTTATTATGGATACACAATACCTTATCATGTTCATCTGTCTTATGGAGAGGTGAAATAGGGCAAGGTCTTAATTCACATAAGTGAAGATGATTGTTATTAAGCTGGACTAGTTCGTATGGAATTAGGGTATTCCTCAACTATTGTGATTTCTCGTACTTAACATTTCACTAACTTTTTTCTTGCTTAAGGTTTTTTTAATTTGAAAGACTATCAATTATTCATTTATAGTGAAGCAAGACGCTGAACTGTTCTTTAATGTGCCATTATATCTTGCAGCCATCCACAGAAGGATGTTAATAAGAGTCACCTTTCTCTTACCCGAGTATGTATGCATTTATACAGTCAATGGGTATAGGATCATTGATCAAATGAAGTTAAGAAGATAATTCACTTGTTTTTGCTGGATGACAGATCTAAAACTAGTCCGAGGATATCTACTGCTGCCGAGCCAACTCGTAATGAACCAAAAGCTATACAATATAATGTGGGAACTGGTAATACTGGTTCACTTTACATGCTCTTTCCTCTATCTTTTCCTGGTGTGCTTTACACTTGTTATCATTTCACTACCACTGCTGGTGATGATTCAGTATGCTTGCTGAAAACTTGCATGAAATTTTATTGGCTTGTTATGAAAGTCGTTGGCGGATAATTTGAACCGAAAATATAGAATAAGAATATCTTTGAGAAGCTCTGGCATAATGACCAAATCTTGAAGTGGTTGGTGTGTTATTAGAATCTGAAGCTAAAATGTAATTTAATTGAACTCCAAGAGTACTTCATATTAATATTGAAATCACAGAAACAAAACCTTGCATTTGCGCAATCTGCGATGGAGACCAGAAAAGTTTATATTAAGTTGGCTTTTCAACCTGTAAAGGTTCCTTTAAAGATGGTGCAAAGGGAGGAACTTGGATTTAGTCTTAGGGTCCTAATGTGGGATGTTTGTGATGCTAGACAAGTTTCAAAGGTAAGCTGGTGTTACAACAAATACAGAGAGTTACTTACCATTTTGCAAGTTGTGTCTAACCAAATTTAGCACACATGATTATCATGCTATGATTGCTCTAGGGAACTATGTGAAAAGCCTCTTAAATTAAGATTCAAAATTTGCTGGCTGCTTCATAATAGAGTCCATTGTTGATGTGCTGGTATTAGGCTCTTCAACAAGTTCCAATTCTACAAGTTTTAATTCCAGCTTCTGAATCCAAGAACTTATGCTGGTGCATGAAGCGACATGAGCTGCTAATGTTTTATCAAGCATGGTGTTAGGTAACAATATTTTCTCAATCATGGTGTTAAGTAACATCTTCTGAATTTCATGGCTACTTGTTGGCTTGCAGAAAATGTCGAATCGAGTAGATTGATTTTAGCAACCATAACATCCAAAACCAGCTCAAAGGTTGGAGATTCCAATGCTTATGGTGATCGTGGACTTCCATCATAGCAAGGAACATAGTTGCATCTTCAGTATGTTTTCATGTGGTTTAATTGCTTAATTTTTTTGAATCATGGCTTATATTTTGATCAATATCTTGTTCCTGTAGAGGGGTGCTCCTACCAAAGGACCAAGACAAGATTGATCGTGTGTGTTCACGACATCAACATTCAGTCAAACGCTTTGCTGAATGTGAATGACTCAAGCAAGGTAACATAAATTTGGCAGTTGACATTCAAGGTATGACTTTTTCTTTTTGGTTGTTATGCTTGATGTATTTCTTTTTGGGTTAATTTTGTGCGATTGATGTCTTTTTTGATTCTTTTTGTCTTTTCACTGTTAGTGATTGTGGGTTTGTTGTGATTGATTTGTGATTTTTGGGGTTTTATTCAAAATGATTTACGTGTTTGTCTTATGAGTTATTCGTGATTGTGGGTACTTTTTGGATTGATTGTTTTGTGATTTGTGGGATTTTATTGTGATTGTTTATTTGATTGTGTTGTTTTTGATTATCGATTGTTTTTGTGGGTTATGATTCTTGAATTTCTAGTTTCTTGGAATTTATTTTAATTTTGTCTTGTAATTAGTTTTGTGATTGTGGGCTAGTGCAACTCGTGTGATATTTGAAATAGTTTCTTGGACCTTTCTTTGTTGCCATGATTATTCACTTTTTTTGGGTGAATTTGGTGTGATTGATGTTCCAATATTTGGTTAGTTTTCTGGGTGTTTGAATCTTTTGATGTTCTAATGGAATTTCAGTAATTAATTATGTGATTGTTGGTTTTTTTTTTTTTTGATTGATTGTTGTGCGATTTGTGGGATTGTATTCTGGTTGGTTATGTGATTGTGGTGTTTGTGTTCTCATTGTATTTGTGTTGTTTGTAGTGTAATTTGACCTGTGATTGTGGTTTGACCTGTGATTGTGGTTTGTCTTCTGATTGACTATTATTGTGGGTTTTTTTGTGAGTGTTGTGTGATTTCGGGATTTTTATTGTTTATGTGACAATTTGTATTCTGATTGTTTGATTGTTCTTGGTTGTGGGCTTGTTTAGTTACTTGAATTGTGTGACTAATGTCTTATGATCTTTTTTTCTTCTGATTGTTCGTGATTGTGGGTTTTTTGTGATTGTTGTGTGATTTGTGGGTTTTCATTCACATTTTTTATGTTGTTTGTGCTTTTTGTGTTTTGATTGTTTTTGTGACTGTGTGTTGTGTTGGTTTGCATTGTTGTGTGACTTATTGTTGGTTTTGGTGCAATTTGATGACCTATTTGCTTGTTCTTGTTTGTTGGATTCGATCTTTTGTTTCTAATTAGTTTGTGATTGTGGGATGCCTTTTGTGATTCTTGATTGTTTCTTGTGGATTATGATTTTTGAATTTTTAGTTTCTTGGAATTTTATTTTAATTTTGTCTTGTAATTAGTTTTGTGATTGTGGGTTTGTGGTGCAAGTGATATGATATTTGAATCAGTTTCTTTTGTGGTGTGATTATTGATTTTTTCTTTTGGGTTAATTTGGTCTTTGATGTTCTAAATGTTTGGTTAGTTTTTTCGATGTTTGATTATTTTGATGTTCTAACGGAATTTTAGCTTAGTTTTGTGATTGAGCGTTTGCTTGCAACTGGCTTGATATTTGAATCTGTTTCTTGGACTTTTCTATTTGGTTGTGATTCTTGATATTATTTGGTTAATTTGGTCCAATTAAAGTTCTAATATTCACTTAGTTTTCTTGGTGTTTGATTCTTTTGAGTTGTTGTAATGGGATTTCATCCCCTTGCTATTATTGAGACGTAGCTTCATGGAGCTAAGTATTTCGATGTTGGTAGCAGTGTTTGAAGCAGGAGCATTGTGGTTAACGTAATTTTATAGTTTCATGGGCTTGCTGCTGCCCATCTTAACGAAACGGTCAACAGTAGTTCGCTTCACAAATTCTTTTTCCTTGCATCCTTGTTTCATGTATTGTTGACCTTGTTGCTTTTTCTTCCCTATAGGTCGCTTGTGTAAGTGCTGCTCTCAAGGACACCAAGTTTGGCGCGTAAGGGCGCAAAGATCTTTTTGCTTTGTTTTTTGTGTTCTCATTGTTTTTGTGATGTTGAGTTGTGTTGTTTGCTTTGTTTGTGTAATTTATTTTGTGTTTTCGTTGTATTTGTGCTCTTTGTAGTGTAATTTGACACGTGATTGTGGTTTGTGTTCTGATTCACTATGATTGTGGGTTACTCCTTTCCGAATAATCAATTGTTCATTTATTTAGAAGCATGATGCTAACACGTTATTTTTTTAATGTGCCATCCTATCTTGCAGCCATCCCCAAAAGAGGCATCATCTCTCTGTTAGTAGAGTATGTCTTTATTCATATAATCAATGGGATTTTTGACATAGAAATAATATTGAAAAATATTTTCCTTGTGATGCAGGATGGTGAATGTGGTACTGATTCAGGAGATTTATTGGTGCTGAGCCAATTTGTCATGCAGAATACACTATACAACCTGAAACAAGACCGGCTGATGCAGGTTTGTATAGACGCTTGTTGTTTCCTCGTGAGCAGTATATTGGTTATCGTTCGGCATCTACACTAATCCATCCGGTGTGTTGGTTAAATTACTTGCATTGCATGTGTTTCCATATCCAAATAGATGCAAGAATGCCCAAGCAAGGGCGTCTTAAGCTACGTGTCACGAATCTGAATTCCAAGTCACAACTACTTGGTATTGATCAATTAGCACACCTGCTGTCATCATGAGGCAATTGCAGGTGATGTTCCTTCGAGTCTACTTTCTCTGCTGATTCAAAAGCTATCATGGATACACAATACCTTATCATGGTGAGCAAATTTGTCATGCAGAATACACTATACAAGCTGAAACAACACCAGCTGATGCAGGTTTGTATAGATACTTGTTCTTTCCTAGTGAGCAGTATATTGGTTATCATTTGGCATCTACACTAATCCATCCGGTGTGCTGGTTAAATTACTTGCATTGCATGTGTTTTCATATCCAAATAGATTCAAGAATGCCAAGGCAAGGGCGTCTTAAGGTACGTGTCAGGAATTTGAATTCCAAGTCACAACTACTTGGTATCAATTAGCTCACCTGCTGTCATCATCAGGCAATTGCAGGTGATGTTCCTTTGAGTCTACTTTCTCTGCTGATTCAAAAGTTATTATGGATACACAATACCTTATTATGGTGAGCCAATTTTTCATGCAGAATACACTATACAAGCTGAAACAACACCAGCTGATACAGGTTTGTATAGATGCTTGTTCTTTCCTAGTCAGCAGTAAATTGGTTATCGTTCGACATCTTCACTAATCCATTCGGTGTGCTGGTTAAATTACTTGCATTACATGTGTTTTCATATCCAAAACCAGCTCAAAGGTTGGATAACCCAATGCTTGTGCTAATCGTGGACTTCCATCACAGCAAGGAACATAGTTGCATCTTGAGTACGTTTCATGTGGTTTAATTGCTTAATTTTTTGAATCATGGCT
Source organism: Sesamum indicum (assembly GCF_026168435.1). NCBI lineage: Eukaryota > Viridiplantae > Streptophyta > Magnoliopsida > Lamiales > Pedaliaceae > Sesamum > Sesamum indicum. The sequence continues at coordinate 57,740 of NC_142660.1, read as the reverse complement.
TATATTTTGATCAACATCTTGTTCCTGTAGAGGGGTGCTCCTACCAAAGGACCAAGACAAGATTGATCGTGTGTGTTCACGACATCAACATTCAGTCGAACGCTTTGCTGAATGTGAATGACTCAAGCAAGGTAACATAAATTTGGCAGTTGACATACAAGGTATGACTTTTTCTTTTTGGTTGTTATGCTGGATGTATTTCTTTTTGGGTTAATTTTGTGCGATTGATGTCTTTTCATTCTTTTTGTCTTTTCACTGTTAGTGATTGTGGGTTTGTGGTGATTGGTTTGTGATTTTTGGGGTTTTATTCAAAATGATTTACGTGTTTGTGTTTTTTGTGTTCTTATTGTTTTTGTGATGTATGGTTGTGTTGTTTGCTTTGTTTGTGTAATTTATTTTGTGTTTTCGCTGTATTTGTGCTCTTTGTAGTGTAATTTGACACGTGATTGTGGTTTGTCTTCTGATTCACTATGATTGTGGGTTACTCCTTTCCAAATAATCAATTGTTCATTTATTTAGAAGCATGATGCTAACACGTTATTTTTTTAATGTGCCATCCTATCTTGCAGCCATCCCCAAAAGAGGCATCATCTCTCTGTTAGTAGAGTATGTCTTCATTCATACAATCAATGGGATTTTTGAGATAGAAATAATATTGAAAAATATTTTCCTTGTGATGCAGGATGGTGAATGTGGTACTGATTCAGGAGATTTATTGGTGCTGAGCCAATTTGTCATGCAGAATACACTATACAACCTGAAACAAGACCGGCTGATGCAGGTTTGTATAGACGCTTGTTCTTTACTAGTGAGAAGTATATTGGTTATCGTTCGGCATCTACACTAATCCATCCGGTATGGTTAAATTACTTGCATTGCATATGTTTGCATATCCAAATAGATGCAAGAATGGCAGAGCAAGGGCGTCTTATGCTACGTGTCACGAATCTGAATTCCAAGTCACAACTACTTGGTATTGATCAATTAGCACACCTGCTGTCATCATTAGGCAATTGCAGGTGATGTTCCTTCGAGTCTACTTTCTCTGCTGATTCAAAAGTTATCGTGGATACACAATACCTTATCATGGTGAGCAAATTTGTCATGCAGAATACACCATACAAGCTGAAACAACACGAGCTGATGCAGGTTTGTATAGATGCTTGCTCTTTCCTAGTAAGCAGTATATTGGTTATCATTTGGCATCTACACTAATCCATCCGGTGTGTTGGTTAAATCACTTGCATTGCATGTGTTTTCATATCCAAATAGATGCAAGAATGCCAAAGCAAGGGTGTCTTAAGCTACGTGTCAGGAATTTGAATTCCAAGTCACAACTACTTGGTATCAATTAGCTCACCTGCTGTCATCATCAGGCAATTGTAGGTGATGTTCCTTTGAGTCTACTTTCTCTGCTGATTCAAAAGTTATTACGGATACACAGTACCTTATTATGGGGAGCCAATTTTTCATGCAGAATACACTATACAAGCTGAAACAACACCAGCTGATGCAGGTTTGTATAGATGCTTTTTCTTTCCTAGTCAGCAGTATATTGGTTATCGTTCGGCATCTACACTAATCCATTCGGTGTGCTGGTTAAATTATTTGCATTACATGTGTTTTCATATCCAAAACCAGCTCAAAGGTTGGATAACCCAATGCTTGTGGTAATCGTGGACTTCCATCACAGCAAGGAACATAGTTGCATCTTTAGTACGTTTCATGTGGTTTAATTGCTTAATTTTTTGAATCATGGCTTATATTTTGATCAATATCTTGTTCCTGTAGAGGGGTGCTCGTACCAAAGGACCAAGACAAGATTGATCGTGTGTGTTCACGACATCAACATTCAGTCAAACGCTTTGCTGAATGTGAAAGACTCAAGCAAGGTAACATAAATTTGGCAGTTGACATACAAGGTATGACTTTTTCTTTTTGGTTGTTATGCTTGATGTATTTCTTTTTGGGTTAATTTTGTGCGATTGATGTCTTTTCATTCTTTTTGTCTTTTCACTGTTAGTGATTGTGGGTTTGTGGTGATTGGTTTGTGATTTTTGGGGTTTTATTCAAAATGATTTACGTGTTTGTGTTTTTTGTGTTCTTATTGTTTTTGTGATGTATGGTTGTGTTGTTTGCTTTGTTTGTGTAATTTATTTTGTGTTTTCGCTGTATTTGTGCTCTTTGTAGTGTAATTTGACATGTGATTGTGGTTTGTCTTCTGATTCACTATGATTGTAGGTTACTCAATTCCAAATAATCAATTGTTCATTTATTTAGAAGCATGATGCTAACACGTTATTTTTTTAATGTGCCATCCTATCTTGCAGCCATCCCCAAAAGAGGCATCATCTCTCTGTTAGTAGAGTATGTCTTCATTCATACAATCAATGGGATTTTTGAGATAGAAATGATATTGAAAAATATTTTCCTTGTGATGCAGGATGGTGAATGTGGTACTGATTCAGGAGATTTATTGGTGCTGAGCCAATTTGTCATGCAGAATACACTATACAACCTGAAACAAGACCGGCTGATGCAGGTTTGTATAGACGCTTGTTGTTTCCTCGTGAGCAGTATATTGGTTATCATTCGGCATCTACACTAATCCATCCGGTGTGTTGGTTAAATTACTTGCATTGCATGTGTTTCCATATCCAAATAGATGCAAGAATGCCCAAGCAAGGGCGTCTTAAGCTACGTGTCACGAATCTGAATTCCAAGTGACAACTACTTGGTATTGATCAATTAGCACACCTGCTGTCATCATGAGGCAATTGCAGGTGATGTTCCTTCGAGTCTACTTTCTCTGCTGATTCAAAAGCTATCATGGATACACAATACCTTATCATGGTGAGTAAATTTGTCATGCAGAATACACTATACAAGCTGAAACAACACCAGCTGATGCAGGTTTGTATAGATAGTTGTTCTTTCCTAGTGAGCAGTATATTGGTTTTCATTTGGCATCTACACTAATCCATCCGGTGTGCTGGTTAAATTACTTGCATTGCATGTGTTTTCATATCCAAATAGATTCAAGAATGCCAAGGCAAGGGCGTCTTAAGGTACGTGTCAGGAATTTGAATTCCAAGTCACAACTACTTGGTATCAATTAGCTCACCTGCTGTCATCATCAGGCAATTGCAGGTGATGTTCCTTTGAGTCTACTTTCTCTGCTGATTCAAAAGTTATTATGGATACACAATACCTTATTATGGTGAGCCAATTTTTCATGCAGAATACACTATACAAGCTGAAACAACACCAGCTGATACAGGTTTGTATAGATGCTTGTTCTTTCCTAGTCAGCAGTAAATTGGTTATCGTTCGACATCTTCACTAATCCATTCGGTGTGCTGGTTAAATTACTTGCATTACATGTGTTTTCATATCCAAAACCAGCTCAAAGGTTGGATAACCCAATGCTTGTGCTAATCGTGGACTTCCATCACAGCAAGGAACATAGTTGCATCTTGAGTACGTTTCATGTGGTTTAATAATTGCTTAATTTTTTGAATCATGGCTTATATTTTGATCAACATCTTGTTCCTGTAGAGGGGTGCTCCTACCAAAGGACCAAGACAAGATTGATCGTGTGTGTTCACGACATCAACATTCAGTCGAACGCTTTGCTGAATGTGAATGACTCAAGCAAGGTAACATAAATTTGGCAGTTGACATACAAGGTATGACTTTTTCTTTTTGGTTGTTATGCTTGATGTATTTCTTTTTGGGTTAATTTTGTGCGATTGATGTCTTTTGATTCTTTTTGTCTTTTCACTGTTAGTGACTGTGGTTTTGTGGTGATTGGTTTGTGATTTTTGGGGTTTTATTCAGAATGATTTACGTGTTTGTGTTTTTTGTGTTCTCATTATTTTTGTGATGTAGGGTTGTTTGCTTTGTTTGTGTAATTTATTTTGTGTTTTCATTGTATTTGTGCTCTTTGTAGTGTAATTTGACACGTGATTGTGGTTTGTCTTCTGATTCACTATGATTGTGGGTTACTCCTTTCCAAATAATCAATTGTTCATTTATTTAGAAGCATGATGCTAACACGTTATTTTTTTAATGTGCCATCCTATCTTGCAGCCATCCCCAAAAGAGGCATCATCTCTCTGTTAGTAGAGTATGTCTTCATTCATACAATCAATGGGATTTTTGAGATAGAAATAATATTGAAAAATATTTTCCTTGTGATGCAGGATGGTGAATGTGGTACTGATTCAGGAGATTTATTGGTGCTGAGCCAATTTGTCATGCAGAATACACTATACAACCTGAAACAAGACCGGCTGATGCAGGTTTGTATAGACGCTTGTTCTTTACTAGTGAGAAGTATATTGGTTATCGTTCGGCATCTACACTAATCCATCCGGTATGGTTAAATTACTTGCATTGCATATGTTTGCATATCCAAATAGATGCAAGAATGGCAGAGCAAGGGCGGCTTATGCTACGTGTCACGAATCTGAATTCCAAGTCACAACTACTTGGTATTGATCAATTAGCACACCTGCTGTCATCATTAGGCAATTGCAGGTGATGTTCCTTCGAGTCTACTTTCTCTGCTGATTCAAAAGTTATCATGGATACACAATACCTTATCATGGTGAGCAAATTTGTCATGCAGAATACACCATACAAGCTGAAACAACACGAGCTGATGCAGGTTTGTATAGATGCTTGCTCTTTCCTAGTGAGCAGTATATTGGTTATCATTTGGCATCTACACTAATCCATCCGGTGTGTTGGTTAAATCACTTGCATTGCATGTGTTTTCATATCCAAATAGATGCAAGAATGCCAAAGCAAGGGTGTCTTAAGCTACGTGTCAGGAATTTGAATTCCAAGTCACAACTACTTGGTATCAATTAGCTCACCTGCTGTCATCATCAGGCAATTGTAGGTGATGTTCCTTTGAGTCTACTTTCTCTGCTGATTCAAAAGTTATTACGGATACACAGTACCTTATTATGGGGTGCCAATTTTTCATGCAGAATACACTATACAAGCTGAAACAACACCAGCTGATGCAGGTTTGTATAGATGCTTGTTCTTTCCTAGTCAGCAGTATATTGGTTATCGTTCGGCATCTACACTAATCCATTCGGTGTGCTGGTTAAATTATTTGCATTACATGTGTTTTCATATCCAAAACCAGCTCAAAGGTTGGATAACCCAATGCTTGTGGTAATCGTGGACTTCCATCACAGCAAGGAACATAGTTGCATCTTGAGTACGTTTCATGTGGTTTAATTGCTTAATTTTTTGAATCATGGCTTATATTTTGATCAATATCTTGTTCCTGTAGAGGGGTGCTCGTACCAAAGGACCAAGACAAGATTGATCGTGTGTGTTCACGACATCAACATTCAGTCAAACGCTTTGCTGAATGTGAAAGACTCAAGCAAGGTAACATAAATTTGGCAGTTGACATACAAGGTATGACTTTTTCTTTTTGGTTGTTATGCTTGATGTATTTCTTTTTGGGTTAATTTTGTGCGATTGATGTCTTTTCATTCTTTTTGTCTTTTCACTGTTAGTGATTGTGGGTTTGTGGTGATTGGTTTGTGATTTTTGGGGTTTTATTCAAAATGATTTACGTGTTTGTGTTTTTTGTGTTCTTATTGTTTTTGTGATGTATGGTTGTGTTGTTTGCTTTGTTTGTGTAATTTATTTTGTGTTTTCGCTGTATTTGTGCTCTTTGTAGTGTAATTTGACATGTGATTGTGGTTTGTCTTCTGATTCACTATGATTGTAGGTTACTCAATTCCAAATAATCAATTGTTCATTTATTTAGAAGCATGATGCTAACACGTTATTTTTTTAATGTGCCATCCTATCTTGCAGCCATCCCCAAAAGAGGCATCATCTCTCTGTTAGTAGAGTATGTCTTCATTCATACAATCAATGGGATTTTTGAGATAGAAATAATATTGAAAAATATTTTCCTTGTGATGCAGGATGGTGAATGTGGTACTGATTCAGGAGATTTATTGGTGCTGAGCCAATTTGTCATGCAGAATACACTATACAACCTGAAACAAGACCGGCTCATGCAGGTTTGTATAGACGCTTGTTCTTTCCTAGTGAGCAGTATATTGGTTATCGTTCGGCATCTACACTAATCCATCCGGTGTGTTGGTTAAATTACTTGCATTGCATGTGTTTTCATATCCAAATAGATACAAGAATGGCAGAGCATGGGCGTCTTAAACTACGCGTCACGAATCTGAATTCCAAGTCACAACTACTTGGTATTGATCAATTAGCACACCTGCTGTCATCATCTGGCAATTGCAGGTGATGTTCCTTCGAGTCTACTTTCTCTGCTGATTCAAAAGTTATCATGGATACACAATACCTTATCATGGTGAGCAAATTTTTCATGCAGAATACACTATACAAGCTGAAACAACACCAGCTGATGCAGGTTTGTATAGATGCTTGTTCTTTCCTAGTGAGCAGTATATTGATTATCGTTTGGCATCTACACTAATCCATCCAGTGTGCTCGTTAAATTATTTGCATTGCATGTGTTTTCATATCCAAATAGATGCAAGAATGCCAAAGCAAGGGCGTCTTAAGCTACGTGTCAGGAATTTGAATTCCAAGTCACAACTACTTGGTATCAATTAGCTCACCTGCTGTCATCATCAGGCAATTGCAGGTGATGTTCCTTTGAGTTTACTTTCTCTGCTGATTCAAAAGTTATTATGGATACACAATACCTTATTATGGTGAGCCAATTTTTCATGCAGAATACACTATACAACCTGAAACAACACCAGCTGATGCAGGTTTGTATAGATGCTTTTTCTTTCCTAGTGAGCAGTATATTGGTTATCGTTTGGCATCTTCACTAATCCATTCGGTGTGCTGGTTAAATTACTTGCATTGCATGTGTTTTCATATCCAAAACCAGCTCAAAGGTTGGAAAATCCAATGCTTGTGGTGATCGTGGACTTCCATCATAGCAAGGAACATAGTTGCATCTTGAGTACTTTTTCATGTGGTTTAATTGCTTAATTTTTTGAATCATGGCTTATATTTTGATCAATATCTTGTTCCTGTAGAGGGGTGCTCCTACCAAAGGACCAAGACAAGATTGATCGTGTGTGTTCACGACATCAACATTCAGTCGAACACTTTGCTGAATGTGAATGACTCAAGCAAGGTAACATAAATTTGGCAGTTGACATACAAGGTATGACTTTTTCTTTTTGGTTGTTATGCTTGATGTATTTCTTCTTGGGTTAATTTTGTGCGATTGATGTCTTTTCATTCTTTTTGTCTTTTCACTGTTAGTGATTGTGGTGATTGGTTTGTGATATTTGGGGTTTTATTCAGAATGATTTACGTGTTTGTGTTTTTTGTGTTCTCATTGTTTTTGTGATGTAGGGTTGTGTTGTTTTGCTTTGTTTGAGTAATTTGTTTTGTGTTTTCGTTGTATTTGTGCTCTTTGTAGTGTAATTTGACATGTGATTGTGGTTTGTCTTCTGATTCACTATGATTGTGGGTTACTCCTTTCCAAATAATCAATTGTTCATTTATTTAGAAGCATGATGCTAACACGTTATTTTTTTAATGTGCCATCCTATCTTGCAGCCATCCCCAAAAGAGGCATCATCTCTCTGTTACTAGAGTATGTCTTCATTCATACAATCAATGGGATTTTTGAGATAGAAATAATATTGAAAAATATTTTCCTTGTGATGCAGGATGGTGAATGTGGTACTGATTCAGGAGATTTATTGGTGCTGAGCCAATTTGTCATGCAGAATACACTATACAACCTGAAACAAGACCGGCTCATGCAGGTTTGTATAGACGCTTGTTCTTTCCTAGTGAGCAGTATATTGGTTATCGTTCGGCATCTACACTAATCCATCCGGTGTGTTGGTTAAATTACTTGCATTGCATGTGTTTTCATATCCAAATAGATACAAGAATGGCAGAGCATGGGCGTCTTAAACTACGCGTCACGAATCTGAATTCCAAGTCACAACTACTTGGTATTGATCAATTAGCACACCTGCTGTCATCATCTGGCAATTGCAGGTGATGTTCCTTCGAGTCTACTTTCTCTGCTGATTCAAAAGTTATCATGGATACACAATACCTTATCATGGTGAGCAAATTTTTCATGCAGAATACACTATACAAGCTGAAACAACACCAGCTGATGCAGGTTTGTATAGATGCTTGTTCTTTCCTAGTGAGCAGTATATTGATTATCGTTTGGCATCTACACTAATCCATCCAGTGTGCTCGTTAAATTATTTGCATTGCATGTGTTTTCATATCCAAATAGATGCAAGAATGCCAAAGCAAGGGCGTCTTAAGCTACGTGTCAGGAATTTGAATTCCAAGTCACAACTACTTGGTATCAATTAGCTCACCTGCTGTCATCATCAGGCAATTGCAGGTGATGTTCCTTTGAGTTTACTTTCTCTGCTGATTCAAAAGTTATTATGGATACACAATACCTTATTATGGTGAGCCAATTTTTCATGCAGAATATACTATACAACCTGAAACAAGACCAGCTGATGCAGGTTTGTATAGATGCTTTTTCTTTCCTAGTGAGCAGTATATTGGTTATCGTTCGGCATCTTCACTAATCCATTCGGTGTGCTGGTTAAATTACTTGCATTGCATGTGTTTTCATATCCAAAACCAGCTCAAAGGTTGGAAAATCCAATGCTTGTGGTGATCGTGGACTTCCATCATAGCAAGGAACATAGTTGCATCTTGAGTACTTTTTCATGTGGTTTAATTGCTTAATTTTTTGAATCATGGCTTATATTTTGATCAATATCTTGTTCCTGTAGAGGGGTGCTCCTACCAAAGGACCAAGACAAGATTGATCGTGTGTGTTCACGACATCAACATTCAGTCGAACACTTTGCTGAATGTGAATGACTCAAGCAAGGTAACATAAATTTGGCAGTTGACATACAAGGTATGACTTTTTCTTTTTGGTTGTTATGCTTGATGTATTTCTTCTTGGGTTAATTTTGTGCAATTGATGTCTTTTCATTCTTTTTGTCTTTTCACTGTTAGTGATTGTGGTGATTGGTTTGTGATATTTGGGGTTTTATTCAGAATGATTTACGTGTTTGTGTTTTTTGTGTTCTCATTGTTTTTGTGATGTAGGGTTGTGTTGTTTTGCTTTGTTTGTGTAATTTGTTTTGTGTTTTCGTTGTATTTGTGCTCTTTGTAGTGTAATTTGACATGTGATTGTGGTTTGTCTTCTGATTCACTATGATTGTGGGTTACTCCTTTCCAAATAATCAATTGTTCATTTATTTAGAAGCATGATGCTAACACGTTATTTTTTTAATTTGCCATCCTATCTTGCAGCCATCCCCAAAAGAGGCATCATCTCTCTGTTACTAGAGTATGTCTTCATTCATACAATCAATGGGATTTTTGAGATAGAAATAATATTGAAAAATATTTTCCTTGTGATGCAGGATGGTGAATGTGGTACTGATTCAGGAGATTTATTGGTGCTGAGCCAATTTGTCATGCAGAATACACTATACAACCTGAAACAAGACCGGCTGATGCAGGTTTGTATAGACGCTTGTTCTTTACTAGTGAGCAGTATATTGGTTATCGTTTGGCATCTACACTAATCCATCCGATGTGTTGGTTAAATTACATGCATTGCATGTGTTTTCATATCTAAATAGATGCAAGAATGCCAGAGCAAGGGCGTCTTAAGCTACGTGTCACGAATCTGAATTCCAAGTCACAACTACTTGGTATTGATCAATTAGCACACCTGCTGTCATCATCAGGCAATTGCAGGTGATGTTCCTTCGAGTCTACTTTCTCTGCTGATTCAAAAGTTATCATGGATACACAATACCTTATCATGGTGAGCAAATTTGTCATGCAGAATACACCATACAACCTGAAACAACACCAGTTGATGCAGGTTTGTATAGATGCTTGTTCTTTCCTAGTGAGCAGTATATTGGTTATCGTTTGGCATCTACACTAATCCATCCGGTGTGCTGGTTAAATTACTTGCATTGCATATCCAAATAGATGCAAGAATGCCAGAGCAAGGGCTTCTTAAGCTACGTGTCAGCAATTTGAATTCCAAGTCACAACTACTTGGTATCAATCAGCTCACCTGCTGTCATCATCAGGCAATTGCAGGTGATGTTCCTTTGAGTCTACCTTCTCTGCTGATTCAAAAGTTATTATGGATACAAAATACCTTATTATGGTGAGCCAATTTTTCATGCAGAATACACTATACAAGCTGAAACAACACCAGCTGATGCAGGTTTGTATAGATGCTTGTTCTTTCCTAGTGAGCAGTATATTGGTTATCGTTCGGCATCTACCCTAATCCATTCCGTGTGCTGGTTAAATTACTTGCATTGCATGTGTTTTCATATCCAAAACCAGCTCAAAGGTTGGAAAATCCAATGCTTGTGGTGATCGTGGACTTCCATCATAGCAAGGAACATTGTTGCATCTTGAGTACGTTTTCATGTGGTTTAATTGCTTAATTTTTTGAATCATGGCTTATATTTTGATCAATATCTTGTTCCTGTAGAGGGGTGCTCCTACCAAAGGACCAAGACAAGATTGATCGTGTGTGTTCACGACATCAACATTCAGTCAAACACTTTGTTGAATGTGAATGACTCAAGCAAGGTAACATAAATTTGGCAGTTGACATACAAGGTATGACTTTTTCTTTTTGGTTGTTATGCTTGATGTATTTCCTTTTGGGTTAATTTTGTGCGATTGATGTCTTTTGATTCTTTTTGTCTTTTCACTGTTAGTGATTGTGGGTTTTTTGTGATTGGTTTGTGATTTTTGGGGTTTTATTCAGAATTATTTACGTGTTTGTGTTTTTTGTGTTCTCATTGGTTGTGATGTGGGGTCGTGTTGTTTGCTTTGTTTGTGTAATTTATTTTGTGTTTTCGTTGTATTTTTGCTCTTTGTAGTGTAATTTGACATGTGATTGTGGTTTGTCTTCTGATTGACTATGATTGTGGGTTTCTTTTTGAGTGTTGTGTGGTTCTTGGATTTTTATTGTTTATGTGACTGTTTGTATTTTGATTGTTTGATTGTTCTTTGTTGTGGGTTGCTTTAGTTACTTGAATTGTTGTGTGTTTTGGTGCAATTTGACTTAATTGTTCGAACGTGTTTCTTGGATGAGATCTTTTGTGTTCTAAATAGTTTATGTGATTATGGGTTGTTTGTATCTTTGTGTGATTTTGGTTTGTCTTCTTATTCTTTTTGTGATCGTGAGTTTGTCTTATGAGTTATTCGTGATTGTGGGTACTTTTCGGATTGATTGTTTTGTGATTTGTGGGATTTTGTTGTGATTGTTTATTTGATTATGTTGTTTGTGATTTCTCGATTGTTTTTGTGGGTTATGATTCTTGAATTTCTAGTTTCTTGGAATTTATTTTAATTTTGTCTTGTAATTAGTTTTGTGATTGTGGGCTAGTGCAACTCGTGTGATATTTGAATTAGTTTCTTGAACCTTTCTTTGTTGCCGTGATTATTCACTTTTTTTTGGGTGAATTTGGTGTGATTGATGTTCCAATATTTGGTTAGTTTTCTGGGTGTTTGAATCTTTTGATGTTCTAATGGAATTTCAGTAATGAATTATGTGATTGTTGGTTTTTTTTTTTTGATTGATTGTTGTGCGATTTGTGGGATTTTATTTTGGTTGTTTATGTGATTGTGGTGTTTGTGTTCTCATTGTATTTGTGCTATTTGTAGTATTTGACCTGTGATTGTGGTTTGTCTTCTGATTGACTGTTATTGTGGGTTTTTTTGTGAGTGTTGTGTGATTTCGGGGTTTTTATTGTTTATGTGATAGTTTGTATTCTGATTGTTTGATTGTTCTTGGTTGTGGGCACCTTGTTTAGTTACTTGAATTGTGTGACTAATGTCTTATGATCTTTTTTTCTTCTGATTGTTCGTGATTGTGGGTTTTTTGTGATTGTTGTGTGATTTGTGGGTTATCATTCACATTTTTTATGTTGTTTGTGCTTTTTGTGTTTTGATTGTTTTTGTGACTGTGTTTTGTTGGTTTGCATTGTTTGTGTGACTTATTGTTGGTTTTGGTGCAATTTGATGACCTATTTGTTTGTTCTTGTTTGTTGGATTCGATCTTTTGTTTCTAATTAGTTTGTGATTGTGGGATACCTTTTGTGATTCTTGATTGTTTCTTGTGGATTATGATTCTTGAATTTTAGTTTCTTGTAATTTTATTTTAATTTTGTCTTGTAATTAGTTTTGTGATTGTGGGTTTGTGGTGAAAGTGAGATGATATTTGAATTAGTTTCTTTTGTGGTGTGATTATTGATTTTTTCGTTTGGGTTAATTTGGTCTACTGATGTTCCAAATGTTTGGTTAGTTTTCTCAATATTTGATTATTTTGATGTTCTAACGGAATTTTAGCTTAGTGTTGTGATTGAGGGTTTGCGTGCAACTGGCTTGATATTTGAATCTGTTTCTTGGACTTTTCTATTTGGTTGTGATTCTTGATATTATTTGGTTAATTTGGTCCAATTAAAGTTCTAATAGTCACTTAGTTTTCTTGGTGTTTGATTCTTTTGAGTGTTGTAATGGGATTTCATCCCCTTGCTATTATTGAGACGTAGTTTCATGGAGCTATGTATTTCGATGTTGGTAGCAGTGTTTGAAGCAGGAGCATTGTGGTTAACGTAATTTTATAGTTTCATGGGCTTGCTGCTGCCCATCTTGACGAAACGGTCAACAGTAGTTCGCTTCACAAATTCTTTTTCCTTGCATCCTTGTTTCATGTATTGTTGACCTTGTTGCTTTTTCTTCCCTATAGGTCGCTTGTGTAAGTGCTGCTCTCAAGGACACCAAGTTTGGCGCGTAAGGTTTTCATGGTAATTCTATTAAAAGTTTTTTGATCTTCCAAATCTGAATTTCATGGCTGCTTGTTGGCTTGCAGAAAATATCGAATCGAGTAGGTTGATTTTAGCAACCATATCATCCAAAACCAGCTCAAAAGTTGGAAAATCCAATGCTTTTGGTGATTGTGTAATTCCATCATGGTAAGGGAACATAGTTGCAACTTCTGTACGTTTTCATGTGGTTGAATTGCTTAATTTTTGAATCATGACATATGTTTTGATCAATATCTTAGTTCGTGTAGAGAGGTGTTCCTACCAAAGGACCAAGACAAGATTGATCGTGTCTGTTCATGACATCAACATTCACTCACATGCTTTGCTGAATGTGAATGACTCAAACAAAGTAACATAAATTTGGCAGTTGACACACAAGGTATGACTTTTTCTTTTTGGTTGTTATGCTTGATGTATTTGTTTTTGGGTTAATTTTGTCCGATTGATGTCTTTTGATTCTTTTTGTCTTTTGATTGTTAATGATTGTGGACTTTTTGTGATTGGTATGTGATTTTTGGGGTTTTATTGATTTCTCGTACTTATCATTTCACTAACTTTTTTCTTGCTTAAGGTTTTTTTAATTTGAAAGACATCAATCATTCATTTATAGTGAAGCAAGATGCTGAACTGTTCTTTAATGTGCCATTATATTTTGCAGCCATCCTCATAAGGATGTTAATAAGAGTCACCTTTCTCTTACCCGAGTATGTATACATTTATACAGTCAATGGGTATAGGATCGTTGATCAAATGAATTCAACAAAATAATTCACTTGTTTTTGCAGGATGACAGATCTGGAGCTTACAGGAGCTTCTTAGGCTTTATGTTAGGAACTTGAATTCCAATTCCAACTCGCAACTCATTGACGTCCATCAATTAGCTCGTATGCTGCCATCTTCAAGCAATTGCAGGTGATGTTCTCTTGAGCCTACTGTCTCCCTTGCACTCATTTTAAAGTTACTATTAACTTCCACTAAATGCCTATGATGTTCATTTGTGCTATGGTTTGGTAGACTGTTGGAAGGTCATACATGCCACAAGCCAGATTATTTCATGCAATTAGTGAATTGCATCATATGATTTGTGAATATCCTCTTTTGCAATGACATTTCTTGGTTACTCCTTTCCAAATAATCAATTGTTCATTTATTTAGAAGCATGATGCTAACACATTATTTTTTTAATATGCCATCCTATCTTGCAGGATGGCGAATGTGGTACTGATTTTAGGAGATTTATTGGTGCTGAGCCAATTTGTCATGCAGAATATACTATACAACCTGAAACAAGACCAGCTGATGCAGGTTTGTATAGATGCTTGTTCTTTCCTAGTGAGCAGTATATTGGTTATCGTTCGGCATCTACACTAATCCATCCGGTGTGCTGGTGGTTAAATTACTTGCATTGTATGTATTTTCATATCCAAATAGATGCAGAATGCCAGAGGAAGGGCGTCTTAAGCTACGTGTCAGGAATCTGAATTCCAAGTCACAACTACTTGGTATCGATCAATTAGCTCACCTGCTGTGTCATCATCAGGCAATTGCAGGTGATGTTCCTTCGAGTCTACTTTCTCTGCTGATTCAAAATTTTATTATGGATACACAATACCTTATCATGTTCATCTGTCCTAGCAAGACGCTGAATTGTTCTTTAATGTGCCATTATATCTTGCAGCCATCCTCAGAAGGATGTTAATAAGAGTCACCTTTCTCTTACCCGAGTATGTATCCATTTATACAGTTAATGGGTATAGGATAAATGATCAAATGAAGTTAAGAAAATAATTCACTTGTTTTTGCTGGATGACAGATCTGGAACTAGTCCGAGGATATCTACTGCTGCCGAGCCAACTCGTAATGAACCAAAAGCTATACAATATAATGTGGGAACTGGTAATACTGGTTCACTTTACATGCACTTTCCTCTTATCTTTTCCTGGTGTGCTTTACACTTCTTATCATTTCACTACCACTGCTGGTGATGATTCAGTTTGCTTGCTGAAAACTTGCATAAAATTTTATTGGCTTGTTATGAAAGTCGTTGGCGGATAACTTGAACAAAAAATATAGAATAAGAATATCTTTGAGAAGCTTTGGCATAATGACCAAATCTTGAAGTGGTTGGTGTGTTATTAAAATCTGAAGCTAAAATGTAATTTAATTGAACTCCACCAGTACTTCATATTAATATTGAAATCACAGAAACAAGACCTTGCATTTGCGCAATCTGATATTAAGGTTGCTTTTCTGCCTGTAAAGGTTCCTTTAAAGATGGTGCAAAGGAAGGAACTTGGATTTAGTCTTAGTCTTAGGGTCCTAATAGGATGTTTGTGATGCTGGACAAGTTTCAAAGGTAAGCTGGTGTTACAACAAATATTTACCATTTTGCAAGTTGTGTCTAACCAAATTTAGCACACATGATTATCATGCTATGATTGCTCTAGGGAACTATGTGAAAAGCCTCTTAAATTAAGATTCAAAATTTGCTGGCTGCTTCATAATAGAGTCCATTGTTGATGTGCTGGTATTAGGCTCTCCATCAAGTTCCAATTCTACAAGTGTTAATTCCAGCTTCTGAATCCAAGAACTTATGCTGGTGCATGAAGCGACATGAGCTGCTAATGTTTTCTCAAGCTCGGTGGTAAGTAACAATATTTTCTCAAGTATGGTGTAACGTAACAATATTTTCTCGAGCATGGTGTTAAGTGATAATATTTTCTCAAGCATGGTGTTAAGTAACATCTTCTCAATTTCATGGCTGCTTGTTGGCTTGCAGAAAATATGGAATCGGGTAGATTGATTTTAGCAACCATAACATCCAAAACCAGCTCAAAGGTTGGAAAATCCAATGCTTATGGTGATCGTGGACTTCCATCATAGCAAGGAACATAGTTGCATCTTCAGTACGTTTTCATGTGGTTTAAATGCTTAATTTTTTGAATCATGGCTTATATTTTGATCAATATCTTGTTCCTGTAGAGGGGTACTCCTACCAAAGCACCAAGACAAGATTGATCGTGTGTGTTCACGACATCAACATTCAGTCACATGCTCTGCTGAATGTGAATGACTCAAGCAAGGTAACATAAATTTGGCAGTTGACATACAAGGTATGACTTTTTCTTTTGGGTTGTTATGCTTGATGTATTTCTTTTTAGGTTAATTTTGTCCGATTGATGTCTTTTTATTCTTTTTGTCTTTTCACTGTTGGTGATTGTGGATTTTTTGTGATTGATTTGTGATTTTTGGGGTTTTATTCAGAAGTATTTATGTGTTTGTGTTTTTTGTGTTCTGATTGTTTTTGTGATGTACGGTTGTGTTGTTTGCTTTGTTTCTGTAATTTATTTTGTGTTTTCATTGTATTTGTTTTGTTTGTAGTGTAATTTGACATGTGATTGTTGTTTGGCTTTTGATTGACTATGATTGTGGGTTTTTTTGTGAGTGTTGTGTGGTTTTTGGATTTTTATTGTTTATGTGACTGTTTGTATTCTGATTGTTTGATTGTTCTTGGTTGTGGGCTTGTTTAGTTACTTGAATTGTTGTGGGTTTTGGTGCAATTTTGACTTAATTGTTCGAACTTGTTTCTTGGATGAGATCTTTTGTTT
The DNA here is from genome assembly GCF_026168435.1 of Sesamum indicum. Classification (NCBI taxonomy): domain Eukaryota; kingdom Viridiplantae; phylum Streptophyta; class Magnoliopsida; order Lamiales; family Pedaliaceae; genus Sesamum; species Sesamum indicum. The sequence continues at coordinate 41,200 of NC_142660.1, read as the reverse complement.
TCTGTTTGACTATTATTGTGGGTTTTTTTGTGAGTGTTGTGTGATTTCGAGATTGTTTCTGTGAGAGTTTGTATTCTGATTGTTTGATTGTTCATGGTTGTGGGCTTGTTTAGTTACTTAAATTGTGTGACTAATGTCTTATGATCTTTTTTTCTTATGATTGTGGGTTTTTTGCGATTGTTGTGTGATTTGTGGGTTTTCATTCACATTTTTGATGTGTTTGTGCTTTTTGTGTTTTTATTGTTTTTGTGACTGTGTGTTGTGTTGGTGATTGTGGTTTCTTTGTGATTGGTCTGTGATTTTTTGCGGTTTTATTTAGAATTATTTATATGTTTGTGTTTTTTGTGTTCTGATTGTTTTTGTTATGTAGGGTTGTGTTGGTTTGCTTTGGTTTTGTAATTTATTTTGGGTTTTCGTGCAGTTTGTCTTAATTGTTCGAACTTGTTTTCTTGAATTTGATCTTTTGTTTCAAATTAGTTTGTGATTGTGAGATGTTTGTGATTCGCGATTGTTTTTAGTCGGTTATGATTCTTGAATTTCTAGTTTCTTGTAATTGGTTTTAATTTTGGCTTGTAATTAGTTTTGTGATTGTGGGCTTGTGCAATTGGTATGATATTTGAATTAGTTTCTTGGACCTTTTTTTGTTGTTGTCATTATTCACTTTCTTTGGGTGAATTTGGTCTGATTGATGTTCCAATATTTTGTTAGTTTTCTGGGTGTTTAATTCTTTTGATGTTCTAATGGAATTTCAGTAATTAATTATGTGGTGGTTAGTTTTTCTTTGATTGATTGTTCTACGATTTGTGGGATTTTATTCTGGTTGTTTATGTGATTGTGGTATTAGTGTTCTCATTGTATTTGTGTTGTTTGTAGTGTAATTTGATCAGTGATTGTGGTTTGTCTTCTGATTGACTATGATTGTGGGTTTTTTTTGTGAGGGTTGTTTGGTTTCTGGAATTTTATTTTTTATGTGATTGTTTGATTGTTCTTGATTATGGGCTTGTTTAGTTACTTGAATTGTTGTGGGTTTTGGTGCAATTTGACTCAATTATTCGAACTTGTTTCATGGATTAGATCTTGTCTTATAAATAGTTTATGTGATTATGGGTTGTTTGTATCTTTGTGTGATTTTGGTTTGTCTTCTCATTTTTTTTGTGATCGTGAGTTTGCCTTATGATTGTTCGTGATTGTGGGTACTTTTCGGATTGATTGTTTTGTGATTTGTGGGAGTTTATTCTGATTGTTTATGTAATTGTATTGTTTTGTGTCTCATTGTATTTATGACTGGGGGTTGTGTCGGTTTCTTTTATTACTGTGATTTATCGTGGGTTTTGGTGCAATTTGAGTTAATTATTGGTACTTGTTTCTTGGATTTGATCTTTTGTTTCTAATTAGGTTGTAATTGTGGGTGGTTGTTTGTGATGCTTGATAGTTTCTGTAAGTTATTCTATTTTTTATTTTGTTGGAATTTTGCTTGATTTTATCTTGTAATTAGTTTTGTTATTGTGGATTTTTGGTGCAACAAGTATGATTCTAAATTGGTCGTGGTGCTTGATGGTTTTTGTTTTTTGGTTCATTTTGTGTGACTACACCCTACTGAACGACGGCTTTGAGAAGTGCAAGGCTCAAACCAACAAGCTGCAAGGGTTAATAGAAGGATTCGATCTGAATCGCCTTGACCCCACTCTGGACGAGAATCTCGAGCCATATGCACCAGGGGGGAATTGGCCATTAAAGATGATGAGTTCGCAAGTTTGCTCGAGGAGATAGAAAGCTTAGATAGTTATGTCCTCAAAATTTTCATTTTGATTTTGACAATGTAGATCGAATATCTTTTGGCTCAGATTTTTTGTTAGACGATTTTCGATTTGTTAGAAAACTTGCATATTTTGCCAACTGTATCTACGATTAACCATTTGGTTAGCTCACATACTGTTCCTTTGGAAGTCGATTTATCACTTGCCAAAATTTTGACGTTACGTAGATTTTACTATCTTTCTCAAATCGACTGATTTTTCACAAATCCTACGATTTTTCTCAATTCGAAAGATCTTTCACAGATCCTACGATCTTTTTCAGATCGAATGATTTTTCGCAGATTCTAAGATTTTCTTCGGATCGAATGGTCTCTCGCTGTCTTGCTATCTTTCACAGATCAAATTATATTATGCAGATTAAAAAATGAAAAATTGACGAGTAATTTAAAATTCGTTGCAACATCGCTTTATAACAAGTAAATTTTATTTATTTTCGTACTAGGTACTTCATTTCAATTTCACTAATTATCAATTAGCGGGTGTTGGAAAAGTAAATGTGTGGATATATCTCGTTAAAACCACAAAAGAAATTTGATTGTTATTTCTTTTATCATCACTTTTGCAAAATTTCAAAGAACGTATATAATTGCACAAAAAGAGATTAATTGCGGGATATATATATATATATATATATAACATATAGAATGGTAGGAAGGTGATTACTAAAGGCTTTCTTCACTATAAAAATACTTAAGAAAAAAAAAATGTATAATTAATAGTAATTATCAATTATAGGACTTTGTAAAGAAGCAATTTATTTATAAAAATTATTGTAAAAAACAGCAGGGAGAGTGACTGTGGAGCATCCGCCAAAACTCGCTCCTTTCGTTTGAGCCGTTGCCAACGACCGGAACATTCACTTCGTGAAAGAGAAACTTTTTCTCAGTTACTGCCAAACTTGTGGGATTTGCTCATATTCAATACATTGCACGATGGTCTCCCCACAAATACAAATTTTAAACTCTTCAAGGCGTGGTTTGAGAAGGTCCAATTCGATACATGCCCATGCTTTGGAGAGCTTGGATGATTGAGCGTAGCGTCGTCAATCTGCAGAGGGGTTCCAATCGTGCTCGCCACCGTGAGTAGGATTTTCTTGCGGAACAGATGCGCTGGCAGCTCCGGAAAACTAACCCAAATCGGAACAGTTGACGACTCCTATGACGGCATGAAAGTGGGAGTCCACTTAAAGACACGTATTGGGTATCCCTGGATAAACCAAATACGGCGCAGCCACAGGCGAGAGTAATCTGCTTCACACGGTAACGAGGCATGTCTGTTGTTCAGCATACTAACCGTGAAATGGCTTTTGATGCCAGTTCCAGCGAGCAGTTTGTGCAGGATGCTATATGAAGGTGCTCCATGTGAAAATTTGTCGACCAGTGCAAATTTGAATGGAGCTGCAAGAACTTCGGTCTTAGGATCTGTGAACAGCAATGTAGGACCTTTGTCGCCAGTGAAAACTGTACCGATAGCGGGTGGTGGCGAATCCGCAAGGAAGTATTTGTGGGTTGTCGTTTTAGCGCTATTCGAGGCCCGTGATGGCGCAACAACTTCAGCGAAAGTTTTCTTCGGAAGGTTCGGCGTCGGGCTCGAGGAAACTGGCGGCTAAAAATGTTTGACTGAGTGAGTTGACCGGGTCAACTCAGTCAAAAGCGAGTTAAACTCGCCGGCCGCCGGTGGTGGAGTTTTTGGCAAGTCTCCGGTGGCCAATTCAGACTAGATAGTGGGTTGCGCCATGTCGAGGTGAGGCCAATGGTGGTGCTCTGCTAGCGAACCGACGACGGACGGCGGCAGAACGGCGTTGCGAAGGTTGGCGATGGCGGAAAGAGGAGAAACGTGAGATCTCTTCACTCCGGTGATGAAATTGGACGAAACGTGTCTCAATCGACTTGCAATGAGGAGGGGATTCAAACGCTGGTGGTCTACTACCGTGGGTCGCCGTGACGGTGGAGAATCGACAGCGGAGGCTAGCGGTGGTCGATGACTTAGCCCGTCGTCGTGCGTGTTTGAGCGGAATTGAAGTACTCATCAAGGCGATTCCAACGGTATATGGTATGCTCGGCAACTCACCGGAACGGCGCCGGATTTCTAGAGAGAAGGTGCGATGATTTTAGGGCGAAAACGGGTGGAAACCGGTGGCTTAGGAGGGCGCATACGGCTGCGTCTGGCGTCGGTTCAGTGAACAACTTGCATGGTTGTGACGGTCTTCTCGAGGCGCATCTGGTGGTGGTGCACGTGTGGAGTTACGAGCCGATCAAATTTTCCGGCGGCGCCACGATCGATGTGGTGGCGGGCTGTCAGAATCCGGTGGTGGTGAGGCAGATTGGATGGTGGTTGGTGGTAGATGAGTACGTGTGTGTAAATCTCACACAATTCTAGTGAGAAGGGAGAGAATTTGGCAGTGTTCACAATTAGTTTAAGGTTTAGGGTTTAGGATTTTTTTTTTATAAAAGCACCCGAGGGTGGGGGAGGCTTTTTGTGGTCCCGTCCCATTTTCATTAAAAAAGAACAACAGGTAGCATTAGAAAATAAAGTAACGAAACACAACAAGAGGAGTACTACTCCTTTACATTGTCACATGAAAACAAGTTTTTTTTGTTACTTCTGATGGAACTGCTCTCCTTCCTCTGTGTCAAGCGGGTTGCGATTTAGGTGGCGGCGTCCGGCGGCCGTTCAGTGCGAGGTTTGCATGGCTGTAAGGGTCTTCGCAAGACGCATCCGGTGGTGGTGCGCGTGTGAAGCTACGCACCTAACAAAATTTACGGCGACCGGCCGGTGGCGGCGCGGCTGTCTGTTGGTGCTGGTGGTGAGGCTGAAAGAGTGGTGGTTTTTGTGGTGGTGTGTGGTGGAAGGCTAATGTGTTTAAATCTCACACAATTGTAGTGAGATGTGGAGAGAAATGGTTTAGGGTTTAGGGTTTAGGGGTTTAGGGGGTTAGGCGTTTAGGGGTTTAGGGTGATGATAAATCTAGTCACGAACGCACACATCATAAGTTAAAAGAGCCGGTGATGATAACCTCCATTTCCAGTCTCTGTCTTCATGCCTCCACTTCATTCTGCACTGGCTGCAGATTCACCTTCCTTCGCCTTCCCCTAGGCCTTCCAGTCTTAGAGATGCTTGGGGGGCCAGCTGGAGGCTTCGGTTTTTTGGGGGCAGGTGGTGCATTGGGATCCTTCCTTGGACGGCCCCGAGGCCGAGGAGCGGCAGCTACGGCGCCAGCGGGAAGGGGTTCCTTCGGCTTTGGGGGGCGGCCACGGTCGCGTTTCTGTGGTGCATCTGGGCCGGGCTTAACATAGTTGTTCTTGATGAACAGAAGCTGCCCACTGTCCTTCATTCTATTCAAGTGATGTGACAACAGATCTGCGTGGCCGGCAGGCATTTCGCCGTATTTGGACTCCATGTATTTGGATATTGCTGACTTGTTCGCACCCTCAGTTTGTTTCAGAGCATCTAGTGCTTCCATAATCAGTTGTGGGTATGGAGGAATCGAAGGAGGTTTGTTGAGCTCTTCCGTCGCCATTGAAGCTAGCTGCCGAGCAGCAAGATTAGTGAGAGAAAAAACCCCAGAAAGAGAAAAAAAAGGAAAAGATCTGTGGGTTTGGGGTTAGGGTTTCGGGTTTAGGGTATTGGGTTTAGGGTTTGGGGTTTGGGGTTTGGGGTTTTGGGGTTTGGGGTTGGGGTTTGGGGTTTGGGGTTTGGGGTTTGGGGTTTGGGGTTTAGGGTTTAGGGTTTAGGGTTTAGGGTTTTTTTTTTCTTTGCAAAAGTTCAGCTTAATACAAATAACAAAAAAGCTTGAAATCAGTGATTAGACAAGCACGCAAAATTTAAATGGTCCTAATTCTGAATGTCTCAACAAGATATGCTGATAGTTTATGGTAGCAATCATCACTACATGAACAAGAGAGACAACCTCATAAAACTGAATTCTACCATTATCAACTAAATTGACTACTACACCTCACTCCTCGTCATCCTCATCTCCATCACCACCAGAAGCCTTTTTAGTAGCTGCTTTCTGGTTCTTTCTCTTCACTCTACCAGGACGACCACCACCGAATGGACTTGTGAGCGAGAAATCGATATGCTTCTGGGGATCCACCCTAACCATGAACGAGGGCATGTTGACAACTTGCCTTCCAACCCTGATATGCCTTTGCCTGATGAGCACTCTAGCATGGTGGATAGACTTAGCCATACCAGCCTTGAACACTAGAGTTTGGAGGCGGTGCTCAAGGAAGTTCTCAACAGTGAGGGCGAAAACATAATCAAGCTTGTTCTGGCTCCATCGAGCAACCCATACCGGTTCATCCTCCTCAGAAGGGCTTCACCTTCAAAAATACGACGAGGATCTTTCTCATCAAGGGTCAAAAGCATCCTTGCATTATTCCTAATGCGGCTCCGGGCATACTGAACCCTCTAGAGCTCCCTCTTGCACCTAAGACCATATTCTCCAACAAGTTTTAGCTCAGCATCCAGTCTCTCATAGGGACGACGAGGCTTCTTAAAAGTCTTCCCATAGTTGCGGTAAAAGGAAACGTGCACCAATGTTCTCCGCCTGCTGCCGTCGACGCCCTCAGCCCGATCTCCTCGTAATCGTAGTAGAAAGGAAGGACTACGATTTTGGTTTAGGGTTTAGGGTTTAGGGTTTAGGGGTTTTGGGTTTGGGGTTTAGGGGTTGGGTTAGGGTTTAGGGCTTAGGGCTTAGGGGTTAAGGGGTTGGGGGTTGGGGGTTGGAGGTTGGGGTTTGGGGTTTTGGGTTTGGGGTTTGGGTTTGGGGTTTGGGATTTTGGGTTTGGGTTTTGGGTTTTGGGTTTTGGGTTTTGGGTTTAGGGTTTGGGGTTTGGGGTTTGGGGTTTGGGGTTTTTTTTTTTTTTCAAGCGAAACATCATTTCATTAAAGGAACATTGAACTCCATACATTCAATTAAAACCACAAACCCTTTAATGAAAATCAGAAAGCTACAACAAATGTACACAAAATCCTAAACCTAAAGACGACCTCAACCACCAAAGCCGTAAAGTGTACGGCCTTGCCTCTTGAGTGCATAAACCACATCCATGGCAGTAACAGTTTTGCGGCGGGCGTGTTCGGTGTAGGTAAGAGCATTACGTATGACGTTTTCCAAGAAAATCTTCAGAACGCCACGCGTTTCTTCGTAGATTAATCCGCTGATTCGCTTAACGCCGCCTCGATGAGCCAACTGGCGAATGGTCGGCTTTGTTATTCCTTGAATGTTATCACGTAGGACCTTGCGGTGGCGCTTAGCTCCGCCCTTTCCCAAACCCTTGCCGCCCTTGCCCCGTCCCGGCATTTTTCTGCAATTCGAAAATCTTTCCTAATCTTGTTTTAGGGTTTATGGTTTAGGGTTTAGGGTTTAGGGTTTTTTTTTTTTTAGTCAAAACACCCGAAGGTGGGAGATGCTTATCGGGGTCCCCATCCTATCTTCATTAAAAAGTAAATAACAGATGTTTTACAAAACACTTGAGAAACCAGAGGAGTACTACTCCTAAACATTGTGAAACAGAAAATAGTTAAAAGTTTCTAAGTGGTTGTAGTGATCCAGTGCGTGCAACGATGTCTGTATTTTCGTGGCGGGGTTGGAGAAGCAAAGAACTGTTCTCTTTCCTCGATCTCAGCTGGATTACTGTTCAGCGAGCAAACTGGATCCTGGATCTTCACCGGCCGTGGGCTATCCGGGTTAACATCATCGTCTTCCCCTTCTGATTCATCAGTTTCATCCCATTCCTTTTGTGGTGGAGTAATCATTCCAAAAAGTTTCAGATTTTTGAACAGTTCAGAGGCCTGCGGAAGGTTAACCCGTTTCTTCCTCATTTGGATTTCCACTCCCCCAATCGGAGGATACACAACACCAACAACCAGATTATCGGAAGGCAAATTAGTCTCCAAAATATTTTTCACAGAACTAACAACAAGATTATCTGCAGGTAAATCACCCATTTTTCCAGCCTCACAGGGAATATTAACTTCATCAGCAGGAACAGAAAATTCATTGACGCTAGTCATAGTTTCAGTTTGGTGCTCAGCGTGGTACCTGGTGTCCTTAGCAGGTTGAAGCTGTTCTGGCTGGTCCCTCGTCTTTGAACTCTCACCAACTTCCTGAACAACTGCTTGGCCCGCTCCACTTCCACATCAACCCTCTTCCTCTGCTTCCGGGGAGGTGGCTTGGGAGCATCGTCTTTTGAATAGCAGTCTGAGTCTCGGTGTCCAACATGTTTGCATAAGGAGCAGAAGTTTGGGATATCCTCGTACTCAATACGCTGAACAATAGTTGCCCCACAAATCTGGATTTGAAAATCCTCAAGGCGCGGTTTGAGAAGATCCAACTCAATGCATGCCCTTGCCTTGGAGAGCTTGGACTGATTGAGTGTGGCATCGTCAATCTGCAGAGGAGTTCCAATCATGCTCGCCACCGTGAATAGAACTTCCTTGCGGAACATATGTGCTGGCAGCTCTGGGAAACTAACCCAAACTGGTACAATTGATGACTCTTGAGACGGAGTGAAAGTAGGAGTCCACTTGAACATGCGCATTGGGTACCCCTGGATATACCAAATGCGCCGCAACCACAGACGAGTATAATCTGCTTCACAAGATAAGGAAATTAAGACATGTCTGCTGTTCAGCATACTAATCGTGAATTTATTTTTTATGCCAGTTCCCGCGATCGTTTGTGCAGCATGCTGTATGAGGGTGCTCCATGCGAAAATTTTCCGACGAGCGTGAATCTGAATGGAGCTGCAAGGATTTGGGTCTCGACGTCTGTAAACTGCAATGTTGGACCATTGTCTCCCGTCAAAACTTTTCCAAAAGCGGCCGAAGGCGAGTCCGCAGGGAAATATTTGTGATGTGCCAATTTTGCAGTTTTCGAGGCTTGTGGAGGCGCCACAACTTCAGCAAATGATTTCTTCGGAAGGATCGACGTCGGGATCGAGGACGCAGGCTGCTGAATTGGTTGGGTTGACCGAGTTGACCGGGTCAGACTCGGTCAACTCTCTTTCACGGTCGCCGGCAGTAGGTGGAAGTTTCAGGCTGTTCTCCGATGGCCATTTCTGACCGGACGGTTGGGTGCGCCATGGCCAGGCGAGGCCAATGGTGGTGCTCCGCCACTAAACTGCGGTTTGAAGATCGGCGACGGCGGACGGAGGAGAAAGGAGAGAACTTCGTGTACCGGTGATGAAATTCAATGAGACAGGTCTCAGAAGACTCGCCGTTAAGAGGCAAAGCGAACGCTGGTGGTCCACGACCGTGGGTCTGCTTGTCGACGGCGAATCGATGGAAAAACGTGGCGGTGGTCGTGGACTTAGCCCATCACCTACAGTGGATGAAACCTCAAATTGTTTGAGGGGAATTGTAGAACTCATCAAGATGATCAAAATGGTATACAACACGGCCGGCAACTCGCCGGGAAACGGCCGGATTTTTAGAGAGAAGCCGGCGGCGAATCTGGGGCGATTTGGGCGCGATTTCTGCAACTTCGTCGGGCGCGTACGACGGCTTCCGGTGGCCGTTTAGTGCGAGACCACCATGGATGTGATGGGTTTTCAGAGGCGCATCTAGTGGTGGTGCGCGTGTGGCTTCACTCGCCGGTGGAATTTTTCGGCGACCGGCCGTCGGCGACGCCACAGTGGAGGAGGAGGTGGGCTGTCTGTTGGTGGTGGTGGTGAGTCTGAAAGGGTGGTGGTTGGTGGTGGAAGGTTTAGTGTGTTAAATCTCACACACTTCTAGTGAGAAGTTGAGAGAATTTGCCAAGTGGGTTTTTTAGGGTTTAGGGTTTAGGGTTTGGTTTAGGGTTTAGGGTTTAGGGTTTTTTTTTTTAATTAAAACACCCAAGGGTGGGGGAGGCTTTTTGGGGTCCCCATCCCATCTTCATTAAAAACGGAACAACAAGTAGCATTACAAAGTAAAAAGCAGTAAAATATAAAAGGAGTACTGCTCCTTTACATTGTGATACAACAAAAAGTTTAAAGGAGCAATGCGGTTGCAGCGGCACAGCATCAAAATTGCCTGATGCGACATCTGTTTCTCTCAGGCCGGGCTGGAGAGGGAACAAAGAACTGCTCTCCATCGTCGATCTCAGCCGGATTAAGGTTCAGTGAGCACTCTGGATCCTGAATCTTCAGCGGCCGTGGGCTACCCAGGTTGATATCATCGTCTTCCCCTTCTGATTCATCCGTGTCATCCCAAACATTCAGTTGTCGAACAATAACTCCAAAAGTTTTAAGACCTCTGAATAGTTTAGAGGCCTGTTGGAGGTTAATCCGTTGCTTTCTCGTTTGCATTTCCATCCCCCAATAGGACAATACACAGCACCAACAGCAAGATTATCGGCAAGCATATCACTCTCCAAAATGTTTTCACCGTGTGTAGTACAGTTATCATTATCCACATGCTCATCATTCTCCAAAATGTTTTCACCGTGTGCAGTACAGTTATCATTATCCACATGCTCATCATTCTCATCATGCTTACCATGTTTACCAATATCAACATTGTCATTAGAGAGGTTAGTAGAGTACCTGCTTTTGGAGCATTCACCCCTCTCAAGTGCGTTAGCTTTCCCAGGCACAACCTGTTCCTCCGTTCCCATTGTCTCCTTTCCTTTTGACTTTTTGGCTCGTGGAGGGGGGCGGGGGGCATTGCCCATTGTGTAACACTCCAAGTTGTCGTCACCGATGTGTTTACAAAGGTTGCAATATTTTGGAAGCTGCTCATATTCCACTTTTTGATGAATTGTGACTCCATTGATTTATAGGTTAAAACCCTCCACAAGTGGTTTGTTAAGATCAATCTCAATGCTAATTCTAGCGTTAGAGAGCTTGGGTTGATTCAACGTGCAGTCGTCGATTTGAAGTGGTGTTCCTATCATGTTTGCTACCGCAAATAGAGCATCCTTATGAAACAAATGAGCTGGGAGTTCAGGAAAACGTACCCAAACCGGAATAATAGAGGATTCCTGAGCCGGTGTGAATGACGGTGTCCATTTGAAAATGCGCATCGGAAATCCTTGAATGTGCCAAATTCTTCTCAGCCAAAGATAGAAAAAGTCGGATTCGTTGGAGAGACAAATAAGTACATGCTTGGCATTAAGCATACTGACGATGCAAGTGTCGGAATTGAGGTTTTCCATGAGAGAATTTACCAACCCTAAACCCTAAACCCAGACGGTTTAGGGTTTAGGGCTTAGGGCTTAGCGCTTAAGGCTTAGGGCTTCGGGCTTTGGGCTTAGGGCTTCGGGCTTAGGGCTTAGGGCTTTGGGCTTGGGGCTTGGGGCTTGGGGCTAGGGGCTAGGGGCTAGGGTTTAGGGGTTAGGGGTTAGGGGTTAGGGTTAGGGGTTAGGGTTAGGGTTTAGGGTTTAGGGTTTAGGGTTTAGGGTTTAGGGTTTTTTTTTTCTTAGTCATAACACCCGAAGGTGGGGGATGCTTATCGGGGTCCCCATCCCATCTTCATTAAAAATAAAGCACAGTTAGAATTGCGGTTTAGGGTTTAGGGTTTGGGGTTTGGGGTTTGGGGTTTGGGGGTTAGGGTTTGGGGTTTGGGGTTTGGGGTTTGGGATTTGGGGTTTCGGGTTTCGGGTTTCGGGTTTTGGGTTTTGGGTTTTGGGTTTTGGGTTTGGGTTTAGTGTTTAGGGTTTAGGGTTTGGGGTTTGGGGTTTGGGGTTTGGGGTTTAGGGTTTAGGGTTTAGGGTTTTTTTTTTGAAATAGGGGAATTGTCGGGATCCCCATCCCTTCTACATGGCCACTCAACCGTTCTACATGGCCGACCACTCAGCCTTCATCGACAGACGCTGGACAACCAACTAGTCTTAGAGTCCTAGGTGTAGGTCTTTTATTGCTTTGTTTCTGCTTTGTTATTTGCTTTCTGTTGTTTAGATTCCTCAAGGGGACGTTACGCCTCTTGAGTTGCAAATTTCAGCTTTCCTAGTGTCTAGTGTAGACGATAGGATTTATTTTTTTAAGCCTATTATAGGGGGGAATGAGTTCAAGAAGCTTGGTTTAGTAACGTGTTGGAGTCCCCCTCAAGGCGAACCCCTTGCTCTAGCATCGTTGATCATTGTATACGCATTTTTCAGTTCAATGCAATTTGGTTTTCTGAATCCGCGTGCGCAATTTACGATTTTGTGATTTGTTCCTCCCGACTCTGATATATTCGGCGCGCTGCATTAGTGCCGAGCGGAGGTATTGGCGGACGTAGTCAGCGGACTACTAGCCACACGATGCGCTGTGTGATAGGCGCCTCGTGAGAGGTGGTATCAGAGCCTCGTGCCACGATGGGGCCGAGGCGCACCGCTACTGCTGCGAAGGCATCGGGGCAAGATCCGGAAAGCCCGCGACATGCCGCAACTTCATCCAGCGAGAGAGCTGAGAACCCGGAGGACGGACACTCCCGATTGGAGGAATTGGAGACGAAGGTCTCTTCCCTAGAATCTGAGATCACGGTGCTGAATTCGGAGTTGGACGAGTGTCGGCACGTGATTCAGGAGATGGCTGGCGTATTCGGAAACGACAGCATTGCCGATATGCGGCGTGACATGGAGCAGATGTCCATTCAGATTGGATTGCTCCAGCGTGCGGTGGGTAGCACGCCTATGGTTGCTCACGACCCCGGTGCTAGGCTTCGAATACCAGAACCGAAGGCCTATAGCGGTGAGCGTGATGCGAAGGAGGTCGAGAACTTCCTCTTCGACATGGACCAGTACTTCCTTGCGGCAGACGTGCGGGACGAGGCAAGGAAGGTTGCGACTGCGACCATGTACCTGACTGGTGACGCAAAGCTGTGGTGGCGGACCAAGTTTGCGGAGATCCAGGCACATCAAATACAGCTCGACACGTGGGCTCTTCTACGGGAGGCGATCAGAGAGCAGTTCTTCCCCGAGAATGTGGAGTACAATGCCAGGAGGGCATTGCGAAAGCTTGAACATACAGGTTCCGTGCGGGAATATGTCAAAGCTTTCTCAGCGATGATGCTGAACATCCGAGACATGTCGGAGGCAGACAAGCTGTTCACTTTCATGGAAGGCTTGAAACAGTGGGCGAGAAACGAGTTGCAGAGGCAACGAGTGACTGATTTGAGTTCGGCTATTATAGCGGCCGAATGCTTGGCAGATTTCAACCTGGAGACTCAGAAGGATAGGCAAGCGACGCCTAGTCCTGAGCGGAGTAAGTGGAATGGGATGAAATCGTTCAGAAATAATTTCAGCAGAGGTGGGGGAGACCAAAGGCCCCACTCTCAGAATGGCTCACAGAGCGGTTCAGACAGGAACAGGCCCCAGGAGAACAAGCAGGGAGCACCCGAGAGGAGGAGAGGGTGTTTAATCTGCGATGGTCCGCATATGTATCGGGATTGCCCGAAGAGACAGGTGTTGAATGCATTGGCAACGACCTTTACCGACAAGGTGTCGTCCTCAAAGAGTGTGGAGCCACAAGCAGAGGCAGGTGGTGAGAATGACACGGAGGAGGATGAGGACAACTTGGGGGCCGTGAACCAATGGTGCAACACATTCTCTACGGTGGCGGCAAAGAGAGTTGTGCCACCCCTGGCGAAAAAGACCATCCCGGCTCTTACTGTGGAACAGCCGGAGAAGAAAGAAGAAGAAGTTCAGCCCCGGATTCCTAGGAAGAAAGGGTTGATGTTCGTGGATGTGAAGATTCATGGCAAGCCGATTCGAGCCATGATCGACACTGGAGCCTCTCACAACTACCTTGCGAGCGCCGAAGTGGAGAGACTCGGGCTCGTGTTGGAGAAAGGAGTTGGGCGTGTGAAGGCGATCAACTCGGCTGCACAACCCATTGCCGGTGTAGCCAAGTCTGTGCTGATTAAGGTTGGTGCTTATGAGGGCAAGACCAATCTTTCTGTTGTGGCAATGGACGACTTCAAGCTTATCCTTGGGCTTGAATTTCTACGGGATACACGCACTGCTGTCTTACCTCATGCCGATTCGCTGATGATGTTGGGGGCGAAGCCGTGTGTCATTCCTACCTTGGCCGGACGTACTGGAGAGAAGAACTTGTCGGCCATGCAGTTTGAGAAGGGGCACAAGCAGGATGAGATCTCCTACTTGGGTACCCTTTGTTTTGAAGAGATGGAAGAGGTGTCAGGGCCCACCCCGGGCGGTAGTAAGGAACTGTTGGGGGAGTCTGAAGACGTGATGCCAGATGAGCTGCCTCGGAAGCTACCACCGAAGAGGGCAGTGGATCACGAGATTGAGTTGGTGCCTGGCACGAGACCGCCCGCTAGGGCACCGTACAGAATACCGCAACCTAAGCTTGTGGAGCTTAGGAAGCAGTCAGCAGATACCTTGAGCCGCAGGGCGGACTTGGCGAACTTGGAGTCGATAGCAGCGCTCTCTTCTAGCGCGGCTGCTATCTCTACGAAGGATCAGGTGCGGGAGTTACTACCGAGAGATCCCGTGGCGCAACGCCTGATTCGGCTTGTCGAGCAGGGCAAGGCTCGACACTTTTGGATCGAGGATGGATTGCTGATGACCAAGGGAAACCGCGTATATATTCCGAGAGGCGGGGACCTACGGAAATCACTTCTTTCCGAATGCCACGACACACTTTGGGCGGGACACCAAGGACAGGAGCGCACGTTTGCTTTGGTGCGGAGGGCCTATCATTGGCCACAGATGCGGGACGATGTCGAGACGCATGTCCGCACTTGTTTGATTTGTTAGCAGGACAAGGCAGATCATCAGAAGAAGGCCGGTCTGCTGCAACCACTTCCCATCCCAAAGCGTCCATGGGAGAGCGTCTCCATGGATTACATCTCTGGATTGCCCAATGTCGAGAACTTAGGCTCTATCATCGTCGTGGTAGATCGTTTATCAAAATATGCTACATTTATCGCAGCACCCAAACACGTTACAGCAGAAGGGACAACTCATCTCTTTTTCAAGCACATCGTCAAGCATTGGGGACTGCCAAAAGATATTGTCAGTGATCGTGACTCCCGTTTCACTGGCATCTTCTGGACCGAGTTGTTCAAACTCCTCGGGTCCACACTTTCCATGAGCTCGAGCTATCATCCACAGTCCGATGGTCAGACAGAACGCTTTAATTCTATGTTGGAGGACTACCTTCGGCACTTTGTGCGAGGTACGCAGAAGGATTGGGTGAAGCTCCTGGATGTCGCTCAGCTGTGTTTCAATGCTCAAAAGAGCTCTTCGACTAACAAGAGCGCTTTTGAAATCGTCACTGGGCAGCAGCCGCTCCTTCCTCACACTCTTGACATCCCACAAAGTGTGAGATCCCCTCTTGCTCGAAGTTTCTCCCAGGATTGGAAGCAGAATGTTGATATCGCTAAAAGTTGCCTGGAGACAGCTCAGAAGCGGATGAAGAAGTATGCAGATCAGAATCGCCGCTTCGTTGAGTTCAATGCGGGAGACCTGGTGCTGGTGAAGGTCCCGAATCCGAGATTGTCAAAGTCATCAAGGGGGAGAGATCCTCGGTTGATGCAGAAATATGTTGGTCCTTTGCCGGTCCTTAGGCGTATTGGGACGGTAGCATACAAGGTGGAGCTGCCGCCGTGGTGGAAGATCCACAACGTCTTCCATGTCAGCCAATTGAAGAAGTATTCAGCAGACAGGGAAGACGATACCCGCAATCAACCCAGCCGCCCACAACTCGAATTGAAGAAGATGAAGGAGAAGGTGGCTGAAGCGATCCTAGATCACCGAGTGACGAGTACCGCGAAGAAAGACCACACAGAGTACTTGGTGAAATGGAGGGGATGCAGCAGCGAGGAGAACACTTGGGAGCGAGTGACGAACCTAAAGGCGTTTCTACCCCTTGTCGAAGCGTACCCGTGAAGTTGAGAGGATTTGGCAAGTGAAGAATAGGTTTAGGGTTTAGGGTTTAGGGTTTAGGGTTTGGGGTTTGGGGTTTGGGGTTTGGGGTTTGGGGTTTTGGGGTTTTGGGGGTTTGGGGGTTTGGGGGGTTGGGGGGTTGGGGTTTGGGGTTTGGGGTTTGGGGTTTGGGGTTTGGGGGTTTGGGGTTTTGGGGTTTTGGGGGTTGGGGTTTGGGGTTTGGGGTTTGGGGTTTGGGGTTTGGGGTTTAGGGTTTAGGGTTTAGGGTTTAGGGTTTAGGGTTTTTTCTTTTTTGGTCAAAACACCCGAAGGTGGGGGATGCTTATCGGGGTCCCCATCCCATCTTCATTAAAAAGTAAATAAATGAAGTCTTACAAAACACTTAAGAAACCAGAGGAGTACTACTCCAAAATATTGTGAAACAGAAAATAGTTAAAAGTTTCTAAGTGGTTGTAGTGGTTGTAGTGATCCAATGCGTGCAACGATGTCTGTATTTTCGTGGCGGTGTTGGAGAAGCAAAGTACTATTCTCTCTCCTCGATGTCAGCCGAATTACTGTTTAGCGAGCAAACTGGATCCTGGATCTTCAGCGGCCGTGGGCTACCCAGGTTAACATCATCGTCTTCCCCTTCTGATTCATCCGTTTCATCCCATTCCTCTAGTGGTGGAGAAATCATTCCAAAAAGTTTCAGATTTTTGAACAGTTTAGAGGCCTGCGGAAGGGTAACCCGTTTCTTCCTCATTTGGATTTCCACCCCCCCAATCGGAGGATACACAACACCAACAACCAGATTAGGCAAATTAGTCTCCACAATATTTTCCACAGAACTAACAACAAGATTATCTGCAGGCAAATCACCCATTTTTCCAGCCTCACAGGGATTATGAACTTCATCAGCAGGAACAGAAAATTCATTGACGCTAGTCATAGTTTCAGTTTGGTGCTCAGCGTGGTACCTGGTGTCCTTAGCAGGCTGAAGCTGTTCTGGCTGCTCCCTCGTCTTTGAACTCTCACCAACTTCCTGAACAACTGCTTTGCCCCGCTCCACTTCCACAGCAGCCCTCTTCCTTTGCTTCCGGGGAGGTGGCTTGGGAGCATCACCTTTTGAATAGCACTCTGAGTCTCGGTGTCCGACATGTTTGCATAAGGAGCAGAAGTTTGGGATATCCTCGTACTCAATACGCTGAACAATAGTTGTCCCACAAATCTGGATTTGGAAATCCTCAAGGCGCGGTTTGAGAAGATCCAATTCAATGCATGCCCTTGCCTTGGAGAGCTTGGACTGATTGAGTGTGGCATCGTCAATCCGCAGAGGAGTTCCAATCATGCTCGCCACCGTGAATAGAACTTCCTTGCGGAACAGATATGCTGGTAGCTCCGGGAAACTAACCCACCCCGGTACAATTGATGACTCCTGAGACGGTGTGAAAGTAGGAGTCCACTTGAAAACGCGCATTGGGTACCCCTGGATATACCAAATACGCCGCAGCCACAAGCGAGTATAATCTGATTCACATGATAGGGAAATTAAGACACGCCTGTTGTTCAGCATACTAACCGTGAATCTGTTTTTGATGCCAGTTCCCGCCATCAGTTTGTGCAGCATGCTGTACGAAGGTGCTCCATGCGAAAATTTTCCAACGAGCGCGAATCTGAATGGAGCTGCAAGGATTTCAGTCTCGGCGTCTGTAAATTGCAATGTTGGACCATTGTCTCCTGTCAAAACTGTTCCGAAAGCGGCCGGTGGCGAGTCCGTAGGGAAATATTTGTGATGTGCCGATTTTGCAGTTTTCGAGGCCTGTGGAGGTGCCACAACCTCAGCAAATGATTTCTTCGGAAGGATCGGCGTCGGGATCGAGGAAGCAGGCTGCTGGAATGGTTGGGTTAACTGGGTTGACCGGGTCAACTCGGTCAAAGGAGGGTTGACCGTTGACCGAGTCAACTCGGTCAAAGGAGGCTCAAGGACGACGGCTGCCGGAGGAGAGGCTGCGGCCGGAGCTCCAATGTCGATTTCTGGGCGGACGGGAGGCTTCTCCATGACGAGGCGACTGCAATGGTGTAGCTCCGCCTGTGAACCGACGGCGGACGACGGCGGAACGGCGGTGCGACGGGCGGCGATCGCGCGAACGGGAGATTTGCAAGAACTCGGCACACAGGTGATGAAACTTGACGAAACCGGTCCCAATCGACTCGCCTTGAGGAGAGGATTCCAACCGTGGTGGTCCGCGACCGTGGGTCGCCGTGACGGCGGCGAATCAACGGCGGAAGTGATCGGCGGTCGAGGACTTAGCCCATCGTCGTGCGTGTATGAAACCTCAAATTGTTTGAGGGGAATTGTAGAGCTCATCAAGCCGATCAAAATGGTATAAAACACGGTCGGTAACTCGCCGGGAAACGACTGAATTTTTAGAGAGAAGCCGGCGGCGAATCAGCGGCGATTTGGGCGCGATTTCTGCAACTTTGACGGGCGCGTACGGTGGCGTCCGGTGGCCGTTCAGAGCGAAACCACCATGGTTGTGACGGGTTCTCAGAGGCACATCTAGTGGTGGTGCGCGTGTGGCTTCACTCGCCGGTGGAATTTTCCGGCGACCGGCCGGCGGCGGCGCGGCGGTGACGCCGCGGAGGAGGAGGAGGTGGGCTGTCTGTTGGTGGTGGTGGTGAGGCTCAAAAAGTGGTGGTTTGGTGGTGGAAGATTTAGTGTGTTAAATCTCACACACTTCTAATGAGAAGTTGAGAGGATTTGGCAAGTTGGTTTAGGGTTTAGGGTTTAGGGTTTGGGGTTTGGGGTTTGGGGTTTGGGGTTTGGGTTTGGGTTTGGGGTTTGGGGTTTGGGGTTTGGGGTTTGGGGTTTAGGGTTTGGGGTTTGGGGTTTGGGGTTTGGGGTTTGGGGTTTAGGGTTTAGGGTTTAGGGTTTGGGGTTTGGGGTTTAGGGTTTAGGGTTTAGGGTTTAGGGTTTAGGGGTTTGGGGTTTGGGGTTTGGGGTTTGGGGTTTGGGGTTTGGGGTTTGGGGTTTAGGGTTTAGGGTTTTTGGGTTTGGGGGTTTGGGGGTTTGGGGTTTGGGGTTTGGGGTTTGGGGCTTGGGGCTTGGGGCTTGGGGCTTGGGGCTTGGGGCTTGGGTCTTGGGGCTTGGGGTTTAGGGTTTAGGGTTTAGGGTTTAGGGTTTAGGGTTTAGGGTTTGGGTTTGGGGGTTTGGGGTTTGGGGTTTGGGGTTTGGGGTTTGGGGTTTGGGGTTTGGGGTTTAGGGTTTAGGGTTTAGGGTTTAGGGTTTAGGGTTTAGGGTTTAGGGTTTTTTTTTTTTTTTTTTTTAAATTAAACACCCGAAGGTGGGGGAAGCTTTTCGGAGTCCCCATCCCTTCTTCATAGAAAATAAAGCAAAGTCAACGTTACAATATAAAATCAACAAAAACATAAAAGCAGGAGTACTACTCCTTTACATAATTATAGGACATCAACCATTTTGTTTCTTTCACTTTTCCTTGATTCGGTCTGTCTTTATTCTTGGACCGCAGGAAGTACTCCTCTGTTTCATTACTCGAAGTTTTAACTCTGTATTCTTGACCAAGTACTCCGGCAATCTCTCTACGATGAAATCATTTCTAGGCAGTTTGTCCGGGGTTGCCAGCTCCAATAATAACTGCTCAACCGAGTCTGCAGGGTTGCAATTGGTAGAGCAAGGTGGATCGCAGATCTTCAATGGCGTGGCATCGATAACCAGAGTCTCCCCCTTATCTGAATTCTCTTGAAAAAGCATGGTAGCATTTTCCACTTGTATCCAATTTCCTTCAGCCATTCTATTTTCCGAATTCTCATCACCCATTTTTCCCTCCTCACATGTGGTGTTAGCAATATCAACAGAAACAATATTTTCATCCACGCTAGCCATAGAATCAGTTTTGTGTTCAGTTTGGTACCTGGGGTCCTTTGCAGGCTGGTCCATCATCTTTGAGCTCTCACCAGTTTCCTTTGCCTCTGCTTTGCCTCGCCCGACCTCTTCAGCAACCTTCTTTCCCGCACGATTGCTCGGCTTCCGAGGGGGTGGTTTCGGAGCATCGCCTTTCGTATAGCAGTCTGAGTCTTGATGCCCAACTTGTTTGCACAAAGAGCAGTAGTGCGGGATATCCTCGTACTCAATACGTTGCACAATAGTTGTCCCACAAATCTGGATTTGAAAGTTTTCAAGGCGCGGTTTGAGAAGATCCAATTCAATGCATGCCCTTGCCTTGGAGAGCTTGGACTGATTGAGTGTGGCATCGTCAATCTGCAGAGGAGTTCCAATCATGCTCGCCACCGTGAATAGAACTTCCTTGCGGAACAGATATGCTGGTAGCTCCGGGAAACTAACCCACCCCGGTACAATTGATGACTCCTGAGACGGTGTGAAAGTAGGAGTCCACTTGAAAACGCGCATTGGGTACCCCTGGTATACCAAATACGCCGCAGCCACAAGCGAGTATAATCTGATTCACATGATAGGGAAATTAAGACATGCCTGTTGTTCAGCATACTAACCGTGAATCTGTTTTTGATGCCAGTTCCCGCCATCAGTTTGTGCAGCATGCTGTACGAAGGTGCTCCATGCGAAAATTTTCCAACGAGCGCGAATCTGAATGGAGCTGCAAGGATTTCGGTCTCGGCGTCTGTAAATTGCAATGTTGGACCATTGTCTCCTGTCAAAACTGTTCCGAAAGCGGCCGGTGGCGAGTCCGTAGGGAAATATTTGTGATGTGCCGATTTTGCAGTTTTCGAGGCCTGTGGAGGTGCCACAACCTCAGCAAATGATTTCTTCGGAAGGATCGGCGTCGGGATCGAGGAAGCAGGCTGCTGGAATGGTTGGGTTAACTGGGTTGACCGGGTCAACTCGGTCAAAGGAGGGTTGACCGTTGACCGAGTCAACTCGGTCAAAGGAGGCTCAAGGACGACGGCTGCCGGAGGAGAGGCTGCGGCCGGAGCTCCGATGTCGATTTCTGGGCGGACGGGAGGCTTCTCCATGACGAGGCGACTGCAATGGTGTAGCTCCGCTTGTGAACCGACGGCGGAACGGCGGTGCGACGGGCGGCGATCGCGCGAACGGGAGATTTGCAAGAACTCGGCACACAGATTTGCAAGAACTCGGCACCGTGGGTCGGCTTACCGACGGCGAATCGACGGTGGAAGCGTTCGGCGGTGGAGGAGTTAGCCCATCGTCCCAAGTGCACGAAACTTCAAATTGTTTGGGGGGAAATACTCTACTCATCAAGGCGATTCTTTTGGTATATAGCACGGCCGGTAATTCGACGAGACGGCGCCGGAATCTTAGAGAGAAGATTCCGGCGACTTTGAGGGCGAATCTGCAATTTTCGATCGGCCGGTGAAGGCGCGTCCGTGCTCCGTTCAGGCCACGCGCACCATGGTTGGACAGCACTCGACGAGGCGAGCCTGACGGTGGTGGCCGTGACCTCGGACGCGCCGGCGAGATTTTCCGACCGGCGACCGGTGACGGCGCGGCGGCGCCGCCGCGACGGAGCAGGAGATGGGCTGTCTGACGGTGGTGGTGGTGAGGCTGAAAGAGTGGTGGTTTGGTGGTGGTGGGAGGTGGAAGTGCAAGTGTGTGAAAATCTCACACAATTATAGTGAGATGTGGAGAGAAAATGGCCAAGTGAAGAATGGTTTAGGGTTTAGGGTTTAGGGTTTAGGGTTTAGGGTTTAGGGTTTAGGGTTTTTTTTTTTTTTTTAAAGCAAAATCAGCATTACAATATAAAATCAACAAAAACATAAAAGTAGGAGTACTACTCCTTTACATAATAATAGGACATCAACTATTTTGATTCTTCCACTTTTCCTTGATTCGGTCTGTCTTTATTCTTGGACCGCAGGAAGTACTCCTCTGTTTCATCACTCGAAGTTTTAACTCTGTATTCTTGACCAAGTACTCCGGCAATCTCTCTACGATGAAATCATTTCTAGGCAGTTTGTCCGGGGATGCCAGCTCCAATAATAACTGCCCAACCGAGTCTGCAGGGTGGCAATTGGTAAAGCAAGGTGGATCGCAGATCTTCAATGGCGTGGCATCGATAACCAGAGTCTCCCCCTTATCTGAATTCTCTTGTAAAAGCATGGTAGCATTTCCAACTTGTATCCAATTTCCTTCAGCCATTTTATTTGCCGAATTCTCCTCACCCATACTTCCATCATCGCCGGTAGTGTTAGCGACATTCACCGACACAATGTTATCATTAGAGGGATTAGAAGGGTACCTGCTTGATTCACCTCTCTCAAATGCTTTGGTTGTCTCAGTCCCAACCTGTTCCTTTGTTACTGCTTTGCCCCGTCCGACCTCTTCAGCAACCTTCTTTCCTTTCATTTCCCGATTGCTCGGCTTCCGGGGCGGAGGTTTGGGAGCATCTCCTTCTGTATAGCAGTCTGAGTCTCGATGCCCAACATGTTTGCACAACGAGCAGTAGTGTGGGATATCCTCGTACTCAATACGCTGCACGATAGTGGCCCCACAAATCTGGATTTGAAAGTCTTCAAGGCGCGGTTTGAGAAGATCCAATTCAATGCATGCCCTTGCCTTGGAGAGCTTGGACTGATTGAGAGTTGCATCGTCAATTTGCAGAGGAGTTCCAATCATGCTCGCCACCGTGAATAGAACTTCCTTGCGGAACAGATGTGCTGGTAGCTCCGGAAAACTAACCCACACCGATACAATTGATGACTCCTTAGACGGTGTGAAAGTAGGAGTCCACTTGAAAATGCGCATTGGGTACCCCTGGATATACCATATACGCCGCAACCACAGACG
The DNA here is from genome assembly GCF_026168435.1 of Sesamum indicum. NCBI lineage: Eukaryota > Viridiplantae > Streptophyta > Magnoliopsida > Lamiales > Pedaliaceae > Sesamum > Sesamum indicum. The sequence continues at coordinate 18,777 of NC_142660.1, read as the reverse complement.
AGTATAATCTGCTTCACAAGATAAGGAAATTAAGACATGCCTGTTGTTCAGCATACTAACCGTGAATTTATTTTGGATGCCCGTTCCCGCGATCAGTTTGTGAAGCATGCTGTAGGAGGGTGCTCCATGTGAAAATTTTCCAACGAGTGCGAACCTAAATGGAGCTGCAAGGACCTCGGTCTCGGCATCTGTGAACAACAATTTCGGACCTTGGTCTCCCGTCAAAATTGTACCGATAGCGGGTTGTGGCGAATCCGCAAGGAAGTATTTGTGAGTTGCCGATTTTGCGTTTTTTGAGGCCCGAGATGGCGCAACAACTTCGGCAAATGATTTTTTCGGAAGGTTCGGCGTCAGAATCGAGCGAGGCGGCTGCTGAATTGGTTGGGTTGACTGAGTTGACCGAGTCAACTCGGTCAACGGGTCAGACTCGGTCAACACCTCTTCACGGTTGCCGGCAGCCGGTGGAGGGACTTCTGGCCGGTCTCCGATGGGTTTTTCTGACCGGACGGTTGGGTGCGCCATGGCCAGGCGAGGCCAATGGTGGTGGTCCGCCACTGAAACGACGTCGGACGGCGGAGATACGGCGGCCCGAACGTTGGCGACGGCGCACGGACGGGAATTGCAAGATCTTTTCACTCCGGCCATGAAATTGGGCGAGCCTAGTCTCAAAAGACTCGCACTGAGGAGACGATTCGAACGCTGGTGGTCCGCGACCGTGGGTCGCCCTGACGACGGCGAATCGACGGCGAAGGCTAGCGGCGGTCGAGGTCGAAGCCCATCTTCATGCGTGGAGGAAACGTGAAATTGAACGGGGGGAATTGTAGAGCTCATCAAGGCGAGCAAAATGGTGTATGGTACGACCGGCGACTCGCCGGAAATCGGCCGGAATTTTAGAGAGAAGTCGCCGGCGAATCAAGGGCGAAAATGGCGCGATTCAGGCAGCTTTGGGAGGCGCGTCCGGCGGCGTCCGACGTCCGATCACTGCACAACCAGCACCATTGTGACGGGTTTCTCGAGACGCATCCAACGGTGGTGCGCGTGTAGCTTCACTCGCCGATGGAAAATTCCGGCGACCGGCCGGCGGCGGCGCGGCGGTGACGCCGCGGTGGAGGAGGAGATGGGCTGTCTGTTGGCGGTGGTGGTGAGGCTGAACAAGTAGTGGTTTGGTGGTGGTTGGTGGTGGAAGAATTAGGGTTTAGGGTTTAGGGTTTAGGGTTTAGGGTTTAGGGTTTAGGGTTTAGGGTTTAGGGTTTTTTTTTTTTTTAAAGCAAAATCAGCATTACAATATAAAATCAACAAAAACATAAAAGTAAGAGTACTACTCCTTTACATAATAATAGGACATCAACTATTTTGATTCTTCCACTTTTCCTTGATTCGGTCTGTCTTTATTCTTGGACCGCAGGAAGTACTCCTCTGTTTCATCACTCGAAGTTTTAACTCTGTATTCTTGACCAAGTACTCCGGCAATCTCTCTACGATGAAATCATTTCTAGGCAGTTTGTCCGGGGATGCCAGCTCCAATAATAACTGCTCAACCGAGTCTGCAGGGTTGCAATTGGTAAAGCAAGGTGGATCGCAGATCTTCAATGGCGTGGCATCGATAACCAGAGTCTCCCCCTTATCTGAATTCTCTTGTAAAAGCATGGTAGCATTTCCAACTTGTATCCAATTTCCTTCAGCCATTTTATTTGCCGAATTCTCCTCACCCATACTTCCATCATCGCCGGTAGTGTTAGCGACATTCACCGACACAATGTTATCATTAGAGGGATTAGAAGGGTACCTGCTTGATTCACCTCTCTCAAATGCTTTGGTTGTCTCAGTCCCAACCTGTTCCTTTGTTACTGCTTTGCCCCGTCCGACCTCTTCAGCAACCTTCTTTCCTTTCATTTCCCGATTGCTCGGCTTCCGGGGCGGAGGTTTGGGAGCATCTCCTTCTGTATAGCAGTCTGAGTCTCGATGCCCAACATGTTTGCACAACGAGCAGTAGTGTGGGATATCCTCGTACTCAATACGCTGCACGATAGTGGCCCCACAAATCTGGATTTGAAAGTCTTCAAGGCGCGGTTTGAGAAGATCCAATTCAATGCATGCCCTTGCCTTGGAGAGCTTGGACTGATTGAGAGTTGCATCGTCAATTTGCAGAGGAGTTCCAATCATGCTCGCCACCGTGAATAGAACTTCCTTGCGGAACAGATGTGCTGGTAGCTCCGGAAAACTAACCCACACCGATACAATTGATGACTCCTTAGACGGTGTGAAAGTAGGAGTCCACTTGAAAATGCGCATTGGGTACCCCTGGATATACCATATACGCCGCAACCACAGACGAGTATAATCTGCTTCACAAGATAAGGAAATTAAGACATGCCTGTTGTTCAGCATACTAACCGTGAATTTATTTTGGATGCCCGTTCCCGCGATCAGTTTGTGAAGCATGCTGTAGGAGGGTGCTCCATGTGAAAATTTTCCAACGAGTGCGAACCTAAATGGAGCTGCAAGGACCTCGGTCTCGGCATCTGTGAACAACAATTTCGGACCTTGGTCTCCCGTCAAAATTGTACCGATAGCGGGTTGTGGCGAATCCGCAAGGAAGTATTTGTGAGTTGCCGATTTTGCGTTTTTTGAGGCCCGAGATGGCGCAACAACTTCGGCAAATGATTTTTTCGGAAGGTTCGGCGTCAGAATCGAGCGAGGCGGCTGCTGAATTGGTTGGGTTGACTGAGTTGACCGAGTCAACTCGGTCAACGGGTCAGACTCGGTCAACACCTCTTCACGGTTGCCGGCAACCGGTGGAGGGACTTCTGGCCGGTCTCCGATGGGTTTTTCTGACCGGACGGTTGGGTGCGCCATGGCCAGGCGAGGCCAATGGTGGTGGTCCGCCACTGAAACGACGTCGGACGGCGGAGATACGGCGGCCCGAACGTTGGCGACGGCGCACGGACGGGAATTGCAAGATCTTTTCACTCCGGCCATGAAATTGGGCGAGCCTAGTCTCAAAAGACTCGCACTGAGGAGACGATTCGAACGCTGGTGGTCCGCGACCGTGGGTCGCCCTGACGACGGCGAATCGACGGCGAAGGCTAGCGGCGGTCGAGGTCGAAGCCCATCTTCATGCGTGGAGGAAACGTGAAATTGAACGGGGGGAATTGTAGAGCTCATCAAGGCGAGCAAAATGGTGTATGGTACGACCGGCGAATCGCCAGAAATTGGCCGGAATTTTAGAGAGAAGTCGCCGGCGAATCAAGGGCGAAAATGGCGCGATTCAGGCAGCTTTGGGAGGCGCGTCCGGCGGCGTCCGACGTCCGATCACTGCACAACCAGCACCATTGTGACGGGTTTCTCGAGACGCATCCAACGGTGGTGCGCGTGTAGCTTCACTCGCCGGTGGAAAATTCCGGCGACCGGCCGGCGGCGGCGCGGCGGTGACGCCGCGGTGGAGAAGGAGATGGGCTGTCTGTTGGCGGTGGTGGTGAGGCTGAACAAGTGGTGGTTTGGTGGTGGTTGGTGGTGGAAGAATTAGGGTTTAGGGTTTAGGGTTTAGGGTTTAGGGTTTAGGGTTTAGGGTTTAGGGTTTAGGGTTTAGGGTTTAGGGTTTAGGGTTTAGGGTTTAGGGTTTAGGGTTTAGGGTTTGGGGTTTGGGGTTTTGGGGTTTGGGGTTTGGGGTTTTGGGGTTTTGGGGTTTTGGGGTTTGGGGTTTGGGGTTTGGGGTTTGGGGTTTGGGGTTTGGGGTTTGGGGTTTAGGGTTTGGGGTTTAGGGTATAGGGTTTGGGGTTTGGGGTTTGGGGTTTGGGGTTTGGGGGTTTAGGGTTTGGGGGTTGGGGGTTTAGGGTTTAGGGTTTAGGGTTTAGGGTTTAGGGTTTAGGGTTAGGGTTTAGGGTTTAGGGTTTGGGGTTTAGGGGTTTAGGGGTTTAGGGGTTTAGGGTTTAGGGTTTAGGGTTTAGGGTTTAGGGTTTAGGGGTTAGGGGTTAGGGGTTTAGGGGTTTAGGGGTTTAGGGTTTAGGGTTTAGGGTTTAGGGTTTAGGGTTTAGGGTTTAGGGTTTAGGGTTTGGGGTTTGGGGTTTAGGGGTTTAGGGGTTGGGGTTTGGGGTTTGGGGTTTAGGGGTTTAGGGTTTAGGGTTTAGGGTTTAGGGTTTAGGGTTTAGGGTTTAGGGTTTGGGGTTTGGGGTTTGGGGTTTGGGGTTTTGGGGTTTGGGGTTTGGGGTTTGGGGTTTTGGGGTTTTGGGGTTTTGGGGTTTGGGGTTTGGGGTTTGGGGTTTGGGGTTTGGGGTTTGGGGTTTGGGGTTTAGGGTATAGGGTTTGGGGTTTGGGGTTTGGGGTTTGGGGTTTGGGGTTTGGGGGTTTGGGGGTTGGGGGTTTGGGGGTTGGGGGTTGGGGGTTTAGGGTTTGGGGTTTAGGGTTTGGGGTTTGGGGTTTGGGGTTTGGGGTTTGGGGTTTGGGGTTTAGGGGTTTAGGGGTTTAGGGTTTAGGGTTTAGGGTTTAGGGTTTAGGGTTTAGGGTTTAGGGTTTAGGGTTTAGGGTTTAGGGTTTAGGGTTTAGGGTTTAGGGTTTAGGGTTTAGGGTTTAGGGTTTAGGGTTTAGGGTTTAGGGTTTAGGGTTTAGGGTTTAGGGTTTAGGGTTTAGGGTTTAGGGTTTAGGGTTTAGGGTTTAGGGTTTAGGGTTTAGGGTTTAGGGTTTAGGGTTTAGGGTTTAGGGTTTAGGGTTTAGGGTTTAGGGTTTAGGGTTTAGGGTTTAGGGTTTAGGGTTTAGGGTTTAGGGTTTAGGGTTTAGGGTTTAGGGTTTAGGGTTTAGGGTTTAGGGTTTAGGGTTTAGGGTTTAGGGTTTAGGGTTTAGGGTTTAGGGTTTAGGGTTTAGGGTTTAGGGTTTAGGGTTTAGGGTTTAGGGTTTAGGGTTTAGGGTTTAGGGTTTAGGGTTTAGGGTTTAGGGTTTAGGGTTTAGGGTTTAGGGTTTAGGGTTTAGGGTTTAGGGTTTAGGGTTTAGGGTTTAGGGTTTAGGGTTTAGGGTTTAGGGTTTAGGGTTTAGGGTTTAGGGTTTAGGGTTTAGGGTTTAGGGTTTAGGGTTTAGGGTTTAGGGTTTAGGGTTTAGGGTTTAGGGTTTAGGGTTTAGGGTTTAGGGTTTAGGGTTTAGGGTTTAGGGTTTAGGGTTTAGGGTTTAGGGTTTAGGGTTTAGGGTTTAGGGTTTAGGGTTTAGGGTTTAGGGTTTAGGGTTTAGGGTTTAGGGTTTAGGGTTTAGGGTTTAGGGTTTAGGGTTTAGGGTTTAGGGTTTAGGGTTTAGGGTTTAGGGTTTAGGGTTTAGGGTTTAGGGTTTAGGGTTTAGGGTTTAGGGTTTAGGGTTTAGGGTTTAGGGTTTAGGGTTTAGGGTTTAGGGTTTAGGGTTTAGGGTTTAGGGTTTAGGGTTTAGGGTTTAGGGTTTAGGGTTTAGGGTTTAGGGTTTAGGGTTTAGGGTTTAGGGTTTAGGGTTTAGGGTTTAGGGTTTAGGGTTTAGGGTTTAGGGTTTAGGGTTTAGGGTTTAGGGTTTAGGGTTTAGGGTTTAGGGTTTAGGGTTTAGGGTTTAGGGTTTAGGGTTTAGGGTTTAGGGTTTAGGGTTTAGGGTTTAGGGTTTAGGGTTTAGGGTTTAGGGTTTAGGGTTTAGGGTTTAGGGTTTAGGGTTTAGGGTTTAGGGTTTAGGGTTTAGGGTTTAGGGTTTAGGGTTTAGGGTTTAGGGTTTAGGGTTTAGGGTTTAGGGTTTAGGGTTTAGGGTTTAGGGTTTAGGGTTTAGGGTTTAGGGTTTAGGGTTTAGGGTTTAGGGTTTAGGGTTTAGGGTTTAGGGTTTAGGGTTTAGGGTTTAGGGTTTAGGGTTTAGGGTTTAGGGTTTAGGGTTTAGGGTTTAGGGTTTAGGGTTTAGGGTTTAGGGTTTAGGGTTTAGGGTTTAGGGTTTAGGGTTTAGGGTTTAGGGTTTAGGGTTTAGGGTTTAGGGTTTAGGGTTTAGGGTTTAGGGTTTAGGGTTTAGGGTTTAGGGTTTAGGGTTTAGGGTTTAGGGTTTAGGGTTTAGGGTTTAGGGTTTAGGGTTTAGGGTTTAGGGTTTAGGGTTTAGGGTTTAGGGTTTAGGGTTTAGGGTTTAGGGTTTAGGGTTTAGGGTTTAGGGTTTAGGGTTTAGGGTTTAGGGTTTAGGGTTTAGGGTTTAGGGTTTAGGGTTTAGGGTTTAGGGTTTAGGGTTTAGGGTTTAGGGTTTAGGGTTTAGGGTTTAGGGTTTAGGGTTTAGGGTTTAGGGTTTAGGGTTTAGGGTTTAGGGTTTAGGGTTTAGGGTTTAGGGTTTAGGGTTTAGGGTTTAGGGTTTAGGGTTTAGGGTTTAGGGTTTAGGGTTTAGGGTTTAGGGTTTAGGGTTTAGGGTTTAGGGTTTAGGGTTTAGGGTTTAGGGTTTAGGGTTTAGGGTTTAGGGTTTAGGGTTTAGGGTTTAGGGTTTAGGGTTTAGGGTTTAGGGTTTAGGGTTTAGGGTTTAGGGTTTAGGGTTTAGGGTTTAGGGTTTAGGGTTTAGGGTTTAGGGTTTAGGGTTTAGGGTTTAGGGTTTAGGGTTTAGGGTTTAGGGTTTAGGGTTTAGGGTTTAGGGTTTAGGGTTTAGGGTTTAGGGTTTAGGGTTTAGGGTTTAGGGTTTAGGGTTTAGGGTTTAGGGTTTAGGGTTTAGGGTTTAGGGTTTAGGGTTTAGGGTTTAGGGTTTAGGGTTTAGGGTTTAGGGTTTAGGGTTTAGGGTTTAGGGTTTAGGGTTTAGGGTTTAGGGTTTAGGGTTTAGGGTTTAGGGTTTAGGGTTTAGGGTTTAGGGTTTAGGGTTTAGGGTTTAGGGTTTAGGGTTTAGGGTTTAGGGTTTAGGGTTTAGGGTTTAGGGTTTAGGGTTTAGGGTTTAGGGTTTAGGGTTTAGGGTTTAGGGTTTAGGGTTTAGGGTTTAGGGTTTAGGGTTTAGGGTTTAGGGTTTAGGGTTTAGGGTTTAGGGTTTAGGGTTTAGGGTTTAGGGTTTAGGGTTTAGGGTTTAGGGTTTAGGGTTTAGGGTTTAGGGTTTAGGGTTTAGGGTTTAGGGTTTAGGGTTTAGGGTTTAGGGTTTAGGGTTTAGGGTTTAGGGTTTAGGGTTTAGGGTTTAGGGTTTAGGGTTTAGGGTTTAGGGTTTAGGGTTTAGGGTTTAGGGTTTAGGGTTTAGGGTTTAGGGTTTAGGGTTTAGGGTTTAGGGTTTAGGGTTTAGGGTTTAGGGTTTAGGGTTTAGGGTTTAGGGTTTAGGGTTTAGGGTTTAGGGTTTAGGGTTTAGGGTTTAGGGTTTAGGGTTTAGGGTTTAGGGTTTAGGGTTTAGGGTTTAGGGTTTAGGGTTTAGGGTTTAGGGTTTAGGGTTTAGGGTTTAGGGTTTAGGGTTTAGGGTTTAGGGTTTAGGGTTTAGGGTTTAGGGTTTAGGGTTTAGGGTTTAGGGTTTAGGGTTTAGGGTTTAGGGTTTAGGGTTTAGGGTTTAGGGTTTAGGGTTTAGGGTTTAGGGTTTAGGGTTTAGGGTTTAGGGTTTAGGGTTTAGGGTTTAGGGTTTAGGGTTTAGGGTTTAGGGTTTAGGGTTTAGGGTTTAGGGTTTAGGGTTTAGGGTTTAGGGTTTAGGGTTTAGGGTTTAGGGTTTAGGGTTTAGGGTTTAGGGTTTAGGGTTTAGGGTTTAGGGTTTAGGGTTTAGGGTTTAGGGTTTAGGGTTTAGGGTTTAGGGTTTAGGGTTTAGGGTTTAGGGTTTAGGGTTTAGGGTTTAGGGTTTAGGGTTTAGGGTTTAGGGTTTAGGGTTTAGGGTTTAGGGTTTAGGGTTTAGGGTTTAGGGTTTAGGGTTTAGGGTTTAGGGTTTAGGGTTTAGGGTTTAGGGTTTAGGGTTTAGGGTTTAGGGTTTAGGGTTTAGGGTTTAGGGTTTAGGGTTTAGGGTTTAGGGTTTAGGGTTTAGGGTTTAGGGTTTAGGGTTTAGGGTTTAGGGTTTAGGGTTTAGGGTTTAGGGTTTAGGGTTTAGGGTTTAGGGTTTAGGGTTTAGGGTTTAGGGTTTAGGGTTTAGGGTTTAGGGTTTAGGGTTTAGGGTTTAGGGTTTAGGGTTTAGGGTTTAGGGTTTAGGGTTTAGGGTTTAGGGTTTAGGGTTTAGGGTTTAGGGTTTAGGGTTTAGGGTTTAGGGTTTAGGGTTTAGGGTTTAGGGTTTAGGGTTTAGGGTTTAGGGTTTAGGGTTTAGGGTTTAGGGTTTAGGGTTTAGGGTTTAGGGTTTAGGGTTTAGGGTTTAGGGTTTAGGGTTTAGGGTTTAGGGTTTAGGGTTTAGGGTTTAGGGTTTAGGGTTTAGGGTTTAGGGTTTAGGGTTTAGGGTTTAGGGTTTAGGGTTTAGGGTTTAGGGTTTAGGGTTTAGGGTTTAGGGTTTAGGGTTTAGGGTTTAGGGTTTAGGGTTTAGGGTTTAGGGTTTAGGGTTTAGGGTTTAGGGTTTAGGGTTTAGGGTTTAGGGTTTAGGGTTTAGGGTTTAGGGTTTAGGGTTTAGGGTTTAGGGTTTAGGGTTTAGGGTTTAGGGTTTAGGGTTTAGGGTTTAGGGTTTAGGGTTTAGGGTTTAGGGTTTAGGGTTTAGGGTTTAGGGTTTAGGGTTTAGGGTTTAGGGTTTAGGGTTTAGGGTTTAGGGTTTAGGGTTTAGGGTTTAGGGTTTAGGGTTTAGGGTTTAGGGTTTAGGGTTTAGGGTTTAGGGTTTAGGGTTTAGGGTTTAGGGTTTAGGGTTTAGGGTTTAGGGTTTAGGGTTTAGGGTTTAGGGTTTAGGGTTTAGGGTTTAGGGTTTAGGGTTTAGGGTTTAGGGTTTAGGGTTTAGGGTTTAGGGTTTAGGGTTTAGGGTTTAGGGTTTAGGGTTTAGGGTTTAGGGTTTAGGGTTTAGGGTTTAGGGTTTAGGGTTTAGGGTTTAGGGTTTAGGGTTTAGGGTTTAGGGTTTAGGGTTTAGGGTTTAGGGTTTAGGGTTTAGGGTTTAGGGTTTAGGGTTTAGGGTTTAGGGTTTAGGGTTTAGGGTTTAGGGTTTAGGGTTTAGGGTTTAGGGTTTAGGGTTTAGGGTTTAGGGTTTAGGGTTTAGGGTTTAGGGTTTAGGGTTTAGGGTTTAGGGTTTAGGGTTTAGGGTTTAGGGTTTAGGGTTTAGGGTTTAGGGTTTAGGGTTTAGGGTTTAGGGTTTAGGGTTTAGGGTTTAGGGTTTAGGGTTTAGGGTTTAGGGTTTAGGGTTTAGGGTTTAGGGTTTAGGGTTTAGGGTTTAGGGTTTAGGGTTTAGGGTTTAGGGTTTAGGGTTTAGGGTTTAGGGTTTAGGGTTTAGGGTTTAGGGTTTAGGGTTTAGGGTTTAGGGTTTAGGGTTTAGGGTTTAGGGTTTAGGGTTTAGGGTTTAGGGTTTAGGGTTTAGGGTTTAGGGTTTAGGGTTTAGGGTTTAGGGTTTAGGGTTTAGGGTTTAGGGTTTAGGGTTTAGGGTTTAGGGTTTAGGGTTTAGGGTTTAGGGTTTAGGGTTTAGGGTTTAGGGTTTAGGGTTTAGGGTTTAGGGTTTAGGGTTTAGGGTTTAGGGTTTAGGGTTTAGGGTTTAGGGTTTAGGGTTTAGGGTTTAGGGTTTAGGGTTTAGGGTTTAGGGTTTAGGGTTTAGGGTTTAGGGTTTAGGGTTTAGGGTTTAGGGTTTAGGGTTTAGGGTTTAGGGTTTAGGGTTTAGGGTTTAGGGTTTAGGGTTTAGGGTTTAGGGTTTAGGGTTTAGGGTTTAGGGTTTAGGGTTTAGGGTTTAGGGTTTAGGGTTTAGGGTTTAGGGTTTAGGGTTTAGGGTTTAGGGTTTAGGGTTTAGGGTTTAGGGTTTAGGGTTTAGGGTTTAGGGTTTAGGGTTTAGGGTTTAGGGTTTAGGGTTTAGGGTTTAGGGTTTAGGGTTTAGGGTTTAGGGTTTAGGGTTTAGGGTTTAGGGTTTAGGGTTTAGGGTTTAGGGTTTAGGGTTTAGGGTTTAGGGTTTAGGGTTTAGGGTTTAGGGTTTAGGGTTTAGGGTTTAGGGTTTAGGGTTTAGGGTTTAGGGTTTAGGGTTTAGGGTTTAGGGTTTAGGGTTTAGGGTTTAGGGTTTAGGGTTTAGGGTTTAGGGTTTAGGGTTTAGGGTTTAGGGTTTAGGGTTTAGGGTTTAGGGTTTAGGGTTTAGGGTTTAGGGTTTAGGGTTTAGGGTTTAGGGTTTAGGGTTTAGGGTTTAGGGTTTAGGGTTTAGGGTTTAGGGTTTAGGGTTTAGGGTTTAGGGTTTAGGGTTTAGGGTTTAGGGTTTAGGGTTTAGGGTTTAGGGTTTAGGGTTTAGGGTTTAGGGTTTAGGGTTTAGGGTTTAGGGTTTAGGGTTTAGGGTTTAGGGTTTAGGGTTTAGGGTTTAGGGTTTAGGGTTTAGGGTTTAGGGTTTAGGGTTTAGGGTTTAGGGTTTAGGGTTTAGGGTTTAGGGTTTAGGGTTTAGGGTTTAGGGTTTAGGGTTTAGGGTTTAGGGTTTAGGGTTTAGGGTTTAGGGTTTAGGGTTTAGGGTTTAGGGTTTAGGGTTTAGGGTTTAGGGTTTAGGGTTTAGGGTTTAGGGTTTAGGGTTTAGGGTTTAGGGTTTAGGGTTTAGGGTTTAGGGTTTAGGGTTTAGGGTTTAGGGTTTAGGGTTTAGGGTTTAGGGTTTAGGGTTTAGGGTTTAGGGTTTAGGGTTTAGGGTTTAGGGTTTAGGGTTTAGGGTTTAGGGTTTAGGGTTTAGGGTTTAGGGTTTAGGGTTTAGGGTTTAGGGTTTAGGGTTTAGGGTTTAGGGTTTAGGGTTTAGGGTTTAGGGTTTAGGGTTTAGGGTTTAGGGTTTAGGGTTTAGGGTTTAGGGTTTAGGGTTTAGGGTTTAGGGTTTAGGGTTTAGGGTTTAGGGTTTAGGGTTTAGGGTTTAGGGTTTAGGGTTTAGGGTTTAGGGTTTAGGGTTTAGGGTTTAGGGTTTAGGGTTTAGGGTTTAGGGTTTAGGGTTTAGGGTTTAGGGTTTAGGGTTTAGGGTTTAGGGTTTAGGGTTTAGGGTTTAGGGTTTAGGGTTTAGGGTTTAGGGTTTAGGGTTTAGGGTTTAGGGTTTAGGGTTTAGGGTTTAGGGTTTAGGGTTTAGGGTTTAGGGTTTAGGGTTTAGGGTTTAGGGTTTAGGGTTTAGGGTTTAGGGTTTAGGGTTTAGGGTTTAGGGTTTAGGGTTTAGGGTTTAGGGTTTAGGGTTTAGGGTTTAGGGTTTAGGGTTTAGGGTTTAGGGTTTAGGGTTTAGGGTTTAGGGTTTAGGGTTTAGGGTTTAGGGTTTAGGGTTTAGGGTTTAGGGTTTAGGGTTTAGGGTTTAGGGTTTAGGGTTTAGGGTTTAGGGTTTAGGGTTTAGGGTTTAGGGTTTAGGGTTTAGGGTTTAGGGTTTAGGGTTTAGGGTTTAGGGTTTAGGGTTTAGGGTTTAGGGTTTAGGGTTTAGGGTTTAGGGTTTAGGGTTTAGGGTTTAGGGTTTAGGGTTTAGGGTTTAGGGTTTAGGGTTTAGGGTTTAGGGTTTAGGGTTTAGGGTTTAGGGTTTAGGGTTTAGGGTTTAGGGTTTAGGGTTTAGGGTTTAGGGTTTAGGGTTTAGGGTTTAGGGTTTAGGGTTTAGGGTTTAGGGTTTAGGGTTTAGGGTTTAGGGTTTAGGGTTTAGGGTTTAGGGTTTAGGGTTTAGGGTTTAGGGTTTAGGGTTTAGGGTTTAGGGTTTAGGGTTTAGGGTTTAGGGTTTAGGGTTTAGGGTTTAGGGTTTAGGGTTTAGGGTTTAGGGTTTAGGGTTTAGGGTTTAGGGTTTAGGGTTTAGGGTTTAGGGTTTAGGGTTTAGGGTTTAGGGTTTAGGGTTTAGGGTTTAGGGTTTAGGGTTTAGGGTTTAGGGTTTAGGGTTTAGGGTTTAGGGTTTAGGGTTTAGGGTTTAGGGTTTAGGGTTTAGGGTTTAGGGTTTAGGGTTTAGGGTTTAGGGTTTAGGGTTTAGGGTTTAGGGTTTAGGGTTTAGGGTTTAGGGTTTAGGGTTTAGGGTTTAGGGTTTAGGGTTTAGGGTTTAGGGTTTAGGGTTTAGGGTTTAGGGTTTAGGGTTTAGGGTTTAGGGTTTAGGGTTTAGGGTTTAGGGTTTAGGGTTTAGGGTTTAGGGTTTAGGGTTTAGGGTTTAGGGTTTAGGGTTTAGGGTTTAGGGTTTAGGGTTTAGGGTTTAGGGTTTAGGGTTTAGGGTTTAGGGTTTAGGGTTTAGGGTTTAGGGTTTAGGGTTTAGGGTTTAGGGTTTAGGGTTTAGGGTTTAGGGTTTAGGGTTTAGGGTTTAGGGTTTAGGGTTTAGGGTTTAGGGTTTAGGGTTTAGGGTTTAGGGTTTAGGGTTTAGGGTTTAGGGTTTAGGGTTTAGGGTTTAGGGTTTAGGGTTTAGGGTTTAGGGTTTAGGGTTTAGGGTTTAGGGTTTAGGGTTTAGGGTTTAGGGTTTAGGGTTTAGGGTTTAGGGTTTAGGGTTTAGGGTTTAGGGTTTAGGGTTTAGGGTTTAGGGTTTAGGGTTTAGGGTTTAGGGTTTAGGGTTTAGGGTTTAGGGTTTAGGGTTTAGGGTTTAGGGTTTAGGGTTTAGGGTTTAGGGTTTAGGGTTTAGGGTTTAGGGTTTAGGGTTTAGGGTTTAGGGTTTAGGGTTTAGGGTTTAGGGTTTAGGGTTTAGGGTTTAGGGTTTAGGGTTTAGGGTTTAGGGTTTAGGGTTTAGGGTTTAGGGTTTAGGGTTTAGGGTTTAGGGTTTAGGGTTTAGGGTTTAGGGTTTAGGGTTTAGGGTTTAGGGTTTAGGGTTTAGGGTTTAGGGTTTAGGGTTTAGGGTTTAGGGTTTAGGGTTTAGGGTTTAGGGTTTAGGGTTTAGGGTTTAGGGTTTAGGGTTTAGGGTTTAGGGTTTAGGGTTTAGGGTTTAGGGTTTAGGGTTTAGGGTTTAGGGTTTAGGGTTTAGGGTTTAGGGTTTAGGGTTTAGGGTTTAGGGTTTAGGGTTTAGGGTTTAGGGTTTAGGGTTTAGGGTTTAGGGTTTAGGGTTTAGGGTTTAGGGTTTAGGGTTTAGGGTTTAGGGTTTAGGGTTTAGGGTTTAGGGTTTAGGGTTTAGGGTTTAGGGTTTAGGGTTTAGGGTTTAGGGTTTAGGGTTTAGGGTTTAGGGTTTAGGGTTTAGGGTTTAGGGTTTAGGGTTTAGGGTTTAGGGTTTAGGGTTTAGGGTTTAGGGTTTAGGGTTTAGGGTTTAGGGTTTAGGGTTTAGGGTTTAGGGTTTAGGGTTTAGGGTTTAGGGTTTAGGGTTTAGGGTTTAGGGTTTAGGGTTTAGGGTTTAGGGTTTAGGGTTTAGGGTTTAGGGTTTAGGGTTTAGGGTTTAGGGTTTAGGGTTTAGGGTTTAGGGTTTAGGGTTTAGGGTTTAGGGTTTAGGGTTTAGGGTTTAGGGTTTAGGGTTTAGGGTTTAGGGTTTAGGGTTTAGGGTTTAGGGTTTAGGGTTTAGGGTTTAGGGTTTAGGGTTTAGGGTTTAGGGTTTAGGGTTTAGGGTTTAGGGTTTAGGGTTTAGGGTTTAGGGTTTAGGGTTTAGGGTTTAGGGTTTAGGGTTTAGGGTTTAGGGTTTAGGGTTTAGGGTTTAGGGTTTAGGGTTTAGGGTTTAGGGTTTAGGGTTTAGGGTTTAGGGTTTAGGGTTTAGGGTTTAGGGTTTAGGGTTTAGGGTTTAGGGTTTAGGGTTTAGGGTTTAGGGTTTAGGGTTTAGGGTTTAGGGTTTAGGGTTTAGGGTTTAGGGTTTAGGGTTTAGGGTTTAGGGTTTAGGGTTTAGGGTTTAGGGTTTAGGGTTTAGGGTTTAGGGTTTAGGG